>NC_068970.1:49033629-51791129 GCF_016808095.1 Vigna angularis | reverse complement strand
TTGAGCTTCATAGTGATCTTTTTCAAGATCAACGTCTTGATTTAAATCACTCCTACTAATCAAATCATTTTCAAGAAACTTTGCATTTCTTGATTCCACAATCTTAGTGTTATGAGTTGGACAATAGAATCTATAACCTTTGGACTTTTCAGCATATCCAATGAAATACCCACTAATAGTCCTTGGGTCTAGTTTCTTCTCTTGTGGATTATAAATTCTCACTTCAGACGGACATCCCTAAACGCGTACATGTCGTAAACTAGGTTTCCAACCTTTGAATAACTCAAAAGGTGTTTTTAAAACAGCCTTAGTTGGGACCCGATTTACTATATACACAGCCGTCTTAAGTGCTTCAGTCCACAAGAACTGAGGAAGTTTTGAATTACTCCTCATACTTCTCACCATATCCATCAAGGTTCGATTTCTTCTTTCTGCTACACCATTCTGATCTGGAGAGCCAGGCATGGTATATTGGGCAACAATCCCATGTTCTTGAAGAAATCTAGCAAACTGACCAGGTGCTTGTCCATTCTCCGTGTATCTACCGTAGTACTCTCCACCTCTATTTGATCTCACAATCTTAATTTTCTTTCCACATTGTAACTCTACTTCAACCATAAAAACTTTAAAGGCATATAAGGCTTCATCCTTAGAACGAAGTAAGTACAGATACATGTATCGTGCGTAATCATCTATAAAGGTGATAAAGTATTTTGGACTACTTGCGTCCATATCTGGACAACAAATATCTGTATGAATAATTTCTAGTAAACTTGAACTCCTCTTAGCACCTCTTTTGGACTTGTTAGTTTGCTTACCCTTAATGCAATCCACGCAAGTCTCAAAATCAGTAAAATCCAAAGTACTAAGTACTCCATCATTTACTAATCGCTTAATTCTCTCAATGGAGATATGTTCCAATCTATGGTGCCATAAAACAGAAGAATCCTCATTCATAACACATCTTTTTAACCTAGCGGAAACATGCATAGAACTATAAGCAGCGTTGTTTTGCAATTTAATAAAGTAAAGACCATCGCATAATTCCCCAAAGCCAATAACTTTGGATTTATTCAATAAAGTAAAACCAGAATCCATAAAATTAAAGGAAAAACCCAAAGGTGCAAGTTGTGAAATAGAAATCAAGTTCTTGCTAAAACTAGGAACATAAAAGGTCTTTTTTAAACATAAAACAAAACCACTGCTTAAAACTAAATTGCACGTCCCAATGGCTTCAACATGTGAACTCATCTTGCTTCCTGAATAAATGTGTTGCTCACTTCCCATCGGTTTCCTTAGGTTTTCCATACCCTACAAGGTATTAGAAACATGGATTGTAGAACCAGAATCAATCCACCATGTGTTATGATTAAAACTAGTCAAATTAGATTCATAACAGACAAAAGCAAACAAATTACCTTTCTTTTCAAGCCAATCCTTAAACTTTTGACATTCCTTCTTCATGTGTCCCTTCTTTTTACAAAAGAAACATCTGGACTCCTTCTTAATAATTGGCTGAGTAGGAATCTTTCCCTTCTTATTAACTTGGTTCTTCTTATTCTTAAATGAAGTGGTCAAGTTCACCTTCTCCCCTTCTTCAATCAATAGCCTTTCTTCTTCTTGAACACACATGGTCAATAATTCAATAATAGACCACTTGTCCTTATGTGTGTTGTAAGAGATTTTAAAGGGAGCGTAATGGTGAGGCAAAGTGCACAAAATATAGTGCACTAGGAAAGAATCATACATGGTAACTTCCAAAGCTTTTAGTTGAGCCACAATGTCCCTTATGCGCATGATATGATCACGCACTCCCTTAATTCCAGTGAGCTTTAAGGATGAAAACTGCATTATAAGAGTGCTGGCAAGAGATTTATCAGATGTCGTAAACTGCTCATCAATAGCCCTCAGTAAATCCTTGACATTCTCATACTGATCAACCGAACCCCGGATTCCAGCAGAAATGTTGGTTTTTATGAACGTTACGGAGAGACGATTTGACCTCTCCCATTTTTCATAAAGTTCAATGGCATCTGGAGTGCTAGTCTCAGTAATACCCGGTGGTTCAGGTTTTCTAATAGCATAGTCTATGTCCATCCAACCTAAATGAAGAAGAACTCTCTCCTTCCAAATCTTATAATTATCTCCTTTCAACTCGGGAATACCACACTTGATATCAGAAATATTCACAGATTGAGAAACTGCAAATTCAAAATATTCATGTTCATTATCATAATTTGAGACTAAAATAAATGTCATGTTTTACCAATGCAAAACATGTCTTTACCAATGAGTCTATTAACATAAAACTTGCCTGTGGGCTAAAGTCTTACTCAATTAGACTCATTAACCTTATGATAAAACTATTAAATTATATCACATTCCTAATTCTTGTGGGAAAATTAAGAATTATAATAAATATTTTATCCTAATTAATCATACAAATGTAAGGAAAATCCTGTGCGTATATTTCATCACATTATATATAATTAATTACAATTAATGTTTCAATAAAGTGATCTTTATAATATAATTTAATTAATTAAAGATGTTATGGCTACTCTCTAATTATTAAAAATTATATTTATCACTAAACATTAAATTCTCTCTTATATTTAATCTAAATAAAATATAAGAGTCATATTATAAATATATAATATTCAAAAAATTATAATACTAACATTAAATATTAGTATAATGTCCACGCACACCTTTAATCCTAATTGCCTGTATACTAGTGATATATATATATATATATATATATATATATATATATATATATATATATATATATATATATATATATATATATATTATACGCATATAACAGCAATAGGAAAAAGGCATTCAATATAAAACGTAAACAATAAATAATATATATTTATATATATGAAAAGACAAGGCAGAGGAGATAAAACCAGAAGCGTACATTATTAATTAAAACCAGAAGCAGCGTACCTTAATCTCCAGTGCGCGTATGTGTACAACAAATAAAGAAGAAAAATAAACTGAATATATTGTTCTTAAAGATGTCCAAAATGAAACGCAAAAACAAATGTCGTTTCGATCATCTTCAACCTCCAGCATGGTTCCAACAAGGCGTATTCAAACAGGAACCCAATAATATGTGAGGGTTTTAGCACCAAAATTTCATAGAAAATTTCACAGAAAACTTTCTTCTTTCGATTCAGTTTCAAAACAATTGATAAAACTAAAAAGACAATACGCAGAGGAGTAAACCAGACAAGGCAGAGGATAAACGACTCTGATACCAAATGTAAAAATTCATACTAAAGATTCGATAAATCTAAATATATCAAACAAGCACATTTAATCATATTCAGATTTATAAGAAAGAAAGCGGAAGCAGAAAGACCAACCTCCAGCCATTGTTGTATGCTTGCTTAAATTCTAGTTTTTGAACCCTTACTCTTAAAACACGATGGTGATGTATATGAAATAAAGAGTAGGCTCAGTGACCTGATATGAAATTTTCTATAGTGCTCCAAAAACCATCACGGAGTATTTTTTATAACGTTAGAAGAGATTGTTGTGGGAATAATGGCACACCCACACGTTTGAAAACGGTTTTTATTTAAAATGGATCACTTTCAGAATATTAACTGCCTTTTAAAATATTAACTGAAAAGAAAATAAAATAAATGGGATATGATATATTCTTAAAATGTAACCTCTTTTCTGTATAAGGCTAACATGTTCTACTCACTACCAATGTCTTCGTAATATAATATATATATATATATATATATATATATATATATATATATATATATATAAAATAATTGGTTAAAGTTTACGTGGGTCTCATACTACAATACTTTTCAAAATTTTCAACTTTTTTACTAAAAGATAAAGTTGTTTCAGGAAATATTTTATTTTAATACTAAAGATTCAAACCATCGATAATCTTAAGGACTTCGATATATTATTACTTCAAAATCGTTCTTCATCTTAATTTTTTTCTCATTGTTATTTTTATACATTTGTGTTCCCATTTGGAGAAACTTTTGGCATTTTATTTTTCATATCAGCATCATATGATATAATACAAGAAATATTAACATCTTTAGTCTAGAAATGGATAATTAAAGGCCTTTGTTATTGGACAATATCGGTTAGGTCAATTATTGGGTTTCCCGTGAGTGGCAGGGAGTTTCTTCCTGCACCCATGTTTTCTTCCTGTAACTCCATATTTTTTAAAATTTCAATCATATCTCAATTGTAATTGTTCTTTCAGATTGTGAAATCCTAGATATTCCAAATTGTATAATCTATAATGCAAATTTATATTTCGTATTGTACAATTCGTAATATAAATTTGGAGGAAAATTCAAAATATAAATTATATTTTGGATTATACAATCTATAATGCAAATTTGAATAGTTAATCTAGAATACAAATTACATTCCAAATTGTATAATCTAATGCAAATTTATGTTTCACATTATATTATCTATAATACAAATTTGAATAGCCAATCTGAAGTGCAAATTATATTTTGAATTGTATAATCAGTAATTCAAATTTACATTCGAATTATATAATCTATAATGCAAATTTGATTAGTCAAATTGGAGCACAAATTACATTTGGCATTGTAGAATCTGTAATACAAATTTACATTTCAAATTATATAATTTGTAATACAAATTTGAATAGTCAATCTGGAGCGCAAATTGCATTTCCAATTATACAATTTATAATGCAAATTTACATTTCAGATTATACAATTTGTAATACAAATTTGAATAGTCAATTCAAAACAAAAATTACATTTCAGATTATACAATTTGTAATACAAATTTGAATAGTCAATCCAAAACAAAAATTACATTTCAGATTGCACAATTTATAATAAAATTTACATTTTGGGGTAATGCAAATTTAAAAGAGAATTCGAAACATAAATTATAATTTGGATTGTATAATGCAAATTTACTTTATAAATTGTACAATTTGTAATGCAAACTTACGTTAAAGTATTTTTCCTATACTAATATCAACGCTAGTTTGTTTAGGAACATCAAGAATATTATTTTGTTTGGATTTACGTTAACGAAAGATAGATTATTGTCCCTCTCAAATAGTAGTTTCCATGGATCCATTTGACATGATTTCTTTGGAATACGTTTATAACTATGTCTATGTCAGAGAAGAATAATAGCGTAAAGGTGTAGGAATAGTGCCGCAAAGGGTTCGAGGGGCATCACTACAAGAATAATAGCATAAAGGTAGTGGTAAAAACAATATTAAGGCTGTAAATGAAGGGTATTTAAGTCATTTGACTAGAGTTATGGAGGTGTAGGAAGAAAATATGGGAGTATAAGAAGAAATCCCTTAAATGACATAGTCTAATAGATACAAGAGGCCTTTGTTATTGTTAAACAACGTTTTCTTAGGACACCTCCTTTTTTTCTTCTTGCATCCCTATAAATTTTGATATCGCCAAATTACCTTGCTATTATTAATAAAAAGAATGAAAAGTTTACATGCACCTCTCCTTCTTCTTGCACCTCTACCCTATTTTCCTTCTTCACTCTTCACATTCATGTTCACACTTTAAATCTTCAGTCCCCCTTGACAATCCCTCCATTGAAGGCTTTAGAAAGTTTGGCCCCATCCTCTAGTAGCTTCTTGAATGATCGAATATGGGCTTTCAATTGCTAAATTTTATAAAGCACCTTTGGGGCTTTCTTCCTGCATCTCCAAGTTTTCTTTCTACACCTCCAAATTTTATTAAGAAGACAAATTTAACCTTTGTAAATATATATATATATATATATATATATATATATATATATATATATATATATATATATATATATATATATATAAAATAAAACAAAAACTTAGGTAAGTAGTAATTATTGTTTAACAAATGTATTTATCGTGGCATCTATGTTTACTAAAGGTTTAATGTTTCATTAGGTCCCTATTTTCGTTCAGAATCTTAAATAGGTCTCCGTCTTGTTCGGTGTCTCAATTAGGTTCTTATTTTTGTAAAATTGACTCAAATAAAGGCTTTCCGTCAAATTAATCAAACGCCGTGAGTGAGGGTAGTACGTGGCATGGTGATAGTGTAGATTTAATGTACGTGGCATTAAAAACGTGGTTCAATTTTATTTTTTTAATTTTTGAATTAAAAAATGATATGTACATAGTGATAATATAATTTCAGTAAGGGCAAAGTAGGGAAATCCAATTAAATGAAGTGCTGAAAGCCCCATTCCCTTCTGCAATTTGGAACTCGAAATGAAATTGAGGGAAGTTGAGTTTTAGGGTTCGTGGGAGAAATTAAACCAAATTTTCTTTGATTTTAGACTTCTCATGAAAACAAATGGCAAGAGAAATTTCTAAAGGAAGAAGATCCAAAATACAAGCCTTTCATTCCGTTCTCAGGAATTGGAAGACGTTTGGGTGGTAAAGCCTCAACACGAACAATTGAAGAAACATCTTGTCCAAAGCGAAAGCACAAAGAAACTGACAAAGAAATGAAGAATTCTGATTCTAAGCCAAAAAATACTACGTCACGTAGATCTTCTGGAAATCATGTGTTTGGATCCAATGTAACTACGTCTAGCTTTCAAGCAACACCTAAGGTAGTTCTCAGAAGTAACAATTTTATTGATAGACAAAAATGGCAAAAAAAAATCTATAATTTGTTTACATGATTTTTGTATGCATTTTCTCTTCAGAAGTCCATCTAACCAATTTTTCTTTATTTTTAGTTTTCTCCAGGAAACAAAAGTCAAGAGAAATCCCAAAAGGAAGAACAACTAAAGTTCAAGCCTTTCACTGGAAAGAAGCATATATTAATGGATTGATCCTTATTGTCTAATTTTGTCTTGTTTTCTTTTGATAAACGAAATATTGGTTGAACCAACATTGGCTATTCTTAGCATTTTTGTGTGGATAATAATCACACATATATATAATTTATGGATTTTTGGAAGCATGGTTCTGGGAGTTTTCGTCTTTCTTCAAAACATACTACCTTTGCCTATCCTTTGAAATAAATATATAAAATTCTCCAACAACATTAATCAACATCAAAGCACAATACACTACCAGACACAAGTTCTCAGAACTTGGAAGTATAAGTTAAGCTCCTACTGATGTCTCAATCAAAACCTTTCTAGAACACTCCACACTTCCAGGCTTCTCATCGCTTTTCCACAGTTCTGGAAATGCCTATTGTTTGAACCAACATTGTTTCGAACAGAATTTCCCACGAACCTTAAAACTCAACTTCCCCCAATTTCATTTCGAGTTCCAAATTGCAGAGAAGAATGAGGTTTTCAGCACTTCATTTAATTGGATTTCCCTACTTTGCCCTTATTGAAATTATATTACCACTCTGTACACATCATTTTTTAATTCAAAAATTAAAAAAATAAAATTGAACCATGTTTTTAGTGCCATGTACATTAAATCTACACTGTCACCATGCCACGCACTACCCTCACTCACGACGTTTGATCAATTTGACGGAAAGCCTTTATTTGAGTCAATTTTATAAAATAAGGACCCAATTGAAACGCCGAACAAGACAGTGACCTATTTGAGATTCTGAACGAAAATAGGGACCTAATGAGACATTAAACCTTTACTAAATGATCATGCGCCCCTCAGTCATTTTCGAACTCATTTTCTCTCGTCTCTTATCTTCTTCAATTATTTTCTTTGTTCAACAACAACGCTCATGGGCTTTAATTTATTTTTCCTTCATTTCATCTCATTCATTTCGTCTCCTTCGTATTCTAGGTACATTCGTTTTTGTTGGTTAAGTTTGGTTTGAAGTTTTATATTTATTTTATTTGAAATTTTATATTTATATTAGGAAACTCATTGGATTTCGAAATCCAGTTTAGGAACTCATTGAATTTTAAAATCCAATGAAAGTTTTTTTCTAATTTCAAAATTCGGTAAAAGCTTCTCTAAGATTTTGAAATTTAGAGAACACTTATCGCGAATTTTAAAATTCGTTATTCATTTCTCTTAAATTTCAAAATCATGTGAACACTTCTATGAGATTTCAAAATCTGGTATTGATTTTATTTTATTTTTCTTTTTTGAATTTTTTGTTTTTTATCTTAAAAATTTATTTTACTTGTTGTGTTTTAATAATTTCTTGTTCTCCATTTATTATTATTATTATTATTGAAGAAGTGACACTACCATAATTATTGAATTTATCAACGGATATATGGGCAAATCTAATCCGTCGGTAATGCATATTTATCGACGAATATATCAATAGATTGTACGATTTTTGTTATCGACAAATTTTTTCGTTGGTACATAGATGAATTTGTAAATATCTGTCGGTAATTCATTGATAAAGTGTTTTAAACATTACTGATGATCACGATCCATTGGTAAGCACTTCAGATTAGGGATTTAGGAAATGAATTTTCCTTTTTCTCCCACATTTGGCTTTTCCCAGTTCTTCATGCAAACTTGTTCTCCAATGTTCACCTATCCTTAGTAGCAGAGCTTCCTTCATTCATTCCAAGAGTCGTCTCACACCCTCGTAGACCTACCTTCGACGTGTGGTTCCCTCAATTGCAGAGGTAAATGCTTGTTCTTTCAATCATAGAGTTCTTTATCTTCACTCATTTGCATGGAGGCATTCGGTAAGCCTCCTTCACATAGCTACATTGGGTGCCTTGTTCCTTCATTCGTAGAGGCAGGGGGTTGTTCCTTCATTCGCAAAGCCAAAGGCTCATTCCCTCCCCTAATTTCGTTTTTCGAATTTGAAGCGTTGTGTTATCCTTCTTCACCAACCTCCACCGTGCTCTCGTGTGCTTCACTACAGTTCGCACCTAAAGTCTAGTGAGTTATTCCAGGAAATCAATTTAGGTTTTGATTTCCCTCCTCCAATTTCACTTTCCCTTTTGTCAAAATGTTAAGGGATGTGCTCTCCTCGTTCAGCTACCTCCACTGTGTCCTAGTGCTTCGTAGTACCCTGGAACTGAAGTTGGGTAACCTCCGTTCTGAGCAACCCTGTCATCCTTTGCACCTCCGTCACAATGCCTCCTCTAGCGTGTCATTGGTCGTATTAGGTATGTTTCTTTTTAGGTTGGAAGGTTGAGGTTTGGATATATATTTGTTTATAGATCAAGATGAATAAGTATAACAATTTGGTGCAATTTTTGTTTTTGTTTGTGGGGTCTTGTGTTAGTAGAAATTAAGAGAAGGTAAGGTTGGTAAAGAGACACATTTTGATGTGGCAGTGTAGTGATGACAGGGTGTTGGAGTGGTAGTGTGACTAAGTAAACTGGTGGACTCATGTTGGAGTTGTGTAGAGTCGTGTAGAGGTGTTAGAAGGTTGGTTAAGTGTTGTTGTTTCTATGGTTGTTGCGGTGAGTTTTAAAAGCAATGTTGGATGAAGTTTTAGTAGTATGAACCTTTATGGGCGCTGTTGGAATTTCTGTATGCATTGCAGGATTTAAATAAGGCAATTGTTGGAGTCAGAGTTGGTGACGATGCTGAGATAATGAGCAATTGATGGAGCATTGTTTATTTATGTAGTTCAGTGGTCTAGTGCATAGAAATAGGCTTGGTCTAATGGTATTTATTTTTCGTGACTAGTTAAATGCAATATTGGCGTTGTGTTAAATTTTGTTCTAGGAAGCTATATGTGTATGTGTGTGTGCATGAAAGTGATAAAATGGAAAATAAAATATTTGGATTTAGTTTTTCCTAAACTGACATCATCATTGTACTCTTGAAAGTGAATTGGTTTCATGTATTTGGCAGGAAAAAGAGGTTGATTATTGCTGGCTAGACTAGATACCATAATTGTTAGAAGCCCTCCTATGCTTGTTGGTGATATCACATCAAAATAATTTGTAAGCCTTGGCTCTAGACCATCAAAGTCCTACATTTTAATTGTGTATGTATACATGAGAGAAACAAAGATCCATAACATATATGTTTGGGTTTAAATTTCAGCTTAAGAGCTCTTTGGAATTTATAACATTGTCTGAATTGCGACATTTGTCTACATTGATTGTATTATGACATGTTCATTGTGGTGGATAAGGAATGTCGTCCACTACACATGATTTTATTTTCGAATTTATCGACTAACTTACCGATGACATGTGTCTGTTGGTAATTATCGACGGACAAGCCGGTCAGTAATTATCAATGATCATAATCCGTTGGTAAATGTTTTTGATAAGACATTTGTCGTGTTCGTCGACAAGTTTTTTTTTGTAGTGTGAGGTATTCAATAGTGATGTTATGTTATAAGTGGTTATAGTCTAAGATGAAATATTATATTTTAAGTTTGATGGATTCACAAGTAAATTCTAGCTTGATGTTATATTTCTCTTCTTTTATAAATACAATGTGCAAGGAAGATTACACAAATAATTTTAAAACTTATCATTTTTTTTCACACGTGATGAGTTAATTGCTTGAGTTTGAGGGATTGCTTTTGACCTCTGATTTGTTGTTTTCATTATAAGATCTAATAAAGCTAATGATCAACCTTGGAGAAAGAATTTGTATTGTTAAGATATGAAAGAGGTGAAAAGTATAGGAAATATAAATATTATTTTCATCCTAGTATATCTAGGATAAGAAAATGCAAGTTTTTAAATTGAGAGATAAACCAATTTCTAATGGAGAGAAGTGTGTATTGAAGCTAATGTATGGATATCATAACCATGATTTGGTAAAGACTTTAATTTGGTTACCTTTTTGGTGGGAGGTTAAATTCCACTGAATATTCATTGTTTGTTGATATGACTAAAAGTTAAGTGAAGCATGCAAACATTCTCCTTACCTTCAAAGAAAATAATGAGTGTAATGTGATAACAATCAAACAAGTAAAGATACAATTGCATATAAAATTGAAACAACTCATCCAACATCAAAAGGAATAAAAATAATTAACTACTTTACTAACCTGACCTTGTCACAACACGAATGCAACATGATCGACATAGCTCGTCTACAATAATGTATCATGTAGACCTCCAAGAAATCCACATACTTCATGTTCTTTTATGGAAGCTCCTTCAACAATGTTAATGAGACTCCTTGATGAAAAGGTTGATGGCGCGGAAGCATGAAGAAGAAGTGTTGAAGTGGCTTAATGGTGCGGTTTGATGACATATCCTAGGAGGAGGTTGAGTCAACCTTGAAGGAAAAGGTAGAAAAAGTCTAGAAAAGAGATATTTCCAAGAAGAACTTAAGAAGAGAGTCTTGCAATTTTGGAAAATTTTCTCTAATATTATTCAAGTTCTAAAGAATACAAGAGGGGTGCTTCTCCTTTTATAGGTGAAGGAGATAGTTAGAGTACATGCACTTATGAAAGAGCCTAAAAGCTTCCTTGGTTAAAGGGGGATGAATGGGAGTCTCTCCCTTCAAGTAATCTCAAAATTCTCCAAGTTTAAGGCATAGGAGCCTCTCCCTTGAGTTGACTGGCCAAGGCTCCTTTCTTTCAAGTCCAAAGCTTCTTCAGGGCCATTCAAGCCCATTTAGGTGTTAAACATGGCTTAAGACCCTAAATGAGGCGCTAATTCACTCCTTAATTGTGTTAAGGTCCTAATCTACACTAAACAAGGTTCTTAGCCAAATACATGGCCTAAAAGTTATATTACATACTTACTAAAGTGTTTAAGAGAAAAGAAGAGGCTAGTAGTTGATCCTCCACAAAAGTAGAGTTTTTAGAGCTTCATCCTCTTTGCCATAAATCTTGTGAGTGGTCAAATATGTCCTTTGGGTGGTCCTCCATCATTCTTCTTGAACCCATCCTCGTGCTACTCAATAACATCATGTTGTTCCTCAATAACATTCTCTTGCTACTCATCAAGATCAGGATGAGGTAATAATGCAACTTCACCAGTACAATCCCTTCCATGAGCATATGTCGTAGATCTTCTTTTGTCTTCATCTCCTTTTCCATTTCGATAACAAACAAATTCAAAAAAAGATTAAAACCAATAAACATAACAAATAACTAACTTTAAAGAAAACAACAACGCATAGCTTAAAACCATAAGAAATAAATAAACTCTAAATCATAAATCGTAACAAAAAACACACAGTCAATAAAATTAAAAAAATTAATAAAAAAATAAGCTACTAAAAATAAATTAAAACAAAATTTTAAAAAAATATTATATATATACTAGATTTCGAAATCTAAAATTTCAAAATCTTTTACTGGATTTCGAAATTCAGTCCAGAAATTCATTAAATTTTAAATTTTGATAGTTATCCAAATGTGATATTCCTTAAACTAGATTTCAAAATTCCCCTTAAATCAGATTTCGAAATTCAATTTTCAATTCTAAATTTCCAAATTTGTAATCCTAAATCTCCGATTCCTTTCCTACCTAAGTTAAACTACGAATTTCAACTAAACATTTACAAATTTAGATAGAAATATACAAAACGAATATACCTTGTTCATGGAATGCTTGAAGGTTGAAGGTGGGTTGTGGAGTGCGCGTAGGATGTGTTATGGAGTCACATAGGTTTAGGGGGTGAGGGAGAGGAAGAAGAGGGTGAATGGTGCCGTGCTAGAGTTAGGAGTAAGGATGAGTGAGTAAAAGTGGGTAGGAGAGGGTAAATATAGGAGAGAGAAATTTTTTTTACTATTGTGAGAAGAGCAATTTAGACATTTGGAAAAGTTTAGATATGTAGGAAGAAAACTTGGAGGTGCCCGTAGAAAACCTCATAATCTTTTGGGCTCTACGCTCTACTTTTCCATCATGTGTTCAGAAATTCTTAATTATAATTTCTGAATTGTTTGATTAAGAATAATAACAAGAAGTCGTTTCTTCTAATTACATAATTCAAAACTATCATATATATAACTAAAGACCATATAATCTTGAGTAGAACTTTATATTCCACAACATAGAATTTTTTGTTTCCTAATTGCACTTCTTTAAGGTTCGAACTGATTTAGTTTTCGATTTTAAGATTGCACATTTCTGGTAATACAAGATTAACTTGAAAAGGAAAGTGGAAGGGAACGAGCATGTGTAAGAATTCACCCGCTAATAAAATCTCACATATTAACTTCTAAAGTAACAATTTAAAACTCACATAAGGTTTCCAAGTTTATAAATTACACATATTTATATGTTTCATACAGTTTGATTAAATATAAATGTTTTTTAAAAGAATTGACACTTAATGCATATAAAAAAAACTATTGATATCGGATACGCAGACATTAAATACATTAAAAATATTCACTCATTGAATGGAAGCAAAAGAAAAGGCTTAGAGTTTAACATTTGTGCTCTCTCTCACTTCATGGAATCACATCAATATTCTGCATTTATTCTTCCTATTATTGCAACTTTGGGAATAACCAATGTCAACTACCATTATTATGCTTAAGTCAGTATCAGAGGGTCTTTCACCAAAAATAGTAAAATCCTTTTTGTCTTCTTTAAAAATGTAATAATCTCATTTATGTCAACAAGCAACTTGACAGTACTGAAAGGAAAAGCTTCATGCATTTGGATGGAAGAGAACCAAAGAAAAGTGACATTTCAGAGTTCTTTAATTTTAGGAGAATTTGAACCTCCAAACTAAAAAAGAATAATTTTTAAGTTAGCCCTTATGATTTGTCATTCCATCTTTAGTTTTTTGAACAAATTCTTGTCTTGTATTTTGTTTCCTTCCTAACGTTGAAATATTAACCATATTGGTAGATCAAAGTTCTTCCGAAGCTTGGAGGAGGTAAAAGGGCTTGCAAGATCAGATTCAAAGTACCAACAAAGAAGGAATAACATCTTTTTCCTTTGTGAAAAGAAGGAACCCTTTTCAGGTGGGAAGAAAAACTTGTACTAGAAGATAGATATATATTGTCGTTGATTAGCCAAAACAAGAAAAAGAGAAAGTTTTGTATCAAAGAAAATGAGTGAGGATTCATAATTCGCATACTTTGATAAATCATGCCTCAGCCTTTTCGTCCCCCAACTTTTTGAAATTTGATGGAATTTGGGGACTAATAATGATATATTTAATAAATTTGTGACGATTTGTTATGTCATAGTAAACTTCAAATTTTAAATTTCAAAATTTCATGCGAGGCCATATGTTATTTCAAAAAGGGTTGGAAAAGGTTTAATATGTTTTTGTGTGTTCAACAATGAAAGAAATTAGATGAAGATATGTATGTTTTATTTTGTAAAAGAAAAAAGAATGATATTTATAATAAAAATATTTAAGCATTTCTACTTAACAATAAATTAAAGTTAAGTGGATAAAAATTATTCCTACAAATTACCATTTATTTTGAGTCGAAAACAAAAATTATTAAATATTCATGTACTAAATAAGTCTTTGGGTTTTATGATAAACATTGTCCAAATCCAGGGGTATTTTTATCTTTTAAGATTCTCTAAACTTGTACAATTAAATATGTCTTTCAAAATCAAATCATCTCTATTTTCTATATGTTGTGTGTTTTTATATTGTCAATGATACTAATATATTACGTGTAATAATACAATTTTATTTAAGTATATTTTTTATTAACTTTCAACAATATGTTAGTCTAACATTACTTTTTTTAGTGAATAAGTTATTTATATTGTCGTTGCACTAAGAAAAGAATTCTAACATAAACATATTCTTTGACCGTGTTATTATTTAGAGCATAGAGAATAAAGATGATGAGATATGAACATATTTAATAGACATTTCAAAGTGCAAGCAAAATGTACTTAATGCCTTACCAATTCTAAACTTTAATTTCTAAATTAATTATTTATATTTAATTTGTAGTATCAACTTCCTTTATTTTCTAAATTAATTATTATTATTTAATTTATAGTATCAACTTGGAAATTAATTCAGTGGGGATCACTAGTGTAAAATTGGTGTATAACGTCTAATGTCCAACGTCTAACAATCAAACATCCAGTGTTAAAAATGACCGGCGATAATATCGTAAATAAAATTACGCGATTGACGTCGGTTGGTCAGAGGAATATACGTTAAATGTCTTTTTGACGTTTGTTGGTCAAAGAACATTTGTCTATTGATATTCTAATTCATAAAAATTTGAGCGCGAAGATATTTTAAGAGATTCATCAGACATCTATTGGTCAGAGGAACATACGTTAAATGTCTTTTTGACGTTGGTTGATTAAAGAACAAATGTCTATTGATGTTTAAATTCATAAAAATTTGAACGGGGAGATATTTTAAGAGACCCATTAGACGTTTGTTGGTGAGAGAAACAAATGTTAAATGCCTTTTTTGACGTCAATTGGTCAAAGAACAAACGTCTATTGATGTTCAAATTCATAAAAATTTGAGTGTAAAGATATTTTAAGAGCGCGAGAAAGAACATTTGCTTCACTATTTTTGTGCGAACTTTCTTCATTGTGGGTCAAACTTCTCCAAAGAAGCTTTCGACGACCACCAAAAGTAATGTTTCTATATTCATGAAATTGAATATGATTTCATGTTTTTTATCATTCAATATTCATGTTTGAAAAAATAAACTGATGTACAATACCCTGCCATTGAATATTGGCATTATATAGTAGAAAGAACAAAACTCTGTAGGTGTAAATCCAAGTGGAAAAGATTATATTATCATATATGCTCTGTTTACACAGTACTACTATAGGTTTTTAATCGATTAAGCAAAGAGTGTAATTGATTAAGTGATCATTTATTATCTATATACATCTATTGGCTATATCTGATGTGTTGTATAAGTCTAAATGGTCATTTAATATATACTTTGAGTTTAATGCACATCATATGTGTTATCCAATTTAAATTCACATTGAATTTGATTGTGCATAGAGATATATGCATCATTTTGATTCAAACAATATTTCTAATTCTGCTGCATAACTCTGCTGGTATATGAGTCATATTTTGCCGCATAATACATAGCATTTGTGCTATAATACTCTGTGCTAAAATTTACAAATCATACTTGAATTGAGTATTGCAAAGTGTACTTGATATAATTATGATCAACCGTCTCTGATAACTATTACCATTGAAATAACATATCTGTTTAAATCAATTATGCTCTGATACATGTATAACATACAAAGGACTTGATCACCATGACTGAAATTGATTAAATTGACATTTTATCACTGAAAAGTGTACTGTTTATCCTATTTTAGATCATTAAACTATAATTTATATCAATTGATCTACATCTAAAACAAAAGTGTATTGTTTATCCTGTTTTAGATCATTAAACTATAATTTATATCAATTGATCTACATCTAAAACATTCAAATGCATAACTGGACTGATTTATGAGAAACTTACATTTGTTGCTTGCATTGAACCATCATTCCCTGCTCACAACATTCATTACTGCACCTATTGTTTTTTTATAGGGGAGCATCATATGTCTAACTGATTCATAAATTTGTTGATGCATTCCATGTACTGCATATATCAATAAACAGGGAAATTTATTAAAATTGTTCTCCCATATTTTGTTAATGCCTAAAGGGGGAGAGTTACTAAAAATTGTAGAAAATGTTGGTCATCATCAAAAAAGGGGGAGATTGTTGATAAGGGGAGCCTAGCTTCTATACATATTATAGTGTTTTATGATGAATAGGTTTAAATGATTAGAAATGGTTTTAATCATTCTTAGACAAAAAAAATGGCATGACAAATGTTTAAATCATTAACATGTTAGTGCTAGATGTTTGAATCCATTCATGATTAATGAAATAAGCCTAAAACAAATTGAGAATGTAGTTTTTTGTAATAATAATCGATTACATAAGTGGTATAATTCATTAGACTAAGCTAGAACACTTAGAAAGCTAAATATGAGCAAATCACTCTGTTATAATCAATTATATAAGTTACATAATTGATTGAAACAAAGAAAGGCATAATATATTATATAAGTAACATAATCTGTTAAGAAAGGTAAATGGATGACTAATAAGGCTAAGTGTAAATATAATTGATTAAAATAGAAAGTAAGGTCTAATCTATTATACAAATATTTTAATCTGTTAATTTTGTTAAAAGAAGCAGTTATAGGCATAAGTGTTGAAATAATCGATTATACATGTGCTATAATTTGTTAAAATAGAGAGAAAAACTTAATAGATTATGCTGATAATATAATTGATTAAACTGCGTGAGGATTTGAATTTTTTATATAAACCTGACTTGAGACCTGTTTATTTAACGTTCTAATTTTCAAATACTAGCATACTTTCTAAGTTTTGAGTACATGGTCTCTCAAGAACATTTCTTGGAGGATTTCATGCTTCATTGGTGATCATAAATTCATAGATTTATTCAAGATCAAATGGACTTCACTGTTGTTGGTATATCTGCACTAGAAGAGTGTGTTCTGATCAATGTATCACTTTTTCTACATTGTGTAGTACCTATGCGAGTAGGCCAGGTTAGAGATTGAAGGTTTTCTTTGTTGTATTAGGTAGAGTGAGTGTTTTCCTCTCTTATTTGTGTTGTAATCTGATTTGAGGGTGGTGAGGATATCAATTGAGAGTTTCATTATATTCTCAACTCAAATTTGATTTAGTGGAAACCCTTTCAACTCTTGTTGGGAGAAGACTGAATGTAGGCTTGTGATAAACTGAATCAGTATAAATTGTTGTGTATTTTGATCTTTTTCTCTTCCTTCTTTACTTAGTTGATTCATTTATCTTTGATTATTGATTTCAAGTTTCAAGAACTCAAAGATTTGAAAAAGATTTTGAAAAAGGTTAAATCCAATTCTCCACTTCCCCTTCTTGGATTGACATATAAGGTCTCATATTTCTAACAAAAGCATTGTCACCCTACAACGTAGACCTGTGTCTGACGTTCTAGACAGTCTAGCGGAACCAGAAGTGGTTGGATATTCAAAAGTGAATCAAAAAACTTGTATTGTTTAGCTCAAATGAGTTAAACGTTCTAGACAATCTAGGAGAACCAGAAGTGGTTGATAATACTTGTATAGAAAGAATGGTTAAACTCACTAGTTAGGATTGACTAGGGGAACTAGAAGTGGTTTATAATACTTGAGAACCAGGAGTGGTTGATAATACTCGATGTATACCATAAGTGATTTGTTCTTATTTGTAATCTTTGTATAAGATTATTGGAACCCCTTAAGAGATCTTAAGAAAAATTGAACGTAATTTAGGTTAAGTGAACCAATAAAAAATACTTTTGTTATTATTTTCATTGTTTAAAATGTTTCCTAAAACGCTTTATTAAAAACATATACCTTTAACAACTATTACATTGTCGTCTAACCCGTGCAATAATCATTAATCATTGATTTGTAAAAGAATTTAAAAACAATATTGAAATCATTTTTTCCCGGTATTTTTCCCGCATATCAACATATCTCTATCCATCTCCTATATTAAATTAATTAAAGTTGAGAATGGGCTACACCTTTAAAGTAACCAACTCTAATCTCATTTATAATGTTTTTTCTTTTAATCAATGGTTTATTTTATTCCTTTTTTTCTTTGAAACAGTTTATTTTATTCTCTTAAATCCACCTTTTTTACTTTCTACATCTATCCTTCAATTTGATGAGAAGTTACAAAATAAAGACTGGCCGATTAATGAACATTTCATTAAAATAATTACTCACAAGAGTGGGTTTTAATTTTTTTTTGGGACCACTTTTGGCTTTAAATTTACAATGTAAAGGTAGCAGAACCGGTTAAAGACAAAACAGCTCTTATCACATACCTAGTAAAATGAACAAGACAACAAAATTAATTAAGCCTTTAAGGCAAAGAAATTATAAGATACTCCATCTTTTATAATCATGATCTATCTTTATACATTATAGTTAATTATTGATTATTTTAATTTTAATTTAAAACTTTAATCCATGCCACGTGATCGTCCAGACCACCCAATTAAATGATATCTTAGAGAGGTTAGTAAAGGAAACACCTTACACCATTAAAATAATTATAGATAAAAATTACATAAACAAAAAAAATATGAATACTATGTACTGTGTAAATATTTTCTTTTTCTCTTAAACAAAAAATATCTGTGCTAGACATGAATACAAAAGAGAAATACATTATTAAAAATTTAGTAGAGAATCCAAATTCATATATTATTTGGATAATAAACATGACAGAGAGGAACAAATTAAAAGACATTAAATTAGCCGAGAGACTGTGAAAGAAGCAGCAGCAAATCAGCTACTGTAATGTGAAATGTGGGTGAATTTAGTATATGATCCTACTCTCACCCATCACAAATTAACTAAGATATGGGGTCACATATATATTAATCTTGTAGCACAGCCAGTTGATAAACTATATGTATGCAAGTTAAATATATTTCTCTTCCAGTGGTCACTAATGATTTGCAAGCGCACATCATTGTGGTTGTGGCTGGCCCAGCTTCCCTGGTGGTGAGCTTTGAAGGGTCACTTCGTTTGTTTCTTTTCTCACTTTTCCTTCTTTTCATCCTTTGTTTTCTTCAGCTTTTCTCTTCATCACTGTGCCTTCACATCTGCTTCATCATCTTACACATGCAAATAGTTAACAATACGTCATCAATTCTCCACTGGCCGAGTATCTTTGGCTTTATCTTCCCTACCTCAACAGAGCGCCCCTGAATGTAGGCGTCCACAATTCAGCACTGCTAGTGGTTTCTGTTGCAACTGGAAATGTGCTTGAAATCGGTACCAGACACAGACCTCGACTTTTTAAATCTTCATGTTGTCCTTCTGAGTCTTTCAGATCATCACACACCTTTCAACAAACATATAATAAATGTTTCAAAACCACTTTCACTACAAAAACTAATCTCAGACTAATTCTTAAAAAAAAAAAAACATTATAGTCAACATGTGAGGACAGTAAAACTTGATATTACGGGCATTTCTATAGGTACCTCTAAACAAAGGTTTTGGTGTCCTTCTAGATTAATGTAATAAATACATGTTATATGTAATAAATTTAAACGATGTGACATTGTTTTAATTATCAATTAAACCTCATCTAGGAAGATTTGAAGAGACGAGGTGGTCATCACCCACCAATGTCTTAGCCACAGAGGTGGAATCATCGAAAGTTCCTCTTGCCACCACCAACATATCCTCTAATCCCCAACTAAACACTCCAATGACGCACAATTGGAGACCCATCTGACGAACTCTAAGATGACGAGTCCGTTTCCAATGGGTCAAAAATTCGTTGAAACCAAGCTCATGACATAGGAGAACTAGTAGCTATTTTCCATGGCAGGTCTCCACTTGCACCAAAGAGGCAAAAACAACACCACCGACATTGTTGCACTGGAGATGGCCATTGTAATTGTTGTTGACGTAGGAGAAAGTGGTGTCGGAGTAGGGTCCGGACTCGGCCTGACCAGTGAACTTCGAGGATCAAGATGAAGAGGTGGCGAGGATGAAGCCGTTGGCGAGGACTGGGTGGCTGAAGTTTGGTGAATGTGAATCACAGTGTAATTGCAGTTATTTAGATATAATTTGACTCTCAACTAACTAAAGTAATGTCACATCATTTAAAATTATTAATTACATGTTTTACAGTTATTTAGAACTAAAATAATGTCACATAATTTAAAATTATTACACATTCCTTGTTTTCATTGAATAACGTGAAAGAACCAATAGTTTAGGATTCCTATATTACAACTATAGTTTTCATTAAAGAATGATATAAAAAATGCAATACTAATATTAGTATATTACCTACTATTGCTAGAAGACATTTTTGGTAAAGGAATATATATATATATATATATATATATATATATATATATATATATATATATATATATATATATATATATATATACTATAATCATGTTTTTAGTACCTGCTGCAGTTGGATGGGAGCTCCGGTTTTCATATATGAGGTACTCAAAACCTGTAATTCATGTGAAGATAATATTTAAAACAAAGCATAAAAAGGGTCTTACAATAAAACCATTTTCTTATTGAAGATTTCTACATGGTACTCAATTATTAGGGTTTTCTTCAAAACAATGTTGGATGAATGGAAACATACATTGACTTGATCATGAAGGAACTTGATGTACTCGATGGCTTCGTGAAGAACGGATGCGGTGTCGGTCTGTTGAGATGAACAAGAATAAAATATCTGAGTTTTTACATTTTTACCATTCAATGTGCTCTAAGAAAGTAAAGGTCTCAATTCTATCGTAGTCGTAGCTCCAGGGTAAATTAAAAAAAAAAATAAAAGTGAAAGAGACATATCCGAAAATGTTCACCTTTCCGAAAGGTGAAACCAATTGCTGAAGAGCAGTGACCCGGTCCCCTAGCTTCTCTTTCCGAACCTGTCCATACATGTCAAGTTGATTAAAATCTAAAGTGAAATTATTATAAAGGTTGAACAATGTTGCATAGTGAAAAAAGAAAGAAAGTTGAATTGCAGTAAACAAAAACAGTACAATACCTTAAAAGTCGGTAATGGGGATGGAGTTTCAATCCTTGGCCTCTTTAATGATGCTTCACAAGCATCTTTCTTCGCCATTGTTGCTGAATCTAGAGTTTCTTCACTGTTGAGCTGCACTTCAGTATATATTTATCAATTACAGTGCTCAGCAGAAAACCCTAGCTAGCTAGAGATATGGATATATAAACATGAAAAACTGTATTAACTGAAACATAAACGTACCTTGTTTAATAGAGTACTTGGGCAATTGGGTTTCTCTTGATCGAAAGTTGGCGTTTGATATTGTGATTGTGATGAAGCAAAGGTACCTGCTCTTATGTCGTTAAGTGCGTCGGCGGAAGCACTCCAGAAAGTGGTGTTGTTAGAAAAGTGAAGTCCAATAGGGTGTTGCTTTGCTATAGTTGTGGGCTTTAGAAAAGTAGTGACTTTAGACCATGTTGGCGTTAGTTCAGTGCAGGGTGTCCCATAACTTGCTTTTGATGAATAGGACATTGAATGGTTGGTGAAAAGTGAGTGCTGTGGTAATTGTGGATGAGGATCAGGTTCATATAAGCTTCGTAACGGTGAAGGGTTACCATATGAGGCTGATCCAATTGCAAAATCACGATTTGATGATAACCCATTACTGGTTAACGAACATAGATTCTGGTAATCTACTGAAAATTCTTGGTTCAATGGCTTGAAATTATCAATTTGTTGGTGTCCTCCACCAGCACAGGAGAAGCTCTTTGGGTTCCAATTCCTGCGGATTTGTGAATTAGAAGAATCTATTCCCGTTTCTTCCTGAAGCACGGAATCAAAATTGCTCTCTGCCCTTCCATTGCATCGACTATGGGATAAAAAAAAAAGAAGATAAAATATATGGTCATGATTAGGAGAATCCAATAGCTAAAGAAACAATTGAGAGCTATAGTATAAGCTATATATGCTTTGATAAGATCAAGTTCCCTTTTTCAAATGAAATCAACCAGAAAAAGTTAAGAGAAATAAACCTTTTTCAACCCTAGTGGAAGTGCTGGACCATATACCACAAACCTTCCACCCACACATATATTACATAAAAAATTTAATTAAAATTCTCTCTCAGAAGAAAATGTTAGCAAAAGTAAAGCATATATGATCATATACATATTACTTTTGGCGATGTCTTACACTAATAGATGTTGATTCCAATTGTCTGATGCTGAAGATGTAAGGCCAAAACCCATCATCTGTAAGGTGGAATCGATCAACAAGCTGTCACTTCCTCTGGCTGATTCACTCTTGGGTGACTTCTGTGCATCAGCAAAACCCAGGTACGTGTTGGAAAGCAAATTGTTAGTCTCTTCAACACAGCACTTGGTTGCCTTCAAATCTGTTTGACGAGTGCTGTAGATTCCTGCATCATTATGAGCTGCCACGGAACAAGGAGAAGAAGCAATCGGTGATGAATCAATAGAACTACTCCACCAGTTTTCACCACAAATTCTAGCTTGAAACTCTTCAGCCATGGCAGCCTTTATTTCTTCTTGTCAAATTGCAGACTTGTTTGTACCTGTGAGCTATGCTAGCTTCTTGAGTTACGTGCTGAATATAAAAAATATATGACTCAGAAATATAGGTTTATTTGCAAAAGAGAGGGTTGGATGTTAAGTGATTTTATATATGAAACGGTTAGAAGGGTACGAACAATGGTGATTACCGGAATCCGGTTGACATTACAACGGGATGATTGGACAAATGAGAGAGAGAATTTTGAATCATATTCTAATTCTTCTTTTCTTAAAAACAAATACATATATATATGTATGTACTTGGCTGTGAATTTGTTTCTTTCATAATTGGTTTTGTTGTTTTTGTATTTTTATCAGTAAAATATTTACTATTTTGTATTTAAGAAATTGATATGTAAGTGGAAGATTCTACATCAAAATCAGAACAAATTCATACAATATTCAAAATCATATTCATTTATCATTTTCTTATTGGAAACTTGAAATTGTTTTCTTTTTGTAGTGACTTTGTTAAATTATTAAAATTTAAGTAATGAATTCTAAATATATATATATATATATATATATATATATATATATATATATATTGAATTTCATTATTTTTTAACTTTTATGTTAAATAAACTCATGAAACTATTTTACCAACATGATTTTTTATATAAATATTAACATAAATAATTATTATATATATTTATTTTTTAAATGTTAAGTATAATTAAGTATTGTTTTGTAGAAGTTAAGTTCTTATTTAAGCAAAAAGGGTTGAGAAAGAAAGGTTATCTTAAAATATTTATCTAAATTAGCAACTATAATTTTGAGAGCTATTCACAACATTTAAGAGCAGACAACTGCTCTTAGTTGAACTAAATATGTAATTTTATTGCGTTCTTTGAGTGTATTTTAATTACTCAACCAGGTGACTCATTTCAATTCGATCATACTATTAAACAAAAAATAAATATATTCTATTAAAACAGATTATTTACTGTATAAAAAAAGAAATGTTTTTTTTTTTTACGTTTGTATATGAAAGAATGTGGACGGTATAATAATATTCATGGTGTGAGATTTTATTTGCAGTCCAGGCATGTCATGATTTGAACACATAGAGTTCAAACCCTAGATTAAAATAAAATAATCATGAACCTAATCATTTGTTTAGAGAAGTAAACTGCTTTTTTACATTATCTTTCAGAAAAGTTCTTAAAATATTGAGTTCTCTCCTCAAATTATGAATTCAAAAATGGAAAATGGAATTACAAAAAAAATAACTAATTAATAAGGAATCTAATATAAGACTAAGGGAACTACTTATCTTCATTTCCTCTGGTTTGAAAAAAAAAACATATTGAATAATAAAAGTTATATATTTATAGAAAATTAGGTATTTGTATAACTTAGTTAGTTTGTATAATATTAATGATTTAAAATACTGATATCTTTTTAAAAGGACAGTAAAAGAATCCCTTCCCCTTACACACTAACCTTTTTAAGTACTCGGTTTCTTTTTCCCCACAAATTATCATAATCCAAAAATCTGTACAGTGAGATAAAATTGAGGACCATTTTCATGGTAATGTTATGATTGCAGAGGAGGTAGTACCACCAGTACTAGTACAACTAGCTGGGCCAGTAACCTAGTTCTTAGTGTGTACTAATGTTGTCATTTTTCCAAATAACTATTAGTTGGCCAAAGAACAGTAGGGTAGCACCAAGACGTCATCTGGGTTAGTGAATCTTAAACCAAACTCAGAATATAATTAATTATCAAAATATAAAACCATATTTTGAAATGAAGGTTTTGAACTAATTTACACATTTAGATAACTTACTTTATGAAAGAAGCTCTTTTTCAATCCATTTAAAAATAAACTGAGTTTTTATTCAAATTTTCCCTACTGTTTTAGTTAACTTAATTTGTGTTATTTAGGGGCTGTGCAATTTACTATTAATCAAACTAGAAAACAAGACTACAAACATGTTTATTTTGTATTTGGAAAATACATATTTTCTATTTGAGTATTTTTTGGTGCATTTAAAATGGAAAAATTGAAAATATGATAGCATTTTCGTAATTATTGTGGAAAATAATTAACTCACTTGTCACTTTGGTCATTGTTTTCTATATGCATAAATTTTCTAAATATTTTTGTTTCGTTATATTTTCTAAATATGTTGCAAAAGCTTCTCTTAATTGTTATATATAAAAGAAATAAAGAGATCCATGGAATAATTAAGATTTTCCTACAGAAAAATTTCAAATCACTAGTATTTTTTAATTGTAAGAAGAACATTTTAGTTTTTTTTGTTAAATATGTTTTTAGTTCTTGAATTTTGACGTAATATAACTTTCCATTTTAATAGTATAAGACTACTATGATAAAATATTACAAATATGATAATAGAACAACTAGATGAAACAAACTCACAAAAATGCAAGAGATCAACGTCTCTAGGACTATCTAACAACTCATTTGCTTCACTATTATCTCTTGTTGAAATAACTGAAAAGAAGTCTCCCTAAGCTCACACCATTTAGGTGATCATTGCAAAAGAAAAAAATAACACACACACAAAGAACACAAAAGTAAGGGTAAGTTAGTGGTAAAACAGTTCATCATAATCAAATAAAATTTCATCATATATTATATTACACACATAATAAAACATTCATCCTAAACATATCACAAACTTAGACTTGACTCTTCTGCATATAGTATGAATGTCAAACTTTGGTGATTCATGCACTTGTAGTGATAATATTGTTGGCCCACCCCCAAACTACCACACAAGGTTAATCCTTATTAAAAGTCTTTAGCCAAGGTAAAGCCCCTAACTAGAAGCTCCTGCTACTCTCCATGACATTACCATCTATCTCTACTTGAGATTAAGGTTATTGAGAGCGTCAGGATAAACTATCAATAATTAGCTTCCTACATTTATACAAACAATAACACTTTGATACAATCATTAAGAACCCTCCTTAGGATTCTTACACACCTCATTCCATACAACAAACCAATATATCTTTTAAAACCATACACAGAGGTAAAAGGATTCAAAAACAATTAAGAAAACATACCCACTCGCCCAACTAACACACTTTGCTTGCCCAACTAGAGGCAAAACAACAAGTTTCTCAAGTTGAGTGAACTGGCTCGCTCAACCACTACAACTCTCTGCTAAAAACCCCAAAAACTCGCCTAGCTAGCCAATTATGCTCGCCCAGCTAGAGCCAAAATAGCAAGCTCCCCAAGCAAAGCGAGCTAGCTCGCCCAGCTAGCCAATTTTTCTCGTTGAGTCGGACTGCATAATTCTGAAGCACTATAACTTCAAAATTAGCACTTCTGGACCACTAATTACCTCTTCTAACCACTTTTTCCAATTTCTAGCACTCCTAGATTGAATTATAAACTATTTTAGACTTAAACTAAAATGTATAACCTATCTTAAACTAATAATCAACTGTTTACAACAAGATATCCCCACAAAAATAACTAAAATCTCAACTTAGAGATCAAAATTGAAATCTACATGTTCTAACTCATTTTTAAGTAGCTTAGGGACTCTAACAAGTTAGATATGACTTACCAATAACCTTTAAACTGACTAATGTGACTCATAACCTATAACTCAATATCTCACTACTTCAAACCCCAAAAATGTACTTAAAACCAATCCAAAACATTAACAAAATACTACTAACACTGACGTCGAAGATGAAGTGTTCCATCGTCCTTTGGCATTGAATGATATCATACTTCACGATTGTGCGGGTGCTATGTGTCCTTGATAATTTCTATAAATAGGGGCCAAGTGGTCCCGTCATTTTCATCATTTTTGCTTTGACGATCATCTCAACATCATTCGGTTATCTATTCTTTATGCTCAAGGTAATAAATAGTCTACCATCAAAATCTCTTCAGCAAGCTCCTTTGTTCGAGTGGGCAAAGGGTTCATTGATGACGTATTTGCGTTTTTTTCGGCACTCTGGTCATCGTGAAGTTATCCAGGGTCGTCCGAGAAGGGTCCAGTGTTTGTAAATAGTGTTATGACACCTATTCAACCTCTGAATAAATATTCGATCAAGGAAGAAGGAATGGTCGGGAAACAAGGTCTAGGGGAGGAGACTACAAGGGAAGTAAACATTGACACCTTCGAGGAAATCTAGATGGACGTTGATGTTGAAGTGGGCGATCAAAACTCGCCCGACGTCCTTAGGTATGCATGACCACACATAAGGTGTGTGAATATGTTATCCACTTTAGGTCGTGCAATGACTTAGTGGAGCTTTGTTAAGACAAGATCTTCTAAAGACTAGACCGTCTAGCAACTTAGGTTTTAAAGTTTAACAAAAACTTTAAACGAAATATCTCCATGAAATATTGTTTAAAGAAAAACTTCTAAGAGAAAAATATTTTGGAACATCTTTTCTATACCAAAAACAAGCTAATAATAACGTTTTCTAAACTATATTGTCTAGCAAACAAATCTTTATAAACAATGTATAAATGAAGGAAACGACTTTCATAAAGAATCATATAATGAATTATAGAATAGTGTTTTCAAACTAAACATCTAAACGAACAACATTTTACAAGTAAGTGTCTTATTAATGGAAACGTCTATCTCATAAACACATTGAAGCTTATAATATTTTATTCAAAATATTGTTTATTCAAGCAAGCATCTTATGAAATGTATCATCTAATAAAAGCTCGCTAAACCTTGCATATCTCAAGCAACTTTCGATAAAACATCTAATGTTTTACACCATTTTATGATCATATATGTTCAATGTTTTACTAAACGAAGCATTTATTAATGAGTTGACAAATGATAAAATATTTTGAACACGCAATGCAGCTTAACGTTTATCAACGTTCAAAATATTTAATGCATCTATGATGATAAAATGTTTCGATGCTTGTATACCTTGTTCTTGTTATTTGTGCATATAACAAAAAGTACAAAGTCTCAATTAGAATCACTACACCCAAGAAAAAGACGTTGAGAGATATGAAGAACATTTTGGGAATGTTTCCCTTGAAAATGCTCTCACACATCGTACAAGCTATGTTTTGATAACGGCTGAGAAAACATTATACCTCTACAAAATAAACCGAGTCTGACTTTTCACCACAAGATAAGAAGGATAATATAAACATCTTTTGAACGCCCACACAAGCTTGTTTTTATTGTGTTCATATACCTTCTAAAGCTATATTTTCTAATAAAAAAACATTAGCAAAATCTCATATCTCATTGTACTATTTTTATCCTCTCTTTTAGAGTTACCTATCTGTATTTGCTCATAATACTAGTACAAAAACAGTGTACAACGTCGAATATTTTGGGTCTTTTACGTCGAATTTGAGAACGACGTCATATTGGGAGACATTAAATTGACGTCGAATTTTGTCAATATACGACATTAATCAATTTTTTTTATTTTTTTAATTAATTGTAATCCTTTTTTACAACTCTACGAAACCTGAAAAGTAGAACTATGAACGGTAATATAGGATCAACTACAAATAACAATAACAAACAACAAACAAGTTCAACCAAAAAACAACAAACAAGTTCAAAAAAAAAAATAACAAACAAGTTCAACAAATAAGTTCTTCAAAACGAAAATGAAAACTAACCTTCAAAAGGTGGGTTCATCGGAATAAAGTGTTGTCACCATTGAGATAGAAAGCAAAATGCGCCTATGAAGGACAAGAACACGAAAATAATCGGTAAAAACAAATGAAAATCATACCTAAAGTAGTTAATAAACATGCAATTGTATCAAATGAAAGAAAGATTACGATGGTTGTCAAACTTCATTCGAGAAAAGTTTGAGCAGAGAAGAGGGTCTCGCGCGCTAAGATAAAGTGAATGAATTTTCAATCTCCCGCTCAAATTTTTATTGATTTCACTAGCCTTTTGACGTCTAACGCTAAGGCATTCGACGTTTTATATCCTTTTACGTCTAATTATAATTCTAAACGACGTTTAATAATTGAATTTATTTACAAAATTGCCACCAATCATTTTTAACGTTGGCTATTTAGTGGTTAGATGTTGAACGCGTGACGTTATACCCTATTTTTCCACTAATGTAACAGTGATTGTGTTGTACATTCTGAAGAGAATTAAAACACTTGGTGTTTAGCTTAGTTGAGTTAAATAGTCTAGATAGTTTTCTAGGGTTGATACTGTAACACCCAAATATTTTAAAGGGTATTACTGATAGTAGAGACTAAATTAATTTGATATCTCATATAAACAATCAAACTTTATTTCAATTCCTCCAAAGTACAATACCAAACTTACAAACTTTAAACAATATAGTCTTCACCACTTAAACATAAATTTGCAATTTCAACTTATAAGTCTTACACAACATAATTTTTCCAATACAAATTTATTCTTTTTTTTTTTTACAAAAATCCCTGAAAGTTTTTTCCCGCATCTCTCTCATCTCTAAGCTTTTTCAACCGCATCTGCAACATTATCTATTCACATATAACATGAGTTATATGATCATAGCACAAACAAATAAGGGTAAGCCAACCATATCATAAAATCATTAAACTTGTAATAAAAATATTTCAATCATGTATTTTTGCAATTGATAAAATATCATTATCCCGATGTCATTAATTCATCATTATCAAAATCATCTTTCTCATTTTCATAAACCTTACAGGTGTACCATGCTTACTCACGAAGCCTTATGGTCAGACCGCTCTCTGCTTGCTTCCTTAAGCCTCACCTGTATACTATGTCTTACTTTCTGAAGCCTTATGGTCAGACCTCTCTCTGCCTGCTTCTATAAAACTTATGAACCATATATTTATGTCAAAGCCTTATGGTCAGACCACTTTCTGCCTGCTTTCATAAATCTCGGGTGTTACTTTGTTCATATCCAGCTCTCATGGTATAAACCGAACATACTACTCCCAGTAGTAAACATCATTTCATAAGTAATGATTTCTCATATCCAATCCAACATTTCATAAAATCAACAAATCATACCCTATTATCCACCTAACTCAATCATGCTGATTCTTTAATTATAAATTGACAATAACCATTTTTGATGTCAATACCCAAAATAAAGTAAACCTATTGCCAGATATCATACTTCATATTATAAACTCATTTTTTTAACAAGTATAACTCAACATATTTTCACCAATCAAAGGTCATAGATAGCCAAAATACATCAACATGTCTTAGGAACTACATATTAAAATTTGGGCTCAATGTAGCGGTAAATATATATGAAGTTTTTACCATGATAACTTTATGCATCTACAATCAACTTGTTTTATTTTATTTTCATCCTAGTAGAGATCTTTCTTTACCCCAATTGGTCACCGAAGAGGACCCAGATGTCTGAACGCATCAAACTCACCTTCGACGCCAGCACATATGACTAGTCACAACTGACTAGACCAGGCCAGGGCTGCTCTATGATCAGGGATGTGCCAACTCAGGTTTTTAAGGTTCCTCTATCCTACCAACAAAGAAAGGCCCTCAATAATTAAAAATTGATTTATTTAAATTATCTACCTTGTTCTCTTATGCCCTAAATCTGAAATGCCAAATTTTAATATTTTCACTTCCTCTCACAGCAACCTCAAACAGTATCTATACATCTATTTAATACCCATATACAAGCTATTACAGAACCCTTACTCCAGACCTTCCAACAAGATCAATTTCAGCCAACAAACTCATTCAAAATAGATTAAATTCATCATATCACAACATGTACTATTTTATAGTTTTAGTTATAACATCCAATATAATAAAAGTCATAAAACAGTTTCACAAGAGCACACCAGTTCAACATTCACATGCATATATTTTTATAAAATAAATTCATACAAAAATAATTAGCTCCCCTTTACCATCAAATTAATCTTAATATAAAATTCAGGGGAAACAAGAAGTTGAATCTGGCAGAGCCGGTTAGACAACTTCTCATCCTTCCAGAAATACAATATAAATAAGAAATAAAAAGTATGGGGAAATAAGAAGTTGAATCTGGCAGAGCCGATTAGACAACTTCTAATCCTTCCAAAAATACAATGTAATCAAATAATAAGAACAATAACAGGTCTAGGGAAATAAGAAGTTGAATCTGACAGAGCCGGTTAGACAACTTCTAATCCTTCCAAAAATAAAACGAATAAGGAAAACAATAAAAAGTATGGGGAAACAAGAAGTTGAATCTGGCAGAGCCGGTTAGACAACTTCTAATCCATCCAAAAATACAAAAATAAACAACTAATAACATACAAATGGCATAACATAATCAACATCATATTTTACAACTATCACACTTGGATCTAAACGTAGAAGCATGTTCTTATTCAAAATTCAAGATCATACAGAAACAAGATACTTCATATTCAAGATTGAAGATCAGACAAGAGCAAAATATTGCATATTCAAGACTCAAGATAATACAAAACGAAATACTCAAGGTTAGCTCCCCTTACCTCTATTTATCGACTTAATCTCCTCGTTCTCTGAAAACATCCAAAATATCCCCTTTGCAACTAGAAATTCTTCCAACTCTCTTCTCTCAAAATTTTCTAAGTTTTTTGGTGTAAATTTTCAGCCTCTCCCCTTGGCTATTTATAGCAAAAAAAATTATATTCATTTTTACTATTCATTTTAACTATTCATTTTTTTATTCATTTTACTATTACAAAAATAATTTTTTATTTACAATTTGATGAATTCTGATCTCTTATGACTAAAAGCTACGTGGAATACTTATCCCTTCCATATATATATATATATATATATTTACTATTCACGTTTTACTATTCACAATTTACTATTCACTTTTTACTTTTTTTTTTCAATCTAGTATCTGACTTACAAATATTTTCAAGGATCTTACAGATACCAGAAGTTTAGAATACTTGTATACCAGAAGTGGTTAAACTCAGACTAGTCCTGTTGATTAGGTGAACTAGGAGTGGTGTGAATACCTGTGTAAACCTGAAGAGGTAAAACTTGTGTAATCTTCCTAAAGATTAATGGAACCCATTAAGAGTTCTTAAGGGAGAACTGAACGTAGCTCAAGATTGGGCGAACCAGTATAAAATCTATGCTTTATTGTTTTCCTTTATGAAACGTTTTCCATATACGTGCTTTATAAAAGCCAATGTTTAAACATCTTATTTTAATTATATATCTCTTATAATCCATTAGATGTCGCTTTATTGAAAGGATTTTAAAACATTGTTCATCCCTCTTCTAGTGTTTTCTTGTAATTTCAAGTTGCTTGTCATACCTACGTTTTAAAGTACGACGTAGTGGACAACTCTGTATGGCTTCGTGTATGTTAGGGGAACGATTGGGTGTGTCATGGCAATGGGACTTCAAAGTTTGACTTCTTCTTTGTCTACTTGTGTTTCTTCACCTATTTTCATGTACGCATTCCGTTCAATGATTTTTAAGATGGAGTCTTACAAGACTTGAACATTACTCTTACGCAATTTCACCTGAACGTTTGGGGTGTTATGCAGGCGTTTGGTGTGTATGTAAGGCATTGGGTACCAACCCTACTCCCGTGTTATTCCTTCACCAATATCACACTCGTCTGAACGCTTAAAAAGGATGAGTGTCGTTAATAAGCAATAATGATTGAAATTTGTTCCAGCTCTTTGCGACCTCCTACAAAGGCTTCAAGGACGGGTTTTCCAAGATTGCAATTGCCAATAAGGGCCACAAATTATTTTTTGATGAGGATGATCGACCTAAGTTTCCTGTTTACTAGACACAAAATCTCGCACGAATTAACCCCTAGAGCCTCCATGATGACCCCCAAGGAGTTCACGACTCTCGAAGTCTTAGAGAAGTTACCACATGAGCTCCTAGAGAGCTTTTAAAATGTCCCCGTTCCCTACAACTCAGTCAAGACTTTTATGGTAACTTGTCTTTCTTCATCCAGCCCTCGTTTTGATCAGTTTTTAACTTTGCAATGCACTAGTCTGAATTCACTTGTATGCTCCAACAAATGAGCATGAAGCATAAGAACTTTCACGTCCCAACACCGAACATGCACTTCATTGGGTTGAGGTGCATGTTACATCTTCGAATCTGTTGGAAGATCTCTGCTAAGTCCTCCACATGGTTGTCATCCATTAGGGACCTCACCACCATGTCATCGACGTAGACCTTCCTCTTCTGACCAATCTGATCGTGGAAGATTTTGTCCTTGAGTCACTGATAAGTGGCCCTTGTGTTCTTCATGTTAAACCGCATAACTTTTTAAAAGTAGGTTACTCATAGAGTGATGAATGTGGTTTTCTCCTTGTCTAAATGGTACAGTGGTATTTGATTATGACTTGAGTACACATCTAGGAAGTTCAAAACCTGGTGGCAAAACACTCGCCGACTAGCTTATCAATGTTAGGGAAGGGGTATGCATCTTTGGGACACGCTTTATTCATCTCAAGTACTGTATTTCACTTCCTTGATAAAACTTGCCTCTCGCAGCTTCTTAACCTCGACCTCTATTGCCTTCCTCCTTTCTTCCATAAGCTTGTGTTTCTTTCGGACGATCGATCTAGCTTATATGAAGATAAACACTTTGTGCGACAATACCCCTGGGTGTATGCCTAACATGTCGACTAACATCCACGTGAATAAATCTTTGTTCTTTAGGAGTACCTTCATCAGTTTTTTCTTCTACTCTTAACTCAAGTCACCACCGCGCTTGATAATTTTTTCATTCAAAAATTAGAAATTACATGTCACAATAATCTAATTACCATATATACCATGTATACCATGTCACGTCATTTAAAATATTACTATCAGCATGCCACGTAAGGGTCTCTTAAACGGTGTTTGTCTAATTTGACAGTAAGCATCAATTTAATTCAATTTTTAAAAAATTAGGACCCAATTGAGACACAGAATAAGTAGGGGACCTATTTGAGATTTTGAACAAAAAAAGGGACCGATCGAAACATTAAACCTCTGATTAACTTATCTTGAGGTCCTTCGTTTCCCCCTTAAGCTCCATCTAGTCATATGTATTAGTACGGGGGTCCAGGTTGGCCAATGCCACCTCCAATCGTTTGGTCTTCCAAGGTAGTTAATAAGGCACCATCTTTAGCCCTATAATGTACATTTATCGTGCAATCTGCTGGTTGGTGTGTATGGTGCATATTCCTCTTTTGTCCAAAGGGAATTTCATGTCAATGTGTTGGATGAATACGATTGCACTAAATGCATTTAGTTAAGGTCGACCTATCAACACATGATAAGACGTATTGGCCTCGACCAACAAGTAAAGTCACTTTGACCCTTCTTTCATCCTTCCTTTATCCAATCCTGGTTCACAAGTTTACGTACACGCGTGTATCACTCGTTCATCAGAGAAACTCACGATCTGCTCGTTATACGACAATATCAAGTCTTCAGAAATATTCATCTTTTGAAAGGTTTTCTAGTACTCGATATTGATAAAGCTTCCTTGGTAAACTAAAACATTCCCAATTTTGTAGTCGACCAGCTCAATGAAGATAACCATCAGATCGTCTTGATTGGGGTTTAGCACGTTGAAGTCCTCATCGGTGAAGGTGATGAGCGACATAATCCAGATTCTTCGCTCCATCGAATGCATCAACTTGAGTGCCTTGATGTGCCTCTTTCGTGCCAACTCTAAGGATCCTCCTCTTGCGAATCCTCTATAGATCATGTTGATATAAACTCTCAATGGATGGTCTTGTTGTGACTTTTGCTTCTAGTCCTTTTCTTAGGTGGACTCATTTTCATTAGGTCCTTCCTAACAAATTGTTTCAGGTGGTTGACCTTTACAAACTCCTCGATGTTATCCCTCAACGTTGAGCACTATTTGGTAATGTTCCTAGGTTTCGATGGTATAAGCAATGCATTAGGGGGTGTTAGTTTCTTTCTTGGTGTAAACAACAAATCGACATTGATGGCCTCTTCCAATAACTTAGCCCGTGCAACATTAAGGTGGGTGTAGTTACTGAAGCGAGGGCCTTTTGGTCTCTCCTTCCCCTTGGACAATGTCTTATTTGCCACTATTTTCTATGTCAGATGACTATACACGCATATGCTTGCTAAAGTCCCTCATGTCTTCTACTTGCATGAACTGAGCAGCCCTCTACCTCAACTGATAAATGCTTTCGGCCAACTTCATGTAAAGGTATCGATGAACAACCCTAGTTATAACGTCATTATCAAATGGTGCATGGCCACATCTTGAGTGGGGCTTCATATATGTAGGGAAGCCTTCCTTAACCTTTCCATGAAGGCCCAAAGAGACTCGTCCTTCTTTTGCTTGACGTTGACGACGGCGATTCACCGTTTGTTGATGTGTTCTACTTATTGCAAACTTTGCTCGGATGGTCCTAAAGGAATCTATAAAGTTGGTTGACAATATGGAAAACGTAGTTGTGGCTTCTTTCTTCAGGGAGGTGGAGAAAACCTGACACTGAATGGCACCACTCATGTTGTACAACACCATCTGGTTCACAAAGATCTGGATGTGCTCCTCTAGATTTGTAGACCCATCGAACTTGTTCGCGCAACAAACAACAACAAGTCAATCGTGTTAACGGTTGAACCGAAATAATGGTGGTCCTTGCTTGCAGCGAAGCTAATAGTTTGGATCGTTCAGTCTGGCTCTTACCGAGATTGTTTAATTGGTCCCCAAAGAGTCAAGGTGGACAACACAAGGCCTTTGTCCTCCTTCTCTTGCCTAATAATCTTATGGCTTAAATGCTTACTTCGTCCTCATGTTAAGAGGTGAATTTCTGTTTAGTATCCGGTTTTAAAAATGAAGACATCGGGTCCCTATGTTATGAAAAATGTATGAATAAGGTCCTCTCCGTTAAGTTGACAGCAACATCGTTAAGTCCATACTGATGTGGCCGTACTTTTTCTCTTCTCTCTTCTACTGTCCAGCTTTTTTTTTTCTTGTTCAGTTTTTTCTTTGATGATTTGTTGAACTTTTTCTTTCTCTGTGGACCTTATTCATATATTTTTCATAACATAGGGACCTAATGTCTTCATTTTTAAAATTGGGTACTAAACAGAAATTCACCTCTTAACATGGGGACGAAGTAAGCATTTAAGCCTAATCTTATTCTTGACTCTTAGTGTCATTATTTCCTCCACGTACATCTTGTCTATTTGTCATTGCATTCTTTTTATCATCTCCCATGGATCCATTTGAATGTTGATGGTCTCCATTTATGCTTGGGTGGTCACCATATTTCTCATGATTGATAGAAAAATAAATACAATAAAAAAATGTTAAACTAAATGAAAATATGATCTTATAAAAAAAGGATAATAATTAAAACAAGAAAAAAAAATCATGAGAATTAAATTTTAATTTTTGAATTTTAAATAAATAGATATTAAAAAAATTTGAAAGTATTTATTTAATATTTTTTATTTATATTATATTTTAGAATATCTTTCTTTTGAGAAAAATATATTTTTATCTTTTACAATAAAATACATTTATTTTCTATTTAAATCTAGAAAATTAAGATTAAGATAATATAAATATTTATATTATATCACATTTTACTCTAAATACATAGAATACATGTTCATTCATATATCAGGTGTATTAAAAAGTAACAATATATATATAATAATTATTTACGTTAACTACTAAAAATTCACAGTAAAAAAGAAATATGATAAGTACTTGACACAATCATGAAAGCGAAAGTATTACTCTGATCGTAATATGCTTAAAAGTCAAAAGCATTTTATTATAAATTATCGTCATAAACGTCAATTTCTCGTTTCCAAATGCTACAATCCAGCTGCTCCACCATAGAAGATTAAACTGCTCCTTCCTATAAATTTATCACACCAACAATAATAATCATCTTGTCTTATTAATAAAAAGAGAAGGACAGTATTGTGCATTAAACGAAAAGATATATTTATATAAGATAAAATTGACAGAGAATTTTGAGTTAAAAGAAAGGGACCAGCACAAATAATCAGTTTTTTAATTATAATTAATGCCAATTGCTTCAACATGCTGCGGCAATAGAAAAACTGTTTTGACGTTAATAAAACAAGGTTTGGTGTGTTTTCTTGTTTGTCGTTGCTTCTTTCTTACTTATCATCTTAATGTCCCCTAGTAATCAAGTTATGATCAATTACGTACTTATATAATAGCAAATTTAGAAGGAAAAAAAAGTCTCAATTTTACATGTTACACACAGTTACCTTTTGTTGTTTGTTCTTCCCAATCATTGAATACAAGTTTGGTACTTATGAATTGTTCGGTTTCAATTTTTTATTTTAACATATAAATTTCAAAATTAAATATATTATAAGCTAAAATAAAATTAACTTAAATGTAAACTCAATTTCGATAATTTTTACTAAATCTTTTAAATTAAAAAGGTTCATGTTGTTTTGAAGGTTTTAGCTGTAAAATCAAATTGTTCAACTTTATCTTATTTTCTTAAAACACAAATAATCTTCATCACCATTGACCATTAACTAACCCATATGTTACTATTAACCATTAATGATTATGATTGTTCTCACTATTATATATCTTCATCAGAATCATAACCCGTGTTACGATTACGATAAAGCAGAATTAATCATTAACAAAAGGTAAACTCAACCACCCTTTCTTTTGGTATCTCTGTCTTACCATTGTTTATGATAAACAAAGTTGAAACTTATATTATTATTTTGAATTGTTAATGTTGAAATAGCTTCAAATATAAGTAGTAGACAGTTTCATTTTCGTTGCTCTTATAAAATAAAAAGAGAATTAATATTTTCAAAAAAGTTAATTAAGTTTAAGTTTCTCATATTTTTAATTAAATTTTTTATTATTATTTTTTATATATTGAATTCTTAAATTTGTTTTACATTTTTCAATTAATTTCTTTTATTTAATTTTTTTATTATTTGGATTATGTGATTGTTATTGTCTCATCATTTTTGTCTTGGTTACTTCTATTCAAGTGTTAATAAGTATGAGGTTTTAATTAGTATAAAATAATATTGAAGTAATAAAAGTTATATGTCAATATTATTTTATAATAACTAAAAAAGTTATTGTTTTTTAACACATGAAAACAACGTGATGGAATGAGACAACAATTATGTTTTTATTGAATGAAAATTTTAAATAACAAAAACTTAATTAAAAGATATAAATATTTTTAAATAACAAAAACTTAATTAAAAGATATAAAACAAATTTAATACAAACCCCCAGTATTTATTTTGGGTCATATATGAACCCAAAGTTATGAGTTCATTGAAGCCCAAATTAATTGGGTATTGAAAAATCGGCCCTGCTACTTGCACTTCTGATATTACTCTTAGAACTCAACCATTCAGAGTAAAGTTGATACATGCAGCATCAAACACCAACTTCAAATATTAGAAGGTCGACCAAGACATGTTGTATGTATGGATTATGCTGAAAGGTTAAGTATTGTTAATGGCCTAAACTAATTCATATTTTATATAACAAAAGTTATCGAATTTTGTGGTTAGTTGGTTCTAAAGACTGACGCTAATTAACGTTTTATAAATAACTTCTGTTTATTCGTTAAAAACTTTTGCTAAATCATTGTGTAACAAAAATTATATATAAGCATTACAAAGCCTATACATTTTATACGTAGATCATAATTAAGGATGAAAAACTTTTTACTTTATTTTTTATTATTTTATGTTATTTTATTATTTTTATTTTTTTAAAATTTTACCGTTTTAAAAGATGGAGTAAACCAATTCTGATGATAAAATCTATATTTAAAGGTTTTGATAACCAATATTAAATAGAGGGTCCTGATAAAAAAAGAGAGCAAATTTGACCATTATAAAGGAGAATATTTTTATTCGCAAGGATTCAACAACCATTACTAAGTAAAGGGTCTCGATCCGAAAAATCTCTTTCTACATTTTTTATAATTTTTATTATTATTTTTTTAATTTTGACCTTTTTTGAAAGATTGATTAGACGAAAAATGCAGAAGAAAAGGTCTGTATTCAAATGATTTGGTGACAATTACGAAGTAGAGAGTTTTGATCATAAAAACAAAACGGACTTGACTATCCAAAAATAAAGATGGAAATCAATGATCATTCCAGTGAAGAGAATCCTGATGCAATTGAAATGTTTTATATTTTAAAAATTTGAAAATATGACAAGTCTTTTCAAAAACCATTTATTGATTTATTTTAAAATTTGAAATGTATTTTATATTACGGAGAAGGGATAATGTGTTGAAACTTTGGTAGGTGTTGAAACCCTGACTTGAAAGATTGTAAATAAGGTATCCAAAACTTGGTGAGGTGTTGAAACTCCTACTTTACAACGATGAATAAGGTGTCAAAATTAGGGTAATGTGTGAAAACCCTAACTTTAAAGTGATAAACAAGGTGTTGAAACTTTAGTAGGGTGTTGAAACCTGACTTGAAAGAGGTGAAAAGGTGTTGAAACCCTTTCTTGAAAGCGGTGAACAAGGTGTCGAAAGCTTGGGGTGTGAAAACCTCAACTTAAAGCATGAAAACAAGGTACAAAAACCTTGACGCAAGAATCAAGGTGTTAAAACCCTGATATGCAAGAGAAACAAGACGTTGAAACCTTAGCGTAGGGATCAAGGTGTCAAAACCCTAATGTGCAACATAAACAAGGTGTTAGAACCTTGTTGCAAGGATCAAGGTGTCGAAATGTCAATATCTAAGAGAAATGGAGTGTTGAGACCATGGTGTAGAGACCAGGGTGTCAACTCCCCGAAATGTAAGAGAAACAATGTGTCGAAACCTTGACACGAGGATTAAGGTATTAAAACCCTAATATGCAAAAGAAACAAGGTGTTAAAACCTTGGTCTAGGGCAAGGGTGCCGACACCCCAATATACAACAAAAAGAAGTTGTTGAAACCTTGGTGTAGAGATCAGGATGTCAAAACCCTAGTATGTAAGAGAAAATCTAATTAACTAAATTTTGAACTTGAAGAAAGAAGTCTAAATGTGTTCTGATCTCTTTTGTATTTATGAAAGAGAAAGATTTGATAACATTCATAGGAATGAAGAGGGCTACAATTTGGAAGATTTTTCTTTTTGACAAATTGATGATAATGCTTGTTAATGTTGACACATGTTATGATTTTGTGTTTTTGAATTTGATAATGAATGTGCATGGTGCATGGTGCATGGCATGCTGATACATAATATGAAAATTTTATTTTTGATCTTTTTCTTGAAGTAACACAAGGTGTGAAAACCTTTGTTTCAAGACTAGGGTGAGATTTTTATATGCATTAAAAAAACTCATTTTAATTTTCATTGCACAAGGTGTATGGATGCATAATAAGAAGCTTATTTGTTTGTGTTTTTTTTTAACAAAACGTTAATATGCCTTATAATGAAATCTCAACGGTCATATTTTCAAGGGTGAGCCACTACAAAAAAATAGGGCATTACCGAAGGCCAAAAGCCCTCGGAAAATGCCATAAGCCGTCGATAAAGGGTGTTTACCGAAGGCTTATCGACGGCCAAAAATCCTTCGGTAAATCTCTTGTCGCTAAATATTACCGAGGGCTTTTGTCCTTCGGTAATTACCGAGGGCCAAAAGCCTTCGGTAATTACCGAAGGGCAAAAGCCCTCGGTAAGTTTCGAAGTGCGAAAGAAGAGAGTAAGCAGTGAGTGACTGTCATCCTTATTGAAAGTCGAAGTTTTCCATACATCTCTCTGGGCGTTTCATACAAGACGACACGTTTCTCATCAGCATCATCAGAATTTTCAGAGGAAGGTACAGGGACAAGATGCAAGATCCTTCCTGATGGATAAAGATGATGTTTAGCAGGCTTCTCTGATGTTGCCTCTGTACTACCTGCTTCTGATGTTGCCTCATTTTTCATTTCTGCTTCTGTGATGCCTTTTTTTCTGGCTGCTTGTTTTTCCTTGCCACCATTAATCTTAGGATTATCACCCTGTTCCTCCAGTTGAAGCTCCTTCAAATATTAATTCATTTCCATTGACATACAGGCAGCTGCATAAAAAATTATATTTGTGAAACAACAGAAAAATCAACTAATTAATTAATTAAGAATCATAGATAACAAATTCCCAATTCCCAATTCCCAATTCGCAAACCCCAAACTCATTCTCACGCCATGGATCCCAACCCTCGAACCTTTCCCATCCTTTCCGACTCCGACCACTTCGACCTCGAGCAGCCGCGGGCTCCGGAGATTGTGAGCCAAATGCCGCACCTCGCCGACCCATACCTCATGGCCTCCATGGGCCGAGTCGTATCTCAGGTGGCCCAGGCCGGAACGGTCCTGAACCAGATGGGGGAGCTGCCCACGCATGAGGAAGTTGACAGCGCCAGGGCCAGGCTGACGGAGATCGAGGCCCACCTGTCCCACGAACTAGAGGAGATCGCGCTCCGCGGAGATGGAGATTCACGAGTGGCGGGCCCACCAGGCCGAGAAGGAGAGGGAGGGCCGGGAGCGGGCGGAGACGGAGAAGCGAATCTGGAAGTCGGTGCTGCAGTTGGACGAGATGCACGAGGCGTACGAGAAGCTTCTGAAGGACGTGGAGAACGGCTTGGGGTGACCAAAAACAGACAACAGTTTTCGTAGCGGTGGAGGAATTTCGAAAATTTGGCAGAGGAGAAGGGGAATTTCTGAAATTTGGCCAGAGGAGAGCAAAATTAGGGCTTGATAGCGTTGAAGGAGCAAAGGGTTGGAGGGAAAGGTTTTGGGCAACGAGAGAGCACTAGGGCCGGTGGGAAAATGAATTGCAGAGAGGAAACATCTTAAAATTTTTCGAAGAAATTACCGAAGGTCTCTCAGCCGTCTGTAATTGAACTCACGAATGACTTACCGAAGGCTCATAGGCCCTCGGTAAAAAGCCGCCGGAAATAAGCGCATTTCTTGTAGTGAGCTAGGCGGATCTAGCGGTTAGCAAAGCATCAACACAGGGCGACACAACCATCAATCACCAATAGTCATATTTTCAAGGTTGAGCCTAGTGGTAGTAAACCCTTTTTCACTTGTGGTCTTAACTCAAGCTCAAGGCTTGGGGGGCCTAAGTATTATATGTATCGTCTGATGCATGTTGATCGAAATAACATGACCGATCATCTAAGCATGGAAGAGACCAATTGGTCACTATCAAAACCAACTAATTATCTAGTTGATATAAACATTATGTTTAAATAAAATTGGACATTGATTAGGTCAACCCTAATAAAAAGTCTATGAAGAAAACTATAAATAGAATTTAAAGGTATATTTGTTGTGACTTTTACTACACATTTGTTATAGCTTTAACCGCTCAAACTAGAGCTCACTTAAGTCTTAGAATATCTTTAATAGATTCACCTGATTGGTTGGAGAACAAATTATCCAAATAGAAAAAGGACAATTGAGGAGTAATCTACAAGAAAATTGGTTTAATTAGACGTTCAACCCTACACACGAAACATAAAGTTATACAATTCAATTATAGTATATAACATTATGTTTTTAGGTTTACTTAAGTTTAAGTCCTCTTAAATTTGGATATTTTTAATTTTTTATTAAATGTTTTGGTCTATTTAGTACTTAATTAAACCCCTATTGTTTAACTTCTTTTTTGTTAGTTGAATGACATGATCGCTATCTTACTTTATCATTTTGATTAATTGTCTCCATATTACAAGATAAAGATAAATGTCACAACACCCACTTAAAATTAAACATTAGAATAATCACAATGTTGTCTTATAGTAATAAGAATACCTCATATTTTTTAATACTTAAAGACAAGTAAATAAAATGACATATGAAGGCAAGTAAATAAGAAGAAGAATAATTGCTACATTACCGTTTAAATTTTTTGTTAATTGTATGATAGAAGTGTTATCTTATTTATTACTTTGATTATTTGTTTCCCTACATAAAAACAAAGATAAGTGTCACATCATCTATTTAGCGAAAAAATTAAATATTAGAATATCTCATACTATGACAATAAAGACAAGTAAATAAAAAGACAAATTTGAGGTATTGTGGTAGGTTAGTTACATTTAATACTCATTTATTGCTAAAGCTATCAAATCTTTGCCGACTTTGACATCAGAGTATCTTCTGGAAATAACCTCTCGGTACGAATGAACGAAGCGAAGGAGGAACGATGACCAGTGAAAGAAATTAAACAAACGAAACTTAGAAGATTGTTAACCTCGACCCCACAAACCAAAACATTTGTAATTAAGGAATGAGATTCCTTTTCATGCAAACAAACCCACTTAAAATCCTCTCTCATCTACTTTTACCATTTTTTAAATCTTAAATGTCATTAGAAGAGTGTAATTAGAGTTAAACAAGGAAATATCAAAACCAAAATACAAACATAAATTACGTATTACATAATTACTTAATGACAAGTCAAATTCAATACTATAAGACCATAATGGTAATATTATAATAACTAGTGCGGAAGTTTTCATTTCTACCGAAAGCAAGATGATATCTCGGTGTGTTTTTGTAGGCGACGACCTTTACAAGAGGGGCTTTTCCACCTCTCTTTTAAAGTGTGTCTCTTTTGAAGAAGCTGGACGATCACACCAGTTAGAAATATTTGGTAGACCGGTCGGTCATGCAACATGAACCGAGTGCTTAGCTTTAAATCACAATTAGGATTGATGATGATTAACTTAAGGCAAAACACTATCATTACTAGTTAGTAATTAAACCGATGCTAATATAAAACCTATTATCCAAAATCTATAAATACAAATTTTAGATAGCGTGGTAAATTAATTACATTTAATATAAAACTATCAAATTTTACTGAATTTGACATTAGAACAATACAACTGAACAAAAAAAAAGTAACAGTCAACCGTTTCTCATGAAACCGAAATATTTGTAATAAAAAAAATGAGATTTCTTTTAATGCGAACAAACCCACTTAAAATCCTCTCTCATCTACTTTTACCATTTTTAAAATCGTAAATGTCATTAGAAAAGTATAATTATACCAAAATACACTTAAACTTTAATCTAAATATGACCGAAATTAAATATCACCACTTAATGACAAGTCACATTCAATACTAACCATAATGGCAGTATTATAATAACCAGTTTAAAATTGTGGATTTGAAATGCTGCAGACTTAAAAGTGTTACTCTTTTTAAAAAAAATAATAATCTTTAAACCTTGCATTTATTATATAACTTTAACATTCATCGACATTACGTAACTAATTTTACTTTATTCCCTTAGCATTTTAAAATTCATGGCTTTTATTGAATTATGAAACAAGACAGACCAGGCGGGTCGATCGATCGGACTGTGACTCGGTAAAAGAAATTGGTTCATTCTATGTATAAGACACGATACAAGGGAAGGGTATTATGGTCATCTCGTATCAAGGTGCCAACTCAGATCCTGAGAGTTTCCTTTCTGACGGACACCCACAATCACATCACATCCGTGTTTCGATTCGAACTTCAAAATGAAACCTTAATATCCCAAAAGCGGTGTCCTCAATCATCGTCACAACGATGTCACTGACACTCAGATATGCTGCTGTTCCCATATCAACACCCCTCTTTCTTCTTCTCCTTGTTGTGATCCTTCTTCCTCTCACTGGGACAGCAACAGGAGATCATTCATCTGATCTTCAGGAGGTGCTCCAGAGCCATGGGTTGCCGGCGGGGCTCTTCCCTCAGAGTGTGAGGTCATACGATTTGGACCCAACGGGTCGGTTGGAGGTGCACCTGGATCGTCCCTGTCTGGCTCAGTACGAGACGAGGGTGTTCTTTGACAGCGTGGTGAGGGCTAACCTAAGTTTCGGACAACTCAAGGTGTTGGAAGGGATGTCTCGGCAAGAGCTTTTCCTGTGGCTACCTGTCAAAGATATCATTGTCCCCGATCCTTCCTCCGGAGTCATTCTTATTGATATCGGTCTTGCCTATAAACACCTTTCATTCTCTCGCTTTGAAGATTCTCCAGTTTGTAGATCTCAGTCGGGTACATCCTCTTTTCCTCTCTCTTTATTTGCACGTCACTCTCATTCATGCAGTATATATGGTTTCTTTCTGTAAGAATGAAAGAGTTGAAGAACTTATTAGTTCTCACGAAGAAATATGCCAACACTATTTGATTCTCTGTTTTGACGATGAAATTGGATCGATGTGGGTGCAGGTCTTATGCTTAAGGTTAATGGAAGGAAGGTTGGTGGATTTAGAGATCAGTGACGAGGGTGTACGTTTGGCTGAGGATGGCTGCTTTTCTTTTCTCTTCTGTTCGTTTGGGTTCTGGTTTTCCATCCAATAATTTCATGAAGTCTATCACATGACAACCAATATTACCTTGCACAAGAGCATGAATTCTTCTATTCTAGATAGAAAATACTTGTTAATATGTATGTGTGGGTCCTTTAATTTTTTAAATTTCAACATTTTACAGTGTTTCCTTCTTGTTTAGTTCAAAAGACTAAAATGTTATTTTGAAGCAAATTGATAAAATGAACTCACACTGGACCAAATTCTTAACAAAGTGTTTTTTTAAAAACCTTAATACTAAGTTTTGTTTTACTTCTATTATAAAAACGTACAAGTTATGTTTGTTTCCATTTAAGCACATTTTATAGGCTGCTAGATACTGTGGGGCCAGAGGTGGTGGGGTTTCTGAGAATGTTGTTCTGATACATGGACAAGGCTGTTAAGAAAATGGAGTTGTTGCCGTTTCAAAGATTTTGTGAATGAGAGTAATTTTAATGAAACTATGAAAGGGTTTCAATGTTTAGTGAAATAGTAAATTGTACCAGTAAAAAAACCAGAAGAGTAGACTATTACCAAAAGAAATATCAGTATTCGATTTTAATCTCTGATGAAATCTTAAACAAATAGACTTGTATAAATTGCAAGATTTTAACCTACTAGGATAGAATCAAACTTCATAAAAAACCTTACACATTCAAATCAAATATATAAGAATGAGGTAAAGTTTCTCAGTGTAGCAGCACATTTGTAAAGTTTCATCATTCATGTAAACTATTCTCTGTTGTGATCACATGTTCCCATCCTTCATAAGTCACCTGCATGAAGGTTGTAATCATATATGCTCCTTTTATGGTTGTAACATTGGTGTCTATTCCTTCAATACCAGAAGTATTCATGGCTTTGTAGTTGTAGATTTTTGTACGTAAATAGGTAATATTAAATTTTTTTAATATCATTAAATAAATAAAATTCATAGTTTTAATAATTTTTGTAATTAAATTAAATTTTTTTATAAAATGATTTCAATTAAATAATTTCTATCCATAATTATTCTAATTACGTAAATAAAAATGCATAAATTTATTTTATTTCATTATTAAGTTATTTTTGTTTAATATAATAAATTTACTTAAATTAATTATAATAAAAATATATTTTATAATGAAATAAAAAAAGTATGTATTTTTATTTATGTAATTACAATAATTATGGTTATAAATTATTTAATTGAAATCATTTTATAAGAAATTTAATTTAATTACAAAAATAATTAAAACTATGAAGTTTAATTATTTAATAAAATTAAAAAAACTTTAATTACTAATTATATATAATTTATAATATTTTATATACATTTAAATATATTATTTAAAAATTATAAATCATTTTAATTAATAAAAATATTAAAAAAGTAAAAATGTGTTGGGATGCACGATTAATACAAGAAGTTGTCAACTTCTTATAATTTCAATTATTTAATATTTTTATTAATTTAAATAATTTATAATAATTAAAATTATTATAATTAATTATAATTCGTAAAAATATAATATAATATTAAAAATTCAAAAAAAATATAATATATTTTTTTTAATTTTTAATTACATAATTACAATAATTATGATTATAAATTATTTAATTGAAATCATTTTATAAGAAATTTAATTTAATTACAAAAATAATAAAAACCATGAAATTTATTTATCTAATAATATTAGAAAACTTTATTTATTCATAGATATAATTTATATTATTTTAAATACATTTAAAAAAATATTTACAAATTATAAATAATTTTAATTAACAAAGAAATTAAAAAATAAAAATAAAAAGTAAAAATGTGTGGAATGCACGACTTCACTAGGAGAAATCGTCAATTCCTATAATTTCAATATTTTTGTTACCTTATAATGAAAAGAGACGTTGAAATCGATTACAAGGTTTGATAATTGCTTATTACGTCCTAAAATCATTTTTGAAGTATATGATTTCATTTCTGACTTATGTGTCAGGGTGAAGTCGTGTAGGGGACACAATTTCTTCATTTGAAGTCGTCTAGATCCCCCACAACTTGTTTATATCGATAAGTACGAAAATTTTTGCCTTAATTTTGGATTCAAAATTTCTTAGTATAAAAACCGTAGTTGTAAGACTAACTTAAATATTCACAAATAACACTAGCATTATCAAATATTTGATTTTAATTTTACAATTATGTTTGGAAATCTTTTAAAGTTTTTTTTTTGTTATTAAAAGGGATAATATATATGAAAATAGTGATTAACAATCATTGACACCAAGGTCACCTCTTTTGCAACTTATCACCACCTTCGCTTACACCACCAACCCTTTGTATATGGAATTTTAGTATACGTTGCTCTAATACAAGTTAATTTCTTTTATGTAAGTTAAATTACCCATCTGTGGTGCTATGTGCAGACTAATTAATTTGTTGTTTTATTCTAAAAAATTAAATAAGACAAATTTCTCTAGGTAAGTTAAAAGTTCTATTTTACTTTAGGAGTTACCATTATTTTATCAAAATTTAAATCAAGACTTCTATTAAAAAACCTATTTAGTTTAAAAAGGTCATTTAAAAAATCTTTTAAGTTCACGCGTTATATTAACTAGTTTACTATATACAATAAAGAAAAACTATGGATGGAAGAAAAAAAAAGGCCATAAAAGAAAAAACTTTTTAATTGTTCACAATTATTGGGAGCTAAAATAGAGTATATTCTAAAAAGAGGAGATGCTCAAGAATTTTGAGGTGCACAAGCAAAAACATAAAATAGATCGTGTAAAATGTTTGGGCCGAATGTTCTCCAAGCCCAACTTTAAAACATTTTCAAAAGCAATGGCTCCATTATGTAGGGTGATCACTGGTGAGCACCAGACCTTATTTTGCTCCACTGCTCATCACAAAATGTATCGTGTTCTTCACCGCGCTTTATGCACAGCCACAGAGCCCGCCACCGTGAGCATCAAGTCTATTTCGGAAGATTTGTACAAGGAAGTGAAGTTGAAGAGGTTGGTGGAGAAATTCAAGAAAGCTTCCGACATGGACCGCTTCCGCAAAAAAACCAACATTTACGAGGAGACAGTAAGGCGCCTAGCTGGCGCCAAACGCTTCCGATGGGTTCGGGACATTCTCGAACACCAAAAGAAGTATTCCGACATTTCCAACGAGGGTTTCTCTGCGCGTCTCATATCCCTTTATGGAAAATCTGGCATGGCCAAACACGCTCGCAAGGTGTTCGACGAAATGCCCCAACGAAAATGCGACCGCACCGTGCTCTCTCTCAATGCCCTCTTGGCTGCATACCTCCACTCCAGGAAATTCGAAGTCGTGAATGAGCTTTTCAGGACCCTCCCCACCCAACTCTCAATCGAGCCTGATTTGGTGTCTTACAACACTCTCATTAAGGCTTTTTGTGAAAAGGGTTCCTTTGATTTGGGACTGTCAGTGCTTAAAGAGATGGAGGAGAAGGGTGTGAACCCTGATTCCATCACGTTTAACACTTTGCTTCATGGGTTGTACTCAAAGGGTAGTTTTGAAGATGGTGAGAAAGTGTGGGAGCAAATGGGTGCAAAGAATGTTCCTCTTGATGTGAGGAGTTATTGTTCCAAGTTGGTGGGATTGGCCAGAGAGAAGAAAGCGACTGAAGCTGTTGAGGTTTTTAAGGAAATGCAGAAGGTGGGTGTGAAGCCTGATATCTTTTGCATCAATGCTCTCATCAAAGGTTTTGTGAATGAGGGGAATTTGGATGAGGCTAAGAAGTGGTTTGATGAGATTACAAACTTTGATTTTGACCCTCACAAAAACACTTACTCTGTCCTTGTTCCCTTCCTGTGTGAGAAGGGAGATTTGAAGACAGCAATTAAGATGTGCAAGGAGATTTTCAATAACCGATGCCTTGTTGACGCGTCGTTGCTACAACTTGTGGTGGATAAGTTGGTGAATGAGGGCATGATTTCAGATGCTAAGGAGATTGTAGAGACAGGGAAAACCAACCGGTACTGTCGCTATAAGCTAAATTTACCCGAAGAAGAGTAGAGTTATGTTAGATCTTAGTTTCACTTTATTATTGTTCTTGCAATTTGAATGGTTTTGTTATAATGGGGATTGAGAAATTGCCAAGAATGGCTTTTGTTTGGCAATGTAAGCCTAGTAACTGGTTTCTTCAAAATGGCTTTTATTATAAGTGGTTTCTTCAATGTGAATCTCTTTTTCTCTCAATTCTTTCTCTTTATTTTCTTTTTCTCTAAATTCTTCCTCTTTATTTTCTTTTTCTCTAAACTCCTCTTCTTCGTTTTCTTTTTGTAGTCTGATATAACAAAAAGGAACAATAGGCATGAATTAATCCATAAAAAAAATATAGAAGTAGCATCAAGAAAGGCCTTACCTGCCGGGGTACTATGTCGTTCACCCTTAATGTTTTTCTTATAAGCATATGACAATGTAATATTGCAAAAATATTGTTGATTCATCGCCTATGAAATATACAAATATCAGTGGCATGGAAATGCTTACACTAATTTCTATATTCTTTTGTTACTGCTTTGGTATAATCAGAGTAGTCATATAAAGGGTTCCCTTCTCCTGGAAAATTGAAGGATGTGATCACGTATCACTTTTAAATTCTGTAATGCATTTGATAAAATCAGGCTCTTCATTTCTTTTCCATAACACACCACCTTGTCAGATATAAATGTATTAAATACCATTGAAAAAATATGAAAACAATCATACAAGATATAAAGTACTCATAAATAAATCTTTCATATTCATGTACGCAAAGACACAAAATAAGGAGTGATTATGCAGGAGGTATGACTCACTGCTCTTTAGAGGAAATGTTCTGATAATAATATTAGTTATAAATTAAAAAAAAAAATTGATTCTAGTGATTATGTTTTGTTTAGATATTTTCAAAAATGCAAAAGTTACTTTATGATTGTTTACAATATTTTCTTTTAAAAGAATAAGCTAATTTTATGAGAAGCTATGTTTTTCAAAATATTTTCTCATTCAGTTTTGTATTCTTTTTAGAAATGCAAAAGCTACTTTATGATTGTTTACAATATTTTCTTTTAAAAGAATAAGCTAATTTTATGAGAAGCTAAGTTTTTCAAAATATTTTCTCATTTAGTTTTATATTCTTTTTAGCTTCCCTTGATAAGTTGAGACTAATACCTGCATAACTGAAAAAAAAGAAAAAGTGCTTCTTTTACAAGAGAAATGGTAACACATAAGCTCAGTATCTCTGTATTCATAAAGACTTTATGATGACAAACAAAATACAACAAAGTTATGGTTTTGCAATGATTCTTACAAGATAGACACCAAGTATAGCACAAGTTTTCAAATCCTTTTTTTGTATTTTCTTTAGCAAGATCTAAGAAGTCTTGCATCAACCGCATTCAGTGGAACTATGCCAAAAAAAGACTTTTTATATCTCTTATTGTCCTCAACCAGTATAAAAATTTAAATTATGATAATTTTAATTTAAATGTCTTTTATCTCTATTTTCATATTTGTCAAACAACATCATCATATCAAAAGATAAAGAGACAAGAGAAAATCGTTGGAAAAAATATGAAAGAAAACATCACCAGATTTATTACTATGTTCCTTAAAATCATACATAGCTCCTACAACTCCTTAAAATCATACATAACCCCTACAACAAAATCAAATGTTTCAGAAAAAAAAATATTCCTCGACAAGAGAGAACTTCTACAAAAACAAATTGTGACACTTAATATCACTAGAGTTGTATCAGACCTAGATGCTAATGTAGCTCTTCTTCTGATGCAGTATATGGATGTCAATCTTCTTCTCTAGCACAAGAAACAGAATATTTGCCAATTATTCGTCTGAAAGCAAGGCATCAAGCTCCTTCTTTGATTATGTGAACCTCTCTTTGTCTCAAATCTTAAAAACTTAAGTCTCAAAGAAGTCTTACGATCACAACAAAATCAATAATAAAATTAAGAAACAGTAATAAAAATCTAACTTAGGATAAAAACTAATACTCTGAAACATACAAAGAATACAATTTACCTCTTCAACTGTGTTGGCAAGTGAAATTTTAAAAAAGAAATGCTTATAAATTTTTTGGCAGTAGTAGAATTAAAATGAGATAATGGTGCACCTGAATCATAAGCCAAACGCCAAGCAGCTCTTTTCAAAAGGGGAAATTATGAAAACCTTCGGACAACAGAAAAAAGGTTAAACAAGAGAACCTGTGTACATTTCACCTCCTCCCACGTGCTGTAATCTGATGATGTACTCTGAATTTTCAGTATCAAGTGCTGGTTGTGATACCTCAAGTCCTTCACTTTTTATAATAGAAACATACATGAAAACATTGAAGTATATATCAGATTAACCATTAATGCTTAATAAGATGTACCAATAACGTAAGACTAGTATACATCTAGTTTTAAACTGTTATTTACATGTGCATCAAGATGATTTCTCTCAAGTTCTGCAACAAAAAAAACAATAAATAGCCATAAGTTCAACCAATTACAAACTTTAAGAGATAACTACATTCACCTTCCACAATATCATGGTGTTAATTACCTGTTAGGTTACTTTATACCAGTAACCTAAATTTACGCTCTCTTCTCACTCAAACACTAGAACAATAGAAATGAAAGTATGTATGTATTATTGATTCTGTAAAGTAAAGAAAATTACAAGTGTAATCTCCCCCAAGGAAGCATATCTTCCTCCACTAGAAAATATGCCCAGTCTTTACCTAAAAGATAATCCTCTCCTTGATTTAGGTTACAGGAAGACTATTTATAGTGTCGCCTTCCCGCGCCCTACCCTTCTGCTAACCCAAAGTACTTCTACTAAATACCGTTCTGTCTTTGATCCCATCCTCCCTTCTTGATGTCGTTCGGTCTATACTCCTCCCATTGCCTTACCGTTCGGCTTCTACTTCCCTCCTCCCTTCTTGTTTTCGTTCGGTCTATACTTCCCCATTGCCTTACCGTTCGACCTCTACTTCCCTCCTCCCTTCTTGATGTCGTTCGGTCTATACTCCCCTATTGCCTTAACGTTCAGTCTCTACTTCTCACATCGTTCGGCCCCTTACTTCAACGTTACCGTTCGGCCCTTCTCTCCTATTTTATTCCTAACATTACTCCACCCCTCAAAATCAACCTTGTCCTCAAGGTTGAAGTCAGGGAACTGTTATTTACCGTAATGCTCCTCTACCTAGGTGGCGCTGTCCAATTCAAGTCTGGAGGCTTGGGTGGTGGCAAATCCTCCTCCAATATCTTCCATTCTTCTTGAATTCTATTAACTTCTAGCATTTCATAAATGAACTTAGTAAGGGAAGGTTCAGATAATGCCTTGCTAAAGAAAGCTATGGGCCTCTTGCTTTGCGATAAAATCACCCGTACTCCAGTGCCAGAAGTATCACACTCCATCTAGAAGGTTTGGCCAAAATCGGGTAGAGCTAGTACAGGGGCTGGAGTAACAACTTCCTTGAGTTTCTGCATAGCTTTCGCTCTTAGTAGGGGCCACTTGAACATTCCCTTTTTCAACAAATTAGTAAGGGGCCTAGCCATCCTCCTATAGTCCCTAATAAACCTTCTATAATAACTTGTGAACACAAGGAACCCATGTAGCTCCTTGATGTTTCTGGGTTTAGGCCATTCCAGTACAGTTGTGATTTTTTCTCTATCCATCTCCACACCTCCTTCAGATATTTTGTGCCTCAAATATCTCCTCTGCTTCTTGCCAAATTCCCATGTCTTCTTGTTGGCAAAGAGCTTCTGCTTAGCTAGCACTTCCAGGACTTGTGTGAGATGACGTGTGTGTTCCTCCCACGTTTTTCTATATACCAAATCCCCTAAAATCTGATTCAGTGCTATCTCTTCATTGAAAGTTAAGCCACTCTCTTCTATCTCCCCCTCCATCAGTTCAGCTTGGCTCAAGCTCCCAACCATAGTCAAGGTTTCAATCTCTCGGAGTACCTCTGGAGTAACAACCCTTCTTGTCAAAGCGGGATCCCCCTTGATCTCCACCTCGTTCCCTTCCTGCTAAGCTGCCTCCAATCTCCTTTAATTTCTCCCAGGGGTGCCAACCAGGTAACTCCTAAAATCACATCTACACCTCCCAACTCACAAAAATAAAGTTTATCTTTAATTCCTCCAACCCCACAGGAACTCCTAAACAACACCCCCTATTCAACTTTTTCTGCCCATCACCTAAATGTACATTATAAGGGGGCATATCTTCACTTTTCAGCCCCAATTCCTCCACCAATCTGGTGGAAATAAGGCTATGACTCGCCCTACTGTCAATCAACACCAATACCTTTCTCCCTTGCACCCAACCTCGCAGTTTCATTGTTTTAAATTGCGTTACACCACCTGTAGAGAATACAGATAACTCCATGGTCTTTTGTTCGATTTCGGGACCCTCCTCTACCTCATCTTCTTCGTCTTCCTACCCTGCGCCAACATTGACAGTTCCCTCCGACGATCCCCGATACGTCTCCGTCCTCGCAACTGTCCCCGTGCTTGAGATACATCTTCCCCCTATCGTACCTCCTTTCCCCGCACCTCCACCACCAGTTATAATGCTAGCTCCAAGATTGACAGAGGCAGAAAGTGAGGAGTGATCTGGTTTTCCCAATGCTTGCGACACCAGAATTTCCAACTCCTGGATGTCCTCGTCGACGCTTCCCTCTTGTCGCTCTGCTGCCAGCTCCTCACAAACGGTGCCCCGATTTAGTCCCACAAACCTCCGCGTTAGAGCGTCGGTGAACATCTTCCAAGTCAGATGCATTCTTTTCTTCCGCCAAAAGCAGAACCAAAAGCTCGCTAAACCTCCCTCCATGCATCTATAGACGAGCTTCATCTTCTCCTTCTCCGTCACGCTCTAGAGGTTGAAGAATTTCTCTGCCTATGCGATCCAGCCCATGGGATCCGCACCTTCAAATGTAGGTAGTTCAACGCGCTTCCTCCTACTACGTCGAACTTCTCCTCTGTCATCTTCCGATTTCTCCTCCGATTTTTCTGGCGGTCGTCGTTTGTGTCCAGCATTGACGAAATCACGTCTTCCTTCAGAGCTCCTATCTCGGTTCTTGGAGCGTCATTCGAAAGTTCGTCGGAACTCGAGAGTCATCGCTCACACCTCTGCCGTCAATTCCTCCATTGTCGACTCTAGCGCCACCATTCGTCCCTCCATTCTTCCTTCTAGTGCGTTTAATTTTCCCTCCATCTTCTTCGCTATCATTCCTCCTTGCTAGCTCTTCTTCCCTCCGAAACAGATTCGACAGGTCGAACCAATTGTTAGGTTACTTTATACGATTAACCTAAATCTACGCTCTCTCCTCACTCAAACACTAGAACAATAGAAATGAAAGTATGTAAGTATGTATTATTGATTCTGTAAAGTAAAGAAAATTACAAGTGTAATCTCCCCCAAGGAAGCCTATCTTCCTCCACTGGCAAATATGCTCAGTCTTTACCCAAAAGATAATCCTCTCCTTGAATTAGGTTATAGGAAGACTATTTATAGTGTCGCCTTCCCGCGCCCTACCCTTCTACTAATCCAAACTACTTCTATTAAATATCGTTCGGTACTAACATATATATACTGTTCGGTCTTTGATCTCATCCTCCCTTCTTGATGTCGTTCGGTCTATAATCCCCCCATTGTCTTACCGTTCGGCTTCTACTTCCCTCTTCCCTTCTTGTTGTCGTTCGGTCTATACTCCCCCATTGCCTTACCGTTCAGCCTCTACTTCTCACATCGTTCGACCCCCTTCAGCGTTACCGTTTGGCCCTTCTCTCCTATTTTATTCCTAACATTACATGATGTTTTAGAAAAAAATTATGAGACATGCTTATCTTCACATGATACATAACCACATTTTTAATAAAATAATAATAATAATAACACATGGAAATTGGCCACGACTGATTCATCAAACAACACTCAAATATCAAGATATATAAACTTGAATGGATTAGCAAGTTACTAACCAGAATTTGGTCTTTCTTTGTCATCAGTGACAATATACTGATGGCCCTGGGATTCCTACTTTGACTTTAGTATTGTTCAAGAAGAAATAGATTGCCCCACTAATTTCTAAAACAAGCTTACCAGCACAAGCAAATAATATTCCAATACAAGCAACACCTATACATCTCGAGATGCAAAGAAATGAAAGGAGAATATGATAGTGTTTACAAAAGAATAAATCATTGGTTCCAGCTTTACTCAATATAAACTGACAAAGTGATCCTCATACCTATGGTAATGTGGTGATACATATAAGCATGTCTATGAATTCTTAACCGCTTATTTTAACAAATCAAAAATTAATTTTACATCGCAACAAGACACAACATATCATAGCAAGAAGGCAATAATCTATCTCCACTACAATCTAGACCAATAATAAACACAAGATGAATGAAATATATTATTCTGCATAACTTGAGAGTTCCCAGCACCAATGTTTAATTCTTCACACTAGTTACATACTTGAGGAGCATGGTGACAACGTCTCCTGATATCCTCCCTACCTTAGTTTTCAGGTGATGATTTATCTAACATAAATTAAATTTATGTGAAATTAGCAATGATTATAACGGCTATTAAGATGTTATTATCACTCCAACACGTTGTTATTATTACTAATATTGCCAATTTAGTTTAATTTTTTCATTTTGATAAATAAAAGAAAATAAAAAATATATAATAATATAGTTTTCTCTATTATTATGATTATTATATACCAGTGGAAACATCAATATATATATATATATATATATATATATATATATATATATATATATATATATATATATATATATATATATATATATATATATATATATATATATATATATTAGAATGTCAGTAAAAGAAAATATTTTGTCTTCTTTTTGCAAAAATATTTTATATTTTTCCTTAATTCATCGTATATTAGAAGTTATCCTTATTCTAATCATGCCATCAAAATTTAGGAATGAAATTAAAAGAATTTCACAAGAGTTTATATGGGGTTCGGGACATAATGGTAGAAAAATTGTATGGTTAAGCTGGGACAACATAGGAAAACCTAAAGAAGAGGGTGGATTAAATGTTAGAGACTTACAAGCATTTAAGCATTATAGCTTTATTAGGTGGATGAAAATAAAGACTAGGAAAAGAGATTCGGGAAAAGATATTTTGAAGTAAATATGTCTATAACAACATAAATAGCAATTCTTTGAAGTAAATACATTGAGTCGACTGATCGCATACCATGAAAAACACATCGAGACTCACCACCAAATATTATCACATCTCCAAATTCTAGTATTACCCCCTCTGCCTTGTGTACATTCCTCTCATCTCCATATAGAAAATCTGTTGAATGATAGAGAAAGACAGCAGGCAACCCTTTTCGAAGACTTTCTCTGCTTTCATCACAATCCTACCTCAAACAGTTTCAAGTTAGATGCTTGAGAGAGTTTGTGTATATTATAGAATGTAAAATAACTAACATAATTTTTTTTTTAGATATATTTCACACAAAAAGTTGAATTTGGTAAATGCAAATCATTAACCACTCGGTAAAATATGATTCTTTTATACCAAAAAGTATAAGATACCACATAATATCATACCAAAAGTATAAGATACCACACAATGCTTTAGTATTTAGAAATCTGAAAATAGATCAATAAGACAATAAAGACTAAAACAATTACTGTGTTAACTACAATAACCAATAGTAATTACAAGCTTTCCATTTTTTGTATAAAAATTGACAATGTAAATATCAGGAGTCAGAAGGAAGAACGTCCTCCAATTGAGCTTCTTGGATTGCTCTTCTAACTAGTTTACTGAAGTGATTGGGAATACAAGGTGGGGTGCTGCCATCAAATATGTAAGAGGGATAAATCTTTTTGAAGATGTCTCTGATAACACCAGAGAGCAAAATGACGCAAATGATACAAACAGAGCATGAACAGTTGAGAATCCCCTGCATGGGCAAAATGTCCAAAAGTTAACATAAAAATTCACTCATGAACCAAAGAAATTAAAACAAATTTTTATACAGTTCATTTTACAGGTTATTCCATTCAATTTTCTCTGCTCTATTCAATTTGCCATATCCCGCAAACAACAGAGAACTCAAATTAGCAGTCAATCTATCAACCTTCAAGAAGGACATGAGGAAAGGATCAATTGTTAAACATAATAATCTCCAAGACTATAAAGTTTTAGTACCCATTCATCTAAATTGACCATATATATGTTTCACAAGAGCAACTAGAAAAGGTAATGAAATAACACTATATGAATGTATAAAAATCTAAAAAGTTAAAACTAAAATCAATTGAAAAGGATAAACACTAGACATAACATAGACCATCTGTTAATGAGAGTAACAAACAGTATTAAATAAATGTGAAGCATCATTGAAATCTGAAATCATAACATTATTATTTAACACACTGAGTCACGTTCATTCATACATAATCCATGTAACCCTTATGCTCTCACCCATTAGTCCTTAGTCACTAGTGCACATGTCTATTTACTTCTTCATCATGCATAAACAAAAGAACATATACATTTTTATTTACTTCTTCCTATATAAACCAGTTTTAACATGCAATTTTATTTAAACAATGATTAACTCACTTAACCAATACCTATAAACATGTAATTTTAGGAGTTACCTTAACAGAACAATATACTCTTATTAATATACACAATCTAAGTACACTTGTAAGCAGTACCATATGTTTGCCTGAACTTATTGAAAAGTTAATATAAATGTTGTTCATTACCTTAATTCTAATACTTGTAAAGCAACTACATCATCTAAAGCATCCCAAGGAAGTTTCCTGTAATTATTGCCTGCAAGGAAAATTGAAAAGAAAATTTTATTCACAGGATGCACATCCACATGAATAGTGAACTCAAATACATGCACAGTAAATACATATGAATACGAGATAAATCAAATAAAAGGAGGATAAGTGAGAAAAAATAGTTGACCAGAAATGCATAGGCATATATTTTGAGGTAATTGGATTTGACCTTATTTATTTTCCTGTCCCCAACACCTCTGGAATATTAACCATGTAGTCATCTTGTTTTAATTTCTTTTAGGTTTAAACCCTTGACGGTCTTCATATTTGTATGGAAATCTCAGTTGGGTCCTCATATTTAAAACTGTTTCAATTGAATCATAATATTTGTAAAAATGAACTAATTTTACCTTATTCCTTAAGTTGGACCAAACGGCGTTAATTGGTGCTGATGTGAACACGCTGATGTAAAATTGTTTTATTAGGTGGAATTTTTTTTAAAATTAAAAACTTTTGATGTGGTAAAATTTATTAAGGAATTTGTTCCTAATCCAACCTTACAGAACTCATGTAGATCTGGTCAATCCCTCATGGTCCTCGTCGCCGGCTATCGGTCTTTGCTTCTTCTCATTCTTCTTTTCTCTTCATCTTTGCGACGCGCTTCGTCTTTCTCACACGTTATTCTAATTCAGCCTTTTGTGTTTTATCTCCTGTTTGCATTAGGCTTCGGAGAAGAAACTATCCAACCCCATGGGAGAAATCAAGGTGCAAAAGCTCGTCCTCAACATCTCCGTCGGCGAGAGTGGCGATCGTCTCACCAGATCCGCAAAAGTTTATTTATTTTTATTCTTTTTACATTTCAATCCTTATTTTTGCTTTATTTTAGTTTTAATTTGAACCCTTTTTTCATTGTTGTTGTTACAGGTGTTGGAGCAACTTAGTGGCCAAACCCCAGTGTAGAAAGCTGACCTTTTAGAAAGTTGTTTGCTACTGCACTTTTGTGGCTGCAGTATATGATAGGCGTTTTGATCCGTGTCTGTGTCCTGGATGCAAGCTGCATTTGCCTGTGATTTCAGTATTAAGGATTATGATAAAATTGTGGCCTTGGTTTGTTGTGTGTTACAACTTAAAACCTTGTTTGGAAAGTCACCCAACAACCTTGCTACAATATTTCCTAATAGGTATTGAAGCTGGTTGCAGGTATTAAAGCTAAAACAAATGAGATGGGAACTAAGGTTGTAGAGAAAGGAAGATAGTGTCAAAATGCAAATTATTATGTTAATGGATACCTTCCAATTCATCATGATTGCAGAGTGGCAGGAGCAAGTGCTAAATTTTGAATATTTACAATTTTGAATTTTCAAAATTACATCTGAATTGCAAATCATCATGATTACAGAGTGGCAGGAACAAGTGCTAAATTATTCTGAATATTTATAACAAGACATAAGCATTGTGATGGAAAAGATAAGAATTTATAAGGATGGAGCATAATGATTGAAAGACAAAGATAATGATTTGATTCGTAAATAGATAACCCTAAAATGGGAAAGTAGCAAAGTAAGCCATTGTACGCATGATCACACTATCACCTTTAATCAAATGAGAGAGTACAATCAATTAACCCAAAAACATTGAACTTGAAAACGATCTCGTTTCAAATTATAAAACTAATTAAAGTTGGTGCAACACCCCTTTAAAGATTCAATATAAATATATATATATATATATATATATATATATATATATATTATATATATATATATATATATATATATTGATCAGCAGGAACAAAAGGCGTTTTAACTAGGTAGTCCCATTTGCTAAATTCAGGCATATAACAGTGACTCTAAGAACAGCAACAACAAAAACTCTGTAATCTAATGTGTCAAATGCCTTTGAATTTAGCACTTGTTCCTGCCACTCATCTGTAAAACACATCATCACCGTACCCATCAACTCCGAACACCCCGAAGAATGGTGGGTCCACCGCTTCCATTGATTGTGATTCTGATTCTGATTGTGACCGAGCTAGAGGTTTTACTCAGAACTCTATCACCACTCTCCAACAGCCTCTGAATCTCCTTCTCCGCCTCAGAAAGTTGATCTTTCAGCTTCAATACCTAACAAGCATATTTCCTTCAAGTGCCTTTTTTTCGTATCATGTACTATGATTGGAGTGGGTTTCCTCTTTTTCATTTTTGTGCTTGTCAATTGAATTTGATGCATTTTACTTTTGTCATCAGTGATTTTACTTTTGTCATCAGTGATTTTGTTTCTCTTATCCTTGCTTTTAATTTGAAAAGCAATGCTGGCAACACCTTGGACCGCGACCTGCGATGGCTGGTTGAATGGAGGCTGAGGCGAGCACGCATGAGCGGAGGAGATGAGCGATTATGGGGTTCCTCTGGTTCCCTTTGGATTCAAGTGGAGGATGCAGAGACCAATTGGTCTGGTGGGTGATAATGCTAAATTTTACCATTATTTAAGCATTATTTTAGTAGTAAAATCAACTCCTTTCTAACTTATAACTTGCTTAATCCTCTTGTTTTGTCTTGTTTTCTAAATAATTGTGTTTTTGGCTACTGTGATGTACTTTCATCAATAATCCCTTATTTTGTAGCTAAAAATAAGCTTGGAAGAGTCTCCAACAAATTATAGAGATAAACCAACCACAAGGCACCAGAAACGCTCGTCACCAGCAAGAGGACGCTCGTCCAGGACGTTTAGAGGGGACGCTCGTCCAGAAAAAGAGAAAAGAGGACGCTCGTCCAGGAGCTCATGGAGGACGTTCGTCCAGAAAGTTAAGAGGACGCTCGCCAGCAAGAATAGGACGCTCGTCCAGAGAAGACGTCCAGCGAGACACGCAGTGGACGCTTGTCCAGCCAGGCAGAAGTGGACGCTCGTCCAGCCAGGCAGAGGACGCTCGTTCGGCAAGGCAAAAGAGGACGCTCGTCCAGAGGGATAAGAGGACGCTCGTCCAAGATTTAGGACGCTCGTCCAGGCCAGAGAAGAGGACGCTCGTCCACATTCAATTTATCCAGATGATCCGCGCTGGGCGCAATGGGGCGCCGGGCGCGACTTTTTGCGAGAGGCTCGCGCCCGGGCGCGAAACAGAGAGGGCGCCGGGCGCGACTTTTCGCGAGTTTTCGACTTTTTGCGAGAGCCTCGCGCCCGGGCGCGATTGATAGAGGGCGCCGGGCGCGATTTTTCTGATGTGGCAGATTGGGCTTATTTAACCGTAAAACGCAAAGGGGTTAAGGTCTTTGGTTCTTTGGAGGTGCGATTTCACGGCTGGAGCTCATGGAGGGCGTGAGGAGCTTGTGGGAACATCTCCTCCTCTTCCTTTGGGTCTCCTTCTTCTTCCATCTTCCATGTTTGTAAGCTTTAGGGTTCTCCATGGAAATGGAGAACCAAACCCATCTTGTTGGGATTAGTTGTAGCCATTGAATTCTTGTGTAATTGTTGAATGATTTGAATTTCTATATGCCTTTTCTATCAATTGCTAGTATTCTTGTTTCCAATCTTAAAGCTTGCATGTAATGGGGACGTTCATGACTTGATTTTGGGGTTTTATGGATTATGGGGACGTAAGATGAAACCCAGAACTGAAATAGGAGTCCTTGTGGTTCATTGATTCTAGGGATGGAAGATGATTCACATGTTGTCTTAGATCCCAGCTCTTTAATGCGGGTTTTGCTTGTTAGATTGCCAAGGGATTGAGGTTTGATAAGGAAAACCTAGGCTCTTTCACCTAAGGGATTAGGGCTAGAGTGTTTTAGTGGATTGACTTTAGTAAATTGATAGAGAGGAGACGAAATTGGTCATACACAAGAGTGCATTGGTGAAAACTAGCCTTAACAATGTCATTTCATACCATTTCTTGTCTTTTCCATTTCGAAGTGCCTTCAATACCAAAGTCCAACCTTGTAATTATGTATGAATTTATGTTTCTGCACCTGTTCTGTAAATTGATGTTATGTTATTGAGTCTATATGAGTTGTTAATCGCACAATTCTCTAGTATTACGAGTCTCTTGGGAAAACGATATCCGGTCTTACTGGTTTATTACTTGAACGATTCGGTGCACTTGCCGAAATCGAGCCCAACAAGTTTTTGGACCATCAAGTTTTTGGCGTCGTTGCCGGGGATTTGGGGATTGAACCCGAGTCCTAGCAACGGCTAACAAGTTTTGGGTCAACAAGTTTTTGGCGTCGTTGCTGGGGACTCATGTCAATACTAGACTTTTGTGAGGTTTGTAACTTATGTAGACTTGATTTTGTATATAGAACTAACTCTTTTGTTGTAAATAGATTTTCACTTTTACTTGGGCTAATTTGTGAAGGTTTTAGTAATTTAAAAATATTTCTTTAATATTACATTTTTACCTCCACATTATTTTTATACCGGTTATAAGTTTAATCAGTATAGAAAAACAATTTCTATACCTATTTTAAATGTAATTGGTATAAAAAATTTTGTGATTTATTACAATTTTGTTATCATGTTACTTTTTATACCTATTTTGAATGTAACATATATTAAAAAAAATTATCTTATTTATAATGTTACCATCGCCTCATTTTCTATATTTGGTGGATTTCAACTCATATAAAAAATCGCTCTAAAAAATATATTCACCACTAAAAAGAAGGGTATTACCGACGGTTGTAATTTGTCGGAAATAGCCAAAAGGCCGTCGGTAATGACTATTATCGACGGATTACCGACAACCAGTTAACCGTCGATAAATCGTTTGTCGCTAACTATTACCGACGGTCTTTGCCCTTCGGTAATTACCGACGACCAAAAACCTTCGGTAATTACTGACGATCAAAAGCCTTCAGTAAAAATCAGGCAAGATTAAAGGATATAGAATCAATGAACTACATTTAAAATCACTAGCAAATTGTAATGCAGCTGGTAATGCGATGAACTCTATAATTTCCTTTCATAACATATTCCCTCCTTCAACAAAATCAACCTTCAAATTTCAAGATCCTAGTTGAAAAACACAATTAGGATTGGTCATCAATAACATTCTTCAACAATTATAACACACACACATTAACCGAACTAAAATTCTATACTCTCTCCAATGGTCATCTCGAACTCCAACCGAAATTGGAGTTTCATTCTCACAATTATTACAGTGAAGCTAGTTGATCAGAACAGAATTGTGGTCTAATTTAGCACTAAAAAAGAGATGCAAGACAAAGAAAAGAAAAGACAGAGCACCATTGTATAGCAAAGGCGCTTGGGCACCTCGAGGCTCCCTCTGGATCTCCGCCACCACGCCGTCACCTTCGTCTTCCTCCTCCTGTGCCGCCTCTTCCTCAAGGCGAAGTCTGCACAACGGGCACAACGCGTGGAGGTCGAGTCACGACGTGATGAAACCAACATGGTAAAGGTGTATACAGGGCAACTATTTGGCCTCGACATCAAAGAGGGAATTTTGGTCTTTGCACACAGCGAAGAAAACGAAGTCGTTGGGGTCGAGCACGGAAAGGAGCGAGGGTGTGACGTTGATGGAGGGGAGAGGGTGGGGTTTGGCGGGGAGGGGCTTCGGGGAGAGGAGTAAGAGCGCGTCCTGGAAAATGAGGTCAAAGAGGGGTGATTCAGCATCGTTTTGGGAGAAGGGAGAGTCCATTAGTTCGAGGAAGGAGATGTGACAATGGGGACAGAAGAGAGGCGAGGGAAGGAGTGTGAGGGACACGCTCATATCGCATTCGTGGCACTAGTAGGTCTTCGCTTCTGGCTCCGCCGCCAGTATATATATACCATAAGAGTTTCCTAAGAATTTTCTTTATCAACATCACAATTCACAATGGACCATAAACAGCATAAAAATAAACATTAAGGTGGCTCACACCACACCCGAAACATCATGATTATATTGATAATTGGAGAAAGTATCATCATGAAGGAAAATGTATGTGATATCAATTGAGGGGTGAAGTATTGTTAGTAAAATTTGAAAAAAAAATGCCATAAGCATGTATAAATTCTGCAGACATTCAGACTTTCTCTTCCAAAATTTTACATATATTTTTCTTTTTCTCCAAGTTCTAAAACTTAATGTGACTTCATCAAACTTAAATATGATTTCCTTTTTCTTTATTTACACTCTTTTTCGTATTGCGATCGAAGGGGTTTCGAAGGAGGCGGAAGGGGTTGATAGACTTGCTAGTGGCAATAGGTAAAATTTGTGGCAATGTCATTTATTTCTCCTTCTTAATCTGGACATTTATACAAGACACTTCTGAAGCTATATGCATGAATTTATGTAGTTTTTTAATACCAGATACATTCTCAAATAAACAATACCAATACCCTTGGCCATTTGGTGCAGATTTGAGGAACAGTAAGGCCCAGGGTCAAGATCATTTTTCACAGAGATTATTGCTTCTGTATCAAACATAAAATTTGGGAAGGATGGAAAATTCATACTTAGTCGTGATGACATGAATTTAAAGGTTTGAAATTTTCTAGTTTCAAAATATTTTGTTAAACCTTTCGTAAACTCTTGGAACAATACCCTTTTACTTTAATTTTTGATATCAAACTCCTTTAACCATTTCAATAACTAATTTATGCTAAAAAATGTGAATATTATTGAAACTTATTTTCACACTAATGATAAACGGAGAAAAATGTATTCCTATTGAAATGCTTTTCAAAATCTGAAGGCGAAATATGATAATCGATGAACTTTTTTGCAAAGATGAAACATCTATTTGGGTTTGAGCTAGCATATTTAATTTAAATGATTTTCAAATCATAAACCTCCAAGTTAATAGATATATACATTGATGAGGACATTCCATTCTATTACTCACTAGCTTGATTAGGATATATGAGAGAATCATTATATAAAACGTATAAGATCTTATTTTTAGTGAAAAAAATACTTTTTACACCAACGGTTTATATTTATATTGATTCTAATTCATCCGGTATACAAAGTGACATGGTTAGTAGTATTATAAATATGAGAAGGTATTTTATATTGATTGCACTCAAAAACCGATATAGAAAGTCAATTTCTATACTAGTTAAACCTAGAACCAGTATAAGAAGTGACACGATGGTAAAAATCTAATATTATACCAACTTTTCTATATTGGTTACTCTCATAACCGATATAGAAAGTTAGTTTCCTATACCGATTGATCACTACAACTGATATAGAATGTTTATTATTCATCTCATTCTTTCTTTCGCGCTTCAATTTCACAAAACAACTAAGCTTTTTCTCTCCCATTCTCTTTGCACTTCCATTGCTCTCCTTTAGGCATTCTCTCTGCACTTCCCTTTGTGGTCGTTCTTTCTATAACGTTCTCCTTCTCCATTCATTCTACTTATCTTGGCAATGTTCTCATTCCCTTTGCGAACTTTCGTTCTCTATGATAAAAATGACATAGGCTTTCGTTCTCTTTTCCCTCGTGGTGGTCGATGTGTGGCCTTGGTTATTTTTGTTTTGGCCGTTGAAGGTGGTATCTTCCTCTTCATTGTCATTTTGGCTACTCTAGATGTATCTTCTTCTTTGTCATTGTAGTGACCATTGTTATCGTTTTGGCTGTGGTCTTAGCTTTTGCGTTTTGGCCGTGATGGTGGTCGTTGTTCTTGTGGCTAGTCTTTGTATTGGTGGTTGGAGCAGAACTGCCTATTTTCACAGTCTTGGGTGCACTAGTGCTTTGAAGGGTTACGACAACATTTATTTTTGACATTTAACAACAGTTTTCAAACTGAGGTATAGTCTAACGAGGTAAAAAAGGAAGAGTTTTTGGCCTCGGTTCAAAAGAATCGTTGTCATATACCCTTAAAAAAATTGTCGATTTGGTCATAACATTTGCTCCGATTGGCCGATTTGGCCATATCATATATCGATTTAGGGTAAAAAAATGTCCAATGCCGTAGTAGCCCATGTAGTCGGCTTCTCCTTATAGTTTTTTATTTTAAAAAAAGTAATTTTATATTTTTTGTCAATTTATTGTTTTTTTCAAACTTCCCAAAAATATTTCACATACTTACACTTTGATTTTTTATCCGAATTTTTTTTGGGAGCTTTTTATGGTATTTTGGTGATTTAAAAACATTTCCAAGTTATTTGGATATATTTTCAACTTTACCCTATGGTGTATGAACAACATATGAACAACAAACAAGCTTAAAAACCGAAAACAAAAACGAAATTTTATCAAAACTCAAAAACGAAATTAACCATAAAGATGGTTTTAGTGCCGAAATAAATCTTTGCACCGGTGAGGGAAAAAGATTATCGATGAAAATGAAATAGTACCTGTACATGAAACTAATTGGTCAAAACGAAAGAAAATCAACCCTAAAACAGTTAATCAACAAGAATTTGTGTAAAATGAAAGAAAAATTACATGTGATGGTTGTTTAAAGCTTTGTCGTAGTAGAGAAGAAGAAGAACAAGAACAAATAGAAGAAGCGAAGAGAAAACAAAGAAAAAATGTAAGAGGGAGCTCTATTATTTCGCGAAATATAACCCTAGGACACCTCTAGGGCATCGGTTCTACTAAGAACTGTTGCCTAAAGCCTTCTAGAAAAATAAAAAATAATTTTTTCAGGTGAAAATTTTGAAATTTTTTTAAACTTTATGTCTCGTACTAGTACTAAAACAACGTATAACGTCACACGTTCAACGTCTAACTATTGAAAAGCCAACGTTAAAAATGACCGATGGTATTTTTGTAAATAAATACAATTATTAGACGTCGAATATTGAGATGTTCGACGTCCTATTAGATAAATTTCTCAAAAGGTTATAAAACATCGAATGTGTAACATCCCATAATCTCATACTTGATAATTCATAGTTGATATATTCTAGCATTACACCACCATTCACAATGAATATAAAGGATTTCATACATGATATATATATATATATATATATATATATATATATATATATATATATGTTTTAAACTCAGATTTCAACTACAAACTCATAAATATAACTCGAACTCTTCTAATTTATTATTCTATCTCTTTCTTCATTGGCACTGAATCGAACGACATTCCTTCATCTGCTCCCGTATAACGAATTATACGATCATCGCACAAACACAAACAAGTAGGGTGAGCTAACATGCAACAAATCATTTATAAAACATGCATAACTACTTTGATACACTCAACAAACATCATATAATAATTATGTCAGACACCCTCACACCATCATACAACAATCGCACCATAGACACTCATCTCATCATACCATAATTTGTAATAGACACTCATCCTATCATACCACAAACACTCATCCCATCGTACCACAATCCCCAATAGACACTCATCTAGATGATACGTTGATGAGCGGTCACGGGAGGTTATGCACTTGTGATGACCTCTACTTCTCCTTACAAATACACTTCCAAAATATTTCATACCATCCACAAGGTTAGTCCTCAACACTATGTCCAAAACCGACACATAGACCAAGACCTCCTGCCCCTCTCACCACATAATTCATCCTTCTATACTTGAGACCGAATGACTCATATCATGCTCATATTCCTCAACTCATACTATACCATTACAAAATCTCCCCATAATACTCATATCATGTTCAGATGCATAAATTCAAATCCAATATAATAAAATACAATCATAATAGAAATCATACAAAATGAATATATCACAAAATAAATTAATCTTGTCCACTTCTTATTTCCAATTCCATTTATTTATTTATTTATTATTTTTTTTATTAATTTATTTATTTTATAAAATCATATTTTTGGAGAAATGTATTTTACTAGGTTTGAACCCATGTCCCAAGTATTACAAGGTGTTTACCATTTAAGCTACTGTAAATTTTGTTTAACTTATCACGTTTTATTTATATAAGCTTATTAATTATATTTTTCATTCACAAAGAAATTTATTATTACTAGTAATAAAATTGTTACTATTAAGGTGAATATTTTTTCATGGGTCTTACAGAATGCCGTAGCGTTTAGATGTCAAAATGTTAGTGAATTTAATAAAAATTTGAGTGGGAGATTGAAAATTCATCCACTTTATCTTAGCGCACTTTATCTTAGCGCGCGAGACCCTTTTCTCTGCTCAAACATTTCGCGAACGAAGTTTGACGGCCATCACATGTAATCTTTCCTTCATTTGATACAAACGTAGGTTAATTAACTACTTTAGGTATAATTTCTGTTTGTTTTGACTGATTATTTTCGTGTTCTTGTCCTTCATAGGCGCATTCTGCTTTCTCTCTCACGGGTGGCAACGCTTTATTCCAACGAACCTACCTTTTGAAGGTTAGTTTTCGTTTTCGTTTTGAAGAACTTATTTGTTAAACTTGTTTCTTGTTGTTGTTTGATTGAAGTTGTTTGTTGTGGTTGTTTGGTTGAGCTTGTTTGTTGTTACTTGGTTGAACTTATTTGTTTTTGATACTACACTACACGTTCATAGTTCGTACTTTATAAAATATCAAAAACTAAAATTTGTTGTTTTTCTGGCTTTCAGGTCTTCGTAGAGTTGTAAAAAAAGTATCACAATTAATTATAAAAAATAAAAAAAATTGATTAACGTCGTATATTAACAAAATTTGACGTTAATTAAGGTAACGTCGAATGTTTTAAATTCGACGTCAATTTAACGTCTCTTGATATGACCTCGACCTTAATTTCAACGTGAAAGACCAAAAAACACCGACATTATACGGTGTTTTTGTACTAGTGTCAATTCGCAGTATAACCGAAGCCTAAAGTCCATTATGAGAACGATTTTCAAAATAACCAAGGCCATAGGGCTATCAATTGAAAAGTCAACTTGCAACATCAGGACATTATGATAGCGGTTCTGTAAAGAACTGAGGCCAAAAGTCCTATACAAAGAGCTTATCAGTTTTTCAAGACCCTGTGACAGCGGTTTTACAGATAATCGAGGCCAGAAATCCTATACAAAAAACTTTTCAGTTGAAAATTCTTAAATTGTCAGTTTTGCACGACCCTATGGTAACAATTTTGTAGAGAACCAAGACCAAAAATCATGTACAAAAAATTTTCAGTTGAAAAGTTTTAAATTGTTAATTTCGCTGAATCCTATGACAATGGTATGCAGAGAACTGAAACCAATAATCCTATACAAAAAAAATTTTAGTTAAAAATTTTCAACTAAACTTTAACTGGATTTTGAACGCTGGTGAAAGCTTCGCAATTTTTGATGCTCACGTTCTAGATCAATATCAACGTAAAACATGCAAGTATATTACTAATTTATGCATTACACTGACTGAAATTCAAAGCAAAACAAGACATCCAATCAAACAAGTTTCAAACAAATCTAAACAATGTTTACATGTTTTCTGTGGAATGTACAAGTTTGATTATGGAAGACAGCAAATGACCAAACCAGCAAAGCAAAAGGAAACAGGAAAAAAAAAATCAGAAAACTAGAAATGTGGAGCAGGAGCAAAGGAAGAAAGGAAACTACGTTATTAGTGTTAGGATTGAAGGAGGTGCATCGACATTAGGGCAACACCCACTTTAAAGTGCAAGTTGAGAAAGAAAAGTGAAACATAAAAAGATTTTAACTTTTGATAAAAACTATTTTATTTATTTAAGGTTAGATTGGTTATTTTAAAAAATTTTGAAAAAAAATTGGAAATACATACAGAAGTCAGTGAGAACGACTCTTCAATTAAAGGTGCGGTCCAAACAAGAAAAATAATACGTACGCGATGTAAAAGTGTAATGTGGGTATATGAAATATGTCACTACTTTCCAGACACGACAGATTGTGGTTTGTTAAAATGAGATCATAAAGCAGCTTCTCTAAGACTCAGCGAAAGCGATGACCTGGAAAAATACAAAAGAATGTTGAAAAATGTTTACACAGCCCATTAAATGCATTGTTATTCGTCAAATATCCCACATTCTGAAATTTCTATGAAATTTCTAAGAAGTTGCTATTTTGCTTCCCCGATTTTATAAATTTATTTTGAATTAAATGGTTAATTCAACTTATAAATGTTCATTAGGTTTTCTATCTGCAAATATTCATTTGTTGAATTAGATATATTCATACACTAAGAAGTCATTGCACTAAAAAACAGAAGATAAAAATAAATTGTACCTAATTTATTTCGTAGAACTCCCTTTTGATTATTTCTTTTCTCATTTTTTTCTTTAGACAGTTTTATGAAAAGATTATCTCAACGTATCCCAATGAATCTAAGCAATCACAATTCAAGTCAAATGAAAACATTTGTTCACTTAAATAGATTTGAGGGAGAGTAATTGAGGAGATTTGAAGATAAATTTTTATTGTTGTTTATTTGAGTGAATTTGGAGATAAATGAAAGTGAATTTAGAAATAATTTTTTTTAATCTGTCACGTCAATCAAATCATACACTAATTCTTACAAATTTTACTTTCAAATTCATTCTCATTTATCTCCAAATTCACTCAAATAAACAACAAAAAATTATCTTCAAATCCTCTCAAATCTTCTTAATTACTCTCCCCAAATCCATTCAAGTGAACAAGACCTTATGGTTTACATCACACTCTCTATCAAAAACTGAGAAGGAAAAGTTGTGTCAAATTTTGCCACTGTATGTTTTCCATTTGTAATTCCGAAGTGGAAGCAACATTGCTTTCAGTTTGAATTTGTCACCTAATTACTATTCGAAACTGCATATTAGAAAAAAAAAAACACCATGCATATTACACGGTCCTAATAAGGCAAAAATAATTTACATATTTTGTCTGCATTATATATGAACAGAAATAAAAAATGACTGATATCAAATAATCTCGGTAAACTTAAATTAATTTCTATAGAAAAATTAGTGTAATAAAGCTTTTCTTTTGTTAATATATATATAGGCATAAAGAAACTCGTTCATATATAAATTAAGTTGATTCAAATATACGTATGCTTTAACATGAAACACACTACCAATAAAAATTCATCATCTCACATTGTTTATTCAAGCTAAACTCGCCAATGTTTAGAAAAATATTATGTTCTTCTTGTTATTATATTTTTCGTTAGGATAAATTACTATTTTTTGTTAGGATATATATATATATATATATATATATATATATATATATAAATATATATATATATATATATAAATATATATATATATATATATAAATATATATATATATATATATATAAATATATATATATATATATATATATATATATATATATATATATATATATAAAGAAACTCGATTATATATATTTTTTAAAATATTTATGGTTAAGTTGATTCAAATATATTTATGCTTTAACTATCAATAAAAATTCATTATCTCACATTGTTTATTCAAGCTAAACTCTCCATTGTTTAGAAAAATATCACGTTCTTTTTGCTATTAATTGATTTTAGGATAAATTACAATTTTTCATCTTTTTATTAAAAAATCAATTTGTTCTCTCTTTTTTGAAATATTCAATTTAGTTTTCAACTTTTGAGAGTGATACAATGTTGTCCTTTCTACTAAATTAGACGGACCGACATTGTTATTGTTTTTAATTAGTAGTAAAAGCATTCCTAAAATCCATCTATAATTATGGACATTTATTCGTTTCAATTTTATTTTTAATTATTTATACATTAAAAACACAAATAGGAATTCTTAACATGCTTTTTAAATAAAAATTCAATATCTTCACTATCTAAAATCAAAATAGTGAGATTTAGCAATATCATTATATATCAATCAAAGCTCACCGACAATTTAAATTTTTTGGAAATTATAAATTCCTCCGTCATCAACTTAACTGGAACGAGAGAGGGCCACGTTGCATCAATTTTAAACATAAAGGGCAAATCCATTTTAATTAAAACAAGTTGACTTTTTGAAAATAAATAAAATACAGAAATAAGGATTTAATGTTTATTTTAATTTCTTTATGTGTTTTTCTTCCTAATATAAATAAAAACCCTTTAGTTGGAGAGTTAAAATTTCATCCATCTTACTGTGTCAATCAGATATTTCTCACTACATTCTTTCTTTCTAAGGATAAATACGTTTTCACACATCTAATTTTTTTAATTCAGTTAATATTATCCTTTGTACTTTTTTTTTAAAAAAATATAAAAATTTACATTTTTATGATTATTTTATTTTTATATTTTTTTTAATACGTGTTTCTAACACCTATACTGCATTATCTACTTATGTAGTTAAAAAGATCTCTTTAAGCATCTTAAATTACCCTACAGAAGTTGTCATAACTGGTGTGTACCTTTATAACAAACGCTACTATTTCGTTCATCAATCATTTGTTTTTTTTTAAGTATTGTTCGTTCACATGTTGTCAACCGTCCATGTACACGATTATCACGATACATATTTTAGCAGACTTTTCAAGCCAAGATATTTTAGAAATATATTTAGACGTGCTTATTGAAACATTACTTTGTACTTTTTAAACTCGTTTTGTTAAAACCACCCACTTTTCCAATTATTTTTTAAGACTAAATTAATTTATAATCTCCATAACATTTTTAAAATAGAAGCTTACGTACACTTACAAAAAGAACTTTTAATATTGGTTATATTTGGTATTATCCATAGGTTTAAGATCCTGTTATTATATTATGTAACACGAAGTTACATTATTATTAATCATTACAACTTAGCATCGCTAAAACGGTAAATAATTCATATAAATATAATTATGTTTATAATTTTCTTCCGAATAAAGATATTTAAAATATAATCATTACAATTATCAAGAAAAAAATTAAACACACATGCATATATCTGTACAAATATAATAATTCTTACTATTTCTGTTTGACACTTTAACTTGTTTTTGCATAACATGCAATCATGAGATATGAAAATCACACCTACATAAGCTAACATGATTAAAAAAATCAAATAAAATCATCAATTATGTTTCGGTAAGGATTTGTGTAAGATTGAGAGACTAACCTTCTGGACGTGTTCTCCTTGCTTTCGAATGTTTAGGTTACCTTTCTAAACCGCTCACCTTCTGTCTCGAATGCAATATGACCGCTCGGTTGTCGCTAGTGTTGATCTGTTGTACTCTTGACTGCTTATTATCGCGTTGAACCATAGGGGGAGGTATATGCAGAAAGCATTCCGATGCTAAAGTTAGGAGCGATTTTATGAACTATTTATCACAGCTATATATTTGAGTCTTGTAGAGTGTGAGTTGAACGTAAGTAGAATGTGAGTGGAACGTACCTAACTTTTGACTCTGTCATTGTATTTATAAGTGTTTCTAGACCAAATAAAAACAAACTTACCTGAAGATTCAGTCAGTTACTCATAAACGGCTTTATCAATATATATCTCTAATCAGATATCTTTGGTTATTTTAACCACCTACTGGACTTTTGGCTCAATAATGATTTAAACAATAATAACTTAAACGCTGACCCAATTATGGTCTAAAATTGATATAGCGGATGGACCGAACGGTACCCAACGTTGACCGTTCGGTCCTAGGCCTATACCATACAGATTATATTTTACTTTTAAATAGTTCACATCTTTACATGTAACATTCAGTCACACAATAATATAACAATTATTAATATATTATACTTTCGAAGACTCTATTGAATTGGAATCAAAATTCTACACCTCTCAAATGACTTCTCACTCAGAGTTGCATGTCTTAAGATCTAAGTCATCATCATATATCAGGTTAATTTTATACAACTTGTTTGGAATAATTTCCTTTCACACGAATTAGGTTATTGAAACCTCCATCAACTCTCACCATCTTTCTTCCTCTTTTGCAAGTTTGAATATTTAGTAGAGTTTGAATAATTTCGTCAAATAATCTTTCTTCCTCTTTTACAAGTTTGAATATTTAGTAGAGTTTGAATAATTTCGTCAAATAATCTATATTCAGTATACATCAACCACCCCACATAATAATTCACCCTTATAAATACTATAGTATCATCATGTATAATTCTAATCAATCAACCTCTTTAACAACAATATCATTCATCCAACAACTAAAACACCTAGGAGTGATTTCCATTATGCTCGCTGGAATGAAACACTCTAAGCTCTCTGGAATTTCAATTTTTCAGTGTCACTTAACGACGGACTAACTTGCCTAACAAATTTGCATAATTTCAAAATTCTAGTAGACATATTTTGTTGACTCATTTGATTCCAACTAGTTTTTTTTTATCTCTTTTACAAATAAAAATTTGTACAAAATTTAGTTCTAAAATAGGTCACGTGAACCAATTAATACAAACTAATATAAACATCCTTAATTCGTTCATCAGGAATCATTCAATTCTCAACAACAATCCATATAAAAAAAAACAATAAGCATTTACAAATATATTTCATACAATCAAACCAAATAAACATATCAGGATAAGCATCAAACCAAAGGAATTTGTTCATATATATATATATAAGTTACTGATATTGTAATAATGACTTATAATGTAATGATAAGGGAGACTCATTATATATACATTATCAATTATCTTTTCATTAAGAAAAACATAAAATTGGATTTTAAATGTACACTTTGTACCTACAAAAGTTTATTAAGCTTTAAATGAAGACTTATATTTAGGTTTGAAGCCATTTCAAAGCATCGTGACACTATTTTCCTTTTAATGAACTTTAAATATTTCAAAGTATGGTCATAAATTAATTTATCTCTTTTAAAAGGTTTGAAGGGCAAGCTTAAACATGGAAAATTAGGGAGTCATCTTCCATTATGACTTTTCCTTGCCCTTATATAGTAAGGGGAGAGGTAACATGTGACAATTTTCTTCTACCTTTATGAAGAACTCACTTTTAGAAATTGTGCCTAGAGCAAACAATTTATTGAAAAGCTCACAAGATTAAATAAATTGTACTTAAATTATAGGGCTAGGGTGTAACATGACTTTAACAAATTTACAAAATATCTATGTTAAACTTTGCCATGGTGGACTTTGTGCCTTCTTGCATCTCACACTTCATAATTAACACTTCATTTTCTTTTATTATTCCTCTATATTCCTATTCATTTTCTTAACCTTTGGAGCTGAAAATTAATCTCTTTTGTTGTAAGATGACACAATTTTCTTAAGCATGCTTTTAAAGTAAGTCATATAACTATTTTCTAGTACATTTACCGACTCAAAATTTGGTTCCGCCATATGAAAGCACAACTTTAAACTCCATAAGAAAAATCACAGGTTATTTACAAAGACAATAACGTAACTCAAAATAAAACTCTTCAAACTATGCATGGAAGAGTGGGTATTAAATAATAAATTTAAATAAGTTGATGATTTTTTTTTATTTTTTTTCATCTTGTTATTTTTTTTTCTAGAGTGAAATTATTCTATAGACGATTTTCCTATTTGCCAATTGTTCAATTCATAATCTAAAGGATGCCAAATTAATTTCAGCAGATTAACAAGTGAAATGGACAAAATAATGAGAAGAAAGTTGAATTATAATTCTTAATTGCTTCGTTGTACGTTGCAATGTTAAAACTTCTTTGACCTGTTTGCGTAGAAAATTTATTCAAAGCATATACATGAAAAGGTTTATCTTAAGACCGGGAAAGTAATTGGTCATTGACCATTCAACCTCGGAAAAGTAGTTGATATCGACCACTCTAAAACTATTGGTTGTATATAGTTAGTCAACGGAATGTTCTTAAACTCATTTAATTTAATACAAATAAAAATAGTTTACATATTAACATGGAATAAATCGAACATTAAAATGATTTTACTTAATTCGATAAACTTTGAGATTTTACTTTAAAAATAAATTTTTTACCACTTACATTTATAACTATTAAATACTAAAACTTTACACTTTGTACGTTCATGATTTAAACTTATGTTCTCTTTGACTAAATAATTGATTTAACAAATATTATTAAATTTGTTTTAATGAAATAAAAAGATTATATTTTTATTATATAATTTTAGTTATTTATTTATTTATTTGAAATATATTAATTAATATATAATCTTGAAAGAATATTTAAATTTTTAAAGTGAAAATAAAAAGCAAAAACTTCTAAATACATATTGATGTTAATTTTTTTAATAATCACTCATGGCGGAACTTAATGGTGGTTGAAGGGGTCTTGACCCTCCAAATTATATATATATATATATATATATATATATATATATATATATATATATAAATATATATATATATATATATATATATATATATATATATAATTTAAAATATAATTTTTTAATTTTAATATGTTTTTTATATTTGACATTTTCAAAAATATTTATACATTTATATATAAATATTGATATCCTGAATATTTGTTGAACATTCGTTATTCATGCTAAATAATTATTAAAAGTTTAAGTATGATATTAATTGAATTTAAAGTTTAAGGCTTAAGGTTTAAATCTAAATAAAATTAAAATTTTGTATTAAAATTAATCTTTTTATAAGTTCTAAACTTCAAATACATTGTGTCAACACCCAATTTCGTCTGGGTAAGTAAATAAATAAAAATAAAAAAAATAAGAAAATAATAATTAATGGTGGGTAAAAAGGGATAAAATAATAACTTTAATACCAAACACAATATTTTTGAAATGTTAGTTTAATAGAGTAATAATTTGAATTAATATTATGCTAATAATTATAAACAATAATTAAAATAGTATATTAATATAATTTTTTACATCAGTTGCTTTTAAAGAGGAAAATATTATTTTCTCACAATAATGATAATCAATGTTTTGAATATTATTTAATTTGTTTTCTGGCAACCAAGACCATTTCTTTCCCTATTTTGTTTCATTGTCATTTAATTCACAATTAAGGCAAGATTGCTATAATATTATAGTGTGTATATAAATACGCACTCTGTCATAGGAAAAAAAAATAGAGAGAAGCATGTAGAAATAATAAAAAGAGAGTATAGAAAAAAAAATAGGTTCTCACCCATAAGGGTTCTGTCAACGGAAATCATCAAAGAAGAAAGAGGAGAGTATTGAAAGCTAAAGAGCTATGTCACACTAGTACAGCCAGGTGAATTGACAGCGGTTGTTTTTCGTTATAGGCATCGGTTCTCGAACCGAGGCATATGCAGGCGAGGCAAAAAGTGTAATACTTTTGGCCTCGGGCTTGAACCGAGGCATAAAAGGAGCGGATTTGACATCAGTTCAACCACAACCGAGGCAGTAAAGTTTTTGGATTTTTTTCTTTTTTTTTTGAAGGGCTATATGCCTCGGGTTATGGGAACCGAGGCCGTATGTTCCACCCTACTGCCTCGGTTGTAGCCTGAACCGAGGCAGTAGAGTTCTTTTTTTTTACGCAGTACTTTCTGCCTTTGTTGTGGTCATAACCGAGATCATAACTTGCTTTTCTACCTCGGTTTTGACATTAACCGAGACATATATCCTTGTTTTTTTTTAAAAAATGAGGTCTGTTTCTGTAACATTCCCAACAACAGAAACAGACCTGCATATATATTTACATCCAGAACAGTCGAGAATAATCCAGAAACGTATATTTTGAATGAAAATTATAATAAAACATAAATACATTCAATTGAATCATAAATCAACTTCTTATAACCATAAATCAATCCAATTATAATCATAAATCAAGTTTGAAGCATAAATCAATGTAATGTACAAAGTTAAACTAATAATAATGTAGAAAAACATCAAACAACTTAGAAACATAAACTTAGAACTTACTATATCCTAATATCTACTATATACTATTATATAAATGAATTACATATTTAGCCAATGCTTTCCTCACAAGTTGAAGTGACTTCTCTGGAATTGGAGTAGTCGTATTGAATCTCTGCATAAAATACAATGATTTAACTTAGTGTATTTGAAATCTAAACTATAGGGAAAATAAAATTGAAACCTAAATAATATCGTTTCCCATCCACTGGTGTAATGTGCACGAATAATGGTCATCATCCAAAACATGACGTAGTAACCACATTCATATGACCCCGTTTGTATATTACACTACAATATATCATCATAATTATAAAATGTTAAGTAACATCAATTGAATGGAACCAAATGTAACAAAGTATGGACTAAAATACCAAACCTTAAGGGCAACCCATGCAAGCTTTCTAGCTGTAGCAGTAGATCTCCCAGATAACATCATATGTGTTACAAGGGAACTATTAAAAACAATTTCTTTAGCATACATTTATATAAAAAAATTCAAAACATTGAGATTCTTACCAATCTACTACATGTCTAAGAGGGCTAGGAGGAGACTTCTACAATGAACAAAACCAAACATTAGTGTTCTCCGGTATGGAGATCACAAGTAGTTGCCAATGACACCTGAAATTGGTAATAACTTATGAATCATATACCAAAACCTAAGATATGAATGTGTTGAAGTTAACAAACTTCACTTACCCATGTATATAAGGGAGAAAATATATCTCCTTCCTCATTCCAAAGCAAGTGGTGATGTATGTTTGGATATCATCAAATTTATTTCTTTCATGAGTCATAGAGGGGTCAATGAACCCATATACATCCTTGAACCCCTTCTTGTTACTAACATCAAACATATACCTAAAATGAAGAAATAATCTGATATAAGTAAGCTGATGAAATAAAATTATATAAAAAAGTTTTCATAAACTTACATCATCCACAGCTGAATGAGTGTAATATTAATTTCTTCACTACCCGACGCAAGCTCCCTAACATCTTGATGATGCAAGTACAATGGGATCTGAGCTTCTCTTCCAAATGTAGTAGAATCCCAGTGTACATTCATCGGCGCATCTGAAATGATTTTAGCAAGCTCGTCTAACGCACCAAGAGGGTCATCCTCAGATAAATGAGTCTTCTTCGGTGTAGGACTTCCCTCTTGACGTATCTGCTGTTAAATGCAAAAATGGTTATGTTATAACGTCAATTAGAAGTAAATATTAAAATTAAGAAGTATATAGTACGAGTGTTTACCGGGGGATTAGATACATCACCAACCAAATGTCTAGGCCAGGCGACAAAGGACTTAAATGCTTCTTCCACAGTGAAGAACTCATCTGTAGGCACAGGAAGAACGACATCTGCTATGACAACTTCATCCACCATGACCTTGACCTCATCTTCTGAAAGTTGTACACCATGCACTACAGTGGTTGTCTCAAAAACTGTACCACGAGCCACTAGCACGGTCCCAGTATCAGAAAGAATATATAACTGACATGGACGAGTTTCATCCATGTCGTCCCTTGGAGCACCGACAGCTGAACAACTTCCTTTACCACTTCTACCTGTCAAATTAAATGTTAGGTTATGCAAAAAAGTAAATTAGTAACCAAAAATAAATAAGTTCACCTGTAGGGGGCACAACATGTTCCGCTACAGGAGATGGCGGGGGACGATTGCCATAATCCTCATAATGCTGCTAGAACTGGCGCGCAACCATTTCAGCAACTTCATCATACAACTCTGCCCGAACCTTCTTTGTGATCTCCTGCGTCATCTCTTTTCTTATGTCCTCCTTCATCTTTTCGTATAAATATGGATGCGAGGAAGACCCAAAAAACTGTCGTATGCCTATGCCAGTCCCAACACCACGCACTCGTCCTGGGTGCTGAGGTCGTCCAATAGTTGTGGCAAGAATATCCAGACGACCTTCTTGTGTGAATTGACCTTGGGAGCTCTACTCAACCAAGGAGTCCTGTCACATAACAAAAGTTCAAAATCATTAGAAAAATCTATGTAATATGTATAAAAAAATTAATGTAAAAATATAAGAAATGACATCTTACAATTCTTTCAGATATTTCTCTAGCAAACTCAGAAGCGTAGGAGCCCGATGGTCTTATACGGGCTAACTTTCACTTCTCGTGCCGAGATGGTGGTGAAGGAGGAGGAGGAGGGTCACCACCCTCAGAAACTGGAAGTCTGCTATCTGACTTCTGCTTCATTATTTTTTCTTCAAGCTTCATATATCCACCACGAGACAGTATGTGTGGATTTTTATTCTGAGCGCTTATTCCCTGTGCTTTTGACCTTTTTTCCTGTGACAAAATGAAACAATTGTCATAGTAGAGAATTATGAATGATGAATTGAATGATTTTACTGTACTTATCTGCCACGCCTCAGATGAACGAAGCTCTACAAACTGACGCCATGTTTCTTCATCAATTGTTGAATATTTGGAACATGGATTTTCATTACTTTTTGGTCCAAATATATATCTAGACGTCAATTTTGTCTTAAACCCTTGAAATCTTTCTGCAATTGTAGATAAACACTTATTCCTTAAGCTCTCGACGTTTGGCATATCAAATGTTATCTGCAACAAAGAAAGTAATAACCTTATATCAATACAGATTTATCAATATAATGAATATAGAAGATGGAGCAATATTGCTTAACTTACCAATAGATCTTGCCAGATAAGATTTCGATCAGCCTCAGAAACATGGCCAAAGGATGGAGTAAGTATAGAGATACGATCACGTGTCAATACTCCAAGGTAAGACCTAAATACATCTGCATTTGGGCCAGATGCAACTCCAGTGACCACGTCAATAATGACAAGTGTCCTCTCACCTACATTTCTTCTAAGTATAAGCTATCGTAATCTCATTGCTCCTCTCGTCTGTCTAGAAGTGGTGGGGAGTTCATCGCCTGACGAATGAGGTGACTCAGCCATATATCTGTCACAATAAATAAGGTGAAAGATAAATAAAACACTTATAAAATAACATATATTATTTAACAAAAGCCATAAATATTTACACAAACATGAAATTCATACATAATCATATGGATTGGTCATATATATATTCCCTCATTGTGATCTTCTCGTATTGCTTGTGTATCATCAATTAGAGGGTCGTCATCCAAATTTATTGTCGTTTTAAATGGATGGTTGTCAGCGATATGAAGATTACTTAGATTCTCTTCTTTATCTTCAATTTGCCTTTTTCCTTAGAGAGCAACAAACCAATGGTCAGACGTAGGATCTTTGACATAAAAAACCTGACTTGCTTGATATTCCATGATGAACGGTTCTTCTCCATAACCAACCTTTCGAAAATCAACAAGTGTCATACCAGATTCATCTATTTTGACACCACTCTTATTGTCTACCCACTTACATTTGAAGAGTGCAACGGAAAACTTAGTGTAATCAACTTCCCATATCTCTTCAATTCTACCATAATATCTCATGGATCCAACTACAGGATGTTGATCTTTGGATGTGGAAAACTGTAGCGACTCAGCTTCTAGACTGACGCCACTATTTTGTACTATGCTTTTATCATCCAAAGTCTTTGTATAGAATGTGCAATTATTAATTTCGTAGCATGTACAACATACAACATCAAACTTCAAGCCATTTGCTAACCACAACAAAGTCTCTAAGGACCGTGATTCTTTCGAAACTTCAGATTTGAACTAGGACAAGAATGTTCTGTTATGCTCCATCACTTGCCATTTCTCTGATTGTCGTGGATAATTGTCCTTTACAACGGCTTTGTGTGCTTCCAAAAATGGGATCACTTCATCTGTGTTGTTTAATATGTACAGATGTGCTTGCATCAATTCTTCACGACTTTTCGTCACCACATTCACACCTCGGATGCTTTTACTTGTAGAATATTTATTCAACCATGATGTCCGAGGGACTCCTATCGGATTTGCTTTGGTCATATACTCAAAGCAAAACTCAATATTTTCTTCAGCAATATATCTTTCAATCATTGAACCTTCTGGACGATATTGATTTTTGACGCACCCTTTCAAAATCTTCATATAACGCTCAATAGGGTACATCCATCTTAAGTATATTGGTCCACACAACTTTATTTCTCTGACCAAATGAACAAGTAAATGCACCATGATGTCAAAAAAGGATGGAGGGAAAAACATTTCTAGCTGACACAAGATGATGATAATTTCGCTTTGAAGTTCATCTAACTTTGTAGGATTGATGACTTTACTACAAATTGACGAGAAAAATGAGCACAATCGAGTTATGGTCTGCCTAACTTTTTTGGGCAAAATTCCACGAATTGCCACTGGTAACAACTGTTGCATTAAGACGTGACAATCGTGAGACTTCAGTCCAACAAGCTTTAAGTCCTACATTGACACTAAGCTATTGATATTTGAAGAGTATCCTTGTGCTACCTTGATACTCTTTAAACAAAGACAAAAACTTATCGTCTCTTGTTTGGACATTGTGTAACATGCAGGGGGCAAATAAGTACGTTTATCAATCTCTCTTGGTGCCAACTCTTCTCGGATCTTCATGTCAACCAAATCCAAACACGCATTCACTCCAACTTTTGTTTTTCCTTGGATGTTTAGTAGTGTACCAATCAAGCTATCACAAACATTTTTCTCAACATGCATGACATCTATGCAATGTCTAACATCTAACTTTGACCAATATGGAAGATCAAAGAATATTGATTTCTTCTTCCAAGGGGTCGTTACAAAAGACTTCTTCGACGTTTTCCCAAATATATGATGTACTCTATTAACTTTCTCAGCAACTTCTAGTCCAGTAAGTGGAATGGGTGCATTGTCTTTCTCTTGTTCTCCATTGAATGCTTTCTTTAACCTTCGATATGGATGATTAGATTGTAAAAATCGTCGATGACGCATATATACTGTCTTCCTTCCGTGTTTTAATTGTTGAGCTGTAGTGTTTTCTGTTAGCAAAATGATGAAGATGAAGTTTTGATGATGTCCAAATCAAGTCAAGAACAATCAAGACTCATGAAGAATGATCTTTGAAGACTTGTAATCTTTTGTAATAATTGTATAAACATAGGAAAATTAGTAGTTTTATGTATGCATTCAAAAGTGATGTTAAAATAAACCAAAAAGCCAAAACTGTGCAGTGCTAATCGATTAACAGAGGGTGTTAATCGATTGTTCCAGTGCGCCATGAAGAAGCCCAGCATTGCAGTGTTAATCGATTAACACAGGGTGTTAATCGATTAACGTTAATCGATTAACAAGGGCTGTTAATCGATTAACACAGGAGCCGTTTGAAAAACTAGCCGTTTTAAGAGCCGTTGGACTATCCGTTGGGGTGCTAATCGATTAACCATTGTAGCTAATCGATTAACACAGTGTGAAAGGCTGAAAACGAAAAATGGAAGAGTCTTTGGATGAGTCTATAAATAGACTCTCATTTTCCTCTCAAGAAAAAACAACCAGAGACACAAAAACTCTTCCCTTGTGCTCAAATACTCAGAAATTCTTGAGACTTGTGTGTTCTTGTTCGGCTTGTGAAACTCTTGTCTGTGGAGCTGGTGAAGTGCTGCTACGGTGACAGAGGAAATAGCCGGTTCATCCTTGGTGTGTCTAAGGAGGTGTTCGGAAGAGAATCATCCTTCGTGAAGTATTCGGAGGAGGTGTTCATCCTTTGTGAAGACTCAAAGGAGGTGTAGTTTCATCTCTTGTGGTATCAAGAGAGGTGTTTTCTAAACTCTTACAAATTGTATCTTTGTGATTGTAGTTTGTAATTGTTTTGTGTTAGTGAAAAGGTTTATCTTGTTTGAGATAAACGACTGGACGTAGGATTGGTAACATCCGAACTAGGATAAAATCATCTGTGCAAATTTCTCTCAACCTTACTCTTGCTTTATTTGTCTTTGTTAATTGCTAAGTAAGTTTAATTGAGTAGAAATTAAAAGGCACACGTTAGTATTAAAAACCCTCTTGGTTTGTTATTCCACGCTAACCATTCCGCTGCAGCCGTCTCCTGACATTTTCTTCACATATAGGACATGCTTTATGACCCTTCACACTGTACCCTGACAAATTACCGTAAGCTGGGAAGTCATTAATGATGCAAAATAACATGGCATGCATCATAAAAGTTTCTGAAGCAAAGGCATCAAATATTTCAACCCCATCAACCTACAACAACTTCAAGTCTTCAACTAGTGGCCTTAGATAAACATCGATGTCATTTCCAGGCTGCTTTCGACCAGATATCAACATTGACAACATCATGTACTTTCTTTTCATGCACAATCCAGGAGATAAGTTGTAAATTATCAGTATAACGGGCCAACAACTGTGATTGGTACTTAAATTACCAAATGGATTCATTCCATCAGTAGCTAAGCCAAACCTAAGATTTCTACATTCTTCACCAAATTGGGGGAATTCTTGATCAATAATTTTCCATTACGTTGAATCAGCTGGATGACGAAGCAGCCCATCAGTTGTTCTCTCATCTACATGCCATCTTAGGTTTTTAGCGTCTTTGGGATTCGCGAACAAACGCTTAAGTCTGGCAACTAGTGGAAGGTACCAAACTACTTTCACTGCAGAACCATTCTTTTCTGTGTGACCACCATCTTCACCTTTGTTTTTTGACTTGTATCATGATAACCCACATTTTGGACACATTATCAAAACTTCATTCTCATTCCTATATAATATGCAATCATTCGGACATGCATGTATCCGTTTATATTCCATACCTATCGGACAAAGAATTTTTTTTGCATCATAATTATGATTGGGTAACGTATTTCCATCTAGCAGCATTTCATTCAACAACGACAATAATTCTGTAAAACTCTTATCACTCCATCCATTGCTCGCCATTAAATTCATGAGCCTTAACACCGCTGACAACCGTGTGAACTTAGTTGAACCCGCATACAAAGGACTCTTCGCATCAGTGGACATCGTTTCATACACATGCGCTTGGGCAAAAGCTTCTACGCCAACATCGCGGATCATGTCCTCTAAGTTGTCTTCTTCTGCTTGATCTTCCATATCCATTGTGGAATCATAAACATTTTCAGTTGTAGAGACAGTTGGAAAGTCTGTTAATTCGCCGTGCCATATCCATGTTGTATAACTTCGTATGAAACCATCATAGATAAGATGTTCCCTAATATCAGTTGCGTTCAACTTCCTCCCATTCAAACAATTTACACAGGGACATCTGAACTTGACTTCATCATCACCACTTGTACTCACATTACGTTGCGCAAACTCTATAAATTCTTCTACCCCTCTCTCGTACTTAGTGCTAATGCGTGGTAAATTAATTCACCCTCTATCCGTACGCATGTTTACTGTTGTGACCTCGGCAAGCGTACAGGATCGTTCAAGTAATAAATCGATAAGTCCGAATATCGTTTTTTTTAATTGTTTTTCATCAGTTTAAGACTCAACTGATTTTGATTTCCCCCAAACTTAATTTCTACCTATCATCTTGATAAATATGTTTCTTGTTCTCTTCTCCTAGAGTGTTGGATAAGGTAGATTGTTCTGTAAGAAGCTCAGGGTTCACAACAAATATATATAAGGCTCAAACAGGATAACAATGGATGAATGTTCACATATAGGTAGTCATCTGGCCAAGTAGTTAATTTCAACAACAACAACTGCCTTTCTCATTTCTAAACCAGAATGCAACTGTAATAATAAGAATTATGCAAAAACCAAATTCATAGCAATAACAACTTCTCACTTGCTTTCAAAGCTGTCTCAGTACACTCAGATATTCAACTTCTGGGTCACAATCAATCAGATTCAAGAACAAATCAGATGTAATCATAACACAAGTTCTAAAACTCAGATTTTGCAATAACAATCTCACAATCATGTTAGGTATCATGGACAGAATTCAAAACTAAAAATCAAACTTCAAACACACAATTCACAATCAAATCATTGCAGAAACATAATTCAATCCACACAACCAGACATATTCAGATTCAATCCACACAACCCAACATAACTGAAAACATAAATAGATAAAGTTAGAAAGCTGGGTTGCCTCCCAGTAACCGCTTGTTTAACGTCTTTAGCTTGACACTAAGAAGCTCTCTATGGTTGAGCCAATGGTTTGAAATCATCCTTCATGAATATTATATGCATGGAATAAGAAGAAGGACTTATTCCTTTTAGATCAGAATTTGAACAACCTACAGCTCCTTTGTCCACTTTCAAGAATTCAATCAACTTTTCTCCCTCCAGAGTGGATAAAGCATTGCTGATGATCACAGGTTTATTGTCATCTTTGTCAAGAAAAGCATACTTCAAATGTGAACGTAGCAACTTCAAGTCCAGCTTCTTTTCTTTTATCTCTTTTTCATCAGATGGAATCTCCTTCAAAGCATCTAGATTCTGCATACATTCATCAATTAATTTCTCTTCATCTGCAAGTAAAAATTCACAAGCATCAACAAGGGTTCTTTCAAGAGGTGATGATATATGCATCGTCTTCTGTGTAATCATGCAGACTTCCTCAAGTTCATCAGTTTGAAAGCATGTATCTTCATCATTTGGGTGAGACATTGCTTCAAAAACATTGAAATTTACTTCTTCATTCTCAACTCTCACTTTAAGCTTTCCATCATCAACATCAATCAATACTAGAGCAGTCTTCATGAATGGCCTTCCCAGAATCAAAGGGATTTCTGTATCTTCTTCCATTTCCATGACAACAAAATCCACTGGAAATAAGAATTTGTCGACCTTTACCAGAACATCTTCTACTACTCCTTGCGGATATTTGATCGATCTGTCTGCCAATTGTAGAGTCATGCGTGTGGGCTTCAACTCTAATTCTCCAATCTTCTTAAACATTGACTGAGACATAAGATTGATGCTGGCTCCAAGATTAATTAACGCCTTTCCAATAGCCAGTTTACCAATGGTGCATGGAATTGTAAAACTGCCTGGATCTTTAAACTTTGGTGGAAGCAACTTCTGAATGATAGCACTACACTGACCCTGTACTTCTATAGTTTCTTCCTCAATATACTTTCTCTTCTTTGTGAGCAAATCTTTCATGAATTTTGAGTAAGCAAGTATTTGTTTCAGTGCTTCTGAGAAGGGCATCTTGATTTCCAACTTCTTGAAAATATCAATGAAACTCTGGAACTGTCTTTCCTTCTCCTTTTTAGAGGAAACCTTTGGATATGGAAGAGGTTTCTCATACATCTGTTCTTTCTTTTTCTCTCCCTCTCTCTCTTTTTCACTTTCTCTATCCTCTTTCTCTTCTTCTTCATCTCCTTGTTTACTCATCTTATCTTTTTCTTCACTCATTTTTTTCTCATTCTCTCTTTCTTCCAGCATTCTTCCAGATCTTGTAGTAATAACATTGCAGTCTTCCTTTGGATTTACTTCAGTGTTTGCCCCAAAGTCCTTCACTGGTTTTTCTTCCAACTTCTTAGCTAATTGACCCACCTGAATCTCCAAATTCCTAAGTGAGGCTTCTGTACTTTTATGGTTGGAAATTGATACCTGCATAAACTGCTGAAGAGTTTCTTCGAGTTTTGAAGTTCTGTCTGTCAGAGTAGGTTGTTGCTGAAAGTTCTGTGGAGGTGGTCTGTTGAAAGGAACAGCTTGTCCCATACTCGGATGAGGTCTCCATCCTTGATTAAAACTTTGACCTTGATTATAATTCGTCTGAAGACCTTGATTTCCCATATAATTTACTTCTTCATGAGACATTATTTGCACTACACATTGACCATTATTATGATTTCCTCCGCATAATTCACAACTTTGAACCATCTGATGTTGAGTTTGAGAAACATTCTGCAGTTCTTTAGGCAGATGAGATAACTTCTTCATTAATGTCTCAAGTTGCTGAGTCATAATCTTGTTCTGAGCTAGTAAAGCATCTTGAGATTGAAGCTGAAGAACACCTTTTTGTTGAAATTGAGCTCTTTCACTCTGAACTTCATTATCATTTGCAGCCATGTTTTCAATCAGTTCATGTGCTTCTTCAGGCGTCTTCCATCTGATACTACCTCCAGCTGATGCATCTAACATTAACTTTGTTTGGGATTTCAGCCCTCCAAGAAACAGATTTAACATTGTAGGCTCATCAAATCCATGAGTAGGGGTTTTTCTCAATAGGCCTTTGAATCTATCCCATGCTTGACCTAGAGTTTCATCAGCATCCTGTTGAAAAGACGAGATCTCCTGCTTTCCCTTATTGATTTTGGACTGAGGGAAGAACTTATTCAGAAATTTTGCAACTACATCATCCCAGACTGTCAAACTATTCTCTGGAAAGGAATTCAGCCACATTTTTGCATTACCAGCCAATGAGAATGGAAATAAGCTGAGTCGAATCGCTTCATCTGGAACCTGATGAATCCTCACTGTATTACAGATCTCCATGAAAGTAGCCAAGTGAGTGTATGGATTCTCGTGAGATAATCCATGAAATTGATTGTTCTGCACCAGATGAATAAGAGCTGGCTTCATCTCCATGTTAGCAGCATTCACCACTGGTCTTGCAATACTGTTGAAGTGGAGAGGTCTTGAGAAAGTATTATAATCTGCAAGAGTACGTCTTCCTTGCCCAGAACCTTCTCTAGTACGATTATCTTCCATTTCTTCTTTTTCTTGATCAGATGAAAAGTCCAGAATTTCTTCAGAAATAGCAGAGGATTCTCTGGATTCTCTACCTTGTCTCCTTCTTTTACTGTTATTCCTTCGAGCAGTTCTTTCAATTTCCGGATCAAAAAGTAGATTTTCAACTTGTTCTCTGCTTCTCATACAAAACACAAACAAAAAAGAAACAATCCAAAAAGACACAATTTCTACAGATGATAACAATTATGCACAAGAATTCAAATACAATCACAATAAACACTTAAACAAAAGATAGCAAAAATCAACTAAACCAGATAAACAACAAACAATCAACGAAAACGAAAACAAATCCCCAGCAACGGCGCCAAAAACTTGTTGTGACCTCGGCAAGCGTACCGGATCGTTCAAGTAATAAATCGGTAACTCCGAATATCGTTTTCCCAAGAGATTTGTTTTGATTCACAAATTGTTAAAGTTTACTAATTTAGCGAATATTAAACGTATTTTTACAACAAAAGTAAGATTTGCATACAGATGTAAAATAAAGTGGTAAAAACGGTCGAATTAAAGTTCACTGGGTTGAAATTCAAATTCATCACTCCGGTAATTTTCTACTAACACAATTCCTCAAAATTAAGCATCGACATTCTAGGCGCATGCAGCCTCTGATCCCTCAGATGACAGTTCATAATCACTCAAACTAAATTCCTAATCCCTTAGCCAATTCAGTTATCAGATTTGCCTTAAACACAATGTCACAGATGACCAAAAATTCCCTCCTATGTCTAGGACTCGAAATCCTTTAGCAGTTATATCCTAGGTCCACGGTCTCATACATTTCCCAATGATTTAACCGTTCAAATAGCTCAGATTCCCATCATAGGCATGAGTAATAAGGATAGAACACATAATTCAGACAAGTTCATGCATTAATAGAGAAATTACATAGAAGTTCAGAAAATTACTCTCAACCCCAGTGAAATGGAGTTTTAGCTACACATATACATCATAGAAGTGATAAAGGATGGATTGGATGGTAGAAAGTGATGAAATTCCACTCCGGAGCACCCAAAACGAGCATGGACACGAGCTGCAGAGTTCCCCCTGGCTTCTCCCCTCCAGAACTGACTGGTTTCCGCCTCTGGATCGCGTTTTTAAAGAGAAAGACCTTAAGTGATTTCTCGCTGGGCGAGGAAGGTCAACTCGCTAGGCGAGCAGGGTCAACTCGTTGGGCGAGCAGGGTCAACTCGCTGGGCGATTGGGTCCTGCTCGTTGGGCCACTAGTGTCTGGTCGCTGGGCCACTGATGTCTGGTCGTTGGGCCACTGGTGCGCTCTGGCTGGGCCACTGATGCACTCTGGCTGGGCCACTGGTGCACGCAGGGTCTCTTTGATATTTTCCAATCCTTATTCTATTGCGAAATAAACAACAAAAACACTCAAATTGATATAAAATCAAATATATATACATTTTATACAACTTTTCATGAGATTTTACTACATAATACATCAAAGGAGATTAAAATAAGTGCTCAGAATATGTAATTTTTGACACTTATCATTTACTGAAATTGTTTACACAATTTCAATAATCTTGAATGATCACTTTGATCGTGTTTGTATTCAAGGTGTAACCATATCCCATTCAAGAAGATTCCTTTTTTTTAGTTTATTAAACATATCAATTTTAAACGACATATCTTAAATTTCACGAAATTTTGCCAGCATTTCGCATTGGTCTTCAGGTTACACGAAATGAAAGTGATTATAAATCACAATCAAATATGCTCCCGAAGATCAATACAAAACACAACGACAATTTTTCGTGAAATTTAAGAAATGTATATTAAAATTGATATGTTTAATAAACTATGAAAAAGTTATTACTCTTCTTAAACTGTCCAACCGGACAATTCAAGATTCAATACTTGTAAATTATTATTAGCATCTCCTCTATTTTCATTTGTAAAAAGTACGTTTGTTAAAAAAATATGGAGATAATAAATAATTTTTGTATTGAATCTTAAACGGGAAACTAAGGCTAATTCACAACAACAATATATATTCAAGCAAACAAATAATTACATACGCAACATGTAATATATTCAACCAAACAATATATTCAACCAAGAGTAAATAATGTCATTTCAATTAACTTTAGGGTTTAGATACTTGAGTTTATTTCACTTGTTTACAACATGTTTCTCAAACCTTATTTCTAAATTACTACATTGTACATTGTACATTTCTAAATTAACTTGGAATAGTGCGTAACACACTACTTATCTTAACAATCCAACTGCCAAACAGCCAATACACTGCCAACAAAAAACAGCCAATACACTGCAACCAAAATTAAAAAAATCAAAACAACCAATACATACAATTTCTTTCTCCTCCAGAACAAACAATTATTATCAGCAAGAAACAACAATTATTATCAGCAAAAACACAATGAACCAACCTCAATGCAGACAGGAAGAATGAAACAGCGTTAGAGGCAGTACCGGCAAAGGCAACAGTGGCGGAGGAAGCACCAGTGGCAACAGCAGTGACAGAGACCGAGGCAGGGCAACGGTGGCGCGACGGTGAAGGGAGGAGGCGCGGCCAAGACCGAGGCAGCAGTAGTGGCGAAGACCGGCGACGCACCAATGGTAGCAGCATTGGTAGAGACCGGCGAGGCACCAATATGACACGAAGGGAGGAGGCGCGACCAAGAATGATGACGAGTACTGGCACTACCGAGACAACTGGAAGCAAAGCGGTGGCGCGACGAGGTTCTGCAGTGGAAGCAAAGCACAAGAACAACGTATACGAGGAAGAAGAAGCTGTCTGTCGACGCGAATGGAGGTTCTACGAGATTTGAAAATATGAACTTGAGCTACTACCTCGGTTACTCAAACACCTGAGGTAATATCCCCATACAGCATTGGTTGAAAGCACAAACGGTGTAGAACGTGTCACTAATAGACCTCGGTTCAGAGATAAACCGATGCCCTAGGTCTGGCATAACAATCAAGTAGCAGTTGGAGTAGGCGTAGTAGCAGTTGGAGCAGTGGTTTCGGCATCGGTTCCCCTGCAGCCCGAGGCAGTAGGGAACCTTTCAGACTTTTCAGTGACCAGCAGAGGTGTATAGGCTTCGGTCTCATCCCAAATGAAGTAATAGGGAGAGGGTTTAGGCATCGGTTTCGTAGCAAACCGAGGCAGTAGGTGCATGTCAGACTTCTCAGGTCCTTTTTTCAGACTTTTCAGACTTTTCAGACAGGTGTATAGGCATCGGTTGTGTCTTAACCGAAGCAATATTTGTTTTGGACCTCGGGTTGGATGGGAACCGAGGTATATAACATTGTACGCTTCGGTTACCGTATAACCGAGGCGTATATGGGGCGTCAGAATCCGCTTTTTTTACTAGTGTCATCTCTACACCATTCTTTTTCTCTATTTATTGTACTATGAAGTTTTTTTCTAAAGGTATTTTTTTCCCTACACACAAATAATGTTTTTTATAAGTATGTGTCGGCCTATGGCCGGTTTCTTTCTTTTTCTCACCATTCTTTAATAAATAAAAATACAAAATCTTCAATATCAAAAAAGGATGCCAGTCTTGTTAAATCGAATCTTTCTCGGATTCACTTTTCAAAAATCTAAATCAATCAATAATATTTTTGAAACAAACTCACAAACCTTTTTCTAGATAAAGAACTATGTGATCCCTGATTGTCCATTATAAATGGATGTACGTAGGACCAAGGTCAATTCTTGTCGGGTTCATAAAACAAAAAATATTTTTTTTGTTTCTTAATAGCTTTATTTAATTATTTATTTTATTGTTTTAAGGAAATTTAAACATTTTGAAAAAACCATGTCAACTTTATACATTTAATTAAAGATACTGCCTTTGGGCAAGCGCGATAGGGTGCTAATACCTTCCTTACGCGTAATCTATTCCCGAACCTGAAAATCTCTTTTCGTAGACCATGTCTTATTTTATGGTTTTCCATAGTTTTTCCATAATAAATTATGGTGGCGACTCCTAAAACTTTTTTCTCAAACCCGTTTTTTTTCGGCTCGCCGTCCCGTCGCGATCCCGGTTGCGACAGATGGCGACTCCACTGGGGATGCTAGAGAATCAGGCCTTCTTAATTAAATGGGGTTAAATATGTTTTTGATCCCTTAACTTTTAGTGAAAATTGGAATTAGTCCCTCTTCAAAACTTTGGACTAATTTAGTCCCCAAAGTATAGAAATGTGTGAATTTAGTCATTTTAACCAAATTTTGTTAACTTTATTTGATGTTTCAAATGCATTTCTCAGTTAACATTGAAGCAAAAATGTGTCAAATGGTATAAACAACTCAAATGCTATCATGAAACACACTTGAAACATCAAATAAACCTAACAAAATTTAGTTAAAAGGACTAATTTCACAAATTTCTAAAGTTTGGGGACTAAATTAGGCCAAAGTTTTGAAGAGGTACTAATTCCAATTTTCACTAAAAGTTAAGGGACCAAAAACATATTTAACCCTAATTAAATGTGCAAAATTGATGTGGTTGTTATTTTATTTTATTTTATTTATTTATTTTCCCTTTATTTATAATATATGATTGTCTTTATTTATTTTGGTAATTTATTTATATTCATTTTTGTTATTATTATTATTGTGCATATCATGAGTGGGACCTTATACCCGGGTCTGAGTGAAACATAGAATTAGAGGGGTTGCGTAGCGGTGTCACGTCTAGACTACTTCTAGTTTGGCTATCGTGAGAACTCCAGCCAGTGTCTGTTCTCGTTACATGCAATTTCACACCTAGTTGCGTTTCAACTGTTGTGGAAAAGCTGTGAAGAGAACCATAGCTTTGGTGGCCTTGATTTTAGGTTTAAGAAGCTTTCCTTGTGAGATTGCATACACAATGCTTAGACCTTAAGACATTGGACCTACATTAAAAGCATAAAAAAAACATGTTGTCTTTTAATTATTTTTTGGCATAAACATCTTCATCCATCATATGCCTTAGCAGCATTTTCATCTTTTTTCCTTCATTTTCTTTATACATAACAATAAATGTGTCATGTTTTTATTTAAATAAGAAAACAAGAACAAAAATATCATGCTTTAATGAATAAATTAATAAGAAAAAATTAACTCTTTTTAGTCAAATGAATTAATAAAACTTTCATTTTTTTGAAGCATTTATTAACATGAATCGTGAAAATAGTTTTCTTCTTCATCATTTTCTATCATCCATTTTATCCATAAAAAAAAAAATCAGTTTATAAGGGACACTATCTCAATGTGATCGCAAGCAATCTTTTTAGCAAAAAAATAAACAAAAATAAAAAAATTGAAATGAAAAAAACAGGGTCAACTTATCTAAGTTAAGATTTTCGAAAATAAGGCGATCATAATTTAATGGGAAGATATGTTTCTTCATAAAAAAAAATTATCATTCTTTGTAACCTATTTTGAGTCTTAAAAATAAAAATAAAAATGTTTTTGAACAAGTGAGGTTGATATCATGTTATTTAAGAAATAATTGTTTTTGAAAAAAAAAATCAAAATTTCAAAACACAAGGAAAAAATGAAAATGGCAAACTTAATTTTCATTTCACTGTAACAAGAATTTTTTTTAAGCCCATTGGGCCCAGTTGATAGTTTTCTTCAAATTCGATTTCTTGAAAAAAAAAGAAACGAATGTCATAAGAGGAAAATCATTTTATCATTTTCATTTCGCCAAAAAAAAACACAGAAAGGAAAATCATTACATTTTGAGTAATTTATTATCATACGTTTTTGCGACCAAATATTTTAAATAACCAATAGCATTTTCTGTTGAGTCATGTGTGTGTGCATTGCTTGAAAACACTCATTTTCCAGCCTTCCCCAAAAGAAAAGAGATTGACTCTAACAAACAATAATGCTACCATATACTAGAGCATATTTGTCTTGCCAAAGTTATTCTCGCTTGTGTTATTTGAGAAATCATTAACTAGCCATGCAAAAGAAAATCAAACCATTTGGGACAATCCTTTTTTAGTAAATCCTTTCCATACCCATTCCCTATCATGAACAAAACCCATGCCTAAAAATAGGGCAGCATTGACATTCATGGATACATATCTTGATACTTATTTTACCAAACACTAACATCCTTTTGGTGTGTTGTATCTCATATTCACATATTACACGCCAACGTGGCTATCCAGTGTCCTTTAAATCCTTTTAAATCCTTACCACTTTCAACTTTTCTGTCAATTCAAGCATTCACATATCAATGTCAAAAGAAAATGCTAAGCATTGTTTTGAATATCCAACTACAATTTTTTTTTTGGCATCCATTGTTTTCAATTTGACTCCGCAAAAATAAAATAATATTACAAAAAAAAATCAATCAAAGGCAAGACATTACTTTTTTTTTACAAAAGAAACTACTTGCAGAGTATTGCATCATGAAAAAAGTCATAACCATTTATCTGCATAAATAACTATCATGTATATATCTTCGTCATTGAGAAACTTTATTTGGAACTTTTTTTTGGGGGGTTATCAAACCTTTTTCATTCAAAAATACAAAAAAGGTCAACATGCATCTAGGTTTTTCATTATAGGTCCATGCATTCATACATTCAGCATCATGCATGCATCATCATAGGAGTTCAAAGAAACTAGAAGAAAAAAACATAACACACAATGCATCGCCAACTCCAACGAGAATTCATGAATTCGATGGAAATCATTTCAAAAAGTACACAATGAAAAACAAAAAGTACATCAGTGAAAAAGTTCAGAATTAAAAAAATTTGGGTGGATGAGGATTACACGCGAATTCCCACCCATATATCAATACATCAAGCACGCATTACCACGACGTAGAATGCAGGAAGTACTAAAAGCCAAAAAGTAAAAAAGTAAAAAAACAGCGGGACTTCCACGACATCCTTATAGGACTCGAGCAAATTCTGAAGCTATGGAAGTTTGGGAAGAGGAACGTGAAGCTGTAAAGGCTAATATTAGCCAACTCAAGGATCAAATCAGTCAAATCTTGGAAGCTTTGAAAGCCATGAAGGTTACACGCCGCCCATTGGAGATCACTAGAGGCAGAGCACACTTCTTTGGCATTTCCCATAACCAATAGCCTACTAGAGCTCAAGGGCCTATCCACACGATACAGACGAAGGTGAATGAAATATCCAAGTCTCCTCACACAGTTGTTGCACATGATGTTTCAACTAAGGCCACCATGCTCACAGACATAGAGGAAGCGAAAAGTAAACTTAAAGTGTTGAAAGTCAGGCTAACGACCATAGAGGGGTTTGAAAGTTACGGGTTTGGTGACATGGTGAAGTTGAGTTTGGCCCTAGGAGTGACAATTCCACACAAGTTCAAGGAGCCAGAATTCGAGAAGTACAAGGGTAACACATGCCTCAAGAACCACTTGACCATGTATTGCCGAAAAATGGCTTGCTTACGCTATGACGGAAAATTACTTATCCATTTCTTTCAAGACAGCTTGGCCGAAGCAGCGTTGAGTTGGTATACACATCTGGAATCCTCTCATATTCGTTCTTGGGCAGATTTGGCAGACGCCTTTGTAAGGCAGTACAAATACAATATGCACGTCGCGCCAGATAGGTTACAGTTACACCACATGGCAAAGAAAGAGGAGGAGTCTTTTAAGGAGTATGCGCAACTACAGAGAGAATTGGCAGCACAGGTGGAGTCACCTCTATACAACAAGAAGATGGTTGCAATGTTTGTGAGCACACTACAACCACCTTTTCATGAGCATATGATCGAAAGTGTGACTCCCAATTTTGTTGGTATCATCATCATAGACCGAAAGAATCGAGATTGGGCTGAAGAATTGGAAAATTACATCTTCGACCACTATTCCAAAAAATTTGTTTTAAATCGGAAAAAAAGAAGGAAACGCGAGCACATGCAACATCAGCAATACCCATATGGGGAGGTCATGCCCCCACTCATAACTATCACCAAAGCCTAGTTTTCATCCTGGCACTCAAGCCCAGTTTTCATCCTGGCACCAAAGCCCAGTTTTCATTCTAGCACCAAAGAATTCAAAAAAAAAAGCCGAGTTTTCATCCTGGCACCAAAGAATTAAAAAAAAACCCAGTTTTCATCCTGGCACCAAAGCCCAGTTTTCATTATGGCACCAAATAATTAAAAAAAAAACTCAGTTTTCATTCTAGCACTAAAGCCCAGTTTTTATCCTGGCACCTAAAAAAAAGAGCTTTTACGAGATTCGTGCACCTCTTCATTTAATTTTACGAGGTTCGTGCGCCTCACCATCAAGTTATACAAGGTTCGTGCGGCTCTCTTTTTAATTTTACGAGGTTCGTGCGCCTCACCATCAAGTTATACGGGGTTCGTGCGCCTCACCTTCAAGAATTATAATGTTCGTGCGCCTCACCAGCAAATTTTACGAACAAAGTTCATAGGGTATGACACACGCTCCACAGGTGTCACAACTCTTCAGCAAGGTCCACAAGGTTGCTACATGCTCTACCAGGTACGCTTTGAGGTAATCTCTTTCCTTTTCTTTGGACTCAAACGAAATTAGTGTCTTTATCTTTATTTAGCTTTTAGTATGATAACACAAAAACTCTAAGGTTCATGTTATCTAGCAAAATCCAAATAAAGAGGGGCAGCTCTCAACACCCAATTTCTTCCGGGTAAGTAAATAAATAAAAATAAAAAGAATAAGAGAATAATAATTAATGGTGGGTAAAAAGGGATAAAATAATAACTTTAATACCAAACACAATATTTTTGAAATGTTAGTTTAATATGGTAATAATTTGAATTAATATTATGCTAATAATTATAAACAATAATTAAAATAGTATATTAATATAATTTGTTGCATCAGTTGCTTCTAAAGAGGAAAATATTATTTTCTGACAATAATGATAATCAATGTTTTGAATATTATTTAATTTGTTTTCTGGGAACTAAGACCATTTCTTTCCCTATTTTGTTTTATTGCCATTTAATTCACAATTAAGGCAAGATTGCCATAATATGTGTATATAAATACGCACTCTGTCATAGGAAAAAAAAAGAAAAAAAAATAGAGAGAAGCATACAGAAATAATAGAAAGAGAGTATAGAAAAAAATAGGTTCTCACCCATAAGGGTTCTGTCAAAGGCAATCATCAAAGAAGAAAGAGGAGAGTACTTAAAGCTAAAAAGGTATGTCATCAGACTTTTCAGACAGGTGTATAGGCACCGGTTGTGTCTTAACCGAAGCAATATTTGTTTTGGACCTCGGGTTGGATGGGAACCGAGGTATATAACATTGTACGCTTCGGTTATCGTATAACCGAAGCGTATATGGGGCGTCAGAATCCGCTTTTTTTACTAGTGTCATCTCTACACCATTCTTTTCCTCTTTTTTATTGTACTCTTAAGTTTTTTTCTAAAGGTATTTTTTTTCCTACACACAAATAATGTTTTTTTTAAATCATTTTTTTATAAGTATGTGTCGGCCTATGGCCGGTTTCTTTCTTTTTCCACCATTCTTAAATAAATAAAAATATAAAATCTTCAAAATAAAAAAAGGATATCAATCTTGTTAAACCGAATCTTTTTCGGATTCACTTTTCAAAAATCTAAATCAATCAATAATATTTTTTAAACAAACTCACAAACATTTTTCTAGATAAAGAACTACGTGATCCCTGATTGTCCATTATAAATGGATGTACGTAGGACCAAGGTCAATTCTTGTCGGGTTCATAAAACAAAAAATATTATTTTGTTTCTTAATAGCTTTATTTATTTATTTATTTTATTTTTTTAGGGAAATTTAAACATTTTAGCTTTATACATTTAATTAAAGGTACTGCCTTTGGGCAGGCGCGATAGGGTGCTAGTACCTTCCTTACGCGTAACCGATTCCCGAACCTGAAAATCTCTTTTCGTAGACCATGTCTTATTTTATGGATTTCCATAGTTTTTCCATAATAAATTATGGTGGCGACTACCAAAACCTTTTTCTCAAACCTGTTTGTTTTTCGGCTCGTCGATCGTCCCGTCGCAATCCCGGCTGCGACATATATATATATATATAATTTAAAATATAATTTTTTAATTTTAATATGTTTTTTATATTTGACATTTTCAAAAATATTTATACATTTATATATAAATATTGATATCCTGAATATTTGTTGAAGATTCGTTATTCATGCTAAATAATTATTAAAAGTTTAAGTATGATATTAATTGAATTTAAAGTTTAAGGCTTAAGGTTTAAATCTAAATAAAATTAAAATTTTGTATTAAAATTAATTTTCTTATAAGTTCTAAACTTCAAATACATTGTGTCCCCCATGATAATTTTATCTAGTGACTCATGGATTACTCTTATTTTATAAAAGACGCATATGAAACCCATTAATTGTTTTCTTAAAAGTAATTAAAATTACAGATACACTAAATTGAAAATTTCTTACATTTATATATAGAAGCCTTCTATAATTTTTCCAAAGAAGTTACAGGTTCTTTTGGCTTGATTGATGCAAGAATTAAAATTGAATACAATTTTATATAGCAACACATTAATTATTATTTTTACAGGATTCTAAACATCAACATTTTGAAATGTTTGTGATCTACAGTATGTCAGTTGATGTAAGATTACTTGATGAAACAGTGGTTTAATCTTGCGGAATACTTTTCATGGCACCACCTTGAAGCAACGATTTAACATACTCCTCTAGCTTGGATGGAGTATTTGTGTCATAACTGTACATGAGAGGTACCATGCGAGCAGCATTGAGGCAAACTTTGGTGAAAGATGATGGCAACTGATTTGCATCTGTGAGACATTCTTGATTCAGACGTTTCCATGCATTCGAAATTAATTCAGTGGCATGCTCCCGTGCCTCTTCAATGGAAACTTCTGGGTGCTCCATCATGTAGCACTTCATATACGACCCATCATTCGCATCACCTTTAACACTCTGCATTAATTATTTTCTTGTAAGTAAACAATTTTAAACATTAATAAATAATTCATTCGCATATGTATGTTTCAAGGAAAGACGGTGAAGTTAACTTATCATGTTAAACATTTCAAATGTCAATTATTTGTGGTCCACACACAAATAATTTAAAATGAAATCAATGGTGACGTAAGAAAAAGATGGTTTTCTGCCCACCTGGTCCCCTTCCAGATCATCACACAACCTTAGAATGGTGGCTGTTGTAGATATCAGAGTTGGTATTCCCTCCATTGCAGCGGCTGTTTCAGCCGTTATACCCTCACCTATGAAAAAGAAAGAGTGCACAAGGATCATATGCACCCCAGTGCTCACTATTCCGTTCTTCAAGTACTCCTCTGCCTTCGGCACGTACCCTGATCTAAACCATTTTGCTTCTTCCAGAAAAGCATTCATGAGCATTACCCACTGTAACAGCCAAATTACAATAACAATCATCATTGATTCTTCAAGGATGTTATACGAGGGTAACCTCGTGTGTGTTGTGTGTGTTTTCTCACAAACCAAATATATTTCTATGTAACAGTTATACAACTTTAACGAGATTTTACCGATTTTACTAAGGTTGCTATAGGATTCCATCCGTGTTTAATGTTGACCTTGAAAGCAAATTCGTTAGTTATGCCATAAAGAGCCCTAAAACACCCTTTCATGTATTCTGGTAATTGCTCCATGGCTGCCGTGTCCCACCTGCACATGTTCACACACTCATTGGCTTAGCCAGAGAATATAATTCAAAGCAATGACCAGACATTTTTTTTCTTCTCCTTTCATTTTACCATGAAAAGGGTGTCCGCAGCAAATTCTAAAAATTGAAAAGTGAGATTTTATTTGAACAAAATTTTCTGTAAAAATTATAAAATAAAATAAATTTCTGCATAAACTAAAAATCATCTTTTTTTAAAAAAAAAAAAACTCTATAACGTAGTTAAAAAAACTTCAAAAAAACGACAGAATAGTTTGTATAATACCTCTTGACAGCTTCTGTAAAGAGAGTGAGTTCATCAATATTTGCACAAAAATCAAATATATCATCAATGATGTAAACCAGGGAGAGTGGTTTTGTGAGCTCAATCCTTGCTTCTGAGAGCCGTGGGTCTGGGAGGCATGCCATGGACCACATGTACCATTTTATTGGTTCGTTTCTCGCGAAAGTTAACTCATTTTCCAGACCTAGCTTTTTCCACCATCTATAATTAAGCACACATTGTTAATATAATACCATATGAATCATCAATGATGCTACTATATTATACGGAACACTATATCCAAAGAAATTATATTAGTAACTTCTTTGTCGTATAATTCATTAATAATACAACAAGTAATGAAATAAAGGGGTTATTGAATGGATTTCCTAATTAATATGAGTTATTACCATGTTATTTCTCTTATACTAACTGCAACTTACTTGGAAACTGAAAAAATCTCCTTCAGATGCAAAGAGCTCATAATTTCAGTGTCTATTCTGCATAATTCTTTTAAAGAGCTTGTCCATCCTGTGTTTTGTAATTGTAAAGCGCTTGTCGAAGTGAACCTTGGCAAGCTTTTACGAATAGGATATCTTAATGAATCAGCCACAACTTTCACTTGAGGATGGTCATGAAATCTAGACAACCACATATTTAGATACTGGCGGCTAGATTCCTCTGCCTCATCAAGATAATCTTCTCCTTCCATGCTTAATTGAGAGGCTTCAAACAAAGCAATTAACCCATTGATATCCTCACACAATGATAGTTTGAGCTTGCCGTTTTTGTCCAAGAACTTGTCAAATATATCTGTAAGATGCAGCAACAATAATAATTACTTCAGTACTAAAGAAATTCCACGCATTAGCATTAAACTTTCTATCCTAAGCTAGCTTTATGTAATAAATGTTAATAGTTAATGGGTGTTCTACTTCCTCAACTCCTCATTTTCGTCAAAAAATAGGTTATCATTTTGAGACAGCAAGACACACAAACCTGCATGGATGTAATACCCCTCTTGCCTTAACAGACGAAATTGAAGTGCAACTTCTGACAGTTTTTGATAGTCATTTCCTCGATGGCTGTTAACTCTGAGCATCAGTTCATTCCTTTTAAGAATTGCTTCAATTTCCTCTTTAAAATGGTGCTCAATACCTAATCTTTGGATGGAGTCCACCATAAGTAAATCATGGTCAGAACTTTGTATTGCCTTGCCAAGAAGTCCCCGCTTAACTTCCTCCAATGTTTTAGCATGTCTTATTTGAAGTTCATCCTGAAAGATTAATATTGGTAGGGTCAGCTAGCTACAAATAATCTCAGACACCCTCATGTGAAGCTTAAATAAAGAAAGTGACCCTTACCCTAGCTTTTCCATTTTTAGAAATATGGATATCTTGCTGCAATGCAATGGTGAAATGGCTTTTACTACAGTGGGCGTGCGCGGGGCTGAGCTTTACAGCCAGAATTGCTGAGCATTTGTTTGGAGAAAATATAGGCTGATTTGGTACAGCAAAGATAGAGTGAACGAAAGCCATTGTAGCATATACTGAGGTTCGGAGTTTTTGAGAAAGATAAATGAGAGAGTATGAAAGGAATGTAGAATACATGGAATTTGACTCTATTTATAACGTTTCACATGCATGAAGCCATGGCCTACCTTTGTTTTTTGGTGAACTATGAGAAACATGAGTTTGGGAGTAGGGTTCGTACACTCTGACGTCAAATTGGGCCCGTTCATTTTATCATGAGTAACGACAAAGTAAAATAATACATGGAAAAATATTCTTTTACACACCTAAATTCTTTCCCTTCGTTTCTCTAATACATTTACATTCATTTTAGAAAGAATAAAATAGTTATAAAAAAATAATTTTATATATTTAAAAGAAAAACTAAAAAAATAAATTTTTATACTTATATCAAATTATCATTTTTGTTCATTGTTTAACACGATCTCATCCTAACTTATGTGATTAAAAGAATATTTATCTAGTAATCTAAAAGATTGATAAAATTTTAGATTTAAAATAGCTATACTAATTCTATATTTTAAAGTGGATTTTATTTAGGGTATCATTTTCTTATCACAATAATGCAGAAGAATCTACCAGTTTTGCGACAAACACTAGTAAAAAATTGCATTTTTAACTCGGGCATTAGGCCTCGGTTTTTGTGGAACCGAAGCGTATTAAAACGCGGTGGCACTCTTGTAATTTTCAAAGTAGTATATACCTCGGTTATTAAATAACCGGTGTCTAAAAATAATACTGCCTCGGTTGTCAGGATAAAACCGAGGCATAAAATTCACGTGACAATGATACGACCTCGGTCACAGATGGACCGAGGCATATGGGCTTGGGCTGATAAAAGGTAAAACCTAGTAGCACTCTCCTCAGTCACGATTTTCCCCCAAACCTAACAGCACTCTCGTCTTCTCCTTTCTCAAAACGATGTGCGATGGCGGTGAGAGCGGCCGCGAGACAGCGATGACGGTCCGACGAGACAGCGGCGACGGTGCGGCGCGATAGTGGCGACAGTGTGGCGCGATAGTGGCGACGGTGCAGCGATGACGGAAGCTTTTTTTCATGGAGTGGCGGGGACGCGGAAGCTCTACGATCTACGATGGCGGAAGCTCTGCGATGTGCGATGGCGGAAGCTCTCGAGAGCGCATCTCCCAACCTCCATCACAGATCCACCTCTCCTCCGCACTCTAAGTCTATTTTCCTCTGTTCATTCCTCTTTTCCACCATTTAAAACCTTGGTTCCACCGATTAATCGGTCAAGATAGTGTCTCTGCAGGTGGATGGCGAAATGGATTTAGGGGTTCTGCTTCTTAGGTTGCTCTGCGGCTTCTATTGCTCCGTCGGACTTCAACCTCAGCCGCTCGGAGAGCTCCGATTGCACCTCCGTCAAGGGCTTCTGATTGGGTTGTTAATGCAGGTTGGAGTTTGGGTGGCACTGGTTCGTGATAATCAGAGGATTGGGTTGATGGAGTTTGGGTGCTTTCTCCCTTGTGTTGTTCTTTCTTGTATTGTTTTCTGTGTGTTTTCTTCGTGTGTTTTCTTCCTTGTGTTAGTTCTTTATTCCTTGTGTTTCTGTGTGTTTCTCAAAATTGGGTGTTTCTTTCTTGTGTTTCTGTATGTTTCTCAACATTGGGTGGCACTGGTTCATCATACCAAAATTTGGGTTGTTCATGTGGCTTCATTGTATAATAAATAGACGTGAACTGTGGAAAAAAGAGGAAGAACTCTTAACTCTGTGCAACATAATCAATAACTCTTAACCCTGTGCAACAAAGTAATTTTGTGCAAAAAAAGAGGAAGAAGTGAACTCTGGATTAAAAAAAAAAAAAAGACGCTATTGCCTCGGTTATGGAAGAACCGAGGCATAATCGAATATTGTTTTGACCCGGTTCAGAACCGAGGCACAAAACTACCTTTTTTTTACCTCGTTCGGATATACCTCGGTTAGAGAACCGATGTCTATGAGGAAAACTAACCGCGGTCTTATCTCTTTATTGTACTAGTGAAAGGATTCCACTGCCTTCACTTTCCAAAGTTCCTGTCATCGTATATATTTCTGTTTTAGGTGCAATCCTATTTTCATCAGTTCTTGAAGATATGTTCTCTTTTATGTATTTGGGTTGTTGAATTCATTCTAAAAAAGAATCTCACAGTATATTATTGGTGTAACAAAAAAATTGTGTCGGTCAGCTTTAAATACATCCAATTATATATAAAATATTTACTGTAAGTTTTTGTGCGTATATATATAAATTGTCATCGTTCCTAGACACGACTTTGGTGCAATATTAATTTCCGCTGAACTCATCATTTCTATACAAAATTTTAGTTCAATATTATAACAGTTGACCTCGTAAATCATTAAATACAATTTTATTTAATTTTATTTAAGATTGAAGTGGTCAGCATGATTTTACTTAAATTAATTAAGTTAATTTTGTTTGAAGTGATTAAATTTGAGTACAATTTTAATATTATTAAGAAATCGTGTTTTCATGTTCAACTCAACATTTTCGATAATTAATTTAAAGTGTGACCTAACTACCTAATTTACATAAAAAAAATTAACCCAAATATGTACAAAATTCATTTAATGTATGTCCTTTGGTTTGGTAGGAAGAAAGAAATAGTACAAGAGAGAGAAAACAACATGTAAAAACATAAAAGAAAAGAAATGCTTATAAATGAAATTTTTTATTTTATCTATTATTAAAAATTTTATTTATCATTATTAATATTATTTTCAAAATTTATTATATAATATAAAATATACATCTATAATCATTTATGATTTTTTTTATCATATTTAAATATAATCATAAAAACATTCATATTCCATTTATTTTAATTGAGGATGACAACGTAGGATGGATTTGCATGTACTGAGTATTTTAGTTTATTAAATTGACCCACATTTCGTCTGCATAGCCTGCAAACCTACATTACTTAAATTTTTAAAATATAAAAGAGAACATGTAGTGTGTTTTTTTATAGAAAATGTTTCTTTAACCATTATATTTTGCCAACCTTTTAACAACAGTTGACTGGACGGGATTGATCCATTTTAAATGTTTTTTTAAAAACTAATAATGTTAAATGAGGACATTTTTGGAAGAAAAAAGGGTTTCACGATTTTATTTGAAAAGATCTTCATACTTTGTATCTTCTTCCTCTCACGAAAACTCTCACTTTCTCTCCACCAAAATTTTCACTCTCTCTCTCGTCTATCTGTCTCGCTTTTCCTTTTCCCATCGTTGACGAACTTGGTCCCATTACCATTCTTGCTTTTCTCTGCCGGCATTTTCCCCTCTCTCTCTTTTTGTTTGTGTCGCGTTATTTTTCCTTTCTCTCTCGTGATTTGTCCTTGCTTTCTCATCCATCCATTGTGAGCTCGAAGGTGACCTCCCCTAACGTTGCTCCATCAGCTTTGTAGCATTCCACCTCTTTGCCTCTCTCGTGCTCTCCATCAACGAGTAAATGTGTTTCCTTTCTCCAAGGTTTGAGCTTTGTTCGGTGAGAATTGGAGTTTGAGGAAAATGTAGTAACTGAGTTTGTTTGAAAAGTAAATGAAACGCTTGGTGAATAATTCATTATGAGATTTGTGTAGTTGAAAGCTAATTCCATATAACTAATTGCAAATTTATAATGTCTTCCCCGATAGTTAAGAAATATTAGAGAATAAAATAGAATTTAAATTATTATTTTCATTGTGGTTATTATTATTTATTTGGTCATATTATTTTATTGTTCTGTTTTGTTTATAGATATTAGTTGGGGTATTGAAATTATCAAATGTGTTAGAAATCTTTGTATCTCTTAGTTGTTTTTGCTTTTAGAAAATTATATTATTTTTTTAATTATTTCTCTATATTTACATATTTGGAATTTTTGCAACCCAATGTTTTGGTTCTTGATGTTGAGAAATTTGTTTCGCAGAGCAAGGTAAAGTATGTAATCTTTTTTCTAGACTTTTGTAATAACTAATTTATTGGGAGCCTTGGTGATTGAGAACATTAGGTATTATGCTCATCAAACATATGATTTGTTGATGTTTAATAATAGATGTTTCAAATATAATTTGTTGATGTGATTAACTAGTTGGTGTGTTAAACTTATTTTTGTTTTTTTGCATTTCCCAGGCACAAAACCTTTAGTTATTTTTTGGTATGTTGTTGAATAATTGAATTGTTGGATGATGTTCTCAATTACAATGAGAAAAGTATGCCTGAATACAGCAATGTAAGTATCAGTAACTTTGTTAAAAGACTAGATGATTTTGGTATTGTGTTAATTTTTTAAAGTGACTTGTGTTGATTTCAGGAGCAGTTGCAAGTATTTAGACAAAAATATATATGGACTGGATTCTAGACAATGACAACGTGTGAAGAGAACAAGTGCTGCAACACTTAGGATTTTATAGGTTTTCAGTTATACGTTGATTAGTTGCCTATATATTTACATTGTACGAGCCTTGTACATGTTTTTTGTATACAAAAGATTATGATTATAAATGTTGGGTAATATGTACTAATAATATATTATATGAATAAAATTTCAATTTTGATCTAGTACCATACGTTTTCTCCTAGTGTTGTTCGATCATATATATTGAAACCTTTTTTTGGTTATGGGTGCTTGGTACAAAAATTGATTCTTTAAGCGACCTTGATAGACTTGAGTGTTGGTGCCTAAAAAAAGATCCAATTCAATTGAGTGCTTTTGTCATTTTTTTTCCTTGGAAAAGGGAGTTCCCTCATCATTCAATTGGGTTCTTTATTCCAATTTTTCATATGGATGAGTGAGTTTCATGGTCATGAGCGGTGTTTATTGCACCAAAGGCCATTGAATTGTTGAAAAAAATGTCATTTATGTGCTTTCATATAAGCTAGATGAGACAAAATAAAAGTTTTTCCATATATTCAATGGCCTAATGTGTTCATTGGTGCAGGGAACACATCCATTCACATGGAACTCAGTCACCCATTCACAAGAAATGCAAAAAGTCACAAACAAGAGCAATGACCACCATGGGGAGTAGTGTTCATCTAGCTTGGGAGTACAGTTGAAGTTTCTATGTTTTCCTCTGGTAATCGATTACAAGACCCCTGTAATCGATTACCAGAGGCTAGAGGGCCATTTGTACAGAAACTTCAACTATACTCCCCAGTTGGGAGAACTTGACTCCCCAAGGTCATTTTTGTGTCCTTATGGGTGATTTTTTCCATTTTTTGCATGGATGTCTCATGTTGTTGATCATTGATAGTGTCAAGTGCATCAAAATACAATTTACCCCACTCAACTGTGGACAAAATAGTTCATATAGGTGTTTAAACAAAGGTAGGTGAAGTCCATATAAGTGTTTGGCTTGTGCTAGTAAAATCACATTACACCTTAATTATACTACTATTTTACCTTGAATTATGGACATTTTATAAAGAAATAAAATAAATTAGAATAATATAAGAAACATGAGACAATAACTTGAAAGTAAACTCATCTAGGAAGCTTAGAAAAATGTTATTTTTGGAAAATTAACTGCATCTACTAAAATGGTCTAAAAATTATGAGTTAGTAATCATTTGAAAGATCTTTGAGTCTACATTCCAACAAAACAAGAATAAACTCATTTGGAGTTCGGTGGAGAAAGTTATGAGCAAAACAACCAACAAAGGTCAGAGGTGGTAGAAATATATAAAACGTTAACTTTAAGGAATTAACTGCACCTACTCAGATGTTCAAAAATTATAAATTAGTCATTGGAAATATTTTTGAGTCTATTTTCTAATAAAAAAAGAATCACATCATTTAGAGGTCTGTGGAAAAAGTTATGATTAAAATAGTCAACAAAGGTCAAAGTTGACAACATGTTATCTTATACGTATATTTTTCCCTCTTGTTGACAGATCTATTATTTATTGAAAATGCCTTTTAAAATTTGTGCATTGTAACAACATTAGATGACATATTTCTTAATTAATAAAATGAAAATTTTCCTATGAGACTCCGAGAAGGGGTGTTACAACAATGGTCATGCACCTCACCTCAGATGGAGAAAACCACCTAAAATGGACATTGTTTTTTAAGAAATCAATGACCTAACCTCATTATTGGTGCAAGGGACCACACCCAATAGCATTGAACTCACTCACCCATCTCAAAAATTGAAAAATTCAATAAAAATAGAGCAATAACCACCATGGGGAGTAATGTTCATCTAGCTTGGGAGTACAGTTGAAGTTTCTATACAAATGACCCTTTTTCCTCTAGAAATAAATTACAAGACCCTTGTAATCGATTACCAGAGGCCCGAGGGCCATTTGTACAGAAACTTTAACTGTACTCCGTAGTTGGGAGAACTTGACTCCCCAGGGTGATTTTTTCCATTTTTTGGATGTATGTCTCATGTTGCTAATCATTAATGGTGTCAAGTGCATCAAAACACAATTTACCTCACTCAATTGTGGACAAAATAGTTCATATAGGTGTTTAAACCAAGGTAGATGAAGTTCATATAGCTGTTTGGCTTGTGCTAGTAGAATAACATAACACTTAATTATATTACTATTTTACCTTAATTATAAAGAAATAAAATAAAATAAGAAACATGAAACAATAACTTGAAAGTAAACTCGTGTGGGAAGCTTAGAAAAACGTTGTCTTTAGGACAACGTAATCGATTACCACGACATGTGTTGGCTAAAATGCGATATGACTTCACCTACTTGCTGAAAACACCAAAATTGGGTTTTTCATCCACAATGAAGTGGACAACAAGAAGCATGACCAAGAAGTTTCATCCATTAAGAAAATTTTATAAAGGAACCCTTAAGGACACAACAATGGTGAGGGACTTCACCTACGTTCGTCCAAACACTCATATGGGCTCTTTCCTTTTAAGTGCAATGTACTATGATCTTCTCTATGCAATAAACAACACAATTGATGATTAAAATCACTCATCAATTACTTCAACAATTATTTGCACAAATTATCAGAATCATCAATTCAAATCAATTTCTCCATATTTATTATAATTGTCAATATTACTTACAATCAATTTACATCTACAAAATGTTCAAAAATCTTCTTCTATTCTTAATAAACATTGAATATAAGCATCATTACTATTTCAGACCAGTTCCTTTGTACAAAGTTCTTAGCGCACGACTCTTGAAACGTTTGCGTCCAACTTCCTTCATTCGTGTGGACATATTGTTTTGGTTCATGGGAATGCCTCCCTTGCCTTCAAAGATAGTGTTGATGTTGGTTGCTTCATAAGGGATACTTCCACCAAATTTGGTTTTGAATAAATGACGCACATTCAACTGCATGAAAAATGAAACAATAACCAACGACCGAACTCAAAATGGAAATGGGTACATCCAAAACAAATGAAAATGGAGTAAGGGGAAAGGAAAAAAAAGGGGAAAGGAAAAAAAAAGGGAAAATGGAAAATGGGAAACGGAAAATGGAAAGGGGAAAGAAAATACCTTTTTACCGGAGCTTTCCATTGCTTCACCGGAGTCTCGCCAGATTGCCTAGCCGGAGAAAATGAAGCTTGCTACATGAGAGAGAAAGGAGAGAAAGCACACACACAAAATGAAAACCAAAATGCATAGTGGAAGGAGAATGAAAACGAAAATGAGAAGAGCATTTTTGGAAGCCAAATTCATTAACCCTTACCTACCAACTTTAACAAAAAAAATAATATTTTAAATGACCCAATAGTCTTTTGACACATATACATTGTCAAATTGTTATTAAAACTACGTTGTAAATATATTCCGATCCTTTCTTTTAAGTAACTTGCTCATTTGTTTTCTTGTCTCGTCGATCTAAAAGTAACTTGTTCATTGACATTTAATTCATTAAAATTAATTCATTAAAAGTCATTCATATTTCTTTCAAAAATTATAAAATTATGAACATTACTTACTTATTTTAAGAAATAGACCTACATATATTATTATTTCTACTAATTTAATTAAATAAAACAAAAATTATTAAAATTGTTATGTGGACTGCGTTTTATTTTGCAAATTTACGAGCTAAACATTACATGGAGTAAGCTAGAGAAATTAATTCACATTTTTTTATTTGGGATCGGGTAGATTGACCCCTTTCTATTGATCAAATGCAAATAGGTTAAAATAGGACACAAGTCAAAACAGGAAAGACTGACCCGTATTACTATTCCTACTTTTAACAATATAGGTTATATTATTTTATGTTTTATTTTTTATCATCCGAGTATATTATTTTAGGTAACTAATTTTAGTGAATTTATTTGTGAGGATGTTTTGTTGGTAGACCCATTTAGGGGTGCATTTTTAATTAAGAATTTTGAAGTTAAAACAATATATTTAAATTAAATATAATTTTAAATTTTAATTTTTATGAAAAATAATAGAATTCATTTAGTGTGCAAGTAATATGTACTGAATCATTATTAACTTATATAGAGAAATAATATAGAATGACTACGTTATCTTTAATCACTAATTATATTAGTCATCCTTAATTACTAATAATATCTTTTTTCATAAAAAGATGATAGATATACTCGAGTAATGGAAACCAAAGTATCCGGACGCATGAAGGTCTCCCAATGCACTCACTTCTTTTTTTCTCTTTTAGGTTTAATCATCTTAGTTGTTTTCATTTTTGGTCTCTCGATTTTTTTTTTCTCAAATTAGTTTCTAATTTAGAAAAAAATGATTCAATGCAGTCTTTGTTGTTAAATTGGCTAAATGACATTAAAAAGAGAATGACGTGACTTATGTGATATGGAATTTAGTTTTTTAAACAATGAAAATTGGTGAGTGCAGCAACTCACCACTGGTGTACGATCTCCGGTTTTGCTTGTAGCTCCTCCACGATGAAGAATGATGCATTTGCCAACACTACAAGATTTTTGCTTATTACCGAAGGTTAATTACCGAAGGCCTAGGGACCGTCGGTAAATAAAGTTTTTCGACAGTCAAAATGAGCATTACCGAGGGACATGGTGAAATGAATTTACCGAAGGTCAAAAGAGCATTACCGAGGGGTTTGGGGCCTTCGGTAAGAGGCTCGACCCCTTAAACTGAGTAATTGGGCGTATTGGCATAGGTCGTTCCTAATTTCGTAAGACAACACCCTATTCCCTCTCTGTTCTCGCGCCCAATTTTGTAAAACGTAAACTCTGCGTTGTGCTCCCTCATCCCCTCCCTATCCGTTCTTGTCCCCAATTTGTGCTTCCCATTGTCGTCGCCCAAGTTTGTCTTCCTCTCCCTCTCCCTTTCCCGTATGTCCGGTTAGATTGTGTGGGTAGGGTTCAGTGGTGTTCCAGCAGTGCATTGGCATTGCCGTTAAGAGGGTGGTCCGTTAACATTACGAGGTCTGCGAAGGCGTAGAGAGGAGGGTGCTCCCGTGACGTGAGGGCGGCTGTCGTTGTCAAGGGAGGCTATTGGGAGACGCATTGAGGTATGTTCTTTACTGGCTTTTGGATTAATAAACTGGGACAAGTTTTCCTTAATATTATTGGAAAGTCAAAATAAAATGAAAAGCAAGTTATTTTGAATTGGTTTAGTTAAATGGGAATAGGAATAACAAGAAAGAAAGATGTAGATTAGTTGGTAGAAAAGTGGTTCGTGTTGATTTGAGGAAGGAACAGATGCAGTATAGTTACCCATTGAAGCATGTTTAGATGACTGAGTTAACATAGTAGAGATGAGAAGCAACATGCAGAGGAAGCAAAAGAAGAAAGTGGTTTTGGTATTAATATTTACTACTAGGTTAAGAGTTAGTGTGAGATACAAAGAACCTAAAATTAAACTACCTAAAATTAAACTACCTAAAATTAAACTGGAATAAATTGAATAAATTGATTGGCTTGTTCTTCCGTAGCTGTGTGCAATGTCAAACCTCTCTGAGAAGTCAAGTCTCCAGTCAAGTTGTTTCCATTTTCATGTAAAACCTGTCTGACAATACAAGTTGTTTCCATTTACACGTGGAATTGTATCAGCAACAATTAGACTTGTTGGTTATTTGCTCTTGCAGCCATTTATGATTGAAATAACTCTTTTGTTCTATATTTTCTTTTGCAAGATAAAATGTCTTATAAAGTGAATGTACTTCTGTGGTGAGTAAGTACAGATGCTTTCAGCTTTGATTTCTCATGATTGTAGATCATGATTCACTTTAAATTAACCCTTCATACATGTAATTGTCTTGTCACAATCCTAGGTAAATATATATAAAAAAAACCATGGTTAAATATATATAAAAAAAAGCTTTATGAATTAACCCCCATTTTTTGTTGTTGTTCCTAAAATTGTTAAGTTTGGTTTCAATTGTAGAAGTTGTTGGTGCTGAAGTAGTGGAGTGTGCTTGTGTGATTGGTCTCTCTAATCTCAAGGTAATGGATAAACTGAATCAATGTTTTTGTAAGTTGTGTTTTAGTAGCTAGTCTTAGAAAATTCCATCTTGTTCTTGACATGCTAAAGTAAAGTTCTTTACCAATTTGATTACCTTTTTGTCATACTATGAGTGATCCCATAATATTTAGAAATAAGTGTTGGAAATCCCATGTAAGAACAAATTACACTGTGTGAGTGTGAGTGAAATCTCACATTACTCAAGTTAGGATTGATAGAACGTTAATCTTACTACTTTAATATCATTTTAAGATATGTATAGTTTGAAATTATTAGCAAAGTGTTAGATTAAGCAAGCTGTTGAAACTATTGATGTAGAAGGATAAAGTACCTTAAACTATTAAAGGTTGTACACACATTCTCAATGGTGCATGATGTCCATTGCTACGAAGCAAGGAATTCTTAATCTTCAGCTAATCCAGAGTTTGAACATAGTTTTGAACTCTTTTTACGTTAAAAATTAATTTTTCACTAACATTAGAAGTAGAAGTGCCTAAACAAATGTAATCTGAGATACACTGAGTCAGAAATGGACAAGGTTAAGAACCTTGTCCTTCCTAGGCAGTTAGTCTTTTGTTGATTCTTACCTTAGTGTGTAGGTAGAAATCTTTCAAAACTTTTTCGATGCAACAAAGCTATCAACCTAGAAACCAAAAGAAGGTTTATCTATATGAAACACGCTCCTAAGTCAAAGTCCAAGTGCAAGTGACAGTTGGAGCTAAGTGTGGGTGTTGTTTCACAAAGTGCCGGTCCAAAATCATGAGCAAAAAAGGCTTATGGTTGCTGAAACTGCAGCTGAAATTGGTGCTGGAACAACAAGAAAGAAGTGCAGTCGGAGTCCAGGCTTGAAGCCCTTTTAAGACCTTATCCACTTCCTAAAAGATGCTACCCCCTTGGACCAAGGAATGTGAGGTAAAACAGCTGCACCAATTCGTCACGACACCCAAAACCAACACCAAACAGTCAACAAAAAGCAGTTGACACCTCAAGCAGTTTGAAATTAACACTTGGAGTATGTGCAGACTGTTCAACAGCAAAGAAAGGAACCACAATAGAAAATCAATAGTCCACTTGGCAAGATCAAGCAAATTCAATGGTTTGGATAGTGAAAAATAAACTTCCAATGGTGTTTGCAACTGAAAAATGACCAAATGAACAGTGCACACAAGTTTGAAATGGTGAAATAAACTTGCAGAACTGTTTAAATCCCACTGAAACAATTAGATTCATTAATTCACAATAACTTTGGCCTAAAATGCAGCAAACTTTGATGGTTTAAAGGTCAAGTCTGCATATAGGCTTTTGAAGGACCATTTGACAAGTTCACAGTAGTTTGTAATGACCAAATACACTTGCATGAGTGGTTCAAAAACAGAAAGGTACACAACTTCTCAAAATCACTATTGTAGTTGCTATTTATGCAGCAAAAAGTGCTAAAACAGCACTATAAATGACCAAAACAGCACTATAATGCAGAAATAACGTGACAGCAATATATGGAAGCCAATAAAAGTGATTTTTAAACACTTTGGGGCTGGAAGAAAGGCTAGCACACAAGAGGAACTTAAGATAGGGTCTAGAACAGATTAGAAAAGCAAGAAAAACCCAAAAATAGTGATTGAATTCTGTGCTGGAAAAGTGTTTGATGAAAATTCAAAATTGTTTGATAAAATGCCACAAAGAACAGCAGATTTTGTGTTTTGTGGTTTTTGACCTTTCAAATCTGGATAGGAGGGTTTAAAGTGCTTTTTATGATTGCTATACACTTGGATAAGCATATAAATGTATTTGGAAACCTAAAACCAGCTTTTGCCAATCCAAAGATGAAAAAAACCAAAGAAAAACAATGGCAAACAGCAATAAAAATGAACTCTGCACCTTACAAAGTGGCTGGAAAAATTAACAGCAGTGGCTAAAATGAGCAACAGTGATTGTGAGGTTCAAATGATTTGTCAATCAAGTTTATATCATCAAATTGGATGTGTGCCAACACTTAAACAGCCAAGGAATACACTACAACAGAATTTCACTAGTGCACTTCCAAATATAGGCAAAAATGATGGTTTAAAAGGTGATTTTGCATATAGGTTCAGAATTCACCAAATGAACAGTGCACACTAATATCAAATGGTAAAATACACTTGCTCAATTGTTCAGAATGCATAGAAATAGCCAGTAGATTCGTATGACAGTAGGAGTTGCCAAAAATCAAGAAAATTGGACCAAAACTGCATCAGATTTGAAAACTAAGTGGAATCAAAGCTGGAAAGCACCAACAAAGATTATGAAAGTCCTAATTGACTAGATCTAGCTTTAGAATATGAGCTAGCAGAGAAAATGAAAGTCCTCATCTTCCACCTTTGTTCATAATTCACTAAAATGTTAGCTAACCAAATCCAATCAGTGATCATTATCAAGCACAACACTATTTTTTCCCTACAAGCCTCTGTACTTGCAAGCTGATTTCTCAGATTGATTCTGCAGCTTTCTCCATGTTAGCATTGTTTGTTCTCTCTAACAACCTGTTGTCTTGACTAATAGGGTGTTCACTAATAGGGTCTTGACTAATTTGGCTATCGAAGTTGCCAATTTCATAAAATTTGATTGGTGGACAGCTCCTTTCAATTGACAAATTGTGCTCCTTGTCCACTACCTAAGATGCCACCTTAGTTGGAAAGTGTTTGTAGAACTGGACTGCACCCCAAAGTCTTTAGAAGACCACTATTTCACACAATAATTAGTACCAAACTAGATGAAAAAGTGGACCAGAAATGTAGAAGGACAGCTCCAAATTCTGACTTCAATTGGTCAATTTTAAAATGCCTACAAGCTTAAAACTATTATAAGTGACTTAGATAGATATGCAATGATATTATTCCAGTTCAAAGCTCTCTGTCACACACATTCATGCAGTGAAAAAATATGGATACATGAACCATAATAAGTGATCATACTAATTAACATCATCTAAGGTTCGTCACACCATACACACCCTCCTTGAAAACCACAACTTTGCTTCCTTTCCCTTCTTCTTATAAGCTTTTCATGCACCATCTGGACCTAATCTACACTGGTCCTAATCCTCTGCATAACAGATAAGTGCAGATTTTTATAAGTTGTATATAACAGATAAGCTTTTCAAGGGTCTTCTTTCTGTAATTTGTATATAATGTGGCTGGATTTTCAATGTGGCTTCATTTTCAATGCTGTAACAAGTTTAATACAACAATTACAACCTTTATAAACTGCCAAATAGCACAACATCCCTCTCCATGTTTGATGACTTAATTAGTAAAATCAAATTTAATTTGTTTGAGAAAGCTTTTGAACACTAACCTTTTTCACGTTTTATTCTCACATAGTATATATGTATATATCTTAAAGAAAAGAACTTTATTGAATAGGAAATGGGCTAAGCATATGTTTATTTAAATCAAAGGACCTGACCAAGATTTCATCAATATAGTTGAACAAGAAAAATGATTTAAGATGGCCTGATCAAACAAGTCTACAGGACTTTGTTTTCTTATATTTAATTGTTCACACTTTAGAAAAGCTTAAAATAGGAAGAAAGAATTAAAAGTAAAGTCTTATGCACCTCATTGGGTCATAGTTTGGTTTATATGAAAATTTTCTTTCTAAACCATCACTTTTTGAATTAAAATGGAAGTGGAGTATTGATTTTGAGCTGCAAGCTGTTTATAACTCATTTTAGAGTTTAAACACAAATAAAATCATCAAACAAAGTTGCTTGAACATTGAGCTGTGTGTTTAAATACCTTTTTGGATACTATTAGGTAATGCTTAAACTGTTGCTATGGTTATTAAATTAATGGAACAATATCTAATGAATAACCTTAAATACACTTCTATTTGATGTCTTAGGTGAGTTTTTAAAGCAATTTGGGCCAGAAGGGGAGGAAGGGAGTCTACAAAGAAGACTTGAGCAGGAAAGGATAACAAAGGCGAAGGTATGGTCACCTAAACTAAAATTGCATGATTATATGTGATATGTTATTTTCATTCTTGTTTCATGAATTTGATGTTGTTATAAAATGTTGTGAATGTCCACTTTGAATGTTAAGTTATGTTGAATGGAGTTTATGATACTGTATACATTGAGTTTTGTATGAGTGTGAGTGAAATCTTCCACTATGAGCAGCCATTATGGAACGTAAGCCTCCTACTATGCCTTGTTTACTAATACAAATTAGTTTTATCAACAAAAGAAGAGTAGAGTTTCTACTTTTCCATTCTAATCTTGGCTGTTTCATTTCTCTTGGTAATTGAGCAAAATAAAAAAGAGATAACAGAGAAAATTAAAGATGAGATATGAGATATGAACAAAAATTCCCAAAAATTATTAAACTTTACATTATAAAAAGTTTACAATGTTTCCAAAATGGTTGTTTGAATACAACACATAACAAGATTTAGGTTCAGATGTTTAAAGCAATAAAAAAGGGTGTAGAAATGAAGGAGGCACACAAATAGACCTTAGGAATGGATCCAGAACAAATTATAGAAGACCAAAAAAATAGAAATGCAGATTGAAACCAAGTCTGCAGATTGAAATGCAGATTAAAATGGTTCTTAAACAATCAGTATCCTACATTACTGATATCTACAGTCTAGTTTTGTTATGACTAGACCAGAACCTATATGTATTTAAACATAACTACAGAAAACAACAAATTTAATAGCTTCTGTTCTGTTTTTTCCTGACAAGCAAAGTTAAGAAATGCTTGTGGAATTAACTGTTCAAACTTTTTGATATGACAAGCAAAGTTAAGAATCCTTTTTAACACTTTGCTTTACTTCTTTTAATCATTTAGTTCTATTTTAAATCACTGAACCAGGTCTTGCTGCAACCGAAATTGAATTTTAAAGCAACTTCATCAAAACAGTACCTCAATTTTCAACTCTGCACCAAAAATTGACTCAAGATTGATGGTTTTAAAAGTGAATTCGTGCACAAGTGATTCTGACACTTTGGTAACACTTTCAACTGCTTTAATTCATGAATTTAAACTTTTTTGAACTCTAATTGGGTTCAAAACCAAACTGTATAACAGATTCACCCTTCTACTTGCTAATTTCACTCAAAATGGAGGTTTGAACATACTATTTTGCACACAGATGAATCTGAATTCAATTGGAATGTTCTAACAGTTTTATAACAACAAATATGACTTGTTTAAACTGAAAAATAGCACAGAATCACACAAGCACGAAAATGACAAGTGTAGCTTCTTTTTCCCCTTCCACTGGACAATGTAGCTTCTTTGTCCCCTTCCACTTGACAATGCAGGAACTGATCAAAATAATTAAAACAAAGAGCCTCCAAATAAAATGTCTCTTCATAAATGTCCTTGATGCATCTTCCACAGCTAATGCAGCGTGTTATGCAAAGAAGTAGATGAAAAAGCTCAAAATACTACTCAAACCTCCAAAAAAATTTTCACAATTTGCAAAGTGCAGTAAAGTAGGAAAATATACTACAATAAACTATCCTAACAAGTTAAGAATGGTAGAACCTACCTATTTAAGAACTCACAGTAAAAGATATAGGTAAAAGTAGTAGCTTAAACTAAAATTTTGACAACTTAGAACCTAAAACTAGTATCTCAAATACACTAAAAGTGCAAACCTGCATTTAGACCATCAGTGAATGTTCATCTATATGTTGTATGTTGATGTATATATTGTACGTTCGTATATATTGTATGTTGATTTATTAGGCTACGAATTGATTAAGTTAATTAGTCATTTAAAGTCATATGGTGTTCAAAACATTCTCAGTAGAATGAGAAGGGTAACACTACCTTAACCACTTACAATTGACAAAATATATGAAAGTACTCTATAAAAGAGAACTTTAGTAATGTCAACATATTGACAACCCCCAAATTTTATTTACAACCACTTAGGATGTCAGAGGCATTTCAATACTGAGGACTTGTCTTTGCATGCCCTTATTGAATGCCTATGACCATAGTGTTGAAATTGCCTTCCATGTTCGACTTCAATAGTAATAGGTTTATTACTTATGTCACATGGAGTGTTGCTGTTTTGGCTAAATTTTTATTTGTTTGGCTTGTCACAGAACATGGCCCATTATCCCAACCATCGTGGATGGATGTATGACCGTTGTTATAGTGGAAGGAGAGGTTTGAAAGAATCCTTTGTCATCGGAGTTGAAGAGTTCGTGGAGACGGCACGATGATATCAATATTATGCCCTTGATGGAGGGATTCGATGTCCATGCATCAAGTGCGAATGTACAAGCATTCTGAAAGATGAAGTTGTCAAAGTTCACCTTTACCAAAAAGGGTTCATGCCTAATTACACGGTCTGGACATTTCATGGTGAAGAAATTCCTTCGACCTCCACTGCAGCTGAAAAACGGCTTGCATCAGGTTCGAATACTGTTGTACATACATGTGAGATAGATCAATTTGCCTACATGCAAGAGATGGTCGACCATGCTCTTCGTCACCATGTTGCAGAAGCAGACGATAGTCATGATGAAGAGCCTCCAAATGAAACGACGCAGAGGTTTTACAATTTACTGACAGAGGCAAATCTACCTGTATTTGAAGGTTCATCTGAGTCAAAATTGTCAGTGTGCATTAGACTCATGGCTGGCAAATCTAATTGGAACGTTCCCATTCAAGCAGTGGACTTCTATACAAAACTGATGTTAGATTTGACACCACCAAACAATTTGATGCCGAAGAATTATTACCAAGCCAAAAAATGTGTTTCAAAGTTGGGATTGGATGTGAAGAAGATTGATTGTTGTGTTAATGGATGTATGTTATTCTATGACAATGACAGTGGCAAAAATGATGCACTGTTGGTGGAATGCAAGTTTTGTGGCTCACCTCGATATCAGACAATGCATGCTGGACGGAGGCAAAAAAAACCAATTCCATTAAAGTCCATGTTCTACTTGCCTATAATTCCAAGATTACAAAGATTGTTTACTTCAATGCAAACAGCAGAACACATGACATGGCATGATGGTAACAAAACTCCGGGACTTTTGCGTCATCCTTCTGATGGTGAAGCTTGGAAGCACTTCAATCGTAAACATCCATCCTTTGCTAGTGAACCGCGTAACGTCACACTTGGTCTATGCTCTGATGGGTTTACCCCGTACATTCAGGCGTCTGCATCACCGTATTCATGTTGGCCCGTGATAGTTACCCCATACAATCTACCACCTGAGATGTGCATGACAAAGCCTTACATGTTTTTATCGTGTATAATACCAGGTCCATCTAATCCCAAATCATTGATTGATGTTTACTTGGAGCCTTTGATTGATGATTTGAAGAAGTTATGGAATGGTGTTTGGACGTATGACGTTTCAAGGAGGCAAAATTTCCTTATGAGGGCAGCCTTGATGTGGACTATTAATGACTTCCCAGCGTACGGCATGTTATCTGGTTGGAGCACACATGGTCGATTAGCTTGTCCACATTGCATGGAACATACAAAGTCATTCCAATTGAGTCATGGCCGGAAAAGTAGTTGGTTTGACTGCCATCGACGGTTCTTGCCCATTGATCACCCCTTTAGAAGAAACAAAAAGGCATTTCGAAAAGGACAAGTTGAAACGGATATGCCCCCGCCAAAGTTGACTGGATCACACGTGTGGAGAAGAGTGAAAGACTATCCAAAAGTGACTGAATCTGGTCAGAATAGGCTAGAAGGGTTTGGGGAATGGCATAATTGGACTAAAAGAAGCATATTCTGGGAACTTCCCTATTGGAAGGACAACTTGCTAAGACACAACATCGATGTCATGCACACAGAAAAAAATTTCTTTGACAATGTCTTCAACACAGTCATGGATGTTAAAGGTAAGACAAAAGATAATGAGAAAGCAAGAAAAGATTTACCTTTGTATTGTGGACGAAAAGACTTAGAGTTGAAGGCACAAGGTAACGGCCGATTATTTAAACCAAAAGCAAATTACACCATGTCAAAAGACGAGACAAGAATAGTGTGTCGATGGATCAAGGAGCTTAGAATGCCAGATGGATATGCTTCTAACTTGTCCAGATGTGCCAATGTTCAGAACGGTACTATTCAAGGGTTGAAGAGTCATGATTGTCATGTATTCATGGAGACTTTCATCCCTCTTGCGTTCAGTTGTTTGCCAATGCACGTGTTACATCCACTGATAGAAATCAGTAACTTCTTCAAAGATTTGTGTTGCACGACACTGAAGGAAGATTCCCTTAAAAAGATGGATGAAAATATCCCGATTATTCTCTGCAAATTGGAAAGAATATTCCCTCCTGCATTCTTTGATTCAATGGAGCACATTCCAATTCATCTTGCATATGAAGCTTGGCTTGGGGGACCCGTGCAGTACAGGTGGATGTATCCCTTTGAAAGGTTTATGGGAGAATCCAAACGCTCAGTTAAAAATAAAGCTAGAGTGGAAGGGTCAATTTGTGCAGCTTACTTGCACAGAGAGACAACTTATTTTTGTTCACATTATTTCAAGAACTTCATGTTGTCTCCCACTCATGTCAGAAATGAAATGCAATGGCAAGTTGAACCACGTGAAGGTGCATTATCAGTTTTCCGACAATCAGGCCGTCACGCAGGGAAAGAATTCACTCACTGGTTAACTGATGCTGAATTCAACTCTGCTCATGTCCATGTCTTGATCAATTGCAGTGAAGTAAAGCCGTACCTTGAGTATGTCATCATCCATCTTTAATCTTTCAAACGGTTTAATTGTTATACACTAATGAATTTCATTTGTACCAGCTCATTTGTTGTGGCTGAGCAAGTCGCAGAAGGAAATACTTCTGCTAGAATACACTCAGAGTTTCCGCATTGGTTTAGAAATCAGGTCCGTAGTTTTTCCTACGTTTAGAGCAAGGTTAATTTGACTATTGCTTTTATAATTTTGTTACTACCTTTGTAGGTTTTTAATCAGGCATTAACTCCCACGGTTCAAGAGTTAAGACATCTCTCCAATTGGCCAATGAGATGTGTCAAAGAATGGCACACTTACTTCATCAATGGTTACAAATTCCATACACATGAATGGTCTAAAGGAAAGAAAACATCAAATTGTGGTGTGTATGTCAAGGGCCTAACAGAGGGGTCTTATGATGATTTCTACGGCATCATTCATAAAATATATGAGTTAGAGTACAACAGCACTACTTCTCCAAATAGAGTGGTACTCTTCTATTGTGAATGGTTTGATCCTTCTAGAGCTGGTACTAGAGTCGATCCACGCTTTAATATTGTCGAACTGAACCAGAGATTAAGATATGGGCCTTTTGATCCTTTCATTCTACCATCTAATGTGAGACAGGTTTATTATGTGCCATATCCACCATTTCGCAATATTGACAAGCGTGGTTGGGCCGTAGCAATACAAACGAAGCCTAGAGGTCGCATAGACTCAAATGAAGTTGAGGAAGATGTAGCCTACCAACTTGACCAAATGTCACAACCACGAGAAATTATCGAAGTTGAACGTATAACTGCATTGGTCGACCCTGATGGTGATGGAGATGAATTAGAAGCAACAGTACAAGGTGATGAAGAACAAGAGGAAGAAGAAGAAGAAGAACAAGAAGAAGAGGAAGAAGATGAAGAAGAACAAGAAGAAGAAGAAGATGATGATGATGACGATGAAGAAGAAGAACAAGCAGAAGAAGACGATGATGAAGATGAAGATGAAGATGAAGATGATGATCATGATGACGATGATTGAATGTTGAACATCTATTGTAGCAAATTGGACTATCATTTCATTACCATTATCTAAAATACCATCTTTAAGTTGTATGCAATTACTTGTACATTGACTTTGAAAACAATTCATCCTTCTTTATTTATTTATATTTATTCGCTTTGTATGTAACCATTTCAATGCAGTAATGACAGGACAAGGTACAGAGCGTCCTGATAAAGGAAAAGGGGTAGCAAGGCCTACAAAGAGGAAACGGCAGGCACCAAAGTATGTACTTAGGGTGCCTGCTAGACTACCTACCCCTGCTCCCGGTAGTTCATCATCTGTGGGGCCTCCTCCTACCCCTAGTATACAGACTCCTACACCAGCAGTAGACCCTACTCCTCCTCCTCGTGCAGTACACCCTTCTACTACCACTGCAGTAGACCCTTCTCCTCCTCCTGCAGCACACCCTTCTACAACCCCTGCAGCAGACCCTCTTCCTCCTCCTCTTATTGCCACCCCCACTCCTCCCCCTATTGTTATTACCCCCACTCCTCTCCCTGACCCTACTTCTATACCTTCCTCATCTTCTGTACCTCCTTCTGAGACTGTCACACCACTTGGTGATCCAGATTCAAGTGGTGATGCTGAAGATCTTGACCCGCCCCTCCATGATCGACCATGGATTGAGCCCTATGGTAAAGGGTAAGTTTATAATCTGTTGATATCATTTGATGTTTAAACCATATTGTAATTGAAATGAGTTTTGTTATGCAGGTTTATTCCATCTAGGGTTGCTTCCCAGGCCATCACACGTTCAATAAAGCAACAGTTTTTAACTCCATGGCCTACTTGGGGAGCAATACCTCATGACGACAGAAAGCCATTCTGGCAGCGCTTTCAGGTGAGCAATCTATTACACTAATGTCCGTCTTATTTTAGTATGTTCTGTAATCAATGTTTGTTCTCTTTAATGTTACAGATGAAGGTGCAGTGGAAACCTGAACATGAAACTCAGATACACAGAAATTTCCACATGAAAGCATCTCATCGGCTGTCAGAGATGTTTAGGGATGCCCGGATTGCAGGACAGCGCCCTAACTGGCTGGGTGAGCACATTTGGAACTCTTTACTGGCCCATTGGAATACAGTAGAGTTCCGCAATAAGTGTGCCAAAGCCCAGCGGAACAGAGCGTCTGAAAGGGGTGGCACCCTGCATACTGGTGGGTCGATCACCATTCATGAGCATGCCATTCGTATGGTATAATCTCATTACATAACTTTTTCTTTCATAAATAAGTTATGTATATTGTATTTCATATGTACGCTTGTAATTCTTAATTATGTTACAGGCACAGGCTCTAGGACGGGCGGTCCATGTTGATGAGGTCTTTGCACAGACTCATGTTCGGAAGGGAACTGATCAATTTGTTGATGAAAGATCTCGGAAGACTCATGTAAGCAAATAACACTATTAGTAATTGTTCATTTATGTTATACTATCATTCCCTGACATTGCTTTTAATGTTTCAACAGGAAGACTTTTCTACGAGACTTTCACAGGTTAGATCTGAACATGAGTCAGCTCCTACACCGGATGATGCCAGTAATGCAGATGATGACATCCGTAGGACGCAGTGCTGGATCGACACCGTTGGTGGGAAGAAAAAGGGACGAGTCTATGGTGCGGGACAGCTTGCTGCAAACTATACAGCATCCAGAGGAGGTACTCTGAAGCACCAGCCTTCTTCTTCCACCAGTACTCCTGACGAGGTTCTTCAACTCAGGCGGGAACTCCATGAACGTGACCAGGAGCTCACTGATCTCAGAGCAGAGTTTACAAATTTGAAGGCCCTGGTCATGACTGTCTTGCCTCAAACCTCACAGGACGTACAAAATATCCCTCCCACCCAATCACGACCTTCCTCATCACCTGCTGCCACTCAGCAGCCCACTTCAGTCCAACCCTCATCAGTCCAACCCACACCAGTCCAGCCATCAATAGAGGAGCAGGATGATGAAAATCATTCTGATGATAGTTATGTACATTATTAGGTTTCATTTTCTTATTACTTGTTAGACAAACATTTGGATATTAGAACATTTTGAGTTGATATCATTTCAATGTTAGATGTACTTACAGACTTTGGATGTTACAACATCCTTGTGTTACATTGTTTAATGTTTGAACTATAAATACATTAATGGATGTCCTGTGGATTATTTGATGTGCCTTGGATATTGATCATTGTTTGGATCTTTGAAATGCACATTATGCATCTTTGTATGTGTTTGAAAACTGTTATGCAGGTCTGTTTGTAAATGAAATTTGTTATACAGGTCTGGGTTGCAGAGGGAAAACCATTTCTCTGAAACCTGCTCTGCATTTTACCGAAGGCTTTTGCCCTTCGGTAAATGCCCTCGTCTGCCCATTATCGAAGGCTTTCGCCCTTCGGTAATTACCGAAGGCTTTCGCCCTTCGGTAATTTCCGAGGGCTTTCGCCCTTCGGTAATTACCGAAGGCTTATGGCCCTCGGTAATTACCGAAGGGCGAAAGCCCTCGGTAATGGTTAGCGACAAGGGATTTACCGAAGGATTTTTGGCCGTCGATAGGCCTTCGGTAAACATCCATTATCGATGGCTTTTGGCATTTTCCGAGGGCTTCTGGCCTTCGGTAATGCCCTACTTTTTTGTAGTGCAAGGAGAAGAAAGCAATTCGAAAATTTTCCCAAATTTAGGGTTTCACAAAGAAATTGGGGTTTCCCAATTGTTTGGCTATGGTTCGAAACTCATAAGACACAGAAGAAGACCTAAAGGACCAACAATAGTGATTTTCAAAGTTAGAATTTTGTAGAGATTCAGTGGTGGCACGCAAGAAAGATGAGAATCAAAGATTTAGTGGTGGCAGAATAAGATGTAAAATCAATAGTTTAACTGAATAAAGTCTAAAAAGATTTCGTTGTAGCTCTATGCTCGTGATGAATGACGAAGATATGTGGTTGTTATTATCGTAGATGATGGTGGCGTCAATGGGTGACAATGGTGGCGCGTTGAACAATGGTGTCACAATGGCTAATGGTATGGAGGAATTATGGCTTTTGCAAGGTGGTCTGTGGAGGATTTATGAATTGGATTACTCGCGAGATGGATGTTAGGAATCCAAGTGTGAGTGTAAGTCTCACATTAGATATAAATGAAAAAGTATAACAGTATATAAAGGTGAAAGATCCATTAACCCATTGCCTTAAGATTTTGGTTAAAGAGTGGTGTCAATCCCTTATATAGTTTGGCTCTTATCTCATTGGTGTTTGTGTCTCTCTGGTGATCCACCTCCTCGATAGACCCAACAATGGTATGAGTGTGCCGCAATTGACGAGAAAAACCAATTATGATAATTGGTACCTACAGATGAAGGCTTTATTGAGATCGTAAGACGGTTTAGGATATGGTGGAAGACGGGTACGTTGAACGTGATGAGGACGAACATCGAGTGAAGAAGGTGGTCAACCAACTCGGTAGGAATGGAGAACAAATGCCATCTACCCGAGTTGTGGGAAAAAGCACTACAGGTACAATTAATTGGCATGACCGAAGACAAGGGAAAGGCCGAAGAGATCGGTCAGGAGTGGAGTGTTTTAAGTGTGGCAAGCATGACCACTATGTAAACAAGTGTAGATAAAAAAAGTGCTTTAATTGTGGTAAGTCCGGTCTTATTGCTAAATTTAGTCTCGGATGTAATAATGTACATATAGAGCCCGATCCCAACAAGGCAACTCTTGAAAAGAAAGAGAAAACATCTAGTGTTCTTGAATCAGATAAAGAGGAAGATGAAGATGTTGAGAAGAAACCGATGAAGATGTCGGCCAAGATTGTTGAGAAATCGCCTAAGGTCAAAACTGAGTTGGTCAAGGTTATTGAGAAGTTGGGCATAAAAAAGTCAATCAAAGCATTAAAGAGGTCAACCAAGATAAAAGACAAGAGGGCCAGAAGGAAAAAGAAGAAGTCAAATATGAATGAAAGAAGTAAACCTGGTGTGGGATGATGCACATGAAAAACCGAATGAAGGAAGGAAAAATTTAAGTTTATGGGGGAGTTTATTAGGATAAACTTAAATTTTAGGGTTTTATTAATAATTTTTTTTAAATCTTATTTTTTTAGTTATAGGTTTAGTTTGATTTTGATAAAGATAAAATATGGATATATAGTTATGATTTTCTGTTTATCTAGGTGCAATATTATTTAATGATAGATTAAGCAGATTTTATTTTTAAGATATTTGATATTTTATTTTCAAGTTTTATTTTTATTCCCGTAATATTGTAAGTGTCACAACTATTTATAGCCCTTCAATTATCAATGAATATCACACTCAATTGTAGGAAAATATTAGAGTGTGTGTGAAGTGAGATTTTCTTAAGAGTGGTATTAGAGTCAATAGTGGTTGGGAATGCTTTCGTTGGAGGGGGAATGTACCTCTGTGAAAGGGACTCACTCTTGAGGGGGAGATTGTTGGGAATCCAAGTGTGAGTCTAAGTTCCACATTGTTTAGAAATGAGAAAGTAAAGCAGTTATAAAGGTGAAAGACCCATTAACCCATTGCCTTAAGGTTTTGGGTAGAAAATAGTGTCAATCTTTATATGATTGGATTCATATCTGATCGGTGTATGTGAAAGTCAAATGCTACGTTTAGTCCATTGCATTATCTCCACCTCATTATGTTTCAACCAAAATAATAACAAGGATTGTATTATTTTAATTTTTTAAATTAAAAATAAATTGAAACAAAAAAGTTTAGAAACCAATTTGCAATTTCGAACAAAAGAAAAACCACTGAATTTCTCATTTATTCTTTTACCTTTTCCTCCCATCACCTCCACCGTAACAACCACACGTTTTATAAATATCTTATTTCCTTAAAATTAAGGGGCCATTTGATAGAACAAAAGAATTTTAGTTTCTTAAAATCTAAAATTAAGAATGCTTGTTTCTTTTTTGTTTTGAATTAATTTTTTAAAATAAAAATTTCAAGAAAAAATGCTCCCATAGAGGAGCTGATAAAATAATCTTTCCGAAAAATGTTGTCATAGTGAAAGTACCATGTCACTAATTATATCTTTATTGTGGTAAATAATTAATTTTTATTCAAAAGAATAGCATGCCACTATATTCAAAGAAATATTTATATAACTAGTCTTTCAAAGAGAATCTTCATCAAGTCTGAGGTATAAGATTTCAGAAGAAAAGACAAGATATTCATCATGAAAGATGATGAATTCTATACCAGATAACACTTAAAAGTAGTAAGAGCCATCATTACAGCAAAATCTCAATGAGATTTTGAGATGTTATGTAGTACTTGTAGCATTGTAGCAAAATCTTATTTTAAAATTTTGATCAAAATATGGCCTATTATCCACCATCTAATTTCCGTTACTTCTAAATTGATTTTTTAACATAACTTTTTTTCCATATTAAAAATCTTTTAAGAGTCCTTTAACTGTTTTAGATAAGATTAAGAAGTGTAGTATTTTTTGATAAAATAGTTATTAAGTTCTGATTAATTTTTATTTCTATTCAACAAAAGTGCATGTATGCATTTTCTCCTTGATTTGGTAAAGGTCATATTCATGTTTCACAAGAATAATCTTTGTTAAAATCTGTATGATGACAAATTTGCGGATTTTTTATTCTCACTTTCAAAATAAGCATTCAAATTATTTAAAAAAACATATAGAAAATAGTAGTATATTTGAAAAAGAAATGTTGTCTCAAACATTGAAGTAATAAATAATTAACAGAATTGCAAAGGAACCAAACACTTGAATAGGAACACTGGGAGCAATAACTTATCAAACATTGTTAATAATCAAATTAATTTTTTTAATGCAGTAATTTAATTAACTAATTTAACCGTTCATCCACTTATTTGACTAAGATTGAAGGTGAAAAACTTCATGTCACCTTTCTCTATAAGGTACTTTTTATGTATTTGTTAAACAGGCTTGCTATATATATTTGCTTAAACAAGTTTCTCTGCAAAAAAAAACTTATACAAGAGATCATTAAAAAAGAAAAAATAGTTTTTCGATAAATAAAAATTAATTTATATAAATTAATTTGGATCTGTTTGGAGCAACTTCTGTACTCTTCTAAAAAACAAAAACAAGGAAAATAAATAAAACTGGCTTCTCTTATGCAAAAAATAATATTTATAAAAGTTCTCTCATGTACATATTTTTAAATAATTTTAATTTATGTAGACCTTTTATCTTGTAAAAGTTCTTACGAGAAAAAAATATCTAAATATATAGTTGAAATTAATTAATTTGAGAAGAAATGTGTGAATGAACAGCATTGAAATCAGATTTAGTCAGAAAATAGGTATAGAATTTCTTTTATGGTCAACTTTTTCGGTTTGATACGTTCTTGTGTTGGAAATGTTACCTGTAATATTAAGGAAGCATGTGCTCATTTTTCGTATACGACAAACAGTGGTTTGGTAAAGTGCTATATAAGTAAGCATCACTCTCAAAAAAATATGACCACAAAATATTATGATATTACGTATGGATAATGAATGACAGATATATATTTATATTTCATTTGATATATATTATAAAAATAAAATAAAATATAATAAAAATATAAATTTTTATATTTTAAAAGAAAAAGTAAAAATATTATATAAATATAAAAGTTGATGGGTGTCAAATTGTATTTTTTTATTACGTATACTCTGATTATTTATTTATTTATTTATATATATATATATATATATATATATATATATATATATATATATATATATATATATATATATATATATATATATATATATATATATATAAAAGGATGACTGATTGACCCAGCCGAAAAGATAAACAAAAAGTCACGCAATTGCATGCACATCATGAATTTCGTATTTGGTATTAGTCAAGTATTCCTTCATGCAAGTGTCTTCACAAAATTTTAAGAAGATTGATTACTTTTTAATTTTCTTCGTCATAGAATTGAAACCTAGTTTTTGGTGTTCTTCGTGGAAGTCTTAGTTGTTTACTTTCTATTACATTTGTTATACTTCAATTTGGCTACGAACTCTTAAGTAATTAATTCAGTGAACAGGCCATTAGGGATTAAACATATAGGTAGTATTCACACTCCAAGTAATAACCGACGACATCATTTAATATATTCACATACTAAATTTGATGAAGTTGTTGCATGATAAGTAGGCTTTTTAGAAGTTCATAAGCACACGACACGCATAAAGCGATTTTTCCCAATGAATTAAGTTTCATGTCCAATTCTGTACACTCAATTTAATTTCAAATAATAAATCATAGGAACTGCATTATTGATCATATTGAATATGTCACCTAATTCTAAGTCCATGTATGACCATTCATGTACATGTGTTTGAGAAAACATCTTAGTTTTTGGTTAGAAAAATGTTTGAAACCTTTTTCTCCTTTTAGAAAACACGTTTCAATAAAAATAATTAAGAAAAAAAAACATAAACTAACATATAATAATGCGAGTCACATATACCTTTCTAAAGAATAAATTACACAAATTATTCTTCAACTTTAAATAAAATATAGCTAACATATTATCCATTTGTGTTTAACATTCCCACGCTGAATTTTTTTTTTTTCTTTTTGAGATGTTGCAGGCATCTTCTAGTTCGGGTATGTTCACAAGTAATTTTTCCTGTTTATTTCCTTAACACTCTGTTCCTTTGGAAGTAATATACGTTGAATAATATTTGTGTATAGATTTGAAGGAGAGACGATAATTTGAAGGATTGCTTTATTTTTCATTGTTTCCTTATGAACTCAAATTTAAGCATATATATATATATATATATATATATATATATATATATATATATATATATAAGTAGAAAAATCCATTTTTGTCGGGTAAGAAAACTATAATATATGATATTAGATTCAAAATTCCGGTTGTAATCGATTTCTATAAAAGAGAGAATCAATTTCTAACAACGTTTTTTATTTTATGAATCCGAGTTAAAGACGAACTAGAAACTCCTTAATAAAATATTTTTTAATATATTATATTAGTCAAATTTTATACAAACTTTCATAATTTCTTTTTAAATTAATTTTTAATCATTTTAAATTGTTTAAAAAAACAAATAATTTATTTTTAAATCTCCAATTTATTTACTCCATTTTTTCAAATCCTCCTCTTAAAGTCAACACACCTTGTATGATTAGTTATTTTAGAAATGCCTTTAAGTTTTCTGAAATTGCAAGTGTTGACTTTTACATGTGGAGATTGTTTTATCAATTATTTGTTAGAAGACAGAGAGAAATCTCCACAAAAAAATATTGAACAACAAGAAAGGATGAATATTATAGTTGTAGGTCTACCACTGATAATGAACAATAATTATATACAATAAATATATTATTGGTGAATTAGAGTTTAAATTAACTTCTAATATTAATTATTACGATTTTAGCTCCTTGCTATTTTAAGCTAACACAAAAATTAATTTAGAAAAAAAAATAATAAATAATTAAAATTTTGATAGTTAATTTTAACATTAACTTTAATTCACAAACTAATTATAATTTTTATATAATAATAATGATTATTTTAAATACTAATAATTTTTAGTGTATAAAATAATTTCTAATTTAATAATATAATAAATATTTTTTTTCTTTAAATTTAATTGTTATTTAATAATTTTTTAATACTTATTTGTAAATGACATTTATGAAATTGTACACATCACATACCTTCTTGATCAAACTTTTGTCTTGGTGATTTAATATATCTTCTCAACCAATATTCACAGTGATGAATTATTCTACTTGTTTGTTGGCTAGCAGTGATAGTTCTTTAGATGATCCATCTTCTATAAGAAACTAATTGGTTATATTTCATCTAACATTTTATTGTCAATTCATCTCTATTCTTACTTCTAATCACTAAGTACTATTCTCATTATTTGAAAAAGTATTTGGTTCTAGTTTTTTTCTCTTATCATTGTCAATATATAATATACTCTTAAGACTTTTTAGTGACACTACTACATAATAATTGACTATAAATAGCATTTAATAAATAACACTTATTTAAAAAACGTTATTTATGAGTGTTCAAAACAATAAATAGCGTTTATTTAAAAAAATTCGTCTATTTACAAAAACCTTATGTATAGATAATTAATATTTTTTTTAATAGTTGCATCATATGCGTTGTTATATTTTAAATCAAGATGGACCCCATTAACTATGTTATATATCACAAGTTTAGATGATTGTCCTTTTTTGTAAGCCTATGCAACAACTTTATACTTGTCGTTCTCTCCGGCATTTCAAATTATATGAACTCACTTATCGTTATACACTTTGGCTCTTAAATCCAATTTTATGAAATGAAAGTCGCTTTTACTTCTCAAATTTTGTAATTTATTTTAGGCTTAATAGTTTATTTCGTCCCCAAATTAAGAGCTGAATTTTCGTTTAGTATCCGGGTTTAAAAATGAAGACATTGAGTCCCAAAATTATAAAAATTGTATGAATAAAGTCATCTCCGTTAAATTGATAATAACGGCGTTAACTTCACGCTTACGTGGCTGAATTTTTTTTTTCACTCCTCTACTCTCTCTGTCAGTATTTTTTTCTCTCTCATATGTTCTTCCTGCCAACAAAGTTCATCTTTTCCACCTACACACAGAGAACCCAGAAACCCATACACAAAAAACCTAAGAACCTATACACACACAAACCCTTCTTCAATCTTCATTCATTTATATTCACGAACACGGTCCAATTTAATCTTACTCCCCATTCTCTTGTACTCATCCTCTACAACAGTGCGACTCTACCGCTTCTTCAACTCCTCCGCCTTTCTCTCAGCCTCCGCCTGCTCCTCTTCCTACCGTCACCAAATGTCGACTTCATCGCAAATCCAAGCCAAGGACGGTCTCTTCCATCAGGTTTGTCATTAATCCACCGATTGATTTCGACTTTGCACCTCATTCTTCCCTTAGATCTTCTTTCCTTCATCTCTGGCCGATTAGTTTCTCATTTACATTTCATTTCACCGATTGAAATCGGATTATAGCCACTTCCACCGTTTAAATCTTCCTTTGCTCCGTTTAAAAGGTTTTTCTCCGATCAATCTCTCCTTCCCACCGTTTAATCGGTCCATCTTATGGTCTCTGCTTTATTTAGGGTTTTGCACCGATTAAAACATCCCAAATCCTCAACCCTAGAAATTACACCGAATAAACCTTTAATCTAGGGCTCATTGTCGCGATTTGCCTTAGGGATTCTGAATGTAGCTCAGATTTGGGCAAATTGATTTATCTGGTTGTAGGTTTCTGAGCGCGATTTGGATGAAGAAGTCGCTATTGCGTTCTGTGGTGGAAGAGATTGGCATCGCGGCGGGGTAGTTGCGGCTGTTGGTGGCGTTGTTGTGTTGGTTTCATGGCAGAGAAGATGATGGCTCATGCAGGAGGAGGCTCGCGCTCTGAACTCACGGCGATTTGAGGGTTGCTTTCGCGATTTAATGGTGGAGGTTGTGGATTTTGCTCTGGGTGATTCTCTACAGTGAGTTGATGGCAACGATGTGTGGTGGCGAGATGAACTCGTGGTGTTCCGACGATGGTGAGTTTTGCAGTAGTAACGTTGACGATTGTTGATGGTGGTCGTGGTGTGTATGGCTGCAAGCTCCCTGATGTAATTTTTTCATAACACAGTAATTTTTTCATTTTCCTGCCACGTCAACTACCCCAACTCATTTCCACGACCACATTTCTTGCACACCTCACATCCACACTCAAGTTAACGTTTTCAATTTTAACGCTGTTAAACGATGATGACTTAAGATACACAATTTTCGTAAAATGGAGATTGAATGTCTTCATTTTTAAAACCGGGTACTAAACGAAAATTTAGCTCTTAATAACTTGGGGATGAAATAAGCTATTAAGCCTTTATTTTATGAAAAAAGATATAAAAATATATTCTCAAATAACTGCGAAAGTAGGTGAGCTAATTGTGGCAAAGGAATTGTATTGTGAGAAAAAGAGGCCTGCAAGATTTTAGCCCCAATAGCAGTGTTGTTAGGAGGACAAATGAACTATGTACTTTTGTTATGATGGTTAAATACAACCAATATAAAAATTTTAAATTCTTAATGTCGATTAATAAATTAATATGAAAAACTACTTTTATATCATTTGAAAACATCTATTGTTGAAAAGCCTAAAAAATTATCATAATATATTTTTTCCACTGTTTAGGTTGGTGGTAGTCTCAACTACCATAGAAAATTTGTTCTTTTTTAAAGAATTTTTTTTCTTTTAATCATCTCCATTGCATGACATTATTCTATTAGACATAGTTCTTAGGCAAAAAAATTTCAAAAGAATTAATTATATTTATATATTTAACCAATTTTAAACTTTACTAAAAATTAATAATATATTTACGAATAATATATTATTAATTATATAAATATGGTAATGATAATTTACAATTAATATATAAAAATTTATGAATGTATTTTAATATCTTATTTTTTTTAGTGTGAGTCAATATATATATATATATATATATATATATATATATATATATATATATATATATAATAAAAGTGTGTCTTGAGTGATTAAGTGTTATTGTTGTTGCTAGGAAAAGTTGTCATCCTGTATGTGTTTAAAAGGTGGTATTTTCATTCCTTGTGTGATTAAAGGAAGATGTTGTTCACCTCTTGTGTCACTAGTAAAAAAAAGGGATTAGAAATCGCAATATACGCTTCGGTTTAAGCGAAACCGAAGCGTATAAAAGCGCGGTGGCAGTTTCGTAAATATTTATAAAGAATATGCCTCGGTTGCCATAAGCCCGGTGCCTAAAGCCAGCTACTAACTCGGTTCTTCTTAAAACCGAGGCATAAACCTCTGACCCAACCTGCTCCGTCTGACAGTTGATGGGACTTCCAACTCCTGATGGCGCTACTAACTCGGTTGCCCAGAAACCGGTGCCGAAAAAGCTCTACTAACTCGGTTCTGGGCAAAACCGAGGCAGATCACTCTGCTCCATACCTGCCAGACCTGCCACCAGCTACTAACTCGGTTCTGATGAAAACCGAAGCATAATGTGGTGATACTAACTCGGTTCTTTTAAGAACCGAGACATATCACTCTGAACCGCCTGCCAATTTGCAATTCCAACCTCTGTACACGCTTTAGGCCTCGGTTCGCTGGAGGACCGATGCGTTTTCTTGTGTTTATGCCTCGGTTAGGTGAAGAACCGAGGCAGTAACATATTTAAATTTCTCCGCGAAACAGAACCACTTCAGCTTCTTCTCCGCAGCGCGCAGCAGAGCAATCACATTTCTTCTTCGTGGTGCGTCTCGCCTAGTGCCCTCCATTCATCTTCTTCATTTTCTTCCTCCATTTCTTTTTATTATTGCAACGCCCTTCATTGACTCTGCTTACTTTTGCATCTGTTCTCCGTTTGCTCCATTGTTGTCGTCGCTGCACTGGGCTGCCTGTAGCACCGCCGCTGCACCGCCGCTGCACCGTCACTGGTCCGCCGCTGTCTCCGCTGCACGACATGTCTTCAAGAGATGTGTTTTATAACCCTAAACTTTATTATTTGTGATTGTAAGTTGTGATTGCTTTTAGTGATTGGTTAATCCCTCTTTAGAGAGATTATAACAATTGGACATATGATTTTTTGATCCAAACCAGTATAAAGTACAAATCTCTCTTTTCATATACTTATATTTAATTGGAAAGTCAGTTTATAAAAAGTGATTTTTTTTAAAAGGCATAATTTTAGTAAAGAAACCAATTCACCCTTTTGGTTTATGTTCACATGCGATTATTCCATTGCGCGATTCTAACATAAATTATAAGATTAAATATGTTTTTAGTCCCTAAACTTTGATGAGGAATTGTAAATAAGATAAGACTTTCTATATCAATTTTAGTTATAATCAGTATAGAAAGTGGGTGTGGTAATAATTTTGTAATAAAGAAGAAAACTTTTTATAATGATTTTATTATAATTAGTATAAAAAGTGAGGATGATGACAATTTTGTAATAAAGAAGAAAACTTTATATACTAACTCTAGTTATAACTGGTATAGAAAGTGGAAGCGGTGAGAATTTTGTAATAAAAGACAACTTTTTCGAATTTGCATGAAAGTTTAAGGATTAAAACGATATTTCATCATTTTATTTTGGCTTAATACATAATTTGATCCCTAGTTTGGAGCGATGTGTTCAAAGTGGTCCTACCCTTTTTCGGCAATTCACTATTGTCCCATATTTTGTAAAAACGATTCAAGTTAGTCATTTTGGCTTACGGTGTTAAAAACATAACAGTACAATTGCCTTCGTGGCCAAAAGTGAATGAGGTGTATAATTTTGCAATACGTGGCACGATAGAATCAATTGAGGTGTAAATTTTAAAAATAAATCTAAATGGTGTGGAAAAGGTTTAAATGAGGGTTAAATGAAGTTACAAGTAGGTTAGAATTCATTCGCAATTTTGGGTTCAAGAATCTGGTGAAAGTGGTCTTCAATTTGAGTTCGTGATTCATTGAAGGTGAAATTGGAAAAATCATGTTCGCCAGAACCGCAACCTGTTTCAGCATTAATAATCTCTCTTTTTTCATTCGTTTTCCAACTCAACCACAACAAAATAGAGAAGGAAACCTACCACACACACCTCCATCTTCTTTGCATGAGACCACGACAACACCACCTTCACCTACGACTGCACTTTCCTTGCCTCGCTGTTAGCGTCGAGCCGGACATGATTGTCACGCTACATCTTTTCCAAGGTGCGTCGCTGGCCAGGAGCTCCACCAACATTACCATCGACCCTTTTTCTCAATTATTATTCAACCTTCTTCCTCCTCTTTGAATGTGTTTTTTTCTGGTTGTAGGTGTCTGAGGTGAAGAAGAAGACAACGATAGGGTGATGGTTGCTGAAATGTTGGGAGAGAGTTAGGGTTTCTGATTTTTTGTGAATTGCAAATTGACAATTAGGGTTTCTTATTTTGCACATGATTTTGTGAATTGCGAATTGAAACCAAATGATGTATTAAACCTTTTATTTTTAACTTTCAAAGCAGATACTATGGAGGTTGGACCTTTTAACTAGCATATTATGTTTAATTATGTTCTTCCCTCCTTCATGCACCACTTTTACTTCATTTTCCTCTTTGGTGCCGCTTTCACTACCTTGCTTCTGTTGACGTCGTCTGCCTTGTTGTTGTTGTTGTTGTTGTCATCGTGCACTGATGTTGTTGTGCCGTCATACCTTAAGTTTACCCTTTGCACGGGAATGAGAAGGTCAGTCTTTGAACCTTAACATGTTACATTACATTTTTGGGATACTCTATATGTATTTTATTTTCTTTTGTAGGCAATTAGTTTGTGTCCTTGTGTATATCTTAGTTAGCTTTATTTATGTATTTACCTTCATCTGTAGCTTTATATGTTCATATGTATTATGTTTATGCATGAATTGTACTGTGACCATCATAGATTTATATCATTTTCCCTACATGTACAATAATCATCATGAATTTATATATTGTTTTACTTTGAGACAAAAACAAAGATTGTATATTGACACAAGTATGCACTTAAAGTGCATATATTACATATTAATTTAGAACACCACCAACAAAACAAAATTCTACATTTCCAATATTTATAAAAATAATGTAGATGTGACACATTTCAAAAAAAAATTCATCCTTCTAAGGTTCAAGTTTCAACCTTCAACTATCAAACTGCTTCAAGCTAATGAATTTGCTTAAGGGTGTGTTTTGAATGGATTATATCACATCAAATTTGATTTCAAATAAAGAAACGAATTTTGAGTAGAAATAGAGTTCTTGATAATGTGTAACTTCTTGATAAAATGATTATGTGTAACTTCTTGAATGGATTAATGTTACCACATCAACTTAGTTCCAAGTTGTATTCCATGATTATGTGTAACTTCTTGATAAAATGAAAATGTAGTATACAATTGTACTTCTCATATGTACTTTAAAGCAAAGTACAATTATTCTATTTATTTCATGTTCTAGGAAGATATTAGATTCTCAACCATTGTGAAGTACCCAATGAGATATTATTCTCTTTAAGTCTTATGACTTTTAATTTGTTAGCAACATAGAATAACTATGTTAACACTAAACATAGGAAAACTTGAAAAAACAACACTTAGTCTCACCTCACTCACTTTTGTTTCTTTCAACCTCTACCTTTCCTTATCCTTGCATGAATCAAGATATAGGTTTCCATTTAGATATTTTAAATTAAGGGATAAACAACCAGATCCATTGATTAATTATTTATGTTGTGGTTTGATAGTAGGATTGAGTTCACAATTGGACTGCTTGTTTGGTCATTTATTAATTGTAATTAAAAGCAAAGATGTTAGTTTATATTCACAACAATAGGTCAAAGTTGAATAAATTTTATACACATAACAAATGAATATGAGAGTGCATTAGAATAAGTTATTGAATTTGAAATTATTAATGTTTCAGATAATAATGAAAGATTTTATTGCTTATGTGTTGATTGATTGAATGAGCAAAAACTACAAACTAAAGTTATTCAAGAGCATGTTCTTTGTGATGATTTCTTAAAGAGTTACACAAAGTGGACATGACATTGTAAATTAATAAACATGCCAAGTGAACATGTGTCTCAAGCATAAGTAGAAAAAGTTTATTCAAAGATGGGTGATCGGGTAAAGGAAATGATTTCTAACGTTGGGCATGATTCCTTCCAACGCGCTCATGTGTATGACATAATTATCCATAATGAACAAATATATTTGATTATTAGCGGTATTAAAATTGCTTGAGTTATTGAGTGAAATGCTTTATGAAGGTAACACAATGTAATTATGTCGTGAAAAAGATAGTGTCTGATGGGTATGAAGTACAAAAAAAATCATGTATGCCAAAACGATTGTGTCTTATACAGGAAGGAGTTTGCCAAGTTACTTTAATGTTCATAATGTGGGGTATCACGATACAAAAAAAAAGATAATGAGTCTGAATCTAATAGTAAAGGTCCTCTTGTGAAAGTCTTGTGGTATCTTCCTGTAGTTCCACAATTGAAATGTTTATTCAGTAATGCGAATGATGCAAAACTCATGAGATGACATGCAGATGGACGTACAAAATATGACCATTTAAGGCATTCATTGGAAATTGAAGAAAATTGATTCCATGTTGCCAAATTTGTCCAATGATTGAAGCAACATTAGGTTTGTATTTTCTATAGATAGAATGAATTCATATGGTAACTTAAGTAGTAAGCATTGTTCCTAACCTATTTTGTTAGTGATTTATAATTTAGCTCTATGGTTGTGATGAACGCAAATATGTCATATTATCCTTGTTGATCTCGAGTTCAAGATAATTAGGAAACAACATTAATGTTTATTTAACCCTATTAATTGAAGATTTAAAAATGTTATAGGAGGAAGATATTGATATATTTTATGGGTACACTAGTGATTCTTTCAAGTTGCATATCATGTTATTTTGTATAACTAACATCTTTTCAATATATGGTAATTTAAGTGACTACAATATTAAGGGTCACAAAGCATGTCCTATATGTGAAAAAGGCACATGTCACCATCAACTGTAACATGAAAGGAAAACAATATACATTGGACATAAGAGATTTGTTAGTACAAATCATCCATATCATAAATTAAAAAAAACATTTAATAGGTGTCAAGAAAATGAATTAGCTTCAATGGATTTAAGTGATTATAAAAGTATAGGAGTCTGTGAAAAACATTAAGGTTGTGCTTGGAAAGATGAAAAAAAGGCAGTTCAAGCAAGTTATTGGAGGGTGCTTAACGTGAGACATTATATAAATATTATGCATGTAGAGAAAAATGCTTGTAATAATATTATCGAAACACTTATGAATATTCAAGGTAAGACGAAAGATGGTATCAACTCTTATTTGGACCTGGTTAAAATGGATATAAGAGAACAATTAGCTTTACAATCACATAATAAGCGAACATACTAGCCTTTAACATGTCACACATTGTCTAAACAAGAAAAAAAATAAGTTTGAGTTTTACAAGGTGTGAAAGTTCCACTGGATTACTCTTCCAATTTTAAAAGTCTTGTATCCATGAAAGATCTAAAATTACTTGGATTAAAATTTCATGATTATCGTGTATTTATGCAAAAACTTCTAATAATGGTTATTCAATGCATATTGCCTAAGAATGTTAGATATACCTTAACAAGATTGTGCTTCTTTTTTAATGTAGTATATAGTAAAGTTATTGATAGTAAGAAATTAGATCAATTAGAAAATGAGGTTGTGGTTATATTGTGTCAGTTAAAGTGTACTTTCCTCCATCATTCTTTGATATTATGGTCTACTTGGTTATTCATTTAGTTGAAGAAGTTAAAATTTGTGGTCTAGTATTTTTAAGATGAACTACCCTATTGAACGATAAATGAAGATATTAAAAAGGTATGTGAACCAATATCGTCTTGAAACATCAATTGTTGAAAGATATATTACAGAGGGAGGTATTGAGTTATGTACAAACTACTTATCATAAGTTGAAGCTATAGGGGAACTTAAGTCTTGTTACCATGGAAAAGGTGTTGGTAACGATATTCGAAGTGCAAAAGTTATGATTTTACATAGAGATGAAATTCTCCAAGCACATTTATATATTGAATGACACTGAAGAAGTCATCCTCTCTTGAGTGCTTGTAAATATATTATAAAGAGAAATAAAATAATCCATAAAAGGTCTCAAGAATGGGTCATTGATGAGCACAACATAACTTCTTGAAGTGGTTCAAACAACAAGTTCAAAATGACAATACAACTCTGATACATTAAACTAGCTACCAAGTGAGCTAAACTTTAATGTCATATGTTGGAATGAGTATAATATAAACAATTATATATTTCATACAAAAGTCAAATTTAAAAAGAACCATGCAAAATAATGGAGTAATAATGATGACCGAATCAATTCATTTCTCGAGTTCAAAGGATAAATATCTGATTATGGACTCATTGTGCTACTTTGGTGTGATTGAAGATATTTGGGTGATAGATTACATAAGTTTCAAAGTATCTATTTTTATATGTAAATGGGTTGACAATAATATTGGTAATACTAGCGTCAAGACTGATGATCTAGGTTTTTACCTAGAAAAAATAGGTTATACTGAAGAGCCATTCATCACGACATCTCAGGCAAATCATGTGTTTTATGTCAATGATCTCGTTAACAAGAGATGGTCAATGGTTCTCCAGCACAAAACCATGCATGGTACTGATGGGAATGATGAATTGATACTTTATATTAGTAAAACTCCATCTTTCTCATTAAATATGCCAATCTTAAATGGAATTAAGGAAGTAAATGACATTCATGTCATACATGATGACCACCACGAAGGATTGTGAGAGACCGCTCCAACTTGATAATGTATAAATTCAAATCTTATGTTTATATTATCTATTAATTTTTACTAACAATTAATTATTTGAACATGGATATGTTTGGTGACACACCATTTGGTGACTTCCCACCTTACAAGGTGGGGATGAGATTTAGAAGTCTACCTAAAAAAAATTTGTGGGACTAGGTTGAGAAAGTTGATAGTCAACTACAATGCTAGTAAGAGATTTCTCATCCAGTTTCATATGCATACTAATAAAGCTTTGGGAGATAACTTCATCAAATTTCCTAATTATGTGGCTTTGCTAATACAACTTTGGGAGATAAAGTCATCCATTCTTATACATTTGATATTTAATATATATAATTAATTCTTGTACAAGTTACATATGTCGTCCCAAATAGTAATTTGTTGAGGACAAAATGAATTTCATATGTTGGAGAACGATGGAAGGGTTTAAAGACGAACCATACAAGTCATTATATTTATGGTTCATTAAGTAATAAAAATCCCTGTGAGAAGTATCAATTCCTTGATGAACACACATGGCAAACTTTCAAAGAGACGGGGTTAGAACTTTATAGGTAAATTCATATAATATGTAGATTCTCTCTCATCTTAGACTTGTAATCCCCCTCAAGAGGCTTCTCCTATTTGTATAAGCACAAAAAGGAATTGTGATGTTCCCCTTTAAGAGGCTTCTTCAACTGTTGATGTAGACTAAGAACTATTCATTGATGATCTCTTCGAGTGCTTGGTGACGTTAGGTAATATGTCCAATTATATTGTTTTGCATGTACTTGTTTTAACTTAATTATATTGTTTGATTTATTTTAAAAATATTATTTGGTTACTTTAGGTAAAATGTATACATTGAGGGAACCCATATACCATGAAACCATTACAAATAATATGTAGACATTTGACATGCTACTACTCAAGTCCCTATAGAGCAGACCCTTGGACATTTTATCTTTAGGCCAATTAGATTAGCAAAAAACAATAGTAAACGAGGTAATTGTCCTTATTTGTTTCAATTATGCATTTTCCTTTTTATATTGGTGTATACTAATGTTATTTAATTCTTTAAATTTGTATAGTAGGTTGGACTACAAGAAAATAATATGTGAATGAATCATCCTCAGAATCAATAATTCTAGAATGACTTGGTGAAATGATAGTGACTATCACAGTGCAACCTATAGTGCTATAAATGCCTCCCGAAGTCACAAACATCCCTTTTTTTATATGTCAAATGAATGTTTTTAAAGTTTTCTGTATGTTATGCATATGAATAATATAAATTTAGTTTATATAAGTGAATTTTAATTATTTTTTTAATATATTCAACACATTATTCTAACATTATTTATTCTCAATATTTAAGGTATTTTCATCATGCATGCACTAGTGTTCATATACAAGGATTTATTGATCTTGTTACCACTCAAAGAGGAGGTGAAATGCATACATATTTATTAAAGACATTTTAAAAGGGACACAAAGAAATGTCTTAAGCAGTTTACTTGCATCATTAAGTATGCATTTTATAAATTAAAGCATATATATGTAAAACTTAATTTATCTAATATCATTTGAATCAACAAGGATCAGTAGAAGATGCTAATAATTATTCCTCAAAAGTCTCTTACGGTTCTCTTATGTTCACTACAAGAATAATTGATATTACCGACGATCGTAGTTCATCGGTAATGTATCAAATTCATCGGTAATTGTCGTTTACCGACGGCTTACCGACGATCAAAATACCGCCGGTAACCTTTACCGACGGATATTTCAGCCGTCGGTAAGTACCGAAGGCTTTTGTCCTTCGGTAAAGTCATCGGTAATTACCGAAGGCTTATGGCCTTCAGTAAATATGTCGGTAATTATCGCAAACTGGTTCATCATCTTCTTCTTCCTTCCTCCCTCTGTGTCATTTTTTTTTTCGTTTTCATGAACTCTGCCACCAAAAAAGCATCACGCCAGTAACAAACTAATTTTCAAAGAATCAAACAACCAATTTATTTTCAATAGTTAAATTCATAGGGAATCATGGAGAGTTTCTCTGCAATTCTCAGATTTGTAAGAGAAATGTTCCTAATCGCAAAAATGTGATGGAGAGAAGCGATGGTGGAGAGCAGCTGTGGTGGAGGGCAGCAGTGGTGGAGGGCAGCGGCGGTGGAGAGCGGCGGTGGAGAGCGACGGTGGTGGAGAGCGGCGATGGAGAGCAGCGGTGGTAGAGAGCAGCGGTGGTGGAGAGCAGTGGCGGTGGAGAGCAGCGATAGGAAGAAGTATTACACTGAGATGGAGAGAAATGAGAGGAGAAATGAGTGTTTGCCACATATATTGGCACTAGATGCGAAGCTAGCGCCGAAAAATTTTCGTTCTTTTACCGACGGTCACAAGCTTTCGGTAAATCTGTCGGTAATGTCGTCAAGCGAAATAATGGGTGGGAAAATTCCTGCTCTTTTTACCGACGGCCAAAAGCTTTCGGTAAATCCGTTGGTAATGTGCGTGTCACTTATCGACGGTCGAAAGCCTTTGGTAAATCCGTCGGTAATGTGCATGTCACTTACCGACGGCCAAAAGCCTTCGGTAAATCCGTCGGTAATGTGCATGTCACTTACCGACGGCCTTACCGAAGACTTTTGACCGTCGGTAAAAAAGATTAAAAACGCTGTCGGTAATTCCGTCGGAAATTAAAATATATCGACGAATATTTATCCGTCGGTAAACGTCCGTCGGTAATATTAATATTTTTTGTAGTGGTTCAATATAAAAAAACCAAACACTTTACTAAGTACATTAGTTGCTAATAATTATTCATTTGTTTTTTGTGTTATTTAATTTATTTTTAATAAGTTTCATACTTAATACAATTTCAATATACATTCTTTTACAGAGCGATTGAGTCTCATTTAAGGTTATGGGTCATTAAATTGGTTTTGAAAAAAAGTTGCAATACAATAGACCAATTTTAAGTAATTAGTTGGGAGAATATTAAAATAAAATTATCAAATATATGATGTTCTATGAATTTATCACGTAGTTTTCACGTTAAATAGGGAGTTATAAGTGTGGATATTGACTGATGAGACACATGGATAGAATCATATCCGCAAACATTATTGGCTCATGGGATCTAGTAGTATGTAGAATTTATAACTCACATCTTAAGTATTATTTACTAAAAGATTGTTAACTCAAACTATAAATTATGTAAATTTTTTATGACGTGTCTCCAATGGAGCAAGGAGTCTTATACGAAATTTGTTAGCACTACGCTTCATTTCTTGTGAATGTTTATAGAAAATGATGTTTAAGTATTTTATGAGTTTACATGTAAATATTATATGTATAGCCATTAGGTTAAGATTGTATTATATTATTAGTACTTTGAATGGAAATTTGTATTGGTTGGCTATTTTGGGTCATTATATTCAGGGATTTAATACGGTAGGGAGCATAAACGAATTTCTAATAAAAACATCACTTTTTGTACTGGTTAAGGCCACAACTAGTATAAAAAAATCACTTTTGTTACATAATTTTTCTTTTCAAGTAGACTTTGTGACACCCGGGCACGGAGACGAGGGCGGGGAGTGACGCCGGTGCAAGAGGCATGGTGCAGGGGGCACAGACAAGGAGCGGCTCCTGGCAGCTTCGGGTGGAAGGGGTACATGGACGAATCGAACATACACCAGAATGAGAGGGATCTGGAGACTGTGTAGGTATGGGACTATACAGTTGAAGGATAGCTTAAAGGAATTGATTTGACTACTCATATCACCAAAATGCATTTGCTTTTCGGTAGCCTGACTCATAAGAACTCCATAGTTAAGCGTGCTTAGCTTGGAGTAATTCTGGGATGGGTGACCTTCTGGGAAGTTTTCCCAGAAAGTGTGTGAGTGAGGACAAAGCACATTGGAAAGCCTGGTGGTGGTCTGTGGGGGCAGTCGATGGTCCCTGTGAGTTGCCGGGGCGTTACAGACTTTCTATAGTGGGTCTAAAACAGACATAAAATATGGTCTTTTTGTGCTGGAATAAACATATAAGTCTTTTTTAATTGGTGTAAAATGATTTTCATGTAGTAGTGTAGAAAAAGAATAGGAGAAAGAAGACCATATCGTGGTATATACTAATGAATTTTGATTGTCAATAATTATCGAGAATCACGATGATAATAACTAATGGATTGAAAAATCCGTTAATAAAATTTATCGACTAGCATCTTTCTAACAATTTTTTTGTTATTGGTAAGTTGTCAATAATTTTGATTTACTAACAAATTCTTATGTTTATCGACGAATTTTATTCATCGATAAACTTTTTCTTCTTGTATTGGGTGAAAACATACAAAACATTGACATATAAAAAAAGAAATATTATTATTAACTATGACTTTAAGAGACATATCATGAAGTATAGGTACGCTATAAAAAGAGATATTGAGTAAAGTACGAAACATTTTTACTAAAGCACATAATGATCTAATAGAAGTCCTCTAAAGAGCAAGAATGACATAATAGAGACCATCTAATGCCCAAGAATGACAGAGAGTTTATAATTCACCCTTAACTCTCATTATACATCATTTTATTCTTCAAACAATTATTAAAAAGTTAGTTACAATCTGATTATACAAGTCATTCTTGGCTATTACAAATACACAAGATTATTCCATTCTTTACAAGTCAATCTTTTCATGATTTTTGTTATAATTATGAAGATATAATTTTTTAATCCTGCTAAACAACTTTATTGATTTAGCTTCGGCACATTGGACTTAATATAAAAGGAAAATAATGAGGAATATTGTTTTCCTTTTTAGCTAGGTAAGTGTTATTAGTAATTCATACAAATTATGTCCATATATCAGACAAATAGTCATTGTGCAAAATAATACCAATATTATTGGTATATTAATATGCACATGGAATCTTTGAATCGATTGATTAGAATGATTAATACAATTATCATTAATGATTGATTTTATAAATACAAAATCAGTTAATTATTTTACTTATGAATTATTTTATTATAATGTTATAAACTAGATGTTCTAGTATTTTATTATTGAATGAATTACTTACAAAAGTGTTGTTCTGTGATTAACAAATATAAATGTATAATCACATAAACACGTGTAGAAAAATATTATAGTGGAACATAATTAGTTCAATGTTATATTATTATATATCATCAACACTTCTAATACAGGTACTCAGATTTAGGAATATGTTATTAAATGGGTACTACATTATTTTGACAACCAAGAAACTTAAATGCATTTTACATTTATTATTTTAGCTTTTAATTTTTTTCTTCTTATACAAATACAAAGATTATTTTTTTTAATGACCAAAATATCTTTCAATTGGTGTAAGTAGTGTAAAAAAAATTCTATTTGAATCGTAGTATATCTAATTCTATTGGTTTTCTCGAAAGATTTTGTCATTGCACTAAGCTGTTGAAGAATTGGTTACGGTTATGAAAAAATGCAACTTCGTTTTTGTTTATACAAGTATTACATGCATTTATAAAAATTTAAATAGCATTAGTTTAATTAATTATAACATGTAAAAAAGACCAATATATAATTAAAGTTAAAAACATTATCCACACAGCAATCACTTATACAGAGATATGGACTGGGAGTGCTATAAATTAAAGAAAAGTATCATAAAGCAAAGAACTGAATTGGTCCTCTAGTCCTGGAAGGGACTGTTTGTCGTCGTAACTATACATCAATGGTACAATCCTTGCGAGATTGAGTGAAGCCTTAGTGAATGTTGGATGGAAATGTTTATGAAACAAGCACTCTTGGTTGAGGTTCTTCCATGCATCACTCATCTTACTCATCACTCTTTCTCTTGCTACTTCTCTCGTGTATTCTGGGTTTTCATTCATCAGATAGTTCACGTACGATCCATCATTGCCTTTTTGATTCTCATCCTTTACAACAATATCAGTGCTATCACTAATTTATAATATTAGACTCCTACGTAATCTAGAGTCAACTTAATTCATTTCACTTCTAATCCATCTTTTGAAAAAACTCTATTTTTAGTAGGTCTTTTTAAGTGAGGTAAAAAAAAGCATCGGTTTCCAAAACTCCATTTTAAATAATTTAATATGAGTTTGATCTTATTAAAATATTTTAATTAATTCTTAAAAATATATATTATGTTATTAAATAAAATATATAACATATAAATTAATAGAGTTATTGACTCTATTTACTAATTTTATTAATATTTAAGAGAATAAATTTATAACATTTAATAAATATTGTGATAAAGTCTCAAGTATGATAGAAGAAATATAAAGTCTAACAAAAATGTGAAAATATTAGATTATAATTTTAATAAAATTCACACTAAATATTTTTATAATTATTATATATTGATTATTAAAGAAAAATAAATAATTGGTAGAATTTAAGTATAAATTTCAGTCATATAAGAAAAAAATTAATATAATAAAAAAACTAATAAATTTATTATTCAAAACTTGATTATTTTAAACTTTCAAATTTAGATGTCTTACTTAATTTTGATTCAAATCTAAATGAATTATTGCATAACAAAATTAAATAACTATTTTATATACTTTAAAACTACGTTTAATCAATAAAAAAAATTTAAACATATTTAATCAGTTAAAAGTTTCAACTTCTTATATTATTATGTAATTTTTTTATATATACAAATAACTAAATTTATCAAAATCATACAAAATTTATGTTAAACTGAATAAAATATTTATATTCTAAACAAATATTAAAAAAAAAATTATGAGCTTGTTCTGGTCTACAAGACTTTTATGATATTTTAACATGTGAATTTTTTTTATAAAATGTTTTTGACTCTCTAACCCACGAGTTAAAGTAAAAGTCATATGCGAGGAGTCAAAAAGATCTTGATAGAGGAACCAAATTTACACGGATAACAATACCAAAATAATAAGATCGGTAATAACTTCTTTTAATAATTTTTTCATAATAAATTAGGTGTTATTATTTTATTTATTTAAAATAAACTATCACAAAGATATTATAAAAGAATTGTAAAATTTATTTTCAAAAAGAGACATTTTCCAGATAATAATTTACAACCTTTATGTTAACTCTATGATCACATAAAATCTGTTTACCTGTGCATTTCCCAAGTCATCCCAGAGTCGAAGAATTGTTCCCGGGGAGGAAATGATATCAGGGTTTCTGTCTATGATCTCAACATTTTCCTCAGTTAATCCCTCACCCAAAAGAAAGAAAGTGTTAACCAACATAATTTGCACTCCAGAGCTTACTGTCCCATTCTTTAAGTATTCTCTTGCACTTGCCAACTTCCCAGACCCAAACCATTTTGCTTCAACTAGGAAGGCTTTGCACAAACTCTTCCACTGCACAAAAATCACCATCTCTTTTACATTCTATATGATCATCAACATGTAAAGGTTCAATTCTCATCAAATTCTCAATATATAGATATAAACCAAATTTCTTGCATATGCGTGACCAAAAATCTCCATCTTCTATTTTCTGTGTAAATGCTTATAAGTTCGAGGAAAAAAAGCTCACATAAATCTTTTTCAACTAAGTCTTTACTGTTGAATATAAAAATAATGCATATGTGGGTATTCTTTTACCGCATTTTGTAGTGAGTGTATGGGGTTCCAGCCGTGCTTCTGATAGACCTTGGAGCTGATTTCATTTGTGAGATTATAGAGGACACTGAAACATGTCTTCATGTAATCTGGAAGTTGTTCAACGGCTGTAATATCCCATCTGCATTGGTTTTTAATGATCTCTGTCTGTAATTTGATCTATGAAACCTTTTATAGTGAATAAGTGGTTTCATTTACCCACCTGCAAACAGCTTCTGTGAACAGAGTTAACTCATCCAGAGTCCCATAAACATCGAAAATGTCATCTATTATGTATATCAAAGATATTGGTTTTGTGAGCTCAATCCTTTCCTCTGAGAAATTACGATCTGCGAAGCATGCCAACGACCAAATGTACCATTTAAGGGGTTGGTTTCTCGCATACACTAACTCGTTGGCTAAACCAAGCTCGGTCCACCATCTGCAAAAATGATTGAACTGTAAGGACTGATCATCATAACAAGATAGCTTAGTTCATCAATTGAATTAAACATCCATCATACTTCGTAATTTGACCAATCTCTCGATGGTATGAGCACTGTAGCAAACTGAAATCCATTTTTGCAATCTCTCGAAAGGAACTTAGCCATAGATTCTTGCCATGAAAATCGCCCAAGAACTTTCTAGAGGTAAACAAGGGCAAGCATTTGTGAAAAGGGTATTCTAAGGTTCTCTTTACAAACTGATCTCCATGACTGTCGATGCAATCTACCTTTTCCTTTAGGACCTTGCCACTAAATATTTCTGCTTCAGCAAGTATATCTTCCCCTGCTACGGCTAACTGTGAAGCTTCATATATGTCTACCATTCCCTTTATATTTTCACTAAGTTCTGGCCTGATTTTTCTCTCTTTGTTAGTCAACTTTTCAAACACGTCTGTGATGTTTCCAATGAACAAACATTTTAGCCTTCAAATAATACCAAAAGGGAAAGAAACCATGTTTGTTTCAGTAGCATGGAAGAGAAAGAAGCAAAAAATAAATAAATAAATACTGTGCCCTTGGTTTTGCAGGATTAGAAAATTTCTCATTAATTAGTCGAGTGTTACTATTTTCAAAATCTTTTGGACTAAAATAAAATTTTCATTAAATATCGATACATATAATAATTTCTTGCCGCACATTTATGTGGGTTTTAGCATATAAGTGTCAGTGTAGTATAGGAGTGAGTGGATGAACATGTAGACACGTGGAAGTATAAATTTTGGTAGAACCAACCTGCCGGCGCAAAGTAACCATGTTGTCTGAATAGCCTGAATCGAAGTGCAATCTCATGAATATGATTACCATAACCACTCCCAACACTACTGTAATTCGCATATTGCTTCTCTAGGAATGTTTCGATTTCGTCTTGGAAGTGGTAATCAATATTTAAGCGCTGCATTACATCAATCATGTACAAACCTTCGAATGAGCGTTCATCCACAGTTTTCCAAACTTCATTCTTCACCACCTCCACTTTCTCTGAGAGATTCGTGCTCAGATCTCCCTGCCATGGAAACGACATAATCACTTCAACCCTTCATGCATGGAATATATATGATTGTGTTTTTTTTTTTTGTGTGTGTGATCGATCTGGTTATCATTTTCAGGTTCCAAACAAGAAGGTTAGCAAAACATGAAATTTTGACCTACCGTTTTATATACTTCTAAGCTAGACCTTTCCTCTGGAACAAAGATCCATTTGTTGGCAATGTGAAGAGCATCAAGTTTGGAAGGGTTGAAATATTCAGAATGTTGAGCCTTTGCTGCAACAGTTGGAGGTCTGGAAGCAAAAATGCAGGACACGAAATGCAGTGCCATGGCCAAAACAAAACAAATATGGTTAAGCAGATAGATAGAGAGACACTAGTGAGATACATCACCATAATTAGGTACATTTATAGGGTGAGGAATGAAGATGCTAAATAGTACATTTCGATATCATTTTAAGGTGATATGATATCATGCACAGTGTTTTGTTTGGCAATTCACTGTATAGTCGGTGTTCAAGTGGCCAAGTGGCCAAAGCTGAGCCATTTTTTCCAACTTCCATTGTAGGATGGGACAATTCCACCACTCTAACTAACGACAATTCCAGATGGAGTAACATGTATTCAAAATAATGACATTATCGCTTACGGTTGAAGAGGTAATTAATTTGGACCTGAAAGATAACTTATATTGTCCGAAATTATTAATTAATCAATAATACGCATATGCTCTTTTTTCAGTTGCTACATTTTAGTATTATGTCCAGGATTTTAGTAAACAAAATACCCTCATATATTATAAATTCTAAGTTTTAACGTCAAGAGTATTTGAATAATTTTCATTCTCAAAACTTAAAAAAAAACAAGAAATCTCCAAACCATTATCCACCTCCCTGATTCCTCTCAACCCTTTCTCTTTCATCTCTCGCACTCCAACATTTTTTCTGTCATCGCTATAGTAGCCCCAACTGAAAAAATCAGAAACATTTGTTGTTAAACAATTTCTTACAAAAAATGATTTTATAATGAGTTTTCATTTCATAATTTTTGTCTTATCTAATTTTCACAAGCATAATGACATCCGAAGGAATTGGTAATTGGCCTGGGGCTTTTTTTAGAGATGATGATTCAACATCTGCAGATGATGAAATTAGAGAGGTTAGTAAAGATGATGAAATTGAACAGATCTTGAATGAACCTTTGCCTGAAGGCGAATATGTCAATGACTCAATTCTTTACAAAGACAAATTGTTTAACTGCGAGTGTTTATGATTTTTTCAGTTATGACTACAGTAAGGATAACGGAGAAAATGTAAGGGTGAGAGAGATGAAAGAGAAAGGCTTGAGAGGAATGAAGGAGGTGAACAAGGGTTTGGGGGTTTCTTGTTTTTTTTTTTAGTTTTGAGAATAAAAATTATTGACCTTAAAACTTAGAATCTATAATTATGAAGATATTTTCGTCTACTAAAACTTGATACACATTACTAAAATGAACCAACTGAAAAAAGACTGTACACAAGTAAACCTACATTGAGAGAGAGATAAACGGAATAACTAATATATTCAGTTTACTCTATTATATTAATAATGTGTATTTAAATATTACAGTATTTAAATAATAGAGTCTATTTTTAAAAGATATTCTAAAAATAAAAAAAAAATTTATAGCACAAGACTTGATTAACTCAATTTAATTCAGTCTCGATCAGTTAATCTAATTTGAGATTTTCTTATTGACTTTAGGTGATAGTTTTCTCAAACCCAATATCTATTATTGTCTTCAAATCCCTTACGTGCACGTTATGAAGTATTTTTTTAATTAAAGTACTTTTAAAAGGTGAAATATAAGCTCATGCATTATGCGTCCTAAGACTTGATGATTATTCATTGTTATCAATTTAACATGAAAAGAAAGTTCAAGCCAATGTTTCACAACAACCAAACACTTGTACACGTAAATACTGCATAATTAATTCAGTCCATAAAAGTTCTAGTTTTCTATTAAAATACTATTGCGTGTGTGTTCGGAACCTAACGACCATGCATCCTTGCAAACCCATGCATGACATTCAACATTACGCAAAGGTGATAATAAAATTGTCAATGTTCTTAATACGATTATCCATGGTGATTGGTGAACCAACGACAGAAAATATATATACAATCATCTTGATGTCAACACTAGTAAAAAATAAGCTTTTTAACGCGCTCTATATGCCTCGGTTTTACTAAAACCGAAGCGTATAAAAGCGCGGTGACATTTTTGTAGTTTTAGACAACTTATATGCCTCGGGTATCAGTAGAACCGAAGCCAAAAAGATTTTCAACATCTGTTACACGCCAACCGAGGCATATAACCCGTACATATTTTTAAATTTTAATTATTTTTCGAAACTTTAGGCACCGGGTATGTTGAAACCGAGTCAGTATGCCTCTCTTACCTCAGGTAAATATTAACCGAGGCAGTATACTCGTACATATCACCCTCACTCTTCCTCTTCTTCTTTCTCGCTCACGCTCAGATCTCCTTCAGTCTTCCTCTTCTCTCTCGCTCACGCGATCTCCTTCACTCTTCCTCTTCTTCTCTCTTGCTCACGCTCAAATCTCAAAGCCACCACTCTGCCGCTCCGCCGCTCAAATCTCCTTTCACGGTACCCTTCTCACTCTTCCTCTTCTTCTCTCTCGCTCAAATCTCCTTCTCACAGTTCCTCTTCTTCTTCTCTCTGTTGCTTTGCCACCACTCCGCCGCTCCGCCTCTCCGTCGCCACCACTCCATTGCTCCGCCGTCGCCACATCTCCTTCAACGCCTCCGAAAGCCATGGCTGCCTCCCACCCCGCAACCCCAACCCCACCACCAATCGCCACCCAACCGGACGCGATCTCACTCCACCAGCGGACGCGATCTCAAATCTAGTGTTGTTCGTGGACCGCCTGGTGCCACAAAGCGGTGGATCAGAGTGACGCTTCCGCGATTCAGGCGACGGAGGTGAGGGCAACGGGAAACAATGTCACACCGCCTGGTGGGTTGGCGGCTATGGCTCAATCTATGAAAATGAGTTTCTGCAGAGGATGAAAGTTGCTAGTTTGAAGAGTAGGGGGGTTCTTTCTAACACAGAGTTGAAGATGTAAATGAGTTTCTGCAGAGGATGAGTGATTTGAAGAGTATGAATAATTTATTCACGATGATTTTTGGTTTTATCTGCTCTGTGATGTATCTTATTCTGAATTTTGGAGTTGGTTTGTGTTTTGGACTCTGTGATGTATCTTATTCTGAATTTTGGAGTTAGTTTGTGTTTTGGAATTATAACTGAAAATGCTTGAGTTTGAGTTCGAATTCTACGTTGAGACATGGCTGTTGTGTTAAAGGATTGAGGAAAAGACCCAGATGCATTGGCAGTTTTCTGAAAAAAAAATTTTATTGAATTTTCTATGATACTGACTCGCTTCAAAAGATAACCGATGCCAAAATCGATCCTTTTTTGACCCGGTTTAAAATCGAGGCATTAAACGTATCCTTTTTACCTCGCCTCCATATGCATCGATTGTAAAATCGGTGCGTATAAACGAAACTAACTGATGTCATTTCCGTTCATTGTACTAGTGCAAAAAGATATATAGTGATAGAAAATAATATGTAAATAATATGAAACTATGTTTAACAAACTACCGTATTAAAAAAAACGTGTGATGAAAAAAAATGTAATTTTTGAGAATTTTTTAACCTTTGTTGACATGTTAACTGTTGTCAAAAATAAAAATGACACGGTTATATAGATAATTGTAACTAAAAGTGAAACAGATGAGAATAACAACATAAGAATTATCGTTGCAAATTTTTCATGATGGACAAACAATCCACGAGAAACTTATGTGTCTTTTTTAACTCTTAAATGAAGATGTTTTTCTGCTCAACTTTAATAGAGTTGCCTTTGTAAATCCTGTCATGATATGAACAATGTTATGTTCTTTTTTTTATGAATTTTAGCGATGGTTCAAAAACAACTATCGATGTTTTTGTCGAATTTTTAACCACGACAACATTTATGATGGTTCGAAAATTGTCATTGGAGAATTGTTTTAAGTGTCATGGAAAGCTTATTCAACCATATTTGAGAAGCAAATTCAAGACCATTATCTTGATGAACATTGGTGTAAATAAGGAGCTAGTTCATAATTAAGAAACTTAAAAATGGTATTATTGACGACAATGTCTTTAGGGGTGTGAAACTTAGGAGGTGTTACTAAATCTTCTAAAAGACACGTAAGCTTAAGCCCACAAAGAGTGGTTATAACTTGTTGCCATATGAAATAATTTTCATTGCTAAGTTTAAGATTAATGGTAGTGTTGAAGGTACGACGAATGAAGGAAGGAAGAATAAAGAACAATTCTTGATCTATGGTAATAAAGAATGAGGAAGACATGGCTAAGAAAGAAGACAAAAAGAAAACTCTTGATACCATATAACGATATTATAGAAGATGATATTATAAAGGAGAAAATGATTAAACATACAAAAAACATATATTGCAAAACAACAAGAAGACAGGCAGAAGGAACTCAAGATCCTAATAACCATTCATACATGCAAACCCATGCATAATATTCAACATCTCACAATGTTGACACAATGGCAAAATGTTTAATAGACAATGCTTCTTTTTTAATAGTGTTAGAAATGATGAGCTCTGTTTCTCAACACCAAGAGGGGGGACGTGAATTGGTGTTTTATAAAAATAATCGCTTTTCAAATCTTTTTCGCAAATAGGATGAATCTTTAAACCTTTCTTGAACAGCAAACAATGTGTATGTAATGTAACAGTATGCGTATTCGAATTATGACAGTATGTAATTGATTAATGCAGAGAGATAGGGAGAAGAAAAATCAAACTCTGAGTTTTATACTGGTTCGGGCTCAATATCCAGTGTCCTTTCAATCAACCTGAGATTGAAAGCCAATTTGCACTTTAGAGATATGAGTTTTTACAACAAGGGCTTTACAATGACCACACTGTCAAAATGTAAATCATCTCTCTAACTCACTAATCTAATATAGCCAAATACAAAAACCCTACAACAAGAACAATCCTCTCCTGCAGTCACTCCTTTGAGAACCCTCTTAAAGTACAAGAACTCCTCGTTCTTCTTCCTGGCAACACGCACAAGGAACATCAACACACAGATTGCAAAACTTCTCCTGATCACACAGCAAGCACCAGAAAGATCAGATTCTTCAAATCAGTCAAGCTTGTCTCTCAAGAAATCTTCAAGAATAGTCCACCATTTCAATTTCTTGTTTCTTGGAGCGTTTGTTCACCTCTATAAAACTTTTTAGCACAATCTAAATCAGATATGAAAATATTAATCTCAATTGTCTTACAGAAATCCAATCAATGCGTCTATATATAGTTTTAGTCAATTCAAACGCAATTTAATCGATTACTCTTTTAATCTAATCGGTTACATTAAATACTTGTAACATATTTATAATCAATTAAGCTCCTTAACTGAATACGCAATTAATGCAATTGATTTTCATTTAATGCTTATTCAACACATTTAAAAATATGACCATTGAAACAATTATGACAAGCATGAAACAATTTTCAAATCAATAACAGACTTAATTGAATACATAATCCATGTAATCGATTAAGCTTCAACACTTAGCACATTTTTGAAAACTTTTTCTTTCTAATTCACAACAGAGCACATTTGAAAAAGATATGTGCAAACACACATGTTTTAATCGATTCACCCATTAATGTAATCGATTCAAAACAAGTTATTTTGCCTCAGTTTAAAAACACAAGTTGTCTAATGTCCTGAATTGATTATCACACCTCTGTAATCGATTTAGTCATTCAGATATGCTTTTGTGCATATGATTTCCTTATCACTAAAACTTACAGTATTCATACACATATATGATCACTTTACTAACATAGTATGCAATAATCAACATATTATATGTTCAACACATGTGACAATCACAATATGTGCATATTTCACAATAATCATAAACACATACAACATATGACATATACCATAGTACATATTCATGTGTTTTTATTATCAATGTGTTGTCATCATCAAAAACCACTATCATAGGGATTGGGTTCAGCTATCACAGTGTTTGTTGATGGATTGGCAAGTGTACCAAATCGCACAAGTAATATAAAATGGTAAGACCAAGTATCGTATCCTAGAGGACTCTCGACACTAGACAGTCGTGTGATAACTCGATTAATTAAGACTTAAAAGAAACGAGATCATTGGTTTAAGATGCAAAGATAGAAAATTAAATATGAATGCAATTTGATCAATGGTAGAATAGCACAGTGATGATCAGATGTTGTTTGTAATATGAGATGAGTATGTTGTTGGGGTTAAATTTCACCAAGTTCCCTCTCATGTATATGTAAGAATTCTTCTTTATGCATTAATGTTAACGTCACTCACTAAACCAGTTAAACCCGATCCCTCGATGAAGAAGCTTGTCATTAATCACCAGTTCATGCAATTCCTAGCATTCCTAGTAATTAAATGTGAAGATCAAGAGCTTTAAGACGACCAAGACTCATACCCTCATTCTTGAGCAATATTACTCTTGGGAGAATTCAATAAGAAGATGAATTGTAAGGAACCACCCGGCACTCATGCAATTCATACATCATGCTATGAATAAGTTAAACAAAGCATGTAATAAGCACAGATGAATTACTCTAACAATTAATGAAAAAGCATGTGTTATTGAGAATCAATTCAAATACATGAGAGTTCACAAGGTTACATCATCCCCCAACAACAAATAGAGTTTAGTTCACCATAGACATGGTGAAACTAGATGAATAATGGAAAAGCATGGGATAACAAAACCCTAAAAGTAGAGGATGAAAGCTTCTGCCTCCAAATCCGCCTTCGAAGAGTGGAAAAGTGTGGTGTTGTGCTACTCCAACCAGAGATGCAAAACCTAGGACGCATGGGTCCTTTAAATAGAGCGAAGACGGAACATATACAAGCCCAAGCTCGTGTCGTCGGCGCTCAAGCGCCCCACTTAGGGCACCCGGGCAGTGAGCAATGGTCTTCCACGCTTAAGCCTCTCAGATGACGCCCAAGCTTCGTGCTGCTGGCGCTCAAGCGCCCCAAAAGGGGTGCCCGAGCGGTGAGCGGCTCTCTACTGCGCTGAGCCTCCAAAAAGGGCCCCCAAGCTTCGAGCAATCCTCCCTTCTAGTGCTTTTCTAGGCCTTTCTGAGCTCGATCTTCATGGCAATTCATCCCTGCTTTCCATATTATCTCATTTCCTGCCAAAACAAGGGAAATTAGTCTTAAAATCATCAAATTCAACCTCAACTCTCTTATTCACACAACTTAACCGAAAAACATGATTTCAAACAAGTTTCTAAGTAGAAAAGGGTGCATTTAATATCAAAATTACATCACAAATAACAGTATTTTCAACAGTTATCAGTGCTCCCCTATCAACAAATAGATAACGCTTTTTAGGTGTTGTCTATTAGAGCAATGTCTATTAATAGATAGAGCTTGTAAAAAAGCACTATTTAATGACATTCAATAGACATCGGTTGTGAACACAAGCAATATCTAATGAAATTTTGGGAGACAATGCTTCTTAAAATAAATATCTATATAGTATGGATTGTACTTCAATAGACAACACTTTTTCAAATAAGTGTTGTCTATTGGTTCCAATATTTTTTTTAATTTATTTAAATTTTCATTCAACACACTCTAATTTAGTAAATGAGAATTGTTTACAAAAAAACATAAAATATTAAGAAGAATAAGAAAAGGACAAAGGTCACAAAAAGTCTTGCTCATTACTTTTGTGTATCACATTAGAACAATATTTTGAAATACATAAATATAAATAAAACATAGGGAAACAAAAAACAATAAATGGTGATGCTAACAAGTATAGCGTTCTAACATGTTGCATATAAGTCTCTATTTTTAATATGTTGGTAGTCAGACATAGGTTTGTAGGTTGTCCAATTCCATTAAAAATGTAGTATAAACCGTTCAGAGTCTAGTGCATATCATGACTTTATTACTTAACTCACTCCTGCCCACAATCCAGTGTAGTTTTATAAGACAATATGCAAGTATTAAAATGAAATGTTTAGATTCAAATTAGCATGAGGAATGGCATAGTTTTATAAGGCAATATACAAGCATAACATACTAACCTATAATAAGCATTTATAATGAGATAAAAACACAAATCATCCCTACTTCAATGATTTGATTTGTTGACATCTGCAATTAGAAAAATACTACAACAAAGAAAAATAATATAAAATTAGTTAATTAAAATTCTATTACAAATTAATTATATATACAAACAAGATAACTTATATATATTGGAATTGTTCCTCCTTTACAATATGTGATAATTTCCTTCATATAATGACAAATGTAATATCCACAATCATTGTCGTTGGCTTCTTTTGGACACTAAGAAACCAAAAGTAGAAAACATCAATATAATTGGTATGAACAACATCAAATGATATTGAAATAAACAATTGTAATCTACCTTAATTGATGTCCACTTGATATTGTTTAACTTAGACTTAGAAACCATATATTCTCTTTGAGCTCGATAGTTCTGTATAACCCTAGTTAATATGATCATACATAGGGCAAGAATGTAGAGTTTAAATTTAAAGAGTGACAAGAAGCATAAAACAAATAACATAGATTTTTCTTAGGCTTGTATTTTGCCTATTCTAGTTTCTAATTTCTTTCTCTTAGTTTGGTTGGACACAAGCTTATATATTCTTGTTTTTTTTAAGGTGCAAGTAAAGTGAGAATTCACATAGCTTGGACTTAAAAGAAAGAAGAATAAATAAGGCTCTTATCTTTTTAGTGCTTGTATTGCAAGTTATCTCATTTATAGTTTTAGTTTTAATCTTTATACTAGTTAGGTAACTTATATACCCTTAGGAGGTTGTAGAATTAAGAGATCTAGAACTTAAAACAGCCTTGAGAGCTATTGTCCAACTTGTAGGTCTCCAAGTCCCACATCCTTTAGTTTTCACCACCTACTTCATCTCCTAGTGCTATGATAACGGTTTAAAATATTGTTATCTGTAAGGTAATTTTGATGCTAAATGCACCCTTTTTGACTTAGAAACTTGCTTTGACTCATTTTTTGCTTTAGTTTTGTGAATAAGAGATTTAAGATTATACTTGATAATTTTATCACCAAATTTCCTTGATTTTGTAGGCTATTAGAATGATTTGAAGGAAGAGTTAAAGTACCAAAAAGTTGAAATGCAGAAAAGTCAATCAGAGTGTAGAAAAGTCAACCAAAAAAGTCAACTGCGAAGCTTGAGCGCTCAGGAGGCTTGAGCGGCCAGAAATTGATGTCCACCGCCTAGGCGCCCAAAAAGGGGCGCCCGAGAGGCGTGTGTCGTGGATTAGGCCCAATTTTTGCTCTGTTTTGACTCTTTTGGACCGAGTGTTGTTTCTACTCTTTTTCGACTCTATTTAAAGGATCCAGGCACTTTAGGTTTAGTATCTTTTGATGGCTTGAGCACAGAAACACACTTTTCACCCCTTAGGGGTAGATTTGGGAATGGTGACAACTCTCCTATACCTGGAGGGTGGATTTGGGGATGGTGACAGCTCTCCTCTTCTCTTTCTAGGGTTTTTCTATCTCTTCCATTCTTTCATTCCATTGTAATTCTATTTGTTGATTGAGGGATGATGTAACCTTGTGAACTCTCATGTATTTTATTTGATTCTTAATCATATATGCTTTATTCATTAATTGTTAGAAAATTCATCTATTTTAATGCTTGCTCTATTTAACTCATTTAGTTGCATGATTTATGAATTGCATAAGTGGTGGGAGGTTCTTTACAATTCAGGTTCTTGTTGAATTCTCCCAAGGGTAATATTTCTCAGGGATGAGGGTATGAGTACTTGGTTGTCTTATGCTCTTGATCTTCAGACTTAATTCTCCAGGAACGCTAGGAATTGCACGAACTAGGAATTAAGACAGGCTAATTCCGCCAAGGGATTGGGTTCTAAGTACTTTAGTGAGTGACATTAACATTAATGCATAAAAAAGAATTCTTATATACATGAGAGTAAACTTGGTGAAATCAAACCTCAACAACATATTCATCTCATATTATCAACTTCATCCATTCATTCTTGTATTTATCCTCAATTGATCAAATTGCATTCATGTTTATTTTATTGTATTTGCATTCAAAAACCCCAAAATATGTTCTTTAGAGTCTTAATTAGTTGAATAATCATATATTTGTTTAGTGCCATGAGTCCTCTGGGATACAATACTTGGTCTTACCAATTTATATTACTTGTGCGATTTGATACACTTGCCAATCCATCAACAAGTTTTTGGCATCATTGTCGGGGACTCGTGGTATAACTATTCTATTTGTGTGATTCTTAACCGATTAGATTTTTTATCTTTTTATCTTTTTTTTTATCTTTTCATCTTTTTATCTTTTTAATTTTTTTTATCTTTTTATTTTTTTCTTTTCATCTTTTCATCTTTTTATCTTTTTATCTTTTTATCTTTTTATCTTTTTTTTCTTTTTATCTTTTTATCTTTTTATTTTTATTTTTTTACCTTTTTACCTTTTTATCTTTTTATTTTTATTTTTTTATCTTTTTATTTTTATTTTTTTATCTTTTTATCTTTTCATCTTTTATCTTTTTATTTTTTTGCTTTCTTTTTATCTTTTTATCTCTTTGTCTCTTCATCTTTTTTCTTTTTATCTCTTTATCTTTTTTTCTTTTTATTGTTTTATCTTTTTATCTTTTTATCTTTGTATTTTTTTTATCTTTTTATTTTTTTTTATCTTTCTATCTTTTTCTCTTTTTATCTTTTTCTCTTTTTCTCTTTTTTTCATTTTTTTATTTTTTATCTTTTTAATTTTTTATCTTTTCATCTTTTTATCTTTTTATTCTTTTTTTCTTTTTTTTCTTTTTATCTTTTTATCTCCATATCTTTTCATCTTTTTATCTTTTTTTTCTTTTTATCTTTTTATCTCTTTATCTTTTTATCTTTTTATCGTTTTATCTTTTTATCTTTGTATTTTTTTATTTTTTTCATCTTTTTATCTTTCTATCTCTTTATCTTTTTATATTTTTATCTTTTTATCTTTTTATCTCTTTATCTTTTTATTTTTTTTATTTCATAAATTGATTAAGCATATTGTTTCATTGCATGCGCATTGGTTATTGTTCAAGAAAGATTTAAAGAATCATATCATTTGCGAAAAAAATTTAAAAAGCATTTATTTTTATAAAACACCAATTCACCCCCACCCCCTCTTCATGTGTGATCGAGGTCGCACCGGATACAAATTTAATGTGCAATAAGAATGCAGTATAGACTAGGAAAGGACTCCTAGGTCGTCTATCAATGACCAAATGTGGTTCAGGTAATAGGTCAAATACTTTGTGGGCGGTTTTGAAGAGTTTTTGTGATAAGAAATGAGCTAAATTAAAATGGAAATTAAACACAACCAAACATAATTGAAAGCATTAAAGTGAATGAAAACAATAAATTGAACAGTCCTACAGCAAGATGTGTGAACTAATTAGAATGAAGCAAATAATAAAAAAACACTTGATATGTTATTCAAATGCAACACCTAGGCTTTGTTCACTTGAATGGATTTGGGGAAAAGTGATTGAATGAATTTGAGAGGATTTGAAGGTAAATTTTTTGTTGTTTATTTGAGTTGATTTTGAAGGTAAGTGAGAGTGGATTTGGAAGTAAAGTTTGTGAGAATTAGTGTAGAATTTACTTCCAAATCCAGTCTCACTTATCTCCAAAATCAACTCAAATAAACAATAAAAAATTTACCTTCAAATCCTCTAAAATCCATTCAATCACTTTCTCTCAAATACATTCAAGTGAACAAGGGTTAAGCTAAAACATTAAATGCAGATGGTAGTTAGAATAAAACTTGAAATGCACAGTAGTTGGAAAGGAAAAGCAAAGCTTAGCTAATAAAACTTGAATTTCACATTGCAACAGCTTTCAATGCACATCATCACCGCAAAGCAACATTCTAATATATATATATATATATATATATATATATATATATATATATATATATATATATATATATATATATATATATATATATATAACCGTGCAGCGGGGACAAATCTCAATGGCAAATGTGCTAGAGTAAAATAAAAATGCAACAAGTAAACTAATCATTTAAATGCAATTCATCACGGAAATGGCACTAAAATTAACAGTAAAAGGAACAAAATGAGTAAGTTGCTTCCATTAATGCATTCCAATGTATAGAATAATAAAATGATTCTTGGTTCAAGCATTAAAACAAGACAAGCAAAACCTATTGGAGCTAAGCTCCATTCCCCTCTGGACGTAACACTTGTTGGACACTGTGCTCACAAAATCTTAATCACCATGCTGCACCAAAACTCAATCATTCTCGGTTCAAGTGTGAAGATAATAAAAATAAAAGCTATTGGATTTTATCTCTTCTGGACGAAACCATGCGCACATTCCAATTAAAAAATAAATCTCAATCACCAGCCGAAATGAAAATGATTCACCGAGTGCACCTCACAGCTCCTGGAATCAGCGCCTCTTCTTCCAAGAAATCGAATACACCGTGTCTCTCTTAAAGTTCTTTAACCGTGCAATGCTGGACATCAAAATTAATCAACGCTTCTTCCTTGCTCCATGTTCCCGTACACTCCGTCTCTGCCTCCTCTGAACGTACCCGTGCACCTCTCCTAAACTATTAATCACCACTTGTGCGCACTCCAAAGCCCATCTTCGTGCACCCAAAAATGAAATTTGCACCTCCTCTCTCACTATAGCTTAAAATATAATTGATATGAAATTTCTCTTTAAGTTCTAAAATATTATCCAACAATTTTCCTACAATTAATAATGCAAATAATAAGTTCAAATAATTCAAATTAATTAAAATAAGAATTTCTGGTCAAATTAAGCACAATTAGCAAAAATAGGGAAATATTAGACATTCAAGCACAATTTCCTGATTAAATTTAGCACAATAAGCTACGTGAAGTGAAGAAAATATTGACTCATCAAAATAGACCACACTTAGTCTTTTGCACTCCTAGGCAAAATCAAGTCGCAAATCAAGGAATAGTTCAAAGGACATCAGAGAAGTGACACAACCTCAACACACAAAAAACAAAGACTCACAAGGACAGAAACAGAATTACACAGTCCTCAATGAATCTGGACAAAGAAAAGAATTAGACAATATCCAACACATAATCAAGGAAAGCAGATACTCGTGAAATTATCCAAGCACTTCCAAGCATGACAAAATAATCAATCAGCTCAAGAGGTGAATCAAAAGTAACAAAACCTCATAGATGCACTATCATTGTTTCTCTCAAGTGTCTAGGGTAACAAATTTCAACTCAATGCACTCAAGAAAGCAAACAACGGACTTGGCAAGTCTCTAATATCAACACTCAAAACATATGCATGTTCAAATCAAAAGGTCTTTTATGGATGTAATGGGGCCAAGGACAAGGGAGGATATAATATGGATGAGAAGCTATAAACCAAAAGAAATAAAGGAGCAATGGGAAACAAGATTAAACATTGTCAAATCACACCCAAAACCTCTAATTCAATCCTCTTCTTGACTCCATTATTCACAAAAAAAATTCTCTATTTTTTTTCTTTCTTTTCTCATCTTGTCTCTTTTTCTTTTCTCTCTCTTTAGGACACAACTGTAAGAGACAAGATACACATCATATTTACAAAAACAAAACAAGAAGAGGAACCAACTAGTCAATTCATCAGAATCCCTAGGAAGACCAGACTTATTTCCAAAACAATTCCAAAGCTCCAAAATTCCCTAAGGTTAAGGTAATCATGGTTTTTCACTTAGGGCTAGTGTATGAGCTTCAAAACAAAGAAATGGGGAAAGTATAGGCTCAAAAGGAGTTATCAAAAGATTAAAACAAGGTAGGCTTATTTGGATAGAGAGGCTCAAGAACAAAATTGCCTTTATCACTTCCAAACATGCACATCAATCAAGAATCATCAAAAAGAATCAAGTCAAGGCATATGTGCAAGCAATCAAGAGACATATCACACACAAGAAAGACATTCAGTGGCTCAAGTTCTCACACAGGGCATTTGTCACAATCAATCACCCTCTCAAACATCATGATCATCTTTGAATCAAAGAAAAGAAAGGATTTCAAGCCAATCAGAGTATCAATGAAGTGAAGGAAAAACTTGCAACCTAAACAAAGTCCAGAAAGCAAGAGAAAGATGCAAAAATGTACACAGGACACAACAAAAACAACCTAGAAAAGAAAAATTTTAACAAAGAAAACTAAAACGAAAGAAGAAAAATAAGAATCTCCCCCAATAAACTACACTTAAACTACACAATGTCCTCAGTGTGTCACAGATAATAAGATCAGAAATCAGAACAGTGAACAAATCATGGACAAGTGCAATAAAAGTGGGGAAAGGAGGAGAAGAGAAAAGAAAACTCCCCTGGTCATGGTGGCAGTTGCCAATGGACTATCAGGGAGATGTTTTCCACCACAAGATTCAGCAAGGAAGTTTTGAAGAGGAACTGCTTCATCCTCCAAATCTGAACAAGCAGGGAAATGTCTTCCACAGCTGGATCTAAGAAGAAGTGATTGTTGATGAGTAGGTTCAGCCGGTGCCTATTGATATTCAAGCTTTTGTGTATGCGAGCACATTTGTTCTCCACTGTGGGTGTTTGTTGATAAAATTCATGTGTACCTCCTGCAACCTAGTTAGTACATGGTGGCTCAAAAGAATCTACATGCAGAGGTACAACACCCAATCCCAATGTAATAGGTTGAACATTTGATATACTCTCAAAACATGAATCAAGTTCAAATTTAAAATCAATATCAAGCACAGGCTCAGATTCATGTTCAGTGCATGGAGAATAAACATTCAAATGTGATAGTAAAAATTGTTTCTCGTCATGCAAAGAGTGGAAATGAAAAGCATGTTCATCAACAATATAATCATCAACATACCCCTCAATAGCATAATCATCAACAACATAATCAAATTGAGGTATGCTTACCTCCACTTCCCTGAAGATTGGTAAAGTTGTGGAAGATGAAAATTGTCTACCTGGCTCAAAGGTGTTGCTTATACCTGCCTGGTCCTCAAAATCTTTATCAGGATCTATCTCCTCAAGTGTAAGAGTAGGGACATTTGAAGGTGGGAAAGTAGGTGGCACAATGAGCACAAGACTTCGGTTCCCATCTCCTAGGTCAATGGCACTAACATCATCTGGAATCTGAATAGTCTGAAATGGAAACTCTGAAGCTTGAGACTATTCCTCAGTGAGTTGAGTCTGAAATGGTAACTCTGAAGCTATTGTTTCTTGCTGAAACTAAATGTTCTGCATGGTCATCTACTCCAACAACTCCTTCAATGTAAGCTCAGAAGTAAAAGACTGAGGAGCTAATTAAGCATGCTCATGAAGCTGCAGCTGCTGTTGTTCCTGGACTAGTGAAGGCATACAAGAATTCTAAAAAGGTGGTGGTTCTTGATATTGATGTTGTGGAGTACCATACCATCTCAGGTTAGGTGTTGATGGATTGGCAAATGTACCAAATCGCACCAGTAATATAAAATGGTAAGACCAAGTATCGTATCCCTAAAGACTCTCGGCACTAAACAGTTGTGTGATAAGTCAATTAATTAAGACTTAATAAAACGAGATTGTTGGTCTCAAATGCAAAGACATAAAATTAAATATGAATGCAAATTGATCAATAGTAGAGTAACACAAAGATGAACGGAGGTTGTTTATAAAGTGAGATGATTATGTTGTTAGAGTTTGATTTCACCAAGTTTACTCTCATGCATATAAGAATTCTTTTTTTTCTACATTAATATTAACGTCACTCACTAAATTACTTAGAACTCAATCCCTTGGCACAGTAAGCCTGCCTTAATTCCTAGTTCGTGCAATTCTTAGCGTTCCTAGAAAATTAAGTCTGAAGATCAAGAGCTTAAGACGACCAAGTACTCATACCCTCATCTCTGAGAAATATTACCCTTGGGAGAATTCAACAAGAACCTGAATTGTAAGGAACCTCCCGGCACTCATGCAATTCATAAATCATGGTATTAAATGAGTTAAATAGAGCAAGCATTGAAACAGATGAATTCCCTAATAATTAATGAAAAAGCATATAAATTAAGAATCAATTCAAATACATGAGAGTTCACAAGGTTACATCATTCCCCAACAACAAATAGAGTTTAGTTCCCCATAGACATGGAGAAACTATATGAATAATGGAAAAGCATGAAATAGTGAAACCCTAAGAGTAGAAGAGGAAGCTCTCGCCTCTAGATCCGCCTTTAGAGAGTAGGACAGTGTGTTGTTGTGTTGCTCTAGCCAAAGATGCAAAACCTGGAGTGCCTGGGTCCTTTAAATAAAGTTGAAAAAGAGTATAAACAGGGCCCAGTCCAAAAGAGTCGAAACAGAGAAAAAACTAGGTCAGATCTGCGACGCGCGATGCTCGGGCACCCCATTTAGGATGCCCAGACGGTGGAATGTCCTCATGCAGGGATTGAGCCTTCAATTGATCACCCAGGTTTCGTGGGCCGCCGCCCGAGCGGCCTAGGAGGGCACCCGGGCGGTGGACGTCGATTTTTCGAGGCTCAAGCCTCGAATAGGGCGCCCAAGCTTCGTGCGGTTCCTCCTTTAGGTTCTTTTCCATGCCTTTCTGAGCTCTATCCCCTTAGCACTTCATCTTTGCTTTCCGCATTCTCTTATTACCTATCAAAACAAGGGTAATTAGTCATAAAATCATCAAATTCAACATCAACTCTCTTATTTACATAACTTAATGAAAAAGCATGAGTCCAAGCAAGTTTCTAAGTGAAAAAGGGTGTATTTAATATCAAAATTACATCACAAATAACAGTATTTTCAACCGTTAACACAACCCCAAACTTAGAAATTTACTTGTCCTCAAGCAAAACAAAATGTATCTCAGCTATAACAAATTTTCCATAACATAACATTGTATCGTAGAACATGCATGCATTTATGAATAATAACTCTTTGCAAAAATAGAGAAAAAAAAGATTATCAAATGTGTTCTATTAGCTATGACAGACAAGATAAGCAAAGAAGGGATTCAACCATGAGAAAACAGAAAATGAATTTCAAACCAACGTAAAAATTTTGCCTTTTGTGAGGTCAATTTAATCTAAAGATCCAATATCATGTTGTGTTCCTTTTCTATTTTGTGAAAGTTCAATATCATAACTTGTCTTTAATTCTATAGTAAAAGTTTATAACACAATAAAGTACTCATTTACACATCCCAATCTTGGACAACAACAAAAAAGAACATGCATTCCTTCTATAGTTTGGTAAAATTGCAATGACAAACCTCATGATGGTTAAGTCATTTTCTTAATACATCAATATTGGCCTAACTACACATAACTATATTGGCTATAAAAGATCTTTAATATCCTAAAATAAAAAACCAACAAAAAATAATTAATAGATTTTGCATAATACTATATTGACAAATATATAGGCATTTATTAATGAAAAAATTAAAGAAAGAGAGAATCATTAGAAAAAAAAATGAATTATAAACTAAACAACATGAAAATTTTACATGTGTTATATTTGATAAATTTCCAAACTACTTCATCCTAAAGTATTCACTTCATTTGATTTTGAACACTACAACTATTTTATCCTCCTACAAATGAGAAAATGACCAAAGAAGAGAGTCATTAATGAGACCATAAAAAATGAAATCCAAACCAAACAACATGAAAAGTTTACATCTATTGGATCAATTTAATCTAAAGATCAAATTACCAAGGGGGAAAATATGCTAATAAATGTTTGTCGATAATTATGAACACATTTTTTCTATCAGTAAAATTCGTTAGTAAACATCACGATATGGATCAATTTAATCTAAAGGTCACAACCATGGTAATTACCAATGGAAAAAATACGCCAATAAATGTTTGTCAGTAATTATGAACACATTTTTCTATCGATAAAATTCGTTAGTAAATATCATCATTTGGTTCTTTTTTTTTCTTCTTCTTCATCCTCCTCCTCTTTCATTGCCACCACCGCCACCATTGCCGGTATTTTTTCATTGTCCTCATTGCATTGCCTTTGCCTCCTCTCCTTCTTCCTTTTTTTTTTACACATCTCTAATTAATTTATAAACATATTTCTTCGTATTTGACATAAAATTTTATGCTTATTTTACGGACAAAACAAAACTATCGTTAATCAAAATTCTACATTAGTGACAAATTTTAAAATTTTCACTTAGTAAAAAATTTACCAACATATTTTATCATAAAATGGTCAAAGATCAAAGCAAGAAATTTAACGTCATCTTACTAAAAAAAATCATCAATAATAATAATTCAATATTATTGATGAATTTTATTAACATATTTTATCCACAGATATTGTATCACAACTATTTTTGTGCACATCTCAATTCTACGTGGTGAAACTATCAAAGCAAAATAATTATTCCTTCATCAATTTAATAAAATTAATATTTTAGTGACAAAATTAAGATAGTTTAATAATTTTATTTCAATGTGTGACTCTTAATTAATTAGTGACGATAGAAAGTAGATAGGTAAAGATAATAGTTATAGGCAAGAAAAGAAGGTGTGGTTGGCACGAAAAGGTAACGATCGAAAAGAAGTGATTGGACAATTATTATTAACTCTTGTGGCTATGTCGTGATAGGTCTATTTCGGAAGAAATTGATATGCTCAAGTCTGATTGAAACGAGTATTATGGTAAAGGATTTAATTGAGAGAATAGAGAATTTAAAGGGACACAAAGAGATAAGGTAGAAAGCAACATCTAATGATCATACAAAATACATTTAATGAAATATTGAATTACATAAGTTTTAATTCCAATCAAATAACACCTGAACGTGTATTTATTTTCCATATAAACTCGTTCTCAATAGAACTAAGGTAAAGTAGTAAACCATTAAGGAGGTGTTCCTTGAAGACTGAAACCTTCTTAAACCAACATACTGATTTATTGGATTACTATAAATTAAAGAAAATTATCATAAAGCAAGGACTTGACTTGCTCCTCCAGTCCTGGAAGAGACTGTCTGTCATCGTAACTATACATCAATGGCACCATCCTTGCCAGATTCAGTGAAGCCTTAGTGAATGTTGAATGGAAATGTTTATGAAACAAGCACTCTTGGTTCAGGCTCTTCCATGCATCACTCATCTTACTCATCACTCTTTCTCTTGCTACTTCTCTCGTGTACTCTGGCTTTTCCATCATCAGACAATTCACGTACGATCCATCATTGCCTTTTTGATTCTCATCCTTTACAACAATACCAGTGGTATCACTAATTCATAATATGATATAATACCACAATAACCTCTATGTTAACTCTATCAACACATAAAATCTGTTTACCTGTGCATTTCCCAAGTCATCCCAGAGTCGGAGAATTGTTGCCGGGGAAGAAATGATGTCAGGGTTTCCGTCTATGATCTCAACATTTTCCTCGGTTAATCCCTCACCCAAAAGAAAGAAAGTGTGAACCATCACAATGTGCACTCCAGAGCTTACTATCCCATTCTCTAAGTATTCTTCAGCACTGGGCAACTTCCCAGACCCAAACCATTTTGCTTCAACTAGGAAGGCTTTGCACAATCTCTTCCACTGCACAAAAATCACCATCTCTTTTACATTCCATATGAATATCAAGATGTAAAGGTTCAATTCTCATAAAATTCTCAATATATAGATATAAACCAAATTTCTTGCACATGCGTGACCAAAAATCTCCATCGTCTATTTTCTGTGTAAATGCTTATAAGTTCGAGGAAAAAAAGCTCACATAAATCTTTTTCAACTAAGTCTTTACTGTTGAATATAAAAATAATCCATATGTGGGTATTCTTTTACCGCATTTTGTAGTGAGTGTATGGGATTCCAGCCGTGCTTCTGATAGACCTTGGAGCTGATTTCGTTTGTGAGATTATAGAGGACACTGAAACACGTCTTCATGTAATCTGGAAGTTGTTCAACGGCTGTAATATCCCATCTGCATTGTTTTTTATTAATCTTTGTCTGTAATTTGATCTGTGAAAACTTTTATAGTGAATAAGTTGTTTCATTTACCCACCTGCAAACAGCTTCTGTGAACAGAGTTAACTCATCCAGAGTCCCATAAACATCGAAAATGTCATCTATTATGTATATCAAAGATATTGGTTTTGTGAGCTCAATCCTTTCCTCGGAGAAACTACGATCCGAGAAGCATGCCAAAGACCAAATGTACCATTTAAGGGGTTGGTTTCTCGCATACACTAACTCGTTGGCTAAACCAAGCTCGGTCCACCATCTGCAAAAATGATTGAACTGTAAGGACTGATCATCATAACAAGATAGCTTAGTTCAATAATTGAATTAAACATCCATCATACTTCGTAATTTGACCAATCTCACGATGGTACGAGAACTGTAGCAAACTGAAATCCATTTTTGCAATCTCTCGAAAGGAACTTAGCCATAGATTCTTGTCATGGAAATCACCCAAGAACTTTCTAGCGGTAAACAAGGGCAAGCTTTTGTGAAAAGGGTGTTCTAAGGTTCTCTTTACAAACTGATCTCCGTGACTGTCGATGCAATCTACCTTTTCCTTTAGGACCTTGCCACTAAATATTTCTGCTTCAGCAAGTATATCTTCCCCTGCTACGGCTAACTGTGAAGCTTCATATATGTCTACCATCCCCTTTATATTTTCACTAAGTTCTGGCCTGATTTCTCTCTCCTTGTTGGTCAACTTTTCAAACACCTCTGTGAAGTTTCCAATAAACAAACATTTTAGCCTTCAAATAATACCAAAAGGGAAGCAACCATGTTTGCTTCAGCAGCATGGAAGAGAAAGAAGAAAATAAATAAATGAATGAATAAAAACTGTGCCCTTGGTTTTGCAGGATTAGAAAATTTTCTCATTTATTAGTCTGAGTGTGTTAGTTTCAAAATCTTTAGGACTCAGAAAAATTTTGTTTAAAGGTATAATAAAATGACATATTTTTACATTTATTTAGCATATAATATAAAAATAAAATAGTTATAAAGAAATATTTTTTTTTATTTTTTTAGAAAGAAGAAACTAAAAAAATAAAAAAATAAATGTAAGTGTAGTTAGGAATGTTTATCAAACTATGATGATTGTTTCTTTAAATATCAGTACATAGGTAATAATTTCTTGGCGGACGTGTATGTGGGTTTTAGCATATAAGTGTAAGTGGAGTATAGGAATGAGTGGATGAACATGCAGACAGGTGGAAATATAAAGGTAAGTGGAACCAACCTGCGGGCTCAAAGTAACCATGTTGTCTGAATAGCCTGAATCGAAGTGCAATCTCATGAATATGGTTACCATAACCACTCCCAACACTACTGTACTTCGCATATTGCTTCTCTAGGAATGTTTCAATTTCGTCTTGGAAGTGGTAATCAATATTTAAGCGCTGCATTACATCAATCATGCACAAACCTTCGAATGAGCTTTCATCCACAGTTTTCCAAACTTCATTCTTCACCACCTCCACTTTCTCCGAGAGATTCGTGCTCAGATTTCCCTGCCATGGAAACGACATAATCACTTCAACCCTTCATGCATGGAATATATATGATTGTGTTTTTTTTTTTTGTGTGTGTGTGTGATCGATCTGGTTATCATTTTCAGGTTCGACGAAGAAGATTAAAAATAATCTAATTAAAAATAATCTAAAGTTTGATCTACGTACCGTTTTATATAGTTGTGTGTTAGAGCTTTCCTCTTGAACAAAGTTCCATTTGTTGGCTAAGTGAAGAGCATCAGGTTTGGCAGGGTTGTGATATCCAGAAAGTTGAGAGTTTGGTGCAACAATTTGAGGTTTGGAAGAAAAAATGCAGGACTCGAAATGCAGTGCCATGACCAAAAAACATAGATAGATAGAGAGACACTTGTGAGATGTATCACTATAATTTGGTACATTTATAGTGTGAGGAGTGAAGATGTTAATCAGTGCGTTTCCATACTTTACGGTAATATGATATAATGTACAGTGTGTTATTTGGAAATTCACTGTAGAGTTTATGTGAAGGGGCCATGGCTATAGAGAGATACAAACAACAGAACTAATGAAGCTGGGCCATATTTTCCGACTTTTATTGGAGGATGGGACCACTCAAATTCAAAACGTGTTTGAAGGTGCACGTTATTAAGCTTTTTTAAAACGATAACTATAATATAACCTATTCAAGCATTCCTGAATAATCAATATCATTTTTAATCATAATGAAACAAAAGATTCTCTTTCTATCCCAAGATGGAAAAGCTAATTTGTTTATTTTTTGCATGATAACCGTGATAAACAGGGAAAAACCCTCTATAAGACAAAAGTGTACATGTTCTATACTGTTTGAGAATGTTTGTAACAGCCCTATTTTCATTTTATTAGCAAATTGGACATTTATATATATATATATATATATATATATATATATATATAAAGATTATTATATTTTATTAGCTAATAACTAATTGTGGTTAAAGACATATATAACGATTATAAATAATATTTTAAATTATTGAGAGACTAAATTAAAATATTGAAATTTAAGAAAATGTAATTAAAATTATTCATGTTTTCTTTCTTTTATTTCCATAAGAAGAGAAACCTAAGATGATTTATAGGTAGAATATCAAATACAAGTTTATGTTATTCTCAATTATCAATTCAGATACACTTTCCTTTTTCTGTTTCAAAAAAAATTTAAAAATTACTCAATTAAAAAAATTTTATTAGTCATTAATTATTTATCAATGCATAATTTATCACACCTAAAACTTCCACTACTCACGCACGTCACGCATTATGTCCCACGCCCCACTCATCATCACTCTCAGCTAAAGTAGCACACATTACTATCTTCAACTTAAGATTTCAGCCTACTATGTTCACATTATAATTAAAAATGAAACACATGGGATGAATGGTTCATAATTTTTTTGGAATGAATCACTTTACCGTATGTTATTTTCGACATTCCACGTCCAATCTAGATACGACGTCTTATTGAGAGACGTCAATTTTGACGTTGGATCCCCTTCTCCGAACATCAATTTGATGTCGGACTCCTCCTAATCGACATCCATTTCTTTTTCTTAAGAAATTACAATATTACCACACCTGAAATACAGAAAAACGATTCCAGCACATCAACAAATTGCATATACTATGAGCTTCAAACAATGCAAAATGATCACTCAACCGTCAAGATCTGTGAACTCGTGCACAAAATTGTATCATAAGCCAAAATTAATTGATGCAAATAAAATTTAATCGGTGCAAACTAAAGTTAATCAGTGCACACTAAAGTTAATCGGTGCAAAATAAATTAACTCGAAGAAAATCAATCAAACATACCTTGTAGCAGCAATTCTGAACACGAACGAAACAAAAACCCAAACAAAAACACGAAAGAAAGTGAGGCTCGCATTCTGAGTTTTTGGAGTTTAAAAGGGCATTTAAGGTCAGCCCCCTCCATCACCGATGTCTAATTGCTAAAAAATCCATTTTGACATTACTTTGGGGTATTTTTGCAGCTTATTGACGTTCGGGGAAGGAAATCCGACGTTTATTGTGTATTGACGTTATGTGCGACATTTAATGTTTGAAAAAGTGACCTTTCAAATCTGATTTTGCAGAGAATTTGACGTCTAAAGGTAATAAAATAGTGATTTTTCGATTCTGTATACAGACCATTTGACGTTTGACCCTTGGAAGAGCCGACATCTAATATTATAGTCTTTGTATAAAATAATAGATTTCATTATAACCTAGAGATAGAAAGAAAGGAACATTTAAAATATTTTTAAACTTAAATATTTGATTTTCTTTTAGGCTTAAATGCTTACTTCGTCTCCATGTTAAGGGGTGAATTTCTGTTTAGTACCAGGTTTTAAAAATGCTTCTATTTTATCCCAAAGTAGTATAAATTGTATCAATTAGATCCCTTCCGTTAAATTCACATAAACGGAGTTAACTCCAGCTGACGAATCTGCATTTTTTCTTCTCTCTCCTCTGCATTCCTGCAATGTTCCACCTTTTTCTGTTCTTCTTCCTCACTTTTTCTGTTCTCCTCTCCACTCACAAACCCATCTCCTACCCTCTGATTCACGCCAACAGCCACCTTCATCTCTCCCACCATCACCTCCCTGTTCACGTGCTACTCTGCGTACAGTGGCCATGCAACCATCGGCACCCCCGCCACCACCCATTCCAACACAAAGTTCCACCCGTAGCGACTCACAAACCCCCCCCTACCGATTCACGACTCAGCACGTCCACTTGCGGTATGGTATGCACTGTTCCTTAGTTTCTGTAGCTTTGGCGCTCAAACCCTCCTTCTGTCTCCTAACCCCACACTCACACGCGCACTCTCTCTCTCTTTCTTCTAATCTTGATCGGGGTTTATGAAAATCCTCACTTCTGCTTTTGATGACCTTGTTTTAAAGATTTTTATTTGGATTTGAGTATGCCTCATTTTCTGTTTGAGATAATCCAATTGATGAATCTGAATCTCTTGTATATTTTGACTTTTTTTATTGGGATTATTTTATCAATCCATACTTTATACTTCAGATTAGCATTTCATTTTTGCATTAGTGTGAAGTTATTTGATCTTTGCAATAAGGATTGATCATTGATCATTGACTGTTATTTACTATTTTCTAACTAATGACTGAATCTATCTGTTTCACAGGTTCGAGAGCACTTTGGTTTTGGACCTCTCTGTGCGTATTTATCTATAAATTACTTGGACTGTTTCCTCTCTGTTTATGAGTTACCAGTATGTCAATTATTTTATACAAAGAAAAGAAAATGTTCTTTTTATTTGATTTAGTCTTGAATGGCTTTTGATCGGATCTTTTTATTGAGAAGCAATGAGTTTGGACAATGAAATTGTTGGCTGTAGGTTTCATATCTTTGGCAGCCAAAATGGAAGAGACTGATGTTCCTACATCTCTTGATTTGTAGGTAAATGATTTCAATCTGATGATTTGGTTTATGAACTTATTAATTGCATTTTGATTCAGTTTATTTTGTAGATCCACTTGCTGATTTTCTGGGAGAGTTGAGTCCAAGAAATAATTGTTTTTCCAATCATGCACTAAGATAAATGTTTTTAATTCTACATGCATTGATCTTGTAATTTCTAATTAGGTGGGTGAATCTAAGTATATATTTAAAGCCAAAACAATTCAGAGAATGAAGCTTCTTCATCTGAACACATTGAAGTGGAGAATGCAGGCAATTACCCCATTTTCCTTCATTGACTATTTCCTTCAGAAGATCAATGATGATGAAGCTTCAATTGGAGCTTCAATTTTGCAATCCTCCGAGCTTATACTGAGTACTGTGAGAGGTACTTGTCTGTACTCCATCCTAACTCTCTGCAGCAATAATAAATAAATGCTAGTGAGGAAGTAGAGATGATAATTTGAGGAATGGGAATCCAATGCAGGAATTGACTTTATAGAGTTCAGACCTCAGAGATTGCAGCAGCAGTGGCAATATCTGTGGTGGGGGACGACTTGCGGCCCAGAGAATGAGAGAGAGAAAGGAGAAGAGAAGGAGGAAGGCGAAGATGAATGTCGAGAAATAGCAGCGACGAGGGAAGCCGTGTTGGGCATTATCGTGGGCGTCAAGGAGACCCTCTTCCTCGATGGCGTGGAAGTGGTCCTTCTAGGGCCTGCATGGGCCCTTGCGGTTGGTGGAGCTGCTCTTGCGGGAGCCGGAAAAGCGGGTGGAGGCAAACTCACGGGAAGGGCTTTGGACGTAGTATACGAGCCGGTGGGGAGAGCGGACGGTGAGGACTGGGAGAGACTGCTAACCTCAGAGTCTGTCTTGGTCAGTATTGGCACGTTGTTGTTAGGTTTCATGTTTCTCTCTCTCTTGTTTGTGTTGAATTTGATGTGAGGAAGAAGAGAGAGAGAGAGAGAAAAAGCTGGAACATTGCAGAAAATGCAGAGGAGAGAGAAGAAAAAGTGCAGATTCGTCAGTTGGAGTTAACTCCGTTTATGTGAATTTAACGGAAGGGATCTAATTGATACAATTTATACTACTTTGGGATAAAATATAAGCATTTTTAAAATCGGATACTAAACAGAAATCCACCCTTTAACATGGGGACGAAGTAAGCATTTAAGCCTTTCTTTTATAAGGTTTTAAAAATATTTTTTAATTTCATAAGCTTTGTTTTATTGTTGTTTTCAAAATTAACTATTGTTTTAGTTGTTATGAAATTTTATTTATATGTAATTTCATAATATTTTACATAATCATTTTACTATTATCTAACTGTTATTTATATTTCTAAATATTTGACAACGAATACATTCTTTCAATATTGATAAATTGATAATATTAAGTTCTTATTTTTATTTTTTATAAAATTTAATTATTTAATATTGAAACACTAGTGTGAGTGTTATTCAGTGAGATGTGGATAAGACGTATATCTTTTATATTTTAGATAAGATTTTAGATATGAGATGATGATAAGTATAAATTTTTACTTCATTTATGAATATAGATATTGATTTTTATTTTAGGAGTGATAATATGATAATAATGTTCCCACTTCATCCTAATTGCCATTTTCGATTAAGGTAAATTGAAACCTTTTTTCTGTTTTCAGATTGAGTGAAAATATATTATTGGTGTGTACTGACGAGACTTATCTTTTGTTTGCTTAAATGTGTTTTTTAATTTAGCTTTTATTAATTATTTAACATTAAAAAAATTATTCACAAGCAAGAGCTTGAATGGTGGATGGTGTGTTCCACAGTATTAGGTCACATCGAGTATTGATATTATTGAGTGAAGGACAATTGGAGATTTGACATGTGAGCTACGTTCTTCACGTTTAGATAAAATCAAGAAGCACATGTGTCAATTTGACTAAGCTAGCTCACATAACTTAGTGAAAAATCTATAAGAAGTCCATGTAAAAAAGAGTGACACCCATGCTCTGTTGTTCGTTGAATGAAGTGAAGAAGAAGATGGATGTGAGGAAGAGAGAAGAAGATGAGAGTAAATTTGACTTTTCATTTTAATTATGGAGGTGCAGGAAGAAAGTACTGAAATACATTGACAAATAACAGTAATACATAACAACAACAAAAATAATAGTAACAATTTAGATAAAGAAAATATCTTAGATCAACAACTCGAGTTAATATAATCCGAAAAGTAATAATCAAAAATAGACATGTCCCAGTCAAAATCAAGTTGAAGAACTAAATATAAAGAGAAGATACATAATTTGATAATACAAAAAAATTAAATTTTTACTTTTTTAAAGTAAAACTTGAAATTCTCAAATATTTTCTTTTTAAAAAAAATGAAACCGGAGATTTTCTAACTTTTAGTAATTCAATTATTCTCGTAAAATTATAAAGTTTCAATTTTGTTACCCCAACAACATATAAATAAACATTTTAGTTTTTTATAAAAAATTAATTATCCTTGTAAGTTACCTGTTTAGTCACACTATTAGGGTCATCTTTTGTATGGTTGATCAGAATTCGGGTACCTTTCCTTTTATTTTTCTTTCCCTTAATGCTAATTTAAACGCCCATGGTTAAAACCTTAATCGAGGTAATTAGTAATATATAAAGGCCAGTCAAAAACTTCAATGGTGCTAAAAATGAAACTGTACCAGCAGGACCGGGCGATGTACGGACAACCACAGGCCGCCCGCCCCCCAGGTCACGAACAAGACCGAGCGTTCGTTCAAAGCCACCTGCCCCCCAAGTCACAAACAAGACCGAGCGTTCGTCCAAGGTCGCACCCCTTCCCTAGTCACAATGAAGACCGTACGTCCACTGCCGAGCGCCAAGAACGAGCGTCAAAGTTATCGCTGCCCGGTCGCTCAATAGACCGGGCGACCCTCCAAGGTACGCAAAAGGACCGAGCGTCCAGTGTGACCGGTCAGCAAAGTCAGATGGCCGCACGCACAAGTTGACATCCCTGGCCGATCATCCTTCCAACCGTTCGTACTTGGGTCGTTATCAGACCCACTAAAGGTAAACGGGGCCTTCATCAGGCCCATTAATGGCAAAAGCCCATTACGATCATTATAAATAAAGGTCTCAGGTATGAGTTCTAGAGAACTTTTCCTTACGATGCATCCATGCATCACAAACTGCTCTGTCATATTACTGACTTGAGCGTCGGAGTGCCTTTAGCAGGTACCCGGCCCTCCGGCTTGGAGCATGGAGCAGCGCCTGGAGTAGGAGGACGTCCGCCCGGCTTGGAGAATGGAGCAGCGTCTGGAGTAGGAGGGCGTCCGTCCATCGTTGTACCGTGTGGAGCAGCGTTCTTCCATCTTTGTACCGTCCGCCAGTTCAGCTTGCTTCGGTTCGTGGGATTCAGCAGTGTCCGCCCGGTCCATGCATCTTCGTCGTCCGCCCGCCTGTCTTCGAAAAGTAAGTTTGTATGTTTTAACAGGGTCCTCACCGACTCAGTCGAAACATTTGGCGCCCACCGTGGGGCCGAGTGGGTATTACCCATTGTAAACACAAGGAACCAGTGAGGGGCACCTCAGAAGAACGTCAACTCCCGGCCCTTCAGCCCTTTGCACTCGGCTTCATAAACATTATGCAAATCTCGGTCGCCCGGCCTGATTTCCTGGCCGTTCGTCCTCAAAACGGTCGTCCAGTCCCGAGCGGTTGGCCATCCGGCCTCGTACTCTCGGCCATTCGGCCTTGGTAAGTTTTCGGTCGTCCGGTTACAGTTCTCTGTCGTCCGGTTACAGTTTATATGTTTTAACAGGGTCCTCACCGACTCAGTCGAAACATTTGGCGCCCACCGTGGGGCCGAGTGGGTATTACCCATTGTAAACACAAGGAACCAGTGAGGGGCACCTCAGAAGAACGTCAACTCCCGACCCTTCAGCCCTTTGCACTCGGCTTCATAAACATTATGCAAATCTCGGTCGCCCGACCTGATTTCCTGGCTGTTCGTCCTCAGAACGGTCGTCCAGTCCCGAGCGGTTGGCCATCCGGCCTCGTACTCTCGGCCATTCGGCCTTGGTAAGTTTTCGGCCGTCCGGTTACAGTTCTCTGTCGTCCGGTTACAGTTCTCTGTCGTCCGGCCTCAGCTCTCGGCCGTCTGGCATCACCTTAACCAAATTTGGGATCACCCGGCCATTTGGCCTCCAAGGTACATTATTTCTACCACTCGGCCATTCGGCCTTAGGTACTTAGCCAAATTTGGCATCCAGAATGTGGTCATCCGGCCTCAACTCCCGGCCGTTCCAACTCCACTCCCGGAGGTCAAGACTGAAAGTCTCGTCCATCATGGATCAAAGAGCGCTCGTCCATCCGCCCTCAGCGAGCGCTCGTCCGTCCTGCTTCAAAGATCGCTCGTCAATTAGGCTTCAAAGAGCGCTCGTCCATTCGGCCTCATCGACCGACCGTTTGGGCCAGCTTCCAATAGCGCTCGTCCTTACGGCTCAAAGAGCGCTCGTCCATCCGGCCTCACATAGCGTTTGGCCATCAGGCCTTAACTCTCGGCCGTCCGGCTACAGCATGCGCTCGTCCATTCGGCCTCCCATTAATTTGGACATTCGACCTCACAAGTGCTCTCTGGGAACAACCATTCTCATCCGAGCATGTTGAACCCACCAGTCCACCTTACAAGGTATGAACACATACTTTCTTTAAAACTGGAAATACGATCATGTTTGCCTCGTAATACAGGTGACCTGCCATAATTACACAACTGCACAAAGCAAAAAGGAGCCAAGCATTGTCGTCCGCCCCATAAAGACCAAGTTGGTGAAAAAGAGTGTTCCACCGAGAGCAACTCTCAACTTGGTTGGGCTACGAACGAAGAGGCGTCCGCCCCATAAAGACCAAGTTGATGAAAAGAGTGTTCCGCCAAGAGCAACTCTCAACTTGGTTGGGCTACGAACGAAGAGGCGTCCGCCCCATAAAGACCAAGTTGGCGAAAAAGAGTGTTCCACCGAGAGCAACTCTCAACTTGGTCGGGCTACGAACGAAGAGGCGTCCGCCCCATAAAGATCAAGTTGGCGAAAAGGAGTGTTCCACCGAGAGCAATTCTCAACTTGGCCGGGCTGTATACGTAGAGTTCCACCGAGAACCAATGCCTTCCGCGCAAAGAAACCCAAACTGCCCGGACGTCCGAATAATCATCCGGCCGTTCGGCCTCCAAGGTACGCATTCGACCTTTACCGTTCGACCATTAGGCCTCAGATACTTAGCCAAATTGGCATGCAGCACCGGCCAATCCCGGCCATTCGACCTCAACTCACGGTCGTTCAGCATCCTGCACTTGGCCATCAGGCCTGAAGCTCTCGGCCGTTTGGCCTCGGCTGTCGGCTATCAAGCCTCCAGTCTCGGCCATCCGGCCTCAACCTTAGCCAGATTTGGCATTCGACCCTCGGTCGTCTGGCATCAACCGTCCGGCCATCCGGCCTCCAGGTACTTGTTCGACCCTTACCGCCCGGCCATTCGGTCTTAGGTACTTCGCCAAAATCTGGCATTCAACATTCAACCGTCCGACAAGTTGGCCTCCAAGGCCGTCCGGCATCAACCTTGATCGTTCAGGTACTTAGCCAAATCTGGCATTCAACATTCAACCGTCCGGCAAGTTGGCCTCCAAGGCCGTCCGGCATCAACCTTGATCGTTCAGGTACTTAGCCAAATCTGGCATTCAACATTCAACCGTCCGGCAAATTGGCCTCCAAGGCCGAACGTCCATCCTTTTAACCAAACAGGACTGACCGTCCAATGTGGGCATCCAAGCAAACGTCCAATAATAACCCCCTCGCATAATAAAATTACGCTCGGGCTCGGGGGACTTATGTACCAATAGGACCGGATGCCGTACGAAAAGACAACCAGAGCGTCCATCCAAGACCGTTCGCCCAGGTCAGAATCAAGGATCACGCGTTCGTCCATGCCGAGCGCCAAGACCGAGCGTTCAGCATGAGGGGCCATCTACAATACCCCTACGCATAATAAAATTATGCTCGGGCTCGGGGGACTTATGTACCAGCAGGATCGGGCGATGTACGGACAACCACAGGCCGCCCGCCCCCCAGGTCACGAACAAGACCGAGCGTTCGTTCAAAGCCACCCGCCCCCCAAGTCACAAACAAGACCGAGCGTTCGTCCAAGGTCGCACCCCTTCCCTAGTCACAATGAAGACCGTACGTCCACTGCCGAGCAACAAAGTTATCGCTGCCCGGTCGCTCAATAGACCGGGCGACCCTCCAAGGTACGCAAAAGGACCGAGCGTCCAGTGTGACCGGTCAGCAAAGTCAGATGGCCGCACGCACAAGTTGACATCCTTGGCCGATCATCCTTCCAACCATTCGTACTTGGGTTGTTATCAGACCCACTAAAGGTAAAAGGGGCCTTCATCAGGCCTATTAATGGTAAAAGCCCATTACGATCATTATAAATAAAGGTCTCAAGTATGAGTTCTAGAGAACTTTTCCTTACGATGCATCCATGCATCACAAACTGCTCTGTCATATTACTGACTTGAGCGTCGGAGTGCCTTTAGCAGGTACCCGGCCCCCCCGGCTTGGAGCACGGAGCAGCGCCTGGAGTAGGAGGACGTCCGCCCGGCTTGGAGCATGGAGCAGCGCCTGGAGTAGGAGGACGTTCGCCCGGCTTGGAGAATGGAGCAGCGTCTGGAGTAGGAGGGCGTCTGTCCATCGTTGTACCGTGTGGAGCAGTGTCCGTCCATCTTTGTACCGTCCGCCAGTTCAGCTTGCTTCGGTTCGTGGGATTCAACAGTGTCCGCCCGGTCCATGCATCTTCGCCGTCCGCCCGCCCGTCTTCGAAAAGTAAGTTTATATGTTTTGACAGGGTCCTCACCAACTCAGTCGAAACAGAAACTATACTGTGAAAAACATAGTTTACCCTTATTTTTTACTCTCTTTTTTTTTTCTTGAACTCCGTTATTTTTCCAACTATGGCATTTTCTCAGGTACACCATTAAAATATTTCCGGGTTTCATACTAGAGTTTATTTTAAGCAGAATACTTAAGTCGCTTCGCGTGCATTAAGCACTGCCCCCAAAGACGATCAGCGTACCATTCATAGATTGGAGTGAGGACCACCACTTTACCACAATGCATTCCCCTATCTAATTCTGTCTCTTGTTCCCAACACAACACATTTTGTCATTTTTATAAATGTAAAATCAAGACGTTTTTGGCTTGTAAAAAAAGTAACAATAAAAGTAGTATCACGCTTTTTATCATTTTCATAAATGTAAACTCAAAACAGCAAACATTTTCATTAAGAAATAGAGTTGGATACGGAACACAAATCCTCATTCCCAGATTGGATATATTCTTTCTGGATTACCAAGCTGTATCCAAAAATCACTACAGTTTGAATTGGTATACACAGTCATAGATCCCCACTAGTGCAACAGCGATGAAGCTATTTTAAAAGGAAAATGGATAAGAAAGATCTAGCCTATTGCCGAAAAACAGGGTCCATACAAATGGGAATAATGAGAGCAGCTCTTAGGTGAAAATGAAGGCAACGTTCCTGCAATATGTCGTGGGAATGGCCATTTATATAAACTTAAATGTAAACATATTATACAACACTGATTCATGTTTAGAAGCACAACTGAAAACTGTAACTAGCAAATGATCATGTATGCATTCTCCAATATTTATGAGCATAATAAAGCAAACATGCATGTGTAATTAGGGAAGGAGCAACCTCCTGGGCACCCTCTAGTCCTCCTTTAATGAAAGTTCACAAATTCAACTAACCTCAAAGTAACTACCAATTTGAACAAGGGAAGACTTCCCACCCTGAAGTTGCAGTATTTACTTCATTAACCAGAGGTTAATGAATTTAGCTTCTTTTCATACAATTTGGCACGTCGAAGAGCATCTAACGCTTCGGCTTGTTTTCCAGAACGTTTCAAATTAAGTGCCTTAACTTTTTCTTCTTTGATTCTTTCTTCTAGCTGAATTCTCTCTTGGTTAGAGTTTTCAACTTTAGCATTGGATTTCACAGTCTCTTGTCTTTCTGGGGCTTTTGATACAACGCCTACATCATCAAGTCCAACAGCTTTCAGAGCAGATAAGAGTTGAGGATCGAGAAAATCCTCAACCATGACATCATCTACGCCATCTAACTTAGAATCTTGAGCTGTCAACTCCTCCAACTGGGTTTCAATTGCCTTTGCCCGTTCAAACAAAGCTTCTGCTTCCTCTGTCCGGCCTTCCCTCCGTAGCTTTAGGGCCTGTCGTTTATGCCCCAGAGATTCCTGCTGCAATTTGAATCGTTCGCGACTACTCAATGGTTTTGAACTAACATTTGACGATTCCTGTTTCTTTTCTACAACATTTGACGATTCCTGTTTCTTTTCTACAACATTTGACGCCTGGGAAACATTGCTCACAGAGGCAGTATCTTGCTGCATACTTCCATCTTCCAATCGCTTCTCTAGCAGCTTGGCTTGCCAGAGTTCCTCCTTAGCTTCTGATAGTTTCCCCTCCCTTTTCAAAGAAACTGCCTTCCTTTTATGAGCCAAAACTTCCTGACGCAAGGTAAGGTGGTGCTGAGAAGCATAATCCATTACAGAATTTGACTTGTTTATGTTTGGCTTTTCAATTACATCAGTATGCTGGCTAAAATTCTTTGAAGAGTCCAAGTGAATAGCGGACCCAGCTTGAGATGAATTAGCTGAAGCAAGTTCTTTATGTTTTTGAGTCAATATTTCAGAACTGTTACTACCGTCACCAGTACCTAATTCTAGCACATCCATAGAGTGGCCAGCTGAGGAGCTATGACCTTGGTTTTTTTCTGCTTTCATCTTTTTTGAAAGATTTTCACTTGAAGTACTCTCCTCGGCAGGCAATGGATGCTTACCATCTGCAAAGTGAGAAGTTGCAGGAAGTAAATTATCAGACTTCCTTAAGATGGGAACATTTGACTCATTGTTGATTCTTTCTAAACCAAATGTTGATTCAGAACTATTCTTACTTGACCAAACCACAGATGAGGCTGAAGCATTATCAACTTCTGTAGCAACTCCCAAATTTCCATGCTTTTCCTGAAAATCAGGCAATTCAGAAGGAAGAGACTGTTTATCCTTAGAAACATTAAGTGACAAGTCCTTGTTCTGGTTCCCAAAATCTTCTAGTTGGGCTTCCAAAGTTTTGGCCTGCCTTAAAATTTCATCAGCCTCTTCTATCTCTCCCTTGCGCCTAAATGCAAGTGCCTTCCTTTTCAATACTAAAAGTTCTCTTTGAATCTCTCCCTTATTTCTTGAAGCTGTAGCAGGAATGCTTGAAGACAAATCAGGCACAGATAGATCCATAGTATGAGTAGACCTACCAGTAGCTTCCTTAACTGGCTCTGCTTTTACGGTCACAGGTTCAGATTCATCATCCTTCCACCCTAGATTAGTAAGAATTGAATTCAATGTCGGATCATGCATATCCTCTTCTGAAACAACCACATCACTTTCTTCATCAACTGGAGGATTGAAAAGTTTATCTTCCATCACAGTGGCCACAACCTGTGCTTTATTCTTTGCAGCTTCCATCTCAACCATCTGTGCTTCTAATGATTTGGCCGTTTTAAGAACTTCTTCTGCATCCTCAACTTTCCCTTCACGCCTAAGAGCAAGGGCCTTTCTCTTTAAACCCAAGAGTTCCCTCTGAATTTCAACTTTACCTCTTGGAGCTTGAACTGAGATATTTGTAGAATGCTTATTTAGAGAAGTATCATTTACAGGAACAAAATGATTATCATCTTTCTTCGAAGGCTTGCTTGGAGAGTTAGAAAGTTCCTTATTGTCGTCATTCCAACCCATGTCCCTAAGGAGTGAAAGATATGTGGGATCAGACATATCTTGATCTGTCACATCATCTTCACCGCCTTCCTCATGTGGAAGATTTACACTAAAATCATCATGCTTATGTACTGTAACCGGAACATTATTAGCAGTATTTGTATGTGATGTTTTGAGGCTTGATGCCTTATCCATCTCCATCAGCTGACGTTCAAGTGCAGCACCCTTCTGCATTTCTTCTTCTGCTTCATTCATTTTCCCTTCCCTTCTTAGTGTAAGAGCCTTCTTTTTCAAACTCAAAAGCTCTCTCTGAATCATCAATCTACTTTTTGGGGCCACAGTGGAAGAAACATTATTAGTGGCACTTGTAATTCTCACATCCAGTTTAATGGAGTCTGATCCATTACCAGCAATTTCCAAATGCTCGCCTTTCCTTAAGGATGTGGATTTTTGAGACATATTATTATAGTCTTCGGGTTCATATCTGTTAAGGTCCCTTTCTAATAACTTTGCCTTTTTCAGGAATGTCATTGCTTCTTCAGCATTGCCTGCTCGCTTTTGATTAAGCGCCTCTCTTTTAAGAGACTGAATTTCATTAAGCAATGCATCTTTGTTAAAGGTTTGAGACTTGGAAGATGTATTTTGAGGTTCGGTCCAGCCTAATGATTCCAAAGCGCCAGCTATTTCAGGGTCCATCATATCCTCATCAGTCACTTCAAAATTACCGTCAAGGTCATCAGAAGTGGCCAAAAGGCGTTCAAAATCAAAACCATGTCCATGATCATGCAGATTTGGTAATTCTTTATCATCATCCATGCCTTGAATTAATGCTGATAGCTCATCATCAGAATCTTCAGCCCCAGCAAGGAGTTCCTGTTCTTCAAGTTCCTTTTCTAAAAGTTTAGCTCTTTTTAGTTCCTCTTTGGCTTCTGGAAGCTTACCCTCGCGCTTCAGCAGCAGAGCATTTTTTTTCAGAGCAACAACTTGGGACTTGTCAATCCTGCTAACCTTTTGTTCACCAGATTTTGTAAAGATTTCTCCAATTATTGATGAGAGTTCACCCTCCAAACTCAAGTTTGCTGACTTTTTGTCTTCATTACGTAGATCCATATCAGACCATCCCAGTTCTCTAAGTTCAGAAGCAAGATCATCCTTTTCTTTGCCAACATAAGAAAGTGACTTTGTTTTTCTGTCAGACTCTACAGGATTTCCTTTGTTATGTAAGTCAGACAAGTTTCCCGATGGTAAACTCTTCTTCCGAGTCTTCCTTAAATGAATTTCTAAAGCATCAGCCTGCCTCTCAAGCTCCTTCCCTCTCTTAAAAGCTTTCATCGCCTCCCCAGATTTCCCCTCTCCTTTAAGAATTCTATGCTGCTTTTTTTCTTCCAAAGCTTGCTTACGTAACTCTTCAGGAGTGGTGGATCCCAAATCAATACCCAAAAGATTAGGTTTATCATTCGAGACCATGTTTTGTATCTCTCCATCATAATTGGATGTGCTTGAAGAAGATGCAATACCAACTGATTTTTGTCTGCTAGCTACTTTGTCACTGGTTTGACCAAGAATTTGATTCAAAACTTCATCTTCATCATTAGGAACTGATTTCAAGCTCCCTGGATAAATTGAAATGAACATTCAAAAAGTATGGAACTGTGAAATAATAACAAAAGTGAAATAAAGGAGGTCTAATTTAACGTAAAATAGCCTAATCCCGTGTATCAAATATTTATTAGTGGAAATACCTATTATGAAAAAAGAAAGAAATAATAGAATTTTAGACTCAAGGAATTTGCAACAAAACAAATAGATAGAATCGAAATTCTAATCTAAAAAAGGATTGGAAATTTCTACGGGCATTTCAAGATTTTTTTTAGGAATATAAAAAAATGCATTTCATTTCTATCATTATTATGATATTACATATTTAAATTCAATTGGATAAAAAAAAATCCATTGTCAAGAAAAGAGATATTTTGAAGTGAAGTATTTTGGGGAGAATTGGGGAGAATATGATTAGAGTATGTAACACAGCTTGAAAGCCATATGAAGAAAAATAAATAAAAATACCTCTCCCAGGTCTTCGTCCATGTCGCAATTCAAACCGTGCTGCCTCTTCTAGCTTCTTACAAGGTTCACAGATACGAACAGGTGAATCACCTTGTCCACGTAAAACCATTCTTTGCTGAGTACAACTGCCGCAAAAGATCCCCCCACACCTCCTGCAGTGATGCTGAAACGTAAAAGAAAATTGCAAGCAATGTAAATAAATAAATTTTGGACAAAGAATTCAGTTTGAGTTCAAGCAGATTCATAAGCAAATATGGAACATCGTCTCGCACAAAATTATGAAATGAGGTAGAGTAGCCCATTTTTCATTTATTGTAACCAAGATTCCATGAATCTTCAAACTACAGTTTGTTAAAAGGATTCAACCGGGGACGCTTCCTACACTGTGAATTATCCTCTCTTAGACAAGTTACAGATGCAATGCACAAAGGAAAGAGAATTCAAAACCTATCACATGAATGAGTTTAGGAAGCAAAGACTAGCATATACATTACTAGGAGGAAAATGAGTAGCCCCTATGAAACATGGTTTCACAGAACAAAGAGATTTTGTACCCAATATTTCTAGTAATCACAGCAATTCAATCCAATTAACACTGATTAAGAAAATCAATCACCCTAACCAGATTATCCCAAACAGATCAACGACATACTGGACTGAGTTAATCACTTTTCATAAACGAATGTACTAACTCAACGAAATTAATTATCGGCACAATTCAAGAATAAACACACACAAATATCGACACATTGAAGCCAAAAACCAACTAGCACAACGAATAATGAAAATTTAACGACTTTAAGATTTCCTGAGATACCCAAATAAATCACGAGCTTCTCTCTAACTGCAAAAAGTTTCTGTGTTTACTAGGACGTCCCCCTCCCCGAAAAAAAAATTAATCGAAATGAAAAATGATAATCGAAATCAACCTTGCGATTGATGAAGGTGAACTGAGAGGAACATCCCTGGCAGTGTGAAGCGTCAACCACCCAAGTATTCCCTCGGAGAGAAGGCTTTGGTGGCAACCCAATCTTCTCCAACATGTCGTTCCTCTTGAAGTCTTCTTAAGATCGAATGGCCCCGAAATGACAAAAGATAATGGAGAAACAGAAAACCGTGTTTGATCAGTGAGAGTCTTACGACGGAAAAGGAAAGAAAAACAACGATGGATCGGAGAACGAGTTCACACGGAGTTGCTCCTATTGTGAAGTACGTCGTCGCATCGCATTTGCCTTGCTTTTTCGTTTCTTTTAATTATAAAAAATTAAAACACATAATTTGTTTCATCAATCCAACGTGATCAGGGCAGTTACTTACTACACCTCCCCTTTCTTTTCCTTCACCCCCATACGCTGTAATATTCTATTTTACCCTTTATTAAAAAATATTAAAACCTTAAAACCCTAATTTCATACTCTCCTCCCTTGTAAGAAAAAAGAACTTATGGAATGAATGTTTCCAAAGATATTTTCGGATCATGAAATATTTTCCAGAACATCTATTCTAAAGTATAAATTTTTTTAATATTTCAATATCAAATCCAAAAAAACTTTCCAAGAAAGTGTGTTTTGAAAATTTCTTTTAAGTTTGGAATGGGTATGGGTGTTTCGAAATGTATTTTTGAATCTAGAATGGAAATACGGGTGTTGCTCCCTCCACCACCACACCTTTCTCCCTCCACCTCCTTTTTACTATTTTGTCCTTTAGTAAAATTTTATTTTTAGGGTTATTATTTTTTAATTTTACTCATTCACAACCAATTTCATTAATAACCTATTCTAGTCTCGTGCATGAGTAAAATATTTTTCTTTCATTTTTAATATTATATTTCTTCCTCTCTTTCTTTCGTCGTTGTGAGATACTACAAGTTGCAAAGGTTGGTGCTGGTGGAAAGAATTATCAAATAGTCTCCCTCTCGTGGTGCAGTGCGTGGAGTGTTGTAGTGCGTGGAGTGCTACAGTGCGTGGAGTGCTTCCTCGTATTCGAATAAACCTTGAAATAAAACCCTAAAATAAAAAACGTAACCTTTAAACGAAGGTGACATTCTTCAACGGATGTCAACATCCTTCAACGGATGTTAACATCCGTTTAAGGAAAAACGGATGTCGACATCCGTTTTACCTTAAACGGATGTTGACATCCGTTGAAGATGTCACCTCTCGTTTAAAGGTTACATTTTTTATTTTAGAGTTTGTTTTATTAGGTGACATCTCCGTTGATGTATACTTCCTCACGTTGGTTGATGCTCTGGACGTTCCTCGATGTACCTCCACACCACGGCGGCAATGGAAGCTTTCAAACAAAAAAAAACTGGGAAGAAAAAGGAATGGAAGTGTGGGAGGTGGGGAGGTGAAACGAAAATGGAGAAAGGGGAAGAGAGTTTCGTGGGTGGGTGCTGGGAAAGTAAAATTAGGGTTTCAAATTATTTAAAATAAGGTAAAAGTAAAAATCTTTTTAACTTAAGGATATAATTGTATTTAAAATAATGTAGGGACGTGGAGGAAGTATAGGGTGGTGGTGGAGGAAGCAACACCCTAGAAATACCTACTGAAATAACTTATTTCAAAAAATTCCAAAACCCCCTTTTCCGAAAGGTATTTTTTGATCTAGAAATGTTTTTTAGAATACTTATTTCAATTTTCTTTTATATCTTGGTTTTAAAATTGACTTCTGAAATAGTGATTCTGAAATATTAAAAAAAATTGTATTCTAAAATGGATTTTCAAATCCAAAAATATATTCCAAGCATTCATTTTGAAAGGTTTTTCCATTTTTTAATAACCAAACAACTTCTTCCCATAGATATTTCATCTTCAATCCTACAAAGGAAGAAAATAAAGAAAGAAGGAGAAAGGTGAAGGCATTTGATGGCGCAGGATCTCATGTTTTTAATATGTTCTCATGAAGGATAAAATGGAGATATTATAATTTATGGAGTGCATGAAAAAAAGGGGAGGTAGGGAAAGTAGCAGGTCCCTATCATGGATGGAAGTAACGGTCCAAAGTTGACACATGTTATTTTCACACCTCCTTTTCCTATTTACACACCACAATTTTTCTTAATTTTATAAAAATCCCTTGATGTAAATATTGTATATTATGTGTTATAAAAATCCCTTGATTTGAAATAGAAAAATGTAATAAAAATAGATTTATTTTTTATTGAAAATTTAATCTTATTAAGTAATTGGCCAATTTCAACTAAAATGTGTTATTTAATTTAGTTAATTTTGATGTTTAAAATTTATTTGATTTAAATAAGTGAAACTCTTACAAGTGGATGTAACATGGGATCCAAAATGATACTCTAGTCATGTTCATAAAGACTAACCTTGAGAAGAACACCTGGATGAAAACTTGTGTAGTCTTTCATTGTGTATAGATATGCTTATAAAAAAACCCCTAAAGTCTTGTCATGTATCCCTCAATCTAGTTCACTTGATCGAATCTTGACATGATAATTGTCATCAATACATACTTTGAACAGTATTCTAGATACAATTATTTTACCTCTTTTATGTTTTTAAAGTTTAATTGTGGTAGCTTTAAATAAGTTGTTTTTTAAATTTGAATATATTTTTTATTATCTTTTTCAGTAAATGACATTTGTTAATTTGTTTTTTTAGTTTTGGAGGTATTAGTTTAACGCTGAATTTGGACGGAACTTAGGAACTTCAATGAACATTAAAACAAAATGAAATTTGTTTGTTCAACTTGAGTTCCCTAGAATTGAGTGTTCCTTTCTGCACTCTATCAATTTGCTTCCTACACTCCATCAAAATTCAAAAAAAAAATTATTGGATGAATGTTCTTTAGAAAAGTAGGTGAATCAAGGTCTATAAAAACAAATGAAATTGGTATCAAAATTACTATTAAAATATATATTAACGAGATTTGCTTGTTAAACATATTAATTTATATAATATATATATATATATATATATATATATATATATATATATATATATATATATATATATATATATATATATATATATATATATATAAATGGATGCAAATCTTATTTTCAAGATTTTGTAGAATTGTATTACACTCGATCTTAAAAGTTTAATTTATTACAAAAAAAAGAAAATCCAAATGACGGGATACAAGAAGAAATTTGGTGAGATGAAAAAAAGTAAAAGCCTACGAGGTTTCTTACGAGCACCTTTGATATCGTCTTTAGGTTAAAAAAATGAAAAAAACAAGTTTATATAAAATTTTATATTGAAAATGTATTTTTGATTTTATATTCTGAAATCTATTAGCTTAATCACTTCTATTATAAAAGTCCAAGTACATGAAATGCCCAGTACCTATAAAAGGTAAATGGTTGTTGCTTCTACACCCCCGTCAAATTTCCCAAAAAAAAGGAGGGGGTGATTGCTTCATTCATGGTTGAATCACAAAGTGTTTCCTTTTGTTGGGTAAGTGGAGTTACTTTAATTGATTGTTTTTCTTCTTTCATTCTTAATCTTCGCATTATTTTGATTGGAAAAAATTACAAATGAGAGAAAACAACTAATTATGTTTTGTACTTAGGATAAGGTAAAAATAATTTATCACTATTAAAACATATTATTTTCTTCTAAAGCTAGTACCATAGTTACTTTAATTCATGAAATTGATAATAGAACTAGGGACCTAGGCCTTTTTGTTTGAGATCAAGACTTGAATAAGCTTATAGTGATGACATGTTAATCAATATATTATATTTGAATTGTCCAATTATCAAATAAATGTGTGAATAGGACTTTTACTTCTCACTTTACTACTTAAATGATTTCTTGTATAATTCGGTGCTTTTACCTAAATTACAAGGAAGCAACGCATCAAGACACTTGCGTAAGAAAATAAACAGTCACCATATGCATACTCCCCAAATCTATGAATATCATGGAAAATCTCAAAGTAGCTTACAACACAAAGTTTTGTTCACCCACTGCAAGTTTGCATTGTTCCATATTCATTTTGCATTTTTTGTATGCAACGGAAACTTGTTTCCTTGTGCATCAATACACAATATTACGAACTTCAACATTTGATTGATTTACTGGTAAAAATAAGTGCTTTGCTGATAAAATACACGATGATGAATTGTTTAAAAACTATAAATCCGTGATAAGGATATCCATAAAATAGCCAAGATAGCTATTGATGATGAAACTAAAACGAACGATTTTATGGTGTTAATCATGCTACAATGTCTAGATAAGGCAACAGCCCTTCGCCTTCTCCACCACAAAGACAGAAAAAATTAGTTTCTAGGCGAGAAATGATACGGGGCAATAAATAAAAACAATAAAACATGGTGATTGTAAATTGGTATTGTCATAACTAGTTCTTTGTTTTAATCTTCTCACTCACTCGTGTTTGTTGAGAATGAGGAGAAAATAGTGAAAAGTACAGCCACTCCATGAAGTGCTCGGCAATCCACTTTGCACGAATTCAATAGTCTCTCCCAGAAAGTGGTCTCCAGTGAGTCCCCCAATTATCCACCAAAGATTTAATAACCATTGATCTGAGGCCTTGATGTAGGACCAACAAGCCGTGAAAAAGGAACTTGTGTCCTGCTGCTTCCTGTGTTCAGCCCCCTTTGACCTGAAAACCTATCATTTACTTTTGGATCCGATACAGATTTTGAGAATGCTTGTGCAAGTTCAACTGCTGAAGCACCCCTACCATACCGAATGCCAGCAGCACCTGGAGATGCTTTTGGCTGCTGCTCCACAGGCTTGCGCCATGTCTCAGGCGAAGGTTGCCTTTCAGAAACCTGTGGCCTATCAGTCTCCCTCACAGTTCTCCGAGTATCACCCCGCCAATTTCTTCTCTGTGCATGAACCCTTTCACCATCTACCCTTTGTTCCTTCCTTTCAGTTTTTCTCACAATCCTTTGATCGAGATGAGCATCCTCAGTCTTTTCACCGTACCGGCTCTGGTTTGAATGTTCAGGAGGATGTTTCTCAGCCCTCAAAATGTTGTTTTCAACCCTGCAAGCAACAAGATTTATTAGTACTTGCCAAGAATTGTATCAGACTCGGATCACCATTGAGTTAAATGGTATGGTATAGCGTACAGACAGACAGAACAAGTCCTTACCTATTTGAATGCTCCACCACATCATAACTGTTGATTGACACATCATCAATCCCTCGCTCTTTCAACACCTGTGGAAAAGGTTGCTAACATTATCAGGATGAAAACAGAAGCCAAGCACGGACAACATGAAAGAAAAGTAATGTCAGTGGCAGCAGTCGGCATTATAAGACACATTAATTATAGGAAAAGAAAACATTCCACCCATACTGGGTAGGGGTGATTTTAACAGGATAAAAACACAACAACATGAATTCTAACTGGCATTTAGGATAATACATGAAGAAAAAAAACATACTAGTTCTCGCGGGCGAGCACCACCAAATAAAGCATTCCTGAAACATATGCATCGGTCATTCCATCATTATACAATAAGCCACAAATAATTAATCAAATAAACTTTCTGAAAGTAGCCCTATTTATGAAATGAGCAAAGACGCGAGATAAAATCAAGACACCACAATGTTGAGAATCCCAATCCAAGATACAATATTTTGCTAAAGTAGGCCATGATTGAGACGTGGCTGAATTCAATAATGTATAATGCTTGGTTACTCTTACACTCTTAAACTACAGGAGTTACATACAGTAATTGAAGAAAACCAAAAATGAGGCATACATTCTCTATGTTATGAGGCCCCTTAACAAACATATCTATAATGAGATGCAAACATAAAGCATTCCTTATAGGACAAGAATAAAAGCAAATATAAAACAACTATTCTCGAAGTTAAAAGCAAACATAAGAATCAATAATAGCACTACTTAGAAGTTTTTTATTCTGAGGCATTGATGCATCTTTACTACTAATTATAATTCCAAAAGGCTTGATAAACATGTAATGTGAATTTAAGGGCCAAATTCCAATTAAAAGCATGAGGCAAGCCCTAAGGCAAATCTACCTGAACTGCTCCAAAATTTTAAAATGTACTAACTAAATTTGAATGAGTAAAAAGGATACAAACACACATAGAATTATTGCCATCTATAATATAACATGTTTCCATACTATGATGTGTGAATGTAACTCCATGGCCTATCCAATTTTGCTTAATATTAAATGTATAAGGTGTCAGACAGAAATAGAAGAAGCTGGATGAGGCTCGTCAAGGAGTTAACTGATGAATAGCTAAGTTTAGAAACTGCAGGGATAAATTTCTTTCTGGTTTATACTTGGGAATACTAACTTACTTTTTTGCAGACGCTAGCATCCCCACATTTTAACAGGAAAAAATATAATTCTACCATTCCAAAAACAAAAGATATTGCAGACATTTGTTCTATGGTCAAGTGACCAATCTATTAGTCTTTTAAGAATTAAAACCACTTCTCTTCCAGTGTCTCACCTCCCTAATTCTCTACTCCATCACTTTCCGAATTTAGAGAGCACAACTCTTACTCCAAAATATGGCATTTTGAAAGTAACAAATATCGAATGAAACTTCTGATATTTTCCATAATTATAATCTAATGAACAAGAAGAATGAAGTTACCATTCGTATCAAGAACATACAAGAATCATGAAGACATGAAATGTGCAAAACAATCCCCTTTTTTGTTACTTTCATTAAAATTTTAAATTTCACGTAGAATTTAGAAGTTATAGGCATAGAATGTCTCTTGTGCTTTCTGGGTGTATGTGCATGTGTGCCTCAGTGGTAAGTCTTGGAATCACACCTGCCTTTCTTCCTGATCATGCTAAACAGAAAATATTCGAGTTGTAGACTTGTAGTAAAGGAGGATCACTTTTGTCACAGAGAACACAAGCATTCTTTACTCCAATGAAGGCAATCTAAACCGCTAAAATACGTGTAATAGGTGGATTGTATTTAGTTTTGGAGTTGACCTGACACATGAACCACCTTGGAAAACCCAATATGTATGTTCTATCAAATATCAAATTTAGTTAGGTTAAAACAAAATAACCTTCTTCTTTCATGTGCATGTTTGGAGTATTACTACTGTATTGGGTTTAAGACAAATGATGAGCATCCATTCTCATAATATACATGTTCAAGCAGCTGCAGTGGAAATAGTTTGCTATGACAATAGTTCACAATGTTTTGAACCAACTGGCAATGTGTCACTTTCACAGACAGCATAAATAACACATAATAGATACAAACAGAAGTTAAAAATTCCTAAATTGACAGCCTCACACAACTGACCTGTCTCTTTCACTGTTTCCGTCCAACTGTTCAACAGGATGAGACCGAGGCTTCAAATTCAGCTTGGGACGCTGTCCTGACTCCTTACCACTGTCAGACCCAGCTGATACAGGCTTCGCAAAATTGGCATGGCCATGTGCCAGATAAACAGTTTCAACATTACCAGAATCATTAACCTGACTATTACCCTACCATGAAGCAAATAATAGAATCCATAAAGCAACCATAAGACTAAATAAAAGTTAATCACCCAATCCCCTGCAACAGACAGATAAAAAAAAAAGATTCCTGTGAAAAGGAATCTTGTAAGCTGAACTTGTGAATACCTGCGCATATTCCATAGCAGCATGTTCTGAATTTTCCTGCGGCTTTGCCCTTGGTAGCAACTTCAATTTAGGTCGCTCAGTTGGTTCAGAAGGCATAGGGTGCTGCAAGTCAGACCCAACAATTCTGTCCTCGTTTCGAGCCAGTTGAACCCCATCAGAGTTATAGGGTGCACTTGTAGGTCGTACATCTGAATACCTGGAAACCCCAGACCTTTCATAATTTAGTAACTCATTCCTACCACCTTGCATCTGATTATCAATGCCTAAGGTCCTTTCAGCATGTCTTGCTAGCATAGCATCATAGTGCTCCTTTTCACCAACCGCATCAATCCTATTATAGGCAACACCACCATTAACACGTGGTCTATTCTCCACTTCAGGAGATTTAACAATCTCAGCATCTGACTGATAATGTACCGCCTTTGACTGCCATCTACCAGAAGACACCTTCTCAAGAGCACTCGCATGAGCCAACTTGGAGGCAGCACTAGCACTAGACCAGGCGGGTTGCTCCGGCTCAACAGCACTTGCCACTTCTTTCCTCATCGACCATGCGTTCGGATAACCACCACCACCACCAGTTCCCTGCTCCTTACTACCTCCTAAACTCTGAGGATTCATCCCTACGTGCACTGCATCGGTAAGCCTTGCAGAGTACGAGTTACCCATCCCAACAGGATTTTGAGACACTGGAGTCACTTGCCTGCCTAATGAACTCCCTCCCAGTCCATAATCCGGCCTCACCTCAACACGAGAAGGCGGACCACCACGAATGCTCTCATCACTGATTGTCCTCCGAGGCACCGAAACGCCATCGAGGGGCTTCCTCTCATCCTCATCAAAATTCCTACCAATCGGGGCAGTGTGTGACAGAAACGGGCTTTTATCATCGTAATGCCTAGTTGCTGGTGACGTGTGCGGCCGAGACCAATGATCCGACCGCCCCATCTGTGTTCCCCACGCCAAAGGCCGGTCAAAACCAGAACGATCTGAAGCCCTCACAGTCCTGCAAAAGACCAAAAATACCCAAAAAAAAAAGGTAAGACATTGCACAAACAGATCCATCACGAAGAAACCTCACCATACTAAACGGAAAAAGAAATCATGTACAATTTAAATCCACAGATCTAATTCCTCTCATACACACCCCTTTATTTTTTTATTCGCAAAACCACAAAATCAACAGGGGTTCCCATTTGCGAATAATCGAAGACACATCAAACTAACACAGAAAGATCAAGAATTAAAATACATGGATTGAGAACAAGGAAAAAAAACATTAAAGGGGTGTTACTTACACGCCAGGAGCAGAAGGTAGAGGGAGATCAGAGGGTATAGAACCGCCATGGAAGTCCTTGAGCGTCATGGTGTTACCGCTAACTTTCTTCTTCGACATTCTCCCTCAAAAAATAAAAAAATTTAAAAAAAAATTAAAAAAAAAGGAAGAGAAGAATCTCAGTCCCAAATCCTGAAATTAAGGGTGGTGGTTGCTGCTGGAAGCGAAGGAAAGAAAAGGGAAGATTAAGGAGGGCAACCCCACGAGTGGGAATGGAGAAGCAGAGAACGGAAACAAGAACGCGACTACTATTGGTATTGGGTTTGGTTTGGGGTGCGAAACAAAAGTGAAGAGTGTTGTGGGAGAATGATTGTGAATGATATTCTGTCAACAGTTTTTTTAATTTATTCTTGAAATTTATTTTCCTTTCTAAAATACACTCTTTCTTGATCTTCTTTTTAAATCTATAACTATGATTCCATATTTCCAACTAGAGACATTTAGTTTTAATATTTTAAGATTACTGATTTTTTTTGGTCTAACAGTTTAAAATAAGACATTAAAAATTAAATGATAATGATTGCTTATTTAAAATGCACGCTAATTAACATCAAATTAAGATTATTTATTTTAAGGTAATTATAATTATTTTAACATTAACTTTTTATGTATTTATATCATTTATTTATTTTATTTATACCATAATAGATAAAAGAGAATGCCTCCTCTTGTCACAAAATTTTGTACCATTTTGCATAATCAATAATCAACAATAATTAATATCTATTAACAACTAATTTTATAAAACAAAATATTATTTTTAATAATTGCTTTTTTATTTAATCACTTATAGTAATAACAAGAGATCGGGTTAGATACATACCTATTTGCTACACATAAATAATGGTCTCATTACCCGTTATATTATTTATTGAGTATCCACGAAAGAATAATGGTTGTTTTTTCATACTAGTGGGTGTTTATGAATACTCCTATAATTTTTGTGTTTTTTAATTTAAAAAGAATTTTTTTTAAAATATAAAATTAAATAAAAACTTAAATTTAAAATATAATTCAAATCAAATTACTAATTATAATATGAAGTATATATTTTATTATTAAAAAATTAAAATAGTAAATAAAATTTTATTTAAACGAGTTTCATTTTATAAAAATATTTATCTCTCTAAAACATTTTTTTTCTAAACCTTCTTTCTCATATTCTAACTTCTTCTCTAATTTAATTGAATATATGAGTACATCTTAGGACTTTTAGTGTCAAGAGCAATAAATTTGTTTGTTGACATTTGTAGAATAAATTCTTTTTTTTTTCTTTTCTTAAGTTAATTATAATCTTTGTTATGTGTGACCTTTTAAAAGAGTTGCATGTGATCTTAGTTTTAAGAGAGTTGCATGTGACCTTAGGCAGCTCTATTTGATTCTTTACTTTTTTTGGCCATGAGGATGTGTTCAAATAATTAATTAGAGTTTTTTATGTGCACTTAGAGTTATCTAAATATTTTTTATATGTGTGGAGTCTTTAGGAGTGAGGACTATTCATCTAACATTAGTTTTTCTTGCTCCTACCTTCTACCATGACTAATAGAAGAAAACTTCCCACAAGAAGAAGTTCACATCCTTCTTCTTCCACCTATCATAGAGGTCGTGGTAACAATTTGAGTGGTTAGATCTCCGACAAAGAAAAACACTGAGAGTTCACCACCTTTTAGAAGGAAAGAAAGTTGATCTCTCCCAAGTATGTTGATCTAAACTAGTTTTATATATATGGGTTCCAATTCCCTCTGCAAATCTTTCATCAAGGCATCCAGTCCATCTTGGAGATGCAAGGTAAGTATTATCTGGACTTGGTAAGGGTGTTCTATTTTAATTTGAAGGTACGTGATGGTGTGTACTCTACAAGAGTAAAAGGAGTAGACATTGTGTTAGATGACGACATGTGGACAACAGTGGCTCATATCCAGTTGCGTGAGGATATGGTTATGCTCTCTCAGGATCTAGAAGGCTTTAACAAAATTATGGACTTTCGCTCTTTTCTGAAGGATCCTAAGGCGTACATCAACAATAAGCAGTTGCTTGTGGGCGGTCTCAAGAAAGATGAGAGACTAATCCATTTCTTGATTGTCTGACTACTTTGTCCTCGAGCTTCAAATCATGTGTAGTGCTCCGAAGCTGATGTCATGATTATCTATGGGATAATCAATGACATCCTGATCCATTCGCCCAACCTCATCTTTAACACCATGATGAAGGCCAAGATGTTTCCATACTACCCTCTTTCATACGCTTTATTGGTATCAAGAATTTGTGAATATAAAGGGGTAGATGTCTCAAGAGAAGTGTTTCAGAGTACTCACAATGGAAAGTCAAATTGGGGCTTCTTCCCTCCGCCAGATGGGATTCATCTTGCAAGGTAATACCTATGCCATTGTGATGATATACGATACCCAACTTATATTAAGAAGGAGAAATAACTTAATCACGCATGGCTCTTTTTAATAATGATAAAAAAATGGAGAAATAATTTAAAGGCTTTATATATTTATCTTTTATCTATTAATCATTTTCTTTAAGTTATGTATGAGTTACAAGTTATGAGTACAGGTTATCAAAAGCTTTAAATCAAAGGAATTTTGACCATCATCAAAAAGGGGAAGATTGTTAGCAAAATCATGAAGTTTAGAAGTTTTGATGATGTCTCAAAGTCAAATCTCAAGTGCTCAAATCACGAGAATACTTTCGTGAAGACTTGGTTGTGTTAAAGCTTTTGTGTTTTAGTAGCTTTATGTATAGATATGGTGTTATTTATCCTTGATTTCATGTATTGTATGCTTTAAAATTCTTTTTGGAGTCAGAAAAACTCTATAATAATCAATTAGCACTTAAGAAATTATCACAGAGAGATTTTTAAGTTTGCTAAAAACTCATTTTGTCTCTGGAATAATCGATTACCAACCTATGATAGTCGATTATTCATAATCGATTATGACTTACAATAATCGATTATCACGACTAGCCGTTGGAGTTTTTAGGCATGTTTTTGGCCGTTGTGCATTCATTAAATGCATAATCGATTACCATAAGTGGATAATCGATTATCATAGTTAAATAGTTGACAACATATTTTTTTGAGGTATCCTTGAGTGAGATCTTTATATATTGATTTAAGACTCTCATTCTAAGATACGAAAAATCTTATCTTATTGCTTGTGTGTTGTGATAAGTGTGTTCTAGGGTTTGTGTAACCCTTGTATTGTGACTTTGAGAACTTGGTAATGACATAAAGTGAGAACTTTCATTAGGTTTATGATTGAGTGTTGTTGTTGTTGCTAGGTGAAGTTTGTCATCCTTTGTGAAGATTCAAAGGAGGTGGTCATCCTTCGTGAAACATTCGAATGAGGTGCTCATCCCTTGTGGCCTTCAGGGGAAGTGAGTTTCATCTCTTGTAACTTTTTTTTCTTTGTGATTGTAACAGTTTGTTGATTTTGTGATTGTAACACCCCTTATGGAGTGCCACTAGAAAATAACAAAATCCAAATTTTTACGCCAATTTTTTTTATTAACATCGCGGAACTAAACCATCAAAAGTTTAAGCGTCTTACAACATAAGGTTAAAACCTTACAAATATCAAATTCATTATTCAAAGACATAAAATTACTTTAAAACATGATAAGTCCCCCATAGTTATCCCCATAACTCTCGTCGTGCTACTTCATCTCTGCCTCATCTGCAACGCCATCTACTCCCGTACAAGTACGATCATCGTAGGTGGAAACCACAACCACAACATTTCAGGGTGAGTAACGAAGAACCTAACATAGCATATAATCTCAATATCAAAATATCACAACTTAGATTTTCCTAGTCACAACCTTACATTACAACGCAATATTCAACTCATAACTCAGATCATTACCACTCAGACTATCAAAGTCACAATATTAATAACTCAGATCATTACCAATCGGACTATCAAAGTCACAATATTAATACCTTAGATTATCACTACTCAGACTATCAAAGTCACAATATTACAATACATCACAGTATTAAACTCACGACTCAATCATTTACTCAAGCTTCTGTTGTTTCCTTGAATTTTGTCGTACCAAACCTGTTTCGCAAAACAGGGCGATTCGAGCCGTCTTCCATCGCAACTTCAGACCTATCTCCCCGACTCCTCAAGGAATTACAAGTAAAAACTTCGGTTAGGCGCACCCACCGAGCACTATACTCACACAAGCCGAAGTCATTGGGCGAGACATCCAACCCTCTCTAGTCCCCGCGCACGAGGAAAGGGTGACACTCGAATCTCAGTCTCCGCAAAGACTCAACACACTATTGTATCGCAATACGAACACCACCGATTCGACAAAATTCTAAGGAAATGACAGAACGCTTGCTCTCACAATTTTACCATCACAATCATCACCCAACATCTCTTTCACTCCTCTCCTTCTCATAATTCATTCTTTCCTCTTCCAACAATGGAAGAGAATTCTCAATACCCTCTTACCCATACTCTTGGCCAAAGAGTGTAGATAAGTGCTCCCAACGAGTAAAATTGAATGCTGTCCACACTGACCTTTGCTTGTTATTTTACTCATAAATCTTTGTACATAACTCCAAATGAGTTCATTTCTTTTTTATTGGAAACTAGACTCAAATATCTTTCTTTGAACACAACACTCAAAATTTTTGGACTACAGGGCTAGCTGCAGTAAAATTATTAAAAATCGAAAAATTTAATCACGCTCTGGTATGCTCAGCTTTGACCTTTGATGACGTTTTTGCTCATTGCTCTCTCTACCGAACTCCAATTGAGTTGATTCTTGCTTTGTTGGAAACTAGACTCAAATATCTTTCTTTGGACACATAACTCGAAATTTTTGGACTACAGAGCTAGCTGCAGTAAAATTATTAAAAATCGGAAACTTTAATCATGCTCTGGTATGCTCAGCTTTGACCTTTGATGTCTGTTTTGCTCATTACTCTCTCTACCGAACTCCAATTGAGTTTATTCTTGCTTTGTTGGAAACTAGACTCAATTATCTTTAATTTGACTACTCATACGACTATTTTAGACTTCGGAAAGGATCTCAAATAAATCTTGGAAAATTCGCAAAAGTTCATTTTTAGCTTCTGCCTGTTATACCCAAAATTTATACAATTATATAAAAATAATTAAATGATAATGAATTATAACATATAATTAATTATATAAAAAATAAAAGAAATATATTAAATATGTGTCTTAGAAATAATTTGATAGGCCCTTAAATAAAATCACAGAAAAGAAAAATAAATATATAATTAAATGTATTATAAAATGAAAAATAGTTTAGAGTTCTAAAAAAGTTTTGCCATATCAACTTAATCAAGTGGTTGAGAGATAAGGAAAAATATTTGAGCAAAATAAAAAAGTTATTCAAATGAAACAAAAATTGATAATAAAATAATAGAGAAAATAAGTTTTTTATATTACTAGTAAATGAAAAATTTATACTATTGAATGCTTAAATTGAGAGTTAAATATTCTCATGGAAAAAAAATACACAAAAAATAAAAATATTAAAAGAGTAGAAAAATATGTTATAGATGTAAGTGAATTTCATTACAAATCAAACAAGAAAAATAAAATAAAGAGAGTGTGTAGTATATATATATATATATATATATATATATATATATATATATATATATATATATATATATATATATATATATATATATATATATTACTTAATAGATTATGAATATTTTAATAATTTAAATAGAAATTGGGACGAAGATGAATATTATAACATATATGAGAACGAGAACGTGAGATATGTACATACTCATTCCTTTTTTAATCTAATTGAAAAAAAATCAAGTACTACTAATACATGTACCCAATCAATCAATGTGAGAATTATTCGTCAAGGATAAATTGCAAAAACAAGTTTATTTGATATCTTTCTCACTCTTTTCTCTTATACCATATTGCTCATCCACACAAATTTGCTTATTTGTGATAATTTATTATCCACTCCTCTATTTACGACTTTTTATTTTTAATACCCCTAATTAAAACATTTTGTTCAGTATTAATAATATGGTATTACTCGAATATAATCCAATTGCGGATCTTGAACTTAGTACTACTCATATATAAAAATAAAAAATTGAAGGTTTAAGATTTAGGTTCTATCAATTTAAATATATAATATAATATTTATTAATCTAGTGTTTAGTGAGACTTTTTCGAGAGAAATTAAGACTTAATGGTATACATGTAAACACATTTGTTGTTTGATAATAAGACATATTGTATTTAATATACTGTTTATTTGTTTAGCTTTGTCTAGTTGGAGACCATGGCAAGAAAACACACACTGATAATTATACTCACTTATTGTCTACATGTAGTTGTACGGTTTCTTATGATTCATTTTTTCTATCATATATATTATATTATTTATTGTTATTATAAATTAGTTAACATTAATATGATAAAAAAATCTTTTTTTAAAGTGAGACCAAATCTACAATATTTAAAATAATGAGATGAAATTGAAAAATAAAATCACCTTAGTTGTAATAAAAAGTTAATTTAACAATTTATTTTTCATCCTATTTTTTCTCCTAACATAAATAAATAAACTCTTCTTTTAGGAAGTGTTTTGATTGAAAGATAGATATGAGAGCATAAATTTGAGAGGAAAAGGAAATGAAAGTGATTTGGATAAGGAAAATTGTGATTTGGATGAATTGGAGAGGAAAAGGAACTGAAAGTGAAAGTATGATTGTTTGGATAAAGAAGATGGATGTGATTTGGATGAATTTGTGATTAAAATTTTGTATAAAATGATATGTTTTAATTAATAAAATTAAATAATTATCATTTTATTTTTTAAAATTAAATGAGATAGAAATTTAAGTGTAATATTATTATTAAACTAATATATTGTGTATATTTTTAAATATTTACAAACTATTTAAACTTTAAAAATAATAATTAAAAATAATAACTAAAATAGTAAAATTGGAAAAACAAAAAGTATTTATATAGTTATAGATAAAATTATAAATAAAATAAATTTTAATTATTAAAATAAAAATATTATAAGCAATATTATGTATAATTATTTTAATTTAAAAGAATAGTTATTAAAATGATAAAAAAAATAATTCTTTTATAAAGAGTAATTATTTAATTAATAAAGTAATTTTATAAATAAAGAAACTGAAAAATAATATTTTTATTATAAGTAATTATTTAATTTAAAAGATAGTAATGAAGAAAATATATATATAATTATTATATTATTATTAGTATTATATTGTTATTATTATTATTTTTAAGCAGTTTATTCTTCTCGTAAGTATTCTTCCTCTCCTTCGGCCCTCAACATAGGGCACCAGCAGGCAGCTCCACCACAAACGCATCATGAGGGCACCTTCACCACCAACGTCGACGCATAACAGCCCCACAGCAGAGCAGCACCAATGAAGAAACCAACTACGGCCACCACCACCTCTTCCAAACGCATCCACAATCATATCTGAACCAGCAGAATCGATTGTCATGGGGGAGAATGGTTCTCACCTCCCATTCTCGCACAGGCACAGTGTAACAAGGGCCATTTTCTAATTTTACTCTTCATCCCCTCAAATCTTCTCCATTAAGAGAGGATCATTCTCGCCTGCAATTTCCCCAAATCACTTCTCACTCCCCCAAACATTATACCTTCCTTCTGCATCTCCTCTCTGTGCTCACGCGATGTCCAAGAAGAACCTCTGCAAGCCCTTTTATTTTCTTTTGCGGCGCTCTTTAACTTCATTTCCTCAGCGCTTCACTTCCAATTTTCCTCCTCACATTAAACTCTCTCTTCTTCATCATGCATCACCTCACCATCCTCCTCCCCGCGCTCACACCTTCGATTTCAACTGTTCTCCCGGGTTTTCCTCGAAAAGTTTATGCTCTAAATCTGCCGTGGAAATCCAAAGTGGGTGCTGGAATTGCCATGCTGCCCCTCATTCCGCACCTTTCCTCGTATGCGACTCGTGTCGGTGCATTCAACCCGTCGATTGTTCCACTGACTATTTTGAGATATTTGGGGTGTAAGCTTCCGGGGCTTTGTTTTTTTCTTCTGGGTGCTGAAATTGCTTCCAAAGTTTTCTTCTTGAGTTCGGTGTTTTTAGTTCTGTTGACACCATTATCCCATCTGAGTTAGAGTTTTATTTTTTATTTTTATAATTTGTGTAGTAGAAGTTTGAATTAAGGTTAGCATAGCTCAGTGATGTGAAATTCCAATTCTGACATAAAAAATTAAGGAATTGCTTAACAATTGATTTGGTTTTCGCCTTGTTTTTTGGTGCTTTTCTGTTCTACTGATACCATTCTCCGATCGAATTGGAGTTTTATTTTGATAATTTATGTAATGAAAGTTTGCATTAAATATTAACACAGCACAGGGAGGTGAAATTTCAATTCTGTTAGAAGAATACTAAGAAAAAAAAAATCAATTGCGTATGTAAGTTTTCTTCTTATGACAACTTATTGGGTTTTCACCTTGGTTGGTCAATTGCAATGGAAAGCAACAAGTATGCCCAGGGATATGGTTGCCTCAGTCTGTTTTGAGACACTGAATTAGGAAAAGTTAAACTTTAGTATTCCAGGAAATTAATTGTCCGTGTGTGTTTTTTTAGCGTAGTTCATTGCTTAATCCATTTTCTTGCAGCATAAAATGTATATTCGTGTCTTAGTTAAGTTTTGGAGTTTCATTGCTGGATTATGAATGTGCGTGCTTTAGTTTTTGGGATGAAGGAATAAAAATATATTTATTTAATGGATGCATTATTGTCTATAAATTTATAGATGAGCTAAGAAGTTAAAAATCATTTTTACTTTTTTTTTTTTTAAATTTTAAACAGGGAGAGGAAGTATGATCAAGAAGGTGAGAATTTGGAGTTCAAGTACAAAGAGTGGCAAAAGAAGCTGCATCCTGATTTAGTTCATTCAAAATCTCAGGTTGGTATTATGGGACATCCTTTTTTCTTATTTTAAGTTCTTGTTTTTCTATTTGATTTTTCTTTCTACTCTTTTTGTTTTAAGGGGATGGGGGAAGGCAGTGAGGTTGAATGAGGTTTTGGAGAAACTAAAAGATTTTGTTTTCCTTCAATTGGTTAGAAAGAAAGAGATTTTGCTGCTGAACAATCTGCAAGGGTTATTGATGCGTACCGTACACTTAGCAAGCCTTTGTCAAGAGGAATTTACTTGGTAAGAATACTTCCATCAAAGATTCCAAATTGATGATGCTTCATTACAGTAACAAATTATCTGAATTGGGGCATATACATCAAACATGCCATCTAACTATGCTTTCCATCGATGTAGTTAGTTATATATTGTTCAATTTCAATTGTTTCTCTGTTGGTGTTACCATGTAAGGCTGTGCCATTTCTTTTCAGCTGAAGCTTAATGGAGTAGAAATCGATGAAGAGCAGACAATATCAGATCCAGAACTACTGGCAGAGGTAACAAAAGAACCTTATTGCTTTTCAATGTGAAATTTTCTTTTAAATTCCTTTCCATGATACTTAAAATATAAGTGAAGCTATTTCTTTGGAAAATGGGTGGATAGTTATCCTCTTTGAAGTTAAATCACCTCTCACACTCAAGGTTCATTTGTGACCATTATCTGTAAATGGGAAGTTTGGCAATTGTGTTGTCATTGATGGCTAGTTTAGTTATTTCTCTTCAGAATTTGGAATCCCATTTCCATTTAGGACTTGATTGTGCCGATTTTTGGAAGACTGACTTACTTTATAAAGAGAATAACATAAATTTTATGTGTAAAATGTGCAATTCAGTTAGGCATACGTTCAAGGGGATGAAATAAGCATTTTATCACTTGGAAAATGTTTTCTTCTTTTCTTGCTTGTTCTGCGCGCTATTGTTTCTTCTTTTCTTGCTTGTTCTGCGCGCTATTGTTTTTAAGTTCTTTCTGTGGAATATCTCAGCTTCTGTTTTTCCAGAACTTAAATTGAATTCTGAAATTTGTATGGTGAGATTAGTAGTATAAATTATTGAATATCTTTTATCTCATCTTTCCATCTTCTTCTAAAGGAAAATCCGGCTTCAAAATTTTATTGCTAAATTTTACTACAGATTCTTGAAATCAGGGAAGCAGTTGAAGAAGCTACAAATGGGGACGCTTTGAATGGCATTCTCTCCCAGGTATGCATGAAATCTCCAACAAGGCTGAATGCTGCTAAGAGAATGCATAATTGGTTCTAGTGTAGATTTTGAATTATTTTTACCTTCATGTTGTTTCTTGATGTCATCCTTTGATTGGTCATCCAGATGCAGGAGAAGCTGCAAAATTGCTCTAATACCTTAGGTCATGCTTTTCAAAACCAGAATTTTGAGGAAGCAAAATTGGCAATCAGGAGAATGACTTACTATAGTCGTGTAATTGATGAAGTCATAAAGAAGCTTTGATATAGGTATATCAACGTTTTCTTTTGCTTGATTCATTGGGATACACTTTGTAGAAGATGAATGATATTTGAAAGGAATAATTGTTACGTGGGATATAATGCTTGTGCCTACCAAAAGTTGGTAAATTGAAAAGAAATGATAATGGCCATCATCTCATCCATAATGTCTGTTTTAATGCAAATTGAGTGAAAAAGAGCTGAAAGTGGGAGTTAAAAGCAATTGTTATTGCTTAAGACATACTCAACACAAATTCCCCTTTACATACTAGAGTTCATAAGATGAGGCTGATCAGGAAATTTAAAGGCTACTATTTCTCACCTGTTACACTCCTATCACGCAAGAGAAAGAGTTGAATAACCCATTGCCAGTCCTTCCGCATCTGTTTTTCTGCTAAGTTTGTGGCCTTAACCCTTTGTCATTTTGTTTCTATTTCACTTCTCTTATAATATGTCTGAAAAGTCTTCCGGTGCAACTTTTGTTTGAATTTATAAAACTGGAAATCGTCTCACCATATATTCACTTTTGACAAAAGGATGTTATTATCTTCATTTTCTACCCAAAGTATGCACACTCAAGCACAGGTCTGCATGACTATTTTAGTGAAAATGATTCTATCAGCTAATTCACTTATGTTAAACTCGGTATTTACAAGGTCCAAATCAAAGAACAAGACTATAATTCTTAGATAGTCATGAACATGAATCTGTGTAAAATGCTTGGAATTTTGTGTGTGCGGTTCAAATGGAATTGATGTCATGAAGTGTTCTTTAGTTTTCTTTAGTCATTTAAGACTTGCTTTGGTAGTTTCTTTACTGGTATTCTTTCTGTTTTAGTTCAGTTCTTACTTTTAGCTTGTTTAGCCTAGTTTTAGAGTGTTTTTGTAGGTTGAGTAGTGAAATTTTGAGTTTATTGTATAATTTAATTTTGAGTTGATTTCTAGCTTTCTTTAGTCATTTTAAAGTTGCTTGAATACATTTTACCTCTGTTTTTACTAATTTTTCCAGATTTGCACATTTCTCATTTTGCTAGCTTAGCTCTTAATTTGTAGATGATAGATAGAGTGTCTAATTTGAGTGGATAATTTTTAGTCATGTTTGTACAGTTCCATACATTGAATTGAGTGATTTTTACATGATGAATCATTTGCAAAGAACAGTTTTGACAAAAGTGAACCTTGAGAGATTTGAACTTGAGTTTTTCTTGTGTGTGCATTCATGAAAATGACATTCTACGCTTTGCATTATTTTTCTTCATAACTGATCATTTGATGTGCATTCTTAATGTGATCTAGGCCCTCCTTGAATTAAGGCACTTGCCAAATATAGTCTACCTTGGAAAATTTTCCCTAGCACCTATTTTTGAGCCTGTTTTAGCCTTTTATTCAGATTTTTAAGTCCATTGTCAGCCTTGGACCTGTAAAACCAGATTATACCCTGTCCTAGAGCTGTGAGGTAAAGTAGGCTGTGTGTTATCGGACATTGTTGAGTTCAAGTGTGGGGGTATCATTGAAAAAGAGGCATGTGACTGAGTTGATGACTGAAACAGTTTGTGAATCATTGAAAAATGAGAGAAAAAGCTGGAACAAAATGAGAAAATTCTGGTGAAGAAAAATAAGATGGGTATAGTGTTTCAAAAGCATCCCCAGGTCAAACAGACACAACAGCTGTAGACAGGCAACCAGAAAAGGTTGGCCTTAAAATGGTCAGGAAAGATGAGGAGAGCATTCAAGATCTGTCTTCATCTTTTAAGAGTGTTAAATTAAGTACCTCAGAAAAAGAGAAGGAAGTATCCAAATCATATGAAGCAGTGGTCAAATCCTCTTCCAATCTAGCTATTAAAAGGAAAGATGCACATTCTGTTTCCATATCAGAAAGACCATATGATGAGGAAAACAATAATTCCACAAGGAAATAATTGCAATGTGAAGGGGAGACAAGTAGAGTTACTGCTAATGGTGGTGCTTCCACTTCCAATTTTGATCGTGACAATGTTAAAGAGAAATTCCAGGTAGAAAAAGTGGGTAGATCGTGTGAGACTAAACTCAAATCTCCCTTAAATCTGCTGGTGAAAAGAACCTAGCCGTACTGTTACTTGGGCGGATAAGAAAATCAATGGTGCTGGGAATAATGATCTTTGTGAGGTTGAAGAATTTGGAGATATTAGAAAAGAATATGAATCACGAGGTAACGTAGATATTGCTGATGATGAGGATATGCCACGTCAAGCATCAGCAGAAGCTTGTACAATTGCAATTAAGCCAAGCATCAGAAGCAGTTGCATCTGGAGACTCAGATGTCACTGATGCTGGTAATGACTGCTTCTTTTAGGAGTTCTCTATTTAAATATTAATTGGTTTCCAAAGGGTTTTTCATCTATCAATGAATCTTGTGTAGTTTCTGAAGCTGGAATTATTATATTGCCTCTGCCACATTATGCTGTAGAGGAAGGTACTATGGAGATGCTGCTATGCTACAAAATGATTCGGTTACTCTGAAATGGCCAAGAAAGCCTGGAATTTCGGACATTGATTTCTTTGAATCTGATGACCCATGGTTTGATGCCCCACCAGAGGGTTTCAGTTTGAATGTAAGTCTAGTGAAATTTTTTAGAAACATGTCAATCTGTTTTAGTTAATGTGGGATCTCCAAGAGAGAGAAATGAAAGAAAGCCAAAAACAATTACAGTTGAATTGGTTGAAATGGTCCGAATTTTACAAATATGTGTTAGTGCGTAGAAGAATGGCAAGAAAGTGAAATGAGGTGGGAAAGAGGGAAGGAATGAAAGCAAAGATAAGTGACTGTTTAGGAACATGGAAATGCAAGGACTAATTGTTGGGGCCAACGTCTGTGTCTCTTGTCTTATAAGTCAACAGTGATAGGTGTAGCTATCACAATTCCACTCCTACCTAATAAATTCTTACTATATATCATTTTATTTATTTTCTTCTTTTCTTATTCCTTTCAGATATCTTTCAAATTTCCTTAATTTTAATTTTAAATGTTTTAAATAATATGAGAAATAAAACCCAACAATAGAAAAATGAATAAGTATTAACAATTATATTTAATTTAAAAATAATATACATATTATGTAAAATAATACATTGCAATAATTAAGTTTTAATTTAATAAAATACACTGATGTTAGTATATTAAAAGTTGATCAACCAATTAGAGATGATCATTACTATAACTTTAAGATAGTCTTTTGCAGAATTTAACTAGTTCATTCACGGTGGTTAATGATTGAAAGACAGTACTTTTTACTCTACTGGCTGTGTTTTTGTATGTATCAGATATCATTTCTCAAGTGAGTGTTTTTGTATATTTTTCAGGCAAAAGCAATTGGTCAGACATGACATGGTGAGGAATATATGCTGATGGAAGTTATTGGCTTTCAGTAAGAAAATAGGATCTGAAGCAAAAGCTTTTGCTTTTAAGTAAATATATTATATGCAGGTGTTCATTGCTTTTAAGGAATAAACCAAAGGAGAAAGTGTTGTGATTTCTCCAATCTTAGGTATATTACCATATGTGTTCATAATATGTCCTTGAAATTACTTTTTGGAGTCAAGGGAAAAATAGATATCAAGATGGCAACCTGAATTCTTGGTGTTTCTGCTACTTTAAGCTAAAAGCTTTGTTTTGAAATTCACGTTGCTGAAAACTTCAAGCTATCATACTGTTATGAATTAAAAGTAAAATCTGGTGATTGCAGTTCTGAAGTTGTGGCCATTCTGGAATTTTGACAGTTTTTTTACCTTTTATTTTAAATCTTTTGATCAACAAAATGCACTGCTTATTTTGTTTAGTTTTTAAGTTTTGGTCAATATCAGGGTTTTTGTTTTTGGTCAACATTATTTTTAATTTAATTAGTTTGTTTTCTTTGCAAAAGAAATGAGTTTTGTTTTAATTAATGTGAAACATGAATTTTTTTATTTACATAAATCGAAGTTAGCAACACCTATCAAAGATAAAAGCTTCAAAGACTATTTTTTTTTACTCATGCTAGTTGACGTATTTTTTTATAATAGTAATAATAATAATAGGATTAACGTAAGTAAATTTTTAGTTGGTGTTAAGGTTATTTTTCAATTAATATTAACTAGACACCTCTTACGATTATCTTTTAATGATAGCATTATTGTTATTGTTTTTTTTTCGGAGTTATGATTTTTGTTTTTAATTTCGATTGGAGAAATTTTCTAAATAATATTGTTTTGGTCAATGTTGAAAGAGAGAATTTAACGGACTTCGGTGAAAAGGTCGATACAAGATAACCTCAACCAATTCCATTGAAAAACTAATTTTGTCCACTGTCTAACAAATCATTAATGATGTTCTAATGAATTTTTAATTTCATCAAATCAAATGAAAGAACTTTCATATTAAATATTATTAGATAATGACTTATAATTTTAAGTTAACTATTTAAATCTGGGCATGAACAAGGAGATATTACTGTATAAAGGACAAATATTTGACATTAAGTCTTTTTTTATTTAAAAAGTCGTTCAGGAATTATACTATTTCTCATCTGAATCTTATTACTTTTCCACAAGCTTGCAATATTTAAATGTTTTCTAAAAATTTGTTAAACTATTTTAAATCTTAGAAATTCATGAATTTATTCGAAATATATTAAACTCAAAAAATCTTTTAAAAGATAAATATTTTAAAAGTCCTATATTACATTCCTAACCAAAATTATTTTATTTCAAAAGATCATTTAATTCATTTTGTAATAATCATGTGACGATAGTGAGAAATTTGAGAGAAAAAAATGCACCCTTGCAAATTTTTAATATAGAAATATTTCCTAGCAAATTTATATTTTTTATTAATCTATTTTTTTCGATGGGCTGATGACGAATAAACTAAAATGCAAACATCTCGAGCATTGTTTTCTCGTCTAGCATAAGTTTGTGTTTTTATTTATTTATTTATTATATCTAGTTAAAAAGTAATTAGTGACAAATTTTTTTAGCTTTTCTTTTTAATTTTTTGACAAAAAAAGGGAGAAAAATGTTTTGCAAGCTTCACAAGACACAAAGATAAGAAAAAGAACAATATATCATACGTACTTTTGACTCACTTTTTTTGGATACTTCAAGAAAGGCAAAGAAGTTGAAAAATCAATTAGAAACACTCTGCTAAGATAGCTTAAAGAACGCACCAAAAAGTAATCAAACTCTTAATTATATATTGAATCTAAGATGTATATTTACAATACTTATATGATTTTTTATTTTTTTATAAAGCTTTGGTCATAAACATCCAAGTCTTAGTTACATGTGAAAATTGAATTCCTATTCGAACTGTTAACATACTTTGTTATTCTTAATATACCCTATAATATGCTATTCTAGAAAATACTAACTTAAGTATATTTTCATGCTATTTTTGTTATATTTATTTTATATTTTTTATATTTATATTTTTTAAATTGTCTTGATAATTTTTTTCAAAGTTCTTTAGTTGAAATTTTTGTTTACATTATCACATATTTATATATTTATTGAATTTTAGTTGATTAATTAGAATAAGTAGTCCGTGTATATATTTTCAAGCTATTTTTGTTATAAAATAATCTTTATTTTATATTTGTTTACATTTATATTTTTCAACTCGTCTTTTTGAGAATTATTTTTCTAAGTTCTTTTATAGTCTCTTAATACATTATTACAATATCATTTTTTATTCTTCTATTAATTAGTATGACATCAATGACTTTATATACTATGAAACAAGTTTTAATCTTAATATCGTGTTGATAAAAATAAGGCTTAATACCTCTTTTGGTTTCTCGAAAGAGGGGAATGTTCAAATTCGTCCTACATTTTTTAAAAAGTTAAAAAGGGTCCCAACTTATGAAAACAATGTTTAAGTTAATCCTTTTTGGTTACGACGTCAAATTTTTAATGGTGCAGCTGCCATCCTGGACAAAACATAATGACGTGTCTAGTTTATGTCATTGCGTGGCAGTGTAAGGTTAAATGATGTGTAAAATTTAAATTTAAAAAAAGATATTTTGATAGAGGGTAGGGGCTGCTTTCTCTACGTTAAAGAAGATGTTGATGGCGTGATGAAGACTGGCGATGAAGGGTTTGCTTACATGTTCGAAGAGTTTGATGTTTGGTTGGGTGATTTTCGCGAGAGGATTAAACGTTTTTTATTCGTGATGAACTCGCGATTAGGGTTCCTAATTTGGGATTTTTTGTCCTGCAATTAGTGTTCATGTGGAATTTAGTTTTCGCAAATTCTTGGCGGCTATGGATGAGGCTCGATTTGGGTTTCTTTAGATATCTGTAGTTTCGAAGGAGGAAATTGGTGGAGGTTGCCACTTGACTACTTTTCTGACCCTGCCTTTGACTGAAACACCAAGAGTTGCGGAGTACCTCTTCCTTTGCAGTTCTTTCACTCCATCTTCTCCTGTTACAGTATATAAATAAACGAGAATCATCTAGAAAAAAAAAAGTCTAAAACCTTGGAGAAGTTCAAGTTTTTTTAGCAAAGGGTAATTTTCTTCCACAAATTTAAGCAGCAATTCTCGAGGTCCAGAAACAAAACGCACTCGAACCAGGCGAGTAAGGATGACACCACAATCGACGCATTTGGAGGGATTCTCGGCCATGTGATTGCTTCCGTGGAGATCCATTGTTGATCTGCATCCGCTACAACTCGATTTCAATTGCAGGTCCATCGACATTCTCCGCGCCTCAATAACAAACCCCAGAGGAAACGCTCACCGATTCCAAGAAACGCACAAATCTTAGGGTTCTTCCCCTAGGTGCCTAAAGAAACGCTACAACATTACAAGGAAAATGAACATAAAAAATAGTCAATGAGTATTAGTTAACAAACACGAGAATCCAAATACAGATTTAATCTGCCACATAAACTTCAATACCTGATGGCTTGCCCAGTATAAGCGCCATAGTTGACTAGAATTAGGTTTATCATTTAGGAAGGCACTGACTGACAACAATTCTACTCGTAATTTAGCCCAAAATTTTGCTGCCTTTTTATATATTTCCTAATGTTATTGAGCAAAATAAGATCATAAGACAAAAATTTGAGTTTTGTTTTTGAGTTTTTTCGAAGGTATGGCGGAGAAGATGATGGTGCTTTTTGGTTTTGTTGCACTGGTAGCTTTAGTGGTGGTTTGAGATATTGACGATGGCGTTTGTGGCTCTAAGAGGTGGAAGATGAAGCTGACGTATCAAGCAACTCTTCTTCTTTTTTTAAATTCAAAATTAACACGAGTGTGCCATGTATGAGAAATAGTGAAAAATTTGACGCCGTAACTAAAAAGGATTAACTTAAACATTTTTTTTCATAAGTTGAGACCTTTTTAACTTTTTAAAAAAGTAGGACGAATTTAAACATTCTTTCTCTTTCGAGGGACCAAAAGAAGTATTAAGCCTAAAAACAAATAATAACATATTATGTGTCTTTTTAAGTTTGAAAAGAAGTATATTATAGAGTTGAATTTAATGCAATACATTTAACCGTGTTTATTTATTTATGGATATTTAGATGTAAAATCATAACTATCAATACTTTATACTTTTCTTAATTTTTATATTGTAATTGTGAACAAATCTATATTTTTATCTTGAATCGTCCATGAAATTAAGTTGGGTAATTTGTTGTGTGTGTAGAGTTATAATTTTTTGTTTTTTATTTATCATTATAAAAAATAGTTTTATTAATTTATAAAATTAATTAAGAAATTATAAATACATGTGAATTAAAAATTAAAAATATAGATTAGAAATTATATAATATTTGAATTATGGTGTCATACTATGTTTTGTAGTAATGCATAGTTTTTTAACCACTAAAGACATAAATAGTGACGGTTATTTTACTTTTTTTTATAACAACTATTTTCAGTATATACTATGTATATGTATATACTTTTCTTCTTTTTTTTAAGCAGGGATGACAAAAATGACTAGGTCTGGCGGGCTAGACTGGTCAATCCATCCATCTCAGTCATCTTGTTAGCTTGTCCATCTTAGCCATCCTAGCTAGCATGCCCACACTAGCAATCCGACCATCTTGTTAGTTTTTTTTTTATCTAAACAATCTTGTCAACCCGTTCATCCTAATCATCCAATAAGCCTGATTCATCCCGTCCAATTTGTCCATCCCGACCATTCTCGTCAACCCAACCATCACACCATCTTATCTATCTCAATCATCCTAACAATCTCATCCATCTCGACCATCTCGGTAATCCTTTCAATCTCATTCATCCAACCCATCCCATCAACTCGTCCATCCCAACCAACTCGACAGCTTGGCCATCCCGTTAGTCAGGCCATCCCGCCTATCCCGACCATCTAGGCTAGTCTAGCCAGATTGACTAATGCATCCATCTGGCCATCTAGTCAGACTGACCCATCCTGATCATCTAGTCAACTTGATCCATTTCATCCATCCTTGTCAGCTCGACCATCCCGGTCAGCCATCCATCTCGATCATCTCGTCTGCCTGTCCATCCTGGTCGTCTAATCATTCTGGTTATCCCGTCAATCCGTTCATGTCGGCCATGTAATCAATGAGCTGTTAAATAATCTTTTGTATAGTTTAATAATACATTATGTTAAATTGTCTTGTATTCTATTACTCCATCAAAACTTAATATTATTTATTATAATTAAAAATACTAACAATGAATGATTCCCATCAAGACAAAAACCGAATTGTTAAAATCAGACTAACCAAAATAAGTAATTGATACTAACAATATTGGCTTTATGATTTTTAATTTTTAATATTAAATTTTTTTCCAAGTAAGTTCACAAGTTACTACCACCCTTCCCATTTATGTGTTTTTAGAGGAAAATAAGTATGTACTAGACTCAAATTCTCAAGATGAAGTTATTTTTCACTTCGTCTATGTTTATCTCTTTTATTTGTTTATTTATTTATTTATGTTTTGAAAATGCTCTCTCAAAAATTAAAGCAAACAGCGATACATAGTCTAAGTTAATTCGTATTAAACATTTTCCGATCCATTTGGTAGATGCATAACTAGTCTTTAATTATTCTTGAATACTATTAAATCGGTATTCAATTGTTTGGTAGGTTTTAATGAAAGTGTAAATTAAATTAACGTTTTCATAATAAATTTACCGTATTTTTTTTTTAAAAATGATTAAAAATTTATATGAAATAAACTAAAAATAATTAAATATATAACAAAATTAATTTAGGACGAAGAAAAAAGACTATGTATTACTTTAATTATTAAAAAAAAATATGATAACATGTATTTTGTTTGTTTGGAATGATAACATATTAATGAATATGCTCTACCAAACAAATATTAATAAATAAGTTTACCTTGCCTAAAACAGGTTTTTATATAATTTGGCGTAAAAATTTCATTGCTAATTAAATCTAAATTGCTATTTGTATAGTAGTGTAATATATGGCAAAAAAAGAATGTTAGTTTTCTCTTGTAACAATGTATACCTCCTTACTTACCCCATTTTTTTATAGTTAAAACTGATTTAAAGATAAACTAAAAAAAAAAAAATTAAAACTTTAAAAATTATTAAAATTAGTTTCAATAAAAAATGATCAAGTTAAAATTAATTGTCTCATATAGAAGATCATTTTATTGATTTTAAAAATATTTAAAATCACTTTAATCAACATAATAATTATTTTAATAGTTTAAAAATACATAAAAGTATTCAAATACATACATTTAAAATTTTTTAATTTTAAAATATAACATTTTATAAGTAAGGAAAGATAATTACGATTTATTAATATTTACTTTATAATATTGTTTAAATATCAATTGTGTAAAAAAATATTTTTAAACTTCTACTGTTGAATAGTATTTTTAGAAAACAAAAATAATTTCTTAAAGGAAATTAATTAATAATGTAAAATATTTATTTATGAGGCTTTTCGCAATATTATGTTTCATGGAAATATTAAAATAATAATAATAATAGTAATAATAACTATACTTATATATAAAAATATTTACATTCATTTTCTCTATATCTTTTAAATAAATATTTATATTTTGTATATTTTTTAAATTATAGTTACCTCCCATATATTTTAGTAAAATATCATTCATATTACTTCTTTTATTTAAAATATTATATTGATTTGAATTTAAACGAAAATAAAAAGTTAAATGTTTACAATATAAAAATGAAGAATTTTATTAAAAGGTTGAATGTTTTAATTTATTATTCTGAATTTTGAATCTGTGTTCATGGTCTGATAACCTAATGACATTTAAGAAATATTAGGAAAAATAACAAAATCTTCTTATAATTAATTTACTTATATTTTGTTTACAATTTTCTAATTTTTATATTTTAAAACTTTAATTTTCATAAATTTTTTGTTTAACATTTAGTAGTTTTAATAAATAAGGAATGTGATGATACTCTATTTAAAATAAGATACTTTATTTAAAGTAATAATAAAAAAGGGTGATCTGATATGATATTTGTACGGGTCTTTCAATTATAGAAACCTTACTTTCCACTAAACTTCATTTAAGAAGACATAGGAGATGAAAGAAGATTATTATAATTAATTAATTCAATTTTTTACTTTAAAAAATCTTTTTAAATTTTTACGTTTCAAAACATTAATTTTTGAAAGTTTTTTATTTAAAATTAAAAAAATATATTATTTTTAAATAAAATAAAAAACGTATTTCATCATATTAAACATATAAGATACATATGTGTCGCTTATTATAAAAAAGAATTTTTTTTGATACAGATAGAAAAAAGAACAAGTATATATTTAAAATTAAAAGAATATAATCTTTTAAGAAAAGTGTAACTTTTTACTTACCAAAAAAAAAAATGGAATTATGGATCTGTCTTTTCATGTTTTCTTTTGGCTCCTTAACACAGCGTACTTGATGCCCTCTCCCATGCTTAAAATCTGCATTTTTCTCATCATTGCACAATTTCCATTCTTCTCTCTCACGGTTTTCGGAATTTCACTTTCACTTACATTCATGACCTTGCTTCTTCTTTACTCTACTTGCTACTGTTGAAGGTCTTCCTCACTCTGTAGCTCTACCACTATCTTTGCCCTCTGTCTTTATTCACATGCACGACAATATTCTCTTCATCCCTCTGTAAGAAAACCCTCTTTTTCTTTCACTATGAAAAGATTTACATGTTCATCCATTCTTGCATTTTCATTTTCTTGTACTTTATTTTATTGTAATTTTTTATTTTTAGAGATTTAGATGTGTATACTTTTGTCTTTTGTTTTTATTATTTGTTTTGTTTACTCCTATTGGATGAGTCACGTGTAAGACTGACTAATAGTTGTTTTATATTCTTTTGAGCGTAAGACTGACTGATAGTTGTGTTATATTCTTTTGAGCTCAACTTGCTTTTAGTAAGTTTATGCCATTTTTTATTCTTATGTAATGAGATTGTGATTCACTGATTGTTCATTTCACCAGTGTGTGGTGATTGCTTAGGCTTTTAAATTTTAAGCAAGTTGAGTGGAATGGATGATGACACGAGTCATTCATTTACTGCAAGCTTGAGGTTTTTGAAATTATCCCTAGGGAAAGTCTAAAGCGTTGTGGGGTGTCTCTCTCAGCTTTGTTGGAGAAAGATGAGATGAGAATTAAGAAGAATAGAGTCTGTATTATTAAACTGAAAAGTAATGTTGCTTATATACAGTGTGCATTATATACAGTGTGCATAGAATATAACCGTAAAGCAACAGACAAAATGATGAAAGTGCAAGCTATTAAAGTTGTTTGACTTGACTTTCTCAATACTCCCCTTCAAGACAAACTCACAGCACTGGTCCTAACTCCAATTTCCTTTCTTAGCCACTCAAACCTGTTAATCTTCACTGCCTTCGTAAAAATATCAGCTAGCTGGGCTTCAGTGTTGCAGTAGGTCAAGGCTATTCTTCCTTTGTTTACCATATCTCTGAGAAAGTGATATCTCACCTCAATGTGCTTGCTTCTACCATGGCTCACAGGGTTTTTTGAGAGATTGATTGCAGAAACGTTGTCTATCTTCAACAACAGAGGTGTTGTTACTGGAATCATCAACTCCTTCAATATTTCTTCCAACCAAACCCCCTGACAAGCTGCATAGCTACCCGCTATGTACTCTGCTTCACAGCTGGACAGAGCCACCACGGGTTGTTTCTTCGAACACCACGAAATGGGAGAACCATTCAGCATAAACAAATAGCCTGATGTGCTCTTCCTTTCAACACAGTCTCCACCATGATCTGAATCAGTAAACCCAATGAGTTTTAGACTTCCTCCATCAGTGTTGTGCTTCCCGAATGGAAATAATATGCCAAAATCTGCAGTGCCCTTGACATATCTCAACAGTCTTTTCGCTGCAAGCATATGCGTCTTCTTTGGCCTTCTCATGAATCTGCTTATCAACCCTACGCTGTATGAGAGATCTGGTCTACTATTACACAAAAAACGTAGTGAACCTACAATCTGCTTAAACAATGTCTCTTCTGAATCAGCTTCGTTCTCATCATCAACCAGTTTCAGGTTCACCTCCATTGGACTTCGTGTTGGGTTGCACACAGACATGTTGAATCGTTCCAGCAACTCCTTGACATACTTCCTCTGATGCAAGATCATACCCGCCTCAGTATAAGTGAACTCCATGCCCAAAAAGTAGCTCAGTTTTCCCAGATCTGTCATCTCAAATTCTAGCTGCATAACCTTCTTCAACTCATTTATGTGTGTAAGGTTTGATCCAGTGATGAGCAGATCATCTACATACAGGCAGATGATAATCAATTCTTCTCCTTTGCCTCTTCTTACGTACACACCATGCTCAACAATACATCTAGTGAAGTCGAGCTTCACCAGAAACGAGTCTATGCGCTTGTTCCAAGCCCTAGGGGCTTGCCTCAGTCCATATAACGCTTTCCTCAGCCTGTATACACGATGTTCCTTTCCTTTGCTAATGAATCCTGGTGGTTGCTGGATATACACCTCTTCCTCCAACGGACCATGCAGGAAGGCAGACTTCACGTCTAGTTGAAACAGTGACCAACACATTGCACATGCCACTGCTATCACTAGTCGAATGGTTTCCATTCGTGCCACCGGAGCAAATACCTCAGTGAAATCCAGTCCCTGCCTCTGGAGAAAACCCTTAGCCACAAGTCTGGCCTTAAATTTTGAAACCGATCCATCAGGCTTCAGTTTTCGTTTGAACACCCATTTTACTCCAATACTCTTCTTCCCAACAGGGAGATCAACAAGCTGCCAGGTTTGATTCTTCTCTATGGATTCGATTTCTTCCATCATAGCGTTCCGCCACACAGCTTCCTTCAACGCCTCAGATTCGTTTATGGGTTCTGCCCCAGCCAGCAAAGCCATGTGCACCAAATCCCCTTCATCGCCTATCTGTGCGTCTGAATAGATCTCACAATCGTCAAACCTCTGCGGTTGCACTCGCTGCCTTCTTGGTCTATCAGATTCATCACATTGAACATGATGCCTGTCCTCCGACATTGTTGTTGACTCCACTGCGATAGGGTTGTCCTCACCTTCCGCCATTCTGGCTTTCACCAAGCTGATACGCTTGTGATTCCAGTCCCAGCATCTGTCTTCCATGATCACCACATCTCTACTCAGGGTGACTCTCTCTTCAATTGGATCAAAGAGTTTATACGCGCCAGTGGGATGATATCCGATGAGCACCATAACTCTGCTCTTATCCTCCAACTTAGATCTCTTCTGATCTGGGACATGCATATACGCAAGTGATCCGAACACCTTCAAATACCCAACTGTCGGTCTCTCACCGCTCCACACTTCAAGTGGCACTTTACCCTCTAGTTTCTTCGTGGGACACCTGTTGAGAAGGTGAACAGCTGTAGAGACTGCCTCTCCCCATAGCTTCCGTGGCAGTGATTTCTCCTTCAACATGCTTCTTGCCATGTTAAAGATTGTTCGATTCCTCCTCTCAGTAAGCCCATTATGCTGAGGAGTGTATGGGGCAGTGACCTCATGTGTAATTCCATTCAACTGACAGTGACTTTCAAAAGTCGTAGACGTGTATTCTCCTCCACCATCTGTTCTCAGTATCTTCAATAGCTGTCCGCTTTCCCTTTCAGCATGTGTCTTGAAGCGTATGAATGTTTCAAGTGCATCACTCTTCGCCTTGAGTAAGTAAACCCAAATCATTCTGCTAAATTCGTCGACAAACGTGATGAAATACCTGTTCCCAGCAACTGTAGGCACTTCAATTGGACCACAAATGTCAGAATATACAACTCCCAAGCAGGCCTTTGCTCTCATCTTCAATTCCGCTTTGAAGGGCTTTCGTGTCTGTTTCCCAGCAATGCATGTTTCACACTCTCTTCTTGGTAATGCAATCTTGGGCAAACCATGAACCATTTCTTTCACGTTGAGTTGTTGTAGGCTCTTAAAGTTCAGATGGCCAAATCTTAAGTGCCACAACCAGCTTTCCTCATCGACTTTCATAGAAACCATGCACTCAGAACTTTCAACTGCTTCTAGGCTGACTTGAAAGGTTCTGTTCTTGGAGATCTTGCATCTCAAGATCAGATTCTTATCATTATCAAAGAGTTCGACTTTGTCATTCTCCATCACTACCTTGAACCCCTTTTGGATCAATTGTCCAACACTTAGGAGATTGCACCTCATGTCTGGAACAAACAGCACACCTGTGATCACAGCATGCGATCCATTCTTCCTCCTAATCACAACATCTCCCATGCCTTCAACTCTCAAGGTACTGTCATCAGCGAACTTGACTTTACTTTTCTTCGAGTCATCAAAGTTGATCAGCCAGTCCAGATGACATGTCATATGGTTCGAGCACCCAGAATCAAGATACCACATGTCGTTTTGAGAGTTGGAGCCTTCACCTGACGTTGTCACCATCAGAGTTAGAGGTTCTGAATCTGAATCCTCTTGAGCGACATTTGCTTCCTTAGACTGATATTGCTTTTGTTTCCCTTCATCTGCATGGCACTCTGATGCAAAATGCCCGTACTTGTTACAGTTGAAACATTTTATGTTTCTTTTATCCTTTTTTGAATGATGGCTTTTCTCTTCCTTTCCACCTTTCTCCATTGACATAGACCCATTCTCAGTCTTGTCTTTATCAAACTTCCAATTCCCCTTTGATCGTTTCCCTTTCCACTTCTTGGTTTTCTTCTTTTCATCATGCTTGGAGTGGTGCACTTTCAGCGCCTGTTCATCGTTCTTGGCTGGGTTTCTGTCAGCCATTCTCATTTCATGGGCTTCCAGCGAGCTTTGAAGCTCTTCAACCTTCATCTTTGAGAGATCCTTCGACTCTTCTATCGCAACCACAATATAGTCGAACTTCCGTGGCAGCGATCTCATGATCTTCTCCATAATCATCAGATCATTGATAACTTCCCCACACCCTTTCATATGGTTCGTGAGAGTGAGTACCTTATTGAAGTATTCGCCAACCCTGCCGCTGTCCTCCATCTGCAGTAACTCATACTGTCTTCTAAGGGTTTGAAGCTTCACTTTCTTGATCTTCTCCCCTCCTGTGTGACAACGTACAAGTGTACTCCAGGCTTCTCTGGCAGTACTGGCATTCTGAATCTTCTCAAAGTGGGCATCATCAACGCACTGGTGAATGATGAAGAGAGCCTTGTTATCCTTCTTTTTGAACGCAGCTTTCTGTCCTTCAGTTGCACCCTCGCTGGGCTCACGGTCATCACCTTCAATAACGTCGCTCACGTCTTGAAACTTGAACAACACCCTCATCTGTGTGCTCCATCTCGTCCAGTTCTTATCCGTGAGTATTGGAAGATTTGCAGTGGAAAGATCACTCCCCGCCATTCTTCTTGCTTCAAGATCCAACAAACCCTACACACGCTGTGTTCTTGGTTTTCTTGAGACGCAACCCTAGGCTCCCACGTAACCTCGCTCTGGATACCAATTCTGTTGGAGAAAGATGAGATGAGAATTAAGAAGAATAGAGTCTGTATTATTAAACTGAAAAGTAATGTTGCTTATATACAGTGTGCATAGAATATAACCGTAAAGCAACAAACAAAATGATGAAAGTGCAAGCTATTAAAGTTGTTTGACTTGACTTTCTCAATAAGCTTCCTCTTTCTTAAAGTGAATTTATCATTTGCAGTATCTTGTGTGATTTAAAGCAGTCGAGGAAGTAGGAAATGGGAAATATGTTGATTTGATTTCAAATGAAATAAAAATAAAAAGTCTCTTTTTGTGATTTACCGGCAGAGAAATAAGAAATGTCTTAATCTACTATGGGGATTGTGCTTTCCTAGCCATATTTCATATGGTGAAAACTTACAAAGAAAAGCGGCTTATGCACAAGAACCTGTTCTTGGTAATCAGTCGTGCACAGTTTTTCTAAACTTTAAATAAATGAATCTGTTCAGCTTGAAATAACTATTCTAGAAATGCTACTCACAGAGCTGATTATGTAAGCAATACCTGTTGATACAGAATTATGTATATGTTGGTTTTCCTTATGTTATCTAATGACAGATATGATAGTTGTTGGCTCTCAACAGTTTTGTATTTGTGATTTTCAGGTACAAGGGGCAGACACTGAAGTAGAAATAATATATTCTCATTTTAAATGAGATGAACAGACCTACCTTCATTTTCATAATAGGAATTTGTATAGGCTTCGTGGTTGGGATTGGTTTGACATTATCCATAGTACACTGCCTCGTAAGGAGAAGGAAGAAGCCCGCAGAGGTTGATAAGAGCATTTCTCACAGAGCAGTGACCATTCCTGTTAATGTCAAAGGGTATGATTCTAACTCAACATTATCAGAGGGTGAGGAGTCACCTAGAACATCTGAGTGGAGTAACATGACTTTATGGTTGGAAAATCTTAGGAGAAGCAGTGCAATGTCGGCATGCGGAATTCCCAAGTATTCTTACAAGTACGATAATCTTTATATTGTTTCCTACTTTGATCTCTTAGCTTTTTAAACCCTACTAATCATTAATTATCTTGAGAGGAGATGTTCGTGCAAAAATAATATTTCTTCTGGATATGTGTCCTTCTGCTTTCACTTTTGAAAGCAAATACGTCCAACAATTGTGTGTGATAACTCACAAATGAGTAATATCTGGCAAACCAATGTGAGGGGCAAAAAAATAAAAATGTCGGGTTGAATGAAGGTTTTAAGCTGCAGCTATATTGTCATTGAAATCTTTAATATGGCAGAAAATTGTTGGTAAATACAGTTTATACTTCATGTTGGGAAAAACCAAAAACAATATAATGTGGAAATTCCAAATACAAAGAAAAAACCACGGCCATTGTCTACAACTCTCAATCCTTTGACCCCAAGTATACTCACTCTCCAAAGCAAAATTTTAACTACAACTCAACACTCTACTACAAAAGTATAAGAAAAGCCAAAAAAGTAGCTCAAAGTGTCTTAGACTTGAGATGAGAAACAACTTAGACTTAGAGTCCATTATATCATCACCAACACCCACTCCTTTTCTTATTCTAGGAGATATGAGAGTTTACAAGATGCATATTTTCATCATACTTAACCGTTTGCAACTGCAGTCTCAAAAACCCTCAGACATTGTGGTAGGACGAGTTGGGGAATCTTCTTTTAAAACCATTAGCATAATAAAATTGTCTAGATATTATAAACAGCAAGAATGCAATGAAATTTCTCTCACAGAAGAGAGAAAGTATAACCTGAAATAGAAGAAGATTAAAATATGCAACATTACTGGTAAGGAAATATATAATTCAGCTTGGATTGTATTCGATTAGGAATAAAGTTGAATTATAATACATAAGTGGAGTGCAATCCTTATCTTATAAGTTGATTTTGTTAAGTTGAAATAGATATAAACCTACTTACTAAGATAGTATCAAAACCTATCTTAGTCAAGTTCTTTGGGACTATTATGCTATTGTTATTGAGTTCTTGTGAGACCACCTATAAATATCTAATTCCATATTCAGGATGTTGATTCCACGGTGTTTTGTGGGGTGTTTGTATAACATATTTCTTAGTAGCTTAGTAACTGAAGTAGGTAATCATCTCTCTATTTTCCTTTTAGTTGTTGCCTTTGTGCTGTGTATTTCTTCATGTTTTAAGTTTTTTTTTTATCCTTGTGACACCTTTTGCAGAGATATACAAAGGGATACTTCTAATTTCACCACCATCATTGGCAACGGAGCCTTTGGTCCTGTTTATAAAGCGCAGATGGCTACAGGTGGGACAGTTGCAGTTAAAGTCTTAGGTACTAATTCAAGACAAGGAGAGCAGGAATTTTTAACTGAGGTAAATGGTATACTTAGCTTTCTATTGATGTGTCAGTATAAATTGCCTTTTGCTTTTGTATTGAGTGAGGAATTTTGTATTGAATTAGGCTCCCAATAGGATATTGCTTCCCAGTAGGTTTCTCTGCATTGTGAATTCTACTGAGTCTTTACCTTAAAAAATATATTGGGAAATTGCGTTACATAAAAAGTTAAGTTGGGTAAAAGTCCTCACGGGTAAAAAAATCTTACATTATTAACCTTGCACTCATTATCCATATATTATATATACCGCAGAATACCACTTTACCAAACTAATTGATATTTTTAGAAAAGTAATTATAAAATGATATACATTTACATTCATTTGACACATTACACGGATAAAATAATCATAAAAAGTAAATTTTTGTATTTTTAGAAGAAAAAAAAAAGTAAAAAGTAAAAAGTAACAAAGGGTATTATCAAATGAATATAGAAAATTTGTGTGCGTCAAAATATCATTTCTCTTTCTGGAAAGTTTACTTCAATATGTGAGGAAGGATAAAGAATCTGTGCATACTACAATTTCTTAAAATTTTACAGGATTGATATCTACTTTAACTTTCACTTAAAACTTCTCTGGATAATTTGGAAGGCATTTCTTAGGATGTAATTATACTAAATCTTCACTTTCCCCTATGTCTTGTACTAGTTCTTCTACTTTATTTTTTGGTGGCATTAACAGTTAGAGCTAACTGTCATTCAGTTACTTTACTGGTAACTACCTTTAATTTACAACAAGCTACAATCCAACTGTTCTTTACTCCTATTTTTCTTTTTCCAGACATTTTACATTTTGACTGATGATTTTGGATGGTAAGACTAAGACAGCTTAATAATCCTTCCTTTCACGTTAGCAGGTTTTATTACTTGGAAGATTACATCACAGAAACCTTGTGGATTTGGTGGGATATGTGGCAGACAAAGGAAAACATATGCTTCTTTACACTTACATGAGCAATGGCAGCCTTGCTTCCCATTTGTATGGTTAGAAAGAGATCCATTTTTTCTTGTCAATTATACTAGTAGGTGAAATTTGTTTGTACAGTCCCAAACGGAGTAGATGTTCTCAGTGTCTAATGACTTCATTATTTGTCCTCAATAAAATGGTTCTGTATTGACATATCTTGTATCAATGATATATATCAATAAACTTCTAATTCAATAATTTTTGAAACTCTGAGTTGCCTTTTGAAAAATAAAACATTTGATTATCCTCTGACTGAACTTTTATATTTACTTTGTTGGTTGTCGTCCAGTCCATGGTTATATAGTATGCATGCTTTACTGTTCATGTTGCGGTTCTTTTATTTCCTCGTTATAGCTTTAAACCACTGGTATTTTACTGACAAAATTATCACCACATATATGAGGAGATCAAATTAATCTGGTTATATATTGGGCTTCTTTCCATCAACTTTGACACAGACTACCTATCATACTGCAAAAGATAATTCTAGGAAACAAAATTTCATATTTTCTTCCGGAGCTTAGAAGAATTTTTACTTGTACTCTTCTTTGTTCTCCGTTAACTTACCCTTGTGGGTTGCAGATTTCGGAAAAGGTCGTGAGCCAATGAATTGGGATTTGAGGCTTGGTATAGCACTAGATGTTGCAAGGGGACTGGAATATCTACATTGTGGGGTATATATATTACTCAAATCAACTAATTAAATCGGTCAACTTACACATGGAGAACATGGAATGGAATAAGTTTCCTTTTGTTTTCTTCTTATTTATAATCGAACTTGTTGCAGGCTTCTCCACCTGTTGTGCACCGTGACATCAAATCTTGCAACATACTGTTGGATCAGTTTATGAAGGCCAAGGTGATCTTTGCACTTTTAGTTCCCACAAATTAAGATATTGGTGATACTTTAAAACTTTCATGGGGCATTATTAGTTTGGGTGCCATTTTTCTCTTGTTATTTATTCTTCCATTTATGCATTGCATTTCATAAATTTTTCTTTTCTATATCATCAAAATGATGCTGCCATAAGCTTTCCTGAAAATGATATCTTATTTTTGTTAAGATTCTGCTGCAATTTTTCTTCTCATCATATCCCTTTACTTGCTTCTGTCCATATTGAAGCTCAAAGCCTTTCTTCTTTTATATATGTTTAGGTCACTGACTTTGGGCTTTCCAGACCTGAGATGATCATACCTCGCACATCAAATATCCGTGGAACTTTCGGATATCTTGATCCTGAGTATTTGTCTACAAGAACCTTCACTAAGAAAAGTGATGTTTATAGCTTTGGTGTGCTACTGTTTGAGCTCATAACTGGCAGGAATCCGCAGCTTGGGCTCATGGAATATGTAAAACTAGTAAGAACAGTATCTATTTGTGGGTTTCTTTTTGTGTGCTGGTTCTGTGCTGCATGCATGTGTCTTGATACATTTGAAAATATACAATTAAATACTTAAGATTGACACAGTATTTCTTTACGGTTATCATTAGGCAGCCATGGAAGGTGGGGGTAAGGTTGGATGGGAAGAAATTGTGGACGGGCAATTAAATGGAAAATATGATGTGCATAATCTTAACGACATGGCTTCACTTGCATTCATATGTGTTAATGAAGTCTCCCAAAGCCGACCAACGATGTGTGAAATTGTTCAAGCATTATCTCAGCTTTGTAAGAGGAATGGTAAAAATCTTGGCCGAACATCATCTGCTGCTGCATTAAAGGATGTGTGTATTGAAGTGGACCAGATTGAAACTAAGGACTTTACATCAACTGCGAGTACAGATATATTGGGAAGATTGCATAGCCGATGATCTTTGAGAGTCAGCTACTGCTTTTGGATGTGTAAATACCTGCTTTCTATTTTGTTTAATCAGTTAACAATCCAACCTTTTTACCATACTGGAATTTTGTAGATAATTGCATAACCAATGAATCTTTGGTGAATCTGCAAATGCCTTTGAAGTTTGGATGGTAAATATCTGCATTATAGTTTACCACTACATTTTTCCAGTTATTGCCTGAATTTTATCATATGAATTTCAAAATTATACATCTTTTGCACATTCGTCAATTAGATGTCAAATGACTAAAGATGTGATGACGTGACCAATGTGAGGTAACATCCACTCCATAATAGAATATGCATTATATTTTTTAATTACATTTTATGAGTGAACTATTTTACTTTCATAAATTTTACCATTGAATTTTATGAATTTTAGCAGTGAATTTTAAATTTTGTAAATTTTAGCATTGAGATTTTAATTTTGTAAATTTTACTATAACACTTAACAAAACTATTGTCTATTAATATACATATAGATGATAGTAATCACGTATTTATTAAACATCAGGACTCAACGTCCCAAAATGAATAGATATCGTGGTAGTTGAAACGCAATACAAATTAGGTATCGGAGAACTTATATTTTGAATTGTGATTCATAAAATTCATAAGCATTGAAGAAATGTAAAATATAAGACATAAACATGTTAAGATATAATTAATAACAAATTTAAAAGTATATGGTTGGATTGAATAAGTTTTCCTACGATTCGTATCATGCGAGTTGCAAATCATAATCACACATTATCCTAATTATTATCATATATCATCATCATTCATATATTATCATTATATATCGCAACATTCAAATATTATTATCATATATCTCATTATTTCACACCATCCTGTTTAATTCAAAATACATATCTCAATATCACGCTTTTGAATGCAAATGAACTCATTTAATTAGACATTATCTCATGACTAAATGCAAGACGTCCCATGAAGACTTTAAATTATGATAAACTTGTCTCAACATGATCAAGTTTTAATTGCTAAAAGGATTGTCACTTCAGTGGCTCCTCCTCAAATAAAGATTAACCCACTTGTTTTATGACGAAGAAATATAAAAAAAGAGAATAATTTTTCTAAAAATTATGATATGCTTTATAATAAAATTGTAAAAGTTGAATGAAATGTGTAATTTAAAATATAATTCATATTCAAAGGTAATCAAACATGCATGTCACATCATACTTACAAATAATGGGTAACTTTTATTCATTGATTTTTTTAACATTAAATAATTATATAACCGTTTATTTATATATAATAAGAAATAACCATATATATATATATATATATATATATATATATATATATATATATATATATTTAAAAATAATTATATAACCGTTTAATTATATCACATTTTATATTTATTATATAATATTTTAAAAATCATTTGGATACAATAAATTATAGTTGAATATTTTTTCTAAATAAAATTGACTAACAATGTAAAATTATAATTTTAGACAATCGTTTTATACTGCGCACAAATTATAATGTATGTAATCTCTTTAAAAATATTAAAATTTAAAACTAAAAAATATATGTTAACACATTCAAGTATTATTTAAAAAAAAAAACTGTGACTTTCTGTTACGAATAAAAGTTTGTTAATATATTTTTAGTCCATATTCTTGAGTCCAAATGAATACTTTTATAATTATTTTCTTTTAAAAAACTAAATTATTAAAAAAGTAGTTTAATTAATTTGCTATAGGGTAAATAAATATTTTTTAAAATTACATTGATTTTTTACATTTAATTAAATGTAAATTGTTTTAATATGAATGTTCTACTATTAATATTTTCTCTACGGATAAGAAACTTTTGCACTCAAAATTGGCTTCAAATATCATTTGCTTTTAAAGGGTTTTTTGTAGGTTTTTATAATAAATTATGGTAATAGCTCTATTGTTTGATTCAAATGATTTTTAGGTTGCACAATAGCATTGTAATATAATGAAATTAAAGTCTCATTTTAGAATAGTCTTTATGTTGTGAGTTATATCTTTAACAAGAACTTGTATAAAATATTACATGGCTTCATTTCAGAGTATGTATTAAGTCATATTGGAGAAGAGTACGATTCGGTCAAACATGTAGGAGCTGATAATGAACATTTGTGGATACAAATATTGCTTGTAAATTAGCTAGAATGAGTGTTATCCATGAAAATGCGATTTTATTATAATAACACTTAACTTTAATACACATAATGTGAAAAAATTTAACTTTTTTATTATATCATTCGAGGAGTAGTAACCAATTTGATGTAATTTTGAATCGTTTCAAAGAGGTTAATATTGTTAGAAATATTATAATAAAATGTTAGCTTCGTGAAATAACATATCGTAATTTGATTTGATTTTGTACAGCTTCAATCAAAACGTGTATGTAGGTGGGGTTGAACTGAACTTTGTTAACAATTTAAGAAATTTTCAACAACAACCTTTATCGAAATCATTTTTTACTAAGCATACAAAATCGAGTGTAATTGATTGATATTAACTTTCTAAAATTACAATAGAACTAACAAGATAGATGGGGAACAACTAAACCTAATATATGTACACGTACACCAAACCTATCACATGATATGTTTCACCGCTTTCAAAACTTTTCAAAAACTTGATCAAGAATTCTTAAGAACTAGTTTGATATTTATGTTTTCAGTAACAACAACACAAAATTCCAAGAATAAGTATCAAAACAATATCTCCAAAATCTATATTTTTATTATGAGTTGAGTGTTATTTTATAGATATATTATCTGATATATTTAATAAGTTAAATATAACAAACAGGTTGATTTCAGTTAATCAACAAGTACACAAAAGGGACATGTTAATAGGTTTACCAAATCTAGTAATCATGAAAGTGTGTTGATGCCATACATTATGTACACAATGATTAATCTAATTGGATGTTAAGTAAGGGACAAATTTATATGATTATGGTTATGAAACAAATTCCCATGTTGGATCAATTTCATTTCAATTCATATATAGTTGATGTAAAAGTTGACAATCGTTGTGATTATTATATTATTTTTGCATTGTTAAGCATGGATGAAGAGTTATGATTTCTTGTCCAAGAACTGGTATATACATAAATTGGATAATGTTATGATCAATACACCACATTAAATAGATAATTATAACTAGTATAAGATGCATTATTGAAAGTTGATATGACATTGTTCCCAAAGTGTTTATTTCTTAAGCAATGCATGCTAATTTTGTTATAAAAGTAATATTTTATTGCAAAAGGTTTGCAACGTTGAAAGTTTTGCAACGTTGAGAGCAACGTTCCTTTTGGCAACGGTATGCAACGTTCCTTTTCCAATTCCAACGTTAAAATATTTTAGCTTTATAAATAGAGATCAATTTTCCCATTTCAACATCATCAATTCAATCTTCTCTTCTTAATCTCATTTTTCTTTCCTAAACTTATCATGGGTATACACTTGTATAGAATTTCTTGCTAGTTCTGAGATCCTCAGATATATTATGGGAAGTTCCTGTTGTATCCTGGGGGACTTGCGCAATACACCGCGGATAAGTCCTTAAGGACAGTGACTCTACACGCCTCAGGAAATTCTGTTCGTGATTCTGTCAGCCTATTTTACAACAATCTTAAGGACTTATGGCTGACAACAACAACAACTCAATCCCGGAAACTCAGAATATTGTTTCCGGAACCCAGACGGTCTTCGCAAAATCTCTTCCGGACGTGTCAAAAATCGAGATTTTCTCTGGACAGAACTTCCGACGCTGGCAAGAACGCGTTTCCACCCTTTTAGACATGTATGGAGTTGTTGCTGCTATTTCATCTCCGAAGCCCGACTCCACTATTCCTTCAAACTCAAAACTAGTTGAAGAGTGGACTTACGCGAACAAGGTATGCCGACACACTCTGCTTAGTGCACTTTCTAATGATTTGTTCGATGTATAATGTTCCTACAAGGAAGCAAAGGACATTTGGGACTCGTTGATTCTCAAATACACTGCCGAAGATGTCGTCAGACAAAGATTCGTCATAGGAAATTATTACCGTTGGGAAATGATTGAAGACAAGGACATAAAAACTCAAATCAACGAATACCACAAGTTGCTCGAAGACATCAAAGCAGAAAACATTCTACTACCGGATGAATTCGTTTCAGAACTACTGATCGAGAAATTGCCGCCATCCTGGACAGATTACAAACAACAGTTGAAACACAGGCACAAGCAAATGTCTCTACCAGAACTCATTACACACATAATAATTGAAGATACCAACAGGAAGGAGTCTGCTACTATAAGGGCCAAAGCTTTATCTGCGAAAGCAAATATAGTAGAAGGAAAACCTGCTCCAAAAAGGTACGAATACAAACCTGATCACAAAAGGAAAAATAATTTTCTTAAATCTCGTCCCCATGAATCTAAACCCAACTTTAAAAAGAAAGGAAATTGCTTCGTATGTGGGAAGCCAGGCCATCATGCACCGCAGTGCAGACACAGAGTAAGAAACGACAATCCTCCTAAGGCTAATATAGTCGAAGGAGATGACATTATTGCTGCGGTCGTTTCTCAAGTAAATCTGATGACCAATGTGAGCAAGTGGGTGGTAGACTCTGGTGCTACCAGGCATATCTGTGCAAACAGAAGTGCTTTTACCTCTTACACTAGTGTAGGGGATGGAGAAGAACACGTCTACCTCGGTGATTCCAGGACCACTCCTGTTCTGGGAAAAGGGAAAGTTCTTCTCAAACTCACATCTGGAAAGACTCTGGCCTTGAGTGATGTGCTACATGTGCCATCAATCAGAGTTAATTTAATCTCTGTATCACTACTGGGAAAAGTGGGGGTTAAAGTGACTTTTGAGTCTGACAAGATCATTATGACAAAAAATAATGTTTTCGTGGGGAAGGGATATTGTGATCAAGGACTCTTCATTCTAAATGTTTCTGAAAATATTAATGAATCATCTTCTTCTGCTTATATTGTTGACTCGTATGATATATGGCATGCTAGATTAGGACATTTGAATTTTTCCTATGTTATGAAATTAAAACAACTAGGATTGATTAATATGCATGATAAACAGAGTAGTAAATGTGATATATGTGTAGAATCTAAAATAACAAAGAAAACATGTTTCTCTGTAGAACGTCAAACTGAGCTATTAGGGTTAATTCATACTGATCTAGCTGATATGAAACAAACCATGTCTAGAGGAGGTAAAAATTATTTTGTGACCTTTATAGATGATTATTCTAGATATACCAAAGTTTACTTAATCAAACATAAAGATGAAGCATTCGATGTATTTTTAACCTATAAAGCAGAAGTAGAAAATCAGTTGAATAAGAAAATTAAAAGGATTAGATCAGATAGAGGTGGTGAATATGTTTTGTTTAATGACTTTTGTGTTAAAGAAGGTATCATCCATGAGGTAACTCCACCATATTCACCTGAGTCTAATGGAGTAGCTGAGAGAAAGAATAGAACCCTTAAGGAAATGATGAATGCTATGCTTGTTAGTTCTGGTGCACCTGATAACCTTTGGGGAGAAGCCTTGCTTACTGCATGTTTTTTGCAAAATAGAATACCTCATAAGAAAACCGGTAAAACTCCTTATGAGTTGTGGAAAGGTTACCAACCTAACCTTAAATATTTAAGAGTGTGGGGGTGCCTAGCTAAGGTGATGTTACCCGATCCTAAGAAAAGGAAAATAGGCTCTAAAACCTCTGATTGTATGTTCTTAGGTTATGCTGAACATAGTGCTGCCTATAGGTTTCTAGTTCTTAAAAGTGATATACTTGAGAGAAATTCTATAATGGAGACGAAAAATGCTGAATTTTTTGAACATGTGTTTCCCTTAAAGGTTAGTGAGATGTCTCAACCTGTTAATGATAATGATGATAGTAATACCATAAATGAGGATCTGAGAAGAAGCAAAAGGCAGAGAAAGGAAACTTCCTTTGGAGATGACTTTTATACTTATCTTGTTGACAATGATCCATGTAACTTTATAGAAGCCATTAGTGCTCCTGATGCAAAACAGTGGGATAAGGCCATTAAGACTGAAATTGAATCAATTTAGAAAAACAATACTTGGACTTTAGTAGATTTGCCTAAAGGAGCAAAACCCATTGGTTGTAAGTGGATCTTTAAGAAAAAGTATCATCCTGATGGATCCACAGAGAAATATAAGGCAAGATTAGTAGCAAAAGGTTTTACTCAAAAACCCAACATAGATTACTTTGATACTTTTGCTCCAGTGACTAGGATTTCCTCTATTCGAGTTTTGTTAGCCCTAGCAGCTATCCATAAACTAGTGATCCACCAAATGGATGTTAAAACTGCCTTTTTGAATGGTGATTTAGAGGAGGAAATTTATATGACTCAACCTGAAGGGTGTGTTGTACCTGGTCAAGAGAATAAAGTTTGTAAACTTTTAAAATCTTTGTATGGATTGAAACAAGCACCAAAACAGTGGCATGAAAAACTAGATAATGTATTGCTTTGTGATGGTTTTTCACCTAATGATGTTGATAAATGTGTGTACTCTAAATTTGAAAATGGTGATTGTGTCATTATATGTTTGTATGTGGATGACATGTTAATTTTTGGTACATGCAATGAGATTGTTACTAGAACTAAATTATTTCTAGGATCAAACTTTGAAATGAAAGACATGGGTGAAACCAATGTAATTTTAGGTGTTAAAATCATAAGGAAGGGAGATAATATATTACTATCCCAAGAACAATACATTGAGAAACTTCTTAAGAAGTTTGGGTATTATGATTTCAAACCCGTGAGTACCCCTTATGATGCTAACTCTAAATTAATGAAAAATAGAGGAGAATCATTATCTCAGCCTCAGTATGCCCAGATAATTGGGAGCTTACTACACTTGATGAGCTTTTCTAGACCTGATATTGCTTATGCAGTAGGTAGACTGAGTAGGTACACTCAATGTCCAAATCAAGAACATTGGGATGCACTTTCTAGACTTATGAGATACTTAAGAGGTTCAATGGATTATGCCATTGAATATAGTGGATTTCCCGCTGTACTAGAAGGGTATAGTGATGCTAATTGGATCTCTGATTCAGATGAGACAAAATCCACTAGTGGTTATGTATTCACACTTGGGGGTGGTGCGATTACATGGAGATCAGCCAGACAAACTATTATTGCAAGATCAACAATGGAATCTGAGTTTGTCGCTCTTGAGATGGCTGATAGTGAGGCTGAGTGGTTGAAAAACTTCTTAGCAAACATTCCACTAGGAATGAAACCAACCCCATCAGAGTCTATACATTGTGATTGCCAATCGGCAATAGCTATAACTAAAAACAAGAATTACAATGGAAAGAATAGACATGTTCAATTGAGACACAATTTGGTGAAGCAGCTGCTAAAGAGTGGAACAATTTCCATTGACTATGTGAAGTCAGAAAGGAATCTAGCAGATCCTCTGACAAAACCCTTGGGAAGAAATATGATCTTAGAAACATCGAGGGGAATGGGACTTAAGCCACTGGCAAACAAACAAGTGATGGTAACCCAACCTTTGTGATTGGAGATCCCATGAATAAGGTTCATATGGGTAAAAACAAGTCACTTGTTAGTTCTGATAGCACTAAATTGATTCTAATCAATTTTGTCCCTTCCTATGGTGTGTATGAAAGTGCTAGAGACTGCATAATTGAGAGGTTAAACTTTGTAATTAATCAAAGTTTTAATGATCTTCATATCCCTTACGGGTGGTGTATGACTTGCAGCATACACTTGATGAAATCACCTATATGAGTGTCAAGTGGGGCCGCTTGCATGAGATCTTGGCATGATCTCTAGAGCACTCATGAATATCGGGCACGCGCATGGCCTAATTAGCGCAACACAGCGATAACAGCAAGAATTGTGGGGGTGTATTGTGATTGATAAACCTCTAACACACGACAAATGTCTTTGGTTCATATAGCTTGCTATACCAATTACATTGTGGGTTAAGTTTCTCGATCTAAGACTGGTTCATATAGCTTGCTATACCAGCTCTGATGCATTACATCTTATAAGACCCAGGATATAAATACTCTTATCTTAATTTCAATCTTTGATTATCCATCAGAACAAATATTTGTGTTATTGCTTTATATACAATCATTTTCCAAGTTTACACAAAGTTGACATATCTTTCTTTTTGAAAAAGGATTACCTGCAAAAAGAAAAATCACTTTTGAGACAGAACTGTTTGGGTCAAAGACATTTTCTTTTAACTTTCCTTTTGCAATAAGTGGGGGATTGTTATAAAAGTAATATTTTATTGCAAAAGGTTTGCAACGTTGAAAGTTTTGCAACGTTGAGAGCAACGTTCCTTTTGGCAACGGTATGCAACGTTCCTTTTCCAATTCCAACGTTAAAATATTTTAGCTTTATAAATAGAGATCAATTTTCCCATTTCAACATCATCAATTCAATCTTCTCTTCTTAATCTCATTTTTCTTTCCTAAACTTATCATGGGTATACACTTGTATAGAATTTCTTGCTAGTTCTGAGATCCTCAGATATATTCTGGGAAGTTCCTGTTGTATCCTGGGGGACTTGCGCAATACACCGCGGATAAGTCCTTAAGGACAGTGACTCTACACGCCTCAGGAAATTCTGTTCGTGATTCTGTCAGCCTATTTTACAACAAATTTTCCACTACAAAGTCAAATGTCATACTCATTTATATTATATCATTTGGATTGATAATGTTTTCTGGTATAATAATTATTTTTTATCTAATTTTACATATACTTTACATGATGTCTTTAGCATTAAGTATTATTTGTATTTGTTCGGATTATCTTAAGAGATGGTTGCAAAGCTAACATATGAAAAATACTCATAAATGGTTTAATGTTCTCAAGAATATCCTCTACATGCTATCCGATCATGAAATAGCCTCAAATATAAAATATATTAATTAAGGTGACTTTCTTATTTAAAAATACTGTACAATATACAAGTTTTAACAAATAAGCTTGAGTCGTGAAGGTCAATAGTTTGTTTCCACATTGTACACCTCTTCCAAGTAGCTTAAACACACATTTCCCCTTCTACAATGTTTAATATTTATAGATACATCCTCACAATCAAGCTAAAGTAACTTAACCAACATCTATGTTGTTGTTATCCCAAGTTTATTATGTATAAAATGAGCACACAATCAACGTATGCAAGAATAATGACACATTTTATAATGTAATGTTCATTTCATAAAAAAAATGAATAAATATTATTGGTTTCTTTGCCCCACATTTTAACAAAGATGGAAAATAAACCCTTGTTGATTGTCTCATAATTGGTTATGCTAAGTGGTAGCAACCCACTTACTATAAGTGCAACCTTTATCTAGTGGTGTGAGATCTCTTATACTTGTGATACCAACTTAAGTTCATTTTGATCTTGTATATGCAAATATAAATGTTAAGCATATCAAATTGTTGGATTTGATATAAATTGTCCCATTATAAAAGCTAGGTGGATTAAGTCATAATCAAATTATGATTGTTCTTAGTATTTGTTATTGCTTTTAATTAATTAAGTAGTAAGAAATTGATTTAACAATAGATATCAGAGTCAAAACCATGATTTTGATTTCTAGTGGGGCAATTTATGAGGGAAGATTTTTGTGGTGACATTAATTATCATGTAACAAAGGTTAGGTAAGCAAATATAGTATGAAATGCAAGATGAAACAATGAAGGAAATTTCTATCAAATAATAATTGTATCTAACCACATGCTTTTACCCATATAGATCCCAAATACATAGCAGAATCATGTGTTAATTCTTAACAAACACAAACACTAATTCATGATGAAAATAAAATGTGGAAGTGTACCTAAATTTGCCATTGAAAGTGATGTAAATAATGATATCAATAACATCGACTATGTGATATTCTAAATGTAAAGGGTCTTAGTATCACTTTTGTTTTCTCTTGTGATGGGATGAAGAGGAAACAAAACCCTAATACAGTATCGGATGTTATATTTTCTACAAATGAGAACCATAACCCATTATATAACCACACTTAGTCACATTTTAGATTCTTATAATTCAAATTTGACTCATCGTCAAATCAGAATGTTATTTTAGGCTATATATGACAATTATATCTTTAGTCATAAACTTAATATTAACATATTACTTGATGATTTTAACTATTCAGATAGATAATAACTCTAACCTATTTAAATAATATATGTTACCTAACAATTCTAACAACTAATTGACATTAATACAAAATATATTGTTTAAATATTTGGATGAAATATTTAATACAAAATATATTGTTTAGGTCCTTGCATAAACATTTTTACAAGAAAATAAGTAAAAAAATTAATTTAAATTGTTTTTTATTTAAACTAAAACTAATTTATATATTTAAGTTTGATTTTTTATTTAATTCCTTTAAAAAATAAAGATAATTTATATTACAAAAGAAGTTAATGTGAAATCACTTAAAATCAGTGCTTAGTATAAACACAAACATAAAATTTGAACAAGCACAATGAGCTCTCTTATCATAGCTTGTAATTTAACAAGTTGGTAAAGTAGCGTAGAGTTTGGTTATTATTATAATTATTATTGGCAAACTGCTACTCATAACAAGCAAAACAATTTCCGAATTCAGTTCTTGAGAGCCCCTTTGCTCTTAAAGTACTCCAAAGTCTGATCATAAATTTCTTCAATCCCATACTTGAAACTGAATCCTTCTTTCACAAGCTTTTCAGAAGAGATTGTTAGCTTTGCCTTGGAGGGACAATCATCAAATCTGCAAACAAAAAATCCGTGATGAAGGAAAGGGTTTCCTTGAATGAGAAAGAAAATGCATGTATAAGCTTACTCAGTTGGAACTTTGTACTGAGGGTAACGTTTGCTAAGAAACTTTGCAAGCTCAGGAACACTAGTATTGTGAGCAGAGACAATGTATCGACCAGAAGCTGATTCTTTCTCAGCCACAAATATATGTGCTCGGCAAATATCCTCCACATGAGTGATGGATATTGATCCTGATAGAAACTGCATCCCTTTCAAGGCGTTTATGAGGAAATCATTGCCTGCAAGGTACAAGAAAAATGGCATTGAAACATGTATATGCTATGGTCCTATAAAAGTACAAGCTTATAACTGCTCTAGAATGTCCTTAAACCAGTAGGTTGTGCATATTTGAACCTGTTATGAGAGATGTGGCTAGGCCAACACTTGATGGAATGTCTGGAGTGAGAGAAGGACCAGTTGTGAGAGTTGGTATTACAGTGATGAGATCCATGTGATTCTCTTCAGCAAATTTCCATGCAGCTTTCTCTGCCAGTGCTTTGGAGACAGGATAACCCTACATGTTTGGATGATTAACATAATTCTAGGTAAATATTCACACGTTAAAGTCTGAATTGAAACAGCTTTAACTAGCTTTTTAGTCGGATAGAAACTGTTATATTGAGTTTTAATGAGCTGCTTTTGAACTAAAATAGTCGAACAAAAATCACTAAAGTACTGAACTTGGAAATCAATTTCATTTCAAACTAATTGGGCAAAAGCTGATCCAGATAGGTGGAGAAAAAAGTTTGAATTTTACCCATGTGGGTGGTTTTGCAGTGCTCAAGAACTCAACATCAGTCCAGTTGCTTTCATCCATAACCAGACCTGTCTCCTTGACAGGGTTTTTGGTTACAGCAGCTGCTGAAGATGTTAAGATGACTCGTTTGACACCTTTTGCTCGAGCACATGCTTTCAACACATTCAACACTCCTGATATTGCAGGCTTGATCATGTCATTCTGAATAGTAATTGCAAAAGAATTTCTCGTTAGTCTTTTTCTTGGACACACACATGTAAATGTAAAAGCATTTGGTTGTAAAATCTATGATGCAGTTTCTTGTTTGGTGTGCAATCTACCTCAGGGTCTTCAGAAGCAAAGTTCACTGGTGTAGCAAGCTGAAAGACAAGTTCACAACCTGCTATAGGGGCATCAAAATCCTTTTCACTTGTTAAATCTGCTCCAAATATGTTCAGTTCGCCCAAACTTTTCAGTGCTAAAAGGTGATATATTTTCTTAGTATTATCTGCACCAAAACACTAAGTTAGGAAATTTTATTCATAAAAAAAAGTTGTACTTAGACAAGAGGAACAATAATAAGATGACACATTTTTATATTTGACATAATATAAAAGTAAAATAGTCATAAACAAAAATAAGAAAAGATAATGTCAAATAAATATAAAAATTTTATGTTTCAAAATATAATTTTTCTAGATAAATTTATTATAACTGATGGACACCTTTCAAAACTATACCTGGTAAGTCAAAATAGAGAAGAAAAAATGTTGCAATAATATCAGTCTTGTACGTCTTGGTACCTCAACTTTTATGCAGCATTGTCTTTCGTATAATTAAGTGATACGAGAAAAAACTTTACCAGCAAAACGAAATGGTTTTTGTCAATGAATTTGTGACTTAAATACTCAAGTGTTTATCTATCATCATCACACTCCATGTAACCATAGTGTTGTTGAATCTATAAGATATGATATCACATCATGGTATATAAAAAGAGAAAATGTATCAGAAAAAATAAATTAAAATCATTCTTTTTCTTCCTCTAACAAAACATTATAGACAGTAATTTTGGTGTGATCCTTTAGAAAAAAAGTTAGTGTATAAACAATTTTACAATGAGACATTTGAGATAGAGAGAGCAACCTGGATCTCTAACAGTGGTGTTGACAGCATAACCCTTCTGAAGCAATTGCTTTACCAAGCAAGAGCCCATAAATCCGCTTCCACCTATCACACATGCCTTCCTTCCAATTTTGTTGACACTGGCCATGATTTCACACTCAAAGGATGAAACTTACAGCAGGACAGTTTTTTTTATGTTACATAAGGAGAGAAGGTTCTTAAATAATAATAATGTTTCAGCTACTAAACCCGAAATACCGTTATGTCTCTAGTGTAAGTTTAAGGTGAGCACGTGATGATGTTTGGTGGTTTGTTCTCACCAACGACTACATCAGCGACAAGTCTTGTAGACAAGAACATTTTCATCTACTGTCAACTCTTCATTCTTCTATTCAAGATGCCAAACTGAATTAAAAATCTTCACCTCCTTTTCCATCTCTAACTTTCAATCTTACACCAATGGCAAAATAAATGGGGATAAATTACAAAATCTATCATATTTCACTATCAAAAACCTTGTTCCATTACTTACATTCCATATATACATTTATTAATTCTTTTTTTCATTCATTAGCGTGCTCCATTAATATATATCTCAAAATTTCCTTTTCACATTTTTCCCTCAAAGGAATTTTGACAATGCGCAAATAAATGTACTTTCTTCATTTTTCATATAATAAATCCATTTGGAGTAGTTTGTGCATTTGTTGATTTCACTATAAATTATTGCAAATTAAAAAAAAATCATGGAATATTTTTACTGTATTTACACTTTTTTTCTAGTATTTGTGTGTCAAGTACAATATAATAATTTTATTGATAACACTAGCCTTTTTTTTTCTTTAAATTCATATATAAACTTTTTTCTAAATATAATAGGGAGATATATTGGACAGTTCTAACAAATTTCCCACCTCATTTTTAAGATTATTTAATCTAAATATTTTTTATATTCTTTTCAGTAAGTTATTGCTTAAATGTTTCTTTTTATCGTCCAAACAACTACATATAGTTTTAAAGAATTTGTTCATTTATAGCACTAAAAACATGATATAGATTTTATTATAATTAATTTTAAGGAAATCCAGTTGTAAAACATGTAATTGATTATTAAAAATATTTACATACTTCATATATGTTTAGATGAATAGGTCCTTACAGAATATGGATGAAAAATTACACACGGTCACCTACACGCACCTCATCTTTCATCTCTAACATTGAATCTTACACCAATTGGAAAATAAATGATCAAACATATATGGATGAAAAATTACGGTTCATGTGAATAGGTCCTTACAGAATTCAGGAGATGACAGGAAAAAGTCTAAGTCTCAGATAGAGTCCCTTGATTGAGGCATTATTCTAATAACGTAGCATATATTTAATCTCCTTTTTTACTATAGTTAAGTTAAATTCTTATTCTTAATATCAGACATTGTTTTGTCAAATTTAGTTGTTATGTTTTCGTATCTACTCACCTGCTTGTAGATTTTTGATCCTGAACCTTGGGAAGGGGTGTTTTTTAGATAAGGTTTCTAATTTCAAATATTAATAAAGATTTTAAGACCAACGTAAATCATATAGGACTTTATCCTTTTTATATAGCTATAAAACTATTGTACTGACAATGACTTAAATAAAAAAGATAGGATTTACACACTGATTGCTATAACTGAGTCGTACTTAACTAGAATGAACATCAAAATGATCAAAATTTAGTTTTTGAGTGCCCCCTTACTGCCTAAGTAGTCCAAACTATGTTCAAAAATTTCTTCAATTCCATGCTTGAATCTGAACCCTTCTTTTACAAGCTTCTCTGAAGATATGACAAACTTTGCCTTGGAGGGCATCTCATCGAATCTGCAATTACAGAGTCATACTTAGCTTCGATAGAAATGTAAGATATGTTTCTGCAATTTTAGAGCAGTATGAAGTAATTTTCAAGTCAATTTCATTCCGAATATAATCGTAATGATGAAATTCCTTGGAAAAAAATGCTAGACAAAGAAAGAGCCAAGAGGCTAGTGTATTTACTGCTATAGACATTTCGCACCAAATTTAAGGTTAGAAGCTTACTCGGTTGGAATTTGGCACTGAGGGTATCTTTTTCTTAGAAACTTTGCAAGTTCAGGAATGCTGGTATTATGAGCACAGACAATGTATCTGCCAGAAGCTGATTCTTTCTCTGCCAAAAACACATGCGCACGGCAGATATCCTCCACATGTGTGATAGATATTGAACCTGACAGCAATTGAATATCTTTGAAAGCCTTAAGGAAGAAATCATTCCCTGCAAGGTGTCAGCAAAATGCATCAAAACATTCATGAATTAATTGGTATGGTGCTTAGAAATGTGGCAGGTGTTAAGGTGCTAAGTTTATTGGATATGGTAGTTTGTGAACCTGTTATAAGGGACGTAGCCAACACAACACTGGTGGGGATGTCTTGAGTGATAGAAGGACCAGTTGTGAGAGTAGGTATCACAGTGATCAGATCAATATGATTTTCTTCAGCAAATTTCCATGCAGCTTTCTCTTCCAGTGCTTTAGAGGCAGGATATCCCTACACATATATACATGAACTTTAATTTCATAATATTAAGATGTTCTAACTATTTGTTAGAATAAACTATTTCCTACACAATTTCACATTACTCAGCAACCATTATATATCATCCAAAATCTATCAAGTTTTCAAAATGGTTTTCAAAACAAAAAAAACAACACAGTTGAAAGCCATTCTAGCATTCTCTTCTTGTCAAGTGTTTTATTTATCTGCTCCAGAGACAAACTTCTAGTAAAAAGAAAGACAAACAGGCATTTTAACGTGCGCTTGGGGGGCAAACATATTTTCCAAAACAAAAATGGTGTTCAAAGATAGTAAACAAACAAGGCATCAATCATTTTCAGTGAGGAATGGCACAAGCTCATCTTAAGTGATTAAGGTTCGGTTATTTACCCAACCATGCGGTTTTGCAGTCCTCAAGTACTCAACATCTGTCCAATTGCTTTCATCCATGACTAAATCTGTCCCATTGTTAATGGTTACTGCAGCAGTTGAAGATGTTAAGATGACTCGTTTGACTTCTTTTGCTCTAGCACATGCTTTCAACACATTCAATACGCCTAAGATTGCTGGTTTGATCATGTCATTCTGAATAATAGTTTGAAGAAGCATTTTTGGATTAAATTTTTCATTCACTCAGACATGTAAAGTTTCAAAAGCATCCAATTTAGTGGAAAAAAAAATTATAACGCAGGATCAGGGTTGAATCTACCTCAGGATCTTCAGAAGCAAAGTTGGCAGGGGTAGCAAATTGGAATACAAGTTCACAGCCAGATATAGGAGCATCAAAATCTCCTCCATTTCTTAAATCTGCCCCAAAGATCTCCAATTTTCCCAAACTTTGCAGTTCCAAAAGGTGAGATATTTTATTTGGATTACCTGCAGCATGTGCATGAAATTTGAAATTTGTGTTCAAATATCGAATCTATACTCTTCAATGCAACTGGAGGGAGAGATTGACCTAGGGAACTTTGGTAGTGACTAGATTATACACAAATTGCAACGAAAAAACTGAAGAGAAGATTCAAACACAACTTTAACCCAAATTACTTAGGGCTAAATACTGGTTGTGAATTCAACTAATAATCACAACCAGGTTGTTTTGACCTATGTAAAAATTATAGGCTCTGGGTAGATAAATCAAGAATGTTACCAAGTTGTTAATTAACGTGATTGAAAGGGTTATGACAATTATTAAAATGCATAAAAGTTCTTCCACTATAATCTTTTTGTTAAAGAAAAGTTCAGTTATGTTAAATTAAAATTAGTTCAAGGAATCAAAATTATTAAATTTACTTCAAAATTAAAACTTACAATTTTTATGTTACAAGTTACCATGTGAAATACTCTTTTGGATTATAAAAAAATTAATAAATATAGACCTAAATTAGTAGTTAAACCCAACCATTATTACTTTTTAGGTTTAAGGCGATTAAAATCTCCATACGTTAAATTTCATTATCGTGAAAACATAAATTATTAAAAAGTTGGCCTAAATCTATATTTTTTTATTTATTTAAGAATCAAATTGTTATTTGTGTCCAAATTCAATAATTTTTTTCATAAATAATCACGATGATAAGTAGTTAAATAAATAAATAAAAAGTACTTTTAACTTAAATTGTTGTTGGAATAATACGTGTGAATCTAAATCATTATAGAAATAATGAAGTTAATTACCATATAAAAAACACTCATAAATCCAATAGAAAGATAATTTTGATTAAAAATGGTGTCAGATTTATATAATCTTTCTGTTCTAAAAAGTAAAATAGATGCATTAATGAAATCAGAGTGGCTGATAGTCTACTTAGACCATTATATGCATAACATCAAAAAGTATAAATAAATAATATTGCACATTTGAAAAAGAAAATATAAAAAATAGTTAAAAATAATTGAAATAAATATGAGGAGAAGAATAGGAAAAGAGTGGAACCTGGATCCCTAACTGTGGTATTGACGGCGTAACCCTTTTGAAGCATTTTATTTATGAAGAGGGAGGCCATAAATCCACTTCCACCTATCACACATACCTTCTTTCCGTTTGTCTTCATGCTTTCCGTCTTTACACACTCAATTCAAACAAATCATTGTACTTCACCTATATATAAATATTAATCTTAAGAAAAAAAAATATTTATTTTTAGTAAAGTTGGAGATAAAATATCACAATTTCAATTTAGGTCAATCAAAACTAAATTATTTGTTTACATTATAATTTAATATGAGATATCGAAAATTGTACTCAACTAAATTCAGAAATAACAAACTTTCTAACTTATCAGGAAAGACTTAATTCAAGTGGAAATATTCTGTTTCTGTAAGACACGGTTAATGCAATATTTACTCTAAATATTTTAAACTAAACCTAACAACTGTTTTCCTTTTAATATGTATTTTTATTTTTTCTTCACAACGAAAAAATAAGAATATTTATATAACCACTATATTATGTTATGATTTTATACCATGATTAGAATTTTAATTTTTCAATTTTTCTAAAATTAAGAATTTTTTATATTATTTCATAAATTTATATTTTTTTTGTAACAACTCAAAAATTCGAAATAAACAATTGTTCTTAATTATCATTTGGTCCTTGCATCATTAATAATTATGTGTAAATTCACACTAGAATTGTTAATAATATAATTGATTTTTTTTTTAAGGTGAACCTATAATATAAACTTTATTTATAGTTTAGTCTTTTTATAATAAAAAATATTCATGTGATATTTTATTAAACCTGTTATAAATTTTTAAAATACTTATTTATGTGGTTTTTATATATTGAATATATAATTGCACAACATAAATTTCGTATAATTTTTAATTGTACAAAATAAATTTCATATAATTTTAATTATACAAAATTTATTTTCGTCAAAAGTTTAATCATATAAAAGTTAATTCTTTTTTCTAATTGATATAAATTAATAAGTATCTAGCGCTATAAAATCCTCATTAACATTAGTAAAATATTATATATGTTATCACCTCTACCTTTGGGTTACGAAACGAAATCAATGTACGATGAGCACCTAAACATTGACAATTCGACGTTCATTCGAGGATTTACTCAGCTTGAGTTTGAGTTAGAGATGAATATGAATAATATGTACACGTAATTTGATCTGTAAAATAAAAATTTGACCTATAATCTGTTTGTTATCTGTGCAGGTATTTACTTAAAAAATACTCCTAGCATTCTTTAAATCCAAGCATTCTTTAAATCTTCAACACTTCTCAATGGATCATTTGTAAGCAAATCTTTAATTTTCAATTAAATGAAAACAACACACAGGATCTTGAATTTTCATGATACTCACAATTCCCACAATACACAGTAAAAGAGAACTAACCTGGATCCATTGTGCACTTCTTCCTGTCTCTTCGTGTCAAATGTTCTCTCTCCTCTTACTCCTCTTTAATGCCTTCTCGATGATATAGAAGTTGTAGGATGGTTTTCTCTGTCAGTTTCTATTCTTTCCTGAGAACGTTACGTTCTCTGTATCTCTTCAGAAACTTAATGTGTAAAACAGAAGTAAAACTTTTTCCTCTTTTATGATATTTTAATTAACTTTAATAAAATACCAAAATGCCCTTTTAGAGTGAGAAGAGAGGGATTAACTTTAATAACTCTAAAATAATCCCAATAACTTTAATACTTTAATATTCTAATAATCATCACATTAGAATCCTTACATTAAAGTTATACTTTAAATTACATGAACCAATGTAAATTATTAATATAATTTAACATTCTCCCACTTGGTTCATGTGATGACTTGAAGATCTAAAATAAACTTTAAGTGCGCACCATTCATTAGAATTATCAAGTCATCATCCTTATATGAATTGAAATAATCGGATCATGGCGGGCAAAAGTCATGATCGACAAGATTCCTTCCATGTATCACATAATCAAAACAACTCAACATAACTTTAATCAATCTTATAACTTTCATGTCTCTAAAGGAGACCTATCATGTCACCACAATCAATAATACATGTATATAATTTAATGTGGATAACAATAGAATAAAGAGAAACATAACTTTAATTGAATTCACAAGTGTCATGACAGTACAAGCATATAACTATACATATCTATATAGATAGATAACAACATCATGTTAACCTTGACTTATCCATAATGCCCATACTTTCAACATGGCCAATAAAAGTTTTGGGCGGTAGTCCTTTAGTTAACGGATCTGCTATCATCAAATCCGTACCAATATGCTCAATCAACACTCTATGTTTCTGCACTTCTTCTTTGACTGACAAGTACTTCAAATCCATGTGTTTAGCACCCTTTGAGTACTTATCATTTTTAGAGAAGAAGACGGCTGCGGAATTATCACAATAAATCCTTATCGGCCTAGCTATACTGTCAATAATGCCAAGCCTCGATACAAAGTTCCGCAACCACAAAGCATGAACTGTGGCCTCAAAGCATGCCACGAATTCAGCCTCCATGGTGGAAGTAGCAATGACTGATTGTTTTGCACTTTTCCAAGAAATTGCTCCTCCAGCCAAAAGATAGACATACCCAAATGTGGATTTTCTTGAATCCACACACCCAGCATAGTCTGAATCCGAATAGCCAATCACTTCGAGATGATCTGACTTTCTATAAGTGAGCATGTATTCTTTGGTACCTTGTAAGTACCTAAGAACTTTCTTTGCAGCTTTCCAGTGATCCATTCCGGGATTACTTTGATATCGGCCTAACATTCCAACAGCAAAACTGATATCTGGCCGAGTACAAGTTTGAGCATACATCAAACTCCCAACCACTGACGCATAAGGAATAGACTCCATGGCCTTTCGTTCCAAATCATTCTTGGGACATTGCATTTGACTAAACTTGTCTCCTTTCTGAATTGGAACTATTCCAGGAGAACATTTTTCCATTCTGAATCTCTCTAACACTTTATTAATATAGCCTTTTTGAGACAAACTTAACAATCCTTGTGATCTATCACGGAATATTTCTATTCCTATCACATAAGATGCCTCATTCATATCTTTCATTTCAAAGTTGTTAGAGAGAAACTTCTTTACATCATGTAACATACCAATATCATTAGTAGCAAGAAGAATGTCATCAACATATAGAACCAATATTACAAACTTACTCCCACTGATCTTCATATATATACACCGGTCAACGGTGTTCTCTACAAAACCATATGAAGTTATGATATCATTAAATTTTAGATACCATTGACGGGAAGCTTGTTTTAGTCCATATATTGATTTCTTTAATTTACACACTAGATCTTCTTTTCCTGTTATGGTGAAACCTTCTGGTTGGTCCATATAAACTTCCTCTTCTAAGTCACCATTCAGAAAGGCGGTCTTTACATCCATTTGGTGAAGCTCTAAATCATAATGAGCCACCAAAGCCAAAACAATTCTCAAAGAGTCCTTCTTAGAAACAGGAGAGAAGGTCTCTTTGTAGTCAATGCCTTCCTTTTGAGTGAAACCTTTGGCGACTAATCTAGCTTTATACCTTTCAATATTGCCTTTTGAGTCATGTTTAGTCTTAAAGACCCATTTACAACCGACTCTTTTTGAACCCTTAGGCAATTCAACTAGATCCCATACTTTATTGTCATCCATTGATTTCAACTCTTCTTTCATAGCATTCAACCAATTCTCTGAATTATTACTTTCCATGGCTTGTCTGAAAGAGACTGGATCCTCATCAATGCTTAAGTCACATTCATGTTCAACAGAGTAAACCACATAATCATTCGAAATAGCAGGTCTTTTCTCCCTTACAGACCTTCTTAATGCTGCTTCTTGTGGTTCCTCTATCAATTGCTCATTTATGACTTGCTCATTGTCAACTGGCTCAACATTTATATGTTCATTTTGTGGGATTGGAACATTAATTTGTTGTCTCTGCTTGTTGTGTGACTGTGATACAACAAGAGGGATAACAACTTCAGAAGAGACATTAGATGTAGAAACACTATCAGTATGCTCTTGAATGTCCACTATTCGTGATTCCTCACTCCCACTAAATTGACCATTTTCAATGAACCGAGCATTTTCAGACTCAACTATTCTTGTACTATGGTTAGGGCAATAAAATCTATATCCCTTTGACTTTTCAGGATAACCGATGAAGTAACCGCTAATGGTTCTTGCATCAAGCTTCTTTTCATGTGGATTATATAACCTTACCTCTGCCTGACAACCCCAAACATGAAGATGTCTCAAACTGGGTTTCCTTCCAGTCCATAGTTCATAAGGAGTTTTAGAAACTGCTTTGCTAGGAACCCTGTTAACCAGATATACAGCAGTCTTTAATGAATACATCCACAAAGATAAAGGGATATTACTTTGACTTAACATACTCCTAACCATATCCATAAGAGTACGATTTCGTCTTTCTGCTACACCATTTTGTTGTGGTGTACCGGGCATTGTATACTGTGCACATATACCCCGACTTTCAAGAAACTTTGCAAATGGACCTGGACATTGTCCACTCTCATCAGTTTTACCATAATATTCACCACCTCTATCAGATCTCACCACTTTTACTTTTCTATCTAATTGTCTTTCCACCTCATTTATGAACACCTCAAGGGCATTCACTGATTGAGATTTTTCATGCAATAGATATATATAACAATAACGTGAGAAATCATCAATAAAGGAGATAAAATATTTTTCACCATTCCAAGATTTAATGTCAAAAGGACCACAAATATCAGTGTGTATTAACTCAAGAAGTTGACTGCTTCTTGTGGCGGGATTCTTTGATATGTGTTTTGTTTGTTTACCCTTAATACAATCAATACATACATCCCAGTCATCAAAATCCAATTGAGGTAAAATTTCATTTTTTACTAACCTCAACATCCTTTCTTTGGATATGTGACCCAATCTTTTATGCCATAAGAAAGCAGAACATTCCTTTCCTGCACTAGAATTTCTATCAACAACATGTTCAACATTAAACAGGGATTCAGAAAAATTAACATCAAGATTTAAACGATATAAACCATCCAATAATGTACCAGAACCATAATAGTACGAAAGTTTATACAAATGAAAGATACCATTTTCAATCCTAAGGTTAAAACCTAAACAATCCAACTTTGCAACAGAAATCAAATTCCTAGCACAACCAGGAACATAGAGACACTTTTCAAGATTCAGACAATAGCCAGTGTCTAGAATCAATCTATAAGTCCCAATTCCTTCTATTCGTGCCTTCATTCTGTTCCCCATATATAAATACTTTTCAGTTCCTTTTATGGGCTGGATTGAAAGGAATCCCTGCATAATATTAGAAACATGAGTAGTAGCTCCAGAATCCAACCACCAGGTATTATTAGGCACTTCAACTATATTTGCTCCAAAACTTACAGAAACATAAAAAGTACCTTTCTTTTCGAACCAAGATTTTCTTTTCGGACAATCTTTCTTGAAGTGACCTACTTTCTTGCAAAAGAAACATTTCTGGTCCTTCTGGATACCGCCCTTATTCACTTTCATTGGGGCTTTGTCCTTCTTGTTCTTCTTTCCTGATTTACCTTTAGTGAAGCTAACACCTTCATGAGTTGTGAGATGGATAGAATGATCTCTCATTTTCTTTAATCTCCCTTCCTCTTGTACCAACATGGCTTTGATTTCTTGGAAGTTCCACTTATCCTTAATAGTGTTATAATTCACTTGGAACTGGCCAAATTCAGGAGGAAGAGAGTTCATGATGAACTGTACTAGAAAAGACTCATTCACCTCCATTCCCATTGACTTCAATCTTGCTGCTATATTAGCCATTCCAGTTACATGTTCATGTATGGGCTGTGACCAGTCAAACTTTTTGGTAGTCAGCTCACTCATAAGAGTTCCTACAATAGACTTGTCAGTTATGTCTGATTGTGAATACTCCTTGATCATTTTCATGAATTCCTTTGCGTTTTCCGTTTTGGGCATGGAAGGCTTTACGTTCTCTGCCATAGACATGCGCATCAAGTTTAATGACAACCTGTTAGACCTATGCCAAGCCTCATAAAGAGACTTTTCATCACTTGTACTGGTCTCTGTAATGGCTGCAGGCATTTCATCCATCATAATAGCCATATCCAGGCCTAGAACACCCAGTTGGAACTGGATTTGTTCTGACCAATCGGCATAATTGAGTCCATTAAACTTAACGACATTGTTGCTCAAACCTGCTAAATTCATGTAAGCTGGAAATAATACAGAAGCTCATACATTAATGCTTTGATAAAATTAATGGATTCAAACAAATTACTACACTAGTCATACATTCAAGTTCACCTTTGGGTGACACTTAAACTGATAGGTAGTCAATAAAGTCATTCATTTAAGTTCACCTTTGGGTGATTCTTAAACTGACAAATTTCATATATATACTTTAATAAACAATCACTCATACTTAAGACTATATGTATGCTATCTTTGGATATACAAACATATACTAAGTACATGAAATGTTTCACTTTAATGTCATCAATTATAAACCATGGTTCACCTTTGGGTAATCCATAACATCCTTACATCAATGACTAATTACTCTCCGAAATTCAACATAATTGAATTTCCTTCTTCCAAAACATATAATTCATAAAACAAAATTATATCATGCATGTCAGTAAATGTACTTTTCAAATTAAAAGTATTTGAAACTTTAAACTTTTAATTTACAATTAATTTGCATTCAATGCATAACAATGTTAAAATCACATCAATGTGATAATCAAATAACTTGCTGCTTCCATAATGAAATTCACGTGCAACAGTAAAGTTGCTTCCAAATAGAATTCCACAATACAATCAAATCACGTGCAATACTTTAATGGAAGTATAAAAATAAATAAAATTGGCTTTCAGGGTGCGAATTCAAATGCTTGCAGATTTCATAATTCACGTATAGTGAATTCAATTCACTTCCATCAAAATTTTTAACTTCTCGGCATAAAGCCATTTTTAAAGTTGCACGGATCGAATTCACTGACAATCAAATTAAAAAGTTACGGCTTCCGAGATTCACACATTACATTACAGTAAATTTAATTTTCATGCCAACAAATATAAAATCCCTAAATTTTATAATTCAAAAATTAGGGTTTTAAAATTTGGGAATATTACCATTCAAGGAGAATCATAAAATTCAGAACCTGGCTCTGATACCACTTGTAAGCAAATCTTTAATTTTCAATTAAATGAAAACAACACACAGGATCTTGAATTTTCATGATACTCACAATTCCCACAATACACAGTAAAAGAGAACTAACCTGGATCCATTGTGCACTTCTTCCTGTCTTTTCGTGTCAAATGTTCTCTCTCCTCTTACTCCTCTTTAATGCCTTCTCGATGATATTTCTATTCTTTCCTGAGAACGTTACGTTCTCTGTATCTCTTCAGAAACTTAATGTGTAAAACAGAAGTAAAACTTTTTCCTCTTTTATGATATTTTAATTAACTTTAATAAAATACCAAAATGCCCTTTTAGAGTGAGAAGAGAGGGATTAACTTTAATAACTCTAAAATAATCCCAATAACTTTAATACTTTAATATTCTAATAATCATCACATTAGAATCCTTACATTAAAGTTATACTTTAAATTACATGAACCAATGTAAATTATTAATATAATTTAACATCATTATCATTAAAATTTCTTATTAAAGCAAGATGTCCATCTTTTTCTTTTTGCTAATAATCTACCCATTTTTTATGATGATCATAAATTTGCTGAAAGCTTGTGATATGTTCTATTCTTAATCAACAACTTAAGAGAAAATAATAGTTAATCAATAATAGGGATAAATGGCAAGATATCAACATATTCATATATTTCCCCCTCAAATAGATATAAATTATCACAAAGAGTCAACCCAAATATTTCTCCTCCTTTTCTATCATAATAAAAAGGTATATAATCTTTATGCTACTCCTAATTAATTAATTCAATTAGATTTATCTCTTCTTCCATCATTAAAACTTTACTCTCCCTAAATGTAATATTCCTCTTAAAATCTAAAATTGATTCTTAAAATTAAAAAAAAAATACATTTTACTCTAGAACTTAAGATAATCAATTATCACTCTTGATAATCAATTATTTCAGAGTCAAAATGAATATTTTAAGACCTTCAAAATCAATTATCACTCTTGATAATTGATTATCACGTAAATTTTTTAAAATGTTAAATTTTGAGTATTCTTAATCCTTCAAAACATACCTAATGTTTCTAAAACTTGTCAAAGCTCATAAAATTTACCAAGATATCACAATCTTTATTGATTTTTGAATTTTAACCCGCAAAACAAAATATTTTGGTTTGTAAAATATTATTTGGATACTTTGATGTTATCGACAAATTACTTTATAACATGAATCTGAACAAATTTTCCATTTGAAACATCAAAATGTGTGATTCTACATTTGTTATAAGTGTTCTCCTTTTTCATGTAATAAAAACATGTGACAACAATTAGGTTTCCTGTAATAAGTTGTTTCTTTTTCAATCCATACCTTACGCGATCTTTTATTTTTATTCTTAAGAGTTTGCTTATTTTTTATGAAAATCTTTTTCTTAAAAAAAAAATTTCAACATTTTTATTTTTAGTTGCATCTTCGAGTAATTTTTTAAGAATGTCAATGTCAAACATGTGACTCTTACACGACTCACATTTATCATTTAAAACATTTTTCTTTTCTAGATCTAAAATTTTATTTTTCAAAACTTCTTCTTCTTGAGCTTTTCAAATTTTAATTACAACTCTTTTAAAATCCTTTTTTTTTAATTTCTTATTAACAATATCTAGTTTCTCTTATTCATGAAATAATTATTGAAAAGCATAATTTAGCTCATCATAATCATAAATATAATTATTGCTAAATATACTTACTTGGCTTCCACGTGATTTACTAGAGGTTATTATGTAGAAGTTTGCTTGCTCATTAGAATTCCTTGAGCTTGATGAAGAACTTCAATCCTTCTCCTCCCATTTCATTTTTTTGAAGAAATTTATGCCCTTCTTTATGCACCGAAACATTTTCGCTTAAGCTAAAACTAAGTTTACAGGTGTGAGGTAATTTGGTGCATTGCCCAGCTAAAAAGAAGTCCACCAACGGTGATGCAAAGAAGAAGAATGTGATGGGACGTCACCGACAGTGACGTCAAACACGATGCTGACGACGTCTTCGATTGCACCGCAACGACACAGGGGTTGGTGTTGGCGTTGCTCCTTGGTTCTTGGGTACCCTTCTTTCCTTTTACAATAACGCTTATACATCAATTGAGTCACAATTGCCACGTAATAAAAAATTAGACAGGTCACAGTTGCCACGTTATTATGTTGTTAGCTTTTTAACGCCGTAAGCAAAAAAGATCAACTCTAAATGTTTTTACAAAATATGGGACAACTTTGAACTTTTTTTAAAATGTAGGACAACTTTGAACAAATGTCCCCATTGGAAGGACTAAAATAAGTATTAAACCTTTTAAAAACTATAAAAAGAATATTTTTCCTTATTTATTTTGGTATTGGTTCGATCTCTCCTATGTTATGACACTCATTTTCAATTTTTTTTCTTAAAAAAATATAAAAAAATTAAATAAACAATTTCAAAAAAAAATTATTGTGGTGACCACTTGCGTCATGTACACTCATTTTTAAATAATTCAAATAAATACTAAAAGTAAATATAAAATTATTAGAAATTAAAAATTTGAAAGAAATACGTTTAGAAAATAAGAAAAAGAAAGTTTTCCTTTTTACATTTTAAAAGATGGAGATACGAATGTGATATCCTTCTTATTTTTTTCAAAATGATTAAATAATGTTTTAAACGTATGAGTACTCTGTAACCATCCGCGTTGACATAGTACTTATTATCTTCATTGTTTTCCAGTCATGTCAAAAAATACCAAATAATACCAAAATAACAAAATCTTTGAAAATTAAAAAACATCTAACATTTTTAAATGAATAATCTTTCTAAAAAACTACCTCATCTTGATTTTTTTTTTAGAATATGTAAGAATAAGGTCAATCTTTGTTGTTCTTTTATGGTTAGTTTTTTTTACTATTCTGGTTATAACAAATAATTACTCCCAAACTTCTTTTAAAGTCATTCTTTTATTGTTCGTTTTCCGTCACAACTTTAGTTGCAACAATAATAAAATGATAATCAATTCTCATGTAGTAATAAATGTGTCAGATAAAATACACATATTTTCTCATTTCATATTACTGAAATACATTTTCACTATTAATCATTCCTCTTTCTCTCATCTTAACTTATAATTTCATCATATATTATCATTGGTTGAATTGAAAATTAAATCAAGATATTACTTAAATATCAATTAAATTGTTGGATTGGATCTTTAGTCTAAGGATATAATATAATTATATTTAAAACTTAAATATTAATTTCTATCACTTCATAACAAAGATTAAAGAAGGCTAGTCAATCTAACAATACTTTTTTTTATTTATATAACATATATTTCCTTTATTTATAACATATTGTATATAAATAAATCAATGGATTTTATCTTTTTGTTTTTTTTAATTTTATCTTTTATATAATTTTTTTAAATTAAAATAATTACTTTATCAAGTTTACTCTTTATGTAAAACTCCATAAAATGATGTTTTAGAAGTGGTGGTAGTCTAAAAATAGTGAGACTCAATTATTCTCTTTTGTTTCTCCCTTTCTTCTTCTACTTTCACTTAGTACTTGGAACATACACAAGAAAGGGAGAATTTGGGGCAGTTTGTGATGCTCAAGCTAGTTGTCTCCTTATGTCCTATAATTCCTTCACCCTCAGGGTCTACATGATGCTTTGGAGGCTGCAGTCCTCCTTATGTGAACATCTCCCTGCATACACTTAGACACAACTAGGCTAAAGCCACAAATTAGCCCAAATAAAAGTGAAAATCTATTTACAACAAAAGAGTTAGTTCTATATACAAAATCAAGTCTACATAAGTTAGAAACCTCACAAAAGTGTAGTATTGACACGAGTCCCCAGCAACGGCGCCAAAAACTTGTTAATCTCTTTGGCAAGTGCACCAAATCGTTCAAGTAATAAATCATGGTAAGACCAGGTATCATTTTCCCAAGAGACTCGTAATACTAGAAAATTGTGCGATTAACAACTCATCTAGACTCAAGAACAACTCATCATTTAAGAATATGTGCAAAAAGATAAATTCACAAGTAATTACAAGGTTGGACTTTGGTATTGAAGGCACTTGGAAATGGAAAAGACTAGAAATGGTATGAAATGACATTGTTAAGGTTAGTTTTCACCAATGCACTCTTGTGTATAACCAATTTCATCTCCTCTCTATCAATTTACTAAAGTCAATCCACTAAAACACTCTAGCCCTAATCCCTTAGGTGAAAGAGCCTAGGTTTTCCTTATCAAACTCCAATCCCTTAGACAATCTAACAAGCAAACCCGCATTAAGAACTAGGATCTAAGACAACATGTGAATCATATCCCATCCCTGGCTCAATGACCTACAAGGACTCTTGTTTCAGTTCAAGATTTCATATCCCATCCCTGGCTGAATGAAACCCCAAAATCAAGTCATGAACGTCCACATTACATGCAAGCTTTAAGATTGGAAACAATAATACTAGCAATTGATAGAAAAGGCATATATATATATATATATATATATATATATATATATATATATTCAAATCATTCAACAATTACACAAGATCCAAAGGCTACAACTAACCCTAACAAGATGAATCTGGTTCTCCATTTCCATGGAGAACCCTAAAGCTTAGAAACATGGAAGATGGAAGAAGAAGGAGACCCAAAGGAAGAGGAGGAGATGTTCCCACAAGCTCCTCGCGCCCTCCATGAGCTCCAGACGTGAAATCGCGCCTCCAAAGAACCAAAGACCATTTTTTCTTTCTACCTCGTAAGTATATATATTGCCCGAATTCTCGCATAAGCTAAATTATTCTCGCTTAAGCGAGAATAAACTTCTTGGAGAAGATAGTCATTCTCGCTTAAGCTAAATTATTCTCGCTTAAGCGAAAATGACTTTTAAATCAATGACTTCCTAGATCACCAAGGCTCTTCAATGTAATGGAGGATATTCCTAACATCGAAATAGATAAAAAAAACAAGGGATTAAAGTATTATTTACGTAATGTAGCTCAAAATATAGATAAATACTAAAACTAAATAAAAGAGAGGATTTAAGCAAGTAATAAACTAAAGAAGAGTTGATTTTGCTACTAAAATGATGCTTAGATAATGGTAAGAATTAACATTATCATTGGTTCATGTGTTTGTTTCTTCTTTATTTTATTTTCTTGTTCTAGTTTGAGTTAAATAAGATTGTGGAATTATTTTGAAGTATGTAAGTATGTGTATAAAGGTATGTGATTTTATCATGTTATGAGTATGTTTCAAAATGAAAGTATGTGATTTCAAAGTATGGTTGATGGGCGTAATTCCATGATCCTCATGGAGAGGTTACATGATGGTGTCCTATGTTGTGTTCCAAAGTGAATTCTCTTGTTGAGGTTCAAGTGTGTTTAGAATGAATGCAGGAGCTCAGTCTTGGGGGTTATCTTGAAATTCCAATGGTCTTTCATTATCAAGTAGAGAGGACTGATCCATGTCGTGAGGAGTAGCAAGAGATCCTAGTCTTGGGTGCTTCCAGTATGATCCAAGGTGAGTGATAACAGACTAACCTCGTGAGTGTGGTAGGGTGAAACCCATTGGCAATGGCTTTGCAAAGCAGTAGAAGCCGCCACGAGTGCACAACCCGTCATAGCTCGACAATCATTCTAAGTCCGGACAGTCCATTCATAATAAGTGTTTTGCATAAAGTGTTTGATGATTGTGTAGTGATATGTTGGTTGTATGTATATAACATGTTTTAAATGAGTGTGTGCGTGTATATATATATATATATATATATATATATATATATGTATGTATGTATGTATCGTTTCTAAATTGTAAACTAGATTATCCTTGCTTTTCTGTGGTTTGTATTTGGTTGTTGTTTCTCTTTTGTGATTATCACCTTAATGGTGTGAGCTTAGGGATACAATCTTTCAGTTGTTCCAGCTTGAGATGAGAGAGTAGCAGATGAGTTTGTTAGATATATCTACAAAAGTATATCTCTTCTTTGAAGGATGTTTGTTTTATCTAATCGTTCTTTTAGCATTTATGTAACGTTTCATTTTGATAGTTTTATACTATTAAAATGTGATGTTACACTTTAAATAATCATTTCTTTAAATTTAATCACTTTTTTTATTTAATACATCTTTTAAAATTCAACTATTTTTTAGTTATCAAACTATCTACAAAATAAATAAAAAATATTTATGATAAAATTATAAAAATTATTTATATTTGATTTTATAAGTATAATAACAATAAAATTTGACATTGTAACACCTTGATTTATGAGATGTCATAGGTTATTAAAAACCGAAAAAATTCAAAATTTATCATAGAAGAGAAACGTACTTAAAAAAACCTTATCCAATTACATTATTTCGAGTAATAAAATAATAAATGAAATACTTCAATTATATTTTCTTAACTTGAAAAACAAAATAGCTTTAATTGAATCTCAAGGTTTTTTTCCATCATCTCTCAAGTCAATCATACCTCTACAACATCTGCAATATCATCCGCTCACATATAAAACATTATACGATCATCGTTGATAATTCCATTCACAAACACACAAACATAAACATGTATTGGGTAAGCTACAAATAAAACAATCATAACAACAAGATACATACATATTGATTATATCAACCATAATCAAACACACAACAAGATACATACATTCTGATTATACCAACCATTATCAAACACACAACAAGATACATACCTTCTGTATATATCAACCATAATCAAACACCACGTACATAATAATAATAACAATAAGATTCCTAATCCTCTAACATAAACAATTCATTTCGATCATCGATCCCCGATCCTTGAACATCGATCATCGATCCTTGATCTTTAACCCTTGATATCATCATTAGCATCTCACACATAAACCCTTGGTCTATCCACTCATTAGCACTCATGCTAACTATTTACTATAACCATTATAGTAACACAAATATCAACATAACATAACTTGGAGCATCTCAAGTACCATGATCATCATCATAGATACACACGAACATCATGACTGTCCCAGTCATGAACAACACCATGAGCATCACCATACCATAATACCATAGTGAAAAGAGTCCATCTCACTCCTACACCCTACCTCACCGATTGTAGTAGCTCTTACAACCCGCATGTAGCCTCCCCTACGGGACATATGTAGCCTCTCCTACAATCATCTTCTTCCAATTCACACAAGCCAAAAGGAAGCACCTATCCGCAAATAGGACCAGGATTTACAAGGTACAACAACACTCAATCATAAGACACACTTAGTGAAGAGAGAATTTACACAAAGAATTTTATACTGGTTTGAAATAAAAGATCTTACATCCAGTTGTTAATATTTCTAAAGAAAGATTAACTAAGCATTAAAAATAACCAAGAATTTACAATCACAAAGAATAAAGTTAAGGATAGAAAATATCTCCTTCGACATACAAAGGATGAAAAACACCTCCTTTGACACACAAGACACACTTAGTGAAAGTTCTTGCTCTACCCACATTAGGTTTTTCAAAGCCCCTTTTTCACAAAACACAGAGAGTTTCTCTAGCACACAACTTTTAAACCTCTAAGTAAAAAGTTCTTTTGAAATTAGGTTTAGAGAAACTATATATATAGACCCTTAATCCTTAATTTGAAAATTAGGTCATAAAACTGAAGAGTCTTTTCACAACTATCATTGATAATCGATTATCTATTCCATAAACTATTTCAAAAATTATGGTCTCTCTGTGATAATCGATTATCATAAGTGATAATATGAAATTATTTGTGGTAATCCATTATTACTTATGATAATCGATTATCTTAGAGATTTTTATGAAAAGTAAAACTTTCCTAAGTGTTTTGCTGCTTGGGTTCTACCTATTGACTCTTGGTCTACTAAGTTTAAATAAAATACACATATTACAAGACTTTAACAACTAAATTCTTATGTCTTGAATGTATCTCTTTCATCGAAGCATTTTTAAATCTTCAACACTTCTTCATCATCCATCATCATCAAAATTCTTTATTGAAACAAGATGTCTATCTTCTTCCTTTTGCTAACAAGTACGAGTACTATATTCACTATATGAGGCAGACAAACTCAACCTAGCAATCCTATTACTATCAAAATCACTAAACCTACTGGACAAATTATCAGAGGTAGAAGAGGACGACATCCTAATTACACATGTTAATTAGCTTTATCTCAAATTGACTCTTAAAGATCTTGGACAAGTGGTGGGGAACCGTTTGGTCCCCACCATCCTATTTATAGAAAATGTCAGGTCTCGTCACATCCTAATAAACTTTCACAAGTTCAAAAACAAATACATCTCGATTTACGAGGATAACACATTGTGGGATACATTCCCAGGGACATCATGACCCCTTTGTTTGACATCATATCGACACATATGATCAAATACCAACATCAGACACAAGACCCAATATATCTCGGCCTATGTACCACTATCAATATGGGGAATCGAGTATATCTTAACTTATGGAGCTATTGTACATCATGTTCATAAGATGGGTAAGTGTCGCACCCGGAATCGCGACGGGACAGTGACCCGAAAAACAAACGGATTTGAGAAATAGATTTGTGGAGTCGCCACCATAATTTATTATGGAAAAACTATGGAAAACCAAAAAATAAGACATGGTCTACGAAAAGAGATTTTCAGGTTCGGGAATCGGTTACGCGTAAGGAAGGTATTAGCACCCTATCGCGCCTGCCCAAAGGCAGTACCTTTAATTAAATGTAAAAGCTGACGTGGTTTTTTTTAAATGTTTAAATTTCCCTAAAAAAATAAATAAAATAAAAAAAAAAGCTATTTAGAAACAGAAAAATATTTTTTGTTTTATGAACCCGACAAGAATTGACCTTGGTCCTACGTACATCCATTTGTAATGGACAATCAGGGATCACGTAGTTCTTTATGTAGAAAAAGGTTTGTGAGTTTGTTTAAAAATTATTATTGATTGATTTAGGTTTTTGAAAAGTGAATCCGAAAAAAGATTTGGTTTAACAAGATTGACATCTTTTTTGATTTTGTATTTTTATTTATTTAAGAGTGGTGGGAAAAAGAAAGAAACCGGCCATAGGCCGACACATACTTATAAAAAAAAATTATGATTTAAAAAAAACATTATTTATGTGTAGAAAAAAAAATACCTTTAGAAAAAAAACTTCAGAGTACTCTCCTCTTCGTTCTTTGATGATTGTCGTTAACATTATATTATAATATTATGAAAATTTTGCCTTAATTGTGAATTAATTGACAATAAAACAAAATAGGGAAAGAAATGGTCATGATTGCCAGAAAACAAATTAAATAATATTCAAAACATTGATTATCATTATTTTCAGAAAATCATATTTTCCTCTTTAAAAGCAACTGATGCAACAAATTATATTAATATACTATTTTAATTATTGTTTATAATTATTAGCATAATATTAATTCAAATTATTACCATATTAAACTAATATTTCAAAAATATTGTGTTTGGTATTAAAGTTATTATTATTTTATCCCTTTTTACCCACCATTAATGAATATTCTCTTATTTTTTTTTATTTTTATTGATTTACTTACCCGGACGAAATTGGGTGTTGACAGCTGCCCCTCTTTATTTGGATTTTGCTGGATAACATGAACCTTAGAGTTTTTGTATTATCATAGTAAAAGCTAAATAAAGATAAAGACACTAATTTCGTTCGGGTTTAAAGAAAAGGAAAGAGTCGTGACACCTATGGAGGGTGTGTCATATCCTATGAACTTTGTTTGTAAAACTTGCAAAAGAGACCATATGGTTTTCATGTAAAAAATATAAAGACTCGAAGAAATATATATAAAAAGACAAAAATTGTGAATTAAAATTTTTATTGGACCACATTAATTTTATTTCATAAATATTAAAATTCAAATAAGTCAAAAAATAAATAGGGTCAAAATAAATAAAGAACCAAATATAATTAAACCTTATTTTTAATTTGCTAACAATTGATATGATGTCATTTAAATAGTTCGGTTGAGGGTCAATGGTAGAGAAAGATGGATTGACTAATTTTTTGTTTTTTTAAATTATAATTTAAAATAAAAAATAATTTTTTATACTATCTTATTTTTAAAATATAAATATGTAATGATAACTTATGTTACTAATGCTTATAATTTAGAATTTTATTATTAACTATAATAAAATAATTTAGTAAATAAAAGTAATAATTATTTTAAGTTATCATCTAGACATTAATTAATTAATTAAAACTTTAAAAAAAATCTGTACAATACAGTGAATGGACCTGTTAATTTGTCATTTGTCCTTTGACAGGATGAAATAAGATTTTTAGTTTCAGTGACTTTCAATTAATGAATAATTCTATACTCAAAATGTTATTACATTAAATAGAAACGGAAGGAATAAAGTTATTTGAATATGAAATGCAACCAAAATGTCAAAAATAACTTATTATTTTATTTATTATATCAATTAAGAAACATATTATACATTAATGTGGGAGAGATGATTTTTCTCTACAGTTACCTGTTTGATCAATTAACCTCTGCACGAGCCAAACTCTTATATTATATAAAGAAGCAGCTTCAGAGAAATAGCTACAAAGATAAAGATACTCTAAACTCTGAATTAGCGAGAATTTCAACAATTTGCGTTGCAATGGAGAGAAAAACCCTAGGAATTATGTTCTTTTTCCTCCTCGTCTTAACTTCTGGTAAGTATATATATATTATGGTATAATTATAAGGTTTAATCATTGGATATATTTTTGGTGATTCATCTTAAATAATAATATTAATATTGTGTTAATGAATCAGATGTATGTGTAAAGAGAGCAGAGGCAGATTGTTATACACCAAGTGCACATTTCAAAGGAGCGTGCTTTCAGAGTGACAACTGCAATTATCAGTGTACGAGAGAAGGTCATCCCGGCGGCGAATGTCAAGGCTTTATCCCTCGCCGCTGCATGTGCATTTGTGATTAACTTAATTCCATCATTAATCATCTTTCATTAATAAATATGTCAGATGAAATACACATATACTTTTCATTTCATATTAATCAAATACATTTTCACTATTAATCATTTCTCCCTCTTTCTCTCATCTTAACTCTTAATGCTACAATATCTTTATTTAGAGGTAAAAGAGCACAACATCCTAATTACACATGCTAATTAACTTTAGGATTAAATATATTTTTGGTCCCTTAACTTTTAGCAAAAATTGGAATTAGTTCCTCTTCAAAACTTTGAACTAATTTATTTTGCAATCGTTTTTTTACCAACATTAATGATATATGTTTCCATTTATGTCATTTAGAATTTTTTATCAATGTAAATAAAATTATTATTTTATGAGGTTAGTCATAAAATATTCATTATTGCTAGTCATAAAATATTCATTATCGTTTGGAACCGCTACACTATCGAATGACCACCGCAAACACCCCGCATCGCCGCACCACGAAAAGCCACACCACCACACCACAAAATCAAAAGGATATAGAGACAGGAATATGAAGAAGAACCAAACAGATATGGAGAAGAGAAGTAAGAGTTGGGAGATGAGAAGAAACGGATTCGATGATAGTTGGAGGGTATAAGAATATGGAAAGAGAGAAAGTGAGACTTGGGAGAGTGGGGAGGGGGTGTAGGGCTACGCGAGTGAAAATGGGTGAGTAAAAATATGTAGGAATTTAGGGTTTAAGAATAAAGTAAATAAATAAGGTTAAAAGTAAAAAAAGCTACTTTTGTAATTAAAAAAAATTGTAGAGGGTTGGGGAGGTGGAAGGAGCAAGGGGTGGTGGTGGAGGGAGCAACACCCCCTAGTCATATATTAACTATCTCAATGAAGCCCATTATGCAAGGCTAGATTTCATAACGTAGTAATTTGTCCGTTCAACGTTATGACAATTACAATAGAGTATTTATTAGCATTTACGAAGAGTTTTCAATGTTTCTAAAGGTAACTAATGAGAATCAAGTATATAAAGGAGGCTCAGTTTCAAGTAAAGGTAATTTAATCTTTCTATTATCATTAAAATTATCATATACTTCCCTATCATTGACTTGAAGGTTAGAGTAGTTGCATATACCCTCTTCCTTGTGGTTCATTATAACCATATTATTAGACAAGGACATCCCAGTTTATGAGACACAGTACATCTCAATTAGCAACCTAGGAATAACACCATACCTTGTAGGAGAAATTGGTTCCATACGAAAACAAACTCAATTGAGTCTCTATATTGTTTAAATAAAGACAATATGGTTTCTTTCGTGAAATTAGTATTAACATCGTTAATAATGACCACATGTGAGTCCAAATCCTTTTCTCGCTTTCCAATCCTTCTTTGTTGATGATATAATTTCATTGAGATTACCTTGTTCAAAACCAAGATCATAGATTCAAGATATTTGACTTTGTCTACTTTGTTGTCAAAGAAGGATAAAGAAGAATACATGAATCTAATTGTGGATTTTAGATTCGTTCCAAAATTCATGGAGGATAATTGAATGCAAAAGAGACCATATTGTTTTCGTGTAAAAAATATAAATACCCAATTGAATCAGAAAATATATATATATATATATATATATATATATATATATATATATATATATATATATATAAAACAAAAATTACTAATTAAGATTTGTATTGGACTAACATGTGATTACTTTTTATTGAAGTTAATTTCAATTTTTATATTAATTTTATTTAATAAATGTTAAAATTTAAATAAGTCAAAAATAAATAGGGTCAAAATAAATAAAGACCCAAATATAATTAAACCTTATTTTTAATTTTGCTAACAACTAATACGATGTTATTTAAATAGTTCAGTTTAAGGTCATTGATGGAGAAAGATGGATTAACTAATTTTTTTGTTTTTTTAAATTATAAATTAAAATGTAGACTAATTTTTTGTACTGTATTATTTTTAAAATATAAATATGTAATGATAACTTAAGTTATTAATGCTTATAATTTAGAATTTTATTATTAACTATAATAAAATAATTTAGCAAATAAAAGTAATAATTATTTTAAGTTATCATCTAGACATTAATTAATTAATTAAAATTTTAAAAAATCTATACAATACAGTGAATGGACCTGTTAATTTGTCATTTGTCCTTTGACAGGATGAAATAAGATTTTTAGTTTCTTTTGTTATTACAGGTTCCATACCTTGTTTTGGCGGACCAATAATGGTGGATCCACTTGTTTTACTACCTATAGAAAAGTGTTTTTTACGAATCTAAAATTTCAAAGATTAATTTAACAAATTTGTATGACATCCTATTAGGAATAGGCTATTTGTGAACCAACTTTCATGAAGATATTTATTTTATTTTATAAAATAAATTTATTTTATTTATTTTTTAAAATGGATAAAGTTAAAAATGATTAAACTAATAAAATTTGATTTAACATGATCCTCTCGAAATTTAAGAGGTGGCCTTGTTTGGTCAGTATAACTTTTTTTTTTTGTCTTCTTTGAGTTGTTTTTAATGTTTTCCAAATAAATTTTAATTCTTTGTTACTTGTTGAAACTTTTAGTGATTTAATATTAAATTTTCACTAGCCTCCAGCACAAAGTTATCCTACACTTTCCTTCTTAAAGAATCTCATAGGACATCGAACTCCCAAAATTCTCTAACAAAAAAATTCTCAACAATTTTCCAAAGATTGAATGGTTCTTGTTGACCATCGTTTTATTTAAGAGTGATAACCTAAGCTAAGAAAAAAATTAGTTCCTACTACTTAATGTATGTTAGAATCACATAACAAAATAATCATGTTTGAACAAAATCAAGAAGATGTTAATCGATTTTTTAATAAAATTTATGCTTTAATTTTTTTTTCTATTTTAAAATTTGACTTACCAATAACTATGATTACTTTAATATAATAGCAGATAAATAAAGAAAATAGGACAAGAGAAGGTTCAGATCAAAATATCTTATATTTAGTTGTTAATTTCTTTTAAAAGAGGGATTAACCAAATATTAAAATAAACTGAATATTACAATCACAGTAAAAAAATTTAAGAAAGAAAGCACTTTTTTTAAAGCTACATGAAAGTGTTTCAAAGTCTTTCACATTCAAAATTAGGTTTTATTGTTTCGATAGGTACTTTTTTTCGTCCAGAATCTCAAATAGGTCTCCTACTTATTCGGTATGTCAATTGGGTCCTTATTTTTGAAAATTTGAAACAAATAGAGGCTTGCCGTCAAATTGGATAAACGTCGTTTAAGAGACCCTTACGTGATATGCTGACAGTATTTTCGCCTAAGTTAAACCTTCTCGCCTAGGCGAGATATGCACTCGAACATTTTCGCTTAAGATAAAACTAAGTTTACATGTGTGAGGTAATTTGATGCATTGCCCAGCTAAAAAGAAGTCCACCGACGGCGACGCAAAGAAGAAGAACGTGATGGGAGCATCTCCGACAGCGACGTCAAACACGGCATTGATGATGTCTTCGGTTGCACCGCAACGGTGCGGGGGTTGGTGTTGGCGTTGCTCCTTGGTTCTTGGGTACCCTCCTTTTCTTTTACAATAACGCCTATACATAAATTGGGTCACAATTACCACGCAATAAAAAATTAGATAGGTCACAGCAGCCACATCCTTACACCTGCCATAAGTAAAAAAGGTCAACTATAACTGTTTTTACAAAATATGGGACAACTTTGAACTTTTTTTAAAATGTAGGACAACTTTGAACAAACGTCCTCATTCGAAGGACTAAAATATGTATTAAACCTTTTAAAAGTTATAAAAAGAATATTTTTCCTTATTTATTTTGGTGTTGGTTTGATCTTTCGTATGTTATGACACCCATTTTCAATTTTCTTTTCTTAAAAAAATATAAAAAATTTAAATAAACAATTAAAAAAAATTATTGTGGTGACCAATCGCATCATGTACACTCATTTTTAAATAATTCAAATAAATACTAAAAATAATTATAAAATTATTAGAAATTATATTTTTGAAAGAAATACGTTTAGAAAATAAGAAAAAGAAAGTTTTCCACATTTTAAAGGTGGAGATACGAGCGTGATATCCTTCTTATTTTTTTTCAAAATGATTAAATTATGATTTAAATGTATGAGTTGTGTAACCATCTATGTTGATATAGTTCTTATTATCTTCATTTTTTTCCAGTCATGTCCAAAAATACCAAATAATACAAAATCTTTGAAAACTAAAAAACATCAACATTTTTAAACGAATTATCTTTTTAAAGAACTACCTAATCTTGATTTTTTTTAGAGAATATGAGGAGCAAAGTCAATCTTTGTTGTTCTTTTATGATTAGTTTTTTTACCATTCTAGTTATAACAAATGACAACTCCAAACTTCTTTTAAAGTCATTCTTTTATTGTTTATTTTTCGGTCACAACTTTAGGTGTAAGATCCATGAAAAATATTTATAGTAGTAAATTTTAGTATTTTATTATTAATAATAATTTTAATGGATAGAAAATTGTAAATTTTGGATATAAAATTATAGTAATTTTAGAAGGAGAGGTTCAAATTTTTTGGTAACTTATTTAGTAAATTTTTTTTTTAATTGAATAGTAAAAAGTAAATAGTAAATAGTAAAAATAAATTTTCAGCATTAAGATTTCTTAGCATGGAAGAAAGTAGTAGGTAGAAATTAGGATCAGATTTGGTGAGAAAATGATTGAAATATTATTTTTAAATAATATTAAAATAATAAATAATATTAAAATATTAATGAATAGTAAAATTTTTTACCTATAAATAGCCATAGGAGGGAAGGGTATTTTGCACCAAGAAAAGAGGAATCAAGTGAGAGCTTGAGAAATAGAGAAGAAAGAGTTAGGGAGAAATTTTTAGTTGCAAGAAGAGTAGAGGTTCTGAAGGATTTCGGGGAAACAAATTCGGAGCAGGAGATTAAGTCTGGAATAGAGGTAGGGGAGCTAATCCTTCTTGCATATGATTTTTATTCATGTTATGATAATGAATATGAGTTATGAGTATGTTAAAATTTTGGTAATGGTAGTTATCTATTCACTTATATAAATTTAGTTTTCATTATTATAATTTTCTTATTTTCGAGTTAGTATGGTAAAACTTTTCTTTTAATTATTTTGACCGTTGGATTTAGCTAAAATTTTAATATATGAATCCTAAGACCTATTTCTTCACTTTGACCGTTTGGATTTGAAATTAGATGTCTGTACTTAGAGGAATAAATCCTGCATGTTTGAGTAAATTAATTACCCCTGTAGATCTGTTACTGAGTCATCTCGGAAAAATATATATTATGACTTATTTGACCGTTAGATCAACTTGAAAATTTTATACATGATTCCTAAGATATATTAATACACTTTGACCGATCGGATTTTTAATTGAAAGTCTATGTTTGGAGAAAATAATTTTTACGTTTTGAAAAATCTGATGAACACTATATTTCTGTTCTTAAGTTATCATGGTAAATATTTCATATATATTTCATTTACCGTTAGATTGAGCCCCAAATTTAGTATGTAATTCATAAGACATATTAAGTCATTTGGACCGTTCAGATTTGTAATTAAATGTCTGTGATTAGGGAAATTAGTTCCGTATTTTGAGTATAACCGAAAACCACTTAAAATTCTGCACCTGAGTTACCTCGGTAAAACCTCAATATATATCTAGTTAACCGTTGGATCAACCTGAAATTTTAATATGTAGTTTATAACAAATAGTGAGTTATTGTGACCATTCGGATTTGAAATCGGAGTTACAGATTTAGAGAGATTAATTTTGTATCTTCTCAGGGATCTCAATATTGCTAAATTTCTATTTTTGATATCTATATTAAATTTCGGTGTTAATATTATATGCTGTTGTTTTAAATCTGTAAATAAGAAATTTGTTAAAAACTAGTTGAGGAACACTTTGGCTAAGGAAAGACTTGGTACTTAAGTTGTCCATTGTGACGCACCTCTCTTTCCTGGAAGTCTACTCGACAAGTTTTTAACTTAAATCCTATTTAACAGATTTTGTATTGTTAAAATATTGTGCAATATATCTTGTTGAAATGGAAATGTTTGATGAATTCATGTTTTTGTGGTAGATATGGAATTATGAATTATAATTGTGATAATTGCATTTTATTATATTGCAATTGAATTTATGCATCTAAACATGATATAAGTGATATAGGGAGATTTTGTAGGGGTACAATGTGAGTTGAGGAATATGAGTATGGTATGAGTCTCGTGGGGAGATTCAGTAATATTATGGTATTTGTGTATATGTTGATGTTGAGGGTCCCGTAGTTGGAGGTTATCCTGATACTCTAATAATAATCCAGTCTCAAGTAGAGAAGGATGAATTATGTGGTGAGAGGAGCAGGAGGTCCTGGTCTATGTGCCGGTTTTGGACATAGTGAGGGGACTAACCTTGTGAATGGTATGAAGTATTTTGGAAGTGTATTTGTAAGAAGAAGTAGAAGTCATTCCAAGTGCATAACCTCCCGTGACCGCTCATCAACGTATCATCCGGATGAGTGTCTATTGGGTATTGTGGTGTCTATTGGGTATTGTGAGACGAGTGTCTAATAGGAATTGTGGTATGAGGGTGTCGAACATAATTATTATATGATGTTTATATCAAGGTAATTATACATGTTTTAAATGATTTGTTGCATGTTAGCTCACCCTACTTGTTTGTGTTTGTTTTGTGTTTGGGTATGTGCGATGATCGTATAATTCGTTATACGGGAGCAGATGAAGGAATGTCGCCTCACATAGTGCCACGGAAAGGGAGGAGTAGAAGAATTATAGTTAGAACCTTTTTCATTGTATAGACTTATATCAACTAGGAAATTTTAAAGGGTGAGATTACGGGATGTTACCGTAAATGTAAATGTTAATTATCAAGTGTGAGAATTTTGGGATGTTACATTAGGTGCAACAATAATAAAATGATAATCAATAGTAATAATCAATTATTAACATGTATTTTAGAAAAAGTAGTTTTCTTTTTAAATGACATTGTGTTGTTATGTTGTTACATACTAAAACTAAACTTAAGATATTACAACATATTACAAAGGAAATTTAGATCAAAAACAAAATACAAGTCTTTTAATTTATTTTTTACTTCTATTTCATTTTTATACTTGGTATCATCATCAAAATTAACTTTCTTGAAGAAAAAGTCCAAAAACTTCCTCTTCTTTTTGTCAACAATGTAAACCTTCCTATAACCTAGAAGTAAACCTCGTCCTAACCAAAAAGTAAAGCTAGTATCCTATAATAGAACCTAATATAATCTTATCATGTTTTTACAATTCAGTAAACTTTTCCAATGAATATTTAATATTAATGGTATAAGAAGTGAGAAAATTTTATTAACATATCCACTATAACTCATGAAATTAAAATGTAAACATCTATACAATTATATAATTATTTATTTAAATTATTGAACACAAAACCTAAAGGAGAAAATTTTTTCAGTGACGGTCTAAATCATATATAATAAGATATCAATCGGTGAAAAATTGAGGGAAAATTGTCAAACACATTAGACCATGACATTGATGTACAACTTTTGTACAATGCATTCACCTTTTATGAAGATGATATTTGTAGATATATAAAGTATTTAGAATGTGTAAATTGTTAGACTTCGACGAGAAATGTTAAACATATCATTCTAAAAGATGTTTGTATGAACTCTACTTTGTATCATTGATGCATATTTGATCTAAAATAGAGTAGTTTGATCTTTTTATGCGTATCATTATATTTTATATTAACTAAATTGTTAAAAAGTTCATTCTTCTAGTGAAAATGTTTTGTTTTGTTTTAAAAAAATAAAATTATAGGTTCAATAATCATATCTATAATAAATATATCTATCTATCTATCTATCTATCTATATATATATATATATATATATATATATATATATATATATATATATATATATATATATATATATATATATAATTTTGGTATATTATGGTAAATTTTAAGTAATAAATAATTAATATTTATTTTAAATTATCATAAATATTAAGTGACGTTTAATTAATAATTAATTTTTAATTTAAAAAAGATCACAAATAGTAAGTGACATTTTATTAATAAATCATGTTTAATTTAAAATTTATTAAAAAACTTAAATTACATTTAATTATCCATAGTTTTTACTTTAAAAACTTATCGTAAATCACAAATGACATTTAGTCAATAAATAATACTTAAGTAATCTTCGGTGACTTTCAATTAATGAATAATACTATAATTAAAAGGTTATTACATTAAATTAAATAGAGACGGAAGGAGTAAAGTTATTTGAATATGAAATGTGAACCAATGAATGTCAAAAATAACTTATTATTTTATTTATTATATCTATTAAGAAACATATTATACATTAATGTGGGAGTGATGATTTTTCTCTCCAGTTACCTTCTGAACATACGTAGCCCCATTGCATTAAACAACCTCTGCATGAGCCAAACTCTCATATTATATATAAAGAAGCAGCTTCAGAGAAATAGCTACAAAGATAAAGATACTCTAAACTCTGAATTAGCGAGAATTTCAACAATTTGCGTTGCAATGGAGAGAAAAACCCTAGGAATTATGTTCTTTTTCCTCCTCGTCTTAACTTCTGGTAAGTATATATATATTATGGTATAATTATAAGGTTTAATCATTGGATATATTTTTGGTGATTCATCTTAAATAATAATATTAATATTGTGTTAATGAATCAGATGTATGTGTAAAGAGAGCAGAGGCAGATTGTTATACACCAAGTGCACATTTCAAAGGAGCGTGCTTTCAGAGTGACAACTGCAATATTCAGTGTACGAGTGAAGGTCATCCCGGCGGCGAATGTCAAGGCTTCATCCCTCGCCGCTGCATGTGCATTTGTGATTAGCTTAATTCCATCATTAATCATCTTTCATTAATAAATGTGTCAGATGAAATACACATATACTTTTCATTTCATAATTAATGGAATACATTTTCATTATTAATCATTTCTCCCTCTTTCTCACATCTTAACTGTTACTGCTAATTTCATCATATATTATTACCGAATATCAATTAAATTGTTGGATTGAATCTTTAGTCTAAGGAAATAATATAATTATATTTAAAAATTAAATATTAATTTCTATCACTTTACAACAAAGATTAAAGAATGCTAGTCAATCTAACAATACTCTTTTCTTTATATAACATATATTTCCTTTATTTATAACATCATGTATATAAATAAATCAATGGATTTCATATTTTTGTTTTTTTAATTTTATCTTTTATATAATTTTTTAAATTAAAATAATTACTTTATCAAGTTTACTCTTTAAATAATCGTTTCTTTAAATTTAATCACTTTTTTTTATTTGATACTTTTTTTAAAATTCAACTATGTTGGGTCAGATTAAATTGTCTTGGCTTTATTTATTCTATAATTTTCAAGGTCTGACCTTTTAAGTTATCAAGTCAGTGTGTTAAACTACATATTTTTTACAATTTTGGTTCGACAATAAAAATCAATAGCTTATTGCTTTGCATATCGTGACAGTATATTAAAGTCGTTTAGTCGAGGTATCAAAATAAAAATTTTGCGTCAACCAATTAAAAATTCTACTTTTAACCTTTTTGTATATGAAACATGATATATAAAAATAATAAAATCATAATTAAATGTTAAAGATTTAATGTAATACTTAATACATAATGAATTAAATAATAAAAATATCATACTAATTTACTAAATTTCTCGTCAACTCCAAAATTTCTAAGTTTTAACATTATTTTTTTTCATTAATTTTAAGTTTTCCAATTTTTCGTATATTATATATATGTATATATAACTAATTAAAGAATTGAAGTTTAATTTAAGATTATCTTTATAACTGGGTGAATTTCTCTTATTTTTCGGTGAATTGGTGATTAAGCTAACCCAAATAGAGAGATTTGCATTGGGTCTAATTTTGTGATTCATTGTAAAATTTATTTAATCTTTAGCCTAGTTTAAACTCATTGGATTGTGTAACGCCTTATAAAATATAACCAAAAAGTGTGTACACGTGGCAGCATAGGATAGGTTGGGCAAAATTAGTAAAGTAAAAACCCACATCTAAATTGTGTTTTAGAAGAACGTTTCCCCTTTTTCTTTCAAGCACTCTCTCTTTTCTTCCTTGCCTTGCCAGTCTCTCTATTCCAACTCCAAAATCTAACCATTTGTTTCTCGAATTGAAGCTACCTAGACCTTTAGGACTCCAAGAACTACGTTTCTACCGATTGATTTTCCGTTTTCTCCAACCGGTAAGAAAACCCCCTTTCTCGTGTGCCCTAGGGTTGTAAGCATGTGATTGAACTGTTGCATGCAACCCATTTCATTTTCTTCCATAATCTAGCTTCTATTTGGTTCTAAGATTCGTTTTCCATCATCAATTGATGGTTTATAGGTGATTCTAACATTTTGGGAGTGCAAGCAAGTGGTCTAGGGTTCCTACTTGAGCTTGGTTGTCTACACTAGAGGTAAGAGGAGCTAGTTCTACTCTTGATTTTACTATGTGGAGTGAATGCATGATAAATTTGTAGTGGTATGTTGTGGAAGCATGACCTTGGTTCTAGTTAAAATTGAAATGCATGTATAGAAGTGTGTGTTATGTGAATTTGGTGATTGATGGCTATAAACTGTTTGGAATGACTTAGAATGATGAAATTGTGTATGTTGGAACTGTTTTGGCATGAAAATTTTGTGGTAGTGCTGTTAGAAAGGAAATCAAGTGTCTTTAGGGTCAATTTTAGGCCATTTTAGAGGAAGTGAGGTAGTGATTTTGAGCAAATGAGGTCTGCAACGTTATTGGACTGTTGGGACAGTTTTATCCACTGTATTGTGACTTGTTTGAGTCACTAAATTGGTCAAAATTAGTGCAAAGAGGTAAGATCGGGTTTTGGGTCTCTAAGTTGGGAAAAATTGGTGTTTTAGAGTTAGAAAGGAAGTGTGGTGGTCAAATTTAGAGTTAGGCATTCTTGGTGATCTTAGTCAGTTTAGGTAACTTAGGTAGGTCATGTGTGACTTAGTAGGCATGTTTAAATGGTTAAAGACCAACTCCAAGTTGTAGAATTTGTCAGAGCGGCTGCAGCGGAATGGTTAGCATGGAATAACAAACCAAGAGGGGGGGTGAATTGGTTCTTACTAAAAACGTGTGCCTTAAAAATTTCTACTCAATTAAACTTACTTAGCAAATAATAAAGACAATAAAATAGAGTAAGGTTGAGAGAAATTTGCACAGATGATTTTATCCTGGTTCGGATCTTACCAATCCTACGTCCAGTCGCTTATCTCAAAACAAGATAAACACTTCACTAATCACAAAACAATTACAAACTACAATCACACAGATACAATTTGTAAGAGTTTAGAAAACACCTCTCTTGATGCCACAAGAGATGAAACAACACCTCCTTTGAATCTTCACAAAGGATGAAACACTTCCTCTGAATACTTCACGAAGGATGACTTCCTCTTCCGAACACTTCCTTAGACACACCAAGGATGAACCAGCTATTCCTCTATCACCGTAGCAGTATTTCACCAACTCTACAGACAGAGTTTCCTTAGCTGAGCAAGAGCACACAATTCTCAAGAGTTTCTGAGTATTTGAGCACAAGGGAAGAGTTGTAGTTGATAACCTTGAGAGGAAATGAGAGTCTATTTATAGACTCATCCAAAGGCTCTTCCATTCTTCGAAAATGAGTCATCTGACTGTTTTAATCGATTAACTTAAGTATTAATCGATTAAAATAAGTACAACGGCTAGTTCTTCAAATCTGAAACCCCCAACGGCTAGTGTTAATCGATTATTCTCAGGTTTAATCGATTAACTAATCGATTATTTTAGGCTTTAATCGATTATTCCAGTGCAACGGCTAGTCTTCAACTCTGGAACCTCCAACGGCTCTATTTAATCGATTATTCTCAGGATTAATCGATTATGTAATCGATTAAAACAAGCTTTAATCGATTATTCCAAAGGCAATTTGGTTTTCAGTGTCAGCCTCGTTTTAATCGATTAATACCCATTTTAATCGATTAAAACAGTGCACTTTGGACTCTGGTTTTTGATTATATAGTATGGAATTACATGGAATCAAAAACACTAAATGTCTAAGTCCTAGACACTAAATTACAAAAGCTTTCCATAGCAATACAAGTCTTCATAACATCTTGAATCTTGATTTCTTCTTGACTTGATTTTAGACATCATCAAAACTTCATGTGCATTATTTTGCTAACAGAATTGAATTTAGACCTCTAGGTTGATAAAATTGAAGTTGTAGAACCTAAATCAATGCATAAACACTTTATAATAATGTTAGAAAGGATTAGAATTGTTTAGGTAAGTTTAATTTAGCATGAAAGTTGATTTATGAGTGGTAGAAGTTCACCAAAATGATTAGAATTGGTAAAAGGGAGTTAGAGTTGCTCAATTATGCAGAAAAATCTGCAGAATTTAGCTTCCTCTACAGACAAAATTCGCTTAGCGCACAGGGGGGTGGGGTGCGCTGAGCGAATTATGTGTGGCAGATTGAGTGTTTTCGGTGTTTTTGATGTTTTGGGAGTTTCGGACGTCCGTTTTGGACGTTCTTTAGTTCGTTCTGGGGGGTTTTTGACCCTTCCGGAGCCATTGGTGAGAGTTTCCAAGCTGTTTGAATTACTTAAGTATTGATAATTAAAAGTCCTAAAGAAATTTGTGTTAATAAGTGATGGTTTTATGAAAGAATGTAATGTATGAGTTGTTTTATGACATGGTTGATGTTGTATGATGGTGTATGGGTTTGGTATGAGACAATATAGTAAGAATGCACTTGAATGACTATGAAATTTTATGTTTGATGAATCAAAGTGGTTTATGAGGTACATTATTGATTCAAGAGGAATATCATGTGATTTAAAGTGGTCGGATTGAATATGAAATTAAGATCTCTCGGTGGGATCAGTTAGTGTATTGAATGAATGTGAGAGGCTTCCATATGGGGGGTTATCCCTAACACTCCAATGGTCTTTCATTCTCACTTAGAGAGGATTGACGCGTGTGGTGGGAGTAGTGGGAGGTCCTAGGGTAGGCGCTATCACTGATGGTCTATTCCGCAGTAACGGACTAGCCTTGTGTAAGGTCGGGTGGAACCCCTTGGCAATGGCTTTGCAAAGCAGTAAGGGCCATCACAAGTGCACAACCCGCCCCAGCTCTACATACATTCTATGTCTGGACGTGTCTAGGAGTCTTAACATGATAGGATGCTTGCTTTAATGAGTTTTGTGAAATAAATATTTATGTTTATAATGACTTACATGTTTATGTGTGTATGGACGTTCTTGGAAATGCTAGATTGAATTGAAATTATCTGTATGTTTGTTTGAGACCTAGCTCACCCTTGCATTGTATGTGTTGCATGTGTTTGTCTTCTCCCTTGCGATGATCATCCAATCCTTTGGATGTGAGCAGTAGATGATGATGTACCATTGGAGCAAGCTTTGGAGGTTGAAGAAGACCCAGTCCCTAGTACTTAGGCCTTCTACTAGCTCTTAGTTGATTAGCTTGTTATTTTGAAAAACTCCTAGCTTTTATTTTATATAGTTCGACACTTTTGGAAAACTTTTTAGGTCTCTTTAAAATTTCAATAGCCTTGTACTTTTGAAACTTGTACTCAAGTTTGATTTCGTTTTAATTCCCTCTATCTTTTGGATGACTGTATACATATTTAAATACTATTATCTCTATCTCTCAACTGCTTTTACATATTATAATAGTTGAATCCTATTATATTATATGTGTATATGATATTTTGGGACGTCACATGTTGTGTGTTTAGATTTATTTTAACAATGCTAGAAAATAAGGGACAAAAGAAAGATATGGAAAAGGGAAAGAGAAGAAAAATAAAGAAACAATAAAAGACTGCTACATACTAAATACTAAAGCTAGATAAAAAAAAGTAAGAGAGAATTAAAAAATGAGAGTGAAAAAAGTCCACAAGCTAATTATTAAAAAAAGTTTTTTTATAAAATGGTTGTCTTTTTTATTACAAAGTTTAGAATTCAATAATTTAACACCTATAGAGATGAAAAATCTTAAAAAAAAATTAATTATTAGAGAATTTGTATGTTCCATCGCTTGGACAATTAAAATGAAATTTGGTCTCTGATAGAGTTACTAAGCCAATATTGGAATGACGTGTTATGATGTTTTACGTGAACACCTTTACATAAGTATTGGAAGAGGAAAAACCTACTAATTGGACCATACTTATTAGACCTATAAGAAGGACAAGTTAATACGAGAGAAATGAAAACCCCTTTCAGCTAACAAAAGTCTTGTGCATATCAACATTGAATATCCTTAGAGATCGTGTTTTTCTTAGCCTTTCACTTTACAATGGTATTGGAAGGGCAATCAAATTAGGAAAGTTGACACTTAAGTTCTTTAGACCCATCAAGTTTTTTTTCTTACATGGTAAAATAAATTTTGTGGAGTTCCAAAAGCATTGTCAACACTTTAAGTTTTTTACTTTAAAGGTATTCGTTCTTTTTTGGAGTACTCGTCTTTTTTCGAAGTAGTCATTCTTTAAATCAAGAAGAAAAAAAATACATTAATTCTATCCTCATCTTTTTTTCTTATAAGAAAATTTTCAAAGACAAAATTTTTGTTATTATTAGTGATAATATGTGAAGATGAACCAAGGCCCATTCTTTTCTTCTTCTTGCTTTCCCTTTGAATTTTGTTGCTATCTTTCTTCCAAAGAGTTTCTACTTGCATGTTATTTTCTTACTACGCCCAATGGATTATAACCTTTTTGTGTGTATGTTTATTTTACTTGTGTGTTAATTTCGAATATTGATATTTCATATGAAAAATATCTTAAAATTCAATGATGATATAAATATTTAGATTAAGACATTGGTGAGAAATTTAGGGAGAGTTCTTCCATATATTAAAACATGACATCTATGCACAATTTTCTGCATTAAATTCACCTTTTGACCTATGAAGATGATGTTTGTAAAATGCTTAGAATGTGTCAAGTATTAGATTCTGAAAGAACATGTTTTATTTAAAGCAAAAGTCCATCACCCTATAGTTTTTATAAGTGCTTAAATACAACAAATATTAAAATATAAAAAAAAAGTGTCTAATAGATGTTGTACATATCATGAGTGCAAATGCTTCATTTGACAAACAATAAAACAAACAATTAAACACCATGCAAATCTGTCCACTTCATTCAATAAGTGATTGTTGATGATAATATGACAAGTACAAATAAATACTAAGAGAACATAAAGAATATTCTTAGGACGAAATTTTGTGACTTAAGAAATGTCATCACCATCTATCACCAAAGAAATTTGTGTGAATATTTCTTATAAATCAAGCTAAAGTTGGATTTCCACCAACTATATCGACACATGCATAGTACATATATTTATATCACCCTTTTAAATAAAATGCTATACAACAAAGGAGATAAAAATTATTGCCTATCAAGAAAGTTGAGTAAAAAAGAAAATATCAATCAATGATGCATGAAGTGTATTTAATGTTTCTCCACTATCAAAGCTTGATAGATAAAAGAAGAAAACATTCAAGATGAGTTCAAAGTTACTCAACAACCAAAAAAAGGATTGTAACAACTACTTCTGTTCTTCATGAACCTATTTAATGCACTCCTTGAAGAAGATAACAAGAATAATTATTGTTTACAAATGCTGAAGTCAAATTTTTTGTACGCCCTAAAAGTTTGGTAAGAATATTGTTGTGCTGAAACTGTCAAATGTCTATAATTTTTTATTCCAAAATTTTACCATTTATGGTGAAGCACATTGGGCAAAAGTTATAAGAATATTAATAATGATTAGTTTCGAGAATAATTGACTTGGTCAGTAATTTGTATTCTTTCATGGTCCTTTGATCTCTAATTGTCTCATCCTAATCATGACATTTGGCAAAATCAGAAGGTACTAAATAACATTTAATTGCACAATTTTACTTTCATCATTCAGGCTCGTCGTCTAAATGACCATAGAGTTCTTTCCAGTAGTAAGAAGCTTCTTCTGGTGTCCGAAATGTCCAGATGTGTGACTTTGACTTTGATTTCTCTTGAGTTTCCAGAATTTCCTGCACCCAGGAGTTATAATGTGTTACCCAAAGGAAAAAGCCAGATAAACTGTCATGGCAGAACAATTAAACCAATCATTATTAAAAAAATTACAACTAAAATTCTTGTTTATTTCAAGGTGCTTTGTTGTTCACCATTCATTCAAGTGCAAATTGCCATCGATTAGAAAAACAATAGTAACAATGAAGAGAAACCGTTTTCTTTGATGATAAATCAGACAGAGTTGGTAGCGCAGGTTCCTTAACCCTGTACTCGCAAAAGTGAAATAGCATACAACCAAATTTCAAATGCACATGTACAGAAGTACCAAACCATAAGAACTCAGACTCCTCTTAAGTCTTAATCTCACTACAACAAAGAACATTAGGCCTATTCAAGACTATGCTTAGCCCTGATATTTGCACAGCACTGTTCTACATCATTTTTCCAGCACAAAAAAAAGGTGGCTGTGCCTAACAAGTTGGAGAAGTTCAATTAAAAAGCAATGCACCCTTAATATTGGTAAATGAGATTGTAAGCGTTGATCACCTAAGTTTCTAACTCGACAAAAATCACGTTAAGTCCTTTCTAACTACATTTTTATACTGTCATTAAGCACTAAAGTGGTATTTACAAAGTTAGGGAGCATTGTGCTTAGCTGCTTACAATCTCGTGAACACATAATGTGGTGGTTTAGTCATAACATTATAGGACAAGAATACTACAGAATAATATGATATATGATCCGTGTATGTTTCAAATTGAAATTGAAATGCATTATATCTTAACTCCCTGAATTTAAGGTTAGGTATAACGTTACATGCTCATTTTGAAAGGAGTTTCTCTTCCTTTCTTTTTCACTTACATTCAACTAAACTTAGAGGATAAATTCTCAAAAACCATCCACCCTCTTCAAAAGCCCATAACACAGCCAAAAAGACCGTCGAAGATCAGATTCACAAGTGGATGAAGCACGACAGAAAAAAAAAAGGACATTAATCTAACACTTAAAGAGTTTCTCAGAATATAAACACAATTGGTCAAAATCAAATAATGAGGAAGAAGTAGGGGGCAACCTGGACTTCAGATGAGGGTTTGGTCTTGAGCATTAAGCAATCAACCATGGCTTTCCATTGACGGGAACAATTGTCAAGAACGCCAAGCCTGTAATACTGCTGCATTTGATGAACCGGCGCTGCAAACATCAAAGACACAAACTTTACGACAAATTGGATGACCCAATTGAAAAAGACAAGAAGATTTATTTAGGTTTTGGGGAAAATAGGTATTACAGTAGCAGAACCAGAGCGCGTCGAAGTTAGCAGTGCATGATACTTTGCGATTAGGGGTGGAGCCTGAAGCTTCCTTCTCCTCCGAGGACGTCATTGCCCCCAACCCAATTATTTCTCCGAAGGAAGATCCTCTCTTGCAGCCGCGTTTCCCCAATTATTAAAAACCCTTATATTCTAAAATTACTCTAAAAATCAAGGGCAACAATGTACCAGCCTCCCACTTTTTATTGAGATAAAATTAAATTATTTTAATCTTTTTTATATGTTATATATCAAGGTTTAAATTTTTTAATAATATGTAGTTGTATAATTTATTTATTTATTTATTTTTATCTTGTTTTAATTTTATCTAAGATGTTTAAAATTAGCACTGAACGAATTTTAAAGTAATTAGTCGGAGAGAAAACGAATAGAGAAAAGTTGAAGTTTAGAAAAATAAATAAAAAGTGAGGAGGGAAAACAAACTAATTTTAACGATAGAAAATAAAACAAAATCATATTTTAAAAGATATATCATAAAGTAAAATGTGTACAAAATTAAGAATTTTTTCTTTATGTAGGTATGTAATTTATACAATGACACAGTCTTATTTAAATTATAAAAAATTTAAGTATACAAATTATAAATGATAAGCTGTTTATTTATAAATAAAGATAAAAGGAAAAATAGTTTAAGAAGCTCCACATCTTATTAAATTAAAATTAAGAAAGTATTTTAAAAGAAGAAAAAAAAAGGATAAAACGTCCAAAGCAAATAACTTATTTATATTTATAAATTTGGGATAGAACATGTCATTATTTATATTTACTTTTATAATTATAATAACAATAATTTGATTATTCTTTGTTATTATAAAAAAAATTAAATATTAATTTGGTCTTATTTTTTCGAAATTATTCAATCAGTCATAATATTTTTTTAATTTAATTCTAATTTTTGTTAATTTATCAATTTTATTTTATTTAATTTTTTTTGAAAACGTAGTTTAAATAAATGAATAACAGTCGTCTATTAGTTTTTCTGTTTTTCTTTTAATTTATTTGTTACTTTTTTTAAAATTTAGAAAACATATTTACTTATCAATTCAACGTCAAGCTACATAAAAGTTGTAGTGTCATGTGTCAATATAGTCAGGTTTTATATTTAATTTGATCATATATTTATAATTTTTGTTTAATTTAACTTCAATTTTTTTTAAATTATTTAATTTTATCAATTTTTAAATTGAAACCAAATTTAATTTTTATTTAAATATTATATATATATATTAAATTTTTCCATTTTATTAAACATTTTTTTGTTTAAAATTATAATTGGTATAAAATTAGAATAAAAATTTTAAGGGTGGAGACTAACACCACTAGTATATTTTTATAATAAATTTATTTTATAATCGATTAATATAAAATTTTGTTTGATAGTTGATGTTATTTTTAATACTCTACGTGATTTGTAGTCTATTAAAATTTTAAACCAATGGTTTTGAGTTAGTCTATACTAATTAACATGTAGACATTTTTTCTTTAAATTTAAAAAAAAAAACATAAACAAAAAAAGAACAGTAATATGCGACTTATAGTTTAATTATTTAAATGGTGCTAAAAAAATATTAAATTAAATAAAAATTAATGAAAATTAAAACTAAATTAAACAAAAGAATAATATTATTACTAAATTGAAAAAACGAAAATAAAGATTAAATTAAAATTTAAGTATAAAAAAAAGTGAATACACATGTGTTTTCACTAACTTTTTATCTGTAACATCCCAAAAATACAGTCTAAAACTATATAATAGAATAATCACATTAAATAATATTACAGATCAGTCTTACATTAAAAGAGAACGTACGGTTGTGACCGAATGGCCTTACAGAAAAACTAGAAAATTAAAACCGAACAACATAAGCAAATCTCGACCAAACGGTTTACAAAATACTATACCGAATGGTCCTACCAAAAGCAAAGGGAAAAGGTGATCGAGCGATCACCTTACTATCAGGCTATACTATTGACCGAATGGTTCTACTGTTCGGTCTTAACTTCTACTTCCACTAAGTTATCTTCATCCAGCGCCTCTTACAGTAGCTCGTCTCCTTCTGCTCACATCCACATGGATGATCATTACAACAGAAGGACAACCAGACGTACAAAATAGACAAGACAGGAAACATAGGGTAAGCCTATATAATTTAATTCATGTATAAACATATATTTCACACAATCAACCAAACAAGATAATTCATCATTCGTTCATGCAAAGCCTAATACTAGACTGACTGTCCGGACTGTATGAAATCTGTGTAGCTACGACGTTCGTGCACCCGGGTGATGTAGTAACTGGGATACCCTCAGCAGCTGCCACCCGAGGTTAGTCCTATCTGTCCAAATTAACCATAAGGACTAGGACCTCCTGTTGTTCCCACACATGACTTACCCCCCCTCTACGTGAAGATGAGTAATCACGGAACATCAGGATGAACCGCCAGCTTAGCATGCCCACATTCATACTTTACAAATTCCAATATACATTCATGAGCTATTCCTCCCCGGAACGCTCGTCCATAATCCAAAACATTTCATCCATATAATATTCTCTTCATCTTTCATTATTAATCATCTCAATTAAACCCTTCGTACAAAGATCACTAAGGATACCAAATATCGAACGTTCAACCCTAACTCAGAACGAGACCGAACACTTGGAGCGAGACAGAGAGGTCTCCAGTTCCAGAACAGATTAAGACCGAGAGGTTTACTATCGGGTTGAGAAAGAAACCGAGTACAATTAGATATCACAAGAACGAATGGAACGAATGTTATTTACAAAGTGAGCCAATTAAATGAACTGACCCTTGAGAGCTCAAACCGAACACTGAAAAGACCATGCCAAGCGCTAAGACTCTAGGCTGAAACCAATGAATACAGACACTTCAAGACATTCAAAGAATAATACTTAGAAGAATTCACATGAAGAAACCGAATGCTTATAAATACTTAGCTTATTTGAGTTTAACATCAAGAAAATAACCGAACACGGTAGAGAGAGAACTCTATTGAAGTTGGACGAACGCTATTTTCATCAAGATAGATTATAGAAAAGAGAATGACCGCTTGGGGTAAGACCCAGCACTAAATAGTACGAGCACTTGGTGAAAGACCTAGCTCTAAATCGTACGAGCGCTTGGTGAAAGACCTAGCACGAAATATAAGATATTATTTAATTAATATTCAAGAACGAACGAATGTACTACTACCTATGGACATACTTAAATTTGTATCAAAATGCCAAGAAAAGAATATTCTTGGTGGAACGCCTGTACACAAATTGTACTAGATAAAAACGTTCGTCCTCAACATAAACTCTTTCCAAATAAAAGAGTTCAGTCCTAAACGAGTCCCCAAGAAACCCGAACGGTCAAAGACCATTCAGTAACGAACATACATTATCATAGGGAATTTCGTACTTAGAATTATTTATCTTCAAAATCTCATACATTCATATCATATTGAATTTCCATACTTCATACAATGAGATCATAGTAACAATCATATTAATTCAGTAAACTCAACCAATCATACATGCAATACAAGCAACATCCAAATTAAATTAAATAAGCTTCCCTTACATCTAGCGTGACCGAACGTTCACAAAGGCAGAATACAATTCACACCACTACTAGTTCTTCTACCCTCAACGCTCGACAATTTCCCAACTAAACCAATTAAAACCAAAACACTATCAGAACCTCTCATTTTAGAGGAGCGATCAACACATGAAACCATAACTTGGTTTGCATGTAAAAGAAAACGCACGACTGAGTGAAGAGAAGAACTTACCAACTCAGCTTCACAAACCAAACGATTTAACTAGAAGCTCTTGACGCCAGAAATGCTTCTACGGTGCCTGAATGGTGATCGGAGAAGAGAAATGATGAGATTTTGTAGAGAGAAGTAAGAGTGTTTAGAGAGAAGGAGGAGATTTCAGAAGGTTGAAGATGGCCGGTGCATGGAGAGAAGTGGCACGAAACTTTAAAAAATTGCAATTTTACTCTACCGTAAAAAACGTTCGTCCAATCCGCAACACACACCTGTTTTCCACTTTTTGAATCTCAAACCTCCTTTGCTTGACATCTGACGTCCATTCAGAGGGTTTGAGTGCGTTTTAAATGGTTTCTGACATTATCACTATCACTTAATGAGAATAAAAGTAATATTTAAAACTCTTCTATTAAAAAATAAATTTTATGAATATTGTTATTCTTATTTAATAATAGTGATATATGTTTAATATGCAGTAAGTTATCCCGGAGTATGATTCTCAGAAGTTTTACAAATTTTGTTTGAAAATGAACCGATCGAATCACACAAAAAGAGAATATGAAGTTTCAAATTAGTCCATATACATAAACATTGTTAAAAGTCAAGCTTCACTTGGTCTGCTAGGGCGCTCAACGATCTCATATTAGGTAGAATAAAGCAACCCCTGGAATTAGCAATCAAGAAATTGCTTTTCACAATGCATTTCGTACATCTTGGCTCAAAAAATGCTAGCATAAATAATACATATGATACTAACATTGAGTCGAAAAATTATATTTCGATTTCATGTCACCTAAAGGGAAAGATAAAAACAATCAGAATTGTTTGAGCCTTTTCAGTTTGCCACTGGCTGCAGACACCTCCTTAACAAGGTCCATCTGACAGGAGACTTTCTCAGGTCCACTCAACCCGAAGCAGGAATCGTTGGCCCCTAAAGTAATCGCAAAATATAGATATATGATACAGAGAACAGTTAGTAGAGCAAGAGCAGATAAGAGGAACAGGTGCCTCTTCACCAATGCTGACCAACTACCCAGCTCATGCCTTGCAAACTGCCTCTTGAAAGATGGTGACCTCAGAACAGGAGTAGACAAAATGGAGTCAAGAACCATGGCTTCTACAATCACTTACACTGCCTGAATGTGTACAATATCTCACAATTAGCAGCACTCAGAGAAAATTCAATCCACAATATGAACAACAATCGTAGTCTTATCCCGTTAGATGCACTTAGTTTAGCTATATGGATTATACAACTTTATTGGATTCAATCAAAAACTGTACAATTTGGAATATTATTAGTCTTTCTTGACATACCTTTTCTCATGAAGTTTAATGGCACACGTGATTCCAATTGGATTATTTTCTTTTTTGTGGGGATAGCATATATTTGGATCAATGTTAAATATATTTTTAATCCTAAACTATAATATGAAATTATAATTCATTTATGTTTAAAATTCATTCAATTTGATCTTTAAGCTTGAAAAATAAATTGATATAATCCTTTTAATTTAATGTATTAATTTTTTCTTGTCATATTTCAGGTTAGGTTTGTATTTGAATTATTTATACTATTTGACATATTAACTTAAATGTTAGTTCAAAATACCATTGTATAAAAAATTATAATTATTGGATTTAAATGACTATATTTATTCATTTAAGTTAGAAAACTAAAATATATCAAAGTTTTGGACCAATTTTAATTTCGAATGTAAGTCTAGAGACATAATATATAAGAAAGGTATCAAGTGAAGACATAAAAGGAATTACTACCAGATAACCATTCATGGAGATATGTGATTTAGATTAGTTCGTTTAATATGCTCCCTATATGTCTACATGAAATTTACATTCATATTTCGTGCAGAAGCGTGGAGGTAATTCAAACTGAGTGAAGAAAGTCTTCCCTAACAAAAGGAAACTTTTATCATCGCTGCTTAAATTCAATAAGGAATAACTAAATGTTAATGCATAATCAAGAAGAAAATGTCACAGCTGTAAATAAAGCCACGAGTTCAGACTCATTTCATCAGATACAGAAAGCAAGAAGGCAAATTTTGCGTAACGAGTTACAGTTTCTGTGATGAATTTATATTCAAACCTCAAATAAAACCTAACTAATAAATCTCAACGTCTGTCACCTCAAATGCAAGAGTGTATCCCAAACATTGAATAAATGTAAAACACCAACTAAATTGCAGCACTCCAACAATCAAACAAAACAAGATGGTGAAAGGTCCAATCAATCACAATAAAGACCAAGAAAAACTCTTATTTTCGAAGGCATAAACTATCATATCATAGATTAAGTTAAACAGCCTTGCAAAATATTAATTAGCAAACAAACTCTCTGTAAGAAAGACCATTCAGTATTACACTGGACAACAAAGGTTTATAAATAAATAATAAAAAAAAAACACACAAAAAGAGATAACTCAACCTTAAGCAATGCAACCCCCCAAAACATCAACGACTAATCTTTCTATGTAATGCCAAAACAGTAGATATGAGACTAAGGTTCCAATTATTACTAGAATAGCTTGTTCACAAAAACATGGACTTTTGGTCCTCCCGAATGCATTAAAATAGGGCTAGTAGAGATGCAATGTAGAAGAGAACAGTATCAGGTTGCCCCCACATTAAACAATCACAATAAATCCTACCATTATTTTCCTTTTATTTCATCAATTATTTTTAATCCAAGACCTAGTCTAACAGCCACAACTGTCATAACATGTGGGAAAAGAAAATCAACATTCAACAGATAATAGTAGCACAACACAAGAAAAATAAAAACAACGCCTCAACACGTTTGCATTCCCCATCAATCAGCATAGCAGATTTAACACAAACCTCACCCACCGTCAGAACTAACCTACTGGCAATTCCTAATTACCTTAACCCCATTGATCAAATCTTCTGCAACCCACATCCCAATCAAAACAAGACAATTACCAATCATGCAAAACGCACACAACTAGCTCAGAAAATGAAGAACGTACTGAAAATTAAACGGACCTTGTACGAAAGAGCACCTGAACCAAAACAGCTGGTTTGGGAAAATTAATTGCTCCAACAGCCGTAGGGGAAAAAAATCCCCCCTTTGTGAATGCCTACGTAACAAGATAGGAAGGTTTAAAAATAAGACAAGGGATCGGAAAATCCGCGGAAAAAGGCTAAGAATGATGGATGATAAGGTTAGAGGAGTGAATAAGAGAAGAAAAAAAAGCGTTACCCTTGATTTCGAAGGTCGGGAAAAAACGCATCTTTCGTGAAGAGCTTTAAGGTTGTAATGTAACAAATATGTATGGAAAGCTCTTGGTGTTCAGTGTGATGCCATGTGAGAAGAACCATCTTTAACCAATAACATTAAACGGCCTTTTACGCTAAGTAAAAATTAAGAGAATTCTAATTTTAAATCAATCCCTTAATTAGCTGCCAAAATTTTCTAACTATTTATAATTTTTTTTAAATAGTAGCTCTATACTTCCATTACTCATTGTATAATTTAATTTAAATTGCTTATAAATTCCATTAAATAAATTACGTTGAAGAAATTTTTAGCATAAAGGAAAAAATTTTAATACAAAAGTTTTGAAAGAATTTTGAGGTCCCTTATCCAACCAAACAAGATCTAGAAAAATAAGTACAAAAGTAGATAAAATTAATTAATACATGAATAAAAAAAGTAGAAATATTATTAAAAAAATTAATTAATGGATTAGTTTGTAAATAAACTAATTCTATTTTTTTCATTTATAAATAGTTTTTTCTTAAAGAGTTTTATAGAATAAATAGACGCAAGCTCCCATGTAAACTTGTACTTAATGCATTTGTCAGTCGAGACAATAAATTACAAAATGTTATCAATTAATAATATTTAATTAAAAGTTACTTATTATCTTCTTTTTTAGGTTACATTAACAAATAATATGGTATTGTGATTCTAATATTAATTTACTGAGTTAGTACACTTAGTTAAACGAAAATATCTTATAACTCACAAAATACAGAACGTCCATTTTACTGAAAAATAAAAGCTATCAGCATTACATTCTTCAACACATCTTTTTGCTTATTAATTTTATTACTTAAAGAATTATTACATAAATTTCATTTTATAAATCTACTAAATAAATGATATTGGTGTATATTTGCGTGTTCTGCAAAAAAAATGGTTAAATATTTTTTAATATTCAAATTTTGACCTTAAAATTAAAATTAATTTATATTCAAATCTTTTAATTAATTATATTAATTTTTTATGTGTAAAATATATTTTTTGGTTAACGAAAATATACTAAACAATGTAGATAATATAAATACTAACTAAAAGACCTTTTAACATATAAAAAGGTTAATATAATTAAATTAAAAGAACTATTTTTTTTAATTTAAAAGTTAAAATATAAAATTTTAGAGATTAAATCTTATTTAAAAAATTAGAAATAATTTTTGAATTACTTTAAAATAACAAAAAAATCAATGGACGAAATCAAAATTTACCCATTATATTTGAAATCTTATTAAATTATTTGTTTGACTTTTGCTCTGAAGTGTCCAACACAAACTAAACTCTTATGCTTAATGATGACATCAATAAATTTTAATAATTGTTTCATTGCCCAACACAAACAAAACTCTTGATTAAGGGTTGACATAGAAACCTAATAATTGTATCAATCTAGTAGAAATAGTAATCATGCTTAACTAATGTGGTTCAGCAAAAAGTGTAAAATCATCTTTGTGATTCTTAAAATTTAGGTTTAAACCCTTTATTTGTTCCTATTTATGTGGGTTTTTCCCAGTTTGATCCCGACTTATTAGAATCCCCAATTGAGTCCTTAAAAGTGTTAATTTAAGTCAGTTGAACCACTGCCGTTAAATTTAGTTAACAGGGTTAAGTTTTTGTCAGGTGGGAGGTTGATGTATAATTTTTTGAAACGTGGCATGCTGATGTCAAATCCTTCGTAGTGTCAGCAATGCTCGTCCCCCAGCACCAACGCAAACCCTCACGCCACCGTAGAAAGAAGCCATCGAGAGTTTCGTCAGAGCCATCTTGAAATCTCGAAACTTGTAATGCAAAAGCTCCAAAATCACGGCGTCACCATGAGCATCACCGCAAAACGAAGCTCCTCGCTTCATCTCCTTTATCGCGAAACACTTCCTCGCAACCTGCAAAACCTGAAACATAGAAAACCTCAAATCTCTTCCACCAGAAACCCTAAATTGCGACTTCGCTCATCTTCCAAATTGAATCCCAAATTTAGATTAGAATTGATTTTTTTTTACTTGCTTTCCTGCTATAGGTAATACATTATGATCTTCCCAATTCTTCAGAAATATTTGTTCATAGATCTAGACGGACAGGTCGTGCTGGTAAGTAGATATGGGCTGTGAGGCTTATTGAGCGTGATGTGGGAAGTGGATTTACAGAGGTGATATCCTTTGCTGGCATCTTATTGAATTTTGTCTATCTTTTGCACTAGAAGTTGTACCTTTTCAATTACTAATTTTCTGGTCATTGAGATTGAGGCTACACTATTAAGGAAGCATATATTCCTACTGCCTAAAATCTCATCCTTCCTATGCACAATTTGATCTGAACCTGTTTATGATTAGTTTGCGAGTCAGATTGCCCTGGAAATTGATAAAATCAATCTGAATTTTTCTCTATTCAATATATCTAAACAGCCAGGGACCTACTATCCCTTAGTTATTATTACTGTTTTCCAGTGTTCTAACTAATATGCTAATTACATTTTAAAGTTTGGTATCTTTTATTTATATAATTATTTATTGATTGTTTTCTGTTCCTGTATTCATATTTTTCAGCTACCAAGGATAGTTGTTGATAGTGCATCCATGGACACAGTTGGCATGGGTGGTGGGCGGTTTGACTCTTTCGGAGGAACCAGGGATCGACGTTATGGTGACACAGGTTTTGGCCGTGGTCCAGGGTTTGGCCGTTCTGGTGGCTACAATAACAGTGGATCTAGTCGATCATCTGGTGGGTCTAGGTTTAGTCGTCTAGATGATTTTGGGGGATTTGATGGTTCAGATCATTCGGGAGGTTTTGGAGAATGAGAAGATGAAGAATTTGGCTTTTCAGAAATTCATATTATTATAATTTTACAAGTTTCCAAATTTCACATTTCAACTCTCACCATGCCACATGTTCAAAAATTGACACATCACCCTCCCATTTGTGCAAAAACTTAACTCCGTTAACTAAATTTAACAGCAGGGGCTCAATTGACTCAAATTAGCACTTTTAAGGACTCAATTGAGGATTTTAATAAGTCGGAGATCAAATTAAAAAAAATCCATATAAATAGTGACAAACTAAAGGGTTTAAACCTAAAATTTATTATGCTAAAACACAAATAACACCAAAATCATTTATATGGAATAACACATTAAATTAATTCTCAAAAAGCAAGCACAAGTTAACTTGATTTAAAATTTAATATTAAATACCACTTTGAAATGCAAAAAAAAATAATAAAATAATTAACATTTATTAACTTCAATAATAAAGTAACATTTTTTTTATAGTTTTAGGTTAATTTTTATAGTTTAGAAACTATTAAACCAATTGGCGAGTGACAAATAAAAATTATCCCCCATGAGCAGAGGAAAAACACTCTGTATTGGCCCAAAAAATGCAGCTAAAGCCTTGAACCATCCAGATTGACAAGAAATTAAAACTCAAGGTAAATTATTTTTATTAAACATGACATTAATACGGAATTATTTTTATTTGTTCTTTTGTATTCTATCTCTATTGATATTTATTATTTCTTAGGATTTGGTGTTTTTTCAATGAATAATAATCCAAGACAAAGTTAAGGGAAATAAATTTCATGGAAGACAATGTTACATTTACTTCATTCTCCATCATAACTTTCCCAATCTTTCACTCGTTAAAGGAAATATTAACACACCAACTCAAGACTTGTACTGTAATAGTAACACAAACAAATCAATCCCAGCGGATACTATTATGCTATACGAATTCCCCATTCACTTTAGAACAGAAAACGATGAAGGGCCAAAGACAAAAGCATGATTGCTACCCGAGTTGCGTCCTCTGATGCATTCCACGTCCAGCACATGCGAATGATCAATGCAGAGGTTCACCTGAACAAACCGGAAAATAATGCCAAAATCTGTTACATAGGTTTTTTATTCTTGTCTAGTAACTGTAACTAAATAAAATTATTTAGTTGAGCATTACCTTTGGACTATATTGTCTGATGAACCACTCAGAGATTCTCTGATTTGATGCTTCAAACATAGTCTTCTCAAGACCAAGGCGCCCTATGATCTTGGCAACAATATCTCCACGCATCTTATCAGCATGTTGGCTAATACCCAAAGCATCAATCATTATCATGTCCGCATCTTCTTTTAGACATCTCTCAGCCTTTCTGATTAAGAGGTCCACATCTTCTACAAATTCTGAGGAAAAAAATTCAACCAAGGTTTAACCAATACATTGCGCTGATTCTACATTTTTCATTGCTAATCAACCTTCGGTAGTGACTGAGAATTTCACAAAACACCATTCAAAACAAAAAATAGTAGCACTTAAAACTATTAATATGTCCAGCATCAACGTATTCAAATAAAGATATGCAATACGGTACTGGACCCCCACCTCCCCCTCCCCTCCCCCCCCTCCCCCTCCCCATTTGATGCTAAATACATTGACAAAGTGAAGGAATCCGTAATAGGCATACGTTCATCCTTCTGATTAAGAAATTTATCCAAATTGGAACCAAAACCCCTTTCAACTTCTAAATTTAAATTTGATCTTCCGTGTGAACTTTCTTACGACAAAGTTCATAATATATTTGTTAATAAATTGATGGAATTTAGGAACAAATTCACAATATATTTGTATCATCTAGATTTTAGTTGACATTGCATGTCATTTGATTGGGAACCAAGCCTAAATTCATCATTCGACACTTGATGCAAGTTATATGCATTGTATTTCCCTTAAAAAAGGAACAGCCAGTCCATGTATGATACATTATTTAACAATAACATATCATATCGTATCGTATCATCCCTGTCAACATCGAATTAGTGAATCCCCTTGCGGCACTCACGAAAATTATATCAGCAAGCAGTATTACAAATAGGTTTTGCAATAATGATGTAAAACAGTTTAATAATCTCATCCAAGCACTAATCTTTATATGTAGACTTGTTAATTACGCATTAACTATCTTTAAAGTAATACCATTAAACTCCTAATATAATATCACGTCACTTGTTATGTATAGAATTTTACTCTCTTAGTATACCTTATTGGTACAATTCAGATTCCAGAATTCAGTATCCCTAAGAAGGCCTAAATATGTTTAATACCACCTTGAAAGAGAGAGAGACAGGCACGTACACAAAATGCAGAGTTAAATGTCCTTACCAGATGATCTAGGTTCTGGGGGAATATAAGCTCCATAGGCTCTATCACCACCTTTGGGAATATCAGACTCATTAAACCTCACTTGAAAATGAGGTCTAGCTTTCAGACCAGCACTTTTGACCAAGCGAACAAATCTCAGAAAGGTTTCTTCAGGAATCCCGAGTGAACCAGCATTAAGCTCAATTGTGTCAAACCCCAACTGCTTGCATTCCTATAATAACATAAAAAATTAATGCAACCAAACCACTACTCCAGCAATCACGAAACAAAGCACATCACAAAAAAAAAAACAAAAGCAATAACAAAATTTATTACTGAACAAGCCGGGCAGAGACCTCGACGTATTCTTTGAAATCTGATGGAGTTTTCGGAATCACGTGCTCGTCCCAAACACCAGTACTAACATAAACGCCGTGCTGATGGGCTAGGTCAATCACTTGCTTGATAGTAGCCTTTGGCATCAAGCTGTAAGAATCTCCGGATAACTTCAACCCATCAACATATTCCCCTCTAAATTCAAAAATATCCTGTAATAAACATTCCAAAATAGCACAACTAATTACAGCTAGGTCAATTAATAAAAGAAAATTGTAGCGACATAGGGAACATGGTAATGGATAGTAGTGATCAAAAGGCAACCTTGTAAGCGGAATTGGAGAAAAAAGAGTGTGATGAAGTGAAAGGAAAATTGTGTTACCTGAAGAAGGTTGTGGGAGAAAGGACTGAAATTGGGGATTGGAATCTCGGTGACGCCGAAACGACGAGGCTTGTCGAGACGATCCTCGTTAAACGCGTACATCTTCTTCCATAGGGACGCAGCCATTGTTAGGTAGTTACGAGATAGATTCCAGTTCCGTTGTTTCTTAGCTTTGGATTTTCCCTTCCTTTCTCCCAAACGCGATCTTTCTTACCTGAGAAAGAAGATAGGAGTAGTTATCGAGAGAACAGAGGAGAATGATGTAGCTGGTTCTAGAAAACGCTTGAAATATAAAGCCTGTAACAGGTATTGCTTTTCGTCCAACACAAGAACGACGACGCTGCTACACGTGTTTATAATGTAATAATTTAATTAGTTGAAAAAATAAAATTTAATATAATTTAACTTTATTTTAAGTTATGAAATGTTTTTTTATTCAAATTAGTTTGCAATTCGCATATATCGATATCGATGTACGTTGTTTTGTGTTTTTTTAAGTAATAAATGTATATCATATTATTATAAGAGATTTATAAATTGAGGAAATAGAAATATTAGATAATGTAGAGAAAATATAAGGAGTACATGATTAAAAATATAAAAATTAAAATTAGATAATAAAAGAATGTATAAAGTAAAAGTATTAAAAAAGGAAAACAGTAGATTTTTAAAAAATGAAAAGGTTAGACAATGCAGAACAATATAAGTGTAGGTTATGTAAAATTTCGGGTATGTATTTTGTATAAATAAAGTGCATATTAATGTATAATATGGATATTTTTATATTTCTTAATAAGATAAAATCTTTGATGATATAAGAAAATTTTAAAAGATTATAGTGCATGAGAATTATATTTAAGGTAATTTTCTTATTTTATCTATAAGGATGTTACGAGGATTATTTAAGTTTGAAATTTTAAAACATTTTTACCATGAAATATAGAATAAAAAAGTTAAGAAAATATATATTTGTAATATAAGACTATCCGATCAGTTAAAACTTACCATTAAGTGAAAAAACCACCGATCAGATCTGAAAATTAATCTAAATAATAATAATTATTGAATAGTTAATGAAAATAATAGTTATTAATTTATAATTAATATAAATAATATCACTTATTAATATTAATAAATTAAACTTAATAATATTAAATTTATTATAATAACTTATAAATATATGTCTGACATAAAAAATAAATAATTAACTTTAATTATTAATTTTTATTATAAGATTATTATGTAAAGTTGGAGTGTCACTCTTCCCAAGGAAAGAAAGAGAGAAACCTCAACCCTACGAAAACAATAACTAATATTTTCAATGAAAGATGTTTAGACTAAACTATGCAGGAAAATACTTGAATAATTGAGTGAGAGATGATAGAAATTTTTTTTCTTAAGAATCATTCACAAGACTTTTGTTTAGAAATAAAAATATTATTTTAATGTGAATTCTAAATGCATAAAAAATAATTAAATCAATTTAATTAAGAAGTGATTCAAACGTCTTTAGTGAAAATAACTTCTGAGGATTGTTTATAAAAAAAAATTTTATTTAGGTTTAAACCCTCCCTTGGTCCTCAAGTTTATATGAAAATCTCAGTTGGGTCCTCAAGTTTTTTTCTGTCTCAATTGGGTCATATTTTTTGTAAAAGTGAGCACATTTTGCCATAACCGTTAAGTGTTGTGAGACGGCGTTAAAATGGTGTGAGCTGGAGCACAGAGAATGTGGTGATGTGTTTAGGGTTTCTTACGTGGATTGTTTTGTTTAAAATAATAGTGCTGATGTGGCATAACCCTTTATTCATATTAGGTATATCAGAATTAGGGATTTGAAAATTGGAATTGGGGATTTAATTTCGTTGTTGCGAGACGAAGCGGAGGACGAACAAGAACTCGAATCTTGAACAAGACAAAGAGGCCAGCTAATAGTTGACGCGACTAAGGTAAGATACCTCGTTTCGTCTTTGGTTTTCTGTTTCAGTGCATAAGTGTGATTTGTGGTCTTCGACAATTGGGTTTTTGTCTTGGTCTGTATGAATTTTTATAATGCTTTGTGGTCCCCATTTTGCATGTTCAATTGTTACATTGTTTATCAGTTGTAGTGGTCCCGAATTTTGTTTCTTGAATTGTTTATCAGTTGTAGTGGTCCCCTGTTTATGATTGTTTCGTTAGTGGGGATGTTACTTTGTTCCCTGTCCCCCTGTCTTTGTCGGTGTGAGTGTTTAGTTAGTGAGTGAGTGTTTAGTTAGTGAGTGAGTGTTTCCGTAGTTGTAGCAGTGTAATATTCAAAACAGTTGTTAACCCCCATAATGTACAGGTTATAAAAGGAAGTTGTTGATATGGATGAGGAACGTATTAAGGTGGTGGTCCACCATTCTGGAAATTTTGTGAGTGATGATAATGGGAACTTAAGCTTTGAAGGAGAGAGAGCAGAATGGTCTTGTGATCCAGACTTGTTTAGCTATTTTGGCATAGTAGCGTCAGTCAAAGAATTAGGTCATATGGACATCAAAGAGTTATGGTACGGTTTAGGAGGTCAGTCTGTGCACCCATATAGGTTAGAATTATTAACTGATGATAGGGGTGCCATGCACATGTTGAACATTGCTAGGTTAAATGATGAAGTTCATCTGTATGTGGTTCATAATATGATGGAACCAGAAATAATACAAATGATTGATTGGGTTGGTGGTCAAGTTAATGATGAAGGTGATGTTGCAAGACAAGTGGAGGAGGTTGAGGTTGTTCGTGATGGTCAACTTGGAACAGAAATGGTGGAGGGTGAGGGGGATACCCATGTGGGTGATGTTGAGGTCCATACTGAAGTTGGAAGAGAAATGGTGGAGGGTGAGGGGGATGCCCAGGATGGTGATGGTCTGGATCATACTGCAGTAGGAAGAAAAATGGTTGAGGGTGAGGATGATGCCCATGAGGGTGAAGGTGATGGTTATGAGGGTGATGGTGAGGATCATAGTGATGTTGGTAAAAAAATGGTTGAGGGTGATGGTGAGGATCATAGTGATGGTGGTACAAAAATGGGTGAGGGTGAGGGTGATGGTGAGGATCATAGTGATGCCCATGAGGGTGAAGGTGATGGGTATGAGGGTGAAGGTGAGGATCATAGTGATGCCTATGAGGGTGATGGTGAGGATGTTGAGATCCATCATGTAGAGGAAGCTGAGGTACATGATGTAGATGATTTTGAGCTAGAGGATTATGAAGAGGATGATGATGTAGAAGACAGTGAGGGTGATGCACATCAGGCAGAGTCTGAGGACGAAGATGTAGATAGAAGTGAAGGAAGTCTAATTGATGTCAGCGTGCATTGTGACATTGGGACTTCTAAAGGAAATGTGGGAGAACAAGCTTCCAGTGCCTTACTTGAGTCTGAACGGTCAACAGATAATGAATTTATTCATGATATGTGTGGGTTGTCTGACAATGAGTGGTTATCAGAGGAGTTGTTTAGTGGATCAGATAGTGAGGACAATCATGTGAGGACTAAGATAAGGTTTCCCACTTTTAGTATGCCTAAAACTTTGGTGGATTATAAATGGGAAGTAGGAACCTATTTTGCTGAGAAAAATGAATTCACAGATGCCATAAGGACTTATGCACTAAGTAATGGGAGAAGTTTAAAATTTATTAAGAATGACAAGAAAAGGATTTCTGTCAAGTGCTTGGGTGGAAGAGGAAATTGTAAATGGTATGCGTATTGTTCCTTTAGGACTGATATCAGTGCATGGCAACTGAGAAAAGTGTTTGATAACCACAACTGTAGTAGAGATTTCAATGTTAAGTTGATGACTTCAAAGTGGTTGAGTGAAAGGATGGAGAAAACTGTGAGAGAAAATCCTACAATGAAGGTCATGGACATTAGGGACAAAGTTACTAGGAAATGGAATGTAGGAATTTCAAGAAATATGGCGTTTAGGGCAAGAGCAATGGCAAGAGATAAGGTTGAAGGATCATTCAAAGATCAATATAGAAGACTTCACGATTATGGTCATGAGCTGCTGAAAACAAATCCAGGAACAACAGTACAAATTAAAGTTGATAACAGTAATGGTGAGGTCATATTCCAAAGATTTTATGCATGTTTGAAGGCATGCAAGGATAGCTTCATTTGTTGTAGACCTATTATTGGCTTGGATGGATGCTTTCTGAAAAACAAGTATGGAGGGGAGTTACTAACAGCAGTGGGAAGAGATGGAAACGACCAAATGATGCCCATAGCATATGCTATTGTTGAGGTAGAAAACAAAGACTCCTGGACTTGGTTCTTGGAGCACCTTATTGAGGACCTTGGTGGGGCAGCTGTATGTGCAGGATGCACATTTATTTCAGACCAACAAAAGGTCAGTGAATGTTCAATATGTTTTACATATAACTGAATATCTTCATTAAACAAATGTTAATTACAATATGTTGAATATGTCAGGGTCTTTTGCCAGCAATCCAGGATCTTCTACCTGGTGTAGAACAAAGATTTTGTGTTAGGCATTTATATTCAAACTTCAGAAAAAAATTTCCTGGAAAAAACCTTAAACGTCTCATGTGGCGGGCAGCAACAGCAACACACCCACAACAATGGGAGACTGAAATGAGGAATATTAGAGAGATAAATTTAGACGCATTTAAATATCTGATTGCCATCCCACCTAGGTATGCATACTTGACTACTTATATTCACTTATATTCACTTATATTCACTTATCATGACACATACTTGACTACTTATATTCACTTATCCCAGGTTTTGGTCAAGATCTAGATTCACCTCTAGATCACAATGTGACACTCTTGTCAACAACATGTGTGAGGCCTTTAATAGTGTGCTAGTTGATAGTAGGTCTAAGCCTATTATTAGCATGTTAGAAGACATAAGGGTTTACATAATGAAGAGATGGGCTGCCAACAGGACAAAGATCACATCATATCAAGGTTCAATCTGCCCCAAGGTTTTTAGCAGATTTGAGAAGGAGTCCTGGTTAACTAGATATTGGTTACCAAGGTAACTTTTATGATGTGTGTTTCCATTCATGTTAACTTTCTTTCCATTTATGGTCATCCATCTAATTGTGTTTTGAATTGTGTATTACATATAGGTGGTCAAGAGAAAAATTATTTGAAGTCAAACATCTTTCAGAATTTGGTCAGCAATTTGTTGTGAATATTGACACCATGGACTGCACATGTAGAAAATGGGCAATTACTGGCATTCCGTGTACTCATGCCATCACTGCAATGAAATTTTTGAATATAAATGCAGAAGAATACATTGGCAACTGGTTTAGGAAGTCTACTTATGAAGAGACTTACAACACAATAATTAACCCTATCAATGGACAACATGTCTGGGATGTTACACCCTATGCAGATATATTACCACCAAAGAAGAGGACAATGCCAGGAAGGCCCAAGAAGAAACGAAGGCTAGAGGAGTGGGAGTTGAAGAAGAATAACAGTGAATTAAGAAAGGGTGGCCAGAGGAAAACATGTGCCATCTGCAAAGAACTTGGACACAACAGAAAAGGTTGTCCACAAAGACCTCCAACAGTAGAGGTTCCTACAGCCCAATCTTCTCAAGTCACCCAACCTCCAGCAACACATGTTCCTATTGGTGACCAATCTTCTCAAGTCACCCAACCTCCAGCCCAATCTTCTCAAGTCACCCAACCTCCACCAACTATGCCTTTATCTGATGAATGATGTGATCAATGATCTAATGTACTGATCCTAAATTTATATTTTGTAGCAAATGTTTGCTCTATCATTTTGAACACAGTCTGTGCAAATGTATTGTTATCATGTATTTTGGATATGTAAGACAATGTTGTTATCATTTTGAACAGCTTCTGTTATCATCTAAGACAATTGAACAGCTTCTGTTATCATCTAATACAATGTTTGTGGTTATCAGAAAGTGATTACTGCCCAATTTTGTTATCACTCATCAACTTTATTTATCATTACTTTATTGTTCATTGCTTTATCATTATTCCACTTAAAGTAAAAATACAATTAAATGAAATTAAATGACACACATTATCACTGTAATAACTCACCAATATTAATAAAACACACATTACATATAAGCCAAGTTTCAAGTCTGATAACATTAATAAAACACACATTACATATAACCCAAGTTTCAAATCTGATCACAGATGACACAACATCAACCAACTTTCACCAACATTGCTAATACAATTACATTCAAAACAAATATGACAAAGATCATCCCCACTAACAATTTAAACCACTTATCTAACTTAACTAAACTTTTCTCTATACAACCCAGTCTGATCTTTGGACAATATGTTTCTTCCATTTGCAACACACTGTCTTCCATGCTCATCACACCCACTTCTTCAGTTCTTTCACTATCAGTCCTTTCTTCTACATTCAGCCATTTTCCTTCATTTCCTTCGTCAATGCACCACTTGAAGAAGTTGCAACCAACCAATTCTCCACTCCCACCCTGTTCAACACCAACACACACACCTTCGTCAAAACCCAAATAAATAGACATAGATTTATTGTGATATCAAACTGACCTTGAAGTTAGGGCAACCCCAGAATTTTTTCCCCTTGTTCTTAGGGGTTCTCGCAGTACGAAACACTGCACTGTGACCACAGAGGCATCTTGGGTTTCCATCGAAGCTCCTAACACTGCCACTACTGCGTTGCATGGCCGAACCCAAACATTGGCAAGAGGAAGATGAACGAGACATCCTTACCACCACATCAACAGTGCTTGCCCAAGACGTAAGACACCAGCTCTGGTTCACCAAGACGAAACACGATCCTCTCCAACACGAGAATATACTTTGGATGAGATGGGATGCCCTTAAATGTTAGGGCTTCGTAGCCTACGTGGATAAAACAGAACAAACAGTCAATTTTAATGCACAATGCCACATCCGTAAATGGAAAAATCCAGCTCACACCATTTTAACGCCGTCTCACAACACTTAACGGTTATGGCAAAATGTGCTCACTTTTACAAAAAATATGACCCAATTGAGACAGAAAAAAACTTGAGGACCCAACTGAGATTTTCATATAAACTTGAGGATCAAGGGAGAGTTTAAACCTTTTATTTATAAATAAAAGTATTATTTTAACGAGTCCTATAAATGACTTGTTTAATTTAAAGAAAATGTTTATAAATTGATGAAAGTTGTTCATTATAAATAACTCTGTGTCAATAAAACTTGTATTAAATTGATATTTTTATATTTAAACAACTTTTATTGGAAAAATTGTTTCGATTTACTTGAAACAACTTCGAACTGGTCAAAGGTGACAATCCAAATTTAATTAAAAAAACTGAAACAATTTACAGCAATTAAATTTAAATTAAAAATATAAATTTCTTAAGTGTTTGAATTTCTTAAATTTTTTTATAATAATACAAATTTGACTATAAATAACTTAATATATATTGTTTTTCAAGGACTTTGGTTAATGTATTTTTCAACATCACTTAATCAACCTAATCTACTCAACACAAAGCCTATCAAATATCTGTTTTTTAATCTGTTTTAAATGTTTGAGTGTTTATATATTTAGTATTAAAATGAATTTGATGAATAACTCACTTATATTATGAATCAAAGTCATAAAATCTTTAAATAATTGATCTCAATTAAAAGTTTCTACATGTATTTTTTATGATGGATGTATCGAAGATGAACAATACACAACTTTGGTTCTTATAAAAGTCAGAAAGAATAAAAATTATATATTTACAAAATTACATGGATTAAAGTCTAAATATTAATTTAAAAAAAAAGCTCAAAGCAAAAAAGGTAGTGTAGAATACATACAGGTTTTGATTAGCATTGGCTTTACAAATTATGGGTAACTGCTGCACTTTCAAAGCTATGATATAAATAGAGTTGAAGAGAGAGACCTCTCACAGCATAATATTGCAGAACAACCAGAATAAAAAGTGACGGATGTGTGTGAGCTGCCCTTGGTGACTCTGCTTTCCGTGTCCCTCATGGAAGGAATATTGGAGAAAGGAAAAGAGAAACGAAGAATAAAGTAAACTTGAAGAGGAAAGCAACTTTCACCCATAGATCACAGCTAATTTCATGCATATATCATAATATGCACCAAACCTTTATTCGTATTCCTCTATTAAATATGACACTGCTCCACTATTAAAGTAAGGAGTTATGAACAAGTTATCTGCCTTGCCTTGAATTTTGTGAAAATGGCGCAAAACTATGGCTTCCTTGTCTGCATTCTTGTCTTGGTGGTGGATGTTGCAGCTGGCATACTTGGAATTCAAGCAGAAATAGCTGAAAACAAGGTATATATCCGAATTCTTAATGAATGTTGGTGACAGAAGAGAACTCTTAGTTATCATGTTTTGCGATGGAAACAGGTTAAGGAGTTGAAGATGTGGGCACTGGAGTGTAGAGACCCCAGCTTCGGAGCCTTCAAGCTAGGAGTTGCTGCTTCCGTTCTCTTGGCCTTTGCTCATGCATTTGCTCACTTGCTTGGTGGGTGCATTTGCATGCGCTCAAAAGAAGAATGCGAAAGAGCCACAGCCAATAGACAATTAGCAGTGTCTTTTTTCTTGTTATCATGGTATATATGTCTTTTACAACACGACATGTCATATGTTACCATGTTGATACTGAAGTGGTGTTGATTGCAGGATGGTTTTGGCAATTGGTTTCTCCTTGCTGATATTAGGGACCTTAGCCAACTCAAGATCAAGAGAATCGTGTGGAATGTCAAATCGTCGTTTTCTATCGATTGGAGGGATTTTGTGCTTCGTACATGGGTTGTTCACCATTGTCTATTATGTCTCTGTAACTGCCACAAGGAGGGAAGAAAAGAGACAAGGAAACCCCATTGTTAGCCACCCTTAAACACCACTCTCTTTCTTATACCATCACACCATCATTAGATAAGAAATGTACCATTTAACTTCTGATTTTCATTAGTGTTACATGAATGAGTAATCACTTTATTGTTTAGTAGACTTCCATATTTTTAGGACTGAATGCTTCATGACTGTGTTATACTTTTCTTAAATTAGTCACTCAAATCTTTAGTTGTAATGTAGTTTTAAAATGACAAAAAAAAATCTAAAATAACGCACATGCGTATAATTATTCTAGATTTTGATATATATTTATTGAGCAATTTGAGCTTTGACATATATTTTTTTTATAATATATTGACACAATAGATATACTATTTTTTTATTAGATTTAGAATACATCAACAAAATAACAAATCAATAATGAATGAATAAAAAAATAATATATATATTATATCAAAATTTTGAAAAAGAATTTGAATCACAATATTTTATTTCGTAATTTGCACCTTAAAAGTGCTCCAAAGTCACCAATGAACAATAATGGTTTGGAATACAAATGAATTTACTCACATCGATAATATCCGTAACTTTACATTTGCCTTTTGATTGAGTCTGGAAAGTGAATATATAACGGTCGCTAGAATTCACTGCAAGGTGTTTTGACAATGATTTGTTTGCGGAAAGATGAAAACCTTTTTTTTTCTTATAATGCTAAATTTTAAACACCTGATGCACGTTGAAGGGAGATTGTTTGACAATTCTATATTTGAAAAGAAAATATTAATTTGGCCAATAAATATACATTTTTATTTTCTTATTTTTTGAATTATGAGATAATTATCTTTCATAAATTACTATCCACACATATTCTTAAAAAAGTAAAACGAAAATTGATGTACTCAATGCATAAAACAAATGGACAATTTATCCATTTTAATGTAACGAAAATGGATTTGAAATATACAAGATACACAAGCAACGAAAGGAAATTTTTGAAAATTATAAATTTAATAAATTGAAAACTTACATTTACGTTAACTTTATTATCAACCAAAAGCCATTGTGGTCCAATTTTTTTATTAAAAAGAAATGGCTAAACGACTATCCACATACCCAGAAGTCTCAAAATTAGTTTTGAAAAAATTAATATAACAACAAATACTATTAACAAAGAACAACATAGTTAAATGGTGACAAAGAATTTTGCATAACTGATTACTAAAGTGAAAATCAAAAGATGTTAACAAAGAATTCTGGAAGAAATTTCCGAAAATATCATTCGCCTATCAAGAAATTCAAACTATTTTTTTACATAAGTGTTATTCAAGTGGACAAGATGTTAAAAAAATTGGGAAAACATTTGCAGAAATACAATTAGTTAAATATATTTAACAAATTACACATGCAACAATACATCTTTAAGAGACCCAGCTTATTACAAATATTATATGAGTAGAGTAGTAAAATAAAAATATTAATATTATGCTTATAATTAGAATTTGAACCCAAGACCATTTAAAATGTATAAACATGACTACTAATACAAACTACCTATTATTAGAATATAGGGACAGTAATTTTGTTCTATTTAGTTACCAATGAGATAAGTTAAAAGGTATTTATAATCTTTTGGAGTCGATAATGAAGATCAGGATTTTTTTCACCAAAGTTATTTCTTTTAATAGGTATTTATAACCTTTTGGAATTCATAACGAAGATCGGGATTTTTCACTAAAATAACAGGTTATTTATGTTAAGATTTTTTACTACATCTTAGTGATGTTATTCAGAAATTTTCAATTCTTATAGCCATCATCTTTAGACTTATCAATAATGATGTTTTTCTTTATCTAAGTTTTTCTTATACACTAGTCAAAAAAAGTGGAATTTAACGCGTCATATACGTTTCGGTTACGCAAAATTCGAAGCGTAAAAGGCTATATACCTCGGTTACACCTTGACCCGAGGCAGAATGGTGATATTGTCTCGGTTAGAACAAGACTCGAGACCTATACCTCTACCCTATTCAGATATTTTGTCTAACAACTTTATGAAAATGCCCTATTGCCTCGGGTTGTCAGACAACAACTGCCTATACACATGTACAAGTCAGGCTTCGCTTCATTTCTATGATCTTTTTCATCTACACAACCTAACAACTTCTTCTTTCTCGTGCTCTCCCATTCTTCCCCTCTCTCGCTGCTGTAGCCTCCGCCGCTGCTGCCTCTGCCGCTGCTGCCTCCGCCACTACTGCCTCCGCCATTGCTGCCTCCGCCATTCTTCCCCTCTGTATCTTCATCTTCATCCACCGCTCCAGATCGCCATCGCCAAGCCGCTCCAGATCCGCTCCAGATCGCCAAGCTCAAATCGCCAAGCCACTCCAGATCGGCGAGCCCTCCGTCGTCGCCACCGCGGCGCTTGTCGTCAAACTCCTCACCGCGAGTCGCCACTACCCTCTCACCCCTTAATGGAATGTTGCTGCCGCCCTAGACCGGCAATCTTCCTCCAGCCGTCGAAGCCCTGGAAACCCTAAGGGAGCTTCCTGGTTCGTTGCAGAAGGTGTTCATCTACTCTTGTTCTTCTGCTTCTTCTTCATATCTTAATCCAATAAAGATGAAGTTTAACAGTGTTAGATCTGTGAAATTTTGGAGATTTTGGCATTGTTCTTGAGGCTAGTGAAGACTCACAATCACAAGTATAGGTGATTGCCATTCAAAAATTGTAACCTTTGGGTTCTATCAAATTGGGTTTGTGAAATTGGGAAATCTTAGGTATGTTTTGATCTCGGGTTGGGATTTTCTGGTTGCGTACTGAAAAACAATTTGACTTGCACCACTCCGTTTTAGGTTCCTCTGTTGTCCACTCCTCGGGTTGAAGGTTTACACATGGCTTCCACTACACCACATGACCAACCGCAATGGGAATTCTCCTGTGACATGGAAATGAATTTTGGATCTGAAGAGCACGCTTCCATTGTGTACGCTGCCTTAGCAGTTGATAAAGAGTTGCAACCTGATAAATTAAACCAGGCATAGTATCAACCGAGTCCTAAAATCTGAAAAAAAAAACACACTACTGCCTCGATTATCTAAGAATCGAGGCATAATCCTATCTCGTTTTATCTCGGTCCGCGACCGAGGCATAAAGCCTACCATTTTTACCTCGCCCACATATGCCTCAGTTGCAGAACCGATGCCTATAAGCAAAAATAACCGGTGTCTTTTCTTCTTATTATACTAGTGATTGTTTTTAATTCTTGATTTTGCATTTTCAATTGAGTCTAATTCCTAAATCTTTGCATCAACTTGATATAAGGGATAAGTAAAATCTAATCATAGAATGTCAAAATACAAAAAATTTAACAAAATCCACTTCTCTATAAAAGGATTTCAAAAATAGATAGGCCATAAAGTAAAATATAATATTAAAAGAATAACATTAGAAATATATTGGCATACCTTCTCATTTAGGTGGATGTTGCTTATTTTGGGAGTTCCAAACTTGTGATTGTCATATACTAAACATACCAGATATATTGTTGTTACAAGATCTTCTAAAGAAATAAGATAGTTTAAAGAAACGAGACCGTCTAACATTTCCTATTTTGAAGTTTAACAAACAATGTTAAACAAAATAAGTGTTTATCAATATAAATCGTCTATTAAATAATGTTTTACAAAAACAACGTTTTCTAGCATATATAGTCTAACAGACAATGTTTAACAAACAACGTCTAACAAACAACATCTAACAAAAAGAAACATCTAAGTATACACTTGACAAAACATTGAAGCTTAAAGTTTTGTATCTAAACAGTGTTGAACATATAAGCATTTAAATAAAAGAATCATTTAAAAAAAGTTTGTTAAATATGTAATAAAACTTACAAATAATTTAATTTTAACATCCCAATTTTGAATGTCACGATCATGAGTAAAAATTTAAATTTTTTAAAACATAATATTATTGTGGAAATTCAATTTCAATAAGTCTTTGTAATTAGCCAAAAAAAAATCATAGTTCCAATTAATTACGAAATAAAACTCCCAATAAAATATTTTATTCCAAGCAAAAGCCCATGTTCCCTAACTCTCACAATCAACTCACCGCTTTAAGCATCCATTAGGTTATCTGCAATATCATCTGCTTCCGTATAAAAAGGATCGTCATAGGTGGAAACTACAATCACAACATGCAAGGGTGAGTTAACAAAATAAACATCAAATCACCGATATAACATTTATATCATAATCATTAAGTTCTTATTACAGTTCCATCACATCAAACAACATTAGTGCATAATAAGACTTTAACAACCAATACAATAACCATACATACATTCCCTTAAATAGAATCATGATTAACTCATTAGTTTTACACCACTTATCAATTAAAGGCAACTCGTGCCTATGTCAACTTCCATACTTCACTGCATCATTCTAGTCTACCAAACCAAGACGATTCGAGTGGTCCTTCACCGCAGTTTCGGACCTATCTCCCCTGTTCCAAGTTGTTCACCTCAACACTAAACTCTACATGAGCCGGAACCCTACGAACGATACATTCATCCCTTTCTACTCCCTTGCAAGAGGAAAATGCAACACTCAAATCTCAATCTCTCCTACCGCCCCTGATGGACGAAGAGACCCATTTTTTCCACCACCTCTGAAAGAGGAAGAGATTCACATTTATACCATTTCGCAAGATGAAAGGTGCAAACCCATATTACAGAAGTATAAACATAAGACATAGTCAATGATAATAACCCAGACTATTAATTATGAGACTTCAGGGAGGGCTAGAAGGAATAAGAGTGAACTAGTTTGGATGAAAGATTATGAAAGTAGAGAAAGTCCTTCAAATGATAATGACCTAAATGTAATGATGGTCAAAAAATTATCCAATCCCTTTTGAGGAAGCTATTGAGAGTGAGAAGTGGAGAAATATTATAGCGAAAGAGTTGGAATCAATAGAGAAAAATATGACTTTGGAGTAGACATATTTGCCCAGAGAAGTAAAGCCAATTGGAGTCAAATGGATATCTTCAAAACCAAATTTAAAGAAACTAGAAAAATATACAAGTTTAAAGCTAGACTAATAGCATAAAGGGTATGTACAACAATATGTGTTAGGTTATTGGGCTCCCTTCCTATATGGAGAATAGGCCCAAATAATGTGGACCTTTATGTCTCACTAGGTTATATAGAGATGGGTCATATTAGTAGGGCACATTAGAGTCATTTGAAGAGAGGCAAAAGCCAAGTGAGAGAAAAAGGAAGAGAGAAAGTTATTCTCGCATAACCCTAAACCTGTATTGGTGTTTTCGTCGCTATGAAGTTGTTCACCTTTGGATCGATCTGATTATTCGACAGTGGGTTCCAAACATATGGTTCTGCATTTTGACCGTTCGGATTGTCAATCGGAGGTCTATCTTGGGAGAAATCGGTCCCGCATTAGCAGCCCTGTTTTGGAGAATTTTCATCTTCTTTGTTCTCATTTGTAAGCATTTGTGCTTAGTTAAATTGGATTATTGAAAATACCATTTGGTATTATTATTGGAGACTCTTTTGTACCTTTTTATTGATCATAGTGTATTTTTTCTTTGGTCTGGACGACTCGTGGTGTTTACCCTTACATTGAGGGGTTTTCACGTTAAAAATTGTTGGTGTCTCTTTGTGCTTTGGATTCTATTTTTTGTTCTATTTGTTTGGAGCTCTTCGCAAATTCTCGCAAGAAGGGGGATTGAATTTCAGCTGCGTTATTACTCTTTTCTAAGTTGTTATATTTTTTGACCCTTCCCCCATCAGAGTGACATCAGAGCTATTTGGTTAAGGGACTGTTTAGTTTGCGTGAATGATGGAGGCACATACAAAATTGATTCCTTTGAATGGAGAAAATTATCACCTATGGAAAGGCAAGATGAAAGACTTGCTATTTGTTAAAAATTTGCATATTCCAGTTTTTGCTTCCAATAAGTCGGAATCCAAGTCAGATGAAGAAATGGATTTTGAACATCAACAAGTATATGGATTTATCAGGCAGTTTGTTGATGATAATGTTATAATTTTGTTGCTAATGAGACACATGCGAGAATCCTTTGGGATAAGCTTGAGTCCTTGTATGCTTCTAAGTCAGGGACTAATAAATTGTACTTACTGAAAAATTTTGTGGAGTTGAAGTACAAGGAAGAAACTCTTGTTTCAAATCACTTGAGTGAATTTTAAGGACGTTGTGATCAATTAGCAGGAGTGGGTATAAAATTTGATGATAATCTATTGAGCTTATTCCTATTAAACTCTTTACCGGATTCGTAGGAGACATTTCAGGTTTCCATGATAAGTGCTACCCCTAATGGTATACTTTTTTGCAAATGGAAAAGAGTGGTGCCCTTAATGAGGAGATGAGAAGGAAGACACAGAGTACTTCATCTTATTCAAAAGTGCTTATTACAGAGAATAGGGGGAGAAACCAGAAGAAAGAACAAAATAGTGGTAGAGATAAAAGCAGAAGCAAGTCCAGGTCTCGGTACAAGAATGTAGAGTGTCATTATTGTCAAACAGGGCATATAAAGAAGAATTGTTTTTTGTTGAAGAAAGAGAGCAAAGACAAAAAGGGTAAGCAAAGAGAAAGAGATAATGATGATGGTGATCATGTTACTACTACTACATGTGGTGACCTTGTTTGTCTTTGTGATTATGACACTATTAATCTTGTATCTGATGAGAGCATGTGGATAATTGATAGTGGTGCTACACTACATGTTACATTTAGGAAGGAGTTCTTCACATCTTATACACTTGGTGATTTTGGAGTATTGAAGATGGGTAATGATGGGGTGTTTAAGGTTATTAGTGTTGGTGATGTTCACTTGCAAACCAACATGGGGATGCAATTGTTGCTTAGAGGAGTTAAACATGCTCCAAATGTTCGCTTTAACTTGATTTTTGTGCAGGTACTTGATGATGGTGGATATGATAACCACTTTGGTTTTGGAAAGTGTAAACTCACCAAAGGTAACTTGATTGTGGCTAAAGGGGAGAAAACTCTAAGTTTTACTTGACAAAAGCTTTGGTTGCTAATGATAGTGTGAATGTCGTGTATATGGAGTCATCTTTGTGGCATAGAAGGCTTCAGCATATCAGTGAAAAAGGTCTTAACTGCTTAGCTAAAAAGGATGTTCTCTTAGGATTGAAGAGTGTAGAGTTGGAGAAATGTTCTCACTGCATGGCTGGTAAACAAACCAGAGTATCCTTCAAGAAGCATCCTCCTTTCAAGAAGTTAGAGTTGCTTGAATTGGTGCATTCTGATGTTTGTGGCCCATTGAAGGTAAAGTCTTTTAGTGGTGCACTTTACTTTGTTACTTTTATTAATGATTGTTCCAGGAAGCTTTTGGGTTTATGCACTACAGAGAAAGGACCAAGTGTTGGACAAGTTTAAAGAATTTCATGCTTTGGTTGAGAGGCAGTTAGGCAAGAAGCTGAAGCGCATTCGTACTGACAATGGTGGTGAATATTGTGAACCATTTGATGCTTATTATAAACAATATGGTATTGCACATGAGAAGACTCCTCTCAAAACTCCTCAGCTAAATGGTTTAGCGGAGAAGATGAACATGACATTGATGGAAAGAGTTAGGTGTATGCTTTCTGAAGCAAAATTGTCTAAGCATTTCTAGGGTAAGGCATTGCTTACAACATTTCATGTTATTAATCTAAGTCCTGCAGTTGCTTTGAACTCTAAGGTTCCAGACAAGATTTGGTTTAGCAAGCATGTTACTTATGATTATTTGTGTGTCTTCGGCTGTAAAGCATTTGTTCATGTTCCAAAGGATGAAACATCTAGTTAGATGTGAAGACAAGACAATGCATCTTCATTGGTTTTGGTCAGGATGAATTTGGCTACAAGTTGTATGACCCCGTTGAAAAGAAAGTTGTTAGAAGTCGTGATGTGCAATTCATGGAAGATCAAACCATTGAAGATATTGATAAGGTTGAGAAGTCTACATCTAAGGAAGATGGTAATGTGGCTGACTTTGATCCAATTCGGTTGTCTATTAATGATTTGGATATTGATGTTCATGGTGATGAACAACATGGTGATATTGATAATTAACAGATTAGAGATGGCTTGGATGTTCCTATTGATAACGTTGATGAAGAGGAACATGATGTGTCACAAGGTGAAAGTCTTGGTGATATACCTGAGCTACCTGAAGCTCAACCCAGAAGATGTGATATGTCAAAACAACCTTCTAAGAAGTACTCTACTAATAAGTATGTGATGTTGACTGATGAGGAAGAACCTGAATGTTATAAGGAGGTCATTGAAAGTGAAGAAAAGAAAATGTGGTTGGATGTAATGCAGGATGAGATGAAATCTCTGCATGATAATTACACTTATGAATTGGTGAAGTTGCCTAAGGGTAAGAGAGCCTTAGAGAATAGGTGGATTTTCAGGGTGAAGCAAGATAGCAATTCTACATCTACCAGATATAAAGCCAGATTAGTGGTGAAAGACTTCAAACAAAGAAAGGGTGTTGACTTCAATGAGATTTTCTCACCTGTGGTGAGGATGACATCCATCAGAATTGTGTTAAGTTTAGCTGCTACTTTCGATTTGGAGGTTAAGCATATGGATGTGAAGACAACTTTCCTTCATGGTGATTTGGAGGAAGAGATTTACATAAAGCAACCATATGGTTTTCTTGTTGAAGGCAAGAAAGATTATGTGTGTAGGCTACGAAAAAGCCTATATGATTTGAAGCAGGCTCCGAGGTAGTGGTATAAGAAGTTTGAGTATGTTGAGTGTGAGCAAGGCTATAAGAAGACTACTTCTGACCATTGTGTTTTTTTCAGAAAATTTTCTGAGAATGATTTCATTATATTGTTGTTATATGTTGATGACATGCTTATTGTTGGGAAAGATGTATCTAAAATTGACAGGTTGGAGAAGCAATTGGGCAAGTCATTTGCCATGAAAGACATGAGAGCTGCTAAAATGATTCTTGGTATAAGTATCACTCGTGATAGAAAAGAGAAGAAACTTTGGCTATCACAAGAGTACAACATCCAGAAGGTGTTGCAAAGATTCCAAATGGAAAATGCTAAAGTTGTAAGTACTCCTCTTGCTACTCATTTTAAGTTGAGTGTTAAACAAAGTCCTTCAAAAGAAGCTAAGAAGATAGATATGAGCAAAGTTCCTTATACTTTTGCGGTGGGTAGTTTTATGTATGCAATGGTATGTACAAGGCTTGATATTGCACATGTTGTTGGTACAGTTAGCAGATTTTTGTCAAATCCAGGTAGAAAGCATTGAAATGATGTGAAATGGATTTTGAGGTATCTTTTGTCGGTATCAGTACAACCGATATCCTCGAGTCACGCAGCGGAATAAAATAGTGGAAAGCGTGTTACAATCACAAATCAAGTTACGATAGTTCGTTTTCAGAAAATTTATTTTCTTAGAGAAATTTTATCGAACGATTGATGTGCGGAAAATATAAAGAGTGTAGGGAGTAGAACAATTCACACACAGGATTTTTATCCTGGTTCGAATCAAAAGATTCTACGTCCAGTTGTTAATCTCTATAAAAAGCGATTAACGTTTTCACTAAAATTGGTTTTAACATATTACAATAAAGTGAATGTAAATATAAAGATGAAACCTCCTTCAATGAACGAACCGGAAGGGAGCTTCCTTCGACCAACGAACCGGAAGCGAAGAACCTACACTTTCCTTCGACCAATGAATCGGAATAGTGCAGAAACAATCTTCCTTCAACCAACGAACTGGAAGATAACAACTTTGCCAACTTGAAGAGAATTGCTCCGACCTTTGACACACAAAGCGCGAGCTTCTCCTATTCACAAGACCAGGCAATGCAATGAACTAGCTTTTTGGAATTTCCTCAGATTACACTGTACTCTCAAAAAGCTCAGGTTAACCCTCTAAGAGTTTTAAAATAACTATATATAGCCAACTGGTCTGAAGTTGAAAAGACACATTGCAACTGCCAGTGATAGTCAATTATTGTTAGTGATAATCGATTATTCAAGTCCGTTACAGGGTTTTTCAAAAAGTGATAATCGATTATCCTGAGGAACAATCGATTATTCTACTGACTTGGGCAGTTCTCATCATAATTGATTATTTGAAGTAATAATCAATTATTCCAGAGCGAAATGATTTTTCAAGAAAGCTCATGATAATCGATTATTCCATTCACATAATCGATTATATGCGTAACTATCTTAAATATACGAGATTTCTAAGTTTTACATGTTTAAAATCTTTCCTAATACATTTGCAAACTACAAAAGTGCTTTTAAAACAATTATAACTTGATTCTTCGAATTTATTTCTTGCAGCATCATCAAAATCATTTATCTTCAAAGTATCCATGCTCCTCATTGGTAACATCTTCGTGGTATTAGTTGTTTAAGGCTTTGTTTTGGAGGTGATAAGCCTACTTTGGTGGGTTACTCAGATTCAGATTTGACTGGATACATTGATTCAAGAAATTCTATTTCAGGCTATTTGATTCAGTTTGCAGGGGGAACCTTGGCTTGGCAATCAAAGTTGCAAAAGTGTGTAGCGTTGTCTACTACTGAGGCAGAATTCATTGCACTTACTGAAGCATGTATTGTTATGGGTGAAGAAATTCTTGCAGGAGCTTGGTTTTGTGCAAGGGAAATACTTGTTGTATTGTGACAATCAAAGTGTTATTCATCTTGGTAAGAATCTAACTTTTCATTTTAAATCCAAACATATTGATGTGAGGTATCATTGGATACGTGATGTTTTGGATGCTAAGCTGTTGGAATTAGCTAAAGTTCATACAAATGATAATGGTGCTGATATGACGAACAAGGCATTGCCAAGAGGAAAGTTTGAAGTTTGTTGTGAGATCGCCGGTTTGGCGGATATCTCCACATAGTCGTGAGGGGGAGATTTGTTGGGTTATTGGACTCCCTTCTTATGTGGAGAATAGGCCCAAATAATGTGGACCTTTATGTCTCACTAGGTTAAATAGAGATGGGTCAGATTAGTAGGGCACATTAGAGTCATTTGAAGAGAGGCAAAAGCCAAGTGAGAGAAAAAGGAAGAGAGAAAGCTATTCCCGCATAACCCTAAATCGACATTGGTGTTTTCGTCGCTGTAAGGTCGTTCACCGTTGGATCGGGCTGATTTTTGGGTAGTGGGTTCTATCCATATGGTTCTTCATTCTAACCGTTCGGATCGTCAATCTGAGGTGTAACTTCAGAGAAATCGGTCCTGCACTAGCAGCCCTGTTTTGGAGAATTTTCATCTTCTTTGTTCTCATTTGTAAGCATTTGTGCTTAGTTAAATCTGCTTATTGAAAATACCATTTGGTATTATTATTGGAGACTCTTTTGTACCCTATTATTGATCATAGTGAATTTTTTCTTTGGTCTGGACAACTCGTGGTTTTTACCCTTGCATTGAGGGGTTTTCCATGTTAAAAATTGTTGGTGTCTCTTTGTGCTTTGGATTCTATTTTTTGTTCTATTTGTTTGGTGCTCCTCGCAGATTATCGCAAGAAGGGAGATTGAATTTCCACTGCATTATTACTCTTTTCTAAGTTGTTATATTTTTTGACCTTTCCCCCATCAATATGGAGTGGGTTACAAAGAGGTATTTGCTCCCGTGGCCAAACTTAACACAATTCACTTAATACTTGTTGTAGCAGTACAATATAGTTGAAATGTGTTTCAGCTATATGTGAAAAGTGCATTTGTTCATGGTGTACTTAAGGAAGAGATTTATGTGCAATAACTAAATGGATTTGTGAAAATAGGTGAAGAATAGATAGTGTACAAATTAAAAAGGCACTTTATGGCCTTAAATAAGCATCGAGAGTTTGGTACAACAAGATAAAGGCTTATTTTGTTCAATATGAATTTGATAGATGTCTTTGAGATACACTGCTTACAAAATCAAAGGAGAGGTAAAATTTTAATTGTAAGTATTTATGTAAATGACCTGATATATACTGGAAATGATAAGAGTATGTGTAATGAGTTTAAAAGATCCATGATAACAAAATTTGATATGTCAAATTTTGGAAAAATAAGGTACTTTCTTAGTGTTTAAGTCATACATAGTTCAAGTGGAATATTTATATATAAGAAGAAATATGTTCAAGAAGTGTTGTCACGGTTTGGCATGGGAAATTGTAGCGTAGTTAAGAATCTAATTGTTCTAAGCACAAGATTTCAAAACATGATGCACGAACCAAGGTTGATTCAACTTTGTTCAAACTAGTAGTTGATAGTCTAATGTATTTAATTGCAAAAATCGACCATATTTAATGTATGAAGCAATCTTGATCAATAGATTTATGTAGGGCTGGGCAGAGTTAACTTAAAATACTTAAACTATAGTTAATCCATACTTTTTTAAACTTAAAAAACTAATAATACAGTTAACTAAAAACTAATTAAACTAATTAATAGTACAGTTTAAAAATACTGAACTATTTTATATTAAGTACAGTTAACTGCAGTTTAGGTTTATACATGCTTTCCCAATCACGGCTTCATTTTGCTTTCTGCCATACATCCCGTTCATCCTACTCACTCGATGCTACTGTTGAAGGTTGCCATCAAGGTTACCGCTGTGGAAGGTTCGCTGTCGTTGAAGGTTCGCCGCCATGGAAGGTTCGCCGTCGTCGAAGGCTCGCCGCTGTCAAAGGCTCGCCGCTATCGAAGGCTTTTCCGCACTCTGCGTCGCCAAACTGTCGAAGGTTCTACCACCATCATCGAACACTTTTGAGAACACTTCTCCTAAGGTACGAATGTTTTTCCTGTGTTGTTCAAACATTTTTGAAATGTATTCTTAGTTGTTCAAACATTTTGTTAGACATTTGGTAACGATTGCTTGTACGTGGAGAGAGCATCTGGGGTTCTTCCATCATCAGTGGCCAAGGTACTTTATTTTTCCAACAAGGGTTTTAAATTACCATATGAGGTTCTTGCATCATCGTTAAACACTACACCATGCTTTGCCAGTAGTTGTCCTATTTATTGATTATGAAGATTATTGTGTAGCTAGAAAAGTTAAACCAAAACGAAGCCTCACATGCCTCTTGTTACATTTTGCTGTAGAAAGTATGAAATGATTTCCCAAAATAGTTATTTGGATAAAACTGAGATAAAATTGTTTGCCAATCAAAGTTTCCTTAGTGGTATATTTCATCTCAGTAATTAAAATTGGTGTACTATGTGTGGCCAATTTTTGTTGAAGAGCAATTCCATAGTATTATGGTATTGTATTTGCATTTTATCCCGATTGTATTGTCAGTGTCAACAACACTACTAAGCTCAAAGTTCTCGCTAAAGTTTGATACCCTATGAATATAAAGAACAAAAAGAACAATCTTAGTTGATTTGCAATGCTTGTTATTTTTATGTCTGTTGTTCACTGAAATATTGTTTTTATTGATATTGGAAATGGGAACTTTTTAAAACTTGGTTGGTTCAGTATGGGAACAAACAATGGGAAAGGTAAACCTTAGAACATGCCTCTTGAAAGCTTAGAATAGAAGTTAGTCTAAACCTTAGAACATGCCTCTTGAAAGCTTAAAACATAATTTAGTTTCTGAATTTGTATTCTGAATCTGGATTTCTTTTTATCTGTCTTTGCTTTGTTTACAGGGAGAGAAACTTTTGGAAAGCATTGGTGGCATATTCTCTAGAATTTGAAAACCGATAATAATGGTGCAATAACTTTAATTTCTTGCCCTGTTGTTTCTAGAGGTTAGTATATTCTCTCCATTCTCACCATTTTAATTTTGATTAATTTGGGTTGTATGACACAATTGTTCTCATTAGAGATAATCTGGAAAGGGCAACCAGTTAGAGTAAAGAGAGAAGTTGGATTTGACTACTTGATGGAAATTCTATCCATCTTTTTTTACTCTTATAAAATAAATCTTATTTTGAGTTAAATGTTGCCCTTTTACTTTATCATGGAAAAAAGATATGCTGTTTTATTAGGTAAAATCAGAGAAATTTACTTCTCTCTCACTTCAAATTATGCATTTCCTTCATTTTGTTGTGCATTGCAGTGATATTAATAATCATTCAATTGTTTATGCACTAGTTGAAAATCAAGCAATTTGTGTAATCAGTAACACACAGAAAAATGAAATAAAATAAATGTACACTTGGTAGAACACTAGGTATAATTGATTCAGAAACCTAGCAAGTGTGAGTAACTTGAAGTGATTATAATATTATATACTGTTAGAAAAATACTTCAGGAAACATGTACACCTTTTAATTTTGTTTTATTTTATTTAATTGTCATTGTTTCTCTAGTTTTAAGGAATCAAATAGGTTTATTATCTCTGATTTATGTATTTTATTTAATGATTTATTTTTAGGAATACATTATCAGTGAGTGATTATTTTTTTTCTTGAGTTTTATAAATATTTTTAAAATAAGTTTTTATTGTTTTTCTTCAATATTTTTTGTCAATTTTTGTTCTCTATTAAGGGAACTCTGCTTTCTTATAAATTACCAGCATATACTAACAATATTTGGAACTCTGCTTGCACTAAAAATCTATTCTGCATGCCTTTGAAGAATAACTGCTTGCACTAAAGATTTATAAACTAAAAATATGGACCTATTAGAAGGTTCAATGAACTAACAATTAATCATTAAGCTTAATTAATACATGTTCTTCATCGGCTAAAGCTTATATATAAATTATATAAATTATACATTGTTTTTCCTCTAATTATGAATTCTAATAATGTATTTGCCATCTCTTGTAACATTGTTTTTTTGCTTTATTTCTGTAAGCTGTCGGCCAAGTCAAAATATAATTTTGTAATGTTTTTTTTTCTCTGTAGAGTATATCCTCTGCACAGGCTAAAAGATTCACAAAATTCAGGGAAAGGAAAGGGCTTATTGAGAAAGATGTGGTAAGCTAGTGGAATAGATTTTAAATTTGAATGACTATAAATGAACAAATAAAAGATGCTAATGCAGTTTTAATTATCTTGTGCTTTTGAAGGTGAGAACTGATAGATCGATCCCTTTCTATGAAGGGGATGATAATCCAAATGTAAATATTCTTCGAGATATACTGTTGACCTATTCATTTTACAACTTTGATCTTGGTTATTGCCAGGTAACTATGTCGTGCATTTTGGACTTAATTTTAATTGCTGTGAATATTATATATCTTGATTACCAAAATTTTGATCTTATTCTTTTTGGAAGTTGAGTCCTCATTTTTCCTTAAACAGAATATGTATGTAGTCACTACAACAGGGATGGGTATCTTAATGGCTATTATCTTCTTGAACCATGTGTATTTTGAAATTATGAATCATTATGCATCTTATAGTTTTCATATGCTGTCTTACTCCCTTCCTCCTCTTGTTAGATTAAGCAAATAATATGTTATGTACTCACTACAACAAGGAGGAGTATCTTTGTGGCTATTATATTCTTGAACCAATCACCATTTTAGTCCCTTTCTTTTCTGAATAGAGTTACATTTAATAGTTTTATTATTTCATATTAGGAAATTATGTGCTTGCTTATTTTACAGTAGAAGAGACATATTTGTATTTATAATCTAAAGGAGCAGTGATCTGATTCTCTAAAACTTTGTTATTTCAGGGAAGCAGTACATGTATGAAGTAATCAAATCTGATGATTTTGCTACTCTTATATACACAAGTGGAACTACTGGAAATCCAAAAGGTGTTATGCTAACACATCAGAATCTTTTGCATCAGATTTGAAGTGCTTTGGAATGCTGTTTTAGGAATTTTGCGTTTACAAGCTATTTAGGATATTAGTTTCCCGATTTCTGTACAAAATGTTGCTCTTCTCATGTTTAATTTACGGGATGAAGTGCAGTTTTATTAATGCAATTTTACTAGTTAGTGCTGTAGTTATTAGTGTTGTATCGTTAGTGCAGTTCTTGGTTAAAATTAGTATAATTCAGTTCAAAATTAGTATAGTTCAGTTCAAAATTAGTATAGTTAGTAGTTGAGTTCAGTTTATTTTGTAGTTTAGTACAGTTCAGTTCAGTGCAGTTTAATAAAACAAAAAATAGTTCAGTTCAGTTTTTCTGAACTATTTTTTAGTGCAGTTCAGTTTTTCTGAACTAGTTTTTAGTTCAATACAGTTTTTAGTAGTGCAGTACAGTTTAGTTTGATTTGTCCACCCCTAAATTTATGTCAGTCTCATTAGTGTTCAACCAAAATAATATTAAGGTATTTGAAGGGAACAACTGAACTAGACATCTACTACAAAAAGGAGGAAAACACAAAGATTGTAGCATATTCTGATAGTGGTTTTGTCAGGGATATAAATGATTGAAGGAGTACTTCTAAATCTGTATTTTTATTTGGCTCTAACAGTCTCATGGTCCCCAAAAAAAATAATCAGTAATCATATTATTCATCACAAAAGCTAAGTATATAACTACTGCATCTCGTGCTTGCCAATATATTTGGATTCAAAAGGTGTTGGAGAAGCTGGTTTTTAAAAAACAGAAGAACACATTGATTCTATGTGACAACAATTCAATGATACAACTGTCAACGAATCTAGTATTTCATAGGAGAAACAAACATATAAACATTAAATTTATTTTCTTAAGAAACTTAGTGAAATAAAGTTAGTAATTAAATGTTAATTCTGTCTTTTAAGTTTTTGTTTAAATAATATGATGAATTATTGACCTATTATTCAGATATGATGTCATGTGTTTAGGAAACTACCCATAACTTTAGATATACACTGAGTGGATGCAAAATCTGTTTTTCGTTTCTCTGTAAGACTATAAAGTCTAAAGTCTTTTATTTGAATCGAACAAAATGAACTTTTCACAAAATAGAGAATATTTTATCCTCATACAGACAAAAACTTCTTTAAGAGAAATGAGATTATTTGATAATTCTATTTAAAAAAAATTAAAATGTTAAGAAAATATTAATTCTAAATATACTCATGTTTTATTCATTTATTTACTAAATTCTGAGCTAATCATACTTTGTAGATAATAATACACATATGTTATTAAAAAAATAAACTAAAATTGATATACTCATCGCATAAAAAAAATGACAATTTATCTATTTTAACATAATAAAAATGAATTTAAAATAAACAAGGTACACAAGTAAAGAAAGGAAAATTTTTAAAATAATAAATTTAATAAATTGACAACTTTACTATTTTAGCACTTTAAAAATAATAAGCACTAACTATTGAAAGAAAAATTTATTTATTTTCTTTTTTTAACTTTTATAGTTGTAAAGAAAGAATGTGACCGTTGGTTTCAAAATTTATATTAAAATTTGAAAACAAGAGAAAAGAAGATCGAACGTACTTGGCCGCGAGATCAAATTCAAAATTCACGCTCCACGCACTTGTCTCCCTCTCTCTCTGAACCCTAAACTACCACTTCACTTCAATTTCTCTCTTCGAATCCTCCATTTCCCAAGCCTCACATGGCTTCTCGCAATCCCAGCAATGTAAGTAAAGCCTTTTGTTCTTCTCACTCCAATCTTTATTTCGTTTTCTGTCAATCCATACCTTGCTGCTTTTCCCTCTAGACCACTTTGTTTTCCCTTTCAGAAAAGGGTGGGCCCCGAAGAAGCTTCTCTGGACAAGCGTCGCAGGGGCACCGGAGCTGAGAAAATGGAGCGACAGGGCGGTCCGACTGCTGCTGGGAGGCCTAGAACGCCGTTTTCCGTTGTCACAAATCGCTCAGACCTTAACACAACGAGTGATGTTACCGATGCGGTTGATTTCACGAAGGAGGAGGTGGAGGCTTTGCTGAATGAAAAGAAGAAGGGAAATACCTATGATAGTAAGGTTTGTTTTTGTGATGTTCTTGATTTAATCAATTAGTCAATATTTTTCTTCTTCCTTTTTGTTTTTTATTGCTTTTGTTGTTTGTTTGGCAGAAAAAGATGGAGCAGATGACGGATCTCATTAAGCGCCTTAAGGCCTGCGTTCGCTGGTATAAAAGGATAGAAGAAGGGTATGTTCAAGAAAAGGAAAAGCTTCAGTCTGAGCTAGAGGCTTCTGAGAAGAAGTGCAGTGATACTGGTATGTTTTATCTCTACGGAATTTTTTTAGAATAAGTTGAGTGGATATGCTGATATACTATTGAAAATATCTTAAAACTCTGTTTAGAAGCATGATAGCTACTATTTGTGTTTGGCGGGAGAAGGAATTTGTATATTTTTGTATTGTTTGCTGTGTGGCTAGAAGTAGATAGCGATTTAGGTGAAATAGTTTACACATAAGTGACATTCGTTCTTCAATATACAGTGAATAGTTATCGAGTTATTGTAATTATTTGGTAATGTATTTAAGGGTTTATATATTTTGTTTTAATTTGTTCTATTTGAAAGACCTGGTGACTTTTATTTTAAATTTTCGTTGATTGACTCTATTGTCCCTTGATGCCCAGATAGAATTCATTATCTTTGGTTATCAGATCAGAAAATTCACATGGAAAGGAAAATTATTTTATGACCATACATTTCTGTTTTCTCAGAGACTGAGATGAAGAATAAGATTGATGAGTTGGAGGAGACTCTATCTGATTCGAGGAGGAAAATTTCTTGTCTAGAAGAGAGAATTGTGAAGGAAGAATCAGATAAATTGGTATACTATCTTTGCAGTGGAATATCTCAAGAGAATTTACTTTATTTCCCAATGACCTCTTTTTTTGTGGCTTCAAATCCAGGAAGCGATTAATTCTTATGGTAAAGAAAAGGAAGTCAGAACTAAAGCTGAGAAAGTACGGGATGAGAAGTCAGCTGAGCTTGAGAAAGTTCGGGATGAGAAATCAGTTGCTGAGAAGAAGGTGATTTAATGCTATATTCTGTATAATATTGTTATTTGTAAAATATTGGACTACTGAACTTTACCCCCGAGTTATTCAAAATTATTGCCCTCTTGGGTAAATTCTGCACTAAAAAGATGTTCATGTTTTCTGCTGTTTGAATCCTACATACTCCCTCCCTCATTAACTGTTCCTTTTGAAACTATTGAGTTTTGCAGGCCATTTCAAATGAAGATTTGTACAAGCGATCACAGGAGTATAATATGAGTTTGCAGCAGTACAATAGTCGTCTTCAGTTTGATCTTGAAACAGTTAATGAGGCCCTTAAACGGCTTGAAACTGAGAAAGCAGCCATTGTTGAGAGCCTTAGCAATTTAAGAGGCCACAATAAGGCATTGCAGGATCAGTTGGTATCTCTTAAAGTAAGTTATATCTGTATTTTTTTTCTCTAGTTCTACGTGTTGTATGATTTTTTGCCACTAATTTTAATAAATATTTAAAATCATGAATTATTATGTGAACATTGTGATAATTAATTTGCTAAATTGGTTGCGAAATGGAAGTGATTAACTCATAAGGAAACTTGTTGTGAAGAACCTATTGCATTTTACTGGTACTGTTAGCCGCTCTTCCTTTAATGATTTTAATCTATTTTTCAGGTTTCACAGGACGAGGCTATAAAGCAGAAAGAAATTTTATCAAATGAGCTCAAATGTGTTCGTGAGGAGTTAAAGCAACTTAGAGATGACCGTGACCGTCAGTTGGAGCAAGTACATGCCCTATCCGGAGAAATAGCGAGGCACAAAGAATATACTGGGAAAACATGTACACAATTGGATACGTTGATGATTAAAACAAATGCTCTTGAGGTTTGTTGTTTTCTCTTTTGTTCACTTTTATATATTTTGTTCTTTTATTTCATTAATAGTGCTCTTCTGTGTATAATTGATTTATGTTATGGTGGGATGTCTTCATAGGAAACTTGTTCATCTCAAAAGGATCAAATACACATACTGCAGCAGCAGTTGTTTGCGGAAAGAGAGAAGTTAAAGGTAATGTAGTGGTTTTTATTCTTGGCATGGAAAAGGTTCTTATCGTATAATTTTCGTGCTGTGTGCTTTAATGTTTCTGACAACTAGACCTGAAACAACTTTATTTTCTTTCTGTTAGACTGCTGATCTATCAGCTTCTGAAACAAGAACAATGTTTGAAGAGCAGAAGAGGATTATACAGGGGCTACAGGAGCGTTTGGCAGATAAAGAATTTCAAGTAGTAGAAGGAGAGAAGTTAAGAAAAAAACTGCATAACACTATTTTGGTAGGTGTTGTTTGCTTTTCGTATATATATATATATATTTTATTTGATTTTTATAATGTAAATCTCCACTTATAGGTCAATGATATTCAATTACTTTCTATTTCAGGAACTAAAAGGAAATATTCGTGTTTTCTGCCGTGTACGGCCGCTCCTACCGGATGACAGTGCGGACACGGTTGTTTCATTCCCTACTTCAACAGAAGCGCTTGGTCGGGGCATTGAATTGGTGCAAAGCGGTATATATACAAACATTTTTGTGACTCTGCAGCTTTTGTACTTTATTATTTACGTGTTTAGTGTAGTAGACATGCTTTGACGAGAATCAAAATTCCACTCATTAATGTTGAGCAGGGCAGAAGTACAATTTCACATTTGACAAGGTGTTCAATCACGAGGCTTCTCAGCAGGACGTTTTTGTAGAGATATCACAGCTGGTACAAAGTGCACTTGATGGCTACAAGGTAATTTCTACTTCAGTATTTGTCTGGCAGATCACAGTTCGCCGGAAATAATTATCAAAACGGTTAGCAAGAAAAAGGAAATAGCAATTGGTGTTTGGGACAAGAAAAAAAAAACTAACGTACCCCAGTGCCTATGTTTGGGATAATGATTTTCAATTTTTAAATTACCAGGGATGATTTCTTGCATTTGCACAATCATACGAAATTTCTTGGGTACAGTGGTGGTAAAACCAAAAGAAATTAAATGATTATATTAATTTTGGGATACTGTTTTTATTTGTTTAAATAAAACACTGCGTGTGGGATAAGATTAATATTGTTATTAATATTGTTATTATTATTGTTTGTAGTATATTGTCTGTTTTTTGCCCTTCGTAGGAAATAATCACTAATTAGTACTGAGGTTGTTAAGTTACCACTGTCCTCTTTATCTCTGTATCTTCCTTGAGTATGCTATCAGCACTTGAAGTACACATTCTTTAAAGTTGTTATTTATTATGAACTCTAGCCTAGTATTTTGTTCAAAAATACTAAGGTGGCTGAAGACAATTCAGTTGTGTTTATTTCTTGAAAAGTTGTCTCAGCCTTGAGATGCAGAATAGAGGTGGAGTGGATTATATACCATTTTAAATATGCTTTTAAATAGAGGCTTATCTTTTTCGTCCATATTTTTTCTTTCTTTTATTTGTGCGTTTGGGTCTAAGCCGTGCTTGACACAGAAGGGGCATGGTTTGCTATGACAGGTGTGCATCTTTGCATATGGACAGACGGGCTCAGGTAAAACCTATACTATGATGGGTAGGCCTGATGAGCCAGATCTGAAAGGGTTGATACCCCGTTCTTTAGAACAGATATTTCAGACTAGCCAGTCTCTAAAAGACCAAGGGTGGAGGTACACAATGCAGGTTAGTATACTGCATCCTGATTTTCGAATTTCATGTGGCCACATCTACTTATGAAAACTGAAAATTTTAATTGACAATTCCAGGCATCAATACTGGAAATATATAATGAGACCATCAGGGATTTGTTATTAACAAATCGGTCAAGTGATCATGCACGAACGGAAAATAGTGCCTCCAGCAAGCAGTACACTATCAAACATGATGCAAATGGAAACACACATGTTTCGGACCTCACAATAAAGGATGTTTGTAGCGCAGATGAGATTTCCTCCCTCCTAAGACAGGCAGCACAAAGCAGGTAAAGTTTAAATGTGTGCAAAGTTCCTAAGATTTCTTTGAATAAACTTTCTCGATAAATGTGTGCAAAGTTTAAATGTTTTCTTCCCTATGAATTTTAGATGACTTGTTATTCCTTTTCAACTAATCAGTTGAAGCTGCTAAGTGTCTGTTTATGGTTTATTAGTGTATTCGATTCAGCTAGAAAATCCATGTATAATTGGATCATATTCATAAACAAAGAAAATTAGAAATTGTGGCACTCATGTTTTTTTCAGGTCAGTGGGAAGAACACAAATGAATGAACAGTCATCCAGAAGCCATTTTGTCTTTACACTGCGTATAAGTGGGAAAAATGAGGTATGATTTCGTAATACATATTTTGTTTTTGTTCTTTTGTCCTGCTGACATTGATGCATTTTCTCTATTTTATAGAACACTGAACAACAAGTCCAAGGTGTCTTAAACCTTATCGATCTTGCTGGAAGTGAAAGACTCTCAAGGAGTGGGGCAACTGGAGACCGGTTGAAGGAAACTCAGGTATCCATTGATTTGCATTGCTATTAACTTGGGTAGCATGTCAACAATTCTACTTTGTCATAACAGCGTTTTTATTAACTGTCACGTTCAGGCTATCAACAAAAGTCTATCGAGTTTGAGCGATGTCATATTTGCCTTGGGAGGAAAGAAAGAAGATCATGTTCCTTTTAGGAATTCAAAGCTGACGTATCTTCTCCAGGTTTGTTAATTCATGTTAAAAATGTTCATTATTGATGAATTTGATGTGGTTGTTATTATATTCAAATTAAAGAGTGAAAAATTAAGTATGATCAACTTTACATGTTGATAAAAGAAGATCTTAGTTTAAAATTGCTTTGTTCTTCTAATGCTCCTTAACCGGTATTGTATTCATGGCAGCCATGTCTCGGTGGCGACTCCAAAACGTTGATGTTTGTCAACATCTCACCTGATCAATCTTCCACTGGCGAGTCACTTTGTTCCCTCCGCTTTGCAGCCAGAGTCAATGCCTGCGAAATTGGGATTCCAAGGCGTCAGACTCATACATCATCATCATCATCACGCTCCTCAGAATCCCGTTTGAGCTATGGTTAACAAAAGGTTTCATCGGTTTCACCCATGACTAAATTTAATTGTTTATTTGCCCTACTTTTTAGCGGCTGAATGAAGAAAATATATATATTCTTTTTTGCTGCTATGATAATTGTACGAGTGTAAAATTTAGAGAATCTAACTTTTGTGTAAATTGGTTGTAGAGGCTTGGCTTTAGCCTCCAATAATTTGTGTACCATTCAGATGTGACATGAGATAGTTCTAAATTTGGCTTTCATTTGTTTATTCCAATGATTCATGCTCGCAAAGCGTTCTTTGTCCTCAAAAGCTCTTCCCAGAACGTTAACAAATTCTTGGTCCTTTTCTTCCCTCACTATTTTAGGATGTTAAACTTCGTTTTGGATAATTTTAGAAGACAGCTATAAGATGAGAACACAACTGGGGATTTGGGCGATGGAACTCAAATCCACTTGAGCAATTTTGTTGGTTGTGTATCATTTATGTGCAGGGTTTATACAAATCCTTCACCTATTCTAATCTAATAAAAGAATCTTGGGCGGGTTGAATATAATTTCTTCCTTTTTATTAAATTCAATAATTAAAATTTCAATATTTCCTTTCTTTGAATTTACATTTTGAACCATTATTTTTAGACTTTTAAACAAGACTATTATTATTTAATGTTTAAAAAATTAAAAATTTTATATTTTAAAAATATACTTTTTCCAAATAAAATTAAGATAAGTTGAATAATAGTTATATTATTGTTATTTTATTAATATCACATAATTTTAGTCAAATTAAATCTTGGGTTGGACATTTTTATTGAGATTGAATCAGTTCAGTGCCGATAAATCATGAACTTAATTTATTTGGGTTGAATTATTTCAAATTAAGTAATTGGAATATATGATACACAATTAACACCTTTAAAGTGAATAGAAAGTGATTTGTTAATGAGTAATAATGAAATTTGATATGGAGGAACGATTATTTCATATAAACTTATCGATGTAAATTTTACAGATAAATAACAGTTTAATATATTTATATTTAAAAATACTTTTTAGCTTCTATGGATGATATTTTTAATATTTTTTAATTCATAAGTGTATAGATACTATAAATTAGAGATTAAAAAAACTGTATACACTAGAAGAATTTTTTTTTAATCATATGAATGTTTGTATAAACACACGGTAACTAAAATGATAATTCATACTGTCGACAAATTGTTTAACTTAAAGTAAGGAAATGTGTGTAAATAAAGTCTAAATTTTTTAGTAAGTAGTAATTTTAACATTGAGGACCGTAAAAATTAAATTACTACAAAAGCCATATAACTTTGTGCCTCTCTTACTTAGCTTTATAATATGGTCCTCAGTTATATTATATACACAAATGTGAGTAAAAATTTAGAGTTAATTCTTTAGATAATACATCTTTCACTTTTTGATAATTCCAGTAAAAGAGAACATTGAAAATTGAAAGCTAGATCTTCAATTTCATCAATTTTCTTACGTTTTGGTGTTCTAACTCTTTAAAGGAACTGTTAGGCACGAAAGAGAGACTCTTTTGAACTGTATTTTGTCCTTGTAACATAAAAACCTCGTCATGGAACCAAGACCACAGGTGAAGGGTCTTCAATCCTTTCTTCAACCAACACTTGTTAGGTTCTTATTTGTGACAAAATATGTAAAGAGAATTTCTTTCAACAATGATGACAACTTTTATTTATGTTTTTCTGGGAAGTTGTCGCATGTTCTTCATCCGAAAATATCATATCATCAAAAAATGCTAGTCTTCCTTAGTAAAGTGTCTTGCTGCATTAATACAAAAGGTCAAAAAGTTGTAGCTGATTCAGTGACAGAGTGAGATACTAATAGAACAAAATTGGGTTTTTCAACATGGTAGTTTGAATCCCATGTATCTCCCTGATACATAGTCTTTCCAAGTTCGAATCATCCCAAAGCTAGTCATTAGAACAACACTTAAAGTCATCACTATGCTAACCGAAAATACTATTATGGATGGTCTTCCATAGCTTTGAATTGCTCTCTGCACCACCAACAATCCAATAAGTGATGCAACAAAACATACTATGGCCAACATTAGGGCAGTCTCTATGTGATCCATGCCCAACAATAGGTACTGCAATGCTGACATGGTAGATGAGAAGAAAACCATGAAAGAACATGTTGCTGCTGTCACCTATACAACGAAATAATTTGAATGCTGAGTCAATGCCAGTTTATTAGCCAAGCCACTGTAATCATTAGTGAGTTGATGGATTGGACTAGCCACTAATGCCTAATGTTAATCATCATGATATGTTCCTTCTGGTATGAAATATAAGAAAAAAATGATTAATGTTTGTTCAAATATCAACTAATCTTCTGGTTCTTGGGATATCAACCACAAGACAAGACCTTTAAATGCAACAAGTTTTCATAAATTTGAACTTTTCCATAGAAGGGTAGTTTAGAAATGATAAGATTGAGAAAATTAAAAAAGTATGACATTTTTAATCAATATGTATTGTTTTTATTATGTTGAAGATAGAAGGAAATACATCTTATGTCCATATGTTCATGGAACTAACCTCAGGAGCTATTCCAACATGCAGAAGAAGTGGACTTATCAGCATTCCACCACCAATTCCAAAGACACCACCCAATATCCCTGCTAGCAATGCCATTATTGGAAATATAAGCTTGTTTGAGGGTCCTCTTGAGGATAGGCATGGGTCCTGCATCCAATTTGACTGAATGAGGTTGTAACTTTAAGCAACATTCAAGAATTAATTTTCAGTGTTTATGATGTTTTAAAAACCTCGGTCATGAGATTTTCATCTTGATGGCTATCTTTTCTGTACACAATCCACGCAGTGAAAAACAAGGCAAGAGGGAGTTGAGCTGATGAAAGAATCCAGTATCCCACACCACATGGTTCCATTGGAATGATACTCTATTGTTTCAACAATTGCATCACAAGTTCAGTCATCAAATGCATATATAGTGACATCTCCAAACTAAAGGAATTAATATCACTATCAGAAACCTTACAAAAAGTACATCTAACAGCTATAATAGAATGAAAAGACTTAAAATCACAACAAAAGATAGAAAAATAGACAACATAATTATGAGGATTTTGTTTTTCTCTCACCTTTTGCTTTTAAAAACTATTTAATTATATGTTACTTAGCATCAATTTCTCATCTAAAGTTTACTAAATTTTGAAGACGGTTTCCAAAAATATTTTAAAATGAAAAACAGAAACTAGATAAGATGTTTTCATCATTTTTAACTTCTTCCTCAATTCTACACTATGCTCTATTAGTATACCTAATGCATGGTGAAATGTTATTAGAATGGTTAGATACTGAGAATGATAACTTTAAACTATTAGAATGATGCAATGGAATGTGCCTGGCTATTTAAAATGAAGAAAAATAATGCATGAGTGATTAATCTGTTCGATGAAAGTCCTCAAAGAATTCCAAATGAGAGTGTATGAAACATGTCCACTATATCCTAATAATGCAAAATATGCAATTGGGTCACAAAGAAGGATGCAAAAAATGAAAATCATTTATGGAAAGCAAGTCTGGAAGCTTTGACAGCTTATGAACACAGGTTCAAAGCCAATTCTGCCTTCCTTGGGCGCTAATGCAGAATATGCACATGCAATGGGTATAACAAGTTTTAAATGATAAGAATGAATGAAAGATGCCATCTGAACACGTATACTATGCGCAGAACTAAAGATCACAGATGGAAACCACGTTTTACAGTTTAACAACACTGGTACACATATCAGGATTTTTGAATGCTGATACGGAATGCTATACTGGTTGCTAGATGCAAACTAATATGAATGGAGATGAAGTACAGATGCAATGGTTCAAACAAGTCTACAATATTATGATAACACTAGAAATGCAATGCAAAATTTAAAACTATGTTGAAATCTCAAAATCACAAGTTATAACACAGGCTGGTAGCAACTAGCGTGACAACCTAGCTAGAGTGTAAACTGTGACTTCAGATTATATGCGCTAAGATAATCTAACTAATATGCCACTGATGCAAACACAACCAATGCAATGTAAATTGATCCTAAACATAACTAATTGAACTAAAAGACTAGCAGAACCAAAAATCCCCTATTGGGTAAAATTCTAAAACAGAATCAATCTCAACTTGCAAAAACTAGAATCTGATAGGATTTTAAAGGTGTATGTTAGAAGGAAGAATTCAAATAAGAAGTTACATGACAGTAAAAGGGGTTGGACGGTTTAGGGGAGTGGTTAGTAAGGTAGTTATTATGTAATAATGTAGTTTTTATGTAATATGAGTTTCTTTTCAGGAGGAAACGGTTCCTCCTGGGAGGGTGTGTAAGTTTGTTATTTTGGACAGGGTGTTTCCTGTAAGAAGGGATTTACTTCCCTTGGATGCTGTTGAATGCTTTCTCAGTTTCGTATTTCCTTAATTCAAGTGTTAATTTATGTTACATTATAAGGTTTGAGTGTTTAATTCTTATATTAGATCAGAAAACTGGTTTCGTGCTTCCCAGAAACCTAACAGAATCACAATAATGCACAAATGCCAAATCCATATTCAGAATTAAACTTAGTAACCAAAGATGTAATTACCTAAACTATACTAACACATATCTGTCAATGATCTAATAACTGAAAATCAATTTTGTAAAGTTTTCAAGTTCAACTCATGCAATCAGATTCAAGAAAATCAAATCAGAAATAACAATCCAAGATTGAAGAGATTAGCACAATCAGAGTAAACTGTAAAAACACTGGATCGTAAATCAAAAACAATTGGATGTAGTAAAGTGCAGTGCAAGAATTAAAAGGACAATAGAAGAAATGAATTGTAAATGGGTAGAAACATTAGAATCAACAAAGAATAGAAAAAGGGTGCAGACGGTAAAACTCATTGGAAAACTTGCAGAATTAAATTGGAATTGAGAAAAAGGAAAAACAAGTAGTATTGCATTCAAGAATTAAGAGAAAGAAAGTTACACTATAGCTTCTTGATGTCTCTTATACCTTTACCTCAACCCAGCCCTACCCACAGCGGTTACTTTGCACTCAGAAGATGAGACTCACCCTGCACTACCAGTTGAACTTTCTACAAACTCACGCACACACTCTACACAGATTCAAACAACTTGCACACACAGTTCTCACACATCATTCTGACCAACTTTGCTTGAGTACTTACTCAAATAATTTTTTGGAAATAGAAATTAAAGACACCCTCAATCTCGAATTGAGTCAACCTGGGACATTGTTCTTATGCTTTTTTTTTTATAGACAAATGTTAGCTATTAGTATTTTGTTAACCGGGAGTTAACCCGAAACCTGAAATTTGTTAGTTCTTCTTATGCTTATTTATAACTTGACATTTATGAATTCAATTGTAATATCAGTGTCACAAATCATAGTATCTCAAGTAAATTAATCAGGTTTAATGAATTTATAACATCACTACACAGCAAAAAGTAAGGACGAGAAAAATCTAACCTGTCCATATTTATTGCCACGAAGAAGATAAAGGGAGAAGAAAGTGAACCAGACCAAGAGTAAGACCACCAATTTCAGCCAAGGGATTTTCACCCTGATATTTTCTTCAGGAACCACAACCTGTTCTTCAACACTTTTCATCTCTTCTTTTTCTTTGTTCACCTGCACTCCCCCTTCCCTTACTTCATTCCCATTTTCTAATAGTCTGTTTTCAAGCCCCTCAAATCCATGCTTTTTCCTCCTTTCTTCTGATTCAATCTTCCAAAATACCACTCCACTGTTGCAGGTCTTTGAGGTAGACCAAGTGAGAAAGACAGCAAACAACATAGTAATCAACCATTCTGGGAATACAAGGTTGCATATGACTCCAACACTCACTCCTAGCAGCATACATGGTTCTGACAAAAGTGCTATGTCATAGTCAATCAATGACTTGCCACCAAATTTAGGGCTTGTGGCACAAAGATTGCACAAGACATTTGCAACCGACCCTCCTGTGACCATGAAAGCTGACAAACTTGAAGCTATTTTGAGGTCCAGGCCAGCCACAATAGTCAATATGGGAATGAAAAGGCCACCACCACCAATGCCACCAGCACTGGATATAGAAGAAGCAATGAAGCACAACACTCCTGCCAGCACTATAGGACCTGAAAATTCAATCTGAGCTTCTTGGAATCCTTGTGCACCATTTCCCCATTCATATATTTTCTCTAAGAAATGGTTACTGCCAAGGGCGTCTAGAATAGTCTGTGCTTGTTCTGCATTACAAGGATTGAAGGAGATGAAGGTAAGAACAAAAAATGTGAGGCTGTGAAAAATCTGCATTCGTTTGAGAACTTGAAGAAAACTGCAAGGTGTTTGATTGAATAACTGAATGTGCAATGCCTTTATATAAGGATACAGAGAGAACGGTAACAAAACCTTTTGAAAATAAGCAAAAGCAAATAGGATCATACAACACAATGAGATGAAAATGTCTCACATAACAAAATTCAGATTCTTTAAGGATTACAGTGACATGTTGAGGCCAATCTTAACAGGGCTGTTGGCTTCTTTACTGTTGTAACATAATTTCGTTAAGATATGTTTTTATTATGTATAATAATTCGTTACACATTTTATATTTTTATTTTATTTTTAATTATATTTCAAAATTAAAGAAAATATAAAAAAATTATTTAAGCACTAAAAGTAAATACACACTTAAACATTACAATCCATTACATATTACTCACATAATATATTTTCTATGGTAATATATTATAAATCAACTATTTTGAAATAATGATTAAGTTAATCTTTATAATAATCATTTTGAAAATAGGAATGGATAAATTTTTTGAAATTGTCTTAATTTCTTTTGAGATTTGGTAAAAACAATTATTAAAATTTTTAGATTTTCTGATAATTAGATATTTTTTGATGGTTCAAGTATATCTATTTAGTATGTCTTCCAGAATGTTTGATGGTATCAAAACATAACTTCTTCTTGGACTTGTATCATTTAAAGAGTCACTTACATGACATTTCAGATTCAATAATACAAATATTGTTTATATATATTTTTCGGTAGTTTAAGTTTGATTTACGAAATTTAATTATGAAAATTATGTTTTATAAATATACTTTGCATTACCAGTTTTATTTAACTTAAAGTTGAAAGTTTAACTAATTACAAAAGACTATTAGTTTAGTGATAATTCAATGAAAAAAGAAATTCTGTATTGTATTTGTTTTTATAATCAATATTTGTTTTAGATGTAGATTAAAATTTTGTGAAACATTTGAATTGAACAATACTTATTTCTTGTGCAGTTCTTTATTAACCTTTGAGTTGTTTCCTTTTATGGATTACTCTATTATTATTTCTTCCTTTATGAGGTAATCGGTTTATAGTAAATTTATTTGAAGTATTCCTTAATATTAAATATTAAGTGAGTTACCACTTATAAGGTAAAAAATAAACTTATAACAAAAAGACTCTAATTAAGGGATAATTAACTGAAATAGAAAAGTTATATTGTAATATTTGTTTGTATGATGAATATTTATTTTAGATGTAGAATTTGTCAAACACTTGAATTGAAAAATAATTATTTATTGTCTATTTCTCTGTTAAACTTTGAGTTGTTTCCTTTTATTGATTACTCTATTATCGGTTCTTCCTTTATGAGGTAATCGGTTGATAGGGAATCTAAGAGTGACAGTACAAGACAAAGAAAGTGACAACTGCGAGACAAATAATTAGATAAAGATGAAGAGTTAATTAATAAAACAAAGCAAATGATAAGAGAGAAGAAAATTCAGTATACTACTATTTTTTTTTTATAATTTAATGTATATTGACTTATATTAGACTTTATTTTCTTTATCATCTTCGATCATGGACTTTATATACAATTTTTTATTTTCAATTTGCGATAACATTCTAAGAAACATGCATAGGATGATTTTATCTTAATAAAAAAAAGTTTAATTTACCGTCAGAATATAACTTTCTTTTTTTGACATTATGATAAGTTCATCGGTACTAAAATCACTTTTAACCCATTTTATCAAAATAAATTAATTGAAAATCTCATATCAAATTAAAAATACAAGATAAATTTATTTACAAACTGTAGAGTTGTGTAAAGTTTAAAGTTTATTTATCAAGAATTATTGTTATATATTGAATAAGATGTGATGATAAAAATGTGTTTAAAAGAGGAGAATTATATATGAATTAAAATTTTATAAAATTAATAATAAATAATAGTTATAGAATTTTAAAATGCATTGAGTAAGGATTTTTCATTTTGGACTTATAATATATAGGTGTATATAAAAGTAACATTAAAGATATTTTTGTAATTTTACTTATTAAGTACACAATAATTTTTATGTTTTCTATACAAAATATTCATTCTTCTTTTTTTAATTTACTCTATTAAGTCTTGAGGGGAGTTGTTTATACAGATCCATTGAAGTTAAATAATGTTATAAAAAATAGTTATTAGAAGAGAATAACTAATTAAATGATTTTATGTTGCGAAGGGGAATGTGAAAGAAAAGAAATACATAGTAGTTATAGAAGGCACTTGGTAAAAGAGAACTTAAAGAACTATTGAAAAAAAAAACGGAAATAAAACACTTAGGTGAATACTTTAGAATCTTTTGGCATTAGGGATTTGGAAATTAAAAGATATATTAATATGTTTAATTCATTCATTATTAAAGGAATGAGATATTAACATAAGAATATCATATTTATGCAAGAATATTAAAGCTTTATGTGAGAATATCAAACTTAAGAATTGAGGGAATAGATAGAATGATAAATTCAAATTTCAATTCAGATGGACTTTATTATCGTAATGAAATAGTAGAAATAAACATAATTTAATCACATTAAATCGATTCAATAAAAAATATTTGTCTCTACTTATATGTTTTAAATTAAATTTTATATTTATTTGATAAAAAATAGTTAAAATATTGAACATATACATGCATCCAACCACCCTATTTATTTTAAAAAGTTATAACTTTAAGGTAACTACCCTATTAATTTAGAAACACTTTATGGTAATTAGGATAATGCTCAATCATGCCTACCACTAGTGACGGACCTTAGAAGACTTATAGAAAAACCTATGGCCATCAATATTTATTTTATATGTAAATTTTTATATAAATATTTTTTTTAATTTTATATATTTGGTCCTTCTAAAATTTTTATATATCTATTTTGACATTTAAAAATATTTTTGGAAAATCTACCACTACCTATCATAATCTTCTTTCTTTTCTTCTTTATTGATTTCTTCTTTAAATGAATTTATCCTTTTTTTCAAACTATAAATAAATCACACTTAATAAATTTTTGTAAGATTTTAATATATTACACGTCCTCCTCATTTATTTTATTTTATTTTACTTTTGTTTTCAAATATACCTTTTTTATTTGTTTTTATTGTTAATGGTAACTTTATATCCATTTATAAAATTTACCTTTATTTAAAGTCTTCTTTGTGTTGATAAATTCAACCCATATCATATTGAAAAGAAATAATGAAATAATGTTATAAAAGTAATTGAAATGCAAAGCATAAAAAAAATATACAAATGATCTTAATCAAAATTTTATTAAATTTATTTATAAATTTATAATAAATTATGAAAAATATTTTTTTATAATTTAAAATTTAATATAACCGATTAAAAATGTAATCACTTATATTAAATCTCGAACAATGTTTAACTAACATTTCATATTACAAATATTTTAAAAATTTGATAAAAAAAATAAAATGCCTAAAACACACTAAAAAATTGTCTAATATAAAAATAATAATAATAAAAACAAAATATAACCAATGTCACGTACATAAAACAAAAGATACAAATTTCAATGAAAACTAAAATAATTTAACTATATGCAAACCGTAATATATAAATAAAGTGTAATAGACATTCAACACCAAAAATTAAACTTAACTGTATATATTTGAGGGTGGTGTTAATGTCGGAGCAGAGGATTTGTCGCTTGTGTGGGAAAAAAGAGAACTCATCACTGCTTAAAATAATGTTCATGCACGAAAATAATCGATCAAAATGAAAGAAAAATATTTCCAAAACATCTAATGAACATGCATTTCTATTAAATGAAGTAAAAGTTACCTTTCATGGTCACCTAAATTGTTGTCGAAATGTGTTCGAAAGCTTGAAAACAGTGAGTGCGCAGAAACATTGAGTGAAATACACTCTCTCGTAGTGTTTTTGTAAGTGATAAAATAACATATGACATTAAACACCCTAAATGGTTGACATTAGATGTCGGATGCCTTAATTGGCCAACATCCAATGGGCACTCAATTCTTTATTGATTTGAAGATATTTAGATGTCGGTCTTGTGACCGCTCTTATGTCTAAAGTAGTGTATGAATTGCGAAACATTTTTTTGGTTCAAGTTTTTAATGATTTCAACACAGGTTGACGATGGTTCCTTAACTCAACCGACGTCTAAACTGCTATAAACATAGTTTTTGAGGACTTTCGACATTATATAGTTGAATTTTGCAATGCTCGAGACTTCGAGATCGACAACTCGTTTGTCTGACTTAGGTAGGTACACAGCTAGAGCTAGATAGCTATACAGTCCAAATTCAACAAGAGTTCAACATCATATTAGACATCAATAATGACCGAAACCTATTTTGACCTAGATCAATTTGGGACCAAAACTGATTTTGATCTAGATTAGTCTGACAAGGTGACTGACATCTAATTCATCATTTTATTTACAATAATATCACCAATATTTTTAATGTTAATTATTTTCTACTTTGACGTTGAATACTAAATGTGTTAAAAGTTCAATTTGTAGTAGTGTATAAACAAAATGCACCACAACCATCCAATGTAAATATACTTGAGTAATAAACTCCAAAGCTATTCATTAGCTTAGAATCTCACCCAAACTAAAGTTTCCTCCATCTTCTACATCGAGCTTGTTCAAGTATTACATGGAACTTGACAATGCAAGAAGCCTTTAAAACTGAAAAAATGCTTCACATTACTGGTCATTGACTTCCTGATAGTGCATTTCATCCATTTATTGTATGGTTTAATGTTTCGGTAGGTCCTCTTTTTTAGCCAGAATCTCAAATAGGTCTCATACTTATTCGTTTTCTTAATTTGGTCCTTATTTTAAAAAAATTGAAACAAACAGAGGTCTACCGTTAAATTTGACAAATGTCGTTTAAGAGGCCATTACATGGCATGCTGACAGTAGTATTTTAAATGATGTGGCATGGTATGTATGGTAATTAGATTATTGTGATGCGTAATTTCTAATTTTTGAATTAAAGAATTGGGGGAATTGCTTAATCAACTTCGTCTTCCACCTCCAAAACCCTAATTCCTTTTCCCTTCCTTGTGCCGCCACCGTAACCATAGTCGTCGCCACTGCCTCACCAACCATCCACGCTGCAACCATCAACCTCTCTCAGGCCATCATGCCGCCATTAGCCACCACCTGCAACCACAACACAAAGACACAACTCGCGTAAAAATCGCCATCGCGAAACCAAATCACCATCATCATCTTCGCCCAACCTTCATCGCGACACACCTCCATCATTCTCACCATCACCGGATCTACAAACCCAAAACCAGAAAACACACAAAACCCAAATCACTTCAACGCGCCACCACCAAACCCTTAGGTCGCCGCCGTCATTAACCCTAATTCGCGCCTTCTTACGGTTCAGATCCAGCAACCTGCAGCAAAATCGAAAACCCTCAGGTCGCCGCCGTCATTAACCCTAAACTACAGAACAATGTCTGAAGTTCAACTTTCAATTCAGTTCGTGAGGACAGATATTGATCAGGACAAAGGAAATATGACTCTTTAAAATCAGCGGGGAACAAGACTACGATATCTCTTTACTTCAAAATCAATCATAAAGACACAAAAACAGAGATCACAAAAATCAAGTAGAACCCATGATTGAAAAACAATCCCCTGAAAAAGAAAAGGATAAAAATTCCAAGCGGATCAAAATTTATAAAAACACATGAATCTAGGGTTTCATGGCAAAAATATTTAAGGCTGAAAAGCAATATTCTCCAATTTAACTACCATCCCCACATACTCTTTTGGCATGAAACATAGAAAAAGCGAAAAAGGAATGAATTTCAACCAAATCATACATGTTTTGAGGAAAAAAGAGAACAAATGAACGAACTGGAGGCGGAAGACAAAGTTGATTAAGCAATTCTCTCAATATTTTAATTCAAAAATTAGAATTACACATCACAATAATCTAATTACCATACATATCATGTCACGTCACTTAAAATACTACTGTCAATATGTAATGATCTCTTAAACGATATTTGTCTAATTTAATGATAAACTTCTACTTGTTTTAATTTTTAAAAAATAAAGACGCAGCTAAAAAAAATACACACCTAGACATTAAACCTATCTTAGAAGCGCACGACAATTAAGTCAATTCATAAAAAATCCTATTCATGCATTTCTTTACCAACCATGAAGAGTTCAAAAACAACATAGTGCAACAGTATAACTACGCCGCAGTACACATTTTTCGATTTGTGAATAGTACACAGAAAGGAGTGAATAATTTTAAATAGCTGTATTTGATTATAATAATTTGTACTTTTTATTCTATTTTTCATTCGTGCGCTCATGCTGAAGTAATATGATGTACATTTGTTTCGGCAATTCACTAGATAAACTTACCATATTTAATAGTTTTTCATAACTTCTAACACAATTTAAATATCTTTTTCATTTTTTATTTTCTGAAAAAAAAAATTAATAGTAAAATTATAATATAAAAGACTTCAAAAAAATATATAATAATTAACTTTAACAATTTACTCAACAGATTTAAGACGAGAACAATTCTAAACTAAATTTTGCACTCTACATGTAAGATTTTATGATTGAACAAACAATCCTTTTTTTTTTCTCCCCTTGCGTAAGCTTCTTCTACTCCCTTTTAAAATGACAAAATGTAAAAGTGTCATTTTATTTCATCATGTTTTTTAGTTCAAACATAACATGTATAATGACTTCCAGATTACGAATCACGAGCTCTTAAAAAAATTGTTGGTGGATTTTGATGTGATGAGTTGAGTTACTTGGTCTTCGATGAGGGCAACACTTGTGAACATACTACATAATTCTGTAAGCAATTCTCACAAAACCTAATCCTCCTTCTATAAAAGTAGCTATATCTCCTTCTAGGATTCAGAAAGTGACTTCTCAATGAAATCAAGCATTTCATGAATTAATGGCAAACAATTGTTCATTCAATAGTAATAAAAGCATACTTTTGAAAAGGTAATACTTTTATTTATTCAACATTTTTTTTGTATTACCATCCCTTTCTTTATCACCTTATAATGATGTACTTTATTCTACTTTTCTTTATTTCTTCTCAATTGTTTTTGGTATATTATAAAAAAAAGTAACATATTTTAATTACGGTGAGTTTGAGAGATAAAACCTGTGGAATATAATCAATAATATACTTGAACATGAGAATTAACTATGCATATGCTTAAAAGAAGAAGGAATAGAAAACTATTACAACTAGTTGATGTGGTGAAATCCTTTGATCTTACTTAACAGACTGAAATATTTATAACTGTCTGAAAATTGACAACAATATATTTTAGTGTTTATTCAATTAATTATAGTCGATTCTCAACTTAAATTATTAAAGGTGTTTTTACTGTTTAGTTTACTTTAATACTTTAGTTCCACACATATTATTATATGATTGTGTTAACTAAATATGACCGAATGGTACGAAAACATGTGTCAAAATATTATTGACTAAATATTAAATTTAAAATATAAATAGATTCTTCGTTCTAAATCAATCAAGTACGCTTGTGGTCGAAATAGTGTTCATATACAGAAATGTGAGCATTTCACTTTCAGTGAAATTTTTGGTTGGAATTTACTAAAAAAATATTTACTTTGGTTGATTTTATAAATTAGTAGAAGAGAAAAAAACAGTTACTGCAATTTATCCAATTAAATTTATATATTTTTTGATGAATTTTAATAATTTATAAAGATGTTTTAAGGTGTAGATAACATTTTTATCTGAAACTATAGCACATTATTATACATAAAAAAATGTTATTTTTAAGTGATTGTTATGCAAGTAGAAACTGGCATCAGTTTTGACAATCATAAAAGTATACATTTTTAATTATGAGAAGAGAAAAAGCGTACCTCAAACATGAATCAACTATTCTTATATAAGATTTCTATTAGAACATTTTTACCCGACAAGATATTAAACAATTGTTTTTTTGTGTTTTTCAACTTTCTTCTCTCTTTTACTGCAATTTCTTTTCTTCTTTTTTAAATTAAGTTTATCTTATGAAAACTGTTAACAAATAATTATTTTACTAAAGAAATATTCTTTTTTTACATCAAAAGCCTTGAAGTGGATGTAACTTCCAAGACATTATTCATAATCAACTTTTCTATCTCATTATCCCACAGGATCATCAAATTAAATCATCAAGTGATGTAAAGATGAGAGAATAAGGAGATGATTAGAGCCAAAGTAACATTATTCAGTTTTGTTCATGACGTGTACTAATACTCAGTAATATCAGAAAAAAGGGAGAAAGAATAAAATATAAATAAACCAAACCTACTTATTTTCATATTGACCAGGCGAATTCATCTACAGAGAAGGCAACTTCCCAGAGATTTCTGGCATCTCGCGGTGGGTGAATGGCTCTTCTGATGCATGCATGATAAAGACAAATCACATCTATGTCTTGAAAGTGCTCATTTTTTTTTTCAATTATTCAAAAGCCAAACTCGTAGTGGAGCTAAAAGCAGGAAAAAACACTCCATTATGCTTGTGGATTATTTTAAGCACTTCCAGAAAGCGATTTTAATTTCTGATACCCTCCTTTTCGTTCGTTCTCAGCGTGCATGTCTTTCCAATAATGAGCCGAAAGTAGGAATAAGTCCATGTAGTAACCAACATTCTTGTTTTTCTACTTTGTCTCATATATTAGTTTTTAAGAGTTGAAAAAAATCATCAAACAGTTTCAACTATTTAACTTTACATCGGTCATTTGGTTTTTAATCCGAAATTCGAGTCCATTAATTCACGTGGATTTTAACACGTACTCATTGTTTTATTAAATATTCATCAATAGGTGAAAAGCTACAACTATAAAGATAATATTCTATTTTATTTTATTTTATTTTCTAAATAAATATGATGATTAGGGTTGTGTTCTGTCACGGACATCTTTCCCATCCACATCTCATGAATTCATTATAAATATCCACTAGTCCAAAATACTTTAATATATGAACTATCAAACTTGGACAAGCTTTTGTGATTCTGCAGCCATGTGATCAACTTGTCACAGCAAATTTGTCTCTTAGCACATATCAAGTGACAAATAAACACACAAAGAGTTAGAAGGTGATGGGGGTAGTCAATTTTAGGGATCTAGACAAGATTTGTGACATTAGAATTAAATCTAAGTTGCACATTATGATATGTAATGGAAAATTTTCTAGTCGTTTATTCTAAGTTTCAACAATTGGGTGCCACCAACCAGCACTTAGAAGTTGGAACAAAGTGTACCAGCACCAAGAATCGACATACAAACGACAGAATTATTATCGGTGCATCAAGAAGATAAGCATTTGCAAAAATTTAGTGTACAGCACCAAAATTTTTTCGACACTAACTACGTAAATTATATTTACTATTTAGTGTAAGATTGATCGGACCAACATTATAATGAGTTGATTAAGTTAAGAGAAAAGCTAGGTTTTACCTTAGTTTATGATTTCCACTACTAGATTATTCTCTAGCTCGATTAATTTCAAACTGATCCCAGATAACAGATTTGAATCCCATAAGGGGTTGTTGCTTATTGAAAACATAAGAACTTGGGAACGTTACGGATCAAAAAATGTTTCAGGTGGAACATGATTTAATTTTATATTATTAATGTATTACTTGGCTTAAATCCTAACTTCTGAAGTTATTGTCGAATTTAGGTTCTTGTCTCCCAACATTCACCAAAACGTAGATTATTTGTCGTATCTGGTAAATAACGAAATCAATCTATTGTATTGATTTGCAGAGTACAACAGGTGTCAGGATAGCAAAGATTAACTTTTGCTAACTTTGTCTGGTAGCCCATTTCTTTGATTTTGTACGACTATTTGTGAATTTCTATTCAAATGTCTCAATGATGTATACGTGGAAATGATACATACAATTCAATTTTGTTTCTTCTTTAATCAGATTTTCCTTTTAAAAATAAAAGTATTATTCTTTTAGCTGTCTCTTCCAATTTCTTTCTATTGTTTTTTTTTATGTTCCTTGTTCTTTTATTTCTTGAGAAGTTATATTGAGATTTTAATGATAATTAGGTATGTGATAAGCAGCACAAGTGTGTCCATTTTCAAGTGTATATATATATGTTATTAAAAAGTTATGAAATTAAATTGTGAGGTAAATGAATTTTGAACTCTTTCATCTTTTGTCGTATTATTTTTGATCATTTTGTTTCTCTTTTATATAGAAAGGTAGATATAGATAAAATGAAATTTAAAATTTGTGGGGAACATGCCTTTTCCCTCCAGCTCCACCTCCCTTTGGTTTCTTTCTCAATACCTCCCTTTATGGGGAACATGCCTATTCATTCTCTTTTCTCCCTCACACTCACACGTGTAATGCTCTATAACCTCATAATTAAAACAAAACAAAATATTCTTGATTATTGATTAAACATTTGAATTTATTTAGGTTGAGAACGTGCTTAGGCGTGTAAATGCGTAGATCGAACGACCTAGCTAATAGGTAGAGGTTGAACAGCTTAAAGGTGTAAGATATTAGAAATAAAACAAAATCCTACCGATTAGAACAATCCACCTATTATCCAAAGGGACCGGACGACTTATTTTAGTAATCAATTTCTCTTAGAAACGAAGTTAAAGGTAAACACTGAATAAGTGTAATGATATTAGGCTGTAATCAAGGTTTTACTAATTTCAAACCCATCTCGAAAACTAGAAATAAAGGTAAAAGGTGTAAGAGGTAAGTGATTGCATTTACTGTACATTTAAAATTATTGCTCTGACTCCCGTAGGGATTACTTACTAACTTAAACATCAGAGTGTCTTTGACAGGTATCCCAGTCGGTTGGAGTGAAGACGAAGACGAAATAAAGATATAACTATTCGAACGACTTTGAAAAGAAAATTGTGAAGGTGTTCAAAGTTACTCAACCTTACACCCGAAATAATAACTAATAATAAATTTAAAGTAGATAATATGTTTATAATAATAGTTTTAATGATGAAGCGAAGGGTTAGAAAATCCATATTATAAATAAATAGTAGAAGATGAATGCAATAATTTGTGGAAAAAACTTTGATAAACACGTGTACATAAGGCTCTTAAATTATAGAATTTATGTAAACTTGTGGAAATATTACAAACTCAGGATTATAGACTTGAATCTAAACTCTTTATACTTTATATAAAAAATATTAAAATATTTATAAATAATATAATATTTTATTGTTATATAATTTTATAAATAAATTTTAAATTTCTTTTAATGAAATATTATTGTTACTATTAGATTATTATATTATATTATTAAGTATTTCTTATATTTTTCTAACATGATTATTATTTTATAATAAAATATAATTAGTTACACCATTTTATATAAAATATACTAAAAACAACAAAATGGTCGTAGACTAAAGCCCAAAAGTCTATAACAGAATAAAGGAAACCCAAAGCTTTACTAAACTTTACTCGAACTCATATGAATTGCATGAGTATGACAAAGATGCATCACCAACACAATCACAAGAACATTGCGACATCAGACTACCAACAAGATAACAAAGAACAATTAGAACTGAATTACACTGCATCAATGATTGCGTGACGAGTCTCAAGTGACAACATAAAGAGGTTGGAACTCTTATCACGAGCACAAGGGAGGAGAAGAACGTCGAGCTAATTTCGTATAAGAAACTATAATCTTTATTGTCTTTTCGGATTTGAAGAAAAGTTACATGGATTCGTCAACTCGTTTGTTGGATGAGGAGTTTACTCGAATTTACGACAAGTTTACTCTAAAAACAAGTTTACTATTAAGTTAACTTTGATAAATGAGTGTGAGAACATAAACTCGAATAATTTTCTAAGTTGGATTGCTAGTTTGATAACTATATGTGTACAAAAAAAAAAAAAGACATTACCGATGACTATAATTTTTCAGTAACAATCAGAAACCGTCGGTAGTGACCATTTACCGAAGGCTTAGCGACGACCGTGATACCGTCGATAAATCTCTTGTCGCTAACATTTACCGAGGGCTTTTGGCCTTCGGTAATTACTGAAGGGCGGAAGTCCTTGGTAATTACCGTAGGACATTAGCCTTCGGTAATTACCGTAGGGCATTAGCCTTCGATAATTACCGAAGGACTAGAGGTCATGGGTAATTACCGAAGGGCATAAACCTTCGGTAATTATCGAAGGCCAAAGGCCCTCAGATATTTCCGAAGGGCTAAAGCCTTCGGTAAAGCCTTCAGTAAGTTCCAGGCAAATCTCAGGCACAATTGTATTTCTTATCCAACCAAACAAACCTGCATAAATTGTTTACAGCATAAATAGACCTGCATAACATTTTTCAACCACATACAGACCTGCATAATGTGAATCTCAATCATCCAATCATTGATCAGAAAAACAATATAACATTTGAATCATCCAATCACCAATAGAACATGTATTTATAAATGAAACATAAAACAATCTAAGATAATGTTCTAACATCCAATCATCCAATTGGTCTAACATCCAAATGATCTAACATCCAAATGTTCTAATATCCAAATGTTTCTATAACAACTATGTTCAATAAAAAAATAAAACTAATAATCTACATAGTTACCATCAGAATGATCTTCATCATCCTGCTCCTCTATAGATGGTTGGACTGGTGTGGGTTGGACTGATGTCAGCTGGACTGATGAGAGTTGGACTGATGTGGGCTGTTGAGGGAGGGTCGTGGCTGGATCGGAGGGATAATGAACTGATCCTGTGAAGTTTCAGGCAACACACTCATCACTAGGGCCTTAAAGTTTCTAAACTCTGCTCTCAAACCAGTGATTTCCTGGTCACGTTGCTCCAATGCATGCGTGAGGCGGACAACGGCCTTGCCAGCAATAGTGGTGGAAGAAGAAGGCTGGTGCTTCAGAGTACCTCCTCTCGATGATGTATAGTTTGTAGTAAGTTGTCCTGCACCGTATATTCGTCCCTTTTTCTTCCCACCAACGATGTCGACCCAACACTGTGTCCTACGGATGTCGTCTTCTGCATTACTCGCATCATCCGGTGTAGGAGCTGACCCATGTTCAGATCTAACCTGTGAAAGTATCATAGAAAATTCTTCCTGTTCAAACATTAAAAGCAATGTTAGGGAATGATAGAATAACATAAATGAAAAATTACTAATAGTAACAGTGTTATTTGCTTACATGAGTCTTCCGAGATCTTTCATCAACGAATTCATTAGTACCCTTCCTGATGTGATCATAGAGAGGGCAAGTGATGAAGAGAATAAAAGGATGACAAGAAGCATGGCTAAAGGAAATCATTTTACTTCTTGTCTTCTTTACTCATTTGTAAAAAAAAGTAGAATAGGTTTCAAAGGCTTGTATTTGCCTCTTTGATTTCTTTTCATTAGTTCTAGTAGAATAAACACTTATAAACCCTTCTTTTCCTTTAAGCACAAGCAATGTGGGACTCTCACGGCTTGGTCTTAAAAGCAAAGAAGAGGAAGAAAGGCGTCTTAGATGGAAGTGCAAGGTTGCATAGCTTTTCTTCTTGTTTTGAACTTTAGGAAACTAGTTGGCTTATAAACCCTTTAGGATGAAGGGAATTAAGCAATGTGGTACTTAAAGCACCTTAGGAGCTACTGGCCGACCTTGAGACTAGAAGTCCCACATCTCTTAATTCCACTCTCCAAACTCACTCCAAGGGCTATATAAGAAGGCTTAGGGTCTCCTTTTGGATTAACTTCGAAATTGAATGAATTCTTTGAGTTGAATTGCAAATTTGCATTCCTCTTGAGATAGTTTTCTGTCTCTAGTCCATTTTGGGCAGATCTTATCTTGCGCAAAGCGAGTGACGGTCCTTCTTCGACATTTATCATGGAGTCCTCTCTCAAGTGGCGTGTCTACGAGTCATAAGTTTTCTCTTCCTTTCTCTTTTCCGCTTTTATTTCCCATTCATTATTTTAAATGTCATTAGTATACTTCTCTCTAGGCATGCACTTCCATATCATGTGGTATCTAGAGCCATGAGCTTGATCCTTATTAGGAATTGCATGTTAGAGTAGAGTAGACAAGCATTTTTCAATTATCGCGCGCTAGCGAACGTTGCATGCTTGTCCAACTTGTTTGCTTTCGTTTGAGTTCATTTCTTATCCGTTTTGTGTCCAATTTTTTTTAAAAGTTTCGTTTGCATATCTACTTCAATGTCTAGTTTTTACTTTGTTTCAATTCACTCTATAATATTCGCAATAAGTTATATATGAAAGAAACAAAAAAGTAATTAAAGTTTACCATACGAATGACATGCTCATGAATCGTGATCGACCCAGTATGCAGGGTGCCACCCTTTTCAGAAGCTCTGTTCCTCTGAGCTTTGACATACTTATTGTGAAACTCTACTAAATTCCAATGAGCCAGTAAAGAGTTCCAAATGTGATCGCCCAACCAGTAAGGGCGCTCCCTTGCATTGCGAGCATCCCTAAACATCTCTGACAACCGATGGGATGCTTTCATGTGGAAATTTCTTTGTATATGTGTTTCATGTTCAGGTTTCCACTGCACCTTCATTTGTAACATTAAACAAAATAAATATTGATTAATGAACATGCTAAAATAAGAATGACAATTAGTTTAATGGGTTGTTCACTTGAAAACGCTGCCAAAATGACTTTCTATTCTCTACAGATATTGCTCCCCAAGTAGGTCATGGACTTAAAAACTGTTGTTTAATTGATCGTGTGATGGTCTGGGAAGCAACCCTAGATGGAATAAACCTGCATAATAAAAGTCATTTGAATTAAGGCAATCTTTAAACATCAAAATGGTTAAAAAAAGGATTAAAATCTTACTCTTTACCATATGGCTCAATCCATGGTCGATCATGGAGGGGCGGGTCAACACTTTCACCATCACCAGCTTAATCTGGATCAGTAGATGGTGTGACAGTCTTAGAAGGCGATATAGAAGATGAAGAAGGTATAAAAGTAGGGTCAAGGGGAGGAGTGGGGGTAATAAGCATAGGGGGAGGAGTGGGGGTAATAAGCACATGGGGAGGAGTGAGGGTTATAATCACAGGAGGAGGAATAGGGTCTGCTATAGGGGTAGGAGAAAGGTGTACTGTAGGGGTAGGAGGAGGGTGTACTGTAGGGGTAGGTAGTGTAGCAGGCACCCTAAGTACATACTTTGGTGTCTATCGTTGCCTCTTTTTAGGCCTTGCTACCCCTTTTCCTTTAACAGGACGTTCTGAACCTTGTCTTGTCATTACTGCATTGAAATGGTTACAAATAAAGTGAAACAATACAAAAGAATAAGGAATGATCACTACAAGTTAAAGTGAATGTAAAATAATTGCATACAACTTTTAAGATGGTATTTTACGTAACTCTATTGAAATGATAGTTCAATTTGCTACAATAGATGTCCAACATTCAATCATCGTCATCATGATCTCCTCCTTCTCCTTCTCCTTCTTCTTCTCCTTCTCCTTCTCTTTCTTCTTCTTCTCCTTCTCCTTCTCTTTCTTCTTCTTCTCCTTCTTCTTCTTCTTCTTCTTCTTCTTCATCATCATCATCACCTTGTATTGCTGCTTGTAATTCTTCTCCATCACCATCAGAGTCGTGCAATGCGGTTATATGTTCAACTTCAATAATTTCTTGTGCTTGTGACATTTGGTCAAGTTGGTAGGCAACATCTTCCTCAACCACATTTGAGTCAATGCGACCTCTAGGCTTGGTTTGTATTTCTACAGCCCAACCACGTTTGTCAATATTGCAGAATGGTGGATATGGCACATAATAAACCTGTCTGACATTAGTTGGTAGAATGAAATGATCAAACGGTGATTTTGAAACTGTTTGATTATTTTGCAAACTGTTTGATGAATGTCCCAATGAATTTCAGATTATGTGATTTTAAAGTTTTGGGACCAAAACTGGATTGCTTCGTTTTCTTTTGCTATTTATGATTGTATTACAGTGCAAAGATCATGTAATTATATTTGGAAACACTAAACCAGATTTTTCCAATCCAGAAATGAAGATTAAATATTTGAAATTGTCAAACAACACTTAAAATGCTCACCGCACCAGAAAATGACATTGAAAATGGTGGTTTCAAACCAAAAAATGCTTGGAAGTGTTTCAATAGCTTAAGTGATGCTTCAAGCAGGTTTATATCATTACTTTGAAGGTATGCAAACACTTAAACAGCCAAGAAACATATTGCAATGAAAAATCACTGGTTCACTTCCATTTTAAATCAAATTTTGATGGTTTAAAAGGTGATTATGCATATAGACTGAAAAATGACCAAATGAATAGTGCAAACAACTTTGAAATGGCAATTTAAACTTGCTCAAATGTTAGAAATGCACAAAGACAGCAAGATTAACCAAATCACTCTTGTTATAGTCAAATATGCAGCAAAATGCACCAAAAACAGCACTAGAAATCAGATTTGAAAGAATGAAAAAGAGGATAGCAACAACAAGGACTCTAGGAAGGCCTAATTCACTATAACTAATTGAGGATAATCAGCTAGAAGATTATAAGCACCTAAGACACAATCAAAGAAAGCAAGCACGGTGAAAAAACTTGATGGAAAAACAGTGACAGTGATTGAAATAAGATTTCAAGCAACTCAAATAGTCAATTTTCAATTTTGTAATTATTAGGGGTTGCTATCACTTCAAAAATATGTAAAATCATCAAACAAACTTGTCCTAAGGTGTAGAACCAAGAAATGTGCACTGAAACAGAAGCTTGATATTGCACCAGCATTAAATAAGCATTCAGATTTCAGATTTCAACTTTGCACTGTGCTGTTTGAGTTGTGTGTGAGTCTAATTTGAGTTTAACTCCACCTAGCTACCGTTTTCCAGCTTGGTCTTGTGTAGTTACACATTCTACAGTAACTTTTAACATTGCCTAGTCCATTGAATCTTTTAAACTCAGTTTTGGTGGTGTGATGGAGTGATTTTTCCATATTTTTTGCCATAACAAAGTTAGATTTCGAATGCTAGCATTTCTATGTTGTGTGACAGTTTGAGCAAGTCTAAAATGATGTTTAAAAGTTGCTAGCAGAGTTCAATTAGTGATATAATGGTTTGAGTGCATAATAGTATACTAAACCATCAATTTTGAGTTAAAATTGGGAAGTGGCAAGGTGTTTTTGAGTAACAATTTGGATTTGAGCCAATTCAAAGTTTGAAAAAGTTTAAAATCACTAAATCAAGTTGCTGGAGTGATTAGTTTTGAACTACAACCACTGCTGTGACATTTCGTGTCTTAAACCACCAAATTGTGAGTCATTTTTTTGGAAAAAATGAACCAGACAACACTTGTGTAGATAGTGGTAGCATCTTGAGGGTTGGAAACTTGTATAGCTCTTGATCTAAGTGCCTATACAGCAAGGAAAAATAGCTTCCTGAAACATCATTCTGTAGTGAGAAAAAGAGTGAAAATTTGGCAACTTCACTAGCCAAATTTTGAGACACAAGCCAAATAGTTGAGGGATTGTAAGATTGAGTGTCTATCCTCTAAAAGAAACTTGCTAGAGCACCCTAAGACAATTCAGAAGTGAGATTTGAATAGCCTTGGCCGAGAGGAACAAGCAATCACTACATGACACATCTAAATTGTAGTTTTAAAACAAAAAAGTGAGAGATTTTGATGTTACAGAAAGAGAGATTTTGTTTTCTTGCATAGATATGGGATGAACAAGTGGTTGAAATATGTGAGACCCTAGGTGCATGTTGAAGGGGCATGGTCATGGCGTATGATTTTTGGGTGGAAGTTAAATGAGAAAGGAAGGAGCATGGTGGGGGGAGGGGGGGCCATGGTCCTGGCAGGAGCAGAATGAAGGAGAAAGAAATAAAAGGAAAATATGAGAAGAAGTGTACAATACACATTCTTATTGTTAGTGGTAACCCTAAAGCATGTACTTTATCTCCTTTTTCATTAAGTTTGTTATCAATTGTTATAGTTTTTGAAATTAGAGAACACAAAAGTGTCTTCAATGTATAGGCTTTTACACAGATCAATTAGCAACAAACTAAAATAAAGCATCTACATAAGTTTCCATACTCGACTTGCAGAATTTAATTCTCATGAAGGCTATAATAAGCAAAACAGGCAATTCATACATGCTCAAATTGGTCAAACTGCGAAATTAATTAAAAAAATTCAATTATAATGATGAAACTGCGAACATTACGTACCTGGAAATGTTGAAATCTTGGATACTTGACTTCAACTGCAGCCCTTCACCAATTGTGCCTCAGCCCTAGATCAAAACACCAAAACCTTGTACAGTAATGAACAAATTACATTACCACTCAACAATAACTTACTTTCAATGTTATTATATTCAAAATGAAAATGTGTCTAAACATTTTCTATTTCCATTCCAACTAGTCCCAGATATACCCAAACATATTTAAACTAGCCAAGAAACTGAATCCAAACCTTTAATTACACTAAACATAATTAAACAAAGCTTAGGACATTCCCAGATACACAACCATATCAGACCAAATTCATTTGTAGAGAAACATGTACACTTAAAGTTATTACCAATTCTGATTAATCCCACCCAGATATATCATAACAGCCAGCTTAAAAAGACTCCCTTAGGTTCAGACGTTCCATTCCAAAACCTAATAACATAGCATTCATTTCAATTCCACAACTTCAAACATAACTAACAGCTCAAAGAACACTAATAACGTTAAAAACTACACAACATATCATTAAATTAAATTCATCTTCCCTACTACATAAGCAAATACCCCTCCACAATAGATTATCATATCAATATGTCATTACATAACTCACTACACCCTTAGAACAAAAGAATTTATACTATCGTCAATTCAAGTTGCTTAATCTTTGGGTTAATTCACTTTTATGAGAACAAAGCATATTATAATTGAACTTAACCAATTCATATTAAGTTTTCCTCATTCCCATACTCTTAAGAACTACAAAGCATAATTAACAGCTTGGGTGCAACTTGGTTTACAACTTGGTCAGCAGCTTCTGATAAACCTTCTTTACACAAAACAAATACATAATTTAAGGACTCCCTTAGTAATTCTAGAAAACATTGCAAGACTAAATCCTTGCCACCATAAGCCACAACGAAAAGCTTGAAATAAAGTAAATTGAAAGAGAAGTAGAGAAAGTAGGATTTACATAATCATATATTATTACAACACGGGCCAAGGTCTCAAAGCAAACTAAGCTTACTCTTTAAGTTCATGAAATCATACGGGCCAAGGTTTCAAAGCAAACCTACTGCACATAATTTAAACATCATTGTTCATTCACGGAATAAAGTACCAAACCAATTCAAAGAAAAATATATAACATTGCATACATTTAACAACGACATATCAAATTCTTCATCAGTCCTTCATCAACAAAGTCCTCATCATTCACAAAATAGAGAACTCACCTCTACGGCAGTGACACCCCCTAGGTGTATCAGCCGTCTAATAGCCTCCCTCGCGATAATCAAAGCCCTCCTCACGCAGCGAAAGGCCCTTCGTCACAGAGCCTGTAGATTGGCCTCGTCACGATACCGGAAGCACTGGTCACGCCGCCACACCACCCTCATCACACCGCGACAGAAACCTTGTCAAGAAACCCCTTCGAATAGCCCCCTCGCAACAACCTAATCCCTCACCTCAACCACCACCCTCCTCACCGACACTCTCCTTCCACGACAGAAACCTAACACACAACGATTGAAGACCAATTTCACAAAAATGGGGAAGGGCGAAACGAACAACAATGGTTAGGTTTGGAGGTTCTGAATGACAAAGGAAGAGTAAGGGAAGAACTTCTCACTTGGGGGAAGCTTTCGTAAAAATATAATTTGGTAGAATGGGAGACGGAAATCCCAAATTGTTATTTCATTAAGTCTGAGAAATATACCGGCGGTCATATTCCACTAAAGTCATTGTGCTAATATAGACGGCCAAAAACCCTCGATAATCTACACCTAACATGACCGTCGAAAAATCCTTCGATAATTCAGCTTTACCGAAGGCTTGTAGGCTGTCGCTATTAATCCTTCGGTAATTGACAATTTTCCTGTAGTTATACATAGTTTATGTGATATTTTATTAAAAAGAAATATAATTTATATTTAAAATTTAATTAATTCTCTACTTGATTATACAATGAGAGATTTCTGTATTAATGTAACTAGACTGATATTTTGTTAAAAGGAATATGATTATAAGACTTAATTATTAGTTAATATTGTAGGGATTAATAATTGGTTTTAGCTGTCCAAATTTTAAGAGATAAATAATGTTACTTAGGGTAAAAAATCGCTTAATAAAACTTTTAAGATAGACTTTTAACCCTAATTTAATATATTCATGAATATTAAAGTATTAAGATAAATTATCAACTCTAAATACTTTAACTAAAACCTAAATACAATATCTAGGTACTTTTAGTTAGAACATAAACTATTAGAATTTTAAGATACTAAACACTATAAACGGTTATTAATGTTTCTACGTTAGATTTATTTTGCATGTTAATAGATTTTATTAGTTATCTTGTTGTATGTTAATTATTTAGTTTACGTGTAATATGATTATTACAAAAATTTATGATATTATTAATTCTGTACTGGTAAAAATATTTTCAATCAAATACTTTATATAAGAAAAAAAGTTACTCTAAAAATAACTTCAGAATGATTATATTTTACTTTCTTTTCCATTTGCTTTTAATATGTATAACCATTAAATTAAAAGAAAATAAAAAATAAAAAGTTGTTCTAAGAAATACCTACATTTCCTTTATCTTTCTCCTCGCAGCAAAAGTAGTCCAAATTCCTTTGGTTTCAATTTTCCAAAAGCCTACCACTAGTAAACATATAATTCCACTTCTGTTTTACATTAAACTTAAGTTTGATAGAATCCTTTAAGGTTAATCCCTTGCCAGTTAACACTAATCATAATGACTTGTTGTTTGGGTCTTGGAGGTGGATAACCCCGTTTTAACTGTAGAAATATTATAAGTAGCTTGGGCCATAAGGAAATATTTTTAAATTATGTAATTCAGCAGCTGCTTTTTTTCTTAATTATCTGGAAACTATTATTCACTTTTGAATTGCATAATTTGATTAACTCTTTTTTTGTCTTTTGAACTTTTGCTACTTGAAAGTTACTTTTTAAGGAAAAAATAACTTCTGAATTGTGTAATACAAAAATTAAAAGTGACTTTCAGATTACAGGGTCTAGAAAGGTAAAATATAACTTTTTTTATATTGGAGGTGTATAAAAAGAATATATGAAGGTACAATAAGAAGTTAAAAGTTAAAAGAAGATCATGAAGTAACACATTAACGTTCAAAGGTTGTAGTAAAATTATTACTTGTTTCATAACAAAAATTCAAAGAATACATTAATTAAACTAGTCATAATCATTGCAATTAGAAGTGTCATTTGAGCTTCTAGTCCATGGAATAATCCTGACTCCTTCTAAAATCAAGTCCCATTTTTTTAGTTCACTTAATAGAGGTTTTTTTCAACTCTAAAATTCCACATAAAGTAAGTTGAGATAGGGTTAGAATAAACTGGCCCCAAACTAAATTAATTCATTTTTTAATTATTCTTTTATTTGTTTTATAAGTTTAATAATTTTCAAAATTTGCATGATATTTTATTAATATTTTTTAATTAAATAGAAATATATAAATATTGATTTTATACAAATCTATTCAAGATAATTTTTTAATTGTATATAAATAGAAATATATAATTTCATTATTTTAAAAAGTTAAAAATATAATATATATTGAATTTGTTTAAATTTAAATAAAGAAATTTTTTACTAATATTCTTTTTCTTTCTGTATATAAATATATAAATATTGATGTTATAAAAAATTATTTAAAATAATTTTTTAATTGTAATCATATATGAGATATTATTTTAAAAATTTTAAAATATAATATATGTTGAGTTTGTTTAAAGTTAAACATAAAGTAATTTTTTATTGATATTTTTTTAAAAGTATAAATATATAAATATTGATTTTAAAAAATTTATTTAAAATAAATTTTTAATTATAATCATATTTTAAATATGGAATTTTATTATTTGGAAAATTTAAAAATATAATATATATTGAGTTTATTTAAGTTTAAAAACACGATACAAACATATTCAAAATAAGTTATTTTTTATATGTCTAGAAATTATTGAAAACAATTGTAAAAACATTTTAATTCTTTATTGTTTTGAAAGCTTTTACAAATTTATTTTGATAAACTATTTAAAAAATATTATATATAAATAAATTTTTAACTAATGTTTTGTTTTAACATCTAATAAGTGCATTTGGAAATGTTTTGTTCAAAAAAATCAATCTTAAAAAAAATCAAATAAGTTATTATTATTATAAAACAATATTAATATAATATAAATATTTTCATAAATAAAAATACACACAATTTTATAAAATTTAAAAAAATAAAAATAATTATATGTTAACAATTATAAAATAATTATAAAAAAATGAGAGAATTTAATAAATTTTTTTTATAGAAATCATATGTATTTATAAACTTTTAGACATAGATAAAAATATCTAAAACATAAATAAAATAAATAAGAGATGAAATTAATAACTATATAATATATATATATATATATATATATGGGGTTTACTAATGTACGTAAGCTCTTTTTTTAGTGGGTTCATTTTAGTAGAGTGTATCGGGTTTTAATAGACAAACCTTCATATATTATAGATTCTAAGTTTTACGGTCAAGGATATTTGAATAATTTTCATTCTCAAAACTAAAAAAAAACAAGAAACTTCCAAACCTTTACTCACCTCTCTCCCCTCCCTCGGTCCTCTCAACCCTTTCTCTTTCATCTCTCTCACTCCAACCTTCTCTCTGTCATCCCTACGGAGCCCCAATTGAAAAAAATCAAAAACACCCACCTAATCCTAATCTACCTTCCTCACTTATCCAATTTGTTTCTCTCTCATCTTCATCTCTCACCTACACACAGCAACCGCAACACCGCAATTTGTTGCTCTTGCTCTACTTGTTCATTTGTTTTCCACTTTAATAATAAAATAATTAATGATGTTGATTTTGATTTTTGATTGGAGAACTTTGTTATATCCTATCCTTTCTGATTGTTATTAAATTATTAAAAAACTAAAGTCTACAATAATTTCAAAAAAAAAAATACAAGAAAGCCCCCACGAAAAGACGTTAGCATCAGTCCGTAATAGTTGTAAAACATTTAGTTTCTTAATACCAATTTTGATAAAATCATAGAAATGAAAGGAGTAGAAGTTAAATTATAAGCGTGGTGGTAACAAATTTATTAAGTTTAAATTACAATTTGAAATTAGTGTGTTTTGTTTTTCTTAATTTCACTTCTACGGCAAATGATAAATTAGAATGACAACATCATGTTTATATTAACCAAACAAGTTGGAGATGTGAATTGTTTAGAATAAACTTACATGATATGATTTACTTTAGAAAGTAATTTTCTGGTCCAATTAAGAGCTAATAGGTTCGTTATTATGACTAATTTACTAATTTCTGGTTGATTTTTAATTAGTTGGTATATCAATGCAGTTCTTCTTGGAAACTACTCAATATTCTACAGTCTACTCAAATATAGAAGATGTGTAATTTGTTAGAATATTTTTATTCTTTTTACAAAAATGAAATGAAAATATGCTTATCAATATGAAACATTCGAAAGGAAACAAGCAGTGATCTCTTTTTTGAATAAGGGGACAAAGTCAACAACAACAATTTTATTTATTCATAATCTCTTCAATAATTTATTCATGTTAAATCATTTAGTATGATGTATAGGAGCTTAATTTTTTGCTGTATTTTGACGTTGGTTATATGCAAGAAGGTGAAAAGTATATTCATAAATATTGTTTTCAGTGAAAAATATGTTTTTAGAATTATTTTTAAGAGCTAATTTCAGAAATCCATTTTATGGACAATGACTTACCCCTTCCGGAATCCCCTATCCACATAACAATTTTTCTCTTCTAGAAAATATTTCCAGACAACTTAATAGTCAAAATATCAAATCTCCCTAAAGATAAACTACTAATTCTAAAATTTAAAAGTGAAATTTAATAACAATCAGAAGGGAAAAGATATAACACAACCCTCCAATAAAAATCAACATCAACATCAACATCATCAATTATTTTGTTATTAAAATGGAAAACAAATGAACGAATATAGCAAGAATAACAAATTGTGGTGTCGCGGGTTACTGTGTGGGTTCGAGAGAGGATGAAGATGAGAGAAAAACTAATGGCATATGCCCTAGCCATGGCTAGGAACACTTAAGAAGAGTTGGATTCATCTATGGAAGGTGGGTCCGAGCTCTTATCATCATGAGTGATGTGCACGAATTAATGCAGTATATTACTAGGATTTGACTCCTAGGTCGTCTCTCAAGGACCAATTTATGTGGTTCAGTCTCAGATTTTACACACGAAGTGGGGGGGTTTGTGGATGTTTTTGACACTGAAAAATAAAATAAATTAAAAACAACTGAATTTTAAATAAAACAAAATTTAAAAACTTTTGAAATAAATTTTAAACACGGTAAAAATGGAACAGTAAAAATCCAGAAACAGTAAAATTTAACGATGCAGAAAACAATAAACGGTAAAATAAAGAGACGGTAAAAATAAAACATTTAAATGAAAATGAAATTTAACTTTTTCTGAAAACGTAAATCAACGGGTGCAGTGAAAATAAATTGAGAAATGTGAATGAAGTTTTGAAACCGTAAATAGAAAACTGACAGAATGAAATTTGCAATTAACATCAATTAAAACCAAATACATGAAATTGTAAAATTAGACAAATCCTAAACCTCCCCAACGGGGAGGTAGAAAAATAAGCTGCAGAAAATAAAACAGTTCCGTATTTGCTCTCTTCCTAAACTACTCCTAAAATCTAATGCCTTTCTCCTTTGCTGCCCATTCCATTTTATAGCCAGAATTCTGAACGTGAATTGCTGGCCTCCCAAACCCGTGAGTTTCCAGTAAAAACCGTGACCTTCTTTTGATTCAATGTGGTCCCCTCCAAAATGCTGCTGCCCAAGCTGCTTGATTGTGCAGGCCGTGATTGTGGCTTCTTCATCCACCTCCATATTTGTTGCCAACTTCTCTGCAGATGGGGAACCCTTTCTCACTTCCATGTTGTCCATCACGTGCACATCCATTCTCTGAACATTCCAGTCATCACCACCTTTTTGCTGCTGGTCTGCTTCCGTGAAGACCACTGCTACTGGTTGGACAATGCATCTACATGTATGTGGCTCTTCATTTCTTGCTGACAATCCTTCATGCTGGACTTTGGTTATCACGCTTCCAGCTCTGGAACGCTACCTACGTGATGCTGCTGTTGGACGAGCCAAGTGTGGCTGCTGCACGTTCTCTATTGTGAAGGCTACAGCTGCTGGACAAAGATCTCTTCTTTACTGGGTGCATGAATGAAGCGCTACTGCACCTTGGCTGGCCGTGAGCTTCTCAAAGCTTCATTGCTGGTCCGTAAATCTCCAAGAGAATTCTCCCGTGACAGTTACAGCCCATAATTCAGCATATCTTACATTTGAATATAATATGAAATGTGACTTTGGTCGTGTGGTTCTGGTCTCTCCTTCAATGGTGGTGGCCCTTCCTTCTTTTATGTTGTCTCCCACTAAGAGAAATAAGCCTCCCATATTGCCGAATTGGTTTACATGTGAAAATGAGTCACCAAGGCCACCCAATAAATTAGCATATGTTTCTCCCAACAAAAGTAAATGGCAGTGCCTTTCCATTGGATAACCATGTGTAGTATTTCTTCCTTCAAAATCATGGACCCATATTTATTTGGACAGCCGTGTGCTTCTTAACAAGTGTGGCCCCTCCATTATGTTTCATCAATTGGCAAAGAATGAATAGGCTTTTAGCATGAATTGGCCGTGTGATTTTTGGTTGCAGTAATGGCACTACAAAATCAACACCTCATTACAAAATATAATCTAAGGTAAAACTTTGCAAAATAGAATTTCCAATGGGTCCTAGGCCGTGTGGTGTATATGTGGGTTCCAAGTTTTGCTTCTAAATGATCAATTCCAGCCATCACAATTGCTAAACAATAAGCAAACAATGCAAATATATTAGAGCACTTAAACAGTAATCACTGGACTGACATAGGATAGTAAAATAAATACTGGGAATAACACACAATGAATTTGAACAAAGTAAAAACTATACGTGAAAATAGACATCCAGACGAAACTATGAAAAAAAATTGCATGCAAAACGGATAAGAATTGAACTCAAACGAAGACACACAAGTTGACACAACATTCACGCAGCACTGGTAATCGTTTACAGCACTCCTGTAAACGATTACCCGAGAGGAATTGCAAATTTGTACAGAAAGTCCAACACAGGTACTCAGTCAGGTGAACACAGGTCACCATTGGCAAAAAAACTGACTTTTAGGCACTTCTGCCCCTGTAAACAATTACCCGAGAGGAATTGGGAATTTGTACAGAAAGTCTAAATGTCCAAAAATATTTTCCAAAATTTTTCATGCACTCAATAATGTAAATAATTCGTTTCAGATAATTCAAATTAATTAAAATAAGAATTTCTGATCGGATTAGGCTCAATTCAGTAAAATGGGAAAATACTGGACAATTAAGCACAATTCCCTGATTAATTCTAGCACAATAAACTAAATGAAGTGAATAAAATAATGATTCATCAATGAGCCATCAACATGTTCTTAGTAAAATTATGTGTATTTTAGACCTTGTATTAAGGGTCAAGTAGTATAGGATTTCAATTTAGGCCTTGTATTAAGGGCCAAGTATTGTATGGTTTGTAATCTTATTTTAAAAGAGTGTGTCCCACCATGGGACATGATGGCCACATGACAAGATCTTAAGTGAAGAGTTTTTCTTAAGAAGGAAGTGGCCACGTGTCATTTTCTAAGAGGAGAAACTCTTACTAAAGTGGATTGTCGCATGTCACTCTAAGAATGAAGAAACATTGCAAAAGTGGATTGTCACATGACACTTTAAGAGTGGAGGAACTTTGAAAAAGTGGATTGCCACATGGTACTCCAAGAGTGGACAAGACTTTACAAAAGTGGATTGCCACATGGCACCCTAAGAGTGAAGAAACTTTGTAAAAGTGGATTGCCACATGTCTCTTTAAGAGTGGATAGTTTTTAGAGTTTCTTGTCTACTTTGGAGACACCTTTCTCTATAAATAGAAGGGTCTCCTTCCTTGTAAAATCACTTGATGAATTTGAATGTTATTATGCCAAAATGTGTGCAAACATATATTGTCTGAAGTCAAGGCTAGAGCATCCCATGATGCCCCTCTAACCACCCTTCTCTAGAGTTGGCCTAACCTCTCTAAAGATCCATCAAACACCTTCCACCAAAATACTCACCAAAACCGTGAGTCCGCCACCATATTCATAGCTTCCGCACAAATTCCAACTTCATAGCTTCATCTTCATTGGCCCAACCTAACTCGAGGAGGACGCTATCAAAAACAAATTGGATAAGTGAGGAAAGTAGATTAGGGATGACAACGAGAAGGTTAGAGTGAGAGAGATGAAAGAGAAATGATTAAGAGGAATGAGGGATGAAAGAGGGTGTTAGCTGTAAAACCAACGACAAGTGCACCGGTCGCAGCGTAGCAAGTGATAAATATCGTTCTCTCCCAAGGGACTTATGCAACACATGACAACTCTTCCTTCCATAACTCAATTAGACATCAAAGTGTACGAAAAACACAAGAAACTCTTTTTGTTATTTTTATCAAACAGTTGGTGTGCAAGGAATTTAACATAAAGTATTTACAATTTGTTAAGACTAGAATTCATCCATTTCATTCTCATGCATTCACAAACATCTCAATTCCATCCAATAGGTGTTCAATTTCAGTTCTAGGTTCAATTCATATTTCTCAATACATCAAGAACCAAAATTCATGCATGGGTGATCAATCCAAAGCAAGCATTAAGCATAGAAATCGAATACTAACATGAATTGGAAAAACATATAGCATTAACATCACAAAATACATAAGAATTCCATGTTTTACAACCAATCTCAACAAATAGGAAAAGCCCTCAATGTTGGAGAACTTAGGGTTCTAATAATTTGAAGAGATAGGGAAGAAATTGGAACCAAAGAGAGGATGCACAGCCTTTCCCAAGGTTTTTGGTAGCTACTCCATGCTCCATTTGCGCCTCCCCTTCGCATCTCCATCTCCAATTTGTGACCCATCTTCTTCCTCAACCCAAAAGGGGCAAAATCACTATTGATGAAGCTTGAAGACCGAAGGAGGAGTGGGAGAGCTTCCCAACACCCCAAACACCCTCCAAGGGCCTCTCCCAATCTCTCTAGGTGAAGAATGAAGTGTAGGAGAAGAAGAATGCTCAAAAAATCGCGAGACCCATGTTTAAATAACCCATTTTGATACATCAGCATCGTCCGCGCTCAGGCCCCTTCCGAGGGCGCCCGGCGCGAGAGTTGCACGAAGACTGGCGCCCAGCCCCCTTCATGGGGCGCCCGACTCGAGTACACTAGAAATCAGCTTCTGTGCAGGTGGCGCTCAGCCCCCCTGAACCAGGGGGCATGGCCTGATTTTTCTACACTACATCTTTTTCACTTTTTCTGCAGATCTGCTTGCTCCAAAGGCGTCCAACATGGGTATTTGCTTCAAATTGATCTTTTATTGTCCCAAAACATGTTCTCTTGAGTTCTTGCTTGTTTTCCTCCACTAGAATTGCTTCCTATTCATTTACTTCACACACTCAAATAAAGATATTAGAGGTAAAAACAAGCGTATACTAAATAAAACACAAGAAAACTAGAAAACACACTAAACTAGAGGATAAAACAAGGTAAAAGCTATGAAGGAGTTGATTTATTCACAAAATATATACACAAAAACACGTAAAATCAACCGTTATCAGAGGGGTGAGTAAGGGTTTGGGGGATTTCTTATTTTTTTTTTTTTAGTTTTGAGGATAAAAATTATTCAAATACCCTTGACCTTAAAACTTATAATCTATAATATATGAGGATATTTTTGTTTACTAAAACCCAGTACACTTTGCTAAAATGTACCAATTGAAAAAAGAGCTTACTAGCAAATCCCTATATATATATATATATATATATATATATATATGTATATGTATATATACATATACATATATATATACATATACATATATATACATATACATATATATACATATATATATATATATATATATATATGTATATGTATATATACATATACATATATATACATATACATAAATATACATATATATATATATATATATACATATACATATACATATACATACATATACATACATATACATACATATACATACATACATATATATATATATATATATATATATAATTAGGTAAGTTAATTCAAGTTACTATTAAATATAGGGTTAAATATGTTTTTAGTCCCTAAACTATCAAGCGATTCTGGGTTTCGTCCCTCTTCGAAAGGTTCGTTCATTTTAGTCCTCTTAGTTTTGAAACTATTATGTTTAGTCCTTAAAATTGAACGATGTTAAATTTTTGTATGAGGTGGCTAACAGTGAGCCAGGTATGTGCCACGTTTGGGGTTTCTCATCTCTTTCACACCCACCACTGTTCCCTCCCCTAAGTCTCCATTTTCATCCATTTGGGGTTTCTCATGGTGTAGGTTCAGATCATGTAAGAGGACAACCCCGCTCTCATGCCCCTTTGCCGCCTCCTCCGCCTTCCCACCACCAACAACAGCCTAGGGTCCGAGGGTTTCGTCAATGGTTTTGAGACAATTGTGGAGTGCGGTTTTCTCACGCTTTGTTAGGCATATTTTCTTCAGACGTGTTTCTAGCAGAGACACCAAGAACCCTTCTTAGCTCTCCAGTATATTTTCTATTGCCTACGGTAATTGAATCTAGTGGCAAACACTATGGCAAGGGTGGCATATCCGAAGAAATTATCCCGCTATTGCTGCTACTGTTCAAGTTATTTCCAGAACTCAACATTAAGTTATCAACCTCACTAAAGCTTAGAAGGCAGGTCAAGAGAAATACTTTCTTTTGCACTACAAGATCAAACTGAGTCTCCCAATTCTTGCCTGAAACCTATTAATGCAGAACAAAAATATTGATTATTACCCGCTAGAAAACATTTAGATAAACTTTTCCACAAACATTGTAAGAGAAGAAAATAAGATAAAATGAATTGAATTTCTCTCATAAGTTAAAATCAACTTTAGCACTAAACTTCAATATAAGTTTCTCATTAAACTTGTCCAAGGGCTGAAGATGGTTCGTTTAAATTTATCAGAAAAACCCAATTCATTTTACTTCCTTATGTTCTTCTCCTTAAGTGTTTACGAAGAAGCTTATACAAATAATACTAAAGTACATTATTATACTATAAACATATTAATAACAAATCCATTTACAGCTCCAAATAGATTTATAGCACGAGATCGAGCAAGACAAAAGGAAAGCTGAAACAAACTACTTATGAAAACTCCTTACTGCATGACGCTCAATAGAAAAATGAGCCAGCTCCCACTAACATTAATGAAGCCATACCATCCCATTTCAACGAAGGTTGACACTCCCTAACGTACATTGCCAATTTCACGAAATCACCACTACTGGAAAAGCGCGATTTATAAACGGCATTTTACCGAAGGCTTTGAAGCCCTCGGTATTGAGATGATTAGCGAAGGCTTTTAAGCCGTCTGTAACGTCCTGGCTAATTTAAGTCCCAAATTGGGTTTTTCGTTCCCCAATTTGATTTTCTTCAGCTTCGTCGCTTTGGTCCGTCTCATCCATTTCTTCACACACTTCCCTATCTTTCTTCATGCTCCCTCAGTTTCTCGGTTAGTCACTGGTGGTGGTCCGTCACGGTGGTGAGTGGTGCGTTGATCGCTGTTTGTTCACGGTGTGTGGTGGTTTGGGGAGTCTTGGGCTAGGGTTCATCGTGGGTTGGTTGCGGGCTGGTGGTGTGGAGGTTGAGGGACTTTGTTGGAGGGGACGTTGCTGAAGCCTAGACAGTGTTGCTGCCTTCATATTGGTGGAGTGAGGGTGGAGAGAGAAGAGTAGGAAAACGCGGCGAGGATTGCAGATATTGTGGATGAGTTTTCTGGGTTTTCTACTTCGAACGAAGATGATACTTCTAGCACTACCACAGGTCCTAATTCTACTACCGCGGGTAATTGGCAAAAGGGTAATCTTTTGGGGCGTGGTTCGTTTGGCTATGTTTATGAAGGGATTTCTGAGTAAGTGATTTTGAGCCCATCACTTTGCTTATACTCACTCAAAGTTATTGTTAGAAACAAAAGATAAGCCTTATTGTTTATTTCATTGTTTACTGTGGTGTTGGAGTTAGAGAATAGGGTTAAGAAAAAGAGAAATAATTATAGTAGGGCCAGTGAGAACAGTTTCAGGGATTCGGTTCATCTATTTAATTCCTCTCTTTCTACTGAAATCTTTGTAGGATACTATGTTATGGAATGTTAGTGTTATAATTAGGAGATTGGCAGGTTAGTTGTAGAAGGTTTGGATATGAGAATATGTTGGAAAAGCATATGACAGTATGTGAATGTCAATTTTGTTGGAGAGTGCTTACCAGTATGCTATAATTGTTTTCAGTTTGTGGACTAAAGCATAGTCGTGGTTGTTGGGAAAATGTCTTGCTCCTTAAATAATATAATCAATCATTTCCTTTCTTTTCAAAACAGTAATTTGTTTACAGTGAAGAAGTGATCAGATCTATTGAGATGAAAGGAAAGATGATTTATTGTGTTTTGGTGAGTTATTTCTACACATAATATTCAGGAATTATGACCAAGCTATCTAAGGAAACTAAATAAATTAAGGAAATAAGGAAACATGCAAATAGAATCAAGATGATATATGAACATATATAACAGAACTTTTAAACTGTCTTGTACTTTTGGTTAACAATATATTGAAAAAGACTATGATTAGTGCATTCCTTTTTTGCATGTGTTGGCCCGTGTCATTACTCCTTGGGCTGTTGATTTTTAAGCAATGGAAAACATAATTAGTATTGATTTAACTTTTTTCTTTGCCAAATATTCTAGATTATATTATTTTATATTTGTTGCTTTTATGGTTTAAGTTTTCCTTTAATATGGAGCCCCTGTTGGGGCTTTCCTAAACTATCATAACTCTTTGATGCTAAAATATATTTGTTATGTTGCTCTTCTGGATTGGGAAATACTCATAAGCATTATATGAGTATTTTTTTTTGTCATAGAATGGTCAAACTAAGTTTATTAGGCCACTTAGTTAAGTTATCATCTATTTTTGTATATCTTGTGTTCAAATTGCTTCATTATATGGGTTGGTTTCCCTACAAAGCCCCTGTTTCAAAACTCTAAATTAATTGAAGTTCACAAGATTTGATATTTGATCTCATTATGGTTTCTTTTAGAAGTTACTTAAGTGCTAACTACCTGTGCATTCCTTTTGTTAATTTGTTTATATGTTCTGATTTCCACTGCAGAGATGAATTCTTTTTGCTGTAAAACAAGTTTCACTACTTGATCAGGGGAATCAGGGAAGGCAAAGTGTATATCAACTGGAACAGGTGAGATGAGATTTCTCTCTTCTCTCTATTGCTTTGGTTTGTGAAAAATGTTTCTTATTTTTGTTTAGTGCTTTCACTTTTAATTACAAAGTAACACCTTGTTTTCATTTTGTTTATTCTTTCCAAAAGTTGGGATATGAAAGTGGAAGAAACATTTAATTGTTATATGTTTACATTGTTTCCTATACAAATTTTGACAATAGGAAAGAAAATGAAAACATAAAACATTTTGTTGAATCAAATGATCTCAATCATTTTCCATTAATGAAAATCCTTTGCTGAAATGAAAAAGGTTCTCTTACCCAAATATAGTGCTATCTTTTGCAATGCCGTACAATATATTTTTGAGAGTTGATTAACTTTATCAGTTTATTAACCTCATGTCAATATTTTTCTTCTAGATTTCTTTCTCAATTTACTTATCTGTACAATATATTTTTGAGAGTTGATTAATTATATTTGATTCTATATGATGCCTACTGAAATCTGTATTGTAATTTAAACTATGTTGTTTATTGCAGGACATGTCAAATCTGTATATATTTATTGAGCTTGTAACTAAAGGATCCCTTAGAAATCTCTACCAGAGATATACTCTTCCAGAAATCTCTACCAGAGATATATCCCTTAGAATATATACATGACAGTTTCTATCCCCCTAAATGGATGTTTATATATTATATCAGAAATCGATATTGCATAAGGTTAAGATCAAGAGGTTGAATGTGTACATGTCACATGTGGGTTTTATATGGTATTGGAAATTTAACTATCAGTGTTTTCTTTTTTTCGGGTTGTGCAGTATGTTCATATTTTCTATAACTTTGTTTTCTGTATTTCTGTTTCATTAATGTAATGTCATGAACAATCTTTGTATATATTACCTAATTATTCCATTGATTATAGGGATATTAAATGTGCGAATATATTGGTGGATGCGAATGGATCTGTTAAGCTTTCAGATTTTGGATTGACGAAGGTGGCTCTCGGTTCATGACTTTGTTTTGTTCTTGTCGAGCTTTCATTTCTGAACAATCTTCTGTTGTTTATCTTTCCATTTTCTAATATTGTGTTATTTTTATTGTGTTTAGGCAATCAAATTGAATGATGTTAAATCATGCAAGGGAACAACATTCTGGATGGCCCCAGAGGTTTGCCTTCAATATTCTCTTCTAATTAAAGTTATTGAAAAATGGGTATGGGCCGTCATTTGTATGAATGGAGTGTAGACATGGTTGTTAGTAAGTAACAATTATAATGTAAGTTTGTTGCTGGATCCATGGTTCTAGATTGAGTTTATACTTTTTTTTTCAGCCCTTTGGTAATTACCGAAGGCTTTTGCCCCTTGGTAATTACCGAAGGCTTTTGCCCCTCGGTAATTACCGAGGGGCAACGGTCGTCGGTAAATGTTAGCGACAAGGGATTTATCGACGGTCATCTAGCCGTCGGTAAAAGGTCATTACCGACGGCTTCTGACGGTTTTCGAGGGATTGTGGCCTTCGGTAATGTCCTTCTTTTTTGTAGTGCACAACACCAAATTCTCTTGCAACGAATAAAACTAAATGTCAAACATCGCATAGTTCAGAAAATACTACTAAAATCGAAAAGGAATTTCCCCTCTCTAAGAGTTCAAAACAAAAAAAGAAACAAAATTGGACTGAAATTCTACAGTAAAACTGAAACGGAAACAAACAATGAAACGAACTAGATAGTGGCAACCATCATACAGGCAAGGGTGTAGGAAAATTCACAAAAGATCGGAATTGGGGATACGAGGGAGAATCAATTCGTTGGAAAAAAAAACCTAGGTTGAATTGGAGAAATTGGGGAAAAGAGGGTTGGAGACGAATTAAAAGAGAGAATTGAAGCAACGGAGGAGACCCTCGGACCCTAGGCTGTCGTTGGTGGTGGGGAGGTGGAGGAAGCGGCGAAGGAGCGGTGAGATCGGGGTTATCCTCTTGCATGAACCTGCACCATGAGAAACTCCAAATGGATGAAAATGGAGACTCAGGGGAGGGAACAATTGTGGGTGTGAAAGAGATGAGAAACCCCAACTGTGGCACACACCTGACTCACCGTTAGCCACTTCATACAAAAATTTAATGTCGTTCAATTTTAAGGACTAAACATAAGAGTTTCAAAACTAAGAGGACTAAAATGAACAAACCTTTCAAAGAGGAACAAAACCCAAAATCGCTTGATAGTTTAGGGACTAAAAACATATTTAACTCTTAAATATATTTTCGATATCGAAAATGACTAGGAAAGACTACAATTGAGAATAATACCAAAAAACACTAAGAAAAGAGTAAATTTTCTCATTATGTAAAATAAACTTTTTCAAAATAAGTACAAGATTTTTCTCTATAATGAGTCATAATTAGTAAACATGAGTGGTTTTCATGTTTTTAAAGAATGATACACGACGATATTGTTTTCCTTTTCTTTTTACAAAATATACTTTATAAAACACTTTTATTTTTTTAATATTGATTAAAATAAATATTGTGATTAGATATATAAGAAAATAGTATAACAAAATCACAAGTATTATATAGATATTTGAAATTTTAGAGTTCCTATTTAATTATTTATTGTATTTGTTTTAGATTGAAAAGACTTTTTTTTGTCAATTATTTATTTGTAACAATTGATTCAATAATTTTTTATTTATTTATTGTTTATGTGATTTTTATATTTTTTAAATTTTTTTGTTAAATTAATATTAATGATGTTAATATATTTATATTTGATAATTTTAAAAAGAAAAACCCATGGATTAGGTCTAGTTCACATGACTTTGGGAATATTTGACTAGACTTTTTTAATAATTGTTTTTTGGCTTTATAAACCTTTTTGGCCCCAACCAAGACGTACTAGGGCAAATTCTATTATATGGACTTATTTCACAGAAAGTACATGACATGTTGAAATTGAAGATGAAGTTTAAAATTTACAGGTAAAATATGGAGAATAATGAAAAATTTAAACTTAAAATGTCACCTTTCCGAATTACAAAAGCGAAATCATGGATGTTTCAAAGATGCAATATGAATGAGATAAGAGCTTAATTCTATAAAATAAAATTGACACTATTTATAACTCAAAACTTGAATAATAAATTTATAGATTTTTTATTTTATAAGTTGTTTAACTTTCTTGTATTACTATTCAATATAAGATTTAAATTTACATTAGAATTTTTCCAACTATCTCGTCCTTTGCCCTCCCAAGAAAATTATACAGCTGACATATGAAAAATAGATATACAACATTACAAAATCAGTCATCAGTTTCGTATCCTTCCCATAACCTTTCTATATATTTATACACGTCAAGCATACTTGGCCTCTGGTGTGGAGACAACTGAATGCAATCAACTGCAACCTTAACCAGACAAGAGATTTGCTCATCGAATCCTTTTCCCAATAAAGATGAATCAATGACTTTAAAATCTATACTCATTTCAACGTGCTTCTTTCCAGTGATAAGCTCCATCAGTACAACGCCAAAATCGTACACATCCTTCTTCCCTAGCTTCTTCTGGCTTTCTTTCATGAGTTCAGCACTTCTGAAATTCCGTAATTTGGGCTCAAAATTCTTATCAAGCAAAACATGCTCCGAGTTTATACCAAAATGGAGTATCTTCCAATTGCAACAATCATGGAGAAAGGATAAACCTCTAGCCAACCCAAGTGCTATTTTAAGCCTTATTGGCCAATCCAATGGAAAAGCTTCATTTTGCAAAGGATGTAACCAATCAGAGAGTTTACCATTTGGCATGAATTCATAAACAAGGATCCTCTGCTTTCTCTCTGTGCAAAACCCAAGAAGACCCACTAAGTTTCCATGTTTGAATCTGTGTAGAATCCCGATTTCTAAGGCAAACTTTGTTTCAAATAACTTGGAATCATAGAGTCTCTTCACTGCCACTTTTGAGCCATTAGAAAGCTTGGCCTTGTACACCGTCCCTGTCTTTCCTGTCCCAATAACATTGGTCATGTTGAAGTAATCAGTTGCTCTACACAGTTCCATGAAGCTGATACTCGATCTTAGTTTGTCCAGTACTCTAGAAACCTGTGTATACACCAAACTATGTTATACCAAACTTTTTCTTGAGTGTACCTTTGAATTGAAATATCAGTAATAAAATGCATCTTGATGGATTCAGTATATAAGAGGGCAAGTAGAAAAGCTGTATATGTAACTAAGAAAGGTTTACGAACATAATTTCCTAAGAATTTTAGAGTGTGATATGAAATTGATGAATGTTGGTAAAATTAGAAAAGAAGAGAACCTCTTGGTTTCCTTTCTTGAGCAACAACAGATAGAGTAGTAGTTGGGGAACTTGGTTTGCCTTTATTGCACGTATATCATGCCTACCAACGTTGGAAGACATGAACTTTCTCTTGGTCTTCTTCAGTTGCGCCCAAGGGACACAGAACCACATATAAGCAAAGATGATCCCACTGGCTGAACAGACATAGCCAATGCTAAAACTGTACCAAAATGATGGATCAAACAATGTCTCATGATCACTTTCTTCCGATCCTCCGTCGAATTCAATGCTACCTGCGTCACTGATCATGGCGAAGCAAGTCTGCAATGACCACAACATGAGTAGAAGAACGTTGAAAACCATGGTTCTCAGGTCAACTTCCATATAGATCCAAGGTTATGCTTAAACAAGGTTCATTTCTACTGGTTTTGTCCCAAAGTTACGCTACAATACTTTGATTCCTTCCCATCAAGTTGACTTTTTAAGGATGAAAGTCTCTCTCCCATAATTTACGCTACAAAATAGAAAAAGAGCAACTGCAGAGGGAGGGGCCCTCAACGGATCACAAAAAGGCCTGCTGGTATGGATTGGTCTCTTCATACGGCCCAATTAAGCGAAAGTCCAAGGTTACTCCCTCCACCACCACACAGCTACCTACACCTCTCAAATTTGTTTTTATTTCAAAAATACCATTTTTACTTTTATTCTTTATTTTTTTTAACTTTTTCTTAAAATCCTAATTTTTTACTCTATTATTCACTCAGTCACCCACTCCCACACTCTTTACCTTTTTTAACTTTTTCTTAAAACCTTAGTTTTTTACTCTCTTATTCACTCAGTCACACATCACATCCCCATCCCCACACCCTTTACGTTTTCTTAACTTTTTTCTTAAAACTTTAATTTTTTACTCTCTTATTCACTCGGCCGCACACAACACCCTCACCCCCACACTCTTACTTTCATTGTTCATCTCTTATTCTCCTCTTTCTCTTTCCTCAATTTTCCATTTTCGTCAAGGTTCTCTATGAACATGTGTTGTCTATGTGTTGGGTGTTGTGCGTGTGTTGGGTGCTACTATGTGCCTCTGCTATGTATTAAATGAAGAAAAAGAGAAGCGTGAAAGGCGGCAACAGGATATGGGGTATCCATAAAACACTTAAACGGATCTCGAAATCCGTCCACAGATATTAAGATCCATTTAAGTATTCTACGGATACCTCATATCCGTTTAAGGGTACTGAACTCTGTATTTTGCTTGGCACCACCATTGGACCACTACAATAGCATAGTTAAAAGGGAGAAGAAACAAGAGAAATCTGATGTGGGAGTGCATTGATGCAATGCGTGGATGTTGGTAAAAATAAATACGTTTTAATCACAATTAAATATTTTATCAAGATAAAAGAAAAATGAAAAGGTGTAAGGTGGTGGAGAAAGTAACACTAAGTCCAAGTAGGTCAAAACAACATGCGTTGATCCAAGAAACAAACCCAGACAAAAAAATTGAATAGGGATAATACCGCTGCAACCAAGATGGAAACAATAATTTATGTAAAATAAAATATAAAAATATACATATCATGTACAATGAGAATATTTTTTCATAAATATTAGAGAGGTAACGTGCTAGATAACATATCAATTTCTTTCAAACATAACATGCAAGGACACTCTTTTTATCCGATCCCACCCATTGTGATCCTTAACATTCAGAAACTAAATGAGTTTAATTTTGAAATAAAAGATCATATACGACTTCAACTTTCCCCAATCCGTCCAACGGATTAAATCATTCTATTTCCTTGAGATGAAATTCCAAACTCTGCATTTAAATATTTTGAAAACCTTAATATAATATTTATAATTTTCCAAAAACTCGTTCAAATGTGGCGAGTGGTCAACGTAATGGTCTTTGTACAGTGCAAACTGTACTGAAAAATTAGTGGTGAGAGTTTGAGAGTGATAGATAGACAAACTATAACCACGGAAAAATTAAGCCTCACTCTCCTTCTCTACAAGATTGACGTTTTCGTTAATATTAATAATTACTATCAAATATAAATAATGATTTGAATACTCTGGAGTGAATAAAATTCTATCAAATTAGGATTCGAATATTGTTTGAAGTTGGAGTTTCATTTCTGGCGTATTGAAAAGTATAATTGAAGAAAATTCAATTCCATTCTTCTCGTCTCTTAAATTCACTTTTCCAATCCTTCTCCTCTTCTTAACTTATCTTATATCAGAAAGGATCGTTTCTGCATGAGCACAGAAATGGGTTCTCAAATAAAGAGGGATATTTTCATCCATGTTTTCTTGTATTCTTTGCTAAGATCTCTAATGGTAGGTAATGGTGTTGAAAGCGACATCTCCTGCTTAATATCCATTAAGGATTCCTTAGAAGATCCTTTCAATTACTTATCAAGCTGGAACTTCGACAACAGAACCGAAGGTTTCATATGCAGTTTTGTGGGCGTTTTATGCTGGCATCCGGATGAGAATAAAGTGTTGGGTATCTCGCTGGAAAATATGGGGTTGAAGGGTGAGTTTCCACTGGGAATTAGGAATTGCTCGTCATTAACAGCCTTAAGCCTTTCAAATAATCACCTAACAGGACCCATCCCCTCGGATATATCCACCTTAATCCCTTATGCTACCTCCTTAGATCTCTCATATAACAAATTTAATGGGAGTATTCCACCTACTTTGGCTAACTGCACTTACCTCAATTCTCTTAGGCTTGATCACAACAAGTTAAGTGGTCACATCCCTCAAGAACTTGGTCAGCTTCCCCTGATCAAATCAGCTTCTTTTGCCAACAATCATCTATCAGGGTCGGTGCCTTTGTTCTTTCAAGACATATCTTCTGTTGATTACGCAAATAATGGAGAGCTTTGTGGTGGGCCTTTGCCACCGTGTTCATTGGACAGCTCACATGATTTCCCTCAATCGTTCAAGCGGGGTCTTGCCACAGGCTATGCTTTTTCAGTGACTTCTGTTATTGTCATTTACATGTCCTACTGTGCACCTTGGGAACAATCACACCATCAAAGGAACAAGCACCGGAAGAAGGCTAAAGAATTAGGAACAATTTTTTGGTCCATTGCTGGGAGAAAGACACGTACTCAAGCTCCTGCCGAACACGAATTGCAACCTCTGCAGTTGCAGGAGAAAGTCGTCAAAGAGGTGCTGTCTGTCCCTACCATATCTGTCTCTGGATCAAGTCTCTTTTGTTTTCAAGATATATTCATAAAAAAATAAAAAAACCAATAAATATATAAAAACTAATTTTTCATTGGTATATATATATATATATATATATATATATATATACATATATATATATATGTTTAGTTATGTAAGGAGAATGGAAGATAATGTAATGGATTTTCAAAGGAGGATGTGCAGAAAATAGAACCAAATCACAAGGACTCAGTGAGACTAAAATGAATGGTTGAATGAATAACAATTGGATGTGTGCAAGCTAACTGGGTGAGATTCGGCTATAGACAGAATTATACTGATAAAACATGTAGGCTAGGCACAGTAGCTTTGGATGCAGGCAAACCAAAGGTGAAAAGGGACATCATTTTACTGGACCAAGTAAGCAAACAAATAATTCATTCTAATTACAACACTTAAAGCATAACAGATATATCTGGAACAAAGACAAAATAGGCATAGTTACTGCATGCAGAGGGCACCTTTCTTGTTTATGCTAAAGTCCACTAGTTATTACAATGTGATACTCAAATCAGAGCAAGTACACAAAGCTTTGTGGACTTATTAAAGAAGGAACATACCTTGTGTTTGAAAAATATAACATTATATATCATAAGGTATAGACTAAGTATAAGATCAACAATGAATCGTATTGTTCCCAAAGAAAATGCAATGAGGCCCTGGATGGGTTTTCGCAGAATTTAAGGCAGAGGAATAAACCAAAGTTTGGTTTGTTGTAGCAACAACGTTGGAAGAAAATCAAACACAGAATGCAACATTAAGAACAAGAGTTGATGTTCGCGATATGACAAATGCAGTATGAAACGAGTAAAGTACAAGGCTAGATAAATGAATAGTCAGAAGAAGCTGCACAACAATAGTCTTGTCCCTTAAAAAAGGCCAACGTTAATGTAGTACCTAGATAATTGAAATCTAAGTTATATTGTATGCATGTTGAGGCAATGTAAACACTTTGTAAATAATGAACCGTGTATATATATAATTTGGGGGAAATAAAAGTAAAAAGATTTTGTGTACTTTTTATGAAAATTGATTCATAAAATACTCTTTTATTAATTATATAATAGAGAAGTGATAATGATAAGCTAATACACAATATTGTCTTAAACTATTAAATTATCTCAGATAAACAGAAAATGTGTTACAAAGTTTGCACAGAAAAAAGTAAGGATTAACTAGTTAAATGTCCATGAACTAAAACTATAGTAGTAATGTATTATAATGAGGTTTAGCAATGATTAATATGGTTGTGGTTACATCAACAGATTTCTGTAGTGACAGAGAGAATGAAGTCTACGATGAGGTTCAACGAAGTGAGAGATGCAACAGATTGCTTTTCCATAGACAAGGCCATTGGGATGGGGAAAATTGGAATAATGTACGAGGGAAGGCTACCCAATGGTTGGAACCTTGCCATTAAGAGACTATTCGATTCGAAACAATACAAGAGAGAGTTTCTTTTGGAAATAAGAATTCTGGGAAAGTACAGACACAGAAATATAGTTCCCTTACTTGGGTTCTGCGTAGAAGGAAAAGAAAGGATTTTGGTGTACCAGTTCATGTCAAATGGAAGGCTTTCAAAATGGTTGCATCCTTTAGAAGGTGAAGTTACATTGAAATGGCCTCAGAGGATCAAAGTAGCAATCGGGGTAGCAAGAGGCTTATCCTGGATCCACCACATATGCAACTTGCATGTTGTGCATCTCAATATAAGTTCGGAGTGTATCTTGCTTGATAAGAATTTTGAACCAAGACTGTCCAACTTTGGAAAGGCCAAGTTTGTGAATCCGAACATTGAAGACGGTGCAAACACAATGTTTTATGTGAGTGATGGGAAGAAGGACGTGTATGACTTTGGTAGTTTGCTATTTGAGCTAATCACAGGGAAAACATTGAAGGAGTTGTCGTGTTCATTCAGTACTGCAACTAACCTAGCTGGAAATCCTTCAAACTTTGTTAACGCAATTGATGAATCTCTGATGGGGGAAGGTTTGGAAAACGATGTGTACACTCTCATCAAAGTTGCATGCAAGTGTGTTCGACCATTCGCAGATGAAAGGCCAACGATGCTTGAAGTTTACGACACTATGAAGGATATATGGGGTGAAGGACATTAATATAGTGATGGTTCTCACCCACTCTACCTCGCTATTTCTTCTTCTAGTATAGACAAACTTTTTTTCCTATAAGAACGGGCTTACCCATCTAACATTTGAAATTAGGATTTAAGGTTTATTGAGATATTATATACAAATTTTTTATATTCATTTCACACTATTTTTTTATATTTTAAAAAACACATGATATATCATTTTATTTTTATTTTTATAATATGTGTTAAATAAATGGAAATGTCTCTCACTTTAATATATATTTTTTTATTTTATTTTTAAGGTATGTTTCCTTTGGTTTCCAACTTACTATATTAAAGTTTCTCTTGTAAACTTCTATGTTAATTTCTTTTCTTTTGTTTAATGAACTAAAAAAACTGTTTTTTATTAACCATTTTTTTAGTGGTTATCTAATAAACTGATAGAAATATTTTGATTTCTGTTAATTATTCTTAACTGTCACAATATTTTTTCATGTTATTTTAAATTTAGTTATATTAACTTAATCAGTAAATTAAATCTGATTTGAATATTTTCAATCCTTGTCTGTCTTTATAATTCTACAGATTTAGAAATATGCAAATCTATTGTGTTTAAATCTAATGAGTTTTCCTCTATTCATCCTATGATCTATGATCTCCTACGTCTACTCTTCTCTAGTGTATGTTTGCCTAAAATTTCTAGAAATTTGTTCAGGTAATCTTCAATATAAGATTTTCGAAAGCTTCTTGAGGTAATTTCTTCATATTGGAAGCGAGATTTCATATTTCAAGTCAGATTTTCTCTTTCCCTAGGTTAATATGCCCTTTTCCCCGAAGAGAGAGGAACTGACAACTCAGTTGACTTTGAGCTCTCTACACGTTCTTTCAAGTTCTGCACCAAGTTCTCCAGAAAAAGCTCTCCACCGAGCTCTGTGTTGAGCTCTTCACCGACCAAACTCTCCATCGAGCTTTGCAAGCTCTCCAAGCACCTTTTCAGATTGTTCGAGCTATCCATAAGTTCTTTCCAGCTTTCATTGAACTTCTGTGTGGTCGACCTTTCCATAATAGTCGACTGCCTGGTTGAGTTTCCCCTGCTTCTCAGTTGTTTATCCGAGCTCTTTGCACTACTCACCTATTTTACTGAGTTATTCTTGTCATTTGGAAAACTTGCCGAGCTCTCATTTTCTACTCGACGTTCTTTCCTTTCTACTCAGAAAACTCGACAAGAAAGAGGGAGAGAAATTGAATAAAAACATAAGAGAGAGCAAGAGTCGGGTCTGAGTAAGGATGACAACTGGTACTCGCAATTCTGTCGGACAAAAAAATTTATTCGCTCCGATCCGTGTGTGGATATTTTAAAATGAGCAGATATCTATATCTGTAAATATTTAAATAAAATATATTTTTATAAAATATTATAATAAAATTTAAATAAAATTTTAAAAAATATATAAAATATAATATATATTAAATTAAATATAAATTAAAATTTAATTTTAATTACATTTAACTTTATAAAATATAAATTAATGTTAATTTTAATTAAATTTAACTTAGTAAAATATAAATTAAATTTTTATTTTTATTTTTTGCAGGTAGTAGATATTCGCGGATACGGATAGTACAATACCGCACCCGATCTGTTTATAAGCAGGTATTAAAACTCCGCTATCCACAACTTGCGGGTAATAAATATTCGCAGGTATCAACTATCCGTCGTAGATTTTATCTGAAGATACCAACTATCTGTCACAGATTTTATCCACGGATATCCGCGAGCACATATTTTTTTGCCATTCCTAGGTCTGAGTTGCATAGAGAAGCATAGAAAGAGAAAAGAGTAAAAAACTTTTGAGCGTTGCTCCCTACACCTCACCTGTCTCACCCTGCACTTCTTAATTCACAGTTTTGTTCTTCTTCATTTAATAAAATAATAATTTTTCATCAATAATCCTTAACTTTGTATTTTAATCATTACATGCACCTCATCTTATTAACAAAATTAAATTTACTATATTAAAATAGTATTTCATACATATATTTTTAAACAAATTTAATGTTAAAAATAAATATAAAAAATACTAAATAATATATAATATCTAAAATACAAATTCTAAATTTAAAACAAATCAAATAAAAATTTAATTAAATATAACAAAGTAAAAAAAAGAAAAGCAATAAAAAAACCCTAAACCCTAATTCCAACTCCCCGTAGTAGCTCCAAGTGCAGAGTAGCTTCAAGTGGAAGACGGACCGCAACTCCAAGTACGGAGAAGGAGAACACGAACCGCAGCTCCAAATGCAGAGAAGGAGAAGACGAACCGCAGATCCAAGTATGGAGAAGATGAATCGCAACTCCACGTGCGGCGAAGACGAACCGCGGCTCCACGTGCGGCGAGGACGAACTGCAGATCCAAGTATGGAGAAGATGAACCACAGCTCCACGTGCAGCGAAGACGAACTGCAAGTCCACGTGTAGCGAAGATGAACCGCAACTCCACGTGCGGCGCAGGCTAACCACAACCCTCTCAACGGCACTTCCTTGCACGCCACCTATATGCTCGATCTCTATCGTCACGCTCTGCTCCAACCGTAGCAACAGAGGCTGAATCCGCATCTCCATCAACGCCTTATTCTCCTCCTCCAACCTCACCACCTCTCTCTAGCACCCCGCCCTATAACATGTTCCAAAAAAAATCTCACCTTTAACAAAACATTCTAATTGCCTTCAAAATGTCACAAAGAAAAAGCACTGCAACAAGTTAACGGCGGAGTAGTAGTTTTCCATATGCTTGACTTGATAACCTTAAAAAGAAATGGTCAAAAATGAGGGAGGAGGGGAGGAAGGGAGAAGCGCCAGTAGAGAGAGAAAGAAAGGGGTGTAGGGTTTCAGAGATGAAATGCGGCAAAGAGGAGATGAGAAGAGAAAGGGGTGGAGGATTTGTAAAAATTATTATTTTATTAAATGAAGAAGGGAAAAATTGTGAATTGGGAGGTGCAGGGCGAGACATGTGAGGTGTAGGGAGCACCGCTCAAAACTTTTTTGTCACCTTACCACAGAGTTAGTTAATACTGCTCTGTCAACTTAACGGAAGGAGCTTGATTGATGCAATTATACCACATTGGGACGCAATACAAGTGTTTTTAAAAGCGGGTACTAACAAGATACTAAATGATGAATTTGGGAACTAAGTAAGCAATTAAACCAAAAAATTACTTTGACACGTTTTTACATATTATTTTTTAGTTTTCCAAAAAACATGTCAAATGAGTGTAAGTGTGTTAACATATTATTGTCCAAGTTTGATTTCATTAAGAAATTCCTAGTTCTTCTACTAGCTCAAAACCGTCACACGTCGAATGCTACTATCACGTGAGTCATTAAAATCTTAGGGAAAACATGTCTCGCAAGATACTCAAATGAAAAGTTATCAAAAAGTCACTTTACAAGCATTAACTAATGACCAAAGGTTGCAACTTCCTACCTCGTCATTGACGCTTCGTTTCCTGTGTAACTTGACAACTTTTCATCTCTCACGTCTTATCAGGTCTGACATCTCATGATTAAAACATTTTCATCAACATAAGGATCTATTATACCTATAAGACGAGACCATAGAAAGACAATTTTTTTAACATGGTGGCACAAAATGCAGACACCATAACGATAACATAAAGACTCAAGTACATGCATGTTGTATTTGAGGGGTTAATGTACCATATTCGTCTAAGGACATCTCGTCACTGTTGCCTAGATGTACTAATCCCTTATGGTGTGACCACATTATGACAACTTGGCTACATATCGACCAATCATGAGTATACCATGTATGACTTAAGACATCTCAACATTTGTGCCTAGATGTACTTGACTGTCACCACATGAGTATGTCCTATGACAGCTACCAAGACCGACATATGAAAAGCGTTGACTAGGTTCACTAACTCAAGATCGTGATTAAGTATAATTAAGCAAATTGATTAATCAAAGACAAATCAATAACTACTTGGATCATGCCCATTAAAAGCCTATAATCATAAGTATAAATAACATAGTACAAGCGGTACATTTATTACAATCATTAATTACTGAATTTATTCTCATTTGATGCACTGACTTGAAAATCAAAATACAGAGCACAATACCCATTTAACTTAAAGAAGACAAGTACCTTCGAGGAGAACAAATAACCATAACCTCCCGTTGAAACTAAAAGTGTTTGAAATTAGATTCTTTTGCAAAATATATTCAACTATATAAAAGCAATATATTTTCAAGAGAATTAAATTAAATAAGAAAAACATCTTATCACATGTCTCTTTAAATTATTTTGAGATTTATGGATATAAAGGAAGATTTAAGAAAGTTAATCATATTAAGTGTAATCCTTAATATAATTATTAGACTTATTATTGTTCATTCTAAAATATGATCATCACTAGTTTTATGTTTGTATGATTTCTGTGTGATCTGTTGCTTATATTCATTTTTTTTCTTAAGATTTAGTTGAATTTATTTATACTTATTTATAAGATCAAATTCTCTTACAAATATCGTTATTAAATAATAAATACAAATGATTTTATTATAATACTTTTAATGTATTTAAAAAAAAACTCTTACTTTTTTCTTCTTATTTAAAGAGTTTTTTTTAGAGATAAACTTTAAATTTAATTTAATTTTACAAAATCAATTTATAAGGTTTGCAATTCATTTATATATTTTAAATTAATTTTATATTTAAGACTTCCACTATTTTTAAATAATAAATCTTAGTTACATTTTGAAATACCTATTTATAAAGAGTGTAATTTCTTAAACTATAGCTATTTTTTTATTATTTAATTTATATTTATTTTAAAAGATAATTATAACTGTATTAAATTTAATCGAATGTACATTTAAAGGTATCTAAAAGTAAAATTTCTAATTATATATTTTAATGTAGTAGTTTTGAAAAACAGTTAGTTTTTGCACCAATAAAAACGTAACTTATTTTAGTTTTACAGTTCGTAACTAAACTTTCAATTATTTCGATTTCCTTTTCCTTTATTTTTATTGTGTAAGTTTCATTCCTTCAACTCCAATACTAAAATTTTCGGACCAGCAATTTTTTTCTAAGCAAAAATTAGAAGATATTATTGAGAATAAAAAATTGATAATATTACATTATATACATATATATGAGTGGTTGGTTAGTATAAAATGTTAGTAAGGTCGTGAGCCGATGTAATTGCCTGGAGGGTAATAGTTGCAGATGATAAACATCCAGTTATTGTCACATTTGGTTCTAGCACATCCAACACTTTCTGTGGTGTTCCAAACCACCTGAGTGTAATGCAAACATTCGTCCTTAACACACTTGTTGTTCTTCTCATCATAATTCGGCTTCTCTCCCACCCACATTTTCACCGAGTCTACACCACTAAATTCACCATAACCCTGCGCCAAGTTCTCCCCATAAGGCCCCATAGAATGCTCAAATTCGCAGGTTTTTTTCTTCGAGTTCACGTATTTCTGTCCATAGGCCACAAGGGTTTCGTTCCATTTCAGTGGTTTAACACCAACCTCTTTACGAGCTTTGTTGTGCTCGTCAAGGTAATCTTTCGGAGAATTCTGTGCGAAGCAAATGCTGCACATTGAGATAAAGGTGAGGATCAACACAAGACTTGATGTCTTCATTGTTTTTGATATTCAGACTTCGGTCGAGCACAACATATATATTATTGTAAGGAAAGCAATGCATGGTGAAAAATAAACCATGACGTGTGGACGTAAACATTACAACATTTTGTGTGGATGCAGTGAGTACCTCCTCTTTCGCTCATTCTCTGTCTTTACATTTGATGTACGAAACTATAGAGAAGGTCCATCTAATTCTCTATGACAGTGGAAGTCTTCGCAACTAAGAATTTTATTAATCATAGTAACATTTTTCAAATAAATGTTACTATAAATGATGTTAATAATAATATTGTAACATTTTTTAAATAAATGTCACTATAAATAAAATTAAGTGTCATTTTATATTTTTTTCACGTATTATGATCTGTTTTATAATGATATTATTACATTATTTATACTTCCAACTATTTGTCAGATTTGCAACAGAGAATTACACTTCTATTTTTCTTCGTTTTTAGGCTTTTCCATATCTAGTCTCCACTGGTATTTAATTCACGCATAAACCTACAGTTCAGTCCGCGGCTCGTAGATCTTAATAGCAAAACAAGATGAAGTTTCGACGGTGCTGTTCTTCGAGTTTCATAAGGCAGTGTGTTTGCCATCGTCTTGCTTTGTCTTTGCATTTTATTCAGTTCTGTTTCCATGATTATCTAGGTTAGTATGGGGTTTAAGCATTTTGATGTGATTTATGCAATTGTGATGTAATTGAATATGATATATAAAATGGACTTTTTGCTTATGCATCTTTTTTGTTTGAAACCTAATGGATTTTCCCTGTTGCGTGTTTCGGTGGTGAGGTTGAAGGTTGGGGAGGTGGTGGGAGCCAGTTTGGTGGTGCGTTTCTGGTGTCTACGTTTCCGATGTGTGCGACAGAGGAGAGGGAGCTACAAACTTCACTCTTATCCTTGGATTTGGAGATTTAAGTTTGTGACAACGAACACTATTGAAGAAGTTGAGAATGCTATGGAGAAATTCAATAGCTATGTAAGTTCTATCGCTTATTTTTGTGTTATGACATTAATAATGAGTGCAATTGGGATTGAAATTGGGGTCGAAAAGTTTGGTTTTATTTTATATTGAGTTTTTCGTGTTCACTGGTTGTGTTTTTGTGTGTATGGATGTTGACTAACCACTCAGGATAAGAGCTAACTAATTCTTGGTTTTCATATGTATGGTTGTTGACTAACTAGTGAGGATAAGAGCTAGCTACATATACATTCTAGAGAGAATAGTGTCTGACCATTGTGCATTAATAGTAAAGACAACAAATACATATTGGGGTCCGAATCCATTTAGAATACTAGATATATGGCAAGAGGCCAATGGATTCAGAAAGGTAGTGGAGGGGTCTTGGAAAAACAATACAATTAATGGGCAAATAATGTGAGTCTTAAAAGAAAAACTTAAAACAAGACCTCAAAGTATGGAATAGTGAAGTGTATGGACACTTAGAAACCACAAGGCAAGACATCAGTAGGAGAACAAGTGAGTTAGATAAGATGGATGAAGAGAATATGTTGGATGGTAATAAGAAAGTGGAGATAAAGGGAGCTATTTAGTCAACTGGAGCTGAGTAATCATAGGCATGAAGCAATGATAAAACAAAAATCAAGGACAAAATGGCTAGAAAAAGGAGACATAAATTCAAGATACTTCCATTCAATTTTGAAGTGGAAGAGGGCAAAAAATGAAATCAAAGGAGTGCAGATTTTAGGGAAGTGATGTGAGGAGCCAAATGTCGTTAGAGGGCGAATTATGGACTTTTTTGAAGAAAGATTGATAGAAAAACCAGATAATAGCATCAAGCTTGATAATATTGAATTTCCAACCAAAAATCTATAAATCGGTTGGAAGTTACATATTATAAGATCAATTTAAAATATAGATGTGGTTGAAAATCTCACCTTACAAACCACACAGATTCAGATAAGTAATCAAATGCATTAGGGAACTGCTTATGGACCTGTAGGGAGTGTAAAAGGACTTCAAAGCACACAGACAAAAACATGTCCACTTCTTTGTTTTTTTCTATAAGATTTGGTGTAGGATGTTTTGACATCCATAAAAGATCATGGTGCATTGCTTTGATGGATTAAAGCAGTTGTATACTGCTGTGATGAACTTTTGTGATGTTGATTTGTCCCAGTAGTAGCCTAAAGGTTTAAAACATCCCGAAGCACTTGCAAAAGAAATGGTGGTTTGTGCAAGTGAGAATGAAGTAGTGTATGAACTATTCAAGAAGATCAGTGGTGCAGTGATTAATGAAGCAATTAGTAAGGATGAATTTCATATGGACTTGTTGAAGGCAATCAAGAAATAATGTTTATTTGTAGATATTGTGTTTGAAGTGTTTGACACAAAGCATGATGGGATACTTGATTTCAAAGAGTTTACACTTGCTCTCTGTCTTTCATCCCTGTGCATCAATTAATGATAAGATTGAGTTTTGATTACAATTGTATGGTCTCAAACAATAAGGATTTATTCAGAGACAAGAGTTGAAACAAATGGTGGAATGTACTTTACTCATTTGTTCATTAGGAATGAAAGTCGAACAGGATGTAAGGTATATTCATGGGTAGCACTAGTAACTTTTGGATAGAAATATATTGCCATCGTGGCTTGTAGATGTTTCTGGTAAGCTCGAAAGACATCACCTAGCTTAGTTACAGAGCTAAGAATATTTGCTTCAAAATATTATAGGTTTTAGCTTCTGTTGTATATGTTGAATTTATCGTTCCTCACACAATTTTCCAAGTTACAATAATAAATTAATTGAAAAATAGTTCTGCAGAGACATTTACTACTAGTTAAATCTTAAAATTATTTCCATTTTTTTTCTTTGCTTAAATATAGTTGATATCCACCGATTATCTCTTAAAGATTATGCTTTAGTTAGTATTTAATTGAGAGAAATGGACAGTGTAAATTAAACTCTCAATTTAAAAGGATAGAAGAAGTGTATGTTCAAGAAAAGGAAAAGCTTCAGTCTGAGCTAGAGGCTTCTGAGAAGAAGTGCAGTGTACTGGTGTGTTTTATCTCTACGGAAATTTTTTAGAATAAGTTGAGTAGATATGCTGATATACTATTGAAAATTTCTTAAAACTCTGTTTAGAAGCATGCTAGCTACTATTTGTGTTGGGCGGGAGAAGGAATTTGTATACTTGTGTTTTGTTTGCTGTGTGGCTAGAAGTAGGTAGGGATTTAGGTGAAGTAGAGTTTACACGTAAATAGTGACATTCGTTCTTCAATATACAGTGAAATAGTTATCGAGTTATTGTAATTATTTGGTGATGTATTTAGCTTGTTGAGGGTTTATATATTTTGTTTTAATTTGTTCTATATGAAAAACTTGTGATTTTATTTTAAATTTTCTTTGATTGACTCTATAGTTCCTTGATGTCCAGATAGCATTTATTATCTCTGGTTGTCAGATCAGAAAATTCACATGGAAAGGAAAATTATTTTATGACCATACATTTCTGTTTTCTCAGAGACTGCGATGAAGAATAAGATCGATGAGTTGAAGGAGGCTCTATCTGATTCATGGAAGAAAATTTCTTGTCTAGAAAAGAGAATTGTGAAGGAATTATCAGATAAATTGGTAAGGCTGCCTCCTATCTTTGTTGTGGAATATCTCAAGAAAATTATTTTATTTCCCAATGACCTCTGTTTTTGTGGTTTCAAATCTAGGAAGCGATTAATTCTTATGGTAGAGAAAAGGAAGCCAGAACTGAAGCTGAGAAAGTTCGTGATGAGAAGTCAGCTGAGCTTGAGAAATTTCGGGATGAGAAATCAGTTGCTGAGAAGATGATTTAATGCTATATTCTGTATAAGATTGTTGTAAAATATTGGACTACTGAACTTTACCCCCCAGTTATACAAAATTATTGCCCTCTTGGATAAATTCTGCACTAAAAAGATGTTCATGTTTTCTGCTATTTGAATCCTACAGACTCTCTCCCTCATTAACTGTTCTTTTTGATAGTCGTCTTCTGTTTGATCTTGAAATAGTTAATGAGGCCCTTAAACGGCTTGAAACTGAGAAAGCTGCCATTGTTAAGAGCCTTAGCAATTTAAGAGGCCACTATAAGGCATTGCAGTATCAGTTGGTATCTCTTAAGTGATTACCTAGACACTGATATCTTACCTTATGCTTCTTAAAATGTCATAAGTGAACTTGTTGTGAAGAACCTATTGCATTTTACTGGTACTGTTACCATTAGCATTACCTTCCTGTTGTCAATGGTGGTGGCATCTTGACAGCCGCTCTTCCTTTAATGTTTGTTCCCTCTGTTCTCAAATTTTTTTTAATCTGTTTTTCAGGTTTCACAGGACGAGACTAAATAGCAAAATGAATAGGGCTTGAAAATTGAATCTGAGCTTCTTGGAATCCTAGTGCACCATTTCCCCATTCGTATATTTTCTGTAAGAAGTTCTTACTGCTAAGTATAAATACACTTTGATAAAAACTGCTAAGTATAAATACACATTTCCCCATTCACTCATTCTGCAGGTATAAATACACAGTTCTATGTACGTTGATAACAGGTTTTTACAGAGTTAATATACAATTCTATTCTTTCTTTCTTACCTTTCCTTTTCTCTCTATCCCTGGGTTCTGCTATCCTTGCATAAACTTCTTTTTTAATTTCTTTTCTTTTGTTTAATGATATATTTTCAACAGAATTAAATTAAATAACAAAAACATCTTATCACATGTTTGGACCAGCAATTTCTTTCTCTGCAAAGGTTAGGAGATATTATTGAGAATTAGTTTGATCATGTTACAGGATACTCGGGTGTTCTTTCAAATGAAAACTGATACAGTGGAGTTTCTGAGCAGAAGAGAAAAACACAAGGGTTTTTATAATTAATTCATATTCACACACTTCCAAAATTCATTATCATGTGATAGAAAGATTTCAAAAATGTATCTTACTACACAATGGTAATGGTGACATTTAATGATAAGGAAAGTTAAAGCTACTTATAGAGAGTGATAGATATATATACATGTATGTGTGTGGATGGTTACTATAAAATGTTAGTAAGGTCGCATCTCGACGTAATTGCCTGGAGGGTAATAGTTGCAGATGACATACGTCCAGTTATTGTCACATTTGGTTCTAGCACATCCAACACTTTCTGTGGTGTTCCAAACCACCTGAGTGTAATGCAAACACTCTTCCTTAACACACTCGTTGTTCTTCTCATCATAATAGGCCTTCTCTGCCACCCACATTTTCACCGAGTCCACACCACTCAAGTCACCAGAACCCTGCGCCAAGTTCTCCCCATAAGGCCCCATAGAGTGCTCAAAGTCGCAGTTTTTTTTCTTCGAGTCCACGTACTTCTGCCCATAGGCCACGAGAGTTTCATTCCATACCAGTGGTTTAACACCAACCTCTTTACGAGCTTTGTTGTGTTCATCAAGAAAATCTTTTGGGGAGCTTTGTGCGAAGCAAATGCTGCACATTGAGATAATGGTGAGGATGAACACCAGAGTTGATGTCTTCATTGTTTTTTATATTGAAACTTCGATCGAGCACAACTTATATATTATTGTAAGGGACGCAATGCATGGTGCAAAATAAACCATCACGTGTGGACGTAAACAACATTTTACGTGAATGCAGTGAGTATTTGAGAGAAATTTTTGCTTAACCCACACGTCGATCAAGCTTAGTTAATTAATGGTTTATATCAAACACAAATTTACCTCATGAACGTCGTAGTCATACACGTCATCTTTATACATGTCTTCAAATCACCAAAGTAAGATATAAATTACTTTTAGAGAATTTTAACATTTAATAAAACAACTTGAAAACTAATTAATATTATTAAGATTTCTGTTTTTGTTAAAAAAATGTCAAATTGATCATCTAAAATTTAGTCTTAATTTGATATTAATTTGTGAAAATTGATGCAATTTTGTCCAAAATTTTAAAACATTGACATAATTTTTCAATTTTTTGAAACGGGTTAAAAAAATTTCATCAAAATTGATATTAAAATTATATTAATTATATCAATAAAACAAATCATTTAGTTTTGAAACAGTTAACTTTTGCACCAATAAAAACGTAACTCATTTATTTTTATAGTTCGTAATTAAACTTTCATTTATTTCGATTTTATTTTCCTCTGTTTTTAATTTTTATTTTGTAAGTTTCATTCCTTCAACTATAACACTATAAATTTTGGACCAGCAATTTCTTTCTCTGCAAAAATTAGGAGATATTATTGAGAATAAGAATTAGATTGATCATGTTACATGATATTTGGGTATTCTTTCTAATGAAAACTGATATAATAGAGTTTCAAAGAAGAAGAAATTTTTTTTTGTCTATTTGACCCAACAAATGCACTAGAAAATATGGTTTAATATGATCTATTTAGCATTAGTGTCTAAATAATTTAACATAGATATTTGTTAATTGGATTAATGTCAATTTTTATTTCTATTTTCGTTAACTTTGTTAACTGTGGAATTCATCAAGGGATTAGTGTACTCTTAACTTTTGTAATTGATATTAAATTTGTTTTTTTTTTCATGATGTTGTCTAAATCGTTAATGACAAATGAAATAGTGTGTCACATGTCAATTCGTATTTTTTTAAATTTTTTTATTAATTTTAAAAAATGTTTTTTTTAGATTTTTCTTAATTTTAAAAAGTTTGTCCACGTGTTAAGTTAAGGGTATTGCTCCCTCCACCACCACCCTATACTTCCTCCACCTCCCCACATTATTTTAAATACAATTATATCCTTAAGTTAAAAAGATTTTTACTTTTACCCTATTTTAAATAATTTGAAACCCTAATTTTACTTTTTCAGCACCCACCCACGAAACTCTCTTCCCCTTTCCCCATTTTCGTTTCACCTCCCCAGCTTCCGCACTTCCATTCCTTTTTCTTCCCAGTTTTTTTTTTGTTTGAAAGCTTCCATTGCCGCCGTGGTATGAAGGAGCGTCGCCGCCGTGGTGTGGAGGAACATCGAGGAACGTCTAGAGCATCAACCAGCGCGAGGAAGTATACATCAACGGAGGTGACATCAACGGATGTTCCCTAATAAAATAAACTCTAAAATAAAAAACGTAACGGGAGGTGACATTCTTCAACGGATGTCCCCTAATTTTTTTGTTAATTTTGTTCAATTTAGTCTTATTTTTCGTTATTTTTGTTCACCTGAGTCTCAATTTTTATTAATTTTGTCAAATGAAGTTTCAATTTTAAATTTAGAACATTTTATTATTTTAAAATTAGATGAAAAATCATTTATTGTTTTTAAAATTAATTTTTTTTCTTTATTTTTAAAATAAGAAGGAGAATTTTCATTATTTTTAAAATTAGAAGGGAAATTATTTATTATTTTTTAAAATTAGAAAAATAAAATATTCATTATTTTTAAAATTAGAAAGAAAATTCTTCATTATTTTAAAATTATAAGGAAAATTATTTATTATTTTTATAATTAGAAGGAAAATTCTTCATTATTTTAAGGTTAGAAGGAAATTTCCTTATCATTTTTAAAATTAGAAGGAAATTTCTTCATTATTTTTAAAATTATAAGAAATTTTTTTCATTACTTTTAAAATTAGAAGGAAAATTCTAATTTGTTTTTGAAATTACAAGCAAAAGTCTAATTTATTTTTAAAATTAGAAGAAAAATACTTCATTATTTTTAAAGCAACTCTAACTCTATTTTTACATGTAGAAAAAAATCAAACATAAATGTAATAATTATATTTCAATAATATAGTTAAAATACTATTGCAAATTGGACTTTCAATAGTGGTTAAAATAAGTTTGTAACGATTCAATCATTCCATCATAGTTGTTTCAATCATCTTTAAAAGTTTAAATAAAATGACAATGATTGTGATAATCATCAAATGTAAAATAACGACGGTTAATGATAATCGTCGTTCAAAGCAAGAAAAAACATAAAAAATTTATTCGAGGAACAACAGTTATTTTAGACAACAGTCATTGAAAGTAGAAACAAGAATAATTATTTTAAACAACTGTCGTTAAAAGTTTGTGTTTATTCTTTTGAATTTCAAGTTTTTTTAAACCCACAATTCCTACATAAAATTTTATAATTCATTTTACAACCATTTAGGACCATGGTTTAACATATTATAAAAGAAAGCCTAATAAAAATAATCTAAACAAAAGCTTAATAAAATAAATTATTTGTCTATTATCCTAAATTGTTATATATGTTAACAAAATGATTAGACTATGTTTTATAAATACAAGTTATTGCATATAAACTTCGAGTCATATAATGGTCTCAAGTTCAAACATAGTAGAACTAGGAAAACTTGTGGGAGTAATATATGACTGTAGTGAAAGCTCCAAAAAGGACAATAAGTGACAACACATAAATTCGGCTAATAAATGTTACCATTGCTTCAAACACTAACACTCTATACACATACAAATGCTTCAAGAAAAGTATAAGATATTTGAAATTATATTACAATTTTATGAAAAAAGCAATAAAAATCAAGTATGGAAAAAGGAGTAAGTCAATCCAATTTTGAAATGATGAACATGAAGTCCATGCTTGGAATAACTCCTGTAAATGGGAGGGATATTTAATTTACAAAACAATAAATAACAAATAACAAATGTTGGATGTAATCAATAGCATCCTTAATAATCGAAAAATTCACAAACATGAAGCATGCCTCATTTTCTTCTCTCTTATGTTCACACTCAACACTCCCAATTACCCAATTCAAAGTTATAAATGCGCACACCAAATAAACAATAAGTTAATAAGTTATTGACCAAACCTAACCTTACCTTACTAATGCTAGGAACCATGGATCTAACTGCGAACAGCCTTTCATTGAGCTTCTTCCTCCTATTCCTCTCTAAAACAATGTTCTTAGATGCGGCAGATGAAGCACCACCATCGGTGAAACTGGAATCGTAGTACCTTGATAAAGCCTGATAAAATATAATATGTTTGGGGTAGGTGATCTTCCCCTATGTATTACATCATTTGCGAATATTTTGAAGAAAAAAAGTGTCTGACATCTTATAAGATTGGGCAATGTTGTGTGTAATTGTAACATTAATTTTACTTTTACTTATTCTATTGTTTTTTATTTTTTAAATCATCGTTTTATTTTTTTTCTAGATAAAGTTAAGATTTCACAAAAACTCCATCTAGAAAACGAACTTGATCTCAACCATTATTTTTAGTTCTTTAGCTTCACACTTTTTTATTTAATATTCGGTTTTTTTAAACATCTAAAAGAATATTTTTCTTAAAAAAGTTGACTTACATATAATAACCTGTTTCTTATTTATTTGAATTAATTATACATGTATCACCCTTGTTAAATTTAAATGGTTTTCTTATTTTTAAAATTTTATTTGAATTGAAATATGATAATGTTGTGCAAAGAAATTGCATAAATTTGAGCTTCATAAAAGATTTGTGATTCGATAGATTGAGCATTTGTAATCAGTCTGATCAGAGGTTTATCCTGTCGAAAGAAAACGATTTCTTAGTTATAAAAAAAAAGATGTTCTTTTAATTAATAAACATTTAGAAAAAATAATCTAAGTTTGGAACATTAGGCAGCAAAAACTTTGATTGATGAAAAAAGAATTGACAGACAACAATAGCAGCTTCCTCGGGAGCCGCAATCCATGGAGTTCGGAGTCAATTTTTAGGTTCCCATGTACATATAAATATAAGCATTATTTTAACCTTATTCTTATTCACCCTAAACCAATAACTTAATAGTTTATCTTCTATCCTCCATCTTTATCTGACCTTCCATCTGTTCATGGAAAATTCCCATCAACCATGCAACAGGTTCTTTCCACGACAAATGCCAATTCATGTTATAATTTTGTAGTTTTTTTGCAAAAACATTCATCAGAACAAATCATTAACTTTACTAAAGAGATGGCGTTATATATATATATTGTTTGATTTTTCTGATGGCTATACCATTTTTAATATATTTAAAAGGATGGATTGGGAGAAGCTTGGATACGATGTGATTCCAACTGATTACATGTACATGATGAAATCCAATAAAGATGGGATCTTTTCAAACGGAGCTCTGGCACCTTTTGGAAACGTTCAGATTGAACCACATTCTTCTGTGTTAAATTACGGACAGGTGAGAAATTGGTTTCTCAGTTATAGTATAAGTATAGATATATAATGCGTGTATGAAAAATAGGGATTATTTGAGGGAATGAAAGCATACAGAAGAGCAGACGGTGGAGTGCAGTTATTCAGACCAGAACAAAATGCCCTACGCATGCAGAGGGGCGCAGAGAGGTTGCTAATGGCGGCACCTTCCGTTGAACAGTACATTGAAGCTGTCAAACAAGTTGTTGCCGCAAATAAGAGTTGGGTATGCACTGCCAAATTTCTACATCACATATTAGGGTTTTTCTTCCTTTTTATTCATGATCTTTTGCTGCAGGTTCCTCCTTACGGAAAAGGAGCATTGTATATTAGGCCTTTGCTATTTGGAAGTGGATCCGTTATGGGTATTGCACCTGCACCACAATGCACCTTCCTCATTTACACTAACCCAATTTGCAACGTTTACAAGGTCAGTCATCAGTTTTCAACTAAACTTCTGCGTAGATTTTTATATACATTTTCATTCATTTTTACTTTATATATATTTTTGTGCTGTGATATCTTCTCACAGGGACGAACTTCACCACTGAACTTGTTGATTGACGATAGAATTCCTCGTGCGTTTCCTGGTGGGACTGGAGGAGTGAAGAACATAGGCAACTATTCACCTGTAAGATCAAATATACTATAATATAAAACTTTGTTAGCATTTTAACCAAATAATTGTGATATAAACGCAGGTTTTCGAAGTGACGAAAGAAGCAAAAGCCAAAGGATTTTCTGATGTTCTGTTCCTTGATGCAATGGAACGTAAATACGTGGAGGAGGTGTCTTCGTGCAACGCTTTCATGGTCAAGGTAATGTTTTCTTACTTTGCCAATTTCATAGTTTTCCTTTAACTTATACATATGCCTGTTAATCTACATCTCTAGGGTAATGTGATTACAACTTCACCTACTCTCGGAACCATTCTTCCTGGAATCACAAGGAACAGTATCATGGAACTTGCTCGTGATTTCGGTTTCCAGGTGATTCACTCCTAATGACGATGAAAACACATGCATAAAGCATAATTTGTTGTATAAGGAACGATATTATATATTTTCTGATGTTAATTTTGCCTAGGTGGAGGAACGCAAATTTTGGGTTGATGAACTGCTTGAAGCTGATGAGGTTTTCTGTACTGGAACTGCTGTTGGGATCTCTGAGGTTGGCAGTGTAACCTACAAGGATCAAAGGTAAATAGAATAAAAAGTCTTGTTCCGTTATTTAGCTTTGCAATATCACTAGTTCACTTCTGTTACTACCAACATAATAACACTGTCGAACAAAATATTGGGTTGTCAGGGTGGACTTCAAAACAGGAACAAATACTGTCACCCAGAAATTGTATGATTTCATTACGGGAATCCAAACAGGTGTTTTGGAGGATCAGAAAGGATGGGTGGTCAAGATTGACTGAAATATTAATCACTGATATCATATACTAATGTGCTACATGAAATATATATATATATATATATATATATATATATATATATATATATCATACATGTATTGACTATATATTTAATAAAGATATTGGTTGGATTGGGGTGAAATCATTGTGCAGTATTTGAGATATATTTATTGGAGCAAATTCGGAACAAAATATCCAGTGAAAGATTTTTGTTGAAGAAAAATGATGATGACAAATTTATTACTGGAAAAGGAAGTTTACATGGCGGGCAAAACCGCCATGATGATGGTTAAAAATATCTTTAACCATTAAAAATCCTTCTAACACTTAGTAACAATATAAAATAGATATGAAAAATAAGATTTTGATACCCATTGTTTTAAGTATGACTATTGGATAACTTATTATAATAGTTTAATAGAATGAATATTTAAACTAATAAAATAACTTTTAAATTATAATATTATAATAAGTTGTTAAGTAGGTGAAATTAGAATATCAATACTCGACAGATAATTAATGAGTATGTGAATGAATAGTGTCGACCTTTCATTGCTTGCAAACTTTAAATTATTTATTGTTTATTTATTTTAATAAACACTTAACTTACAATTTTAGAGATATATTAATTTTCTAAACCTATAAATTAATTTTTACATTATTTTTCAAAACCTGTAATTATAAACTTAAAATCATTTATTATTTATTTATTTTAATAAACACACAAACAAACATACATAGATACAAATTTAAAACTAATTTAAGCAAAATAGAACATTCTTTTTTTCAATTTGTAACGATAAAAAAGAGACTTGGAGGAGGGAGAAATATTAAACTTTGTCTATTTAAAAAGATGAAAAAAATATTTTTTATTTATAATTTATAATTTAATATATTAATATATTTAAACAAAGATTATTAATAACTCGTCAAATATTTTAAAAATACTTTAAAACATTATTTTTATGACAATAATTTTCAACTCAATATTAGTATAAGAAAGTTTGGCATAGTCAATCAATAAAAAAAAAATCGTTTTGTGTGTGATAATTATCTGGTTCTTTATTTTCTGGTTTCATAAAATACATTTATAAAGATAATATGAAATTTATAAAATCACGTATTTTTCTGATTAATGTTGATATCTAGAAGTCTTTTGCTCACGGTTGCTTCTTCTTAGTATGAGGGGTTTTACTTTCTCTATATATCAGTCTTCAAAAATTCATGAGAATAGGTTGAAAAGAACATTTCTTACATTATTTCTAGTTCTTTAAGTGTTTCTTGATATCTTAAATTTAGGATAAATTTCATTAACATTTTCTACAGAGTGAATTTTAGATTCAACTTAATATTAATGTAAAATAGACTTAACAAAGTCAAATTTATACTCTTCTATGTATACTATATATAATTTATTCATATTTTCGATTTATATCACAAAACATATTTTTCTTAGCTTTAAATTAACTAAATAATTAAATAATAGCAGTTGTGAATAACGACGAGTGCATAAAACAGAAAAAGTCAAAATCACGCTTTAATTAATCAAATCAACTAGCGAGATACTCGTGTCCTAAACTATTCCATGTGAGACATGTTTGTAGAAAGAATAAATTACTAACAGAGTGAATATGAATTCATAACAACCCTTTTTTAACACTGTTTTGACAACGCATTACTTTTGGATTGGACGAGTTTGAATTTTTATTTTTTTTTAAAACGTGGAGTTTAAATTAAGTAGGGTTTGTTTTAATTAAGCTTCCAAAAATACTCTTGTTCTGTTTCATTCGAAATCAACGTGGTGTGTTTTTGTCGTCGTTGTCCGTGGCTTTCATTTGGCGTGCTCTTCATTTCGCGTACTCGGTATTGGTTCTCTATCTTTCCCTCCATTTTCGTGAAGGTGGTTTTTTTCGTGGAGGTTGTAGTGCAAAATGGCAACGTCCCGTGAGCATGGTCCATCGACCAAGGTAATTGCTTTATGCTTCCATTTCCTTCGATGTGTTTTCGGTTTGGGTTTGGGTTTGGGATTGTGTTGTTTTGGTTATTGGGTTTTGTTGTTTTGCTTATTTTGTTTTGGTTGATGCAGTTGACCGTTCGTCACTCATTTTCGACAAAGTATATATGTACTTTGAACGAACGCTTGACAGACGACCATCAGTCACTGATTGCGAAGACTTCATTTGGGTGGTTTTTAGATTTGGGTGTTAATGTTAAACTAGGTAGGAGTGAATTATTGGTTAAGTGGGACGATTCTAGTAGTGTGTTTTTAGTTGGAAATAAAGTTGTGAATATCAATGAAAATGATTTTTATTTAGGATTGGGGTTGAGTACAGATGGTGAAAATATTAACTTAAAGGACAAAATGGGAAGTAGTACATGTGTGAAATACATAAGTAAAGGAACAAAAGATTTGAATTTGATATACAAATTTTTAATGCGAAAACACAAGAAAATGATACCTTGTTCTCATTTTTGTAGCCTTTACATATTGGTAGGGATATGTGAGATTTTATTTCCAAAATGTAGCGGAAGAGTGTTTCCCGTAATGTTTAAAATTGTTGACAATTTAAGTGGTTTGAGTAGTTATTATTGGGGTAGTCTAGTTTATCATTTTTTGTTACGTAGTTTGTGCAAAGCTTCAGAAGCCTTGAAGAAAGGGAAAGGTACAACAAACATTTACGTGGATGGTTGTGTTTACATGTTGTAGGTAATTATTAATTATTGATTTAAAATGTAAATTGTTTGTTTATTGTAGGGTGCATTTTGCTTTTTACTAAAAGTTATGATTTATTTTTTTTAGGTATGGTTTTTTGAGCATTTCATTCCACCCAAAGGTCCAATTGAAAAATTTCCGAGAATATTGCATTGGATGAATATAAATGTGGGAGACAACTTCGTAAAACGGGCTATGGAGACGGGTGTGGTATGTGGTTTGTAATCTGAGTTTTTGATGTTTTGGTATATTGACAAAACTTGTATAGTCTAATATATATGGTTAAATTTCAGGTTCTTGATGATGTTTACGTTGGTGCTTCAAGCAAGGATAAGAAGGAATACAGACCTACACACAAAAAAAAAGGATGCCCAACCAACACCAAAAAAGATACAAAAAAGATACAAAAAAGAAAACGAAGAGAAAGTTTTATGCGTGCCTTAGAGGACCAAGAATTTGTAATTGAAGAACTTAAAAGGAGGGTTGCTGGTCTGGAGGCACAGTTGGCTGAAGAGAAGGCAAGAAGAAAAAATAAAGATCACGGTGGAGAAAGTGCACCTCGTACAGAACCATCGATGAACATTGGTTTTGTATCCCCTAGTGGCATTGACACAAACCAACCACCTTTGAAGACGTATGTTAGGTTGGATCACGAAGGCGTTACAAGGGCAGAGCACTTAGGACTCCATACACTGGAACTATAATGCTTAGAATTAAAAATGAGTGATATGTGTATTGAGTTGATTAAAGGAAAGTAAATGAACATTGTACATAGATGAACAAAACACTGTGTAATGTATCCTATTTAATTGAATAATATAAAATATGAATATTTGGTTACGTTACATATTGTTATTTTGAATTGCATTCTTATTTCCTTCAAATTTGTCATTGTGATTTCAGCTTTTCTTTGGAATGTTAATGAAAAATTGGGCGTATTGTGATGGATGAATGAAACTTTGTTTGTGAAATGTTGAAGTTAGCAGAAGTTGTGGTTAAAAAAACACTGTGGAAATCGTTTACGTGTTACTTTCTGACATAAGTCCAGTGATGTTAAGTTGATTGTGGTGTTTAAGTGTGAATAGATGGTGGGAAGTGATGTTTGGTGACCCCAAGATGGGGGAAATTATCAGTGTATGTAAGTTAACCAAGTTGGGCAAGTGTTGAGTTCTGGTCCTGAAAAAGCACTGTGGTAATCGTTTACAAGGGCCTGGTAAACGATTACGCGAGAAAATTTTGTGTTTTGTATAGAAAGTTCAACTGAAGGAGTCAACTATGATGACCTGGGTGAGTAGTGCCTAAATTTGTTAGTTTAAGACACATATCCAGTGCTACTGAGTTAATCTTTGGTGTTTTAGAGGCAGTAGATGGTACGAAGTGATGTTTGCTGACCCCATGACGTGGGGAAATAATCATTGCTTGTAAGGGCACCAAGTTGGGCAACTGTTGAGTTGTGGTCCTAAAAAGGCACTATGGTAATTGTTTATAGGGGCCTGGTAAACGATTACGCGAGAGAACTCTGTGTTTTGTACAGAAAGTTCAACTGAAGGAGTCAGCTGTGGTCACTTGGGTGACCAATTCCTAAATTTTTCAGTTTAAGACACAAGTCCAGTGCTACTGAGTTAATCTTTGGTGTTTTAGTGGCAGTAAATGGTGGGAAGTGATGTTTGTTGACCCCATTACGTAGGGAAACAATCATTGCTTGTAAGGGCACCAAGTTGGGCAAGTGTTGAGTTGTGGTCTTGGAAAAGCACTGTGGTAATTAGTTACAGGTGCCTGGTAAACAATTACGCGAGTGAAATCTTGGTTTTGTATAGAAAATCCAACTGAAGGAGTTAGTTGTGGTAACCTGGGTGACCAGTGCCAAAATTTGTCATTTAAAGACACAAGTCCAGTGCTCCTGAGTTAATTTTTTGTGTTTTAGTGGTTGTAGATGGTGTGAAGTGATGTTTGGTGACCCCATGATGTAGGGAAACAATCATTACTTGTAAGGGCACCAAGTTGGGCAAGTGTTGAGTTGTGGTCCTGAAAAAGCACTCTGGTAATCGTTTACAGGGGTCTGATAAACGATTACGCGAGAGAATTCTGTTTTTTGTACAGAAAGTTCAACTAAAGGAGTCTGTTTTGGTGACCTGGGTGACCAATGCCAAAATTTGTCAGTTTAAAACACAAGTCCAGTGTTACTGAGTTAATCTTTGGTGTTTTAGTGGCAGTAGATGGTGGGAAGTGATGTTTGCTGACCCCATGACGTGGGGAGACAATCATTGCTTGTAAGGGCATCAAGTTGGGCAAGTGTTTTGTGTTCTGGGCCTGAAAAAACACTGTGGTAATCGTTTACAGGTGCCTGGTAAACGATTACGCGAGAGAAATCTTGGTTTTGTACAGAAAGTTCAACCGAAGGAGTCAACTGTGGTAACCTGGGTGACCAGTGCCAAAATTATCAGTTAAAGACACAAGTCCAATGCTATTGAGTTAATATTTGGTTTTTTAGTGGCTGTATATGGTTGGAAGTGATGTTTGGTGACCCCATGATGTGGGGAAACAATCATTGCGTGTAAGGGCACCAAGTTGGGCAAGTGTTGAGTTGTGGTCCTGAAAAAGCACTCTGGTAATCGTTTACAAGGGCCTGGTAAACTATTACGCGAGAGAATTGTTTGTTTTGTACAGAAAGTTCAACTGAAGGAGTCAGCTGTGGTCACCTGGGTGACCAATGCCTAAATTTTTCAGTTTAAGACACAAGTCCAATGCTACTGAGTTGATCTTTGGTGTTTTAGTGGCAATAGATGGTGGGAAGTGATGTTTGCTGACCTCATGACGTGGGGAAACAATCATTGCTTGTAAGGGCACCAAGTTCGGCAAGTGTTGAGTTGTGGTCCTGAAAAAGCACTGTGGTAATCGTTTACAGGGGCCTGGTAAACGATTACGAGAGAAAATTGTGTTTTGTAAAGAAAGTTTAACTGAAGGAGTCAGCTGTGGTCACCTAGGTGAGAAGTGCCTAAATTTGTCAGTTTATGACACAAGTCTAGTGCTATTGAGTTAATCTTTGGTGTTTTAGTGGCAGTAGATGGTGGGAAGAAATGATGAAGTTGAGGAAAGTTTAACACAGAGGTGCAGTGGTTTTGAATGTAATTAATGACTTCGTTAGCTAACTTTAAAAAATAAACCATGCCAACATATAAGTATCAAACATTTCATTAACATCAACAAAATTCAGCATAAGATAACATTTATAACAATTAACGTAGTCAATGTACACAAGATTATGAAGTCTAGGTTTTAAATATTACAGTTATGCATGAAATACTTATAGTCCTGATAATATAATATTACAGTTATCCATAATTAACTATTGCTTGTTTGGTTCTTTGTATGTTGATGGTTGGTCAGATGGAGGGACAAATTTGCAGAGGATGTCATCCACATTGAGTTTCTTCTCTATCCACATAGGTAGTCGAATGTCAGGTTTCAGGGTCTCCATGACCAACTCAATTGTTGGAGGACAAATATCAACTGGAAAAACCTTCACTACGTTGCGATGCACGATATTTAGGTAGTAGTTTTTTCGAAATGTAGTGAAGGGGTGCACCTAAATCAACATACCAAATTAATTAAAACAACACCAATCACAGTGAAATAAAATTAATTATAATTTAAGTAGTGAATGGATGGGTTACAAGATTGAGTAACATAACGGAACCAACTCCGATATTGTCTCCAAATTGAGGATCTTGAAAAACTTTCTTGTGCAAAGAAGTCTTCATTATGGCTGTTGGGTCCTGATGACATTTAATCATGAGTTAGTTAACCATAACAACTACTATAGTGGATTCAAAGAAATAATACCTTGATAGTCAACTGCATATCTCCCAAACCATTTGGCTTGCACTCTTTCAATATGCAAGCAACAAATGGAAAGACCTCTGCTGATTTTGCCTCATCCAGGGAATTGACGTTCTCGAATTTTCCATCAGTTACGAGACCTTCAATGAACAATAACATATCAAAAGAGAAAACATATCGTCAACGTAATCATGTTGTTAGAAAACAATATGAGTAAAAATGTACCGTGGTGTTCAATAAACATTTGTGCCTATTTCCAAGCATTGGAGTTGAAATCTCGTTCATAAGTTGCCTGAGCAACATCACGAGCAAATTCTTGAGTTGATTTCGGTTGTTCTGTTTCTGTCCTATTGAGGAAAGTCGCTTGAACATTACCTGATGGATCAGGTATAAGCGATGCGAACCATCGCATTTTTTCAAGAATGATTAAAGGACATCATCATCATAAACAAGGTCTTCCCATGCATCCATGATATCCTAAAATTATTTGTCACAATTTCAATAGCACGTTAAGGACAGAAGAAGAACGTGAACATTACATAACTACATACCAATTGAAATAATCGTAAACGACTTACAAGTATACTCAACAAATTCATTGCATCACAATGGGTTTGTCCCACGTATTTAAAGACATGTGGATGAACATATTATATTTATATAATAATTTGTAGTTAAAAATAATAATTAATTTAATACTTTTTCCATTCCATACATCAGTGAATGAGGAAATCTTGGTTGATTAACGTACCTCAAACTTTTTGGCAAATCTCTTAACTTATTAGAATCAACTTGCATTAATTGTGGGAAAATCTCTGAGGGGATACGAAATCTATAAAAGTGAAATGCATTAAATGTGGGTTATGAGAGAGACAAACTTTTTGCTGAGAACATTTATTGCCTGGTTCGTAAATCGAACCAAATCAATGCAGTTTGAGAAGGAAAATTTTGTTCTTTCAAACTTAAACCCAGCTACACCAACCTCCAAGTACTTATTTTTTTCTCCATTGAAAGTGCATTTTCTCAAATCTGCTTTTGGTGTTCATTAAAGACAAGGTCTACTCCCATCTTCCGCAGTTTGGTCAGCACGATATTACCTTCATTTAAGGGGGAAGTAAATGTGTTCAGAGGAGGTTGGTTAGGAGCACTTCACCTTCATTAAAGGATACAACCATTCCTACAGTGTAGGTATGAATGTACTATGTTATTTTTTTTTCATAAGGCATTAAAGTGCTTACATTGGTAAGTTTCATGAATGAATTTTATTTTTGTTATTTTATTTATTTATGAAACCCATTTACGTCTGAAGTTTTGAATGTGAAAAATATAAATTGGCCATTAATATTTATGCTCATAGCCATTTCATAAGGAATTTAGTATGTGGTGGTCGATGTTTATGAATAGTCAATTCTGTTATTTGTAATACATGAATGATCCCAAAAAAAATTTATTTTCAACTCGTTTCAGGCTTCGAAAACGTGGTTGTGATGTCCAACAACACAATTAATGTCGATGAAGTGGCTGAGTTTAATGACAATATTGATGACCATAATGACAGCTTATACAACTTGGAGCCAACATTGCATATGTGTTTTTAAACAATGGTTGAAGCAAAAAACTTTTACACAAACTACGCCATTAGATGTGGCTTTGTTGTGCGCACTAGAACTTCTAAAAAAGATAAAAACAACAATGTCTACTACTTGAGATTAGTTTGCTCAAGGGAAGGGAAATATGTGTCTTCCATCAAACCCGAGGTAAAAACACTTCCAAGTCAAACTAAGCAATGTTCTGCTGGGATAACCATTGCAAGGAAGGACGACAAGTGGTTTATAAGAACCGTTGTTCTAGAGCACAGCCATGATCTTTGCCCTAATAACTCAAAGCTATTTGCTGTCAATAGAAAATTAAGCATGCAAGCTAAACACACCTTGGAGGTGAACGATGATGCTAGAGTTAGGATAAATAAGAGTTTCCTTAGCATCGTCACCGGTGCAGGTGGCTTTGAAAACATGGAGTTCGTCGAGCGGGATGCGAGAAAATACATTGGGCAACCCAGAAGATCTTTATGTAAGGATGGTGATGGTTAGGCCTTCCTACGACACTTTTCTTCAATGAAAGGTATAAATAACGAGTTCTTCTATGACATTGCATTGGACGAAGGGAATAAAATTTGTAGTGTGTTTTGGGCTGATGCAAGAAGTCGAGCCGCATGTGAAGAATTTGGTGATGTGGTGTCCTTCGACACCACGTACTTAACAAATAAGTACGACATGCCATTTGCGCCTTTTGTGGGAGTTAACCATCATGGACACTCCATTTTACTTAGTTGTGGATTGCTCTTGTCGGAAGACACTGCCTCATTTGTATGGTTGTTCCAATGTTGGCTTAGATGCATGCGTAATAAGACCCCTGATGGGATTATTACTGACCAGTGTAGGGCAACGGCCAATGCTATTGAAGAAGTGTTTCCAAATACGAGGCACAAGTGGTGTTTATGGCACATCATGAAGTTGCCCGAAAAATTCCAAGCCTATAAAAACAATGTGGCTATCAAAAGTGAACTACACTCGCTTATTTATGATTGTGGTTATCCAACAGAATTTGAAAATGGTTGGGAAGAACTACTGGCCAAACATGGATTGGAGCAAAATGAATGGCTATGTAATTTGTATCAAGAGAGACATAAATGGGTTCCTTGTTACTTGAGGAATTATTTCTGGATAGCCATGCCAACAACTCAAAGAAGTGAGGGAATGAATGCTTTTTTTGATGGATTTATTAATTCTAGTACCACACTTCAACAATTTGTGGTTCAATACGACAATGTCTTAAGGGTTAAGGCCCAAAAAGAAATACAAGCTGACTTCTCCTCCCTGAACACCAGGTTGCATGTGGGTCTCAGTCACCGATTGAGAGACAATTTCAAATGGAGTACACATGAAAAGTTTGAGGAGGTCCAAACAGAGTTTTGGTCAAGGATGAATTGTTTCATCAAAGACACCGTAAAGGACGACTTATTCAACTCTTACACTATAAAAGAGGAACAAATGTGGGAGGGTAATCGTTTACCAGATAAACTTTATAAAGTGCAATTTGATCCAGTCACCAAGAATACCACATGTTCTTGCAAATTATTTGAGTTTAGACGCATCATTTGTCGGCATTCGCTATTGGTATTCGGTCAGGAAGATGTTTACAGTGTTCCCTCTAAATACGTTCTACGGCGGTGGAGCAAAAATATCCGTAGAAGACACACACTCATTACAGCAGCGTATAGTAATTGCAGTCATGAACCTACGATGCAAAGATACCAAATTTTGTGCAAACGATTCTATGAAATTGCTGAGGTTGCCTGTGAGTCGGAACTTGCTTCTACTCAATTGGAAAAAGAACTTCATTTTCTTGGTAAAAAGTTTGGGTTCAGTTCATCCATGACAAATAACATCATTAGTGATGGAGGTGAACTAAGATATGATATTGGTGCAAGTAGTTCAATACCCGATACTGCAATTGGAATTGTTGATGTCGTTGTTCACAGTCCTGTAGCTATTAAGCGAAAAGGACGACCGCGCACAAATAGGTTGAAGTCAACCATTGAGAAAAGAACCGAAAAAAAGGAATTCAATTTCAGCTAGAAACACTTCAACACCATCCGGACAACAATCTGTGAGTAATTCATGAGGTTGTTTAATATAAAAATTACTTTAATTTCTTAAAATTTGTTCTAAATACATATTTTGTTGATTCAGAAGAGAAGGGCAGCTGATGTTCTACAAACTGATGAGCTTGTTCAGTTTCAATCCCAGTCTTACGAACTATCACAACAAACCGAAATGCCTCCTTCTGGATTTATGTCTTTGTTGTCAGCTGTACATAACAATTTCGATAACAACATTATTTGATATATATTACTTCATTACTGTTCTTCTATGTATTTCATATGTATATTAAATTAAGAATGTTCGGTGAATGAGGTGTAACTGATGACTGTTTGAAATGCAATTTTTGGGACCAAAAACCAGTCTTGTAATCGATTACAAATAAGATGTAATCGATTACACATGCATGGTCAGTCCACATAACTACCCACCACATAAATATTTCGCCCACGTGCCCCACTTTATTAATCATGTACTTAACTAACCATTGAGGACGTTGGTCAAATACCTTTCCAACATTATTTTGTCTTTGAAAACCCTAAAAAACAGCAATGGCTAATCGTGCAAGCAAGAAACAAAAGACATCTTCTTCCGTGGTGGACGTCGTCGCCGCTGCAGTCCAACACCATCCCCACCATCATCCCCTCCAACGCCTAACAATGATCTCTTCTCGTCGAATGAACAATATGAGAAATTTGCACTACATTTTTTCAATCGTGAAATATTGGAAAGCAAATATCTGGAAGACAGTTACTTCGAAGGAAGAAACTTTCAATTCTATGACATATTGGCCGACGCTGGGCTCACTGAGTTTGTATATTTAAGAAGACATTACTACCCAGAATTAGTCAGAGTGTTCTACAACAACATGTCCATTTCGGATACCGGGGTTATTCGAAGCGAAGTAAAAGTTGTCAAAATCAGAGTAAGCCCTAATTTTTTGCATGAACTGACAACCCTCCCAACTGATGGTGTTCGTTACAAAGGAGGTGTTGTCGATGAGTGGAAAGAGCAATACGATTTTGTAACTGCAAGGAAACTCATGTGTAGAGATGATGCAGACATACAATGCAGAATACTGGCGGGACAAATGAATGTTCAACCAAGGATACTTCATTACGTTCTGACTCGAGTATTAATTCCTCGTGCAACCAATATTGGTCAGACATCCGAAGAGGATATTATGCTGCTATGGGCTCTTTTCAATTCCATACACATTAACTGGGGACATCTTATTAGATATAGGATGAAAAGAGCATTAAAGGACAAAGTGAAATTGCCATATCCTCATTTGATACCATCTTCATCGAACACTTTCAAGTGGCTACTAACACTGATCCTATTACAGATATTAAGTTCAAGCAAAAAATGGGTTATGAAGTTGTAGCCTCATTTGGTTATGTGCAAAATGATGATGGAGAATGGGTTCCCAAAGACAACACCCCCCTCAAAAAACAACGTCAAGACCGACAACATGAGGATAATGAACAAGGCAGTTCTTCTACAACACTACATGATATCATCAACCGCATAAAACAACTTCAGACCTTCGTTGGTACAACATTTGATGCCTTGGAAACGCGATTTGGAAACATAGACATGGTCATGGCTTCAAGGTTTGACGTGTTGCAATCGCGAGTTGGGAACATTGAAGAACAACTGCAGCACATGCAAACCGACTTTCATACCGAACCTCATACTTAGGAATGCTTGTTTAGGCTTTATTTTGTTCATTACAAACAACCATGTATTACAGTTCCTACTTTCGTAATTTAATGTTTTTAATTAATGAAGGGCTTTACTGTGTTCGTACTTCCTTCATTTTCGTCATTTAATATGTCATGCTTTATTTATCATAAATATCAAGTTACATAACCATATAAACCCAAAGATTAACTCAATATCATTGGACTTGTGTCTTAAACTGACAAATTTAGGCACTGCTCACCCAGGTCATCACAACTGACTCCTTCAGTTGAACTTTCTGTACAAAACACATAATTCTCTTGCGTAATCGTTTACCAGGCCCCTGCAAACAATTACCACAGTGCTTTTTCAGGACCACAACTCAACACTTGCCCAACTTGGTGCCCTTACAAGCAATGATTGTTTCCCCACATCATGGGGTCACCAAACATCACTTCCAACCATCTACAACCACTAAAACACCAAAGATTAACTCAGTAGCACTGTACTTGTGTCTTAAACTGACAAATTTAGGCACTGCTCACCCATGTCACCACAACTGACTCCTTCAGTTGAACTTTCTGTACAAAACACAAAATTCTCTCGCGTAATTGTTTACCAAGTACTTGTAAACGATTACCACAATGTTTTTTCAGGCCCAAAACTCAACACTTGCCCAACTTGGTGCCCTTATAAGCAATGATTGTTTCCCCACATCATGGGGTCAGCAAACATCACTTCACATCATCTATTGCCACTAAAACACAAAGATTAACTCACTAGCACTGGACTTGTGTCTTAAACTGACAAATTTAGGCACTACTCACCCAGGTCACCACAGTTGACTCCTTCAGGTGAAATTTCTGTGGAAAACACATAATTCACTCGTGTAATCGTTTACCAGGTACCTGTAAACGATTACCACAATCTTTTTATTTCCTGCACACCTCTCACCACTTCCCCTAACTACCTCATTTTAAAAACAATGATCCGTGCAACCCTCATGTGGTCACCACACTTGACTTCCCAAGCTCTAATGACAGTTAAACACTGTAATGAACTCTAGAGCACCAAATTTATGTTTCAAAGCAACCACTTCTAATCGATCACTTCTACGTTTTTGTGGTCCACAAATCGACAAGTTAAATTCACTTCTTAAACCATTGCCTTCATTTTAGATACTTATTAATATTCATCGTTCGTTTTTTATCATAACACCCTTATTCATCATAACACACACAATGTAACAAAAATTAAATTGCAGATAAAGTAATCATCCAACCTATATAAACATTGTGCGTTATGATCTGTACATATATAAACATTGTCAAATTACAATTTGTACATATATAAACATTGTGCGTTACAATCAAAATTTGTACATATAAGCAATCCTACAACATTCCATATTCCGCTAGCGCTTCCATTCTTCTGATGTTGTCGTTGTCGAGGATTCACTCACATACATATTTCTTTCTAATCCCAAGCAAGTCCTCCTGAAACAAACATTTTGCATGTTACAATTTAACACAATCATCAATTTTAACAAACACTCAAAATGGTACTTACATTCGTATATTGAGGCATGCTTTTCCCGTTGTAGTTTTCCTCTCCATCCCAAATTTCCATTGCTTTCAACATTATTACTCCACAATCATGTCTGAAAAAATACAACCACAACTTATACCACTTGTCACAGCGTACATTCATAACAACACCAAATATTTCAAGACTACAATTCATACAACTTACAAGTTTGGTTGGGATGGGATATTTGCTTGTTTAACACACAAAGGGCAATACTAACTTCTGGTCTATTAAACAAGATGCAAAAAAATCGTTGCATATTTTCAGCCTACCAATTAACAAATACAATAACATGTTAAACAATATAGGGTTATATTACAATAAGCAATCTATTCTTCAATTAAAATTGTGGAATCTTACAACAGCTGTGTCAATCCTTTTCCGGTCTCTGATCCCCCTACCCAACGAGTCAATCACAAATATCTCTAATGTACTAAGTTTCACTGAATAGCACCACCAATGATCATCATGGATAAATGGCATAAACAACTACAAACAAAGAAAACCATATCTCAACACATGAACAACAAAAACAGGGCAAACAACGCAGATTAAAGGTAACTCAAAAAGTCAGCGGTGGCAATGTCTCCAAGTCCAAAATGATCAGAACGCAAATAAGTGTTGTAATTATGAACAGTAAAAACATGACGATTTTGTGGACGTCTCCTATAATCAGTAAGAATATGGTGTTGTAGACAATTTGAAATTCATCAATCCAAAATCAATTACACAAAATTTCTACAATCAAATATGTGATATATTAAATTTTATTTACCGCGTATAATGGACTAAAATGAATTCTCTTAACAACACCGGACAACCTTTTTTCAAAGTACATAAAGATTGTACAAGCAAATAACACCACCTACACGATCAAAATTTATCAAATTATTAACATAACCACGAACATTAAACACAAAGCAATCTCACATAATACTTACCATGTTATCAACGTATTTAATTGGCGCTAAAGTGTAAAATGAAGTGGTGCTCAAGGTCTGCCCAATTATTTCACATACAACCCTAAACAAATAAATATTATTCAATGAGAAACAATAAAGTTTCACCAACAACAAATACAATTCACAACAATTACCTATATACAGTGGTGTCTCTTACGCTGACTGCATTGTACAATTGCTCAACATCAACAGTACTGGTTGGATCACCAACAAAGCTGCGTAATAGGGGGATCAGCAATGGTACCACCTCCTATTCATCATCATCACCATCATCATCAATTTCAATACAAACACTTTGATGATGACTTCCTGAAACTATCTCATATTCATGCGCAGTTTTATCGTCCCCTCCTACTTCATTAAATGCACCTACAGGGTCTTCAGCTGCTTCGTCAACACCTTCTTCTTCAAATCTAGAATAACGTCCACCTGCAGGTTCTTCATCACCTCCAACTTCAGGTGCTTCATCAACTCCACCACCAACTTCTTCATCGGTACTACATGCGCCTTCTTCATTCAAGATTGGAGTTTGACAAATTTCAAATAACTCCCTCGTAAGAACTCCAATCTTGGCATTTAATGCTATGATATCTAGGTTGTTTTTCCTAATTCTCTCCTAGGCACATGCTTCCCATGTGCCGTCATTAGAGCTTTAATCATCATCATCAACCCTGGATCGTTCAGCCAACGATCCTTCACCCATCCCTCCGTCATCCATGTGGAAAGCAGCACAGATTTCGGGCAAATGCCGATCTTGCTTTCTTACAAACCACTCTAGATTTAACTACACCAAACACACACAACAAAATTTGTCAAATACAACAATCAATATTTACAAAAAACATATAACAAAGGTTGAAAGACTTACATCTCTGGTCTGAAAGATATGTTCAATTTTTTGGGTCCTTGAATTATACGAGAACCATCGCAATATGCGCGGGAACATCCTGTGAGAAGCATGACCATGCAAAGAAAGTCTTTCAACCGCTCAAGCCTACAATATCAAAATATTATTTAATGACACTTGTTTTACAATGTTCTCCATTCCATTAACATAAAAAACTAAAAATCAAGTTACCTGCAAAACTGCCACATTTCCCCTAAGACTGAGTGACTGTGCGATACCTCCTCTCATAATTTTCTTCATACATTTATTTAAATTATGTACAATATGTTTATGTACACCGGTGCACCAATCGTATAGACACAAACTGTCTAAGTCATCTAACACTGCACAAGGCATGTTACAAACATGCCTTGACTTCCTAGGAAAATAAAAAGCAACCAAACAAACTAATATATATAACCTACATACTACATCAACCTCAATGTTTTTATCATTCACAATCACATTAAACATGTCCGTCAAATCCTTCAAAGTGGTGGTTTTTGAATTAAACATTTCAGCAACCAATCCAACTACTGATTCATCAAAGGGAATCTCTAAACCACCTATTTCTAAACATGTGGTCATGAACACATCAATAATAGAAAATGACACCAATTGTTGACTAACTCTAAAACTATTGTCATGTCTGACCCACCTGCACACCATCACCTTCAATAATTTCAAATTGACCTCCATAGGGCTTTCAATATTCAAACACCACCTAAATGGAGTCATCCTAATATGCTCTACATGACCCTTTCCTAGTAAGCGATTCATTTCAATAATGATCGATGAGTCCATCGAGGTAAGCAGGCGCCACTACACAAAATGATGATAACTTATATTAATAACTAAAATTATGAGGATAACACATAATCTATAAAAGCAAAATTAAATTTTATCTTACAGTTCGTTTTTTGGCTTCCATTGCACCTGCACTAACAAAACAACAATCCACACTCGTTAAATCATTACGGTTACTGAAACACCAAAACGCCAATATACAAAATAGAGTTAGGGTTCGGGCATTTTGACTTACAACAAAAACACAACCACAACAACAAGGGAAAATAACAATGCTCCACAGTCACGTCAAAGAGACGGAAGTCCACAACAATGTTATGACACGTTAAACGGAACCAGGCTTCTAACAAGAGAGAAGATACAAGGATAGATGACACAACGACAGTGATCAAAGAACTCAAGACCGAATTCCACAACACTTTCACCACACGCAACATGGCACTAGGGTTCGAACGAGAGAGAAGATAGAACGATAGATCACACAACAACAGAGATGAAAGAAGTCTAGAGGTGAGAGCAAAACTACGAAAACCAAAAGCGTGAAACCAAATTCGTAAACTTTCCCTTCCTATTTTGCCCTCTCACTGATAATTTCTCTCTTCTTTTTTTTAATTAAATTTGGTCAATGAAAAGACGTCACGTAGCGTTGTCAAATTGTTGGCAAATAGCTGTTGTCAAATAAACTTTTCTGTATATATGGTCACTTATCCTCATAATTCAAAAGATTCCTTGGAAAAACTATCAAGATCAATCAATTATGGAAGTTGTAACTGATATATTTAAAATTGCATATTTCTTTTGTTTCTTAAAACTTTTATTTTGTATTAAAAAAATTAAAAATATATAAATGAAGTGCATATCTTCACATAACTTTCTGATATGTTTATATAAATTTTAATAAAAAAAAATCATCTCTAATACCTTTAAACTACTAGTTAATTTAGCAAAATGTTTGCTAAATTTTCTATTTTATGGGGAAAACCTTTTTTGTATAAACAGACGTAGAATCGCTTTAATTAATGGCGACACTTTGTCACTATCTATAATTTGTAAACTCAAATACTATATAGAAAGAAACCTATAAAAAGTAGTTTAAGTTTATTTCTAAATATTCCCTCTAATAAAGGAGAGAGACATATTCCAAACATCCTGGTGGACATTAATTAAAGGTACCAAATTTATATGGACAGCCATTACCTTCCCTCTGATACAAATTAATCCTCACATTAAGATTTCCTTAATATATATAAATATAAAATTAAATATTAATACAATTATTAAATAGTATAAAGCATTAATTAAATACATACATATTCTCTAACATCAATCAAATATACAAAGTATTAATTAAATACATACATATCTCTAACATCAATCAAATATACAAAACATTAAATAGGTTAAACCCCTTTAGTTGTCCCTTCTTTTTCACAGTACGATCCACGTCTTTAAAATCACCAATTGAGTCCTAAATAGTGTTAATTTAAATTAATTGGCCCCTGCCGTTAAATTAGGTTAATGGAGTTAAGTTTTGTTGACCTGAGATGTTTACGTGGCTAGCTTTTTTAAATGTGGCATTCACATAGTTCTGTACGTAGAATTTAAGAATATTTAATAATTTAAAATTAGGGATTTTTAATGTAAAATGTAATTAAGGTTTGTTGGTGGATTTTAAATTAACCCTAAACCCTAATTACATGGGGCAAAGCTATGCCGTCAGTGGTGCCGCCACCATAGTCTTGCCGCCAACCGTCTCACCGCCACGGCCAACCACCATGCTCATCTCGCCAGACCACCCAAAGCCATCACTTAACCTTAATCCGCGCCACTATCACGCCAACACCATTGTTGTTTATCTTCACAATCGTCGTAGAGACCACTCAACAGCCAACGAAATCGTTGCGAGAGACCTCCATCGCTAACCCCATCTTCCTTCAGCCTTCTTCAAGAACAACAAACCCTAAATCCCTAAATCGGAACAACAAAAAGTGGGGAAAGAAACTTGGAAAAGAAAGAAAAAAAAGCGAAGGAGAAAGAGATAGAAAAAGAGAATTCTTGTTGAAAACGACAACAAGGAATCGTACTTGAGAGGATCCTCCAAGAAGAACTTCAACTATGCAGCGTGCTGAGCAGAGGGCCACTCCAACGGGAATCTGCATGAACCCTCGTAGTCAAACCCCTACACGGGTAAACCCTCCAGCGACTGACCCGACAGCCTCTGCACTGCCGCACGACAGATCGCAGTTGCCCGACCGCAATCCCCAAGGCGCGACTCCAAGGCGTACAACGGGACCGACCCCGAAACCACCACCTTGTTGACGGATATGGAGCGTGGGAGAGGGATTTGATTGTGCTTTATCTTGGAGGCAGGGGAGTCGAGGAGCGTGGCGGGGCAGGGGCCAGGGGTGCGAGAGTCTTCGCGGAGGACAGTCTCCTCATCAGAGAGCTCATCGAGGGCGGCACAGGAGGCGAATCCGAAGAAGCCGACGAGGGAGATGGAGGCTGGATTTTTATGAATTGCCACGTATAAATGTCTCAAAATGCCACTTTTAAAAAAATTGACAAGTCAACTTCCAACCTCAAGCAAAAACATAACCCCTGTTAACCTAATTTAACGACAAGGACCCAATTGATTCAAATTAACACTAATTAGGACTCAATTGGAAATTTTAAAACGACGGGGATCAAACTGAAAAAACCTACATAAATAAGAACAACTAAAGGGATTTAATCAAATAAATATGGTTGATTAGACAGGAGAGGGTGATGAATACTTTTAAAATAATTAGAAAAAAAATAGTTCCAAAAATTTAAAAGAAAATGGAAAATTTTCATTTTATTGTGAGTGTTGCATGTCATCCTCAATTCTTTTTCAAATTAATAAACTTTTGTAATAATTTAAAAAATATTTTTTTTATTTGGATATTTAATCATCTTGTGTCCCTATAAACTATGTAATGTAGCATACGTTATTTATGCATTGATTTTGATATTATCTCCTTTAATAATCGGTTGTTTTATTTGTATTGTAAATATATTTTTGTACGTTAAAATATATAAATTTTACCTTAAAATAACATATGAATAGATACATTATAATACAATATATTAAATTAAAGTAAAGTTAAATTAACCAATATGAAAAGCATATATGTGCTTAAAGTCCAATTCGTGAGGAGCGTGTGCTTGTTAGTTTTCCCTTTGGTTCCAGATTTTGATTATAAAAGGCATGCACTAGTATGCTCCCTTCGCATCTATCACTGTTTCATTCTCCATTTTTTTCATCTAAAGCTTTTCTTTCTCTTCTCATTTTTCAATCCCACGTCTCTACAAAGTTCGTACCAGCTTTTACGAGGTACTCATGTTTCTCATTCCATTACCTCACTTTCTAATGAATGTTCAAAGTGAATACCGATTCACAATCACATCTTTCCATTCCATTTTTACCTTCGCCAATTTCTATGTTTTTTTCCAAATCTATCACTGGCTACGCGCATCCTTTTCTTTACCTGGATGGAAAGAAGAAAGAAAATTTGAGAAAATCCAAGGTTGAGACGAAAGAAAAAGAAATGTGAATCGTGTTGCTATTGTAATTTCTACGATCACATTCGTACACATTCTAGATCACTAACATTATGTCAATCTGGGATTCAAGACCTAAAGTATAATCATCGTGTTATTCTATCTCTGGACAAAAATATGATAATTTTGAATTTTAATTCTTATTTATAACTGTAGTTCCCTTTTTTTTTGTGAATTTTAACTTTTATGTTTAAAAGTCTTTAATTTTGATCAGATATTTAGTTTTACACGTGACTTTGAAACATATAACTTTCTAAGTGCGAGAGTGTGTATGTGTATGTAATAAATTTTATCATATATTATAATGATGGTTACTGTAATATATTCTGACATGACATCAGCTGGATTGGTTTTATACAGGTTTTTGTGTGGAGCCTTGCATCAGCTGACACTACTTGAAAGGAGAAACCTGTGATCGCAGCCATGTCTCCCCCCTCAGGGAACATCAATAACGGTTCTGAAAGGTATTGAACGATTAATTGCCTAATTTTTAATGAGTAAGACAATGATATATGAACTTGGTTCAATCATGTTTTTATGGTACAATCCTTTAATATTGGTGATTTTGAATGTGAGGTTTGGTCACCCTGCTTTTGTATCAGTGCTGCTGAGGTTAATTGGGATGAACTTGGATTTAATTTAGTTACCACAGATTACATGTATGTCATGAAATGTGCAAAAGGAGATAAGTTTTCAGAAGGATCACTGCTTCCTTATGGTAACATTGAGATCAGCCCTTCTTCTGGGATATTAAACTATGGACAGGTTCTTATGCCAGACAGCAGTGCTTAATGATTTATTAGATTTTATCAATAATAAGCATTGTGCAAAGAACTTGAAGCTAAGCCTCACAAATATGCAAACTTTGTGAATCTTCAGGGAATCTTTGAGGGGCTTAAGGCACACAGAACTGAAGATGGGCGTATACTTTTATTTCGACCAGATGAGAATGGTCTACGCATGAAGAGAGGGGCAGATAGAATGTGTATGCCATCCCCATCTGTTGACCAGTTTGTCAATGCTGTAAAGCAGACAGTTCTTGCCAACAAACGATGGGTATTCATTATTTTCTTCATCCTATTAATCTCTATGTTCTATGAAGCTGTTGAAAAACAAATTAAGCTTCAAATTGAAACAGGTGCCTCCTGTAGGAAAAGGGTCACTATATCTTAGGCCCTTGCTCATTGGAACAGGACCACTGTTAGGTTTGGCACCAGCTCCTGAGTATACTTTCCTTATTTACTGTTCTCCAGTTGGCAGTTACCACAAGGTCACCTTTGGATTTCCACATGTTTTACAATACAAGGAGAAAATTCTACTTACAACTTGTTGAAATTTCATATTCGAGAATATTTTCTTCTTGATTAATTAATGCAGGGTGCACTGAACTTAAAAGTGGAGGATAAACTATATCGAGCAATATCTGGGAGTGGAGGAACTGGAGGGATCAAAAGTGTCACCAATTATGCCCCTGTAAGCATGCACTACCGATACATCTATAAAACATGAAAAATGATACTTTTTCACACATAAATTTTTTATACTTATTTGACACTGTCTTTTCTTACCTATCTGTTCTGAATGGTTGATAATTTTACTTATCCCGAAATGAGAAGAAATCAAGTTAGAGGAAAAAGAACGTTAATCAAAACTTTGTTCCTGATTTATATGTCTTGATGAAAGTAATACAAATACAACAAAAAGCACGGTTATACTTAGACTGCTAAGTCAAATAATAGATCATACTAAAAGTTACCTCAGATTATAATTATGCTCTTGATAAAGTATATTATCCATATATGTTTTTGTGCCATAGGTTTATACTGCAATAACTGATGCAAAGGCCAATGGATTCTCCGATGTGTTGTTCTTGGACTCAGCAACAGGAAAATATATAGAGGAGGCATCATCATGCAACGTATTTGTTGTGAAGGTCTGAACATTATCTATTTGGGCATGCTATTAACAATTTATATATCCAAACCATGTGATAGTCTGAACAAAATTTGTTTAATTTAATCATATGAAGGGCAACACTGTCTCCACTCCTTCATTAGATGGAACCATCCTGCCTGGTATCACACGAAAATCCATCATTGAACTTGCCATTGATTTGGGTTATCAGGTATTAATTCATTTTCGTTCAATTATTCGAACGTATATTGATTAATCTTAATGGTTTCATTTTCTGCAAATTAACTTGCTTCTAGAAAATATACCTATTATGTTGGAGAATCTACCTTACCTATATTTCTACAAAGAAAAATGTTCTCAATATTGTATGCTTAGTTACTTACAGAGGGGGGCTTACTTGAATTATGTTCAGGTAATGGAACGTGCCGTATCAGTGGAGGAAATGCTAGTTGCTGACGAAATGTTCTGCACAGGAACTGCAGTGGTTGTTAACTCTGTTGCATCTGTCAGCTATAAGGAAACAACGTAAAAATTTCGCTTCAATTATTCTATTTCTTTTGTTTTCAATATATTACGTCAATTCAGATAATATGTACGCATTTTTTACACTTTTATATAGGATAAAATTATTTATTTTGTAATGATTATTTTCAAACTTAATCTTATTCATTAATATGATGATTTTTCAGTAGATGTCAACTATAAAAGTATAAAATTCAATTTTTTATACTAATAAGTATCATAATTCAACTATTTATTTAAAATATATTCTCTCTTATGTCTTTACCATTGACCAAATGCAGGAGGGATTACAAAACAGGGCCAGAAACATTGTCTGCAAAATTACGCAAAACACTGGTTGGAATTCAAACAGGGTGTCTTGAAGATACAAAGTCATGGACAGTCACAATCTCTTAAATGAAGATAACTTCTGTTTCATCCTAACAAGTTATTATTTGAAAGTCATTTTTTTAGTTTATTAATGTAATAAAGGTTTCTAGTTCTCTTATTGTAATAAAGGTTTGAAGTTCATCAACTGTGTAATTCTATTGTGCATTTTTTTCTCTCACATTTATTTGTTCCTTATTAGTTGTTATTAATAAATGAATACATTTTAGTTGTTTATGTTTCAACTGAAGGAATGGTGAATGGGTTAAAATGAAATGGAATGGACTGAAATGTAATATAATAAAACATTATCATTGTTTATAAATATCATATAATAAAATGAAGCATAAAGAATCCATCTCTATTCTTTTAAACTCGAGTAAAAGAAAGCAAATTTTGAAACTGGAGTAAAAGAAATCAAATAGAGGTAAAATTCACTGGTTCATATTATATTTCATTTTTATTTTACCAATTCAAATAACAAAAGTGAACCGAACAAAAGCAAAAAAGAAACTAAAAAATTAAAGTGAAGTGACAAGGAATGCAATAAAACAATAGAATTTTGTTTCGACAGTGAAATAACGTTAGGGTTAATCATTTCTCATTCGAGATATTGTCTACTTTGGAGTATGTACTCTGTTATGATTTTATCCTTAATAGGAGTCAGAGGATAAAAGGAGAAATGAGTATTTAAATTGTATTTGTCCTCGATTCCTAAACAATATGATACTATTGAAAGTGATAGGCACATAAGTCCCTTAATCGAGGTTTAAGAAAAATGATTGTTCATCCTCAATTGGGGGCTTATTTACCTCATGGTGGGTGCCACTATTCTGATCTGGAGGTGTTGTCCACTTTGGAGTTTGTGCTTTATTACAGTTTTGTCCTTAAAAGACATCTCATAGGGTTGAAGGAGGAAAGAGTATTTAAACTATCTTTGGTCTCGATTTCTAAACGATGTGAGACTATTAGGTGTGATAGGAACATAAGCCCCTCAGTCAAGATTTTAGGGGAATGATTGTTCAATCTCAATGGAAGGCTTAAGGGATTGATGGTTCATCTTGGAACCTCATTATCAATCCCACTATGGGCATATAATGTTCATACATGAGTGCGAAATTTGCCTTCTACATCATGTGCTTAACGTCAGACTACAAAATAGCCAACGTAAAAATTTATCCGGTGGCATTGTTGTAAATGAAATCACCTCTTAGACGTTGGCTATCTCCTCCACCAATGTCATATTCCCTTCAACGTCAGCTTTCTCTACCCACCGACATTATATCCTATGTATAACTATGTTGGAATTATTAAAAATTGAACCGAAAAAACGTTTGGCTACTAAAGTACCATTTTAAACGTTGAGGGCGAGTAGGCCGACGTATAAATGTGTTTAATTTAGTAAAATATTGAGTGTGAAAGTGAAAATCTAAACCCATTAAACGTCATATGCCCAAAAAATAGACATTTAATGGGTATAAGACATAGGACAACATTTGTGTCGATGTCATATGGACTCAAAAAGTTAAAAAAGCAATATTAGCCATATTGTTTCTTCATGCTCTATCTTCCAGGTGAACTAGGAGCTTTGTTAACAAGTGCGAGGAAGAACAAAAGTTGATTTTGGGTCATTTACCTCAAATGTATGTGTTTTCGATGTCTTGGTTTGAATTTTATTTTAGTTTTAATCAATTGATTTCGTGTTTTCATGCAGTGATGTTTTGAAGGAGAGTTGAAGCTTCCCCACTTCCAACAGTGGCGGCGAGGAGCTCGATACTAACCATCGGTGGCGACGACGAGTCTGTCACTCTCCATTGTTGGCAACGACTCCACTCTACTCTCTAATTGCGACAACGATCTTCGACCCTCCAACAAGGTTAGTTTCTTGGTTTACATATACATTGCAATGTACTAATTGGTTATTGGATATGGATTTTTAGTTTTCCTAATGTACTTTGTGTCTTGTTTCTTGTATGTGTCATTGGTTATGTTTGTCTTCTTCATTATTGTTTTTATGTTGGAAAATTTTTTTAGTTTGATTTTTGCCATTTTACTTTTTTATTAAATTTTTAAAATATTTGAGGTATGAAATGAAAGTTAAACACTAAGTGAAACTTAGTTCTCAATTAAGATTTAACACAAATAATTAAATTTTTAATGTTTGTATTAAATCTTAAATTGTCTTATTGGACAATTTAAAAGAGTTATTTTTCATAATTTGCTAGGATGAGTACGCTGAAGTTTATAGATAAATTTGAAAAAAAATTGGTTAAGATCATTTTGTATTATTCTTTGGATACATACTTGATTGTCAATTGACACCGACCTTTAACATAACCGACAATTTTCCCCTCCATTTTTCATTCATAGAAATTTGCATCTTGTAGTGCAGGTCGTGTCGCTTAGCGCATTAATGACAACCAAAATGGGTTTGGCGTCCAGGTGCACTAAGCGGCAGAACCTATACCGCTAAGTGCACATGAACGCAGGGTCCTCTTTTGGCCATCATTAATGAATGTCAATTTGGCTGAGGGTCGACGTCATTTGACATCGCTTTTTAGTCCGACATCAAATTGACGTCTTCGACTAAGACATCAAAGTTTGGATTGACGTCAAAGGTTGAAAATAATGGATGTCGAAATTCATTTTTGTAGTAGTGATATTGGGTTCGGATTCTAAATTTGACAAGACCTGTGGCAGAATCCTGAAGGCTTGTTTATCATGCAGGTTGGTCTAAATAGGGGAAGATTCATTTGCAAAAGACTCTCTAATGCTTAAGTAAGAGTTTCTTGGATTTGTTTAATGTATGAGTGAAAGTAAGAAGAGTGATTTAGTGAATGGTATGTTCCTATTCTAGCTCCTTATATGGAATTAGGAGAATACTAATGTTATTCTTGGGCATCTTGGTAATAATAGTTAATAATCAACTCATAAAGCATGGTTGCAACGTTTATATGTAATAAATGCTCATTCATTAGTAAAAACTGCTTAACTTTAATTAAAAGTTAAAAGCCTTTTTCTTGGATTGGGTATCGATATAAGTTGGGTATGTACATAAGTCTCCCAAGCTCGAAAGTTTTATCATGTGCAACAGACATTTTCGATTGATATTCGAACCAAATTTCATCTGAGTTATTGAGAAGGAGTGACAAACTTTATTATGGTGATGATCGACTTGTTTAGTCGAATTGACTTTTATATGCAGATGGGTTGCTAGCTGGCCATGCTTTGAATGACCAACTTTGATCAAAGTGACATATGTTGTTTACCCTTAAGGGTTATAGTTACTGATCTTGTAGAATCGTCTAGAGTGGCTTCATTATTTTGACATTCTTTTATCTTCTCAACCTGACTCATCAACTTGGTCACCTTACCCATCTTTTCTTTCTCCAGGTCACTAAGTTTCTAAGATAATTGGACCTTACTTACCTGAAGTGAAGAGTGGCTAACGAAGTGAAGGTTGAAGAAGTTCTTGTAGTTGAAGTCTCTTTACAGAGTACATCTTTAGCTTTATAAGTACAAGTTATAAGAGCAACCATGCCTAGATCTTTTGGACCAAGAACTAGAGACCTTATTTGCTTAAGGAGGATGATCAACGATTTAGTGTTTTTCAAGGCGTTATTCTTGAGCAAGTAAAAGAGCTTCAATTTCTTCGATTGTGGTGAACACAAGAGGTGATAGAAGTAACGAAGTTATTATAATCCTCGGATAAGCCATCAAAGATAGCTCAATGTGGTCCTCAAATGAAAGGGGTGCCCTAACAACTACAAGGTTGTCTACTATTTTCTTATATCAAGAAGATAAAATGACAAGGACATATCTTTCTTGGGAGTACAAAGTTGAACTTTAAGCTTTTTAATCTTTGCACCGTGAGACGCAAAATAAAGAAAGGAATGAGAGTTGTCATTGACACTAATAACTAGGAAACTATAAGTTAATCTTGTTGATCGAAATTGGCAAAAGCGGGATTTATAGTGCAACTGATTTAGTCTTCTAATGCGAGAAACTTGGTTTGAATTGATATTATAAAGGAAATGATTTTATTATAACTATAATATTAAAAGAGAAATATTTTTAAAGCATTGCTTTTAGGCTTAATACCACTTTTGGTCCCTATTTTAATCAACTTTGTTCAATGTGAGACTTACTTTTTTTTTCGTGTTAAATGTGATTCCAATTTTCGTAATTTATGTTCAATTTAATCATTTTTCATGACATTGTCTAAATCATTAACGCTAGATGAACCATGTATACTACATGTCAGTTCGTGATTTTTTTAATTTTTAAAAAATATAATTTTTTTATTAAATTTTTTTCAAATTTTTCTTAATTTTAGAAAGTTGTTTACATGTCAAGTCAATATTGTGACAATGTTAGTATCATAGGTTAAGTCAGTTTTAGTGTCATATGTCAAATCAGTATATATGTCATGTGTCACGTCAGTATCAAAGTCACATGTCAATGTTAATGTCATGTGTCAATATTAGTGTCATGAGTTAGTGTCTTGTATTCAATTCAATTTCATTTTTTTTTGTTCAATTTAATCCCAAATTTTGTTAATTCTTTTCAATTTAGTTCCAATTTTAAATTTTAGAAGGAAAATCTTCATTGTTTTTAAAATTAAATTAAAAATTCTTCATTCTATTTAAAATTAAAAGAATTTCATTATTTTAAAAATTAGAAGGATAATTCATCATTATTTTTAAAATTAAAATGAAAATTTTTCATTTTTCTTAATTTTAAAATTCTTCATTATTTTTAAAAGTAGAAGAAAAATTCTTCATTATTTTTAAAATTAGAAGGAAAATTATAATGTATTTCTAAAATTAGAAGCGAAATTTTAATTCATTTGTAAAATTAGATGAAAATTCTTTGTTATTTTTAAAAGTAGAAGAAAAATTCTTCATTATTTTTAAACCAACACTAACCCTACCTTTTACATGTAAAAAAAATCAAACATAAATCTAATGATTATATTCCAATAATATAAATAGATTTGGTTTAAAAATAATAATAGCAATATTTAATAAATATGTGAATTTTAATAAAAAATTAATTTAATCTTATTTTAGAAAGGGACAAAACTGAAACTAGATTGAGCAAAATTAACAAAAATTGAGATTTAATTGAACAAAATTATTGAAAATGTAGACTCGATTGAATATAAGATACAAACACGTGGCATTGACACTAACTCGTGATACTAACATTGACTTGACACATGATACTGATATTGACACATGACACAATATTGACTTACAGATGAACAACTTTTTTTTTAAATTAAGTAAAAATCTAAAATAAATAATGAAAAATTTTAAAAAAAATCATGTGGACAACAAATGTAGCACACACGTGGTTACATGTGGCACACACGGTTAATCTGATGAAAAAAGGTCAAATTGAACATAAATTACGAAAATTAGAATCACATTGACTACTCGAAAAAAATGAGTCTCACATTAAACAAAGTAGACGAAAATAGGGATTAAAAGTGGTATCAAGCCATTATGTTTATTAAGAAACCAATTTACCTCCTTTTTTTGTTCAAATGCAAATATTTTGTTCTACAATGATCCTATGAACTTACACTACAATGGAATGAAACGTTAATATATACATGCATAATCTATAAAAAAAAAGATAGTTAGATTAATTTATGTAAGAAGGGTTGTCAAAACATTCTATCTCTCCATGATTTTGTTAGATTGTTGCTCTGCTAAAAAGAAAGTGTGGCAAATTGATATACTTTGAAAATTTTGTTCCATCTTTTACATGGTATTTGGTTCAGTGGACCTATTATACAGGTAGATAGAATTTGATAAGAAAAACATGTTGATAAAAGAACTAATTTTGTTTATGTTTGTTTCAAACAATTTGAGTAGATTTGTGAGCGCAAAAATGAGAGAAAGCAAATGTCGATTCTCGCAGCTATGAATAAAGAAGGCAAGAAAGACAAGTTAGCAAATGTGACATTACACAATTTCCCTCCATTTTCATCAACTTTTGCTACTCTCTTTTCACCTCTACACCATGCAAGAAATTATGTCATGCACTAGACATAGAGTAAAGATTTATTCACTTTTAAATAAGGAGATAAATGAAGTTTTAGAAATCTCAATTAAAAAACCATAACAAAGGTGGTTAAATAGTTACATTTATCTTCATAGTACAGTTCTTATTGTCATTCATTTGTGAAAAAATTACTTCTACCTACGATACGTAAAGTTGGTGTTGTGTTGGAATCACACTCATAGAGTGTGATTTCATAAGGTAACCATGACTAGTGCTGATTTTGATGTACAAGAGAATTTATTTTGACATAAATATCAATAAGTTTGTTATTTTTTTTATTTTAAATATATATATATATATATATATATAATCACTCTTGTGTATTATGAGTTGTTCACCATACATAAAATTTAATCTTTTAGACTATTTTTAATTTTAAGTTTTAGTTTAATAAAGTGCTTATATCATTTCATCACATTCTTTACAAAGTAGATAAAATGAGTTAAAAAGTAAAATTATTAATTTGAATCATCAACTTATATCAATTGTTGTGTAAAAAGAGATAAAGATTTAGAGTTGGATTTATTGAGTTAAATATAAAAAAGAAAAAGTATATATACATTAGACAAAAAAAAATTTTTATCAAAGAAGGTTTTATTCCAACATCACTGAAAGAGAGGAATACTTAGAGAGAAAGTATACAACTTTTTTATTATTTAAAAAATAGCAAAAAAAAATTATGATACCTTGCATTTTCTTTCCTTGTATTTTTCCTCAAAAAGGAATAGAAGATAGAAAGCAAAACTCAACCAAATTAGGAAAGATTATAAGAATAAATCTAAAATTACGCCGTCTGTGGGGATCGAACCCACGACCACGTGGTTAAAAGCCACGCGCTCTACCACTGAGCTAAGACGGCTCACGTTATAAGATCTTCTCAAGAAGCTATTTATTAAATATTATAAACTTAATTGCTTTTTCTTTCTTTGCTTGAGCCATTATCATCTTAATCTGTATTCATATCGTTGGCATTTTAAGGTTAATTTCAATTTTCATCTTTAAAGACTATAATTATTCATTTTAAGTTATACTAATTTTATCATTACTTTTTTATATAATAACGAGTTGCATTTGAAAGTGTTGGTAATTTCTTTCAATGAATTTTGTGGTGTGTCCTATAAAAAGTTTATGTGACACTTATATATTAATTCGAGTTTTTAATGAATAATTCTATAGTTTCTAAAATATTAAACTATCTTTTGTAACATTTTTATTTCGTAGAAATTATATGTATATTTCATGTTGAATCTAATACTGTTATTATAATATATATACTAATGTTAGACGTCTCACTTATAAGTTGGTTTTATTTTAAAATTTTAATATATATTTTTATCTATAAATATTAAGTGTGGAAATAGAGAGAATTTGATATACATTGTCCGATAAACTCAAATCCCAATTAAAATATATTTTATTAATCGTATAAAATACTATCGCATTTTATAAATTTAAATATTTCTTATTAACAAATTTGTTTTTATTGAATGTTTAATATGTTTTTTATTTTCATTTAAGTATTTTATTGTTTAATTATTTTTATCAATATGATGACCTAACTAGTATATTATGTCTTTTTATGTAATTCTTTGATTGATTTGTATTAAAATTTTCAATTTACTCCAACTCATAAATCAATTTATTGTAAGGGAAATAAACAAATTGACTGATAGGTTAAAAAAAGAATGAAAATATAACAAATTAGTCTATAAGTTGAAAATAAAAATTAAATATGTTGTTTGACCACAAAATCAAACAAGAAATGATCAAAATAAATTTATTTAAAATAATTGAATAAAACTAAGTCAAACTTGTAAAACTTAACGAATTAAAAAAGAGGGTAAGTGTTGAAACTGAATGAAGTTTGAGTAGGTGGATAATGTAGCCGTTGGCGGCCGGACAAATATATATTCTTTTATCCCAACAATATCAAGGAACCTACAAAGTCACCAACTTTTCTTTTTCATCATAAAAAGGTCAATGTATTTTAAATATATATGTATTTATGAAGGGTTAAGATAAATTTATATATGTTGAAAAAGAGGGTAAGTGTTGAAATATCTTTCTATTATCCTTTAAATAACTATTATTTTAAATTAAAATAATTTTATTGTTTTATTCTTTTAATGTTATCTTTTTAATTAATATAATTACCTACAGTAAAGAAAACACATCTGACACGTGTTCTGACTAGTTTTATTAGTATGGTTTAAGCACAAAATTTTCAGGAAAGAAAAGTAATTGCGGAAACAAAATCTAATGGAGAAGTTTGATACGTATCATGTCAAACGAAGAGGATTTGTGGCATTTTAATATCAAAATAATTTCGAAAACAAAAACTAGTGAAGTCTTCTACGTCAAACAAAATTAAATGGGGATATTGATGTAAATATATTAATTTTTCGAAAATTGGAGAAGTTATTGCATGCTATATATATATATATATATATATATATATATATTATCATTGGAGACACAACTTCATTGCTTGCATCAACTTTTGCTCTCTGCTTTGCAGGAAAACCCCAGTTCCCAACCATGACTCTCCATTCTGTTTCAGGGAACTGTGAACGAAATTCAGAAAGGTACAATATCACATCAAATTTTCCATCAATTCAAACATGGTATTTTTCTTTTCTGTTTTTTATGATAATATTCCTCATTCTAACTCCTTAACTTTGTGTCTGAAAAAGCGGTGTTGATGTTGAAAACTGCACTGACATAAACTGGGATGAGCTTGGATTCAATCCAGTTCCGACAGATTTCATGTATGTCATGAAATGTGCAAAAGGAGACAACTTTGCTGAAGGATCCCTCGTTCCCTTTGGAAACATAGAGATCAACCCTTTTGCCACGATATTAAATTATGGACAGGTTAAAACAACACTGTACCTGCTTCAATTCATCAGCTTCTATCAATCATACAATGTTTGCACAATCCACATTAAGCATGTTCTGATCAAATTCTAGCTCAAGCCTCACAAATTACTGTAACTTTTCTTCAGGGAATCTTTGAGGGGCTTAAGGCATATAGAACTGAAGATGGGCACATAGTGCTGTTTAGACCAGAACAGAATGCCCAACGAATGAAGATAGGGGCAGACAGATTTTGCATGCCATCCCCATCCATTGATCAGTTCATTAACGCTGTAAAACAGACAGCTCTTGCCAACAAACGTTGGGTACTAATTTCTTCCTATTTATCTCCAAAGTTTAATGATGGTGACTAATCTGAAACAAGGTTTGAACCTTAATATAGTACATAAACTATTTACCTTTTCACTACTACTGCATAGAATACTTAACCAGTATAAAAATCTTCTATCTTTTTTTTTTTGTTTTTGTCTTTTCCCTGTAAGAAGTTGAAAAATAAGTTGAACTGATCTTCAAATATGAAACAGGTGCCTCCACTAGGGAAAGGATCGTTGTATATTAGGCCATTGCTCATGGGAACAGGAGCTTCTTTAAGCGTGGTTCCTGCACCAGAGTACACACTACTTGTTTATTGTTGTCCTGTCACTAACTACCACAAGGTCTGTTACAAAGAATCGATTTTATTATAGAGAAAATATTTAATGAAATTTCATATCAAGACTAAATTTCAATTTTATGACAGGGTGCACTGAACTTGAAAGTGGAGAGTAAGTTTTATCGAGCAATATCTGGCACTGGTGGAACCGGAGGGATCAAGAGTGTTACCAACTATGCCCCTGTAAGCATATCAATGCCATTGTACCACTTTTCTCTAATTTAGTGAAAGCGGGTCCATTTTGCTTATATATGCTGCTGGTAATACAAGAAATTGATGTACAGTTAGTCAGACAAAATCATAAGGCATATTATAATCCCTTAAACGAATTTCGCTCTTCATTGACTGTGTATATGCATTGTAGGTTTATGCTGCAACCACTGCAGCGAGGGCTGATGGATTCTCTGATGTCTTGTTCTTGGACTCTTCAACTGGAAAAAACATAGAAGAGGTTTCTGCATGCAATGTGTTTGTTGTGAAGGTAAACCAACAACCTTACTTTAATATTCCAGAATAGATTGTTATCAAGACACGTTATAGAATGAACAACAAAATATTATTGAAGAAAACAACATAATAAGATAACCCAATTTGATCTTTATTTGTACTTCACATTTTCCTTTTTATGTTGTGAAGGGTAATAGTATCTGCACTCCGGAAACAAATGGAGCCATTCTGCCTGGGATCACACGAAAATCCATCATTGAAATTGCCTTAGATTTGGGGTATCAGGTATTAATTTTTCGTAAGCTTTGAAATGCACCCTATTAATGATTTCGCAATATTTGTTCGGTTACTAAGAATACGAATACTTGAATTATGTTTCAGGTCATGGAACGTGCCATATCATTGGAGGAGATGCTAGATGCTGATGAAGTGTTCTGCACAGGAACTGCAGTTGTTGTCAACTCTGTTTCATCTGTAACCTTCACGGAAACAAGGTAAACTGTGTCCATGCTGATCATTAATTAATGCTCACTCTATTAAAATTTTATTTGTTATATGACGTGTGAGATTAAAAACATTGTTAAAAGAAAGTTCGATTTTTCAGTAGGAATTTGGTTACTGGTCCGTTATCTTTCCTAATATTCTTGAAAATTCCCAACAACTAATAATTGTTGTACTAACAAATTGCTGATAATACTGATAATGCAGAGTTGAATACAAAACTGGAGCAGAATCATTGTCCCAAAAACTGCGGAAAATACTAGTTGGAATTCAAACTGGGTCTATGGAAGACTCAAGGGGCTGGACAGTTCGAATAGATTGATCGATTTGCACAACTTGCCCTATGGCTTGACTCGGATTTTTAGCTATGCGGATATGCACGAAACGTGCCTCACTTCTATTTTCTTTCTTTTTTTTTCTTTCCTTTTCCCCTCCCAATACGATGTTGACTCGGATGTATTATTGGGAGAGGAAAATATATTGAAAATAAATGAAAAGAATAACTATTTTGCACAATATAATAAAAATAAAAAGAACTTCATCATACTTCATCTTTTTGATAGGTTTCTAATAACTTAATATTCCAACTACTGGTATTAGTTTTGCTCGCCTTAGTTGCACGTCAATTTGCCAGGAAATCACAATACTCATTTTTTTTTTGGTACATTTAGACTTTGAAGTGTGTATAATCTTAAATCTTAAATGTCGCCTTTCTAGCTTTTTAGAAGCATTCGTTAACGCTGACGACATTCTAATGCGATTGAGTAGACAAAAAAATTGAAGGCCTGATTCGACAGTGTATTTATTCATCTCATCGATCCTCAAAAATAACTTTTGGTTACACATGAGAAAAGAAAAAATGCAATATACTAATGAGAAAAGCATGCCAGCTAACGAAAGATGAAGAAGTTAAAGACAATCGTTATGAACAATGTCAGTCTCTTTTTCTAACAAATATAGATAAATAACTACTTTATCAAACTTCTACGCTTGATACTTCTTACTATTCAGAAGCTCTATGAACAAATCATTCCAGGTATCTGTAATTCCAGGTAAGCACCAGTGCATGCAATCATCATGTTTTTTCCCTCCAGCTGAAGCAGGGTGTGCATCAGCCCTGAACTCACTCATGTGAGTGATGTCCAAAATAATGAAATCAGACCCCTCGAGAGCCTTATAGAGGTGATCATTCACAAGCCGAGTCTCCACATTTGTCCCATTATTCTTCACGGAGAAAAGTTCTTCTACCTAAAAGAGCAACAAGCAACAAAACTTCCTAGGTCAACTTACTAGTAACAATTTAGCATGAAATTATCACATCACGTATGTCACTCATTGGATGACTGTTCTAGTAAAAACATGCTTAAAAAGATAATTGACTAAATGAACCACCTGCTCTATCGACAAAGGTCCATCCCTTAGACAGGAACCACCCTGATCCCAATCTCCTCCTTCAAAGTGTCTGGGTGATTGAGTACGAAAAAATTTTACTGCACCAGGCCGTGCATTTTTCTCCACATACTTTATCTGCAAACAAACCACTTTCTATTAAATATGCTGATCAATCACATACCCACTTAAACTAGGTGTAATTTCGTAAGTGGATTGGTGAAAGTATAAGGGATCAGACTAATGTAGAAAATCTTCTAAAAGTAATCATGACAGTTTTACAACTCAATCCTGAACACTTCATCCATATATGAAACTCAGACCCATACATTGATGGGTAAAAGCATTATGGAACTAAACATACAGAGTTCAGCATGAGCAAACGCACTAAAGTCAGTTAACAAGATACCACGTACGTAATTGTTTCATACTTACGTTAACTTAGAGCCATAAATTACAGAAGTTCCTATTTCCTACTACTTCCACTACCATTATAGTGTAATAAAAAGTAAAGACATTACCATGTGCTCCAAAACCATATCCAGGCCTTGATCTGGACGTATTGGAGGGATTACCGGCTGGTCATTCTTGAAGAAAAGCATGGGGAACTTAACAGGGTCAAATTTTGAAGGGGCCCACCACCTGTTTACACAAACCAGATAAAAAAAACTAATATCCTCTCGTATACTTTTAGTTTTCCAAAGAACAGTAATAGCACCAGCTTATACAAAGGAAAGTGAGGAGCAAGCAGTAAAAAACATAAAACTCAAAAGGTATTCTTCAATTGTTGAATTACCAGCAACAACTCCGGAATCAACTCAACCCAAACAAAAGAAAATAACAACCAAGCAGATACATGAAAGACATTAACGTATACGCATTGCTTAAAAGAAACCAGATAAAAGTCATGGGCACTGATGAAACCAGATAATAAAACTGACACAGATACAGCTTAAGCCTTGCAACCCATTGAGGAAATTCAAAAATCAAGTAAATGCACACACAAGAAGACATTCCAATGTAACAAGACAAAATCATAGGACAAAAACATACTTCTTTCCCACTCATTATTTTCAAAGATCAAATAACGAATGGGAAAGTGCTACAAATTGCAATATATGCCCCATTTACAGAAAGAGACTATAGAAACATTCTAGTATTACCAGTGTCCCGTGTTAAAAATTAAAATATCGTGGAAACTCAGAGCCTTTGCCCACGTGCTGTCTGGAACATCAACATCAACTCTATATCCCTCTTTGAATCCAAGAGTTTCTAAGGCACCACCTTTATCACTAGCGGACCAGCTGCATCAAACAGAAGAACAACATCAATAATAGTTAACAATGCTCAACAACTAGAACCATATAAGGGGAATTTATAAGTGTTTTTTCAAAATTTATTTGAGTTTATCCATGAAAATGGCTTATGACATGTTCATAAGTTCATTTTAGCTTGTTTCAATAATCTCTTCATACTAACTAGCGAAGACAACTTATATATGAAAACAATTTATCTCCATTTTGTCTTCAATTAAAAAACAACTTAACAGTCTACAATGGTCTTTTGTTACGAATAATGAAAGCAATGAGGTTAGGACCCAAGATAGTGAGGACATCTCCCCTGGGCTATGAGCAAACCATTCAACCAAGTTAACAACAGAATCAACCCAAAACAACCTTAAAGCGTCATGTTTGAAGATTTTTCTCACATGCTTCTCAACTTTTCCATTTCTACCTAATGTGAAAAACTTCACATTCACATTTGCAGTCGAACACTTGACACTAATTATATAACAGGACATAATATAACATAAACAATGACATCTGAAAAAATAATAATAAACCGAAAATCCTAGAATCCGTACATAAACACTTTCACATGAAAACTGCGCAATCCATGTCCTCGTATAGAAACAGCAGATCATTTGAAACAAGACCCAGAAGAAAACAGGCGTGAAAAACAGGAGAGGAAAGAGTAATGAATGAGAAAAACGCAAGCTTACCTACCATAACGAGCGAGAAGATTGGTACGGTGATAGGCGATGGTGAGATTGTAAGCGAGGAAGGTGAATCCACGGTCAGCCCCAGCGGGGCGCCACTTCTTGACTTGTCCCTCGGAGGCACTCTTGAGAGAGCAGAAGAGAGACACAAACATGTTCCTGTTGAGCGAGTCCCCGACAAACCCTGCACTGCTGAACACCCATTATTGACAATCCCAAACAAAAGAAGAGAGAGAAAGTGAGAAGGTATACCAATGGCGGTGTGAGTGTGAGCGCGGAGGAAGTTAAGGGGATGGAATTGGGGGAGATCGCAGTGGCGGGGCTGCCAGCGCCAGGTGGGGAGAAGAGGGGCGTTGGATTTGTTGGCGGAGAGGCAGTTCCAGCCCTTGAAGATCTCCTTGCAGGTGTGGTCGTAGGTTGGAATTCTGGGAGGATGACTGATCCATTTTCCGTCGGAGAAATTGCAGGAAGCTTGGGTGTGTTTGTGGAAGGTGGGAAGAGAATGGGCAATGGAAGGGGAGGAGGTGGTTCTGAATTGGGAGAGAAGGAGGAAGATGGAAGTGAAGCAGAGAAGAGAGAGAAGAGGAAAGAGAGGAACTTTCTTCTTGGGGCTTTGCGAATAAGCTTCCCTTGTGGCCATTCCAATGCCAGATGAGCTAACCTCCTTCATCCTTCTGCATCTCGCTTTTTCTTCTTTCTTCTCTCCAACTTTTGCAGTTGTTCAATTTCCTTGCCACACTTCTTCTTTCATAATCCTGTTTTTGGCATACACTCCATACATTCTCATGAAGTGAAAGTTATATATCCACAAGACATTATTAAATTTTAGGTTTACCTAAATTTTAATTACAACTTATTTTTAATTCAATTCTTCGTTAAATTTTGTTTTGTTAAGTATTTATTTGTATAAGTATTCTATCATTTAATCTTTAACTTGATGACATAATATAATTGTATGTTTCTTTCTTTCCTTTTTCTTAATATTTTTTTACTTATTGATTAATTCATTTTTCTCAAATAAAAACAAATTGATCATCAAAATAAAGAAATTGAAAAAAAAAATTGTTTAATAAGTCCAAAACATAATTATTGTTTTTACGAAAGTGAATATATTTTGTAAAGATTTTTCAAACTCTTAGTTAGGGATGACAATTTTACCCGTGGGCATAGTATCCGCGAGTAAAATCCACAGTGGGTAGTAACTATCCGCGGATATTTACTACCCGCGGATAACAGGTAGTGGGTATTTTAATACCCGCTTCTAAACGGGTCGGATACGGGTAGTATATTACTCGCTACCCGCAAAAAATTAAAAAAAATATAATTTATATATTTTTTAATTAAATTAATTAAAAATAAAATAAAATTATATTTTATTAGGTTAAATTTAATTAAAATTAATTTAATTTATATTTAATTTATATTATATTATATATATATATATAATTTTTTTTTGTAATTTTATTTAAATTTTATTTTAAATATGTATTAAATATTTTTTTTGCGGGTATCCGCGGGTACCCGCGGGTATTTTTTAAATGGGTACCCGACGGGTAGCGGATCGGGTAGCGGGTACAATTTTATCCGACGGGTCGGGTTGCAGGTAGGTACTACCCGTGCCCGACCCGACCCGTTGCCATCCCTCTCCTAGTAAAGATTCTTTACTCTTCATACCGAAATGTTTGAAGTCCACATCTCTTTAAGACATCCTTGAGGGAGTGTGTATGCAAAAAACACTATGTCCAAGTTAATAGATAGTAGTTAATTTTTTAATGATGAACGTTAATTATTTACCTTAATGGTTGTACTAATTATATGTTTGTGAGTCTTCACCTATATGGGCCTAGGTGGGCTCAATAGCCCATTTACCTCATGAGTCAGTTGTTTGTTTCAGATTCTGCTAAGTTAGAGTAGTATTCCATTAGTCTGAAAGGTAATCGAACATATCGACTTATGGCAGATAGTAGTGATCATACAGGCCAACTTGTGACCGGGTAGAAACAATGATGCAGGTAAGCTTGTGGTCGGGGTAGAAACGATTAGGTGATACCTAGCCTTCGACAGGTGGCACCTAGTTTTGGTAAGCAACACATAATCCTCAGCAAGTAACACATAACTCTCAGTATGTGGCACCTAGCTCTCGATAGACGTCGCGTGGTTCTAATAGATAACACTTGGTTCTGGTAGTCTACACTTAGTTATGGACGACAGGTAAGCAACAACACCCCGTGTGTTATGGCCTAATTTGTCTGAAGACGAATGTGATTAATATTTATAAGGTCAAAGAAAAATCGATCACTACAATTATTATTAACAAAATTAAATAAAATACTTTAAAAAAAGTTTTTTAAAATGATGTTTTACTTTAATAAAAGTTTGATTGAAAACATTTAAATTTATAAAGTAATGAAAATTTAATTAAATTTAAAGTTTATAATAATTAGATTAGACCTGTACTTAGAGTCATTTCTAAGGTTTAATAATGTATTTTATTTTCAACTTTCGTAGCTTCACCAAATCTATCACTCACTCTTTTCTTTTCTTTTTTACATATTTGCAAGTGTAATTTAAAATCTCAAGCTAAATTTTATATAATTTAAAAATCTTTAACTTATTTCAAGTTTTGATGTTTATATTTTTCAAATCTAAAAAAGATAAATAACGAAGAAAAAATTGAGAGTGGATTAAGAATAAGACAATGAAAATAATTTGCACAATGAAAATAATTTGTACAATACTATATAATATACAAGTACATGGTAACAGATATCTTTATTTTCATGGATCTAAGTTTTCGGTAGGAAGGAAAATTCATTTTACTTTAGTTAATAATACTCATAATTAGATATTCAAGTAATATCTTAAAATAAGGTTAATATAGAAAACAGTCTGAGACCTAAATATTAAAGCTAGTTAATGTGCTTAGTTGCAATAATATATATTTCAAATACAAGCAAATAAAATTCAACTTTTAAAATGTAAATATTTAATAAGTTTACTTAAAATTAATATTGATTCATGATTAAAATCACATTGACATATATTATTGCTCAAATGTAATCAAGACAATTATTTACACATACTTAAGTATTATGTAAGGTTTTTGCACGAAAGTAGGCAAATATGCCCTATTTATTACCAAAATGGGCAAATTTTGACCCAAAGTGAAGTCGTGGGGGTCAAAACGACTTCAATTGAAGAAGTCGTGCCCCCCCTGCACGACTTCACACTGTTCATATGTACAGTGTTGAAGTCGTGCACCCCAAAAACGACTTCTGGGTCCTGTAATCGATTACATTGATTTGGTAATCGATTACAGAGTGTTGAAATCGTGACCCCTGCAGGACTTGAAATGAGTAGGCAGAAAACGTACTGGTAATCGATTACGACATTTCGGTAATCGATTACCAGGTTTGTTGTGTTGCAAGAAGCGTTCGGTCTTGATGATGTTTATTCTCAGTTAGTGATCGTTCATAGGGAACGTTCGTTCTCGATGATGTTTATCCTCAGGAAGTACTCGTCAAAGGTAGTGTTCGGACTTGATGAGGCTTGATCTTTGAGCGTTCACCCAAACAGTAGTCGATTCAATATGATGTTCGATTTTAGCGTTCGGCCTAATAGTATTTAATCCAAGATGGTGTTCGGTTTTGGCGTTCGGCCTAATAGTGTTGAATTCAATATGGTGCTCGGTTTTAGCGTTCGGGCCTAATAGCGTTGAATCCAATATAGTGCTCGGTTATAGCGTTCGGCAAATAGTGTTCAACCAAATAGTGTTCGACCGAATAGTGTTCGGCCAAGTAGTGATCGCCCAAATAGTGTGTTGAGTCTCTGTGGATACTGAGGTTCGAGTGTGATGGTAATCGATTACACAAGTCTGGTAATCGATTACCCGTGCGACTTTGGCATACTGATTTGAAGTCGTGCAGGGGAGTCACGATTTCAACACTCTGTAATCGATTACCATTACATTGTAATCGATTACCATTACATTGTAATCGATTACGGTCATCAAAAGTCGTTTTTGGGGTGCACGACTATAGATATGAACAGTGTGAAGTCGTGCAGGGGGCACGACTTCTTCAATTGAAGTCGTTTGGGCCTCCACGACTTCTTCAATTGAAGTCGTTTGGGCCTCCACGACTTCCCCATTTTCGTAATTTTGGTTGAATTTGCCCATTTTGGTAATATTAAAGGCAAATATGCCTAGTTTGGTGCAAAAACCATTATGTAAAAATCTTGATTAATTTTTCATTACATGATATATTTATCTAAGATGGTGTTCGTACGAGCGAATTTATAAATTTTACTAATTTGGTGTGATAAATGTTGTGGTTGATTCGTGTTCCAATGTCATGATTTAAGAATGAACATGAAGGCATTGTGTGAGAGTGTCTAACATGTGTTTGAGGAGGGCCACTGGTTGGTTCATATCTGATTCTCGTATAGACTTCTTCATGTAAAGTAGATTATTGACATCCAATTGACTAAAGATCCAATTATTTGAAACAGCTAGAGCAAGTATAAACGTAAAGTAGTAAGTTTGGCAACTAGAACAAAGGTATCAATGAAATCTAACCTTTCAAGTTGTGTGTATCCTTTTGCAACAAAGCGAAGCCATCTTGTATTTCATTTTGTAGATCCAGTGGCAGCCAATTGCAGATTTTCCTAGTGGGAGGTTTGTGATAATCCAAGTGTTGTTGGCAGACAAAGCATTGAGCTCTTCTTGCATAGCTTGGATCCATTGGGATTGTTTGGATGCTTAAATGTAGCTTACGAGGATCATTAACAGAGGAAATGGCAAAAACAGTATGCTTGAAAGATAGAGATAAGGTATTGTAATTTAAGTATTTATTAATAGAATAATATCTGACAATAGTATTTGTTTGGAAATCATGAAGGTATTGAGAAATTTTCCTAGTTCGGGTGGAACATCTTGGTTGATTAAGATTAATGTCATTATTTTGGAAGGCATGCTTAACAGATGTGTTAGCCTATAGAAAATGGTTTTCATGAAATAACACATTGCGTGATATTTGATTCTTCAAATTTAAAAAAATGATAACCTTTGACACGAGGTTCAAAACCAAGAAAGACACCCGAGACAGCTCTAGGGTAAAGTTTTTTCCTGTGAGCAGTTATAGTGTTAAAGTAACATAAGGAGCCAAAACACGTAAATTGGTTAGATTGCAAGGTTTGCCATATAGGTTTTAATAGGGAGTATCATTATTTAAAAGGGGAGTATGCATAAAATTGATAAGGAAAGTAGCATGAGTTACAGCGAAACACCATAAAGAGCAGGAAAGTTGGCTTGAAAAAACATAGCACGAGTGACATTGAGAAGGTATTGATAGTAACTTTCTACGCTGTCATTTTGTTAGAGTCTCCATGCACGTTGTTTGATGGATGATGCCTTTGCTAGAAAAGAAATCAAGCATGGCAAACTCAACCATTGTCAATACAAATGTTTTTTATATTGGTGTTAGAAAATATTTATTCCCTATTTATAGAAACAACGACACAAGGGCTTCATATATCAAGGTGTATAAGTTCAAAAATTTTAGATTTGCTGGAAGTACTATTAGCAAAAGGAAGCTTTCGTTGTTTGGCTTGATGACAAGCATTACATATATTAGTATCATCAAAGATAACATAGGGATATTTTTCGGACATAATGTGAAGTTTCCCATTAGAGAGATGCCCTAAACGTAGTGCCATAGATTTATGTTTTTGACATTATAATTAGTCAAAGAAAGAATATTATTTTTGTTGATGGTAGTGTTGACAACAGTAGTATACAAATATAGGCCAGCTTCATTTTTAACTAAACCAATCATTTCCTTGTTCTAAGATCCTTGTATAACACAACAAAGAGAGGAAAAAGTGAGATTGCAATTGAGGATTTTGATTTGAGAAACAAATGAGATTATAAGAAAATTGCAGTACTTAAAGTATTCTACAGTGACATTAGCACCATTGGGTAAAGTTATTTGAATAGGCTTGATTTTTGTGTAGTTGGAAAAATGGTTTAAAGAAACACAAACATGATCCATAACACCAGAATCAAGGATCCAAACAACATTAACCTTAGTAGAATTGACTATTGAATTTGTACTATTTGATGAAGAAATCGTTGACGCAAGAGATCATATTTGATTTATATTAGTTTGAGTAACATCTTTTAATAGATCTGCTAAGATTTGGTATTGTTGTGGTGTGAGACGAATGTCTCCAGGGGTATCAGCATGACCCACGTAAAGTTGTTGCTTGGTAAAATCTGCATATTTTTCATTTTTGAGAGGTTTGTGAAGAGAATAATAGAAACTAGCAGAGGTATAGAAGGGAAGATAAGAAGAATAGGAGTATCGTATTGATTATTGAAGAAAGGGTACAAACAATATGCCTAGATATAGGCAAACAGAAAAGAGAAAACTGATGTAACAGAAACAGAAAACTAAGCAAAAAAAGAAGACGCTGAAGCAATGAAGGAAGGTGTTGGACAAAAGGAAAGCACGCTAGGCCAAATAGCAACAAAGTAGATATATTGAGACTTTGTCACATAATTATATTAAAATTTATTAAATATTACAATAGTTGATAAAAGTAGGCTTAGTCATTTAGTCCACTGGTTTATTGTTTGGTTGACTTTGGTCCTTTATTATTTTTAGGTTCAATTTAGTTTTTATTTTATTTTCTTTTAAATATTTAATTTTGTCATTTTTATTAAGTTGATGTTAATACTTCACGTGTCAATTCATAATTTTTAGTAGTTATTTTTAATTTAGTGTCTTTATTTAAAATTTTGATTCAGTTTTATCCTCTAATTTAACCGAATTAGTAATTAAGATTAATTATAACTTTTATATATATATATATATATATATATATATATATATATATATATTAAAACAATTTTTTAGAAAAAAATACAAGTCTAAAAATATAAAAGATAAAATAATTTAAGTATTTAGGTGAAGTGATTTGATAAAATAAATATTTAATTTTGTTATTTTTATTAAGTTGATGTTAATATGTCACGTGTCAAAGTGGTTATTTTCAATTTAGTGTCTTTATTTAAAATTTTAATTTAAAATTTTGATTCAATTTAGTGGTTTAATGATTCAGTTTTGTCCTCTAATTTAACCGAATTAGTAATTAAGATTAATTATAACTTATATATATATTAAAACATTTTTTTAGAAAAAAATACAAGTCAAAAAATATAAAAGATAAAATAATTTAAATATTTAGGTGAATAATTTGATGTATATATTAAAAAATTATTTTAATATATATAGAAAGATAAAATTAGAAAAGACAAAAATATATCATTGTAAATAATAAAGAAACTGAATTATATAAAAATTTTAAACAAAAACATAAAATTGAAAACAACTATTTTTATATGACAATAATATTACTATTGTCATGTCAACCTATAACACACACTATATTATAATTTATATATATTTTAAATTAAAAATAATGATTTAAAATTTCACGAATTGATACATGATATGTGTACACGTAACATTAGTATCAATTTAACTAAATGGCCAAATTAAACTTTTTTTTTAAAAAAAAATTCTAAATTAAATCCAAAAATAATGAAAAATCAAAATAAAACAAACCAATAAATTAAATACTAAAAATCACTAATTAAGTCATAAAAGTAATATCGCTGTAACTTTTGTTTTCCTTCATGTTGAAAGAAAAAAATTGTTATAACTTGGTTTTACTTTTATATATATTATTTTTAAATAAGTAATATATTAAATCATGTTAAATTATAACTTTGGCCCCGTTTGCATTTGTGAATTTTAGTTTTTTTTGTTTAATAATGTTAATTAGTACCTTAATCCTAAAAACTCGTAATTTCAATTTAATTCTCATTTTTCTTTTGAAAAATTGTATTTCTTTTCATGATGATCAAAAATGAACTTTAAGCCTGGTATATTTATTTAACGTAATAATTTAATCAATTAAATTGTTCGAATAAAAGAAATAGACACATACAAAAGTAAAAACTAAAGTAAAATTATAATTTTTCTCAAATCTAGAGGACCAAAAATCATCTAAGCAGAATAGGAAGACCAATATCACAATGGAGATTGAGATCAAAATTATAATGACTTGTGGAATGGACACATTTAACATTAGTCCAGTCCAAACAACTTTTCAACGTTAGTTAACGTTAGGTTTAGGATTGGGCTATTGCTTCCTGCGTCCTATGATATTTCTTCCAGCACTCTCTGGAATTTATTTTCCAGAACACTGTAAGCAATTTCAGATTTTTTTTTTCATAAAAAAATCTTATTATGAAAAAATATTCGGAAACTTTTTGATAGGGTAGAAATTTGATGGAGTGTAAGATCTTTATATCTGAACATTATTTTCTATATATGTAAATAATGGAGTACGATCTTTGTATCTGAACTTAATTTGCAAATTATTTCATAAACCACCCTTTATACACATTGGAGATATATCATTGATTATATATAAATGTACGTAAATGCCATTTATAATTTTTGGGAGATCAAAACTAAGAGTACTTTTAATCTTTAATTTCATTATAAAATTCATTTTTCATATGTGGTGGGTTTCGAAATTCAAAAAACTTAAATGGACTTTTCCAGAAAATTATTAAGGAAATATAATACTAATCAAAGATGAGATTACCTCATAAAATATTTTTTATTTTTACTTAAATATTTGACTTAAACTTATAAGATTAAATAGGTTTTTAGTCTTTTATCTCTAATTCATTTTCAAAACTTTAAATTAATTTATTATCTTATTTTTAGAATTACGTGAATTTAATTTTTTTAACTAAATTTTATCATAAAATATGTTTAAAAAAACATAAAATAAAATAAAATTAAAATTTAGTTAAAAAAATTTAAATTATATTTAATACTAAGTGAGATTCATAATAAAGATTGAATTAAACTTAGACATTCACCTTCTAATTTACTTTGTAACAAATGTCTATGTATTTTTGAACTAAATTCTTGGGGAGGAAAATCTTTATGACTCTTCAAGAGTTTGAAGGTCACCACAAGAACAGTGTTTGTTTGTATCTCCTCGTTGACGTAGGGTCATATTTGTGAGCAGGGGAACGTGAAAGGACATACGACCAATATCATAAATCTTTCTTAATCACTTTGCAACCAAACATAATCACTCATAATTTAATATTAATCTTCAATAATGCTACTAAAGATGAATAAAAAAAATACTTAAAAGGAAAAGTTTATTAAAAATATTGATCGGATTAGTTAAACTAAGTTATGCAGTTCCTCTCATTCCAAACGTGTACGTAATCATATTTTTCACCAACGATGATTCTCTTGTAACTGAATAATGAATGTGTAAGCCACTAACTATGTTGAAAAGGAAGTACAACAAGCTAATCAGTTTTTGTTTCTTATGTAAATAGTTTATATCCACATAATAAACATAATATTTTACTGCATTATTCACTACCAAAAATAAATAAATAAATAATAACGTCAATACACCAACACTAACACTATTAACATCAACCAGATTGCACCACAAAAAGACACAGTTTTTAATTTTTTAATTTTTTTCTTATAACGAAAGGATGATGCTTAGTGTCAGCGAAAACTCTCACTATTTGCAATCAGCTCTACACAAACACTAACCCATTAACCAATTTCAATACAAAATAAAATATAGCTTTATAGATTGACACTACAACATAGTTGTATACTTGCTTGTTACTAGATAAAGTCTAACATTGACCCAACCAATTCATACATTAAATTCTTCTATTATAGTATTAAAATTTGTGACCAACGCTAAGCTAAAACTGATACTTGGTGTTTAATAATCAATCCAAACATATTAATTCAATTGAAAATATATTGAATTGAATTTTTGTTTTAGATCTTTTGGAAAAAAAATTCAACTCATTGACTTGGTCTGGATTTCCCATGCAAATAAAAAAATTAAATCAAATCGCTTATTGTATTTAAGTCTAATGTTATATTTTAAAATTAACTAATAAATAATAAACATACATGAGTATCTTTTTTTAATATTGCTTTATTAATAAATATTTGGAGTGCTAAAATAGATGTATTAGAGTTTTAGAGATCTCAACTTAATAAAATATATTAAAATTTAAAATATTAATTTTGTTTATACAATAATTTATATATTTGTAAAAAGGAAAAAAATTTGAGGGTCAAAGCTCCCAATAAACTAAACTTTGTCCCTGGATAACATATGGTTAGATTGTTATTATTTATTATTTGTATTTTGGGTTTAATTCATATTTCTTCTATTATAAATAGAGTACTTTATATATATATATATATATATATATATATATATATATATATATATATATATATATATATATATATATATATATATATATTCAACATTAGGAAGATTCATCTCATACATAATTTATATTCAACATGGTATTAAAGTCATGAGTAAGAACGTATCCCTAAAAGATTTTGGTTTATTGGGCATATCATTTCACCCGCTATCGGGTCGCTATCAGACCATCTATTAATGTTTAGTCTCACGCTTGATATATGTATACACCTCGACGCAAGGAGGTGTATTGGAAGTTTCAGTTCAACAAGAGATAAAGCCAATTTAGAGTATATATGTGAGTGCAAACCTGACCTTACAAGCCAGTTTAGTGGGGTTGAGTTAGGCTTAAAGTTCACTTCTTGACATGATTCTTTGGAAAAATGTTCGTCGCCCCTACCCACTACAATCGTCATTGTCGCCATTAAAGCCACTGATGTCACCGCCGTTGTCGTTGTCACTACAATCGTCACTGCCGCCATTAAAGCCACTAGTGTCATCATCACCGTTGTTGTCATCGTTGTTATTGTTGTCATCGCTATTGCCATTGTGGTTATGTTGATTGGGTCTCTTTTGAGTTTTAGGTTTTTAGTCTCTCTTTCTTGTTCATGGCTTCTAACCTTTCTTCTACCACCAATACGTCTGACATTGTCACCAGTACATTTGACTCGTCCATGTATACTAACTATGTCAATGTGCATATTTATCTATTCATAAGTTAGATGACACTAATTATGCGATTTGGGCATCAAACATTAAACTTTGGCTTAAGAATCAGGGGTATGTTGATCATATTACTCAGAATGTGACAACTATTGATTCTTAAAGGTATCCTTTACTCTTTTTAAAAACAAATTGTTCGTTCCTACGAATCATATTTTGAAATTTGGCAACATGCCAAATTATTATACATTAATGATACTCAACGCCTTTATGGTGTTTGTCATGATCTTTTCAATGTTGCTGCTCTTCGGAATCAGACTCTATGGCTTATTATATGGGTAAAGTTCATGCTTTTTTTCATGAATTTAATGAATTATTACTTCTTGCCTCTACTTCTCTCCAATAAATAGAGCAACGGTCAAGGTTCTTCATGTTATTGGCGTTGCATGGCCTTGCTGATGAATATTCTCATATCCATGATCATATTTTGGGTTCACCTATTGTTCCCACTTTGACTTCTACTTGTTCCACTCTTTTATGTGTACCTAGTAAACCCATCAATGATACAATTATTTCTACTACATTGGTATCTCAACGTCATGATCACAATCACTCTCGCAAGTTGGGAAAATGACATCTCAAGTGTAACCAGTGTGGCAAGCTAACCCATAAGATTGACAAATGTCATGCATTACATGGTTGCCCTTCTATACCTCTTGTTATTGTTCAGACTGTTCCTCCCTCACAATCACCTATTGTGGATCCTTCTTCATTCAATATTACCAATGACTCTGTTATTTTTAGTAAATTTCTCAATGGTATAAGGATCAACAACCTTTTAGTTCCACTACATCTGTAGCACACACAGGTACATCTTGTGTTGGTGTAACTCCATCTTCTTCTCTTGGCTTTTGGGTTCTTGACTCAGGAGCCACAGATCACATTAATGGTAACAAATCTTTGTTTTCCACTTTGTCCTCTCTGATCCTTTACCTTCTGTTACAATGGTTTGTGGATCTAGAGTTTTAGCTCGTGGTGTTGGTATTGTTAACATTTTTCCTTTTTATCCATTGATAATGTTCTTTATGTCCATATGCCTCCTCTTAACTTAGTATCCATTAGTTGTCTAACTTGTTCTCTTAATTGTGATATTTCTTTTAACAAAGATTTTGTTTGTTTACAACACCAGAGTTCGAGACATGTGATTGACACTAGATGTGAAACTAATGGTCTTTATCATCTTTACCCTTCTACATATGTTAACGCGGTTATGGAGTCCCCATCTCTTTTTCATGCTTAGTCAGGTCATCACAATCTTGCCAAAATTGCAACAATTTGTTCTTAGCTTATCCAAGCTATCCAATTTGGTTTGTGAGTCATCTCAATTAGGAAAACATATTCGTAGTTCCTTTCCTCGTAGTGTCCCATAACGTGCTTCGCCTCCTTTTACCTTATTCCATTTTGACATTTGGAGACCTAGTTGTGTTAAGTCTATTTTAGGTCTTTAATATTTCGTTACTTTTATTTATAATTATTCAAAATGTACTTGGTTATTTTTAATGAAAAATCGTTCTAATTTATAGCATATTTTTCAAACCTTTTATAAAGAAATTAAAACTTAGTTTGGTGTTTTTATTCAAACTTTACACAACTATAATGGTCGTGAATATATTTCTCATTCTTTTAAACAATTTATGGCTTCTCATGATATTCTCCATCAAACTTCATGTGCTTATACACCTCAACAAAATGGGGTGGATGAACGCAAAAATAAACATCTTATTGAAACAACTTGCACTCTTTTAATTCATGGTAACCTTCCTCAATTTTTTTGGGTGATGTTATTCTTATTGCATATTATCGCATTAATCGCATGCCCTATTTGAATTTTAGATAATAAAATACCCCATTCTATTTTATTTCCTTATGAACATCTTCATCCCTTACCTATAAAAGTTTTTGGGTCTACATGTTTAATTCTTAATTTTAGTCCTTGTTCTTGATAAGTTAGCTCATTAATCACACAAATGTCCTTTTTTAGACTTTATTAGATCAAAGAAAGGGTACAAGTGTTATTCTCCTTCTCTTAATTGTTATTTTGTTTTTGCATGTCACATTCTTCTTGGAGAGCTCCTTGCTAGGTTTTTTGTTTTTCTCTCTTTTCTTAGCATCATCTTGTTACTCATTTTGAGATTAATTAAATTCGTTTTCAGCACTTTAGTTTATTCTTTCATTCTTGCTGCTGTTTTTAATTTCGTATTTCAGTTCTAGCTTCATTCCCAAGTTCGATATCCCATTTGAAGTGTGTTTTCTTTCCCATTTTTATGGTTAAATTGCATTTTCCAGCACTGTTTCAATCCTAATTGTGTTTTCTATTTTCGTTTTTGTATTAGGGTTTCGTTTTCTGCATTGGGTGATGTTTTAATTATTGGAATTTTGTTTCTACATTTTGTTCTTGGGTTGCTACGTTTTGAATTCGTGTTAATGGAAGTTTCATCAGTTTGGTTTGGTCATTAGCAACGTTGCAGCGTTTTCCTTGAGAGTTTTGGGCATTAATTGTGAGTCTGTTGCACTAACCCTACATTTCATTGAATCTGTTGTGCACTGGTGATTAAAACACGCTTAGTGGTCTAATTTGGGTTAATTATCGCTTAGTTAATTAATCTGTCCGGTGGAAGATTGATTAAATGTCTGTAATTTGTTTTCTTAATTCGATTTTAGGAAAACCCAATTAATCTTCGGTTAGTTGATTGATTGGTGTTGGAATAGGGTGAGAGCAACTTTTAATTGATTGTTAATCAAGGATTTGAAGCATTGTAACTAAGCTAATGGCCAAATTGTCCTTAATCAGTGTTTAATTCATGTTTTAATTTGTTAATTCCTAGTCATAAATTGTCCACATAACCCTCTCCCCTCACCACGTGTTTGACATATTGCTTGAACCACAATCGGTCCTTGAGAGACGACCTAGGGGTCCTTCTCCTAGTATATTGCACTTTAATTGCACATTAATTTGATTCAGGTACGACCTCGATCACACGCCTATGGATCCTAATACTAAACTTCTACCAAAACAGGGGGAGCTTATGTCAGACCCCGAGAAATATAGAAGACTCGTTGAAAAATTGAATTATCTTACAGTTACTCATCCTAACATTTCCTTTGTAGTTAGTGTGGTAAACTAATTCCTTAATTCCTCATGTGAAGATCATTTGAATGTAGTTATCCGTATACTAAAGTACATTAAATGATCTTCTGGAAAAGGGTTATTATATGGTTCCAATAAGCATACAAAAGTGATTTGTTATTCAAATGTTGATTGGGCATGATCTCCTTTTGATAGAAAGTCTACATCTAGATATTGTGCCTCCATTAGTCGTAACTTGAAACAAGACACAGAGTGTTGTGACAAAATTTAATGCAAAAACATTATAGAGTTATGGCCTCATCCACTTATGAGCTTTTTTTACTTAAGCAATTTCTTAGAGAGTTACAATTTGGAGATGTCACTTAAATATCGCTTATATGTGACAATCAGGTTTATCTTCATATTAGTTCTAATTTTATCTTTCATTAGAGGATTAAACACATTAAGATTAACTGTCATTTCATTCGAGAGAAGATTATATCTGGAGATATCAAGATTAAGTTCGTTAATTCAAGTTATTAGTTGACAGATATTTTCACTAAGTTTTTACGGGATCGAGAATTGATTATATTTGTAACAAGCTTGATACATACGATTGTTTTACACTAGTTTGAAGACGAGTGTTACATATATTATTTTTATTTTATCTTTATCTTTTATTTTTAGTTAGTTTCTTACTATTTCTCATTTGTATTTTAGACTTAACTCATATTTTTTCTATTATAAGTAGAATACCCTGTGTGTATATTCAACATAAGAGAGATTACTCTTATACATAGTTTTCAATATATGCAACGTATATTAACAAACCATTTCTAAGAGTTACTTAATCATTAAACCATGCATCCAAACATTATCATTAAAAGATAATATAAATGTATATATAAAATTAGTTTACAATCCTCCAATGAAATAAAATTTTCAAAATCGATTATTATTATCTAAATAGTTTTCAAAATTTTCATTTTTATTACTCAATGATGATTTAACTCGTTTAGCGAGTTGGCATAAAACAAAAAATTTATAGAATATACCAATTTGCAAAAGTGGGATGTAATAGGTGTTTTCATCTATTTACAACTATAAAAGGTACAAAATCAATTCAAAATAAGCCTCGAAGAAGCAATTCAGTCCAAACTGTTATACTTATTCTTACTTTGGTTCTTAATCACATACAACTTATTTCGTTCACATAATCAAGACAAAATTTAACATAACATACGTAAACAGGTATGACATAATTTTACGTCTCTTAGACCTAGGTCTAATGTAAATTTTGAAATTTACATAAAGTTAGATTAGGGTTAGCCATAAATATTGGTGAAATATTTACGTGAACTTTTTCTCGTTTGACGTAGAATTGATAACGTGAAATGCAATTTTTTTGTATTAATGAATTCAACAATATTTGTAAGACCCATGAAAAATATTTACCTTAATAGTAATAATTTCATTACTAGTAGTAATAAATTTCTTTGTGAATGGAAAATATAATAAGTTTATAAAATGTGGAAAAATTAATAAGAAATTTTGGTAGCTTCATTTGTAAGACTCATGAAAAATATTTATAATAGTAAATTTTAGCATTTTATTAGTAATAATAATTTTAATGGATAGAAAAATGAAAATTTTGGATATAAAATTATAGTAATTTAGAAGGAGAGATTCAAATTTTGATAACTTATTTAGGAAATTCTTTTAAGAAAATTGAATAGTAAAAAGTGAATAGTGAATAGTAAAAAGTGAATAGTGAATAGTAAAAAAAAGAAAAAGGAGATAAGAATTTCTTAGCATGAAAGGAATTAAGATCAGATTTGAAGACATTATTAAGGAATTCATTATGAATCCATTAAGTAAAGTAGTGATTAAGAAATTAATATAATAAAATAATATTAAAAAAAATTAATGAATAGTAAATTTTTTTACCTATAAATAACCATGGGAGGGAAGGGCATTTTGCACCAAGAAAAGAGGAATCAAGTGAGAGCTTGAGAAATAGAGAAGAAAGAGTTAGGGAGAAATTTTTAGTTGAAAGAAGAGTAGAGGTTCTGAAGAGTTTTCGGGGAACAACTTCTAGTAGGAAAATAATTCTAGAGAAGAGGTAGGGGAGCTAACATTTCTATGCTTTTATAATATGATTTAGTATTGTTTTTATTACTATTCATGTCTTGAAATTATGTGTGAATATTGTTAATGCTTACTGTATGTTTATCTATATTGAAATTCGGTGTAAATATTATATGTTGTTGTTTTGAATCTGTAAATAAGAAATTTGTTAAAAACTAGTTGAGGAACGCTTTGGCTAAGGAAAGATTTGGTACTTAAGTTGTCCATTGTGACGCACCTCTCTTTCCTGGAAGTCTACTCAACAAGTTTTTAACTTAAATCCTATTGAACAGATTATGTACTGTTAAATTATTGTGTAATATATCTTGTTGGAATATATTCAGTTTGTATGATTTCTGAAATAATTGGATTTGAATTTATGCATTGAACATGATTGTGAATTATAATGATGTGATTTATGTGGAAAGTATGTGAATGTATGTGATATGTTGGATTCACTGTGATAATATGATAGTATCTGGTTATTCATGTCTTGGGTTAAGTTTCAAAGTGACAGTATGGTTCATATACGTAATTCCATGATCCTCAAGGAGAGGATACATGGTGGTGATTTGGGGGTGAATAGAATGATTGCATGGTAGCTCAGTTTTGGGGGTCATCCTGAAACTCCAATGGTCTTTCTTCTCATGTAGAGAGGATTGAACCATGTGGTGAGGAGTAGCAGGAGCTCCTAGTCTTGGGTGCTTCCATATGATCCAAGGTGAGTGATAACGGATTAACCTCGTGACTGTGGTCAGGCGGTAGTGCCCAAGTTTCATAAGGCGGTAGTGCCGGGCGGTAGTGCCCAAGTTTCATAAGGCGGTAGTGTTGGGCGGTAGTGCCCAAGTTTCAAAAAGCCACCACGAGTGCAAGACCCGTCATAGCTCGGTAATCATTCTAGTCCGGACGAGTCGGGGTATAAAGTAACATGTCTTGTGATGTCATTTTATCATGTGTATCAAAGTAATAGATGAATATGTATGTTGTGATTGTTGTATGATGGTATGAGTATGTCTGACATAATTATTATATGAGGTTTGCATGCATGTTTTATAAATGATTGGTTGCATGTTAGCTCACCCTACTTGTTTGTGTTTTTGTGTTTGGGTATGTGCGATGATCGTATAATTCGTTATACGGGAGCAGATGAAGGAATGTCGCCTCACACAGTGCCAAGGAAAGGGAGGAGTAGAAGAACTATAATTAGAACCTTTTTACATGTATATATCAACTAGGAAATTTTAAAAGGTGAGATTACGGGATGTTATCGTAAATGTAATGTTACATTAATGTGAGAATTTGGGATGTTACAATATTCAACTTCAAGCATTTAAACTATTTTTGTTAATAATAACAATCTATGCATAAAAACTAAAACTTTAACTTTTAGATCACCTTTACTAAGATTCTATAAGAAAATATACACATAGTTTCTCTTACTTGTAATGACTGTTTGCATAAAAAAAAATCTGAAATCCAACTAATAAATTATTCAAAACTTAGATATGTAGATCAATGTATCCAAACATAACAAATTTAATATATTATAAAACAAATTAAGATTTTTTTTTTCAACCGACCTAATAAAATTGATACAAAATCATTAAAAAAAATAAGAGGAGAAAAAATCTATAAAATAAATAGAAATTTTGTATAAAGTTTTAACCGGATAAAAAAAATACTTACGAGGTGCAATCTTATTATAAAAAATAAATTGAATATAAAATTTTAATAAAAGATAGGTTTAAACCCTTTGTTGGTCCTCAAGTTTGTATGAAAATCTCAGTTGGGTCCTCAAGTTTTTTTCTGTCTCAATTGGGTCATATTTTTTGTAAAAGTGAGCACATTTTGCCATAACCGTTAAGTGTTGTGAAACGGCGTTAAAATGGTGTGAGCTGGATTTTTCAATTTACGGACGTGGCATTGTGCATTAAAATTGACTGTTTGTTGTTTTTATCCACGTAGGCTACGAAGCCCTAACATTTAAGGGCATCCCATCTCATCCAAAGTATATTCTCCTGTTGGAGAGGATCGTGTTTCGTCTTGGTGAACCAGAGCTGGTGTCTTACGTCTTGGACAAGCACTGTTGAGGAGGTGGTAAGGATGTCTCGTTCATCTTCCTCTTGCCAATGTTTGGGTTCGGCCATGCAACGCAGTAGTGGCAGTGTTAGGAGCTTCGATGGAAACCCAAGATGCCTCTGTGGTCACAGTGCAGTGTTTCGTACTGCGAGAACCCCTAAGAACAAGGGAAAAAAATTCTGGGGTTGCCCTAACTTCAAGGTCAGTTTGATATCACAATAAATCTATGTCTATTTATTTGGGTTTTGACGAAGGTGTGTGTGTTGGTGTTGAACAGGGTGGGAGTGGAGAATTGGTTGGTTGCAACTTCTTCAAGTGGTGCATTGACGAAGGAAATGAAGGAAAATGGCTGAATGTAGAAGAAAGGACTGATAGTGAAAGAACTGAAGAAGTGGGTGTGATGAGCATGGAAGACAGTGTGTTGCAAATGGAAGAAACATATTGTCCAAAGATCAGACTGGGTTGTATAGAGAAAAGTTTAGTTAAGTTAGATAAGTGGTTTAAATTGTTGGTGGGGATGATCTTTGTCATATTTGTTTTGAATGTAATTGTATTAGCAATGTTGGTGAAAGTTGGTTGATGCTGTGTCATCTGTGATCAGATTTCAAACTTGGGTTATATGTAATGTGTTTTTTATTAATGTTATCAGACTTGAAACTTGGCTTATATGTAATGTGTGTTTTATTAATGTTGGTGAGTTATTACAGTGATAATGTGTGTCATTTAATTTCATTTAATTGTATTGTTACTTTAAGTGGAATAATGATAAAGCAATGACCAATAAAGTAATGAGAAATAAAGTTGATGAGTGATAACAAAATTGGGCAGTAATCACTTTCTGATAACCACAAACATTGTATTAGATGATAACAGAAGCTGTTCAATTGTCTTAGATGATAACAGAAGCTGTTCAAAATGATAACAACATTGTCTTACATATCCAAAATACATCATAACAATACATTTGCACAGACTGTGTTCAAAATGATAGAGCAAACATTTGGTACAAAATATAAATTTAGGATCAGTACATTAGATCATTGATCAGTACATCATTCATCAGATAAAGGCATAGTTGCTGGAGGTTGGGTGACTTGAGAAGATTGGTCACCAATAGGAACATGTGTTGCTGGAGGTTGGGTGACTTGAGAAGATTGGGCTGTAGGAACCTCTACTGTTGGAGGTCTTTGTGGACAGCCTTTTCTGTTGTGTCCAAGTTGTTTGCAGATGCCACATGTTTTCCTCTGGCCACCCTTTCTTAATTCACTGTTATTCTTCTTCAACTCCCACTCCTCTAGCCTTCGTTTCTTCTTGGGCCTTCCTGGCATTGTCCTCTTCTTTGGTGGTAATATATCTGCATAGGGTGTAACATCCCAGACATGTTGTCCATTGATAGGGTTAATTATTGTGTTGTAAGTCTCTTCATAAGTAGACTTCCTAAACCAGTTGCCAATGTAGTCTTCTGCATTTATATTCAAAAACTTCATTGCAGTGATGGCATGAGTACACGGAATGCCAGTAATTGCCCATTTTCTACATGTGCAGTCCATGGTGTCAATATTCACAACAAATTGCTGACCAAATTCTGAAAGATGTTTCACTTCAAATAATTTTTCTCTTGACCACCTATATGTAATACACAATTCAAAACACAATTAGATGGATCACAATAAATGGAAAGAAAGTTAACATGAATGGAAACACACATCATAAAAGTTACCTTGGTAACCAATGTCTAGTTAACCAGGACTCCTTTTGAAATCTGCTAAAAATCTTGGGGCATATTGAACCTTGATATGATGTGATCTTTGTCCTGTTGGCAGCCCATCTCTTCATTATGTAAACCCTTATGTCTTCTAACATGCTAATAATAGGCTTAGACCTACTATCAAGTAGCACACTATTAAAGGCCTCACTCATGTTGTTGACAAGAGTGTCACATTGTGATCTAGAGGTGAATCTAGATCTTGACCAAAACCTGGGATAAGTGAATATAAGTAGTCAACTATGTGTCTTGGCAAGGAAGCAAATATTGAAATATGGTTAAGAGTTAATAACTAGAAGACTTAATGCATACCTAGGTGGGATGGCAATCAGATATTTAAATGCGTCAAGATTTATGTCTCTAATATTCCTCATTTCAGTCTCCCATTGTTGTGGGTGTGTTGCTGTTGTTGCCCGCCACATCAGACGTTTAAGGTTTTTTCCAGGAAATTTTTTTCTGAAGTTTGAATATAAATGCCTAACACAAAATCTTTGTTCTACACCAGGTAGAAGATCCTGGATTGCTGGCAAAAGACCCTGACATATTCAACATATTGTAATTAACATTTGTTTAATGAAGATATTCAGTTATATGTAAAACATATTGAACATTCACTGACCTTTTGTTGGTCTGAAATAAATGTGCATCCTGCACATACAGCTGCCCCACCAAGGTCCTCAATAAGGAGCTCCAAGAACCAAGTCCAGGAGTCTTTGTTTTCTACCTCAACAATAGCATATGCTATGGGCATCATTTGGTCGTTTCCATCTCTTCCCACTGCTGTTAGTAACTCCCCTCCATACTTGGTTTTCAGAAAGCATCCATCCAAGCCAATAATAGGTCTACAACAAATGAAGCTATCCTTGCATGCCTTCAAGCATGCATAAAATCTTTGAAATATGACCTCACCATTACTGTTATCAACTTTGATTTTTACTGTTGTTCCTGGATTTGTTTTCAGCAGCTCATGACCATAATCGCGAAGTCTTCTATATTGATCTTTGAATGATCCTTCAACCTTATCTCTTGCCATTGCTCTTGCCCTAAACGCCATATTTCTTGAAATTCCTACATTCCATTTCCTAGTAACTTTGTCCCTAATGTCCATGACCTTCATTGTAGGATTTTCTCTCACAGTTTTCTCCATCCTTTCACTCAACCACTTTGAAGTGATCAACTTAACATTGAAATCTCTACTACAGTTGTGGTTATCAAACACTTTTCTCAGTTGCCATGCACTGATATCAGTCCTAAAGGAACAATACGCATACCATTTACAATTTCCTCTTCCACCCAAGCACTTGACAGAAATCCTTTTCTTGTCATTCTTAATAAATTTTAAACTTCTCCCATTACTTAGTGCATAAGTCCTTATGGCATCTGTGAATTCATTTTTCTCAGGAAAATAGGTTCCTACTTCCCATTTATAATCCACCAAAGTTTTAGGCATACTAAAAGTGGGAAACCTTATCTTAGTCCTCACATCATTGTCCTCACTATCTGATCCACTCAACAACTCCTCTGATAACCACTCATTGTCAGACAACCCACACATATCATGAATAAATTCATTATCTGTTGACCGTTCAGACTCAAGTAAGGCACTGGAAGCTTGTTCTCCCACATTTCCTTTAGAAGTCCCAATGTCACAATGCACGCTGACATCAATTAGACTTCCTTCACTTCTATCTACATCTTCGTCCTCAGACTCTGCCTGATGTGCATCACCCTCACTGTCTTCTACATCATCATCCTCTTCATAATCCTCTAGCTCAAAATCATCTACATCATGTACCTCAGCTTCCTCCTCATGATGGATCTCAACATCCTCACCATCACCCTCATAGGCATCACTGTGATCCTCACCTTCACCCTCATACCCATCACCTTCACCCTCATGGGCATCACTATGATCCTCACCATCACCCTCAACCATTTTTTTACCAACATCATTATGATCCTCACCATCACCCTCATACCCATCACCTTCACCCTCATGGGCATCATCCTCACCCTCAACCATTTTTCTTCCTACTGCAGTATGATCCAGACCATCACCCTCCTGGGCATCCCCCTCACCCTCCACCATTTCTGTTTCAACTTCGGTATGGACCTCACCCTCATGGGTATCCCCCTCACCCTCCACCATTTCTGTTCCAAGTTGAACATCACGAACAACCTCAACCTCCTCCACTTGTCTTGCAACATCACCTTCATCATTAACTTGACCACCAACCCAATCAATCATTTCTATTATTTCTGGTTCCATCATATTAGGAACCACATACAGATGAACTTCATCATTTAACCTAGCAATGTTCAACATGTGCATGGCACCCCTATCATCAGTTAATAATTCTAACCTATCTGGGTGCACAGACTGACCTCCTAAACCGTACCATAACTCTTTGATGTCCATATGACCTAAATCTTTGACTGACGCTACTATGCCAAAATAGCTAAACAAGTCTGGATCACAAGACCATTCTGCTCTCTCTCCTTCAAAGCTTAAGTTCCCATTATCATCACTCACAAAATTTCCAGAATGGTGGACCACCACCTTAATACGTTCCTCATCCATATCAACAACTTCCTTTTATAACCTGTACATTATGGGGGTTAACAAGTGTTTCGAATATTACACTGCTACAACTACGGAAACACTCACTCACTAACTAAACACTCACACCGACAAAGACAGGGGGACAGGGAACAAAGTAACATCCCCACTAACGAAACACTCATAGACACGGGGACCACTACAACTGAAAAACAATTCAACAAACAAAATTTGGGACCACTACAACTGATAAACAATGTAACAATTGAACATGCAAAATGGGGACCACAAAGCATTATAAAAATACATACAGACCAAGACAAAAACCCAATTGTCGAAGACCACAAATCACATGCACTGAAACACAAAACCAAAGACGAAACGAGGTATCTTACCTTAGTGGCGTCAACTATTAGCTGCCCTCTTCGTCTTGTTCAAGATTGGAGTTCTTGTTCGTCCTCCGCTTCGTCTCGCAACAACCAAATTAAATCCCCAATTCCAATTTTCAAATCCCTAATTCTGATATACCTAATATGAATAAAGGGTTGCCACATCACCACTATTATTTTAAACAAAACAGTCCACGTAAGAAACCCTAAACACGTCACCACATTCTCTGTGCTCCAGCTCACACCATTTTAACGCCGTTTCACAACACTTAACGGTTATGGCAAAATGTGCTCACTTTTACAAAAAATATGACCCAATTGAGACAGAAAAAAACTTGAGGACCCAACTGAGATTTTCATACAAACTTGAGGACCAACGAAGGGTTTAAACCTAAAAGATAAGAAAAATAAAAAAAGATGAGAGAGAAAAGAGAAACGGAGAGAGGGGTTTGCTTTATATTAAGATCCATTTTCCAAAATTTTAGTTAATGTTTTCCTTAACTTTTAGTAATAAAAAAAAACGGCAAATTCAAAATTGTCCCGTGATGTCAGTTTTTCGGTAACATTAACAGGTTAAAACTAATTTGCATGTTCCAAAACTGACATGGCGTAGAAAAAAGAAAAAAATAGTATGGACTATTCAAGTAGGTCAACTAACCCTCGTAAAAACAAAATTGTCCTTCAAGCAGTTCAAGAATAGGTCTTTTATTTTTCATCAACTCTGCAATTTCTTGTAAGACAATATTACCTTTTTCTTTTTAATTAAGGAGTTTAACACTCTGTATCGAACATACTGTAACACAATTTTTCATTTTGAAGATACTACAATTATTTCTTTTTAAAAAATAATCGTGTTTAAGGAGTAGGCAACATAAATATTTGATATTTAACATATATGCATTTCGATCTATGCACTGAACTCCAAATATAGAGAGCAACATTGGGTTAGATTAAAATAAATTCATCATCCAATCTAAATAAAATAATTTTGGATTAGGTTAGATGAGAATTTTAATTTTTTTACTAATTTTAATTCAACTTTAATCAAGTTGGATTGTGTTAGATTCATTTTTTGAATTGCTTTTTTCTAAAAAATTTAATTTCAAAACATTTTTTATTTTGCTTTTCAGAATATTTTTAATTATAGACATATTATTTAATACTTAAAAAATAGAATAATTTAATATTTTAAAATACACATTAAGTGAATGATGAAGCAATTTGAACTATGATTATATTATCATTATTTAATAATTTTGATAAAAACTGTCAGACCTCATTAAAAATACACTCAAAACCCCTCTGAACGGACGCCAGGTGTCAAGCAACGAGGATTTGGAAATCAGATAGTGGAAGGCAGGTGTCAACAGATGAGCGGACGTTCGTTTTAGGCAAAAACTGAGTCTTGGAAAATCACGTCACACTCTCTCTGCATGCACCTTCTTCTCCAAAACTCTGATCTTTCATTTCTCCTTCTTCTCTCTAAAAACCTCTCCCTTCTCTCTGCAGAAACTCACTCTTTCTCTTCTCCGATCACTGTTCAGGCACCGTAGAAACACTTACGGCGTCCAGAGCTTCATTTTGAATCAAACAGTTTCGAGTTCTGAAATCGGTAAGTTTCCTTATCTTAGCCGATCGTTTTCTGATACATGCAAACCGAGTTCTGGTTGCATGGTTTCGCCCTGTCTGAGCCATCTTGGGTTTCTGTTGTTGATTTTAGTTGGAAGGATTTTTGAATGTAAGGGTAGAAGGAACTTCAGTTAGGCGAACCTTAATTCTGCGTTTAGTACGTTCGTTCACGCTTAGAGGTAAGGGAAGCTTATCTAATTTAATTGTATGTTCGTTTGTACGTTCGTTGATAATGAATGCATGTTGCTGAGTGGTTGAATGTATATAAAGTATGAATGCTGATATGCTTGTTTATATGGAATATGATTATTTACTATGATATGGATTGTATGAAGTATAAAAAAAATTTATTATGATATGAATTTATAAAGTTCAGACATTGGGTATTGAGAAATAAGTTGAAGATGAATGATTTCTAAGTGTGAAATTTCCCTATGAAAGTGTACGTTCGTAACTGAACGGTCTTTGACCGTTCGGTTTTCTGAGTGAACTTGGTTAGAATTGGATTCTTTCTTTTGGGAAGAATCCTAGTTTTAGGGCGAGTGTCTTCGTGTTGTAATACTATGTTTGAGCGTTCGGCCAAAGCATAATTGTGTCTTGATTTTTCTGATAAGCTTAAGTATATATATGTATATATGTATTTGTATATTTTAGTTATTCTTAAACACTACTTCAATAGTATTTTGGTATATTTATCAAGACCCTCTCTTTAAGTTTAGTAGTGTTTCGGTGAGATTTGTGAGACCGAGACACTAACCTTCGACTGGTGCACTTCGCTTGTCTGCTTCCAGTTTGGACCGATCGGTCACCTTCAATATTGGCCGCTCGGTGAACTTCAATCTTGACTACTCAGTTGTAAAAGAGGGGAGGTACCTGCAAAAAGGCACTCTGATGCTCAAGTCAGGAGCGGTTTTATGAACTGTTGTTATAGTTAAATATTGAAGTCCTAATAGGACGTAAATAGGGCGTATTGTAGTATGAGTTGAAATCTGTCTTTACCTCCAACCTAAACCCTTATTTATAGAGTTTAAAGGAATCTGACAAATTAATTTACCTCTTAATGGTCATTAATGCAAACCTTAATTGTTTAACGGTAGCCGTTATGACATTCATTGTGCGTTAAATCTGCTTAATAGTTGTCGAGATCGAATGGATGAGAAGCTGGTCGACACCGAACAGATGAGAAGCTAGTCGAGACCGAACGAATGAGAAGCTGGTCGAGACCGAACGGATGAGAAACTGGTCGAGACCGAACGGATGAGAAGCTAGTCGAGACCGAATGGATGAGAAGCTGGTCGAGACCGAACGGATGAGAAACTGGTCGAGACCGAACGGATGAGAAGCTAGTCGAGACCGAACGGATGAGAAACTGGTCGAGACCGAACGGTAGCCTGTGAGCCCATAGTAACAAGTAGCACTAGGTCTTACACCAAGTGTTCGTCCTAAGCAAGTAATTGGTCTTACACCAGGTACTCGTTCTAGCTCCTTAAGCTAAATTTCATAATAAGAGCGTTCGTTCAAATCCTTTAGGGTCGCTCACTATAGTGTTCTGTCTTTAACTGGAAATTCGTATTTCTTGATACTAAACCTGAGTAATCTAATTTTTCATAAGCATTCAGTTTCTTCATGGGAATTCCTCTAAGTATTGTTCTTTGAATACCTAGAAGTGTCGGTGTCCATTGATTCCGGCCTAAAGCCTTAGTGTTGAGCATGGTCATTTAGATGTTCGGTTAAAACTCTTAAGAGTCAGTTCATCTAATTGACTCATTTTGTAAGTTACGTTCGATCTACTTGTTTCTGGTAATATATAATTGTACTCGGTTTCTTTCTAAAACCGATAGTAAACTTATTGGTCTAAATCCTTTCTAGAACTAGAGACCTCTCGGTCTCGTTCCAATTATTCGGTCTCGTCCTGAGTCAGGGTTGAACGTTCGGTATTTGGTACCCGTACGAATCTTTGTGAGAAATGTTTAAGTGAGATGATTATTAATGAAAGATGAAGAAAATATGATATGGAAATGTTGTGGATTATGGACGAGCGTTTGGAGGAGGAACGACTCATGTGTGAATATTGAAATTTGTAAAGTATGATTGTGGGTAAGCTAAGCTGGCTGTTTATCCTGATGTTCCGTGAGTACTCGTCTTCACGTAAAGGATGGTAGGTCATATGTGGGAACGACAGGAGGTCCTAGTCCTTAGGGTTACTTTGGACAGATAGGGCTAACCTCGAGTGGCAGTTGTTGAGGGCATCCCAGTTACTACATCACCCGGGTGCACGAACGCCTGTAGCTACGCAGATTTCATACAGTCCGGACAGTCAGTCTAGTATTAGGATTTGTGTGAACGAACTATGAATTATCTTGTTTGAATGATGTTGTGAAATGTATGTTTATGCATGAATTAAATTACATAAGCTTACCCTGTGTTTTTCTGTCATCTCTCGTCTTGTACGTTCGTCTTGTCGTTGCAATGATCATCTGTGTGGATGTGAGCAGAAGAGGACGCGTTGTTGGAAGATACGCTGGAAGAAGAAAATTTGGTAGAAGTTGAAGTTAAGTCCGAACAATAGGACGTTCGGTCAGTAGTTTAGTTTTTGTAGTAAGGTGATCGAGTGATCACATTCTCTTTTGATTTTATTTGATCGTTCGGTATAAATTTTTGTAAACCGTTCGGTCAGGTTTGCTTGTCTTGTACAGTTTTAGTTGTAACCTTTCTGTAAGGTCGTTCGGCCAGAACCGTTCGTTTTCTTAGTGTAAAACTGAACTGAAATATTATTAAATGTAATTATTCTATTATATAGTTTATTGCTGTATTTTTGGGATGTTACAAAAACAAATTAAGTATTGAGTCCACCGTATAAAAAGTCTTTACTCAACTTGTAAATTAAGAAAAATAACCTAATTTATTTGAATGGAATTGAATTTGGAGATATGTTCGCCAATGATCATTAGAAAGACCTTTAATGCTAATATTCCATGAGTTTAATCATTTCGAACATCCCTACTTTTGTATGATTGTCTCAAATAGATTCTCGTATTATAAATGTTCTCAATTAGGCCTTTTATTGTGGAAAATTGAATCAATTTAGACCTTGTCGTTAGTTTCGTACTAACACGTCAAAAGAAGTGACACGTGTCAGTTCGTGGTTTTTTTGAATTTTTTAATTTTTTTTATTGTTATTTTTATCTTTTTATTTATTTTTATTTTTTTAAAATAAAATATAAAAAAAATGTCACGTGTCAAGCTAATATTGTGCCCCGTGGCAATGACAGTGCCACATGGCATTGTCAGGCCATATGTCATTGCATTAGTATCAATTTGGTCCTTGTATTTTTATTGTGTCTCAATTTGATCCCTGTATTTTTATTTTATCTCAATTTAGTCTTAATTTTAAAAATTAAACAATTTGGTCCCTCCTCAAATTCAAACAAAATTTAAATTGTATATAAATATTAACAAATATTTTTATTAAAATTGATATTTTTATTAAATATTTTTGACAAGATTAAGTTTAATTATATTTATATTACTTAATCATATAAATGTTAATTATGTTATTTAGATATATCTATAAGGGTTTAAAAAAAAGTGACATAACATGCTGGTGTGAATTTTCGTGGAGAAAGTTTTCATGGAAAATCATGAAAGAAGAAACTACCTTTCTCCAATTTTTTATTTAAAAAAAGGTGAAATTTCAATTCGATAATTTGTTCAATGAGCTAAATGATTTGGAAAATTCACACCATTATGTTATGTCACTGTTTCGCATAACACTTTTTTTTAGTGGAAAAAAAGATTTTAATAAAAAAATATTATAAATGTTAATATGCAAGTCAACTAGGGGTAAAAATATTAAATGAAACTATTGATTAATAATTATGATATTATAATAATATTTTTTTGTAAAACTTATTGAAGTCTGTGGAACCTAATAAGACCTACAAAGTTTAGATTAAAAAAAAAAGCTAACTTAAGCTATTATTGATGTTTTAAATTCGTCTATGTAAAGTAAAGCATTGACACTCACCGAACAGGATTAATAATATTTTCGAAAAATCTATGACCACAAATAACTTACCTAACTTTATTCAGAACAAGTATCCAATAGCCGTCAATATGACCTAACAATGGTGGGTTAGAAACGTAATCTTTTAAGAAAATGATAGGCTTTTCAATTTCAAATGTTAAGAAAATGCATAAGTAATTATTGTTGGAAAATTTAAGTGTGACTAATTTTTATTTTGAGCAATGATGAAAAAGTTAAGTATCATAAGACTCATAAATGCATGTTAATTCTTTATATTAGATAAACTAATGTTTAATTGATGTTTAATCTTGACATTGAGACTCCTTAAAGTTAATGATTTATTTGGGCGAGACTCGTACGAGTATAACATGGAGAACTTTTATATGAAAAATTTTCTTAACATGTGTTAGTACATAAAGGATTGGAAATTAGGTTTCGATTCTATAATTGAAACATATCCAAATAAAAATTTTTTTTACTTTGATTATGAATCGAAGCATAAAGATCTCTAATTTGCTTCGGTTTCTTAAGAATTAAACTAAATTATAAATAAATAATAAAAAATAGAAAAAATGTAGATTTGGATTCGATTATAAGGAGAACTAAAATTAAATACCTTTCTAATTTAAAAATATTATTTAATTGTAAGGGTATTTGGTTTCGATTCTAGATAAATAAAATAAATATAAAAAAATAATGAGATTTTTGAAAATAATTGAAAATTTTGACGCACCTTCCAACTTTGGGTCTTGAATAAATGAGACCATAAAAGTATATGACTTCTATTTTTCAATAACCAAAGCCAAATCCTCTCACTCAGATAAAATAATTAAAGAATAACGAGAATTTTGAAAAAAAAAATTGAAAATTTCAAACACCTTTTGGCCTTAGTTATTGGGGGAACTGAAATAAAACATATATATAGCTTCACTTCCCATGAAACCGGGGCTATAAACTTGGAAATTTTTCAAAATTGCTCCTGCATCTTTATATGTTTCATTTTCTTCAAAATCGAAGTATATCACGCGAATTAAAAAGTCAAAACTACATTAGTGATGCCTTTCAAATAAGTGTATTTTGTTATTATAATAAAAACAATGATATAAATACGTCACCGTTGAAGTCTTTATGATTGGATATGCTTCCTCTTGAGGATGATAGTAGCAAATTTTTACCAACATTTTGGGGAAACCATAATAATATATTAAAAATACATATATTTAATAATTGTTACTAATAAAACAAAAATAAGGATCGTGCTTTAGAATAAGTGAAAAAAATAAATTTTTGTTGTTTTCATCTTCATGTACAACTTCTCTTTTATCACTTTTAAAAGGTGAATATATTCCTTTATTGTTCATAAGTATACTTGTTTTAAAAAAAAGTTGAAGACTAAAAAATAGACTATCATAATCTAATTAAATATTGAGGGACATGATTATTAAAATGATAATCAAACCACAATTAAAATCAGGTTATTAAAAAACATATAATAGCTTTTGTACTTCTACATGTTAAAGACAATGTTAGCTTATATAAAGAACAATTATTGAATTCATAAGTTAGCACAAAATGATTATTAATTTTACTTGTGGGAAGCAAAACATGTTCAAGTCGAGGAGATACTTACAGATGCCATAAATATCAAATTGCTACTAGAACTAGCACATAACCTTTTAAGTCACTTCTGAAGTAACTTCATCATAAAGTTGTGCTTTGATTTTCTTAGTGATCTCCTACTTCAACCTTTCTTCATACTTAGCACCGTGTGCATATGAAATTTGACGAGAGAAACACCCAAAATAATGTCAAATATCAATACCAGATCCAGCAACACGTACACAACTAAGGTGCTTAGGTCGTCCAATTGCAATAGCAAGAATATCATGACGATCTTCTAGAGTGAATTGGCTTTGTGAGCTCTACTCAACCAAGAAGTCTTGTAACATAACAGAACAACATTATTATTTAAAGCAACATCTAATATGTATAATGAATATCATTATTATTATTATAAGAAAAGTGATATCTTAAATTTTTCCGATATTTCTCATGCGGTGCCAGAAGTGTAAGAGCCTGATGATCGTAGACGGGTTCACTTCCACTTCTCATGACGGGATGATGGTGAAGTAGGCTATGGAAAATCACCCTCAGAAGGTAGGGGCCTAGCTTTTGACTTTTCCCTTATGATTTTCTCTTCAAGCTTTCTATACCCATCACAAGATAATAAATGTGCGTTTTTTATTTTGAGCACTTATTCCTTGTGCTTTTGTCCTCTTTTCCTGTAACATATAATGAATGATTTCAAGTAAACTAACCTTTCATCCCACAGATGTACGAATCTCAACAAATTGACACCAAGTCTCTTCATCAATTGCCTTGTATTTGGCATATGGAGTTTCATTACCTTTTGCTCCGAAGATAAATCTATACTTCAATTTGGTCTTAAAACCACGAAATTTATCAGCAATCGAAGATAGACATTTATTTCTAAGCGTAAGCACATTTGGAATATCAAATGTCATTTTCAATAAAGAAAATGCACATCAATACAAAATAATCAATATAAACAAACTATAAGTAAAATAACAGTAATTAACTTACCAATAGGTCCTGCCATATCACGTTCCAATCAAGTTCAAACACATGATCAAATGATGGAGTAAGGATGGATATTCTGTCACATGCCAAAGATTTCTACATTCTTGACCGAATTGGGATAATTCATTATGATCAATATTTTTCTATTGCATTGAATCAGCTGAATGACAAAAGAGTCTGTTAATTGTTCTCTCATCTAAATGTCATCTAAGGTTTTTAGCATCTTTTGGATTCACAAACAAATGCTTAAGTCTGGCCAGGAATGAAAGGTACCAAACTATTTTCAAAGTGGAACCATCATTTTCTATCTTACCATTATCTTCATTGTTGGTTTTTGGCTTGTATCGTGATAACCCACATTTCTGACATTTTTTCAAACCTTCGAACTCTTTCCTGTATAATATGCAATCATTTGGACATGCATGTATCCTTTAATACTTCATATCCAGCAGGAAAAAAAAATTTCTTCGCATCATAATTATGAGTGAGTAATGTATTTTCATTTGGAAGCATTTCATTCAACAACGACAATAATTCTATAAAACTCTTATTGATTTATCCATTAGCCGCCTTCAAATTCATGAACCTTAACACCACTGACAACCGTGTGAACCTAGTTGAACCGACATACAAAAGGAGTCTTCGCATAAGTGGACATCATCTCATACACATACGCTTGGGCAAAATCTTCTCTACTAACATCGCGAATCATGTCCTTTAACTAGTCTTCTTGTGGTCAATCTTCCACGGTGGAATCAAATACATGTTCAGTTTGGGAGACAATTGGAAAGTCTATTAGTTCATTGTGTCATGTCATTATTGTATGACTTCGAAGGACACCATCACAGATAAGATGTTTCTTAATTTCAGTCGCGTTCAACTTTCTCTTATTCAAACAATTGACATAAGGACATTTAAACTTCACCCATCATCACTTTTACCCTCATTATGTTATGCTAATTTTATAAATTATTTTACTCCTCTCTCATACTCTGCACTGATTTATGATGAATTAATTCAATTTCGATCCATACATATATATATATATATATATATATATATATATATATTGAAATTGTTCATACAATTTCAATAATCTTGAATGACCACTTTGATCACTTTTGTATGTAAGGTTTGACCATATCCCATTCAAGAATATTCACTTTCTGTAGTTTATTATACATATCAATTTTAAACAACATATCCTAAATTTCACAAAAAATTTGTCAGCATTTCGCATTGGTCTTCAAGATACATGAAATCAAAGTGATTATAAACCACAACCAAACATAAACCCAAAGATCAATACAAAACACAGTTGCAAATATTCATGAATTTTAAGACATGTATATTAAAATTTATATGTACTAATAAGCTATGAAAAAGTGATTAATCTTCTTAAACTGTCCAACTAGACAATTCAAGACTCAATACTTATAAATTATTAGAACCTTCTCCTCTTATATTCATTTTAAAAAAAATACATTTCTTCAAAAAGCTTAGAGACAATAAATAATTTTCGATTATTTCTACAACGACGCTGGTTTGAGCAGGTGAAAGGAAGAAGAAAACTGTGCAAGTGATTCCTCTATTTCTTTCGCAAAATTTTAAACCTACAAAGCCATATTGCCTTAGTTATTCAAATAAGCGAAGCAATAACACCTCTATTGCATTTGTTACTAGAAAAACTGGTGCTTAAACTCTGTTAATAAAATAAAAAATAATAAATTTTAGTAACAATTTTGAAATTTTTTTATCAAACTTTCAACCCTTTTTCTATGTAAAATTGAAGTAAGCATCGACTTTGCAAAGAAATGAAGCCATTAAGGATTTTTAGAACAAAAAATTGAAATTTTGAAACTTTCGACAACCTTTTGGCTTTCGTTCTGCATAGAATCGTAGTAAAAAGACTCTATGCCATTGGTTCTACAAAAAATTGAAACCATAAGTCTTGTTCAGACAAGTAATTATTTAAAACCGTGAGTTTTGGAAGACCATATGACTTTGGTTCTAGAAGAAATTGAAGCCACAAGTTTTGTTCAGACAAGTAATTATTTAAAATTGTCAATTTTGAAAGACCATATGGCTTCGGTTGGTTAAATAACAAAAGTCACATGTCTTTTCCAGCTAAATAAATAAAAGAAGAGTTCATTTTTTTGAAATTTTGGCGGACCTTTAGGCTTTGATTGGTCAAAAAATAAAAACAGAATCAAAATATGGCTTCAGTTGATCAAATAATCGAAATTATATGTCCTTTTTAAATGAATAAATAAAAGAATGCAATTTTTTGAAATATTTTGAAAATTGGACGGACCTTTAGACTTCGATTCTTTGTTAACTAAGGGCAAAAGGTATATATGGTTTCATCTTTTTTGGGAATCGAGCATATAAGTTCATGAAATTTATAAAAATGTCATCATATTTTTTTTATTCTACAGTTTCTTAGAAAATTAATGTATATATTATACTATAGTGACATTATATCTTTGGACTTTCAAGAAGATTCACTCCTAAAAGAAAGTATATTGTGTGAAAGGGAGTCAACCCTTAGAAGTATTATTAGAAATATAAGTGACTGTAAGTTTTATATTAAACAGAGATGAGTAAATTGAATATAATATAAAAAATAAAATTTATATATCTTCTATAATATATAACTATATTATATTTTATTAGTATTGTATCATTGATAATGGCATATTTTACCATGATTTCAGTGTCGAATTGAGAGAAAATATCAACTCTTTCTAAGCTTTTTGCCTTGTAAATCCTAGTTTTCTTTTAGTTTCTTAGCTGGCTGCATCTTAAACTTTAATGATTCAATTTCATCACTAATCCCCATTGTTTAGTATGTTTTGGTCATTTACATCCAAGCTTGTATGCCAAACTAAAGAACTTAAGAACCATATAAGCAAGAATGAAGGTAAAAGAGGAAGTTTTTAGAGCAAAGATAAATGTTGAAGCTGGGGTGCGGCTGGCGTGCAGCTGAGCCCCATTCATCTAGACTTGCTGTAGCTGAGGTGCAGCTAGCATGCAGCTGAGCGTCAGCTCTCTAGAATGCTGCCGCTGGGGTGCAGCTAGCGTGCAGTTGAGCGCCAGCTCTCTGGAATGTTGTCGTGGGGTGCAGCTGAGCGGTGGTGACGCTGATATGGAAAATTTGGTCTATTTAGGGCTGAAATGCAAGGGGATCTACATCTTTTGTTGCCCAAACACAATTTCTCTCATTTGGAGCTCTTGTAGGCGAGCTAGGAGTTGTGGGAACAATCCTTCTTCACCCTTGGGTCTTCTTCCTTCTTCCATTTCCACCATTCTTGTAAGCTTGAGCTTTCCATTCATGGAGGGCTAGTTTCATTGTTGTTGGGGGATTGATGTAGCCATTGAAGTCTTATGTAAACTACTGTGTTTTGAATGAATATATGCCTCTTTCATTGATTGTTAGTGTTTAATTCCTTTTCTTAATGCTTGTTGTGAAGTTGCTACCCATGACATGATTTTAGGGTTTGCTTGATATTGGGAAATGTTGAGTAAATTTGGACTTGGATTAAACACCTAAAGGAAATAGTATCTAGGGACTTGCCAAAGTCTCAACAAGTTTTTGGCGTCGTTGTCAGGGACTTGGTGTTAACATTTTACTTTTATGTGATTTTTAACCAATTTAGGCATTATTCTTATATTCTTTTTACTGTGAATAATTTTTGTTTTCTTTTATTTTTGGCTAACTTGGTGCTCTGGTATTGTTGTCTCTAGTTTATGCAGGGCACAATCCGTACTAGGAGCACAACATCTTCTGAACCTCTTCTCTTAGATCCTGAAGTTGAGAAGACAGCTCGAAGAAACAATAGTAGAAGGAGAAGGCAGAATAGGGCTTCTAGAGAAACTTATCTCATTCCCGAGATTCCTGAGCAACCATTCATCCATGTTTTTTATCAGGAAAGAGAAGATATGGTCGTCAATCCAAATGGTCATGGTGATGATCAAGCTAGATGCACCTTGGAGGACTATTCTACATTCTCAGGGCCTCTTCACTTCAATAGCATTGCTAGGCCAAGGGTTAATGCCGCCAATATGGAGATGAAGTCTGCTCTCATCCATTTGGTGTAGAATAATCAGTTCAACGGCCTTCCTCTTGAGAATCCGTATAATCATTTGGCCACCTTCCTGGAGATATGTAATACTGTAAAGATTCATGATGTGCCTGATGAAGCTATAAGGCTCAGCCTGTTTCCATTCTCATTGGGAGGCAACGCCAAGGTGTGGTTGAATTCTTTTCCTGAGAATAGCTTCATGACATGGGAGGATGTGGTTTCCAAGTTCCTCAAAAAATACTTTCCACAGTCAAAAGTCAACAAAGGGAAGCAGGAAATCTCATCTTTTCAACAAGATGGTAGTGAAACTTTGAGCCAAGCATGGGATAGGTTCAAGGGCTTACTAAGAAAGACGCCCACTCATGGGTTTGATGAGCCTACTGTCCTGAATATGTTTTTGGGAGGCCTTAAATCCCAAACCAAATTGATGTTGGATGCCTCAGCTGGAGGAAACATCAGATAGAAGACACCTGAAGAAGCACATGAGCTGATAGAGAATATGGTTGTTAATGACAATGAAGTGCATAATGAAAGGGATCAACTCCAACAAAAAGGTGTTCTTCAACTACAATCTCAGGACGCCTTGTTAGCTCAAAACAAGATAATGACTCAAATCCTCGAAGCTCTCATGAACAAGCTCTCTCAACTTCCTAAAGAGCTCTAGAACGTTTCTCAAGCTTAACATCAAGGTTGTAAGCTATGTGGTGGAGATCATGTAAATGGTCAGTGTGCCATGCAAGCCAATTTCCAAGAGGTGAATTATATGGGTAATCAAGACCGCCAAGGTAACTACAACCAAGGGTGGAGACCTCACCCAAGCATGGGCCAAGGGCAAGTCGGGCCATCAAATAGACCACCACATCAGCAATATCAACAACATCCTTCCTTGTTTGACAGAACTTCAAAGTTGGAGGAAACACTCCAACAGTTCATGCAAGTATCCATCTCTAATCACAAGAGCACTAAAGCTTTCATTAGAAATTTGGAGATACAAGTGGGTCAACTTGCTAAGAAGCTGGAGGAGAAACCTGAAAAGAATTTTGTGGCCAACACTGAAGTTAACCCTAAGGAGGAATGTAATGTCATTACAACAAGAAGTGGAAAAGAGGTTGGGCTTGATTACAAGGAAAAGCTGCCAAATAAAGAGAAGAGAAGCAATGAAGATGAGATTCAAGCACAAAAAAAACTGATCAAGAGGTTGTTGGGGGAGAAGAAGGAAAACAAAGGAAAAGAAAAAGAGAAAAAGCAAAAAGAGAAGGAAATTTTGCAACATCTTCCTTATCCGAAAAATTTTTCTAATAAAGAAAAGGAGAAACATTTGGCTCGGTTCAAGCAAATATTCAATCAGCTTTAGATCACCATACCCTTTACTGAAGCATTGCAACAAATTCCCGCCTATGCAAAGTACATGAAGCAAATCCTCAGCAAGAAGAAGAAGTATTTAGATGAGAAAACAATTGAAGTGCAGGGAGATTGTAGTGCCATCATGCAGAAGACTCTCCCTCCAAAAGCTCAACTCTTTCTTAGCTTTTTGCCTTGTAAATCCTAGTTTTCTTTTAGTTTCTTAAGTGGTTGCATCTTAAAATTTAATGATTCAATTTCATCACTAATCCCCATTATTTAGTATGTTTTGGTCATTTACATCCAAGCTTGTATGCCAAACTGAAGAACTGAAGAACCATATAAGCAAGAATGAAGGTAAAAAAGGAAGTTTTGAGAGCAAAGATAAATGCTAAAGCTGGGGTGCGGCTGGCGTGCAGCTGAGCCCCATTCGTCCAGACTTGTTGTAGTTGAGGTGCGGCTGGCGTGCAGCTGAGCGCCAGCTCTCTGGAATGTTGCCGCTGGCGTGCAGCTGAGCGCCTGGAATGTTGTTGCTGGGGTGCAGCTGAGCGATGGTGACACTGATGTGGCAAATTTGGTCTATTTAGGGCTGAAACGCAAGGGGATCTACATCTTTTGCTGCCTAAACACGATTTCTCTCATTTGGAGCTCTTGAAGGCGATCTAGGAGTTGTGGGAACAGTCCTTCTTCACCCTTGGGTCTTCTTTCTTCTTCCATTTCCATCATTGTTGTAAGCTTGAGCTTTCCATTCATGGAGGGCTAGTTTCATTGTTGTTGGGGGATTGATGTAGCCACTGAACTCTTATGTAAACTACTGTGTTTTGAATGAATATATGTCTCTTTCATTGATTGTTAGTGTTTAATTCCTTTTCTTAATGCTTGTTGTGAAGTTGCTACCCATGACATGATTTTAGGGTTTGCTTGATATTGGGAAATATTGAGTAAATCTCGACTTGGATTAAACACCTAAAGGAAATAGTATCTATGGATAGAACTAGGACCTTTAGTTGTCTTAGATCTCAATTCTTAATGCGAAAATAATTATTAGGTCTTTCAAGGGATTGGAGCCTAATAAGGAAGTCTAGGCTCTCTCTACCAAGGGATCGAGTTTGAGTAATTTAGTAGATTGACATTGGCATATTAATGAAGAGGAAGTGATTTTCTATACATAAGAGTGAAGTAGGTGAAATCATAGCCTCAACAATACCATTCTATATCATTTCTAATCTTTCCATTTCCAAGTGTTTGAGTATTTAAGATCACTTTTATCATTTATGTTTCATGTTCACTTTAATTGCACTAAAACCCAAGTTATGAAGCATGCTTTAGTCTAAGTTAGTTGGAAATTATACAATTGTTTGGTGACACGAGTCTCTTGGGAAACGATATTCAGTCTTACCGATTTTATTACTTAAAACGATTTGGTATATTTGCCAAAGTCTCAACAATCATTTAAATAATTATTTCTCGAAATATTTATCAATTATATATAGTACAAAATCTTCTATTACCTTACCAAGAAAGCATTACATAAAAAATTCATAAATTAATAATATAAATGGTTTTTTCAGCTTAAAAATATAAATATAGTTAATACTTATCTTACACAAAAGAAAAATTACATGACGTAGAAGAATTTAAAATTATGCATGATTAAAGGTTAATTAACACCCACTAACTTATACATGGATGTCATGTTTTCAATTTTGTCTTTTCTTCACCAAAAGATTTGCAAATCAGAGTTTAACTATTGAATTTTGCGAATATTATGAATATTAGAATAATATATAGAATATAACGTAACTGGTTATACTATATAATTGCAACATGTAATATTCTTTTATGATCTCAAAAATTGTATACACTTGGATGCAATTTTGTAACTCATATTATCAGTGTGGAATATTTATTAATTTTATTAACAAATGGTTTTATAGAAGAAATTGATTCACTTTCTTTGTACTCGAACGCAATGGAAACCTAGTTTGAAATTTATAGATATATTATTTTCTTAATGTTTTCATTTTAATCGTATTATTAAATTAGATTAAAACTTTAGTCTGTACATCTCAAAATGAATATAACTATGTTTTAATATAAAAAACAAATGATAAAAAAAACTATATTAAGAAGTATAAGAAGCAAAACACATAATCTTTTTAAACAAAATATATGTAACGTGTAAGAACCAAAATATGAAATGTCACTATTCAAATAAAATATTTTTTTACATAAATATTAAAATAAAAAACAATATCAAATATTAGAACTAAATCTAAAATATTGATAAATAAAAATAAATATATTTTTAAATAGTGGTGGGAATTAAATGTTTAATGAAAATTACGAGTAATATATTTCACAAAATACTTCGTATTTATTTAATTTAGACTGTCTGGTTTTCTTTGTCTCTTTATTTATCACATTAACGTTTGTCTCATCTATATCCTCTCCCGTTTCTCTCGACTATGTACAAATATATATTAACACATAAGTATCAATATATTATTTTCCGAAAACTAAAAGAAAAATCAATTTATAAATATGACTACAACTTTTATTAACCAATACTACGAAGGTAAAAATGAAATTTTCTATTATTATGTTGACTACAAATTTAAATGAATTTTCAGAATAAGTGACATGTTTACTTAACATTCAGAGTATTACTATTTAATAAATTATAATAATACATTTAAGTTTTTAATTTTTTAACAAGATAACAAACACAAATAAAAACTTAAATTATAAAATAAAACTAAAAGTTAATATATTAATAGAATAAAATTATACATAAATTTTAGTATGAAGTTATATTTTCTCAATAATATAAACAAGAGAGAAACAAATTAAGAACATACAATTAATACAAACAAAAAGTATAAAAGAAAGTGACATGTTCTATATTGGTTTATTTAATTATGATAAAACTTTTAGGAATGTGAAGAAGAAGAGAACCGCAAGTTCTATTGTAATCCATGCGTTAAAATGCTGCATTATAATATAAGGGCATTGATTTAAAATTTTGATATACTTTTTAAAATAGGTTTAATGTAATAAATAAACCATTTTTAATAAAAAAATATTTATGTACATTTATATTTTAAAATATTTAAATATAGTGGTCTCATTTATTCCGTTGCGTTATCAAAATCTAAAAATTATGGTAAGAAAGAGAGATTGAAACTTTATTTATTTTTGGTACTCTTATATTGCTATGAAAGTTATAATGCCTCGAAATTGTAAATAAATATTTTTGATCAACAATATTTAATCATATAATTACAATTAGTAGTTTAGATGTCAAGTCGTGTGATTACAATATTTTGTTTAATTATGTTTATAATAGAATGAGATGAAAACAATTATATACAAACTTTATTAACTTAAATATGATAAAAAATATATATTCAGAAACTAAAACTAGTAAAAGAATGATTGATAAACTTAAATCAATATCGAGAGATTAAAAGTGAACTTAAAAGGATAAAAGATTAAAAGCATAATTTATTTAAAATTTATAAATTCAAATTCATCATCAATGTAGTTTCCATACCATCACTACCGATCTCTAATAACAAAACCCGAAAATATTTATGAAAAAATTTCAACGACTAAAATCAATAAAATATTTGTTTTAAAGTTAAACAAAATTCTAAAAATTTAGAAAATAAAAATATTTTATCCTAAAAATATAAAATAAGAAGAAACAACATTTCTTTGAAAAAATTAATTATAAAAAAATTATTTTAACTTCTTTTTTACATGTTATAATTCTATAAAAATTGTAAAAATGGTAAGTTGAATATGAAATGCGTAAACAAATTTAGGAATACAAATTTATAAATAGAAAAGGTTAATAAAGTAAAAACATGTGAGTCTTGTTGAGAAATATCAAGTTAGATAGAAAAATTGATGAGTACCCTTCTTATTAAGAATTACAAATATTGTCAGTAAGTACCATTTTGTTGATAAATAGTAAGGTCAAAAAGTATCAATCTTACCGAAAAATACCAGACATAACTTAAAATATTAGACAAAAATAAAAAGTTCGAAAATTTATCAATTAATGGGGAAAGTATCTTAGAGGATAAAGTTACCTCATAATAATAATGATTGAAGCTGAAATGAGTAGATAAATTTTGTCAACTAATATATTAAAAATTCTAATTTTAAAAAATATTTATATTATAAATTATGAGAGAAGACATCAAAATTCATAAAATGAGGAGAAAAACCACTTTTAATTCATTGATCAAAATTCATAATTGTATTTACTTAAAAAAAACGTATTGAAAAAGAGGCTTCGTTATAATAATGAAACAAGTTTTTAATAAAGATTAGTAAAATTAAAAAAAAAATATATTATCAGCCTCAAGATTTGGGATCCTGTCATGGTTTTTCTGGACGAACTATAACTCAACTGCCATTCCCACTTAATGGTCCGTCCCAACTTATCTTTCTAATCTTTTCTCTCTTTATTCCCTTCTCAACTTAGAAGCATGATAAATAAATAGTATTAAATATTGAATTGATTATTTGTAATATTTTTTTTATAATATTTTAATATTATTTACGTATTATTACGTGATTAATTTAAAATTATTTTACAATTAATAACAATATATATAAACACCAACGTCAATCATTTATATTTACAGAATGACAATATTTTAAAAAAAGTATTGTCAAAATATTGTTATTTTATATATAATAATAAAAAAAATTCTTTAAATTAAGTATTTTAAATTGAGTATTTTTAAAACCTTAAACGTTTAATTAAAGAAAAAAAGTAAATCCACCGTCTGTTCATCTTTAAATTCACACCACAACTGCACGTGCTTCTTGGTTTTTCATCTACCGAAGCAATGGAGATGGTGGAGCTCTGGTGGATAACGTGCTTACTCTGACTGTTGCTAATACTCAACCAACGAGTCTAAGAGAGAGAGAGGGAGGGTGAGAGAGAGAGAGAGAGAAAGAGAAAGAGAGAGGGGGGGTGAATGGCGGTGGAGTACACATGCTGCACATCGCAGTTCTTCGTTCACATACTCGTGATCGTGCTGCTGGTGCTGTTCGCGGGCCTCATGTCGGGCCTCACGTTGGGCCTCATGTCGCTCAGCCTTGTTGATCTGGAGGTCCTCGCTAAGTCTGGTACTCCTCAAGATCGTAAGCACGCTGGTATGTATCATATTGCAAACTAGTTTCTTCTTCTCTCTCTCTTCTTTCCTAATTCACTAATCATCGCACTCGTGTTTATCGAGCTCGAGATCATGTGCACTGAGTCTGTAAGTTTGTTTCAGGAATCGCACAGAAGGAAATTTGCATCAGATTTTTTTTCGGAAACTTTCTATTATTGTTTTAACTGTAATAAAAAAACCAGAAAAAGTTGTTTCTGTTTTTTTTTTCTCTTGTGATGAATTTGTTTACGATTGAAAACTATCTGTCTAAGTAACTAACTCCCTGTGATGGTTCATTTGGTGCATGAGCTGCAATTGTAAACGAGAAAGTAAAGAAATTAAGTGCAGTTTTTTATTACAATCCCGTTTCAGAGCTATTTGGGAGCGTGGTTTTAAAAACTTGTCGTGGTTTCCTTCGCGGTTCTTGATACTGTAGAAACTGCGTACAAATGCTACCATTACCGTTGCGTTCCAGTTGCGGAAATTGTCAAAATTGCAGCTGAAACCTCGGTGACCGTTTTTCAAATTCTAATTTGGGAGTTTTTGACTGAGGTCCGATTTGGTAAATTTCTTTACGAGGAATTTCAGCAGAAAAAAAAATGAAAAGTGAGATAAGTTAAGATTAGTTTATAGGAATCTCTTTGTATGATTTCTCTACATTTTTATTTTTTATTTAACTTACATATAAGTTAACTTTAATTTGGAAGGAATTTATTTTTTCTTTTTTTTTTCTATAAATCCTGAAGTCCTTGTAAATAAATGACTAAATATATCCTAATAGTAAAATCATAAGGCAGGTTATCTAGATTTCAAGGATAAAGGAAATCGTTAGCTGAATGTTTCCATTAACGAAGAGACTTTGGCATGGTAGAAACGGGAAGAACGTGATTGCTTGATTTTTTTTTTTCTGTTTTGGAAAGTGTGCAGTTAACGAATGATCATCTACTTGTTTGAATTGGCGTTTTGTTTTCGTAATTACAGCGAAGATATTACCAGTTGTCAAAAACCAACATTTATTGCTTTGTACTCTGCTAATTTGCAATGCTGCAGCCATGGAGGTACAACTGCAGTCGCATACTGGTGTTTATATTTGTCACAAGGATTTCATATTATAAATTGTTGTTGTTCTTGTTTTTTCAGGCACTTCCTATTTTTCTCGATAGTCTTGTTACTGCATGGGGTGCTATCCTTATTTCGGTGACATTAATTCTTTTGTTCGGTGAGGTAAGAACCTTCTGTAACTACATGTTATGTATTTCAGTAAGTTTATTATTAAAAGTGGCTTTGCTTTATCTATTCATACCTCAATACTTTTAAACTCACTTTTCCCGAACAATAATATGTTCTTTCAATAGCAATTCTTTTTAACACTAATTCTACCAAAACTTATAACAAACATACTCTAAAAGCATGTCTCGTCCTTTTCACTTTGATATAACTGGTAGATTCCTTTTGACACAGTTAGATTCCTTATAACTGGTAGATTCCTTATTGGTACATTGAATTTAAATAGTAGATTAGGAATCGAAATGATTCTAATAGATCCAATTTGAGTTTCAATCTTGCATCACACACTGAATATGGAAGAATAAATTTGACTTAAATCATGATTTATCTATAACTAAATTAATTTCTATCATTAGTAGTAGTTAAGTTTGTAAATCTGACTATCTACTTGCTAGTGTTCATTTACCAATAACCTTAATTGGGTCCTGCTGTTGATGGTTCTAACCCTTTGGATTGATGCATGCGTGGTCGATATTATTTGTCTAATCTCATGTGAATATATTCACTTTCATTTTGTGGAAGTGCTCTGATGTTTGTCTACTCTTGTGAAGATTATACCCCAATCAGTATGTTCTCGGTATGGTTTGGCTATTGGTGCAGCAGTGACTCCCTTTGTTCGGGTGCTTGTATGTGTATGCTTTCCTGTTGCCTTTCCAATTAGTAAGGTGACAATATTTGCAGAACTGTTATTCTATTTGAGTAAACATGCAGCAAATTTAATTTGTTCTGTCCTTATTTCCATTTTCTTATTGGCTGTTTGTGCATTTATATGGTTTTCCAGTTGTTGGACTTTTTGCTGGGCCATAGACATGAGGCCTTGTTCCGTAGAGCTGAGTTGAAGACACTTGTAAATTTGCATGGTAATGAGGTCTGTATCAGAAAAATATAGGCCTCTTTAATGTTCTTGTTTTAATTTGCTATGTAGTTGAGCCGAATTTGAGTTATGTGTTTCATAAGTATGCTTCTCTTCTCTAGCATTTCTTTTTCAATCAAATTATGTAATTCTTGTGAACTGTCAGCAAGAGCTATCTTATCTACTTCTCTTCCGGTTATTTGGAATTCTGCAGTTTAACGTCCATGCATTTTGTCTCTTTGTTGATGCTGTTCATGGTTGAATTGTATTAGGCTGGAAAAGGTGGGGAACTGACACATGATGAAACAACTATCATTGCTGGGGCACTTGAACTCAGCGAGAAGACAGCTAGTGATGCCATGACTCCTATAGCTGAAACATTTGCTGTTGATATTAATTCGAAGCTTGATAGGTAAGGTGTATTCTACAATTTCTGAACTAAAGGTAGCTTTTGTATTTTTCCCAAACTTTATTCAAATAATTAAATGTCTATTACTAAGTAGGGAACTGATGAATGAAATATTGGAGAAAGGGCATAGCAGAGTCCCAGTGTTCTATGAGCAGCCTACAAACATTATAGGACTTATACTGGTAAAGTATTTTATTTTTTCTTCTTTAAACCATAATGTTGAACATCGTTTTAATCATTAAAATTTTGATGAAGTACTTTATAACCAACCACGTACAGAGGATTATTAACAAAATCACTTTTTTTGAAATTTTACCTTTTGCTGAGGAACTTGAAGGTCAGCCTCCATGTGAAACACAATGCCATCATTTGGGTATTCAGCATTTACTTTATAAGAACTGAATTATTTTGCAATTGACGTGACGTTGTAACCTTGGAAATGCGAATCTAGCCTATTTTCTTATGTAGTATCCCCAGAGCATCTAATTTGTTTGTATAGTTACATTTGGTTTATCTGATTCTTTATTGGTTCAAATGTCCAAAATGAATGGCTGTGACAATGAACGCCAGTAGAGGAATTAAAAACATGTTTAGTTTGGGTATTTTAGATTTGAGATGCGCAATAAAATACACTTTTATGAATTCACTTAATACAAAAACAAGCTCAGCACTTAATTTATCTGTCACAGGTAGCATTCATAAGGTCATGTGATATTTGGGTTATTCATAAGTTGGTTGTGTTAGCCAACTATCGGTTGTTGTAGTGCTTCTTGCTGCACATTGGTTATGAAACAAGCTTGGTACTTCTTTGGGTGGAAAACTATTAGCTTAAGTGTTGCAAATTAAATTTAATGTAATGAATTAGAGGATATGCGTCACTTTTTAAGCCTGACTACTTAGCAAAATACCTGAGGTTCATCTGGTGACAATTCTGTAACATACAAACATATAAGGGGGGATCAAAACATCAGCGATCTCAGTGACTTTTTGTGGGGTTTACAAGACATTATTAGTTATAACTCAGTTGTGGTATTGGTGGTGAGTATCTCCTTAATGTGATTGATATTCATTGAGATCGATGCTTCCTGCTCTGTTAATATGAATTCCAGCTGCTGCAAGATTTTTTTTTTTTGTGATTTCTTTCTTTGCTTTTTATCACTAAACTCTGTATGATGAGATTATGATTCCTTTGCATTCTTAATCTTTTTTCATTCTCTATATATTTTTCTATTGCTTGCTTAAAGGTTGTTTTCTCAATCCTTTAATTTGGCCATTGTATACATATACTACCTTCTGTTTTCTAAACGCACGCTGCTTAATTTTAGGTGAAGAATTTATTGACTGTTCATCCAGAAGATGAAGCATCCGTGAAGAGTGTAACAATACGCAGGATTCCAAGGTAATCTTATTTTGTTTTACCAGTTTAATGCAGGAAGACACGTTGGTTTTATATTGTCGTGACCTTACATATATTGACAGGGTTCCAGAAAGTATGCCACTTTATGACATTTTAAATGAATTCCAGAAGGGCCATAGCCACATGGCAGTTGTTGTGAGACGGTGTGACAAGACGAAGCAGCAATCCTCCCAAAATAATGCAAACGGTAAAATCACGCTATAGACAGTTTAAAATTTAAAACTAAATTTTTCTTTCTTAATAAATGCTGTTGTGCCTCACGCCTCTGAAATAGACTCGGTGAGAGATGTGAAGGTGGATATTGACGGTGAAAAGCCTCCCAAAGAGAAACCTTTGAAATCCAAGGTGCCACTCCATAAGTGGAAAAGCTTCCCAAATACAAACATGTCAAATCGGGTTGGCTCTCGGAGCAGAAAATGGTCAAAAAATATGTACTCAGATATTTTGGAGATAGATGGAAGTCCCCTTCCTAAGCTCCCTGAAGAAGAAGAAGCTGTTGGAATTATTACAATGGAAGATGTCATTGAAGAGCTTTTACAGGTATTAAAATACTAATGATAATTCTGAACAATTTTATTCTCTCATGAAACATGGTAGACAAAATAACTTATACACTTGTAGAGAGATTTACTGTTTCGAAATTTCTGTGTAGGAGGAGATCTTTGACGAAACAGATCATCATTTTGAAGACTCATGACAATGGCTTCTCCATAAAACAATGTTCATATTCTTGTTGGGGTCTAATAAATTTTAACTAGATAGATAATTCGGTTTAGGGTGAGAGCTGCTGTACAGAGAAGTGAGTGGTGATTGGAACGTGTAAGCCATTATCGTGGACGAAATGTTGGGACCAGACAGCTGTTTATACAGGGAACCTTTTGCGACGTGCGTGCGTGCGTGTCTTTATCGCGATGCATCATGCCAGCAAATCATGGTGCGTTTTTGTGTGAATTTGTGTTTTCCTATCTTTTTTGATTAATAGATAGCAATTTGTATGGGTTGCATGTCTATTACGTAAGAGTATTGGCATTTAGTATGCACAGGATCTCATGAATTTGATAAAAGAGAAATTGTGTAACAAGGATAATTTCACCATTATAATTGGCCACAAGTTAATATAAAATCAATCTTATCATTGCCACCTCAATACTCTGTTGAAAAATGTTCACTAGTTATTCGGAAATTAACAATTTAGAACTTGTATAACCCGCAGTAATAGTTAGTATCTTATATAAATGGCTTTAATTCACTTAGCCATCAAAAACAAGGTTTGAGTTTAGAGACGTGTTTGATTTTTGTTTTGATCTAATTTCACCTTATAATCTCTTAGCTTAGACCAAACTAGGCGAGTCCGCGATGAACCCAGTCAATTTGCTGGCTTACCTTTTTTTAAAAAAATAATTAAATTAAATTCTTGAATGAAAAAGTTTCGGACCAAACTTGCTTACCTGTCACAAAATAAGAGTGAATGTCTAAAGGGACAGAGAAAAATACATTGAAAAATGGTGAATTTTATAAATTGCTTTTTTACTATTTCTATTTAGTTTTCTTTCTTTTCTCAAACAAATACGTGTTTGACTTTCCTTTCATTTTCTACTTAATTTTACTCTAATAATTTATTTATTTTATATTTAAAAAGAACATTATTTAGAAATTTACCCACGCCAGTAACTAGAGAACCCAACCATCTCTAAGGGCTTTGTTTGTGAAATATATGTAATGCCTATTTAGAAAAAAAGTTTTGTCCAAGCGAATTACAAGGAATTTTGGTATATTCCGTTTTTGTTAACTATTGTTGCGAAAAGAACAATGATTGGTTTGAAAGGATTATGTTATATACCTCAATGCCGGATGACATGGGCAGAGAAGGGTGATTCAGTAATTGGTTATTTGTAGGTAGCTTTAGATACTGTTTGTAGCTATCACTATCTTATCAACACCACTAAGTCTGGACAGTGGACACTATCTCACCTCCAAACCCTCCACCTTCTTCTATCATTTCTAATTATGACTGCATTCTTTTTCAATCTAATTGTCTAATATTAATTACTTTTATTTTAGTGTTATTTTGTTACGGATATATTATTTTTATCGTATATTTAATTTTTATTTTTTAATTAATTTATTATAATTATTTATTTATATTTTAAGTTTAGTCTATATTTTCTATTATAAATAAAGTATTTTGTGTGTATATTCAATATAAAGAAGATTATTTAATATGGTCTTAGAGCATGTTGTCTAAGAAGATTATTCAATATGGTCGATGGTTAGTGGCAGTCGATCCCCTTAATAATTTTGTCTTTCAATACCTATGAATAAGTATTTCAGTTTTACTTTTCAAATTTTAATTCTCTACAATATCTTTTTCATTGTCATCCACAATTTGTTACCTTTGTCCACTTTTGTTCTTCATGAGGAGAGTTTGTTTCTAGGTGCTAATGAATAAAGGAGACCATTCTTTTGAAGAGAGAGATCTTCCACCATCACCGTTTGTCCTTGGTACACCAGCATTTCTATCGTTTAATGTGAAGGAGAGCATGTTTCTATGTGGTACAATCTAATTCCTATAGTCGATTGTTGTACACCACTGCAGGCCCATCTGTTATTGATGGCAATTTAATCCCTGCAGTCTATTCTTGTCTAGGATGACAATAGGTCAGGTCAGGTACAATTAGTGCCTACCCGTAGTCCGATCCATAAAACGAAAATCTAACCCGTAATCCGATCCATAAAATATTCGTGGGTACCCGCTTAAAAATACCCATGAATATTTTAAAACTCGCGGGTGCCCGCGGAGACCTGCAAAAAATTTTAAAAATATATTTTATACATTTTTAGAATAAATTTTAAATAAAATTACAAAATATATAATATAATATAAATTAAAATTTAATTTTTTAATTAAATTTAACCTAACTCCTAATTTGGAAGAACAAAATTGCATGCATAGAACCCCAAGATCAAAAACGCAGAGAAAACTCCAAAACACTACAAGACCAAGAATCCCAAAAATTCTCAAACCAGAAAAGAACATCAGAAACTCCAAACTCGCTACAAGGTTAGGAAAAACAGGAATCCTAACCCTAAATTGAGAGCAACAACAATCCTAAATTTCCAATTTCAAAACTCCCAAACCTGAATAAGAACCCCAATATTTTGCCACCACCTATAGAGAAAAAACAAAGAAAACTCAATCCCAAAATCATGAGCCAAACGCGAGAATCAGATCCCTGTGCTGCGAAGTCGCCGCGAAACGTAGAGTCTCCTCCTTTTCCAAGACGAACCAGAAAAAGTGAAAGGAGAGGAAACCTCCCTCCTTGCGCAGCAAACCAACACGAAGGGAAGGAGAATACCAAGAAGGGTCATGCGCCTTCGCATGGCACCAGGGAAGACGATAATGTCACCTACATCGTCGTCTTCACCACTACAAGACTACCTCCTTTGCACGAGCCATAGATGATTTTCCCCAAGCTGAGTTGTCTGCGCGAGATAGAGATAGAGAAGAAGGTTAAAGCTTATGGGTTTGCTCAAAGAAATGCAAAAGAGAAGAGATTGAAAAAAAAACTCTTAAAAGAGATTTTGAGAGAAACCAACAATTGGACAATTGGAAATTTTAATTAGGGTTACGTAACTTTTAATTGAAAAGTTTTCCCTTTCTTTTAAAGAGTAATAAAAAAAATAATTTTAAAAAATATAAATTAAATTATTATTATTATTTTTTGCGGGTAATGGGTACTCACGGAGAATAGTATAATATCCGCATCCGACCCGTTTAAAAGCGAATATTAAAATACCTGTTACCCGTTACCTGCGTGTAATAAATATCTACGGGTAGTAACTATCCGTCGCGGATTTTGTAACACCCAAATATTTTAAAGGGTATTACTGATAGTAGAGACTAAATTAATTTAATATCTCATATAAACAATCAAACTTTATTTCAATTACTCCAAAGTACAATACCAAACATACAAACTTTAAACAATATAGTCTTCACCATTGAAATTTCAACTTATAAGTTTTACACAACATAATCTTCCCAATACAAATTTATTCTTTTTACAAAAATTCCTGAAAGTTTTTCCCCGCATCTATCTCATCTCTAAGCTTTTTCAACCGCATCTGCAACATTATCTAATCACATATAACATGAGTTATATGATCATAGTACAAACAAATAAGGGTAAGCCAACCATATCATAAAATCATTAAACTTGTAATAAAAATATTATAATCATGTATTTTTGCAATTGATAAAATATCATTATTCCGATGTCATTAATTCATCATTATCAAAATCATCTTCCTCATTCCCATAAATCTTACAAGTGTACCATGCTTACTCATGAAGCCTTATGGTCAGACCTCTCTCTGCCTGCTTCCTTAAGCCTCACTTATATACTATGTCTTACTTTCTGAAGCCTTATGGTCAGACCCCTCTCTGCCTGCTTCTATAAACCTCAATGTTACTTTGTTCATACCAAACTCTCATGGTATAACTCGATCATACTACTCCCGGTAGTAACATCATTTCATAAGAAATGAATTTCTCATATCCAACCCAACATTTCATAAAACCAACAATTCATACCCTCTTATCCACCTAACTCAATCATGTTCATTCTTTAATCATGAATTCATAATAACCCGTTTTGGTATCAATAAATTAAACATATTGCCAAATATCATGCTTCATATTATAAACTCATTTTGCCCATAACGAGTATAACTCAACATATTTTCACCAAACAAAGATTATGGATCAACAAAAATATATCAACATATCTTAGGAACTACATAATAAAGTCTGGGCTCAATGTAATAACAAATAAAATATATATGAAGTTTTTACCATGATAACGTTATGCATCTACAATTGACTTATTTTATTTTATTTTCATCCTATTAGAGATCTTTCTTTACCCCAATTGGTCACCGGAGAGGACCCAGATGTCTGAACGCATCAAACTCACCTTCGACGCCAGCACATATGACTAGTCACAACTGACTGGACCAGGCCAGGGCTGCTCTATGATCAGGGATGTGCCAACTCAGGTTTTTAAGGTTCCTCTATCCTACCAACAAAGGGAGGCCCTTAATAATTTACAATTTATTTATTTAATTTATCTACCTTGTTCTCTTATGCTCTAAATCTAAAATACCTAATTTTAATATTTTACTTCCTCTCACAACAACCTCAAACAGTATGTATATTTAATACCCATATACAAGTTATTACAAGTTATTACAGAACTCTTTCTCCAAACCTTCCAACAAGATCAATTTCAGCCAACAAACTCATTCAATAAATTCATCACAATAAACATCCATAATAGAATTCATACAAGATAATTATAAATAATTAACAATAATAAAATATTACTATAAATGGTCATAGAAGAATACAATATTTGACAATCATAAAAATAATCTTAATATAAAATTTTATGGGGAAACAAGAAGTTGAATTTGGCAGAGCCGGTTAGACAACTTCTAATCCATCCAACAATACAATATAATTAAATAACAAGAACAATACATGTCTGGGGAAATAAGAAGTTGAATCTGGCAGAGCCGGTTAGACAACTTCTAATCCTTCCAAAAATTGCAATAAAATAAATAAGTAAAGCAATAAATAGTTTGGGGAAACAAGAAGTTGAATCTGGCAGAGCCGGTTAGACAACTTCTAATCCTTCCAAAAATGTAATAAAATAAGTAAGGAAAGAAATAAAAAAATTTGGGGAATCAAGAAATTGAATCTGGCAGAGCCGGTTAGACAATTTCTAATCCTTCCAAACTACAATAAAAATAAATAAGGAAAACAATAAAATGTTTGGGGAAACAAGAAATTGAATCTGGCAGAGCCGGTTAGACAATTTCTAATCCTTCCAAATTACAAAAATAAACAACTAATAACATACAAATGGCATAACATATTCAACATCACAATTTTCAACTCAACACAAAAGCATACTCTCATTTAAATTCAAGATCATACATAAACAAAATATTCCATATTCAAGATTTAAGATCAAACAAAAGCAAAATATAGCATATTCAAGACTCAAGATAATATAAAACGAATTACTCAAAGTTAACTCCCCTTACCTCTTTTCCAGACTTAGTTTCCTCTTCTCAAACCGTTCTCCGGAAACTTCCAGAATTTCCCCTCTTCAACTAGAATTTCCTCCAACTCTCTTCTCTCACAATTTCTCTAGAATTTTGGTGTAAATCTTCAGCCTCCCCCCTTGGCTATTTATAGCCAAAAATTTTACTATTCATTTCTACTATTCACTTTTACTATTCATTTTTACTATTCAAAAATTATTTTTTATTCACCATTCTTATCTCTGAATGATTAATTCTACGTGGAGTGTTCTCTTCCACAATTTATTTTAATATTTTTTTTTAACCATTCACTATTCACTATTCACTATTTACTATTTACTATTTACTATTTACTATTCACTATTCACTTTTCTAAAAAACTCCTAAATAAGTTATCAAAATTTTGAAACTCTCCCTCTAGAATTACTATAATTTTATATCCAAAAATTTACATTTTTCTATCCATTAAAATTATTATTACTAATAAAATGCTAAAAATTACTATTAGAAATATATATATATATATATATTTTTTTTATGGGTCTTACAGATTTTATCCGTGGGCGTGGATTTTTTTGCGATCCCTAATTGTCTACCACTACAGGCTACCATGTGTTGTTGAAAGCAACCTCGTCTGTAGGGCTGGGCAAAAATAACTGATCTGTATTGTACTATAGTTAACTATACTATATTATACTTAAAAAAATTGATCCACTTTTACTAAAAGTTCAGTATACTATTTTATGGTTTAGTTTTTAAAAACTGAACTTATAGCAGTTTCGGTTCAGTTAACTGTGAGAACTGTATCTACTCTTTTCTCTTTTTTAGTTCCCGTTCAATTGCTCCGTCTTGCTAAGAAAACGTTAATATTAATAAAAAAAACTATTCAAATAAAAAATTAGTAATGAATTTTTTAAGACAAAATTTTTTTATCACAAATTTTTATATTTTTTTATGAATAAACGTATATTACTTTTTAAATAATATTATTTTAAGTAATAAAAGTAAAATATATTTTTTAAATTTTATTTTATTAAATGATTAAGTAATATAAATCATAAAAAAAAAGACTATATAAAAAAAATAATACTTTAAATATATTATATTCTTTAACATATTATTAAATATGTAAAAATATGTTAAAAAACTTTTAATGATATTAAAATGTGTGTAAGCGCACACTAAAATAACTATTTATTTTAAAAATCAACTTACTTTAAAATAAATATCAATATTATTATTTTTAAATGATAGTATTTTACATACTAAAACTAAAATATTTTTTTTAACGTTAAATTTAATTAAATAAATATAATGAAATATCATAAAAAAATAGTAACGTAGAAAAAATAATTAATATTATAAAAATATCAAATTAAAAAAAAAATTAACAAACGTTTATTAAGAGTAATTTTTCTAGTATCATCATTTATTATATTATAATAATTAATAAATATTAGTTTAATTTTTACATAATAAAATATAAATAATAAATAATTGATTAATAAAACAATTTTACGAGAGAACAAAATAAACATAAATAAAAAATTATTTTAAAATAAAATAAGTAGATAAAAAGATAAAATAAATTATATACACATATAAAACAAAAAATATAAATAAAAAATTAAAAAAATAAATATAAAGGTAAAATAATATTCATGAAAAAATAAATATAAATAAAAAAATAAAATATAAAATAAAATAAAATAAATAAATAATAAAATAATTTTCATACACATATAATAATAAAAGAAATATAAATAAAATAAAAAATAATAATATCAAATAATTAAAAAGTTAATTTGTAAGACACTTATGAATAAAATAAAATAAATATTAAAATAAATTTCAATTAAAAAGAACATGTATTGTTATACTATTCAGTTTAAAAACTAGTACAATTCAGTTTAAATGCTAGTACAATTCAGTTTAAAATTAGTATAGTTAGTAGTTCAGTTTAGTTTATATTGTAGTTTAGTACAATTTAGTATAGTTCAGTTTAGTCCAGTTTGATAAAACAAAAAACAGTTCAGTTCAGTTCAATTTGTCTGAACTGTTTTACAGTTCAGTTTAGACAAATTAGTTTTTAGTTCAGTACAGATTTTAGTAGTGCAGTACAGTTCAGTTCTATTTGCCCACCCCTACTCGTCTGCCATAGTTTGTCGCTTTCAACCATTATTGGTTGTCGTCCACTACTGATAGTATCTAGAGCCTAAGGTTCTTTAAAAAAAAATTGTCGCCTCTGCCATTGCACCCACCGCCGATGGCAACACCATTGTCTATTGTTGTCGCCGGAGTTCTAGTTTCGATCGGCGACTAGACAGTTTTGATTGTCTCGGTCAACGACCACACAATTTTGATTGTCTCAGTCAAGCGACCATTATGTTGTTAATGACGCCTTCATTAGAGTTTCTACGTGCTCTTAGCACCTTTTGAAATCTACTCCCTTTTCCATCGTGTGTGTTGGTACGTCCCATCTCCTCTCAAACAATGACTCAAAGTGTCGAGGTCACTCTTTTTCCTCTTTCAGGTCCGTCGTGCGTGGTCGTGTGTCCTATCTCCTCTCAAGCAACTATTTAGAGCGTCGAGGTCGCTCTTTTTCCTCTTTTGGGTACCTTGATTAGATAATCTTAGATTTTTAGGGTTTCTCTCTCCTGTTTATCCGTGACTTCTTTCGTTGTTGTCTCTTCTGACCTCTCTTCTATCACTGGTGCATTTAATTTATCTATATATGCATTTAATTTGATGTCATTCGAGTATAGAAGCATATATTTTCATTAAGTCTTTATTGATTATATTAGTAACAAATTTGGTACATATGATTTGTACGCACCAGCTTGTGAATATTTTTATAAAATCATTTTAGAAGTTTTAAAATGAAGTCCAAATTAAATTACAAGAAATGAAAATAATAGAAAGGAACAAAACTATAATTAAGTCTTGAAATAATTATTTGAGTTACAATAATATAAAAAAAACCAAAACAAGTTTGAAACACCAAATGGTAGAATTTTAAAAGAGAAGATAAATTTGAAAACAGAGTGCAAATGTCTATACCATCTAATGAATGAAAGGGTCTATCTGTATCTCTCCAATCTCTATATCATCTAATGAATGAGTTTGATGGAAAAGCACAAGGTTTTATATCCATCTCATAAGTAACTCTAACACTTATATGTAAATATTACAATACTATAATTTTTTATTTCTATTTTCTAAAATATCTTTAATTTAATTGATTGGGGTGTTTTCTTAAATATTAGTAGCAAAAAAATACATACCTTAATAACAAATCAAACCTAATAAGGATAAAAATATAATTTTATTTCCTTAACGGGTAGCAGATAATATGGATAGAAAGATATCCAAAATCGACCCATTAATGAATGAGTATTAAATTACCCGCTATCTAGAAATATCTATTACCTGGCGGGTATCAACTATCTACAACAAATTTTATCCATATACACAGCCGCGGGCATTTCCTAATGTAATAAATGTTTTATTTAATTGACATTAATTTTTTTAAAATAAAACGTAAAGAAATATGACAAAAAAATTCATTACATATAAATATAATTTTTAGCTAAATCAATGTTATATAGAGCTATCAAAACGGGCCACCCGGTCCAGTCCACCACGGGTTGGTTACTTAGTGAGCCAACCTAACTCGGCTCATTTATTAGCGAGGCAGAAAAATTCGAACCCGACCCGACTTACCACGGGTTGGTGGGTAAACGGGTTGTCTCACTGGTTCACTTAATTACATTTTTTTATATTAAAAAAATTACAAAATTTTTATAATTCAAATATAAACAAATTGCACTCCCAACATGGGTGTTTAATTAATTTTGAAAATAAGAAACTTAAATAATTTTTTCAAGCAAAAAATAATAATAAATATTTTTTTATAAAACTAAAATTAAATTTTAATAAAATAAAATTAGATAGGTGGATTGGTGGGCCAACCCGACCTACCATGGGTTCAACCCGCATGAGTTAAGTTTAAATGAGCCGGGTTGAAATCTGACCCACATAAAAAAAAATACAACTTTTTCAAACTCAACTCAATCCAAATTCGTAATGAACCAGATTCACCCGTGAGTTGTAACCTATTTTCACAGCTTTCTAAGTATTATATGTATATAATCTTTAGACACATATAATAATTAAAGGCATATAATCTTTAATTAATTGTGAGAAGGTTTTGTATCCGTTACATATTTATTTCTTCTTTTTAATAGATATATAAACACACTAATATATAAAAAGAGTTAATATCATAATACTTAACTATATTTATTATCACCATCCAAAAAATAAAGTTGTTGTAATGAGTGATTGTTGTAATGTTGGTTGTTGAGACATGATGGCTTGAATATATGTAGTTAGGACAACAAACTCGATGAGTTAATTAATTATGATAACGGTATCCTGTTTAACAATTATTTTCATAAGTAGAAATGAGATTTGTCACATTGTAATGTTTCCTTTATTATATGTTATTATTAGATATTTGATCGTGTTTTTTTTTTATCAACAACAAAATTTATAAATATATATGATGAATAGAGTGACAAACAAAATTGTCTCATTTATATCTTCTATAATAAAATATACATTGTAAAACTAATGTTTGAGGTACAATTTGCATTTAAGGTAATCGGTCCAAAGATGTTTCTCATAGACTTCACATGCACTCTTTTCATAAGCTTTTTGGAGCCCTTATTTATGAGACCAATCCTACACTATAATTCTTGAGAATAATTTGTTACATTATAACTTCCTCAACTCCACATCTTATTTAACTTCTCTATCATCAATCAAACTAAAACCATTTATATTGTTACAAATCAAAAACAGCCTTATGCTATTCCTTCTCTTCTTCAGCTTTTATGATTAAAACTCTATATCTTTACATTATTAATCTTTGGTTAAGTCTGGAAACTTCTATTTTTAACACAATTGTTTATTAATTTTTCTTAATATATATATATATATATATATATATATAATATTTAATATAAAATAATTACTTCAACAGTGAAGTATAGCTATTATTTTAAAAAAATTATAACTAAACGTGAGAATATACTTTGTAAGTGATAATATTTTTTTGGATCATGGAAAAAGTGAAAAAGAAAGGGAAAGAAAAAGAAAATGAGACTTAAAATTGAAGTTGTTTAAATTAAGAAAAAAAAAATAGTTAATAATAGATATGATTGACCTATAATATATATATATATATATATATATATATATATATATATATATATATATATATATATATATATAACATTTCATTTAATAGTGTGATATTATTAAATAAAATTACAGATATAAGCAATTAGATATAAATATATAACTATACTACTATAGTTATTCAAACTAACTATATTAGCATATATAAGAGGTTTTACATGATGACGCATAGCTACAATCACTTTAAAAAAATAAAAGCTAATCCTAGCTTCTATGATCTTATATCTATATAGGTGCATCAACATCTTTCTCCTAAAGTAAACCAACGTCTATTTTCTCATCTGCTTATATTGGTGAATATCATTACTGCAAAAAAGAAGAAGAATAAACACAAGAAATACAATCACAATAGAGTAAACTAGTTTATAAAAGAAATAATCATACAACAATTAAATTGATTTCATGATAAAATAGTTTATTTCAAACACTCATAAAACAATCAAACATACAATTACAAACTCTTTAGACTGCAATTATCTTAATTTAGGTATTGATGCATGATTCTTGGTGATTTTTGCACTTGTGATGATATCTACTACTCTGCAAAGTTATTGTCAATGTGTTTCACCCTACTACACACAATGTTAGTCTCTTTAACCGTCATAAGAACCCTATGGTCGTTCTTAATGACAGTTTTCCCTCTCACCATATAATTCATTATACTCTACATGAGTCTTGAATAAGTATTAGTATATAAGACAAAACCTCTAATATTGACTCATAATATCACTGCATACAGTAAAGGAATTCCACCATAAAATCTTCCTACAAGATCCATGAAATTACATCAAACTCATATTTTCATCCACAAACATGATTCCACATCAAATTCCAAATACCAAATAATCACTCATATTTGTATTCATCCATATTAAGTAATATCACGTTCGTGATCAATTGCAATCATTATATATTTTCATACATGCTCATATCCATTAACGAGTCAATCATCATCATCACAGTTTCATACATCATTATACACATACATATTCATCAATGAATCTATCAACAATTCTACAAACAACCATATACCTTCTCTTATTCCAATATCAAACTAAAACCACAAATAAGAAATGTTTTTCACAAAAGAGAAACCTAAAATAGAATAAACATAAGAGAGTAATTTTTCTAATTACAAACCTCTAATCAAATATCTCACTCGTCAAAGTAACAATTCATTTGTCTAGGACTTGCTGTCAAAATTTCAGCTTGATCCAACGGTTAATGAAGCGGGAGTCTCATTTATCTCTAGATGATGTAGACTAGAAAAATAGGATGGTGTTTGGCGCTACAACCCTTGTAATCCACTGATTTTAATGAGTCAAACAATCCAAAAGTGGTGCCCAAAGCTCCCAAGTCAGTGACCACTATCTAAGTAGCCCACGATGGCACTACAACGGCGCCTGACGATGTCAAAAAACTTAGATTTCACATTTTTAATTCTATTTATGTAATTTAACACTTAAACTTTACAATATATATTTGAAATATAATTTTTAAAAATAATTTTTAAATATAATTACAACTACTAGCATCATGGAGCTATAATGCTTCAGACATACAGTACCAAAGTTGCGTTTAATGGTGTTCTATTGTCGCCCACTACACAAGTTTGTCTAAAAGTTATACCAGTTAACTACAACTAGTGAGTTGAGTTTAGGGAGAGTAATCAATGCATATAAAGCTTATAATAGAGAGGAAAAAACACATTTTTCTCATTCTTCAAATTCATAGAAACAAATTTTGAGTTTTCTCTCTATTTTCTCTTATTTTTGGCTTGTTGCCAAAGACCTAAGTTAGATAGGCTCATTTTGTAATCTACATTTAGTATTTAGTTTCAATTCTTGTTTATTTCATTTTCTACCATTTAATTTCTTTTCATCTTACTGATTTTCATTTCTCTCCATGCTCAAGTTGAATTCATGTTGTGTTCTTCACTTTTGGTTCAAGTTCTTCATAAACTTATGAATTGATTGGTTTTGCTTCCAAATCTTACTCAGTTTTGGTTATGGATTTATGTCATTGATTTAGTGTATTAAAAAGAGCGAAATATACCAAAGTTTCTGAGTTAAACTTGGCCATTGATAGCAAAATCAAGAGATCAACAAGCTTAAGTGCTCTTGAACTAAGAAATTTCATTTACACTATGATTTTGCAATTTAGATTTGATTTTTGATTTCTATGAATTTTAATTGCTTTGATTAGGTTTCTAAGCTTGTTTACACTCTTAATTATTAAATTAAACACAAAAAAGACAAAATCACACTTTGGTAGTTATGTTCGTTATTTTCCATTGTTTTCGTTAAAAGCTAGGTTCCATATTTTCGAATTTCATTTTTACTTGATCATTTAACTTTGTTTCCATTTTGAAGTTTGTACTCACACTCAACGGTACATAATTGCATTCAGCGGCCTGAAGCTAAAATACTCTCATACCTACACAACGAGGTTGGTGTTCAATACCAATCTATCATCGCTCAACATTATACCAGACACCAACATGATTTGAGGAAATTGGACTTGCTCAATTAATCAATTTTGTATTGTCTTATTAGTATTGTGGTCAAAAACAATTTCCAATATTAGGGCACATACCAATTGCTTAGATTATAATTCCTTCAATCGACACAAAATCAACCAAAACACTTAAACATGACAATCATTCAAAACATACCAAACTCATTAGAAACAATCAAATTTCATCCTTAAATGCATTAGAGAAACAACATGAAAATCATCAAATTTATTAAACTTACGCATACAAAAAACAACTAGCTTTCCTTACCTAAGCCAACATATTAGAAGACCCGAACTAACAGAACTCCTCCCAACTTGTTGGATGCTCTATCCACACATAGAAACATCACAGGGACGATCAAGACATACTGTTATGATCATTGATCAATAGAGACTCATATATATTACTAAAAAGAAGCATGCAAGTGAAAGAAGACTCACATATAATAGATAATAGAAAAAAGACCAATAAAAAACTAAAACTCAACTTACATAAATGGAATCCCACGGTCTCAGTTCTTCAATCAGACCAGCAAAAAAAAATACTATTAGAGATAAGCTAGAGAACTCTATAAAAATGGTTTCTATAGAGATGATATGTTTTAAAATAATGAAATTCGTTCATAACAAAAAAATGTTTATATTAAAACATTTTAATATTACAATAATTGAATCTCACTATTTTTAAATAATTATTACTTCTAATATGTCAGTTTTTAGGTCTTTACAATTTAGATTGAAATTTTAAAATAAATTGAAATTTTGAAAATTTTCAAAAGTGATTTGATTATTTATAAATATAAATTTTGAAATTTCATATATTAGAAATTTGTTATATTATCTTTTATATTTATATTTTATTTTTTGATATATATTTTTTTAATTTGATCTTAATTCGGTCTTGATTCGGTCTTTGTTTACTAAAATGTAATTAACACATCTAAGATTGAAATAATGTTGGTTGATATTTTTTTTAATTGAAGTTGGAAAGAGTTTTTTCTTATCAAAATCATTATTATTTTTTAATCAAATATGTTTTCCCCATATTATAATATAGGACTATAATATAACCACACAGGTCATTTGGTATAAAAAATGTTTTAAAAGTGCAGAAATAAAATACTTTATAATTAGTTTAGAAAAAAACATAGTTTTTTATAATAGTTTGAAAATAAAAAATATATTGAACCTTTATTTTTTTATTTAGGTTTAATGTCTTCGGAGGTCCCTATTTATGCGGATTTGTATCAATTGGGTCTTCGTATTGTGAAAGTTCTCAATTGGGTCCCTATTTTGGTAAAATTGAGTCAATAATGCCCTTGCTGTTAATTGTTGTGGACAGCGTTAATTTTCTTACAATATGGCATGCTGAGGTGTCCTTTAATTACGACGTGGCACAGGTTAACCAACCAGAACATACCACCCCACGCCTCTTGCCACGTCATCTATGTCTTCTCCACAGAAACCTTAATTTCCAAACCCTAGCTACTATGCGCCGCCACTGCCATCCTCGCCGGCAGTCGTCCCCTCAACCTTCATCGTGAACCTCCATGGTCGTCGCAAGTCCTATGTCACTCTCCTCCTTCGTTAATCGCAAGCAACCTGCAGAAGATCAAACCACAGAACCTAGAATCGCGCATCTACTTCTCGCGCGAGAATCTACTTCATCATCTTCTCCATGGCAGCCACGCGAATCACACATCGCAATCGCGATTGAGCCACGTTTAAGCAACCACAAAATCATCACAGACGACGAACCAATTCGCCAGTCACCGCTGTCCGCCACTTCGCAAGCCACAAGCAACCTCTGAAAAACGTGAAAACGAGAACACATAAATCACAACAATTAAACTCCCAAATCGTGAACCTCCTTCAGTTCGTTCATCTCTACGCCATTGATGAAGCTAACTTGCAAACAGAACAATCAAACCCCAAATCACAAAATCCCAAAATCGAGCAAGCAGAGAACATGAAATCTTCGCATCACATCTACACCAATAGTGAGAGGCCATTAACCCAAATTCTCAGTCCGAACCCTAACCCCAATATCACAACAGAACAAAGGGATAATAGGAATAATCCAATCCTCAAATTTGCAGTAGTTAGGGACCAACAAATTACCAATCCGATTCAACCCTTTTGAGCGTAGATACGCTCCAAGCAGAGAGAAATATCCTATAAATGTTGGTGCAAGGCACTTAATAAGATCTTCTTCAATGCCACCTGTAATTGTAACAACTACATCAACCTGCACATTGCAAAACACATACAAAAAATAGGAAATTTAATAACTTGACTTTAATTTACTATTTAACCATGATGGTGTGAGAAGCATTGAAGAATACCATTGCAAAGGCTTGAATTGGCCTTCGAACAAGGGCAAGTAACTCACCATGCAATGCTGAAGAAGAAACCGAACAATGTCTCTAACACTAGAGGAAATAAGATTAGAAGTGAAACCCAAAAACACTTTACAAGTCACAAATTTTCAATACTCCAAGTCCCTCTCATGGTCACTGCAATCCTCAGTCACAGCTTCATCAACTAGCCTCTAATCTAGCTTCAACCCAAATCAAAACTCAATACCTTAACATTCTCAGTCATAAAAGGAAAAGGGGAAGGAAGCTTCCTCCTTGCCCCGCGAATCAGAACGGAGGGACGAAGAAGAAACGCACCCTTGCCACGTCCCGCCGCGCCTCCGTCGGGCTCTCGTCGCCTTTGCCGTCAACCCGCGTATTTTAAAATTGAAAATGATATAAATATCCATGTAATAATCTCATATTGTGCCACGCCGTAATTAAAGGACACCTCAGCATGCCACATTGCAAGAAAATTAACATCGTCCACAGCAATTAACGGCAAGGACATTATTGACTCAATTTTACCAAAATAGGGACCCAATTGAGAACTTTCAAAATATGAGGACCCAATCGATACAAATCTTCATAAATAGGGACCTCCGAAGACATTAAACATTTTATTTAATATTAAAGTTATTTTTTCAACAATTAAACTTAACATTATTTCCAACTTAATGTTAATTAGAGTTTTATTTTTCAACAAGAATGTTATTTCTCTTATCAATATTTTTGGGATAATTATTTTTGTTGACATTGATTAATAATTCGTTCAAATTAAAAATACATACATATAAATAAATTTGTGTGAATGGGTGTGGGTGTGTGTGAGTGTATGTGAATACGTGTGTTAGGAGTGAGTGTGTTCTTGTGCATGTGTGTGGATGTGAGTGTGCGTGCGTGTAGGGTATATGTGTGTGTGTGTGCAGGTACATGTGTGTGTATAAGATAAGTTAAAGCTTTTAGCTCGCTTAACCTTAATAAGTTAATTAATCGTCCCATGTTATTTCTGTAGGCCAATGATAAACTAGGCCAAAATAGGCTAAACTAATATATCCTCAATTCTTTATGTATGTTCTTTATTATCCATGATTACATTAAATAAAAGAACACAATAAGGTGAGGACAATCTATGAAGGTTATAGTCGACATTCTTCTATTTATCTTTGTGATCGCATACGAACTTTATACGATTCTTACACCTCTTTTCCTTGCGGCACCTATCACACCTTATGTGGTGAAGTGCCCGAATATTGTGTTAATGTCCCTTCGTAGGGTCCATTTTCCCTTGTGTCCGAACTCTGGCGACATTGAGTCAGTGTTGATTGAGTGGAATCTCATTTTCTTCTTAGGGGTAAGCTTTGTGTTGGCTCTTATCCTCTCGATCATTTATGTCATTTTGGACAAAATAATTTAGGTAACTAACTTGAATTAGTTCCTTAATATTGTCTTTAAGGGCCAACACTCCTCAGTGTTGTGTTCGAAGTTTCAATGGTATTGGTAGTGCAAACTTTGGTCTACGCTTGGAGGTGTTGGTGTGCATCTAAACAATGATAGGAGAATTCACGCTTAGGGCTTCTTTTAATATCCTTGCCTTATCAGCATTCATGGGAGTGTAACTAAAAAATCACAAGCCTATTTGGATGGGGGACTACTAAACAACTTGTTTTAGTGGGCTTCTTCTTGATCTATATCTTGTTTCTCACTTGACTTTAAACCTTTTTTTATTCCTATAGTTGCATGAATTTGGGTGCATGTTGTCGTAACTCATCTAGGCCTACAATCAACTTCTTAAACAAGTTGTCTATGAAAGGTTCAGATCTTAAGGGCGTGACCATATGATGCATGGCTACATTTGGGTTGAGACCCTTTATATTAAGGGCCACTTTACTAAATATTTCCATAAACGACCTGAGCGACTTAATACGTTTCTATTTTATGTTAATCAAAGATATAGATGTCAAGTGGTGTGGTCAACTTGTTGTTAACTACGCCCCAAACTTGGTGACTACTGTGTCAAACCAGTTTATGGAGAGCGGTGATAATTGCATGAACCAACTTAGTGTCGCTCCCTTCAACGATGTGGGAAAGACTCGACAAAGTATCACATCCTTTGAGGTTAACATGTTATATATATATATATATGTGTGTGTGTGTGTGTGTGTGTGTGTGTGTGTGTGTGTGTATGTGTGTTTATATTCACATGCTAAATCGAGTTAGTGGTACCATCGTATCTTTCTAGCGTTGACATCTTCCATCCGCTTGGGAGGGGGACACCTAGTATACCTTCAATGAATGGATGTCGATGTACAAGACTCCCATAGGTCCTATTAAATGTTGATAACCGTGGGTTGAAGTGAAGGTGGCTCTCAGCTTTGGTTTGAGGCATGGTGTAGTGGAACCTAGTGGGTTTATGCTCCCCGCTTGTCTAGACACGGTCAATTTGGCCCTCCTCAACTATCCTTCTAAGGTGCATGTTCTTCGCCTATAAGGCCTCTATTTCCTCAGCATTCTTCCTCTTCAGTGTCTCAAACTCCTTCCTTAACTCCCACATCATGTCTAGGTGGGTTGGTTATTTGGTTGTCCCACTTCCAGCTAGGCTACCTCCGTTCCTCTTACCATGTTCCTCGTCGTCACCATGTGGTCTTGTTAGGTATTCCATGAGTCCTACATAGAATGCCAAAATGTTCTTGCAAGACCTTGAAATTCCTAAGACCATTTGACACTACCTTTTTTAGATCCTAGTGTGTGGTCCTATAATGCAATTATACAATATCAACCTTTTCAATAGGTTTTTGGTCAATGTCGAAAGAGGGAAGGAAGGGAGAGATGAGTACTTGCCAAAAGTGCTCCCGTGATAAGTTAGTAAGGGTATTGTAGGAGTTTAAACAATACCAATTCACTAGAAGAATATAACCTTTTAACCATTACTTATTAAAGAGAGTTTGTGGGTCTTTATTGTAAAAGAAATCCAATCACTTATTAATCTCTTATTATTATTTTTCCTATGTTTAAAATAACTATAATCTAAGATTGGTCCGACTACAACACATATGCCACCGAGGTAGAGAAAATTGATTGTCATGTTTAGTCTAAATAGTGTCTAATTATAGTACAACTATCACCAAGATCTGGACATATTTATCTTATACTGAGATATAATTAATCACTTAACAATTCATTTTATATAAATTTATTTCAATATAACATTACATTTTGTTATTAATAAAAACCAGTCAGGTTATATTAATAATATATTTTATATAAATTTATTTCAATATAACATTACATTCCATTCTTAATAAAACTAGTAAAGTTCTATTAATAATTTTTAGGAAAATGTTTTTAACAACTTGTTTTGACAATTTTTTGACAACAACTTATGTGGTAGCTTTTATTGGTCTGTTTCAAATATACGGACCAATAAAAAAGTATAACGTAATTCATTGTTAAAATATTTGGATCCTAATTTTAAAATATAATATCTTTTATTATCACTCTTAATCATAACATGATTATTCTTTATTCTTTATTTGACTTCAAGCTAACCTATAAGTATCTTTTCATAGCCAAATATTGTTTATTGAACTTTTCTGTTTTTTTAATAACCAATTCTTCCTTACATTCGGAGGTATTTATATATAAAGAAAAAAAAAATGATTTAGATTACTTATAGACTATATTTTCGAAAGAAGATCAATACAAAATGAGTCGAGTTAAGTTTAAGAGATATAAAAATAGCTATAAAACTATTTATAAAAAAATAAAGAAGATATTTGCTAGGTTGTAATAAATATATTTTTTATAACCTTTATATGTTATTATTTATCCCCTTTAATACCTAACTTCTATTTTATCTTATGTTGTCTATATTGTAGTCAATGCAGAATGCATTATTGTTTTGCATTAGATGCATCACGAGTCGAATTTAAAATTATATTACATACATTTCATAAATTGAATTCCTTTACTAATTACTCTATTTGCATATCTTTTTTCCATTTGGAATATGTAAAAATTGTATTGTCATCTCTTTAATAAATAAGTTATTTAAAAATTAATTTAATTTTTAGAAAAGTAATAATTTATTTGTTTAAAATGTTCAATAAAAATAATATTTTTTTCTATTATAACATAAAAGTGATTTGATAAAAATATTAGAAGCTAATGTTACTTAAAATAACAAGTAAAAAAGGCCACAAGTTAATAAATTTGTTAACAAAAAAAAATAATCAAATCAAAGAAATTCTTTTAGTAAGAAATTAAAAAATTATACATGAAAAAAAATCTTACGTATAAATTATAAACTCTAAATAAAAATAAATTTGCATTTGCAATTCAACATTCATATTAAATTTTAGGGTTAAATATGTTTTTAGTCCCTAAACTATTGACCGTTTCTGGTTTTCGTCCCTATTTCAAAGTAAGGTACAATTTGGTCCTCATTCTTTTCGAAACGTTCGTTTTAGTCCTCGAAAACTAAACAACTGTTTGAAAATTTGGTCCTCATTTAGCAACAAATGAGGACTAAAACCAAAGTTTCAAGGACTAAAACGAACATTTCGAAAAGAATGAGGACCAAATTGTACCTTACTTTGAAAGAGGGACGAAAACCAGAAACGACCAATAGTTTAGGGACTAAAAACGTATTTAACCCTAAATTTTACAATCACTTATCATAATTTTAAATTGGTTATATAATTGACATTTAACTTACAACTAAAATGGAATAATTTTTTTTAGTATTTTAAAAATATCTAAAAGTTCATGTTTAATCATTTCATAAAATACTATTTAATTAAGAGAGAAAACTGAGTTTTAAAAGTTTTAAATAAATACAAAAACATGATTTAGCAATTATAACTTAATAAAGTTGTTCAAATATAAATATAAATATAAATAATTTGTACAGAAGTGTATTATTTATACAATTAATATAAAACTGTTTCAGTCAATTGAATATAAAGAGTCCCTATTCCTACGAGCCACGTCTCATGTGCCCACTTCTTATTAGTTTAATCAGAAAAATCACACCATGTTTTCATAAGCCAAAACTCAAAAAATTAAGAGTGTTTAAGTTTTGGAAGTTGAGAATTATTGCTTTGATAGGGTTGATAGCAAAAGAAGCTACCCTCTCTCCTTACAAACACTGGACGCCGCAGCTTTGTAGTTTTGATCTAAGCATTCTCTGCACTTCAATTTAACAATGTCTATAACCCATAATCTCACCACTTCACTCTCTTCTACTTCTTCTGCTTTCTTAGCACCCTCTTCTTTCAATTCTAGGTATTTTTACTTGCACTTGTCCCCTTCCTTTTTGTGACTTTTGCTTGAAAAGATAAATAAAATTGGATCCTCCTACCCACAAAAGGATTTTTTTGCTGGGTTGATTCAAAATTGCATCTTTCTTCACTTTACTGTTGAAAGTGTTGAGTTTTATTTATGGGATTCCTTTGGCTGCTGCAGGGGACATGTTTCATTGCCTGTGAAGAGCGTGGGCATTTGCAAATGCATTGCGACACCCGAGGCTGAGACTGGTACCTTGAAAACTTCTCTTTTCTATTTGGAAATGGAAAATGATGTATGGATATGGCCATGCTAGATGATACTTACTGAGAGAAAGAGAGCTATGGAACAATGATTGGTGTTAAGGGAGAAATCATGATGTGGAAATGTGCACATATTTTCCCTTAAATTTTTTGGTTATTCTTGTGATTAACCAATGCTATAATGGGGTGCATACCTCTGCTTAGTGGTTCATTTTTTACAATGTTTTGGTTGACAAGTTTATGAAATCAAATTCTTGATGGTCATTTCCTGGCATTTAGTTTTATAGTAATGTCTACGTTAGGGTTGTTAAATAGTTTTGAAAAGGGCATACTAGCTGGTGTGTTGACTAAATATTAAAGATACGATTGAGTGAGATATCATTTATATGTCTTCCTTTTTTCACTTTGAAGGCTACAAGACAAGGGTCACTCGCAATCCAAATTTGGGAAAACTTCAAGCTGGGTATCTATTTCCTGAGGTATGCAATGCTACTAGACCTTTCTTGTTTTGTTATAGTTCTCCTTTCTGGTTTTGTTATAGTTCTTCCTCAGATATGTCATTTGATGGTCTGATGGACAGAGGAATAAGGATAGGATTGAAATGTACATTATAGAAAGAAATTTAAGAATAACCATAGTTAGCTGTGACAGATAACGATTATGGGGCTGAGAGTTTTGTAAAGTCTGTATATAATATTTTCCCTTGGGGATGCTGGCATAGGAAGGATTGTAGTAATGTAAACAGGAATGCCGTGTGAAAGGAAGATTTGTTCCTTTTTAAACAATTGTTGAACAATATTAATTGAGGTTTATTCGATGGAAAAAGAGTTCTACCTATGCTTTTTGGGAATTATTCTGTTTTTTTTTATCAAGGCGCGTATCAAGTTGGGTTCGACCTGCTGGATCCCCACTGAGGGATCAGTATGGAAAGTCGTGTCACTGGTTTGGAAAGATGGGTCAGTGAACAAGGAAAGGTTGTGGCAGAAATGAAGAAAAATCTATACATTGTTAAGGACAATATGCCGAATATGAAAGAAATCAAAGAACTCCTTTAGGAATTCAAGAAAGGAGAGAAATCCTCAGAAGGAGGGGCAAACTTAGTCTACAATGATGATAATGGAGAGGAAAGATCAATGCATGGCAACAAATTTGAAGAAGAGGGGAGAGACGCTAAGGCCCTGGACAAAGAGGGTGGAACTTCCCATCTTTGAAGGAAATGATCCTTTGGGGTGGATAGCATGTGTTGAGATTTATTTTGAAGTGCAGAATGTAAATCGTGAGGAAAAATTGCATTTGGCTCTTATCAGCGGAAGGGAATGCAAATCACTTGTTTAAATTTTGGCGCCAGAAAATTGCATGTATGAACTGATATTAAAAAATTTTCTTGCAATTTGAAGCTTGGATTTCATCAAATCTACATGTATGAACCCAATATTCAGAAATTTGTCTTTCGAAGGGGCATTATGAATCTTACTCATGCATTCGATTTAACAAACGCTCCATCCACATTGAATGGGCCATGAACACCATAATGTAGTCATATCTTCGAAGGTTTGTCTTAGTCTTTTTCATATGACATCTTGACTTACAGTAAAATGTGGGAAGATCATTTGGCATAATTAAGATAGGTTTTAATGACATTCCAACAGCATCGGTTATATGCTAATTGAAAAAAATGTGAATTGGAAAAGCTACAAATCCAGTCTCTCACAAGGGACTGGAAATGGATCCCGGAAAGATATCTGCCATCCTTCAATGGCCTATTCCAAAAACTATAAAGGCTTTAAGGTGGGTTTTAGGTTTTATGCACTACTATTGAATGTTTTGCATACAATTATGGGAAGATAGCAAGACCTTTGACACAATTGCTTAAGAAAGTGAATTTGGCTATGCAGCAACTTAAAAGTGCAACTATCACAACTCTAGCGTTGTCACTGCCAGATTCCATCACAGCTGTAGCTTCTTGGAGAATTCAAGGAGAGAAATCCTCATAAGGAGGGAAAAACTTGGTCCATAATGATGATATAGGAGAGGAAAGATCGGTGCATGGCAAAAATTTGAAGAAGTGGGGTAGAGGTGTTGAGGCCTTGGACAAAGAGGGTAGAACTTCCCACCTTTGAAGGAAGTGATCCTTTGGTGTGAAGTGCATGTATTGATTTTTTTTTTTCAACTCTAGAATGTAAATAACGAGGAATAATTGTATGTGGATCTTATCAACGTGGAAGGCAATGCAAATCATGAGTTTAAGTTTTGGTGCTAGAAAACCAAAAATCCATCTTGGGAGGATTTTACAATTGCTCTAAGTAGAAGATTTGGAGGTCAGGCTTTGAAAAATCAGTAGCAATACGCCAATATGAAAAGGTTGAAGACTACATCAAAGAATTTAGACTATTGGTTGTTAGAATTCCAATTGAGTTCTAAGTCCCACATTTGGTAGAAATGAGAAAGTAGAGCACCATATAAGGATGAAGATCCATTAACCCATTACCTTAAGGTTTTAGATTGAGAGTCAATTCTTTATGTGGTTGTGCTCAGTCTCATTGGTGTTGTATCTCCCTAGTGAACCCCTCCATTAATAAACCTAACAAGTGGTATCGTAGCCAGGTTAGGCTCAGATGAGTACAATGGTCCTTGTATCGAAAGTAACCTAACAAGTGGTATCAGAACCAGGTTAGGCTTAGATGAGTACAAAGGTCCCTGTATCGAAAGTATTTCTGGCAAAATGTTCTAGGTAAGCGTGTCAAGATGAATGGCGGTACGATAATGTGGAAGGGACTCACTCTTGAAAGGGGAGATTGTTAGAATTCCAAGTGTGAGTCTAAGTCCCACATTGAGTAGAAATGAAAAAGTAGAACACCATATAAGGATGAAGACCCATTAACCTATTGCCTTAAGGTTTTTGGTTGAGAGTGGTATCAATTGCTTATGTAGTTGGGCTTAGGTCTCATTAGTGTTGTGTCTCTCCAGTGAATCTCGTCCCTTAATAAACCTAACATTGGTGTCACAAGTCCCTCCAACACCAGAAGATCAATTGTTGGAGTATTTCCAATATTTGAAACTAGATTCACCCACAAGATCCAATGGAAATTGCTCGAGATGTGGAAGATGCTATGCAAGAATCACCCACAAGATCCAATGGAAATTGCTCGAGATGTGGAAGATGCTATGCAAGAATCAAGAATCATGACAGTAGGTGGATCATGTTGTAGCAATACCTTAAACTTTCGATATAATGGAGGGAGTGGGGTTGTATCATGGATTGAGACCTTGAAAAACACTAGTAATTCACAAGGGGAAAATGGTATGGGCAACACAACGAGGATGAGAATGCAAGTCATCTCACAAGGATCAAGAATTGGGGGAATGGAACCACATGATTGAAAAACAGAGGAATTTGAAACTTGCCATATGTAGAGTATGTGAGGAGAAGAAAAGAAGGAAGATGTTTTCACTATAGAGGGGCATATAGCTTAGGATATCATTGCCCAGAAAAAGAATTTGAGAGTTATCATCTTGGCTGAAGATGAGGAATTTAGGGACTTCATGGATGAAAAATCAAATGAGGTTAGGGAGTATTTGGAGAAAAAATTAGGAGGATTTTGATCACGAATTTCATTGTATATCTTTTCTACAAGAGGTATGATCCCACACTATGAGGCTGCAAGGAAGAGTTAAGGGAAGACTCATTTTGATCCTGATTGATAGTGGAGCAAGTCACAGCTTCATTTTGACAAGTTTGGTGCAATCACTTGGCTTGTAATTTGAAATCACGCCACCCTACAACGTGAGATTGGGAGATGTCAAACACAAGGGTGTTGCAGGGATGTGGAAGTGCAATTGGAAAGATTCAAGGTCTAGAGACATTTTTTTTCTTTGAATTAGGAGGGGTGTATCTGATCTTAAATGTAACATTGCTAGGAAAGTTAGGCGAAGTCAAGGTAAATTGGAGAACTCTAACTATGAATTTCAGTGATCATGGCTCACTGGTTAAGATTATGGGCAACCCAACTTTGGCTAAATCTCTTGTAACCCCACAAGCTTTGAAGAAAGAAACAAAAATTGAGGTTGTTTCAATCATATGGGGAATGAAGAATGCCGAGCTGGAGTCTGGAGATGAAAGGACGAATCACCTTAATGAGAAACAACATAGAGAGTTGGGAAAGATTCTAAAAGCTTGTAAGGGAGTTTTCTGTGAACCTAAAGTGTTGCCACCTCATAGGATTAATCTCCCTTGTGTCTAAAACACACATAGGATAATATATTTATAATGAAGAATGATACAAGTATATATGGCAACCAAACATAAATGTGGTAAATAGAAGATATTGTTAAAAAACAATATCAACAATATCTACCAATATCAAACAATATAAAAAATCTGTTTTCCTAATTGACATAAAACATAATATATCTAACAAAGATGAAAGAATGCATTTCATTTATAGGGAAATAACAAGTTATTGAGTATATTAATGATAACTTTTGAACATTTTCTACTGCATTTTTCATAATCAACCTCCTCTTTTTTCTTTTCTCTCTAAAAGTCAAGTCATTTCTATTTCATAAGAATTGATGTTCTTTTGGGGACACGCATGTTACGCTAACAATAGATCCCCTTTGTCAACATCCAATAATATAATTTTTGAAGGAAAGACTGATTTTGTGAAATGAGTTGTCGTAGCAGTATTTTGCTCTTGAAATTTACACTGTTTGCTTATTTTCATTATTGTGTTTTATTTGTATAGAATTATGTAATGATTAATGAATTTTGTCTCTCTCTCTCTCTCTCTCTCTCACACACACACACACACACACACACAGTTAAACTTTGAGATTAATTCTCTAAACAGTGTAAACTATGTTTCTTCCTTTCATGTCACTGACCACAGATTGCTAGGAGAAGGTCTGCACACTTGCTGAAGTACCCTGATGCTAAAGTTATAAGCCTTGGAATTGGTGACACTACTGAACCTATTCCTGAAGTCATAACTGATGCAATGTCGAAGGTAAAACTTTGGTGTGAACAAGTTGATATATCTTTAATGCTAGCACATTCGACAATGAACACTTTTTTTTATAGTAATTATCATTTTCCCCTTTTGAGGTTGGAGCTCTATGATTAACGATGAATTTTGTCTGTAGTACCATGTGTCAGTTTTTTAAGTAGCTTTAATTTCGTCATCTTTATAATTCCTTTCATGTCTAATTGCATTTGTTTCAGTTTATCTTTTCTATATCATAAGTAATATTTTGTAGGTATATATATTTTTTAATCTTAGAAGTGTTAATTATGCATAATACTTTACTAAATTAAATAATGCCCGCGCTTCACCTATTTCCATTTAAATACTTGAAAATGTTGTAATTTTCCTTTTTGTTCAGAGATCACAAGCATTATCAACTATTCAAGGATATAGTGGGTATGGTGCGGAACAAGGTGAAAAGGTATGTTGCTTTGACATCTTCAGGAGGTCTTTTCCATTTTCCATTTTGGGTCCTTCCTCCCAATTCGTCAAATTGAAGGCCAGTTATACAGTTTTCCACCCTTGTAAATGGTTTCTAGACCTACATGTCTATTTTTTTGAGTTTAGTTTACTGTATGGTATCAATTCTGCATGCGGATTCCTTTCTTTTCTTGGTCCTTGAAATATTTAAGGAAGACAACTTGATATTTTCATCTCATGTGTGCCTGTTCAGCACTATATCTTCAAGAAATTTTACTGGAAGAAGTCATGCCTTGAGCCTTGTAATAAATTTGGGTCAGAAATTTGGCCATATTGGCTCATGTTTTTTAGGATGGGTGGTTATAAACTTGTTTTTCATTTAATCATTCATTATTTTATGTTTTTTTTTTTAATTTATATATTATCTTTGAAAATTCTGAGAATTGGGATGACAGGAAAACCCATTCTTTGTGATTATATATAAAATGTTTTCTTTGTAATGAGGGCTGTGAGGTCACTAAATTCATTGCTTGCAATTGGTGTTAGTGTTTACCCTTGGGGGAATTTGGTTGGATAAAGACATCTCTAATCTATGCAGCCATTAAGAAGTGCAATTGCTTCAACATTTTACAGCGATCTTGGCATAGAAGAGGATGATATATTTGTGTCAGATGGAGCAAAGTGTGATATATCTCGTCTCCAGGTTCATTTATCTTTTTCTTTTTAATTTAAATATATTTTGTGCCTATCTTGCTCTTACCGGAACTACTTATTCTGATTCAATTTAAAAATTCTCCTATGTGGGGAGTAGGGTGTGGATTGCATGTTAATTGGGCATCTTCTACAATCAGTAACTAAAATTTTCTTTTATTTTCATTTTTTTGACAGATTGTCTTCGGGTCAAATGTAAAAATGGCTGTACAAGACCCTTCATACCCGGTAATTCATATTTATGTTGTTGGTTACAATTATTGTCTCGTCAGGTGCTTAGCTCTCTCGTTTATGCTTCAATATGCAAGAAATGGTCACTTGGGTTTTGTTCCTATTGTTACATCTCTTTGTTTTACTAGGTCAGATGCTGACTGAGTTTAGCTTATGCATTTCCATCTTTGCTCTATTATGAAGAATCAACAAGTTTCTTCATTTTTCTCGTCAAATAGGAGGACTGGGAACAATGATTTTTTTATTTTTTTTTTCAAGAAATGCTTTTCAATGAAGTTACCAAACCTTGACTGAGAAGTTTGTCTATTACTTAAGCAAAAAGGGCACTTGGAACATAAAAACACCAATTAATGTCTTTGATTAATGTTTCATCTTTGATTCATATTTTCCTTCATTATGAAATTATTAACATATATAATTATCTATCTTATTATATTGGACATTGTTGTCGCTCTATCTGATGTTGGTAGCTAGTTCTTTGACAGTTCGCTGGAATGAAGATTGTAACTATGGCTTTTGCTGCAAACAAATTTTAGAAGAGCAAGAATAGCCTTTACGCTACTGCATATCTAAATAATTATGAATATTATACGCTTATGAGAGCTTTTGACTTTTTATTCTTTTTCTGTTGGAATATTTTATTGTTACTTCATTTTTACAAGTTACAACAAATAATTACAGGGAATTGGTGTATTGTTTATGTGGGCTTATTTATTATTAGCCATGTTTGGTAACTGATTATGTTTGAGAAATGTTTTTTTTTTTTTTCAAAATCCTCTTTCAAGAAGCTATATAATCAACTGTGTTGAAACTTTGGTTGAAAAAGGTTTGTAGACATTCAGTTTACTATCTGGAATTATGCAACACTATATTGAATTCTTTTGGAAATGAATTAGATGTAAATGATGAATGAAATAATATATAGAAAATTGGGAAGTGATGAAACACCAGTTTTATTCTGTTCATATTTCTAGCTCTTTCTCTTGTTTCTGTTCTCTGTAAATAGTGGAACTTTTATTTGCAGGCCTATGTAGACTCAAGTGTAATTATGGGCCAGACTGGCCTCTACCAGAAGGATGTTGAGAAGTTTGGAAACATTGAATACATGAGGTGTAGTCCGGAAAATGGTTTCTTCCCTGATTTATCTTCAATTTCTCGACCAGACATAATCTTTTTCTGTTCGCCAAACAATCCTACTGGTGCTGCTGCAACAAGGGAACAACTGACCCAACTTGTTCAGTTTGCTAAGGACAACGGTAGTATAGTAATCCATGATTCAGCTTATGCAATGTATATTTCTGGTGACAACCCACGTTCCATCTTTGAAATTCCTGGAGCCAAGGAGGTCAGTCTGTCACTGATAATTTGATCTTTAAAGACTGGTATCTATGTTTACTCTTTAACAATGATTATGATCTGTGGAATGCATATGGTGGGTTCTTGATTAGAAATTAATTGCCACCATAACATGACATGAATATTTGTATCAGGTGCTAGATCCTAAGATTCACATCCTGTCCGAATAGCATTTTACTCCAAGTTTATTTTGCCACAAGTCTCATGCCTTCTAGATTTGGTTCTTGCAATAGTTTTTTACTTCATGAAAATGTCATGTTTTACGTACGAGATTTATCTAAATGATGAATCTTTTTACTTGCACTGTGGTATATGTTGGAGGCCTTGATTGCTCATTCCCTACAATATTGTTACAGTTCTATTTAGATTTCATCTCGATAAACACTTACAAAAGAAGAAAATACCATAAATGTGTATTTGCTTCTGCAAATGATTTCTACTTTTGTCTATGATACAAACTATATCTTGGATGATAACTATTTGATATGCCAAGAGGATTGCTGGTCAAGGTTTTTTATATGGCAAAAAATTTGTAAATCAACAAATAGTCTTCTTTTGATGTCTCGTTGAATAATAATATCCATAACATCTTACTGACAATTGCAGGTTGCCATTGAGACGTCATCATTTAGCAAGTATGCTGGATTCACAGGAGTCCGATTAGGTTGGACTGTGATTCCAAAGGAGTTGCTGTTTTCTGATGGATTTCCTGTTGCCAGGGACTTCAACCGTATTGTATGCACTTGTTTCAATGGTGCATCAAATATTTCCCAGGCAGGTGGTCTGGCTTGCCTTTCACCAGAAGGTCTTAAGGTCAGTTATTTTGTTTTCCTACTAAATTTCTATAACAGACAAAATTTCTGTAAATTATTGTTTGAAAGGATCTGTCTTCATCTTCCTACTATTATGTCATTCTCAAACATTAATCTTCACCAACTTTTTGAGCTACTAACTTTATTACTAGCCTTTGTTGAGGTATGCAATTTGTGGTATTCTTTAAAGAAGTTCCATAATGGACTTAGCTTTTGGATGTGAATGCAGGCTATGGGAGAAGTTATTGGATTCTACAAAGAAAATACGAACATAATTGTGGAGACATTTGATTCTCTTGGATTCAAAGTGTATGGAGGAAAAGATGCACCATATGTGTGGGTTCATTTCCCTGGCAGAAGCTCATGGGATGTATTTGGTGAGATTCTTGAGAAGACTCATGTGGTTACAACTCCTGGTAGTGGTTTTGGACCTGGTGGTGAAGGTTTTGTCAGGGTTAGTGCCTTTGGTCACAGGGAAAATGTCTTGGAGGCATGCAGAAGGTTCAAGCAGCTATACAAGTGAATTTATAATATCTCTTTTGCTTTTATAACTTGTAATCTCTTGGACTCAACCTAGTTCTCTCTTTAAATAACTGTTTTTCCTTTGAATTTAGATTAAGATGTAAGACAGTGTTTCGCTATTTTGTTACTGTTTTTTCTATCTTTCACTAGCACTTATTTTGGAAGGTGTTAGACTTCTCTTTCTATGAAAGATCTCAAACAAAACCATTTTTATCTATTATCATTACAATAGTAAATCAAATTCTGACATGATTTTCCAATTAAAAAAAAAGCAACTAAAATTGTGGAGTGTTTTAATTTTTCAAAAATTATTTAATAAATTTTATGCCAAGTATTAAACCAAGTTAAATCAATAATTAATATGTATTTTCATTATTATTAAATTTATGAATTTATTTATGTACATTGTGTTGTATTTTTAATTTGAATTTGTTGGTTCTTATCTTAATGAATGTGATATTTGTATTTTTAATATTCATTTTAGAATTTCAATGTGTTATTTCAACATCAAAACTACAATTGCTTATATATTCAAAAAATCAAATACAATTTTAATATTAACTCAAATCATTAATTTATGTTATAACTTAACTTTTAAATTTTTAATTTTTATTATCAAATAATCTTCTCACTATTAAACAACTCAAAATATCACTTATTTTAAATAACAAAATTTCATTAGATAAAAAAATCATTTTTAAATAATTGTATCATGTCATCTTATTTCCAACTATATCACAACTAATTTAATACGTTATTTCATATATTACATAATTAATATAAAAACATTATTTCAATCATTAAAATATTGAATGAGTTTGTAAAATATTAATATTTTTAATTAATTTACTATTTATTGTCTATTTTGTAAAAAAAAAAATCTTTTTTCTCTTTTTCTAAAATACTCCTTTATTATTTTTCTTCAATGAAATAAATTTTCAAATGTCATTAGACCAAAATTAAATCTTCAATTTGAAAATATTTATTACACTTTAAAAATATATATCTTACATAAATTATTTATTGTAAAAAAGTATATTACAGTAATTTTAATTTCTTAGATATGTATATATTATTCCATATATTATATAAGTTAAATTAATATTAAAAATTTTATGGCATTGTAGGAATTTATTCTATTTTATAAAAAAATAAAATTTACTTACATTGCAAGTAATTAACGGTTCAGTTAAATTGTAAATTAGTTAAATTTTATAGTTAGGTCACAGGTTAAATTTATTACTATTTGATTTTGATTAAATCATTTATTACATTTGAAAAAATTATTTTAAAAACATATACATTGTATTAGCAATAGTACATATATATATAAAAAATAAAAATAGGAAAAAATAATTAAAAAATTGAATGAACAAATCTAGACATATACTAAGTAGTGTGATATTAGAATTTATTTTAAAAATAGTCAATTTTGTAATTTGAAATTTTGTTTAGTGGTTTTTGGTAGAGATAAATCAATTAATCTTCTAGGGATTATTATTGAAAGGGTTTGAGATATGGCACATTGTTAGATTATTTTGATTTAGACGAGGTTGATGGGGATGTTTTTGGCGGCGGTGATTTTTAATTGAATACTTGCAACAAATAAAATTGTGTACGGAAAACAAGCTGCATTTTTAACAAAAAAACATGATTTATTTTTTCAGTCTCTTTCTCTCTCTCTCTAAAGTCATGGTTTAAATACTCCCAAAAAGCACAAACCAACTTCATTTCTGCTACCCCAGCGGATGCGATTTAATACATACATATCTATGCTACATTATCTGAATCTGAGGTATGTCCCTGTAGATGTTAATAAACTAAACTAGTTCTTAGGTGAACTACATAATACAAAATCAGACAATTAAAACTGCTCTATACTATTAATCATTTCTGCTTTACAGGTTCTCTTGTAATGTCCAGTTTGGTTGCACCGACTACAGTGCACTGTATGTTTCTCACGACTAACCTCATCCAGACACATCCTTTTTTCAGGGCGTCCCGGTGGTCGCCGTAATTTTGGTGGCCGTACAACTAGGATATTATCATCCATAGAAGACTTGTCTGTTTTACTCCATTCAAGTTTTGCTGGGATGTAGTGTATACTCTCTGCATAGGTATTCCTGTAACTTGAAACAGTAAAACTCTTGTGGGTAAATGCATAGACATCCTTCCCACATGAGATAAGAGCAGCAGCAGCATGGGAACAAGGAATACCATTTAGCTGCCAATCGCGGCAGGAACAACTATAGCTGCCAATATTTACAATGTCAGATCGATCAGCTGAAAGAACCTCAAATTCTACTTCATCTGATCTAAGGACTTGATATATAGATGCACGGTTGATGGCTTCATTCATTAGCTTCTCGGCAGAAGGGGCGAGTACAGAGCACCATGAGCTGCTTTTTATCCGCCTGTCATCAAACTCAGTTTTAAGCTTGCTATGAATCCGCTCCATCACCTGGATAATTGGCAATTCTCGAGCATCAAGAATCCATTTGGTGAACTCGTCAATGTTAGAGGATAGATGGCCAAATCGTGTCCCTTTAAAATGCACAAGGGCCCATTGAGAAGGATCAAAATGTTGTAACCATTTAGCAGCTTCAGGAGATACCTCCTCTATTTCAGCAATTTTTTCTTTAAATGCAATGGTTGTGGTAGCATATGCAGCCTTCCACAGAAGATGGACAAGCCTAGAGTTCTTGAACTCTTTACTAATGCTTTCAGCCAAGTGACGCATGCAGAATGCATGCGAAGAACTTGGGAACTTACTTCTCACTGTATCCGTAATACCCTGTTGCCCATCTGATAAAAATATAAATTCTGGCATGCATTCAGTATTCCCCTCCAGAACCCTATGCAACTCAGACAGGAACCATGTCCAGCTATCATCATTTTCTACATCAACAACACCAAAAGCAAGCGGAAACAATCCACCGTCAGCATCAAAAGAAGTTGCTGAAAGCAATGTGCTAAGGTATTTGCTTTTCAGCTGGATTCCGCCAAGTCCAACAATTGGCAAGCAACCATTAAAAAAACCATAGATTGATGCACGAAAGCAAACAAAAAGTCTCTGAAAACGGTTATCTTCACCAGCGGTAAACACCTCTGCAACACTTCCAGGATTTGTTTTCTTAATTTCTTCACAGTAAGAAGGAAGTAGGTAATATCCTTCTTCAGAAGATCCATATATAGCTGCAAGACCCCGCTCCTTTGCACGCCAAGCTTGCTTATAAGGTATAGTTATACCATATTGTTTATGGATGTCATGTAAAATATCCTTTGGTTTATAATTAATATTGTCTCGCAATCTTTCTTCAATGAAACTCACAATCCAGTCAACAGAAGCCTGATGGTGCCCATTGTTTGCATTCCTCCCACAAGTATGTGTGCCATCAATACTTCTAATAGTAAAAGTTGGGGCATTAGGGAGCTTGACAGCACGAATCCGCCATGGACAACCATCTGAGGCACACTTGGCAAAGTAGCGAATCAGGTCACTTTTAATAGTACGAAGCTCAAAATGCTGTGCAATGGCAGCTTCTTTAATTGCATTCCGGAATGCCTTCACATCTGGGAACTCTTGACCAACAAAAAAATTGTAATCTTCCATAGAGTCAAGAATTGCTCCTTCTGTTATTACGTTCTAACTTCTACAAGGTAATGATCAATCACTCAAACCTGTAATAAATTAATAACAGTACCATTTTCTCTATTGTATATGCAACGAAGCTTCCTCAATATAACAATCTGTAATTATCAAACAAAAAAATATTAAATATGAGTAAAACTCAAAAGGTTCTCTTATAAGTAAAAAAGAAAGCATCATCAACCATGCAGAACTCTACAGAAATACAATGATAACTTCTACCAAAAAGTATTGCATTATAAATATAACAATGAGATATAAAAAATTCCACACGAGGACACTGACACAAATATATGGTTATGTTTGCCAATCACTAGAAGCCTTTTTGCAGTACATGGGTTGGGTACAGGACCAAATGACGCCGTCATGTTTTATCAAAAACCAATGCTACTAGCCAACAATGGTTGGCACAATTGGTAATGCGAGACTGCATGAATTAAGTTAACCAGGGTCTAAATGCAACCAAGGTCTATTGTTGGTGAGTTATTTTTAAGGACGCTCCTACAAGAAAATCTTAGGGGCATACATGACCTAAGAAGGGGGGCCCTGAACCTAAACTTTCCACCAGCCAAAAAAAATGCCATAAAGACCATTTAAATCTAAATACTTTTAAAGGGTTCCATTCAATTCTTAGTCTTCCTCTACCTCTAACTATTTATGTAATACCTCGAAAAATTAACCAACCTCCACCTGTCAAATCACGTTTTAATTACCCAAAAACCCTGTTCAGAATTTGTGTTAAGAAACACACCCAACCCCACACTCTGACCATCATTAAATGCACCGCGCCACACGTGCAGTGCCATTAAAACGCACTCACACCCACTTTGCATATAGCTGCCAAGTGTCACTTTGGAACATTCGAAATCGTTAGTGGATTCCAAGTGGCAGCAGGAGAATGGACGTTCGTCCTGCATGGGAAGGGAAAATGATTTTCTGAAAAACTCCCCTTCCATTCTTCTGCATGCTTCGTCTTCTTCCCCAAACTTCTGATTTCCAAATTCTCTACCTTCTCTCTAGAAACCTCCATCTTCTCTCTACCATAACTCATTTTCTTCTCATCCGATTAAATTTCAGAAACCGTAGAACCATCCCTGGAGTCGTGAGCTTCGTTTTGAACCGATCACCTCAACGTTCTGACACCGGTAAGTTTCTCTTCTTCGTCGAACGTTTTTCTGTCTCATGCAAAGCCAAACTCTGGTTGCATGAAGCTTAAGTTCTTAGTATTTCTTGGTTTTATGGTTAGATCTGGTTGGAAGAATTAAGTGATCCTGTGAGGGTAGAAACTGTTAGCAGACGAACCAAATACTTTGAGTTAGGACGTTCACTACTGATCCGGGTAAGGGAAGCTTATTAAGTTTAATTCATGTGTATGTGTTGTGCTGTATGATATTATATGAGTTATGAAGCATGAAATTTGTGTTGATTAATCATTGGTATATGATCTGGATGATAAAATGATATATGAAATTCATGAAATGTGCTATGATATGAGTATTTAAATGTATGAAAGTTTATACTGAAAAATGAGTTTACTGTAATTGAGATCTGGAATATGAAATGCTATGATAATGAACGTTCGTTATCGAACGGTCCTTGATCGTTCGGTATTTGTATAATTCCCTTGAAAAGCAGAATTCTTTCATCTGGAAAGAATACTTACTTAGGACAAACGCCCTCTTATATTAGTCTTGCGTTTGAGCGTTCGGCCAAACGTACGTGCTCTGAGTGTTATGTGAGAAATTGAGAAGCTTGAAAAATATAAATTTTATACTTAGTCATTCTGGAATATTTCACTTCCCTATTGTTGTCTTATAAATTTCTATTTCTATTAATATTTCGCATCAGTAATGGGTCTCGACCCAAAGCGTACGTCCTGAGTGGCGCTCGGTCTTATACCGAACGCTCGTCCCAAAGCGTACGTTATAAGTAGCGCTCGGTCTTATACCGAACGTTCGTTCTTTATCCTTAATTACTAAATGGGTAGAAATAGCGTTCGTCCAAAAGTTTCAGTAACGTTCGTCCAAATATTTAATAAATATCTATTACCGCGTTCGGTCATTGACTGGCGGTTAGTCTCTTTTATTAATTTGTACTCGGTATCAGCATCTAAAAGTCTTGCAGTGTATTTATTCGTTTGGAATCGATCTATAGTTAGTATACTTAAATTATTCCAAGTATAATTTGAATTATTCTAGAATCAGTTCATTTAACTGATTCAAGTGGTCCTAACGTCCGTCCTTGGATAGACGTTTGTTTCCTTCCGTTCAGAAACAAGAATTTCTTTGTATCATGTTAACGTTCGTCCTCATTATGAAGGGGGCTGAACGTTCGTCTTTTTATGAAACTAAAATGGAATATGAAAATGATATTAAGTTGGAAAGTTATTAAAGATGAACCGTATATGAGGTGAAACTATGGTTGTGGAATTTGGACGAGCATTCCGTGGAGGAACGACTCTTGTACTAAATATGGAAAGTTGTATAGTATGACTGTGGTAAAGCTGCTGATGGCTGTTCATCCTGATGTTCCGTGAGTGCTCGTCCTCAAGTAGAGGGGAGTAGGTCATGTGTGGGAACGACAGGAGGTCCTAGTCCTTCTGAGTACTTTGGACTGATAGGGCTAACCTCGGGTGGCAGCTGATGGGTATTACCCTGCTATTAAATCCCCCGGGTGCAAGAACGCCTGTAGATACACAGATTCATACAGTCCGGACGGTCTGTCTTATGAGAGTTTTAGAATGATTTTATGTGTTGAGATATTCTTATAAATGTTGATATGTTGAATTGTATGAATGACTTGTGAATTAAATTTATATAAGCTTACCCTGTGTTCTTTCCTTGTGTTGTCATTCGTACCTGTACGTCCGTCATGTCTATGCAATGATCATCCGTGTGGATGTGAGCAGACGGAGAGGCGTTGCTTGAGGAAACGCTGGAAGAAGAAAATTTGGAAGACGCAAATCTGGTCGAAGTTGAGGTTAAAGCCGAGCCCTAGAGTGCTCGTTAAGTTAGTCTTTAGTAATTCTGTTTAGTAGCTTTTTGAACGTTCGGTTGATGTTTGTAAAACCGTTCGTCTCTAAACTTTGAATTACTGCTGGATTGTATTTTATTTCTGTACTTCAAGCCGTTCAGCTTTTTGAACCTCTGTTTTAGTGTAAGACTGCATTGTTTAACTGTTAATTGTAATTAATTCTGAATTATAGTTATTACTGTATTTTGGGATGTTACAATTTACCTGTATTTAGTTACATTAATTGGCTTCCAGTACAATTCTTACAAGGTTAAATCTTTTGGGGATCTTACCATCTCTCAGTATGTGCCTCTTTTACTCTGTCTCTATTGCATTCATTCCTGATCTTATTTTTTCTTGTATGACCTCTGATTCTTCTTGTCCTTTTACTGCGTAACAGTAGGACTAAAACACTTTTACATCACAAATAACACCTTTATTTCACCCACCCTGCTTGATTCCAATGACTTGCGTCATTCTTGATTTCTTCATTGCTTTGTGCTAATAAAAATACCTAAATTGAATGAGACATGGTAATGTATAATCTCTCATTTTCACCTCCGAAGTATTGAAGGAAGCCACGTGGTACCAAAGCTTCCCTCCATAAGGATCACAACACAACTTTATTTTATCATTTAATTCCTCTCCTGAGACTCCCACTACAACTATATCATTTACAAAAAGGAAAAGATAAAAGAGAATCTAGGAACTGACTCCTCAATATTTTGGGTAAGAACATAAAAGAAGTAACAAGATAAGGACTCGAGATTGACTCTAAATATAAATCTATAGTTATATGAAAATCTTAAGTGACTCTACAAAGTGTTCGCACACTAGTTTCAATTCCATCACACATACCCAATCATAGGCCTTTTTTCAAATTTATTGAAAACTATAAGCAAAAAGTATAAGTTTAACTAACAGTAGAAATTTAATTCATTTTATCTGATAAGTATTAATGGAAAAAAAATCCAAACTGATGTACAGCAAATACCACAAGGAGTGTTAACTAGCATCTCTCTACATGTATTTATCTAAAAATTAAAACAACTCAATATAAATTGGCATGGATATTGGTTTTAAGCAACAGAAAATTCAATCGTCTGTCATTGGTTTTCCATTCTCAACCCTAACTATTCATGTACTCCTTCCTAATCAGAAACAAAATAATGTAAACGATACTCTACGAAAGATCCAAGCTCCTCTGTAAGAGGCAGAAGCCAACCAAAAAAGATAATCCAAATTTGTTAAGTATAAAACTGAGCAGAAAGGGCTACGCAACTGAAGATACTTTGTTGCAGCAGAACAAGAACAAAACAAATTATATTACAAGAGCTGAAAAAATTGCATGCAAATTCAGAGCATGAAACAACTCAAGATACCCACATGCACAAAGAGCAAAAAGGAACAAAATTAAAAGCAAAAAAAAATCACTAGTAAAAGGGGAAAAAGGGAATTTTGACTTGTACCCAAATAATAACAGAGAAAATAAATTCCAGTGGAGACATGAAAACAAATGTAATTGGGAGAAGTGGAATGAAAGGAGAAAGAAAGAGAGGAAATTGGTGACCTGAAGATTTGACTAAGAAGAAGAGGATAGTGAGATCCGATGCAATAGGAATGGAGAGACAGAAAGCTTTGCCTAGGGTTGAACATGAAGTAGCTTTCTAACACTGTAATGAATATTTTCACCCATTAAATTTGCTAGTATTAAAACTTTGATGTCCATCATTCAAGAGAATCTCCATGAGTCATACATAATATTAAGATCGGAGATCATAAATATGCTGAAATCACATACTTTAAATAAGAAAAGAAATTCTTTTAACATTTAACGACCATTTCACATTTATGAAAATATAAAATTATCATAAAAATAAATCAACTTTTATATTTGTAAACAAATAGAAAAAGTGAAAAAGTAATGAAGAATAATATTAAATAAATATAAAAAATTTTGAAGAATCGAAAAAAATATTATTATCTTTCTTATTTTTATTTCGAAGAGTTATAATTTTAAGACATGTCTTATGCAAGATCTCTCTAGTGGAATCTATGACAAGTAAATTTAAGATATGAGGATAAATTTATTATTTTAGGACCGAGTAAAAATCTATTTTTAATACTAAAAATATTTTTTGCTTTAATAATAAATAATTTTTTTTATATGTAAATAACATATAAATAAGGTCATATAAAACCTATTAAAGAATATATATATATATATATATATATATATATATATATATATATGAGATATTAAAAATAATGTAGTCTAGTAATACTCACTCACAAAAAGTAACTTAAAATCTTATATTATGAAGGTATCTTAATACTCTTATTTCTACAAATAAAAAAAATTATAAATAATTTTTGTTTTAAAAATATATATTTTATCAATAAATAAATAAAACATGAACAAAAGAGAAGTGACCTTTATAGAATCATTGCAATCGGGTGGAAATTACTCAAACATTTTAAAGTGATATAATATAATAAAATCCAAAATAATTAAATTAAGAGAGAAATAAAGATGTTAAATATGAAAATGAATAATATTGAAAGATGATAGTATAGGAAAAATTAATTATTTTTAAACAAAATTATATTTTTGAAAATTTGTTTCTATGAAAAATTTGTCATTTGCTTGCATAATATTATTTTATATAATTTGACTAATGAATTTTTTTTTCCACTAATCATTTTATGTTTCGAAATGGTAATCGACTGGCTAAACAAAATTATTGTTTACATGGCTTTAGCTCAATGGGTGAAAAAAAAAACACATGAATTAAGGTAAAAAATTAAGGGTTGATTATGATTTTGTCCTTAAATTAAAAAATGATTTTGATTTTGATTTTGTTTTTTATATTAAGTTTTTTTATATAAAAAATAATTAACTTTTAAGACGTTGATAAGAGAAGAACTTTCATTTACAATGTAACAGAATCTCGATTTGACAATCATTTGAAAAAAAATCAAACATAATAATCAATTTGAATTAATATAAAAATAATAATGAGCGTATCTAGTTTCCTTTACCTTATACAAAAGCTCTACAAAGATTCTAAGATATGAAAATTTCTTAACTTGAAATGTTATATTTACACATAAACATATCATAAAAATAGTGAGACCATACCCTTATGATCATTGATTAATCAAGAACCTTAATGATGACTCTAGAGTCACGTGTAATAAAAGAACATTACATGTAAAGGAAAAGACATATTTAGTCAAAGAAAAGAGAGAAAAATGACTTACTTAATTGAAGAAATTGATTAGGAGAATGAAAAAAGTTTGCCAAGAGGATCACTCTATCAGTCTTTGAGTCTTTGATCTTCAAGAGGATGAAAGTGGAGTGAGAAATAAAAGAGAGATTTTGGAGAGCTATAAATTAGTTATTTCTAAAGAGATTGTGAGTTTTACAATTATGAAACTCATTTATAACAAAATTATTTATACTAAAACCTTAAATTAATAAATAATTAAGTCTCACTTTTTTAAAACCATTACAATTCTCACTAATGTCAAATAGGTATATTAGATTGATTATAGAGGGCATATTAGATCAGTTCTACAACCGATTTAATATACATTGATATAATATGTCAAAGACATTTTAGATTAGTTTTGGACCAATTGATCTAATATCCAAAAAAAAAGAATTTTCGAATCATTGATGATAATTATCGATGTTTATTTCTAAATCTTCATCATGTTTACGATCTTGGATCCCAAATACACCTTAGATTCGTTAAAAGAAGAAATGCGCATGGACTTTGAGGACTCGTTTTTGGTAGACATGATTTGACACTTAGGAGATAAAAGAGAACAATAATGGTGTCATTGGGAATAAAACTATGCATATCTGACAAGAGAGAAAAACAAAAACAAAAAAACTCACATATCGAAAGAGATCAAACAATTTTTGGTCGTGGTTATGCAAAAATAGTGGAACTAAATCTAATATCTTTATCAATGTAACTTGGTGACCAATGGATGGAGGAGCTTGAATGGCCTAGGGTGGAATGGTGCACTACACGACCTAGAGTGGTGCTGCAACACAGTGCGGTGACAATCCAATAGAGGAGTTTTTATGCACTGCATTGGCAACAAGAGGTAAGGGAAAAAGAACAAAGAAAAATGAAAAGGATTTGGCATTGCATTTTGAAAATAACATTGATGAGTTCATATTTATGCTTTTATTAAACCTTTAATCTTGGATTCTTAATTGATTTTTGTGTTTTAAAATAATGTTTTAATTTTGATTTGTTATAATTTGGTTTATTTAGCACGATATACAAAAACATGTTAAAAATAGTTTTGTAGTTGCATAAATATTCTTTGGATATTTTGATGTATCTTAGCACAATTATAGTTAAGTTGAGAGCACATGAAGGTGTGAAAATAAATTGATTAAGGGTTCATGACACTTTACAACAACAGAAAAGAGAAAAACAAAGTTCAATCTAATTTCTAAATAAAGAGGCATAGGAAAACACCTTAAGAGGAGCTTTGGAAGCCTTTTAGGGACCTAATTTCGTCCTCTCCACCGTCTCTTTTTCTATTTTTATGTTATTATTACATTCCATGTTATTACATTCCATGGTGTGTTAAGTTTCTAGAGTTGATTCTTTTGTAATTTATTAACTAGATTCTAAGGTTAGATGAATAAATTTGTTTATTCTTTTAATTCTCGTTGTGATTTATTTTTATCTATGTCTTTTGTCTTTTAGTAAGTAAAAGCAATAATTTTTAATTTACATAACATATCAATCCTATGAATCAAAGGGTTTTTAATTTTATTTGAGAATGTACTTTGATTAGATTTAGAAACTTTCATGTGATTGAATGAGTTTTTGACAATAATTGAGAATGTATTTTGATTAAAGATGAAAACTTTAACAATAATTAATGAGTTTAATCATTTCGGAGGTCCCTAATTGTGCAGAATCGTCTTAAATAAGTCTTTGTATTTTGTTTGATCCCAATTATGTCAATTTTTCTGTAAAATTTAGTCAATTTTGACCTTGCCGTTAAATTCAGTGACGACGTTAAAATTTGTGTGTCTTAACTTGGTGACTGCACAATTTTTAATGACGTGGAAGAGTTACGTGAAATTTAATTATTTTAAATTTTGAACTCCATGGATTGACCAACTAACACCATGAGTAACCCAAGGCCACCACCAACCTCGCCATCACACCACCCAAACTGCCCAGTCCCAGATGCAGAATCGACCACCACAAGTCCTCAACCACCTAACGCCAACACAACACCATCACATCAACATCTTGCCGCCACTGCCTAACTGTCACTTCCGTCCAGCAAACCCAAATTGTGTCGCCCATGCTCACAGCTAGCCATCAAAAACCAGCCCCAAATCGCGTCGCAATCTCCTCCATAACCAACCCAAAAACGCGAAGCTTCCTCCATTGACGCACCATCACAAAGCTTCATCCATCACCACTTGCGAATCAAACACAGGGAAACCCAACAGAAAACTGCGCCGCCAGTAGCCAGGGCAAAACCACCATCTCCCTCCTGCTTTCATCAACCTACAAAGAGGGAACCATAATCGTGAAAAGCAAAAATAAATACCATAACCTGCATGTTCGTCCATTCCAGAACCACCAACCTATCTTCGTTCTTGCGCCTTGTTAGGAAGGTAGAGAAGAGAAATTGAACCAACGGTGTGACCGAGACCGAGGGAGTGCATGAATGAAGTGAGCGACCAAATGGTGTGAGTGACCGAACGGTGTGAGAGAAAGAACGAGCGAAAGATCGAATGACTTGAGTTATATACTCCTAACACGCCTCACCACCAACAACAATCCAAAACTTGCAAAGCATTCCCAAAATCACAGAAACCGTAGCGCCTTCATCTTCCATCAGCCAATGATTCTTTTTGCTTGTGTAAAATCCCAAATCGAACCTGTAAGAAGCACCAACATCACCACGGGAGGAATTTCCAGCGTCTTCATTCTCCTTCGTGTGCGGTGCGACGCAAGCTCCTTTGCCTCATCTGCAGAACCCTAATTTGGGAGAAAAGGGGTTGCCACATGGCAGTCCCTCATCGACTACGTCCATTTGGTCAAAGCTGGTCAATCCTGGTCATTTTAATCTTTTGCTTTTTCATTTGTAAATTACACGTAATGAGACCACGTCATTAAAAATTGCACAGTCAACAATCCAAGACACAAATTTTAACGTTGTCCACTGAATTTAACGCTAAGGTCAAAATTGACTTAATTTTACAAAAAAAGGGGACCTAATTGGGATAAAAAATACGAGAATTTATTTGAGACGATTCTGCACAAATAAGAACCTCCAAAATAATTAAACCTAATTAATAAAAAATGTATTTTAGTCAATTAATTTTTTTACTTGATATAATAAGTAAAAGATTTAATTGAGAATGTACGTTAAATTTACTATGATTAATCTACAAAATTTTTGTTTTTAATTAAGAATGTACCCTTTGGTTAATAATGAGAATTTATATTAATTAATTTAAAAATAAAAAATAATACTTAATTGAGAAATTACATTGATTAACTGAAAAATATAACAATACTTAATTGAACATAATCCTTAAATCACCTAAGGAATCCTATTTTGAAAAAGGGTGGAATGAATCTATTTTTTTTATTAATGTTCTCTCTTTTTATCTTTTCCCAATTTTATTATCTAATCTTTTATTTAATTTGTTTTTCTTAATCTTCCTTTATTATTTTTTGTTGTATTCGATTAACCCTTTTTTGTATAGCTTTTATAAAAACTTATTTGTTAGGAATAAATTTTGTATTATAAAAAACTTATTTGTTAGAAATAAATTTTGTATTTGTTGAAAGAAAACTTAGGGTTGAATTTATCTTTTATACTTAATTATTTTAAAATAATTAATATAATAATTATTTATAATAAAAATTACCTATAAAAGAAATAAATGTTTTTTATAATAAAATTATAAAAATTATTTATCTTTATTTTTATAATTATAAATAATAATTTTATTATTGTTATCATAAAAAAAATGCTCTTATTATAAAGAACTCATGAATATTTTATGTAGATATTAAAGAAGTTATAGAACGGTCACAAATGCAATACGAGGGAACGATGGTATAGTCTTTGACAAATGCAATACGAGGGAGCCATTATGCATTTCATGTCTTTCTTCATGTGTGTTCAACGAACAGGAGGGGCTCTGTAATATGCAGGCACAGTTGCTGGGAAGAACATTTGTCTCACTCCTTCAGCCTTGATAATGGGGAATATGATCCCTGATGCACCCTGTCATATCAGGAAAAAAAAAACTTTTGATTCAAACTCAAATTTGTTGCACAGGCACCACTAGCAGTGATGTGAGGAATGTTGTATATGTTGCTGAAGCAGAAAAGAAACAAGGAAAAGTACTCACTGAAATCAATCTAGCTCCAATCCACAACCGTTTGGGAGAAGGAAATGGTATGAGCAAGCGTCCAACACCATATATAGCAACCGCAAAGAAGTGCAGAACCAAACTCAATGGACGAGGATTTAGACCAGAGAGCAGAGATATTGGTCCATTAGAGAAAACACCACCAAGGCTCAAGTAATCAAAACATGCTTGGCGCATTTCCTTTCTAGCTGGATCAGGAGATGCACAAAACACTTTGTACAATGCCCCGGCTAGTGTGTTTATTGTGGATGCCACTGGCTGCAAAGAGAATCGTTCATTGCACTAAGTTTGTGTTTTTTGTTTGGTTTTAAAGCTTTGAACTAAGCTACAAGGTGGAGGCTAAAAGCTGTGTTGATGAAAGACTTACCTTGCGTAGGGTGTAGAATGACTCAAGGTATCTGCAAAGAGCAGAAGCATCATGCAGATTCCTAAGGGGTTTAAGTAGATCCCTTAGCACAGCAATGTCAGATAAAGCCACTGTCATTCCTCCTCCTGTTAAAGGGTGACGCATATTGAAGGCATCTCCCATTAGAAGGGCACCAGGTGTGGGATGAGGTGAGGCAGGCATGCTTCTATTTGGCATCGTTCTTATGCTTCCTTTGTCAACTGCTGCTATAAATGAAGTATACAGCTCTGGAGGAACCTGAAACATACAATTTCTTCAATCACCTTGAATTTGTTGGAATGTTCATCATTTGGAAACACTTGTATGTGGTTTACCTGAGGAGCTACCACACTTTTTAAATAACTGGCCATTTCACCATTGCCAAGGGATGGTAACTTTTGGCCAGGCACATCAACCAAACAGCGAATCTCAGTGCTACTGATGGGATAAAACAAAATGGGTGAAGGATCACCTAAGATCACGTGTCCATGATTTGCATATGGAAGATTGCAATTCTCCAAGACTAGACCAACAAAATGAGAGGGTACGTCAACCTGCCAGAGTAACGACATTATAAACTACCAGTTTCATATGTGAAGTGTTACTTTTCTCTTGAGTAGTTTCCTTTATATTGGTCCTTAAATCTCGCAAAAATACATCAATTTCTCTTCGAATTGGTCCTTAAAAACAACTAGAAAACCCTGAGTAAAACTAAAATATGATCATATTACTGAAAAGAAACCTAAGAAACTTACCTTAGGATTGCAAAGAGAACGCCTAAGGTTGGAAAAACATCCATCACATACTATGGTGAGGGGAGCCTTGGCTGTGAACTCTTGTCCACTTTTGGTTTTGTACTGCACCCCGATGACAGTTCCTTTTTCTTCAATTAGAGATGTCACAGTTCCTTGTTCTAAATTTACACTGCAGAATATTAGGATGAGATTATGAAAGGGCTAAAACTAAGGATTCGAATGCCATTGTTTGAACTTAATAGTGTAAATAAAACATCAGAAAAAATGGTTATTTTAATCAAAATGAAAAGAGTGTTCATTAAAAATGTGTACTTAGGAAGACATGAGGCCTTTTCTCGCATTCTCTGTATGAAACGGCCATTATGAAAGCTTCTCCCAGAAACATCAGAGCTAAACTTTTCCAAGGGATAAGATAGCTTGGTATTTTTGCCATCCTTATACAGAGCATACCCAAACACTTGCTGAGCATCAATTTCGCTTACACAATCTGCAAGTATTGAAAAATTCCATCTGTTAAAAGCCACGAATTTGGCCAGCATACAATTATGTATTGTCATGGTAAGATTGTTGACTTTTCTAATGACTGTTTTACAAGTTTGATGGTGATTTCTATTGAATTGAAGATCTAACAATCTCCACTGTTACACTAAGAAAATTAAACCGTGTCATATTTTCTGGTTGCTTACCCTGAAGACCCAGCTCAATTAACTTCAGATATCCCCCAGGTTGCAGCAATTCACCCACGATCCTGTCAGGTTCACTCAAATCCCTTTCAATCACAAGTACTCGGCGTCCATCCTACAAAAAAGAAGCACGAAACAAGATCATTTGATCATTCTCCAAACAAGAAAATGCTTCACTCAAGCAAAATTTATCAGTAGAATAAATGTTCTATAATGAGAGCCTATAAGTGTACCAATAGCCATATCATCTGCATTTCTACCTAAACATTGGTTTCACATGAAATTCACTCAAGTTTTCTTTCATCATCTTGTAAAGCTTCTTTTCATATATTAGCATTATTTGTACCTGGCACCGATCTTCTTATAAAGATCTATATGTGCTGATGAAACCCTCATACTGATGAAAAACAGACTCAAATATGTGCAGGAAGAGAAGCCTTTGTACCTTTCCAAGCGTGTAAGCAAGAGCAGCACCAGCAACGCCTGCACCCACAATGATTATGTCAGCACTTTCTGCAGCCTGGTGTGAAAATGTTCCATTTTCTGATGATTTCTTCTCGCACTCATTACTTTCTACATGAATCGAAGTTGAATCTGTGACCTTTTTTGCTCCAAAACTATACACAAAATAGAAAAATGCGAAGCTACAAGCCACGATCCCTCCTAGAATATACTGATAATCCATCATCTCAGAGAAATGGTTGAAACTTGAACAGCAAAAGATGGATTGAACAAGTATAATGGCAATTATGAATTAGAAAGCCAGTTTTGTTGTTTCTTGGAACACCTCGTTGTTCCTGTTTACGTGTGACTTATGAATTATAACAATTACTACTATAAGCCAGCATTTTATTTTATAGGCAAAAGTTGTTGCAGATACTTAAGTAATAAGTATGGCTTGGGAATTCCTTAACCTTTCCTTTTAGTTAATTTTGCACGATATTTTCCTTTAAAATAAAGAAAGCAAAGTTTGCTTCTTACCTACCTCATAATGCTTTTCCTTTCAAGTTTGTGTTTTTCTGTTTCACATTCATATGCTTCAAATGGTTGGACGTTCATTTGGGCACGATAGCACACCAACATTGAAAGATTTTATTCTATATTTGATACAATTACTAATTTTTGTAATTATAATTTATTGGTATCATAAAATCTCCATGCTATCAAAATTAAACTTAAATATAAATAATTAGGAATTCACGATGAGTTAAAATAAAAATAAATTTGATAACTGAAATATTAATAGAAAGTTTTTCGGACTCATGGAGTCGAGTTCACCTATTTTCTTTAGTTTACTATTTCAACTTTAAGCACAATTTAAGATTTTTTTTTCATTTTGTGTTTACTATTGGTCGATCAAACTTGGGAGTTACTTACATAAATCTTAACTTATCTTAATATTTCAAAGACTTTGAAACAATATTCAAATTATTTAATTACGGCCCAATTAATAATAATTTTGTTTAGCTTTAACATTAATTTTTGTTTTACCCGATTGTTCTGCTTATCGACCAACTTTTTTGAGATTTCAGACTAATAGAACTGTTCTATCTTCTGTTAATCGGACTGTCATATTATATAAAAGGATTCATATATTTTATAAGATTTTGAGTTATAAATAATATTTTGATATATTATATGAAATTGTTTAATGCTTATTACTGCCTAAAAATAATACCATAAGTAATTATTCATATCGGTTACGGTTGTTAATTTATTAAGATTTTGAAATAAATTTAAATATTTGAAGAGATTAGATGTTGATTACCCTGATTACACAAAAAAGGTAACGATTTTGATATAGATTCAGAATTTTCTTGGTGCATGTTCATTCAACCATAAAAAGTTAGAAAAATATTCCCTTAGGTTGTGTAATTCTGGTATGCATCCAATGAATGAAACGCGTTGACTTGCGACAAAGGCATCATTGATATAATTATTTTACAGATTAAAATTACATTTGTGGTTCCTCTCTTTACATTATTTTTAGGAAAGGCAAATTTAATATTATTTTAAGAGTAAACAATTCAAATAAAGTTTACTTAAAAATTTGTTTAGCTTTATCCATAAATTTTTATTTTTATTTTAATGAACCTTTTTTATACAAAATATTTGATTAGTTATTTAAGATTTCGTTTTTTAACTAAAAAACGAACCTGTTGAAAACTACCATTAAAGATGTTCTTAGATTTGAGGTGTAATTATAAGACCAAGTAATCATATTCATTCGTGTTTGAAATATTATGTAAAAGTAAACGACATAGATAAAATTTTATTCGCCAAATTCGTTAGATATATTTGAACAAGTTAATTGATAAATATTTTGAAAAAATAAGTAAAACAAACTAAAATAAACTTCTTTGAAAGCTAAAATTTAGTTATGCATAAAATTTATATGTAAAAATTGAACATTCGTAAACGAGTATTTTCTTTGAATTGAAATAAAATTTTGAAAAAATATATTAAAACTTTTATAAATTAGTTTTTTTTTAAAAATATTTTATTTTTCTTTCCTAATGTTACTTATTCACAAGTTTAAGGTTCTACGATTGGATTTTCAAGCGGGATATGTTCGAGAATGGAATTTTAGAAAAAAGACACTTATTTTTTAGTTAAGAATTATATAATATTTATACAGAAAATAAAATTAAGATTAATATTAATCCGTTGTTTAGTCTAAAATTATAAAAATTAAATATAATTATTTAAATTTCTTTTTCAAATTATAACTCGCAAAAAAAAAAGGAAAAACACCCACACACACACTCTCTCTATATACATATATTTTGCATAGTTGATATATAATGTACATTCGGAATATTCCAATTACACATATTATGCCATCGATGTCTTATCATATTATAATTGGCATTATTTCTAAAAAAGGTTTTAAAATTTTGTAAATGTCTAAAGTTAATTTTTTTTATGAACCTATGACATCTATAATCGGGAATTAAATTAAAGATCTTTTTAAAAAGTTCACTTGTTCTGACGTGTTTTCATACATACAAAGTTGATGTTGAAATATATGAACTCTGCAAATATAACTCGTTAAACTGATATTTACAGTAATTTAATGAAACAACCATGTTAAATAATTTTGAAATATAATATTATTCCATGCCATTTCATTTATATTAAAAATATGGCCTCGTGTTATACGTGGCCAATGCAAAATTTATATTAACTCTTCTCGCATTACACGAGTTGAACGCACGTGCTCACATGAAGTTATATATAATATTAAACCTATTTTTTAGCATTTGGTAATGAAGTTGCAACTCGCACTCAGTTTCAAAAATGGAAAAAAAATGTCTTTTTCTCTCTCTATTATTATTTTTAGTTGATTTTGATTTTAAGGTTAAGGAATTTAGTATTTTAATATTTAATATGCGTGAATTTAGGACGAATGAAATTTAACATATTTTTTAGCGATTACAAGTTGAGAAAATATATATAATAATTTATACATCTTATCAATTTCAACATATAAACATCAAAACACAATTCAACAAATATTTAAAGACCAAAAATAGTTAAACAAATTTTCAGACACTTGTAGTATTTGATAAATAATATATAAATTTAATAATATATATATATATATATATATATATATATATATATATAATAAAATGTAAGGATAGAGAATTTTGGTATCCTAAAGATTGATAGAGGTAGGGATGTCAACGGGTTGGGTCGGGTCGGGCACGAATAATATCTATCCGCAATCCGATTCGACAAAAAAAAATTTACCCGCTATTCAACTCGCTACTTGCACGGATATTCGCTTAAGAAATACTCGTAGGCATTTTAAAACCTGCAGATATTTGTGAATACTCGCTGATACCCACAAATATTTAAAAAATATATTTTTATAAATTATTGAAATAAAATTTAAATAAAATTACAAAAAAATATAAAATATAATATAAATTAAATTAAATATAAATTCAAATTTAATTTTAATTAAATTTAACCTTATAAAATATAAATTAATGTTAATTTTAATTAAATTTAACTTAATAAAATATAAATTAATTAATTATTTTTATTTTTTGCTGGTAGTGGATATCCGCAAGTATGGATAGTATAATACCCGTACTCGACCCGTTTATAAGTAGGTATTAAAATGCCCGCTACCCGCAACCCACGAGTAGTAAATATTCGTGGGTACCAACTATTCGTCGCAGATTTTATCCGGAGATATCTACATGCGAAAATTTTTTTTGCCATCCCTATATAGAGGTTGTAAAAAATGATGAGATTTATTATTTTAATATTAAGAGATCAATTATAAATATAAGGTTTATAATCGAGTTTCATTATTTTAAATCATATAGTTACTTTAGAAACCACTTTTTCAAAGATATTTGACTTTTCTATTTTTTTTTCTCATTTCTTGTTCATCTTATTGAAGATTCGAGGTCATAGAAGTGATTCTCATGGCGAGTTCTTTAATTTTGATTGATCAATTTGTTCGTTCACCTAAGTTAGTTTTTTGTCAGTTTTCTTTTAGTCTAATCTAATCTTTTTTTTCTTGCATGTAATCTTCTTTTGGTTACATGTGTCGTTTAAATCATCAATACGAGTCTCTATTAATCAGTGATCATAGTGGTATGACCTTATTATTTTTGTGATGTTTTTATATGTAGATAGAGTATCCTATGGAACTAAAGAAGTTATGGTGTTTTTGGAACTATTTAAGTTGTTTAAAAGGTAAGGGAAACTAATTTTATTGCTTTTGCATATGACTGCGTATTTAAATTGTTGACTGTAAATTTAATTTCATAAATTGGAGTATGAATTATTGCTTACTTTGTATGCATTGTATTGGATTACTGAATTTGTTATAAGTTGGTATATGAAATCTGTGCTTGAATTAGTTGTGTTGATTTATATGTTGGGCTTTTAATTGAGGAATTTGATACCATAATTTGAGGTGAATATGTTGACATATTTTGGTTTGTTTGTGAAATTGTATGAAATATGAAAATCTTGGTTTGATTGTGGTTATGAATATACATGTGATATCTTTGAATTGAACTAGTTTGACACTCCCTAAGTTAAGAACCTGAACTTTAAAAGTATTATGAGGTTTGTTAAGTAAAGATTAACTTAAGGAGAGTCAAATTACTCAATCAAAGAACAAAATAGGAAGTTTGAGTATTTTTTTATAGCGCTTGACGCTACTATCATGTCTTTGGGCACTACTTAGCTGGTGTTGGACGTCAACGATTTTTCTAGTCTGAGTTATCTTAGGAAAAATGGAATTTTCGCTTATTTAACCGTCAGATCAATATGAAAGTTTTACAGTAGGTCCTACACATATGATTCTTAATTAGTTTTGACCTTTGGGATCTTTGATTAGATATATGTAATTAGAGCAGTTTTTCATATAAAATTGACATAGTTTAAGTTGTTGACAACTTTAACATTTGTTTCTTGTTTGGTGCATAACATTTTCCATGCTTACCCAATTGAGTTGATTATTTTTGCATTGTATTATTGATTAAATTATATTTAATTTAAATATAAGAACATAATTTTTTGATTTTTTTGAAAGTAGTAGTTTTATTCTTTAAAAATCCTGAATAATGTGCATATGTGTTGTTAAGTTGTTGTGGAATATACTTGAGAATGTGTGATATGAAGTGTAAAATATGTATGTTGATAAGGTGTGAACTAATGAGAATGTAGGGGATTTCGTGGAGAAAATCCTTTGATGTATGTATTTATGTATGGATTCAAGCAAGGAGATATCTTGACACTCCAATAATCATTTATATATAGTCAAATGAGTTATGTGGCGAGAGTAGTAGGAGATCGTAGTCTAGGAGTTTTTTGTTGGCCTAAGGCACAAACAGAATTAACCCTGTGAGTGGTAGAGAGAAACCTTTTTACAATGACTCTACAGTAGTAGAGGCTACTACAAGTACATGTCTATGGAGAATATGATATTAATGCATGTATTTATGGTTTATATCTATATGATTTCTTGGACTGCATTGTGTTGTGATACAACATGTTTTATTACTATACGATGTTTCTTTCACAAATTAGCTTATCCTATTGTGATTATTTGTCTTGTTTGTAGTTGTTTTTACATTTTGTAATGATCAACTTATCAGTGTGAACATATGAAGATGTAGGTATAGACACATCTAGAGGATGAGGAGCCAACAATTAAGTTGTGAGATGCTTAGAGAACATGAATGGTTAGTTTTGATATATGACTTTTGTTGGTTTAGTGTAACTTGTATAAAGATTATATTTTTATAGTCCTTATCTCTTGGACTATTTGTTTTGAATATTATTATGAAATATTTTATTTTATTAGTTTTATATTAATAAAATGAGAGGTTAGATTTAATATATATAATATATATAGTTGAATATTTTAAAACTAAATAAAATAAGACATTTTTATGAATAGGTATTATATGTTATTTTTATACACTCTTAATTATGTTGTTTTTTTTTCTAATAAATGCATAATATAATAGTGTAATTTATTTCTAAATATTAGTCAACTATTCACAAAAGTAAACTATAAACCTAATCCATTAAACTTAATTTTGTTAAGTTAGATTTTGTTTTTCGGCTATCCAACATAAAAAACCTAATCATAACTCGAAATAATAATTAGGTTAATTAATTTTCTTTAAAAATAATTTTAATCATTCATAAAATCTCTATTTATGGTGAATTTTCTGAAATAGGTTTCTCACTTGTTTTTTGTCTAAATTGAATCTTTATTTTTAAAATAAATTGAAGCAATTAGGTCCTTGTAACTAACACTGTTAAAAAAGGTTGTACGAGTCAGTTTGTGTTTTTTTTAATTATTTTTATTTTATTTTATTATATATTTTTTTAAAATAAAAAAATGGTCACGTGTCAAGTTGACATTGTGCCACGTGGCAATGGCAGTGTGACATGACATTGATAGTTCAACGTGTCATTGTCAAACCACTTGTCATTACATTATATTCAATTTGATCCTTATATTTTTTTTTTCAATTTGGTCCTTGTATTTTTATTTTATCTCAATTTAGTCCTAATTTTTTTTAAAAATTAAACAATTTTGTTTTTCTCCAAATTCAAACCAAATTTAATTTGTATATAAGTCTTTACAAATATTTTTATTTAATATTTTTAACAAGATTAAGTTTATTTATATTTATTTGTATATTTAGTTAATTATATAAATGTTAATTCATGACATGGAATTTCATTTTCTTAAAATAAAAAATTGAAGAAAATTTGGTGAAAATTCTAATTAATGTGGAAGATCATGGAAGAAGAAACTAGTTTTAATTATCGTTTCACCAAAATTTTCTCCAAATCTTTATTTAAAAAAAAGTGAAATTTCAACATGAATTTTCATTTTCACATCAATGAACAAATTAATGGCATGAAATTTCATTTCCTTAAAATAAAAAGTTGGAGAAAATTTTGTGGAAATAATGTCACAATGTTTTAAAGAACATAATTAACATTTATATAATTAACTAAATATAAATATAAATAAACTTACTCTTGTTAAAAATATTTGATAATTATATCAATTTTAATAAAAATGTTTATAGAGATTTATATGCAATTTAAGTTTTGTTTGAATTTGGGGAATAACAAAATTGTTTAATTTTTAAAAAACTAGGACTAAGTTGAGACAAAATAAAAATACAGAGACCAAATTGAGATAAAATAAAAATACAATGACCAACTAATGTAATGACACATGACACTATCAGTGCCACGCTACACTATCATTGCACATGACACAATAGCTTGACACATGACAATTTAATTTATTTAAAATAAATAAAAAATAAAAATAAAAATAATTAAAAAAATATTTAAAATAATCACAAACTGATACGTGACACCTTTTTAACGGTGTTAATACGAAACTAACGACAGTAACCTAATTTGTTCAATTTTTCAAAAATAAGAACCCAATTAAGAAAAAAAATAAGTGAGAAATGTATTTTAAAAAATCACAAAAAAATAGTAACTTTATGAATAATTAAACCTTAAAAATATAAACATAAAACTTTGTAATGTAGTTAAGAAAAAGAAAAAAATAATATATTCAATCTCAGAGAATAATAAAATCGTTATTTAATTATAGAATAATATTTTATATATATTGACTTTAAGTTATTTTCGAAACATGAAATTAAGTGGGATTATTGAGCTATTAGAATATTAATATTGTTTAAGATAACATTGTTAGGTTATTGATGGTATTCGAGATATTATTTATTTTGAAATTTCTAAGTTTTATAATGAATTTGTTATTAAACGATGTTTCGAAAGATGGAAAAAGAATATATATTTAAACTATTTTTTTATCTTGAATTCGAACCGAAAAACAAAAGAAAGGGAAAGGATAAAATATCTTACTAAAATTAAAAGTGCTTTAAGCAAGAAAAATCCAACACACTCACACACATATTTTGGTTAGTATAATCTGCCCTTTTCTTCAAACCTTTCCAATTTCTAATGTATGCATTTTTTTTAGTTGCATGCAATTTTTCAGTACTCTGGACGAACTCTCATTTCATAGTTGTTATCACACACAGATACATATACACATACACCTACACCCACGTTTAGGTGAGTAATTTACACTTTTCCAATTTCTAATGCATGCAATTTTTCTGAGTTGTGTGCGATTTTTCAGTATGGACGAACTCTCATTCCATGATCATCATGGAATTTCAATTTGATTCTCCTTAGGATTTGTTGTGTATAGGTTCAACTTAAAATAATGTGATATGGTACTTGTTTCGACTGAGTCGATGAGGACCTTGTTAAAACATACAAACTTACTGTCGAAGACGGACCGGGCGGACACTGCTGAATCCCACGAACCGAAGCAAGCTGCACTGGCGGGCGGCACAAAGATGGACGGTCGCTGCTCCACGCTCCAAATCGGGCGGACGTCCTCCTACTCCAGACGCTCGCTCTGTGCTCCAAGCCGGGCGGACGTCCTCCTACTCCAGACGCTCGCTCTCTGCTCCAAGCCGGGGGGCCGGGTACCTGCTAAAGGCACTCCGACGCTCAAGTCAGTAATATGACAGAGCGTTCTATAATGCATGCATGTGTTGCGTTCTAAGCCATCTGTCCAGAAATCATACCTGAGACCTTTATTTATACTGATTGTAATGGGCTTTTACCTTTTGGGGGCCTCAAAACGGCCCAATAATACCTTAATCTTTATTAAGAGCTTTAATGAGTCATTAGTATTTATGGGAATGATGGTTGGTCCGGGAGGTCAACCCGGGCGGGCGTTCAGTTTAGGAAGGACTGGACGTTCGGCAGTGATTCTTGGGCGGACGTGCCATCTTGGGCGGACGTCCGGTTCTTGAATGGCTGGACGCTCGGTCCATATTCCTGGGCGGACGTCCCATCTTGAAGGGGAGAACGCTCGGTCCAGTTTATTGGGCGGACGTCCCATCTTGAAGGGGAGAACGCTCGGTCCAGTTTATTGGGCGGACGTCCCATCTTTGAATGGGTGGATGTCCGGCTCTTGAATGACTGGACGCTCGGTCCATATTCCTGGGCGGACGTGCCCTCTTGGGCGGACTAAATGGGTGGACTGGTGTTTGGATTAACCGCTCGCTCGGTCTATGCCGGGAGGACCTGTCAGTACAGTACTCAAGGAGAATGTTAGTGGGCTCTTTTATTTAGGTAAAGGAGCTAAGATTTATAAGTTTTTTCTCTTCATTTGATTTGAATAATTTTCGAGAATTATGAAACTTCTGAGTATTTAATGTTGGAATTAAATTTGGGAAGTTTTCTTCTGTGTTATGGATTGGGTTTTGATGTGGGTGTAAGTGATGTGACCAATGTATGGGATAGTAAATGTGGATTGTTCGGTAGTTCTCATGTATTTTTGTGAAATTGCTTTGGCCTCTGACGGAAATTGAGGGTGAAAAGATGTTATTAGGCAAAATTTGGAAAGAGAGGGAAAGGATTGTGAAAAGATAACGATATTTGATAATATTTTTTTTTATAATATTTTAACATTATCTACGTGTTATTTTGTAATTGGTCCTTGTTGATATTTATAAGATGTTCTATCTAATAATATTTGTATGTTTACTTTATTTACATTACTTTCGGATTTATGTTTAAGTTTTGGAACTCTGACTGTGTTCAAATATAATTTGAAATTTGGATTATTTTAGTTTCATTTGAATTTTGGATTATGTTATAATTTTATTTGATATAGATAGAGGTGAAAAAATACAATGAAAGACACCAACATGAAAAAAATATATATATTCATACGTATTACCCGCATACGGTAGCTTGTATGTATTATCAATAAAATTTATTTATGGAAATTACTTACGGATGATGATCCGTATGTATCACCCACAAAAGTTGAATAGTGAAAAATTATTCACATATGATAATCCATATGTATTATCCATTGATCTTTCCCAAAGACCAAAAATTCGTATATAATTTGTTTCAGTAGAATTGTGTAGGCCGAGATACGTGTGCAATGAATCACCTCCGCTCCTTCCTCAGATACTGTGGTCGTCGCGTCTCCTTCCTATAGAAAGCTCTTTGGGAGAAGATGGGCTGGGTACCTGCAAAGGCACTCCGAGCTCAAGTCAGAAAAAGGATCAATCTAACTGTTTTCAGTTTACTCGAAGAAGAAGATATTACTTTCTTTCTTAATCTCTCTAGGGGAAAAACCTACCTTTTTTCCTTCCTACTTTGCATATTTATCTTAGTAATAATGAACCGTTTACCTTAAATTTCGGTCGGTTGAGAATCTAGCTCTAGAGCACACAGCCGTTATGTCGTGCTAGATATTGGGTCAGTTGACTCCGTGATTTGTGGCATTATAACCGGATATGTCTAACCGCTCTCTCAGGAGTAAGATGTCCATTTGGACCGAAACTGATCGACCGCCCTTTAGATCAATCAATAGACGATCGTTAGATAACGATCGCTTACGACGTTTGATGTCAAGGGAGGGGGAAATCAATCCTAGGATGTCGTTAAACGATCGTTCCTCTAAATAAGTGTACGATCGGTTAAGGACGACCATATGCTGTCTATCATCAGTGGTCGACTAAGTGGGCGATCGGTTAAGGACGACCGTATACTGTCTATCATCAGTGGTCGACTAAGTGGGAGATTGACTAAGTGGGCGATCGGTTGAGGACGACCGTATGCTGTCTATCATCAGTGGTCGACTGGGTTATTGATCGATCGTTGTAGGTATCCTACGCAGCAATTGATTATCTTTAACCTGGTACGTCCCGTTCATATGCCCGACTACCAATTGTGAGTCCATTCGACACTCTAGACGAGCGACCGCGAGTTCCTTGGCGAGGGTTAGACCAACAATCAAAGCTTCATATTCGGCTTGGTTGTTGCTGGATGGAAATCTAAATGTGATGGCCTGCTCCCCGACTAGACCATTTGGTCCTTCCAGGACGATACCAGCCCCTCCCCCCTTTTGTCCGAGGAGCCGTCCACGTGGAGGAGCCACTTTGGTGTGGAATCGTCGAATACGGGCGAGAGCTCGGCTGCAGAATCTGCTAAGTGTTGACCTTTAATGGAGCCTCGAGGCTCGTAGCGGAATCCAAACTCTGAGAGTTCCACCGACCACGCGACCATCTGTCCAACTAAATCAGGTTTGCGGAGGATCTTGGCGATCGGGTGATTAGTACGGACAACCACCTGATGACTTTGAAAGTACGGTCGCAGTCGACGCGAGGCCGTGAGCAGGGCCAATGCCACCTTCTCAATTTGGGAGTATCGTTCTTCCGCTCCCTGCAATGTACGACTGGCAAAATATATTAGCTTAAGGGAGGGGGTTTCCTGCACCAAAGCGGCACTGACAACGTGATGGGACGCTGCGATGTATAACTCCAAATCGTATCCAGCGACCGGTTTCGCCATGATCGGGGGGCTGGTAAGAACATGTTTGACAGCGTTGAAGGCTGTTTCACAGTCCTCGTCCCAGTGCTGGGTGGTGCCCTTCTTCATGTTCTTTAGGATGGGCCTGATGTGTTCGGCTAGCTTTGGAATGAAGCGGGACAGGGCTGTGAGCCTACCAACCAAACGTTGTACCTTCTTAAGGGTTTGCGGGCTTTTCATGTCGAGCACGGCTTTGCACTTGTCGGGGTTGGCCTCGATGCCTCTGCACGTTAACATGAACCCCAAGAACTTTCCAGCCGGTACGCCGAAAGTACATTTGGAAGGGTTTAGTCGCATGTTATACCTCTTGATCTGGAGGAACACCTCCGCCAAATCCTTTAGATGTTGCTCCATAGACTGGCTCCGGATAACCATGTCGTCAACGTAGACATCCATGCATCGTCCGATTTGATGATGGAAAACTTTATCCATAAGGCGTTGATATGTGGCGCGTGCATTCTTCAGGCCGAACGACATTACTTCGTAACAGTAATTAACGCGTTCGGTAATAAAAGCTGTTTTGCACTAATCTGACTCGTACATGGGGATTTGGTTGTACCCCGAGTACGCATCGAGAAAATTGAGGACGACATGACCGGACGCTCCATCTACCAACCGATCGATGCTAGGCAAAGGGTATGAATCCTTAGGGCACGCCTTGTTGAGGTCGGTGAAGTCCACACACATTCGCCATTGACCGTTAGACTTTTTGACCATGACTATGTTTGACAACCACGTGGTGTAGGTGATTTCCCTGATGAACTGGGCGTTCATCAGCTTTGTGACCTCAACCTGGATGGCCTCGCGTTTGTCCTCCCCAAAGCGTCGTTTCTTTTGCGCAACCGGGCATGCCTCCCTTAAGATCGACAACTTATGTGCCATGACGCCGGGGTGGATCCCTGGCATATCGGCTGCCACCCACGCAAATAGGTTAGCATTAGTTCGTAGCATACGTGCCAGATCCTACTCATCGTGTAGCGCAAGGCTCCCACCGATGTTCGTGGTTTTGGTAGGTCCGCCCCCAGCGGGAAGGGTTTGACATCTCCTTGGGGATGAAGACGTTCGTCTATATTGGTTCGGGGGTCCAAGTCGATCGCTGCTGTTTCAGCTCCTCTCGCCCTTCGAGCCGGCAAAAATGGTGTGACTTTAAGTCCTGCGACGTAACACTGTCGAGCCGTTCGTTGATCGGCCCTGACAGTACAGATGGTACCTCGCTCGGTAGGGAATTTCATGGCCAAATGAGGCGTGGACACAATGGCTCCAAATGCGTTCAAGCATGATCGGCCTATTAAAGCATTGTACGAGGTATTGGCCTCTACCAATAGGAACCTGACTCGAAGTTCTGGGGCATCTCGGCATGTTCCGAGTCGAGTTCGTAGGTCTAGGTACCCTCGTGTATCGACTCTTTCCCCTGAGAAGCCTACAATTTGTTTGTTAGAAGGGGCTATTAGATCCTCGGACAAGTCCATCTTTTTGAAGGTGGACCAATATAATATGTTGACCGAACTACCCTGATCGACGAGGACCTTGCTGACATCGTATCGAGCTATTTTGACCGTGACGTCCATGGGGTCATCATGATCAGGGTCGGACGCGTGGAAATCTGCATCAGTGAATGCGATATCGGGCATAGATCAACGTTGCCGATCTACCATGTTCACCGACTTGAGTTGCCTCAAATGTCGCTTCCTGGCGGAAGTTGACGCCCCTCCTCCGGCGAAGCCACCGGATATGGTGTCGATTCGGCCTCGGACCGACCTCTCTCTCTCTGAACATCGGGGTTGGCTGCGGGATCGCCTTCGGCGTCGGTCATCCCTGGGAGGCGATCGTTTGGGACTTCGTCGGGAGGATTCCTTTCAGTGGAGAGTTGTCGCTCTGGAGGCTGTCCTTTCTTTGACATAGTGTCAACACCCAATTTCGTCCGGATTGACCAATAGATTTATTTTATTTTCATCATGAGTGTAAAATAAAAAAATAAAAAATAAAAAAATATAATAATAAAAAAAAATAAAAAAAAAGAAGAGCGTTCGTCCTCGCCCTTATGCGACCGTTCGTCCTCTGCCTTTCGCAGCTTTCGTTCCTCGCCTTATGCTACCGTTCGTCCAGAAGGGACAACTCGACCGTTCGGCTATTCGTTCATTTAGGACGTTCGTCCTCCGCTTCAACCGGTCGGTCATCCTCAAGCGTTCACTATTCGACCGTTCGGCCTTTCGTTCATTTTGGACGTTTGTCCTCAGTTCAACCGTTCGGTCGTCCACTAGCATTTTAACCGTTCGGCCGCTCGTCCTCAATTGTTAGGCCTCACAAGTTTACCGTTCGGTCAACATTTGAACGTTCAGGCTCCAAGATATTTGTCTTCAGCGTTCGTAGGATTATTGCTTATTTTCTTCCTGCGTTCGGTTTTGAATGCTCGTCCTATGCCGTGTGCGACCGCTCGTCCAATTCGTTCTCCCTCTTGTCTGCCGCTCGCCCATTTAGCTCCGCCTTTTCGGCCGTTCGGCATTAAACCATTCAACCTCAATGAAGTTCGGACGCTCGTTTCCTAGCCTCAATCGTTCGGTCATTTTCTTCCAGCGTTCGGTTTGTTCATTCGGCCCAGCAGCAAATAACGATTGGCAAATAGCGTGTTCATGCACTCGTCCAAACAGTGTAGAATGTTTTTAAAATGGTCGTTCGTCTCAGTTGAACGTTCGTCCATAATTCCCACCAGCTGTTTCCCACAATGCTCCAATGAAGGCTGCCGACACTCTCAACGAAGCCGACAGTTTGCGATGGTCCACTTCCATCATCCCTCATTTAACAAACTTCCACTGATGTTTCCCACTTCACCAACCCTCTCTACCAAATTATTCCAACGGTCCCAATCAAAGCTACCGACAGTTTCATCCAATGAAGTTTGCCGACAATTTTCAGTCTTCTGGCAATTTAAGGAGTGCAGCCTTCGTCTCCAAAGGGGGGTAACCCTATGGATGAAGTGGGGCAATGGCTCCCTCTGCTCCTCTCATCCGTAACCACCTTCAAGATCCAATACCCGTAACACACTACTCTCCACCCCTCACCCGTAACCATTCCAACCACACTTCCTTTTCACTCCTAGTTCCTCATCTCCAACACTTACCATGGCCCAACCTCACCTCCAGCACCCATCAACCACAGCTAAAGACCCATCATGTTACTCTTCATTCATTCTTACTCCCTCACCAAATCATCGTTACACCTCACGACCCACACTTCACTATCACTACCACAAGCCACGGCCAACACCCAATCACCTCTCATATTTCATCTCCAATACCTGATAGCACACGGCCTAACCTCAATATTGGGTTTCCTTCTCTGAATAATCAACCATATTCAGTTCAACCATATTCACTTACCACAACTATCACATATAACCACATACTCCTTTATCTGCAAAAATTCAACTCAAGCAAAGACCGCGACCCCTCCGACAGCGGCGCTGGCAGTGGTGGTATCCTAGGCTGTTGGGTGGTGCAGTCGAGGCGGTTGCCGGCGTTGGTCGCGTATACTGGTGGTGAATCTGGGCCTTGCAAGCGGAGAAGGAAAGAGGACGTCAACGTGATGACCATAGGCAACCCTGGCGACGACCGGCGACGCTAATGAAGCCCTGGCAGCCGCAGTGACCGAGCTCGTGCCGACCAGCGATGCTCAGAGGAGAGAAGCATCTCTCTCGCGCTCAAGGAGTAGAGGAGGAAGGAGGCTTGATTCCGCGGCCGATAATGAGCTCGACGGAGGGCGGCGGCCCTGGCTGGGCACCGTCTTGGCTTGTAGCTGGCGGCGGCCGTGAGCATAAACTGGCGGGAGCAAACCCCTCCCTGGGTCACCATTTTTTCGAAGCGAGAAGAGGAAGAAAGGGCTGTGACACCGTGGCCGGCAGTGGCTCCGACGGAGTGGTGTCGCCGGCGATGCCGATTTGGCAGAGGCGGCATTGTGCGTGCAGAGGTGAAGCCACTCATCCGAGTTCTGGGCTGGAAAAAGAAAGACCTGTTTGTCATGTTTGCAGATGGAAGAATGAAGAAAGTGTGAGTAGATCCCTAATGGGTTTCTGAATAAAGACTCTTTGGACCTAGCTTTGGGCCACGTCCTTTCTTCCTACCACATGCATAACTCCATTCACACTCCACTTTCATTTGGGCTTAAGCTCACTCTGTGTAAATAAAGATAAAAAAGGAATTGGCCCTTACAAGCACATTCACCAGATGCACCTCTATTTTTCATGTTTACACCCCTAGCAGATCCAAAGTTGAAGAAGAAGAGTATTGACCCAAACAAAGGAGCTTCAATTTCACTCGGCATCCCTGGTTTTTATCTCTGTACCCCTATTCCTGTTGGGCTTTTTCTTTCGCTTTATTTTTTATGCTTGTTTCTTTTTTGGATTATTTGGTCTTTATTGCATGTAACCCTTTGTATAGTTTCCCACCCTTTTGTTGAACTTGTTTGTTTTGTTTTACATAAAAATTACAAAATAAAAAAATATGAACAAAGATAAAATATATAAATTATAAAAAATACAAAAATATGTTTTAAAGGTTTAGGCACATGTGTGATCGCACGCATCGTCCTTGTGCTAAAAACCTTTTCTTTTTCTTAATTAAAATTAAAAAAATATATTTTAAAGGTTTAGGCACATGTGTGATCGTACGCATCGTCCTTGTGCTAAAAACCTTTTCTCTTTCTTCAAAAACGCCAAAAATACGTTTCATAGGTTTAGGCACATGTGTGATCGCACGCATCGTCCTTGTGCTAAAAACCTTTTCTCTTTCTTCAAAAATGCCAAAAATACGTTTTAAAGGTTTAGGCACATGTGTGATCGCATGCATCGTCCTTGTGCCAAAAACCTTTTCTCTTTCTTCAAAATCCCAAAAATATGTTTTAAAGGTTTAGGCACATGTGTGATCGCACGCATCGTCCTTGTGCTAAAAATCTTTTCGTTCTCCTAAATAAAAAATACCAAAAAAAATATAAAATCTTCAAAAACTAAAAACATCAACATCAACAAACAATCGCCTGGCCAGAACTACGTGATCCTTGATTCTCCATCAAAAGTGGAGATACGTAGGAGCAAGGCTAGACCTTGTCAGGTTCACTTCCCAAAAATCCAAAATCATTTCCAAACAAATTTCTCAACAAATCCTTAAACAAAATTTTCAAGCAGTTTCAAATGAACTACGGAACCCTGATTTCTCATTCTGAATGGGAATACGTAGGAGCAAGGTCAATCCTTGTCGGGCTCAAAAAACTAAAAAATATTGTTTGTTTCTTTAGAGTTTTATTTTAAGGGAAAGTTAAACATTTTGAAAACTACATCATATTCGCGTATTTAGTTAAAGGTACTGCCTTAAGGCAGGCGTTGTAGGGTGCTAATACCTTCCCTACACGTAATCGACTCCCGAACCAAGAATCTGGTTCTAATAGACCATGCCTTATCATTTTATGGTTTTTCTGTAGTTTTCCAGAATAAACTATGGTGGCGACTCCAAAATCTCTTTTCTTAAAAACTCGTTTCTTTTTCCTTTTTGGATCGTCGTCCCGTCGCGATTCCAGTTGCGACAGATGGCGACTCCACTGGGGATGTCAGAGAGTCAGGCCATTTAATTAGATAAGCGAATTCGATGTGGTTTTTCATTATGTTTTTATTCCCTTTTTCCTTATCTATGTTTGACATGTCTACTTATTTGTGTTTATTTTTGCAATTGTTGTTTTACATTATAATTTCCCTCTACACATATGCATATCATGAGTGAGGCCCTATACTCGGGTCTGAGCGCAACTTAGAAATATAGGGGTTGTGTAGCGGTGTCACTCTGGGATGTACTTCCTGTCTGGCTATCGTGAGAACTCCAGTTAGAGTCTGTTCTCTTCATTTGTGTCTCCACATCTAGTTGATTACTCTGACTTTTGTGGAGAAACAGTGAAAAGAGCCATAGCTCTAGTGGCCTTGATTTAAGGATTAGGAAGCTATCCTTGTGAGTGCATATATTTGGCCTTAGAACTTTAGTCACTCAACCCTCGATAAGGCACAAAAGGGAGATTAATTGTTCAAGTTTGTCTGTCAGTCTTTTTCTTTCTATAAATGTGTTATGTTTCTTTTGATAAAAAAAAGAAAAGAAGAAAAAAAAATTGATAAATAAATAAATAAAGTTTGAATTCATAATTAATTTTGTCTCGGAATCATTCCAAGAAAAAAAAATGAAAAAATTACACTTTCTTAATTTTTGGGGCAACGCCTTTCTCGCTTGTGTATGGGATGAAAGCAGTACTTCCATTTGAGGTTCAATTAGAAGAAGCGGAGTGGGTTCAAGCCTGATTAAATTAACTCGATTTCATAAAAAAAAAGGAAAGAAAAAAGGGGGTTAACGGTAGTGTGCCAGGGGCAATTGTACTAAGAACGAATCGCAAGAATGAAAAAAAATGTAAATATTTTGGGGCAATATGGATCATCTAATACATCATTTTTTCATACAAATAAAACGCAAATTGTTGTATCCTTCAAAAAAAAAAATTTTTTTTTATGAAAACAAATAAAAAAAATCAAAATTTCAAAATAAAAAAATGAAAGAAATGTTCAAACAATTTTTAAGCCCATTTTGGCCCAGTTACATACATAATTTTTAATAAAAACACAAAGAAGTTTTTCTCTTAATATGTTTAATATTGTTCATATTTTATTAGAAAAATGGTGCCATGAAAAAAAAAACATTTTGTTTTTCAAACATTTAAATAAAAAAAAATCGAACTTTCTCATATCAGTTTTTTATGGCCCCCTAAGCCTAGCTCACACTGGCCCCTAAGCCCAGCTCACACTGGCCCCCTAAGCCCAGCTCACACTGGCCCCCTAAGCCCAGCTCACACTGGCCCCCTAAGCCCAGCTCACACTGGCCCCCTAAGCCCAGCTCACACGGGCCCCCTAAGCCCAGCTCACACTGGCCCCCTAAGCCCAGCTCACACTGGCCCCTAAGCCCAGCTCACACTGGCCCCCTAAGCCCAGCTCACACTGGCCCTCTAAGCCCAGCTCACACTGGCCCCCAAGCCCAGTTTTCATACTGGCCGCCAAACCTAATTTTCTCTAAGAAAAAAAAAATCTGTTTTTCAACTAGTATCATCATTTTCCTTTTCATATTACTTTTCTTCATGCATAAAACCAAAAAAAATATGCAAAAGTTGAGTCAATTATTTTTGATTGTGTAAGAGATGTCATAATCTCCTGGAGTCAAATGATCAAGTCACATTTTCTTAAGAGATATCTGTGTATGCATTGCTTGAAAACATCATCCTTCAACCTCCACTAAACCGGAGATTGACCAAATCATGTTCTTGAGCCCAAATAATAAACACAAAGTTTTACACTGGGGCAGATTTTCCATTACCTCCACTGGCTTTCATTTGGGAGATTCCTAAATCTGTTAGGACAAAACAAAAACAAGGAAAAAATGAATAAATAAAAAAAATGAATGACTCTTGTTAAGATCATTTAGTCTTGTCTCCTAATTAATCTTTTGAAAATAAAGCAATCAAAATTTGAAATGATGTGTGGCCATCTTTCTTCATCCAAAAACAAAAAACAAAATATATCCTTTGATACCAAATTTGAGCCAATGAGAAATTTCTTTTCAAAATTTACCCAAACAAGGGTTACCATCACAGTAGAAGTCGACTCAGATTGCAAAAGAACACACTTAGTGATCAAATGAAGAGAATTCCTCAAAAGTGAAGCAAAAATGGAAAGAATCACGAAGTGATGGCAAACAAAGAATGAAATTTGAGAAAGGGCAAAATAGTCAAAACAGATTTGACGAGTAGCTGATACAAGGTGTAGATGTAACTCTTGTTTCAAATAACCCACAAAAATTTATTTGGGCCTTTATATCTTTTCTTTCAATACCCTTCAGCCCAAGCCACATTACAAGCCCAATAAAAGTCCACACAGATTGAATAATGGTTGCTTAAATTTTCATAAAGCTTAATTTTGAGACAAGATAAAATGACTAACAATGCAGTTGTAAAAAAAAATGAAAAAAAAACAACAAATGTCCTCGGAAGAAGGGAACTCCCTATCAATCAAGATTATACAAAGGAAAATCAAGCCAATTAGGGCAATCCTTTCAAGCCAATCATTTCCATATACATCACAAATTCATATCCCATTCAAACTCTTCCCCCGATTCCCAAACTAGGGGGCAATTTTGGGCAACTTTATGATTTTCATATGTTTTGGCCAATTCAAAATATTGGGCAACTTTGTTAGTCTCACATTTGTTTCATCTGTATATTCAAGGTTCGTACCAAGACCGGGGCATCCATTGTTGGGCCTCTTAGATTTGTCCGCACTGAAATTCATAGATCCACCCTCAAAACAGGGGCAGACACTTTGGGGTTTTGTATGATTTTGAGTCCATCTTATCATTCGTAAACCCAAAGTGGGGGGCAACCTCGTTTTGAACCTCGCTTAATTGACTCATACCCAAAACTAGGGACAACTCTGTGAGTTTCATGTGTTTTGACCCATTCAAAATATTGGGCGTCTTTGTTAATCTTTCATCTGAATATTCAAAGCTCATACAAAGACTGGGGCATCCCTTGCTGGGCCTCGCATGATCTTGGTTCGCCCCGAACTTCAAAAATCCATCACCACTAAAATTGGGGCAATTTGTATATCTCACATAATATTCTCACTCTCTGATTCATGACTTATCCCCTCACATTCCTTTTCCCAAACACTAAACCGGGGTAACCTTTGAGTATATCATATTTCACATTGACATTTGCATATTACATCTTCATTGATGATTGTATGAGGAATGATGTGCCCAAGATGTCATCTCAGTCTCCTCTAAACCCTTCGAAAAATCTTTCTTACCATTTTAACCAACTTCTGAGTATCTACGACTTCACATTGGAATTTGTAATTGTTTTAAGGAGTAAGAGGCCCAAGTAGCCAACCCGGTACTCTCCAAATGCCTCCACACATTTGTCCCAATCCTTGATATCAGGCATGCATACACTGATGTTTCAAAAGAAAATGTTGAGCGCACAAGTTTGAACATTTGACTTTTAGAATTTAACATCCATCGTAAAAATAAAATGAAGGTCTAAATCTTCATAAATTTGATGATTTCAAAGAAAACAAATTGACTCAATAAAAAAAGTGTCATAGTTTCATAATCTTCCAGTAAAACAAAAACAAAAAAAAATCACGAGTCAACATCATGTACATATTTTCAAAAACTTTGAATTTGTTTTCGTAAATATTCACCAAATCTTCTTCCTTCAAAAAAAAAAAAAATCATCAACATACAACAAAGTTTTCTCCTCAAATTTCAAAATTTACATCAACCATATTTCTCTTACATATCGAGATTTCAAATCCTTGTACAAAAATGCAACACTTTGTTTATTGATTTCAAAACTTTCAAAAAAAATTCATCAAAGTCAACATCATGTACATATTTTCAAAAAACTTTGAATTTGTTTTCGTAAATATTTATCAAATCTTCTTCCTTCAAAAAGACAAAAAAATCAACATGCATCAAAGCTTTCTCCTGCAATTTCCAAATTTACATCAACCATGTTTTTCATTTAAAAAAAAATGGACACTCATTTCTATCTCAAGAAATAAAAAAATCAAAAAAAAAATCAAAATCAAAAAAATCAAAATAAAAAAAATTTCAACATCTCAAAATTTCAACAAATTCAAAATTTCAATTTTCAAACAATTTTACTTTCTGCCATTGGTGTCTCGGCTCTCTGTAAGACAATGGTCGAGCCCAATTTTACTTTCTACCATTGGTGTCTCGGCCCTCTGTAAGACAATGGTCGAGCCCAATTTTACTTTCTACTATTGGTATCTCGGTCCTCTGTAAGACAATGGTCGAGCCCAACAATCAAACTCAAATCATTCACTTCCATAGGGTTGGTACACCCTCCACAAGGTTTCTACACCTCATCAACTTCATCCATAGGGTTGGTACACCCTCCACGAGGTTATTACACCTCATTCACTTCCATAGGGTTGGTACACCCTCCACGAGGTTTCTACGCCTCATCATCATTCACTTCCATAGGGTTGGTACACCCTCCACGAGGTTTCTCCACCTCATCAACTTCATCCATAGGGTTGGTACACCCTCCACGAGGTTATTACACCTCAATCACTTCCATAGGGTTGGTACACCCTCCACGAGGTTTCTACGCCTCATCATCATTCACTTCCATAGGGTTGGTACACCCTCCACGAGGTTTTTACACCTCATCATCAACTTCATCCATAGGGTTGGTACACCCTCCACGAGGTTATTACACCTCATTCACTTCCATAGGGTTGGTACACCCTCCACGAGGTTTCTACGCCTCATCATCATTCACTTCCATAGGGTTGGTACACCCTCCACGAGGTTTCTACACCTCATCAACTTCATCCATAGGGTTGGTACACCCTCCACGAGGTTATTACACCTCAATCACTTCCATAGGGTTGGTACACCCTCCACAAGGTTTCTACGCCTCATCATCATTCACTTCCATAGGGTTGGTACACCCTCCACGAGGTTTTTACACCTCATCATCATTCACTTCCATAGGGTTGGTACACCCTCCACGAGGTTATTACACCTCATTCACTTCCATAGGGTTGGTACACCCTCCACGAGGTTTCTACGCCTCATCATCATTCACTTCCATAGGGTTGGTACACCCTCCACGAGGTTTTTACACCTCATTCACTTCCATAGGGTTGGTACACCCTCCACGAGGTTTCTACACCTCATCAAACTTCATCCATAGGCTTGCGACACCCTCCACGAGGTTTTTACACCTCATTCAACTTCATCCATAGGGTTACGACACCCTCCACGAGGTTTGCACACCTCATTCATTCATCCATAGGGTTACGACACCCTCCACGAGGTTTGGACACCTCATTCACTTCATCCATAGGGTTACGACACCCTCCACGAGGTTTGCACACCTCATTCACTTCATCCATAGGGTTACGACACCCTCCACGAGGTTTGGACACCTCATTCACTTCATCCATAGGGTTACGACACCCTCCACGAGGTTTGGACACCTCATTCACTTCATCCATAGGGTTACGACACCCTCCACGAGGTTTGCACACCTCATTCACTTCATCCATAGGGTTACGACACCCTCCACGAGGTTTGTAGACCTCATTCATTCATCCATAGGGTTACGACACCCACCACGAGGTTTGGACACCTCATTCACTTCATCCATAGGGTTACGACACCCTCCACGAGGTTTACACACCTCATTCATTCATCCATAGGGTTACGACACCCTCCGCGAGGTTTGGACACCTCATTCACTTCATCCATAGGGTTACGACACCCTCCACGAGGTTTGGACACCTCATTCACTTCATCCATAGGGTTACGACACCCTCCACGAGGTTTACACACCTCATTCACTTCATCCATAGGGTTACGACACCCTCCACGAGGTTTGCACACCTCATTCATTCATCCATAGGGTTACGACACCCTCCACGAGGTTTGGACACCTCATTAACTTCATCCATAGGGTTACAACACCCTCCACGAGGTTTGGACACCTCATTCACTTCATAGGGTTACGACACCCTCAACGAGGTTTGGACACCTCATTCACTTCATCCATAGGGTTACGACTCCCTCCACGAGGTTTGCACACCTCATTCACTTCATCCATAGGGTTACGACACCCTCCACAATGTTTACACACCTCAATTCTGTTAGCCTTGTTCATATTTGTTTTAAATTCTGCTGTTGTTCATTGTCCATTTTGAAATCCAGACGAAATTAGTGTTTCTTTCTTTACTTAGCTTTTACTTCAATAATACGAAAATTCAAAACTTTCATATTATTCACCAATATCTAAGTAAAGAGGGGCAGCTGTCAACACCCAATTTCGTCCGGATTGACCAATAGATTTATTTTATTTTCATCACGAGTGTCAAATAAAAAAATAAAAAATAAAAAAATATAATAATAATAAAAAAAATAAAAAAAAAGAAGAGCGTTCGTCCTCGCCCTTATGCGACCATTCGTCCTCTGCCTTTCGCAGCTTTCGTTCCTCGCCTTATGCTACCGTTCGTCCAGAAGGGACAACTCGACCGTTCGGCTATTCGTTCATTTAGGACGTTCGTCCTCCGCTTCAACCGGTCGGTCATCCTCAAGCGTTCACTATTCGACCGTCCGGCCTTTCGTTCATTTTGGACGTTCGTCCTCAGTTCAACCGTTCGGTCGTCCACTAGCATTTTAACCGTTCGGCCGCTCGTCCTCAATTGTTAGGCCTCACAAGTTTATCGTTCGGTCAACATTTGAACGTTCGGGCTCCAAGATATTTGTCTTCAGCGTTCGTACGATTATTGCTTATTTTCTTCCTGCGTTCGGTTTTGAACGCTCGTCCTATGCCGTGTGCGACCGCTCGTCCAATTCGTTCTCCCTCTTGTCTGCCGCTCGCCCATTTAGCTCCGCCTTTTCGGCCGTTCGGCATTAAACCATTCAACCTCAATGAAGTTCGGACGCTCGTTTCCTAGCCTCAACCGTTCGGTCATTTTCTTCCAGCGTTCGGTTTGTTCATTCGGCCCAGCAGCAAATAACGATTGGCAAATAGCGTGTTCATGCACTCGTCCAAACAGTGTAGAATGTTTTTAAAATGGTCGTTCGTCTCAGTTGAACGTTCGTCCATAATTCCCACCAGCTGTTTCCCATAATGCTCTAATGAAGGCTGCCGACACTCTCAACCAAGCCGACAGTTTGCGATGGTCTACTTCCATCATCCCTCATTTAACAAACTTCCACTGATGTTTCCCACTTCACCAACCCTCTCTACCAAATTATTCCAATGGTCCCAATCAAAGCTACCGACAGTTTCATCCAATGAAGTTTGCCGACAATTTTCAGTCTTCTGGCAATTTAAGGAGTGCAGCCTTCGTCTCCAAAGGGGGGTAACCCTATGGATGAAGTGGGGAAATGGCTCCCTCTGCTCCTCTCATCCGTAACCACGTTCAAGATCCAATACCCGTAACACACTACTCTCCACCCCTCACCCGTAACCATTCCAACCACACTTCCTTTTCACTCCCAGTTCCTCATCTCCAACACTTACCACGGCCCAACCTCACCTCCAGCACCCATCAACCACAGCCAAAGATCCATCATCTTACTCTTCATTCATTCTTACTCCCTCACCAAATCATCGTTACACCTCACGACCGACACTTCACTATCACTACCACAAGCCACGGCCAACACCCAATCACCTCTCATATTTCATCTCCAATACCTGATAGCACATGGCCTAACCTCAATATTGGGTTTCCTTCTCTGAATAATCAACCATATTCAGTTCAACCATATTCACTTACCACAACTATCACATATAACTAGATACTCCTTTATCTGCAAAAATTCAACTCAAGCAAAGACCGCGACCCCTCCGACAGCGGCGCTGGCAGTGGTGGTATCCTAGGCTGTTGGGTGGTGCAGTCGAGGCGGTTGCCGGCGTTGGTCGCGTATACTGGTGGTGAATCTGGGCCTTGCAAGCGGAGAAGGAAAGAAGACGTCAACGTGATGACCAGAGGCAACCCTGGCGACGACCGGCGACGCTAATGAAGCCCTGACAGCCGAAGTGACCGAGCTCGTGCCGACCAGCGATGCTCGGAGGAGAGAAGCATCTCTCTCGCGCTCAAGGAGTAGAGGAGGAAGGAGGCTTGATTCCGCGGCCGATAATGAGCTCGACGGAGGGCGGCGGCCCTTGCTGGGCACCGTCTTGGCTTGTAGCTGGCGGTGGCCGTGAGCATAAACTGGCGGGAGCAAACCCCTCCCTGGGTCACCATTTTTTCGAAGCGAGAAGAGGAAGAAAGGGCAGTGACACCGTGGCCGGCAGTGGCTCCGACGAAGTGGTGTCGCCGGCGATGCCGATCTGGCAGAGGCGGCATTGTGCGTGCAGAGGTGAAGCCACTCATCCGAGTTCTGGGCTGGAAAAAGAAAGACCTGTTTGTCATGTTTGCAGATGGAAGAATGAAGAAAGTGTGAGTAGATCCCTAATGGGTTTCTGAATAAAGACTCTTTGGACCTAGCTTTGGGCCGCGTCCTTTCTTCCTGCCACATGCATAACTCCATTCACACTCCACTTTCATTTGGGCTTAAGCTCACTCTGTGTAAATAAAGATAAAAAAGGAATTGGCCCTTACAAGCACATTCACCAGATGCACCTCTATTTTTCATGTTTACACCCCTAGCAGATCCAAAGTTGAAGAAGAAGAGTATTGACCCAAACAAAGGAGCTTCAATTTCACTCGACATCCCTGGTTTTTATCTCTGTACCCCTATTCCTGTTGGGCTTTTTCTTTCGCTTTATTTTTTATGCTTGTTTCTTTTTTGGATTATTTGGTCTTTATTGCATGTAACCCTTTGTATAGTTTCCCACCCTTTTGTTGAACTTGTTTGTTTCGTTTTACATAAAAATTACAAAATAAAAAAATATGAACAAAGATAAAATATATAAATTATAAAAAATACAAAAATATGTTTTAAAGGTTTAGGCACATGTGTGATCGCACGCATCGTCCTTGTGCTAAAAACCTTTTCTTTTTCTTAATTAAAATTAAAAAAATATATTTTAAAGGTTTAGGCACATGTGTGATCGTACGCATCGTCCTTGTGCTAAAAACCTTTTCTCTTTCTTCAAAAACGCCAAAAATACGTTTCAAAGGTTTAGGCACATGTGTGATCGCACGCATCGTCCTTGTGCTAAAAACCTTTTCTCTTTCTTCAAAAATGCCAAAAATACGTTTTAAAGGTTTAGGCACATGTGTGATTGCACGCATCGTCCTTGTGCCAAAAACCTTTTCTCTTTCTTCAAAATCCCAAAAATATGTTTTAAAGGTTTAGGCACATGTGTGATCGCATGCATCGTCCTTGTGCTAAAAATCTTTTCGTTCTCCTAAATAAAAATACCAAAAAGAATATAAAATCTTCAAAAACTAAAAACATCAACATCAACAAACAATCGCCTGGCCAGAACTACGTGATCCTTGATTCTCCATCAAAAGTGGAGATACGTAGGAGCAAGGCTAGACCTTGTCAGGTTCACTTCCCAAAAATCCAAAATCATTTCCAAACAAATTTCTCAACAAATCCTTAAACAAAATTTTCAAGCAGTTTCAAATGAACTACGGAACCCTGATTTCTCATTCTGAATGGGAATACGTAGGAGCAAGGTCAATCCTTGTCGGGCTCAAAAAACTAAAAAATATTGTTTGTTTCTTTAGAGTTTTATTTTAAGGGAAAGTTAAACATTTTGAAAACTACATCATATTCGCGTATTTAGTTAAAGGTACTGCCTTAAGGCAGGCGTTGTAGGGTGCTAATACCTTCCCTACACGTAACCGACTCCCGAACCAAGAATCTGGTTCTAATAGACCATGCCTTATCATTTTATGGTTTTTCCGTAGTTTTCCAGAATAAACTATGGTGGCGACTCCAAAATCTCTTTTCTTAAAAACTCGTTTCTTTTTCCTTTTTGGATCGTCGTCCCGTCGCGATTCCGGTTGCGACACATAGTTATGGAGGTAACCTGCTCGAATGAGTCTTTCCAACTCATCTTTCACCATGTGACTCTCCTCTGTATCATGGTCGTGGTTCATGTGCAGGCGACATGCCTTACTGTTGTCCGCATTCTTCGGAGTGGCTTTTCGTCGAACGGTTAGGAGTTCGGTGTGCAAAGCCTCTTCGAGCACCTTTGTCCTAGGCGCGTTGAGAGATGTGTAGCGATCGTACTTAGAATAAAGTCATTGGCCGGTCGCTTTGGGGCCTTCTTAGCCTCCTGGTTTGAGTTGTCCTGTTGTTGCTTCTTCCTAGAATTTCTGAGGTCCTCAATTCGGATGAATTTTGCAATCGTAGATTGGAGCTCCTCCATAGATTTTGGAGGATCAGCGTATAATTGTTCCGAAAAATACCCCGGTGTTAAACACGAAGGGAGATTGCTGATAATGAAGGTATGGTTTATGTCTTTCACGCGCCTGGCCGTCTCGTTGTACCTTTGCATGAAAGCCTTTAGGGTTTCATCCTTCCCCTGCTTAGTATTTACGAGCTCAGCAGGAGTCATCTCCGATCTTTTGTTAGTAGCGTACTGTTTCCGAAAAAGGGCTTCAACGGTGGCGAAGCAATCCACTGAATTTTGAGGAAGAGTGTGATACCACTCGAGTGCCTCATCTTTCAGGGATAATGAGAAAGCTCTGCAAATGACGGGATCATTATCCGTGTAGAACGCCATGACATCAATAAAGTTGCGGAGATGGTTGTCTGGATCGGCGGAGCCATCATAGCGTTCTAGCATTGGGGGGGGGGGGGTTTCCGGCATGTGAGCTTGCATGGTGGCCTTCGTGAACGGAAGCAAATTAGTGAGGCGCACAGAAGTTGGCCCCTTCCTTCCTCCACCGGCAGGCTCGGATGGTCCCCCATGGTGGCTTTCCTCATTATCATCCTGGCGGTTGGATGCTGACACTTCCGGTGGAGGACGCTATGCCCTCAGCGCCGCCAGCTCCGCGGCTTGCTTGCCCTGAATCTCTTGTTGTTCCCTTATAGTTTGTGCCTGTGCCTCGATCTGTGTCTGCAGTTGCTTGATCAAATCGCGAGTGTTCATGTCTTCCATAGCTTCGGTGGTCGTCGTTGGGATATGTAGGCCGAGATACGTGTGCAATGAATCACCTCCGCTCCTTCCTCAGATACTGTGGTCGTCGCGTCTCCTTCCTATAGAAAGCTCTTTGGGAGAAGATGGGCTGGGTACCTGCAAAGGCACTCCGACACTCAAGTCAGAAAAAGGATCAATCTAACTGTTTTCAGTTTACTCGAAGAAGAAGATATTACTTTCTTTCTTAATCTCTCTAGGGGAAAAACCTACCTTTTTTCCTTCCTACTTTGCATATTTATCTTAATAATAATGAACCGTTTACCTTAAATTTCGGTCGGTTGAGAATCTAGCTCTGGAGCACACAACCGTTAAGTCGTGCTAGATATTGGGTCAGTTGACTCCGTGATTTGTGGCGTTATAACCGGATATGTCTAACCGCTCTCTCAGGAGTAAGATGTCCATTTGGACCGAAACTGATCGACCGCCCTTTAGATCAATCAATAGACGATCGTTAGATAACGATCGCTTACGACGTTTGATGTCAAGGGAGGGGGAAATCAATCCTAGGATGTCGTTAAACGATCGTTCCTCTAAATAAGTGTACGATCGGTTAAGGACGACCGTATGCTGTCTATCATCAGTGGTCGACTAAGTGGGCGATCGGTTAAGGACGACCGTATGCTGTCTATCATCAGTGGTCGACTAAGTGGGAGATCGACTAAGTGGACGATCGGTTGAGGACGACCGTATGCTGTCTATCATCAGTGGTCGACTAAGTGGGCGATCGGTTAAAGACGACCGTATGCTGTCTATCATTAGTGGTCGACTGAGTTATTGATCGATCGTTGTAGGTAACCTACTATACATAATTTATCTATGAACTATGTGTTAGCAGTACTATGTAAATAATTTTTAATTATCCATAATTTTTTGTCATTATCTACAAATTTTGGCTACAAGTACATACAAATTATTTTTTATATTGAGAAGACTTGATAAGAATTGATAAACATGTCAAACCAAGTTTTAATATGATAGGATTAGATGACATATTTAATTGGTCAAGTTGCACCTTGTTCGCCTAGACCCATGCCACACGTAATGTCTCACTAGCCTCTGTTTGCATTTTTTATTTTATTTTATATTATGTGTAAAATATTAAAATTAAAATAAAGAGAGCAATGAAAGAGCTATCATTTTTTACTATGTTGTTTGAAATATTCTAATATCATAAGATTGTTATTTAAATAATAAGTACACACAGATTAAGTTTTTAATTATAATTATTGTAATAATACGTTATATATCATCTAAAAATAATATCTTGTCAAAAAACATTAATTAATTAATTATTTAAGACTTATAACTTAACGTATTTAACATATTTTTAAAAAATTCAAAATTGCTGAATTTATAAGATAATGTGTCAATCACTCTTTCACATGGTGGATAAAAGCTTCTAACTTGCATTAGCTATAATGATTCGAGTAAATCTTCCTTTTTTTTTGTTGAGTATAATGAACCTAAACAAACCATTAGATAGAACATCTAACATTTTTCAATTTTGCATTAGCTATAATGTTTTGTCTTTTGAATTTCTAAGACCTAACAATACTTCAAAGACGAAGAACTAATTTCATAATTTTTGTTTCACAATCAAGGTATTTTTGGATCATGAAAAATAAAAATTTTCATATATCCCATCACCATAACTATTTCTGATAACTTAGCCTATTATTAATGTTTCTGTTATCGTAGTTAATGCTCCTAAGAGCATTATTTTGTCTTTTAGAGTTATTTGAGATTAGGGTTTTATGTTTTCTGTTAGGAACTTTAATTTTCCTTGATAACTTTCTTGTTCTTACCGAAACCCTATATATACAGGGTTCCAGTATGTTGTCAAAGGTAAGAGAAGTGATACTCAGTTCAACAGTTTTATTCTATCAATAAAAGTAATAATAAAAGTGTTTTTCTTACCTCTGCCACCGCGCTCCTTCTTCCCTGCAACTAGACTCTTGCTTCTGCTCATCCATCGCTGCTACAAGTGCCGCTGGAGTTCCATGGCGGGTTCTCCCTTTTCTTCTTTCTCTCTCTCACGAGCAGCACAAGCTGGACTCCACCAACTCTCTGACACAAGGAAGCTTCTAGTGGAGTTTTCGTTTTAGGCCCTTGGACCTGAGCGCTTTGGGCCTCAGTTATTGGGCTTCTATTTTTAATATGGTACCAGAGCAGGTCCTGTACCTGTTGTGCCCTGTTTCTGCTGTGCTTAAATCTTTCTTGTTTTTCTTAGTGATAATCTTTTCTTGTCTTTCTTGCTGTTATGGAAAATATGGACCAATCCAACAACCCTTGTAGCCCTTTTTATCTCCATCTAGGAGAGAATCCAGGAACCTCCCTTATTTCTCAGATTCTTAATGAATCCAACTACACATCTTGGAGCAGAAATATGAGAAGAGCCCTCCTTTCCAAGAACAAGCTAAAATTCATAGATGGAGGGATCAAGAAACCTCCAAGAGATGACCCCCTTTTTGATTCTTGGGAAAGAAGCAACATGATGGTATTGTCTTGGATCATCAAGACTCTTTCTTCCCAAATAGCAGAAAGTGTTATATATGTGGAAGATGCTAAGAACTATGGGAAGAATTAAAAGAAAGGTTCTCTAAAGGAGACTACTTTAAATTTTCAGATTTGCTCCAAGAAATCCACTCTATTAAACAAGGAGAAAGGAGTGTAAGTCAGTATTTTACTGATCTAAAGATCTTGTGGGAAGAAATGGAATTTCTCATACCTATCCCAAGTTGTAGCTGCAAGATTCCCTACAACTGTGAATTGTCTAAAATTTCTCATAAGTACAAAGAAATGGAACACGTTATTTGTTTCCTGAAGGGCCTAAATGATTGTTATAATACTGTGAGGACACAAATATTATTGATGGAGCCTCTACCTAACATCAACCGTGTATTTTCTCTCATTATGCAGCAAGAAAGACAAGAAAAACATGACTCTGGCCTCACCAATCAAAGTGATATTAAGGTACTTGCCAACACCACTGAAAAACAGAATCTGTGGAGGAGTGACCAGAATTGGAAAGGTCATGGACGTGGATCTGCATCTCGCAGCCAGGGAAGAGGGAGAGGAAGAAACCCAAATTATGGGAAACAATGTTCCCATTGCCATAAGATGAACCATACAGTTGATGAATTTTATTCTAAACATGGATATCCACCATGGTACAAGAAAAATGACAATAACAGTCAGAGTAATATGGGACAAAGTGAATGAGGTTCTGCCAATGCTTGCTCTGCATCTATTGTCTCACAGATCAGCCAACAAAATCCTACTCAGAATCCTACTCAGAGTTCTGTTCAAAGTTCTTTCACTCCATAACATATGCAAAAATTATTACAAATGCTTGAAAAGGTGGACAGTCCTTCTCACAGTGTCAGCCAAATACACAAAGATATTGTAGATAACAAACAAGGTATGTTCTCATGGATTATTGATACAGGGGTCACTGATCATGTGACCCATGACAAGAATCAATTCATAACAATAAATAAAATCAAGCCAATATCTGTTAGAATGCCAAACAATTCCATTGTTACTGCACATTATGCAAGGACTGTACAATTTTCCAATGAATTGATAATCTTTAATGTTTTATATATACCTGAATTTACTTTCAATCTCATATCTGTCCAAAGTCTAACTAGAGATATAAATTGCACACTAACTTTTTCCTCTAAGATGTGTCAAATTCAGGACAGCTCTACATTAAGGATGATTGGATGTGCTAATGTGTACAAGGGGCTTTACTACCTGCAATCTTTTGGAAAGAACCAGACACCCAGTTTTGTTTTCTCATATGAGCATGTAAATATAAATCTGTGGCACTATAGGCTAGGCCATCCTGGACACAAAACTATTGAAAGAATATGCAAGATTTTTCCTTATGTTCAAACTACTTATGATAATGCTTGTGACATTTGCCATTATGCTAAGCAACACAGATTGCCATTTCCTAAGAATAATTCTATGTCAGCTAATTGCTTTGATTTAATACACTGTGATATATGGGGTCCTATTTCCATCCCATCTATCCATGGGCATAGATACTTTCTCACTATTGTTGATGATTGCAGTAGGCATACTTGGGCTTTTCTCATGCATAATAAGAGTAGGGAACTTCTACAAGCTTTTATCATAAAAATTAAGACCCAATTTAATAAAACTGTCAAAACCGTTAGAACTGACAATGGCCCTGAATTCAACTGTTCCAGCATATATGATTCATATGGGATTGAACATCAAAGAAGTTGTGTTGAAACTCCACAACAAAATTCTGTTGTGGAACGTAAGCACCAACACATATTAAATGTTACCCGTAGTTTGATTTTTCAGTCTAACATTCCCTATGCTTATTGGTCTTATGCCTTGTCTCATAGTATATTTTTGATAAATAGACTTCCCTCTTCTGTTATTAAAAATAAAACCCCCTATGATATATTACATGGTAATTCTCCTACTTATCTTGACCTAAAGGTTTTTGGTTGCTTGTGTTTTGCTTCTACTTTGGAAAGTAATAGAAATAAACTTGACTCTAGAGCTAGAAAGGGTATATTTCTGGGCTAAGAAAATGGTGTTAAAGGATATATTGTTCTTGATATTAATACTAGGGAAATCTTCATTAGTAGAAATGTTATCTTTTATGAAGACGTTTTTCCCTATAAGAGTGAGCAAAGTAATAAAGATAACAACAATGACAGTGAAGACAAGATGTTTTTCCTTGATAATTTACCCTATAGCCGTAGAAGGGACTTGGTTGAGGATAGAGGAAACAGTGAAAGGCCAGCTGAGAGCACTAGTACTACTACTGAAGGCAATAATCTAATAAAAGAGGCATAAGAAATGAATCAGAGAAGATCTAGCAGAACAAGAAAGACCCTGAATACTTAAAGGATTACATACATCAAACTGATCAGCTCTCATATGCATCCTTATGTGTCAAAAATGGTTTGAAAACTCTTTATCCTATCACTAATTTTTTATTTTATGAGTCTTTGTCCAAGAAACATTTAAGGTACACTCTTGCCATGACTGCTGACAAAGAACCCAGCTCCTATGAGGAGGCTAGGGACAGTCCTGAATGGGCTGATGCTATGCGAAAAGAAATCAAGGCACTACAAGACAATTCTACCTGGTTTTTGACTCAACTTCCCCCTGGAAAGAAACCCATTGGATGTAGATGGGTTTACAAAGTAAAGCACAAAGCTGATGTACTATAGAAAGGTATAAAGCCCGGCTAGTAACCAAGGGCTACACCCAACAGGAGGGGATAGACTACTTGGATACTTTTTCCTCTGTTGCAAAACTTACTTCTGTTAGGCTGTTACTTGCTCTTGTTGCCTCAAGAAATTGGTTTTTACATCAACTTGATGTAGACAATGCTTTCTTGCATGGAGATTTAAAAGAAGATGTTTACATGGATCTTCCACCTGGATTAGACACTAACACCAAGGGACAAGTCTGTAAATTGACTAAATCTTTATACGGGCTAAAACAGGCTAGTAGACAATGGTTTGAAACGTTATCTACCTTTCTTGTTTCTGCTAACTATGTTCAATCTAAATCTGATCACTCTCTTTTTGTCAAGAAAACCTCCACAGATTTCACAGCTTTACTTGTATATGTAGATGACATTGTCCTAACAGGAAATTCAATGAATGAGATCACTCACATAAAGGCCCTCTTACATCGACAGTTCCAGATAAAAGATCTAGGAGAACTTAAGTACTTTCTGGGATTTGAGGTTGCTAGATCTAAAAAGGGGATACATCTCTGCCAAAGAAAGTATGCCTTTGACATCCTTGAAGAAACAAGAATGTTGGGAAGCAAACCATGCTCTACACCCTTTTTTAGCAACACAAACTCATTATATAAAACAGAGAATTATATGGATAATCCTAGTGCCTATCGCAGATTAATAGGGAAGCTTTTCTATTTGACTAATACTAGGCCTGACTTGTGTTTTAATGTTAACTTATTAAGTCAGTTTATGCAGGAGCCTACTAATTATCACTATCAAGCCTTGCAACATATTCTAAGATATGTCAAATCCAGCCCTTCAGAAGGACTCTTCTTTGCAGCTGACTCTGACATACAGATTAAAGGGTTTAGTGATTCGGATTGGGCCACTTGCCCTAACATAAAAAGGTCAACTACTGGTTACTGTGTTTTCCTAGGATCCTCATTGGTTTCATGGAGGTCAAAGAAACAAAGTATTGTATCAAGATCATCTACTGAAGTAGAGTATCGTGCTCTTGCTGCCACTGTTTGTGAGATGTAGTGGCTTCACTACCTCCTACAATACCTTCAAATTCAGCCCACTGCTACTGCTGTCCTCTACTACGACTACAACTCCGCCAGACACATTGCCCACAACCAGAGTTTCCATGAGCGAACCAAGCACATTAAGCTGGACTGCCACGTGGTTCGTGAGAAGATTCAAGCAAAATTTCTACGCCTTCTTTCCATTCGATCAGAAGAGCAGCTAGCTGATGTGTTCACCAAATTCCCTCACCGAACGCATTTCAAATCTATCATCCCCAAGCTTGGATTAGTGAACATCCATTATCCAGCTTGAGGGGAGAGTATTAATGTTTCTGTTATTGTAGTTAATGCTCCTAAGAGCATTTTTTTGTCTTTTAGAGTTATTTGAGATTAGGGTTTTCTGTTTTCTGTTAGAGACTTTAATTTTTCTTGATAACTTTCTTGTTCTTACCGAAACCCTATATATACAGGGTTCCAGTGTGTTGTCAAAGGTAAGAGAAGTGATACTCAGTTCAACAGTTTTATTCTATCAATAAAAGTAATAATAAAAGTGTTTTTCTTACCTCTGTCACCGCGCTCCTTCTTCCCTGCAACTGGACTCTTGCTTCTGCTCATCCATCGCTGCTACAAGTGCCGCTGGAGTTCCATGGTGGGTTCTCCCTTTTCTTCTTTCTCTCTCTCGCGAGCAGCACAAGCTGTACTCCACCAACTCTCTAACGCAAGGAAGCTTCTAGTGGAGTTTTTGTTTTAGGCCCTTGGACCTGAGCGCTTTGGGCCTCAGTTATTGGGCTTCTATTTTTAATACCTATTCTTATTGTGTTATGAATTAACTATAATTCATGCATAAAAAGTAGGACAAATCCAAATAATATTAGCAAATTATTCTTAATCACACTGTCTTGTATTTTTTCTTTTTTTTCTCTCTCTCTTTTTCTTCCTCAACAAAATTTTCATTCCTTTATCACAAAATTTTATCTTATTTTGTCGTAGTTGAACATTTAAAAAACATTTCCATTTAATTAGATTTTCAAACAAGAGTAAATTTTTATTTATTCTAAAAATTATTTGTTTTCTATTTTTTTTAATGTTTCTTTATCAATCTTAACGATGTAGTTGAAAAAAAGTGATTTTCCAAATTTGTTTTACCTTGATTCTATTATGTTTGAATATCTTATTCTAAATCTAAGTTTTGAATGACTTCATCACTTGGATTTTGGAATTTTGATGTAAGGATAATCTTGTAAAAAAAGCTATTATGTTTTAATAGAACCTTAGGTTAGATGATCTAGATATGGGGTAACATGGTCACACTTGATAACCGTTAAAAATCTCTCTTGTGTTTCTCAGATAGAATTTTATGAAATTTGGATAAATGACTTTCAATACATTTGTAGCATAGAGATGCTTGTATGCATGTTAAGTTTTACTTTTTTTAGTATTGTTTGAATTTATTTTTAATTGTTTGAGTTGAGGTTTATATAATTGAATTAATGATATTTGAATTAGTCATGATTTGGATTGATGATTATGGATCTTTTAGAATTTGTTTGATTAAAATGTTTTTGAAAGAGATATTAAAAATTAGTTTAATTCTAGTGTTTTGGGTTGACTTTTATGGTATTTTTCTCAAACAACATATTTTCTCACAATAAAAAATGAAACATATTGAAATTTGCATGTTATATGAAAAGAAGATGATAGAGGAGTTCTTACACACTATGATTTACAACTTGGGTTGTAATGGACTTATCCTAATTCTTTGTAGTCATATATATGTGATGATATTCGAATTGTTGTTTCATTTAAGTATAATTTTGTAATAGAGATCTCCTAACTTAACTGATGATCTAAGTCACATAAACTAAGATATCAGGTGGTAAGAAATTGAGGAAGGAGTTTGCACACTAATATATGTGACTTGGATTATATTTTCTTAGATTTGTTTGTAAATATAAGTTTTGGATATTGGATCATATGTTAATCTCTAATAGAACTTATTTAATATATGTTTTTTTAAGACGTTAATTAATATTTTTCTTGTTGAATATTTATGTGTGATTTATATGATTATTTGGTATTGAATTTTAAATAAAAATGTATTTGGATATTGAATTTTATTTGGTATTGAATTTCAAATAAAAATGTCATGTTATTTGAACTTATGTAAACTTTCTTATTATGATTAATGTGAAATGCTTGTTTGTAGGTTTTAAGACTTAATTTATTTGTCAAATTTGTGAATGGATATAATGTCCAGGTCTTGTGAATTGTCTGTTTGGTATAGACAGGTCTTGTAAATTATCTGTTTTGATGAGCAGGTATGCTATTCACGTTAATTGATCAAAAACTGTATATAAGTTATATACGGATAATCTATATACGAATTTTCCGTATATAAGTTATATACGGATAATCCGTATATAAGTTATATACAGATAATCTGTAGATAAGTTATATACGGATAATCCATAGATAAGTTATCTACGGATAATCCGTATATAAGTTATCTACGGATAATCCGTAGATAAGTTATCTACGGATTATCCGTAGATAAGTTATATACGGATTATCCGTAGATAACTTATATACGGATTATCCGTAGATAACTTATATACGGATTATCCGTAGATAACTTATATACGGATTATCCGTAGATAACTTATATACAGATTATTCGTATATAATGTTATCTACACCCCTTTTATATACGGATTTATGTCCGTATGTAATTCGTATATAACACCAATTTTTATACGGATTTTAGAGGTTATATACGGATTTCGGCCGTATATAATTGTGATTTTTCCTCAAGTTATAACTTGCTGCTAGAGAGAAGATTATAATTTAATGTAGTAACAAATAAAACATCAAGAATTGATAAGGAGGGTTGTTGAGACTTTGGCAAGTGTACCAAATCGTTCAAGTAATAAAACCGGTAAGACCGGATATCGTTTCCCAAGAGACTCGTGTCCTAGACAATCGTATAATAACTAACTAATTTAGGCTAAAGAATGATTCCATATTTTTGTGGTTTTAATACGATTAAAGTAAAGATAATGCGGGAATGATAAAAGTTGATCTTTGATAACTTAAACGTTAGAAATGCGAGTGATTAGAAATGGTATGAAATGGTATTATTGGGGGTATGATTTCATCTACTTCACTTTTGCGCAAACAATTCACTTTCTTTCCATTAATTATCCAATGTCAATCAACTAAATTACTCCAACCCAATCCCTTGGTAGAAAGAGCCTAGACTTACTTCTTAAACTCTAATTCCTTAGAAACTTTAACAAGTTCATCCGCTTTAAGAGTTGAGATTTAAGACAACCAAAGGTCCAAGTTCTATCCCTAGATACAATTTCCCTTAGGTATTTAATCCAATTTCAGATTTACACAACATTTCCCAATATCAAGCAAACCCTAGAATCATGCAATGGTGGAACACAACATCACAAGCTTTAAGAGAAGGAATTAAACACTAGAAATCAATGGAATAGACATATAATCAATCAATTCAACTGTATTTAACACAAAAGATCCGTGATTACATCAACCCCCAACAATAATGAAACTAGCTCTCCATTGTCATGGAGAGCTTGATCTTACAAATTGATGAAATGGAAGAAGGGAGAAGACCCAAGGTGGAAGGAGAAGTGTTTCCACAGCTCCAAGATCGCCTCCAGCTGCTCCAAGGTGTAGAAATCGCGTCTGAGCTGCCAAAAGATGCCAACCCCTTCGCGTTCCAGAGCTAAATAAGCCGTTTCTGCCACATCAGCATAAGTCGCGCCCGGCGGCCCGACAGACAGGCGCCAGGCGCGCCTTCGGTCAGCACTGTCACGCCCGGCGCCGCCTAGGCCAGTAGGCGCCCGGCGTGACTCTCTGCAGCAGCCTGGGTTCTTCATCTTTTCAGCTACTCTTCTCTCTTTTCTTGGGTTTTGGCAATGTTCTTTGGTGGGTAGCTTCTCCTAGCTTCTTTGAATGGGGATTAGCCATCAAATGGGCTAATTACAACTTATGATGTAATCACTTACAAATAACAAGAAATTGAGTTAAACAAGACTAGAAGTAAAGGAAGAGTTGACAATTTCCATCAATTTGATGTTGGATAATGACGTAAAATTGGTCATTATCAACTCCCCCAAACTTAGAACCTTGCTTGTCCTCAAGCAAAAGGTAAACTATCCTAAAAACAATCATTCACATGCAATGGTTTCAAATGAGATATCCTTTAAGCTCATGGAGTAAAAATCCTGTGTTTGCATCTAATGGAAAGAACATAATGGATATATACAGCTATCATCAATCAAGCACAACAGTGTTGTTCACCTATCAACAATTATGATCACAATGCAGAGGGTGTAAAATAAGTCAACAAACATGACAGAGTGGTTCAGATGATGTATGGAATCAATCCTCACCCGGAAAGTGTTTCACTCTAATGCACTGGTGTATATGGGTGTATAAAGCTCACTCTGCAATCATATTATCACACAATTTAACTTTGCCTTTCGTTTCAATTCAAAACATATTACAAGCAAGTTGATATCACAAGGACTTTGTTTGGCTTGTATTGTGGTTGGGCTAAGAAAGAATCATGGTTTTTCTGGAATTCAAAGGATCTTGAGCTGAGAGATTAAGTAATTCACTTCATGCATATAAACTTCTCTTTTTGCTCCTCATGTACTATTACCAATATCAAACTTATACCCAACTGTTTTTCATTAAGCTCTTTTCTTATTCTCTTTTTCTTACTTTTCCATCTTTGTCTTTTTCTCAATACACCATATTTTCCCCCCAAACTTGGACTATTCTCCTGTAATGCAGATGCATGTTCTATTCAGCTCAAGGTAGAAAAGTTCAGGGAATTTTCAATAAGCTTAAGGTACAAAGAGGAAAGATCTTTTTACATTTGTGGTTGAATGGCTAATGTATATGTAAGGTGAGAAAAGAATGCCTTGATCAAATTCAACAAGCAAGTAGATAGTTCAAATCTTAGAAACTCAGGCAAAGTCAATTGTGATCTAGCATGATAGCAATCACACAGCAGAAAATTATGAGGCACTAAATCTCACCCTGTTAATTAAGATTCCATACTCTGCTAAACACAATGTCATGAATTTTGACTGCAATCAACTCCCCAAGCATTAGCATAACTCAGTGAACAAATCAACAATCAATGCTCAATCAAATAAGCTATTTCCACACGTTCAATCACATACAGAAAGCATAACAACCAGATTGACTCCTGCTGTAATGGCCATAAGTCAGTCTGAGTCCTCGTCCTCCTCCTCGTCGTCATCGTCATCCTCATCCATAGCAGCATCGTCATCCTCATCCATAGCAGCAGTGCCAGCCTGAGGTCTACCCCCCCCAGCAGGAAAGGACTGGTCCCCAGGCCAAGCAACGAAGGTGCTGTATTGCTCCGATGTCATGAAACCGGGATGGGATGCTCCATAAACATGCCTCATCATCTCTGCATGCGCCTGGCCAATCCGATTTACCGCCTCCAATTTTGCATTAATCAATGCAAGTCTCATGTCCATCATCTGGTAAGGATCGGACGGAGGTGCTCGTGGTGGTGGCTGAAGACGTCTGGGGATAGGACGCTGTCAAACTCAGATGGCATCACAGTTCAGTCAAAAATTCACAAGAAAACATTGAAACAAAACACAAAAGCTGCAGGACACACAAAAATGAACATCAAAGCTGGGCAGGGAAAGTTGCGCCGGGCGCCGCCTCAGTCAACAGGCGCCGGGCGCGACCTGCAGACATGGGATAAACCCAGATTCTGTATTCTATCCCCTGTGCGTGTGTGTGTGTGTTCAAGCAGGTCAATAATGGCACGAAATTTAAACAAAACAGCAGTACTAACAAACCACACGAATTGAATTGAATAAACAATCCTAGATCAAAATCAAACCAAGTAAATGAAGAACAACCAATGCTAAGTAATGTGAAGGAATTTACAATTAAAAGAATGAAAAGCCTACTTGATGTGCAGAGAATGTGATTAGCTTGGTTGGAGGGTTTTTGAATTGGATAAGTGCTTGGGTGGAGAATGGCCAAGAGTGAGGAAGGAGAAAATGGAGAGTGGTGGCAGCAGCAATGAGGTGTGTGGGCTGAGAATTAGTGAGAAGGAGGTTGATTGTGGTGATTTGGAGTGGAGAAGAGTGGAGAACGTGAAGTGGAGGTGCGTGATGGTGTGTGTGAGAGGTTATGAGTGTGTGCGTGAGAGGTTGGGTAAGTTTAGGGTTGGTTATTTGAGTTGGGCCTCTCAACTGTGCACTCAGAAACTTAGCTGCAGAAGTTGCGCCCGGCGCCTCATGGGTCATGCGGCGCCCGACGTGGTGTTGTGATCCAGCAAAATGCAGAATCAGAGAAGGAATGGTCAGGCTGGACGAGCTGGCGCTCGGCGCCCTCTAGTGTAGGAGGCGCCGGGCGTGAGTTTCTGCAGGATGATGCAGAAACTGATTTCCAAGCTACCTAACTCGGGTTTTTGTGAATTTGAATTTCAAATCACTTGAGATGCTCCAGAATCTTATATTATCATTAAACAAACTTGTTCAAAACCCAAGGAATTGAATTGGAGCACTCAAGTTGCAAATTGAAGTCATTCTTTCAAAGTTTTGAAATTCCACAAGTTAGGCAACATTTTTGGCTATTGGCTTAAGAAAGGCACTTTGAAAACATGTTAAAACAGCCCAGAAAATAGCCAAAACAGTTTCACATCTCTAATTCACATCAATGTACTATATCCTTCAACAATCTAACAATCAACTCAAAAATTCACCTTGGTTGTTCTTCACACCAACATGGTTCAAAACAATGACATCACACAACACATTAAAACAAACAAACAAACACTCAAACAACATTCAAAAATTAAATTCACACAAGAGAAAAGGTTAGAAATCTGGGTTGCCTCCCAGTAAGCGCTTGTTTAACGTCATTAGCTTGACACCATTAAGCTCAAGTTTGATTTTTGATGTTGGAATGCTTCTTCTTGTCATGACACCAACATCCTCTCAGCAATTTCCTAGTCACCACCTTGACTCTCCTAGAATATGGAGCCTCTATCTCAAGCACTCCATTTATCTTTATGTTCTTGATGACCCATAACCTATTCTTGAATCTCACTGGTTTGCCAGGTTTGGGCTCATCGCTTGCCATCACAGGATTTTGGTGAACTAGTTCCTCTTCCTTTTCTTCTTCTTCTTCCTTTACTCTTGGAGATAAACAATTAAGGCTTCTCTTTACCAACTTGGCAGCTTGCTCTGTTAGACTAGTAATTGATAGAAGTTCATCTGTAGCTTCAAGACTAGTCTCTTTTTCATGATTTTGCTGCTCAACCCCAAAGACGTTGAAAGTTACCTCCTCATCTTGGTCTTTCAATTTCACTGTTCCTTCTTCCACATGAATGACAACCTTGGCTGTCTTCATGAAAGGTCTTCCAAGTATGAGTGGTATCTCGACATCTTCTTCTATGTCCATAACTACAAAATCCACTAGGAATTGGAGTTTATCTATTTTGACCACCACATCTTCCACAACACCATACAGATACTTGATGGATCTATCCGCCAGCTGCAGCATCATTCTCGTAGGCTTGACTTCAAGACCACCAATCTTCGTAAGCATAGATAGGGGTATCAGATTGATACTAGCCCCCAAGTCAACGAGAGCTCTACCTATCTTCTGGTTTCCAATAGTGCATGGAATGGTGAAACTCCCTGGATCTTTAAATTTTGGAGGAAGAGTCTTCTGCATGATGGCACTGCAATTTCCCTGCACTTCAATTGTTTCCTCATCTAAATATTTCTTCTTGCTGAGGATTTGCTTCATGTATTTCGCATAAGCAGGAATTTGTTGCAGTGCTTCGGTCAATGGCATGGTGATCTCAAGTTGATCGAATATTTGCTTGAACCGAGCCAACTGTTTCTCCTTCCCTTTAGTAGATGGGATTTTTGGGTAAGGAAGGTGTTTCACTATTTCTTTCTCTTTTTGGTTTTTCTCTTTTTCAAATTTTTTATTCTCTTCTCCACCTTCAACAATCTCTTCTTCAATTATTTCTTGATCTTCCTCTTCATTCTTTTCTTGTTCTTTTTCTTCTGGCTTTTCTTTTTCTTCTTCTTTTCTTCCAACCTCTTTCCCACTTCTTGTGAATATTACATTACATTCTTCCTTGGGGTTGCCTTGCGTATTTGCAGTAAATTGTCCACCCTGTTGGTTTGCTAATTGCTTAGCCAATTGACCAACTTGCACTTCCAGATTCTTTATAGATGCATCAGTATTTTTCTGGTTTTGGATGGACTGTTGTATGAACATTTGCAAGGTATCTTCTAGCTTTGAAGTCCGATCATTTTGAGGCTGATAATGCTGGGCAGGTTGATACGGATTTTTACTGCTAGAAGCTTCTTGATTTTGTCTCCACCCTTGATTGGAAGAATTAGGGAAATGATTGTTGAAGAAGTGTTGCCGTCCTTGATTTCCCATATAATTGACTTCTTCAGGTTGGGACGTACTAGGACTTTGACAATGGCCGTTGGGGTGGTTATCTCCACAGAAATCACATCTCATTACTTGATGATGTGGTTGAGGTTGAGCTTGCATTGCTTGCAACTGCTGAGGTAGTTTGGCCATATGTTGAGTTAGGAGTTCCATCTGTTGGGCCAGAATCTTATTTTGTGCAAGTAAAGCATCCTGGGCACTCAGTTCATACACTCCTCTCCTCTGTGCTGGATTTCTCCCATGTTGGCTCCGCATGTCAGTGGAAGCCATATTCTCTATGACAGCAATGGCTTCATCAGCAGTCTTGAAAAGTACTGAACCACCAAAGGATGCGTCTAATATCATCTTTGTATGAGGTTGCAAACCATTACAGAAAGTTTGCACTTGCATTTCTAGACTGAATCCATGGCTGGGACACTTTCTCAATAAGGATTTAAATCTTTCCCAGGCTTCACAAAGTGGTTCATCTATTCCTTGTACGAAGGTAGCAATGGCAGCCTTTACCTCTGTGCTCTTTGATGGTGGAAAGAAGCGTGCTAGAAATTTGTATTCCACATCCTCCCAGCTCGTAAGACTTTGATTAGGCTGTGACTGGAGCCAAGCCTTTGCTTTGCCATTCAGAGAAAATGGGAAGAGTCTCATGTACAATGCTTCTTCATCCTCCCCTTGTACACCCATAGTGCCACACAACTCATAGAAGGTGACCAAGTGCGCATGAGGGTCTTCATTGTCTAGGCCAGAAAATTGGTTTGAACTGATGAGCTGGAGTAGAGCAGGCTTCATTTCTGCCAGCTTGTCACTCATAGTGGGTCTCACCATGCTAGAGAAATTTCTCGGGCTTGTATAAGTGATTGAGTCCCCTATGGTTCTCCTTGGAGGTGGTCCTGCGCCAGCCATCCCATTCACAGAAGAAGAATCAAAAGATTCTATTTCTTGATTGTTGAAAGAAGATGAAGATTGCGGGGCAGCTTGTTGACTTAGAGCTCGCTGTCTCCTGGTGTCACTATTGTTTCTACGAGCTGTTTTCTCGATCTCAGGATCCACAAGGAGTGGTTCAGATGACACAGTCCTCCTTGTACGGATGTTTCCCTGCATACACTAGAAAACAACCAAACTCGTGCCACAAGTCAGCCCAAAAATAAAGATAATAATTACAACAAAATAGAAAATTATACACAAAAAGATAAAGCCTAAATCGGTTAAAAATCACACAAAAGTCTAGTTTAACACGGGTCCCCGGCAACGGCGCCAAAAACTTGTTGAGACTTTGGCAAGTGTACCAAATCGTTCAAGTAATAAAACCGGTAAGACCGGATATCGTTTCCCAAGAGACTCGTGTCCTAGACAATCGTATAATAACTAACTAATTTAGGCTAAAGAATGATTCCATATTTTTGTGGTTTTAATACGATTAAAGTAAAGATAATGCGGGAATGATAAAAGTTGATCTTTGATAACTTAAACGTTAGAAATGCGAGTGATTAGAAATGGTATGAAATGGTATTATTGGGGGTATGATTTCATCTACTTCACTTTTGCGCAAACAATTCACTTTCTTTCCATTAATTATCCAATGTCAATCAACTAAATTACTCCAACCCAATCCCTTGGTAGAAAGAGCCTAGACTTACTTCTTAAACTCTAATTCCTTAGAAACTTTAACAAGTTCATCCGCTTTAAGAGTTGAGATTTAAGACAACCAAAGGTCCAAGTTCTATCCCTAGATACAATTTCCCTTAGGTATTTAATCCAATTTCAGATTTACACAACATTTCCCAATATCAAGCAAACCCTAGAATCATGCAATGGTGGAACACAACATCACAAGCTTTAAGAGAAGGAATTAAACACTAGAAATCAATGGAATAGACATATAATCAATCAATTCAACTGTATTTAACACAAAAGATCCGTGATTACATCAACCCCCAACAATAATGAAACTAGCTCTCCATTGTCATGGAGAGCTTGATCTTACAAATTGATGAAATGGAAGAAGGGAGAAGACCCAAGGTGGAAGGAGAAGTGTTTCCACAGCTCCAAGATCGCCTCCAGCTGCTCCAAGGTGTAGAAATCGCGTCTGAGCTGCCAAAAGATGCCAACCCCTTCGCGTTCCAGAGCTAAATAAGCCGTTTCTGCCACATCAGCATAAGTCGCGCCCGGCGGCCCGACAGACAGGCGCCAGGCGCGCCTTCGGTCAGCACTGTCACGCCCGGCGCCGCCTAGGCCAGTAGGCGCCCGACGTGACTCTCTGCAGCAGCCTGGGTTCTTCATCTTTTCAGCTACTCTTCTCTCTTTTCTTGGGTTTTGTCAATGTTCTTTGGTGGGTAGCTTCTCCTAGCTTCTTTGAATGGGGATTAGCCATCAAATGGGCTAATTACAACTTATGATGTAATCACTTACAAATAACAAGAAATTGAGTTAAACAAGACTAGAAGTAAAGGAAGAGTTGACAATTTCCATCAATTTGATGTTGGATAATGACGTAAAATTGGTCATTATCAAGGGTGAGAGGGATATAATACCTACACCTTTAATAGTAGACGAAACCATATTGGTATTAATAATAACAATTTTAGAACAATTAAGGGAAACATTAGTAAATTTATGAGGATCACAAGTCATATGATGAGTAGCATCTGAATCAATTATCCAATCAGTACCCCTAGTAACAACAAAAAGATTAAGAGCTGAGTTAGACGTACCTAACTTGGTCACAAATCTGGAAGTAGTAGAAAGATTAAGAGTAGAGTTAGATATACCTAACTTGGTCATAAATTTGGAAGTAGTAGAAATATCGCTTTTAGAAGCAACGAAAGTTCCATAATCATGTTTCTTCCTTTGATTTTTATTGAAATGAGCCTTCAGAACTATTCAATGAAATAAAGAAGCATTAATTCCTATATTGTAGAGGATGTTAGTGTTTAGCTTTGATACCAAATAAAAAGATTTAAAGAATAACTCTGATGTATTATTTCAAAGAGTAACGTACCATATATATATATATATATATATATATATATATATATATATATATATATATATATATATATATATATATATATATATATACAAGGGTCCTATAATTCCTCATTTATTAAAGGAATTACAGCTGCACAAATCTGCACAAATTATAATAATGTGTAAATTATAACTAACATAATATTTGATTGTCTAGTATTTTCTAATAGAATATTTGAGTAACTTAACACATTATTCATGACATATCTCATTATTTAGGATATCATTTTTAATTAACCTTCACAATCCATCAATAGGATTAGGTTTTCTCATACAATCATATTTTCCTTTGTATTTTCTTGAATGAAGTTGAGTTTTGTTGAGTGAAACGTCAAGGGAGTGATGGCCTATAGTTCTAATCAACACACAATTCGTGAAGACAGCTAAATCCAACTCGTCTTTGTATTGTCTTTTCTTGTCTAAACCGAACTCTAGGAAGTTCTTTGCATCAATGGAATAAGTTCTTCTACACCTCCTTGAAACATGGACACAAAATTCGTTGTAGTGTTAGCTTTCCATGTTGACTTTAATTTTCCCTTTCCAAGTCCATCCCAAGAAATATGCGCTCGTCCAATTTATTCACCACAAGTTGCTACTTTTGAATGATCTTGATTGCATTTTCTTTCAATATCCTTTCAACAATGAACATTGTTAGTTGATTGAACTAGAACTAGTTTTATCTTCCAAGACACGATGACTCCAAAGCTTGCTCTCTCACCTCCTTTGATGGCCTAAAATAGATATTCACCCAGGGCTTTTCTGTGAAGTAGATTACCATTCATGTCTATTATGTAAGCATCTATGGCATTATTTGCTGCAAGACCATAGTTACACATTACCGTACTTATGCATCAAGAATTCATAGCCACCTTCACTAATGTGGCCACCATTGCCTACACTGTAGCATACACCAGTTGGGAACCTTAGTGTTTTGCTTGCCTGGCTAATCATGTGGTAAATCTCACCAAATATTACCATCACATCTATGGCATTGGAGAAAGACATTGAAGAAAATTCTTACCAGCATCTGCTAAAAAAGGTGTAAATGAAAATAATAGCTCAATGATAGATATGGGGCTAAGGAGCTCGACCTAGTGAGCTGTGAATGGGACTAAAGAGCTCGGCTTAGTGAGGCGCCCAACTTGTCCTATCGACCTGAGCTCTTTATAACGGACTTTTGTAAGAGCTCCCCCTGTTGGGTTATTATGATACACAACCCATTTTGTTATGAAATAAATCAAGGCTAACACGATTGTTATAATACAGAATTCGACCGATTTCACAACCCAAATGATAATGCATGTTTTAATATGATTTTAGAGATCTCACAACCTATTATGAAGAATAATGTCAAAATTTACAGTTTATTTTATATTTTACCATTTAACAATGGTTTATAAGAAAACCCAAGCCTCAAACATTGAGAAGCTAGAAACACGTTACATCAAAACATACCTTGATAATTCATGTGGAAGCTAACACGACATGGCCTCTAAACAATGCAATGGATAATAACTACGACAATGGGAGCGAGAAAAACAATAGCAAAGACCCTCGACTATAAGATCCCTCAACTTGAAGAAGACGTAAAGCATGGTCACTGGATAATGCAACGAACAATAACCATAACAACTTCCCTCAACGATGGGAGCGACAAAAACCCGAGGAGGGACCCTTGACTGCAACATCCCTCAACACGAAGAAGACATCAAGACAGGCCACGTCACGATAACATGAAGGTAGGGCAGGGTTACCAAATTTTCGATTTTCAATGGAGCGCTGAAATTGATTTTGTGAAGGGTAAACTGAAATTGGGGAAGGGAAATCCCAAACATAAACTTGATTTCATCGAACAAGTTATCGATAAGTATATCTGTCGGTAAATTAAGTCAATAATTGCACATATAACCTTACCGATAAATATATTTATCAATAAATTAAACAACTACATCCGTTGATAAATATATTAGTAAATATAACTTATTGACGAAAATTTTCGTGATAAATCAAACAAGTTGGTAACTTTGTTGATAATCAACATCTTGCGCCAAATCTTATGTCATCGATAAAAATCCGTTAATGATTTACATTTTTCATATAGTGTATTGCGGGAATGAAAAATAACAATGATATAGGGTAAAATTGTGTTTATTTTTGTTTTATTTATTTTTTCACACAACTAATATTGTGTTCTCATATAAGAATTTATTGTTAAGAATGATTAAAAACAATAAATTTGAAAGAGAGGAAGTGGATGAATTTATGAGAATAGAAAAGAAAAAGTAGAGTTGTTTGTTTTAAGGGATGAAAAGTGAAGTTGTTTGTTTTGAGAAATGGAGTAGTGAAAGTGAAGATTTTGAACGTAAAGTTTGTGAATAATTTAATGAATATGATGTATAAAATATATTTTAATAAATAACATTATTATATTATAGTTTTATTCTTATGATTAAAATTAATATAAAATAAAATGTATTAAGTAAGTATTCTCAAATTAACTTATTTTAAGACTTCAAGTTTGTAAGCTAAACTACTTTAACTAACTTATAAGTTATCTAATGTTCTTCTATTATTTCTACTTATATTTTAATATATTATTTATTATCTTTAATTTCTTTTTACTTATTACTATATATTTCAATTTTGTTTTAAACAATTAATTATTTTACTATTTTATTATTTATTAAGTTATTTATTTTTTTATATAGTTCAAATTAAAAGAATTTACAATATAAATTCAAGTAATTAATAGTTCATTATATAATACTAAATCAACATTATATATAACTAGTATAAACACAATAAAACTTGTGTACACAAATATGTATTCTTTATATATAAATATAGATAAAGAGAGATATCCTCTTTGTATATAGATACATATGGATGAAACTTGTAAAAAATAAATTCAATATAACAATACTTTAAATTAACAAATTAATAAAATTAAATATATAAGATAAATAAAAACTAAATTTAATTAACACTCATTATATCAACTTATTTAAATACAACGATTTATCCAAATAAAATAAAAACTATAAAATTCTTAAAAATAAACATAAGTACTAAAATGTTTAATAAAAAGTTGATTATCTCAAAAAGAAACTACAACTATAATTACATAATAACATATTTTTCTTTAAAAATGTAAAATTTATACGTATATATATAATAAAATTTACATAACTATATTATTTTACGTGATTTTTTATATTTATCAACTATAACTAATTTAATCAAACAAACTAGTTTATAAATCTGAAACTCATCTCGTAATAAGTAGACAGTTTTGTCAAATACAAACCTTCTTACAAATTTTAAAAAGAAGACTAATTTAATTTCGGACTAATAGAAAAATGTGACAAAAAAATACCATCCTTTTCCAAATATTTCTATTTTTTTTAAAAATAAAAAAGAAAAACGAGTTATATATCAGGAACTCTTCTTATCTGGTTAGATAACCCAATCTCAAGTAACATAACATATTTTTTATCCATCTAGCGTGTGAGTCAGGTTCTGACTTAAAAAAACAGCCATCTTAATCATGAACCGAATAGTTAGCAATCTGCTTGAAGCTTTGTTAAAATTGTGAGAGCCACATTCAATTCAGACCTAAGAAGATGATAGGATAAGAATTCAGAAATCTGGATTCCACAAAAAATTCATTTTTTCGTGAAATTTTTTTAAAAGGGGAAAAACATTGGACGTATATGTCAACTTCCTCATTCTCATTATCCCTTCATTTTATTTTCTGTTCATAAATTTATATTCTTTTGCTCCCATCATTTCTTTTCAAATTTTCCACCCTCAGCTTCAACACACTGTTTCTCCTTCTCTGATCGTAACAGTGATACAAAAAAATGGAGGCACGTGCAGGAGCCAATCAGCGTATTGCAAGAATCTCTGCTCATCTTCAGCCTTCAAATTTCCAGGTTTCTTCCTCTAATTCACGTCACATCTGGATCTGTGTTCCTTGCATGATCAATAAGTTTTAGCTTCCATTTTCTGAAACAAGTTTTTAATTTGTTGTGACAGGAAAAGGGCGATGTTATTCTCAAGAGAGCTGAGTGCAGAGCAAAGGGTGGGGCACCTGGATTCAAAGTGGCAATTTTGGGGGCTGCTGGCGGAATTGGTCAATCCCTTTCTTTGTTGATGAAGATTAACCCATTGGTTTCAGTTCTTCATCTTTATGATGTTGTCAACACCCCCGGTGTCACAGCTGATATTAGCCACATGGACACTGGTGCTGTGGTAAATTTCTTCTCATTGAATTATTCATTGTCAATTAAATCAGAACAGAAGACTGAGTTGTAGTTTTTGTGCTAATGCTTAAGGCTGGTTACAAGAGTTTTCCCCTTTGGTACTGATGGAGATATTTTTGAGGGGGGTTTCTTTTAAGGATCAAGGAATTTTTTATTGAAAATATTTTTATGTTGGAACTTAACGATGTTTAGCTGACATTTTTTCAAATAATGCGTGTTCTTTTTTTTTTTTGGATTTTAGGTTCGTGGCTTTCTGGGACAACCACAACTCGAGAGTGCACTCACTGGCATGGACTTGGTAATCATACCTGCTGGGGTGCCAAGGAAACCTGGGATGACAAGGGATGATTTATTTAAAATAAATGCTGGAATTGTGAAGACCCTTAGTGAAGGAATTGCCAAGTCCTGCCCCAATGCAATTGTCAACTTGATCAGTAATCCCGTGAATTCCACTGTTGCTATTGCTGCAGAGGTTTTCAAGAGAGCCGGTACATATGACCCAAAGCGACTTCTGGGTGTTACAGCTCTTGACGTTGTGAGGGCAAATACTTTTGTGGTAAGCATTTCTTGCTGTTCTTATTCAAACAGTCTATAACTCATTTAAATTTCCTTCATGCTGTGCTGTAGAAATAAAATATATAGGAGACTACAAGCTAAAAGTATAATCAATTTGGAGTTAACTGTTATATTAAATTGGTTTGTTTATGTGGTTATGAAAAGTATTACAATTGGTTGAACAAAGCAGATATTTCTACATGTGAGATTTTTATAGTGTATGCTGGAATTGTATGAATTCAGGCTGGTGTGTATGTCCGGCCATGTTTTCTTCTTGCAGGCAGAGGTACTTGGAGTGGATCCAAGAGAGGTTGACGTTCCAGTGGTGGGAGGTCATGCTGGGGTCACTATTTTGCCTCTTTTGTCACAGGTCTTGTAGAGAATACTCCCTTAATTTAAAAAGTATCATAGAATCGACAGGTCTTGAAACTTCTTCAAACTTGCTTTAACAGGTTAAGCCTCCCAGTAGCTTCACTGCAGAAGAAACTGAATACCTGACAAATCGCATTCAAAATGGTGGAACTGAAGTTGTGGAGGTACTTTCATTTGAATCTATAACCTCAACAGTTAAACGGAGTAGAAGAGGGATAATTAATAAGATCCATTGCATATCATATGTTGATAATTTACGGTCATACAAATATATACTTGTTCCTATGGTCATTTCTTAGTTGATGACAGATTGTGTCACTGTCAATTTTTATGCATCCTTCTTTTCAGTTACCGTTACCAACATCTGCCTGATGCTAGATTAACAGTGAAATATTAATAGAGGTCAGAAAAATATAATATGATGCTGCAACTATAAGTTGTTTAAGGTGCTATGATCCAAGATAATGCAAGATTGGTGAAACTTCTCCAATTTCCTTCATCATCACCGGAGACTACAGTGGACACTATCAATTTTGCTTTAGATGTTTAATAAGAGGAGCGTATAAACTTGACCATATGAATTTTGCTTTAGATGTTTAGACAAGTGAAAATACCCAAACAATGCTTGACAATTAGAGGAGACTATACACTTGACCGTATCATTTTTTAGTTAAGATTTTCAAACAAGTGAAAGTACCCAAACAAAGGTGCATACTATAATCAGAAAACATAGAAGAATACAGAGAAGTATAGTAGAATATAACTTATCATTGAAAGAGAGTGAAAATTCCTCTTTGGTATCACAAAGAGTTGTGTTTAAACTAGTATCAACAAAATAAAACTAACTAATGTAAAACTTGTCAACTTTAAAATAATGACTAGTAGCAATAGTTCAATAGTTCAGCTGTAAAAGAATGGCTAATAACAGTAGTTATTTGTATCGTAACACATTTTTCTGGTCTGAGATTATCTCTACTGCTCAACCATGTTTCCGTATCCACGACCTTAGCTTTTAAAGAAATCTAAAATTTTGTTTTTCGTTTCCTGGTCTATATTTGGTTGTGATTGAATGTTCATCATAATCAATTGACAATTATATTCATGTTACAGGCAAAAGCTGGTGCTGGTTCGGCCACACTATCCATGGTTAATTGTTTATCAACTTTATCTTCATATTTCTACATATATATCATCAATCAAGTGTCAATTGTGTCATAGTAGACAAACATGCAAAGTTGAAATCTCACTCCTGATTGTGTAGGCATATGCAGCTGCCAAGTTTGCGGACGCATGCCTCCGTGGCTTAAAAGGAGAAGCTGGGGTGGTGGAGTGTGCTTTTGTTGATTCTCAGGTTCCATTTTAACGTCCTTTTCCTTGCATTGTTCTCTATCTTGTCTTTTAGATCTTATTTAACAGTATCATATGCCTTGCCTTCGATAGGTTACAGAACTTCCCTTCTTTGCAACGAAGGTACGTCTCGGTCGTGCTGGAGCAGAAGAGGTATATCAATTAGGCCCCCTCAACGAGTATGAAAGGTATCATAGTTTATGAATCTATTCCCTATTTTCTTGGATACAGTAAGCAGCACAGAAAGTGAAACTTTTGGTGTGTAATGCTTCACAGGATTGGGTTGGAAAAAGCAAAGAAAGAGTTAGCAGGAAGCATCCAGAAGGGTATAGACTTCATCAAAAAATAAATGTGACCAGGAAAAACTAGTTTCTGTTTCTTTTAAATAAAGACCTTCTGTAACGCTTCCCTTTGTTCATAGTAGATTTTTTTGTCTTAAAAATATCTTTTAAATTTTCGGTGTCATCCCTTACTACTGATGATCACGGATATCGTGGAACCGTATAATGATCTGAAAGATACTACAATATGGGTCTTTTGTACTAATTCAAAATCTTATTTTACTCGCAACACATTTTAGTATTTGACAGTGCATAACAAATAGTAATGGCTCTTTTGTTCCTTTAGATTGTGCTGTATATGCAGAAACTGAGAAGGTTGATGATATAATTTGTGGTCATATCTTTTCTCTAATCAATGGTATGAGATCTAACACCAATGGTCCACTCTTCTGTCACCCATCAGAGCAAACTAATCTCCATAATCAGGGATAAAAAAATGAAATAAAGGACAGAATTTTGGAGAAGACAAAATACATACGTCCTCTGTCAATGACATGATGGCATCAGGTTGTGCAAGAACCATCATTAGATTGTCTTATTGCAAAGTGGGAAGTTGTAAGATGAGATGCAGCAGAAGATTGTTTTTTGGGGCCGTGTAGAAGCATCTATAAATAAAGTTGAGTGATAGAAAATATATTCAGTTTCTCGATTGCATGTTCTTAACTCAACTCAGCAAGCTCGGGTCGAGATAGTGTTTATATGCAATTCAATCAATAAAATTAAATCTAAATTGTAACTCGCTGGCTATCTATGTAGATATTTACTCAAAAAAATACCTGTAGAAATTTTAAAACTCAAATATACTTACAAATACTTGCAAAAATTTTAAAAAATATATTTTATATATTTTAAAATAAATGCAAAAATTTATATATAATATAATATAAATTAAATTAAATATAAATTAAAATTTAATTTCAATTAAATTTAATTTAATAAAATATAAATTAATTTTATTTTTAATTAAATTTAATTTTATAAAATATAAATTAAGTTATTATTATTATTTTTTGTGAAGAACGAATATTCACGAATCAGATAATATCTAATATTTGTATTCGACGCGTTTAGGGACGAATATTAAAATATCTGTTACTAATTGACAATAAATATCTGTTGAGGATTATATATGCATATACCGCACGGATTTTTTTTCTTCCCTTAACCTATTGGATTCAATTCTGTTAATTGAAATAGTCATGTATAAGTTATGTTCGGATTAAGTCAGGAGTGAGAAGATACACAAGCTGGTTTGAGCAAGTGGATTTACAATGGTTGATCTTTTACCACTGAGTTTTATTATGTAAATCTGCAACAATTTTGCTACTGATGATGCTTTGTTTCCCAAACTCTCCCTTTAAGAATGTTTCATATGAGGAAAGATGTGTTGTTCCGTACAAAACACATTGAATGCCTCTATTTAAAAACATTTGAACTCTCAAATTTACACTTCGAGCTTCTTATTTAGAATTCTTATTCGAACCATTCTCATGAGCTTTCTCTTCTCTGCAATTTTCAGTAGTCATCCTCTCTTCAATCCACGTATCCTTCTATCTACCACGTCTTTATTTTCTTCTTCGTTTTACGATTCTTTTATGGTGATAGTCATAAGCTATCATCATCGACAAAGATTATAAAAAGACACAAAAGTATTATTACATCATGATAACATTCTTAGTGCAACCGACATCATCACTTTCAATTAAAATTGTAATTATTATCATCATCAAATATTGGCTAAAAGTTTAAATAAAAAATAAAAAGAATAAATACAAATGGTGTTTCCATCTTGTCCTTATTGAAGTACAACCAAAACAATAACATAAGACTTTCTTTATCATGTTCTTATTGGAACAAAAATAATCACCAACATAAGTATTGACGAAAAGTCAGATGCAAAATGTTATAGATATGGTTAATTAAGATAGGTAGAAAAGATATGCATATTTTAACATTCCAAAGAAGATATCAACATTGTAATGGACGAATACTTCTTGCAACATTATATATTACAACTAACCAATATGCAAAAGGTTAATTTATAGATAGTGATGCCACATAACTTATGATAATTTTTTTTTTCAAAGAACTTAAAAAATTAAATAATTCTAAAGCAAGATTTGGAAAAATTATACTAATTGATAATGAAATTTTATCCACAAAAATAAATATATTAGTAAAGTCAAATTTATCGACATACTTTAGAATTTTAATTATTGATGAAAATAATCGTTAACAAAATTCGTTAATAAATTAAAATTTGTATTACCAACGAATATTTTTTCAATAATATATCCTTTGGTAATTTATAATTCTTATTATCAACAAAATGTTGCCAAATTTCTTATTTTGGGCTTGACTATTTTGCGATAAAACTATAATAATTGTTTTTTTTAAATCCTTCAGCAATTGAATTTTTAAATTTCGTTGATCAATCTGTCAGCGATGGAAATTTTAAAAACAAATTGTTAATAATTCGTTAATAATTTAGAATTTTTATTATCGACAAATTTTTTTATTAGTAAAATAAGCACGACAAACTTTTTCATTAGTAAAATAGGCACTAAATTTTTGAAACAGTTTTATAAATACGATAGAGATGAGTAAGAATAAGAAGAGAAAAATAAGAGAATGAGGAGAAGGGGGATGAAGAGGATAAGTAAAAAATGATTATGATGGTAGAGGAGAAACGATAGCACAACGGTAGTGCAACAGGGGAGGAGGCCACAATGACACTGGTAGAGCTGGGGGTGGAGAAGGAGGAAGAAGAGAATGAGAAGGAGCATGGGAAGAAGGAAGAAGAGGATGAGAAGGAAAAGAAGGAGCTAGTGACGGTGGACACGACAGTGTCAACAACGACGAAGGAGAAGAAAAAAATAAGGATGGAGAAGATGATAACGTTAATTTTTACCTTGTTTGTCAAGTTTCATGAATAAAATTAACTCTTATTTAACATTTATCTTGTTTAGTCCTTAAATTCATCTTGTTTTGGTAGTTTGTTATGCTTTAGTTAATTTAAGCTAGTTATACCTCTAATCCTTATTTAGGTGTTTTGTAATAAGTAAATATGAAGCAATTTGGTGGAGCTAAGGAAGTTGAAATTCAAGGAAGCATGCATTACTAAAAAGTGAGTTTGAGGAAAAATACTTGTGTTAGGAGCCAAGAGAAACACACCCAACACCACAAACATAAAGAGCAAATTCAACAATAGAGCTACCTAGTGTTGGGCAACCAAAAATGGCATTGAGCGCCACTCGTTTTTCATATCGTTGGGCGATATAATTCGACATTGTACACCATAACATATGAAGAACTACCATTGGACGGTGGAAAACGATGTTGGGTGCCACATGGTTTTGCAAAACTAATGTTGGGTGGTACTAAGCTAACGCCAAGTGGTGATATCGTAGAGGCTGGTTATTCTCGATCTAGACGATTGTGCCCAAAAGTCCAAAGGTTGCATCTGGCGGTGTTGATGTTGATATGACATATTTGGGTATTTATTTGTGTTTTTATGAGGATTTCAACTCTTTCTTTCACTCTCACAATTTCTCTCCACCTTGTGTGACTAGGAAAGACCGTTGGAGGCTACTAGGAAGATCTCCCTTATCCTTTTTGGGTCTCCATCTTCATCCACAGTGATTTCTCCCTTCAGGGCTTGAAGAAGGAGATGAGTTGCAAAATGGAGGAGGAAATGAGAAGGGGATGTATGATTGGATCTTGGAGAAATTGTAAGGTGCCTTGGTAAAAGGTCTCCATCTTCTCTTTGGTTCCAATTTCTTCCTTAGTTCTTCATTTTGTATGCTTTAAGTTCTCCCCTAGAATGGAGAGCTAAATTTATTTGTTAGGATTAGATGTAGTAAACTAAACTTTTATTTATTGTGTATGATTAATAAATATGCTTTTTAATATTAGTATTTTTGTTTCTTTGCTTAATGCTTATTATGGCTTGCTCACCTATGGCTTGATGTTGATTCACAGGGTATTTAGAAGTATCTTGTGTAATATAAAACTAAAACAAAGTTCCTAATTGAACTTCATCTAGGGATGGAACACGATTCATTAGTAATCTTAGATTATTGATCTTAAGATGCAATTCTTTGTTGAGGATAGGATTAGCTCAATCATAATCATAGGCTCAAGTTGCTAATGAAGATTTGAGTAAGATTGTGAGTTTATTTTAACATGAAATTGGAAGTGAGATGATTGAATATGCATAAGAGTGAAGTTGGTGTTTAATCTTAACAATGTACACAATCCTATGTTAAATATCATTTGCACACCAATTATTTGTCCAAGATTTGACACTATGCTTCACAAATTCATTGGAAGAATGATAATTTATTTATTACTTGTTATGTTGTGACTGATGACATTTGTTACTAATAGAAGAAGATGAAGAAGAAGAACAAAAGAAAAAATAAGAAGTGGAAAAGGAGAAATAAGAAAACCTAATTATGACATTTATTGACAAATTTTTATCAAAGACCGAAATATGTCACTAATTATCTGTCAATAATTACTAACAGATCTTTTTCATCATAATTATTGATGAATACTTACCGAAAAATTTGTGATTGTCAATAATTATTGATGAATTTTTTTATTCATATGTAAAACTTATCAACAAGTATTTTATCAAGAAATTTTTTGTCATCGATAATTGTTGATTTTCTTAGTGGGATGAGAGCACCTTGTTGTGAAAGGTACACAAACAATTTTAATTCAAATTGATTCTAAGTGTCAAATTAATTTTTCATGTATGTTCTTAAAATTACTCACAGTTTGTTAAGTTTTGTTCACCTATTAGAGAAATGTTATAAAATGTCATTTGAAAACAACTTTTATGTAATTAAAAATGTAAATAACCTAGACATATTCAAAATTTATATGAAAGAAAACTTTGCTTTAGATGTAATGAAAGAGGAGTTTACTTCAAATAAATAAAATATAAAAGAATAATGAAGATAAAAAGAAGATGAATATATTTGAATAAGTTTGATAATTGAAAAATAAGATGATTTAGATAGAAAAAGAAATACAAAAGAGATGAAAATGTGAAATTAAATAAAGATGTTATCCCACATAAGAAAGATACAAATAAAAGTAACCAGCCAAAGAGAGGAGAAAATCAAGAAGAAAATCAAATTTAAAATTTGAAATTCAAATATTAAATATTGAAATTCAAATATTAAATATTGACAAAGAGAAACATTGAAAATATTTGTTTAATATTATTTTATTTACATTATTATTTTTTTTAAATCTTTCTGTTTTAGAAATATTTTTCATGTAAAAATACAAATATACTTATTTATTATTTAATTTTAAAAAGCCAATAATAAGATAGTGTTAATATTTGATATTTTTTTTACAATATATATATATATATATATATATATATATATATTTATAATATATAAATAAAATAAATTTCATATGGAACTCTAACTCCTAAACTCTAATTATAATGTTCTATTTTTGTTTTAAGTATGGATGGTTGAATGAATGCTAACACAACGATGTATAATATGTAAAAATGTACTAATAATTAAAATAATTATATTTAACACAGGTATATAATAACTTTCCAGAAAAAAATATTAATAATTACATTGCTATGCTATAAATTCTCTTGAAAGAGAGAAAAATATTGTATTGTTGATTTAATATGCAGTATTTTTTAATGGATGATCAATTTATATTTATTATTATTTTGTTGTATAGTGGAGATAATTGTATTAATTAAATTATAAAGATATAATTAAGAATAAAATGAAAGTATGAAATATGAATATAAAATAAGAGAATTTTTTTATATATTTTTAAGATAACTATAGTAGTTACTAGGACAGATTTATAAAATATTTAATTATACTATCATACAAAATAGATATTTTTGTAATTGTATCATTTTTAATTAAATAATTTTATCTTTTAACAAATAAAAATAACTTCTTCATATAATGCATAAATATGATTAAAGATAAGTTATGTACTTCTCTACTATATTTTTTTTAAACCAATCTCAATTATATATATATATATATATACATATATATATATTTACAAGTATATATTATTTTAAGGTAATATATAAGAGTGTAGGTACATAACAAGTAGGGCATTTGTTCGTTATCGTAACTATGAAACTAATTTCTTTTCATCCAATATGTATCCTGCAAGACCATATTCAAACTCTTCACAACTTTTATCAATCACATTTTTGTTTAAAACCAAAGGAAATATCAGATTTGGGTACATAAAACAGACAGGTTGAACTTTTCAACCTCCTGCCAAAAACAAATGGCTAACCATATATAGTAACAGTTGAAACTCGAAACAGGTGGGTAGCATTAACATGGTCAACGAGTTGACCATGCAAAAAGGAGAATATGGTTGAAGTAGATCACAAACATTGCACAAGACCATGAACAAATATTACCAAGGAACTTAAACTTTAAACTGATACATATATTGTTGACCGTATAACTCCTATTCTTCTTATGCTTTTTGAAGTTGGTTTGATTGATGTGAACTAACAGAACGTCCTCACATGGAAGATGTAAAAGCTGAGCGGAGATTTCTCACTACATCCTTCACTCCCATGCAAAATTCCATATCCATCTGTATGCAGCACAAATATAATTCACCATATTGAAAGAAAATTACAGTTTAGTGGAAATAATTATGAAAAATGATGCATAGATATCGACTAAACATGTTTATTGTCTCATTCAGTTCTGCAGTGTCAACAAAAAGTTTCAATATTACTTATACATGCTACTGTTGTACAAAGATTATTATACCTGAGCAATAACTGTCATATCAATGGCGCATCTCCCAAATGCCATGGCATTGCTGTTGGTGACTTTCAGGTGGAGATTCTCAATTTCATGGATTGTTTTTTCCACCACACCTTTGGTCTTCTCACAGTGAACTCTTATGAGGACATTTCTCCCACAAAATCTTGCTTCAATTTCGGGAATTGTTTCTTCAAATAACGGACCATCATATTCTGAAGAATTGTTAACATCATAGGACAGTTGAGATTTCTTCACAATTACCACAGACTCCACAGTTTTCTTCATGTTTTGTGCCTCCTCAAGAGCCTTTACTTTCTCCTGCAATTGCTTCAAGTGGCTGATAGCATCTCCAAGAATAGAAGCTTTGTCCGTCTGATTCAAAAATGTGACCAATGCATGTGATAAAAGCACACAGAATGGACACAAAAAATGGTAACGCTAGGAATACCTACTTGTTTAACACCTACACAGCTAGTAGGAGTTAATTAATCAACAGTTTAATCCTTAAAATTACCTTCCACTTGTATTTTAATCTTTGAATGTATGTGCGCTAATTGATCTTTAAATTTTCTATCAAGTTAGCCTTTTCAAATTTCATGGACTAAAGTTACCTAAGAACTAAAATGATAACAACAATTACATAATTTGAAGGACTAATATAGTGATCAGTGTACATCATATACAGTAAAATGAGAACCACATAAAAGCATTTACATTGATATATTGTATACCTTCTGTAGTCCAGGAACAAGGGCAGATAAGGCAATGAAGCGCTGGCTGAGCTTCTCTCTTCGCTTTCTTTCAGCTATGATGTGGTCTTGAGGATGAGAAATTTTTGAACGTCTTCCAATCTTTTTGGTCTCTTGGCATGCCTTAAAGAGATAGTTATGATTCCCCAAGATTCCCTGAGAGAAAGTGTCCAGAGAAGTTGTGCTATTGGTTATAGGACAAGCCTCCTCATTGGCCTTCACTAATCCCAATGAACTTATGTGATTGGAATCCATAAACGAAAGAAGATTTGGGAAAGATACATATTGTGCATCTGATGTCTGAGCAGAACTTTTGATGGGATTCCAGCTGATGTTTTTATGATGTTTTGTTGGTCTTTCAATGTCCATAAGTGTAGTTTCCATGGATGCTTTGGGATTGAAGTCTGGATAAGTAAATGCGTGTTGTTGAAAAGTCTCTCCAAAAGCAGCAGCTATTGGCAGTAAGTTAGGGTCATCAATAGAACTCAGGTGCCACTGACGGAGCAAATTAGGGTCCTCCATCATTTCCTGCTCCTTCTAGATCAGAAAACATCATATATTTACCATAAAAACCTTTCATGAAAGACATTTCAACAACCAAGCTCTAGCAAGGAAAAGATTCAAGTATTTTCATCTGCTACTGATTCCTATAGTAGATATCTCTTATTTAACAACGAAATGCCAGATTTGAACTCAGCAGTGTTAAATCCTTCCAACTTTTAGAAAAACGATTCTCTATCAACTAAGTATAGGGTAAAAGTTACCCTAGATTCAAATATCATTATTTACAAGAGCTATTCATAATTCTTACCATATCAGGTAATTCTCTGATAGATGTGATCTCCATAAGAAAGCCAAGTCTGCAATAAAAAGAGCTAGAAGTAATATCCTGGAAGAAAAGTCAATAGTCAGCTTAAAGTTGATAAGCTTTGGTACTTTAATTTTCAACTAGTTGATGCAGATTTGGGTTATAAGTGATCCCTAACCCAATACATGTAAGAAAAAAAAATCCCCATATCATCAGACCACAGAGACTCCATGATTCTATGTACATGTACATTGTCGACTATAATTAAAGATCTTTATGAGAAAGTTGGTGAAGATAAGAAACTTACTCATAAACAGATATTGCAGTATATGCAGTGTACTATAGAATGAGGACTATGTCCCAGAAACAGCAGCTTATATATTTGGTTATTGTGATAATCTTTGTCCTACTTGACGTTACTGTATCTCAACTTATAGAACAGTTGCACTATCATACTCACGGGTTTTATGGGGTGGATTGTCTTGGACAACCATGGAAGCTAACATTTTCAATCAAGGAACATAGATACAACTCATTTTATATCAAGTTGTTGCCTTCAAAATGACAAATCGGTGTCCCAACTTCTGTTGTTTTTGTGGACTTTGGGGTGTTCTTCACCAACTAGTCATTGAAATCCTGATCAAGAGCTTAAAACAAGAATCATCATGTGGTCCCTGTCATCGTGTCCAAAGCCTCAAGGTACGTGTTTATTTGCTTTCTTTTGTTAAGTCACTTCCTTGGCTCTTTCCGAGTCTCTCATTTTCTTGGTCAAAGATCATTTGCAAAGGGCAGTGACACCATCATCAGCTATTAAATAACAAAATAACGAAAGCCTATGTGATAACGTGGTAAGATGTTGATCATGAATTATAAGCCTAATGATTCATACAGCACAGTTTCCCATTTTTTGTGAAATGCAACAGTTTCCATTGACTTGAGAAGGTTTTAGCCAATTCCCTAGTGGCATGTGTGGGGTGAAAAACTTGTCTTCCGAAGTACAGTCTGGCTCATTGGAACGAGCATATCAATCAAACGTTGTTCAGTGTTGAAATGATTATACTTTGTCGTTCGAAAGGAAAATTGTATTTTGACAAGTAATGTCCCTTTAGATACCTTGATAGGAGGTTAGGGTTGGATATATCTATCAATTCATATGTATGGAAAACATGTATATCAAAAATCTTTCGACAAGAACATCAAACTAATTTTTATAATTGTCGAGAACTAATATAGATTTGAATCCCCACAACCTTTCTTGTCCTTTTTTTTTAATCTTATTACTAAGTCGTTTTATAACTCTCACGTTATCTTTTTTTTTTTAATCTTATTACTAAGTCGTCTTATAACTCTCACGGTTGTTATGTCTGAATTATCTAATAACCATTAATAACGTTATTCACAAATTTGACTTTTTTTTTGGAGAATAGAAATGTATCATGGAACATAGTTCAAAATTCTAAAAGCATCTCCATCATATATATTTAAAAAAATGTATTTCTTATAAGGATGTGTTGTTCTTGAAAACAAAAAATCGAAACATAAAAATACATAAGAAAGAGTGGGAAGTTGAAGTAAGTGAATGTTTCAATAATAACTAAAGGTAGATTCAAGAAATGTAATTTCAAACAGGTAAATCAAATTCGAAGAAAATAAATATTCCAAATGCTACAATATGACATAGGACATATAAAGAAATGTTGTTGGCCAAGAAATAATGGATGAAGGAAATTTTGAAGCAACAACCTTACATGTACAATTTTAAAGCAACAACGTCACTAAAATTATGAATAAAACATATAAAACCAAAAACTTTTAGAGGTAAAGGATGCAGTTCATGAGGAAATAAAAGGAATGGAACATTTTATTTTCTAAAACCAAATGGGGCATGCGATTAATGAGATAACATGAAGTAACATCACACTAAAAATATTCATGAATCTCACCATGAATTATAAGAGTGCGAGTTGTTTTAATAAGATTTATTTTTTCACTTAGTCACCCCATTTTGTTGAGGTTTATAAACACATGAACTTTGAAGGAGAATGTCATGAGAACTCAATTTTTTTAAAAGAATAGAAAAAATATTCATGGTCATTATCACTTCGCAAAGTTTAAATAGAAACACCAAATTGAGTTTTAATTTAAAAAAATTGAAATATATAAAATAATTTATAACGATTTTTCAAACAACCAAACACACCCGGAATAATCATCAATAAAATTAATAAAATATTGAAAACCTAAATTAGACTTAATACGACTAAGTCCCTAAATGTCAGAGTGAACAAAGCAAAAGGGAACGAAGAAAGTTGTGAGACACTATGAGGAAAGGAACAATGTCAATGCTTGCATAACTTACACAGACCAAACTAGATAACCTGAATAAGCTAGGAACAAATTGTTGTAGTTTAGCAAGACTGGGATGACATAACTGAGCATGAAGAGGAGAAAGAGATTCCACAACTGTGCCAACATGTGTAGAGGGACAAAGATGATAAAGATCATGAGACTCACATCTGGTTTCAATTATTTGTCTCAAACTTCGATCCTATAAACAAATAAAATCTTTGGTAAGAGAAATAACACAATTAAGAGTATGAGTTAGACAATTTATGGATAACAAGTTAAAAGGAACCCAAGAACATAAATAACATTATCAATGGATATAAAAAAAGAAAAATGTTAACAATCCTAATACCACGAGCTAAAGCCCTAGATCCATCAGCCATATAATAGAAGGTAAATTATTCAATGAGGATAAAGAGGAAAACAAAGATTTGTAATCAATAATGTGATTTGTGGCTCTTGAGTCAAGAACCCAAGGACCAAGAGCAGAAGATTGAGTCAAATCAATAAAAGAAACTTGTGCATGCTACAGAGGCATTGGAACTAGAAGGCTATTGATCCTCATATCATTTGAGAAAGTTACTGATAATAACATATTTATCAGTGTTATCAAATGAAGAAGGATTCACAAGAGGTGATTGTGAGGGAGGATCAGTTGTTCAGACAATATCGTCTAAAGAGAGACTGAATAGTCTAAAGCATATGTACTTTTTCAATTTGTAGAATTTATTTTCACTTTCCCACTTTGTCATGCCTAACTCACTTCTTTGCTTAATTCTTAAGTGTGCTTTTTATTACTTTAGACATATTAAAACAAGTTTTTTAAGTCTATTATTTTGAGCTTTTTAAATATATATTATAACAAACTTAGATTTGACAGACTTAAATTTTAAATTTGTTATTAAACAACATATTTAAATTTTCACTCTGTTATAAATCAACAGACTTAGATTTTTTGTCTAAAATTACAAATCTAACCATATATTTCATTGGTACCTTGCTAGTAACAAGTTATCGTAATCAGCCACCACAAAATAAATCTTTCTTATATGTCAAATTTCCAATACAGAATAAAGATGAAATTTGAATGTAATACAACACAAATACATCTTCACAACCAAACAAATACAACACAAGAACCCATAAATTCAATCATTTTCTTTATAGAATACAACAAAAAAGAGAAAAGAGAAATTGAAGTTGTCTAGCCCGATAGCTCATTGGAAGGGAAACCGTCATCGATGATGATGGGCATCTACTGTTGCGTGCTAAGGAACCTTTTCAACATGATGTTAGCGCCCTTGATGAGAGTGAGGAGGGCGCCGCCGAATGTGGTAGCGCCGAAGGCAACAAGGAGACCCTAACGCATGGAGAGGAAGTCACCGATAGAGGCACCAACGACAATGGAGTTCCAGGGGTCTTCCTTCTCGCAGGTAAACCATAGTGCAGTTGAAGGTGGAGAAGAGGCTACCCTAGACGGCGAAACTTACATCAACGCGCAGTGCATTAAGGCAGCATGGCCTGCGAGGTAGCTACGACACACGTGCCCTTGGACGTAGAGGCGAGGAGATCCCACACAAAGATGAAGATGGATAGTGCAATAATGGAGAGGAGGAAGAAATTTCTCATAGTGGAAGAAAATGGAGAAAGACTTAGTGTTGTGTTTTGAGATTTGATGAAGAAAAAGTTGTGATTTAGGTTAGAAATAAATTTAGGTATGTTGAAAAACTAACATATACAAAATTTAAGTCTTGTTGTATTTTAAGAAACTTAAAATATAAGTTAAGGTCTGTTGGAAAACTCAAGATACAAAATTAAGTTTGTTTGTATTCTAATAGACTTGAAATATAAATTTAAGTTTGATATGAGCTTAACAAATTATTTACAAAAATGTCACTGAACATTTATTAAGTTTAGTATTTTTGGAACTGACTTATAAATTGAGAGACTTAAAAAATTACTTTTTTTACTAGTGTTTGTTTCATGCTTTGCACATTTGATTGGCACTCCTTGAGTTAATTCATAAACAGATGTGTATTTTAATGCTTTATATATTGTGCCTTAATAATTAGTTAGAAGTGTTAGGCTCAATTGCCCTTTCATTTTGGAGCCTTTTGTTAAAAGCATCACTATTTTTTTTTATACGAGCTTGTCATTTTGGTAGGCCAATTAGTGGACAATGAGGACTCTTAGGATTGCTACAAGGCAGCGTAGAGTGATTTGGTAGTTTAATAACAAACCCCGATGTTGAATTTGTTTTTAAGTAATATGGCATTAGTAGGAAGATAGTTTCTTGCAATATTCTTCAACTCGTCATTCAGGACATTATCAATCTTGATAAGGTTCACAAGACTCTATACTTTCTCATTTGATGCATAAGATGTGCTCAAACTTCCCAATTCACAGGCTATTTGGACTAGTATAACTAAAATTAGCCATAACTAGTGCAGGAGGAAAACAAATAAAAACTCATGCTAGTAATTATTATAACAAAGTTTTAATTACTTCTACTTTTCGAAATAACCAAAGTACTTTGTTTTAATTACTTATGCTTTTCAAAATAACCAAACTACATCAGTTTAAGAGAAAAATTACTTTGAGTGAAGCAAATCAAAGCTAGTTGAAGTCAATGATAAAGGAAATCTTACAATAATATGCAGAACTCCATAAAGCCAAAATAACCATGGGAATTATAGCAAAGTGAATCCTCATGGCTATTGTGAATAACAAGCTAGATGTGTCTACTTTGATATGAGAGCCTTTTGTTTTATTCCTTAGCTTTCTATATTTGAAACAATATAATTACAAGCACTAATAGAAGAGTTGAAAGAGTTATGGAACATTAGTATCAAAATTTTTGTTTCATATGGAAATGAAATGTTTGATATTCATGCACATATTGTGGACTATTAGTGATTTACTAGGTCTTAGAACCTTATCTAGATGGAAAACACATTGGGTTGGCATGTCATAGATGTAATTAAAACACAATTCTTAAAAAACTTATTAAAGATGATAAATTTTGTTTCATGAGTCATTGTCGTTAGTTGAATGGAAGACATAAATTTAAATTGACTCTAATGAGATTTGATGGAAGTATAGAAAATAGAAATTCACCTTTGTCAGTCTCAGAATATGGTGTGTTACAACAAGTTCAAAATCTTAATGTTGATTTTGGGAAAGAACCATTACTTGAAGAATGAGCCAAAAGACATCAAGGAGTTAATAATGCTAAGTTATACACTCAACAATGGCAAAAAAAAGTATATCTTTTAACTTTCTTATTGGATAGACAACTTATTACACCACAATTTGGATGTTATGTATATTGAAAAAAAAAATGTATGTGATAATGTGGTGTCTACATTGTTGAGTGATAGTGTAAATTGTTAGAAATCCAAATGTGAGTCAAAGTCCACATTGGATAGAATTGAGAAAGTAGAGCATTATATAAAAGTGAAACACCCATTAACTCATTGTCTTAAGGTTTTGGATAGAGAGTGATGTCAGTCCCTTATACAGTTGGGTTCAAATGTCATTGGTATCTGTGTCTCCTCAATTAACCTTCTCCTTGATAAGTTTTACAAACTTGTTTTAGGAATTACCAAAAATTTCACTGAATTTGTTAGCAACCTCTTACGAAAAAATGACAAATTGCAAATAATGTATTTAGCATAGGTAACAGTCAAAAATGTCAAATATAACCCATTAAATTTACCATTTTTTATAATAACTCCATGATTAAAATTTTATGGCTTGAAAATCATATTCCTTCAAATTATTTTTCTAATTTAAGATTGCTTTTCTATTATCATAATTCAACTATTTTTGTGAGAACATATTTCTGTCATGTATTATTAAATAATTTGTATAATTAATATATATATATATATATATTTTTTTTAATATGATATTTGTTTTCACTCATATTTTTGTGTGTGTTAAATTATATGTTGAAAGATGAATGACTACTTTCTTTTATTTTTTTTCTAAGAAAATTAAAACATGTGTATGAGAATAGTTGAATATTGTTTGGAGAATTTTGAATTTTGAATGAGAACTCCCTGTCTAATGGATTAAAATCTCGTCATTAAAGAAAATATTGTATATTTTGGAGTGATAACTCTCTATAGAAGTGGTAATTCTATAAAGTTTTTGTATAAACTTTCCCATGGGAGTAAAAAGTTCCAATAAATTTTCGATAATAAAATAGATATTAAACTAGTCATAAATCCTTTTAAAATTCATAATTTAGTTTTAACTTTGTAATAAATTTAAGTTAAAATAAATAGTTTATTTAAAGAGTTATACTAGTAACATTCTTCATGTCATAATTTATCACAATTCTTTTAAAATTTGAAAAAGAATTTTGATTTCATGAGTAAATATTCAAATTTTTCCAAAATAATGGAGACAACCCTTAAATAAAAATTTTAATGTAAATATTTACCAATTCTCAACCACCATCATACCTTATCAACAAATACATTTACCAATTCACTAAGCCTGTATAAAAGATTACCACTTTTTAATAATTTTTATAAAACGATATTTGGACAAAACTTATAATTGTCCAAATAGTTTTCAATAAATTTACAACGGCTATCAAGAAGTCAAAGTCAAGTACTTCATACTTCTTTCCTAAAAAGGTATTAAATTTATTTCATATTTTTCTAGAAAAGATAAATTTGTTGTGAGAGTGCAAAGAAATTTTATATATTTTGTAGAAGGTGCATATGAGAATTCCACGGCGCAAAAAGAAAGAGTTGAAAGGTAGTTTAGTTTGATCCTTAAAACTATTAGATACTTTCTGCATACATGTAGTTCATTTCCTTCTTCCTACACCACTCCATATTTCTTTTTATTTTATTATCTCTTCATATTTTTTAAAAATTCTAAAATTATCTTTTATATTTAAAAAAAAATTCTATGTTCCATTTTTTAAATGGATTTTGAAATTTATTAAAGAAAAAATTATTCCACCAATTTTAAAATCTATTAAAAAATTTCCAAATTTTTAATAAATTTGAAAATTTGTTAAAATATTTTTTTTGTTAACAAATCGTTAAAAGAAATTTCAAAAACTTCTGCATATTTTGAAATAAGAAAGTTATTTTTAAAATGGAGTGAAGGAGAAATGTGGAAAAGCGTAGGAGAAACAACCCATAGAAAATATAATAATTATACGAAATCCACTATTTATTTAATAGGAAATAATCCAGTCCAGTCAGAAAAACAGTGGCTGGGTGGGTCCACTTTGCAAGTTTCTTTCAAATTCATAAATGGTAATCATCCATTGCTGTGTGATTGAAGAAAGAAAGAAGAGTGTGTGTTTGAGAGAGTGAGAGAGTGAGAGAATGGAGTTACGTGAGCTTGGTAGAACCGGACTGAAAGTGAGCAGCATCGGTTTCGGAGCTTCTCCACTGGGCAATGTCTTCGGCACAGTTTCCGAGGAGCAGGCCAACGCTTCCGTTCGCCTGGCCTTTCAATCCGGCATCAATTTCTTCGACACTTCTCCGTACGCCGCCACCCACGCTCCAATTACATTGCATGCATACATACATACATATATTGATTTTCTCTGAAAATTTTAAGGTATTACGGAGGGACATTGTCGGAGAAAGTGCTGGGGAAGGCACTCAAGGCTCTTGAAGCTCCTCGGAGCTCCTACGTTGTGGCGACGAAGTGCGGACGGTACGTGGACGGTTTTGATTTCAGCGCGGAGAGAGTCACGAGGAGCGTGGAAGAGAGCTTGGAGAGGTTGCAGCTTGACTACGTTGACATTCTCCAGTGCCACGACATCGAGTTCGGTTCCCTAGACCAGGTTAATTACCTCTGCCTCTGTCGTTTCTCGTTCAGCTTCTTGCGTTTCATGGAAGCGAAGGATTGATTGATTCGTTGTTGTTGTTGTTGTTGTTTGGTAGATCGTGAACGAGACGATTCCGGCGCTGGTGAAATTGAAGGAGGCGGGGAAGACGCGTTTGATCGGCATAACGGGGCTTCCTCTGGGGATTTTCAGTTACGTGCTTGATAGGGTTCCGCCTGGGACGCTTGATGTGGTGCTTTCGTATTGCCATTACTCTGTGAATGACTCCAGCTTGGGGGATTTGATACCCTATTTGAAGGCCAAAGGGGTTGGCATCATCAATGCTTCTCCTCTCTCCATGGGCCTTCTCACTCATGCTGGCCCACCTCCATGGCATCCGGCTTCGCCCCAACTCAAGGTCTGCACTTTCATTCTGCGTGTTTTCTCACTCTCAAATACTCATTCAACCCTAATTCAATTCACATCACACACTACTCCTTTTGTTTCAATTTAATTCTCCTTTTCAAGGTTCGAAAGACTATGTTAATGTTTTTTCTTTTCAATTATACCCCTAGTTTTCACTCTCACTGATGTTAAATTAGCTTAAATAGACGCATTTGGTGAAAATGAAATAATAATACTATTTTCAGTTACGGAAGAACCTCAAATGAGAGAGGAAAGGAAATAAATGAGTCAGTGATCATGACCCAATGTTCTCTTAAACCAAAGTCATTGTTGAGTTTGATTACGAAACTGCATAATATTTGTTCCCATCCCATTATTTGCCTAAAGTTCGGTTTTGTGATTGAATCTCTTGAGATAGAAAGTGACCCAGTTCGGCTGAAAAGAAGTAAAGCATTACAAATTTAGAGATGAAAAAAACAACATAAAAAGAAGATGAAGTAGTCAACTGTTGGAAGAAAAATCTTTACTTGCGTCATTCTTTTGCAATATCTTTATGAACGGATCCAACTATAGGCTACTACTGCTCTGCATTCTATTAGTATGGTCTTTCTTTTGCCATATTTGTATTTTAATTTGGAACTTTGCAGTCTGCATGCGAAGCTGCTGCCGCTCATTGTAAAGAAAAGGGAAAAAACATTTCAAAGTTAGCGTTGCAGTACAGCTTGTTGAATAAGGAAATCTCATCAGTGCTTGTAGGCATGAAATCCGTTGAACAGGTTCGGTTTCAGTCTTCCTGAATTGCCATGTTTAATTGTATATATCTTTACTGTCAACATCTATTGAATTTTGTGTATAATGCATGAAAGCTGATTGCTCTAGAACTTTTGTATGGTTTGGTCTATAAATTACTTACCTTTCTCCTTGTTGTGTTCAGTGAAACATGTGAGAATCTTCCTCTGTAAAATAACTACGGTTTGTTCATCTGTCCTTTTCACATCCACCAACTAAATAATAAATAAAAAACCGATATTGAGCATAAAGGTATATGCTAATGCAATGTCTTATTATCTGATACTGTAAGTTAATGGTCAGTATTGCATGAGTAAAGTACATACTAAGGAAATTTCCTGGCTCTAATTGATTGCGGTACCGCAAACTGTCGCGGTTTGTTATTTGATAATACATCTTTTGGCGTATAATACATCTTTTATCTTGGTGTATTGATGGAATTCAAAGAATGTCTTAGAAGAGGTGATGTCTTGCTAAGCTATCCAAGCTTGTTCTAACTGGGACAATATAACAAAATAGGTGGAGGAAAATGTTGCTGCTGCACGAGAACTAGCAAATAGTGGCATTGATGAAGAGGCTCTATCAGAAGTTGAAGCTATTCTGAAGCCTGCTAAAAATCAGTCATGGCCCAGTGGAATCCAGCAGAGCTGATGTTTATTCTACTGCCTGGTATTGCTTATGGAGATATCCACTCCTGCTGTTTACTTTACTGCTATAATCCTATTCAATAATAGAAATTGCTTTGACAGCTAATAAGATCCACTGTCTAGATAACTTTTGTTTTATAGTCTAGAGTGCGTCCAATAATACATTTCTCACTACGTCGTTATTTAATGCCCTTCATCCTTGGTTGGAAAGTTAGAGTCGCTGATTGAACTGGTTTGCAAAACTACAGTGAAAAGAAAGGCAGTATTTTGTTCTCTTGTATATTTTTTTAATTTATAGATAGTGTTTACAATGCAGAAAGTTTTTTGAAGCAATTTTGCATTGTCGTATCATTGCAAGCCAATACATATTATTGACACATCATCTAGAATATGATGATGCAACAACACATCAAGCCAAAGAAACTAAAGACAGCTTCAACAGACTGTTGATAATGTTATTAAGTGTTTAATTTTATTCAATTATCTAGTGATTGTTTAGGATAATCTTAAGATTTTAGACACAATTCACAAAAAATAATAATGAGGCTAAAGGACTTCTAAGTATACATTTCCTATTTCTCCCCTTTTTAATGTATTCGAAAGGATACACTTAGACTTTTATATTAAACTTGTTCAAAAATGGGTTTGGCCAAATCTAATAGTTTCAAACCAACTTAAATTCAAATCTGCTCATTCATTGTAAATATTGTTGGTAAAATCTGTGAAAATATCAAGTATAACAGATTTTGAAGTAATTTTTTGAGAATGATAATCAAAAGATTTACAATGTGATAAAGGAAGGGAAATTCTTTAAAAGTGGTATTATGAAGAAGTGTAGATAGATAAGGGGGCGTCCTTTAACTCAATAAAGAAAGTCCAGCTAAGGTTCAGTTTTGGAAAAGTTAAGGTTCAGTTTCGGTTAAAATTCAAGAAGAATAGTGATTTTAAGATGTTGATATAGCAATGCATGACAGGTGTTTCAATCTCATGTGCTAGCCGTTATTTACAATTATCTACAAACAAGCAGAGAAAAATGTCTAATTGCTTTTCAGCTTTTTAACATTACAAACTTCATATATATCAGTGCTTTTGGAGTTTACTTGTTAAAATAGTCTTTGCACATGGTCAGCCAATTGTTGGTGGCAAGGCAATAATTCTACTAAAACTAAATATTTTAATTTGTGATGATTATAATCTTGCTACTGCTATTAAAAATTATATATATATATATATATATATATATATATATATATTATTCATCCGAATTTCAACAGCTGTTTAAAACTTTCCTTCCATTCTTAATATTTCATTATTTGGTCTGGTTATACCTCAGGAGTGACGTTGGCTCTTGTACAGTTACCAACTTTTGCTTCAAATATTCATCGCTGAAATATTAATGAAATATTGAACAGCAGAATCTGATTTTTTTTCTTTATTCCCACAAAAGAAAGATTGATATGAATTTGGGAAAATTTTCACGTAACTTCTCTATTTATTTTTATTGATTGTGGTTTTTGAACTTAAAATGTAATATATTTTTTATTATTTTCCGTTTTAAAGCATAATAAATTAAGATACTTACGTTCATAGATAACATGATAAAAAAAAATGACATTGAAGATTGCATATTTGATCATAATATACAAAGGGATAAAAATATTTATTTACATGATAGAAAAGTAACCTTAAAAATGATATAAAATATTAATTTGTTTTTTTTAAACCTTTCAAAACAATATATTAAATATTTTTATCGTAAAATTATATAAAATATTAATTTGTTTTTTTAAACCATTCAAAAACAATATATTAAATATTTTTATGTAAAATGATGTCTTTCGAATTATTAATAAAAATGAGTTTTATTAGTAATTTAAAAGACATAATTTTACTATGAAAATATTTAATATATTTTTTTAAAGATTTAAAAAAATAAATTAATATTTTATATCATTTTTTAAGGTTACTTTTCTAATATTTATAATTATGTAAATATATATTTTTATCCTTTGTATATTATGATCAAATCATCAAAATGGAACATTACTCCTCCAACCGTAGAAATTTCCCACCTCATAACATATATGTGTACATGGATTGTCCTTAACATAAGTTGGATTGCTATCCTTGAGATTGATGTCGGGTAATTATCAATATATCCATGTTTGTTATCATATCAACCAGACCAATGTATCAAAACAATAAAGCACAACAACATAATATAAAAATGGACGTGAAAGCGTTTAAGTCTTTTACTTGTAAAAGTGTCAAATCCTCAACCAATTGTTTGGAAGAGTTTCAAGTACGAAACACTCATTATTATTACACTCTTTATAAATATTATGGATCTCACAATATGCAACAAATATATTTGATGGTAATTTTTCATTTACGATGTACATAATATTCCTTATATACCTCTTCACCATCGCAAACTATAACTTAGTTTATACTAGTGCTGCAAAGGGGTAATAAGCTAACATTTTGCATCACAACCTTAATTCACTCATGTGAGATCCAAATTTATTTAACTTTCACACATGGGACACCAACTTTAACTTCTAATGGTCTTACTAAAAAAATTCAACATTTTATTAAAAAAAAAAAACTCATTTCATACCTCACTATTAACATGTTAATTAAATAAATTTCATTTTTTTTACTGCATCATAAAAATTCCTGGCAACATGATCACGATAGCTTGTTCATAAGGATGTATCTAGTGATCCTCTAGGAAATCATTTTCCATGCATTTTCAGTGTCAGCTGATATGATCTTGGGCTGTCAATATAATTTTATTTTATTTTTATAATTTTTATCTTTTTAATTAAATATATTGAATAATGATTCATGGGAAATAAATTCAACAGTAGATATTAAATATTAGTTATTGAGAGTTAATGTGAAATATAAAGGGTCTTGTCTAATTCATCCTATAAAAAAGATATATTTGTAATACAAATAAAATATATTAGTGTTGTCAAAACGGGTTATCCGACCTGACCTGGTTCGGCCCACAACGGGTGATTCACTTGTGAGTCAATCCAACCCGGCTTATTTATTAGTGAGTCAGAAAAATTTGAATCCAGCTCGACCTAGCACGGGTTGGTGGGTTAAACTGATGGGTTCATTGGCTTACTTAATTACAATTTTTTTAAAACAAAAAAAGTTATAAACTTTTTGTAATTCAAATCTAAATAAATTTATAATACAATCCACATATAATGAGCTGGATTGTATTTTTTAGTTTCATAAGATAATAAATTAATAAAATAAAATTAGTTGGGTTGGTGAGTCAACCCGGTTCACCATGGGTTCAACCCGAATGAGTCGGGTTGAAAATTGACCTGCATAAAAAAAATACATTTTTTCAAACTCAACCCGACTCAAACTTGTGGTGAGCTGGGTTGGCCCGCAGATTGTAACCCATTTTAAAAGCTCTAATATATATAATGAAAATGAGATTTCTCTGTGTGCAAACCTTTTTTTTGGTTTCGAGTTATAAGAACCCTAATTTTAATCTTGTCATAGGGATATATGTGGATCGACCCTATGACTTATCTCTCATTTTTTTCATCTTTCTTGAGTGTACCGTCAATATTCTTCTCCAAACTAAATATCAAAACAGTCCTCTCGCCCCTTGATTTCTTATAAGTTGGTCTCACAGTTTCTACTTATTTAGTGACTTTTTTTAATATATATACTTTCAATTTTTATTTGTATTTCTAAACTTATGGAAAGTATTGGTACTAAAATTTTCCTTCAACTCAATACCTATCACAAATTATTTGTTGATGAGTTTATTTCACAAATGGAGAGGAAATTGAAAGAGATTTTTTAGAAGATAAAAAGGAAAGAAAAGAAAGCATGGAGATAAATAGAAAATATTTGATGAATGTCGAAAAAGACATGCTTAAATTGTGATAAAAGAGAGAGATGGAGGAAAAGAAAAACACATAAAAGAATATTAGGGAAGAGAAAGAAATCAAAGAGAAGGAGTTGAGAGAGAGAAAAAAAATTAAAGAAAAGGAATTGAGAGAAAAAGAAATTCAAGAAAAAAAAATAAAAGAAAAGAGAAAAACAAAAAAGAAATCACAAGAAAAAACGAAGAAAAATACAATGATAAAGATGGTGTCTTTTTTTATGTAGATATTATTGTATGTCCATTAATCAATTTGAGGAAGATAGAATGATATTATTATTGCAACAACCTCTTATTTCATCTCAAATAGTGTGTGAATAGATTCAAGTTTTGAATTGGAAAACTATTAAAAGCATGATCTTTGATCCTGGTTTTATATTTTTCTTGGAAGAAGTGTACTCATGACATGCAAAATGAATGTATTTGAAGGTGAAAATGATATGATATGGAGGAGTCTTTTGAGTTTTCTTTCTAGTTTTTATCTTTTAATTCAATATAGAAAATAATTATTTATATAATGGGAATTAAATGTGGCATTGGTGGGTATTAAATATTAGTTATTAGGAATAATTGTTGAATATAAAGAGTATTATATAATTCATCCTATAAAACAATAGACTTTAATATAAATGTATATATGAATTCTAACAAAAAAAATAAGATTTAAAATAAGATTTCTCTTTGCGTGAATCCTTTTGGAGTTTTAAGTTATAAGAACCCCAATTTAGATTTTATCGGGATAACTTGTAGCGATCAACCCCATTAGTTATCACTCACTTTTTCATTTCTCTCTGTGGTGTCAATTTATTTTTCCAAACATAATGGTCCTCACTGGTTTTTTATCGGTTGGTATCAGAGTTTCAACTCTTAATACTTAATAAGTTATATATATATACTTTCAATTTTTGTTTGTATTTTAGACTTACAATAGATTTTGGTATTAAAAGTGTCCCTTAACTCAATACCTATCACAAATGGTTTGTTGATGAGTTTGTTTCACAAATGAAAAGGAAATTGAAGGTGAATTTTGAGGAGAGAAAAAAGAAAGAGCAAAGGTATAAAGATAAAGAGAAAATGTTTGATGAATATTGGAAAAAGACATGTTCAAATTGTGATGAAAGAAAGAGAGATGGAGAAAAAAAATTAGTGAAGAAGAAGAAATAAAAGAGAGGGGGTTTGGAGAAAAAGAAAAAAAAGAGGAGGAATTAAGAGAGAAAGAAATTGAAAAAAGGAGAGTTAAGAGAGAAAAAAATAAAGAGGAGAAGTTGAGAAAAAAAATTAAGAAAAACATAGAAGAAAAGAGAAAAAAAAAGATACACTTTAATTCAAGTGAGAGATATATGAATTCTATCAAAAAATTGAGTTTTCTCTTTATGAGAATTTATAGAGTTATCAGAACCCTTATTTCAATGTTATCAGGCTAACTTGTAGTGATCAATCATGTGACTTATCACATCTCATCTTTCTTGAGTGTGGTATCAATGTCCTTCCCAAACTAAATATCATAATAGTCTCCCTTGTTTTTTTATCATCGATGGATCTTCTACAAGTATATTATGTGTAACATGACCCATATTAGAGGGTTCACCGATATCTTTCCTACAAATGGAGGTTGTAAGCCTATGATGTTCACTAGACTAAGAGGCATCATCCTTATCCTAGCCATATATGCCAAAAGTAAAAAATGCATTTGAATATAACATAAATATGTATTTCAAATTGTTCAATCATAAATCCATTTTCTAAATCCAAACATATTTCCAAATTTGAAAATACATTTCATATTTTTCAATCCATAAAACATGTATAATCTCATAAATGCATTTTAAATTGAAGAATTTGGATTGCATTGTACTTATTTTGGTGCAAGACACATTTTTTCTATGGTGATGCTTACACGTACCTAGACGGATGAATATAGAGAACATGAATATTGACTTAAACTGCCTACTAGGATGATTATCTTCGTGAAATCTCCAACATGGATCAGACTATCTAGTTGCAACTGCACAACACCAACCATGCATATTTTTCATCTAGTGACACATTATTCTGCCTGTAAATGAACCTTTTCATAAGTGAGATTCAAGTCCCTTTTGTCCATCAAAATAATTGTTCATATGTCTATTACAATTTCAAAACATTATTCATATGAAAACAAATTTAATTTCTAAAAATTGTGTATATTATTTATTTGTAATAAAGTGTGACATAACTATTCAACTTTCCTTTGGTCATACATGTGACACATGGTAACTCCTCATAAACATCCACCATATATTCGTAAATCACTAAAACCTTACAAGTACAACACAATAATTGATGTTCCATTTTTGTCAACAAATATTTAAGCTCACGTTCATATTTGGTGTATGTAACACTCTTATATATATATATATATATATATATATATATATATATATATATATATATATATATATGTATGTATGTATATAAATATTGCGTAGCCAACTAAGTCTCACATGTGCACCACGATAGTGTCTCATCTTTGACGTGGCATCACATAAGTCCAACCTAAACAAGTCAATTAACATTTTTGTAGTTGCTAATTGCACTAAAATCTAACGTGACTTATGTGCATAATTGTCCCATAGGGATATGGATCATTGTTGACGAATAAGAAGGTAGAAAGTGTTGTTGTCACATGTCACCTATCAACAAAGGCAGAAATCAATGTCTTACCGATTGTCTCATAACTAATGTTGTATAACAACAATAACTCACAATTAAGCATTGCAACCTTAATTTGTCAATGCGGAATCCCAAGTTTACTTAACTTTCAACTATGATAGACCAATTTTGGTTTCCATCCATCCTAACACAAAAACATGGATATTTGTAAGTATAAGTAATACTACATGACCAAATATCACAATTAAGTGAGTTTTTGTTTCTTACCTCACCCTTCCATAGTCTTAAGACAACATGGTCAACAAAAAAAAGACTAGTACATAAGTATCATCAGATCCTTTAGGGAATCTATCCACCTACAAGTGCATTCATCATATTAATATCATTACCTTGATCAACTCATTCATGAACTCTTCCAAGAATTGATGTCATGGATCTCTACCTACCATCGCCTTTGGACTAACATACCTCTTGTTCTATCATAATTACGTAGTAAAATAATTCATATATTAATAGAAAAACATTTAATAATTGTTTCCTAAAAAAATCTAGATTGCATAATTCATAATGTATTATGTCTTTGAAAAATATATTTTAGATTGTAAAGTCCAAAATATCTTTCGAAATTAAAATTACATTTCATATTGTTGGATCTAAAATGTATTTTTAAGTAACATAAAACATTTCAGATTATGCAATCCATAATACAATTATAGATTAGAAATGACTTTGAGATTGTTTAGTCTAATTGATAAATACATTTCATATTATGCATTGGGTAAACTTAAATGTAGGTAGTTGCAAGTTATTATATTAATTGTCTTAGGAGATTGCAAAGGTTAGAAGTGCTTCTAGTAATGATTAAGACATGCAATAAAGTTCATTAATCATAACAGTTATAATTAATGTCTATACATAGCCCTTGTACTACTCAATGTAAAAATACAGGTCATAATACATGAGTATTTTTCATAAAGATTTGTTGTCAACAAATTGGCATCAAAGCTTATGAGCTTGTGTGTTTGAGTATTAAAAAAAAGAGTTAGAAAGAGGTTGGGAAAGTTTGAGTGAGATGGCCAACCTTGAAAACAGTATGTCCTTGCTCAAGTTGACAAAAGCGGTAAATTATGGTAATTAGATTTTGAAGATGAAGGTTCTTCTTGGCTCTCAAAAAAATTGGGAAGTGGTTGAAGATGGTTTCGAAGAACCAGTCAACACCATGACTTGGTCGAATGCCCAGTTGAAAGCGTTGAAAGAATTGTGTGTAAAGGACAAGGCAGCCATGTACATCTTGTACCAAGCTATGGACGAGACCGACTTTGAGAAAATTGCCAGTGCAAAATCTTCAAAAGAAGTGTGAGACATTCTAGAGAAAGCATATAAGGGAGATGATTGTGTGAAGCAGGTTCAATGTCAAACTCTCAAGGAAGATTTGGAGAGCATGAGGATGAAAGAGACTAAGAGAGTAGTCGAGTACATCTCTCGGGTCAAAATAGTGGTAAACCAACTCAAAAGAAATGGAGAAACGCTACCCACTAACTAAATAATGGAGAAAATATTAAAGTCGTTGACTGACGACTTTGAGAATATAGTATGCGTCATTGAGGAGTCCAAAGACTTGTCAATGCTCTTGATTGAAGAGCTTGTCATGTCGTTTGAGACGAATGAGTAGCAAAGAAGGAAGAAGTGGGAGCCACTCGATCAAGCACTTCAACCAAAGGCAACAATACGCATAACACTCAAGGTAGAAGTCTTTGGTGGTAGAAGTTGAGGACAAGAAGAAGAGAAAGAACAATTTGGTCAACAAAAATTAACACAAGATCTATAGAAAGGAGGTCAGTCAAGTAACTCAAATGTTGAGTGCTTTAAGTGTGGTAAGCATGACCATTATGCAAACAACTGTTACTCAAGCAAGTATTTTAGTTGTGGGAAAGTCGATCATTTTGCGAAGGATTCTCGGTTTGAGAGAAAGAAGGAAATAAACTACCTTTTTAAAGAAACTAACGAAGAAGAGGGGATAATGTTGATGGCACGTAGCTTAGAGGCCGCATACAAGCACCCAGAGAACTTGACAAGACAAGCGAGTAGTGTCGACAAGAGGGCAAGATAACTGAGTAATGTGGATAGGTTGGCTAGACAACTTAGTAGCTTAGAAAAGGGCATCAAAAGCTCAAATAACCCTAGGAGATGCTTGGAAAGCTTAGAAAGCTTGGCAGAGAGTATGGAGATCTTGGATAGCTCGAAAAGGAACATGGAGAGCTTGGTAGAGCACGTGGAAAGCTCGGTGGAGCATGTGACCAACTCGGGCAACTTGTTAGGGATCTTAGATAACTCGATAGAGCATATAGATAACTTAGATAAGTTGGTGAAGAAAGTGGAAAGCTTGAATAGCTTGAACATGTACAAAGATGAGCTCATTATCCAAAGGTTAGAGCTTGCAAGAAGCATTTTGCAACAAAGAAATGACAAGGAAATTAGAGGCAATGTAGAGTTATGAGCAAGCTTAGAGAGAAGAAAGTATATTTTACATAAGCGATGCCTCGAACTTGAACAAGAAGTGTTAAGTTTGCAAGAATAGTTGCATGCTGAGAATGATCTTAGAGTTACACTAGAGGTGTAAGATAGAAGTGACGACTTAAAATGGATGATGAGTTTGGTGTGAAGAAGGCATGGGAATTGTCCGATCTCTTAAAAAGAGCTCGACCTATTGAGAGGAACTCACTTAATGACAAGTCGGCCACAAAGACAATAAAGAACCCAATTAGAAACATGTCGATTAAGGCTAAGAAGAAGCCAATGAAAGCAAAAAACAAGTCAGTCACAATGAAAGCAAAGTTAATCATAAAGAAAGTAAAGAACCCGACTTCGATGTGAGATACACGTGACAAAGTCCGAAAAGAATGATAAAAAGCAAAACAAAAATATTTTAAGTGTATGAAAAAAATTATTGGATAAACTTAAATGTATATGGTTACATGTTGTTATATTAATTATCTTTACGAAGATGGTAAATATTAGGAATGCTTCTAAAATTAAAGTATATAATATAATTAATGTCTACATAATTCTTTGTATTACTCAACGTAAAAACACAATAAGTCATAATACATTGAGTATTTTTTAGAAAGATTTTTGTCAACGTTATGCTGTCCATAAATTTTCCAGAATAGCCCATCCAGATTACACGGTAGCAACGAAAGAAAATGTTTTTGGAAATGAACCTCTTCGAGGATAACCAATGCAGTGGAGGCAATGAGTGACCATGGCGGTTGTTAACAACAACAAATGGTTCAGACAGGGAGTCTGAAACAACCAATGAAGGAGTACCAGTGCGAGCATAGTTTCTCTACAAGAAAGAAGAAGAAGAAATGAATAGTTTAAATACAAATTGGTCAATTTATCACTCGCATCAAATGACCCCAAATGAATTTAGTATATTGTTTATTGTTCAAAAGTCCAACACCCTCACTTTCATTTGATTGTATGATCATTAATACAAGTGGAAGACAAATATTATCCTGTGTTAATGTTTATTTGTTCGACAAGATTGGATATTTTAGGTTGTGACAATTGTAATCGTGCTACTTTTATTTAAAAATACATCTTATCCTTTATGCTACAAAGTACTTTATAATTATACTATTATCTTTTAATTTAAATTGAATTAAATGTTACTTTTATATTAATTTGATTCATTAATAATTACAATGAAATAATTTAGACTTAATTTCACATCTTTTCTCCACTATCATCAATTTACAAATTTTACAATATCCTTTCTCACATTTACAATTTTTTTTTAGATTTCGCACATTTTATCAAAATGTTAATTGTGAACAAAATGTTAACGTTTTTCTAAAATATGACTTCAATTTATTACCGATTTTTATAAAACAAACGGTCATTTTGTTATTTATACATTGGTTAAATGTATAAAAAAATCTATAATGGTTAAATGTATAAAAAAATCTATAATGGTAAAATGTGCAAAAATTGAAGAACGTAATGACGATATATGAAGAAAAACACTTAAACAACAAAATTCGTAAGAGTAATGATAATTTAGTGATAAAATGTGAATTGAGTCAATAGTTTTAATTTACAAAATTTAACGATAGCATATAAAAAATATATTTACCATGTACAGTTGGAGGTGTTAAAATACTATTTTATATTAATGTAAGCAAGATAGACAATCCTTCACACCTGAAAGATAAAAAAAAAATGCGTAGCTCAACCTAAATTTAAAGTACCCTAAAACAGATGTGAGCCTAATTTTGGTTATTTGGGTACATCATAGAAATTATTATAATTTTCTATAAGGTAATTGTTTAATTGAATTCTTATATTTTTCAGAAGCAAAACATAGAAAAATTATATAATTTCTTAAACCACTTTTTACTAACTCTTTTGTCTGACATCAATAAATTAGTGGTTTGCCTTTGTTGTTTTCATTCAACCACATTTGAGAAAATTCCTAAGAATATGAATAGCTTTTCCGTTCTGTCGTTTTCATACCAATAAATTAAACCAAAGTGTCCGTTATTAGCACAAAAATAGGTACATCTAATACATGCTTTGTTTGAAAAACACTATGATGTCATACATACATACATTCCCTTTTCAAACATACATTATATATATAGAGAGAGACACACACACACTCACGTATATGAATCACCAAGGGAGAATTTGGTCATAGCAGAGACAACAAGGGATGAAAAACCTTATCAGAAGATCAGTCCCCATCGCCTACCATTAAAATAAATCCCACCAGTCAAAGGAAAGGCTAAATAGTGTTGTTCCAATGCTCAAGACCAGCACTGTCAAAATTCAGTTCCATTTCCACATCTTACACCAACCAATTTTTCATCCATGCCAAAGCATAGTGTTAGTTAAAAGACATTTGTTTCAGTCCTTTAAATGCACTTCCCTCTAAAGTAGTGGATATCCCACCAAACAATAGCACAACTGTCACTTGAGGGAATCAAATAATGTTATCTTCTGATACCCCAAATGAAAAAAAAAATGTTTTATTTCTTTGTGCTCTCTAATAAAATGTACATGTGTCAGTGAATGAACACCCTAGCCGAAAATTACTATCATCTACATATCTACGAATTAAAACTATGTGACAATATAACAAAGGATGCATAGACACGGCATGGCAGAACGTTCAAGTTGCCACCTGCTGTAATCGAGGCCAAGCAATTTCATCATCATTTGTATATCCCAGAGAAAGGAAGTCAGCACAATTCTTCCAACAACCATGGTTATATGGGTTTCTGAATCGCCCATCAGGTCCACGAAGATAATCATAGCGGGAAGAATTTGCTAGTTCATTTGTGGTCACATTTCGAGCAATCTGCATTACAATATACAAACACGAAAAACTTTCCAGTTATCTTAAAGGTGTTAGAGTAACAGAAAGTAAGAAGCTGAATATTAGAGATGTTTGTACACAACAATTATGATATGGAGTATGAGATAAGTTGCTCAACTGAAGGAATGATGAAAACTAATAAGAAAAAATACCATTAGCGTATATCCTTATGCTCTAGTTTGAGGAGTGTTATAATAATAGAACTAAGGAGATGATCCTATATAATCAGAAATATATAGATTATATATGTATTATTAGGAACTTTTTTATTTATTCCCGTATCATATATAATATTAGAGGATATCAAATCTCCTCTATTTATTATATTGATTTCTTTTTCTCAATATAAACAAAGCCCCCATGCTATGTCAAAAACAGACTGTTTCAGCTCAATGTTTCTCTCTTCCCTAGTTTAACAGAAGCAAGGCAGAGAAATATAGTCGTTTCTAGGAGAATTGAGCCTGTGGAGGTTTTTCTTATTATTTGTGGTAAGCTACCAGGTTTGATCAGAAAATATTGTCATTCTAACAAAAGGAGGTTATTTTGCCTTCTTGGAAGATGTTTATTAATATATATTTATAAATAATTCTTCCCAGTAATTTTCCCTAATATATTTGCACATACAGATCTAAATTATTTTTTGTTTCCCAGTAATTTTCCCTAATATATTTGCACATACAGATCTAAATTATTATTTGCGGAGAGGGAATAAGCAATCACCATGGAAGTCTGCGTTATTGTTAATGTTGTAGCTGCAATGAAAACAACTGCGTCCATCACCAAAAACACAACTAAACCTGGATGTTGTACTAACATAAAATGGATCCATGTTTCTCCTGCCAGTAATGTTGGTGTAGATGTCCAAATTCCTGACATAGAAAACAAGTGTTATATATTTCAAGTGAAAATATAAATTATGCAGTTTTAAGTATGTAGAATAGTGCATAAGAGTTCTTCAAGACATACTTTGAACTGCAACGGCAGCAGAAACGGAAGAAGTCAACGTTCCCAGACAGATTAAAATAAAGAAATCCCTTTTGTTCCTCTGCAAGATCCATACCAAGTATGAAAATAAAGCTTGAAGAATATAGACTGAGGAAAAGAAGAAAAACAGCTCTTGATTTGACCAGAAAGTTAAGAAGGACATCTTATTTCCAAATCAAATGTATTGATGAATGAAAGAATCTTGTTGATTTATCACATTGCCATATATTGTTATTAGAACTGAAAATAAAAGAAATTCATCATAAAAATGCACTTTTGATTTCGTGGGTAACAATTCAGATAGCACAAAACCCCCTACCTTCCCAACACAGTTAGATATCCATGGACAATGGTGATCGAACTGTTCCACACATCGCTTACAGGTAGGGCAATGCTTAGATCGTACAGGTCTTATTATCTGATGATACAATTTGAGAAACCCTGATAAGTGATAACTTATTCTGAGAATATAATAAAGTAAAACATAAATGCATGTGAAATGTCAAAATTAGACACTTTAAATGCTACAAAGAAAAAAATATACTACAAAGAATATCATGTAAACCTTGCAGGTAGGGCAAAGTTGAGACCAATTTCCTGTCCAAACAGAGGAACTATTCAGATCAATATTCAATAAAGGATCCTGCAAAATGTAAAACATAAAACTAAGATTTTACAACATAAAGAAAAGTAAATGAGCCTATATTAAAGCAAGGCATGATTCATATTAAACATATAATCATATTTTTCTAGCCAGTGCTCTAGTGAAATCTAAGGGAGTTGCATGAAGTCGAGTGTGTTCCCTCACATGCAACACAATTCAAGTGACACGTACATTGTCTGCTGAAATAAAACCAAGTAATTTCTATGAAACACATGATATCAAAGTTACAATAAATGTAGTATAATAGCAATAGCAATACGCATATGTTTATGTTCCCCACTTACTACCACGACGCCATTAATAAAAAAGGAGGACCCATGAAACGATAGTTTCCATTTATACAATCTGTTTTGCATGTACAAGTCTTTTCCTAAAAACATTCATCACTCAAAAGCAATATTGAATGAAACAAAAGCTACAAATGGACTGCATACCTCAGTATCACTTTGAGTACCCAAGTCTCCCAGCCGTTTTATATAACCAGGATCTTTGCTGCATAAGATTGAAGTAACATTAAATAAAGTAGTGTTGAATGAAATTTTAGAATTGAACTCCAAAATCTTATTTTCTTTTTTGAGAATTCAGTAGTCAGGACACGTTATCATGTTTAATAATACATATATAGCAAACATATATTTTGGTATCATGAATATGGACAGCAAATACAAGATAAAAAAAATAACACAATATATGACAACAAAACTGTAGAAGCATTTCCAAAATTCAGACCCGGTCAAAGTTATAAAAGAATTTATACTATCAATGAACATTTAGCGATTTTGCATTCAATAGAATTTCCATATTCTTATGTTCATTTTTTTCCATACTGACTCCTAATTTCCATCATTTCTTATGTTGCTAACCTGGTTTCAGTCAACATTGTCAAAATCGGTCCTCTCAAGTCATTGGCTCAATTCACTCGTATCAAGTATAGAATAAAATACATGAGTAGCATCACATGCTCACAATGGTGTGTGCTTGTTAGGAATCCGATAATAGGATCCTAATCGTATCTCTCGGTCACTATAAGGCACACTCACTCAACAGAAAGAATCAAATAATGGATATTTTATTCTGTGAAATGAATAAGGAGTAGTGCAAGATAATGCACTAGTAATTTAAGTTATTGAAAGCCAGTTCAAGACACCTCCAGCTGTTGAAGTTGAGTTGAGCGTGAATTCCAATAGGTTCCGAAAAAATAGTTCTCTTCCTTTGTCAACTACAATCAAGTTTATGAACTCTCTAACTCATCCAATTCAGGTGACATTGTTGAACAATGTGGTGGCTCTAATGGTGGATATGCTCGCGATGGTGGTAGTCATGGTGGATATGGAGATCGAGGTGGCAGTAATGGTGGCTGCCATGATGGTTCTCGAAGAGGTTGTACAAGACATTTTTGTGAACTTCCAAAATGAAATTTGCTTCAAGTATCGTCACATTGCCAATATTTGCTTTTATAGAACTAATGCAAATTATCAAGAACCCAAATTGAGATACTAATGCCAACTCAACTACTCCTAGTGTTATGCTTCCTAAGAATTCTTCACAAGGTGCCTCAAACTCTACATGAATCCCTAACTCAGGTGCATATTTCCATGTTACTAGTGAGCCTCAAAATTTACATCAATTAAGTCAATTTGATGGCCTAGACCACATTTTTATTGCAAATGGTCAAGGTTTGCATATTAATGGCTTTGTTTCTCCTCTCTTCTGTCTCCCATTAACTCAAATACTTCGATTAAACTAAACAATTCAAAAAAGGCAAGGTTAGGCTTCAAAAAAGGTGGCCTAAACAGACAAAAGCATTGTCTAGCTCGTTTGACCTGATAGCCCATACAGGCCAAGGTTGGGTTGGCCCACTAATCGGTTGGCACATGTTATAATAATTTTACTTCTATTTTAAGTTGCTTGTTTTAGGTATGTGCCATGTTGCTTTTAGGAAAAGAAAAAACTATTATTTTTCATCTTCCTCACATTGCAAGAGCACACCACACCTCTTTCTTGTTCCCCAATCTACTCCTTCCTCACAACATAGCATCCAGTCCTCCTCTTCTATTTCATCACATTCTTATCGCACCCTCCTCACCATCTTCAAGCCAAGTACCCCTGACTCCGTGCATGATATTTTTGGACTATAAGTTGCGTTTGTATTTATGTAACTGTTTTGTTGTTTGTTGTCTTTCTTGGTTGTTTGGCTTTGAGTTCAACTATTGGAAGTAAACATGTTTATATTCCCACAGCACTTATTGCTCATCACTGAGTACTTTGCTATGTCATCAGATGTCAATAGTCACCCTAAAAATCACTAAATGATGCAAGCCACAAATCAATAGCCTTAAAGGCATTACTCAATGTAACAAAATATTTACCACAGTTAGTTACCACTAGAGGGACGATTGTTATAGAAAGAAGTGAGGGAAACCAACAGAGGTGGGGATATCAAGTATTTTTGGAATTCATTGGAGGAGAATATTTCAGGTCCTTAAGGTATCTACTTCAGTTCATTTCTGTTCATTCTACATCATACAAGAATCAGATTGATCTTACAAGGATTTCAGGAGGGTTCCAATCAATAAACTCATATTTTTTTTCTTACAGTTTGTGATTTCATGGTAAATTGTAATAAGCAGACTGACAAACAGAAATGGTTATTCTACAATTCTTCTTCAGCGACTGTGTTCAACATGACTTGAACACAAGAAAATGAAACACTGGTCAATTTTTGGTCCTAAAGTCTCAGCTGAGTTCCTATAGAATTTTATTGGAGTATTCACAAGATGAGACAGGCATGCATCAGTAGAAGGCATCCAACATGACACAAATACAAAGAAAGTATATGTGTTTATATCAACACATCAAAAACCCAAACAGAAAGAATACATGAAAAGAAGATTACCTACCTACTACACCTATAAAACATAATCAGGGCAGCAGCTTCTAGGGAAAGTGCTGTCCATGCCCAAAGTCCAGCAGTAGCAGTAATCTTTCCAAGGTTAGGAGCTGGCATTAGTGGAAAAGATTCATTGAAGTTGAGTCACCACAAAAAGCTCAAGTAACAATTAATGAGTGCAAAAGTGTGGATGTTGCAAATTGGTGTACAAGTTGAGTACCAGCGATAACTGAGTTGATGAAGAGGATCAGGAGAAAGATCATAATACACAACAAGATGGGAGCATAACCAATATCTGTCACCACCCCACGGCAAAGTTTCCCTTTCCAGTTGTTGCTATGAGCCCGTTGTTGATTTGACTGCAAAAGTGTAACACTAATCAGTTACGAAGCCAATAACAGTATAACTGCATAAACAAAGTGCAACAAGTCACCGGTGGGGGTGCACTTTTAAGAAGTTAAATTTGATGGTTTAAGGTAACAGCATAGTTGCTCTCAAATTAATTTGTCGATTTCAAATATATAAAACATGCTCCCATCGTTCACAAAACTAACTTCAGATGTGTAAAGAAACTCAAAGTGCCACTATGGTTAAATGCTCTGTCAGTCAAGTGTATACACAAAAGTATTAAATAAGAAAAAAGAAAAAGGAATCATAGAACTTACAACCAAAAGAAAAAGGAACAAAAAATATAGAAGTCAACAAAATTGAGAATGCAGAAAGAGGGGTTCAAAACTTCAAATGTTGACATAAATGAGAGATAAATGCTGTCACATGAAGAGAAAAGAGATTTGGGGGCTTAAAGAAACACCAGATTGGGCTTTTGCTCATCTAGGCTCAACTCGCAAAGTTGTGGGTCTGCAACTCAAAAAGGGGTAAAAGCAACAAAAACCTTTTTTCTAAACCAGGTTGCAAAAGTCCAACATGGAACTTCCTGCCCAAATTAGCCGGGGAGGGCCGATCCCACATGTTTATCAGTTTTCTGGATGATCCCAATCTTATCCTACTAGGCAGCAATGTTGTTAACTTAAGATACAACTTGGGATGGGGATGAAAACATGTAACCAAGATGGTAAGATCTTACGTTAATTATATACATATGTAACATATATGCATAAAGAAACAACAAATATAAAAACAATAACCTCTTCTAAATTACAACATTAAGCAAACTTAAATCTGAAATTCATATTCATATAAAGTGGATTTTAAGCCTAACTCACCTATACTATAATTTGATCATATCTTTAGTTGATGTAGAATTTCTAACACACACTCGATCAACATCTCAAGCATGGGAATAGATATTTATGGATTGTCCAATAATGGCCCAATAAAGTAGAATAGGTTCTAATAGCATCTTAGAAAGTGGACTTTAAAACTATCTCAACCTACTTATACGCTATAATTTGATAATATCTTTAGTCGATATGGAATCTCCAACAGTAACCGCAGTAATATACATTCAGCAATAACTATAGTATATTATAATGATCATTAATAATAAAAGATAAAGAGAAACACTTAGGACCATTTTAAATGTCATAGTCTGATTCCAAGAATAATTATAATTATATATGATATGCTTAGGCCCATTTGTAACAAAATAAATACAGTTATCTCCAGTCCGAAAAAGGTAAATCAGAGAAGAGATAAGAGGACAGATGAACAGAAAAAGCAATTTGATTCAAAAACCAGCATAGGGAGAAACAAATCAGAGAAGCATGAGAAACAGTGGCAAAGTCTCACTTTATACAACTTTAGTTTGCAAAACAAAGTTTGCAAACAGAGGCCCAATCAGCAGTGGCCTAGGGCCTAGGCAGCAATAGCAGTGCAGGGTGAAGCTCCAACACACCAACTAAAGGAGAAGAAGCCTGCCAACAATAAGGGCAGGTCGGAAAGGAAATGGATGTGAAACAAAACTGGAATGAACTGATTTTAGGGTTTTCAAAATGGGTGTTTTGGCCCAGCTTCTAACTTGCTGGAGATCAATGATCCATGATTGCACATTGAAAATTGCAATCGTACTTGTGAACAATATAAGCAACAATTAGGCAAACAGAGGATGGGTGGCACATAGGATTACATGATTTCATAAGTGAAGTGTGACTTTATCCTGCTTGGACTCAAGCGTGGAATAGGAGAAGCAGCAGAAATCATACACAGGATTGGGCATTAACATTACCATTACTTCTACATGACTTACAAGTCTATAAGACTACTAAATGCATACTTTCAATATAACTTACAAAACATTCTTTTTTTAAGATTCAAAAGAACCTGAATATTAAAAAATAACTAGCACCCTGATCGGTATAGTGATTTGACTTAATGCTCATTGAATTAGTTGTATAAGCACTCGTGTATATTAAGAGGAAATCTGGATATATTGTTTTCATAAGCTGTCCTAGAATGCATATTAAAATAAGTTGTATCAGCATATCATAATCTATTTTCACAACTATTTAGATTTTGAATAGAGATATGACAATATAATCCTTACTTAGAAGGCTTAAGCCGTCTTCACTTACAATCCCAATTCTGTATACTTGAGACAGGCCCCAAAGTCCAAATAGTAAAATGAGATTAGAGTCTATCCTAGATTCATTATTGAGTCCTGCACATTTGTACATGCTCTAGATGTCTATTCCTACACATGCAGGGGTATTGTCATTGGGTAACCCACATTTGTCCATGATCTGGATGTCTAGTCTCAGGCATGTGGGGGTGTCATCCCAAAATCTATATCGACTAAAATATAGCCTCTACTAGTCCTTCATAGGCTAGGATGTCCTCGGCTTACCAGCTTTGTAGAATTAATCCTGAGCCCAAATTCTAAGAATAAGTCCTCTCAAATACTTATGCAAGCACTTATTAAAAGATAAATCCAAATAAATTACAAATAAACTCTAACAAAGGCACCCTAAATATTAAAACCACCTAATATCTAATAATTAGTAGGTGAGCTTTTAACAAAAAAAATGTCTCAACAATACTTAGTTGGAAAGTAATTCAATATTACCATAAATATTAGAGATTGTTATTCATGTTTAAACAATTATCACATTCTTTGTACATTAAACTATTCAAAATTTTGGATGTTACCTTCATGTAAAATAACCTCTTCTTTTTTCCCTTGATTGCTTTTCCATGTTTTAGAAAACACAGAAAATATTCTGAACAATTAATGGTGTCACTTGAGTTTAAAAAAACATAAAACAGGTTTGTTAATTAACTACAAAAAGCTATTCCAGTATTTTTACACAACAGCTTAAGAATTTGGAACAGTTGGCTAATGAAATGGTATTGAAGTCATCATCAGCATGCTATCTAGTTTTCCCCTAATTAATTTTAAAATAAAACTGTTAATTGCAGCACTTTCAAGCACCTAGCAAAACTAAATTTGAAAATGCTTATTAATTACTACAAGTCCCATCAAGAATGTTAGTAACATATTAGACAACCAACAGCCTCATTAATATAATGTTACGTACAAGGAAAGGAGCGACATGTCGATGACCTTTATCATATGCAAGTTGTACAGGGGTGTGTCCAGCATTGTCCTTCACCATCAATTCTTCCTTTGTGCCTGCATGTACAAGCACAGCGCACGCCTCTGCATGTCCTCTTAATGCAGCCCAGTGCAACGGTGTACAGCCTAAAACCAGTTTTATTGAGTATCATCACGAAAAAGAAAAAGATCAACACAACTATAACAAAATGAAAAAATCAACCTGTTAAGAAAGTATTACCAAAAAGATTTAATCTATTGTAATAATGAAAAATAGTAGTCAACTTCTATGACTTATTTGTCAAATGTCAAACAAAGTCTAAGATATCAACAAAAAAACTAAAATATATACCCCAAACAAAGTCTTGAAACTATAGGCGGGTCTCAAGCCTCTTAGATTTCAAATAGACTAGTCCAGCATCCAAACCCAATGAAACAGTAACATCAAGACCATGAAATCATTGTGTACATTGTATGCATAGTAATACATAATAATAATAATAATAATAATAATAATAATAATAATTAAAGCTTTTTCAATCTAATATAGTATTATTCATGAATCATGCAAACTTGTTTAGTACTCATTACCAAAAACATAATCACATATAACATGCAGTGCCCACCTAAGTGATGGCTAATCACAGCATATTATAGATTGACTTCAAGTATGTTTATGCTTATTATGAGAGTCTATGTTGAACTGTTTTTGAGCATACTTAAAACTAGAGAGACGAGATACCCCATGGTATAAGGAATACATAATTGGAGAACTTATAAAAATTGTATAGGAAATTAAGTTCTGACTAGCCCTACCATCTTTATCTTGTCTTCCTTGGCATGCATCTCTAAATAGAAGCAATCTGATTGTGTCAGCAAATCCCTTATATGCGGCCCTGGACAAGAGAATTAAGAAGTAAAAAAAAAAACGAAGGAAAAAACTCAACTTCTTCGATGGATTTGCTGAATATGCAACCATAATTATTAGAAAAAATCAAATCATTTAGGGTGAGCTTCAACAAATTTGACACAACACATTACATACCTAAGGTACTTCAAAACTCTTCAAAGTGCAAGGAAACATTTCATAGGTCAAAATACTCCATAAAAATAATTAGTTTACAGGAAAATATACAGTTTATCCCAAAGCATAATCTGTGCATTATGTAGAATTTAACCAATTTTATGAGTGCATTAAAAGCAAAAGAAAGATGCAAATTTTGGACCATGACATTGACGACCAAGTCATTGTCAAAATACGGTTTCTTCATTGTACATAGCAATCAAAAAGCTTCAAGGCGTACCAGTGAAGAGGACTCCTTCCATCATTATCAGGCACATCAAAATCGGTATGGTACTTTACTACAATGTGATTTAAGAAAGATGTCTGACCATATTGTGCAGCAACATGAACTGCCTGCAGAAACCATTTAATGATGAAAATAGTGCAACAGTAGAAACATTTAAACAGGTAGTAGGCAGAATAAGTCCAGGGTTTTCCTTATACAGGAAGAGGTGCCAATTAATCTCACACAGTAACCCATGGGCTTACCTATTATGTACCGGTCTACCAATAGAGTTTATGGACAGCAATTATTAGACGATAATTAAAATATAGATAGCTTTTAGTAATCATTAAAAGCAACTTTTTAATAATTGATTTTATTCTTATTGGCAAAATATAAGTCACAATTTCATAGACTAAACTCGGCTTTATTTTCTTTACCTAAACATATATTGTTTAATAACTAAAACACCAAAGCTTATGTTTTAAAAAAAATTATAAATTCAATCAATTAATTGGGTGAAATACTGATACTTAGAAATTCGAATATGAAATAATAAAGTATAAAATTCTTTATAGAGTTGCTATTCAGTCCTTTAGATTTGGATATGGAAAGTTAACATTAGAATACAGAGACCGAGAGTTGAAAAAAGGTCAATAATTCAAATTAGGAGATGAATTTGGATGCAATAATTTAAAATGTTAAAATACCCAATCCACGCCTCCCAGATTACTGAAAACATGTAAATTCTGCTGAAACTATTCATTGATACAAATATTGACAACTATGCAAGAGTACACCACCAAGGGAAGACAATACCCGGTATCCATTTATGTCAGCAGCTCCAATCTGAGCACCATTCTCCACAAGCACATCAGCAGCCGCAGTTGAACCACGAACTGCTGCCCAATGCAATGCTGTTTGTTGCATGCTGTCTTTAGCATTCACATCCGCTCCATGCTTCATAACAAGTACAGTTCAAATTAAAACACGCTCAACTGAAATCACTTCATAAACTAACTTCACTGAGTGTTCTGAAAACTATTAATTTCTTGAACGACACATAACCACTCTAAGAAGAAAAATCGAAACTTGCTGCATATGAAGCCGAAACCAACTTAAATTCAGAAAGTAAAAAAGAAACGCCCAATTTTCCATTCAAATAAAATAAGGGGAATACTATCGAATGGTACCTGAATGAGATAGTGCGCAATGTCATGAAAGTTGTTAAGCGAGGCCCATTGAAGAGCGTAATAGCCACTAACATCGGGAACCGAGACGGAGGCACCGTGTTGTTCGACGAAGGTTCTCAGTTTGTTGAAGTCGCCGTGAGCAGAGGCGGTGAAGACGTCGAGGATAAGAGGCTGATCATTGGGTTTGGAGACCGACGATGATGATGATACCACCTCGATCTCCGAGGAAGCCATGGATAGGGTGAAGGAAATTGACTGTTAGGGTTGGAAAAGGTGAAGAATAAATGGGTTAATAGGTTGTAATTGAGAAAGAGAGAACGAATGAATTCGTGTTCCTCCCTCCCTCTCTTCGTCTTTTTCTTCTATTTCCTGATTCTTCAACATTAACAATAGTCCCTTACTATACACGACAACAAAAGAAGATGTCTCTTTCTCGTTTATTTTTATTTTTAAAATTATAATACATAAGTATTAACTTTTTAAAGGCTAAAATATTATTTTTGTGCTTTCTTTCTACTATTTCATTTTGATCTTTTTTATTTTAAAATTCTTAATTTGGACTTTACTTCACAACATTATACCGTCTATGCTATCCTCGGTCGCTCTAATAATATACTCATTTATTAGTTTTTTTCCTACAAAGTATTTTAGTCTTTTGGGTTTCTCAAATATCAAATTTTTATATTGCACTATCTCCCTAAAAAGTATTTAAGTCTTTTTGGTTTCTCAAATATCAAATTTTTATATTTCACTATCTCCTATATAATATTTTTGTTAGTTTTTTTCTTATGTGATTAATGGATTGTCATATAGGTTTCATGTGATTACAGTTATACTTCTTTATAACTTCAATCATTTAATTAAGTTTTCATGTGATTACGGTTATACAATTATACACTGTATATAATTCTTTGTACACTCCATGGCCATAGGCTTTGGTTGGACTTAATTTACTTTAGTAAAGTTGGAAGCTTTATTTACGAACAAGTTTATGTGGAAATTGTTTTTGTTTTTTTATCTTTTAAGTTTTGATTTGGTACAAAGACTTGGTTATTATTGGGATCCATCTTCCTATCAGTGTTATTTTATTCAGGTTTTTGAAGGTAGGGGTGACAAAAAGAAATAAATCTTATGGACTAGTTCGACAATCCAACCAAAAAGAATGGATTGCAATGACTTCTTTAAGGGTGTTGCCCCCTCCACCACCACCTTTGCTCCTTCCACCTCCCCAACTTTCAATAAAAAAATTTAATTATAAAGTTAACCTCTTTTACTTTTTAATCCTATTTATTACTGAAACCCTGAATTTTTATTCATACTCACTCACTTATTTTCAGTGCACAGACTCATCCCCTTGCAAGTCTCAATTTCTTTTCCCATCTTAAATTTCTCTCTTTTCTCTCAGATATGTTCTCATCCCCTCCAACTCTCAAATTTGTTCTCACCCCCTCCAACTCTCACATCCGTTATTTCTTTTCCATATCCGTTCGTTTGTTTCCTTTCTCCATTTCCCTTTGGGTTTCATGGTGCGGCGGTGAGGGGGTGTTTGCGGTGGTCATTCGGCGGTGCAGCAGTACGGCGGTGTGTGCGGTGGTCAGTGGTGCTTTGCGACTTGGGTTTAGTTTGTTCTTTGCTTCATTTGCATGATAGAATATAAATTTTTTTGTATATGTATTCAATATACTGTCTTTGTTGTGGTTGGTTCTGCTGGGTTTTCTCTGTGTGCTTTGTGATTTCTGAAACATTGTCTCTTAGACCCTTCAAAATTTTGGATACATGTTGCGCGGTGGGAGTGCACGAGTTCAATGACTCAGCGAGTTTGATGAGGTAAATGTACCTGGAGCTCGACGATTTGGTTCGGATGTGTTTGGCTCGAGGGCTGTTGGGATTAACCCAAACGCGTCTTTTGGATAAAGACGAGGATTTTGTATCTAGGTCGCGAGAAACAGCTTCTTGGTGTGGCGCGTGGTTGTTAGGGTGGTGGAGAAAGGCTTTGAAGAGAAGCGTGAAGCGTTCGTAGGTGACATTTGAAAATAGAAAACTGTGCAGAGAAAATGAAGAAGAAGAAGAGAATGAAGAGGGAAAAGATTGATGATTATGGAAAAGAAAAGAGTGAGAGATGCAAAAATGTGAAGTCATTCTTCTTGGTTATTCAGATACAGAGAAGTGTTTACACGAATGTCATGGCCTGTCAACAATGGATGTATCTTTTGCGCGCTTGGAGAGTTAGCAGGGATGAGAATCAAATATATTACTGTGGATATGAGCATCCGTCAGCGGATGTCAACATTTGTTTAAGGTAAAACGGATGTCGACATCTATTTCACCTTTAAACGGATGTTGACATCCGCTGACGGATGCTCATATCCGTTTAAGGGTTTCCACGTTAATTTAGGGTTGATTACGTAACTTGACGTAGTGCACCTTCATCCCTTTGAATTCAAGCACCACCAAGACTGAACTTTGGCACCGCTGGAACAATTCCTTCCACCACCACTTGCAACTCTCACTCACCAGACTCTCACACCACAATGAAAGAAAGAGAGGAGAAAGAATTCACACAATGAAACAGTAACAATGAAAGCACGAAGTAGGACGTAAAAGAGGATGAAGAGGTTGTGTGCCCGTGCATGCGCGTAGAGGATTGCAGTGTGTAGAAATTATAAAATATTAACCCTAAAAGTAATATTTTACTCAAGGATAAAATAGGAATATAGAGATGAAGTGAGGGGTAAAAGAAGAAGGGGGAGGTGGAGGAAGCAAGGGGTGGTGGTGGAGGGAACAACACTCCTTCTTTAATTCGAGAGTTTGGCACAAGTCGTATATTCAATCTGATATCGTTAAAAAACTAAATATAAGGAACTCATCATCACCATGCTTGGAAGGTCAATATGAAAGCTTGACATCATTATAAAAAAAAGAACTCGTCCAATCTAGTATAGCAAGTTAGTCTGCCTAACCCAGCAGTTATATTTGAATCTACTTTCAGCATTTGTTTAAGGATTTTGAATATGTATATAAGTGGTCTGTTAAAAAAAATGTTAAAGGAATTGTATATATGTTTTTGTAATTGTATATATATATTTTTGTGTTGAATGAATAGGTGATGAATAAATATGAATTTTCTTTTAAGTAAAAAGTTATTTTTTTCTTTTTAAAAATGTATGCTTTTTATTTAGTAAATATGTCATATATTAGGTTTAAGTTTGATTGTATATCACGTTTAGAATCCATTTAGTAATAGGTTTGTGAATTAAGAAATGTATTACAGGTCTATTTTTTACGAGTAAAATAATATTTAAAAAAATTATGCCATTAGGGAAATAATATTATTATAAAAAGTTCTAATTAATTAAATTGTAATTTTAAATTTCTATTTGCCATTATGCGAAAATAATATTTATTACAAAAGGAGTGTTATTGACAAGAATTATTATCATACTTAGTGCAGAGCACGCTAGACAATCTCATGACATTATTCAAATGGGATTTCAAGCATTCATTTTTGTTTAATTTTGATTATTACTTTTTTTAATCAAAACTTATCTAGTTTTTTAATTGATGATTGTAAAATGTTTTTTCAATTGATTTCAACTCCGATTATTTTCGATTGATGTCAATCACATATTTAAGTTGACATGAATTCAAGCTATTTTATGACATTGCTAATTTGAATTTTCTTTTGATGACTTTATGATTGATGTCAATTGAAAAATCCTTCAAATAACATTGGTGAAATAAATGTCATTAATATTACAAAATGTTTGCTTTAATATTAAAAAAATCATAATTATTATAAAGAATAACATCATATTATTGATAAAAAAAATCTAATAACCATAAATATCTACATAATGATAACTACGACAAATTTCAATTAAAAAAAATATCGTTCAGATTTATAAAAAAAAGAATTTACAAGCTAAGAAAACTTCAACTAATAATAGTGCTCCACAAAACAAATTCTTCCAATATAAATAGAAAAAAATAAATTCGATTAATATCAATAAAAAAAACCTGATTTTTATCAACCAAAAAATAGTGCTTCCAAAATTAATCAATAGAATCCTAATTAATATTAATGAAGAATTTTTTTTATTGTCCAAATAATACTAACTTTATTTGATATTAATTGAATAATATTCTTATTGTAACATCTCAAAAATATAGCATAATACTATATCATAGATTATCATTATAGTTATCCAAAAATAATCATAAAACTAAAAACACTTTACAGAGTACCACAAGTTTGATACAAAATATAGACATAAACCGAACAGTTATACAACACCCTGTATAAACCGATTGGTTTACAAAAGATAATCTAAGTCTATTGACCGATCGGTCCAATCTAAAACTATATACAACTGATGACCGAGCGGTCCTAACCTACGCAGCAGGATCCTTGCCTCCCAATGTTTGCTCCACCGAACACTCATCGCCTTCTGCTCACATGCACATGATGATCATTGCAAAAAAAAGGTAACCGGACGAACAATACAAGACAAAACAAGAAAGTAGGGTAAGCTAATGTTATTTAATTATAAAACACATTTAAATATTTCATACAAGTTCAAACAATGTGATACTGAACGTTACCTCGTGCCAACATCGAATACAAGCAATCATATACAAAATAAACATCATAATTCATATATAGACCAAACACTATTACTTGACCATCCGGATTGTATGAATATGTAGCTACAGTCGTCCTTGCACTTGTGGTAGTGTAACAACTGATATCAATCAAGCTACTACCCAAGGTTAATCCCATAATACCTTCCTCGGCATCCTGAGGTGGTAGGACCTCCTGTTATTCTCACAAATGAAATCTCTCTCTCTCTCTATGTGAGAATGATACTCAGAATTTCAGGATGAACGCCAGCTTAACATATCCATATTCGTACTTTACAATTCAATAACCATCTACGAGACATTCCGCCTTGGAATTCTCTTCCACGGTATTTGAACATCAAAATTCTCATATTTAACATAAACAGTCATTCATCAGTTATATTTTCATTCATAAAACAAAGAGTAAACCTGTAAGCGTTGGAAACCGAACATCTTCACACTACCCAATCGAGAGGACCGAACACTATAGAAAACCACCTACTAGGAACTTAGCCTAAACCCAAAAGAGCTTAAACCGAACACTCATAACTCAAATCGAACTCTTAAAATCTTAGACCGAATGCTTATACTAGACCGAGTACTTAGAGCGTACTAGATACTCTATCCAGACCAAACACTAGTTTAATATCGAAAAAATGTGATTAAACCGAACGGTCATAAATAGATAACACCTCTAATAGACCAAACCCAATTAATGACTGAGTACGAGACACAGCCGAACGATCAACATTAACCGTTCGGTGTTATGCATAATATTTGCCAAACTTCTGAAAAATTCTGAATAACACTTCTTAGACCAAAACCAGATATTTTTCTTAATTTCTAAAGTTCCAAACTTGATTCCTAAGTTATTTTAAACATATTCCACCGAACCTATTTCATACTGACTCCAACTCACATTTTCACATACTCTCTTTCCCAAATCAGAAATGACCGAACGTTCTACAACAGGAAATTCCAACCAGTTCACAGGTCTCGGTCAAACTCAAAATTTGAATACAATTCAATCAAACATACCATTGTTCACACATGCAAGCGTTCAAACATAAATTAAACACATAAAAACATAATTAAATTACTAGCTTCCCTTACCTCGAATAAACCAGACACTTCTTAAGCTTCCACCGTTTGGACTAACCAACAAATAACTTCTAAGGCAAGCTACTAATTACAACCGATCAAAATTTCGATTGATCCAACCAGTTCCATACACCTCAATTCCACTTTTCTCTGCTGACACTTATTAACATAAGTGAAAGTAACATTACTCGACATAAATTGAAAAAAAAACATGTCTAACATTAAACAAAAAACAAAGTTATTGTTAATTGAAAAAATATTAAATATTATTCATTAAAAATATTAAATAATATTCATTGAAAGAATATTAAATAATATACAATTCTCATAAAAAGAACTCTATCAAAAAAAGAAGCAGAAAATCCCCTTGAATTCAAGGACTATAGATCATAAAATTAAGGATCACTTTATAATTTCAAGTCACAAGGATCCTGGAACTTAGATTACAACTACAACTTAAACATGAACACAACGAACGACATTCTCGATTGTGGATGACAAAACAAAATTCTGGTTTAGTCTATAATACCATCTTCACAGATGCAGTTTAATGCAAAAAATAAAAAAAGAATCACGCAAACTTCGAATTCATCAACTATTACCAATCTTTTCCACGTTCAAATATGAAACTGTGAAGAAAATCATTTTGCCCGCACTGTACAAATAACAGAGGCAGCAGAATTCTAGTTCCTGCTTAATAAATTTCAAGTCGAACAACAGAAGGAATCAGATTCAGCAAACAAGAAGAACACAAACAAACTTTAGTTAAAAAAAATTAAAATGGGTCTGAAAAGGTATCCCAGGTATTGTTTTTAACGAAGAATAAGGTAGTTTAGTTTTGTGCAAGCAATTGAACCAAGAAGAAGAGCTTATGACAGATAGATGTATGTACATGTTGCTGTTTCTGTGAATAAAGGGTACTTACAAGCTGATACGAATTTACATGAAATGAAACAAGGAAAGAGAAAAGAGCAACGGAAGCAATAAAAGTTTAAGGAATAGGACTAGCAGCTACAGAGTTGAAGGGCTTCTTCGAACCTCTTTTCTACAGCAGAAGGATGAAACATGCAATACTTTTGAGTTTGAATGATGTTTTTCTCTGATCCTGGTTGGGCTAAAGGGTTGTGTTTGACAACCCATTTGAGTACAGAGTCTTTCAACGTAGAAAAAGTTGTGGTTGTGAGAGATGACGATGATGATGATGGGGCATGTGGGTTGCCATTGTGGGAGAGCATGAGCATTGCAGCAGTAGGTGCCATAGATTTAGATAAAAGTGAAACAGTTAAATTTGAAATGAAGCCTAATTGGGTTAAAGTTGTGAACTTGGTATTTATTTATAGAGTGATTGGTGAGAGGATCTGTGGGCGAATCTTATCGTTTAGGAAAGGGTGCAAATGCTGGGGGTTTAAAACCATGGAAGATCAAAACCATTGACTGGTTTTGGAAACTTTCCCATTGAAAGAATGCAAAAGAAACAGGAACAGAGGAAGCTATGTAAAAACCCTTATCAGTATCCACCAATAACAATAATTCCCATTGTTTATATATGTAGTAATTCAAGGTTCACTTTCAGAACTGGATTCCAAAAAAGCTAAATTTAAATCTGGATGGAGGCTGGCCAACCAGGTACGGTTTATATATATTTTTTTCTTATTTCGTTTAAATAAAAGGAAAAAAAAAGAAAAACTAGAAAACGTAAAATAGAAACAAAAAATTTAGAAAGAGATAATTTAAAATATAAAGTTTAAAATATTAATGGAATATATGTGTGTATGCATCTGAAGCGTGTGTATTGTGTGTGTGCGTGTGTAGTGTGTATGCGTGTTGTTAGAAATAGATAAAAAACAATGAAGAAAGAGTGATCACATCATATATGCAAGTCATAATTATGTAAACATAAAAGATATTACTGAATTATAATTATGCGTACAGTTGTCCAAAATCTAAATTGATCATAAATTGTTTAGATACTTAGACAATTAAAAATAAAGCAAGAAAATAACTGAAAACATAAAAGTCTCACGACATAGAAACTAACACCACAAGATGCTAAAAACATAGAAATGAAAACATATAAACTAATCAAAATCTTATGTTTCCCCTTTTCTCTTTTTAGTCCTCTTTTTATTCTACATCTTCCTCTATCTCTTCATCTTTACCAAGGTCTTGATTTCTCATTTGCATTTAGAGAACAATAATCTCCTAGTTCAAAGTGTCAAATATGGTCAAATAAGTTGAATGATTAGCAATCAAAATCTGCAACTGCTTCAACATGTGTTTCTCAAAATTGTTCTTTGGGTAGACAATAGGGGCAATAGTAGACATGTTCACATTGAGAGGGTCTACATCTTCTCCTTCATCGGCCTGGTGTTCATCCTTAAAAGCCCAGCCAATTTCACTCTTCCTCAGGCCCATATGGTGTAACGTTGATTTAGCAATCATGTTTGACCTATTGTATCCCTTGTCACCTTATCCACCATATCAACAATGACATTCAAAGACTTTTGATAGAAACACGACATAGGACAGGCTAGCCATTAGAAGTTGAGTTACCTTGATCATATTATCACCAACAACATATGTCTAATTGTGAATTTTCGCTTTCAAGGCATGAATCAAACAAATGTCTTCATTGATAAGTTGAGCATGATTGCTCCCCCTGGGGAGAATAATCCATGCCAATACGAATGCACGCAGTCTATCATCTCTCTTCATACCCTCAACACGATTTAATGTGTAATCACAAGGCTCATCAAGATATATGAGGCAAGCCTTGTAGATAACAAGTTTGTTTAACCCAAGAATACCAAGGTGGGACCAATCACCTTAATAAGGTTAGGATACCAATCACCTGTCATTTGTACAAATGTAGTCAATCCCTGATATGCTAGCTAGTCTTGGAATACAAATCCTTCATTGCGAAAATAGTTGAGATCGAGATACTTGTGAGGCACGATGTTGTGGATCCTCAAAAAACAAATGAAGTTTGTTTGGGCCTCCTCATCATTTATCCATCCTTTTGGATCAGTAGACCTCATTTTCTTTGCAACTCTTTTCATTCTCTTTGGACGTGAGGATCAAGCCATTTGAGTTTGAACAAATAAACATGGATTAGGGTTTGAGAAATTGGAAAAGAGGGGTAGAAACTAATACCAAAGAAACTGATTTCTAGGGTTTTCGTTTGAGAATGGAAGTTATGAGAAGGAGGAAACTGATTTTAGAGGTTGAAGGGAGTTGCCAATTTTGAAGATTTAGGAGAAAAATTCCCTTGATTCTTAGGGTTTGGTAAACTAGAATGGGAGTAGCAAGGATCGATTAAATTGTCTACTTAATGGATTAAGGTGCAAAGTGAACCCTAGTGGCATAATGTTTCAGAGAAATTGATATTGTTTTAACCAATTAAAGTTTTAATCTAATTGATTAAAACAAAAAGAATACCTTAATCGATTAAGATTTTACTCTAATAGATTAAAACAGAAAGAAACCCTTAATAAATTAGGATTTTATCTAATCGATTAATACTGACAGACTTCATTTTCTAAGAGATTTAATATACTTTACTTTAATCTATGCTGCAGAGTTAATTTTATGTATTATTGAGACGTTTCTAGCTCCTAAGATTTACAACCAAATTCTGGAATGTTCAATTCATTTCAAATTGTATAGAACTTTCCTTTGATAGTGATTTTGTGAGAATATCAGCCCATTGATGTAATGTGTCAACAAATTCAATTTTACATTCTTCTTTAGCAACATGATATCTTATGAAATGGTATCTTATCTTTATATGCTTGGTTTTGGAATGTACGATTGGATTTTTGGTGAGATTTATGGCACTGGTGTTATCACACCTAAGAAGGATTTTATCTAAATGAATTCCATAATCCTCTAATTGACTCTTAATCCAGAGTGATTGAGCACAACAACTCCCAAATACAATATTCTAAGCTTCTGTGATGGATAAAGCCACACAAGCTTGCTTTTTTGAGTGTCAAGTGATTAGTTAACATCCTAGCAAATGACAAATACCACTAGTACTTTTCTTATCAAGCTTAAACCCCCTAAAGTTAGAATCACCATACCTGTTAGTGAGATGTTTGCACCTTTTGGGTACCATAAGCTTATTGCCTTAGTCCCTTTCAAGTACTTCATTATTCTTTTTACAGCTGTTAAGTGAGACTCTTTAGGAAAAGATTGAAACCTAGCACAAACATATACACTGTGCATAATGTCAAGGCGACTGACAGTTAAGTAGAGCAAGGATCCAATCATATCTTTATATAGTTTATGTTCCACACACTTACCTGCTTCATCCTTGTCCAAATAGCATTTTTTAGAATTTTAGTGCAGTACTTGGATTGATGGATGAATATTCCCGTAGAGCATTATTTCACTTGTAATTTAAGGAAAAAATTTAACTCCCCCATCATGGATATTTCAAAGTCCTCCTACATACACTTAGAAAATTCTTGGCACAAGTAAGGGTTAGTAGAACTAAAGATAATATCATCTACATAGATTTGTAGGAATAACGGTTTATTTCCAGATTTTTGATGAAAAGTGTAAAATCAACTTTACCCCTTTGAGAGCTATTCTTAAGTAGAAATTCACTTAACCTTTCATAGCATGAGTGAGGGGCTTGTTTTAGCCCATAATGTGCTTTCTTTACCTTGAAGATATGGTTAGGAAGCTCAAAGTCGTGGAAATCAGAGGGTTGTTATACAAAGACCTCTTATTTGAAATATCCATTTAAGAATGCACTTTTCACCTCAATTTGGAACAATTTAAAGTTAAGCATTGATGCAATAGCTAGTAGGATTCAAATAACTTCATGCCTAACAACTGGTGCATATGTTTCATCATAGTCAATTCCTTCTTCTTAATTATATCTTTAGCCACAAGTCTTGCCTTATTCTTTACAATAGCTCCAGAATCATCCATCTTGTTTATAAACACTCATTTAGTTCTAATTACCTGATGGGCATTGCTTCTTGGAACAAGCTCCCAAACATTATTTCTTTTGAACTGATTGAGTTCCTCTTGCATTGCTAGGTACCAATTTTCATCCTATAATGCTTCAGTTACACTTTTTGGTTCCACTTGTTACATAAATGCTACATTCATGTAGAATTGTCCAAGTTGTCTTCTTTTGGATACCTCTTTGGAAACATCTCCTATCACATTCTCTAATAACATATCCCTTGGTATTGTCCAGTCCTTAGGAAGATCATTTTCTTATTCTTTTTCAGACTTGTCCGATGTATGTTCTTCTTGTACCTCCTCCACGTCTCTTGTTACATCTATACCTGTTTCATTTACATCTAAACTTTCTCTTGGATGAAGAGTGTTAGTTAAAATATCAAGACATTTATCAAAAGCAACATGAGCATATTCTTCTACAGTTAAAGTACGTTTATTGTATATTCGACTGAGTTTTCTTATTAAAGAATAACCCAGAAAAGTTCCTTCATCTGCTTTAGAATCAAACTTACCAATATTGCTTTTACCATTATTTAACACAAAACATTTTCAACCAAATAGTCTTAAGTGTGTTATGTTTGGTTTTCTTCCTTTAAACAATTCATATGGAGTGAGTTTTAATATTGGTCTCATAAGGGTTCTATTTAGCACATAACATGATGTACTAGCAACATCAGCCCAAAAATATTTAGGTAGTGATTTTTCATTGAGCATGGTTATAACTAATTCTTCTAGGGACATATTCTTTCTTTCAACTACAAAATTTTGTTGTGGTGTTCTAGGTGCAGATAAATTATGTGAAATGTCACGGTCTTCACAAAAGATCTCAAAGTTTTCATTTTGGAATTTCCTCCCATGGTCACTTATAATATACTTTATTCTAAGCTCCTTCTCATTTTGAATTATGGAATCAAACTTCTTAAAGACCTTTAAAGTGTCACTCTTACATGCAATGAAAAATGTGCATGTGAATTTAGAGTAGTCATAAAAAAAAACAAATTCATAGTAGTTTCCTCCTAGACTTTTTATTTTTGATGGACCAAATAGATTCATGTGGATTAACTCTAGTGGTATAGAAGTTGATATAACTTGTTTAGGTTTAAAAGATGTTTTTATCTATTTTCCTTTTTGACATGCATCACACAACCTATCAGGTTCAAATTTAATTTTATGCAAACCTAGCATAAGACCCTTTGTCACAAGTTTGTTTAGGTGAGACATATGTATATGTGCAAGCCTCTTGTGCCATAGCCATGATTCATCTTGTTTTGCTAGCAAGCACACAACAAACTCAAAAGAGGCATTATCAAAATTAACCATGTAAATGTTGTGATATCTTTTACCTACCAATACTAGTTTATTAGACGATGCACAACAAATTAAAAAGTGATTTGCCTCAAAGGTGACTTTTAAACCCTTTTCAGATAGTTGGGTAATGCTTAACAGGTTATGTTCAAGACCTTCAACTAACAACACATTTTCAATTGTGAAAGAGGAGGAAGTCTTTACTTAACCAGTGCCTAGAATTTTACCTTTGTTGTTGTCTCCGTAGGTGACATGCCTACTAGTTTTGTAGGATATACAACCGAACTTCCTTGCATCTCTAGTTATGTGTCTTGAACAACTGCTATCAACATACCACATTGACTCTTTTCCCTTTTTATTGTCCTGCATCACAAATTAGAGGTTGGTGGCAGGTACCCAATTAAATTTAGGTCCTTTTATGTTAGGAGGTTTCAATGGTTCCTTAGGAATCCATTTGTATTTACCTTTAGGAACACTAACATTCCTATAATAGTAAGAATTTGATGCATGACCAAAATGAATGCAATAGAAACGTGCAATTGATGATGGTTTACTAATATCAACAAATTTTCTAACTTTCATTTTGCTAGACACTCTCAAATTAGTGAGTCCCAGGGGTTTGTAGCATTACATGTCCTTATATTTTATGTTTTGAGTCATAATGGGAAAAATGAGATTCTTGTTTTGTTAATTATTGGATTAAGCTAAAATTTTGACAGTTGATTCTAGACACATGATTCTTCACTTTAACATTGTGATCTTTGATTTAAGGTTTGTGTATAAAGTGATGCATCTTGTAGTTTTGATGTATTTAATGAAAACACGGTAATTTAATGTTATGCTAGTGTAATAGAAAATAAATGGTGAATTATTAACATGTAATTTGAAATAAACAATAGGTGAGTCATGCAGTGAGATGAGTTTGGATTGAGATAAAATACATATGTATGACATGGTGTGATGATTTAAGATTTATGAGAATGTGATGAATAAGTCATGTGTGATATATTGTGTTCTGCTATTTTTCTCATGATTGTGCTTTCTATCTTTATAATGTTATTATAAATTAAGATGTATATGAATGTAATGATAAAATAGTTATTCCTAGGGAGAGAGTTCTACCATGAATTGATTTAGTGTGAGGTGTATTGACAATGAAGGCAAAGATGAGATCACCCTAACTCTGCTAGTAATTGGAGTCATGTAGATGACAATAACTAGAGTCGATGGAGGTTTATATAGAGAGTATCGATAGTAGTCAAACTTAGGAGAGATATTGAATTACCTTGTCATTCTTTATGGATCAGAAGAGGTCCGAACATGTTATAGTTATAACTCCTGAATGATAATAGTGATTGAGCATATACAGGTGCAAAATCTCATAGCCCTAGTCAATACACCAATCCTTTGGAGGTTGTATTTATTGTTATTAATATATGTTGTATTATGTGAGCCTTGTTGCTGATTATTGATTGTATGATTTTTGAAACCTATGTAGTTATTTTATGAATTTATAATATATCATTTTCTTATTTAAAGCTTATAAGTTTTAAATTACCTTTAGTTATTTGTTTGTGGTTTATCCGCTTGCAATGCTTGTATATTATACATGAGTAAATGAATCTGTAGGTAGAATGGTTGAGAAGCAATGAAATTACTAATGGCCCATTTGAGTATAATCGTTTGTGTAGGTATATATATTTTGTGTATCTAACTCCTCATGAAAAAAGTTATATATTTTGAAAATTTTCTTGAGTTTAAAAGAGGATTATAAATACATATTATATCTTTACCTTTTATTTATAAATTAATATCTAAATTGAATTATCCAATTTTTAGTGTTTATCTACTAAATTTTTACTCACAACACAAAATCAAATAACCAAATTTAGTGTTGTCAAAATAGGTTACCCGGTCCGAACCGACCCGACCCATCACGGGTTGACCATTTAGTGAGTCAACCTAACCCAACTTACTAATTCATTTAATTATAAGTTTTTTTAAATTAAAAAAAAATTACAATATTTTTGTAATTCAAATTTAAATAAATTTTACTCTAAGATGATGTTAAACTCGTAAGACAATTCAAAATAAAAAAAGTAACATAATAACTCAAATGTAATCTAAAAGCAAACTCAAAATACCAATAAATAAGTTTATAATATTGATAATTTTTGTGTCAATTATCCATTTATAAAATTAAAGTCTTGAATGGATATATTTATAAATTTGGCTTAATACCACTGTTGGTCCCAATTTTTGTCAGCTTTATTCGAAATGGTCCTAATTTTTTGTACGCTAAATGTAGTCCTAAAGATCGTAATTTGTGTTCAATTTAGTCCTTTTTGCAAACTTCGTTTAAATAATTAACGACCAAATGTCTAGCTCTACAATCAGTTAATGACATGTCATTTAACTGCTGACATGGACAACACCTCACCACCATCAAACCCCACCCGACCCGCTGCTGTGAAGCCCAAATACGCCACCACTCTCCCTTCATTGCGGAGCGCCGTTGGACATTACCTCACCACCATCAACACCCACCTGCAAAGAGGAACCCAGAAACGCGACCCAACAGCAACAGTGATAAGCCACTTCTTCTTAGCGCCTACCTTGCCACCAATGCCTCAAGTCGCCGCCACCATCAACACCGCAAGACCTTAGTGCCGCCACCACCATGCGAACCCTAAAATTACAGAGTCGCAATCTCCTTCGCGAAACTAGTTTAAAACCTGCACACAAAATTGCGACCACGTGAGAAGCATCAACATCGCGCCTCCAATCATCGTGCATCAAAACATCTTCGTCTTTTCCGTTCAATCACAACCATTTCGCGACACCATGTGCAGCCGCAAGGATCACCGTCATCAACCTCTCCACCATCTAGCCAGCCACAACACCACCAAGCTTCTTCACATACCTGCAAATCCATCCCTAATTTGCACTGCAAGGAAGAAGAGAGAAGAGGGGCATGAGATCCCTTTCCCCAATCTAAAACCCTAATTTTGGGTGGGTAAGGGGCTGACACGTGGGAAGGCCTTATTGGCCACATCCACCTCACTACGCCTTAAATTGTCCACTCCAACAATTAAATGACATGTCATTCACTGATTGCGCAACTGGACATCTGGTCGTTAACTATTTAAACGACATTTGCAAAAAGGACTAAATTGAACACAAATTACGATCTTTAGGACTACATTGAACATAAAAAAAAATTAGAACCATTTCGAATAAAGCTGGCAAAAATTGGGAACAAAATTGGTATTAAGCCTATAAATTTTTATGTCTAGATTTTTTATGATATTGTCTTTTTTACTGCGTCTTCCAAATTAATTTTGATATGATAAAAAAGTTTTTAATATATTTTAAAATATTAAATTTAGGATATTTTAAAGGTTGAAGAAAGAGTTAACAACAAATTTGATATTTTTCAGATGCAAACTCATCATTCTAGAATGATTTTTCGTCTTTAATTTAAATGCCATATAAACTTCCTCAATAGTAATATGTTGACTCCCCTAGTAAGATAGATAGCCAAACCACCACTAATTTGAAGTTTAACAATAGTTGACCAAGAACTTAGGTTTTCCCATATTTAAAATCATTGTATCTTACTTCAACTTAATTTTATAAATTTTAAGTAGTTAAATAATGCATGTCAAAACAATTATACAACATAATTACAGTTAGATTTTACGAAAAATTAAACTAATTTAATTTTTTTGTTTTAATAAAATGTTAATTATTTTACTTTATCTTGTATGTAAATAAATTATGTCAATACTTATATAATAAGAGAAAATTAATGTATTTTTTAATAGAAAAATTTTATTTTAATAAAATTATTTCAATAAGTAACTTACGTATTATTTAGTTTGTTCTTATTTACAAAAAAACTTAAATTAATTCTTTTAATATTTTAATATTTGTTTTAAAACGTTCTTATATCATAAAAGGTTTAATTGATTCAGAGGCTCCTATTTGTACAGTTTTACGTCAAGTAGGTCCTTGTATTTTGAAGTAGCTCAATTTGGTCCCTAATTATGAAAAATTGAAGTAATAAAGTTCGTGCCGTTAAATTCTGTGAACGACGTCAAAATTGTTGCCTGGTGGCTAGGTGAGGTGGCATTTGAAAACACGTGGCACATAAATAGTTTAATAGGTGGACTTAAATAATTTTTTAGTATGACAAAAATAAAAGGGTGCGAAAAGGGTCTTGTACTCGTTCTTCTTCGAAGGGTGTTGGTTCAGTATTATTTGCAAGGGGGGTGTGTCTGGTGGTGATCAAGGTTGTAGTCGTTCTTCTTGGAAGAGGATGTCGAAGGAGTACTCTTGCTCTTCGTCAACATGCAGGCGGAAGGAAAACCTTATGTTTCTTCACCGATTTGCCACTGTGGACAGAGATCTGTGATGAAAACTGCCAAAATTATGAAGAATCGAGGCAAGCAATTTTGGGGATGTTCCAAGTATAAGGTATGTTAGATTGAATCTAATTAATTAGTGATAGTGTTTTTTAGAACACAACATTGTTATTGACAGTTGTGTTTGCAGAATGGTGTTGAAGACGCTGGTTGCAACTTCTTCAAATGGTGCACAGATGTTGGAAGTGATGAAAGTGGTAGTTACGTGAAGAGCGAAGGGAACAAAGAAACTTTGGTCAACAGTGAAGAAATGGAGAGCACTAGGAAAAATTTAGTTAAGATACATAAATCAATGTTCATTGTTCAAAAGTGGATGAAGGTGTTGATATTGTTGGTTTATGTTGTATGTGTCATAGAGATGATTTTAGTTTCAATGTTGATGAGAATGGGATGAAAGTGTATGAGATGAGAAGGGATGTATTGATAAGAGTGAATGGAAACTGTTCTCTTTATTCTGAAAACTTTAATATGAAAACTTTGTTGAATGATAATTTGTCTTTTTTCCAAATATACAACATGTGAATTACATATTAAACTTAATCTAACATATGACGTCTCTTCCAATCAAGATAATTTAACATGAAAATAAGACACACACAAATATAACCAGAGCCAAGTACTGCAATTATACAGAAAATGGAAATTTGGCTCAAAGGGTCCACACGAGTAAATATTAAAGTGATGAAATTGTAAATGGTTCACACAAGTAAGGCTCAAAGGGTCCACACGAGTAAATTGAAAAGACCATTTAATTCAATACAATAAGTCACAAATGTTACAAAAGTCTTCAGAATTGTAAATGGTTCACACGAGTAAATATTAAAGTGCTGAAATTGTTTAGCAGTACAAAAATATGCTTCATCCTCTTTTACAATGGTTCACTGTAGTATGATAAACATTAAGTAATCCCCTCCTATGCTTCACCCTCATTTGGTGATGGCAATATTGGTTCATTTGTTGGGTTACTTTGTTGTGTTTGGTTAGTGTTCACAAGTGGTTCTTGGGTTGATTTCTAGCAAGAAGTCCTATTGTGACCCATTACCTACAAATGCCACATCTTTTATGTAGACCACCCTTCCTCATTCTTGTATCGTCCCTGATCAACTCCCATTCTGCCAACCTCATTTTCTTCTTTGGTCTCCCTGGCAATGCTTTCTTTCTTGGAGGGAAGACATCATTACTTGGTGTAATCTGCCACATCTCTTTACCATTTATTGGATACACAATTGAAGAGTATATCTCTTGATATGTTGTCTTCCTAAACCAACAAGGTATGAAGTCCTCTGCATCTAAATTGAGAAACTTCATAGCAGCCAACGCATGACAACATGAAATTCCTGTGATAGCCCATTTCCTGCATGTACATTCATATTTGTCGAGATCAACTACAAACTTGTCCCCCAACTTGGGACGCATGATGAACTTCAAACAACTTCTCCGCTGACCAGCTGCAAAACCAGAAATATTATTCAGTAGGTTGACAATTGAAAACACATGTTACAAATTACAAAATTTAGCATACCTAGGAATCCAAAACTTAGTTACCTGGGACTCCTTATTAAGTCTAGTCTTGATTTTAGGACAAATGACCCCAAACAATGATTAACTTTTTGTTGTTACTTGCCCATCTCTTCATCAATTAAATCCGGATCTCCTCCATCATGGTTATGATTGGCTTCAACCTTGTATGCACCAAAACACTATTGAATGCCTCTGACATGTTGTTTACCAATGTATCATATTTACATGTGGTGGTAAACCTTGATCTAGACTAGTATCTACATGGTAACAGGTTATGATATATTAATATCAGCTTATGAAATATTAGAAGTATGCATTGCATCAAACACAACATATATTGAAAAACAAACCTGGGAGGTATTTTAATCAGATATTTATAAGCTTCATTGTTGACCTCTTTTATATTTCTTATTTCGTTTTCCCATGTTTGTGGATGGGTTGTTGTAGCTGCCTTCCACATCAACTGCTTGAGTTGCTTTCCAGGGAATTTTTTTTTTGAAATTGGCGTATAGGTGCGTAACACAAAATCGTTGATCAATTCCTGGACCCACTTCTTGAATAGCTTGCAATAGGCCCTGTTGTTTCAATAACAATGTAAATAACCATATTGGGGAAATAGTCATATGCATTGTTAGAGGTCTTATTTCAATTACCTTTTGTTGATCTAGTATGAATGTACATGATGCACATACTGGCTCCCTAACGAGGTCTTAAACCAAAAGTTCCATAAACCATTTCCACGTGGCCTCGTTCTCTACTTCCACAAGGGCATATGTAATAGGTAGCATTTGGTCGTTTGCGTCTCTTCCAACAGCAGTTAATAATTCACCACCATATTTACCTTTCAAAACTGCACCATCCAGCCCTATAATAGGCCTGCAGGACACGAAACTGTCCTTGCATGCCTTTAGACAAACATAAAACCTCCTGAATATAGGTCCACCCTCATTTGGTTCAACTTCAACCTTTATTGTGGATCCAGGATTACGAGTTAGGACCTCATATGCATAACCGTAGATCCTTTTATATTGCTCTTTGAAAGACCCATCAACATGGTCTTAAGTAGTGGCTTTTGCCCTATAAGCCATGGATCTATATACACCTACATTCCACTTTCTATTTATCTTGTCAACAATTTCCACTCCCTTAACTTTGGGATTTTGTCTAACAGTTTTCTCTAACCTCTTACTCAACCATTTTGCATTAAGTAATTTGACTTTGTGCTCTCTACTACAAGTGTGGTTGTCAACAATAGTTCTTAATTGCCATGTTTGTATTGCATCCATATAAGCACAATATGTCATCCAGGGTCACTTACCTTTAACACCCATACATTTCGCCCTAATTATTTTCTTATCATTTTTAAGATATCTTATATTTCTACCATTTTCTATTGCATAGGTTTTTATGGCATCCAACAAATCTTGCTTTTGAGCAAAATAAGTGCCCAAATCCCACTTGTAGTCGACCATTGATTTAGGCATAGTAAATGTGACAAACTTGCCATAACTCTCTTCTTCATCATCTTCTCCATCACTTTCTGCTCCACTAACTGATTCTTCGGATTCCCATTCATCATCAAACAAACCTCTATCATCATCAATATTTATGCCATCATCAACATCACTATCAGACATGTCAGTCGATGATGCTCCATCATATTCCACATCAACTTCTATATCACCCAAGCAATTTCCATCTCCTACATCTTCTTGTATATCACAATCAACCAGGTCTTCCATATAGTCATCATTAACATGAAGATTGCCATCAACATTGGCATCCTCACCACTTGAACTCCAACTACGAATAGTAGCACCATCTCCTTCACATTCACCCACATCAAACTAGGTTTCAATTTCACCTTCAACAACACCATCACCCTCACATCTTTCTTCTTCAACAAGAACACTATCTTCACCTACTATTTCAGTCTGTTGTTCACACTCACCATCACCTTGCTGTTCACATTGACCACCACCTTCCTTTTCACACTCACCATCACCTTGTTGTTCACACTGACCACCACCTTCCTTTTCACACTCACCATCACCTTGCTGTTCACACTGACCACCACCTTCCTTTTCACACTCACCATTACCTTGTTGTTCACACTAACCATCACCTTCCTTTTCACACTCACCCTCATCAATACCTACTGTCTCACCACTATCAGGCATCACATTTTCAACTTGTACTTGAACATTTTCTAACAAGTGTATGATATTAGGTTCAGAGACTACGTGAACAACAAATAGATGAACCTCACCATTTAGCCTAATTAAGTTGATCATGTGCGTGACTCCTCTATCATCACACAAAAGCTCTAACCTATTATCTAACACAGAACCACCCCCTACAGAATACCATAACTCCTTAAACTCATCATATCCAAGTCCTTTTACTACACTAACAACAAGGAAGTAGCTCCACATGTCTGGGTCAAAAGACAAAGTTGTACTTTCCCCCTCATACTTAAGTGGCCCATCATTCAAGAACTTCCCTCCATGGTGGAAAACAACTTCAAAACGATCCTCCATGTTCAACACAATAACAATATTTATCCTATAAAATAATAACATGGCCAACGACAACTAAAATTATTTCAAAATTATATCAATATTTATCCTATAAAACCACAACAGAGAAAGTGTATGACTTATATACAGAAAACCTTTAACAGAACATGCTTCAATTATACACTCCAACACCAACGACAACAAAACTTAAACAAAATTAAAAGCACAAGAAACAAAGATGGGGGACCACATTGTAACACAACTTTAATAGGACATGCTTCAAAAACACACTCAAACAGAACTTCAAACATGGGGGACCACATTAAAAGTAACAACGATATACTAACCATGCAACATTCTCGAAAAACCACAATATACTAACCTCAACACGTGCTTCACCTGCAACGAACTTCGCCAAAGCTTTCCACGCGAAAACCACCGATAAATGAAGATAATTTCATAAAACAAAACTTTTTCTAAGCCTAATTTCACACTAAAACCCAATGTTCCCCAATTGCGTACCAGAACGGCTAACCCACGAACCCTATTTCCCCAATTTCGCACACACCCAATATCTCAACCTAATACCTTTTAATTTGATTTCCCCAATTTCCCCAATTTTATAACGTTTACCTTAATTTAAACCCATGCTTCTGAAACTAAAAAAATAATTTAAGTCCACCTATTAAACTATTTATGTGCCACATGTTTTCAAATGCCACCTCACCTAGCCACCAAACAACAATTTTGACGCCATTCACAAAATTTAACGACACAGACTTTATTGCTTCAATTTTTCATAATTAGAGACCAAATTGAGCTACTTCAAAATATAGGGACCTACTTAACGCAAAACTGCACAAATAGAGACCTTCAAATCAATTAAACCATCATAAAACGCATTTTGTATTACATGATTTTAAAATATTTATCGTACAATATTCTTTAATTTAAATTATATATATATATACTTTATATTTACCCTTTAATTATATATAATATTAAAATTTATACATTGTACTATATAATCATATAAATTCAGTTTTTTCTCATTTATTTTCAATCTTAATGTGCTCTTAATAAAATACCTAATCAAAGGTACAAAATATAACAAACTTGGTAGAGATTATTTCTTCTTCCACCTCTTGATTTCCTCATACACATCCATGAGGTGCTGGAAAAAATCCAAATTACTCATGTCCTACATTTTCGGAATGTAAAATATAAAAACATGTTTGAAATTGTATAATCTAAAACACATTTTAGAATGTGAAAACATTTTGGATTATATAATCTAAACATGTATTTTCCATTTAAAATTATATGTCAAATTTTTGTATTAAGCAATTAACAGTACATTTTCAGATTTTAGATTATGTAATGTAGAAATGTTTTGGGATTCAGAGATGTATTTGAGACTCTATAATTTATAATATATTTTTGAAGTATACAATTCAAAATATATTTTCAAATTATATAGTATAATCTAAAATAAAATTTTAAATTTTAGATTGTGCGATTCAAAATAAATTCAGATTATGTAATCTAAAATGGTTTTGACCCATTTTAGTAAAGAACCTTTCAACCCTAATTCTTTTATTCAACCCAATGAATTGGTCTCATCACTATGCTAGTAAAACGATAACAGAACCAGAAGGGTAAGCAGTTGCACTACAAAACAAAGTAAATTTTGGAGAAATTGATCATATATATTTACAAGGTTATGCCCAAGATAGTGAAACATAACTTAACCAACACAGTTCTAATAATCTTTGCCAGAAAAGAGGGTAAACGCTACCAAAATAGCCTCTAATTTCACCCAAAGCAAAAAGTTATTTACACTAAAAAAAAAATAAAGCAAAATTTCGAGAAAATAATAGAGAAAAGAATCTATTAACATTTCAATGTGCTATGAAACAAATTCTAGGCAAACTGAATCAAAATATAAAGAAATCAGCATTCTTGGGTTTGACCAAATATTGGTGTTTTAGCAGTGTTCTCTTCGACCAATGGTGTTGTGTTTGTCCTTTCCACGCTTGATCCTTCATGCTCACTAGCTTCATTATATCTATCCACACTGTGCAAAAATATTCCTGCAGTAATGCACAATGTTATCAGAACACATACGCTTCAGAAAGCTTTTCCATTTCCATATTTTCCACACATTTATTAGTTTATCATGACTATGGTATTTTAAGCAGTTCTAATGGCCATCCATCACGGTGTTTTGGCTTTGGTGTGAAGAAGTATAGGTGAGGTAGGCATCAGGAGTTCACTAGGGTTGATAATATATTTCAAGATTCAAAGAAGTCTTACGGCAACAAAGACTTTGTATGCTCACATTCTTGTAAGATATGAATCTTATTCTTACCAACTAGATCAATCTTGCACATCCATCATGATATGATAGATGTGACTTGTTCTAATTTACTTTTAGGTTGGATTGGACATGGTTTCTACAACCATCAATGTTGCTCTAGTCCAGCCCCTTTCCTTTTTCTTATGATGCAACGTTGCTCTTATAGATTACAATAATGATATATGATTAAGAAATTAGTAATGTGATATGATTGTGGAAAACCAATAGATGTTGCATAATGACTAACCTATAAACCATATTGCAGCTGCTGGAAAAAATATACTTGTAAGAATCAAAGCAGTCGTCCTCCAGTTATTGATTTTGTCCTGCATTATCAATGTGTATGAATCAACAATTTAGTATTGTACAATGATCATGATATAATACATTGGTTTTTCTGTCTATTTGGTTAGCCAATATCCACCCCTCTGGTAAATAATGTACAGTTAAAATTTTACCAAAAGTAAGGCCACAAAGGCGTCAACTGATTTGTCATTTTGTGGAAAAGTAAAGGTAACTATTTTCCCTTAAAAATTTGTAATGAATACAACTTAAAAAAGACTAACCTGGACTTTTCCAACAAGAGGTGAGGAAGGTACATCTCCAAAGAGATGAATAGCAACAGTAGACAAAGCCATAGACAGCGGCCTCAAACTTGGTTTAACACAATGGAGACACACATAATTCACAGGAGCCTAAAACAAAAACATGAGGCAAAATTATAAAAAAAAAAGTGTTAAGCTATTGGACCATGAGTTCTAATGATCACAAACTATAGCTTATACATAAAATAATGTAACAGAAAACTATCATGGTAGACGTAGTGTACTAACTCTATTCCATTTCCATTAAAAAAATGATCTTTTAGGTTGGATTAGAAACACGAAATGTATCCAATACAGAAAAGAGAAAAATGGTTACAGTGGAAAGAAGTGCCTGTTGAGTGGCAAAAACACGAAGAAATTCTCAAAGAGAAGGGAAGTACCTGAGTGGCAAAAACAAGTAGTTCACCAACAGCAAAAAGAGCCAAGAAGCCATACTCGCTTCTAAATAAGAAGGCACCAAGACAACATGCGCCACCAGTAAGAGTTGCTAATGATAGAAGCTGCCAAAAAGAGTTGAAAATATTCATGAAAGAGCAATGGAGTTTCTATGCGAATTTTAGGACTGTTTCATGGAGATCACAAATTAAGTCAGTATGCATGGCCTAAAAGTTCACTTAATTATCCCATTACAGCTTGAATCATTACACATGAACACTTTAGATGGACTTATTAGAGGAAAACAGAGTTGATAAACACTGAAATCTTTCTTAAAAAACATTTTGAAAAATTGATTAATGAAATTTACTCACAGCAGACTTTGATAAAAGGGTTCCCTTATTTTGTGAAAAAGTTTTTTTTCTACACAGGCAAATAATTTCAATTCTGAAACCATGATGTTAAAAACATATTAGACATACTTTGATCAATAATCAGATAATGTGACTGAAAACAAATTTGCCTATCCAGATACAACAACATACACTCCTAAGCTCTTACTGCAATATAGTACAGAAGGTTTTAATGACTGCAGTTTGTGTTAGGGACAATGATTCAGGCAGAGCAGTTTACGCAATGCATAAACTTCTACAAAAGAAATTCTAGAATTCACTCTCTGAATTCAAATACCAACCTTAAATGCGTTTGATATTGTGCTATTCACGTAATCAAGAAGAAAGCCTCCTCCTAAGCTGCCCAATATTCCACATACAACTGTAATTCCTCCAAACATCATATCTGCATTAGCCTGCCAAAGTAAATTGTTCTCAATACAATTATTTAATATAATAATAGTACAACAATAATATTGCATATCACCTTCAAATTATAAAATTACTGGGAGTATACTTATATTAAGAAAGTAAAAAGAATTAGAGATAGAAGGAACAACCGTGTTAATAAAATCTCATGTATAGTTGTGGTCATATGACCAAATAAAATCTCACCATGTTATATATACTATAACCAGCTTTGGGGCCCCAGTACGAGTAAGCACCTATTACAAAGTTGTATACTATGTACCCTGCAAATGGACATTCATGCGACGTAATTAAATTATGAAAAAAACAATATGATTGTTGAACATGGTATAATATAGGTAGAGGTTATTGATATATGAAGTTCCTAAAGAAGTAAGGTATATGCAGGTTCTAAGATGAATTTAACAACACAAATTAGATCACACAAAACAAGTAGATGCACATAGTAGATTAGCAGGAGGACAAAGTACCTAGAACATTGACGACAAAAACCTTGTCAAGAAGCAGTTCTTTCACGTCTTGCAGAAATCTTGAGAACTGACCGAATATTGTGGTTGCACATTTAGACCTAAGATAAGACAGACATTAAAAAAATATAATTATGAACATTATTCAGTGAGTTATATCAGACACATTCAGTCAATCAATAGAGGGAAAAGAAATTAGTAAATGAGGATAGTGGGGTAATCATCCTCAGGTGGAGGGAGAGAATTTTATCCTTAATAAAGATGAGAAAAATGCTTCCATCGGCAATAATGGCCAATGGGTCATATATTCTGTAAAACAGCACTCAATAAACCAAGAATGATTTATTATTGCTCTTACCTGGAAGGTTCATGTGCGCTTTTGTCTCTGAACTCTGCCTTCAAGGACAACGTTTCATCTTTTCCATTTGAAGCATTCACATCTTTTCATATAATAAGTGAATTTGTTAAATTCAACAAAAGATCTGATGAAACAGAAGCTGACCAATAAAACCGAAATGTAAACTTTAGTGAGCTGAAAAAATTTAGTCAGAGCTGAGCCTGTCCCAGAGAAAATGCATATTGATTTCTAAACAATTATGAAACGGTGGAATGGTTACAAGAACTTCAAACACAGACAATTTTGAGCCTTCCAAGAAAAAGTGTAGTTCAAAATTTTGTTTAGTACACGTCTACAACTTTGTAGTTTATAAAGCAAAATGTCTCTTCTCCCTCCTATTCTTCAAAGGAAGGGAAAGAAAAAACTGAAGAACACATGTAAACCAATAGTTGTTTATCTGAAAGTCTGCTCAACTACGACGGCATCTTAGGAGAGGAATATATTTTAACCTTTTCTTCAGATAAGTCACAATAATACCACTGAATTATAAAAAAGAAGGGTCGGGAGTCCTACAATAAAGAGAGAAGAAATGCTATTTCATAGTACAGGAGAAATAACTAGGGAAAAAATAAGTTTAAAGAAGCAATGAAGGAAAATAGCATGGGCACATCCTACGAGAGATAAGCTGGTTAAAATCTACAGCTAAAAAAGTATAATTTATTAATTTTGTGTGAAACTGAATAGAGTTGACTTGGCATAGAATATCTATCATTTAATTTTGTTGAAAAGACAAAAACCAAGAATACAAATGATAAATTTCTGTGCTTAGACCACAATAGAGCTATTCAATTTTGTAGCAACAAAATATTCAATACTCTATATTAGGATGATAACACAAAGATAAAATCAATCTAATTGATCCTAATATCAACGGTTACTATATCTATAGGATTTTTATATATCTACAAGATTCTAACAGTCCTTCTCAAGCTCAGGCATCTATAATATAAGTCAAACTTGTTACAAATGTCATCAACACAAGACTCCTTGAGAAATGAACATGTTAGTCAATTAGTTGCTGGAGTTAACAAAGTATACAATAACAAAGGTTCTGTTAGGACATAGGGTATTTGGATATAATGGGAAAGGGGATTAGGATAGGAGGCAGAGGAGTTATATAAATAGTTGTTTGTTTAGTGGAGGGAGGACTTTTGGCAGTTAGTTTGTTGACAGGCTTTGTCCTGTGGAGGGGGTTAAGCCCTTTGTATCTGTAGTTGCACAGACCATTCTTTTGTGAATAATACTTAGTTTAATTCTTTTTTCTCTATTGTGTACCTGTTACGTGTGGTGTTTGGAGCGTTCTTGATTAGGTTTCTCTTTCGGAAACCTATCAGGTTCACTATTGATTTGAGGGCATGACAGGTGTTGCAAGAGAGGCGCTGGAGAGTAAAAAACTGCTTGGAGATTGCAGTGGCTACTAGAGAACTAAATTGGTCATGGCGATTACTAGAGCGCAAAAATACTTGGAGAGCCGGTGACAGCCGAACAACAAAAGATGCTGAGCGAAATGACAATTGTAGAAGAGCTGGACAGCTACCAGAGAGAAAAAATGTTTAATGGAGTCGGTTTTCACACGACAAGGTGATGTCAGTGGTGGAAGTTGTCGGCTAGAGAAAGCTTGTCGGAAAGTCGCTTTTGGTGAACAATGAACCCGATGGAAGAACAGAAACCAATAAATGCACATGGTTTCTAACATTTTCATTTATTCCTATGCTTAGTAGTATGTTGCTAGGGACTTGGGTATTATGGGGTGTCTAAGTCTCACGTTGAGTAACTTGGAATGCTTGGTGGAATATTTAAGTGTTTAGTTCTCCCCTTTAATAGCTAGCTTTTGAGAGTGGGTTCCCCAAGTGTCAGGGTTCTCATCAACTAGTTGTCTATGTCTCTGAAAACCCTAGAGTGAAATCCCCGCCAAGATGTTGATTCTTAGAAGTGGTACTATGATATAAGACTTAGATACTGTTATGGGGGTACCTAAGCCCACATTGAGTAATATGGGATAATCAATGAAGCATTGAAGTGTTTGGTAGCTTTCCCTTAATAGCTAAGGTCTGAGGGCAGGTTTCCAAAGAGCTTAGGGACTCATCATGTTCATATCTATCTATTATTAAATTCCATAGAGAACTTATAGTTTTAAATTTTAAATTATATGTTCAATGGTATATAGTACTCAGCATGAGCGCGAGTCTATATTAACATTACTCTTTCTTTATAGAACTTTCATCCACATATATTTGTATCAGACGCAATTCCAATAAATACTCTTTCCAAAATGGAGAAATTTATTTGGCTTTGTAGCACCACTCAAAAACATAATGCTACCTTGAGTTTCTGATACAGCTGTCTCAAGTTTCAGTTTCTTTTCTGAATCTGCAGGGGCAAAACCTGTATGCACAAGTAGTTTAGTGATGGGAAACAATGTTAGGGCACAATGTGAAACAAATGCAGGAAAAATGTGCACCTTTCAACTGCAATGGCTTCATAAAAAATCCCAAAATAGCAAACGGAGACATCAACACAGCTTCCACCCAAAATGCCCATCGCCAACCAAAATGGCTTCCAACCTGTTTATAGACAATGAAAGGATAAAATAATAAAAACCACATTAAAAGCAATTAATAAAAAGAGATACATGATTGATGCTAAAGTATAAGTACTGATACAGGACAATATTTCCTTTACCTACATACAGGTCCAAATTTGGTTTCTATTGTAAGTGAAAGGGGAGGAGTGATAACGGTTGAAAAAAGTTATTTTTATACTTAATTTTGATATTAAAAACACTCTTTATGACTTAGAAATTAACTTGAAATCATGTTTTTGCTTAAGTTGTAAGAATAAGAGAGTTAAAGGTGGTATTATTGGTTTTATGCTTAGTTTTCCTTGTTTTGACATGAATTAAGATGAATTGGATGAAGAAGTTGAAGTAGCAATGAGTTGGAGTCAAGAGGGTGGAAAAGTGGCAAATAGAAGAATCGCAGATAGCGCTGAGCGTCAGTCAGGTGCTGCAACCACGGTTTCACGCTTGGGTGCCACCGCTGAGCACCAATTTGGTTCTGCAACCACTGTTTCACACTTGAGCGCCACCACTGAGCGTCATTTGAGTGCCGCACTTATTGCTGGGCGCCCTTTTGGGGCGCTGAGCGCTGACAACGTGGGCTTAGATTTGTTTTATGTTATTTTTATGAACTATTTAAGGTTTTAGACTATCTAGGGTTCATATCTTTTGTCAGAAAGAGGCGAAAACACACTCCTTTCACCCCTCGGAGGCGGATTTTGGATGCGGAAGCTTCGATCTTCAACTTTTAGGGTTTTATCTTTCATTCTTTTCCATATTTTCATCTAGTTTCACCATGTCTGTGGTGAACTAAACCTCCACTGTTGTTGGGGAAACGATGTAATCCTTTGAAACTCTCATGTATTGAATTGATTTATATTATAAATGCTTTACTTCATTAATTGTTAGGGTTTTTCCTCTACACTCTATGCATGCTTTGTTTAACTCATTCAATTGCATGATTATTGATTTTGTCAATATGGACACATATGTCAATATTGAAACTAAATATTTCCTCTTTACCTAGTTTACAGGTTTTACAACTACAATTTGATAATGCCAAACAAAATCAAAGGAAATCTTACCAAACCACCATAGATATAGCCAACTGCATATCCTGCTGGTATACACATGTAAAATGTACCGAGCCATGCCGTTTTCTGAGACACACCAATGTAAGACAGGTTTCCACCATAAAGAAAACACATGATAGTCACAAAAACATATGACAGTCACAATGCCATATAACATTTCAACTACCAACAAGGGAAGGGAAAACATCAGTCAGTTTTATAAGATATTATATATATATAAACTATAGAAATGTTGAAAGGAAGCAAGCACACAAGTAATGTAGATCAACTCTCCAGAATAATTAAAGCAAATATTCCACTGGTTTACCCCAAATAGACCATCAATGACAACTTGTTAAACAAATATTCTAAATCTTTAATATATAATTTTAATAATTGAATCCAAATTGTAATTGCACAAAGCATGTAGATTCACGATTTGAAAGGCATTTATACTAAAATTAACGTATATTCATATCATATTTGCACATGGAGCTAATAATTGAACCAAGATCCCATAAAATTGCTTCAGAGTTCAATAACTGAAGTGTACAAGATGGCTACACAAGAGCATAATAGACAATAGAAACATTCTAAGATAATTACCAGGGACAGAAACAAACCTGTGAAACTGGGGCATTGTCATCAATGAAAGGTGCTGCAAGACTTATAAATGACGCCTCACCTACACCAACTAGCCTGTAGAGAAATACAAATATATAAGGAAACAAAATAAGATTACTCTTGCATCGTGTACTATATTGTGTATACAAAAGCAATGGAGTTCAAAAATATAATGGAAGACACTTACATGCGGCATGCTGAAATGGACCAGAAATTGAAAGAGAAACCACAACACAAGGTTGCAAGAGTCCAAACAGATAATCCAACTCCAATAAGTCTAAATGGGTTTACACTGCAAATAGTAGAATTATATAATGATTAAACATTTATCTAAGCCAATAATAGCAATTACGAATCACATAAACAATAGTCAGTTTGTGTAACAGATATAAGAAGTTTTCATTATTAGATGATTATGTCTAACAAACATAGGAAACCTAAATTTAACGGAAAATAAGTCTTAAACCATGGGTGGCTTAATTTTACGTGTGCGGCTAAATATATGCTGCAAAACATTATAGTCATCTTGCAGTCATTAATTTTAAAGGATAAAAAGTCAAACTAAGGGGACATTCTACACTTCAATATAACAAGTCAGTTGTTGTTCAAAAGCTTCTTCAGTTTTCAGAGGTTTCATAATGTCATGAGTTGAAAAAATATCTTCTGAAGCATTAAAGGTTGAATATTTAAGTTAAATAAACATAAAGAATCCAACAAATGAACAAGTAGTTGCTCATGTACATTTCACGAAAACTAAACGAAAAATAATAGCAGCCTTTATTCTAGGACTTAAATGTCTACATCATAAATTGGTTATTGGTACGCTAATCCTTTAACCATAACAAATCTGTAGTTATATAGACGAGGAAAAACCAGAGAATGTTCGCATCACTGAGTCTAAAGTAGGATGTGCTCAAGCTTGAAAATTGAGTGGGAAGAACTTAAGTCACTATGTCTCAAGTAAATTATGTACTTTGATCCCAAAATGCCATGGGACCTTGACATACATCACGCCAAATAGGAAGTGAAGTACAAAAAGTGCTGTACAAGACTTTTTTGTGGCCCCCTATCCCCTACACTTTGCGGCATCTAAATGGGATATGGTTACATGGGGAATCCCAGATATACATATAAAATCAGTTATCATAAAATGATCATTTTACTGCATTTCACTCTCCCTGTGGCCCGTCAACAAGACAAAGACAAAGCCTATCAAGTATAAGGAGATATTAATAATAAGAGTTAACCACCAAACTATGGACCAAACTTATTAAAGGTATCGAGCAGAAATATGAAACAACTATTTCAATACAAACATCCATTACCTCTTTGCTAAAGAAGCAAATATTGGAGAAGCCACAAGAAGTCCAACCATAAACGCGGAGGATAGAACTCCATCCTCAAAATTGCTCAATTTAAAGTCCCCCCTGCATAGAAGGAGAAAACGATGTAGCCAAGACTACTACTACTACTAAGCTATGAAATTCTAATCTAATGCTCCATAAACTGTACAATATGTCACGGCACAAAACTAAAGGAAAAGCTGTTAGAGGCAACAGTTAACTTGCTGGGTAGAAATTTCATTTTCCATCTATATGTAATACCAAAGTTTATGTTTAAATGTTTTCACTATTTATGTCAAAGATCCTACTATATCCTACACTTACTGTATTCCGGTTCCAGATTTGCAGGTCCCACCTTTACAAGTTCCTTGACTTCCATTAACACCATTACTTGCTATTGCTCCTCGATCCAAATAGTTTAACAAGTTAATCACACAAAATATAGCCAACAACCTACAGGACAAGATTAAGAGATCAAGAATTTTTCAAACACACAAAAGCATTGAATTTTCAAATTTCAATTTAATATACACCTTCATTGATCAAGCATGAATAATACGACACCCCACAACTCAAATCCATGACCAACATTAAAAAAAGAAAAGTAGCAACACCTCAAATACTCATCAAGGAATGAAAAAAGTCCCTTTCGTTTAATCAACAAAAAATGATAAGAGAAAAAGAAAACCCAAGTCTTAGTCCTCCTCCCTATGACATACCCACATAAAAAAAATTCAAAATTCCCTCCCTTTACCCACTGTGTTTTTTCAGCACAGATCTATTAACTATAAACTAAAAATTGAAAAATCACCTCTTTGGCGTAAACCATGAAGTTGAGAGAATCATGGTGGACTTGGTGTCCACCCCTGGCTCCAAAGAAGGTTGAGGCTGAGAAGAAGACGACGCAGACTGTCCTTCATGTTGTTCCTGTGGTGGTCCCATACCAATTTAATATACAATATCTACCACAGTAGTATATTATATAGTTATACGATGACCCTTTTATTGAAACTTGGAAATTGAAAGGTAGTTGAAGGAATGAGAGCAATGGTCAAAGAGAAGGCAGTGCCCTTGCACTTATTTCTTTAGACCACTCAAACTCTCATATCTTCTTCCTAGTTTGAAGAATCACCAAGACCAGGTCACACTGTTGTTTGTTATCACAAAAAAACAGAATTGCGCACAAGTGCGGATTCGGTTTTTCATTGGTTACGAAAATAGAATTTCAAGACAGGTGGTGTTTAGTGTTAACAACGAATCCCTTATGAGATTCCGAATCCTCATCCTATTCACTCACTCGCTATCTCTTCTTTTTCTGTTATTTTTCTTAAAATTTTCAGAATTTTAAGGTTCAAGAGATGATTTCTGCACACAGACTTATCTGATAACTCAAGATTTTGAAGCTCATTTTTTTAAATATTTTTAATTTTTAACAACACTCAATTAAAACAAATATGTATAAAAATAAAAGTATGTATTCTAGCATAATATTTGCTCTGTATACTTATGTCAGGACTAAATGATTAAATATATTTTTCCTTTTTAAATTTGAATGTAAAATTAAAATTTATTATTATTTCAAATTTTGATTAAAATTATTAGTAAAAATATATCCGGTTTATTTTTTTATAATAATAAAAAAATAGTAAATAATTATAAAAATAAAAGAAAATAATTATCATTATTTAATTAATTATATTTTTATTCATTTGGTAAATAATCTTATTTATTTGTAAATATAAATAATTTTTATAATTTAAATAAATATAGATTTTAGTTATTTAATTTTAAAAATATTAAATTTAAAAAATGATTAAATAGGTGTAGTATGAATAATGAGATGTGTATAGTGGTTACTAAGAAAAATATTATTATTATTATTATAAAAGTATACGTGTGAGATCCAGAAAATTAACTCTGCAAATTATATGTCACATCACCATTAATACGCACGCCACGTCACTGCTCAGGGTAATTAAAACCCACTACTGCACTGAAAGACGCGTCACGTCACTCCACTGAAACATTAAAAGCGCACTTTGCACCGCATGCACGCACGCCACCTGTCGCGAGAGAAGCTTCCAATTCAGAAGTGGGTGTGCAGGTGTCGGCTTGAGAGACGTTCATTCGAACGAACGTGGGTTTAACAAAACTGGGTTTTTGAAAAAAACTCTCTCTCACCTGCACCACTCATCTTCTTCCTCTGAACCCAACCTTGTCAGAGCGGCTGCAGCGGAATGGTTAGCGTGGGAACAAACCAAGAGGGGGGGTGAATTGGTTATATTCAAATATTATCCCTTTTTAATATTTTTCTCTTAATTTCTTACTAAGCAGATAATTAAACGTAAATAAAGGGGTAAGGGAAAGAGAAAAATTACACAGGTATTTTATCCTGGTTCAGATCACTAAGATCCTACGTCCAGTCGCTTATCTCAAACAAGATAAACCTTTTTCACTATCACAAAACTATTACAAATATTAGTCACACAGAAAAACAATTTGTAACAGTTTAGAAATTACCACCTCTCTTGAAACCACAAGAGATGAACTTACACCTCCTTTGAATCTTCACAAAGGATGATCACCTCCTTCGAATGCTTCACGAAGGATGATTCTCTTCCAGACACTTCCTCAGACACACCAAGGATGATCAAGCTATTCCTCTGTCACCGCAGTACCACTTCAGGACTTTGCAGACAAGAGTTTCCTTAGCTTCAGCAATTTCACAGAGTTCTCACAAGAGTTCAGAGATTTTTGCACAAGGGAAGAGTTCTTCTTGAGAGAAAATGAGAGTCTATTTATAGACTCATCCAAAGGCTCCTCCATTTTCGCTTTTAGACTTTCTGACTGTGTTAATCGATTAGCTACAGTGGTTAATCGATTAACAACCCAACGGATACTTCAACGGCTCTAAAAACGGCTAGTTTTTCAAACGTTCACCTTGTTAATCGATTAACAGCCCTTGTTAATCGATTAACGCTAATCGATTAACACCCTCTGTTAATCGATTAGCACTGCACTGCTGGGCTTCTCCATGGCTCTCTGGAACAATCGATTAACAGCCCTTGTTAATCGATTAACGTTAATCGATTAACACCCTCTGTTAATCGATTAACACTGCACAGAATTTTGCTTATGATTGATTTTTACATCACTTTTGAATACATACATGAAACTACTAATTTTCCTATGTTCATACAATTATTCCACAATATTTCAAGTCTACAAATATCATTCTTGATTGTTCTTGACTTGATTTGGACATCATCAAAACTTTGTCTTCATCATTTTGCTAACAATCTCCCCCTTTTTGATGATGATCAAAACCTTCTTGTTTTAAAGCTTTTGGTAATAATCTGTATTTGAAATACAACTTAAGGAAGAAATAATTTGTTAGTGAACATTAGTGAACATAGAGATAATTTGAAGACTTTAAATATTTCTCCCCCTTTTTGATCATTATTAAAAAGTGATGTAGAAGTGCTCCCCCTAATTTGATTAGAAATTATACTCCCCCTTAATAAAAGCATGGATGCATAGAAAGAATAAGAAAAGACAACATACATTTTATTGAATATTAAGATGCAAGCATACAAGGAAATATAAAGAGCACACACTAATAAAAACATAGAAACATAAATTTCCTAGGGCTCATCATCGCTATCGGGTACATAGAGTTTTGCCAATTTGTCATCAATCTCCTTAAGATGATTATTAATTTCATCATATCTAAGAGCATGATAAGCCATCATATCATCCATCCGTGACTGTTGCATAGAAGCCATATCTGCAATTTGTCTAGATATACTCTGTAGACTATATTCTTGGGGAGGATGGGATGGTCCAGCAACATTGGTTGGATGAGGCATAGGTATATCTTCATCTTCTTCAGCTGATGCATCATCTTCTGGTGCAATATCATCTTCAGTACGGACAAACAGATTTCCTTGTCGTATAAAGCCCATTTGATGCAAAGCTGATTCCCCAATTTTATTATTTCGTAAGACGGAGAGATGTTTCTCTCCGGTAACATCAACTCCTTTATACACACATATTAAGGAAATAAGGAGGGGATATGGAAGATGACCTCTATCATACCTCTTTGCCCGGACAATAGTGTCGGAGATGAGATCTGCCCAATTGATTTTGATATTTTGAGTAATGGCAGACATGATCATGAGATCAATTTCAAAGCATTGGGCTAGGTTTGAGCCTCTTGGACACAACAACCATACAATAAGATAATGAAGAACCCTTTCCTCCATTCTAAGATTTCCTACAAGAAGATATCGCCTATTTGGTAGAGGTTGTTGAGGGTTGCGCATGAACGAACGATATGCCAAAATTTTGTTAAAATCACCAAAGTCATTTGGCACATGCATGGTATTTTCTAAGATGGGAAGATGAGCAACATTGGTCCAAATGTCATTATCCAGAATGATATCTATCCCTTTTACACGAGTGTAAACAATACCATTTTGGGATTTTAGATTGTAGTAGAATACTCTTACCAAATCTGGATAATAATGCCCTTGAAGTTGCATTAGATGCTGGACGCCTTGCTCAATCAATTGCTGAGAAAATTGAAATTGATGTGTGGTGAACTAATTGAGATCTACAAATTTTTGACGAAGAATCTTGCGTTCTTTCCACATTTGTAGATATTCGTCATGCTTTCCATCATCGGAAATCCACCCATGAATGTTTGGACCACGTGCAAGAGGTGTGCTTTCCGATCCATAGCTTCTTCTTCTTCTTCTTCTTGATGGTTCAGCCATGAGAGTGTGAAATAAAGATTGGACAGCAAAATAATGGAATTTGAGTAAAGAAAAGAAGTAAAATTTAGTTGGAGAAGGATGGGTAAAGTGAGTGGGTAAAAATGAGGGATAGAATGGGTTTAAATAGGCTTAGAAATGACTCTCCAACGTTCAAAAATGAGAAAATAACCGTTTATAGCCGTTACAAACGGCTAGATTCTGCAGAATTTACTGCAGGTTACCGTTGTTAATCGATTAACAGGGTGTGTTAATCGATTAACGTTAATCGATTAACAGGACGTGTTAATCGATTAACAGACGCTGATTTCCGAAAATCAGCAAATTTGTCCCTTTGTCCAAGTTTAAGATATTTTTAATATTCCTAAGTCTCTTCTAAGCTCATAAAATCTATCTTTAGGCAATGCTTTGGTGAAAATATTAGCTAATTGATGTTGGGTATCAATATATTCTATTTCACAATCTCCTTTTTGCACATGATCTCTAAGAAAGTGATGCCTAATCTCAATGTGCTTGGTTCTAGAGTGCATTATGGGATTCTTTGTAAGGTTTATTGCACTTGTATTATCACACTTAAGTGGTATATGATCTAAGTGAATGTCATAATCTTCTAATTGCTGTTTCATCCATAAAATTTGTGCACAACAATTTCCCGCAGCAATATATTCAGCTTCAGTGGTAGACAAGGCTACACAGGCTTGTTTCTTAGAATGCCAAGAAACTAAGGAACTACCTAGAAGATGACATGTTCCACTAGTGCTTTTCCTATCTATCTTACAACCTCCATAATCTGTGTCTGAAAAACCTACAAGACTAGGTTCCGTTCCAGATGGATACCATAAACCAAATGATGCAGTTCCCTTAAGATATTTCAATATTCTTTTAACTGCTGTAATGTGAGATTCTCTAGGACTAGATTGATACCTAGCACACACACAAACACTTTGCATAATATCTGGTCTACTAGCAGTGAGGTATAGCAAAGAACCTATCATACATCTATATTTAGTTTGATTTACCTCTTTACCTGACTCATCTTTGTCAAGATAGCAAGAGGTTCCCATAGGAGTAGATGCTTCCTTTGCTTTGTCCATTTCAAACTTCTTAAGAATTTCTCTACAATACTTAGTTTGAGAAATGAACGTACCTTCTTTCATTTGCTTAATTTGAAGACCAAGGAAGAATGTTAATTCTCCCATCATAGACATTTCAAATTCACCCTGCATAGTCTTAGCAAATTCCTCACAAAGAGATTTATTAGTTGATCCAAAAATAATATCATCAACATATACTTGAATAATCAAAATATGTTTTCCGACTCTCTTAATAAACAAAGTGGAATCAACTTTTCCTCTATTGAAATCATTTTCTAAAAGAAAATTGCTAAGTCTTTCATACCAAGATCTAGGTGCTTGTTTTAAACCATAAAGTGCTTTCTTTAACTTATAGATGTGGTTTGGAAATTTAAAATCTTCAAAACCGGGTGGTTGTTCAACATACACATCTTCTTTTATAAAACCATTTAGAAATGCACTTTTAACATCCATTTGAAATAATTTAAATTTCATTATAGATGCATAAGCAAGAAGTAGGCGTATTGCCTCTAACCTGGCAACTGGAGCATATGTCTCATCATAATCTATACCTTCTTCTTGACTATATCCTTGAGCCACAAGCCTAGCTTTATTCTTGGTGATGTTTCCATCTTCATCCAGTTTGTTTCTAAATACCCATTTTGTTCCAATTACTTGATGAGTATCTTCTCTAGGAATCAATTCCCAAACTTGATTTCTTTCAAACTGGTTGAGTTCTTCTTGCATTGCTATACACCATTGTTCATCTTGAAGAGCTTCCTTAATGTTCTTAGGTTCTATCTGCGACATGAAAGCTACATTCATACAAAAATTTACTAAATTTCTTCTAGTGTTTACCCCTTTTGATATGTCGCCAATGATGTTGTCCAATGATAATCCTCTAGGTTGTTGCCATATTTTGTTTAGATCTTCATCATCTTGAGGATTGTTCATTTTCTCTTCATTGGTTGTCTTTTGCAAGTCTTCATTTTCACCTGCATCTGATTCATCTGACTCAAGAGGTTTTACCTCAAGGTCCACAATTTCATCAAAGACAACATGCACAGATTCTTCTATTTCAAGTGTTTTCCGATTAAAAACTCTATAAGCTTTGCTAGTTAGAGAATATCCTAGAAAAATAGCTTCATCGGATTTGGAATCAAATTTTCCTAAATTTTGTTTTCCATTATTTAAGACAAAACATTTGCATCCAAAAATTCTTAAATGTGAAACATTTGGTTTTCTACCTTTAAAAAGTTCATAAGGAGTACATTTCAAAATTGGTCTAATAAGCATTCTATTCAATACATAACATGCAGTACTCACAGCATCAGCCCAAAATTGTTTAGGAACACTATATTCATTTAACATAGTTCTAGCAAGTTCCTCTAAGGATCTATTCTTTCTTTCTACAACTCCATTTTGTTGAGGAGTTCTAGGTGCAGAAAAATTATGAGAAATGCCATATTCTTCACAAAAAGTTTCAAAAGATTCATTTTGAAATTCACCTCCATGGTCACTTCTAATAGCCTTTATTTTCAAGTCCTTTTCATTTTGAACTAAATTTGCAAACTTTTTAAATTCTTTGAAAGCTTCACTTTTAAGAGTAAGAAAGAAAGTCCAAGTATATCTTGAATAATCATCCACAATAACTAAAGCATAATAATTTCCTCCAAAACTTTTTATCCTAGAGGGACCAAATAAATCCATGTGCAAAAGTTCTAAGGGTTTTAAACTAGAAACAACATTTTTCGAATGGAAAGATGATTTCACTTGTTTTCCCTTTTGACATGCATCACAAAATTTATTTTTCACATATTTTAGTTTTGGTAAACCAATTACTAAGTCTTTAGAAATGAGTTTATTCAATTGTTGCATATGAATATGTGCAGCTCTTTTATGCCATAACCATGGATTTTCTTCTTTTACTACTAAACATGAAATATCCCTATTTGATGCATTTTCTAAATCAATCAAATAAATATTGTTATGCCTAATTCCTTTCAAAGGAATTTCAGAAGAATCATTTTTATAAATAATGCAAGAATTTTGTTCGAAGGTTACCTTGAATCCTTTATCGCATAATTGACTAATGCTAATTAAGTTGTGCTTTAATCCTTCCACATATAGCACGTCTTTGATCATCAAGGTATCTTCACTTCCAATATCTCCTATTCCAAGGATTTTTCCTTTGTTGTTGTCACCATAGGTGACAAAGCCTCGTTCCTTTTTCCGGAAGCTTGTAAATTTCTTTTTATCTCCGGTCATGTGTTTTGAACATCCACTATCAAGACACCACATATACTTCCTTGGTTTTGATAATTCCTACAACATAAAAAGAACAAGCTATTTAGGTACCCAACTATTTTGTATGGGTCCTTTGGGTTAGATTAAAAATATTAAAATCATTTTACAACCCAAGCATATCTTCCACTTGGAACACCATAATGCTTAATTTTACATTTATTAGATGTATGACCCTTTTTCATACAATAAAAGCATGATGCAACATTTGTGTTCCTATAAGTTGTTCCTTTTTCTACCCAAGTTCTACGGGTTCTATGATTATGTTTATTTTTAGGAACATACTTATTTTTAACAACCTTATTTTCATTAGTTTTACTACATTCTCCAGTGGTTGTATTTTCAGAAAAATATTTGAATTTTAGGCAAGATTCACATTCATTTTTAGCAACATATTTTTCTTTTTCATAATATAAAACTTTACTTTTAAATTTCTAATTTCTTCCGCTTGATATAAAAATTTATTTTTCAAACTTCTGTTTTCTTCAGATAAATTTGTAAATTCAGTTTTCAAATTATCATTTATTTTAGAGAAGTTTTCAGAAGTAATTTTCAAATTTTCATTTTCTTCAAGAATATTTTCAAAATTCAATTTTAACTTTTTGAAGTCCTTTTTCAATTTCTTATGAGCTATATCTAATTTTTCAGACTCTACTAATAAAGCAGCATAAGTATCATGCAGTTCATCTTCATCCATATGACTATCATTATCAGAATAGTGTGAACTACTTACTTGGCTGACGTTATCATCATCTGCCATCAAACAGATGTTTGCTTCTTCATCTGAGTCGCTTGAATCTGAAATGGTCTCATTGTCGTCTTCCCAGGCAATGTAGGCCTTCTTTTTCTTGAAGAATCTTTTCTCCTTCTTGTCTTCACCCTTCTTTTGATTTGGACAGTCTGCTTTTAGATGCCCCTTTTCTCCACAGCCATAGCATCGGTAATTTGAGGAAGATGCTTGATTATCTTTCTTTTCGTATCTAAATCTTCCTTTACCTTTAGACTTCATGAACCTGTTTAACCTTTTGATCATAAGACTTAAATTTTCTTCTTCGTCTGAGTCTTCATCTTCTGATTTACCTTTGCTTCTTTCGACTTCCGACTTTAATGCCAAACTCTTCTTGTTGTTTTTGGCTTTTGCTTCTTCTTCATCAAGTCTTCCAAGATCTAGTTCATGTTCCCTCAATTTTCCAAATAATGCAGCCATGGTCATTGTGTTGAGATTTTGTGACTCAGAAATTGCAGTCACTTTTGGTTGCCAAGACCTGTCTAAAGATTTCAAGATTTTAATGTTAAGTTCATCAGTATCAAATGACTTACCCAGTCCAATGAGATGATTAACAATGTTGGTGAAGCGTTTTTGAACATCAACTATTGTTTCCCCTTGCTTCATTCTGAACATCTCGTATTCCTGGATTAAGGTATTCTTTCTAGCTCTCTTTACATCATCTGTACCTTCATGGGTTACTCTAAGTACTTCCCACATATCTTGTGCAGTTTTACAAATAGAAATCCTGTAAAACTCGTCAACAGTTAGAGCAGATGAAATAATATTACGAGCTTTTACATCATTACCAAATTTTCTCTTATCTTCAGCAGTTCATTGGTCACGGGGCTTTGGTTCCTGCATATTGTTAATTGGAACAAAAGGACCAGATACAACAGCATCCCAAATATCTATATCAATAGATTCCATAAATATTTGCATTCTTACCTTCCAGAATGCATAGTTCTCACCTGTGAATAGTGGTGGTCTATTGATTGATGCACCCTCTGCAAAGGTTTGATGTGATCCTGCCATTTGAATGACTATCAAAGCAAGCTCTGATACCAATTGTCAGAGCGGCTGCAGCGGAATGGTTAGCGTGGGAACAAACCAAGAGGGGGGGTGAATTGGTTATATTCAAATATTATCCCTTTTTAATATTTTTCTCTTAATTTCTTACTAAGCAGATAATTAAACGTAAATAAAGGAGTAAGGGAAAGAGAAAAATTACACAGGTATTTTATCCTGGTTCAGATCACTAAGATCCTACGTCCAGTCGCTTATCTGAAACAAGATAAACCTTTTTCACTATCACAAAACTATTACAAATATTAGTCACACAGAAAAACAATTTGTAAAAGTTTAGAAATTACCACCTCTCTTGAAACCACAAGAGATGAACTTACACCTCCTTTGAATCTTCACAAAGGATGATCACCTCCTTCGAATGCTTCACGAAGGATGATTCTCTTCCAGACACTTCCTCAGACACACCAAGGATGATCAAGCTATTCCTCTGTCACCGCAGTACCACTTCAGGACTTTGCAGACAAGAGTTTCCTTAGCTTCAGCAATTTCACAGAGTTCTCACAAGAGTTCAGAGATTTTTGCACAAGGGAAGAGTTCTTCTTGAGAGAAAATGAGAGTCTATTTATAGACTCATCCAAAGGCTCCTCCATTTTCGCTTTTAGACTTTCTGACTGTGTTAATCGATTAGCTACAGTGGTTAATCGATTAACAACCCAACGGATACTTCAACGGCTCTAAAAACGGCTAGTTTTTCAAACGTTCACCTTGTTAATCGATTAACAGCCCTTGTTAATCGATTAACGCTAATCGATTAACACCCTCTGTTAATCGATTAGCACTGCACTGCTGGGCTTCTCCATGGCTCTCTGGAACAATCGATTAACAGCCCTTGTTAATCGATTAACGTTAATCGATTAGCACCCTCTGTTAATCGATTAACACTGCACAGAATTTTGCTTATGATTGATTTTTACATCACTTTTGAATACATACATGAAACTACTAATTTTCCTATGTTCATACAATTATTCCACAATATTTCAAGTCTACAAAGATCATTCTTGATTGTTCTTGACTTGATTTGGACATCATCAAAACTTCGTCTTCATCATTTTGCTAACAAACCTTTCGTTTTCTCCCGCTTCTCTCTAAAAACCTTCAACTTCTCTCTACTGTAGATCTCACGCCTCTCCTCCGATCACATTTCTGAACCGTAGGAACGTTCCCGGAGACGCGGACGTTATTTTGGACCGAATAGAATTAGAATCTAAGCTGGTAAGTCCTCTTCTCTAGTAGTTCGTCCATTAGGGTTTCATGCGAAACTAAGTTCTGGGTTCATGCATGGATTATATCTGAGTCATCTCTGATTTTGGTGTTTAGATCAAGTGAAAGTGTTTAGTAAAACTGAGGGTAGAACGCTGTTAGAGGACGCACCATACCCTTGCTTTAGGACGTTCGCATACTGATCCGGGTAAGGGAAGCTTATATATTTAATTTATACTTGCATGTTGTATGATTTGACTTGGATGTATGAAAAATATGCCGATTTAGCTGTTATGAACGATCACTGATATTGAATATGTTTTCTGTTGTTTGAAATGCATGTTGATTTGGATATGTATGAAAGGTGTATGATTATAGTATAGTCTGATTTATTAATATAATGAAATCTGTATAGTATGAGAATTGATAATGGATATGAATCTTCAAAGTAAGAATCACATGAGAAAGGTTGAGTTAACTTAGTTGAAAATCTGGATATGATAAATTCCCTATGATAAATTACGCTCGTCATCGTACGGTCTTATACCGATCGGTTTCCCTGAAAATTACTTAGAGTAAAATTCTTTCATTTGGGAAGAATTCGAATTGAGAACGAGCGTCCTTATTTCGAATTACTATGTTTGAGCGTTCGGCTCAGCATAGAGATGTCGTACACCTTAAATTGAATAAAACTGAAATAAGTAACGTTCGGTCTTATACCAAGCGTTCGTCCTAAATAGCGCTCGGTCTTATACCAAGCGTTCATCATAATTGATGCTCGGTCATCTACCTAGCGTTCGTCATAATCGGTGTTCGGTCACATACCAAGCGCTCGTAATATTGAATAATCACTTGGATAAAATAGCGTTCGTTCAAGTATTAAAATTTTCATCTTCTTACGTTCGTTCAAATACTAGTATCAGTCTTTCATATGCAAACTTCTTCAAAGAAAATTTCTAAGTATTATTGACCATCCTTCTTATATTAAATCTGGTCCAAGATCTTTATTATGAAATTTTTCTAAGTATCATTACACCTTCAATTGAGTCAGTTCATTTAACTGACCAAATAGATAGTCACGTTCGTCCATCCAGTGCCTTATTTGGACGTTCGTCCTAATCCTTCAAAGGACGGAACGTTCGTCTTTTTATACTCTTAAATCTAAAGATGAGAATGATGATAATTTATAAGAAATTACAGTGTGAACACTATATTAAATGATTATACGATTATGGAATTTGAACGAGCGTTCCAAGGAGGAACGTATCAGATATGTTAAATATTAAATTTGGTAAAGTATGACTGTGGATAAGTTAGGACTCGCTGTCCATCCTGATGTTCCATGATACTCATCTTCATGTAGAGGAGGGTAGTCATGTGTGGGAACGGCAGGAGGTCCTTAGTCCATAAGTTAACATGGGCGGCGTAAGAACGGACTAACCTCGAGTGGCAGCTGTTGAGTGTATGCCAGTTACTACACCACTCGGGTGCAAGGACGCTTGTAACTACACAGATTCATACAGTCCGGACGGTCGGTCTAATATATATATATATGAATATGTTGGATGATGTTATATGTTGAGTTATGTGTTTGAATGAATTGAAATGTTAGTGAATGTGTTGACGTATGAATTAAATTACTTAAGCTTACCCTTTCGTTTTTCCTTGTGTTGTCTATTGTCTATGTACGTTCGTCCTGTCTTTGCAATGATCATCCGTGTGGATGTGAGCAGATGGAGGTGCGTCACTTGAAGAAGTGCTAGAAGAAGAAAATTTGGAAGATGCCAATCTTGTCGAGGTGGAAGTCAAGGTCGAGCCCTAGAGCGCTCGTTAATGATAGGAGTGTAGATGATTAGCTTTTATTTTAACGTTCGGTTCATTATTTTGTAAAACCATTCGTTCTAGAATCACCCTGTTTCCGTTTCGTGCGCGTTAATTCTGTATTCAAGCCGTTCGACTTTCGAACTCGTTTTTTTTATATGGAAAAACTGCATTGATTTACTGTTAATTGTAATTAATTATGGATTATGGTAATTACTGTATTTTTGGGATGTTACAATATGTAAATAAAATTTATATTTTTATGGCAAATAAATTTTATTTATTTTGTAGAAATGCTTCTGTTATAGATAACTATTTTAGACTAAGAAAATAGTTAAATTAAATTGTAAAATTGAAAAATAAATAATTAAAATTAAAAATGTGTTAGTTAAAAGGTAAAATAAAAATAATTTAATTTAAAAATAAAAACTACACTTAATACTTTTTTATCCCTGTTTGTATCTATTTGTGTAAGACTTATTTTTATGTGATTTAAATTTTGGTAACTTATATTCAATTCAATTCTTCTTATGACTCTCTCTAAATCATTAATTAAAGATGAATAACACGGGTTACATGTTAGTTTTTTATTTTATTTAACTTTTTAAAACTTTTTTTAATTTTTTAATTTTTTAAATTTAAAAAAATGGACACATGTCAAGTCAACATTACGTCAAGAGACAATGTAAGTACTACATGACAATGTATGTGCCACATGTCAATGTAAATGTCATGTGTCAAGTTAGTATTAATATTACATGTTAGTATTAGTGTTATGTATCTTATATTTAAGGATAATGATACTTTGACAACATTTTTCTATAATATTTTAATATCATCTACTTGTCATTGTGTGATTGGTTCATGTTGATGTTTATGATTATTATTATTGATTATGGAGTAATTTTGAACCAATCACAGAATGACACATAAATAATGTTAAAATGTTGTCAAAGTATTATTATCCTATATTTAATTTAATCTCAAGTTTTGTTAATTTTTTTTAGTTTAGTTTCTTTTGTTAATTTTGTTTAATTCAGTTCCAATTTTTTTCATCTTTAAATTGAGACTAAATTTAATATTTATTAAAATTCACATTTTTATTAAATATTTTTATCATTATTTTTAAACCAATTAATATAATTAGTAGATTTATACTTGATTTTTTCTACATGTAAAAAATTAGGTTAGAGTTGGTTAAAAATAACCAAGAATTTTCTTATAATTTTAAAACTAATGAAGAAAGTTCCTTCTAAATTTAAAAAGTTTTTTTCTTCTAATTTTAAAAATAATGGAGAATTAATTTTAAAAGTAATGAAAATTTTTTATTTTAATTTTAAAAATAATGAATGATTTTCGTTCAAATTTTAAAAATAATGAATAATTTTATTTCTTATTTTAAAAATAATGAACAATTTTCCTTCTAATTTTAAAATTAATAAAGTGTTTTTTTTTCTAATTTAAAAAATAATAAAGAATTTTCTTTCCAATTTTAAAAATAATAAAGATTTTTTCTTTTAACTTTAAAAATAATTAATAATTTTTGTTTAGTTTTAAAAATAATGAAAAATATTCGTTCTAATTTTAAAAATAATAAAGAATTTTTGTTCTAATTTTGAAATTCTAGCATATCCTTATTTTTGGATCTTTAATGTGTTTGTCTTCATGTTACGATCGCATTAGAAAAGAGTGTTATAGGTAATAGAGAGCAACATTGAGACTGCCAGATGAACATCATAGATATAAACACATATATTAAAGAAATATTTTGTATTAATCTTATATGTTTAAAATATTTTAAAAATTCCCTTTTGTTATGAGAAAGACGGTACTAAATGTGAATCTTTATATCTTTTAGCTTTAATATTTATATATTTTGATATAAAAAATGAAGGAAATTGCTAAATATTTTTATAGTAGGAAAAATTGGGTCGGTCACATAATTTTTTTTTAAAAAATATCCAATAGAGAAAAAAGAACATTTAATTTTTAAAAATGTGTCTGTTAAAGGGTAAAATAGTAAAATAATTAATTTAATTTTAAAAACTGTTATATAAAGGATAAAATAAAAAACTAAATGTAAGAAAAAAAAGAATTTTTTTAATAATAGTATAGATATAGATATAAATTACAGAGTACAAATTAATTTAAAACATTTTGGTGCTTGATTCTATGTCATGAAAGCCACAGTCGCAAAAGGAGTCTGTGCATTGTACATCTGATTTTGACAAATTTCACGTCAACTGGTTTGTCAGATACTGAATTGGAACTTGGCATGTGACACGCAATTTGGATATGCTCTGTCAAAAGATTCTCTACAAAGGGAAGAACTGACATTCCACTTATTTTCATTCTCATTTTTCAACAACGAATCAATTTGCAAACCTTTTTTCATCATCATTTTTAAACAGTGAATCTATCTGCATACTATGAGCATTGCAAAATAATTTTAACAAGTAGGACCGTATTATTTTCAGAAGTTTATACCACCTTAAACTGTTTATGATTTCCCACAAGAAATAAAAACTATTTTAAAGGTGTTAAATCACTATACATTTTGTGGCTCTCAAAAGAATTGAAGTGAGCATCAGAGTTGGAATGATGCTGTTCTACAAGGCATTGGGATATTTCCTATACATATATCGTTAGCTCTGCAATGAAAATGAAAACTTCCTGAATCTTTCAGAATTTATTGGGGTTAGAGGAGAAAAATAGCTTTGAAGAAGCCCTGTTCAGGGCTCCTCAGCGCTTTCTTCACTAATTTGTTTGCTAAGTAAAACACCATTTCCTTCTAATTTCACAGCTTCACTAAGTTCATGTTCTTGTTCTTCAAGATCTACTTCCCTTTGATTTCTAAGTGATGAAGCTTGATCTTTCTGATTCATTTCTGATAATTCAGATTCTGGTGAAGTTATTGCCGCAGGAACACGTGCTTCCCTCAAGTCAGAAGCTTTCACCTTACATTACAGACACAACAGTTTCTTGTCATGCAAGTTTATTACAAAGAACAAATCAGTAAAGGGGACATAATGTTGAAATCTAGTTTTATGGATGTGTTGAAATATCAATAGTTAATTTTCTTAATTAACAACTAAAATTACTTACTTTAAACTTTGTAACTTTAGAAGAGACAAATCCATTGAAAAACAACAACGCACCAAGCAAGATCTGCTCACACAGAAGATCAAGCCCAACGGAATTTGAGGTATTCTTTCACTGTTGTTATAGTTGTCATCTTTAGTGTATTTTTCATATTTGGGTTTCTTTGAATTGTTGTCTCTTAGATTCCATCTTATCCTTTAGACGAGCTGCAATAACTACACTATATATATCCCCAGTATGTTGCTAATGATCAAGAAATGTGAAAGGCCTTTTCCAATATTCGTGTTTATTTTATGGTATCAAAGCTCGTACTCGGAGCTCTATTCATACTGCACGAGGGTCACACCCGGTGACCGAATACTATACCAAGCTGAAATCAATATGAAAAAAAGAATATAATTACCTACCTGTGCAGCTAGCTAGAACATCTCACAATAAAATCTTCATCGTCCACTTTCTCAAAGGACTTGATGAATGATTCTTTGCTGTGTACTCTCATATTCTTCCTATAGAATCTCTAACAACAACCAATAATTTGTACATGGAGAAAAGAAAACAACAAAAGAAAGCAACTAGCAAGTAGTGGTATTGTTATTGGATCTTCCCATCTTCAAGTGTTGGGAATATTTAGAGGTTATGAAAATGAGAGGTACGAGATATATAAGAGATATATTGTAAGGAGGAACTTGTTTTATTTCATTGATATACCCTATATATAGAGAGAGCAAAATATAACATAATATCAAATATAAAATATTTACAATATCTCAATCTTAATCTAAAATAATAACTAATTTCTAAGACAGAAAGATATTTTTAAAACTAAAATATTTCCTAAAAATTAATTTAAATAAAAAAGATCTTAAGTAAATATTCTCAGCATGCCTCCTTTATTATTATCTAAACCTTTGATGAATATTAGAACGTGGGCCTTCATCTTCTTTCTTCACTTGGAAGTCAAACCTCTCCAAGAGATATTCATCTTCCCTTATAGAATTTTCATAAGGTTTGAGTAACACATAACAAATTTTGACTAATCTCAGGAACATATAAGACAAAAAATTAATTTGATGCTTGAATGAATTTTAATTGAAATTGTTCTTGTACCTTTCACACCAAGTTGTTCTCCATTCCCAATTCTTACTTTGAAAATATCTGATTTGTTGAGCTCTTTGAAAAGTTCTCTATCATGAGTCATGTGGTTTGTAAACCACTATCTATAATCCAATCTTTTGTAGATTTGTTGGTTGTAACACATGATGTTGTAAGAAGTAGTTTCTCCTCTGATTTGTGCTCTATAATCTTGACATTTTCTAGAGGATCTTGGGATTTGCATATCTCTCCACATGTCCCAATTGATAGCATTTCTGACATTTTACATTTGGCCTCCACCAACACCAATTGGGTTCGTGATTTTTTTTCTTGCAATAGGGACAAGATGGAAAAACTTGTGTTGTATTTGTTCCTTCAGTTGTTCTTAACTATGAGAGCATTCTATTCCCCATGAAATAGTTGCTCTTGTGCTTGCAAGGCATGTATAATCTGTTAAAGTAATTGTAGATAAATCTTTTGTGTTTTCTAAGGAAGCAATAGATGCTTCATATCTTTCCTCAATGAGTATGGAATCTGGAAACTGTTTTCCCAATAAGTTTACTTTGTTAGCAATACCCAACAATTTGTTTCAGTATCCCTTGATTGTCTCAGTCTCTTTTATCCTTTGAATCTTGAACTCCCTTATCAAGTTTAAAACTTTCATGCCTTGAATCTTCTCGTTCCCTTCATATTCTTGTTTCAAATAATCCCAAATTTCTTTGGAAGACTTTAGGGTCATTGTTAGGATATAATGTGTGCAGAATAAAAGGAAATAGATTAGGAATTAGTTGTTAGTTGGTTAGGGGGGGCTTTATAAGAAGGCATGGAGGTCTTGTGTGGGGGTACTTTTTGGATAATCTTGTAGATTGAGCTTTGGCTCTTTGTGAAGGGGAAACCCTTGGAGGAGAGAGTGCTCTCCTATTCTTGTATTCTTTGGTTACAATAATAATCCAGTTTCCAATAATCTGGTGAGTGAGTGTGTGCTATTTTGGGTGATAGTTAGACTTCTTGACTAAAGAAGCCTAACAGTCATGATCCTCAAAAGGATCATTTGTAAAACATCTGTAAACAAGTATGACTTTGTCTTCAGGCAATGTAACATCATCTTCCTCCACGACTTCACATAAATCTAGCTCACGTGGATAAGTTTGCATTGTAATTGTCCATAGATCATGTCTTTCACCAACAAAGAGTGGAATAGCGACTTCTGAGAAATTTCCTTCCATTCTAAGAAGGAAGGCTCTTATACTACTATTGGGAATTTTTAGGGGTTATGAAAATGAGAGGTATGAGATATATGATAGATATAAGAGATATATTGTATGGAGGAACTTGTTGTATTTTATTGTTGTACCTATATATATATATAGAGAGAGAGAGAGCAAATATTTACAATATCTCAATCTTAATCTAAAATAATAAGTAATTTCTAAAACTGAAAGATATTTTTAAAACTGAAATATTTCCTAAAAACTAATTTAAATAAAAAAGATATTATGAGCATTTTTTTTCCTCTCTAGTGACTATTTACCCTCCAGCAATTGCCACGCGTCTGAACCTTTTTGCTCCCTGGCAACCCTTGTGCTCCTCAAGTAGTTTTATTTTGTTCATCAAAAGTAGCTACCATGCTCTTTGAGCATTTTTTTCCCTCATCTAAATTCGTTGTGAACTTCAAGCATTTTTGGTGGTCAGTAGGCTCCACACCCTCTGAGCATTTCTACTCCCCGATAACCACCATGCTCTGAGTAATTTTTTCTACTCAAGATTGTCGTGATCTCCAAGCATTTTTTTGCTTTTTCGCAACTACCATGGCCCCCAATATTTGTAACAAACTTGACTAATATGATACATATGCTCTAACTAGAGAGAGAATGTTAAATATGTCACTTATTTACTTTATCAGCTCCAACAAACAACTGATATGATTCTCTAGGGGATTGTGTTAATGACTTAATAAAAAGTTTGTCTCATACGATCCATATGCAGGGAGTGTTAGATATAATAACATCATTATGTTAGACATAGTTTAAATATTACATTAAAAAGAGAGATATGATTTGATAGGGAATATCTTACCAAATACTTTCCATTATTAAATATTGATTTTGTTCATTGTTATTGTTTCTCTTCTTCATTATAAATAAGAATACTGTGTGTGTGCGCAATATCCAACACTGAAATACAAGCAATATTTAATAAACTAAATTACTATATATATATATATATATATATGTATGTATGTGTGTATATATGTATGATTGATTAATAAACGTGAAAGGCCCTTTTCCAAAGCTGGCTTTTATCAGTGCACAAGTTTTTCCTATATTCATTTTTGTTTTATGGACTCCCCTCAAGATGCAGAATGACAAGAACAATGTAATCAAAGACAAACAACAGAAGGATCTTCCTCCCAATGCTTTCAAACATCCTTATGATGCAATGGAGAAACATGCCGGGGGTAAGGGGAATAACATTCAAAATGAAAAATCAGAAGTTTAAGGCCATATTATGGTCAAAGGATGAGGAAACCAACAAAGCAACATCAGCACAATCAATTAAGTACTAATGTTTTTGCTTATTACTCATTACATTCTTTCCTCCCACTTTTTTTAGATATCCTATTAAATTCAGATAAATCCATAAGACAGCTCCTAGACAACCATATTTTAGCATTTAGTCAAAGACAAATCATTGTTTTGAAGTACCTGCAGGGGTTGCATAATATCCAATCCACGATTTTCAGGTTGGCTGACCGCTTCTTGTGCTTGGAGCTCCATGGAATCTCTTATAAGTTGACTCAAAAATGCTACATCATCAGACATCACACCAAGGCCTTTCAGCAGCTTAGAACCCAGGTGCAAGCTAGTCTGCAAGAATAAAATATTTAACACCAGTTTCCTTTCCAAATATTAGGGGAGGGAAAAAACCTTTTTGGCACTACCTCTGCATTTTCCAAAATGGCATCTGTTGCACCTGATTTTTTCAGATCTAATAGATGCTTTAGATCACGAGCTCTGGCATAGATTGGAATCTGAGGAATTTCATCACTAAGTATACAATTAAACCAAGAGAAAAGACAGCAGGATTAAAGGAAGATATGAAACACTGTTTCAAATTTTTATCAGCCAAGTTACACTTAATAAAAACCTAACAAGTAGTACATGTCCTAGTGCATCAGATACCCTTTGGTTTTGTTTATAACTTGGTAAGAGATTCTTATGATACATATTGGAGATTATCACCATTCATTTTATAAACAAACTAAAACTAAGCTAATGACATCATACTACCATAGTTGCTTTCAGTTATAGAACAGGTTACTTCCCCCCTCTTGTTCACATACACATGCACTCTCTCTGAACCAATTGAGAAAAAAAGAAAGGGGGCAGTAGTGAGGGTAGGGGGTGTAAGAGATTATTACCGTGGGAAATGTCAATCTTAGCCTCTGAACAGCATCAATTGTCTTCTTCTTTCCAGTGTACATAATCATAAAAGCTTTTGGAGAAGAGACACCAGCAGATTGAAGAACATCAGGACGTGATCCATCCCCATAGACTATAGGAAAGCCAATTTTTCTAGCTGTCTGTCCAGCAGTTAAAGATGGGAGAATAAATTAAAAGAAAGGTGGATAGAAGAGATTGCAATAAGAAGGGTAAGAAATGACAAATATAATGCTTTCATCCTCTTAATAAAATAAAGAAAAGGAGAAGATAACCCAAGAGTTTCAAATTATTCCTCAGAAAATGAAAAGGAAAGGGTCTCATGAAGGTACTGATAGACAATAGCCATGCACAATGCTCAAAATACCCTGACCTTTACTACATTGGGGTCCACATCAAATGCTACATAAGGCCATCCTACTTCATCACCTTCTCCTGAAGCTAATGGATTGGACAGGAAATTGGCAAGGACCTTTACATATAGAACAGAAGGAGAAATTTTAGAAATGAGTGGTAGAAATGACAGGTTTTACAATGTATTGATGATCTACCTGGCCCATTTGTCCAAATCCAAGGATAACAACAGGTTCACGAGCATCGAAGTTAACAGTCTCCAAAGCTTTCTCACTCTGAAAATAATTTATTACTTAATGTACATTTGCAGTAAACATGAAATCACTGGCATAAGATTGAAGAAAAAGTTGTATTTTGTCCTATAACACATTAAGTAATCAAAAGAAAAATAATTGAAAAGAAATTGATGGTTTTGAAGAAAAAATCCACAGAGAATGAATTTTGTGCCATAAGGACCTACTTTAGTACAACAAGCGAATTTTCTTGTATTTTTTTAATTACATGTGTTATGTATGACATTTTTTTTTTCAAATACACCAATGTTCCTCATAGCTACTTTTAATACTTACAAGCATGCACATGTGTGTTTGTGTCCGAGTGCACATAACTGCCAAAATTATAAATCTTGAAAAAAAAACCTACATTCTCAGTATCAGATTTTTCTTCTATAAAACTAGCAGCCCTTCTTCCAGCTTCGTTCAGAAATGGGGTTAATGCCATCGACAATACAACAACAATTATGAGCAGTTTGTTGAGCTCAAGAGGAAGCACCCCGAGCCTGTTAAGAAGCCACCAATTTTGATAATTAAAAACAATCCCAGTGTTCTCACTCAAATAACATCAGTGCATTATATCAGATAATTAAGTACCTATTTGCTAAAGAGAAAACAACAAATCCAAATTCGCCTCCTTGGGATAGAAGCAATCCTATTCTTACACTTTCTTGTAAAGTAAGCCCAACACGAGGACCAATTGCAGTTATGATCAATGTCTTTATAACAATTAAACCTCCCAAGAGTGAAAGTACATTTGGCCACTCTCGTAAAAGGAGCTGCAACAAAAATAATAATTATGAAGGGTAAAAATACATCTTTAGTTTAACAGTAGGGGTGTGTAAATATTATAATTTCACGCAAAAAAGCAAGCGGTCAAGGATACACACACACACACACATATATATATATATATATATATATATATATATATATATATATATATATATATATATACATACATATATATATATATATATATATATATATATATATATGTATATGTACATATATTCATTATGTTACTAGAATGTTAGATCACAGGTGAACAAAATCTTGGGCCTCTGTAACTTACTAGTTTAATGAACCTGATACTCAGTTTGCATTTATGCAGACACAATGGTCAAATTAACATAACAACCATGTTGAGAAATACAAAAAACCATGCCACATTTTATAAATAATAATCATATAACCTGCATGTCAATTGAAGTTCCCGTAGTTAGGAAAAACAATCCAAGGAGCAAGCCTCTAAATGGTCTTATGTCAGCTTCAATCTGGGTCCTGAAGTTTGTCTCTGCCAAAATAGCCCCAGCTAAAAAAGCCCCAAGCTGTATTGTGATATTACATAAAATTTTCAAGTTAATATTTAATTTTATGATTCTTCAAAATCTCTAATTAAAACCCAAAGCATTGAAAAATACAGAACCGTGTCACTAAAGCCCAAATTCTGTGTGCCTAGAGAAGTCCCAGCAATTGTCAGCAAGCAAAGAGCAACAAAAGCCTCTGAGCTCCTTGTATCTGCAACAACCTGAATTTGACCAAGAGTTTACTGCCTAGAACATATAAAAAATGAGTTTGGAATTTTATTTCTTTGGATAAAAATCTTGAAATATATTTGATACTGACCTCAAAAACTCTTCTGAGAATGTACTTTGCCCCAAGAGAAAGAAGACCCAATCCACCTAAAGCTTTTAAACTTTCTTGAGCAAGCGTAGGCCAAATACTCCCCTCGGTTATATTCTATAATGAAAAATAAGAAAGCACAGGATGAAGAATGAATGCAAAGGTCTATGCATATGACTATGAAAAAAAATAGTTAATTGAAGAAAATATAACAATCATGCAACATACAGAATTGCTAACCTCAAATTTACAGTAGGTGAAAAAGAATTAAAAAGGACAAACATAACTAGCACATTCCTGTAACAAGGTGTGCACACAGACAAACACAAGCATGCTGACATACATAAAAAAATGTTTTTACCAGATAAGTATTAAAACAATCTATATACAAATTTTTTTAGGAAAGTGAAGAGGTCCATATCTTTGACAACATGTTACAAGATTTGCAAGCTAAGAGTTTAGCATAGATTTTCTATTTATCTGGGAAAAAGTAACCCTTTATATATGTCAAGGACCACAAATGGAAAAAGTGGATAACTAGTTAATTATGTTAGAAAGAAGGAGAATGCACCTATAACTGATTAGGTCCATTGAGGATGGGTTTATATTAGCAGACCAGTGGCTGCCAATAAAGATCTGGAGTGGTGTATACCCTGCCTTCATTCAATAAAAAAACCCTTTCTTTGCCACTTTTATGATACCAGTTCTTCTAATCACTTGGTCATACTAACACAACATAAGGAATCAACTCGTTTTAAGTTGTTAGGTAGAGGCTCCTCAACATTTTGATATCAAACAGTGCACCACCAATGTGTTACGAAATTTGTTTGTGAACTTACTGTTTCTTGGTAAGCTGTTAGAAAACAATTAAGTTAGTGGGTTATAAATGCAACTATTGCTGTTGCATAAGTTTTTTCAGTTTTTATGTTCATTGTAATTTTTTCTTCTTTTCAGAACCGTTTCCTAAGGTTCCCTATTAGTTCTTTGAGTATTTCCAAGAACTAGTTAGTTTTACAACAATCGGTATCAGCTTGGGAAATCCATTCAGAGTATTGTATTAATGGCGGAAGCTACTCATAATGCAGCAGCCATTAAGGAGATGAAAGAACATTAGTGTTCGAGGTCAAAAAGGGGTGGCCAAAAGATCCAAATTGTGAAATCCAATCTATAATAATCCAAATACATATAACTTTAAGTCTATTTAAGTGAATTTTTCCCAAATCCAAATCCACATTTTAGATTTTAAATCCAATCCACTTAATTGGATTTGGATCATTATTTGGATTTTGAAAATTCAAAACAAAGGTTTCTCTATCTAAGTCAACTCAAGGCAAACGAGGACAAGATCGAGCCAAATCAATCTAGGTCTAAGGTCGAGTAGAGCTAGCCTGGGTCGAAGGTTGAGCTGAGTTGACTCAAACCAAAAGGTCAAACTGAGTCATCTTGAGTCGAAGGATCAAGTCGAGTCGGTCTGGGCCAAGAATCAAATCGAGTCAGCTCGGGCCGAAAGTCAAGACTAGTTGGCTCGGGCCAAACATCGAGTTGAGTTGGCTCGGCCGAAGGTCCAGCCAAGTCTACCCGGACTGACGGTCGAGCAAAGTCAGCCCAGGTCAAAGGTCTTGCCAAGTCAGCCTGGGTTGAAGTTCATTCTGAGTCAACTTAAGCTGAAGGTTGTGTTGAGTCAACTCTAGCCAAAGGTCGAGCTGAGTTGGCCAAAGCCAAAAGTCGAGCCAAGTCGATCAAGGCCAAAGGTCAAACTGAGTCGGCCAAAGTTGAAGTTCAGGCCAAGTCGGCCTAGGCCAAAGATCAATCAATGTCAGGCTAGGCTAAAGGTTGAACCAAGTCGAGCCGAGTCGACCCGTAAAAAATGTCAAGCTGACTTAGAAACTACAAACTCCAAGCTTTTGTATCAAGTATTCAAATCTAACTTTTGGAAGTGCCTTGGTAAAAGTTTTAGCACTTTGATAAAGTCAATTTACATTATAGTAACTTCACTTCTCCTTCTCTTTAAAATTCTCATAAAAGAAAAAGCATTATTTAAAATGTTTAGCTTTTCAATGAAACATTGGATCATTCGTGTTTCTCAAATTTAGAAGGAATAGAATTCTTTCTTATTTAATTAAGAGGTTATTAACCCCTATATAAATACATAAGTCTGCAACATATTTTAGGAAATATGGACGGCTAATTCTAAGGGATAGATCCCTGTGATTACGGGATCAATCAAACATAAATGAACCTAATAAAGGCAACACATAACTGTTACAAAAAATACAGCACATCAAATATAAAACTTCCTAAAATACACCATGTCAATCTCTATCACGCCAATCACGGTTTCTGACACTCCCCCTCAACCTGGTGAATAGGTGTTTTCCATTCCCAGCTTGGATATGATTCCTTCAAAGTTAATGCAGTTCAGCCCCTTGGTGAGTATGTCTGCAAGTTGGTTCTGGGTGGATACATATGGTGTGCAAATCATGCCACTGTCTAGTTTTTCCTTTATAAAGTGTCTATCAACTTCAATATGTTTAGTTCTATCATGCTGCACCGGGTTGTGGGCTATGCTAATTGTTGATTTATTGTCACAATATAACCTCATAGGTTCATCCCACTTTATCCTCAAGTCTTCTAATATAATCTTCAGCCATAGAAGTTCACATATTCCGTGAGCCATTGCTCGAAATTCTGCTTCAGCACTTTATCTAGCCACTACACTCTGTTTTTTACTCTTCCAAGTCACTAAGTTTCCACCAAGGAAGGTGCAGTATCCCGTGGTTGATCTCCTATCTACCACTGACCCTGCATAGTTCGCATCTGTATATGCTTCAAGACTTACACTCCTGTTTCGTTTGAACAAAATCCCTCTTCCGAAGGTCCCTTTCAAGTACTGGACAATTCTAAGGGCAGCTTGTAAATGTGCTTCCTTTGGTTGATGCATAAACTGGCTGACTAGACTCACAGCAAACGCAATGTCTGGTCTAGTGTGAGATAAGTAAATAAGCCTGCCCACAAGTCTTTGATACATTTCCTTGTCCACAGCAATATCCTCCTCCATACTTCCCAATTTATATTTGGATCAACTGGGGTGCTTGCTGGTCTGCAGCCTGTCTTCCCTGTTTCTTTAAGCAAGTCAGTAATATACTTTTGTTGAGATATGAAGATTCCTTTCTTGGAATGACCCACTTCAATTCCTAAAAAATATTTAAGCCTCCCTAGTGTCTTGATCTCAAATTCAATGGCAAGGCATTCGCTTAACATTTGTTGTTCCTTTTTGTCATCTCCACTTACTATAATGTCATCTACATATACTAATAGAATTGTTACTCCCCCTGAAATTGAATGTTTGATAAATAATGTGTGATCCCCTTGGCTTTGATTGTAGCCCAGACCTGTCATAACTTTGGTAAATCTTCCAAACCATGCTCTTGGGGATTGTTTCATTCCATATAGAGCCTTTCTTAATTTGCAAACAGTTCCAACAGCAACCTGTCCATTGTAACCAGGGGGCAACTCCATGTATATTTCTTCTTCAAGGTCTCCATGTAGAAAAGCATTCTTCACATCAAACTGCTGCAGATCCCAATCATTATGTGCTGCTAGTGACAATATTACTCTGACCGTGTTCATCTTAGCAACCGGGGCAAATGTCTCCAAGTAATCAACTCCATAGGTTTGTGTGAAGCCTTTGGCCACCAACCTTGCCTTGTAACGTTCGATGGTCCCATCCGCCCTATACTTTATTGCATATACCCACTTACACCCTACTGGTTTTTTTCCAGGAGGTAGGGTGACAAGTTCCCAGGTCCTATTTTTGTTTAACGCCTCCATTTCCACATCCATGGCATGTTTCCATTTCCTGTCAGACAATGCTTCAGATACAGAGGACGGTATGTGTGTGGAGTTGAGGTTAGTGAGAAAAGTTTTATGAGTAGGTGAGAATTTTTCAAAGGATAAGAAATTTGATAATGGGTAACGTGGTTGTTGGGTGCATGTTCTAGTTCCCTTTCTAAGGGCAATGGGTAGGTCCAGAGTTTGGTCCACCTGCGCTTCTAGATTTCCAGAAACAAATTCATTAGAATCAATGGAATTTATAGGATTTGAAGGTGTTACCTCATGCAGTGATGGTGGGTTGGATTCTTGGACATTGCCAGGTTCTAGAATGGCCTTTTCTCTCCTTGAATATACTAGATTTTTCCCAAATTTTCCGCCGCCATCAGGTGCAGGTCTCGCTGGTTCAAGTGCAGGTTCAATTCTTCCCTCAATTTCAGGAACAACAATGCCATTTGTCCCAATTTCAGGTCCAAACGTCATGTTTGGGAACATGAGAGTCTCATCTTCCTCTCTTACATTCTCCCCCTGAAGATGAGGCTGTTTGAAGTAGCTCTCTTGTTCGTTGAAGGTGACATCTCTTGACAAAGAATTTTTTGGAAAGGGGTTGAAAACATTTGTACCCCTTTTGTGTGGTAGAATACCCTAAGAAAACACATTTGACAACCCTAGGATCCAATTTTCCCCTTTCATTACTATGAACATGTACAAAGGATACACACCCAAATATTCTAGGTTGGAGTTTATTTGTAGGGTCTAAGTGTGGATAGAATGAGGATAAAACTTCCATGGGACTTTTTGAGTTTAAAACTTTAGTAGGTAACCTATTGATTAGGTAGGTGACAGTAAGAAGGGCTTCCCCCCAAAATCTCTTAGGAACATGATTTTGAAAAAGTAGAGCTCTAGTTTGATCTAAAAGGTGACCATTTTTCCTTTCTGCAATCCCATTCTATTGGGGTGTGTTCACACATGAGGACTCATGGATTATCCCTTCCTTTTGGTAAAAAGAGTTTAGTACAAGATTAAAGTAGTCCTTGGCATTGTCGGACCTAATTCTTTTGATACTGACCCCAAATTGATTTTTAATCATTGAGACAAACTAGACAAACACAGAACTAACTTCAGATTTTTGTTTCAATAAAAAAACCCAAGTCACCCGAGTACAATCATCAATGAATGTTAAAAACCATTTTGCACCTGAAATATTAGGAACATATGCAGGACCCCATACATCAGTATGAACAAGGGAAAACGGGAAAGGACTCATCTTGTTGCTAATGGGAAAAGGTACACGTTTGTGTTTCGCAAACTCACACACCTCACAATGGAGACTCTCCACATTTAAATTTTTAAACAAGGAAGGGAAAAGCAATTTTATAACTCGAAATGACGGATGTCCTAGCCGGCAATGATAAAGTTGAGCTTTCTCTTTGTTGGTCATGGTGGATTTAGAGATGAGACTCTTGTTAGGCAGATTAGGATCCTCCATGTAATATAGGCCATTCCATTCTCTAGCATGTCCAATCGTCCTCCCCGAGTTCTTGTCCTGCAATATACAAGTGTTGCTATAAAAAACAACATTACATGAAAGATCTTTGGTGAGTTTTTGTATAGAAATCAGGTTGGTAGATAGTTTAGGGACATGAAGGACATTTTTTAAAGTCATAGATGGACTTATTTGGACGTCTCCTTGTCCGGCTGCAGTTATGAGGGTTCCATCTGCTGTGGAAATTTTCTTGTTGCTAGGACATGGGGAATATGTGGAGAAGTATTTGGGTAGGGGGGTCATATGGTCAGTGGCTCCAGAGTCTAATATCCAGTAATGTGTAAATGGTGTATCTGAAACATTGAGCCCAAACAAAAGTGGAAACTTACCAGAATATGTCAAGGAGCACGTACCTGTTGGCTTCTCCAATTTACTAAGGATGGATCTTACTCGTTTTATCTCTTCATGATTCAACTGGACAACTTCTTCACCTTGTCCATTAGCAATGTATGCTTTCCCTTGCCCTTCTTTTTTCTGTGGACCTCCTTTCGGTCCCCATTCTCGGCTTGGGTTTTTCGGCCCCCATTTTCGGCTTGGGGTTTTCCCATCTTCTCCTCTCGAGCCCCATTCTCTACTTGAGGTCTTTCCATCTTTCAGCCCCCATTCTCGGCTTGGGGGCTTTCCATGTAATTTCCAGCACTTTTCCCTTGTGTGGCGCGGCTTGTTACAATGGGTACACCAAATCTCCTCATGTTTTTTCTCCATACTGGGAACCCAGTTTTTCCTCTGGTTGGCAACCATGATTGTTCCTCCTTCAGCTATCATTGCAGAGCTTTCGGTGGTTGGAGTCTCCAGCATCAGCCCTCTTCTGCTTTCTTCACTCCGGATAATGGCTACCCCTTCATTAAGCCCTGGGACTTTCTCTTTTCCCAGGATTTGAATTCGGACCTGGTCATACTCAGGATTTAGGCCTACCAAAAAATCATAGACCCTATCTTGTTCAATATACTCTTTTAGAATTGCTGAGTCTTTTGAACACTTTGCTTTTATAATTCGATAGTGATCCAATTCCATCCATAGAGACTTGAGTTGATTGGCATATTCTGTAATGGATTTGTTTCCCTGTTTGGCAGCCACGGTTTTCACTTTTACATCATAAATTTGGGCAGCATCCTTGGCCTTAGAGTAAGTTTGTTCGACTGCCTCCCAAATTTCCTTTACTGATTTCAGAAACATGCAGGTATCACTGATTTCTGGGACCATTGAATTCCACAGCCACACCATGATCATGGAGTCTTCTTCATCCCATGATTTGAATTTGGGATCAGTCTCATCAGGTGCATCACACGTCAGGTGACTGATCTTCCCTTTCCCTTTCAAGATGGTCTTAATGATTTGAGACCATTTGGGGTAGTTCTTCCCATTTAACCGATAAGCGGAATGAACATTCTGCAGTTCTCCAACAGTCTGGGGTCTGTCCCCCGTCTCTAGATTCATGACTTCAGCCATACCTAGGTGCGATCAAGGTAGAGAGGGTTGTGCTGCAATGAAGGCTTGTAACAAGGCCTAAAGGTGGCGAAGCAATGAAGGCTGCAATTTAGGTTAAAGGTTGCGCAGCAATGAAGGCTGCGGTTTAGGTTTAATGGCACGGTCAGAGACTCCCAAGGATCGGGAGCTCTGATACCATCTCAAATTTAGAAGGAATAGAATTCTTTCTTATTTAATTAAGAGGTTATTAACCCCTATATAAATACATAAGTCTGCAACATATTTTAGGAAATATGGACTGCTAATTCTAAGGGATAGATCCTTGTGATTACGGGATCAATCAAACATAATTGAACCTAATAAAGACAACACATAACTGTTACAAAAAATACAGCACATCAAATATAAAACTTCCTAAACTACACCATGCCAATCTCTATCACGCCAATCACGGTTTCTAACAGTGTTAAGAAGAAAAAACCTACGAACTTCTTAAATGTGGTACCATGATATCTTGTGAGTTTTCTCACAACTGATTGGTGTCAAATCTCACATAGTTGGTAGCTAGGCAATGTTAATCATAAAGAACACTAGTAAATCTCATTTGATAACTCCATCAGTTTATAAAAAGAAGAAAGCGGAAAGGCAATATGTTAAATTACATCTCACCTGGCTCTCTAGTATAGGAAGTATGACTAAAAGAGGAACAACTGCTAAGTCCTGGTATAACAAGCAGAAAAGGAACAAAGTTAATTATATCAATCATACAAGATGAGTCCTAACAACCACATCTCCTTTTTTTTATAAAAAATAAAAATCATACTTGGAGAATGAGACTGTAACATGCAAGAGTTTAGGACAAAAACCTGCAGAAGAAGTATTCCAAGAGTTGCTGAACCAAATCTTGTTGGAAGCTCACCTTTCTCTGCTAAAAGCTACAAATACATTCATGATTGATAAGTTGAATTATCCATATTTAATGTCACACATGACAGTGGATTCATGCATGGGGAACACTTAAAATTAAACCTTGATTTCTTTTGAATGCAGTAAACAAGACAAGGTAATAGCAGACTAATGAACAAGGCTGGACAAAGAAGTTTACAAACCAAGAGATTGCATACTAGAGGAGGAGAAACATGATGGGGCAAGACTAAAGGATGAAAATGGCATGGTCAGCTACAAAAGAAACCATCTCTCTCTCTGTCTCTGTGTGTGTCTCTGTGTGTGTGTGTGTGTGTTTGTGTCTGTGTCTCTGTGTCTGTGTTTGTGTCTGTGTTTGTGTTTACGTATACATTGTATTCACTACAAAAAATAATTACCACAAGCTCTTCCATTCAGTGTTTTCTCCAAAAACTTACAAACTATGTTGGAATGCGAATACCTTCATAAATATTTTTAAAAGAAAGAAAGTGTTTGTTAGTATCAAATTAAAACTCTTCAGAACTTCCTTGGATCTTTCAAAAGTCATGAAATTATATTTATTTTATTGAATGCATACAACGTTTCCTATTTATTGTAAATATTAAAAGTAAAAGTATCAGTGAAAAATGTGCATAAGTCAAAACATGGTGCTATTGTTACATCAGCATCATGTCTTTCATGCAAACAAGGTGAACAAATTATACAAACAAATACCTGTAGAACAAATGCAGAAGATGACAAAGACAAAGCAGCACCAATCACTACAGCTTCATCGACACTCCTTATGTTCACCTATGAATACGATTTTAAAATTAATTAGATAAAACAATGAAGCCTCTTCAAGTTTTATTGACATTATACTTTTTCATATCCAGACATAATTAATTATCTTTATAAGTAAACAATCATCTTAAAATATTAAGCTGTTAGATGTAGGTCTACAGATAGTTATATGTGAAACATGCTCCCAAATGCAAAAGACATTTAAGGCAGAGAAAACACACCACACTTGACTTTGAGCAGAAATTTAATTTAATGAAATAGGGGCAGTGAGGAAGGAACTTCATAGTCCATGTCCGACAAGATGAGATAGGTTACATGGATAAGCCAAGCCATTGCTAACAAAAGAACAAAAGAAAGCCACATAGGGATTCTAATAACAAACTTAAAAACTAAAGGACCATCCTGTATCTGGTCAGCTAGGATCTTTAAGAATGTGTAGGAGGTGGGAGCCACTTCCTAAAGGATCAAGTTTTAGACAAGAGCCTATAGTACTTTCTCCTTTGACAGTGTTTGTAGTGTAAATGCATGCAGATGCATTCTGTCTATCTATCACTCACCAGAATTCTCTCAAAATTTAGAATCTTTACTATTAAATTTCTTACGGGAAAGTTTATGTACTCTGTATGTGTGCATTCTATCAGTCTCTGTGTCTCACCAGAATGACTGTAATTTATGATCAACTAAAGGGTACAAACAAAAAACTAGGAAAAATTGTTAGATATAGGAACCTTACCAGATCAGGCCTAGAGTGGAAAAGGAATTCCAAAATTTTTGTGCCAACAGCTCCATTTGGAGGAAGCTCAAAAGCAGTAAATGCTAAAGTAGACAGTAAAACCTACAAAGTGTTTAAATAAATATTAAAACAAGGACAGAAAAACCACAAATCAAATTTTATAAATTTTGAAAAAGAAATCAGAATGTTCCAAAAAAAGTACTAGAACAATTATAAAGAATGAATAACTAAAAAAATTAATCAATGCTAAAAAAATTATCATCTACGAGAAATATGTATTCTCTAATATACGTGAAGCTAAATGATGAATAACGAAATGAAAATGGCTTAGGAAATTTTTCTTTCCGTGCCCATTATCACTCCCAAAGCATCATACCTGAGCCAATCCCATTCCAAAAGCATACTTTGCAAGAGCTTTTAGACGTGCAAGTGAAAGCTCTAAACCCATCTCAAACAGCTGAAAAGAAACAAACATTTCTTTAGAGAAAATATACAGTATGTTTATCAGAAATTTTCCTGAGGATTATCACCATGAAATTGATGCCGGTGAGACTTTTAAAAGGTTCTTCCATAGCCACCAATCATAGTTTAATGTGCATGACACCACACCATAAAAAAAATATGAACAGAAAAGTGGTTTGGATCAACCAATGCTATTGTCGAAATTTAAAAAAAAAACAAAAAAACTAATAGGTAACCTATGAGTTTCAAGAACGATGTTGAAAATAAAAGCAATCAATGCAGTAAGTACTAGGAGTTGTTTCTTGGATTACTAGCTTTAATGATATGGAGCAATGAAAAAACAGGCTAATATCTAGGTGTTTTAGATTTCTAGTTTTTACAAAATAGAGTAATAACATGGCTAAAACGTGTTTAAATATTAGAATTTTAAAGCTTCATTTGAGGGAGACAGACACATTGGGGGAAAAGCAATAACTAGAGAAGCTGCAGTAACGTATCTTACCAAGAAAAGAATCCCCCATTCGGATAAAACTTTAACATCTGTAAGGTTTCTAATTAAACCAAACTGATTGAGTACCACACCAGCACAAAAGAAGCCAAGTATCTGAAAATAACAACCATTAAATAGATTTCAATTATTAATATAAGAAAGTAAATAGATAACTAAGCCTATTCCACTATTATGTGTGAGATTCAACATGTATGTTCACATTGTTTTCAAAATTTAAATAAATTCAAACTAATTTCTAAGCACAACAATTAATTGCAAACTAATTTCTGAGTACAACAATTATTGAAACTGAACTACGAATCTAGATCTTGACAGCGATTAGAACTGTAATCTCAAATTCATAGAAAAGAAAAGCTACAATCAAAATTTGTTTGTTAAATACTATCATGTTCATGAGAACACATATAATATTGATAACTGATGGGAATCAATTCGTACACAACCTCCAAAGCAATATTTGTAAAAATAACTTGAAGACTAAGATTTTGTTAGGTTCCTGGGTTTGGAACCTAACTAAGAACACTAACAGTAGGTAGAAACACTAATGGAAGAATGGAGGCTTTCTATTATTCACTGTAAAAGAATCCTCTTTACAAAGAATGGGTTGGGAGCATAACCTCCCTGGTTGAGAGCATAACCTCTCTCTATAGGCTAAAGACCTGATTTTACACAAAATACACTTGATACCCTCTACAGAGTTACAAGAGCTCTATTTATAGTAACTTTGACCATCTCCCCCTTTACAACCGACACCCTCTGATACAATCCTCCACAACGAACCTAATCAAGACTCAAAACTCACACCAAACACACCCGGTAATGAAGAAAGATCTCTTTTATTCACAAAAGAATATCTGTATACAATGAACAATAGAGACCTAACCCTTTCCACAGGATAAAACCTGTCTAACAAACAATTAACCAAAAGTCCACCCTCCTACACTCACTCTCTTATTTATAATGGTTTCCCTCCTCACTTAACTGCTAAAGACAGTTAAGTGCCAGACCGTTAGTTAGTTAATCGCATCAGTTGTGCCTCTTCCTTCTCTCGTACACTATCCACGTCCCCTTATTCCTTTTGGGTCTATCAATACCCTCTGCCTGAAATTCAACCTTGTCCCCAAGGTTGAAGTCAGGATACTGTTCTCTGATAGTTGCCTCGTCCTCCCAAGTTGCCCCATCCGAACCTCCTTCCTGCCACTCAATCAGCAATTGGGGCACTGTCTTCTGTCCTTGTTGAGCTTGCCTTCTCCCCAAAACTCCCACTGGCCAAAAAGACGGCCCTTCTGCTTGCAATTCTCGCGGTAGTTCCTTTTCTACCCTTCGCTCCCCTATAGCCTTTTTTAATTGAGATACGTGAAAAACGGGGTGTATCCGCGCTGTATCTGGTAACTGCAACTTGTAAGCTACCTCCCCTACTCTCTGACTGATCTGGAACGGCCCAAAGTACCTCGCCGACAATTTTGGGTGAAGCCTAGTTGGCATTGAAGTCTGCCTATGGGGTCTTATCCTTAGATAAACCCAATCTCTCACTTCAAAATTCGCTGGTTTCCTCTTCTTGTTCGCTTGCCTTATCATCTGTTCTTGTGCCTTCTCCAAATGAAATTTCAACTGTCTCAAAGCCTCATCACGGGTCAAAAGCTCTTGACTCACCGCCTCAACTAAAGTTTCTCCCGGAATGTATCTATGCAACGAAGGAGGTGGCCTCCCATAGACCGTCTCAAATGGGGTGCACTTTATAGCTCCTTGGTAGCTGGTATTATACCAATACTCAGCCCAAGGTAAGACCGCCATCCATCCTGCTGGTTGCACCGAACAAAAACATCGGAGGTATCCTTCTAGCACCCTGTTCACGACTTCAGTTTGGCCGTCCGTCTCGGGATGGTACGCCGTACTCATTTTCAGCTTCGTCCCCAATCCCTTAAAGAGTTCTTTCCAGAAAAGACTAAGAAACAAGGGGTCTCGGTCACTTACCACAGACTGAGGAATCCCATGTAACCGAACGATCTCCCGCGTGAAAACCTCAGCAACCGTTCGGGCTGTGTAAGGGTGTTTTAAGGGAAGAAAATGAGCGTACTTACTCAGACGATCCACCACAACTAATATCGCATCATGCCCTCTGGATTTGGGTGGCCTCACAATGAAATCTAAGCTCAAATCTTCCCACACCGCGTTTGGAATCGGCAATGGCTGCAATAACCCCTGAGGAGAAGAAGCCAGATATTTGCGTTGCTGACATACACTGCATCGTGCTACGAACTCGGTCACGTCTTTCTTTATCCCCCTCCAAAATAGGGATTGAGCGATTCTCCGGTAGGTTCGATAAACTCCGGTATGGCCCCCTGCCTGCGTTACGTGAAATTCTGCTAGCAATGTGGGAATCCACGAAGGTTTGGCTGACAGCACCAGCCTGCCTTTGTAATGAAGCCTTTCATTCTCCAGAGAATACGCAGGATGGGTGTTCGGGTCTGCTTTGATTTCTTCCACCACTTTCTGCAAAATCGGATCCGCTGCCACTTCCCTGGTCACTTCTTCAAAATCTTGCCAGTACGGTCTGGCCACCACCCTGAGTTCTCCCTCCTCCGTGTCTTCCTCTTCTTTTTTCCTCGACAAAGCATCAGCTACCTGATTCAACGTTCCCGCCTTATATACGATCTCAAAATCGTACCCCATCAGCTTCGCAATCCAGTTTTGTTGGTTTTGGGTAGTGATGCGCTGTTCAAGCAAGTGCCTTAGACTTTTCTGATCGGTGTGGACCACAAATCGCTGACCCAAAAGATATGGCCTCCAGTGTTGAATGGCCATCACCAGCGCCATTAACTCCTTCTCGTAAATTGACTTACTTAGCGTCCTCTCCAATAACGCCTTGCTGAAGTAGGCAATAGGTTTCTTATTCTGCATCAGCACCGCTCCGACTCCTCGACCAGACGCGTCACATTCAATATGGAACTGCTGCCGGAAATCTGGCAAGGATAATACGGGCGCCGTCGTCATTGCTTCCTTCAGATTTTCCCATGCCTCCTCGGCCTTATCGTTCCAAGCGAACCCCCCTTTTTTTAACAACTCCGTTAACGGTTTGGCAATCTTGCCGTAGTCTTTTACGAACTTCCGGTAATACCCCGTTAGTCTCAAGAACCCTCTCAGCCCCTTCAGAGTTCTCGGTCTCGCCCACTCCTTTACTGCTTCCATCTGTTCCGCAACCGTCACCGCTCTTCCCTCCATCACGATCGGCTATCAATGGATCCGGCAGGTCGGACCAATTTGATACAATCCTCCACAACGAACCTAATCAAGACTCAAAACTCACACCAAACACACCCAGTAATGAAGAAAGATCTCTTTTATTCACAAAAGAATATCTGTATACAATGAACAATAGAGGCCTAACCCTCTCCACAGGATAAAACCTATCTAACAATTAACCAAAAGTCCACCCTCCTACACTCACTCTCCTATTTATAATGGTTTCCCTCCTCACTTAACTGCTAAAGACAGTTAAGTGCCAGACCGTTAGTTAGTTAATCGCATCAGTTGTGCCTCTTCCTTCTCTCGTACACTATCCACGTCCCCTTATTCCTTTTGGGTCTATCACCCTCACACCCTTAACCACTCAGTCCTCAACCCAATCTATCCTAACATCCTAAATCCTAACATTACACCCCGCTGCAGAACAACCTTGTCCTCAAGGTTGGAACCGAAAAGCTTGGTCTCTTGGCTCCTCTTCATCATCTTGTTATCATATGAAGTGAACCCACTGGCTACTGCCCTCCAATTCAGGTCTGGAGACTTGGGTGGTGGCAATTCCTCCTCCAATAACTTCCCTTCTTCCTGGATTCTATTAGCTTCCAGCATTCTGGTCACCTTTTTTCTAGAATCGCAGGCCCTGAGAGAATGGTCTTCGATGTCTTTCGTTGCTTTAAGCCGCTCTCTCCCCTCTGCCAGTGTATCAAAAACTACAAGTCCCCTTTTTTGTTCGCTGGCCCACCTCCTCACATAATCCATTCTTCTCTCCCGGGCATTGATTCTTCCATCCACTCTTCCCTCAGAAGCCTTCATTCCTTCTTCCATCACGCTTCTTTCCCACTGATTCATCCCTCCTAGACCGTTCGGTTCCTGCCGTCCTCTTTCGTTTGGGTCCGGCAGTCCTCTCTCGTTCGGTTCTGGCAGTCCTCGATCGTTCGGTTCCTGCAGTCCTCTCGGGTTTGCATCCGGTAGTCCTAGTCTGTTCGGTTCCGGCCGTCCTCTTACGTTCGGCTCGGGCAGTCCTCTCCCGTTAGGTTCCGACCATCCTTTCACAATCGGATCCAGCAGTCCTCGACCGTTCGGTTCCGACAGTTCCCTCATGTTCGGTTCCGGTCGTCCTCTCACGTTCGGATCCAACAGTCCTCTGTCGTTCGGTTCCTGTAGTCCTCTCAGGTTCGCCTCTTGTAGTCCTAGCCCGTTCGGTTCTAGCAATTCTCTCACGTTCGATGCTGGGACGTATTCTTCCGCGGTTCCCGACTACTTACTGGCCGCCACCCTTTCAAAGATGGTACCCTCGTTCCGTTCTCCAAATCGCACCACCACTGCCCCCTTCAGACCTTCCCAAGAACGATTCTTGGCTTTCTCCTTCCAGGCTCTGAACCAGTAGCCAGCGCTCCCCTCCATACTGATGTCAGCTAGGCGCACCTTTTCCTCCTCTGCCACACCTTGCAACTCGAAGAACTTCTCTGCCTTAGAGACCCACCCCAACAGATCAAACCCTTCGAAAGTGGGTAGTTCTACCCTTTTTCCCCAATTAGGTTGGGCGTCTCTTCGGTCTTCATCCAGTTCCTCCTCCGAGCATTCCCTTTTCCTTCTCTGATTCTCGTTAACAAAATGTTGATCTTCATCTACAGACCTTGGACTGCCTTCTAATCCCTTTTCCTGGTTCCACACCCTTCCTCCAAGAACTCGCAAGAGTTCTCTAGTTTCCTGCCGCATTTCTTGCATATTTCTTCTCCATTCTGCTAGCTCCCTTTTTTGTTCGCTGATCCTCCTTTCCCAAAAATTGTCTCTTCCTGCCATGCTTCCCCCCTTTCTTGATCACTTCTTGATCCGTTCTTGACCCCTTCTTGATCCAGCATCGCTCTCCTAAGGATATCCGGCAGCTTCTCGATCCGGCAGTTTCTTGATAACATCTTGATCCTTTCTTGATTCGGCACCCCTCTCCTAAGGATCACCACAAGTTCTCCATTTGATACGACAACGCTCTAGATGATCCGACCGCTTCCCGAAACGGCAAGTCGGACCAATTTGTTAGGTTCCTGGGTTTGGAACCTAACTAAGAACATTAACAGTAGGTAGAAACAGTGATGGAAGAATGGGGTTTTTCTATTATTCACCGTAAAATAATCCTCTTTACAAAGAATGGGTTGGGAGCATAACCTCCCTGGTTGAGAGCATAATCTCTCTCTACAGGCTAAAGACCTGACTTTACACAAAATACACTCGATACCCTCTACAGAGTTACAAGAGCTCTATTTATAGTAGCTTTGACCTGCTCCCCCTTTACAACCGACACCCTCACACCCTTAACCGCTCAGTCCTCAACCCAATCTATCCTAACATCCTAAATCCTAACAGATTTCCAAGTAGTTATTTTGGTACATAACAAATACATCTGAATGGAAATAGATATTGAGTTGAGGTAAATCTTAGTATCACCAATCTATAGTTATTCAAATCATCATCAAACCTTAAGTTGTGCATCCTTCTCATCTCGTGATGCTTGTGTTTGTCTCATTTAGTTAGAGAATGCCTTAGTTTATTTTAGCTTATGCCTTAGTTTATTTTAGCTTACCAAACTAATGAAGGAATTTAACTAAACTAATAATGTTGAGCATTAAATGACAATGAATAATGCTTACGATCATTGAGATGATAGACAACATAATTTCAAGAGCAAAACTTCAATAAGAAAAAGAGAAAAAGCTAAACTCCAAGAACTTCTTACAGGACTGGCTTTCAGTGACTTGAACATAGGCACAATTATGACGGTCACAGCCAAGAAAGTAAGAGTGTCCAATCCTAAATCATTGATTACATCAACAGCACCAGCAACATCATAGGCTACATTTGTTTGCAGCCTTTCCCAACGCGGCCTATACAAACCTTTCCAACCAGAACTTAAAGGAGCATAGAGAGGAGGCTTTTTAAAGAAATTTTCTGACACAGAACTCCCATGAAATATCCAATGACTAGCACCATGTGGCAGTACCGGCACTTTCTTGTTAACAGAATAAAGCATAAAAATAGAATTTCTATAAACTCGTGAAATAGCATGAGAGCAACCCGGACTCTTCTGTTTGGTAAGGTCATATCCCTGCAGAGAAACAATATTCCAAAAAGAACTTATGCAACAAGCAACAATATGAATTAGATTATGCAACAAGATTAATTTACTCTAAAATTTTGATCCTAACTCCTCCCTCTAAACGGCCTTTTGAGGTAAGAGTTTCCAAATCTTTATTAGCTCTTGTCATACACAATCTCTAAGAAAGACTAGGGTTTTTCTCAAGAATTAAAGTTTAACAGTCAATTCTCAGTTCCTGTCTTCTCAATGGTAGGAACTGACTCTATTATTTGAATATGCACTGGATTCGATTGAACTTCAAAGTTTAAACATCTTCAATTTCTCTATTACTACATTATTGCAGAGAAATGTCCAAGATGGAAAAGAAATTTTCTTGCAGCTTGATATATGAACAACTCAAATAGCATGACCCTCCATACCCAACAATGATAACCGACGAAATCATAAAAAAAATGCATAGAAAGAGATGTTACCTTAAAGCTTTGGCACCAAGCTAAAGACTCTAACATAGTGGCAGTGCTTACAAAGCAATGAAACCCAACTTGGGAAAGCTCACTTGCGTTTGTTTGTTCCGCTTATAGACACGAACAAAGAATTCGAAATATGGTGTAAGAAAAAAAAAATGATCTTTTGAGTGTGCTGTCATTCGCTGCCTCAGAAAATAGAGGTGGAAAAAGGCACACGTGCACGTAGGAAGCTGTGAAAGGTAGAAAACTCTGCAGGAAATGAAAGGGTCGTAGCAAGAATTTGCATGATCTTGCAAATTTTGGAGTATCATTAATGGGATAAGAGTAAGTTTGTGTGAATGGGTGAGCACCACATCCACAAGAATTTCAGTTTCACTGATGTCCGATGTGGTTTTCGTGGATCACAAACGCTGTTCAGATTTTTAAAGTCAGACAACACGCAATTTCCATGTGGCTTTATTTTCCATGTCATTATCCCAAAGTGCATATTACATGCTGAAATTTAATTTTGGTGTATTTTGCTTCATAAATAATTTCTTGTTTTAAAATAGAAACATTTAATCCTTCTATTTAATAAAATACAAAATTTTGATCCAATTTACATATTTACATTAATATATCTTTTCTGTTTTATTTCAATTGAAACTTGTATTTACCTATTCCTTTAAGCATCATAAGAAAAGAAAACTTTTGAATTGTGCATTCTTAAAATTAAAATAACTTTTAATTGAAATTTTTAGAAGTTCTTTCTCTTTAAGAAAATATTTTTCAAAATACATAATCCATAACTAAAATATGACTTTCGGATTATACATTTCAAAAGTGAAAATAACTTCTAAATTGTAAAATTAAGAAGTATTAGCTTCTGGATTAAATAATTTAAAAACTATTTTTGGCTTCCAAATTATATAATCCTGTGATGTTAGGAACAATTTCACTTAGGTCATAGATCGGTAAAACACCGACCAGATAGACATCTATGGAAGGTTATATAAAAATGATAAAGGGTTGAATAGTAAATATATGTGATGGAATTAAATAAGAGGTTAGAAAATAATAAAAAGAAGAGGAAAGGCAGAGATGAGGAAAAAAAATATGATAAATGGCCTACAGATACTAGGAAGAAGACATATCTTTGGATGTCCTGGTTGATTATTCTTTCTTCTCGCAGTTGTTCTTCCCAGCTTTTCTCAAGATACTTTTCATAACGAGGCTTGAGGTATTGAAGATCGTTTCAAGTTGCATCAGCCGCTGTTCAGAATGAGCCAACTCGATTTCGTTCAAATCTTCCAGTTGGCGAGGTGGTTGGTTACGAGGAATTTCGTCCAGTGAAAAAGAAACCCTCATACGAGATTGGGGCAATTTGTCGAACACCGGATTTTCAAAAACTTTCCTTTAAAGTATTTAAATGAAAACTGGTATAAATATAAAATTCATCGTCCACCACCTTCATTTACATAAGCTTATGATCGAGAGGGTTTTTTGGTTTCAAGAAAAAAAGTAAAAGAACACCTTTCTGGAAGGGGGCAATGCCAAAATAGGCACAGAGGATCTGGAATGCCTCAGCAAACGCCCAACTATTTGGACACCATTTAACGGACTAAGGTTGATGAATTTGAGAGTTTATGTAAATTTATAGGGCCTTGTAAATTGGTTAACTCGTTAGACTTTATTTTAGATAAAAAAAAATTTATTAAAGTATTTATAAATAATATAATAATATATTATTATATGATATTATAATTTTTTTATATTTTTTATTGAAATAACATTAATATTATTATTAGTTGATCATATTATATTTTTGTAATAAATTTTATTAATTTTACATATAATATTTAATATTTAGCACAATATATAAAGTGTATGAATTTTTATATGTAAAGATTTTGAGTCCAAAGATTTTAAGTCTACTAACTAACAAAAATCATATTTTACCAATTTTATTTTTCATTATTCTTTTAAGTTATCAATGGAGCAACCTTACGCCTTACAGGCGTAGAAGGAAGGCAAGAGAGGAAGGTGGGAGACCACAAATATCACTACAAATATGAGCATTCATGAACACGAGCATCCACAAACACAAGCTCCCATGTACGAAGACTGAATAATAGTAAGCGATTACAACGACAAGTATCACAACAAGAAAGGGTCAATCAAAAACATAATGAAGAGTGCTTCTAAAGAAGGAATGAAGACGTGTTGAATAAAAAACACTCAAACCTCCACAAACGTGTCCCAAATGATTGTTTTTGCTTAAATGTTTTTTATTTCTCATAGAACTCGCCAAATTGTTCAAACTCGCAAGTTTGACCGAGTGAACTGAGTCTACATTTAATTCTATCGAGTTCACTTGAGAAATGACTTTGCTTACATGTTGACTCAAAAGCCATGACTAAAAATGTAAACTTATGAGTTTGATAACTATGAATTAGAGTGACGTTTATCAAGGTTAAAATTTCCTTTTCTAGGTTACTTAAAGGAAAAAGGCAAAATCGTTGTTTAAATGTTTTGGTTGACTGGATTTTATCTGTTAGCTAGAACAAATCCCAAATTCTCTTTTTAAGGAAAAAATAGTCTTCCTGTAGAATATGAAAGTCAATAAATGATTCCCATATTGTTCAATCCAAGAAAGGTAAAATGGAAAATGTATTTATATAAAAGTACAAGAAGAACCTTACGGAGTTGTAAGAAGAAAGTGTACATTATATATGTAAGAGAATTAGTCCAAAATTTCATATTTTTTTAATGAGATAATCATGATTACAAATGAAAAAAATAATTGAACAAAATTTTTATTTGGCAAACTTTATAGTGAAATAAATAGAAGATACTTTTTCTAGTCAACTTGCATAGATTTTGCGTGTTAAGGCAATCAGGAGCCAAATAATTGGGTCTTACTACTACAATTAGTATACTATAAAGACTTCAATCTTCAATTTTGTGAAAGAAAGGGTGATGAAAAGATGAAGGGATGGAAGGAAAAATGCTTAAGGTCATGGAAGAGAAGTATTGATCATAGTTATAATGCAGTGTATCCCATCATAACAATGGGGTGCTTCAAACTACCATCAATCACATTAAAAATGTGAAAATTATATTCTTTAAGAGAGGACTCATAAGTGGTAGGAAAATGCATTGCATGAAGAAGGAATGAGATCTTAGCTTTAGAATGACACAAGCTATGTTAGTAAAATAGTGGTGATGTCTATTCCATTGTAAGATTATCTCATGGACCAACTTTATCACATTGACAATGTTAACTAACTTTGTTATAACATCCATTAGGTTTCTATTGATGTTAATCTTTTGAATATTCATACCTCCTTCCTCATTATTTGTTCAGAAATAAAGACAATGTTCCTTGTGTTACCAATGAGGTGCATTGGTGTTTTGAAGACAATAATTTTGATGATGTTACAAAGTGAAGAATACAAAGACCCTTGTTGCATTAAGTTTAAAAGCATTTCTGTATAACAGAAGAGACCAAGACTAAGCGGTTAGGACTTAGCAGTGGAAGACATGACCGAGACCAAATGAGGTATGACTAAGACCAAGCGGTTAGGACCGAGGAGTGGAAGGCGTGACCAAGAGCAAGCAAGACATGAACGAGACCAAGCGGTTGAACACTGAAGTGGTGGTAGGAAGAATTGAGTTTTGGCAACCGAGCAAAGGCATGATTGTGACTTAACAGTCACTAACAGATGAAGGTTGAACACTAGTTGAACACAAGCCGAATGATGTTAAGTGTAGAATAAAATGTTAGAAATTGGAAGACAGAGAGAAGTTTAGCCAAACGATGGACAACGGTAAGAAAGAAGAAGAAGAGCACCGAATGGTGGAAAGCTGTGAGAAAGAAGAAGAAGGAAGCCGAACGACAGAATGCTGTGACAGCTAAAACCGAACGGTAGAAGGAGTTGAAGAACTAAAGCCTACTGGTTTGAAGAGTCAATATTCAAATTGTTCCAAGTCTCGTAGATAATCGATTATCTATTATAATAATCGATTATCACTAACAGTTATGATATGTCTTTTCAGTTTCTGACCCTACACGAACCTGGGCTTATAAATAGAGGTCTTCACAGCTCTTAGAAAACAACTTTTCATTTTGAAAGTATTAGAGTTGTGTGCCTAAGGGAGGCTCTCTGTGAGTGAAAAGGAATCTATCCAATTTGAGAATACAGTGCATCTGAGGAAGTTCTCAAGTGATAGTTCTTGCTTTTGTCAAGCCTTGTGAATAGGAGAAGCTCACGATTTGTGTGTCAAAGGTCGGAGCAGTTCTCTTCAAGTTGGCAGAGATATTGCTTTCGGTTCGTTTGTCAAAGGAAGGTTTCTTGTGTTCTTAATTTCTATTCATCTTGCTGTATTTGTGAAATAGTATTTTAGTGAAAAGGTTAATCACTATTTATGGTGATTAACGACTGGACGTAGAATCTTTCTATTCGAACCAGGATAAAAATCATTTGTGTGATTTTTCTACTCCATACACTCTTTATATTTTTTTCTGTACATCAACTGTTCGATAATATTCTTGTAAGAAAATTAAAGGAACCATTTTAAATTGACCGAACACGCTTTTCGCAATTTTATTCTACTGCTCGACTCGACGATACCGGTTGTTTTAACCAACAATTGGTATCAGAGCTTGCTTTTATATTCTTTCAAATGTTTTGAAAATGATCGGTCATCAAAATCAAGTATATGCCGAGGGTGTTTCCATCAATAGACCACCACTTTTTGCTGGTGATAACTATGCATTCTGGAAAGTCATAATGGAAATTTTCATGGGATCTATTGATATAGGCATCTGGGAAGTTGTAAAAAATGGTCCTTATATTCCTAAAAGTATTGTTGATGTTGTTGAAGTGGAAAAACCATTTTTTAACTGGACTGTGAATGAAAATAGAATGGCACAATATGATATTAAGGCTAGAAATATAATTTTATCTACACTAACCCTTGATGAATTCTTCAAAGTTTCTGTTTATAAAAGTGCTCAAGAAATGTGGAACTTTTTAGAAGTCACTTATGATGAAGTCTCAAATATGCCTAAGTTGACATTTTCAAATTCAAGCTCTACATCAAACTCCTCAAGCAAAGGCGATTCTAATAAGCAAGAAAATCTATGCTTAATGGCCAAAAGTGAATCATCTAGAAGCCAACTCTTGAAGAAAAAGAAGGGAAATCAAGGCTCCTCATCAAGCTTCAAATGTTATAGATGTGGTGAAAAAGGCCATGTGAAAGCAGATTGTCTAAACAAAAAGAAGAAGGCCTACATTGATTGGAATGATAATGCATCAAGCACCTCTAGTTCAAGTGATTCTGTTGAAGAAGCAAACTTGTGTTTGACAGCTAATACTAATGACACTACAAGCCACGTAAGTTTCTCTAGCCTTGACACTAGTGAATTTAATGTACAAAAAGCTTTTCTTGAATTGCTTGATGAATCTGAGAAATTGAATGTTGCTCATAAAAATTTGAAAAAGGAATTTAATGAATTGCAAATTAAATATAAGAAGGCATTAGGTGAGGAAGTAATTTTGAGAAATAAAATTTGCAACTTAGAGATGAAAAAGTCTTCAAATGTTGAACATCCTGTTTAATGTCTTTCATGTAAGAGTCATATGCTTGATATTAACATTCTTGAAAATCTTCTTGAAGTTGCAAACTGAAAATAATAATGTTGAAATGCCTATACCTGTTAAAAAGATTTATAAAAACAAAATTAAAAAGAATAACCAAATCAAAAGAACTCGTAGAGTTTGGGTTGAAAAAGGAACTTTTATGAAAAATAAGATGCATGATGTTTGTTGTTTCTATTGCATGAAGCATGGTCGTACTTCTAACAAATGAAACATTAAACATTTTGGAGTACCAAATGAAAATATACTTGGATTCCTGTTATAAAGTAATTTGTCTCTGACCTCAAAGGACCCAAATGAGTTTATGGGGACCAAAACTCTATTGTTTTGTTTTGTAGGTTAAATTTTTTAAAGGAAAAGATAGCTCTATGGTATCCTGGTAACTTTTAAGAGCTTTGAAATAATTTTTGAATGTTAGATGTGTCTTAGGATGGAAAATTGACCCAAATTTGTGTTTTTCAAAAATTAACGTAAATAATCAATTACCAAGGTGTAATAATCGATTATCTCGGTCTCAAAATATGAATTTTGAAAATTTGGCTCGCAAATAATCGATTATTTAAGGTGATAATCGATTATCTTAAGGTTTTTTTTAAATTAATTAAATTTTTTTTAAGAATCTGGTTTTGATTTTAAGAGGAATATTACATTTGGGGGCAGTAATATTTTTAAAGGACCTAAATTCTTTTTAAGTTAACTAATTTAGGGGGAGATATATGAGTTTGTTTGATATCTTATTATTTATCTCCACTCTAGATTAATTACTCTTTTCCCCTTATAATATTTGAATTGCATTTTTCTCTTGTTGAGGAGGAGCAACACTTAAGGGGGAAATTTTATTACTTACTTTTTGCTTATGATAAAAAAAAGGAGAGGAACATCTCTTGTGTAGTTGCTACTAACTTGTTCTTTGCCTTTTAGTTTAAAATCTGTGCAGATTTTCAAAAGATGCTTTTAAACAAATAATTTTTTATCATCATACAAAAGGGGGAGATTGTTACCAATGAGGAGCATTGGTGTCTTGAAGACAATGATTTTGATGATGTTACAAAGTGAAGAATATGAAGACCCTTGTTGCATTAAGTTTAAAAGCATTTTTGTATAACAAAAGAGACCGAGACCGAGCAGTTAGGACCAAACAGTGTCAGGCATGACCGAGACCAAGTGAGGTATGACCAAGACCGAGCGGTTAGGACCGAGCAGTGGAAGGCGTGACAAAGAGCAAACAAGGCATGAACGAGACCAAGCAATTGGACAGTGAAGTGGTGGTAGGAAGAATTGAGTCCTGACAATCGAGCAAAGGCGCGACTATGACTGAACAGTCACTAACAGATGAAGGTTGAACACTAGTTAAACACAAGTCGAATGATGTTAACTGTAGAATAAAATGTTAGAAATTGGAAGACGGAGAGAAGTTTAGCCAAACGATGGACAACGGTAAGAAAGAAGAAGAAGAGCACCAAATAATGGAAAGATGTGAGAAAGAAGAAGAAAGAAGCCGAACGGCAGAAGGTTGTGAGGGCTCATACCGAACGGTAGAAGGACTTGAAGAACTGAAGCCGACTGGTTTGAAGAGTCAATATTCAAATTGTTCTAAGTCTCGTAGATAATCGATTATCACTTACAATAATCAATTATCACTAGCAGTTGTGATATGTCTTTTCAGTTTCAAACATTGCACGAACCTGGGCTTTAAATAGAGGTCTTCACAGCTCTTAGAAAATAACTTTTCATTTTGAGAGTATTAGAGCTTTGTGCCTAAGGGAAACTTTCTATAAGTGAAAATGAATCTATGCCATTTGAGAATACAGTGCGTCTGAGGAAGTTCTCAAGTGATAGTTCTTGCTCTTGTCAAGCCTTGTGAATAGGAGAAGCTCACGCTTTGTGTGTCAAAGGTCGGAGCGGTTCTCTTCAAGTTGGCAGAGCTGTTGCTTCTGGTTCGTTTGTCGAAGGAAGGTTTCTTGTTGTTCTTAATTTCTACTCATCTTGTTGTATTTGTGAAACATTATTTTAGTGAAAAGGTTAATCACTGACTGGACGTAAAATCTTTTGATTTGAACCAAGATAAAAATTATTTATGTGATTTTTCTACTCCATACACTCTTTATATTTTCTGCACATCAACTGTTCAATAATATTCTTGTAAGAAAATTAAAGGAACCATTTTAAATTGACCGAACACACTTTCCGCAATTTTATTCTGTTGCGCGACTCAACGATACCGGTTGTTTTAACCAACACCTTGTAATGTGTAAGAAATTCTTAGTATCATAATTTACAAACATCTTTTGTTTCTTATGCTCAAAATCCTTTGTTAAGCTTTGAATGCATATAGCTTCATTGCATGCTTGAATAATTGTTGTGTACTCAACTTTTGTATTAGATAGAGCTACAATCCTATAACTTGGATAACTCTCTTCATATGACTTCCTTTATAATATTAGTGAGAGGGACAGAAATGGAAAAACACAAATGGGAAGGGTAAAAGGGAGAAAGCAGAGTCTCAGACAGGATTAAGTAATAATCCTATGTAGCAAGAGAGAGAAACGATATTCAGAGTTTGCTAGAGAGAGAGGGAGAACCGAGAATGGAGAAGCACTGCTAGGGCTTGCTCTCTGCAGATGCAACTTGGAGATGAAGAAGATGATTATCAGATAAGAGAGAAAAATCAGAGAAAAGTGCACACACAAAAGGTACTGAGTAAAACTTCTTCTGTTTCTGTTATTTCGTGCTTTTATAGTAGCTTATCATACATTGAATCTGTTTTCGTTTTGTTTATTCTAACACTCCTCCTAAACAAAACTTTAATCGAACAAAACATGAATTTTCTGAAGAAAAAAAACACTCTTTTCACCGATTGAATCGGTGAAATTTCTTCTCCTACGATTCTGAGCCTTTTGGACCGATTTTAATCGGTACAAACACTTCCTTCTTAGCATCCGAGCACTTTCCACCGATTAAACTCGGAGAAAGCTCTTCCTAGGTCAAACTCCTCCTCTCCGGTAGAAACCCTAGGTTTTCGCCCTCTTTCTGGTGCGATCTTCACAAATCTCAGCTCGCACCATTCTAATCTGCTTTCTGAGTGACTGAAAACGTTCACTTTTGAGCGCTTTGGTGAGTATATCTGCTAGTTGGTCTTCGGATCTGCAGTGTACAACCTCCAATCTACCACTACTGACCTATTCTCTGATGTAGTGAAATCGGGTCTCAATGTGCTTGCTCCTGCCGTGAGATGCAGGATGCTTGGCAAGATCTATGGCTGACTTGTTGTCAACAAGTAGCCTCACTCTTCTAGTTAGCTCAATTTTCAACCCTTCTAGTAGGAATCCCAGCCAAGTTGCTTGGCAAGTAGCTTCACAGGCAGCTATGTATTCTGCCTCACATGATGACAAGGCAACCACTGGTTCCTTTCTTGAACTCCAGGAAATTGGTGTTCCTCCCATGAAGAAAATATAACCAGCCGTGCTTTTCCTGTCTTCCTTATCACCACACCAGTCTGCATCTGAGTAAGAAGTGATTTGCACTTCTTCCCCAGTCTCTCCTCTTCCCAATAGTATTCCATAGGAGTGAGTGCCCTGCAAGTATCTTAGAATGCGTTTGACAGCATTCAAATGTGACATTCTGGGGCATTCCATATATCTACTCACCACTCCAACACTGTAACTCAAGTCAGGTCTTGTGTTACAGAGGTATCTCAAACTCCCAACAATACTTCTGTAAGCTGTTGGATCTACAGCTTATTCATCTGGTTCCTTCTCAAGTCTCAGTCCCACTTCAGCTGGGGTATTAGCAGCATTACAGTCAATCATTTCAAACCTCTTTAGTAGATCTAGAACATATCTGGACTGGTGCATCACAATTCCATTCTCAGTCTCAGTAAATTCTATTCCAAGGAAATAGCTGATCTTTCCCAAGTCACTCATCTCGAATTCACTCAGCATTTGAAGTTTGAATTCTGAAATCAACTCCTCACTGCTCCCAGTGACTAATAGGTCATCAACATATAGGCATACTATCAGCTTTTCTTGTCCGCCACTGTGTTGGCAGCTCTTCACATACAGCCCGTGTTCTGAAACACACTTCTCAAAGCCAATGCTGCTCATGAACCCATCAATTCTCTGGTTCCAAGCTCTTGGAGCCTGTTTAAGCCCATAAAGAGCCTTTCTCAGCCTGTACACCTTGTCCTACTGCCCTTTAACCTCAAATCCCAGTGGCTGTACAACATATACTTCCTCTTCCAGCCTTCCATTTAGAAAAGCTGATTTCACGTCCAATTGGTGTAATGACCAGTGAAATTTAGTAGCTAGTGACACCACCAACCTGATTGTCTCTACCCTGGCTACAGGAGCAAATACTTCTCCATAGTCAACTCCAGCCTTTTGTAGAAAACCCTTAGCAACCAGCCTTGCCTTGTGCCTTACAACAACACCTTGTGGGTTTATTTTTGACTTATAAACCCACTTTAATGCTATGGGCCTCTTGTTAGAGGGCAGATCAACCAACTCCCAGGTCTGATTCCTCTCTATAGAGTCAATCTCTTCCTGCATTGCCTTATACCACCTTTCATCTTTTACAGCTTCATCAAATTCAACTGGTTCAGCTTCTGCTATTAAAGCAAAGTGAACAAAGTTGCCTTCTGATATGAGTGTTGCCTCATAAGATAAGTCATAGTCTCTTAGATGTGCTGGCAGTTGTGTAACTCTTGATGACCTTCTACTGTTGTCATCTCTTCTCTCCTTCTCTGTTTCCACTGTTTCCTCTCCAGTAGTAGCATCTTCCAGATTAATGGTTGATGATTCCTGCTCACCTGTTTCCCACTGCCATACTCCAGCCTCATCCACTACAACATCTCTACTGATACAAATTGTTCCTCCTATAGGATTATACAATTTGTAACCTCCAGTGGCATTGTACCCTACCAAAATCAGTGGCACTCCCTTGTCATCCAACTTCTTTCTCAACTGGTCAGGTACATGCTTATAGCATATAGAGCCAAATATTTTTAGATGCTTAACATCTGGTTTCACCCCTGTCCATGCTTCCTCAGGTATCAACCCATTCAGTCTCTTTGTTGGAGACAGATTAAGAACATATGTGGCTGTCAACACAACCTCTCCCCACAGAAAATTAGGCAGCTTTTTACTCTTCAGCATGCATCTAACCATATTTAGTATGGTTCTGTTCTTCCTCTCTGCTGTCCCATTGTGCTGTGGTGTATAAGGAGGGGTAACTTCATGCACTATCCCTTCCTTTTCACACAACTCTTTAAATTCAGTGGAGGTATATTCTCCTCCTCCATCTGTTCGCAACACCTTAATCTTCTTCTCACATTGCCTCTCAACTAGACATTTAAATTTTTCAAATGTCTGCAGCACCTCCCCCTTTCTCCTGATTAGATAGACCCAACATTTCCTGGTCCAGTCATCAATAAACAGTAGAAAATACCTGCTGCCTCCAGGTGTTTCTACTTGTATGGGGCCACACACATCTGAATATACCACCCCTAATTTTTCTGTTAACTTCTGGGGTAAGATCTTCTGAAAACTGCCCCTGGTCTGCTTGCATTGGACACACTCCTTGCAAACTGTTTCTGGAATTTCCACTTTAGGCAAGCCACTCACCATATTTTTCTGGCTTAACAGTGATAAATCCCTGAAATTTAGGTGTCCAAATCTGAGATGCCATAACCATTCCTCTTTATTTTCTGTTGCAGTAAAACATTGATGTTTTACTGCACTCATTACCACCCGAAAGGTCCTGTTTTGTGACAACTGAGCCTGCACAATCATCTTCTTATGTTGATTGAAAATGCTAAGACAATTGTTCTCCATTTTCATCACATATCCCTTTTGTAACAGCTATCCCAAGCTTAGCAGATTCGTTTTCAGTCCTGGTACATATAATACTTCTTCAATTATCACTTTTTTTCCCTCTACATCTCTCAGAACAACTCTCCCAGACCCTTTTGCAGTCAGACTTCTGTCATCTGCAAACCTGATCTTCCCTTGTACAGCTTCCTGCATCCTTACAAACCAGTCCTTCCTCCCTGTCATATGGGTGGAACAGCCAGAATCCAAGTACCATGTTGTGCTCTCTGGCTGCCCCTCTCCAGTGTTAGCCATCAACATCACAGCCTCTGAATCTGACTCATCCTCCTGGGCAAGATTAGCCCTCTTCTTGGGTTTGTTCTTAGCATCTTCCCCTTTCCAGCATTCTTTTGCATAATGCCCAAGTTTTTGACAATTATAGCATTTCACTTTCTTCTTGTCAAACTTCCAATCTCCTCCAGCTTTCTGGTTTTTCACTGGCATAGATTCACTGGAATCTTCCCCTTGCTGTTCCTGTGAATCTTTACCTTTCTTGTTGCCCTTACTCCATTTCTTGAACCCCTTTTTCCCTTTAAACTGAGATCTAGCCTGTAGGGCCTGTTCTTGGCACTGCTTGCGCTCATTGATGCGATACTCATGAGCTTCTAATGAGTGCAGCAACTCCTCAATCTCCATAGACTCCAGGTTACGGGCTTCTTCAATAGCCACTACCACATGGTCAAATATGGGGGTTAGAGTTCTTAGGATTTTGTCAACAATGTACTCATCTGAAATTGCATCCTTGCATGCTCTCATTTTATTCACCAATTCTTGCACTTTATCAAAGTATTCTACCACAGTTTCACCCCCATCCATGATCAGAATCTCAAACTGCCTCCTCAGTGCTTGTAATTTCACTTTCTTGTTTTTGTCTCCATCACCATACATCTTCACTAGAATGTCCCACACTTCCTTAGCAGTAGTAGCCTTAGAGATCTTGTTAAAGATCTTTGGGCTGACACATTGATACAGCAAAAACCTGGCCTTGCTGTCCAATTTCACCTGCAGTTTGTAACTTCTTTTCTCCTCTTCAGTAGCTCTTGCACCCAAATCTGGTAGCCCATCCTCTATCACTTCTGACACATCTTGGAAACCAAAGATGGCTTGCATCTTGATGCGCCAGTCATCAAATAATTTCCCATCAAATACAGGCAATGGCCCCTGTATTCCTCCAATACCTGCCATCACTTTCTTGCTAGCTTCTTGCAGTTTCTTTGGTTTACCCACACACAAAGAAACCTTCTTTCTCTACTTCTGGATATACACAATTCCAGTCACCAATCACACACCCACTGTACACACCCAAGAACCACAAGCACCTATGCTCTTGATACCATATTAGTGAGAGGGACAGAAATGGAAAAACACAAATGGGAAGGGTAAAAGGGAGAAAGCAGAGTCTCAGACAGGATTAAGTAATAATCCTACGTAGCAAGAGAGAGAAACGATATTCAAAGTTTGCTAGAGAGAGAGGGAGAACCGAGAATGGAGAAGCACTGCTAGGGCTTGCTCTATGCAGATGCAACTTGGAGATGAAGAAGATGATTATCAGATAAGAGAGAAAAATCAGAGAAAAGCGCACACACAAAAGGTACTGAGTAAAACTTCTTCTGTTTCTGTTATTTCGTGCGTTTATAGTAGCTTATCATACATTGAATCTGTTTTCGTTTTGTTTATTCAAACATATAAGACCTGGTCAAGGTTTCCACATTTCCTTGACACATGTTAGAAAGTGTATACCTTTGAAATTTCTTCTTTATATAGAACACATAAAAGAATACGTCTTGCCTTGCCATTTAGATAATATTGTTATTTATGTTCTTCATTCTAGAGTTCACGAGGAGTGGGATTGTGGTTGGCATTATAAGGGAAAGACATCCTATTATTGATTATTACAACATATCTACATGGATGTATTCCAATAATGTTATCATTCTTAGTTTATAGTAAACATAGTTGTTATAGTTGAATTAAGATACAAACTATGTATCATACAACTCATATTTTGAATCCTGAATCATTTCGTATCAAGTATCAAGAATAGTAAGATTCATAAAGATTAAAAAAATGTAACATATTCTTAAATATATGAGATATATAATATGAAAAGATATAATTAATAACAAAACAACTTCATAGGAAAAAAAGTGGTAACATTTATGTGTATTTACTACAATATACATAATCTTCTCATTTGAACAATGATGGATGGTTGTTGGTTTGTCTCTCGCTTTTTGTAGAGCATTGTTGCATGATTAGGCCTTTTATTCTATGAAGAACTAACCATAAAGGTGAACTTTGATATCAACTATTGGAACATCTAGGTTTAGAAAGGGAGTTGAATATAGACTTGGACTCTTTTTGCAAGCAACTAGACTATACCATCTAGCAAACTAACCAATACCAAAACACAATTGTACTCAAACTCACAAATTATGTTCAATTCTTTCTTAAAATAACTTCTTAAGAGGTTTAACAAATGATGTCTCGTTATCCTATCTCGATCATTACAAATGTGTACACAAATTACTCCTAGTTATCTTGTCTTAATCTCTCTTGAGATTAAGACCTCAAATTAAGAACTCTAAAAAAGATGACAGTTTCGTCTCACTAGATTAACTTCATAGAGTGAAGGATTATATAGGTTATAACTCACACAAAAAGAACACTAAGCAACCTATGAATACTATAAAGTGTGTAAGCAATTAGAGTCTTATTCTTCTTCATCTTGAATTGTTTAAACAAGATCTTCAATGTGATTGTTGTGGCTTCAATCATTTTTTTACTTTGATTCTTCCTTTAATCATATATGGTTAATTCCTTTAATCATGCATTGTATGATTGATTGAAAGGATGGAAATTTTAGATATGTTTAAATTTTTTTCTTCTACCCATAATAGGAAATAATTTGAACATATACAATGAAGATTATTAATCTTGTTTGTATCAAGTTTCTTTTTGTTTCTTTTTATATATTTTATATGAACATTAGAAGATTTTTTTTTTGTCTATAAAAATATTTTGATTCACCAACACATATTAAGTGTACTTATAATTTCTTTGATTTTGTTTGGTCTACAAAATCTTTTTGTGATTATGGCCTTATATTACACATAGTTGATTTCATAGTTAGTTAACTTGTTTCAATAGACTCTTTAAGATATATAAATTTTTCTAGATAATCCAATGCACTATTATTAGTATAAAATACAAATTAGAAGGTACATGTAATATAAGCATGAAAAATATGAATAAATCAGATTTTTTTCAAAGTCTCGTAATAAAAACGTGAAAGCCCTCAATTTTGAGGATCATGAGATTGTAGCAAAAAAATATTGTAAGGAACAAACTCAACTTTTCAAGTTCCAATTGAAATTTACCAATTAATTTTGTAAGTTTATCGATTGACGACTAGTATATATAAACATGGACTTTTTAAATAACTCAATAATTGAACTTATAAGTAGGGATGACAAAAAGGGTCAAGCCTAACAAGCCAACCAAAAAAGGCAGGCTAGGACAACTTTTTAATCTAGAAGCTTAAACAAACACATTGTCAAGCCTGGTAATTGGGTAGGCCATCCCCGCGGGCCAGCCCAGCTTCATTAAAAAAAAAAATTGAACCCACGTTGTGACATTTCATATTAACACACCCTGATAGCTTGGTCAAGTTCTGATACAGTTTGGGCAAGATCTCGTATAGTTTGGTCAAGGTATGATACAACTTGGGAAAAATCTAATACAGGCCAACCAAGATTTGAAACAACCTAGACAACAACTTGTTTTAGTCCTTTTCTATCTAGAATCAACTCGGACATCTTCATCTAGTTTTCATGTAAAGAATAAAAAAATTTCAGTCCATTTTTATGTGATATTAGACTTTCTATGGCAAGAAAAAAAAAAGAAGTCAAATAACTCAATAACCCGACAGCAGTTTAAGACAGACCGTAAAATTCAACCCATTTTCAATCGGTTTCAGTCTGACCCAACCCGTTTTTGACAAACCAATATTAAGTCGTACTTAAACGACCAGATTGGCTCATTTTGCCACCTTTACATACTTTGTATATCAAAATAAAAATTTATTATTTATATGGACAACATTTTGACTTAGAAATTATTTTATAAGCATTTATAAAAAGTGATTTTTATAAAAGAATATTAAGTTATGTATAAATTTTAGATAAAAAATTTAAAAAATAAATAACTTATTGTTTTAAAACTAACTTAAAGAAACTAAAGCCTTAAAAAAGCTTTAAAAGACTTATTTTTAATTTATCTTTAATTTCTTATTAATTTGATGGTTAGATATGAGTTACTCATTAAAACTATTAAACGATAAGAAAATTATAAATAATTATTTAAAGTTACTATCAAAATAAGTAGTAGTTCTCATCAACTTATAATAAGGTTATTAGTGTTAATTATACATAAGATAATTTAAGATTAATAATTTATCTCTACAGGAAGATAAAACAAAATAGATAAAAGATAAAATAGGATTTGGTTATCTAATATTTTTATTTTATTTTTATCTCTTTTGGCGGAAGGTAAAAAGAATAGATAAAAGATCTAATATATATAGGTATCTAATATTTGTAATAATTTCATCTCCTCTAAAAGGAAGATAAAAATATGGATAAAATATAACCTATAATATTTTGTTGGATATCTAAATTTTTTAATTTTGTTATCTCTTTTATAAGGAAAAAAAAATGAAAGATGAAGTAACTTTTATATATATAAAACGTTTAATTTTTTTATCTTCTTAAAGGAGAGATTAAAAAATATACAAAAGATAAAAATACGTTTTAGGGATCTAATATTTTTATTTATCTTTATCACTTTTAGCAGGAAGATAAAAGAAAAAGATCAAATATATTTTGGATTCTAATATATGTATTCGTTTTATCTCTTTTGTAATGAAAATAAATAAAAAGTATAGATAAAATATATTTTGGATATCTAAATTTTTAATTTTTGTTATCTCTTTTTTAGAAGGAAGATAAAAAAATAATATATGATTAAAATGTTAAATTTTATTATATTCTTTTAAGAAAGATATAAACAATAGATAACAGATAAAATGGGTGTCTAATACTTTTATTTATTTTATCTCTTTTTACAGGAAGAAAAAAAAATAGATAAAAGATTAAATACATTTCGTATATTGTTTTATCGGAAGTTAAAAAAATAGATAAGAGATAACCTATATCTTGGAAATCTAAAGTTTTTATTTCTTTTATCTCTTGTAGAGGATAAAAAATAGATAAAAGATTAAGAGTGTTTTAGTTCTGTAAAATGCTTTAAAAGAAAGATAGAAAAAAAAATAGACAAAAGATAAAATATGTTTATCTCCTAGACAGAAAAAATAGATAAAAAATAAAACATGTTTTGGGTATCTAGAATTGTTAATGTTGGGTATCTAAATTTTTTAATTTTTTGATTTATTTTAATTTTTTATTCTTTTAAGCATTAGCTAAACCATTTTTCAAACTACATAAAATAATATCTAAATAATTTGAAATATTAGAAGTGATGTATTTTAAAAAATTAAGAAATGGGAATAGAAATATTTGGGGTGTAATTATATTTATTTTTGGAAATGAAAAGAATTTTGTTTGGTGAAAGATTGGTTAAAGAAGATAATGATAATATAATAATAAGATAGAAAAGATATTGGAGCTTGGTCCAACTAAGTGGTTAAAGAATGGGTCGGCGAGGGCGCGTGGAGAAGGCAATCCCATTATATATATAAAACCTCACAACCTCACTTTTTGGTTGGTCAAACAACGCGCACCTATCAATTGCTCTATTTCTTCAACACTCTCTCTTCTTTTTCTCATTCTCTTCGTTTTTCATATCTCAATCCTTCACCAACTCTAATGGCGGCCTTGGCTGGATCCTCCTCCGCCGCCACTGCCACCACCTCCTCCGCCCGCTTTCGCCGCTTCATCCGCCCTCCACCCTCCCAACTCCCATTTACTCGCTCGCGTTTTTCCGTCAAAGCCGCCTGCCCCTTCTTTTCCGACAATAACAATTCCCTTCCCCAAAACGTCGTCGCTTCCAAGCCCTCGCCCCTCGAGTTGCTCAAAACTTCCGCTGCCGAGAGTGAGTCGTCGTCATTCGTTCTTCATTCGCAAATTTGTCAAAATTTAAATTTGATAAATGATTGTTATAGGTATGGATATGAAGTTGATGGGTTGTTTTGCTGTGTTTGTGTCAGGATATACGAAGGAAAAGAGTTGCATTGTTTGCATAGGGCTTAACATCCACTCTGCTCCCGTTGAGATGCGTGAGAAGCTTGCGATCCCAGAGGATCGGTGGCCTCAGGTTATTGAGGACCTTTGCGCTTTGAACCACATAGAAGAAGCCGCTGTTCTCAGCACCTGCAACCGCATGGAGATCTATGTTGTTGCTCTCTCTCAGCACCGTGGTGTTAAGGAAGTTACTGATTGGATGTCTAAGGTATATTATATTATATTATACTCGTAAAAGTTATGAATGTTTTGTTGGCTAATTGTGTTGCATGGATCTGAAAATCCGGAAAGTCTAAACAAATCCTTGAAACTACTAGTGGTTTCCTTTAGTTACTAAACTTAATCACTTACCATTTGTTTCCGGAACATATGTTAACATGATTGCTTGAATGACAGTTTTCATATATTGATTGGTGGATTGTGATTCTGGGATTTTTTTTATTAATTTTCTTGGTTTCGGGAATGGTTAGGTACGAAATAGGTGATTTATCCCTGTTTTCTTATTTTTGTTTGGATAGAAAATTCATGGTCTGTGTTTTTGTTTAGGTAAGTGGAATTTCAATACCTGACCTTCGTGAGCACCAAGTTTTGCTGTATAATGCGGATGCTACAAACCATCTCTTTGAAGTGGCATCGGGCCTTGACTCGCTTGTTCTTGGGGAAGGCCAAATTCTTGCACAGGTGAAGCAGGTTGTAAAAGCTGGACAGGGAGTGCCTGGTTTTGATAGAAAAATTAGTGGTTTGTTCAAGCAGGCGATCTCCGTGGGGAAGCGGGTTAGAACTGAGACAAACATTTCATCTGGATCGGTTTCTGTTAGCTCGGCGGCTGTGGAGCTTGCACAGATGAAGCTTCCAGATTCTTCCCTTTCTGATGCTGGAGTGTTGGTAGTTGGGTCAGGGAAAATGGGGAAGCTTGTGATTAAGCATTTGGCTGCCAAAGGGTGCAAAAGGATGGTTGTTGTTAATAGGAGTGAAGAGAAAGTTAAAGCCATTCAACGAGAGTTGAAGGATGTTGAGATAGTGTTTAGACCGATTTCAGAAATGCTGGAATGTGCTGCTGAAGCTGATGTGATCTTCACCAGCACGGCATGTGAATCGCCGTTGTTTACTGTAGAGAATGTGCAGAAGCTTCCTCTGGCTAGTCATGGTAGAAGACGGCTGTTTGTTGATATATCTATTCCTAGGAATGTGGAAGCAGGTGTCTCAGATCTGGAGACTGCACTTGTGTACAATGTGGATGATCTGAAGGAAGTTGTTGCAGCTAACAAAGAGGACAGACTTCAGAAAGCTGCTGAGGCCAAGGAAATTATCATGGAGGAGTTGAATAAATTTGAAGCATGGAAAGACTCTCTGGAAACTGCTCCTACCATTAAGAAGTTCAGAGCCTACGTTGAGAGGATAAGAGCCTCTGAGATGGAGAAGTGTTTGTCGAAGATGGGTAATGATGTCTCAATGGAACAGAAAGATGCAATTTATGCCCTTAGTATGGGAATTATGAATAAGGTACTTCACGGTCCCATGCAGCACCTGAGGTGTGATCATAAGAATCATAATAGTCAGGGTGAAGTGCTTGAGAATATGCGTGCCATTAACAGAATGTATGATCTTGACACAGAAGTATCATTGTTGGAAGAAAAGATCAGAGACAAGATGGAACGGGCTAAGAAGTAGACTCTTCAATTGGTTTAGTTTAATTTGTTTACTTTGGGAACTGCAACCCCGCCATTTTGTACACTACAGTAGTAGATTGAGGCCCTTTGGAGGCTAATTCTTTCAATTATTTTTAACATAATACACAAGAAATTAGACATCGATGCTCCAACTGAATACAACTTGTTATAATTTTCTCAACGAGCTTGATATAGAGACAATTGTAAAGTCGTGATCCTCATGAGAACAGATGATTCTTATAATTTTAATAACGTCAATGTTAAGCTATGTTATGTTCAAATGTCTTTATTTGAAGTTTGGTTTTGATCTCTTATTCTGTTTATCTTGTAGTCATGATTTTTGTTACAAATTAGGACGGTTAGATACTACAGAATCGACTACTGTTGTAGGAGATTTTCATGATAATTGGATGAGTGAGAGTATTCTTTAATAATGAATAAACTCTTTTAGTTCATTCTGTGTTAGAATTCATGGTTCAGAGAGCATGATGGAGAGCCTGTGCTCCCAATAGAAAAAAGTGAAGGGATTTTTGTCTGTACATGATTGCCGTCCATGCCTTAGGCACGTGTTTTTTCAGACCATTGTAGGAACTTTTCCTACAGTACGCACTTGTTCATTCAGTGCAATAATTTCCCTTTTCCATTTTCTGCACGTTATGAATAAAGTTTTTGGAGATCCCAGTTACACATGAAATCTATGGTGTTTTTTTTAATATATTCAAACTAATGGACGCGAAATACGACATGTATTATAGATACCAATGTCTAATGGTTGACAGATTTTATTTTTCACTAAAAAAAAATAAAATAAGTTATTACAAATTTTTTGAAAGCAAAATATAATCGAGAATCACATTTTTATTTTGTTACAAATTGTTTTATTCTATAAACTGTATTTGTAATTGGTTGTGCCTAAAAATAATATGTTATGCCCATGCTTATACAAGAATATCTTCTTTACAAATGAACTGATTTTAGTTTTTCATCAGAAATTTTTTATCTAATTTCTCCTAATCTGACATAATTAAGGTAATTAAAATGTTTTCAAATTTTTACAAAAGAATGTGCTAAAAGAAGTTGTTAATTGCTTTACAATATGATTTTAATAGTCATGAATAACAAGGCAGTTTACATTCTTTTACATTATCAACCATTAAAATTAACATTAATTGACTTTAAAAATATTTATTGTAAAATCAACAAACTTACTTTATAAGTGTTTCGTAATAAATGACAATATAAAGTTACTTTAACTTTCCTTGAGATGTTTATTTTAAATATAGACAAATTTACTTTATGTTTTGTAATAAAGGAAACTATAAAATTACTTTACTTTCTGTGCATAGTTTTTTTTTCTTTTCACAGTAAAACACGACATCAATTTAATTTAATTAAAACTTAAATACTATTTTTGTCATATTTTTATCGTGAGATTTACTTTTTTTTTGACTTTTAATATGATTTATATTTTGGTAAATTTTGTTTAATTTGATATTTTTTATAACACCGTCAAAATTTTTAATAGGAAATGAACAATGTGTCATGTGTCAGTTCTTGATTATATTTTTAAAATTTTTTATTAACTTTTTGCTTTTTTTTTAATTTTAAAAAATTGTCAACATATCAAGTTAACATTATATCACATGACAATAATAATGTCACGTGTCAAGTTAGTATTAATGTCATATGTCAAGTCAATATCAATGTCACGGTTAGTGTCACATGTAAGTGTCTTGTATTCAATTCACTCCCAACTTTTGTTAATTTTATTCAATTTAATCTTAAATTTTGTTAATTTTATTCAATTTAGCTCTAATTTTAAATTTTAGAAAAAAAATTCTCATTACTTTTAAAATTAGAAGAAAAACTCTCGGTTATTTTTAAAATTAGAAGAAAGTTCTTCATTAATTTTAAAATTATGAGAAAAATTCTCCATTATTTTTAAAATTAGATGAAAATTCTAAATGATTTCTATCTTCATTATTTTTTAAATTATAAGGAAAGTTCTTCATTGTAGGTGGATAAACCATAACACATACACAAAGAAAGAGTAAGCTAATGATAATTTCAACGTACATATTTTACAATCTCTATAATAATACAATCCTTATTAACTCGCAACTAAACAAGCAATCATACATAATATAATGATTCTAAACTCAATATTTGAATTTATGTATTGACTTGGATACAAGAAGTCTTGCACCTATCATAAAACTTCTTAATGGATTGTAGCAAAAAAATCTCACTCTGCTTAGCCTAACAAGCTGTCTAATTCCTTTTAACAAAGTTAACTTATGGCTTTGCCATATGAAGGATCTCACCTCTAATTTTGTCATAAGAATCTTTATCAACTTTCACCACCTAGACTATATTACTTTGTGAGTTTGTAAAATCAATAGAGTATATGATAACTTCTGACCATCACATACCACTAGTCAATGCATAAACTAAAATGAATTTGCACTTCTTCTTTAGAAGTACACACCTCAAAATCATACAACAAATAATTTCATAATTTCCATCTTTTCATTCCATTCCTCCACTTTTATTCCCAATAATTTATTCACAATCATGTTGCATATCTACAAGATCCTCATACTCATATATTCTTTGTATTTAACCATTTAAACCATACTCTATTCAAATATACCTCATACAATATCCACAACATATATATGTATGAAACTATTTAGTCACATTGGCATGCTTTACCTTTCATTCACACACACATATCATTCACAATATACATTATTTTACTCCTATATCAAACCAATACCACAATAAGTATCTAACAACTAGCCAACACATCAAAGTAGTAATGCTCTTCACAAAAGAAATCTAAAAATAGAGAAATTGTGAGCTACTGATTTTTCTAACTACAAACCCCAAATTAAATATCCAAACGATCAAAGTGAAAAATCATATGTATAGGACCAATTGTTAAAATTTTAACTCGATCCAACGGTTAACGAAACAAAAATAACAATTTTCTCGAGATGACTTACAACAAGAAACACAACTCGTCCAGTGAGAGGATTGCTCTCCTAGTGAGAAAGCCTCCCTTGACTCTTCCATAATCACTTTTGTCACTCGCTCGACGAACAATTGGCTCGCCCAACGAGTCTGCATAATACAGACACACAAATTTACGTAATCAGTGTATCTTTAGCTCAAATGAAACTTTTCTTTCTATGAACAAGTCATAAACAACATCAATTTGATAAAAAAAATGATCCATTTAAACTAAGGATATCTTGTTATAGATAAATCTCAATTTCATAGCATCAAATATCATTTCATCAATCAACACAATTCATACAATCATACATTTTTCTTATCTAATTCAACCAAATCAATCTAAACTAATATACTAATTCAACCATCAACACATAGAAAACCAAACAAACCAAATCTAATAATGAAATTCAAATATGCAAAGATTAAGATTAGTTTTTCTTACCTTAGTTAAACAACCCTCAAATATGTTCCTTAAAGTTCTATCTAACACATAAAAACCTAACTTGACAATAAAGACCCCAATTAGACATCTTATCCTATCTTCAAGATCATAGAACAAAAGATATTTACCAAGAGCATCTTTAAGTCACATACATAGCTTTATAGTCCGCATGTAACCCAAAGAGCTAACATACCTCAAAAAGGCAAAATGAAAACATACTTTGTTCAATTCTTTGATCATATGAGTGCATAAAGCTCTTCACCATAAACAACTATGCTATTATTGATTTTGAAAAGGATAAAAAGTAAGGTTAGAAATCTAGAAAGAAAATATAAAAGAAGTTTAGAAAACAAATCCAAAGAGATGTTAAAATCATAACTCTTCATGACTTCACTTTTTCTATATTAAAGTCGTTACCATTCTAACGACTCCACTTTTTGTTTTTCTGTCTATTTACTTAATTTATGTACAAATACATTCCACTCATAAAAATACATAAGAATTTTGATATAAATACATACTTTAATTATTTATCTATTAATTTGCCTATAAGTTTTTTATGTAAACATAAAGAAAAGTATTTATGTGTGTATCAAATATTATATATTTACAAAGAATCCACATGAATTTTTTAGTAATCCTTTTACTTAAATTTTTTTAACTAGAATTTATAATTCAAAGTACTTGTTTTCAAGGACCAATTAGATCAAGTATGAATTTGCTCCACAAATTTATATATATTTTTAAAATATCCTTATTTTCTTCTTAAACCTATAAGTGTTTTTTTATAACACTTTAGTTTTGTTTTTGAAAAGACAATTCTTTTTATTTTTTAAAAGAATATTTTTCATAATATCGTTATAAGTAATTAAGAATAGTTAACATGAAAATACTTATATTAAAAATGAACATAAAGATAAAAATGTTAGCAAACAGAAGAAGATGGACATTTTGCTTCAATAAAGAATTTTGACGATGATGTTTCGTAGAGAAGTGTTAAAGAATAAAAGAAGTGTTTGGTTTCAAGAAATATTTGGAAGATTCAATAATTTAGTTGATAAAGTCTTGTAATATGATAATTGGAAGACTCAATAATTTAGTTGATAAAGTCTTGTAATGTGTGTATTGTAATTAATTTAGTAGTTCAAGAGTCAATAACTAGAACCCAAGTAGCAGAAAACATAGAAATTTTTTTATTTTTCATAAAGTCTATGTGATAATCGATTATCCCCAAAAGCATGAATTACTAAGGTTCGCAGATAATCGATTATCACTTATGATAATCGATTATTAGTGGCAGTTATGAACTTGACTCTTCGTTTTCTAACCTAATTTTCAAATGTAAGAGTCTATAAATAATTAACTTAAACATAACTTTAAAATAACTTTTCACTAAGAGTATTAGAGTTGTGTGTTTAAGAGAAACTGAGTGTTTGTGAACTTGTGAACTTGGTGCTTGTAAGAGGAAATGTTCTTTCTTAGTGTGTCTAAATGGTGAAATATACCTACAAAGCATAATCAAGTTGTTTATAGAGGTGTCTTTCATCTCTTATGAGGTGTTTTCCAATCTCAATCCTTATTTCTCAATTGTAAATTGTTACTTATTTTAGTGGAAAGGTTAATCCCTCTTTTGAAGAGATTAACAACTAGACATAGGATCTTTTGATCGAACCAGTATAAAAATTACTTGTGTAATTTTTCTCTTTCCTTCTCTCCTTTGTTTATTTATTTTTATTCAAAATTAACTTTTCTGATTTATTAAATAAATTTTTAAAAACAAAAATCTATTAAAGAGAATTTTTTTTTTAAAATAATTCATCCATCTTTTTAGTCTTGTCCGAATATGTTTTTAAATATTCAGTGCACGATATCGATTCCAATGAAAAAACTATTTTTCATAATAGTTAAGGTGAAAATACTTATATTAAAAATGAACATAAAGATAAAAAAAAATAAAAAATTAAAGTTTTTTTTTCACTAACTTTATATTAACTCAATGTTTCTTAATTCATATTAAAAGATTGAGAAAGTATTAATGGATAAATAATTACTATAGTATCAAATGTGTAAGTTCTTATGAATTCAGTTCTCAATAAAATGAAATGTTTATTTTAATATTTAAACATGTAAAAGTCTTGAAACTATATTTTGGTGATCAAATAAAAATGCGGAAAATAGATACAAGAAATATCACTAACAAAAAGTGCTTCAGAAAAACGTGCTTAAATGAAAATCGTAAACTGAAAAACGACTTTCAATTTAATTTTTATATAAACCCTAAACAATTTCCATTTATAACGAATAGAAAATGTTTATTATGGTAGAATAGAATTTTTTTAACAAATAATATTTTATTATGGTAGAATAACAATTATTTATTTCTAGGAATACTTAGTCTGGAATACCATGTATATTTTTATACAAATATTTTTATCCCAAATTCTACGTGAGTTTTGGTATATTGAAGTTATTTTTATCCCACTCTCTATATGTATTTCATGAATTCAAAAGTGAGGTTGAAAAGATGAATGCTCATGCAGAGGAAATATACACTGAACAAGGTTCGTAATAAGACAAATTGTTTATATAAAAGTAAAAAAAAATTATAACATTTATTTCTCCTATTTATTGAATTCATTTTATTTCAATAAAGACTCAAGCTTATTGTAATGGTTTTAAATTTTCTCAAATGACCTTTAAATAAACAAATTTTTATGAAATAAATAAAAAATAAAAACTATAACATTTTATGCATTTCTTAGAATAAATTTAAATATTAAAAAAATGTCCAACCACAAAAAATTTGCAAATAATAGTAAAAAATATTTTAAAAATTTAAAATAAAAGTTACTAACATGGAAAAAAAATAAATGAAAATCCTACAAAACTACAAATGCGTACTTATACACGATTTCGCAAAATCTTAAAAGAAATTAGAGAAACGTGCTACCAGGCACGATTCATGCTACTAAGTGTAATTTCAAAGAAAAAAAAAACTGCAACAAAGCACTATTTCAAAAAGAATAAAAAAACGAAAATAAGAAAATGTGTTAAAGAACATGAATTTGAAGAAAAAAAAATTAAACTCAACCTTTTCATTGTAAAGTCATATTTTCAACCATAATTTAATAAATTCTCCAACAAAAAGCCTTTGATTAAAAAAGAAACTTATGTTGATAGAAGGTAAGTCCTTTTGTATTAAATTTTATTTCAAAACTTGGGTGTTCTAAGCCCTCTCCCAATGCCAACAAAATGTTATTCACCAACCTTAAGTTTTGTCAACTATGAAACCAAACTTTGAACATCGATCAACGATGTTTATGTAAAAATAAAAATTGTCCATCGATGTTCTTTATTTCCAACGTATTTATCATACCCAAAATTATTGATTTTAGAAATAAAAATTAAAACCAAAATTTAAAATTTTTCAACAACTAAAGACACTTTTGGATTTAAATTTAAAGTAAATTTTATAATTAAAATTAATTTTCCATATTTAATTATGTGTTAACTTCTAATATTATTTTTGGATTTGAGAGGATTTAAAGATAAATTTTTTTGTCGTTTATTTGAGTAAATTTGGAGGTAAATGAGAGTGAATTTGGAAATAAATTTTTTTAATTTGTCACGTTAATGCAATTCTATACTAATTCTCACAAATTTTATTTTCAAATTCACTCTCATTTACCTTCCAAATTCACTCAAATAAACGATAAAAAAATTTATCTTTAAATCCTCTCAAATCCTAATCTTAAATATAAAATACTACCAAATGCACCTAAAATTTTGACTTTTTTTGCAAGACTAAACGTCAGTTGACTTTAAAATAATAATAATAATAATGTAAACAACCGTAGTTGACTTTAATGTTTGTTATAGTACATAAAAGGTAGAATGGTAAAGTCAATAGGTGCTCGTTGACGGCACAAATTGATTTTCTGTCACATAACAGTATAACACAAAAAATAAAGCTTCTCGCATTTTATTTTTCCCATATGTTTTCTTTCTTAAGTCATTCTCGCCGTTGATTGAGGAATTAATAATAGATTTTATTGAAATTAAGTTAAAAATATTTAAGATTGTAAATAAATTAATAACACGTTCTATAAAAATCCTTTAATTCAAAGTATTCAAACATTTATTTTTGATAAAATCAGTAATTAAATAATTGAAAGAGTAATTTTCTTTTTATATTATCATCTTATCATAGAAGGTATTTGGTAAGACTCTTCACTTTTTAAACACCTGTTTCAAAAGTTACATATATATATATATATATATATATATATATATATATATATTATTATTATTATTATTATTATTATTATCATCCCATTTCTTTTATTAACATCTGCAAATTTGATTGATCGTCGTGCAACATGCAGCAGTTTCGCATCATTGCGTATAAATTTTCACTCACATAAATATGGAACATCTTACAAGATATCGAAATTTTGAACAGAAGATTCAGGAATTCTTTTTTTTTTTATCACTGATAATATGAACAAAATAATCTGAATGAAAGGAGTTACCGCTAGAATTTAACAAGTTAAAAGCCTATGATGAATGGCATTTAGATCGGGCCTGTTCAGTATAGCATATGCTCGACCAATTAGTCTCTTCCTTCCTCCATTGAAGCTTTTCTTCCAAGCAAGATCAGCCTTGCACATTTCAAGCACAACCCAAAATTCTCGTATCCTGGTCACAGAACTTGGCTGCATGGCCCCCAACACAACATACCAGAGGAAGTTTTCTGTTCATGCTATGTAACATTCCAATGGAACAGGTTCTTTACTTTCAGTGGCCCGTCAGCTCTTTTCTAAGCCATCATTGATCAGCTGTGACAATATATCAACCCATGTGTCGGGAACACCAGGCAGACACCAATGCATGCAATCCTGACCCCATACTGCAACTGCATCTTTCCTTCCTAACCAAATTGCTGGATGAGCATCAGCTCTGAACTCACTTAAATGAGTTAAGTCAAGCAAGTGAATGTCTGTGCCTTGTAATGCTTCTTCAATCACATAATTCAATAGTCTTGCTTCCCTGTTAACTCCGTTGTTCCTGGGTTCAAACCATGAGTCAAGCTGTCCAGGTATTAGTATATCAAAACACATGGGGCATGGAACACAATTCAACAGGTCCCTCAGAAAAAGTGAAGCATTCTAGTTGTTTAAAATAAAAACATTTATCAAATGCCACCCATAGTTGGATGTTCTTTTGTGAGACGTGTTACACAGTTAAATGAGGGAGAAATTTCAGAAAAGCATGTTCTAAAATGTAGCAATTTATAGCATAACAAATTGGGAGGACCATAATGTTAGGTTTACTGAGGAGGAGTTTCACTGGAAAGATACAACACCAATAAAACCTGAGCCTAATATCAATAAGACTTGAGCCCAACCATATAAAGAATTGTCATCACTCTCTACCCAAAAACAATAGGTTAATGGGTTCAGAAAGATACAACACCAATGCTCAATTTTCTCATTTCTAATCAATATGAGACTTAGACTCATGCTTGGATTCTCAACACATAAAAGTGATTAACATTGCAAGAAAGACAAGGAAAAGAGAGACTTCCCCAAGGAGACAAAAAAATGCAGACGAGTTTCAGAAATACACACCTCATTCTCCTCAAGGGGCCTGTTGAACAAGCAGCTCCCATTTTGATTCCAGTCACCACCATAAAAGTGGCTTGGGGATTGTAATCTCCAGAATTTAAGGGTGTTTCTAGGAAATTCTTTCTGAATGTATGTGATCATATTAGCAAGAACAACTTTGAGTCCATCTAACATCCTAAGAGGCGGAACTATTGCTTGTCCTGCTTGATAGAAGACGAGAGGCTTCTCTTCTGGAAATTTGTCATTATTCCACCTATTAAACACCAAATCAAGTAACTATGTACATTCAATCATTGGAACAGTTCATAAAAATACAGAGACAAGCCAAAAAAAATTAGACCCAAACCAGTTTCATAAAAAATATGTTGCAACACAAGAAATCCTCTTTAAGCTCTTTTCAATTTTTTAACAATTAATATTATTACTTATTTAATTCATTCATTTTTACTTCCTGTATATGCGTTGTGAGTGAGTAGTTGAGTCATTCAACAACTCTTAAACAAAGCATATATAGGCAGTCAAATTCAATTTTATTAAAGTGGTAGTGCATCATCCGGAAATTACAGAATTCAAGAAAACAAGAATTACCAGTGACCAGTATTAAACACCAGAACATCATAGAATCCGGCAATTTTAGCCCAATCATCAGCAGGAACATCAACATCAACTCGATAAAAGCCTTCTGATCCATCTTGCATCCCACCTTTTGCTTGTTTTGGCTGCCACCTTTGTTTAATCAGTAATGAGCTCATAAGGTTTCCATTTTCAAATTAACATCAAAGCAACATAGTAAAATAAGGCAATCAGAACGCAAAAAACAGGAACCACTTAAAACTAAGATAGAGTTAGTGGATGAAAATTATAAAAAGATGAAATATTTCAGAGAAATAAGCTGAAAGTTGAAACTGCAAATGGCGTAGCCAAACAAGATAAAAGAAGGAAACCAAGTTGGTTGACTTTGTAGAATGCCGATCTTCAATCCCAAATTATATAAAGTTCAGTTTTAGGAAACAGTTACTCCATTAATCATCATTGCCTAGCTAAAACCAGAAAAAAAAAATGTTAGGGGAGCAAAGTTTTGCCCCAACCTAATGACAAATGGACTTGATACCAAGAGCCAAATATTAAAGTGGGCGAAACTTTATTTTGACAGTAAAGGCTATAGGCTTTTTAACTTTCTAGGAGTGGTAGCTGCCCCTACACACTCACACTTAGTTCCCTTTTGTCCTTGCCCACGCCCTATTAAAATTAAACACCCTAGTGATATTGAAACCAAAGCAAAAGGAAACAATGTAATATTCATAAACATATTTTAACAGTCAAAATAAAAGCATATCTACTTCTAAAATCCTAAAATAGGAAATGTGAAGAGTAAGAATCTTCATGTATCTTTATCAGATTCATGCATATATTGTAGTATGATGCATATTTTGGTAGGGATGCATAAAGGAATTACTAATTTAGTATGATCCACAGAAAAGTGATTTTTTTAATACAAATACAATGCAGAATCTTTAACAGGAGTGCTGTATATATTCAATAAGTGGATAAAATATATATGTTTAGATTTCTGAGAAGTATTGTTCAGCTGCAGCGTTTATATTTGTGTTTCTAAAGTACTAATGCATCATCATAAACAATTCTCATAACAGTGCTATAGTCTACATCTATAGGTTCTTCTAATCCATAAAACGAGCTGCAGTATGTGTCGGATAAATAACTACAAAATGAAAATATCCAATTCACAAATATAGCCAAAACTATGAACCAACAACAACATACAAGTAGGACAGAGAATTGTTTGGATAAAATTCTCCAAAAGCACTAATAGAAGAAAGAAAATTAGTTTAAGCATAATTTAAAAATAAACTTTTGGAGAACTTCAGCATGACTTAAATAGAAACAAAATTTAACATATGGAGAAGTCTATTTTTTTTCTCCTTCTCCTACAATTGTTTATGGAAAAGTTCAATGTTGAAAACTCAACAAGAATTTCCAGTCATTAAATACATCTCCCGGATAGATTATCACCAACCCTGTAGTTTAAAGTTCAAACGCTACTCTTTCAATTCAAGAACAAGTTTGTTGTTTCAACATCCTTCAAACCACCACCTATCAAACTTTATTCCACCGGCACACACCCAAATCTGAACCAACTATCAACAGCACATAAGTATCAACCTTTTGGTTATCCGATACAACCTAGAATGCCCGGTTGCTATCAAATATAAATTTCACACCAAATTTCAGTACGTCAACCAATCTCTAAGGATCTAAGCTAACTCTCTACAGCATCTATCCAAAATTAAGCTTTAAACTTGAAATAAAGCACCATACTTGCCACCACCTCTTCAAGTGAAATGCACATTCAGACTATCAGGCGAGGAGTTACATACCCCCTTCATGTAAAACAAAGCAGTACATATCTATTTGCAATTATCTGAACCAAAAAGAAAATAAAAATTGGTTAATGAGAATATTACTGGTATCTGGAGAGCAAAACAGCACGGTGATAAGCGACGGTGACATTGAATTTGGGAAAATAGGCACCCCTCCAAGCACCCTTCTTTTTCCACTTTTTGGCTCCCTCATCGGCGACCCTGAGAGTGCAGAGAAAAGAAGCCAAGAAATTCTCGTTGAGGGAGTCCCCAATAAACCCAATGTTCCTGTTCCTCATCCGACCCAGAAACCGAAATGGGTCGATCCGGTTCAAGTGGCAGTTCCGGGGCACCCACTTCCAGGAGTTGATGAAGCTCATATTTTGCCTCTCGTTTCGGAGGCAGTTCCAGGCGTTACGGTGGAAAGGGCATGTTTGGTCGTAGAGAGGGGTGCGGTCAGGATCCGAGACCCATTGGCCGGTGAAAAGATTGCATTTGGAGATTGCGAGTGATTGTGAGGTTGTAGAAGAAGAGAAAGTGTGGAGAGAGAGGAATGTAGAGAAGAAATAGAAGGTTGCAAATGTTAGTACGATGAGCCATGGTAAGAGATTCGAAGGGAGCTTCGGAGACATTCTCATCTATGCCCGTGTCCAATTCCTGCTCCCTCTCATATTGGGGATACATTTTTCAACCATTTTCTTTATAATTTCGTTAAATCTTTCATATAGTCTTTATGAAGTTTAGAAAAGCTTTGGAGTCCAACAATGTCACAAACAATAAAATCAAAAAAATAATATACAAATTAATTATATGAAAAAAAATTACTTATTTATGTGTGAAAATTTAAATTATTAAAAAATTGAAATATTGTTTGATTTTTTTTTCTTTTACATATAAGTATTTAATATAATTTATTTTTAATATATTTGGTCGACATAAATGGTTAAAATTAGAGGTGCATCTGCTTATCGTGGTAAGACTATCAAAAGATAAAGGAGATAATCTACAACATCACCTCGTAGAAGATACTTAAAAGAAAGAAATATGGACGTCATTGAGAAACATTAGTAGTATATTCAATAAGAGTATATTGAGGACGAGCATGTTGACTAGGATGATGTTCCTGAAGAAGAACATGAAGAAGGTGGATTCCCATGAGGTCCATAGGACACCTCCCAGCTTACCCACTACACGGAGCATGTTCCATTTGCCATATGGCAAGACCGAGTTAGTACACATCCTAAATGTTAATTCATCCTTAATTGGTTAAATTTTTTTTTGTTATATATTTTCTTTTTGTTGTTATGTAGGATCGAGGGGAGATCAATGTGATCTCCCATGGAAAAAAGAAAAAAAAATTGGATTTTATCATGAGGCTATTGAGTCTTTTATCACAATGTCTAGGTTGAGTTCTTTAGTGAACTTATCCAATGAGTACGTCGATTATGGGTTGATTGTAGCCCTTGGGGAGATGTGGTACTTGGAGACAAATATTTTCCATCTCTCGGTAAGTGAGATTACCATCACATTAGATGACATCAACAATCTGCTACACTTATCCATTATGAGTCAATTTTGTAAGATTGAGAAGTTAGAGTATAAGGAGGCTCGATCTCATATCATGGATAACGCCAAAGCTACAACTGAGATGACACGAACACGTGGTCCAAAATTTAGGCTGAGCTAGCTCAAGAAGGTCTATGAGGAGTGTTATGAGCAGGAGCTTTAGGAGTGCGCTGCTCGTGCGTATTTGTTGCATCTGGTTGAATGCACAATTTTTACAAATAAAAGTGTTTGACACCATTTGTACAATATACAAGTGAACTTGACCATTCAATATGGCAATGTTGACCATATAACATGCACCTTTTTCATTAGATAGTAGTTCCAACCTTCCTTCTAACATAGAACCTCCACCCAATGAATACCATAACTCTTTAACATTTAAGTAACTCATCTCCTTTAGAATGAAAAAAATATCAAAGTAGCTCTATATGTTTGGGTTAATTACCAAAGTACTGGTTTCTCCAACATATTTCAATTACCCATTATTGATAAACTTATCCATATGGTGAAAGACCACTTCGATATCATAATTAACCATCTTAGCTAATATACGCCTATATATATTTAACCCTATCATATATCAAAAGGACCACATAATTTCAAATGGGGCACCACAACCAAAACAACAACACACATAATGGGTTAAAAATATGAGGCCCAAGTGAGATCAACCTGGAAGATTCACTTCATTCTGCCTAAATGGGAGAGAAAATATATAGTTCTGAAAATAATCTTAGTTAAAAATGTCTTACTTAGATCTATTTTGATCCTTGTTTCCATTTCTTAAGACATGACTTTGTTATTTACTGAAGTGCCAAGTTTTAGATGATATTGTTTGTTACAACTCTTAGGATCAGCCAAATTATTTTGGAGTTAACTATTCTCTTAAGTTGTTATTTCACGAGACTATGTATGTATAATCTTACATGTGCACGAATTTGACCAGGAAATTCAGGTGGACCATTGATTGACTCGTATGACCATGTTAAGAAAGGTAATAACAAACTATTACTTTTATGAATATCCTTCCATGACACTGTAAAGAGGGAATAACATACTTATGCTTTTAGTATGAATAAGATAGAAAATTTTCATATAAATGTTTTACAAGATATGAAAATTGCCCTTTGTAGCTATTAACTAAGCAACAAACTGTAATTTGCCCCTTACCATACATTTTATTTCATATTAGTGCCTAGTTAAATTTCAACTATTCTAACCTAAATAAGAAATTAATTTGTTGCTCCTTTTAATTTCACCACCATTATCTAAGCTTATTGTTTTGGTGGAAATCGTTATCAAAGCTAATTACAATAATTTCTACTACTAGATTATTATTATTATGTTTAAATAATGATTCTTACTCATTTTGATGCATTTCAGGGAATGGACTGTCATTAGGTGTTAACTTTGCAATTCCCATGGACACATTCTATAAAACACAAACTTTGAATATCATTTTCAAGTGAGGCACCATAACCAAAACAACAACACACATAATGGGACACCACAACAAAAATAACATCTAACTTCATGGGGGAGGCGACCACCACTATGAACTGATTCCATAAATAAATAAGCAATACACCACAACACGACAACATTGCCAAAAGGAAAATATAGACACACATTCAACAAAAACGCACATTGGACCTTCAATGGAACCCACTTCGGTGTTAAAAAAATATTTCTTTTTCACTTTCACTTTTTCGATCTTTGAAATCCCAAAATGAGCTTCTCTTTTTATCTGTTGGAAACCCCCAAATGCAATTCTATGTTACAAATCCCCAATTGAAATTCTCTTCTTCTTTGTTCGTAATCTCAATCACAAATTATCTTCTTCTCTATTCCAAATCACGAACTTAGCTTCTTTTCCTCTCTATTAGAAATTCCCAAATTCGTTCACTCTTTTTCTTTGCTCGAAATACCTAATTCCATTAACATTCAATTTTTTTCCTAAACCTAAACCCTAATTGCAAAATTTTCATGCCACTACCCCGTTAATGGCTTACACATCACAATAATATCCCACGACAATGTCACGACAGTAAAATATGAACAACACAATTTCACCAATATAAGTCAACATGATCCATTTAAACACCGTGAATACAATTAGACTTAATTGATGCACATTACACAAAAATGTGGAAGAAGTTGACACTTTTTAAAAAGTGGGGATCAAGTTAACACACTGCAATGAAAGTAGGGACCATTAAAGCAATTAAACCAATAAATTAATATTAACTAATAAATCAAAAATAACAAAACATATTTGTTGATATAGGGAGCTATATCTAGCAAAACTCATCTCACATATGTATTTTTGATGAATAAAAGAAATGTTTTATGGTTTCTTGCATAACAATTGCTTGATCATTACTGTGTTTATGTGCTTGAAATGTATTGTATATGTATTCATTGATTGAAAATGAATCAATTGTTTAAACACATTGCACATTGTATATCTAGAAGAAATAATTGATTAAATTGTGTATATAATCTGTTAAATTTCTTCATATTTCAGTAAATGCTTAACAAGGGCAAAATAGTTGTGTAATAATCGATTAAATTAGTTGTATAATCGATTAAAACACGTTGCTTTGCAAACATGTGTTTACTGAGTGCATTGATGTGTTTGGAATGGAAAATAATTGGATATTTTGCTTAAGTATGGAACTTAACCATAAGTTTCCTAATCGGTTAAAATGTTTATCTTGTGAAAATCATTTTCATTTAAATTCATAACTGCCTGTAACGGTCATATTTGTTTGTTGTTGGCTTGTATGATTTGCATAATCGATTGCATGCATTGTTTAATCTTTTAAATCTGATACAAATGTAAAACAGTTAAAGTAAAATTATTTGTGTAATCAATTATATCACGTTAGGGTTTGAAATCCTATAAATAGACGTCTTGCGCGTTTTTTCAATATAATTACATGAACTTTCACTTTCATAACTAACTTGTTTGTTGAGTATTGATTGCAAGAGCGTCTTAGAATAAGTTTTGAGGAATCAAATATCTCATTTGGATTATTCATAAAGATTCTTGCAAGAAAGCTGAGTTGATGCATTGTTGGTCATATATGCACTTTTGGTGTATTCTTTGAGGATCAATGTCTACATTATAATCAAGAGGATTGTGTTCCTGTTACTGTTGGTCAGGAGAAGAACTGTAGTGTTCTGCATTGAGAGTTGGGATTTCGAATCACACTAGATCCTTAACCGGTTTTCGAAAGTTAGCGAACCCTTGACCGAATGATTGATTCTTGTGGCAAGCTCTTCAATTTGGACCGATCAGTTTCTTCGTTCGCATAAGTTGAGTTTCAGCTCTTTTTTTGATCTTTTCTATTATCTGTTGCATGTGAGTCATCTTTCATTTGCATACATCTTTTTAATAATCTATATGAATCTATGTTGGGATTTGGGATTCTTTAGAGCAAGTTCATCTGTCTTTTAGGTAAGGGAAGCTAATTACATTGTTTTTTAACTATAGATAGCTTGAAATGTCTAATTTTATGATTGTATGGTGACTTGACTAAATGATTGCTATGTGTGATGAGTGTAATATGTTGAATTGTGGTTAGGTTTTTAAATTATAGGAATTGATTGTATGATGAGATTTTGAAATGTTGTTTGATTGATATAGTAGATGGTTTGAGTTAGTGACGATTGTGTAATATGAAATTTGGAATATTTTGGCATGTGTGATTTGAAGTTTGATTCTTGGATTTTTGGTTGTTTGAACTTGGTTTTGTGTGATTAAGAGAGCTTAAATATGAGCAATTGGTCAAGTGTTATGAGCTTTTATGTTTAAAACTGTTTTGAAACTCATGCACTGAGAAAGAAGTGCCAATTTGATAAATTGAACAGGTATAAGTTCCCTCAAAAGCATAAAATACAAGTGATCTGGTATAGCATTGAATGTCCTATTTTGTAAATGGGATAGCGTTGAGCGATACTAGGGTGACGTTGAGCGCCAACCTTATACTACAAGTTTGAAGCATTTTAACTCTAAGATGTTGAGCGTCAGAAAGTTTCGTTAAGTGTCCCTTTTTGTAAGAAGAATAGTGTTGAGCACCATGGCTGGCGTTAAGCACCATGGCTGGCGTTAAGCACCACATTTTGCGAGAAATCTAGCATTGGTCACCACCTATGAGTGTCAGTTTGTATGTTTGAAATTCTCTTCTTCTTTTGCTATTTTAGATAGAATACAATGTAGTTTATGTATGTTTAAGAGTATCATGGTATTTATTCATGTATAATATTGTAATGATGATGATTATTATATATGTGTTTGGCATAATTCATGTGATCTCATAGGGAGATTTTATGGTGGTGTTTTATTAATGTACACATTGATTTGGGAGTCTAGATGTTGGAGGTTATCTTGCTACTCTAATAACAATTCAAACTTAGGTAGAGTAGAATGATGTATGTTGTGAGAGGTGCAAGAGGTCCTATATTAGGGATTTTACTTTAGCCAAAGGTGTTAATGGACTAACTTTGTATGTGGTAGGGTGAAACTCATTGACAATGACTTTGTAGAGCAATAGAGGTCGCCACAAGTGAAAGACTCTCAAGATTTCACATCAATGTTTTATCCGGATAATTGAGTCTAGTATGATTTTTCATATGTGATATTGTTGTTTTTATGAATGAATTATGTATCATAATATCTCTATGTTTGATTTATGAATTTTTTTTGTACATTAGCTTACCTTGTGTTTCTTTTGTATTTGTTTGTTTCTTTTATGTTTGTTTGTTTATTTTATAATGATCATTTCATTGATGTAAGTAGATGAGAGGTAGGTGTTGAAACATCTTTGATGGAAGATAGTGATGCTGCAGTATTTTGTTCAGTCATTTTAATTGTCTGAGATATATTTTATTATTAGGATTATATTGTTAGATAACACTGTATCTATAATTTGAGACAAATTTGTTTTGTTTTATCAATTTTGTAACATCTTATTTTATTAGTTATAAACAACTAAAAAATAAAATGTTACAATAATAAAATTATAATTTAATAATGAATTAAAATTAGTTTATAATAATACAAGTAATTTGAATTATAATCTTTCTTTCAATTATTATATATAAAAAATCACTCATAAATTCTTACAATTTTTTTAATTTTTAATTTTTTATTGTGTTTCTCTTAATCTAAACTATCTTATTCGTCGCTCTCTTTTATTCCATTTTCATATTTTCTTATTCACTCTTTGAAGTTCACTCCTTCAACCTAATAAAACTAATATTCAATCCAAAATATCTTGACTCAAAATTCTTTGTTGATTTTGTGGTCTTATGATGTATTGTTATAATATCATCTCCTTTTCTATTTTCCGCCCATCTTATTGACTAAGTCCATGCTCTTAAGTTTAGTTAATTTAAAAAAAAGAAAAAAACTACCAAATGATTTACATTTAAAAAAAAATCTCTTACGATTTCTGTATCACGTGAACCAAAGCAGATGGCAACGTTAGTCGTTAGATAATTATATGAGATACAGCGAACGTTACAATATCCATGCTTAATTTACTATTTTTAAACAACGCAACGTTAACCAATGTTTTTAGATTGTAATATATCTGCGCCGGTTAGTTACAGTGGTCTAACTTGTCATTTCAATATATTTCAGCCACTCACGATGCTGGGACAGTGGATGTATATGGTAGGACGTCAATTCTGAACTTATTGCTTTTCTTTGATTTTATATAATTTTCGATCGTTTCCGATTTGCTTTCCTATATTATTTATTATGGTTTTGTCAACTGTGAAACAGTTATGAAATGAAGTGACGATAGGAACGTGTATTATGTATGTATATGGCAGCAGTGGCATGAGACACAAGTAAGTAGTTCCAAGGCTGAAAGATGGAGTGCAAAGAAAATGTTGGTGTAAAACACGTGAAAACAAAACAAAACCAAACCAAACCATGGCTCCCTTTCACTTATCGCTTCTCGCTCACTCCTTCAATCAGTACGATGTGGGTCCCTCAGAAGGCAAATGTTATTGTCACCACCGTAAACACGCACCCAACCTTGTTTCCAGCCACGTGACACAACAAAACAATAAGTACCATCCAAAATTCCACGCACCCACTGATTAAACCCCAAAAATATAAATAAAAAACCCTTCAGAAATCCCTACTTATTAATTATTTCTCATTTTCCATCTCTCACACAACACCACCATGGAGAACTATCAGTACCCCTCCTACCCTGACTCCGGCGACTCCTCGCCGCGTTCCAGGGAGATCGACTTCGAGAATCCGCCGCCCTGGGACGACCAGCAGACCCAGAACTTCAAGGCCAAGTTCATGTGCAGCTACGGCGGCAAGATCCAGCCCCGAACCCATGACAACCAGCTCTCCTACGTCGGCGGCGACACCAAGATTCTCGCCGTCGACCGCGCCATCAAGTTCCCCGCTTTCCTTTCCAAGCTCGCGGCTCTCTGTGACGCCACGCCGCAGGACCTCACCTTCAAGTACCAACTCCCTGGCGAAGACCTCGACGCCCTAATCTCCGTCACCAACGACGACGACCTGGAACACATGATGCACGAGTACGACCGTCTCTATCGCCCTAACTCCAAACCTGTTAGGATGAGACTCTTTCTCTTCACGCTTTCCTCAAACCCTAATTCCTCGTTCTCTTCGGATCGTGATCGCTTCGTTGATGCTCTTAACTCTGCTCCAATTCCTCCGCAACCTGACCCCATCAAAACACCTCCCGTTACTCCTTCCAATGTCGATTACCTCTTCGGTCTCGACAAGGCCGTTGCTCCTCCCACTCTCCCTCCTTCCTTCGCGGCCGTCAAGTTCCACGATCCCGCGCCCGAGCCAGTCGCGCCGCAGCCGGAGTATCAGGTTCGCGGTGGAATCTCCGTTTCTGATCGCGTCGTTGGATCGGATCCGAGTGCGAACTCGATCGAGATTCAGAGACAGTTGCAGCAGGAGATGCAGCGTTTGCAGATTGCTGAGAATGAATATCGGAGGAGGAGTGAGGATGGTTTCGCCGGTGGCTATGCCGCTGCGGGAGGTGATTATTACATGCAGAAGATACCGGAGAAGGTTCCGCCTGCTAATGCGCCCCATCCCGCCGGGTACTGGCAGGAGAAGCAGTTTTCCGGCGAGGGTTTTCAGACGACAGTCACGACGGCTCCCGGAGGTGCTGATCAGCAGGTCTATGTTATCCCAGCGCCAGGGACTTTCTACCACGCGCCGGTGGTGAGGCCTCCGGCGGCGCAGGGCTACTACGCAGTGCAGAGAATGGGGTCTGAGGGTTTCCGTGAGCAGGCTGTGTTCGGCGGCGTTGCTCAGACGAAGACTGCGTTTTCGTCGGCGGGGCCGGCTCAGCCGGTTAAGGCTTCCGGGTATGCTGAAGGATACGGCGTTGTGAGGCCTGCTGGGGTGCCGGATAATGCTGCGTACACGCAGGTGGCGTATGATAGTGCGAGTGGGAGGCAGGTTTACTATACTGCGCAGGGAGGGGTGGTGCACGCGCCGACGCAGTACCAAGGCGTTCCGGTGGGGTCGGATGTTAGGCCTGTTGGGGTTTCGGTGGGCCAGGATGGTAAGGTTGTTAACAAGGTTAACCAAGGTTCTGTGTGATTATAGCTGTGATTAAGATTGTGATTATGTTAATTTTGAAGTAATACACTAAATATGTTTTTTACATTTTTCCTTCTTATGTTTATATATATTTATATAATACGAATATTGTTAGCTAATAATTAATTGATGAGGTTTAAATTTCTTTCGATCCGTCTCGTAATTTTATAACTTGGTGTTTTTGGCATCTCCCCTTCTTCTCATTATAATATACCCTTAACTTGAATTTTGATCATATCAAATCTTTTTTAAAAAATATAGTAAAGACCATGTTAAATTAAAAGTGAATGAACTAGCACAAATAAAAGAACTAAACAAGCTATTAAACTTAAAAATATTTATTTTGGCACATAAAATATGTAAAATTAAAGTTTACAAAAATATTATTATCAAATTTAAATATACATTATTATAAAAAATGTAGTCAGTTGTAAAATTTCAATTTTCTTGTATTTTGAGTCAATATCAAATTTCGTTATTTCAGTTATTTGAAATAATTTTTTAAAAAACTTTTAATTTTTTTAACCTTTTCATCGTATAATTATACAGAATTTTATATTTATTAAATAAATACATAAATAATTCGCGTAAATAATTTCATCTAAATATGAATTACTCTATTCAATTAGCTTTAGCATATTGTGTACAATGTTTATTTTCACTAGGGTTGCTTTCTTGGTTTTTATACGTATTTAGTTTTTTTTTTTTTAATTTACGTGCGTGGGTCATATTTTAAATTTATTATTGCAAGGATTAAATTGTATATGGTGCCCACGACTTCATCATGAAAAAGTCAGTGAATTGTATAGATGACTTTTTAATAATATTAAAGTTGTACTCAGTTTTAACAATGAAGTCGTGTATTAGTACAACGACTGTAGTATAAATAAATTTTTGAACTGAGATGGTGTTGAGGGTTGATGACTTCAGTTTAGGTTATTTTAATTTTTTTATTTTATAAGTTATTTTGACACAAGTGCTGCATGTTTTTGGGTAATATTAAGTTTGTTAATTTTTTATGTTTGCTTTTGAATAATTTTAGGTTTGTTAATTGTGAATGTTAGAAGATAATATTTATATAAAATTTAGAGAAAAGTTGAATTGAAAAATAAGATATGTATTAACATCATTGAAATTACAAGGGAAACATATATGTCACGATTGTCTATTGGATAGTTGCTTCTATTGTATCTTTTATTTTGATAATAAAAGCACTTTTTAGGTTTGTTAGGAGTTTGTTATCCATTTCATTTAGGATAAGACTAATTGGCAATCTTCCTAATTGATAACATTTCATAAGAGGATCATATATGAAACGTTGTTATAGGTAGACCAATAATCTTTATTTTGAATTAAATAAAATTGAGTCTCATAAGTCTTGAAGATATTGTAGAGGTTGTACACAAGGACAACAAACCACAAACACACGAGGATAAGGCAATTGAAGAGCTTGGAACTCACCATAATCACACCATCATTCCTTTAATTTAACTGTGTATGACATAGGATGATGCCCTAGTTGCAAATTAGTAATCTCTTGAACATTAAATTCTGAATTTTGACCATTGAATATTTGCACATAACACATTGCATATTGCATTTCATTTTTTTTACAAAATAACAGTAATATCTTTAAGATATTGATGTTTTTCTCGTAGAATGCACTCGATCATTGTTCCCGTTCAACAAACCAGGATATTGTTCTTTCAAATTTCTTCTTTACTATATCACAAATTGGTAAAGATCAGGTAGATTTTAATATTGAATTCATGCATTCCACTAGATTTGTTGTCTGGTCATACCTTTTACCGTCGTCATATGCTTGAGTCCATTTTTCTAGTGGTATTTAATTAATTCAAGACATTGCTTGGAAGAATTTTGATCTCATAACCATCAACTTTGCATATAGAGTGAGTTGTTTCATCTCATACCCTGTGAAACCATTAGGAATTTTCATATTTAGTCATTTGTAAAATAAATGGAGAAAATGATTTAACATAACCATGTTTACTAGTTGTCGCGTAAGCTTAGTATTTTTGAATCTCTTATTGAGATTTGAGGCGATATGTCTTATGCAATACACTGAGGTACAACCATCTTCTTTCCAATGAACTTTTGGTGACTGCAAAGCTGAAATACGGTTGTACCTCTTTTGATTATAAGACATAAATTTGATTAATGTGACATATGCTTATAGAAGCTGGAAGAGCCATATCATAGCATCCTTGGCTTCTCCTTCAACAATGGCAAATGCTAATGGAAATATGTTTATATTTCCATCTTGAGCAATGGTAGTCAGTAGAGTAACATAATCTTTTCCAGTTAGAAAAGTCTCGTTAACTTGTGCTATAGGCTTGCAGGAATTGAACCCCTTTATGCAAGGCTTGAAAGACCAGAACACACGTTGTAATATATGTTAAGAAGAGTCTTCAACATAAGGGTGACTGGCATATTCCAAAATTATGCCCAAATTAGTTTGTTGCACTGCTATAAACCACTATAGAAGATCATTATATGATTCTTCCCAATCTCTAAATTTCAAAGCTAATTCTTATGTTTAGCTATCCAGGTTTTTCTATAGCTGATTGAATAGTCGTGCTGATTTTTAGTTTTAGCTATTAAACTTTTAAATAGGATAGTTGGATTTACAACCACTAAGTTGACCACAATTGAAGAAATTTATGTGGTTAGTACTAAAGTGGTGGACAAGCAAGTGTGAGGAATTTTGTTAAACGATGCTCAAATGAACATTGACAACCTTGGTTATAATGAATGCACCGACCAATGTACTTGTCAGACTTTGATTCCATTATGAGAAATTTATATCCTTAGTCAATGTGGTATTGCTTGATGACAACTAGAACTGACTCTTTTGAATTGAAACACATCCTTTCCGAAAGCTCGAATTGAATGTTTTGACTAACTCGACTAAATGGATGATGTTCTGAGTTTGGTTATGCTTGTGACATATCTTCAATGTCGACATGGTTTAAATCATCATTGAATTCAGTTAGTAAATCCCTGAGAATTGGCTCCTTTTATTGTAGTGTTGGGATGAGAACACATTAAGATTATTTCTCCACCAATTAACCCCTTAAAACCTGAAGCGATTGGTGCACGAGCTAACTTTCCACTTGTAAAGAGGTGGGTTTATGGACATACACTCTGACCCAACCACCCTACCAACACAATGAAACTTATAAGGAAGTTGTTAGATGACTTAAAGCTCAAAGAGGTACTTAGTCAACCTTCTGTTGTAATTTTTAAAAGTATTTTCCTCTAATATTTATGAAATTTATTACAGTTCTTCTAGGCTCCTTATACCATGGACGAGGTCATTCCATTGATTAATGTTGAGCTTCCTATGGTCTGTCGAGCCTACGTCCCTCTTATTTGTTTTTCCATAGTTGAATTCCACTAGGTTGATAGGGTTATGCACATATTTGGTTTCTGACAAATTATTCTCGTTCAACCTTTAAATTTAAATTAACATCATAGAATATATGAAAGGGAGAGCATACAGATTGGAATGAACGACACACTTGAGTCATTCAAGATGCTTTGTTCAAAGTAACAATTATTTTCTTAACACTAGGTCTTATATGAAATGGTATATTAGTTGTACAATCCACTACATACACCTCCTGAACCACAATCTGATGATGATGTAAGTTTAATTTTTAAAAGATTGACTCATGTATTTATTTTCTATTTATGACTAATCTCCATTATCTTCCCACAGTATGACATTCCACTACAACTTCAACCTCGATATCAAAATTTTGCGTCTTCTTCCTATGGTCAATAGGTTCATTAGCATACAATTGGTCAATCTAATTTGTCTAGTCTTCACCAAACTCCAATGTCCACAAACATTGATCATCATCATCAAAACACGTATTTTCAGTCACCATCCTAAAGTGTTTTGTTCACATGTAATATTTTCCCTACTCAACTAGATATTTTCTCTAGTCCACAAAATATGTTTGAAACTTATGCATTCCTACCCTAGTCTGCATTCAATCCCACATCATCCATGGGATACTATCATCTCACAATAGCATCCCAACGTCACGGTTGGTCAAGGTGACAATAATGATAATAAAGACAACAATGATGATGATGAGTTGCCACCTTCACCCACCATGACCACCAACAATAGATGACTAGAAGACAAACATGAAGGCTACATTGTGGAATCACATAAATGAATTCTCTACCATTATGATATCAATGATGAAAAAATATTTGTATTCAGACTTTTACCATGTATTTTGTATTTTGTTTTTATTCTGATTTCATGAACTTGTTATTCTCATTATTACCTAAAGACATAAATCACCAAAGTCAAAAATAATCAAATCATTGTGCCAAAATTAACTATAAAATCGATAAAATAAAATAAAATTTGACATAAATTGAAGTTGTCAATGTCGTGCACAACTTAAGTTCTTTATGTATGTGTGCTCAAGTAGCTAATGTGATGCACGACTTGAGTTATTTATGTATGTATGCTGAAGTCACCAATGTGGTGCACGACTTGAGTTCAAAATGGTTTATTAAAGTCATCAATCTTAGACACAACTTCAGTTCAAAATTTATTTGGCTTGAAGTCGTCATTCCCATACACAATTTCAATTCAAATAGATTAAAGGTAACGTCGTTATTCTCATTCAAAACTTTACTTATATTTTAAGTAGTGACTAATTAAGATTAATCTAACTAAAGTTGCCAAAATTAAGAACAACTTTAATATTATTAAGAAATCCTCTTCTTCCTGTTTAAATAGTCAACTTTATATATGGCTTAACATTTTCTATAATAATTTTAACATGTGAGCGAGATAAAAAAGTTAACATACATACGTAAAATATCTGATTTGTTAATGAAATAATTAAATTAATATCAAATTTCATATATATAAAATATTTATGTAAAAATCACAATGAATTCATTTGAAAATCAATCACACGTGGATGTGGACTTCGAGATTCAGAAAATCATAAAGCGAAACGATTTGTGAATGAGTGTGATCTGAATCAAGCATTTCGACGAGAGGAGGAATTGTTCCGAGCATTGTGAGATGTGCTCTCACTTTGGAACCTTCCATTGTGATTCTATGCATCGTGAGGTTTTCTTTGTGCGAGAATTTTGTTTTTACAATGTTGTAAGAGAATTTTAAACAAAAGATTTAAGACTCAATAACCATACAATCACATTCATTTTATATTGTGAAAATTTTGGTTAACAAGTCACTGTTTATGCATTTGAAAAGTTTTATTTTAATACCTCATTTACTAGGTGCATTAGCTTGTTCTATAAAATAATTCAATTCTATTAAAATAGCTTTAAAAGCAGACAACGAAGTTGAGGTTCTTAATTGGATATAGTCTTCTTCTTTTTTCAGATTAGTTTGGTTGTTGTTTATTTTAATTTATAGTAAAAATTTTACTCACTTTAATGGAAACATAGTTAAAGGTTTCTTAAAATGGAAGACATTCTATTCAAGTTTCAAGATGCAAAAAGATCATAATTAACTAGTTAAATTTTCAAGAAAGAGCTTCTTGGATGGGACTTTAATACTAAAATAACATAAAAGAGAAATATTATTTTCTCAAATTTCTTTTCTTTTAATAATATGTTGGTTCTTTTGGGCTCTTCTTTTAAGTTCTTTAGTCTTGTTTTTAGTCATAATTCCTCTCAAAGCTCCTTGTATGTGTTGCATCCTTATTTTTCATTTATATCAAAGTTGTAATCATCATCCTTTCATTTTAAAAAATTTACCCTCAAATTTTAAAGCTTTTTATACCCATAAAGAAAATATATACAAATAGTAATCTTAAAATAAAGTTTTATTTATATGTATATTTTTATTTCACAATCAAACACAAACCAATGCATTTTTAATGAAACATTTTCTTCTTTTGACAATAGGATTTATTTTTATTTTTATTTTCAAGGTAAAAATTGACTCTTCATGTATCCAAAACATAGGTCAGATTATACAAAAATTATGGTCCATTTTAAAATACAAATTAAGCTGGGACAATAGTTTTTTTAACTTATCCCAAATGATCGGATTGGACTTGACTATCCATTTTGAAAGCCTACTCATTTTTATTGTAAGACTAGAAAATAAATATTCAAAAACTCTTTATGAAATCTTAAATTTCTAGTTAAACATTTCTATTTATTTAAATATAAGGATCAAAACAAATAAAATTATTTATTTAAATATAAAGATCAAAACAAATAAAATTATAAAATAACCAAAATTGAACATGCATTGTCATGGTTTTATAAAGGAAAATGTTTCTTTGACAATCCAAAGTTGTCAACTTTTTGACAACGACAGGTGATGCTTTTTCATTGGTTGGTTTGTAATATTTTATTAAAATGGTGCATTTTGTCGTGGAGGATATTTTTGGAAAGACATTTGAGATTCTCCTCTTCATTTCGCGATTTCATTTGAGACTTCATCTCTCTTCACCATTTTCATTTCTGTGTTTTTTGTCTCTCTCCACCATTTTGACACGTGGTGTTGACAAAAAGTTGTCAAATTGTGGTTGTCAAAATATTAGGATCCTTCGCATAATACAAGATTGTTATCAATGGAAAACAGAAATACAACTTTTATCTTTTTGTCATCTCATCTTACAACAACGGTAATAAATTTATAAGTAAATTTATTAAATCTATTTCTTTTAATTTATGAATGTATAATGATTCTTTTTAAAAAAAACTATGATTGAATCTTCCTAAATCAAATTATTTTTTACCGTAAAATCATTCTTAAATTTACTTCTTTTGAAAAATTTCAAATTTCAAATTTGTTTACAAATCTTATTTTTATAAATATAATTTATACATTTTTTAATTTAAAAATATTATTTTTATACATGAATTCAATATCCATACATAAATAATTGTCAAGAAGTGAATTGACTTTTTATTTTATAGATAATTTTTTTTAAATAAGTTTCTTAAAAATGAAGATAAATTAATAATCTTTATATCCAATTTATTATAATTTAAATAAAATTTATGAATACCTATATGAAACATCAAAGTTGTGGACATGTGAGAGACACGGGAAGAAAAGTGTAGCAATCAGTCATTTATTGCCAGTTAAGATAAGATAATTTTGGATCCCGGCTCTTGTGCAACTACTAATACACGATTCGGGGTTTGTTTTGTAAGTTTATTTTATTAAAAGAGACTTAAAGGTTACGAAAATAAATAATAATTACTTTTAAATTTATAATAAATTTTTCAGAAAAATTATTTATAAGTTTAGAAAGTCAACGTAACTATAAAATCATAAATATTAAACTTTGTAAAAATACAAAGATAAAATACATGTAAAAATATAAAGTAGACTGTCTAAAAATATAAAATATATGTATAAATATATAGAGTAGACTCACTAAATATAAAAATTAGTGTATGAATAGACATGTCTAATATATATTATTAGACTCGTCCAATCAATACATTAGCAAACCTATCTAATTAGGCTCATTTAATAAGTAAATGAACACACTCGTCTAATGTGTATTATTACACTTATCTAATCAGTATATGGTCAAACTTGTCTAATGAATATCGTAAGACTCGTCTAATTAGAAAATGGATAAACTCATTCAATTTGTATTAATAGACTCATCTAATATGTGTATAAATAGATTCATCTATGTCAAGGCACGACAAGCTTGATACAAGAGAAGCTCGTCTATAAGAAATCCTAACTTTAGTTTTGAAGTTTAACTAAATAACATGAAATGAAGAAGATTAACGAAGAAGTCTTTGTGTATCAATAGTTAACTCTAAACTAGAAAAACACTTAAACCAACTAGTGTAAGAACATCTAGGTTAGAAAAACAAAACACGCTGATAGAAAACCCCAACCTAAATTAGGAAACCTTTAGATAGAACATATAGGTTAGAAAAACAAAATACTTTGATAGAAAACCCCAACCTAAATTAGGAAACCTTTAGATAGAAAGCTCAATGTAAGCTAGGAAACAAACCTTTAGATAGAAAGCTCAACATAAGTTAGGAAACCAACCTTAGATATAAAACCCAACCTAAATCAAGAAACCATCCTTTAGTCTAACACTACGATAGAAACGACCCTGGCTAGAAGACAAGTCCTAAGATAGAAAATAATCATCAAACATTAGGAAAGGACATTTAGGCTAGAGAAACCAACACTCAACTAGAAAGATTACAAGATTAGGAAACCCTAAACTAGGATAGAAAAACACCAAGCCATGAACCAAGATGGCTAATGAAACCATAATCTCACAAAGACAAAGATTTGAAACAAAAGGTTTAAACAATAGAAAAAATATCCTAAGAAACTTAACATCAGAAAACAACCTAGGATGAAAACATAAGACCTAGAGCCAAAATCCCAAAACACACACAACCTATAACCTGAACCCCAAACATAGAGAAACATCTAGGAAAACACTTAGGTCTTAAGAATAGAAAAACATCTAGGTTAAAACACTCAGACGCATGACCAGATATAAAAGCATCCAAGAGAGATTGAGCTAAACACTCAATGCTGATAATACCTTGAGTAGGTATTTAGCATCTCTCGAAAACAAAAATGGGTTGAGACAATGTCTTTGACAAAACACTTTAAAAGACTTAATTATTAAAACATAAGAAAAACTTAAACATGTTAAACACTATCTGACCAAAGACAAAATCTAAAGAAGCGTTTACTTGCCCAGACGATACCATGAGCTTAAAAAATACCTCATCTTACGACGAAGTACATATCATGCTAGGTATCCCTTATGATAAAAAGGTTAATCGAAAAATTCTACCTAACGGTAGAAAATCAAACGTACTTTGTTGTTCTTAGCAAACATTAAATGACATTAAATGTCTAACGTTCAAAAACAACAAAAGTGATATTTGATAAACTGATTGCACATCAAATCCAATCAAATCAGATGTAGGTAACAGGAAAGACATTCAAAAAATGTTCTCTCCTAGGAAACGAAAAGATAAAATCGTGTCTAAACAAAACACCAAAGAAGTAAAACACTAAAATACTCTTAAGCTAAAAACAAAACACAAGTAAACACAACACAAGATAAAAAACATTAAAGATAAATAGATCTGCTATACAGGTTTTTATCTTATGCAGGACAATCACTAAGAACATTCATTTCATAGATACCAAAATGAACACTAGTCAGATTATCAAAAGATATGCCAAATGACAAATCAGAATCATTTTTTATAAAGGATCTGAAAAGCATGTCTACTTTGATAAGAGACAACATCGTATGACTGACACCTACACAAATAATTAGAAAGGAACAAATCTCAAGACAAGCTTCGTCAAACGGTCACATTGACAAACTCCAAAGACAAGCATTGTCACAACGGATATATTTACAAGGTGTGTAAATAGAGGAGTAGAAGAAAGAAGATGATGATAAAGAAGAGAGAAAATATAAAGATATCTCATCATCCATTAAGTAGGGAAATCTCTTTGAGATATTAATGCTAAATTACTCCCATCAAGGAAAAGTAGAAAGATAAGAACTCAAGAAAAGAAGAACACTCCCAAGCTTCATCAAAATATCCACTTGAAGAAAGAAGAAAGAGTGAAACATAAGAGAGAGACTCTCAAGTCTCATTGTAATATGCTTACTTTAGTAAGAGAAAAAGAGAGAAAAGAGTAAAGTAAAACATCCCTCTTGCACTTCACTGTATTGTATGCTTACTTTTGTAAGAAGAAAAAGAGAGAGATGAGAGAAACACCTGTGAGTGTTTAAACTGCATTGTATTGTAATCAAATTCTCTCTACGAGAGATTTAGTCTGAAATACTTCTAAGCAATCATTGATTGCAATTCTGAAGAATTAAAATACTCACAGTTGAACTCTATTTGTGTTGAGGAATCTCGGTAGGACGCTGAGTACCGGGAGTAGTGCAAATACTTAGAGAAATCTTGGTAGGTTTATGAGTACCATGAGTGGTGCGAACACTCAACTAATCTAGGGTAACTAAAGGTTATTCGTTGATCAGGGATACTAGAAGTGGTAAAGAATACTGCACAACCAAGAATGGGTGAAACTCAAGGAAATCTCGACAAGTCGCTGAGTACTAGGAGTGGTGTGAATATTCAAGGAAATCTTGGCAGATTGCTGAGTACTAGGAGTGTTGTGAAAACTCAACTGATCTAGGGTGACTAGAGGTTATTCGTTTATCAGGGATACCAGGAGTGGTGAAGAATACTGCATAACCAAGAGTGGGTGAAACTGAAGGAAATCTTGGCAAGTCGCTAAGTACCAAGAGTGGTGCGAATACCCAAGGAAATATCGATAGTTGTTGAGTACTAGAAGTGTAGTGAATACTCAACTGATATAGGGCAACTAGAGGTTATTCGTTGATTAGGGATATCGGGAGTGATGAAGAATGTGCACCACCAGGAGTGGGTGAAACTCAAGGAAATCTTGGCAAGTCGCTGAGTACCAGGTGTGGTGCGAATACTCAACTAATCTAGGGTAAATGAAAGTTATTTGTTGATCAGGGATAACAGGAGTGGTGAATAATACTACGCAACTGGAAGTGGGAGAAACTAAACTAGACGTTGATTTTTATAGGAACTAAGAGCATCTAAGGATACTAGAAGTGGTGAATAATACTACGCAATCAGGAGTGAGTTAAACTCAATTGTACTTCATTGAATATCTAATGGGAACCCTCTAAGTTGACATAGAGGAGAATTGGACGTAGCCTTAACAGGTGAACTCTTATAAAAGCATCTTGTGTGCTTTTCTGTCTATTGATAAACGATGTAGTCTTTTATTCTCTCCTAAGCTCACTTTCTTATAACATGTGTTATACCACCTTAGTTTTCTGTCTACACCTCGTCTTGGATGTTCTAAATTGGTCGAGTAAACGATCTTACTTGGACAATGTTTACTAACCAAACACAAGCAACCCACAAGTGGTGTGTACATCATAATCAGATTGAATGTTGCGAAAAAGTTGGAAAACATTATTCAACCCCTCTCCCCCTTTTCTAGCGTTTTTTGTGCATCTTCAATCTAGTGTATATTGCTAGATTTGTGTAAAGTGTATAGATAGACTTGTGTAATATGTATTGCAAGACTTGTTTGATTAGTATATGAAACTACTCGTCTAATGTATATTATTAGACTCATATAATATTTTAGTTATATTCATCAAATTAATATATGGAGAGACTCGTCTAACGTGTTTTATAGACCCATGTTTTTGCTATATAATCTAATAAGTATATAAACAAACTCACTAGTAAAAAAAGTGGATTTTAACGCTCTACATACGCTTCGGTTATTGAGAAACCGAAGCGTATAAGATTATATGCCTCGGTCCCCATTCAACCCGAAGTCCAAAAGTCATATTGCTTCGGTTAACAACAAACCGGTGCGTATAACGTAATTACTACCTCGGTTGCTACGAAACCGGTGCCTAAACCCTTTTCTATTCCGCTCTATTGACACGGTTAAAGATAAAACCGAGGCCTATTACCCGGTCAAATCAACACCTGACCCACTTTCTCACTTTTTCCTCTGACACTCGTCTCACTTTCCTCTTCTCACTCTCGTTCTTCCTCGTTCCCACTCTCATCTCACTCTCATCTCCCCTCTCGTTCCCACTCTCACCTCCCCTCTCGTTCCCACTCTCGTCTCACTCTCCCCTCTCGTTCCCCCTCTCGTTCCCACTCTCGTCTCACTCTCATCTCCCCTCTCGTTCCCACTCTCATCTCCCCTCTCGTTCCCACTCTGATCTCTCTTCTCCTTTCCCACTTGACAGCCACGGTGCGAGGACGAGACGCGATGGTGGCGGGCGTTGAAAGCGGAGGAGAGGCGCGATGGTGGCCGGCGTCGAAAGCGAAGGGGGCGTGATGGTGGCCGGCTTCGAAATCGGAGGGGAGTCGCGATGGTGGCCGGCGTCGAAAGCGGAGGGGAGGCGCGATCTGTGGCGGTGGACGGAGGATCTGTGGCGGCTAGGTCACACCGCGAACGCAACGGCGACGAGGACGCAGCGGCGGTGAGGACGCGGCGATCTGTGGCGGTGGACGGAGAGTAGATCTGCGCGCATGGAGGGGCGGATCTGTGGCGCGCATGGAGGGGCGGAGGTCACCTTCAGAGTTTGTTCGTCTCTGCTTCTGAGTTTCTTCAGCTTAAGCTTCATATCTCTGTATCTGAGTTTCTGAATCTGATTTTTTTTCTCATTGTAATTTGTGGGTTGTAATTTGGACGAGTTCATGATCTTTGCTGGTTGTTGTAATACTGGGAAATTGAGTTAGATGATTTCTGTTATGATTTTCTGTTAGATGGAGTTATTGATTTTCTGCTGCATCTGTTGTAATACTGGTTTCAGTTAGATGGAGTTCATGATTTCTGCTATGATTTTCTTGTTCTTGGTTGTGTTAGATTCTGGAACTGAATGAGAAATTGAGTTTGATTGGCATGAATGAACGAGAACGAGGAAAGTCTGGAAAAAAAAACCACACACGCTATTGCCTCGGTTCTTAGATAACCGAGGCATATTTTTGCTTCTATTATCTCGGTCAATAATCGAAGCATAAACCTTAAATTTTTTACTTCGTCTTCGAATGCCTCGGTTGTAGAACCGAGGTCTATACACATTTACAACCGGTGCCTTTATGCGTTATTGTACTAGTGACTCATTTAATGTGAATTGTAAGTTTCATGTAATCAGTAAATGAACAAGCTTGTCTAATGTGTATTAATAGACTTGTTTAATTTGTGTTAAAAGAGTTGTCTAATGCATATTGCTAGACTAATGTAATCAATATATTATTAAATATATATTATTTTTTAAAATAATATTATTTTAAGAAATGAAAAGTAAAATATACTTTTTTAAATTTAATTTTATTAAATGAACATATAATTGTAAAATGATGAAATAAAAATTAAAAAAATATAAATTAAAAAAATAAAATTAAAAAAAAAATAATTTTAGTATAAATTATTCTTTAACAATAAATATATAAAAAAAAAGTTTTAATAATAATTAAAGTATGGTTGAGAAAAACATAAAAAGAAGTAATTATTTATTTATTTTAAAAATAAATTAATTTTATAAATATTTTTAAAGATGCATATCATTGATTAAATTTATTAACAAAACAATTTCATCTTTAGACATAATTAACGTTTATTAGAAATTTATGTTAAAGATTTTAAATTTTAAAAACTAATAACACTATTTAATTACTAAAATAATAATTTATTATATATTAAATGATAGATTTAAAATATATTTTAATTTTTATGTCTAATAATTTTAAAAACAAAACAAATAAATAAAAAAGAGTAAAATAATTTGTATGGACAAATCACAACAAAACAAATATAAATAAAAAATAAATTAACAAATAAAAATATATTTTGAAATACTTGTCAATAAAATAAATCATCTAATTTTTTTTCTTATATTATAATTCTAATAGATAATATAGATAATAAATATGGATAAAAAATCAATATTTATTTATTCAAAGTTAAATTATTATAAATTAAAATAAGTAATTATATAGTAATTTATAATTAGGTGAGAGTATATTTTTATACGATTTCCTCTTTACATTAACGTATTCAATAATATAATGAAGAAAGTAATTTATAGATATTATTTTTGTATAAATTGGTTTAGCTATGATTAATGAAAATGTTTTCAAATATTTATATGTCTAATTTATTATTTTATTTTAAATTTTTAAATTAAGTTTTGCTTAAAAAATTACTTTTTTTTATAACAATATAACGTATTTGTCATAAAAATAATTAATATTTTCAAAATGTAAATCTTTATTAGAAAAATTAATATGTTGTAATGTATATTTAAAGACAGTTTTATTAGGAATTTTAATATTAAAAAATCACATATTTTATTTTGTTGGATTTTTAACCGTCATATTTTAAAAATGATTTAATTAATATCATTCACCGTTCACCGAATTTAAAGTATATTTTGTCAGAATCCCATTTCTAATACAATTCAATTTAATTTAAAAATTACCTTAATCAAATACTCTATATTTTAAAATAATAGTGTTAAATTTTTATTCTAAAATAATAATCTTGATACTTTTATAAATTATTTTTTATCTGTACTTTTATCCTTAATTGATTAAAAAGAATTCATTTCTCAATAAATTTAATCATATATATATATATATATATATATATATATAATATAAAATAGATTTATAATAAAAGAATAAAAGGAAAGAAAAAACACACATGAAAAATCCACATGAAAAGGAAAAACTATGACATTAGTTAATATAAAATATTCCTTATAAAAATAAGGTTATAAAATATTTTATCTGGTTTATAAATGTTTTTCTTTATACACATCAATTATTCTTTATATCATTTTTCATATCCTTTATAAGAATCTAACAAATAGAGTATTAGAATGGATAAATATTTTAAAATAATGAGACGGTTAAAATAATTCAATAATACAAATAGAATTTAATAAATGTGTCTTATTATTTAAAACACCCACTATCTTTCTAAAAATCATTCTTTGATTTCTCTCTCCCTTTTTTCTAAGAGTTTTGACTTTTAAGATATTTATTTGACGATCAGGAGGTACCTTGGTGATTACAGCAGTAAACTCTTAGATCAGTTTTCTTTATATAGTAAGTCAATTTCTACTTCTTTTTTTCCTTGAATTTTTGGTTAATGCTAGTAGGTTGACTCATGTGTCTTTAAGCTTCTTTATCTAGTTCCATGTCAATCAGTGGACCTAAGGACCTATCATAATCATGATTTTATGGTTCGTTGGTACAAATAGAGTTAACTCAGATGGGACATGGGTAGTGTGCTTTGTAGAGTTGTTTTAGATTTCCATCTATGTAAGGGAAACTAATATTTACTTTAATTTCTTGTTAAGAAGTATGTAATCATGTTTGATAAAGTGTAAGATGTATGTTTGATTGAATCTATTACAATTTGAGTAAAGTTGTATCTTGATGAGAGAAAAACTATCTGTTGATGAATTTGTGGTGTATGATTGTGATATGATGCTTACTTGAACATGTGTTGTTGCTGTCTTGAAGTTATGAGCGGTATAAATATGTTATAGAGTTGAAAACGAATGTTGTTAGGTTGGTTTTTGGTATAAATTGAGGTTTTGGTAGGTGAGTTTCTAGAGGAGATATTTTGGGATAATAACTAAGATTTGGGAGCAGTATTATGGTCATTTGAAACTTGTATAGGTCCTTAGATAATAAAAAAGACGATGTTGAATAAATAAGTAGTCATTGAGTTCAATTATAGGTTTGTTTTAGGTTAAATAAGTGATTTTGATAGGTGAGATTTTGAGATAAGGATTGGATTGAGAATTCTGATATTTAAAGTCTGTTTTTAGGCTATTTATGACATGTTTAGAGTTGAGTTTACCAAATTGTGATGAGGAATGAGCATAATTGAATTATGGGTTTTGAAAGGAGTTTTGAAAGGGGTGTTTTAGTTTGAATGAGTTAGAAATTCATGGAAGGACAAGACATGTGGAGTTTAAGTTGAGTCATAAACACTTTAATGACTTCAATTAAGGTCTAAAATAACAAATGGGAGGTGTAGGTGCATGTAGAGGTGTCAGAGTTAGAAAATTTAAGGTTGATAGGTTCAAATTCTGGAAAATTTTTATTCTGTATAATTCTGCAATCTAATTAAGAGAATATAGGCGTTGAGCGAGTAGAACCATATCTAGATGAGTGAATATAGGCATTTAGCGAACAAAATCTAGTATTTTTATACTTGTTAAATGATTAAATATACAATAGCATACTAGCGGAAACATAGGTGTTATTGCACTTATGTGTCTGCTTTTTTGTAAATATTTGTATAACTTATTAATATTTATAAATTAATAATGTAGGTCTGGATGCATATATGCATGTATTTGTGAATATATGTGTGGATGTGTAACTACGTGCATGTGTGTGGTAGATGGGTATGTGCATGTGCGTGTGTTGTTACTTAGTTAAAGTTTTCTTAAATTGAAAGATTAAATAAAAATTGATCTTCATGTCGTGCTTCAGTTTTCATGGTTATGCTTCAACTTCCCTAATATATAAGAAATAAATATTTTGGTCAACATATGCAAATAAAATAATATGTAACAATTGAGTTTAAATAGATATAATAAATAAAAATAATATAATTTATCTTTTAAAGTATCCTTACTTCTTTTTAGAACTCATGTTCATAGGTTGTTAGATTCTAAAACACTACAAATAAATATTTAATATTGTGATTTACATGTGACACAAGTATATAATGGTATAAAATATTGAATAAATAGTAATAACCTTGTGGAAGCATATATTTTGATGTACTTATTATAACGAGTATAAATTGGTAATGAATTTTGTTATGTTTTCGATAATGGAAATAAATAAATAGAAATATACATATTGTGTTGGTAAAAATGTGATTTATAAGAAAGATAGTAAAATATCATCACACCCTCTTATCCAAAGCTCACTTTTTCTAAAAAGGACTTGCAAATCCATTATCAAGTTCACTAGTAAAAGCTTTTGAGGATTGTTATGTAAAAGTGAACCATTAAACATAAAGCAATGTTTTTCATAACAAAATACCATGATAAAGTCCAAATAACTAAGACTTCCAATAAAATAATAATAAAAAAAGGTTCTACGTACTATTTACAAAAGATCTGAGTTTATAATGATAACCAAACATTACCAACTTTATGTTATAAAACAAATATTTAAGATTACATGTTTCCGCTAATAATAATAAATGGAGTGAGTGGTTCATGAGTGACCACTAACACCTAATGTACGGAATAAAAGCTGTGGCGTGGGACGAAATCTATTTTGGAAAACTGCACTTCTCATATTTTACACTTTTTACGAAAGAAATATACTAGTGGACCACTTACATATGCTTTTCTACTCTATTCAGTTACTCAACCACTCTTCCATTGCAACTTCCATCCACTCTAGTTTCATTTTATATATTATATATATACACTCTTCTAAATATTGAGAAAGGTTAATTTATAATTATTTAATGTGTCTTGTTTATAGTAATGGTACAGAGAGATATTTATAGATCTAGAAATAATTAAAATATATCTATTTCACCTTATAAAGGCCTCTCAAGTTTAATATCAAAACTTACTTTATATATATATATATATATATTTAGTCTAGGAACAAATCAAAATTTAATAACGAAAATATATTTAACTTATTATTAATTATACTATTAAAATAAAATAATAAGTAACTCTCTACAAAATCAAATCACTTATTAAATTTTTCAGCATTAATAAACTACTTAAAGATTGGGCCAGCAGAAATTTGGGTGTATACAAGGTTCACATATGAAAAATTCACCATAAAATAATAGAAACAACAGTAAAAAAAAGATCGAGACTGAGAAGTAACGAAATAGTATCTAACTTCAAGGTCAAAATATCTTTAGAAATACTAACAAATGACCGTAACCACAAAGAAAAAAAAACAAAACCTAAAATAAAAGTTAATCAATAAGAACTTGTGATGGCAGAATTAAATCACAAAGTAAATAAAATTTAAATAAAGTAATTTTATTAATTTATATTAATGCAACTTTTAAAAAAAATGTACAATTTAAACCAAATCCTTGTGAGCTGATGTAATTAAGATCAACTTAATTTCTAACTATATAAATATGAAAAAAAAAATGTAAACAAAATACTTGATTATAATTGGTTTTTTACAAACTAAGAAATAGTAAAAGTAATGAAATAAATATTTAATTTTACCATAAAAGTTTATACATAATTATTAAAAATTGGATTTAAATCTAATTCAACCCCACAAAATCGATTTCTGTGAGATTTGTACTCTTATATACTTTAAATTATCTCTAATCGATATAGAACTTCCAACACATCTCTCTCCCGTCGAGGTATAAGATTAGACATTAATGGGTGGTCCGATCTTAGGTAAAACAATATGCTCAACAAATAAATCTCGTTAGGATAAACTCTAACAAATGTTATTGTTACTGTACCAACAACAATACTATAAACAAAGACAAAACCTAAAATTAATTCAACTACTTTGAAACCCAATGATGAGAAAATATTGACTCATCACCCAACCTAGGAGTAGAACCCAACCTGAGACCGAGATTGATTGATTATGGTAGCAAATATGAGAAAACTTTAGTGTATTCAAGGAGAAAAAAAAAGGGTTATTGTAGCTTCTATTCATTTTCAAGAATCCAATCCAATACCACTACATGAGGTAACATCTCTTAACCTTGTAAATAAGTTTACTGAATGCAATTTCAGAAATTTCAGAAGTACATCAATAAAATCTTAAGTTACTTATTGATCTTAATCTACCCATTTCTCTAAGAAAGGAAACCACAATATGCACTAAAAAACCTATTTACCCTTTATTAAATTTTCTATCCTTTAAACAATTATCTCCTATCCATAAATTATTTTTCTTACAAATTTGAACAACATATTTACACCATCTTTTATCTGAAGCATTATCTGAAAAAAAAAATGGAAACAAGTCATGGATGTAGAAATGAAGGCGCTACACAAAAATAAGACTTGGAAACTTGTTGTTTTATCTATAGGAAAAAAGGCATTAGGGTGCAAATGAGTATTTACTATGACGTATAAAGTAGATGGGATAATTGAATAGTACAAGACAAGGTTGGTGGTTAAAGAATTTACTCAAACTTATGGAGTTGATTACTTGGAGACTTTTGCAACAGTTGCAAAAATGAATACAATTAAAGTCATATTATCATTAGCAGCAAATCATGATTGGGACCTACAACAATTTGATGTGAAAAATGCATTCCTACATGAAAATCTTGAAGAAAAAATTTATATGGAGTTACCTTAGAGGTTATTATTGGGTCCATCGAGGAGGAGGTTACCTATGGGTTACATAAACACCAATAACATTGGAGCCAACTATATAAGGGATCGACTTGGGTTAATGGGTCTTTCATCTTTATATACTGCTCTACTTTCTCATTTCTATCCAATGTGGGACTTGGACTCACACTTGGATTCCCAACATCTCACCCTCAAGGGTGAGTCCTTTCCACATAGGTACACTCTCTCTTCAGCAGAAGCATTCCCAACTAACCACAACCACGAGTAGCCCTTTCCAACCGCCATATCTTAATGGAACTTGCTTACCTGAATACCCTTTGTCAGGAAGACTTTCGGTATAGGAATCATTATACTCGTCTGAGCCAGTCACCAAGACAAACCATCGGCTCCGATACCACTGTTGGGTCTATCGTTTGTAGGGAGGTTCAACATACACACAGATCTCCACACTGATAAGATATTATCCGCTTTGGGCCAAGCCCTCACGGATTTGCTTTTGGTACCACTCCAAAAGGCCTCTTACCGATGGAGGTATCTTATGTGTATATAAGCTCATGTCCATCTCTTATTTTATCCGATGTGGGACTTTGTTTGTACCCAACATCCTCCCCTCAAACAAAGGACTATGGTTCTCTACCTCCACCTCCCCTACAACGGAAGTCTTTTCTTATCCTCGAGTACACCATGGTCATTACTTCTATTTCACAATCCATGGTCAAACATTGAGCATCTCTTGCTCTCCACCTCTCATGATTCACTTCTAGGCTATCTGTCGGCCACCTGCCAAGGCTTCACCTAATCATGGAGGGACGTACTCGTTTGAGCCCAGTCACTAGACCTGGGCTTTGATACCATTTGTAGGGAGGTTCAACATACACACAGATCTCCACACTGATAAGATATTGTTCGCTTTGGGCCAAGGCTTCACGGATTTTCTTTTGGTACCACTCCAAAAGGCCTCTTGCCAATGGAGGTATCTTATGTGTATATAAACACATGTCCATCTCTTATTTTATCCGACGTGGGACTTTGTTTGTACCCAACATTTTGATATTTAATTGAGTCTTGCTATTCATTGATAATTGAAGGCTTTAAATAGCCGTGACACTTACAATATTACGAGAATATATAAACATAAAATCTGAAAATAAAATATCAACTATCTTAAAAATAAAATCTCCTTAATCTATCACAAAATAGTATTGTACCTAGATAAACCGAAAATCATAACTACATATCCCTATTTTATTTCTATCAAATCAAACTAAATATTACTAGACCCAAAAACTAATAAAATAAGATTTAAACAAAATTATTAATAAAACCCTAAAATTTAAGTTTATCCCAACAAACTCCCCCATAAACTTAAATTCTTCCTTGCTTCGTTCGGCTTTCCATGTGCATCATCCCACTCCAGGTTTGCATCTTCTCTCCAAGATTTTCAGCTCCAGTTCATACAACGAGTTCTTCTTTGCTTTTACCTGGGTTGTTAGACAACCATGCTTATCCTTTAAATACAGTACCTGATTTTTCATAAAAATTGAATTACCTTTTTCAATTATCTGACCCATGCTTAAAATATTGTTCTTCAGCTCCAGAACATACTAAACATCCCTAATCTCTCCAACTCGTCCATTCTTCTACATATGTCGGATTGTTCCACGCCCTTTCATGACCACCTTGGAGTTATCTCCGAAAGACATAAACTTGGCCTCCACCTTGGTGAGTTTATCAAAAAAGTTCTCGTTTCCACACATATGATTGCTTGCCCCAGTATCTAGATACCATACTGAGTTGGTAGAAATCTCATCAGCCTTCATCTCTTCTTCATCTTCTTCTTCCCTATTTTTATCTGGTTTAAGAACGCTAGATGCTTTCTCTTCCTTTTCAAGAGCCACCTTCTTCAGCTTCTCAAGCTCAACCCTCTGTTTATTCATAATTTCATTAGCTTCGTCTAGAAGTCTCTCTATCCGCTGAATCTATTCATCTTTTTGTTTGAGTTCTTTCTCTAGGTTTTCCTTCTCTACAATTGTTGCATCCTTTACTAAGATCACTTCATCCATTGTTGGGATTGGGCTGTCCATGTCCATTGCATTCGAGCTCTTTGCCATCAACAGGATTCCACACTCTTCTTCAACATCTTCAGTAAGGAGATTCGTCTTCCCCTTTGTCTCGATCTTGCAATACTTTTCAATATGACGAACCTTGCCACAGTTGTAGCACTTGCTTGATCTACACTTGTTTGCATAGTGGCCATACTTGTCACACTTAAAACACTTAACTCTTGACCGATCTCCTCGGCCTTTCCCTTGTCCTCGGTCACGAGAATTCTGCTGACCGGTTTGTTCTTCACCATCATTCTCAAAATTACATCGGCCACGTCCACCTCGTCCTCGGCCTCCTCACCCTCTGCCGCCAGGACCTCGGCTCTAAGTAATCCAAGATTTATTCGAGTCAAACTGTACCTGTAGTGCTTGATCGTCGGGTTTCCTCTTTTTCTTTTTCTTCCTCAATTTGTGGGCTTTTAATGACCCAATTAACTCCTCCACGGTGGGAGTTGACAAATCCTTTGTTTCTTCAATAGTGATCACGATACTTTCAAAATCATCCGTCAGATTTCTCAAGATCTTTTCCGCAACCCGATTAGGAGGAACCTCTTCTCCATTCATTTCGAGTTGGTTAGCTATCTACTGCACTTGAGTTATAAACTCGTCAACTCCCTCATTTTCATCCATCTCCATATGTTCAAACTCTCTTCTGAAAGCTTGTACTCGGACCTGCATCACGCGAGTATCTCCTTTGTATGCCACCTTCAGAATTTCCCATGCTTCTTTTGCTGACTTTGCATTAGCTATTTTCTCGAATCTAGATTCATCGACTGCATTATACAGAAAGTGCAAAGTCGATCTGTCTTTCACTCGTGTCTTTTTCAATGCAGAAATCTGGTTCACTGTCTGATGTTCATCATCTGCGGGTTCATTCTACTCGTCCTCCACTATGTCCCACATGTCTAGGATCCAAGAAGAACCTTCATCTGCAAAGACCAATTGTCATAATTGGTATTTTCTGACAATTGTGGCACACTCATCCCATTGACTACCTTTATCATCTATCTCACAAAAAAATCAAGCACTCACTTTTTCTCTCACGATGTTTGACTCTCTCCTCTCTCTCTCGGTACACAGAGCATAAAGATCTGATACCACACTAATAAGATATTGTCCGCTTTGGGCCAAGCGCTCACGAATTTGATGTTGGTACCACTCCAAAAGGCCTCTTATCAACAAAAGACTATGGTTCTCTACCTCCACCTCCCCTACAACGGAAGTCTTTTCTTATCCTCGAGTACACCATGGTCATCACTTCTCTTTCACAATCCATGGTCAAACACTGAGCATTTCTTGCTCTCCACCTCTCATGATTCACTTTCAGGCTATTTGCCGGCCACCTGCCAAGGCTTAACTTGATCATGGAGGGACGTACTCGTCTGAGCCCGGTCACCAGACCTGAACCATGGGTTCTGATACCATTTGTAGGGAGGTTCAACATACACACAGATCTCCACACTAATAAGATATTGTCCGCTTTGGGTCAAGCCCTCACGGATTTGCTTTTGGTACCACTCCAAAAGGCCTCTTACTAATGGAGGTATCTTATGTGTATATAAACCCATGTCCATCTCTTAGTTTATCCGATGTGGGACTTTGTTTGTACCCAAAAATTATGAGGAAATGACTGCCTTAGGAACTATATGCAAACTGGAGAAAGTATTATATGGATTAAAACAACCTCCCAGAACATGTTTTGGTAGATTCTCCAATGTGATGATGAGTTTATATATATATATATATATATATATATATATATATATATATATATATATATATATACACATATATATATATATATATATATATATATATATATATATATATATATATGGTGATTTGAAAACCAAAGCCAAATCTCCTCTCTTAAATTAAATACTTAAAAAAAGTAGCAAAAATTTTGAAAATTTTGCGTAGCGTTCAGCTTCGATTCTAAAATAACTGAAGACAAAAGGGGTATATGATTTTGATTCATATGCAACCGGAGCCTATAAATTCGTGAAAATTCCAAAACTGTCATCGAGTCTTGATATGCTTCATTTTCTTCAAAATTGAAGCATATCACGAGAATGAAAAGAAAAAATATTCACTAGTGAGAGAAGAGCATGAACAAGTCTAAGTCAATGTATAAAAATATAGAGTGTCATTATTGTAAAAATAGTGATGGAATCCTCCTTGACGTAGTCCTCCTTTTATATTTTTACTTTTCCTAACTTAGCTCTTAAGGAGCATGGGTTACTATAAATACTCATCTCCTCTCTTGTATTAGCACTTTTGAGATTAATGAGAATTAGATTTTCTAAAATAGAAACTATTCTCTCTTGAAAGTCAGGCTAGAGACTCCAAAGACTTCCTCTAGCCACCTTCCAAGCACCTCTCTCACTTTCATTTTCCATTCCACCGTGCTTCTCTCTCATCACACATCATCACCGTTATTTCAATCCGCTTCAGTGGCGTCAGCGCTCCTTAGCCACGCGTCTTCCTTTCTCTCGCGCAAAGCCTCGCCACACCTTCTTCATTTCACTGCCACCACGTCTCGCGTCCATTTCTCTCTCGAGAGCTCATCCTCGCGAGCCTTCTGCTTTCATCACAGTAAGCTTCTACACTCACATTTTCTTCTCAGATTTACATTTTCTCTTTCCGCATCTCCTGACCACATCTAAACCTAGGGTTTCTTCATCATTTTGTCTGTTCCTGCCATTCTCACCATTTGTTTTCGATTTCCACCAATTAAACCTTTCTTTGCTCCGATCAAAACCTTTTCCACCATTCAATCTACATTTATCACCGTTTAATCGGTCCAAATCGAGTCTATTCCCACTCCTAGGGTTTCATTCGTGCCTCTCAGGTTTCCACAGATTAAATCCTAAATTCTAGGGTTCCATATGTTCAACCTCAGTTTTCCCTTCGCTCTCTAACTTCTATTCCATTCCGCTGCGTATTCTTCGTCGGAGAAGCTTCGAGGAGGTCTGGTTCGTGTTCGCGCAGCTTCAATCGATCTCTCCTCGGCGTTCGTCCATCAAGTGGTATTCAGAGCAAGGTCGAACACGCTTCGAAGGTAAGTATCTCGGTTCGTCTCTGTTCTGAGTTTTCTTCCATTTTTGAGTTGTTTCGATTCTACTGTTCTTGCGTTTGTTTCGCGTATGTCTTTGTTTCTAGTTATGTCTTGATTCTGAGTTTATTCTTTCATTTTCGCGTTTCCGTTTTGTTCATGATTTCTGTTTTGAGTTTTGTTTCATTTGATTTTGTTCATTTGATTCTGAGTTGTTCATCATTTTCTATTACTGTCTTATGATCTGGTTTGTGTCTTCATTGAATCAATTCTAGGTGTTTTCTGGTTTGATGTTGAACTCATTTTCTGATTTTGTGTCATTCTGTGTTTGAGTCATTATATTGAGTCTTTGTTCATTTTAATTCGGTGAATCTTCTTTGTTTGAGTTTTAATTTCTAAATCCATTTCTGTTTTGTCTATGTCATGTTGCTTTGTTTTAATTGTCAAATAAATCTGAGTTTAACTGATTCAGTTGAGTTTTTTGCTTTGAGTAAGATCTGTCCATCATCATAAGCAGTGACATTCAATTGAATGAGCTTGATGACAGACTTCAATAGCAGTTTTAATGTCATTTCATTTATCTGAAGCTGTCTTGAGTTTTTGATGCTGACCATTACATGTAATTGTATGGCATTTTTGAAATTCTGTGAGCTGAAAGTTGAATCTGCTTGTGGATAGCAAATGCACACCAATTAAGCTATGAAATGTTGCATTGAGCTTGGGTGCAAGATGCTTACAGCAGCATCAGTCTCTGATTTGGCCAGCTACACCGAACTGGTTTTTCTTTGAAGTCTGTGTTAATGTTTTGAGTGTGTGTTTGTTCTGCTTGGTATTAGTTCATTGCTAAGCTTCTAGTTCAATCATATTCAAGAGTCATTTGTGTTTGCTGTTTTGTTATTCAAAAGTTATCAATGAAACCAATTATGTGTTTTCTTTTTATTAAGTTGAACCATTAATCTGATGCAAGTAAAATGCTGATTTGTAAACTGCATTGATCTTAGTCTATTGTGGATTGTAGCAAGAGTTGTAAGTCAATAACATTTGAAGCAATTAAGGATTAATCCTACTGTTACAAGTTAAAAAAAAGAGTTGAAGGACTTAGTGCAATTCACAATAGCTGCCTCTAATTCAGAACATCAAATATGAAAAATAAAACAAGTTTCTTTGAGGCACAATGTCAAACAGTTTGGTATGCCAATTTATAAATCAAATCTGTTCAGTATTGGTTCAACTTAAGTCCCTTTTCTTACTTTACTAATCTGTTCTAGTTCTATTCCTTAGGTTCTATTTGTTGTGCTCACTTTGATCAAAAAGCTTTGTTTCTTGCTTGTCTTGGTTGATAACTCTGGTTTTGTCTATCACATACATGTTCAATCTATTCTGCTGATCTTAATTTGAAGCTTTTAATTGCTTTATTCACCTGATCTAGAGTTTTCTTAAGCAATAGACCTGCTATGCTATCATTGTTTTGTGGCTGTCCTATTTTGTTCTGGTTGCTGATTTTTGCCTTAGCCTAGCCATTCTTGTTTGAGAAGCTGTGATACTTTGGTTTCTGGAATTTGAAAGAAGGTTTGTGTGCTTGGTAGCATTTTAGGTGGTGGTGGTCTGGAATACTCTCCAGTTGTGTACTGCCAAGGGAGAATTTCCCTTCCAAACCTTTCCATTTTGAGTGCTTTAAGCTTTAAGAGAGACTGATTTTTGTGAGTTTTGTGTGGCTGCATCTAAGAGCCAAATTTCTTGTTGAGAGTGTGTTCTTGTTTAAGTGCTGAAATAACTTCTGAACTTGCAATGTGCTGACCATTTAGTTGTGCAGATTTTGTTCTGATTAACACTGTTCAAAAGCAGTTTGCACATGTGGGAAGTCTAACACAAGAATACCTACAGTGGAGAAAAAGGAGCTTTGCTACCTTCATGAACTACACCAAGTTGAATAGGGAGTTTTTTTTTATTCTGTTGTGTAGTTTCGTGCTATATTGGTGCCTGATTAGAAATAGTTAACCATATTTGATTGAATATTCTGCTTGGATATCATATGGTTTAACTGTTCCTAAAAATTGAATTTGGTTTAGCAAGTTTGGACATTCATACATTAAGTGATAGTGCTGGTCTAGTATTATTGTTGGCTTAGCAGATTTAACGTAGGCAAACTATTTCTTTGATTCAATTCTGGCTCATAAATTGGATGTTGTAATTGTTGTTTGGAAGCTGCAATAATCCTTTAAGGGTTCAAAAACACCAATGCAGGGAGAAAGTTAAATTAGGGATGGGATTTGTTTTCTGTGTTGATAATAATCCAATCTGAACTGTGCTGTTATAAATACTAATTCTTTTGTTTCTCTGGGATCTTGGTGTATAGATAAACTGCAGCATTGAGTGGGATTTGGGAGTGCAGACCAGAACCTTCACTGATAGCACCTCAACAGAGTTTAGCTTAAGCAACCAGAAGCAGAAGCAATTCACGTGGGAGTGTTAAACTGAAGGGAGTTTCTTTCATCTTAAATTACTTCTATTGTGGTTGAACTGTTCCTGTTATAGCCTGTATTGCTTAGCATTATTTGGAAGTTGATCTGGTATGGTAATTTTTGTACACTAGGATTAGCCAATCTGAATCTGACTCTAAATTGGAATTGATTCTGCATTGCATTGGATTAATCTGATTTTGATTAGATTAGGGTGGTTGTTAATCAGTTTGGTTTCAGCGTAGACTTATATCCTTTTGAATCTGGTATAATGACCATTTGCATGTGTCTAATAGAATCTGGTTTGATTTTGGTGTGTGCAAAGCTGATTTGTTGAGAGTTTAGCTTGAGCAGGCAATTACTGAGAAAACAGCAACCTAAGCATTTAATTTGGAAGCTTAGAGACTAAAGGGAGTTATCTAGTTTAATTGTTTTTGACTCTTCAAACTGTTTTGGATTTAAATTGTTCATTGTTGGATTGCATGTTCTGCTGAATTGATGTGAATTATCTGTGCAGAGTTGCTTTCATTGGAATTCAAATTATCCAGGAGTTTAATTGAACAGCAGCAGAATCTCACCAGAAAGCTTGGAAAGCTTGTGCAGCCAAGAGAAAGGGAAGTTCTTACTGCCCTATATCTTTTTGTGCAATATGTTTTGCTAAGGGTTTTTAAGTGACAAACTTTGTGCAATTGTGTTGTAGGATGAGAACAACTAGTTCCTGATTTAGACCGAGAGTTGAAGGCAATATCTGGACTCTTGAAGATTTCATGCAAGATGAATGAAGTAGACCAGGACCGTAGCAGCCTAGCATAAATTTTTGTTTTTCTTTTGTAATTTGATTTGTTCACATTGGATTGTAATAGGCTTGTGTTAGCCTACTGGTAGCTTTAATTTTTGTTTTGTAAAAGGGCCTTTTATAAAGTCCAAGTGTTTAGGAAGAGTCCTTGGTGCTCTTTCAAACTCTTGGCAACTTTATTTGCTTTTATCTTTTTAGCATAGCTAGACAGGTGAATGTGTCTTGTTAGCCAAAGCTACAAGCTTCACCATAGGAGTAGACTTTAATATTGACTTAATTTGTGTATCTCGTAGGGGTCATTAGAGTCCGCTGGTTTCTTTAGTGTTTTTTTTTCTTTGATTTTTGTGTTCTCGTTTAGGGTTGATTAGGCTAAAAGGGATTAAACACTAAGCCTTATCACATTAGAGTCCGAGAGTCTAGTCTTTTAATTGTGCTTAATTGTTTGTGATTCTTTGAGTTGTGTATTTTGTTTCTAAAGGTGATTTTAGTTTAAGGGGTAATTAGTTAGTAGCCTAAGACATTTCTGGCAAGGCAAGACTTGGTACTTAAGCAGCTTTTTAGCTCACCTCTCTTACCTGGGACTTGTCTAAGTGAAAGTTTTGAACCCTTTAGATTAAGAAAACTTTTAAAAACAAAGATGTCTTCTTATGGTTCATATAGGTCTTCTAGGTTAGATAATGTTGATGAAATGTTTAAACAAGCTAGGAATCTTCCATTCTTTGGTAAAGACATAGGTGCATTAACATATCTAGCTTGGGAAAAAGAAATTGATAAAATAAATCCTTTGTTTTGTGAAGAGAGTGAATATTATGTTCTTAGTATATATCTCTCTAAGTTAGAAGAGCATGCAAGAGAGTGGTGGAATGAAAGACAATATCATGTTAGGAAAGGTAGAAAGTCTTCCATACGTGATTGGCATGATTTAAAAGCTTGCATGAGAAGAAAGTTTTTGCCTTCAAGCATTAAAAGAAACCTAGAACTAATTAGGGATTGTATTGATGATGGAAAATTATTTCTTGAGAGTTTAAATGATCATGGGTTTCTTCGTAGAGAATTAGAATTTGGGGCAAGACTTAAGGAGATCAAGGATAAGAAAAGAGAAAGAGAGATTGAGAGAAAAGAAAAGGAAGAAAGGAAAGAAGAAGAGAAGAGAGAGAGAGAACAAATAGAGAAAAGAGAAGAGAGAAGAAGAGAGGAATTAAGAAGAGAAGAAGAGAGAAAAGAAGAAAAGAGAGAAAGGCAAGAAAGAGAGAAGAAAGAAAAGGAGAAATTGTTACTGATGACAAATCCTATTCTTGTAGAACCTAAAAGGGAAGGTTTCCAAATTTTAACTTCTTTTCCAATAATTGATTACTTTTCAATTTTTGACTTCTCTTTCAAACCAATTGTCATGAAAACATTTTCAAAATATGACAATTCAAATCTTGAGTTATTGTTATCTTTAAGAAAACAATTAACTCAAGATAAAATTGAATTTGGACTTCTAAAATTTTCAAAGATTACTAATCCAAGTATTAGAAGTTCTTATTCTCTTGTTTTTAAAGAAAAATTCTTTCTTGGATTGATATTAACTGAAGATATATTTGATGTGTATTGCAGATTCGTGTTTGATCCAGGAGGAAGAAAACTAGATCTAAAAGAATAAGGCCACTCCAAGATGGCCATGCTCCCAAAGATTGTGTGGAGCCTCTTCATAAGGCGATTGTCAGATTTGAGGACAAATCTTTTCTTAAGAGGGAGGGCATGATGGAATCCTCCTTGACGTAGTCCTCCTTTTATATTTTTACTTTTCCTAACTTAGCTCTTAAGGAGCATGGGTTACTATAAATACTCATCTCCTCTCTTGTATTAGCACTTTTGAGATTAATGAGAATTAGATTTTCTAAAATAGAAACTATTCTCTCTTGAAAGTCAGGCTAGAGACTCCAAAGACTTCCTCTAGCCACCTTCCAAGCACCTCTCTCACTTTCATTTTCCATTCCACCGTGCTTCTCTCTCATCACACATCATCACCGTTATTTCAATCCGCTTCAGTGGCGTCAGCGCTCCTTAGCCACGCGTCTTCCTTTCTCTCGCGCAAAGCCTCGCCACACCTTCTTCATTTCACTGCCACCACGTCTCGCGTCCATTTCTCTCTCGAGAGCTCATCCTCGCGAGCCTTCTGCTTTCATCACAGTAAGCTTCTACACTCACATTTTCTTCTCAGATTTACATTTTCTCTTTCCGCATCTCCTGACCACATCTAAACCTAGGGTTTCTTCATCATTTTGTCTGTTCCTGCCATTCTCACCATTTGTTTTCGATTTCCACCAATTAAACCCTTCTTTGCTCCGATCAAAACCTTTTCCACCATTCAATCTACATTTATCACCGTTTAATCGGTCCAAATCGAGTCTATTCCCACTCCTAGGGTTTCATTCGTGCCTCTCAGGTTTCCACAGATTAAATCCTAAATTCTAGGGTTCCATATGTTCAACCTCAGTTTTCCCTTCGCTCTCTAACTTCTATTCCATTCCGCTGCGTATTCTTCGTCGGAGAAGCTTCGAGGAGGTCTGGTTCGTGTTCGCGCAGCTTCAATCGATCTCTCCTCGGCGTTCGTCCATCAAATAGAGAACACATTAAAAAAATATTTTAAGCAGAAAAAGAGAACAAATGCAAAAGAACAAGCAGAAAAAGAATGATCATGATAATTGTGTAACTATTACTATATGTAGTGATCTTATTCTTCTTCATGACTTGAAATTTGTTAATATTGTATATGATGAAAGCATATGAATAAGTGATAGTGGTACTACATATATTGCATGTTACACCGAGGAAGGAGTTATTCATATCTTACATTTATGTTGATTTTGGAGTGTTGAAGACGGTAATGATGATGTGTAAAAGGTTATTGGTATTGGTGATGTTTTCATGCTAACCAACATGGAAGTGCAATTATTAGTTAGACAAGTCAAACATGTTTGCTTTAATTTTATCTATGTTCATTTTCTTACTGATAATGATTATGACAATCACTTTTGTTCTTATAAATGGAACCACACTAAAGGTAACTTGGTAATGGCCAAAGGTGGAGAAAATTTCTAAATTCTATTGGACTAAAGCTTTGGTTGTTAAATACAGTGTGAATGTTATGCATATGGAGGCCCATCTTTGTGGCACTGAAGGCTTGGTCATATAAATTTTGAAAGGGCTTAATAGCTTAGCCAAAAAGGATGTTCTTTTAGGAATAAAGGATGTAGAGTTAGAGAAATGTTCTTATTGTATGGCCAATAAACAAACCAAAGTACCTTTTAAAAATCATCCTCCTTTAAGGAAGTTGGAGTTGCTTGAATTGGTGTATTAAAATGTTTGTGGCCCATTGGAGGTAAAGTTGTTTAATGATGTACTTTACTTTGTTACTTTTATTTAGGATTGTTCTAGAAAGCTATAGGTACACTTTAGAGAAAGGATCAAGTACTTGAAAATTTCACATGCTTTGGTTGAGTCAAGAAATAAGTTGAAATGCATTTCTACTGATAATGATGGTGAGTACCATGGACCATTAGATTTTTATTGCAAGTAACATGGTATCAAAGATGAAAATACTACTCATAAAACTCCTTGGTTGAATGGTTTAGAAATGAGGATGAACATGACTTTGGTTAAAAGAGTTAAATATACGCTTTCTTTAAGCAAAGTTGTTTAGGCATTTTTTTTGAGAGAGACATGTCTTGCAATTGTACATGTTATTAATCTTTGTCTTGTAGTTAATTTGGATACTAAGGTGTCAGATAAAGTTTGGTTTGGCAGGAATTTTAGTTGTGGTTATTTGTGTGTCTTTGGTTGTAGGGCATTTGTTTATGTTCCATAAGATGAAAGATCCAAGTTAGATGCAAAGACAAGACAATGTATCTTTATTTGTTATGGCTAGGATGAATATGGATATAGGTTGTATGATCCTGTTGAGAAGAAGCTAGTCAAAAGCCATGAAATGTAATTCATGAAAGACTAAACCATTGAAGGCATTGAAAAGGAAGAGAAGACTAAACCCTAGAAAGATAGTAATCTCTTTTATGGTAATTCAATGCCTTTTCCTATTCATAATCTGGATAATGTTGAGAATGATGCTTAATATAATGAACAACACGATGATATTGATGATCAACAAGTTAGAGATAGAGTAGAGCTTTCAATTGATGGTGCTTAAGAAGAACATGATATGTTGCATGATGATGCTCTTAGTGATACACCTGAATTATCACAAGTCCCTACCATAAGGTCTAATAATTTAATAAAACCATCTTCCAAGTATCCTTATGATGAATATGTAACCTTGACTGGTGGTGGAGAACCAGAGTGTTTTAAAGATGTTTCGAAAAATGAAGAAAAACAATAGTAGCTTGATTTAATGAAAGATAAGATTAAATCTTTGCATGATAATAACACTTATGACTTGATAAAATTGTCTAAGCGAAAAATGGCTTTAGAGAATAAATGGATTTTTTGGGTGAAACAGAAGGCTAATTCTACATCTCTAAGGTAATAACGTCATATTAATGGTTAAATACTTTATATATAAAAATGGTAGTCTTTTGCACATAATTGTGAGTGGAGGATAAGTTGGATTGGGTTTCAAATATGTGTTTAAAAAGTTAAAACTTTTCAAGCTTGTTTTGTCTCAATTAACCTAAGTGAAGAAGGATCTTCTAGGTTAATAGTGTGTGTAAATGTTGTAGTCTTTGGAAGAGACAAAAGAGAGAAAACATTTGTTGGCATATTGACTAAATCATCTCAAAAAAATTATGATTCCTACTTTGTTCATCGTTGGATCAAGCTGAAATTTTTTTATAGATGCTATTTTACATATCATTCTTCATTTTGACCATTGAGATTGTCAATTGAAGGTCTATGATTAGAAAATTGAGTCTCATATTGTTTCTTACTTTAGGTTTCTTTTTCTTTATTCTTCATGTTTCAGAACATTAACACTATTGCGTTGATATATTAGTTGATTGTAGACATTTTTGTTGGAAGTCCCACATTGACTAGAGATAAGGTCAATTCATAGTTTATAAGTTGGTGCAAACCTCACCCTACAAACCGGTTTTGCGAGGTTGAGTTAGGCTTAAAGTTCACTTCTAACATGGTATCAGAGCCATGGTTAGAGCTTATCCTAGCGATAATTTGTTGTTTGCTGGGCATATTGTTTCACCTGCTATTGGGCCGCTATCGGACCACCCATTAAAAATGTCTAATCTCACGCTCGAGATGTATATACCTCGACGTGAGGGGGTGTGTTGGAAGTCCCACATCGACTAGAGATAAGGCCAATTCATAGTTTATAAGTGTGTGCAAACCTCAATCTACAAGTCGGGTTTGTGGGTTGAGTTAGGCTTAAAGTCCATTTTTAACCATTTTTGTGCTTTTGAATGGACCTATAAATAAAAGGAAGTATTCATCAATTGCTTTCTATTTTCTTATATTATATCTGTCATATTTCTATTAAGCTTAGTTTATGAAGAGTTTAGGATAATAATTTTTATGAATTTTTGGCAATTAAAATCTTGAAATGGACAGAAAAAAGTGTATATTTCTAAAATAAAAACATATTTAACCATTTTAAATAAAAGCAGTGAAACGAAGAATGATTGAAGAAATGGTATTCTAAAATCTCAGCTCTCATCACAGAATACGTAAACAGAATAAGAGGTTGTTTTGGTTATGGAACAAAATGAGTGGTGCTTTTGCAATACATTTTTTATTAGAATCTGTGCGGCTGTCAGTGGTGAATAATTTTCTGACAACAACTATACAAAATCAATGAATTTCTGTAACTTCAAATCAAATCGGATTTCTTTTCGAGGTTACTTTACAGAGTTTAACCAAAGTTAAACGAATAAGAGACTATTGATGTTGAATAAACAAATTATATATTATAAATAATTATTTATATAATTAGAGAGAATAGAATAAAGCTAAATAATATACGAATGGAAAAATAAAATAAATTTAAACCAAAAACATTTACTCAAGTTTCATATAATTAGGGATAATAATATACATCAGGTCATATGGATCAATCAATAATATATTATGATGAAAAAGTGAAGGATTGTTTAAAAATATTTAACTTATAAACTCATCATGCATAACTCGCATTCATATTAATCAAATATAGATTAATTTACCTTATCATGTAACTCATCTATTTTTTAATATTTTATTATTATTTAATACTGTTTATGTTTTAAATATGACAAAATATTTTTATTTATTATTTAATTCATTCATATATTTATAACTAAAAATTTAAATTTTATTTCATAGTTTATTATAATATACTTTTAATATGTTTTCTTATTTATTTATAATAAATGAATAATTGTTAAGTTTTTATATTATATTTTATTTTTATTATCTATTTGAATTTGATATTTAAAAAAAATATTGAATTTATGTAGGTCAATCCACATACATACAAATATCTAATTATGTCCAACCTATTAAGAGATAATTTTTATGTGGGTTAATATCTCAATTCATTTTTGACAAACTAAATTCAAAACATGTTGACCCACATCACTAAGATTTGTTATGTGTTATAGAAATTCTTTTAGAAAATAAAATTCGACACTTATTCTACTATTAATACTTTCATCTATAATGCGAAAATAAATTCTAAAACATTTATACATATATTGCGTTTCATCTACAATAATCTTGAGTATTGAGAAACATCCAAATATCAAGTTCTTTAGGAAGAATTTTTTATTGCCTTTGTCAAAAAGTACCCCTTTAAGTTAGTTCATTCATGATCCTTCTTCTGTGATCTTCAAAAATATCATTTTGATTAACTTTTCAAATATCTTGAGAATCCTCAATGTTTCATAACATCTTATAATATTATTGAAATTTTAAGTTTAGAGCTTTCAAAATTGGTTTCTCAAAGTTTGAAATATGCAATTTTTGAAATAGGTTAGTGATTATAAAGGTCTCTTTCTCTGTTGAAATTGTGAAAACGAATAAATCACAAAGTCCTTTAACTCTTTCTTTGTTTTAGATAAACATTGACACAAGTGAAATGAGACAAAAGTAGCTTATAAGAAAAGCAAGAAACTAAGCAAATAAATACATGTGTAAACAGGAAATCAATAATTTGATGCTGGGATGGTCCATATCATCCAAAATTTCTACGCACTCACAAAGCATCAAAACTACTTTCACACATAAAAGGAAATAATTTAAGCTTTTTTTATAAAGCTTTTTGAAGAAGAATAAAATAAAAGTTAACTTTTTTATAAGTTAAAATTAGTTTATGAACAATATGATTATTTGGTCCATGGCATAGATAAGGGTTTACTTCTTCAAATGAGTTTCCTTCCTGATCACACCGCTAAGAGATAAGATTAAACTGTCAATTAATAAAAAGATTAATATTAATATTGATTAACTTTAAGATAAAGTTTGATTATTATCAATTGAACCATAATTAGGTCATGACTACTCAAATTTATTTTAAATTTATAAAGATAGGTAAGAGGTAAAAAGATAGGTGATTGCATTAATAAAACATTAATACTTTAACAGCTCAATCATTAGTGATTTTGGACATTACACTTACATATGATATCGATGTCCTCATCCGAAATAGTGTATGTTGTTAAAGTTAATTTATACACAGTACAATCATTCGGTCCATGATATAGATCAAATAGTCTATTTCTCCAAACGAGCTTCTTTCGTGTGCACAATTGATAAACAAGATCAAACTCATTCTAACAATTTAAAATAAAGTATGATTATCATAAATTCAATCATAATTAAATTATGTTAATGAAAAATTCATGTGTTAATCATAAACTCATTTTAAAATTTATATATATAAATAGATAAACTATTGTATTTAATATGATACTAATACTTCGTCAGCTGAATTTTATTGACTTTGGACATTATACTTGGATCGATCAGCTTGATCTCCCATAAACAGTTTATGTTGCAAAAAGAAATTGTATTATTTATCCAAAATTTAATTTTAGCTTTTGAAAAAAAAATTGTATATATTTTTTGTTTTAAAATCTTTATAGAGCTTATTAGACCGTTTTGAATAATATTTTTTGAAGATTTTGGTGAAAATTGTCAATGGCATGAAAACCAAACACCTGACAAAGAAATTAGTATGAATAAAAGGGCCTTTCGTTTTGGCTGTGCAGGAGTTTCGAAAAACGCGGCGTCATCAACGTTAAGCTTGTAAGCATAGTAAAGGATAGAAAACTCACAAGTGTCTTACAAAATTTCTCATGATCACTTTCTTTCATTAATACAAAAAAAAAAAATACTATTTTAATATGATTTTTATAAACATAAGTTGCTTAAAATTATTCTTTTATAAATAACTCTTTTCAATTTTAAAGAAACTGGTATTTATGAAATATATATTCAAATATGTTCTTGATTATAAATGAAATTATGATAAAAAAAATTTAACTAAAGATGTTACAAATTAGGTTTAAGAGAAATCAATAGTTTGGGATGCAATCTAATCGTTAAGTCCTTATTTTTCTTCTAAAAAGAGTGATGTCAATCTTATACATAACATAAAATTATTTTTCAAAACATAAGAACTTGGTACGTGGAGCGAAGCTATAGATTTTAATGCAATTATTCATGTACAGATTTCACTTAAATTTATATATTTTTCTTGGTTATATAGTTTTGAGCTACTAGTATAACTTTATTTCATATTGGTTTTTTTTTCCTCATCATGTTTGCTTTTATATATATATACTCTTTAAGGATGATAGTATTATTTGTTACCTGCTCCGTCTAAAAAAAAAAGGTTTTCCGTTATCTGTTTGGTTATTTATGGGATATTTGTAGATACTTTTATATTTTAGTTTTTAAAATTTTAAGTAATATTATTTAAAAAAATATTTATAATATAAATTTCTATAAAAATAATAATTTTGATGTACAACCCTTAATTTTGTAATCTTTGTTTTAGTATATTTGGCTAGACACTTTTTTTCTTGTTCTCTAGATTGTCTAATTTGTTTTATATTCACAAAGTTTAGTGAAATTTTTATGATATTTTTCTTGTTCTCTAGTCAAACTTTTTTTAGTATATGCATATGGGTGTTCTCAATGTCATTAAATTAAATAATTTCTGGATCTCATACATGATTATCTCTATTCCTTCTTAATATTTTTATTTATTATTTATTTTTGTTATATAAAAATGTTTGACAATTAATTTTAAGTGTTTAATTAAACTTTTAATTAATTAGCTAAAAAGAAAACTCCTCATCTTCTTTATTGTTTTTTAATCTTTAGTTTGTTTTTTTTTATTTCAAGAATCTTTGATTTGTTTAAACAGTTTTTATTATCTTTCAACAAACGGTTTGATATAACACAATATTTCTTAAATTTTCAAGAAATTTTTCTTTTTATCATACCATTAATTATATGTTTTTTTTTCTTTTGAAAAATTTCTGTGTGTTAAATCGTTTTTAGGACATTAATTTGATATATTTCACTTCTTTTTAATATTTTTAATTATTAATTATTTTGATTATGTAGAATATATTTAGATAATTTTTTATATAATTCTATATATTTTAATTCGTTCTCATAAAAGAAATTTTACCACTGCAACTATATAATTATATTTCATTTACTTTAATATAATATGTTATTGTCATAAATACTTTTTATTGTAATCCAACGTATATTAAAATTCAAAAAATAAAATATCTAGGTTTAAATTCAAATTATTATTAATTTAATTTTGTTATTTGTTAATTTCTTTTAAGTGATATATTATAAATATTTCATAGTATAAAAAAAAGAAATATCATTAGAATTTAGTGAAATGAAATAAATTTATACAACTATAGTATTATTCTTAATATTTGACATCCTAAAAAAAAGAGAATTTGTTTTTTTAATATTGAATATTTTAATAATATTATAATTTCTTTGATGTGATTTTTTTATATATACAAATAAGTAATTGATAATTGGAACAATAAAAAACGAGTATGAGAAGAGGATAGACATGGAAAAAAAGTTGTATGCTCGCTAGATTTAGAAACGATGATGTGATGAATTTTTATTAGAGGAATAGACATAGGATAATGTAACTCGCATCCATCTTGTTTTCTTTTCTCGGTGGGAGTTTATCTATTGATTGTTTTATAAATTAAAATAAACTTAACATTTTTATTATTTTATTTGAAAGATATAAGTATGTGATGATATTATAGTTACTTAAAAATTAAATTTATTAATAAGCAGTGATAACTTTTTTAGTAAGTATACCAAATCGTTTCAAGTAATATAGTGAATAAGTAAAGAATCGTTCTACAATTTGAGTCACGTTATTGAATTAAGATTATTTATCAAAATCAATTTCTAATGATAACATTTGATTTCAAATTTGGTAAATAACATAAATTAACAATGTCAAAATTTAAGAAAGTAAAATTGGATGAAAGATTACTGAAATTGGTCTTTGACTAACATTAGAGTGACATCCTAAACAAAATAAGTTGTCTATTCAAGCATCGTATCAGAAGTTATTCCTAGCATAGTTACTTTTAGTTGTTTTTCTTACGTTTTTGTTTTAAAAATAATTTCCAATATAAAAGAACGTTTAAAGATAATTATATTTCCGTAAGATTATAAGCAAGTCAAGAAAAGCACAAGAATAAGACATATATTGCACAAGATTACAATGTAAAGTCATATAACCAATTCCAATGAACAGAAAAATAGCCTCTCCTAGACATATAAAACATACTCTTTTACAGCAATTCCTTACAGAAAGCGAAGTCTTGATGCCTTGAAGTGTCTCCTTAGCTTCTCCTGAAGTTCTCCAGTATTTTTCGTGCTCTGTTTCGTGTTAGAAGATAATTTATGTCTTTCTGTCACGTCTTTTAAGCCAACATAACTTAATAAATTCGCTGAGCGCACACGTGTGTATGCGCTGTGTGAATTTCTTAACTGCTTCCTACTGGCGCTGTGAATGACTTCCTTCTCGTGCTGCGAATTATGACTGACAATAGTCCAAATAATGCAACCTTTCTTGTACAATATTTACACAACTTTCTACTTCCTATTACACTTTTTCAATAAAAAAAAACATGAATAATTATAAGATTGAGCTCCTCTATAAGTGTAAAAACAACTCTTTTCCACACTTATCAGACACAGATAATAATTCGTTTAATTTATTTCATTAACAACATTAATAAACTAATTACAAATCCAAATATATTCAAATAATTAGATGTTTTTAAAATATACGGTAAATATACTTCTGTTATAAGTATTGGAATTTTTTTAGTAAAAGTTTGCATTCCCTTTAGTGTATTTTATTTTTTTACAATCCTGTTGGGTTCCATTTTGCCAACCTAAACATGACATTTTAGAGCATTGCTCTTCTAACTCACTAAACCAAACTTCACTTCCCATTCCTTCATCATATGTCATCAACACTCTTTAGTCTCTACATCTTCTTGACTCCCAATTTCGTCTCTCTTTTTGTATAAAGACCATGGATTTTGGGTGGCATGATTATTAAGTTTTTCTTCAAACATAAACAAATTTAGAAACAATCTCATTAACAAAATTAAATTTAATATACTAAAATAATATTTCATACATACATTTTTTAAACAAATTTAAAATTAAAAATAAATATAAAAAATACTAAATAATATGTAATATCTATAAATACAAATTTTAAATTTAAAACAAATAAAAATTTAATTAAATATAACAAAAAAATAAAGAAAAGCAGTAAAAAAAACCGTAAACCCCAACTCCAACTAGAACAAAGACCAACCGTAGCTCCAAGTGCGGCGAAGACCAACTGCAATTCTAAGTGTGGCTCCCATCAACCGCAGCTCCAAGTGTGGCTCCCATCAACCACATCTCCAACAGCGCCAACCCTCTCAACCGCACTTACCTACGCACCACACATGTGCTCGATCTTTGTCGTCACTCGCTGCTGCACCTTGCCTCGACATCATGAACGTCGATCTCAGAAACAAACACCCCTCATAACCGCCAAGCACAAAATCTGAGGACTCCCCCCAACAATAAACCAACCCTTACATCAGAAGATCATGAGCAGCAACGAACTCACGTTCCTCATTGTGTACAACACCCCTCTGAACCCGTTCAGCTTCAACTCGATCGACACCCTCTCCTCAAACCGCAACGATAGGAGTTGAATTCGTGTATCCATCAATGCCCTATTCTCCTCCTCCAACCCTACCGCCTCTTCGGGCACCCCAATATCGCCCTCGTAACCCGTTCCAAAAAACATTCTACCTTTAACAAAACATTCTAATTGCCTTCAAAATGCCGTAAAGCAAAAACACTAGAACAAATTAACAATAAATGAAAATTGAAAAACGGGCCCTGACTTGGTGAGAGAGTTGGGGGTGATGTAACGGTGTGAATCGATGGAGGCGGTAATGGTGAGGAGGGGAAGAGCACTCTACTACAAGACCTTAAAAAGAAATGGTAAAAAATGAAAGAGGAGGAGAAGAGGGGAGGAGCCTTAAAAGAGAGGAGAAAGAAAGGAGGTGTAGGATTTGATATATGAAATACGACAAAGAGGAGGAAGAGAAGAGAAAAGGGTGTAGGATTTGTAAATATGAAATGCGGTAGAGGAGGAAGGTTTGTGCTTGATTTATATTATTGAATGGGTCAAGTTTTTTAAAAACAAAAAGTTCTCTAACATGAGATACACTTGAAAATATAAATAAAAAGGTGAGTGAAGTACAGGGAGAAGCACTCATATGAATTAATTTAAGGGTTAAATATGTTTTTAGTCCCTAAACTATTGGTCGTTTCTGATTTTCATCTCTCTTTCAAAGTAAGCTGCAATTTAGTCCTCATTCTTTTCAAAACGTTCGTTTTAGTCCTTGGAATTTTGGTTTTAGTCCTCATTTGTTGCTAAATGAGGACCAAATTTTTCAACAGTGTTTAGTTTTCGAGGACTAAAACGAACGTTTCGAAAAGAATGAGGATCAAATTGTACCTTACTTTAAAAGATGAACGAAAACCAGAAAAAGCCAATAGTTTAGGGACTAAAAACATATTTAACCCTTAATTTAACTAATTAGTTAACACATCATAAACTAAATTAAAAATGAATGAATTTAATCCAACTTACTTTTTACAATTAGATTCAACACACCATGAATTGACTAGAGTTAATAGATTTATGTTTTATTTTTCTATTTATATATACATATATTTGTCATAGTATAATATGAATTAACTTAACTCATTTTCTATAATATAATTAAATAACTTTCATAAAATATTATTATAATTAAAAAATAAATTTTTAGTTTATATAATTTAATAAACAAATAAATTAAACATCTAAATTATTCAAATATTATTAAATAATATTTCAATATTTAAAAAAAATCAAATTATCAATTTAGGTAATTAAATGTAATAACCAATTACAATAAAAAAAACTTATAAAAAAATAATAAATAATTGATATTAATAAGTTACTCCTTAACTCACCTTCAACCCAACTCAAACTTTTTTAACCAACAAATTAAGTGAATTAACTTCAATTTTATCCATGTTTAACAAACTTGAATTTTTTCCACTTAACGAAAGTTGGTTTGCAATATCTCATTTTGACACCCCTATTTGACGAATTTTAAGATACCTTAGGGTGACCTTCATATTAGCTGAAAGATGTCTATCATTTTGAACGAGAAAAGAGACCACAATTTTTGAAGATTTCAGATTGGGATTCTAATCATCCTTAAGTTTTCAAACTCCCCAGCTGCTGCTGCTACTCTAAATCAAGGTACAACGAAAACGGAATAAATAAAGTGTGACGAGGGCGTTAGAATGCAAATCTAAGTGCAAATAGCCAATCTAAGTGCAACCACTAGCAATAGAAAATCACAATAGTGAACTAATTTTATGCAAAAAATTCGATATCGTTATTCAAGCAGCCGTGTTCGGACTCCAAAAGTGCTACAAATCAAGAGCCTTCTAGAAAAAAATGGCTTTTTTTCAACATTAGATACAAAGTAAACTTGTATTCTTGCAATTATGTGATGATTAATGGGAAGAAACAAAAGCAACCATGCCTTAAATATCTCACTTCTTGACTTCTTCATACTCCGCCTCGGGAGCCTGGTCACCACCCTGGGAACCCCCAGTGGAGGAACCACCACTAGAACCACCTGACATGTGCTCTCCAATCTTGGAAACAGCTTTGTTCGCTGCATCAAGCTTTGCCTTAATTTCATCAGCATTCTCCCCTGCCATTGCCGTTCTCAAATCTGATACTGCATCTTCAATCTCTTTGGCCACTTCACTTGGAATCTTCTCTCTATATTCACCTAAACTCTTCTCAATGCTGTAGATGGTTGTATCTGCACTGTTTCTAATGTCAATGAGAGTCTTCCTTTCTTGGTCTTTTTGAGCATGCAACTCTGCTTCCTTGACCATCTTATCGATCTCATCTTCTGAGAGTCCTCCAGATGATCGGATGGTGATTTGCTGTTCTTTACCAGTGGATTTGTCTTTGGCAGAGACGGTAACAATCCCGTTGGCGTCAATGTCAAATGTGACTTCAATCTGAGGCATACCTCTTGGGGCTGGAGGAATGCCAACAAGCTCAAATTCTCCAAGCGATTTGTTGTCTGAAGCCATTTCTCGCTCACCTTGTAGAACTTTGATACCAACCTGAGTCTGATTGTCAGCTGCTGTTGAAAACACCTGAAACAATAATCACATTCGTCAGAAGTAGACTATACCTAATAGCAACAAAATCAAACGGCTAAACATCTAAAATTACAAAATTGGGTAAAATAAGTGTAGTATTTAAGCTCTTTAATTTGCAAATCTTTATTTAAGACCTTTAATTAAGCATATATTTGCCTGATTTCAATGTAAAATACGAGAAGACTAACCAAGGGGACTGTAAAGTAGAATGCAGTGGTCTAAGACAATGTTTAAAGACTACCTGGCTTTTTTTCGTAGGAATTGTGGTGTTACGGTTGATCAACCTGGTAAATATACCACCCAGAGTCTCAATACCCAGAGAAAGTGGAGTGACGTCGAGGAGTAATAGCTCTTTAACATCTCCGCGTAAGATACCACCTTGAATAGCAGCTCCCATGGCAACTGCCTCATCAGGATTTACTCCTTTGCTAGGACTCTTTCCAAAGATCTCTGAAACCACATTCTGGACTTTAGGCACACGGGTCATCCCTCCAACAAGAAGAACCTCATCAACATCCTTGATAGATACGTTAGCATCCTTCAAGCAGCTTTTACACGGTGCCTTTGTCCTTTCAATCAAGTGGTTTACTAAAGCCTCAAACTTGGATCTAGTCAATGTGATATTCAAATGCTTTGCACCAGATGCATCGGCAGTGATGAAAGGAAGATTGATTTCTGTTTGAGATGTTGAAGAAAGTTCTATTTTTGCTTTCTCAGCAGCTTCCCGAAGCCTCTGCAAGGCAAGCCTATCCTTTGAAAGGTCAATACTCTCAGATTTTTTGAATTCATTCACTAGAAAGTCCAATAAAGCATTATCAAAATCCTCTCCTCCCAAGAAGGTGTCACCATTTGTTGCTTTCACCTGGACACAAAAAATGTTATCAATAAGAATTTATAAAATTATTCCAAATGACAGGTTAAGAAAGGCACAGAATAACAAGTTTTAATACCTCAAAAACACCATTAGAAATCTCTAAGATGGACACATCAAAAGTTCCACCTCCAAGATCAAAAACTGCAATGAGACCCTCCTTGTTGTTCATCCCATATGAAAGTGCGGCAGCAGTGGGCTCGTTGATGATTCTCTGGACATCAAGACCAGCAATTCTGCCAGCATCTTTTGTTGCCTGCCTTTGTGCATCATTGAAGTAAGCTGGTACAGTGATTACAGCTTTTGAAACTGACTTTCCAAGATATGATTCAGCAGTTTCCTTCATCTTGGTGAGAACAAAAGCACCAATTTGGCTGGGAGAGTACTGCTGTCCATTGGCTTCAACCCAAGCATCTCCATTGGGTGCCTTAACAATCTTGAATGGTACCATCTTCATCTCCTTCTGGGTTTGAGGATCATCAAACCGCCTACCAATCATTCGCTTGGTTCCAAAAAGAGTGTTTGTAGGGTTAGTCACAGCCTGACGCTTGGCAGGTGTACCAACAAGAAGCTCCCCTTTCTGGTTAAAGGCAACTACTGATGGTGTTGTTCGAGCTCCTTCAGAATTCTCAATGACTTTAGGATTCTGAAAATGTCATAACTGTTAGCCAGCACAGACATTAACAATGAAAACATGTCCAAACAAATTAAGAGAGAAAATCTTGCCTTTCCCTCCATAACAGCAACACATGAATTGGTAGTGCCCAGATCAATTCCAATGACATCATTACCAGCAGGCTTTGAACTGCGGTGAGGATGAAGTTTTACAATGAATAAATTTGAGACAACTAGCTGTCTCTATATATATAAGTATGAAAACTAAAAAAACGGAATGGCAAACTGCACCTGAATGGTCGAGACAAACTAGCCCACTTGTGACCTACATACGATGTCTTTGTGCCACTTGTCAACTGTACACAACCATACGAAAGAAATTAAAATTACCTTCTGATTAATGTTCACCATGTGTATGATTAACACAAGTCCAACCATCATTATTCTACAAATGACGACATAATGTCAACTATTGTTTATAACTTCATGTACTGTGTAGGTCCTAAATATATAAGCAGTTCAAAATTTGTCAATTATGGTTAAAAAAAATACAGATACAACAAAGCAACAGCATCCATCAGTAAAAATGAAGTCAGTTACACAGAAAAACACAGAAAATCTAGCAAAATTTCGAGCCAATACATAAGGCAATAATATCAAAGTAAAATATGCTTCAATCTTCTATAAAAATGGAATATCACGTAAGTCCGGTTCTCAAAACCTTTCTAAAACCGTTAATTTCCAAGATCTAGCAGTACGTAATATCAAAGAGTTGATTTTTTTTTCTTTTTAGCACACAAGCGGAATATAAGGAAGCTCGTCTGAGAGATCTTAAGAATCAATCAGTAGAAAATATATACAAGAAGAGCTATAGTTTCTAAGCAGCTAAGCGAAGAATAAAATCAGCCACAGACTGATTTGCTACATTCGTAACACAATTCAGCATACATCACAGAAAAAAGAGAGGTGAAATTAATCGTGTAGAAAGTATCAACTTAGAGATGCTAAAAAGGCAGCTGCGATGTACCGATCGAAAGGCGGAGATAGAGGAAGTGGGAACTTCTCGGCGGCGGAGAGAACGGAGCAAGGCGGTGGCGGCGGCCATGGCAAATTGGAAAGTATGAAGCAAGGGATGAGGAATTGGAGGTCAGAGAGGAGAGGGTTTGGGTTGTTTGGCTTGGCTTTAAATTAGGGTTTAGGGTTTTGTGCTGACGAAAGTTGTGTGGTCATACATAACGAGAGATGGAAATGGGGCATCGTATACGTATATACATTTCGTGTACCTCAAGATATACAAAAGTGATTTTTTTTATTTTTTATTTTGTATATATACATAATTTTAGACAACCATCCAATACCAAAACAAAACTTTGCATGTGAATATAAATTTACGGAATTAACCCAAATCATATTTGTAATACATTTTCTCGATTTTTAATTATTTATTACAGTCTATTACTTAATATTTATAAAATGATGAGTACGTTCATTTCTTAACTTAATAAATTTCAAATACAAATAGAAAATACGTGTTGCTTGTATTTCTTAAATTTCGTTAAATATCGAGAAGTTATTTTTTTAAAAAAATAATTTTAATATGAAAATACCTAGTCTGAAGTAAAATAATATTGAAATATATAAAGAAATTCTTCATAAGAGTTTAATAATAAAATTAGAATAAATTTCATTTCATTAACTTGAAAGCTTCTTATCTAAAAACTATTTATTAAAATAATTAAACTCTATTTAGAACAATAGTGTAATCTAAAAAGCCTTTTAATTAACTTTATATGGTATATTGCATTGCATTACATTATCAATTGCTAATAAATTATAAATATAAATGCTATGGAGGCAAAATTCTTTTTATTAGTTGAATCTGGCAGATAGATAAATTTTTTGTAATTATTGGAATTTATTTTTTGTTACAAAAACAATATTAAAGCAAAAAAAAAAACACTGTACTACATACATTATCTTTTATCTTCTTTGATTTTAAATGGATACCTATTTTTCTTACATTTTTAATAAGATCCTATAAGAGTGACAATAGATAAAGTATTATACTACCAATTCCTATACCTATGTTTAAGAAAAAAAAATCTTGTATCTATTTATATAATTGTAAGTAGTAATTTTAATCTTCATCACTATTCCCTAGGTAACTATAGGTACTCGCTTCTCACAATTTACTCGTGTATATATAAAGTAAATAAATTAATAAACATGGTTAGTTTTTAAAAATATTGTAATTGTTTTTAGGTGTTATGAATATTTACTAATTTGCCCTACATATTTCCAAAAAAAGTATATGTACAGATATATTATAATTATATGTGTATTAGTATATTTGTAAATGTCAATTTTTATTGTAGTAGTGTTTTCGTAGTGAATCATGTATTATATACGGATGTAATATCTTATTTTAACAAAAATTATACTTTATCTATAAAAAAATTTAAATTTTACTCTTAAAAATATTTAAACATAAAACTAAAATTAAAAGTATTCGAACATAACATTAAAAACAATCAAATATAGACTTTGGTTCTTTGAACACAAATCATAACATTATACATTCTTAAAAGGGATTTACATAATATATTTATATAACATATTTTAATTAAATTAGTATATATAATATGACTTATGAATATGTTATTATATTTTTAAATAATAATTTTTTTTTACTTCGATTCATTATATTATATATTGTTTAAAAGTTATAAAACTTAAACTTCAAACGATATTTTTTCTGAATTACAATTTAAAATTATAGTGTTAAATTTTAGATCGTTGTTTCCAAACACGTTTTTATAATAAAAAATTGATATATGTATAACCAGTTTTTTTTATCTTCTTTTGCCAAAAAAACAAAACACTATCTCCACCCATTTGAAAATATAAAATAATTTTTCTTCTAAGATTAAAATATCAATTAGAGAAGCTTATAAGAATCGATAATAATATAACTATACGAAGATAATCCTTTGTAAAAAAACAAATAATTTATAAAAGTTAAAGAAGTTGAATAATAAATAACTAAAAAATAGTATATAAATATTGTATTAAGCCATGAACTAAAACATAAGCATAGTGTTGAATATACACATAGGTACTATATTTAAAGTAGAATAAATATAGCTTAAGCCCAAAATACATATAAGGAATGATAACAATCTAATTAAAGATTAAAGATAAAGATAAGATACATAAGATATTTAATAATCTAATATATATAACATTTCTCTTCAAGCTCGTGTATATAAATCGTATATATCAAACTTATTACAAATATAATCAATTTTCCATCCATATAAAGACTTGGTGAAGATATATGTTTTTGTACTTGAGTGATATTAAATTGTTAATGATTTGCGAAGACGACATAGAAAATGACATACCAACCCAGAAGACTCCCTTAAGCAACAAATTTAGAAGGTGGCTCCATATAAATATCTTCTTGCAAATCGTTGTTGATATTTAGTTGATAAAAATAACCATTGTTGAAGAGCCATTATAGTTATAAACAAACTAACAAAAGTCATATTTACTATTGGAGAAAACATGTATATGAACGGGTCAAACACATTGGTGACAAAAGAGAGGTCAAAAGAGGAAGAAGCCATGGATGAACAAGAGAGAAAACCCCCTAGAAATCCTAGATTTTCCAATCAAGACACCAAGCATTGATCCTAAAAGAGGAAACAAAGACATCATCGTCAAAAAAGGGAGCAAATCCACAACTTCAAAAAGCGTTGAGAGCACGGTGGTCACCTGGCCGAGACAATCAAAATTATATGGTCGCCAGTCAAAACTAAAACTCCAGTAGTGGCGATAGACGACATCGTTGTCGATAGTGGTGTTAGATGGCGTTGTTGTCAACAACGACAATAGTCAACGCTACCACTGATACAGTGAGTGTAGTGGCAGAGGGGACGAAAATGTTTTCCTCAAAGAACCTTAGGCTCTAGATATAATGTTCAATATACTAAAAGATATGGATGAGATTAATCTTTCTTGTGTTGAATATACACATAAGGTTATTTATTTATAAGGTTTAATCATTTCGGAGGTCCCTATTTCTGCAGAATCATCTCCATTAGGTCCTCGTATTTTCAAAGAGTTCAATTAGGTCCCTGTTTTGTAAAATTGGCTTAATTGGAACCTTGCCGTTAATTAGAGTGGACAACGTTAAAATTTATCTATCTTGACTTGCTAACTGTGTAATTATTATTGACGTGGCACAATGTAGTTGGCTAAGTGGAATTTATGTTATTTTAAGTTTTAAATAAGTTAAATTTAATCAAAACACAACGTTTTATTAAGGATAACTTAAGGGATTTTGTGTTTGATTGTTGAGTGTGTTTAGGAAAAATTGGGGATAGGTTGCAGACGCCCTTAGGGTTAGCGATGGTTTCAATTTGGTGCAGCACCTTGAGATCGGAGAAGTTGTACACAAAGATCTTGTGCACCATGACCACCATGATGCGGTCGTGCCGGAGCCGGATGCCCTTCACCTCAGAGCGGAAGGATAGCTCGCAGATTGATAGGTGTGAACTTTGCTTATATTTGTTGCTTAAATTGTCGTGCTTTTGAGTGAGTTTTAGTGTTAATTCTCATGAAAAGTATATAATTGTTGATGTAAATATAGTTTTGATTGTTTAAGTGTGTTTTGATGCTTTTGTTTGCTTATTTCGTAGTAGAATAAGGATTAGATACTATCACAGACTTGGAGAGCGTTATTTGCAATAGCCTGAACGAACGCTCGCCCAGCGAACGGACGTTCGTCGCCCAGCGAGTGGACCATCGTCGTCCAGCGAACGGACGTTCGTCGCCCAGCGAGTGGACGTTCGTCACCCAGCGAAAAATCACTTACGACCCTTCTCTTTAAAAACGCGATCCAGAGGCAGAAATGAAGAAGTCTGGAGGGGAGAAGACCAGAGGACGCTGCAGAGCTCGTATCTAGGTTTTTCCATGGTGGAAAACCACCAATTTCCACCGTCCAATCCATGCTTTATCGCTTCTATGATGTATATGTGTAGCTAGAACTCCATTTCACTAGGGTTGAGAGTACATTTTTGAAACTCTTTGTAATTTCTATATTAATGCATGATCTTGTATGAATTTTGTGTTCTATCTTTATTATTCATGCCTATGATGAGAATCTGAGCTATTTGAACGGTTAAATCATTGAGAAATGTATGAGACCGCGGACCTAGGATAGAACTGCTAAAGGATTTCGAGTCCTAGACATAAGAGGAAATTTTTAGTTTGAATGATTCTGAACTGTCATCTGAGAGATCAGGACTGCATGCGCCTAGGATGTTGATGCTTAATTTTGAGGAATTGTGTTAGTAGAAAAATTACTTGAGTGATGAACTTGAAAATCAACCCCAGTGAACTTTAATTCATCTGTTTTCACTACTTTATTTTACATATCTATATGTTAATCTTAAGTTTGCTACAAAATTACGTTTATTATTCGCTAAATTAGTAAACTTTAATCAATCTGTGAATCAAAACAAATCTCTTGGGAAACGATTTTCAGACTTACCAGTTTATTACTTGAACGATCCAGTGCGCTTGCCGAGGTCTCAACAAGTTTTTGGCGCCGTTGCCGGGGATTTGTTTTTGTTTTCGTTGATTGTTTGTTGTTTATCTGGTTTAGTTGATTTTAGTTATTTTTTTTAAGTGTTTATTGTGACTGTATTTGAATTTTTATGCATAATTGTTATCCATCTGTAGAAATTGTGTCTTTTTGGATTGTTTCTTTTTAGTTTGTGTTTTGTATGAGAAGCAGAGAACAGGTTGAAAATTACTTTTTGATCCGGAAATTGAAAGAACTGCTCGAAGGAATAATAGTAGAAGAAGAAGACAAAGTAGAGAATCCTCTGTTATCTCTGAAGAAATTCTGGACTTTTCATCTAGGCAAGAAAAAGAAGAAATGGAAGATAATCGTACTGGAGAAGGTTCTGGGCAAGGAAGACGTACTCTTGCAGATTATAATACTTTCTCAGGACCTCTGCACTTCAACAGTATTGCAAGACCAGTGGTGAATGCTGCTAACATGGAGATGAAGCCAGCTCTTATTCATCTGGTGCAGAACAATCAGTTTCATGGATTATCCCACGAGAATCCATACACTCACTTGGCTACTTTCATGGAGATCTGTAATACAGTGAGGATTCACCAGGTTCCAGATGAAGCAATCCGACTCAACTTATTTCCATTCTCATTGGCTGGTAATGCAAAAATGTGGCTGAATTCCTTTCCAGAGAATAGTCTGACAGTCTGGGATGATGTAGTTGCAAAATTTCTGAATAAGTTCTTCCCTCAGTCCAAAGTCAATAAAGGAAAGCAGGAGATCTCGTCTTTTCAACAGGATGCTGATGAAACTCTAGGTCAAGCATGGGATAGATTCAAAGGCCTATTGAGAAAAACCCCTACTCATGGATTTGATGAGCCTACAATGTTAAATCTGTTTCTTGGAGGGCTGAAATCTCAAACAAAGTTAATGTTAGATGCATCAGCTGGAGGTAGTATCAGATGGAAGACGCCTGAAGAAGCACATGATCTGATTGAAAACATGGCTGCGAATGATAATGAAGTTCAGAGTGAAAGAGCCCAATTTCAACAAAAAGGTGTTCTTCAGCTTCAATCTCAAGATGCTTTATTAGCTCAGAACAAGATTATGACTCAGCAACTTGAGACATTAATGAAGAAGTTATCTCAGCTACCTAATGAACTGCAGAATGTTTCTCAAGCTCAACATCAGAGTTTTCAAAGTTGTGAATTATGCGAAGGAAACCATAACAATGGTCAATGTGTAGTGCAAAGAATGTCTCATGAAGAAGTGAATTATATGGGAAATCAAGGTCTTCAGCCAAAATATGATCAACATCAAAGTTTTAATCAAGGATGGAGACCTCATCCGAGTATGGGACAAGCTGTTCCGTTCAACAGACCACCTCCACAGAACTTTCAGCAACAACCTACTCTGACAGACAGAACTTCAAAACTGGAAGAAACTCTTCAGCAGTTTATGCAGGTATCAATCTCCAACCATAAAAGTACAGAAGCCTCACTTAGGAATTTGGAGATTCAAGTGGGTCAATTAGCTAAGTTGGAAGAAAAACCAGAGAAGGACTTTGGGGCAAACACTGAAGTAAATCCAAAGGAAGACTGTAAAGTTATTACTACAAGATCAGGAACAATTCTGGAAGGAAGAGAGAATAAAAAAAATTTGATTGAAGAAAAAGATGAGATGAGTAAAGAGGGAGATAAAGAAGAAGAGAAAGAGGATAGAGAAAGTGAAAAAGAGAGAGAGGGAGAGAAAAAGAAAGAATAGGTGTACTAGAAACCTCTTCCATATCCAAAGGTTTTCTCTAGAAAGGAGAAGGAAAGACATTACAAGAGCTTCATTGATATTTTCAAGAAGTTGGAAATCAAGATGCCCTTCTCAGAAGCACTGAAGCAAATACCTTCTTATTCGAAATTCATGAAAGATTTGCTCACAAAGAAGAGAAAGTATATTGAGGAAGAAACTATAGAAGTACAGGGCCAGTGCAGTGCTATCATTCAGAAGTTGCTTCCTCCAAAGTTTAAAGATCCAAGCACTTTTACAATTCCATGCACCATTGGTAAACTGGCTATTGGGAAGGCGTTAATTGATCTTGGAGCCAGCATCAATCTTATGCCTCTGTCTATGTTTAAAAAGATTGGAGAATTAGAGTTGAAGCCCACACGCATGACTCTACAATTGGCAGACAGATCGATCAAATATCCGCATGGAGTAGTAGAAGATGCATATATCATCACCTCTTGAAAGAACTCTTGTTGATGCTTGTGAATTTTTACTTGCAGATGAAGAGAAATTAATTGATGAATGTATACAGAGTCTGGATGCTTTAGAGGAGATTCCATCTGATGAAGAAGAGATAAAAGAAAAGAAGCTGGACTTGAAGCTGCTACTCTCACATTTGAAGTATGCTTTTCTTGACAAAGATGACAATAAACCTGTGATCATCAGCAATGCTTTATCCACTCTAGAGGGGAAAAGTTGATTGAATTCTTGAAAGTGGACAAAGGAGCTGTAGGTTGTTCAAATTCTGATCTGAAAGGAATAAGTTCTTCTTCTTATTCCATGCATATAATATTCATGAAGGATGATTTCAAACCATTGGCTCAACCACAGAGAGCTTCTTAGTGTCAAGCTAAAGACGTTAAACAAGCGCTTACTGGGAGGCAACCCAGCTTTCTAACTCTATCTATTTATGTTTTCAGTTATTTTGGTTGTGTGGATTGAATCTGAATTTGTTTGGTTGTGTGGATTGAATTATGTTTCTGCAATGATTTGATTGTGAAATGTGTGTTTGAAGTTTGAATTTGAATTTTGAATTCTGTCCATGATAACTGGCATGATTGTCAGATTGTTATTGCAAAATCTGAGTTTTAGAACTTGTGTTATGATTATATATGATTTGTTCTTGAATCTAATTGATTGTGACCCAGAATTTGAATATCTGAGTGTACTGAGAAAGCTTTGAGAGCAAGTGAGAAGTTGTTATTGCTATGAATTCGGCTTTTGCATAATTCTTATTAATACAAATGCATTCTGGTTTAGAATTGAGAAAGGAAATATTTGTTGTTGAAATTAACTACTTGGCCAGATGACTATCCATATGTGAATATTCATCCTTTGTTATCCTGTTGAGCCTTATTTATATTTTTGTGAACCCTCAGCTTATTACAGAACAATCTACCTTATTCAACACTCTAGAAGAAGAGAACAAGAAACATAATTGTCAAGAGATAGGTAGAAATTAAGTTTGGGGGAAATCATAATCAGTTGAATCTTAACTTGTTTGAAAAAAAGAGGGTTATTGTATCATGTAAATATGAAAAAGTATCAAAGTTAGAGAAAAATTCAGAAAATGCGTTTTGTGATGAATGAAGAGGTAGTTGCTGAATAAAGTTTCAATGTTGCTATGTTCTTGTTCTCCTCTTCTTTAGTGTTGTTTTGTTTCCTTGTAAAACCATGTTCCTTCTAGCTATGCCAAGTTATAACCTGAGAAAGTCCTTTTGATTTAAATCAGAATGTTTGAAGTGATATGAGATGACTTGCAAAAGTTGATGAAGTAGTTTATGACTCTCTGAGTGTGAATTAGAGTGTAAACACTTGCAGGTGGAGGTAAACACTGATTGAGCATATTTGTTTTATTCTTTTTCTGGTTGTCTTATCATTTTGGATTCAAGAACTTGTCAATATAGAAGTTATAACATTTGATCTGAATATTTGGAGGTGTAGGTACAATCCTTACTTTTGTGACAGAGATTATGTGATGAAATACTAACTGCTTTGTTGGGTTCGTTTTCTTTTGTTATTGTTTATTTTCATGAGGACATGAAAATATATAAGTTTGGGGGAGTTTGATAGGTGTGAACTTTGCTTATATTTGTTGCTTAAATTGTCGTGCTTTTGAGTGAGTTTTATTGTTAATTCTCATGAAAAGTATATAATTGTTGATGTAAATATAGTTTTGATTGTTTAAGTGTGTTTTGATGCTTTTGTTTGCTTATTTCGTAGTAGAATAAGGATTGGATACTATCACAGACTTGGAGAGCGTTATTTGCAATAGCCTGAACGAACGCTCGCCCAGCGAACGGACGTTCGTCGCCCAGCGAGGGGACGATCGTCGCCCAGCGAGTGGACGCTCGTCGCCCAGCGAGGACGCTCGTCCAGCTCGCAGTGGACGCTCGTCCAGCGAGTGAACGCCCGTGACCAGCAAGTGGACGCTCGCCCAGCGAGAGGAGCCTCGTCGACCAGCGAGGACGCTCGTCCAGCGAGCGGTGGACGCTCGCCCAACGAACGAACACTCGTGACTCAACAGTTGACGCTCGCCCAACAATGGACGCTCGCCCAGCGAACGTACGTTCGTCGCCCAGCGAAAAATCACTTACGGCCCTTCTCTTTAAAAACGCGATCCAGAGGCAGAAATGAAGAAGTCTGGAGGGGAGGAGACTAGAGGACGCTGCAGAGCTCGTATCTAGGTTTTTCCATGGTGGAAAACCACCAATTTCCACCGTCCAATCCATGCTTTATCGCTTCTATGATGTATATGTGTAGCTAGAACTCCATTTCACTAGGGTTGAGAGTACATTTTTGAAACTCTTTGTAATTTCTATATTAATGCATGATCTTGTATGAATTTTGTGTTCTATCTTTATTATTCATGCCTATGATGAGAATCTAAGCTATTTGAACTGTTAAATCATTGAGAAATGTATGACACCGCGGACCTAGGATAGAACTGCTAAAGGATTTCGAGTCCTAGACATAGGAGGAAATTTTTAGTCATCTGTGACATTGTGATTAAGGCAAATCTGATAACTGAATTATCTAAGAGATTAGTAATTTAGTTTGAATGATTTTGAACTGTCATTTGAGAGATCAGGACTGCATGCGCCTAGGATGTTGATGCTTAATTTTGAGGGATTGTGTTAGTAGAAAAATTACTTGAGTGATGAACTTGAAAATTAACCCCAGTGAACTTTAATTCATCTGTTTTCACTACTTTATTTTACATATCTATATGCTAATCTTAAGTTTGCTACAAAATTACGTTTATTATTCGCTAAATTAGTAAACTTTAATCAATCTGTGAATCAAAACAAATCTCTTGGGAAACGATTTCCGGACTTACCGATTTATTACTTGAACGATCCGGTGCGCTTGCCGAGGTCTCAACACAGATGCAGCGGGACTGGTGGTCGTCCCAGATCATAACCTTGTTGGGGGTAGCGAGGGTCGATGTGGCCACCGACAAAGGCGAGTATGTTGGGCGGAAGAGCATGTGGACGAGGCCAACACTGCTGTCAGGGCCGAAATCGCGACGGAAGATCTCCCGGAAAGAGTCGTAGTTGTAGATGTGAAAGTCGCGGTCAATGGCCGTGGTGAAGCATTTAGAATCTTGGTTGAAAGAAAGGTGGAGGAGTGTGGCGGCGTGGGAGTCGGGGGTTTGGGCGGCAATAGCGGTGGATGGAGGGGTTGGCTCATCGGAATAAAGGGCTTACGGTGGTGTGTGGGACATTATTGGGAATGTAATCGATTTTGAATTTTGTAGAAATTGAAGTGTTTGATTCTGAAGGAAGGTTTTGGTTTTGTATGGAGTTGAAAAATGGAAGAAGTTGAGGTAGGTCGAACAGAAGGGAAGTTGTGTTGTATTTCGCACAGACTCAACAATCAAACCACTAAAATCCTAAGTTATCCCTAATAAAACGTTATGATTTAATTAAATTTAACTTATTTAAAACTGAAAATAACATAAATTCCACCTAAGACAACCACAATGCGCCACGTCATTAGAAATTGCACAGTCAACAAGTCAAGATAGAGAAAATTTAACGTTGTCCACTCTAATTAACGACAAGGTTCTAATTGAGCCAATTTTACAAAAACAGGGACCTAATTGAGCTCTTTGAAAATACGAGGACCTAATTGAGACGATTATGCAAAAATAAGGACCTCCAAAATAATTAAACCTATTTATAATATAAGAAATATAGGTTAAGCCCAAAATACAAATAAGGAATAATAACAAGCTAACTAAAGATAAAAGATAAAGATAAGATATATTAGATATCTAATAATCTAATATATCTAACAATATGTATTTATAATCTTTCTTGAAACTTAAGAAAAATTTCAAAATATATAAAGTTTTACAAAAAATAGATGAGCTGTACAATACAAAAATTATATACATACGCAACAATCATATTATAATCGTCCAGTAGTAGTCTCATCGCTTCTCAATCCTTTTAATTGCAACTTCCTTTCCTCATATATAACATATGACCATCACACGCAAATAAACAACAAATAAACAGAAAAATGGGTAAGCTAGTGTAAATTTAAATCATAGCTTTTAAACAATGAATTTTTAACATAAATACACCTTTTAAGAAATCACACATTACATTCAGGTCATTTCAAAAATAGATAAACATCTTAAACAACCTCTAGAGGATTGATATACTGACTAGCATCATGAGACCATACACTTGCCATTACTCATTTACTCTTGCTTTTATGGAGCTATAACTATAACATGTTTCGGCCGTTTCCCAATCCATGGAGTGTGGTAGAATAACTTTAGATATTAACCTCACTCGACTCTCACAACTAATTATTTTCATATACGTGAATCCAATTACTAGTAAAGTCAAGAGGATTTCATTTTAATCATTGTCGTCAATACACTACACACAATATAACACATTATAATATTCTCACCCTAAGAATTCTACCTTCTCATTCCATCCAAGTTCATATAATTAATAATACAATTTGCAAGATTTAAACTTAAGTCATCCTTTCTTATGACATATTCTCAGTTAGCGAGCAAGTGTCTCATTCAATGAGTATCTACTAGGAATAGACTTGCCTAACAATCACTATGTTCGCCTAATGAGAACATAACTCTGACATTGACTTTGCATAAAACCCTATCGCTTAGCGACATACGAGCTCGCCCAACATGACTTTATCTCACTTAACAAGGCAAACACCCATTTGCTCTCAAGTTTTCAACATTCTTATTGAGATTGTTGATAGGGGAGCACTGGTTTATCTGAACCTACAATCTCAGAGCTTATGGTTTTTTATGATGACAACATAATTAAAAACACATGTACTGTTTATGTGTTACATGTTCTATTGCTTACATGTTATATGTTTTAATAAATGTGTAAATCTGTTTAAAGCATTGAGAACATGATTGTGTTGATACATTGCATTTCACTGTTCTATATAATTGATTTTATTTGGGAATGCATGTCTGATGTTTTATAGAAGGAAAACCACAAGCACTTATGTTGAACTTTTAAGTGTGTGGCAAAACAACAGTTTTAAGTCGACTTCATTATGAAGTGAGTCGATTAAAACTCGTGGCTTTATACAAACCATTTTCAAAGTATGCTCTGAGATTTTCAAAGTGAAAGTTTTTCAAAACTTTGTTTAACTGTGTTACATAGTCGATTACATGCAACCTGCATTCGACTAAGTTTGTTACAGTTTTGAAATTCTGTTAATGCTTGTATTAATTGTACATTCAATTAACTGCATTGATTGTTGCTAACTACTATAACAGAATTGCTATATTCAACTACATTAGTAGCTAAGTCGATTAAAATGCGTCTAAACTGTGAAAATCTATAAATTGACGCGAACTTGATTTCTGTAAAAACTTGTGTGAATCTAACATTTTTGTGATATCTTTTGCAGAAATTGCATACTTACAGAAAGAGAGAAAGAGCTCCAAGAAACAAGAAGTGACCGTAGTGATCATCTCCTTGTGGATTCTTGAAGAACAAGTTAACTGCACCTACATAAGCTGATCAAATCTGCACATTGGGTGTAACTGAGATATTAGAGGCTACAATCTTGTAAAGATTGGATTGAGGTTCCCTGTTGTGATTACAGGAAGAAGAGCATGTTGCGTTCTTGACTTTGAGGGTGGCTCAAAGGGTGTAGACTGCAGGAGAGGGGATTCTTGCTGCTAGTCTGTTTGTATATGCCTATATTTTGATTAGAGGGTTAGAGAGGTGTTTTATATTTTTGACGTGAGGTCGCATAAAAACCTTGTTGTAAAAACCTTGATCATTATAGTGCATTAACTTCCTATGGTTGGAAGGACATTAGATGTAGGCTTGGCCGAACCAGTATAAAAACTTAGCGTTTGATCTTTCTATCCTTGCACTCTTTTATTCAGTCGACTTCTTACTGTACTTAATCGATTATATTTTCGCTGCAAAAACAAATCTTTTTCCTTGTGTTTCAAGAAATTTTTTAAAGGCATCTCCTTTGCGTAAAAGATTTAAAGAAAACATTGTTTTTACATTTCACCAATTCGCCCCCCTCTTGGTGTGAGAAATTTAGTCATTTTATTTTCAACAATTGGTATCAGAGCGGATTTTCATACGATATTTGAAAAATTAGTCGATTATCTTTTTCCTTAAATCGAATGATCGTGAAAATGGCTTCTATGAATATTTTGAAATAGGGATTTCACAAAACAAAGAAGTTACTTGTGTCAAAAAGTTCAGTTCCAGATCACAAAGATTAAATCTGCAGGCTGAAAGATTTACGAGATTTCACAATATGAAGAAAGATGATAGGATTCAAAGTGAAAACAAAGAAAGTGTACATGGAAAGAATCTCATCATGATGGCAAAATCTGAGACAGCAGAACAATGCTTGAGACAAGGAACGAAAAGCTCCATGTGGTACCATGACAGTGGATGCTCAAGTCATATGATAGGAGATCCAACAAAGTTCATTAGTATATCTCACAAAACTTCTGGTTATGTCACAGACGACGACAACAACAAAGGAAAGATCATCGGTATATGTAAAATCAAAACTCCTTCTTCCTATGAAATTAAGAATGTACTTCTTGTTGAAGGGTTAAAGCACAATCTACTCCGCATCATTTAGTTATGTGATAGAGGGTTGAAGATCACTTTTGAACCTAAATATTGCCTGATCAGCAACGGTTCAACTGATGAGTTGTTACTTGTGGGAAAAAGATATAATAATATCTACATAATCGACTTCAAAGAAACGTCATTCAAATTTGTCGTTTGTTTGATGACTAAGGAAGATGATGCTTGGTTGTGGCACAAGAGACTAGCACACATCAACATGGGTCAACTGAACAAACTTGTATCAAAGGATCTTGTTATTGGTCTTCCCAACATTCGCTACGCTTTTGAGAGACTATGTGATGCATGCCAAAAGGGAAAACAAACTAGGCAGTCCTTCAAGAACAAAAGGGAGATGTCAACATCCATACCTCTACAACTTCTACACATGGATTTATTCGATCCCTCAAGGGTGAAAAGTCTAGGTGGAAATTCTTATGGATTAATAATTGTGGATGACTATTCTCGCTTCACTTGGACCTTCTTCATTCCTGTCAAGAGTGACACATTCAAAGTGTTTAAGAAGTTTGCTGATATCATTCAAAATGAGAAGGAACTCAGAATCAAATCGATTAGAAGTAACCATGGCAAAGAATTTCATAATGAAGAATTTGATGAATACTGTGCAGAAATGGGAATATCTCACAATTTCTCAGCACCTAGAACACCTCAACAAAATGGTGTGGTTGAAAGAAATAATACGACATTGGAAGAGCTAGCAAGAACAATGCTCAATGAAAGGAACATGCCAAAGTATTTATGGGCAGATGCAGTAAGTACAACATGCTATGTGTTGAACAGAACTATGATAAGATCATTGTTGAAAGTAACTCCATATGAACTTTTCAAAGGAAGAAAGTCAAATATATCACATCTAAGGATCTTCAGATGCAAATGTTTTGTACTAAACAATGGAAAGGAAAACCTTGGTAAGTTTGACTCCAAGGCTGATGAAGCAATTTTTATAGGATATTCACTTACAAGCAAAGCTTACTGGGTATACAATAAGGGAACAATGTGTGTTGAAGAATCGGTTCACGTTGCGTTTGACGAGTATGTTGAAACAATTGCTAATTCTCAACAGAATATAAAATCTATAGAAGCTGACAACTCTGCTGGAGAAGAGGAAGAAAATGAGGAAATTTTAGAAAAAGAGAATTCCGAAGACGTAATCGATTATCCCATAAACGAATCGATTAAGGAATGGAAAGTTTCTAAAAATGTCTCTATAGGCAACATAAATGGTGATATTACAAGAGGTGTGTCTACAAGAAGACAACTGAATCAGTTCTGCATGAATGTTGCATACGTGTCTAAGATTGAATCAAAAAGGGTTGAAGATGCTCTTGCAGAAGAAAATTGGATGATGGCCATGCAAGAGGAACTTAACCAGTTTAAAAGGAATAATGTATGGGAACTGGTACCAAGAACAGTTAACCTACAGGTCATAAGCACAAAATGGGTTTTCAGAAATAAGATGGATGATTCAAGAGAAATCATAAAAAATAAAGCAAGATTAGTTGCAAAAGGCTACTACCAAGAGGAAGGAATCGATTATAATGAAACATATGCACCCATAGCTAGACTAGAGGCAATAAGAATTCTTCTTGCTATTGCATCAGTGATGAAATTCAAGCTATATCAAATGGATGTCAAAAGTGCATTTCTAAATGGATATATTAAAGAGGAAGTTTATGTGGAACAACCACCAGGATTTGAGGATTTTGAACATCCAAACCATGTCTTCAGGCTCAAAAAGGCTTTGTATGGGTTGAAGCAAGCGCCAAGGTTATGGTATGAGCGACTAAGTGAATTTCTGGTAAAGAAGGGATTCTCCAGGGGTAAAGTCGACTCAACTTTATTCATTAAAAGTTCAAATAAAGATAAATTGTATGTTCAAATTTATGTTGATGATATTATCTTCGAATCAACTAATCCTACTTTGTGCAAAGAATTTTTCAAGACTATGCAGGATGAGTTTGAGATATCTATTATGGGAGAGCTTAATTACTTTCTTGGTCTTCCAGTCAAGCAAGCTAAAAATGGTATTTTCATTCACCAATCCAAGTATTGTATTGATCTGTTAAAGAAATTCAAGATGCTGGATTGCAAGGAAGCTACAACTCCCATGGCTACAAATTGCTACCTAGATCTTGATGAAGCAGGTAAGGACGTTGAGCAAAAGATGTACAGAGGTATGGTCGGATCTTTATTATATCTAACTGACAGTAGACTTGACATCATGCACAGTGTATGTCTTTGTGATAGATTTCAGTCTTCACCTAAAGAATCATACCTAACTGCTGTAAAAAGAATTTTGAAATATCTTAAAGGAACCAAAAGTCTCGGACTGTGGTATCCAAACAGTACAAATATTTTTCTTGAAGGTTATAGTGATTCTGACTTTGGAGGCTGTAAGCTAGATAGAAAGAGCACTAGTGATACTTGCCATCTACTTGGATCTTCTTTAGTCTCTTGGCATTCAAAGAAACAAGCTTATGTGACATTATCTACCACAGAAGCTGAATACATAGCAGCTGGTAGCTATTGTGCTCAGTCTCTTTGGATCAAGAGGATGCGATAACACAAGTGCAATAAATTTGACTAAAAATTTTGTTCTTCATTCTAAAACTAAGCATATTGAAATAAGGCATCACTTCATACGAGACCACATCCTCAAGGGTGAAATTAAGGTCGAATATGTAGATACCTTACATCAATGGGTTGATATTTTTACAAAACCATTGAACTAAGAAAGATTTTATACTATTCGAAATGAATTAGGAATCTTAAATGAAAGTAGTATAAAGTAATGGTTTTTATCTGATTAAAATCGATTGTGTGGTGTATGAAGTTGATTGATTTACTGTTTACTATTACATTCATACATTTACACACAGAATATACCTGTAATAATTCTTGTATTAAAATGATTCTAAAATGCTTGATCTGGAAAGATTTTGAAAGGTTTTGCAGGAATATTGCTTCTGGATTAACTACTGGAGATACAATTCAAATGGAAAGCAATGAAGTCGATTGCAACAGTGGATCAATCGATTACTGATTAACAGGGGTTATAAATTCCATGATTTGGAATTTGGTTATTTTGCTTATTGATCATATATTGTTGATTGTTTCATTTTCAATATATCTCTATTCTTATTAGTGATTGAAATTACTTGAGATGATATTGAGATTATTGATTGAAATTGTATCTATGCTATATTGATGTGTTTGCACATATTCTGTCTTGATACAATTCTGTCACATGCTTATGTATATGCTCTGACATTACTTTCTATGAAAATTGCATTGTGCATTTGGGTTTTGATTATAAAACATGCATAATGGTAAGGGAGCATAACATAAGATTTTAAATCATTTCACATGCCTACACTTTATAGGGAGATTAAATATGTATCATGTGATTATCTATGACAGGGGGAGCATTATTGTTTGATTAATATGATTTATTGATGCATATCAGTATCATAAAGCATATCAACATATCAATATCATAAAGCATATCAGCATATCAGTATCATAAAGCATATCAGCATATCAGTATCATAAAGCATACCTTTTTTGTTAATGCACAAAGGAGGAGAATGATAGAGTATTGCCATGATATTTTGCTCTAATATGAACTGATATTTTTTGCTCTGAATCAAAATGAGAAATTTCAACATTTGCTCTGATATATTTTGATCATTTGATCTGATACATTTTGATTTCACATGATTTGATTTGTACAACACGATTGTTTATTAATCATGGTTGTGCATCATCAAAAAAGGGGGAGATTGTTGAGATTGTTGATAGGGGAGCACTGGTTTAGCTGAACCTACAATCTCAGAGCTTCTGGTTTTTTATGATGACAACATAATTAATAACACATGTATTGTTTATGTGTCACATGTTCTATTGCTTACATGCTATATGTTTTAATAAATGTGTAAATCTGTTTAAAGCATTGAGAACATGATTGTGTTGATACATTGCATTTCACTGTGCTATATAATTAAGTTTATTTGTGAATGCATGTCTGATGTTTTATAGAAGGAAAACCACAAGCACTTATGTTGAACTTTTAAGTGTGTGGCAAAACAACAGTTTTAAGTCAACTTCATTATGATCTGAGTCGATTAAAACTCGTGGCTCTGCACAAACCATTTTCAAAGTGTGCTGTGAGATTTTCAAAGTGAAAGTTTATCAAAACTTTGTTTAACTGTGTTACATAGTCGATTACATGCAACCTGCATTCGACTTAGTCTGTTACAATTTTGAAATTCTATTAATGCTTGTATTAAATGGTACAACGACTATATTTTTAAATATGTTGACTAAGCATTAAATGTGATTCGACTGCATTAATTGTACATTCAATTAACTGCATTGATTGCTGCTAACTGTTATAACAGAATTGTTATATTCGACTGCATTAGCAGCTAAGTCGATTAAAATGCGTCTGAACTGTGAAAATCTATAAATTGACGCAAACTTGATTTCTGTAGAAACTTGTGTGAATCTAACATTTTTGTGATATCTTTTGCAGAAAGTGCATACTTACAGAAAGAGAGAAAGAGCTCCAAGAAACAAGAAGTGACCGTAGTGATCATCTCCTTGTGGATTCTTGAAGAGCAAGTTAACTGCACTTACACAGGCTGATCAAATCTGCACATTGGGTGTAACTGAGAGATTGGAGGCTACAATCTTGTAAAGATTGGATTGAGGTTCCCTGTTGTGATTATAGAAAGAAGAGCGTGTTGCGTTCTTGACTTTGAGGGTGGCTCAAAGGGTGTAGACTGCAGGAGAGGAGATTCTTGTTGCTAGTCTGTTTGTATATGCCTATATTTTGATTAGAGGGTTAGAGAGGTGTTTTATATTTTTGACGTGAGGTCGCATAAAAACCTTGTTGTAAAAACCTTGATCATTATAGTGCATTGACTTCCTGTGGTTGGAAGGACACTGGATGTAGGCTTGGTCGAGCCAGTATAAAAACTCAACGTTTGATCTTTCTATCCCTGCACTATTTTATTCAGTCGACTTCTTACTGTACTTAATCGATTATATTTTCGTTGCAAAAACAAATCTTTTTCCTTGCGTTTCAAGAAAGTTTTTAGAGGCATCTCCTTTGCGAAAAAGATTTAAAGAAAACATTGTTTTTACATTTCACCAATTCACCCCCCCTCTTGGTGTGAGTAATTAAGACATTCTATTTTGAACAATTCTCAAACTCACCCAATCATGCTTTGACTTGGTGAGCAAGTATGCCCCCTAGGACCACTTTTGATAAGCTCACCTAGTGAATTAAAATGTTGGAGGTCTCTGACTTGTAAATTAGGATTCTCGCTAGCTAGTCACATGCTCACCCAATGAGTATGCGGAATTATGCAAGTCAATTATGCTAATAATATAATCCTAAGCAACTTGTTTAAGTTTTTCACTCATTCTCAATTGAAAACATGGATAATATTACTTATAAAACAACCTTAAATAAGTTCAATCAGGTCACCCAACAAATTTAGAGATATCATCAATGTAGGCAACTCAAAATTACAAACAAAGCATTAATTTAACAAATCATTTCATACATGTAAAATTATCATTCTACAGCAGGTTTCACATAACCAAATTCTTCATAAATCATCATCATAGAATTCACACTTCATCAATCATCAGTACAATTAATTTTAAAATTAGCTCCCCTTACTTGGTGTAAAAAAAAACCCTTGACTCAAAGTTGCTCCTAGAGCTTTAGCCTCATATATGCTCTAATTACCTATAGACATCAAATCATATATCTAACCATATCATTATGATCATATCTAAACAAAGTATTACTTTGAGCAATTTTTTAGTCACATGCATGGATATTAGAATCACGTATGTCCAAAAACACTAAATTAACTTAAAAATAGAGAAAAAATGAACTTACTCAGTTTGAGATTTTTATTAGTCAGAAGTGTAGACCTCTCCACCACGAATCCACTAGTGGTCTTTAGTGGTTTAACAAATGAGAGACAAACTTTTAAACTTAGAGAGATAGCAAAGGAAGTTCTAGAAAAAGTTTCTAAAGAGATTGTGATTTTTATAAAATGAAACTTGATTAACGTCAAATCAATTTATAGATGAACCTTTTATGAATAAAATAATCGAGTATAGTTATTAAAATCACTATTTATTTTATAAGTCCTTAAATTTTAGATAAATATAAACTTCGTTTATATACAATGATAATGTTTTTCTTAACTTAAAGATTAAATGTGAAAATGACTTAAAAACAATGATGGTTTTTTATAAAATGAGAACACTATAATATTTTAATAATAAAATGTTTAAGCTATATAAAGATTTAAAGTAACTGAATTTTATTTTATATAAAATCACCATCTCTCTAAAAACCACTTTTCTAGAGTTTTTTTTGTTCAATTGTTCGAATATCTCGCAGTGAGTTCTTCAAGTCTGTCCCATTAGTTTCTTCAAATGAGTAAGTTATTGTTTTCCCTTTTTCATAGGTTCAATCTGGTTTCTCCATTCACATGCGGGTATTTTACAATTACATGTGCCTTTTGAGTAGGGTTGACAAAGGGAGACGGGCCAGGCGGGTCGAACCCAACCCGTAGGCCCACAATTAAAAGAGTGGGGCAAGTTGGGGTTCTGAGTTCGCTTGCCCATGTAAGTTTGATCCACATAACCCATAGCTCGCGCAAGCCTACAACGAGGTGGGGCAGGTTAGCCCGTTGGCCCACAAGCAATTCAAAACCTTATTTTTTTTTCCCCAAAACAGGCCTCACTCACTCACTCTGTATTATGCGTTTCTTGTTCCTCTTTCGCATTCTTCTTTCTCTCTTGCGAAGCACAACATAGAGTGTCTTATCCATCATCTCTTCTTGTAGATGGAAAACATCTCTCTATGGATTCAAGGATTAACTTTCTATAAAAAAAAATAATAGATAATGTAAGTGATTATTTTCCTCTTTATTAGAATTGAATTTAAAGAATCATAAACTTATATAAACACTTTTTTAAAAAATTATCATAAAACTTTGGAATCACACATGTGTGATGCATCTGACTTTTATTTGAAACATTTTTCCTTTTTTTTATACTTTGGAACTTGTATATATTGATCATGTCTCTTATCTATAATATCACATTATAAGACTTTATTTCAATTTAGGATGGATTTGAAGAAGTGAAAAAGAATGGATTTGAAAGTAAAGAGAGTGGAAAGTGAGGTTGTTTGGATTAAGGGAAAAAAACATGAAAGTGAAAAGAAGTGAAGGAGAAGTTTGTGAGTGATTTGATGAGTGTGATAGATTAAAAAAATTGAATTGATCAAATTATAAGATTACAATTATACCCTTATAATTAAAATTAGTTTAAAATAAAATGTGAGTTATTATTTAAAATGAAATGTGAGTTATTATTTAAAAAAAATTTGTTGAAATTAAATTTAAACAAGTAGAAATTCAATTTAAATAAATCATGTGTGATTAGTCTAAATAAAATAAAAAATTTATTTTAATTGATAACCATTTATAAATGTTGACAACTCTCATTGTTCTCACATCCCACACCACCTCTTCAAAAGGCCATATTGTCTTCACCACCTTCACATCTCACTCTAATGGACACCACAAAGCCCTGTTAACTTAGAAGTACTTAAAGTAAAATCAACCTTTGTGCCTCACCATAATGAGAGTTTTGGATGGTTCGAAACCCTCATTGCTCACAATTTAACATTCTATCTGCAAATCAAATCTTTGTCAATGTGGTCCTCCTTCCTCACCACCTTTTAAACAAACCATGCCCACCACAGTACCGAAGTGACTTGGAATCGAAACTGGAGTCGTTCCCAACTATAATGACTCCATTTTTGTCGTCACCACATTCAAACACTGAAAAATCTTTTGTTGTAACTCAAAGATGGTCAAGGATTAACAAATGAAACATCATTTCAAAAAGATATATACACAAAAAGATATATACACTTACACAAAATAACTATATAAAATAAAATTCAAGAATTACATTGAGAATGGTATATAAGAATCTGAGTAGAATTTTGAAGAAAAACTATTCATAAATTTCCTCAACCAAAATTCACGTTTTAAAGAAAGAGAACATTGAAAATCATTTTCTACCATCAGAGAATTGATTTTAGCTAGTAGAGAATCGATTTTACCGTGCAAAGAATCGATTTTTGTTTGGGCTAAAATTGTTCCTTTGTCTTGATTATGCTATGTTCGTGCCTTCAAACTTGAATATTTGGCATGTCATGCACATACACAATGAAATAAAACAAGGCTAAAAATGTCAAACTTAATTGTACAATTGACTTTCTTCGTGTTTCTGGCTCCTAAGCGAAAGGTAGTGTTGCAACAATTCTCTTGCTTTTTCATCATTGCATATCATTATAAATCAATAAAAACAAGCAATAAACATTCACATTTTTCCATTTGTGTGAATAGTACACATTTGGAAACAAATGTAAATGTGTTCTTGAAGTCTTTCTTCTCTTTTGATTGTCTTATTTTATCATAATTCCTCTCTATTCAATTAGATATTTCAACCATCATGATGGCATTTTCTCTTATAAAGGTCTAAATTCTGCCATTAGTTTAGTTACTAATTCAAATTTTACTCAAATTTGTCATACAATTTGATTATCCTTCATCTTGCTCTAATTTTATACATAATTTTCTCATTTTCTTATTTCTTTGTGTGCTCTGCTTACTTATTTTAGTTATATATAAAATATTTTTAGCCTACGTTAGTAAATTTCAGTTTTTATTTTTATTTTTTTTCTAATAACTTAAAAAAATCAATTTTTTGATTTTTTTTACATAAATGATGCAATTTGAATATTTTAAAAAATTACGGGAGAAATCGTGTCACTTGGCACAACTTCGTTACAAAATTCTACTGTATGAACACAACTTTGGCTAATCAAAGTGAAGTGGTAATTTTAAAGCACAATTTTGGTGGTAATTTGTTGTGTTAGTTTTTTTTTTTTGTCAAATTGAAGCAGAAGGATGATACGATTATAGTAGAAAGTGATTTTAGGCAAAGTCGCTCACACTTGACACACGACTTCAATGAATGAAGATGTCTTCGTAGCCTGGTACTATTTTAATTCAACCTTATTTGGCTTGAATTCGTATTGTTTTATTGCTTTGTATTTTTAATTTGATTTCATATTTCAAACAAGGAAAGAAGCCATGAGCAAAGATTGTCTCTCCCATACTTGAACCAAATCCACATCACTTTCCCACCCACTTTCCTTAACAACATCATAGAACCAAATCCCTCAGTCCCTAAGATCATCCTTTCCCATCACAAAAATCTGCATCCCGTAATAAACCCCATATGGTGTTGTTGGAATGAGAGGTTACCCATTTAAGAGCTTCCCAACTATCTTCGTACGCTGCGAGAATAGGGTTCTATTGGGCAAGCCCCACAACTTTTGCTTATGAAGCTACCATGTTGATGTCACAATGTTGGAGTTTTTGGATATTACTACGTCTTTGGATGAAACTGATGTTTGGGATCTTTGACTTTAGGCCAAAATACGATTACCAGAAAAATAAAGTCATGAGAAAACTTTGTCTAAAATAATTTTTTGCGAAATTCGTATTACTCTCTTCGACTTCTATTTTAAACAATAAAACAAAAATTAGTGCAACTAATTAAACTAATGATCAATCATCCAAATTTAAAATTGTGCTCTGGAGCCATGACTTCACTCTGATTAACCAAAGTCCTTTTTATCTAATATAATTTTTTTTTTAAATTGTGCTATTTTGACATCACTTTCTAAAATTCATAATTGTGCTATTGTGAGAATCGCCATGTTAACAAGGTTTCATGTTCTTATATATTAATATTATATTTATTAAATTAAATAAATATGTTACATTTTTAATAAATATAGTAATCAAGACTATATGCAAAAATATATCAATATAAATAACACTAATAACCTTTAATTGTTTAATTATATTTTCACTTTCTTATTTATAATTTTTTCTTCAATTTACAATTTATAGTAATAAAAACAATCAAAATTTCCGATATAGCGGCTATAAATTACATTAAACATAATTTAATATGATTTTGTTATTAATTTTAATACTAAGATGATGTGTTTAAGACATGAGGATTAAAAGACCTTTCTACTAAAGAATGACATGACAATAATTATAAGATCTATAATTTTAAATAAGACTTAAAATCATAATTTTGTTGTTGCATTAAGAATAATTCCTGTGCGTGGGAAATATTCCACAGAATTAAATAAAAGAAAATTTAAAATAACCAATAATAAAAAATTAAAATATTTTTTTAATTGGAATGTAAATAACAAGGAGATAAGAGGGAAGGCTTTAAGGAGATAAAAGAAAAAAAAATCGAAATATTTCTCTCTTGCTTATTGAATGAAAATAAGCACATACAAATAGCAAGGATTTGTTATATATTAAATAGTGAAAAATTTATAGGAATCTAAATTAACGTATTCGTAGATAATTTAAAATAAAATCCGTAACAAATATTCTATAGATATCTATAATGAATATATGTATTTAATTATCATGGGATGAATACAAGTATAGTAGTATAGGAGAAGGTATGTTATCTACTAATACCTTTTATTTGGATTTTTTTTTAATTCAAGTGACCAAAATAAAATTATTTGTAAAAAATATTAGCAGTGAAAAAATTGTTTAAATTTTTATTTTATATATTTTTATTTATTTTATTTCAACCTAGTATATTGAAGTTATTTTGTAAAAAAAATTAAAATTTGTACTATGATGGAACTCATTTAATTATTAAAAACTATGATTTGTTTGCATTAGTATTTTATTAAATAATTCAATTCGAATTCTACTTAAAATTTAATTTTTTATTTAATTTGTTTTTAAATAATTTTATTTAAAATTTTAAAAATGTAAAAATCTGCAAGTATAGTGGATATTCACACATATATATATATATATATATATATATATATATATATATATATATATATATATATATATATATATATATAGAAAAATTCACTAATATATTTTTTAGGAATATCTCAATAATAACAGGACAAGTAATCAAACAGAACTTTTTAATACCCGTTGTCATCCTATTGAAGATAAATACAATATTAAAATCTTAATACCCATCCTTGTCCTTATGCTTGTTAAATGACAATGATTAGTTTGAATTTCAAACCAAACTCTTATGCTTTTATGATATGTATCATTATATTAATATTTTCAAATATTGTTCATATGGATTTAACTCATCCATCCATTCCTGTGGAAGGCGTGGCAAGTGAAAGCAGGTTTAAAATTTTAACAATTCTTATTTAATAATAATTGAAGTTATTAAATAATAATTAATGTTAAAATATTCATAGCAATCCTCTTAACTGAGATTTAAGATTGAATCAATATTTTTCTAATGAGTGTTGCTCTTATTCATCCAATAAATATATTAAAAAGTATATTTCATTAAAGTTTATTAATCCTTTCCATTTTCAACGTTCAAATTCACTTTTATTAAAATGATATTTATATATCATAATTAATATCAGTAATTTGGTATTATAATTATTATTTATGGTGATATATCATTTTGTTATTATTAATTAGGTTTAATTGCTTTTTTTTTCCTGGTTTGGATGTAGTGTGTCAAGTTCTTCCACTCTTTTAAAATATTTCAATTTCGTCTAAACATAGTTTAAAAGTGTCAATTTTGTCAGTAAAATTTGTCTCAATTAAATCTCTTCCATTATATACACAGAAATGACGTTAACTTTTTTGTCTCTCTCCTCTGCTCCTTTGTGTAACGTAACACATTAGTCTTTGTCAGTACTATTCATGTCCTTTTGTCTTTGGATTATGTTCACAATACTCATTGCATAGAAGAGTGAAATGATATCGGCTTTTACTTTATCCTTTGGTTGAAACAACAATCAATTATATTAATAATTATTTTTATAATATATTATAGTTTTATATACTTTATTATTAAATCTGATAACAAATATTCATAAACAAATAAAATTAAAAAATTTAGATATACCTAAAATCTATAAATATCAAAATATAAATTTTTAGATAAGTTAAATATTTATAATACCTTTTAAATTTAATTTCTTTTATTCATTTCATCCGATTTTCTTTATCGAATATCATCCCTTCACATGCAAAGAAAAAATTGAATAAATATATTTTAAAAGTGATTTTTTTTATACAGCATACAGAGAAAAAAATCTTAAAGCATAAAAGAAAGTTGAGAAAAGAAAAAACCATGAATGTTATTTGGTGATTTGAAGTTCACATGTCTCCTTTTTAAAATAATCCAATCTGGAAAAGCAAATGGTAACATGCAGTGCTATCTCTTTCAAATTAATTTTGTAGTTCATGAAGTTGTTTTGAAATTTCGACACATGCACATGTTGGAAATTCAATCGTAACGAAATTTAAATTTAAGTTTGGAGAATAAATTGGAAAAAAGAGTTGCAAGGGTAGTTCCTAATCCCATGGCAGAGTGTCTCTTTTTCCTGAAAAAAAGGGTAAGGTTGGAAGAGTTAGAGACAAGTCTTTACTTCTGAAAAAGCTACAAATACCTTTGGCTTTGATAGATTTAAGAAAACTAAAGGTTACTTTTGTTCTTTCACTCGACTCAACCTCAAGATATGCATCCACTGCTTCCCGTGAGAGAGGAAGAAAGAAAAAAACAAGATGAAAATGAGAAGGCTCAAGAAAGAGAATATCATAGCATAGCATAGTATACTGTGTTGGCGTGGCTAGTCTAGAGACAAGAAAACCATATCAACTTATTTGGCTTTGGTTTATGTTTGTGCTATGTAAATTTCTCTTCACAGTCTTCTTCTCTTTCACGTAATTTCCAGAAAGCCAAAGAAAGAAAGACAAGAAAAGGTTTGATTTTTTTTTATCTTACTCTAATCCCGAATTTGTTCGGTTTCTTCTTTCTGACAATGTTGGAACTTCAGCATTATCAGTTATGCAACTGACAGAGAATAGCATAGAAGAGAGAAAGCAATTAAACCTATTAATTATTATGTTATTATATAATTAGAGTAAGTATTATTTCAATGATAACATATATCAACTACTCCCATTGATATTATAAATATAAGGGTTAAATATGTTTTTCCTCCCTTAAGTATCACATGATTTTAGGTTTAATCCCTACTCGAAACTTTGATTGCTTTTAGTCCTCATAGTTTTGAAATTATTACTTTTAGTCCTTAAAATTGAACGACGTAAACTTTTGTTTGATGTGGCAAAGGCAAGGCCACGTCTTATGCTAGCTTCCATCTTCATTCTCTGCCACGTTGTTTTTCTTTTTATTTGGGCAATAAGAATTTGATACATGTCAGCCCCCTTCCACCCCAAATTAGGGTTTTCCAGATTGGGGAAACTTTCCCCTGCACCTCCGCCACGATTTTGCTCTTCTATCTTACGTCGTCATGAGCCAAGAACGCGAGAAGGGAAGGGTTGCTCTCTTGCAGGTGGCGAATGGAGTTTCTGTTGTGTTTTTGGATTTGTAGGTCTGTTGCAGGTGATGGCGCATCTGGATGACGGTGGTGATGCGAGGGAGGATGTCGCAGCTTGCAAGGATTTTGCGCATGGCGTCGCTGCAAGGGAGCTTGCAAGATGAAGGCGCGACGGCGAAGAGGCTTAGGAAATTTAGGGTTCGTCGCAACACTCACGATTTGGAATTTCGCTTGGCCGTGGTTCTCGATTGGTCGGAGCGAACTCGGTGTGCGTCTTTCGGCATAGTGCGATTTGCGATTGGGGTTGCTCGTATTTTCTGGATTTGTCTGAGTTTTAGGTGATTCTGGGAACGCCATGGATGACTCGCGAGGAAGAAGAAAGGGCTCCGATGTTTGGATTCTTTGCAAGTGAAGAATGAAGATGCTTGCTTGATCTGCGGCTTGGGCTGTTGCGCGATTAGGGTGATGGTGCACGAGAAGCGAAACCGTGGTTGCTCTTTCGGAGAAGATGAACGAAGTTCCCAAGCACAAGCAACGTGGCACAGAGTCAAGAGGAAAACTGGCATAAGATGTGGCCTCTCCGTTTGCCACATCAAACAAAAGTTAACGTCGTTCAGTTTTAAGGACTAATAGTAATAGTTTCAAAACTATGAGGACTAAAAGCAATCAAAATTTTGAGTAGGGACTAAACCCAAAATCGTGTGATACTTAAGGGACGAAAAACATTTTTAACCCTAAATATAATTAATATTCTCCAATAAATACTCATTTAGTAATCACTCATATTCATACTATATCTAAAAATATCCAAACACTCATTCTAATCTAAAATAGCAATTAACAACGTAACCATTATGATGCCAAACTCGAAGCCATGTGCACCCAACAACAGGAGGACCTCTATGAACTTCAATAAAAGTTAACTGGCTTGGAGAATGGAAAATCATCTCCCCAGTCAAAGCTCGAATCCCGTGAAGAAAACCCCGTAATCCTAGAATGGAGTATAACTCGTCAATTCAACAAGATTCACATGGAAGACAAGACTGGTCTCCTCAATACCGGACCCAAAGAGACCGGAGTAGGTCAACCCAAAATAAAATGGGAGAAACTCGTAGATGCTCATACCACTTTGAATAAGACCGATCTCTTCCATACTAGACCTGAAGAGACTGGGGCAAGTCAACTCGACAAAGGATGAGAGAATATTGTGGACGCTCCTACCATATTGACCAAGACTATTATCCTCAATGCTAGATCGAATGACTTAATGGCCAACTTAAGTGCGAAGCTCGACCGAATGACGCATACGAGCTCGGTTGAATGGCCAATTCATGTGCGACTTCGGTTGAATGGCCAATTCACATGCGAGTTCGGTTGAATGATCAATTCACGTGCGAGCTTAGTTGAATGACCATTCCACATACGAGCTTGGCCAAATGGTCAATCTACATGTGAAGTTCGGCCAAATGTTCAATCCACCTGCAAACTATACAAGTCCACCAAAGTCAGACCATAAGATCAAACACAATCGCATAAAATCAAAATTCTAAAACTAAGTTTATGTTCCTACTCGACATAATAAACATACTAAATAACATGATCTAACAAGATCTTCTAAGCTTTTTTATTTTTATTCTGAAAGAACCAAAACTTAGTTTATTAAAGCAATATCTACATATTATAATCAGAATGATTGATATTAGGATTATTTACCTTATAGGTCAACTATCCATCCATGTTATTCTATAAATATAATTAGTATTGTTTCGGTCGGATATGGTCTGACCTTGTTAAAACACTCAAGAGTTTGCCGAAGACCGAGTGGATGCGCTGGGAAGGGTCGAACGGGCTCTCTCGTCTTCAAGTCCTGGTTGTAGTATTCGTTCTCTCTCCTCGTTCTCCAAGCCGGGCGGTCGGGTACCTGTCAAAGGCACTCCGACGCTTAAGTCAGTAACATGACCGAGTGGTCTGTAATGCATGTATATATTGCATCGTAAGCAATCTGTCCAGAAATCATACCTGAGACCTTTATTTATACTGTTGTTATGGGCTTTTACCTATTGTGGGCCTGATGTTGGCCCAATCATATCTTAATCTCCATTAGGGGCTTTAATGAGTCATTAGTGCTTAACCGTACTGTCGACATAATGATGGTCAGTAGGGTAGTCGGCCAAGGTTGTTGCCTAGATGGGCGGCCTTGTGAAGACCGTTCAGTTTATGAATGGTCAGTTCTGGAACGACCTTAAAGGAGTCTGTCGTGGGGGCCGGTCCTAGGGAGCCACCTGGTCAACCTTGGAAGAGTCGGCCTTATGGAACCGCTCGGTCGACCTTGGGAGAGTCGCTTTGGGGAGCCGTTCAACGTTCAGTCGGTCTCTGGGAGTGACGCTCGGTTTATGGGTCGGGAGGACCGAACGATACATAAGCCCTCCGAGCCCGAGCATAATTTTATTATGCGAAGGGGTTTTGTCCATGGCCTTCCTAGAAAGACGGGTTTGCTGGTTGGACATCGCTTCTAAGTCGCCTCTGTTAGGAGGCCGAGTATTGAGGTTTGAAGGCCGAAATATGGCCGATTGGTTGTCCACGGTGGGCGCCAAATGTTTCGGTCGGATCTGGTTTGACCCTGTTAAAACACTCAAGAGTTTGCCGAAGACCGGGTGGACGCGTTGGGAAGGGCCGAACGGGCTCTCTCGTCTTCAAGTCCTGGTTGTAGTATTCGTTCTCTCCTCGTTCTCCAAGCCCGGCGGCCGAGTACTTGTCAAAGGCACTCCGACGCTTAAGTTAGTAACATGACCGAGTGGTCTGTAATGCATGTATATATTGCATCGTAAGCAATCTGTCCAGAAATCATACTTGGGACCTTTATTTATACTGGTTGTTATGGTCTTTTACCTGTTGTGGGCCTAATGTTGGCCCAATCATATCTTAATCTCGATTAGGGGCTTTAATGAGTCATTAGTGCTTAACCGTACCGTCAACCTAATGATGGTTAGTAGGGTGGTCGACCAAGGTTGTTGCCTGGATGGGCGGCCTTGCGAAGACCGTTCGGTTTATGAATGGTTGGTTCTGGGACGACCTTAAAGGAGTCTGTCGTGGGGTCATGGACGAGTGAGGTCATGGACCGGACGGTACAAGTATTATCCTAAAATTCAAATTCTTTGGAGAATATTTTTTGCAAGTGAATTTTTATTTCAGAAAAAAAATTTCAATTCCAACCGTAAAAGATATTTAAAGGCTTAATACCTCTTTTGGTCCCTCTTTAGGGGGGTAATGTTCAAGTCCATTCTACCTTTTTTTAAAAGTTCAATATGGTCCCAAGTTGTGAAAAAAGTGTACAATTAAATCCTTTTTGGTCACGGTGTTAAATATTTAACGACCTAGCTGACAGCGTGGAGTGATGTATGCAACGTGGCTGTTTAGGTTCATAACGTGGCTGCATAAGGGGTAAACATGTAATTTTCATTAAAGTTGACGCGGCAATGGTAAAAAAAATTGTGAGTTAGGGTTTGGATTGCAGAAATCGCGATTTGGGGTTAAGCATTTTGGACCTAAACACTTGTACTGGGTCTATGAGACTGAAATGAACCTAAACAATCACATTACACACATCACTCCACACTATCAACTAAATCGTTAAATATTTAACGATATGACAAAAAAAATTTAATTATATACTTTTTTTATAACTTAAAATCACATTAAACTTTTAAAAAAAAAATAAAACTTGAACATTACCCGTTACCCGTAAAAGAGAGACTATTAAGCCATATTTAAACTAGGTTTAATTGCTTCCTTTGTCCCCAGTTTGGTTGAATTGTGTCAAATTCATCCTCATTTTTAAAAAAGTTTCATTTTCGTCCTCACGTGGTGTAAAAGTGTCAATTGAATCCAAACATTGAAAAAATGTGTGTCAATGTAGTCATCTCCGTTAAATACACACTAACGGTGTTAAGTGGCTGATTATTTGGCACTAGATATCTTCCAACGTGGCAAAAGAGAGGTTTACGTGGATGCCCAATAAACGTAATCTTCCGCTTTCACTGCCATGCTTTGCCCCGTGCTGGTGTTACGGGCGTGGTACACCTTCGCGAACGCGCCGCATCCTAGGAGCCTTCCCACCTCGTATTTTTCAAACAAAACGGTGCTCTCCGCCGCCGCCTGTTCGATTTCCGGCATTGGTTTCACTAAGACTATCGTGCTCAGCACGATCTTAATTGGGGGATTGTTGTAGAGAGGTTGAAAGGGGATCTGGAAAGGGGTTTGCAGAATTTGATGAATGAAGCAGCTATTCTTGCAGCCAGGCGTGACCTCAAGGAAATCAGTAAAGATGAGATATCTGATGCACTTGAAAGGATCATAGCCGGACCTGAAAAGAAAAACGCCGTGGCTGGAAGAATCTGGAAAGGGGTTTGCACTTGAAAATTTATTTTTAGATTCCCAAATCCCCAATTCGAAACCCTAACCCCAAAAAGAACACACGAAATTATCCAAATCAGAAACCCCAATCACAAAATCGCAACTTCAAAAGCCATTCCTTCAACGCTGGTAAACGAAAGTTGGTTAGCACTATTCCATCAACGCATCGCTGCCGGTGAACCGCCAGAGGTCGTCGTTGCTGACTGGATGAGAGATTGAGAAGCAAATTATTGGTGTGGAGATGGGAAGGGGAGAAACCGCGTGAGAGATGGGGAGGGAGAGAAATGGAAGGGTTTAGATTCTGAAACGTAAAAGAAATTAAAAAAATAAATTTAATTGGGCAAGAATAGCTTTTTTGAAAACCCCTCTTTTGCCACGTTGGAAGATATCTAGTGCCAAATAATCAGCCACTTAACACCGTTAGTGTGTATTTAACGGAGATGATTACATTGACACACATTTTTTCAATGTTTGGATTCAATTGACACTTTTACACCACGTGAGGACGAAAATAAAACTTTTTTAAAAATGAGGATGAATTTGACACAATTCAACCAAACTGGGGACAAAGGAAGCAATTAAACCTTTAAACTACCACTAAAATCTTTCTTTCTGTGTATCTACCTTCAATATCTAAATCAGATAAAGTGGAGGGTGTTCACATCCCAAAGTGTACGGAGTTCAGAAGAAGGACAGCTGATCCTGGGGTGATACTTGATTGACGTTGACGTTCCTATGCTCCCTGGAGATATGATAAATGTATGCTCTTTATTTATTTATTTATTATTTATACACTACTATATAATTATACCATAAAACGATTGTTTTAATATTCTGATTTTTTCTAATTTTATTTTTTAATTAAAATAATTATTTTACATTTAAGTAAACGTTTTTTGTATTTAAATTTTATATTTGATCCTTTTTAAGCTTAAATTTTTTCTAATTAAAATATTACCTATAAAATAATAAAATTTATGTATAATAAATTTATAAAAATTATTTATATTTAATTTTATAATTATAATAATATCAATAATATCATTATTTTTTATTATCATAAAAAAGCATAGCATTTTTATTAAAAAACTATCATCATCATTTTATTATTAAAAAATTATAAAACAATTATCTAAGAAAAATGGTGGTTAAAAAAAATAATTTTCTATACACAATAATATAATTGTAGTAACTGAAAAAACAGACACATGTAGAGTTAGTGGTAAGTCCTCTGCCAAGTGATGCCACTAAACTGTTTTTGGCATCAGCATCTCAGCTAGCATGTTTCCCGATTATTTATATTTTTAATTTGATAAATTATAAAATATACAAAGTTGTCCTGTTTCTATTTAAATTTAATATTCAATAAAAGTTTAGACCATTATAAAATTGAAAGAACGATAGAATTCACATGCTTTTTAAAATTTAAAAGTTAATTTATCAATTTTAAAACTAGAACCAAAATCACTTTCTTTTTTTACCTTCCTGATAACAGCTTCAAATATCAACAAATCGGTTAGTGAAAGGTTAGGAAGATAAATCAATTTATCCCAATATTTTCGGTTAACTATAACAGCTTAAACTATTAATTAATTAATAAAAGATAATAATAACAATAATAATAATAGAAATATAAATAGCAGTGGAAAGTAACTTTTGAATGAAAGAAGAAGTAGGTGTAGAAATGGCGGCAGCGAAGAGCGAAGACCCAGAAAAAGCCCACGTGGAAGAAGAAGAAGAGTCTCCAATAGAAGAAGTAAGATTAACGGTGAAGAACACGGATGACCCGACCCAGCCGGTATGGACCTTCCGAATGTGGTTCCTGGGTTTGGTCTCCTGCTCCCTCTTGTCCTTCCTCAACCAGTTCTTCGCCTACCGGACGGAGCCACTCGTCATCACTCAGATAACCGTGCAGGTGGCCACCCTCCCCATCGGCCACCTCATGGCGGCGGTCCTCCCCAAAACCACTTTCCGGATCCCCGGGTTCGGGTCGAGGCAGTTCTCATTCAACCCGGGCCCCTTCAACATGAAGGAGCACGTCCTGGTGACCATATTCGCCAACGCAGGCAGCGGATTCGGGTCCGGGTCGCCCTACGCGGTGGGCATCATAAACATCGTGAAAGCCTTTTACGGAAGGAAAATATCTTTCCTTGCTTCATGGCTCCTCGTCATCACCACTCAGGTAATCATTTAAACCTTTTTCCTTGGAAAAAGTGACAGTGATATTGAACGAATGTGAATGAGTTGAATTTGGTGAATGTGAGTGCAGGTGTTAGGATACGGTTGGGCAGGGTTGCTGAAGAAGTACGTGGTGGAGCCTGCCCACATGTGGTGGCCCAGTGCCCTCGTTCAGGTCTCTCTTTTCCGGTATGATGTTCTATAACTATATATTGCATGGGTATCATTTTCAATTTCTTAGTTTACTTAGATAGAATAAACCTTGTTGATATATGCAGGGCTTTGCATGAGAAAGATGATGGCAGGTTTTCGAGGGCAAAGTTTTTCTTTATTGCACTGGTTTGCAGTTTTTTTTGGTATGTGATCCCTGGATACTTCTTCTCAACGCTCACAAACATATCATGGGTGTGTTGGATATTCTCCAAGTCAGTCACGGCTCAGCAGCTAGGTTCGGGAATGAATGGCTTGGGACTTGGTGCAATCACACTAGACTGGTCTGCTGTAGCATCATTCTTGTTCAGCCCTCTCATCTCACCCTTCTTTGCCATTGTCAATATTTTTGTTGGCTACTCAGTCACAGTGTATCTTGTGATTCCTGTAGCATACTGGGGCCTCAACTTGTACAATGCAAATAGGTTTCCTATTTTCTCATCAGACTTGTTCACATCCAATGGCCAACAATACGACATATCTGCAATTGTCAACGAAAAGTTTGAGTTAGATCTTGACAAGTATCACCAACAAGGTCGAATTAATCTTAGTGTTTTCTTCTCTCTCACTTACGGATTTGGATTTGCCACCATATCATCCACCCTTACACACGTTGCTTTCTTCTATGGAAGGTAAATAATGCTCCCTTATGTACTCAAACCTTTTAGCAATGTTGTTTAGTTGTTTCTTATATTCTTAAGACTAAATTACTCTTTTATCAGAGAACTGCAGAAAACCCCTTCCTTTCTTTTAACATTATACTGACACCCTTTTACATTACATAAAACCCCTTATATGGTTTGAAAAATGTTAAGTAACGTGGACTTAAACATGCAGGGAGATTATGGATCGATATCGTGCTGCAGCAAAAGGTAAAGAAGATATCCACACAAGACTGATGAAAAAATACAAAGACATACCTTCTTGGTGGTTTTATGTGATGCTGGGCGTGACGCTTCTGGTTTCTCTCATGCTATGCATCTTTCTAAATGACCAGGTTCAGATGCCGTGGTGGGGACTTGTCTTTGCTACTGCCTTGGCCTTTATATTTACACTCCCAATTAGCATCATAACTGCTACCACAAACCAGGTTAAAATCTTGCAACTTTTGCTCCCTTCCCCTTCCAGAAAATGCTAATTCATCTTATCAAGAAAATGTTGAATACATATAAACTGCAATCTCCTTTAGTCCCACTATTTGTACAAAAAAAATTGGCACCATATGGGACATATACGTTATCTTTAATTCTCACTGTTTGTTTTATTATATGCACTCACCTAAAACACACACTAAATATCAGAGACAACTTTTCATTGTTCCAAATCTGTGATCAAAACACACTTTTCTCAGTATCTTAAATACCATGCTATCTCCTGCTCTGCGTACAGACACCAGGACTAAACATTATTACCGAGTATATCTTTGGTCTCATTTATCCTGGAAGACCAATAGCAAATGTATGCTTCAAAACCTTTGGTTATATAAGCATGGCTCAGGCTGGCTCCTTCCTCAGCGATTTCAAGCTTGGCCACTACATGAAGATCCCTCCAAGATCAATGTTTTTAGTACAGGTATTTTCATGATGTTTGTTTCCTCTTACCTCAACCCCTTCAAATTTTGTGACTTGACATTGAAGGAATATTCATCATACCTTTATGTCACTCAAAAATAACTTGCACTATATTCATATATATTACATTGTCTACTGTGTTCAACGAGTGCAGTTCATCGGTACAATTCTTGCTGGAACCATAAGCACTGGTGTAGCATGGTGGTTGCTGGACTCTGTCAATGACATATGCCATAGAGATCTTCTTCCTGACGACAGTCCCTGGACATGTCCAAGTGATCGTGTTTTCTTTGATGCATCAGTTATCTGGGGTCTGGTGGGACCAAGGAGGATCTTTGGTTCTGAAGGAAACTACCGAGCATTGAATTGGTTTTTCCTTGGAGGTGCTATAGGGCCAATACTAGTTTGGCTATTGCATAAGGCATTCCCCAAGCAGTCATGGATTCCTTTGATCAATCTTCCAGTCCTTCTGGGGGCAACTGGGATGATGCCACCGGCAACAGCAATGAACTACAATTCTTGGATTATAATTGGAACCATTTTCAACTTCTTTGTCTTCCGTTACAGGAAGAAGTGGTGGCAGAGATACAACTATGTTCTTTCGGCAGCACTTGATGCAGGGGTTGCTTTTATGGCTGTTGCGCTCTACTTCGCAGTGGGCATTGAAAACAGAAGTATCTCTTGGTGGGGAAATGATGGGGAGCATTGTCCCCTTGCAACTTGCCCTACAGCAAAGGGCATAGTGGTTGATGGCTGCCCTGTATTTTAATTCTTTTTGAGAACTTGTATATATTTCATTTGCTCAAGTCAAATTTGTAGTAAAATTCAGAGGCAAAATGGAGCACAGTTTTCTATTATAGATTTTTTTAATATTATTCAAAATTTTGCATGCTAAAAGATTTGTTTTGTTAATATTAAAAAAATACAATAAAAGTAATTCAAAAATAAAAAGAGTATGTATATATAGTTACAAAAATACATACTTTACCATATTCCTCATTCTTCTACTTTATATTGTGTAACAAATTTAACTTGCATTTTGTATGATTGGAATTGAATACAGGGACAACCTTATGATAAAATTAGGTTAATTGATAACTTTGGTAACTAGTAATGTTTTTCTTAAATAACTAATGATATATTAATAAGCTAAATTTGAGTTATATGTCAACATTTATTCTCACTAGCTTGTTTCTATAATAATTGGAAAACATGAGCAGAATTTAATAATGTATAAATTTTCAACTTTAGGTAATGAGTCTCGTTTAGCCACACAGACCTAAGTATTAATTACCACACCACTTTCTACATGCACCTTTTGTTGTGTTTCTCATAAGGCATAAGCTAAGATAGTGAATAGATTAAGATGGGTTGAAACTCGAAACATTCTAATAGGATATATCCCCTCAAACTTTCACTTTCACTCGCAGTGTAATAGAAACACATTCAACCATAGACTGTTAAACTATTGTTTTCAAAGTTTTGGTATTACAGAGGAAGCTAGTTCGTGCTTGAAAAATTATTCTGGTTCCCTCTATTATGACAATGTTAGCATTTTACATAGTGTTGACATAATTTATCAAATGATAAATTGTGCCAAACATTCATATACTAAAATAAATAAAAAATGACTAAATTTATCAGAGGTAAATTTTATCACCCAAACAAACGGGGATAAAAGTTCAATATTTGTCAAACAAACCCTAACATGGCAACCCAAAATCAGCAGATTAAAAAAGGTAAACTTATGAAAAAAAAAAAAGATAACGACTATATTCACTTATTATTTAATGCTCCTTAATATTTTCAACCACAGTCTTTGGCTGAAAATGATAAAATTTGCAATATTAATCAGAAACTTCAGCTAAATGCTGTGAAGTTGGTAACTGGTGGTTGAAGAAACAATGTCAGCAGAGTATTGGAGTCTCAAACTAACAAGAAATTGTCAGAAATTTTTCTTTCTAATTGGCTGAACTTGAATATCATCACCAGATTGTCCTAGAATAGAATGCTTCCATGCTCTACTTTCTTTTCTCTCAGTCTCGCCATGTTCAGCAACAATATCAGGAAAGTCTATGGACCAGTTCTGATAACATGACCATTACCTCGGATACCATTTGGAGAATGCAAGTGCCATTACCTCATCATTTTCTTCCTGAACAAATCCCTATAACCAAATGATCAGCTTTACATGCAATTTCAGGAACAGGAAGCCAGTATGCACTGTCATAAGTGTTACAAAGTTTAAGCCAACATTTGAAATTCAAACCCATGAATCATCAAGATGAATTCCCTGTAATCCATTGGTTGTATTCATCCATCCTGATCATGAAGGAGCTGGAACTTGGGGAACCACCTCCGCCATACGCCTTCAGGTTCCAACAGCAGAAAACTCGTCAATGTATTGCGAAGTGTTAACAATGTATCAATGTGTGAAACAAGGAAGACACACCTTTGCAACTTCAGAGGTATCGGTGGCAGTATCAGTGGTACGCAAGCACATTTTGAGATTATCCCTTTGCATGAATATCACAGCCCCTATTGGCCTGTCAATGATGAATAAAAACTAATTGATAAGATTATATAATTCAGTAATTCGTTTATAGCAGGCAATTGGGGCTCTAAGACAACCACAGGGGAAGATCATTCTGCTACAAGATAATAACATAAAATTAAACATAAATTTGATAAACCTTTCTTTTCAATAAATTACCTCACCTAAGACCACTAGCAGCACTTTTTACACTAAGAAGCTTGCCAATTTCATCACTTAAGTTGGAATTCTTATCTGCCCGAACTCCCTACACAGCAATCATGGCAACAAAACCCGATTATAAATCTCAACTGCCAAACTGGGGTGGGGTTACCACATCACATGTTGCCATTATAATCAATTAATTGGAAAGTACTAGTTATAAATTGAGTATTAAAAAGAAGGAGACAAAGTTCACGGCACAAATTTGACTTTCATTCATGATTAACTAAGTTTAAAACAACAGAAACTTAAAGAAATAAAAATGTTGGCATATCAGTGACAACAGAAACTACGATGATCGTATACTGAAATATTACCAGGCACTCTCCATAAAATCCTCTACCCAGTCGAACCCTGAACACCTTTTCCAGCAATTTGCTTGCAGCATTTTGGCGAGCTGAACAATATGAATATCCTTTAGCAATTAAATCTTCAGCACTTAATTCCAGCAACTGCAAGAGGATTTTTCAAAGAACAGAACAAATTCAGCAAAGCCAGGATAAGTAGTGAGAAATTGACAATAACTTACACGAAGAAAGATAAAGATTATTTTACTTTTTGAAATATTACCCAAGTCTTATAAAGCAAGGAAGCAACATAGTAGATGGTGCTACGACACGTGATATTAGTGTATGGCACCGTCACAAGTGTAATAGAAAATTCTGAATTTGTATTAGTCATATCATGCTCACTTCAAGCAACCAATTAACTTATGAAAATGCATTTCTCCCTTTCTAAGAAGGAGATAGATAAATGACAAAGTTGACAGAAAACATGGAAATGCATGTTGACAATCTGTATGATACATAATAGTTGTAAAATTCCAATTGAAAAAAAATCATTTTAATTAGCCTGGTCAAGCTATTTGACATGGCCTAAGTAAACTATATACTCTTTAGGAATAAGAAAATACTATGGATTAATACACTTGTTTCTTAATCCATTTAATCTGAATTAAACTCTAAATTTTCCCTCAACAGTAACAAGAAGAAGGAAACACAGAAACAATCTTAAAAGAAGAATAGTCATGCCTGCTTATACATGTATGGATTAGAAATGCAGCTAAACCTGGACCGCCATTCACTCAGTCCAATATTAAACATCCTAATGTCAGGCAAGCTCCATCGGCGAAGATCTCCATCCTCAATATACTTAAGAATTAGCTCCACTCGGCCTTTGTCCTTTGAGTCCACCAAACATGGAGCCTCGTCCTAAAGGAAATTCAGGCATCTTTCAAAATTTCAGCCATGGTTGCATGAGATTCTGGAGAATTAAAGCACATAAAAGAACTTATATTTTTACTTACATCAGAAATGTTAACATCCACATGCTTGCCTGTAAAGTACTCATAAACAGCCCTAGAGCTACTCTTCTCAAGGTTTACATTAATCATAATATTCTCAGGGCAAACATTGGCAGGGGGAATATCTCTAAGAACTGATTTCCGATGATCAAACCCAATAATCCTAGATAGATAAAAAAATTAATTTAATTAATATGCAACGAAAACAACAAGAGAAACTACACAAAATCAATAAAATAGAAGCATTAAAACAATTCCAAGGAAAATTAACCTACTTGCATTTTGATTTACAGGAAAGGTCGAAGAGGAATTCCTTTGGAGGAATAAAGTCAAGTAGATAACATGTCTCAAGGCCATTAGTGCACAAATCTTCAACCCTATTGTCACAAATATATAATAAGTTCATGAATGGATAATTCAAAAACCAAAACTTTGCAGCACCCCATCTCATGGTTTCAAGCTCGAAGTGATGTAAAGCACAGAGAGTAGAACTTCAAATGCTCCACAACAGGAAACACAAAACCCCATTACAAAAAGAAAGGAAATTTATAGAGTAGAAGAAGAAGGGAACCTGAAAGCGAGAGAGGGAACCGCAGAGAAGGGCAATATGAGAAATGGGAGATTGTGGCGAGTGTGGAATAGGTGAGCAAAGAGAGCGGAGAATGCCCCAGAAAAGGAAGGGTAATTGTAGAGAACTATGTCGGGAACCCTGTCTTCTGAAGCTTTTGCTATGGCTTCCAACGCCGCATCTGAACGCAGGCTCCTTCTGCCTCTCCCAACCCACACAGTCACATAGAAAGGGAAGCTCTTCCTCCTTCCCCCTTTTCCGAACCACCATTTCATCTGAATGGTTCTTTTAGTTTCTCCTTTGAATCGTTGAAAGCTTTGACACTGTTTTGTTTCCTAGAGAAATTAAGAAAGGAGATTAAAATTTTACATCGTAGCATACTGAACCTATATCATAATCAAGGTTGAATGGTTTTCAAATTTTCAATTTGAATGTTTTTTAAATCAGTCTTCAAAAAGTTAATAAATAAATATAAATTTTCTAAACATAACATTTTATATTTTACATTACTAATTCCTTTCGAAAATGTGTTCTTTCATATAATTATCAAAAGAAACTTTAATCCTTAAATATGTAAACAATATTATATTTTAATCATAACAAAGTCTACTTTATTTTATTTATTTTTAACTTATACGTTGTTTGTAATATCTCGTTTTAATAGTATAAAATTATTAAAATAAAACTTTACATAGATATTAAAAGAACAACTAGGTAAAACAAACTTTTCACAAAAAAGAGATATATTATTCTAGATCCATTTAACTATACATCTTCTTCACCCTCACCTTTTGTTGGAGCAATTATAAAGACTTCTTCCTAAAATCACACTATTTAGATGATCATTACAAAAGAGAAGACAACAAACAACCGACAACACAAAAGCATGGGTAAGTTAGTGATACAAAACAAATTCATTTATAGATTAATATTTCACACATGAATGATATTTATTATAAAACAATTCACACATCTTAAACATTCCAAGACTTAGACTGACTATCTGGATTTACAATGAATGTCGAGCTGTGGCGGGTTGTGTATTTGTGGTGACCTTTACTACTTTGTAAAGTCATTGTCATCGGGTTTTATCCTACCACACTTACAAAGTTAGCCTATTTCACACCTTAGATCATACTTGAAGCACCCAATACTAAGACCTCCTGCTACTCTCACCACATGTGTCAATCTTCTCTACTTGTGAATAAAAAATGTTAGGATAACCCCCAAGACTAAGGTCCCCACATTTGTACTAATGATATTTGAAACAACCAACCAAAAGTTTTACCTTAAAAACTCTTTTCAACTATACTTCAAATACATACATAACTTAATGCGTAAAATCTCATAAAATTTCTCATTAATATTACTAAACAAACATTACATTACTATTTCATTTTTAACCATAAGAAAACAAATAAAGTATAAAACAAAAAGACACTAAGTTGAATTCATGACACCCTAACCAAAAACTAAATTTTAAGTTTTTTTTTTAAGATATAATCGATTATTACACCTGATAATCAATTTTTCCCGAAAGAATTTATGCCAAAATGATTTTTGGACGACAATAATCGATTATCATATGTGATAATCGATTATTCCCAAGAGTTTTGAAAACATATGACCTTTTGACTGTAACAACCGATTATCAAGTGAAATAATTGATTATTCTTGTCAGTTTTTGACAACAACCTGATTTTTCTGGTTTTAGTGCATCTTATACCTATCCAAATGATCAATTTAGAATATGTAACACTAATATTGATACGAAAACATGCTTAGAGATGAAAATAAAGTACTACATATCTCATTTGGTTAGGAATTAGATGTACCAAACCAACTGAACAACTCAAAAGTGCCTAAACTCAATTCTATCACTTGCAACACTCAATTTCTGCCACTAATAGCTTGAATAAGTCCTATTGGACTTAACAAAAAACTTCCAAGCATCACAGTTAGCCCATAACATCTAATTCAAAAATTTCACTCCTCAAAACCCCTAAAACTAGCCAAATCTAAGCTAAAATCAACATATCCATTACCAAAGGTTGTACCATCAATTTTCTCTCATTCTTAAGGTCTAAACCAGTTTTAAATTACCCATAAACAAACTAAAAAAGCTCTGGTTTATATCATATTTAATTCCTTTAGATTTTTACTAAACAAAACCTCTAAATTACCTTAGAAACAACCTTATAATCATGCTATTATGACTAACATTTTATTCTCAACATCATATCAGTTCATTCCCATAATCAAAAGTTACTAGAGACCTATTAAATTGTCTAAAACCACCATTCTTCTTTTTAGACCAACCCGTCAATAATCCACTTCTCAAACCTCAATTCTAGACCAACTCCCCTACCTTTGCCCCCTTCCCCTCCCCCATCTCTCTCTCTCACACACACACACACCCGTTTTCTTACAATTAATACCACTTCAAGACCTATAACAGTTTACTAACTTCAAAATACATTAAAAACATCATTTCACTTATCAAAACAACTAGAGAACAAATCATAAGAATCATACATAATTTTTCATAGGTTTTCACATCATTACATATCATTTTCAAACAATTTAACACATCAAGAGTACTATATCAGTTTACTCATACAATCCAACACAACATTCTCATTAAATCAAAGATTTCTTTAACAATTTATCAATAAAACTTCAATTAACTAGCTTTCTTTACTTTAGAAAGAACTCCTACGCCTCTAAGAACTTCCAACCGTTGCTTCCACAACAAGGAACTCTAAAAAAAGCCTATAACTCACCAAATCGTGATCGGAGTAAGTCCTTGAGACCACAAATTGACAAAGAAGCAAGATACGAACACCAATGATATATGCGTTGGGCTTTCCTAAGCATGATCATAAACAAAGAACAAAAGGAAAAACAGGTAGAAACTTACTTACCCTAAACGAAGAATTGATCTTGTCAGAGCGGCTGCAGCAGAATGGTTAGCGTGGAATAACAAACCAAGAGGGTTTTTAATACAAACGTGTGCCTTTTAATTTCTACTCAATTAAACTTACCAAGCAAATAATAAAGACAAATAAAGCGAGAGTAAGGTTGAGAGAAATTTGCACAGATGATTTTATCCTGGTTCGGATCTTACCAATCCTACGTCCAGTCGCTTATCTCAAAACAAGATAAACAATTTACTAATCACAAAACAATTACAAACTACAATCACAAAGATACAATTTGTAAAGGTTTAGAAAACACCTCTCTTGATGCCACAAGAGATGAGACAACACCTCCTTTGAATCTTCACAAAGGATGAAACACTTCCTTCGAATTCTTCACGAAGGATGAACACCTCCTCCGAATACTTCACGAAGGATGATTCTCTTCCAAACACCTCCTTAGACACACCAAGGATGAACCGGCTATTTCCTCTGTCACCGTAGCAACACTTCACCAGCTCCACAGACAAGAGTTTCACAAGCCGAACAAGAGCACACAAGTCTCAATGATTTTTGAGTACTAGAGCACAAGGGAAGAGTTTCTAATTGTTGTTCTTGAGAGGAAATGAGAGTCTATTTATAGACTCATCCAAAGGCTCTTCCATTTTTCGTTTTCAGCCTTTCTGACTGTGTTAATCGATTAACTTAAGTGGTTAATCGATTAACGCACCAACGGATAGTCCAACGGCTCTAAAAACGGCTAGTTTTTTTAACGACTAGTTTCTCCAACGTCCGTGTTAAGTGCGATACTCTTACCGTTAACCGTCACTATTCACGTGAATAGTGTTACTATTCATGTGAATAGTACTATAGTGTTTTGTTGCAATGATTTACTATAGTAATTTTACAAAACACTTTTCTTTTTCTAATCTAAGTCCTATACATATTTCTAAGAGTATTACAAAAGCTTTCCATCACACTACAAGTCTTCAATTCATTTTGATTCTTGATTGGTCTTGACTTGATTTGGACATCATCAAAACTTCATCTTCATCATTTTGCTAACAGATATGTTAGAAATAAAGATTACTCAGCTGTGATCTCATAGGAATTTCATGATCGTCAAACAGATAATCTGTTGAGATTGTTGATAGAAAGAACACTGGTTTAGCTGAACCTACAATCTCAAATTTTCTGATTTTTTATGATGACAACATAATTAATAACACATGTGATGTTTATGTGTTACATGTTCTATTGCTTACATGCTACTTGTTTTAATCAATGTATAAATTTGTTTAACGCAGGGAGAACATGATTGTGTTGATACATTGCATTTCACTATGCTATATAATTGATTTTATTCGTGAATGCATGTCTGATGTTTTACAGAATGAAAACCACAAACACTTATATTGAACTTTTTATTGTGTGGCAAAACAACAGTTTTAAGTCGACTTCATTATGGGGTGAATCGATTAAAACTTGTGGTTTTGCACAAACTTGTTAAAAGTGTGTTGTGAGGTTTTTCAAAAAAGAAGTTTTTCAAAACTATGTTTAATTGTGTTAAATAGTCGATTATATGCAACTTGCATTCGATTGAGTCTATTACAATTTTGAAATTCTGTTAATGCTTATATTAAATGTTACAACAATTATATTTTTATATATGTTGATCAAACATTTCTTATAAATTCATTGCATTAATTGCACATTCAATTGAAGCCACAGCAACCCAAAAACTATGGAAGCGAACAAATCCAAAATGAGTTGAACGAGATTGTATTTGTCCACTTTGGAAATATTTTAACTGAAAATATAAAAACCTAAATCATAAATTTGTAAATGAAAAGTGAAAAGAACGCAAGAGAATGAACGTAGCCGTAATGAAAGAAATGAACGAACAGTGGCTTCCACAAGGGAGAAAAGTGAAAAGAAAATTTACACTCTGTTAGCTTTAGTAGATTTAAATGTACTGTTGAATGAAAAAAAATATATTTAAAACAATAATTATACATATGCAGAAAAAATTTAAGTTTTAATTTTCTCTGCTGCGGAGAAAGAGGAAGAAAGTGGAGAACATAATAAATTAAATTATTATATTTAATTGATAATTTTTTATTAATAATTATATTTTTAAATAAATAAAAAATAAAAAATAAATAAAATAATAATAAATTTAATTTTTCATATAAGATGAAATAAATTATTTTAATAACATATTTTAAATTCTAACTTTTTATATATTAAAAATATACAATAAATTAAAATTAGTTTTGTGAGGAGGCATTGAATTCATGGGTCCGAAGTAAAAACAAAAGGGGAATTGATAATATTATTTAATGAGCCGCATTGATAATGCTAAATTTTACCATATTTTAAGCATCATTTTAGTAGCAAAATCAACTCCTTTCTAACTTATAACTTGTTAAATCCTCTTTTTTTGTCTTATTTTCTAAATAATTGTGTTTTTGGCTACTTTGATGAACTTTCATCAATAACTCCTTATTTTGTAGCTAATAATGAGCTTGGAAGAGTCTCCAACAATGTATAGAACTGAACCAAGAAGTTAGCACGCAGAAACGCTAGTCGACCAGCGAAAGAACGCTCGCCCTGTGGACAATAGAGAAACGCTCGCACATAGCTAAGAGGACGCTCGGCCAGGAGCTCATGGAGGACGTTCGTCCAGAGAGCTAAGAGGACGCTCGTCCGAGAGTGGAAGCACGAGCGGACGCTCGTCCAGGCAGAAATGGACGCTCGTCCTGGCAGAAGAGGACGCTCATCCAGCCAGGCCGAAGAGGACGCTCGTCCAGCCAGGCAGTAGAGGACGCTCGTCTGGAAAGTAAGCGCAGTGGACGCTCGTCCGGTAGAAGAGGACGCTCGTCTTGTGGACGAAGAGAGGACGCTCGGCCAGCTAGAAGGACGTTCGTCCAAATCCAGATGGTCCGCGCCCGGGCGCGACAGAGGGGCGCCGGGCGCGACTTTTCGCGAGTTTTGAATTTTTTCCAGAGAGTTTCACACCCGGGCGTGAGAAATGGGGCTCCCGGGCGTGACTTTCCTGAGAGTCTCACGCCTGGGCGCGAGACAGAGAGGGCGCCGGGCGCCATTTTTGCTGATGTGTCTGACAGAGCTTATTTAACCCTAAAACGCGAAGGGGTTTGGGTCTTTGGTTCTTTGGAGGCGCAATTCACTGAGAGGAGAGCTTGGAGGACTGCTAGGGCTCGTGGGAACACTCCCTTCTTCCTCTTGGGTTCTTCATCTTCTTCCATGGCCATTTTGTAAGCTTAAAGGCTCTCCATGGAAATGGAGAGACAAACCCATCTTGTTAGGGATTAGTTGTAGCCTTTGAATCTTGTGTAATTATTGAATGATTTGAATATATATGCCCTTTCTATCAATTGCTAGTATTCTTGTTTCCGATCTTAAAGCTTGCTTGTAATGGGGACGTTCATGACTTGATTTTGGGGTTTTATGGATTATGGGGACGTAAGATGAAACCCAGAACTGAAATAGGAGTCCTTGTGGTTCATTGATTCTAGGGATGGAAGATGATATACATGTTGTCTTAAGATCCTAGCTCTTTAATGCGGGTTTGCTTGTTAGATTGTCCAAGGGATTGGAGTTTGATAAGGAAAACCTAGGCTCTTTCACCTAAGGGATTAGGGCTAGAGTGTTTTAGTGGATTGACTTTAGTAAATTGATAGAGAGTAGATGAAATTAGTCATACACAAGAGTGCATTGGTGAAAACTAACCTTAACAATGTCATTTCATATCATTTCTAGTCTTTTCCATTTCCAAGTGCCTTCAATACCAAAGTCCAACCTTGTAATTATGTATGAATTTATCTTTCTGCACTTGTTCTGTAAATTGATGTTATGTTCTTGAGTCTATATGAGTTGTTAATCGCACAATTCTCTAGTATTACGAGTCTCTTGGGAAAACGATACCCGGTCTTACCGGTTTATTACTTGTACGATTCGGTACGCTTGCCGAGGTCTCAACACACATCACCTTGCAGTTTAACCCACTCTTTTCTCTTTTTATTTTATTTCTTTTATTTCACTGTATCAGATTTTTCACTTTTCAATAATAGCACTTTTCTCTTGTTCTCTCTGGATGCTTTCATTTTACACATAAAGCTTTTTTCTCTGTTCTTGCTTCTTGGTGCTTAGGGTTCGTTCGTTGGTTCTCTTTCCTAGGTATGATTTCTTGCTTCTTTCCACTGTAATTTGATTTGTTATTCTCTTGCACTTTCTATGCCTCATGGATTTCACCCATTATCTTGATATGGTATCACAGCTCTTTTTTTGAAGAACTCTGCTCCGTAACTCTGCTTCATCTTCTCTTTTTTCTCGCATTTTTTTTCTTTTTCTCTGTCTCTCTTGTTCTTGCTTCAGTCATGGCAAAAGACAACTTTGTTGGCAAAAGACAGCTTTGTCCACAATTACCTGTACCTTCATCCCGACGAGAATCAAACCGCTACTTTTGTTTCACCGGCTCTCGATGATACAAATTATCACTCTTGGAATCGCTCCATGTTAACTGCTCTCAACGCCAAAAGCAAGATTGAATTCGTGTTTGGAAATTTCTGTCCTCCTGAAAAGGACAAACCAAAATATGCTGCCTGGAATCGCGAAAACAACATGGTTGTGTCATGGATTGTTCACTCTGTTTCCATGTCCATTAGACAAGCATCATATGGACAAAGCGTCACAGATCTAGAACGACCTAAAGAACAGATTTTCTCAAGGAAGTCTCTCTCGCATTTCTAGTTTTCAACTTGATATTGCTACTCGACATCAAGGTAACCTTACAATTTTTGAGTATTTCACTAAACTTTGCATTTTTTGGGATGAGATTGACAATTTCAGTCCAAAACCTCTTTGTACCTGTAAATCTGATTGTGGATGCCAAGTCGCGGCTGTTGTGAGACAAAGAAAGCAAGAAGATCAGGTTATGCAATTTTTACGAGGATTAAATGATCAATTTACCAATATTACCTCTCATGTGCTTCTTTTGGACCCTATTTCGGACATCACCAAGGTTTTCTCACTAGTGGCACAATAGGAAAGACAATATTTTAGTTGAAATCTGATTGTTGCGACTAAAACTCAGGATACTGACACTACCACTGCTTGCACCGCTTCAACCGCTTCCACCTCTTCCACCGCTTGTAATTATTGTGGAAAATATGGGCACAGTGAAGCTGTCTGCTACCACAAGAATGACTTCCCTAACCAAGAAAAAGGCTTTAAAAGTGCACCGACTTGCAGAAAACATTGCACTCATTGCAACAAAAGTGGTCATACCGTGGAAGTTTGCTATAAGAAGCACGATTATCCTCCAAGACATAAGTTCTACAATAAGCCTCCCAGATTCACTATACCTCTATCCAAGAAGACAATGGGAATGTTAAGGATAACAATTCTAATAGTGTTGATCACATACGACTCACACCACAACAACTTCAAGTTCTTGCAAAGCTCTTCAAAGGCCACAATTTGAACGATGCTTCCATTTTTGCTCAAATTCATCACATTGGATCTGCTTCGGCTAACCAACCTCTTTTAGGTAATATTTGCCCTACTCTTACTTCCAAATACTCTAAAACCAATTGGATCCTTGATTATGGAACCATTGACCACATAAGTATTTCTCTATGAAAATTTTCATCTTATAAAAGAATCAAACCTTTCAAATTGCTTTACCTAATAGTATTATGGTTTACTCTGATTATTCTGGCACTGTAATTCTTAACAACAAGATCCACCTCTTAAATGTCCTTTATGTTCCGCAATTCTCTTTTAATCTAATCTCCATATCTCAGTTGATTTCTTTTAATAAATATGAACTAACTTTTTCCTTTCATGGTTATATTATGCAGGACATTCAAACCAAAGATAAGATTTCTATAGCTAAACTCATTGGTGGCTTGTACATTTTAGATTCTTCTTTCTCTTTTAATCTAATCTCCATATCTCAGTTGATTTCTTTTAATAAATATGAACTAACTTTTTCCTTTCATGGTTGTATTATGTAAGACATTCAAACCAAAGAGAAGATTTCTATAACTAAACTCATTGGTGGCTTGTACATTTTAGATTCTTCTTTGAACATACTTACTTCTACTGTAAATTTTGCCAACAATGTTGTAAACAATACTAGCCTATGACATCATAGATTAGGACATCCTTTCGATATTAGATTGAATAGTTTGAAACTCAAATATCCATTCATTGTTCATAATCCCATTGTCATATGTGATGATTGCCGTCGTGCTAAACAAAGCAAGTTACTTTCTCTAATAGTACTTCTAAAATCAAGCAAATATTTGATCTTATTCACATTGATATATGGGGTTCCTGTAATATCCCTTCTATGCGTGGTTTCAAATATTTTCTCACCATTGTGAATGATTTTTCTTGTTTTACTTGGCTTATACCTATGACTGACAAATTTGGTGTTAGAAAAATCATCTCTGATTTTATAACAAACATAGAAAATTAGTTTTCTACCACTATCAAAAACCATCTGCACTAATAATGTCATTGAATTTGCTATGCATAATTTGTTCTCCCTTAAAGGTATTAACTATCAAACCACATGTAATGAAACCCCAACAAAATGGTATAGTTGAGCGTAAACACCAACACTTGTTAAATGTCACTCGCTCCCTCTTGTTGCTGAACATGCTACTTTACTGATTAATTGCATGCCTAAACCCTTACTTGATGATGCTACTCCATATGAAAAATTATATGGAAAATTGTATGATATTTCTGCTCTACATCTTTTTGGCTGTTTATGCTATATTATTACTTTGACTGCTCACAGGACAAAATTTGATTCAAGGGCTGTTCCTGGAATTTTCCTTGGTTTCCAACAGCAGACAAAAGGTTTATCAGTTCCTTAACTTACAAAATCATAAGATTGATATATCTTGCCATGTGTTGTTTCATGAAGATTGTTTTCCATATACTTCTCATTCACATAATAATTTTGATTCTAACTCTCTTTCCTTGCCTATTCCTCATAATTATAGTCACAATTATGATGATATCAATTTTCCTAGTAATAGTGTTTTTATGCCTACTGATAGGGTTGTTGGTAGTGATATTGCCACCAATACTAATGACACCATTACCATGCTGACACCAAAAGACGTTCCACTCGGTTCAAACGTCCTCCTACATATCTTATAGATTTCCAAACTAATAACATTACTAGATATCCTATTACTAATTTTCTTTCTTATGATAATATTTCCTTTGATTTTAGGCACACCATCCTCTCCATATATATCATCAACCATTGAACCTCGCACCTTCAAGGAAGCATATAAAATACTTCAGTGGACTCAAGCTATGCAGTATGAACTCAATGCCTTAGCAAGCAATAACACCTGGACAATCACTGACTTTCCCCCGACAAAACTGCTATTAGATCCCACTCGATATACAAAATCAAACCCAAGTCTGATGGATCTATTAACCGTTTTAAAGCGCGCCTTGTTGCTAAGGGCTACACCCAACTTGAAGGATTAGACTACCTTGAGACTTTTGCCCCTGTTGCCAAATTAACTACTTTATGTCTTCTCCTTGCTATTACTGCCTCTAACCACTGGATTCTCAAACAACTTGATGTCAACAACTCCTTTCTTCATGTTGAATTACATGAAGAAGTTTATATGCAACTTCCTCCTGGCTTCACCCATCACAACCCAAATTAAGTGTGCAAACTTCAAAGATCTCTATATGGGCTCAAGCAAGCTGGACAACAATGGTATGATAAACTTTTCACTATTCTTTTATCTAATAATTATACACGTTCTAATGCTGATCATTCTCTTTTCCTGAAACATGATACTTGCCACATCACTGCCATCTTAATCTACGTCGATGACATTGTTCTTGCGGGCAACAACGCCACTAAGATACAACATATCACCACTTCTCTTGACAGTCTTTTCCATATCAAAAACCTAGGCGATCTCACTTACTTTCTTGGCTTGAAAGTTGCTCGGAACAGTTCCAAAATCCACCTCATCCAACGTAAGTACACCCTTGACCTTCTCACAAAAGCTGGAATGCTCTATTGCGCACCCTTGCCCACTCCTATGGCATATTCTTCTCGTCTTACTAATCAAGGTGACCTCCTCAATGATGAAGATGCCTCTTGTTACTGAAGACTCATTGGTCGCCTCATATATCTCACCAATATCAGACCTAACATCACATTCTCAATTAATAATCTCAGCCAATTTGTTTCCTCTCCTACCACCTTTCATCAACAAGCTGCTCACCGCATCCTTAGATATCTCAAGGGAAGTCTTGGCAATGTAATCCTCCTTCACAACAACAATACCAATAAGCTCAAAGCCTATAGTGATTCTGACTAGGCCACTTGCTCCGAATCTAGAAAATCTATTACTGGTTACTCCATCTACTTCGGCAATTCCATTATTTCTTGGAAATCCAAAAAGCAATAGACCGTTTCCAGAAGCTCTTCAGAAGCTGAATATCGGGCTCTTGCCACTGTCACCTATGAACTACAATGGTTAACTTACATTCTTCATGACCTTCTCATACTTACCATTCAACCTGCTCTTGTCTACTACGACAATCGCTTCGCTGTCCAGATTGCCTCTAATCAAGTCTTCCATGAACACACCAAACACATAGAAATAGACTGTCACATTGTCAGAGATAAGCTCAACGATGGCCTCCTCAAGTTGCTCCCCATTTCCACCATTGAACAAGCAACCAACCTCTTCACCAAACCCCTTCCTTCTGCTATTTTTAAATACCTTCAGCTTGAGTAACGTCTACTCCCAGCTTGAGGGGAATGATAATATTAGTTAATGGGCCGCATCACCTTGCAGCCTAGCCCACTCTTTTCCCTTTTTATCTTTATCTCACTATATCAGATTTTTCACTTTTCAATAATACCACTTCTCTCTTCTTTTCTCTGCATGCTTTCGTTTATGCATACAACTTTTTTCTCTGTTCTTGCTTCTTGGTGCTTAGGGTTCGTTCGTGGGTTCTCTTTTCCAAGTATGATTTCTTGCATCTTTCCACTATAATTTGATATGCTATTCTCTTGCACTTTCTTTGTCTCATGGATTTCACCCATTATCTTGTTAATACACATTTTAGGCTTGTAATAGGTTCAACAACTAACCAAGGTTGGAGACTATATATATATATATATATATATATATATATATATATATATATATATATATATATATATATCCTAAAAATTAGGATTAGCATTTTGTAAACAAAAAGGTGTTATAAATCATGTGACTATCGTTATATATTATGTATTTGGGTCGAAACACACAAAGTGTTTTGTTTATAAATATATAATATTATTTGTTGATAAAAAATATTTTATTATTTTGATCTTTACTGCTAGAATTTTTATTTTAAATGATGACACGATAGACAAAATGTCATGTCATCGAGATATATAATGTCATATGCCATGAGTTTGATAATAAATTCATATTTTATATGCAGGTAAGTTCAATGATAGTATATAAACTATTTAGTCACAAAAATTGACTCCATAACGTAGGAGTATTTTTTAAGCGACAAATGCTATCATTAAAAAAATGGTTCCTAATAATATTATTATATATAAAAAATTTGGAATCACATAAAGAAAAATATATTTAGAGAATCATTACTGAATTATCATTTGTTTTTATAAAATCGAGTACATATTATAAAGATTTTTAAAACTTTTTTAACAAAAATGAAATGTTTTAAATTGAGATGTTATATATATATATATATATATATATATATATATATATATATATATATATATATATATATATATATATATATATATATATATATATTTCTTCCAATTTGTCATTGAAAAACGTAAATTTTACATTGATGCAAATACAAATGAAATTATGTTGCTAATAACACTACTAACCTGATTGTTTCAATTCTTGCTATAAATCCAAATACTTTCTCATAGTTTACTCCAGCCTATTATAGGAATCCTTTAGCAACTAATATGACCTTGTATCTCACTACAATACCTCCTAGAGTTATTTTTAACTTATAAACTCCCTTTAATGCTATTGGCTTCTTATTTAAAATCACTTATGTCAACTCCTACGTATGATTTTTCTCAATAGAATCAATTTCCTCTTGCATTGCCTTCCACCATCTTTCATCAGTAACAACTTGTTCAAACTCAATGGGTTCAACCTTTGCTATTAGAGCATAATGAACAAAATTCCCTTCATATGTAACACTAGCATCATAAAACAACTCATAATCTCTTAGATGAGATGACAACTGAGTTGTTCTTGATGATATTCTCACACTAATACCATGATCACAAGGATATGGTTGTATTGCAATAGATTCATTTTTAAGAAAAATGGTTCCTGTTCCTGTTGAGTTGACTACCAACACCATGTTTCAACTTCATCAACTACAACATCTCTACTAATTCCAACCTGTCTAGACTTGGGATCATATAGCTTATACCCTCTAGTAGAGTGATATCCAACCATAATCAGAGGCACCCCTTTATCATCTAACTTTCTCCTCAATTGATTTGGTACATGCTTAGAACACACAAAACCAAATATCTTCAAATGAGTAACACTTGGTTTTACCTCAAACTAAGCTTCCTTAGGTGTAACACCTTTCAACCTCTTTGTTAGTGATCTGTTCAAGATATAAGTGGCTATCAACACAACCTCTTCTCATAGAAAATCTGGAAGGTTCTTACTCTTCAGCATACATCTGACCATATTTAAAATACTGATGTTCTTCCTTTCTGTAGTACCATTATGTTGTGGTGTATAAGGAAGGGTAATCTCATGTGCTATAACCTTTTCTTCACAAAACTTCTTGCATTCCATGGAGGTATACTCTCCTCCTCCATCAGTCCTCAAAGTTTTTATCTTCTTATCACTTTGCCTTTCCACCATATTCTTGAATTTTTTTAGAACTTTCAACACCCCACTTTTCCTTAGTAGTAAGTATGTCGAACTTTTCATAGGTTAATCATCAACAAACAACAAGAAATACCTGCTGCCCCTAGGTGTTTCAATCTAAAAAGGACATCCAAATATATTACACTCAATTTCTCTACTGTCCTTTGAGGCAATGGTTTTTTGAAGGCTTCCTCTAGTTTACTTACATTAAACACACTCCTTACATTTTGCTTTAGGAATGTCAACCATAGGTAGGACTTTAACCATTTCACGTTAGCTTAGTTGAGATAAGTCTCTGAAATTTAAATGTCCAAACCTCAAATGCCATAACCATTCTGCTTTTGTTTTCTGATACAACAAAGCACTAATGTTTGAGATCATTCATCACCACATGAAATGTCATGTTCTGGGACAAATGCTCTTGGATGATCAACCTCCTTGTTAAGACAAAAATCTTTTAGAGAAAAGATTGTCTAAGTAACCCAAGTTTTAAAGTTTAAGAAACAACATCAAACTAAATATTACTCCGTAGTAAAAGTTGTTTGAAATAAGTAGCGTCTAGTACAGAAGCATCTTATAACATTTGAAGCCAAGAGCTGAAGTAATGCTTTTTAGATCAAACAGTTTGAATGGATTAAAAAATCATAAACAACATATAAGAACAAGTGTCTCTCATTGAACTCTCTCAATAGACTTTATGAGCAAAGTAAGCTAGCTTTTTATGAAAACAGAACTCTATCTCTTATATAACACTAAGATTAAAAGAAATATTTTTATCCAATACAGTGTTATGTCAAGCAAAATGTTCTATAGAAAATATCATTTGATAAATGACCACCAGACGCTTTAACCTTGAGAAAACATCTTATATTTATACCATTTGATGAATACATATTTGTCTTACCAAACGAAGCATTTATTAGTGAAATGACAAATGATAAAATGTCTTGAACACACTACACTGCTTAACGTTTATTGTTTAAAGAAGAAAGATATGATCATAATCATGATACCCAAGAAAAAGACGTTGTGAGAAAAGAAAAACATTATGGGAATGTCTCTTTAAAGCCACTTACTTTGTCACATTGTACATGTTAAAATTTTGCTTAAGGCTATAAGAAAATGCTCTGAACCTTACAAAGTAGACTAAAGTCAAACATCACATTAAAAAGTTGCCAATTCTTTAGAAGTCAACTCCTGAGTCCAATGGTCATCTTTCAAGACAAGCTATATATAGAAGAAAACTTGAAGAAAAGATGGTGTTGATGAAAAATGCTTAATAACATTATAAGAGTAGCAACAAGAAAAAAGAGAAAAGCTTAAACTGTTCTCACATCGTTTAACGCTCAATATCTTTTGAGAGAGAAATCTTTGTAAGGAGAGAAACACTTTCAAGTGTTATAGATTGTATTGTATTATATTTGAACACATATCCTCTTACTGAGAGTCATTCATTTGTACCTTGTTGAAAATCCATTTATGGATTTGTTGTAAGTTCTAGAGAAAACTCAAATACTTGGTTGTTCAGCTTAGGTTGAGTTGAATGTCTAGACAAATTGTCTAGAGTTAGATCGTGGAGAAGCTAAACTCGATATAGTCATGTTGACTAGGAAACCAAGAATGGTACTAATACTCGTTGTAACTTGGAGTGATGAGAATACTCGGTGAGATCTTGGAGAGGAAAAACTCTTGTAATCTTTCACAGCTCAGTTGTGGAACTTTTTGTTTTACCTCTGTATTTTGGAGCAAAATCCACAGGTTGTGGAAACTTTCACAGATCAGTTGTGGAACTCTTTATTTTGCCTCTGCATTTTGGAGCAAAATCCACAAGTTGTGGAACTGTCCACAGCTAGGTTGTGGAACTCTCTAGTTTCATCACTACATTTTGGACATCAATTCTTTCTAAGTTGTGATTTTTGATACTTAGAATCACCAATCTACAAGAAAAAAGCAAAATTCAAATGTATGATCTGAAACAAAGATAATGCATGATGAAATCATTCAATTAATGTAATTATGTATGAAAATGACCTAAACTAAGATATGAATGTAAATACATTTTATTCACACATCACATTCCTTCTTTCTAGTCATATGTGTCGAACAACTTGAATTCAAGTACCAGACAACATCATCTGACTGGTTTTCATTTATACTGGCTATTAACATCACAACCTCTTAATATGAAATAACATCTTGAAAACCAAATATGGCTTGCATCTTGATACGCTAATCATCAAACATCTTGCCATAAAAAACTGGAAGTGACCCTTGTATCATTCCTCCAAACCCTGCTATGTTCACTTCTTGATCAAGATTTGAAAATTTCTTCTACCCCTTGTTCCTCCAAAAAAAAACTTTCAACAACTGAAACAAACTTCCCTCACTGGATTTCTTTTCCTTGACATTTGTTCTTGATCACACACAAGCTCCCCTACACATATCATTATTGTGCTCTTGATACCATAAAAGAGTGGCAAAAAAAAGGAAAAAAACAACCAGAACATAAATGAAATAATCTATAATATGTATTCACTTACAAAAGAACAAAACATAAGAGTCTTTATAAATCAGTACATGATGTAACTAACTTAATTGTTTTTTGGTTTACAACAGAAAACTAACAAAGCGTGAGTTGGACACCCAGTTTGAAAGAAGAAACAAACTATGCATTCAAGCACAATATATTCAAAAGGTTTTTTAAGATATATTTTAGAGTATGTGATCAGTATAGAAATATTTTTCAAATGTATAATTTAAAATATATTTTTTAATATATTTCAAATTATACATTTTAATAGCTAACTTTAAATATTAAAAATTTATATATACACACAATTTAAAATATTGAAATATATTTTAGATTATACAATTCAAAATATATTTTTATATTCAAAACTTTTTTTAGAATATATATTCTAGAATATATTTACTAAATACATTTTAGATTGTATTTTTAAATACATTTCAAATTATATATTTTGAAAGTTATTTTCAAATTAAAAAATATATTTAGAATTACGCCATCCATAATGTATTTGAAAAATATGAAAAGAGACCATCACCTTCGAAGATCACCACCGCCAACCACAAATACATCACAGGAGTAATATAGTATGGGTATTTTGAAAATTATGGGAGTAAAAGAAAGGTGGTGCGGAAAGAAACACACTACAGAGGAAAAAGAACTCAGGAGAGACATAAACTGCTATGCAATAATAACTTGGACCCATATATCTAAAGTTGTTTCTTCATGTACTCCATCAAATTTCTTCCTACACTCCATTAACATTTTGCTTTCTGGAATACACTAGGTCAATTCCAGAAATATCCTTCCGGAACACAATCATTCACCCCCTATTTTGGATTGAAATTTGAAAACATCAATACTCTTCCATTCCACCACAACTTCATTCTTGGGTTTAGTTTTTTCATAATACTTGTACAAAATTTTAATTGCATTTCAAATAATGTTTTCAAAAATTTACAAATTTTGAAATATTATTTTCTTCATTTCACAACTGACTTTTGCGAGACAAAATTATTAAAGATGTACCTGAATTTAGTTTCATGATTCACGATATATAATGTATAGATTTAAGAAACCATAAAATATAGCCCACCAGGAACAACACTGAGGAGATATTTATTTCCCTACATATATTATACATTTTATTGTTTGTAATTTCATGATTCATGATAGACAATTCAAATTTAGAAACAAGGATCGAAAATATTTATCTCGATATATGTCCGATCGTTATCTAACAATAACAGGTTTTTCACCTAGTGCACTACACATAAAGTTAAAACTTATAAACTTACAACATGTTTAGTACAGTTTATATTTAGAGAATAATAGCTTATTTTTTTAAAAGATTTCTTACATTTTTTAGAAAAAGCAACTAATTATTCCTCTACAATTTATTACATCAGTTGAATTTTTTATATCATCAGTATGGAGGAATACCCCATAATCATTTCCTCTTGTGTTGAGGCTGAAGCTGGCTTTGTTGCTAACTGATAGGTTCAAGTGTATCATATCCATTGCTGATAGCATGTTGCCTTTTCTTTTTCCATATCCCTTGCTTCAATAACCTAGGTAGGATCCAAACCATCGTTAAAAGATTAAACCTACTGAGTATATGGTTTAGCTTTTGTGTGTAGATATATTTTCATTAATTTTGTTAATTTTTTTTGGGTATGAAAATAACATGAAAAGAAAATATGACCATATTCTAACTCTACATGACTTGGAGGAAGAATAAATGCACCAATAAATAAATTGGTATTAAGATTTAACCTTAATCAAATCACACTTCTTCACATTGAACTTTAACAACAATGCATAAACACCAACCATAATGACAAATAATAAAGAAAATGTTCACTTTTTCTTTTTTTCTAATTGTTAGTTGGTCAGATTGAACAAAAAGTTTCTTGTAGGAAAAACCTAGACAAACACAAAAGAAACCAAACCAACAAAAAAACCATTACTCAAATTTGGTAGGAAAAATTTCAAATTATCAACAAGTGGTTGGTTAAAAACGAACATGTGAATCTCAAACCATCTAAATAAACCACGCATTTAGAGCGTTGGAAATTTATCCAGAATGAACATCTCCATAAAAAAAAGTTGATACTTTACTTTTTAATGGAGTATATGACAGTTAAAAATTGTGAAGCACCAATCCATGGATGGCATTGTATGAAAGTTTAGAGTATGAATGACAGATAGAAAAAGTTTGCTTGATGATTTACCTTCTGTAGTTCTGCATTATTTTCATGTAAAAGGTTTATCTTCGTACGAAGTTCTTCATTTTTTTTATGAATGAAGATTCCCTACATATCATAATGGCGTCAATGGTGAGCGATCTGAAAAATTCAAATTTGCAGAAACACCTATTAAAATAACAAAATTTAATGGTCGGAACCTCTTGTTGCAATACTTTGATCTCATCTTTAAGCATTTGATCCTGCAGGTGAAATAAATGATTGTGTATGAGTCATGTTGGAGTGCAAACAAAGTCCCACATTGAGTGAAATAAGGACTGGTCAAGGGTTTATATACACATAGATATCTCCAATGATAAGAGGTCTTTTGGAGTGGTACCAAAAGCAAATCCGTGAGGGCTTGGCCCAAAGCGGACAATAACTTGGATTTTCCTTTGACATTCAAATCAAAGTGTCATGGAAAAAGAAACGTAGTTTGCTTTTACTGAAAGAAAATGAATGGAAACCAAACATATACACCTCAAGGAGGAGCTTTGATTCTTTTGGACCTTGAACCATAATACCTTTTTTATTTGAACATTACTCAAACCAATTTGGAGTTTATTTTCCAGATCCTTTAGCTGATTCATATTCAAATCAGAAAGTTCTTCACCCATCAGTTTCCTGCATTTATAGAAAATGAAGTATGAATTGTTTGGCAATTCGAGAGACGAAACGTCAACATTGTGTGTGTGTGAGAAGTAAATTGCAATCATTCAAAGATAGTTTGTTATAGAGCTTTCAAGCATATGTTCAACTGTCACTCATTCAAAGGTTCTTCACAATACATATGTGCTCATATAGATCTCAATCCTTCTGCTTGATGAAACCATATGTAGCCATGCACACTCATATATAATCAAAGGGATTCAATTTTACAGAACAATAAAATGGAGTTTTTTTAACTAAAATATGAACTTTCAATAATATTTGAATTATGTTGAATTAGATTGATATACAAAGGATGATCACAAAGGTAAGCTAATTAATCCATACGAGGTTACAAAGTTGGAATCCTTGCTTGTGATTTATATGTCTGCGTGTTTTTGTGTTGCATGCGTTGAAGGGTAGAAATCCTTTAAGTTGATGATTAAGGCATTCATAAAATATTAAATAGATTTGTTTCTCTTAATACCTTGAAAATTACATAAAAGAACATATGAATTGATTATATTAAAGCTTCACATTTATAGAGAAAATAATAGATGTGTTGATACCTTAGCAAATGTTGGGATTGTAAATAAATAGGATTTTACTTGATTAAATGTTTTGCCTCCTTTAATTTGTTTATATTTTTTTTGAAATAGGTTTAACCTCCTAGATTTTTGATTTGGTTGATTTGTTCTTCGGAAGATGCTACTTGATTTTTGCTCGGATTTGATTGGGTCCCCACATGTTTGTATTTTTGTTTTCCTTTTATAGCATTTACTCAGGTGTCTGATGATTAATAACCTTAACGTAGTAGCTAATCTTCCATAGTAATGCCTACCATATGATTACATTAACAACATCTCTGATTATACTATATTATATTAACATAGTTACATAAATGATTTCACAGTTAAGAACATCATGATATACAATTAATTAATAGTTGTTAAACATTTTAGATTATTCCTATTGGTTTTCTACCATTCTAGATCATATTAGTTTATTATCATGTTCAAATAATCAATATCTAAACTATAAATCACGGATTTTTAATGAGAATAAAATGAATCTCTCTCAGAATATTCAAGAATTATAATACAAAAGTTAAATAGATAATTTAGACATTAATTTTTTGGAAGCTCAATCCTTAACGACTAATTTTATAAACTAATTTAGACGCTAATTTTTTAATAATTAATATTAAAGAGTATTTTCAAGTCTATTTTACAAACCATTTTAAATTTGTATTTATAATAGAGACTATTTTAGTTAATAATAGTTTTTTTACAAATTGTATCTAAACTAATTATTGTAATGGCTAATTACTTTTTGTTTCAAAAATTAGTTATTATTTAATGTTTTTTTAGTGCTAATGTAAAATTGATTAAAGATCTCGTCGGTTAGTAAAAAAGTGTGTTAAAGTTGTTTTTGAGTTTCAAGAACCTTTGGAATTTTTGTAACTGTGTGGTATTTCTATGAAAATGTTTGTATACAAGTTATTAAATGAAATTTCAAATTGAAAAATGTTATTTTCATGAGATACCTAAAATTTGATATTTACTCTAGCTTTACAAATTGAGTATGATGTCCTCAAATAAAGTGAAAGTTATTCTTTTTCAATTTATGGGTTGTCCATGTACCTAGTAGAAATTATTGAAAGGCTTGTAGTGGTATTATAGCTATAAAAGTTGGGATTATATGTTTTTCTATATAGTGGGTAGGTTTAATGAAAACAAAATCTATACTATGAATGGCTGTGTATTGAATAAGGGTTGTAGTACTCCTTATACCTTGTCTAATATATTTTCACGTCATTGGCTTACAAAAAGAGAATACAACGTTGTAAAATTTTGCTAGTTTATATTATCTGTTATATCATATAGTACTTAATTACTGATCAAAAAGTAAGAATATTACTTTATAGTTTCCATATTAATGACAATTATTCAATTGGTTTTAATATTTTACCTGCTGCTTTCTTGCAAACGTTCTAGTTGTTGCCTTAAGCATGCTGCTTCTCTCTGCCAAAACTAGCAAAGCAGAAATACATATATTAGAAGTTTATAACACCATTTTGTAAGAAAATAAACAATAATGCATATTAAAAAGGCAAGGTGTGTTAAATTAACAGCTATCAAAATATCCTTACCTATCGCAGTTTATATTGAATCAGCATTCAGGACTGAAACAAAGTGCCTGCACACTGTTTGGGTATGTTTATAGCACTGTGAGTGAGTTTAATGGAACGATCTAGAGAATGTTGGCAATAGGGTTTGGAAAGAAGGGTAAAATGGTTTTGAATTTTGCGGGAAGACTAAGAACAGAAAGACGAAAGGGTAGACCAACAGGTAAAATTGAAATACTAACATCGATCAAGCTATGTAACCAACTCAACACTAACAGTTAACTGGAGTAAGCCTAGCAGGTTTATTCATGATCAGGCGCTTCAAAGACAGTTCAAGAAAGGAAGATAAAAGATTCTTCCCTGAATGAATTACTAGAACAATCAACAGTTTGAATGAGTGTAAAGAATATTCATGGTGTGCTGATAACAAGTAGGATTCCGTGTTTGCAGTTTTTAAGGATGTTATGTTCAAAAGCCATATAAAGACAATGGTGGAGCTGTTCAGGTTAAGATGCTTTGATGGAGTTTTATAGAGCTTGAAGATATATACCAATGCAGGATGTATTGTTACCTTGACAGATGAAGCAGGATCCATTATCCAACCATTGTCCTCGTTGAGCTTGTTAAAGCGATCAATGATTGATTGCATGCTGTCATAAATGTACAAACCGATATTAATGGTATGGGAAGTCAACCTTAAATCCTATGTCATGCAATGAGGTTTCTGCTAACGAAATAATTTTACATACTGCATAATATTATTTTACACAAAAAAAGGAAAAGTAGAGTTGTTAAAAAAATGTATTTTAAACTAACACCATCAAAAACTCTAAAAAATAAAGGACTCTAGCAAAATCCCACAACAGCTCCATAGCAATCCTTAACGAATTTGTATACCAAAAACTTCTTCTCGTACAATGTAATAGTTTGATATTGCTTAAAAGTTGAAGTTAAACTAGTTTAAATATTTCTTCCTACTTCAACACACTGATACACCTTTTAAAACCAAAACTATGACAGAATTTCTAAAACGAACAATGCCTCAAATGATATCCCATATCGAATTTGTCTTTTATAGGCCTTTATGAATACTTACACCCCCAACTACATGATACCAAAAGGCCAAACCTTATGTGGTCAACCAGTCGTTTACCAGATCAGGAACCAATTATATATTAGCCTACCAACAAGTTTGCCACAACTCCAAAACATCATAGAATCCTCATCCTCTTTCTACTAAACCTTCTATTGCACCCCAGTTCTATGTTCATCTCATCCTCCTAACCATATAAATGGTTAATTTCGAAAATGGCCACCCAGAGAAGCCTTATATCGAGGGCATGACTCTTCAAAACTACAATTTCAGCATCTGTGTCGGACTCATGTTAAAATGATATCAAGCTTCCAAAATTTCTGGAGGCAACTTCATGCATAAGAAAGATGATGGTCCCTACCCCTTCCCATGTGAAAGCTAGTCTACCTGCAGAGTTCATATACCCTCAAACTTCCATGTGTGCCTCACAAAATCTAAGAGATAACAGGATCAACCTAACTATTGATTTTAGGTAGGCTTGCAGGCATTGTACCTTTAACTCTGAGAGGAGATGCTAAATTAGAGTATCGAGAGATCTTTTATTCGTTGATGCTACTGGTACGTGTTATTGTTTTATTTCTTTAATATGGTATTAAGAGTTTTATTAATTTTTAAGGGTGCACGAGAGAGGGAAAAAATAAGTATTTTAAAGGGGGAGAAAACGTAAAATAGAGTGACAAAAAACCAGTAAGAAAGCACATATATGAAAACCTACGAAGTCATTCAACTACTGAAAATTGGATTTTCGAATAGTAGTTCTATAACTGAGTATCCTATATTTGCAAAGTAGTTCTATACCTCCATATACTATATTTGCAAGTGAAAACTATTATTTTTCTGTTGCAAAAGTGAATAGGAATTCAGTTTATGGCATATAGTGATGAAAAGGAATCCAATTCTATCAACCCATATGTAGCTTAAACGAGAAGTCTTAAGGAAGAAGTGGAACACAAATCTATAAAAATTATAAGGTGAATTTGTCAAACTTTTTAAGGTAATTTATACAAATCAAATTTGTTAGCATAAAGACGAAGCCTAGAAGTTTTGATGATGTCTCAAAATCAAGTCTCAAGCGTTCATGTTGTAAGAAGATCTTTATGAAGATTTGTTTTATGTTAAAGTTTTTGTAATTTAGTAGATTTATGTATTGGTTGTTGTGTATTCTTGATTCCATGTATTATGTGTTCTTAGTTTTCTTTAAAATTCGTTTTGGAATCAAAAAATCTCATTTTGACTCATAATAACCGATTACCAACTAATGATTATCGATTATCACGAGCAATTATGAGAATTTTTAAACAAGTTTTTGACCAATGTGCATTCATTAAATGCATAATCGATTACCTCATTTAGATAATCGATTATCACATGTTAAATAACTGACAACATATTTTTGAAAGTATCCTTGAGTGAGATTTTTATAAATTGGATTGCGACTCTCATTCTAAATACGAAATATGTGATTTTCAAGAATCTTATATGTTTTGTTGTGTGATGTGATAAGTGTGTTCTAGGGTTTGTGTAATCATTGTGCTTGTGGCTTTGAACTTGGTGTTGGCATAGAGCGGAACTTTCATTGGAGTTGTGATTTAGTGTTATTGTTGTTGCAGAGTCAAAGTCTGTCATCCTTTGTAAAGATTCAAACGAAGTGATCATCCTTCTTGAACCATTTGAAGGAGGTGTTCATTCCTTGCAGGTTTAAGGGGAAGCGAGTTTTATCTCTTGGGGGTAACAAGAAAGGTGTTCTAACCTTAAACTTGTTTTTATTTTCTTTGTGATTGTAAGAGTTTGTTGGTTTGTGTTAATTCTCATTTGATATTAACAACTAGATGTAGGATCTTTGTAAGCTGAACTAGTATAAAAATTACATGTGCAATTTTCTTTCTTCCTTACTCTCTTATTTGTTTTAAATATTGTTAAGAAATTTTATTTACAAGAGAAAATATTTAAAGGCACGATTTGCGGTAAGAAACCAATTCACTCTTCTTTTGGTTGTTGTTCACGCTAACCATTCTACTGCATCGCTCTAACAAAATATTGACCAATTTATTAAAAAAAAATTGGTGTGCCTTATAGAAGAGTAAACAAAATTCTATAAGAAAATAAGGACTTTGGTCATAATATTAATTATTGAGTTTGTGGTTGTTTGTCAGAAATGGATATACTTTTCTAGATACTTCTCTAACATATTATTTTTTGTTTTGGTTGTATGGTTAGTGGTTAAGTGAAAATGAGTGGTATTATTTATTTTGTGTAGATTTACATTTCTCTTGTTAATTAGAGAGAATCCTTTTGTAACACAAAAACCATTACACTCAAAATATTGATATAAATTATTTGTCTCCCTTTTATCATCGTGTAATTTCACAACAAAATCTCTCTTTTCTGTTTTTTCTCTAGTTTTACAACTTTTAGAGTTTTTGCCTATTTCTTAACATATTATTAAGAGCTCCATGATTTTTAAGATATATGAGGAAGTGAAAATCAGTTTGAAAGTCATACACAAACTAGAAAAATATATATATTCAAAAGAAAGGATAACATCAAGAAACAGTTCTTTACCTCAACCTCATATTTTTGAAGGAGAAAATTATGATTTGAGGATTGTACAAATGATATCTTATTTGAAAGATCAAACTCTATGGGAAGTGGTGAAAAATGGAAGTAATACAACCCATTTACTAGACAACCCAACAATGGCTCAGATAAAATTCTATGGTAAAGAAGTGACAAAGGAAGACAAAGTACTTGCCATTATACATGTAGTCATACACGATTATTTTTTTATTAATATTGAATCTTGAGACAACAAAAGAGGCTTGGGGGCAAGCTCAAGGAAGAGTTCCAAGGCAGTAAAATAAGGAGGATGAAGGTGTTAAATATGAGAAGAGAATGTGAAGCAATTATACATGTAGATGGATCAAATGCAAACGAAACTACTAATCGTTTGCAAAATTAATAGATGTATTTATTATTATTAAATTTTAGTTATGTGTAATTGTTTAGTATTTGTGTAGTTTTTTTGAATTTTCTCTAGTTATTTGATACTCCAATTTGAGATTTATAAAACTATAATTTTTTTTTAGTATTTGACATCCTGAATAAAAGAGAATATGTCTTTCTAATATTAAATATTTTGATAATACCATGATTTCTTTGATGTGATTTTTATTTTTTTATAAAAATGATATAATTAATATTTGAAACAATAAAAAATGGCTATAGATATACTCGTTGTCCGATATAATTAATATTGGTATACTCGTTGTCCGATAGATATGAGAATGGGATTAAAATGATATATTTGATGGGTTTGGGGATGAGGATTGTATATTGAAACCCGCACCCGTCTTGCCCATTGTCATTTCTACCTCTACAAACTTTTTTAAAATGATGCCTACCAAAGCCTTGAAAGGAAAATAATCCTTTTAAAGATGGGATATCTCAAAATATTTGATTGTGTATGTTATACACTTTTTCCGAATGTAAAGAGACACAAGATGGATTACAAATAAGGAGTTAGTACATTTTTAGGGTATTGTAATAACTTCGAAAGTTACATGATATACAATCCTTTGACGAAAAAGATACTTATTGAAAAGGATACTTATTTTGTAGAAATGTGAAGTTTGATGAGTTTTCTACATATAATTGGGAGAAATGAAAAGTAGAAGCTTTAAACAAGAAACAGTTGAGTAAACAATCTTTAGGAACATTAGAATTGAAGAAGATTTAGATGATAAGCATTAAAAATCTTACCAACATTTATCAAAGGTCCAACATTGTTACACTAGAACCTAAAGAATATGATGAAGATGGTGAAATAGATGGGTTGAATCTCACCAAAAATGAGTGCTCTCATATTCCAACTTTTCTTGAACCTTTTGTTGGAATTTTGTGACTCAAACAACATGTGATTGAAGGAGTCAAATCAGTTAAATAAAAATATATTTCTATCCTATTTTTTAGGAGGATTTTATGCATTATTTAATTAATTAGTTTAGTAGATATTTCTCAAGGTCGGTTACAAATCCTGTATTATAAATATTTACTACATATGCTCAATAAAATATATGGGTTTCCCTTTCATTCTTTTGCCTCTTATACTTTAAAACCCAATAATTGGTATCAAAGCATAAAGGATCTTACGAGATCTGTGATATAACCCACAAACACCTACAACCACAAAATTGCCACCACACATAAGATGAAATCTCAAACATCCTTTACTACTATTTGTGTGTTTGTATTTGATGAACTAAACTATCAAATGTGCGATGTCAAAATGGAAGCATATCTAGATGCTAATGATGTGTGGGAAGCGGTAGAAGAGGACTACAAAGTGTCTCCCTTGCCAGATAATCCTACGGTTACTCAAATGAAAAATCACAAAGAAAGGAGGCTTCGAAAGTCCAAAGCCAAATCAATTTTTTTCATAGCCATATCTCCAATAATTTTCAACAAAATAATGACGTTGAAAACGACATATAAAATTTGGAAGTTTTTGAAGGAAGAGTATGAAGGAAGTGAGAGAATCAAAGGAATGTAAGCTTTGAATCTGGTTCGAGAACTTGAGATGGAGAGGATGAAAGATTCAGAGACAATCAAAGATTAAGCGGACAAGCTTCTCAGTATTGCAAACAAAATACGTCTTCTTGGCACTAAGATTCCTGATTCTAGAATTGTTCAAAAAATACTTGTAACAATTCCAGAAAGATATGAAGCCACATTGATTTCCTCGGAGAACTCAAAAGATCTTTCTACTATTACCTTGACAGAACTTTTGACCGCACTTTGGGCTCCAGAACAAAGAAGACTCATGAGAGAAGAAGGTCATATTGAAGGGGCTTTGACAACTAAATTGCTGGAAAAAAAAGGGCAAGTCAGGGTGTTTCACCTACAAAAATGATAGCAAATCCTCTCATGTTTTTCCATCATGTCCTTTTTGTAAGAAAAATAATCATCCACAGAAGAAGTGTTGGTGGAGGCCAGATGTGAAATGCCATAAATGTGGACAATTAGGGCATGTGGAGAAAATCTGCAAGTCATCAAAAACACAAGAGAATGCATAAGCTGTTGTTGAAGATGGTGAGGAAGAAGAACTTTTTGTTGTTTCTTGCTTTGCTACTGCAAGATCAATAGAAAGTTGGCTAATTGATAGTGGTTGCACGAACCACATGACTTACGATCAAGAATTATTCAAAGATCTTGATGCAATCTACAACACAAAAGTCAAAATTAGAAACGGAACTAAAATAGCAGTGAAGGGCAAAGGAACCATTGCGATCAAATGTTGTACAGGTTTGAAATTAATTACTGATGTTCTATATTTTCTTGAAATTGACCAAAACTTACTGAGCGTTGGCCAACTTCTAGAGAAAGGCTATAAAGTTCTATTTGAAGATAAAACCTACATGATTAAAGATTCAGATAATAAAGAATTATTCAGAGTTCAAATGAAAAGCAAGAGCTTTGCCTTGAATTTGATTGATGAAGAGCAGCTTGTTGTGCACAAGGTTGAAGACAATATGCAGGTACAAGTGATGCCTGAATTGGAAGAGAAATCACCCATATGCGCAACTTTGCAATATGGAAAACAAACGAGGTTGCCTTTTCCAAAAGAGAAATCTTGGAAAGCAACAAACAAACTGCAGTTAGTACATACAGATGTTAGAGGACCTTAAAAAACTCCATATTTGAATTGCAAGAAAGTAGAGCTAGTGGGTGTTAAAGTTGGTGAAAGTAAAAATGAACCAGAAAAATTAGAGGAAGAAGAGCAGCCTAACACAACTCTTCCCGAAGTAGAAGCTGAAAATGCGAAAAAGCCAAGAGAACAACTACAAGTAGATGAGGAAGTTGCGGAAGATTATAAGGACGTGAAGATTAAACAAAAAATTGTGATCGAGACTTCCAAAAGTGAAGGAACTTTAGATGAACGATCAAGGATGAAAAAACTTAGTGTATGCTGACTTTGAGTCAAGGAGGAGATAGTTAGAATTTTGTGACTCAAACAACATGTGGTTGAAGGATTTGTTAAATAAAAATATAATCCTATCCTATTTTTTAAGACGATTTTATGCATTATTTAATTAATTAGTTTAGTAGATATTTCTGAAGGTCAGTTACAAATCCTGTATTATAAATATTTACTGCTTATGCTCAATAAAATATATCAGTTCCCCTTTCATTCTTTTGCCTCTTATATATATTTTAACTTTTCTTCAACCTTCAATACAGTTCTTTTCCCCCAATGAGCATGGAGAGCCAAAATCGTGGTATTTAAAAACCAATTTATAAACGAATTCTAACTTTCTATTCATAATAATGATTCTTATAGTAATCAATAACTTTTAGTTTTGTAAATTAGTATCTAAATGGATCATAATGGTGATTAATTATTATTTTTTACTAAAATGGATTACCATATAAAGATTTTCTTGTAATAATGGTACTTTATTGTAGTATCCAATATTATTTTGCAACTCAATATATGGGTTAAAACATCCCAATACTTTATTTCTTTTTTCACAAATAAAAAACACAGTTTGGAAGATTAAAAAACTTAATTACTTCCAACGGTGATCATTTGATTAGGAGGAAGGGCAGCAATGAAAAGAGAAAAATATAATAAAGAAGGAGAAGAATTAGGCTGAGTTTAAATTATAACTTAAAGGATATTTTAGTCTTTTGCTGTTATTATGGGATGTACATAGTAATTATGTAAATGCAAAAGGCAAAACCCTTGGGGAAAGAGAAAGAAAAAGGAAAAATATTATGGAGGAGACTGGAAAAATAAGTTTTTATCTTTTCTCCATAGTAAGAAAACAACCATACCAAAAAAAAGTTTTGTTCGTTCAAGCCAACCTTTAGATGTAAGGTTTGCAATCAATTTTGTAGTTTTGTTAATATCTGTACCAATACAAAATTTTGTAAATATCAAATGAACCTCTAACACATGTTATTGAGAGAAGTTAGACATCTTTAGCCAAAAGCAAATTTGAGGAGAGGAGGAGAACAACTCTCTGTAGTTTTGAGATTTATAATGAATTATTTCTTCATGGCTTCAATCATATCAATCGTTTTAGCAATTTGGGGATGTAAATCTTTTAATTGGGAAATCTTTATAACTATCATATTCTTTTTTATAAAAAACAATATCAAAGTGAAATTACTATAAGAAAATAAACATTTAGTGTTAGTTAAAAATCAACACTCAATATTAAAAGCCGGTACTAATTAGTAAATAGTGTTAGATTTGCTATATCAATTTCAAATCATAAATGCTAATTGTTTAGCATTAATTTTTAAAGACTGATTGTAAAATCGATTAGTAACTTAGCACCGGTTGCATTTTTATTTTAAAATTTATTTAATTTAACATTAGCTTAGTTGGCACTAAATAAAGTCTATTTTTAATATTAATTTAATTTATATTTGTTTGACGAATTCTAATGATAGTAATTTTAAAAAAAAAATATTGTGCAGCATCATTGTTTTCAACAAAATAAAATAGAAATAAAAAAATAGAAAAAAAAAATTGTAGTGAATCAAGGAGATTAGTGTAAATAAAAAAGATGAGTGTGAATATAGATGAATGTGAATGAAAGATAAGGATGTAGATTAAGAATATGTATATGGATGAAGGAGAGATGGATATGGATGGAGAAAATGAACGTGGGTAAAGAAGATAAATATGAATGAAAGAGACAAGTATAAATCAGGAAGATAAATGTGAATGAAGAAAATGAGTGTAAACATATTTTATATAGAAAACGAGAGAGAATAATTGTAAGTAGGAAGATTGTGGATTTTAAATTTGTACTATTAGATTAAGAATAATTTACAATTCTTATTCGTTGTTATAAAGACATAAACTAATGTCAACTTAGTCTATTGTTACTCAAAAATAAATATTAAAGATATATTATATTAGAGTCAACTTAATCAACAATAACTTAAATAATAATAAAAATTAAATAAGTGTTAGTTTAGTCAACACAAGCTTAAAAAAATATAAAGATACTAAAACTAAAAAGGGTTAAATATTTTTTTTAGTGTCTTAATTATTAAGCGATTTTGTTTTTTGTTCCTATTTCAAACTTTGTATGATTTGATCCCTCTCCTTAAGAAAACCATAATTTTTGGTCTTCCAAAATAAACGACGTTAAAAATCAGGTGAGGTGGCTAACGGTGGTGTGCCACGTAATATTTTCATGCTTCTCTTCCTCTGGACCTCTTTGGTACTCAGCCGCTCAACACTCAAAATGCTTAAACACTCATCCAGAGCGTCCCTTTGAACATCTGCTTCTCTCCCTCCCTCACCGACACTGTCTCTTTCCTTACATCTTCGTCACGGTCCACCGCCGCAACCTCCGTCTCCATCCCCAACCGCCGTCTTCCACATCAAAATCACTCTTTGCGGTCCTTCCTTAAATAATAGGAACCTCAATAGCAGATAAAAGTATAGTTTTTAGTTTTGATAAAATTTCTAGCCATCTAGAACAATAATACTTTTTAGTCAGATTGGGTCAGTTATTATCTTATAGAGGCAGAAATTTTGAGAAGGGGAGAGAGCACTGGGATGAAGCTACATCAATGGGCATCATTCTTCAGTGTTCTGAAGATGTTTTGGATCCTTCAATCACGGAAGTTTACAAACCTAAGAAGAGGAAGAGTTAAATAAGTTTACTTCAAATTAATTTGACAGTTTGCAGCGAGGCACACGATTTCCACCTGCGTGGAGCGGAGTAGGGTTGGGAGCAATGTCAAAGTGGCCAAATATGAGCTTGTCTACAAGATTGACGAGATAGTTGGTGGTGCTGATGATTCAGCTATTTCAGATATCAAAAGATTTGTTGATTCTGTGGTTGTCAAAAAGGCATCTGTATATCTTGTTAGTGAATTATTCCTGATTGCCTCTACAAAGATTGTATCAAAGTTCAAATCTTCCAATCTCTCTGTTTACGTGGAAACATTCAACAATCGGGGTCTCAAATTGTTTTCATAGCAAATTCAGGACTACAATGAAGTATTCCCATCTGATTACTGATATTATTGTTCCTCATCCTAACACAAGGAACAAATGCTTAAATTTAGGCGATAAGACACCTCTTTACATGGAACTGGTTGCAGTAGGTGGCCTTTTGCAAGGCATGGATAAATCTCTCTTGCCACCAGCTATGACTCCAGCCCCTCTCCTGACTGAAGATGAAGTGACAAAACCCCTTTGCCTCCACTTTCTAAAATTTCCCCATCAAGCCCTATTTCTAGACCAGGAGCACCACCACTGTGAAATGCACAGGCTAAGGTCACTATCTGCATCTTTTTATCCACTCTGACATTGCTTGTAGCTTCTCTTATGCTTTAGGTGATGCTGCATGCTTCCTGATTCCCCATGAAAAAAAAAACAAAACAAAAAATAAAATTTGAAAGAATGAAGCTTTTGTTTTCAAACGTCAGTGAGGTTTGCGAGATTTACGAGATCTGCGAGATGAGAACCAGAAAAAAACTATACTTATGAAATTCCGACGAAGAACCATGGAGAGCGATCTTCGACGTGGAAGACAATGGTCGAGAATGGGGACGGAGGTTGCGACGGTGGACGGAGACGAAGATGCAAGGAAAGAGACGGAGGGAGGGAAAGAAGCAGAGGTTCAGAGGGACGCTTTGGATGAGTGTTTAATCATTCTGGATGTTGAGCGGCTGAGTAAGCATGAAAATATTACGTGACACACCACCGTTAGCCACCTCACCAGATTTTTAATACCGTTTATTTTAGAGAACCAAAAACTATGGTTTCCTTAAGGAGAGGGATCAAATCGTACAAAGTTTGAAATAGGGACGAAAAATAAAATCGTTTGATAGTTAAGAGACTAAAAACATATTTAACCCAACTAAAAAAAATTAGTATAATTTAGATTGATACAAACCTTATTTCTTATTATTTAATTAGCTATTGCAATTAGTAAACGAAAAATATAAAGACACATTGACAATTTTAAATTTTTTGTGAATTTATAAGCCTCAATCGTTGGTTTAATCAAAATCTATTCGTCTATATGTTTCAGTTGATCAACAACTAAGACTTATAAGTTTGTAAAATCTTCAAAAATGTTATTAATTTTTTAATTATTTTAACTTAACATAGAAACATATGATCTAATTTATGGAGAATCGATGCTATAAAACACCTATATGCTTCGGTTAGTATAAAGTTAAAACCTAAATGTTGAAGAAAAATTATAAGATTTTCAGCAAGTGTTAAGGTTTAGTCTTCAGGTTATAATAAAATTGAATCCTATTGTAAGTGTTATGCTTCGGTTTTACTAATAACTAAAGTCTAAAACCTATTTAGGGCTCACTTTTGAAACGTTCTCCTTGGCCAATTTCATTTTTGCAACATGAAAGTCATTGCAGTTTCGCGAACGCCACAGCCTTTGCCTCCATTACAACAAGTATGTTCTCCTTCGTGTCTTCTCAAATGTGATGCCACTAAAGCACACTCCATTTCTGCCATTTAAGCACCTTCGTTCTTGGCGCCACTTAATATCAAATTGGTGACTTATTTTTTTGTTTTTTTTTCTTTTGCATTTTTGATCGAGTTTTTTTGCTTGCATTTTTGTTAAGAGGTTCTTTATTGGTAATGTTTCAGTTTTTTTGCCACCATTGTTGTCCCTTACACTGTTGTATAAGTGTAGTTTGTTGACTTGTAATTATAATATATCATTTTAAGGAATAAAAATGAAGTTATTTTCAATACAGGCATCATAGGTAGCTACTTGTGGTTTCCCTAAAGGACAACATTATTGTGTGATTTTTCTTCTTACAGAAGTCTCTCCTCAGCCATCTCAAACAAGTAATAGATTGGTAAGAATCTCAATGTTATGAACTTTCTTTGTTATATAAGTGATTTTATAACATTTCCTTTTTCATAATTTAATTACTAGACATAACATGATAAGGAAATCAATTACTAAGACAAAAGAGCTTACATGGTTATGCTACAAGTTTGGTATTTTGGTCTATATATTTATAATTGTTTTATTCTTTTTGTTCCTCGATTATTTATGATTGTACTGATATATTATAGTGTAATAAACAAACCGGTTCATTAGTGCAATGACTATATAATGCAATGGATAACAATTTTTATTCGTACTTATATTACAACTAGTTGGGAAACAATAATAATTGCATTTAATCAAATACTTTTCAACTTTGTCTTTTTATATACTAATTGAAACTATTGTCTTTTGTACAAAAGATCAAAGGTTTTGTACCAATTCCCTGAAAGTTCATATAATAGGATAGCTTATGCAAAATATATAATACGAATATACAATAATATTTAGCACATTTACTTGTTGTAAGGATATCATATTGTTGTACAATAATATACTAGTTGATTTTGGGTATGATAAATATAATGCATTATTTTTGTGTTGGTTCTGTGATATTTCGTACATGTTTAATTTCGTACATGTTTAATATGTAAGAAAAAACAAAAATAAACAAATTATTTAAAAAAAATAACTATTTTAAGCTTCAGTCATAACCAGAAGAATAAAAGATGTATTAGGCTTCGGTTTAAGTTATAACGGAAATCTAATACACTTTCTAATTTAAAATGTTATTTAATTTTAGAGGTATTAAACTTCACTTCTGAAAACAATTCAAACCTAATGCTTTAAAACTAAAAAAAAAAATTTAAATCAAAAAGATTTTAAGCTTTAGTTACTACGAGAATTGAAATCAAATACACATTTTTTTATTTTTTATTATTTATTTATGGTTTCATGATTCAGTTATAAGGAACCAAAACATAATATCGACCTTTATGATTTGATTTATATTAAAAAAAAAAGTCACCATTTTTAATCTCATCTGAATATGCTTTAGTTCTATAACCAAAACACTAATGTTTAAAATAACTAGTGTAAAAATCCTTTCCTACACTAAAATACATATTTTTATTTATAAAAAAAGTTAAGAATAATTAAAGCCCTCTTAGAGTTGGCTAAACCAACTCTATCAACAACTAAATTATTCAAAATTAATTCTACTTTTCTAACCTTTCTTAAGAAAAAAGAAACTAATCTTTTAGATTGTGTTAAAAATGGTTAAATAGACTAACAATTTAGCTATTGTTATTAATATTGGAAAGATAAATTATTCTTTTCTTATAGTGAATACGATGTTCTTAATGTTTATATCTATTATGGTTATGAAACACCAAAAGCTAAGGTCCTTCTAGATGAAAAAATGAACAAGTTTATTGCATGCATTCTTAGTTTAGGTGATATAAATTTTGTTTAGAAAAAGAAGTTAATGTTTATAATGTTGAATGGATCCCCAAAGGTGTAAAAATTGAAGAAAAGTCTTGATTATAAGTATCAGTTTTCACAAGTCTATCCCTACATTAACAAACTTTATAGAGTGCTGACTCTCCGTAGATGTTTTTATGTGTAATGTTTTTTTATGTGTAATGCTTTTTCGGTTAACAGGCTGTCTATAGGTTTGAGTTGAAAATGACACATAAATTGGTAATCATATTTAGGCTTATTTGAAGGGATTATTAACAAAGAAACATTTTGTTTATGTACATATTTCTTTGTGCACAAGTTGCTCTAGACAAGGTCTAATTCTTCTTATTGGTGCCAATCCAATGAATTTGAAGCAATGTTTGGTGTTCTGGTGGAAAGCTTCACTGGGGTGAAATTGTGTTCATCCTTAAATATTAATTTCATCTATTTTGGTCAAAGAAAAATATATAATATAAAAAAGACACTAAGGATATCCCAACCCTTAGGGATGTAATTAACTTGAAGATCTATTATATACTTAAAAACAACATAATATTTATTTTTCTCAAATTTGATGGAAGAAAAGTTTATCCTAAATATATATCCACCACTCATCAGTTATAAAAATATGTTCTATAAATTTATTTTGTCTAATACATCTAAAGATCTAAAATATATGAATTTAGTATGATAATTATATTCCTTTTATAATATATGAATTCGTCATATAATTTTTCAAATAATATCTTGAAAATCCTCATTCAAACCAAGAGGATTATGGAGAGAAGATATGTAGAAGAGAATAAAAACAATCTTCAAGTTAATTTAGGAAGTTATTCAATTTCAACATATTGGAAGAATAGACATGGAAAATACTTATGGGAATGCGGTTCTATGGTTTAGAGTACACTTCAAGAAATGTGATCCCTAACTGTCTAAGAATGATAATAAGTTTTAGGAATTATAAACTTCTAAACTATATAGATATTAAAAATTAACAAAAGAAGGAAAATAACGAAAATATACAATTGTTTTTTGTTTCAAAGTATTAAGATAATTCATTTATTACTATTATTGATGATATAAGCTACCTACATAAAATCTCTAAAAAAAGTTTACCATATGCAATTGACTTCAATTGTGATTTTATGGAAGATGTAACTGACTAACACTTAGGTTGTTGGGTGAGAGAGTCACATGCTTTAAATAATACTTTATATCTAGACTCATACATAATATACTTTATATATCCATATTAACCTCAAAAAGAGTTAAAAATGGATGCCATTTAGCATGAATTTATCTATTTTTTAAGATTTAAAAAGACTAATAACTCATGGGAAAGACCATCATATATTCAATTAAATATATTGGAATCATAATGTACTTGATTATAAAACCAAAGTGAAACGAAATGATATTAAGCTCAACTTGAGTAAAAGGAAACGCCATTTAGCTATTTTCTAAAGTTTATTTTCATGGGACTGACACTAACAATTGCCATCAACTAAACCATACAAGTTTCCATCACATTTAAATTAATTTCCTAAATAAACTCATGAACCTTATTAGCATTGTAGGATCATCAATCTATAACATTATTTATTTTCTAATAATGAAGGAAATAATTTTTTTAATAAGAAGACTGGTACATATATTCTAAATGATATAAACATCAATCTGGATTATGTATTTTACTACTGCAACTTGAAGAAAACCAAAAGCAAGATCAAGATAGGGCTGACCCAGATACAGAAAATGAAGGTTAAGTAATGATTGAGACAATCAACAATTATACTGTGGACTGTTTAAGAGACCTGACAGAAGTACAGGTTTTAATATTTCTCAGGATGAATTTTTCACCATGATCACTAACTGCATATATAAAATCTAGTTTCCAATGACTAGTTTTCCTCACTGCTTCACATAGCTCTGATGTTCAGATCAGAAGTGTCAAAGACAGGTAGAACTAGTTACCCAACTTTGTCTCATGTTAGATCAAAATTTTATCATAATATTGCTCTTAAAAAGTTAGAAACAAAAGACAACTTAAAAAATATCATTTCCTATTATGTAAATGATGAAGATCAATTTTCTTTGACTAAACTGTCAAAATTGAGTTTCTATCATGTATATTTACTTCAGATCTCACTGTTTTTAGTATTTCTTGATATACGGTTACATTAAAAATACATTGGTAAGTGTATGTATAATTTACTGGTATAAAAATATACTGAATGCTGAGAAAATGTTTCAAAACAAACACAGACTAGAATTCATATATTGTCGGAGAGATGAGATATATTGAGAATGCAAAAGATAACGATAAGCTTCCCAATTATTTAACTTCTTGTTCTTTTCTTGATTTTTGTCTGTGGGGTAAGGAGTAAGCACGAAAACAACTATCTCTATCTGAAAAATATAATTTGTTTTAGTATGAAGAGAAAACACTAGGTTATTCACTAGAGTTCATGTAAGGATGAAGATCGTAGCAAACCTGCTGGTTTCAAATGCAGACGCATGAACTGCAGCACAAAGTAGCTCATTTATCAAGAAGAACATGGTTCTTTCTTGAAGATTTCACTGTTAAAAATATGACGAGAACTCACTAGGTTTGATGTGTTAATATTGATATATAAAACTATATGCACAGCTTTTCATCAAAGAAAAAAGGTTTTCTTTTCTGCAAACCATTGTTCAAGTTCCGATAACAGATTCCCAGATATCATATTATCAGAAGAATGAAATTGAAACCACACAAACCAATTCAACTGAACATGTTGAATAAGTTCTTCCCTTGCCCCTCTTCCCCAACAGAAAAAAGAAAAAGAAAAAGAAAAAGGGGTAAATAAAAAGAATATAAAGCATTGAATCAGAAATATAGATGGTAAAGAAAGCGAAAGAGAAAAGAATTTGGGTTTAATTACCTGGTGTTTGAATACTCATAAAGTTTGCCCGTGCAGGAAAACACAATGACTCCAACTTCTGCATCACAGAGAATAGATAGCTCTCTAGTTTTCTTCATCAACCCATTTCTTCTCTTACAGAAAGTTACTTGCCGGTTCGTCGAATTTTCGATTCTTTGAATGGGAATCTTTCCTCTCCCCATCTATTAGGGTTCCTAGCTCCACCAAAATTTCTTATCTGCAAGTTAACGATATCTGAGATATCCAACTTTGATGCCCAAAGTCGTCTTTCACTGAAACAAATTTCAGTAAAACTAATCAAGACAGATAAGGAAAACTTGCATAAATATATAAACGGCAATGATAAATATAGCAAGCTCAGAAATAACAAAAGTAGAAACTTACTAGGAAATTATTCTTGTGAAAATAACGGTTAAGGAAGAGTTGAAGAAGAAGATGAAGATGAAAAAGAGGAAAAAATATATATTAAAAATGCTTTTTCTATATATTTTTTTTCTTTATTAAGCAAAGACGGTGTTTTACTGCAAGCAGTCCTATCAACACTAGGATTTATCCTATTAGATGTTGAATTTTGCGTTTGATTTTGAAAGAGTAAATATAAAAACTAAAATATTTTATATATATAGCATGGTAAATCATTATTACACTGTTAGCTAATTAAAAATTACTATCACGCCTCCATGTTAAACTTTAAAATGATAAATAGGTGCATAAGCATAGAGATTTTTAAAACAATAAAAAATTATATAAAACTGTTAATCGTTACTTTTTTAAGCTACGTCAAATACTTAAAGAAATTAATGAATTAAGTATTCTTAAAGTGTATTTTTATATTTTGAGTAAACAAAAAAAAAGTTTTATGTTTCTGTTAACAAAAAGAAAAGGTTTTATGTTTCTGGGCCGAAAAAAACAGAGTATCCTAGTTAATTTTGATAAAAATTTCAAATGAAAGAGATTTATAAAAATATTTTAATTTATCGTAGTAATTTAACCACTTTTATAATTTTTCAAATATATTCTGATAATCTACTTGGAAATTTCATCAAAGCAATTATTATCTCGTTTAGATGTATATTAAAAAAAATCATCAATTTTTAATTTATTTAATAAATTTCTTTTTTGGAAATTATACAAAAATATTATTTAACTTATTTATTATGAACTAAATTATGAATATTTTCCCTTTTATATAACCATATTAAAAGAACGAAATTAACTAAGATTCATTTATTGTTAATCATTTTTACACCATCACGATACATACTAACATACAAAGTATTTTTTAAAATAATTATTTTAAAAATTGTATTTGTAATGATTTGTGATTCACTTATGATCTAAGCATATTTATATTAATATTTAAAAATACAAAAAAAAAACTCTAAATAAATATTTAATTTAATTAATTAATTAATTAATTATATATATATATATATAATAAAACAGTAAATTTTACCATTTTAAAACTAAGTTTATATTCTTCCTAAGTGCATTCTAAATTATTTTTATCTTTCATCAAATTCTCCGCATTTTTCACCGACCAAAACATAATAAAAATATTTTATTAAAAGAAAGAAAGTGAAAGAATACAAACTGAGAAATAATATAATGAAGTCTACCAATTTCAGAATAGATTCTTCTCTAAATATCTTAAATAGAAAATATCAACTTATTTTTGTTTATTAAAATTTATTTTCATTTACCAAACCAAATAAGAAAAAAATATTTTTATTTTTTTTAATTTTTAAATAATTTAATAATTAGTAATAAAACTAAGAAGTAATATTCGTACGCACATTAAATATATGTATGTGTGCAGTAATTTATGCCGTGAATATGCTACATCGGTATCCGTACGGATGATATGAATGTACGATGGTGGATATTCCCAAACCGTGGGCGGTTACTTTTAGTTATTCTGGTTTTCGGTTTTTGGTTTTGGCGTGGGAAGGAATTGGGAATGCTGTTCCTATTAATTTTTGGGTTATACCAAAAAATGCTACAATTGTTTTTCATAATTCCGCGTTTCCATTTTTCTCATTATATTGATTTTTGGGTGTACCAGAATCTGGTATAATTGTTTTGCATAATTCTATGTTTCCAATTTTTCATTATTCACCAACTCTTAATGAACTTGATTTGGGTAGTACTAGCAAAAATAATGATTATGATGATCTTCATTTTTACTTAGGTTTTACCATGATTATATGAATATGTTTGATAAAATAATTAATTGTGAAGGTAATTAAAAGATGAAAAGCAGTGAGAATTGAAAAATTATCTCAAAGTCCAAAAAACTAATTGGACCTAGAAATGATGATAAAAAGAGTTTTTACATTTATTAATTTACTAATAATTTTTTTTATAAAAATAATTTTGTTATTATTGACAAACTTTAGAATTTAAATTATCAATAAATATTTTTTCGGTGACTAATATGTTGACTAAATTTATCGATAAGATGAGTCAATAAATTAGAATTTATATTATAATAAATATTTTTATTAGTAAATTAATTAGTTAAATGAATGATAAAAATTTTGTTAAGTTTAGAAAATTTTTATATATTAAGAAGAGATGGATAAGAAGAAGACAACGAGAAGGAGAAAGAGAAATATAACTAAGAGAAAGAGGAAGAGGAGGTGTGATAACAATGGTGTTGATGATGGTGTAGCGACAGCTAGTCGATGGTGAAAATCAGAGTCAGAAGAAAAGAAAAAGAAAAGGAAAAAGAGGAGAAAAAGGAGGAAAGAGGGGAGAAGAGATGAGAGAAAATGAAGAAGAATACCAAATCATATCATTTATTGACATATTTTATTAATGGTTAAAATCCGTTCATAATTACTAACATATATTTACTAATAGATATTTATCGATGGATTTAAAGTCATTGATAAATTACTAACGTATTTCATAATTTGTTTATAAAATTTATCGATGATCATTTTACTGGCGAATTTTAGAAAAATAGATTTAAAGATATATGATGAGGAGTTAATTATATGTTGTGTTATAATAAAGTTATAATATTATATGTTTTGAATTATTTGTGATAATGAGCTTACTTTTAGATGGCAATCTCTTTAGCTAGGTCGGGTCAAAGCTAGAAGAGAAAATTATGGTAAAGAGTGAGTGTTTGCGGAAGTCTAGGCTCATCTTCCATAGATAACTGCAACTCTTCTTCAATGTGTTTGGTCATGGCTTGGGGGCATGTCAACACTTCTCATCTGAGTTATGATATATATTAATTGTGCTCTTGTAATTTATTTTGAGGTGTATATGGATTGTAAAAACACAAGTTATTGTGTTTTATATGTGTTGTGAGAAAGTCTAAATATTCACTTAGAAGTACGAAATTTAAGTTATGTATGATAAAGTTTGAATAGTGATTTAGCAAGATAAAAATTCAAGTTATTTGGTCATTTGAAATATGTAACAAATAATGGATTTATGTATACATTCTTTATCTTATATCATTTGTACTGTCTCAAGGGGTCAAGTGATACACATAACATTTTTAGTTGTCCAAAAACATAAACCTTTTGTTAAAAAAGAAAGGCCTTATATCTCAAGCCAACATGGGGTGAATTAGATTAATCCTTTTAAAATGATCTTTTCAAAATCTTTGAGTTTTTTGCTTTCTTGAAATCAATGAACAAAAAGTAATGAATTAACAAGAGAGAAAGAGTATATAGAAGGGAATCCACTATAATTGATTGAGTTTATAGAAATACAGAGATACCCCTCTCAATGCACTCCTCTCACCACTCAATCAATATAGCTAGCGAACCAAGAGATGAACAATCCTCAATGTCTTACAATACAAGAGTTCTCACAACCCTTAACCCCTAGCAAACCCGCACAGGAACACAATACACAGATTGTCTATGAAGAACCTGATCTCTAAGATACACTTCTCTAGTGCAGATTGAATCAAAACAATTTTAGCACAAAATCTTGATAGAATCTTGATAGGTAATCTACCAATGTAGCTTAGATTCTCCAAGAACGCTTCTTGAAAGCACCCACTACAAGAAAAAAGCCATTTACATACGAATTATTACATACGGATCTGAATCTGTATATAATAAAACTATTATATACGGATATTATGTACGGATATATTAATAATAAAAAAAAAATATTACATACAAAAATCCGTATGTAAAATCTGTATATAATGTTTACACCTTTGACGGAAGCTTTCTCAAGAATAAATCCATATGTAATATCGGTATGGAAATAGATTTCTCTTTACATATGAATATTATATACGGATGTTGAAAAATAATAAAAAAGTTAAAAATTTAACCCTAAATGAAAACCTAATAGCCTGAGAATTAATTGAAAAGTTCTCGAGCCATTCCCAGCTTTCCCTCTCATCTCTTTTGCTCTGAGCTTTCCCTCTCATCTCTTTCGCTCTGAGCTTTCCCTCTCTTCTCTTTCCCTCTCGATCACAAACCATCGTCACGTGTTTTTCGTTAATGAGGTTTCGAGAAAGGGAATGGGATCGCGGTGCCGTTAAGGGCCGTCGTGCTCCGGTCTAACCGAGGGTTTGGATCGACGACCGTTGCATAGTGCTACTACAAGGATGACGAGAAGAGGAGTGTGCGACACACGGCATGCTTGACACACAGGGTTGCAAGCCGAAGCGTGGAGTGTAGTGGGTGATGATAGGGAAGCCTGGAGTTGGGAGGAACCTCTTAGCGTAGAGGCTCTCGAAGGTTCTAGAAGTTCCTCACATTTCCATGGCTATGCTCCTCAGCCAGAACCTCAACCCTTGCTCCTACCTCTATCACCAACGAGCAAATGCCTTAGATCATGGAAAACTTGTCCCAGAGGAAAATACTCTTTTATGACCATCACGCTTCGTTCTTTTTGCGCTCACGGTCACGCTAACAAAGTTCCTTCATCTAGTAAGTAATCCCTTTCTTCTTTGATTCATAAATCCCTAAAATTGCAAAACTCGAAAACCCTAATTTGTTTCTTCTTTCTTCCTATTGCACGTAACGATATGTGGTGTAGTTCGTAAGACGTTGTTCCATTGTTACCAGATATCGATTGAGGCGAGGGTGTTGCTTTTTGAAAACATTCGAAGTGGTAGTAAGGTATGTTTCGGTGATATTTGTTTTCTCACGAGGTTTTGTTATGTTGTTTTGTTCATCATTCTCTCTAACCTGGTTTGGACATGTTCTTAGGTCTTAATGGATTAATTAGTGGGTATTCAGGAGCCTAACTTTGTGCAATTGACCAAGTCGATGGATTCATCCTTATTTGCAAACACGATATGCAGGTAAGGAGTTTTATGTGGAGTTTGTCAGGATGCGGCTGCAGCGGAATGGTTAGCGTGGGATAACAAACCAAGAGGGTTTTTAATACTAACTTGTGCCTTTTAATTTCTACTCAGTTAAACTTACTTAGCAATTAATATTGACAAACAAAGAGAGTAAGGTTGAGAGAAATTTGCACAGATGATTTTATCCTGGTTCGGATCTTACCAATCCTACGTCCAGTCGCTTATCTCAAAACAAGATAAACAGTTTCACTAACACAAAACAATTACAAACTACAATCACAAAGATACAATTTGTAAAAGTTTAGAAAACACCTCTCTTGATGCCACAAGAGATGAGACAACACCTCCTTTGAATCTTCACAAAGGATGAACACCTCCTCCGAATACTTCACGAAGGATGAACACCTCCTCCGAATACTTCACGAAGGATGATTCTCTTCCGAACACCTCCTTAGACACACCAAGGATGAACCGGCTATTTCCTCTGTCACCGTAGCAGCACTTCACCAGCTCCACAGACAAGAGTTTCACAAGCCGAACAAGAACACACAAGTCTCAAGAATTTCTGAGTATTTGAGCACAAGGGAAGAGTTTCTGTGTCTCTGGTTTTTTTCTTGAGAGGAAATGAGAGTCTATTTATAGACTCATCCAAATGCTCTTCCATTTACTAAAAGACAAACTTAACGGCTAGTTTCTCCAACGGCCATAAACGGCTAGTTTGTCCAACGGTCATAAACGGCTAGTTTGTCCAACGGTCATAAACGGCTAGTTTCTTCAATAGTCATAAACGGCTAGTTTCTTCAACGACTAGTTTCTCCCACGTCCGTGTTAAGTGCGATACTCTTACCGTTAACCGTCACTATTCACGTGAATAGTGTTACTATTCATGTGAATAGTACTATAGTGTTTTGTTGCAATGATTTACTATAGTAATTTTACAAAACACTTTTCTTTTTCTAATTTAAGTCCTATACATATTTCTAAGAGTATTATAAAAGCTTTCCATAGCAATACAAGTCTTCATAACATCTTGAATCTTGATTTCTTCTTGACTTGATTTGGACATCATCAAAACTTCATCTTCATCATTTTGCTAACAGAGTTAACATGTTCAGTGGCTAGCCTTATTTGTGGTATTTATTGGCACTTCAGGTTTTTACTGTTATATTGGTAACTATTTCCTAATGAGTTGACCATTGTTGTTACAAGTAAAAGTATACCATGCTTGGAAGTGAAACCCACCTGTTGTTAGCATTCCATGAGAAAGAAAGTAGAGATTTGTGTTTTTCATGAATGAGAAATTAATGAAGAAGCAAAAGAAAACTTTATCCTAGAAGCTAATTTTGTAAAGTAACCTTTCATTACTAGTATTCATACTCTTTTTTGTACCCTGCTGTATTTTACTAATAAGACAAGAAATTTACCATAGTGATTCATAAGTTAATTTGTATCTATGAGATTTTGAATCCTAATTTTAGAGATTTTAATGATTTAATGATCTCAATTCCTGCTAATGGACATGACAATTGGTTTGCTTATGTGATTTCATAATCGACCAAGGTGCAGGGTATGCTTAGATATGCATAAACAAGTTCAATTTTCTTCAATGTGACATATGATTGCAGGCTATATACAGGGAGAATATCAAATAAAAGTAACTAAAAGTGCCCTGGCCTTGTTGCTAACCAGCAGGTACAATGAATTGGGAAAAATACATGTCCATGGCCAAATCTGCATGTATTGGTTAGGGATCACTTGTAACACAAATCTTCATGAACTAGTTGAAAATTAAAGTACCAAAGCTTATCAACTTTAAGCTGACTGTTAACTTTTCTTCCAGGATATTACTTCTAGCTCTTTTGATTACAAAATTGGCTTTCTTATGGAAATCTCATCTATCAGAGAATTACCTGATATGGTAAGAATTATGAATAACTCATGTAAATAATGATATTTGAATATGAGAATAACTTTTCTTTTGTTGTTTATCTGTCTTTATGGGCCATTATTAGCCCAATTATTTTGACACATGTTCTTTTGTTTCTTTTGGAGGTTGATAAAAAGATGATTGTAAAAAATAGGAAAAATTATGCTAATTTTACGAACTAGAAAAATAATGAAGTTGTATTTTATTAATTTTTTCCTTGTTCATCCTTTTTGCTAATGCTACTAAAAGTTTAATGAATAGACAAAGAAAATTAAGATAATGGGAGTGAATATAAGGTACCACCGTCTCCATTCCAACTTCAATAGGATTCTGGGCCAAAATTTGAAAAAAATCATGTATTATTATTTATAAAAATAATAAAAGTATTTCATGATGGAATAGTTGCATTTCTCTTTCTTTTTAGATAAAATGTTTGATTATACATTTTAATTCTTTTCTCCTTTAACAATGTGTTATTGATATGTTAAAAGTTATAGATTTCATTTGCAATTAAATGACTGTATTACTTTTTTTCAATATTGGTTTGACTGTAATTATTGTTTTTTAATTAAAGACTACTCGCTGTTAACTTTTCAATTGGAATAAAGTTTCATTCAAAGTTGCCACTTTCACAGATACTTGTTTTCTCAGCAGGAACGAACCCAAGGGTGTTTGTGGTGTATTGCCATGTTCTTGCAACCATTGTAATTGCTCTAATAACTTATTTCTCACAGTATTCATCATGACCTCTCACTCCTATTTCTACTACCCTTCAATCTCATCTCATGTCTTCACTTTCTTTTTCCTTTCACAGCAGAAATTCTCGCTCCTATTACTTTGATATTTTAATTTGATATTTTTGTAGGAATTTATTTAATTTAATATTTTTATAGGAATTAAAGTTGGCAACGCTATTGTCAAGCAGCTGGTGAGTACTTTTTTGTGAGTTTCCACTCAATGTATATTTGTAGATAGCTATGCTTACAAATATTACTACTGTGAACTGTAGGATGATCTCAGTTGCCAATGTTGTTCCATTATGGTGTGTTTCAATATTTCTTTTGTTGTTTCATCTGTACCTAATTTCATTATTAGAGATGTGCTAGTCCAACTATATGTGCTTCGATATATCTGGAGATTCTATTGGTATCAGGGGTAGGTATCCAATTGAACATGGTTTTTGGTTTGTGAAATTTTTTTTGATTTGCATTTTCACTCTTTGGACCTAAATGAGTTTGATCTTGTTCTGTAGGTGAAACCTGATGACATATGTTCCCAAGTTGGTTTATGTTCCGCCAAAAGGATTCAATCTAAGAGGTCAGAAATGTCTATGGCTCTTTTATATAGATATCTCTACTTTCTGCTTCCCTTGCAAGTCTACTATAGTTATGTCATTTCTTATCCCTCCCATTGTTTTCAGATTCCATCAAGCTTGAAGAAGGTCTTCCACCCAATAATTTTTTGTGCAACATTTGCAGAGCTAGCAACAATTGTTTCAGAGTTTCTTTCTGAGTATAACTTGATTATATTTTAGGTGTAAATTATAGTTTAGTTAATATTCAATTCTATATTGTACAAGGGCTGGTTTGTTTTGAATTCTATTTATAAAGTCTTTCAATAAAATTTTTATGTTTTAATTATTTGTTTTAAGCATAATTATATATTATAAATTCTTTACATTTGTTGAAAGTTGAAACTAATAGCAATAACCTTATATAATATTATATTTGTAAGTCTTTTTGTTTATTTTAAAGCTTTCTATTTTTTATAAATATTTTTTTTCTCTATTTTATGTTACATACGGATTTATCCGTATGTAAAAGAAAATTATTTTTTTGATATATTATATACGGATATATCCGTATATAAGTTACATACGGATATATCCGTATATAAATTACATACGGATTTATCCGTATATAAATTACATACGGATATATCCGTATATAATTTATATACGGATAAATTCGTATATAATTTAGCTACGATAGTTTTATATACGGATTTTTGTCCGTATGTAAGCCGTATGTAATCAAGTGTTATATACGGATTTTGGATTTTATATACGGATTTTGGCGGTATATAATTCAATTTTTTCTTGTAGTGACCTGTAATCACAACTTAATGAAAATGTTAATATTTGAAAAATGATAACGTTTTTTGAAACAGGTTTGAAGTCACGTATATATAGGATTTTCAAATCCTATTACATTATAATCAATTATGTTAATTGCATAATTAATTACGTTTTTTCTCTGTTTTAACATTTATCCTATGTGTATAATCTATTATTTAAACACTTAAGCATATTATTGATTCATTGAACAATCTTAACATATTAGGCTATCTATATAATGGATTAGACTATTTCTCTGTTTTAATCGATTAACAAACTTATGTAATCGATTATTTCTACACTTGTCTATATTAGTCATCTTTAACAGATTATCTCACTTATATAACAAATTATGCATTTTCTCTGTTTTAATGAGTTATGTACCTTGTATAATCAATTACTATAGAGCAGTTTGCCCCTGTTAAGCTTTCTAAGTGATGTGGTTAAATATAACATATTAGATACATTGTTTAATCGATTATTTTAACCAGAAATGAGATTATCAATCTGTTTTAAGTATGATTCATTCATTAATAATGAATTCACATATCAAACACAAACATGACCAATATAAAACATTTTTTATGTCATTTGTTGTGCAAGAAACCATTAAATCATTCTATTGTTAATCATAAAAAACAAATATATAAAGAGGTAGGTTTGGCTTACCCTATCAACACCTTTAATTTCCCTTTAGACATATTCAGTTTCATGTTGGTTGACACATGAGCATTAGTTATAGAGGTGTCCTATATAGTGACCAATGGTTTTTAATCGAGAGCATTTTGAAATCTTTTTAAGATTTGTGGTGCACACATTGGATATCATAATCTCTTGTAAGAAGGATATATGCTGACAATGTTATGAAACTTCCTTGATGACGACATATGAAAAGGAGGAGGACGTCACAAAGATCATAATGGTATCGGTGAAAGTGGGGAACATAACTACATATTTCTTTTCTTACTTTGCAATCAACTTTGGAGAATATGGTATGCTGAAGATCTTTCAAAGATGGGGAAGAATGAAGGAAGTTTTAATCTCAAGGAAGTAAGATGGATAGGTGTTAAAAGGCTTTTTGGTCGCACAAAAAGTCAACAAACCCTAGTCTCCACTAATGTAGTATATGGGTCAACCTAGGTATCAATCCAAGGACTCAGTACAATTAAGTTCAGATATGTAAAGTTTAGTCTTGTATTTTATTCTATTTACTACCTATTAACTAATGCAAGGTGGGGAAATAAAAATGAAAGAAAGAAATTTATAAAGGAAAAGATAATTTAAAATCTATAAACTGTTAAAAAGAAAAAATGAAATTAATAAAAAGAGAAAATTTCAAAACTGAACTATTCTAAATGAACAACAACCTATATGAAAAGCTATTTAACTGTAACTCATTAAACTGGATCTATTACTATTTACACACAACTGAAACAAAACTTAAGACTATATTTATCATGATCAAAGAATTAATTCTGAAATTGAAAATAAAGAAAAATCTAAACTAAAACTATATTAATTTCCAATCCACAGTAACATAAAAAAATGAAATTAACATGGAAAAGAATTTCTAATCTATGAGAAGGTTGCAATTTAAAAAAAATAGAAAACAAGTAACTAGACCTACAGGTTGCAGATAGAATGCTCAAACTAAAATGAAGAACAATTTAAAAGGTAACACCTAACTAAGGAGCATAACAGACTCATTGGTTAAAATCATGAATCAGGAACCAAAAAGCAAAGATTAGTGTAGAATAGTATTCAATTGCAACTCAGGAAGACATCCAGTAAAATCATACCCTCTTCGGGATAATTAAGTTCTAATTCAGAACTTAATTTGTGCAAATGTATACTCTCTGTACCAAACCATAGCAATTGTGACTCTGATGCAAGCTTTTAATCAATATCAAATGAACAGTCTAGTCTAAATGCACTTAAAACATACAATCTAACTCTAAAATGTATAAAACTATAACTAAAGTGAAATGACAGAAAACAAAACATGAATTACAATATTTGTTTCTTGATTAGACTCATCTCCAAACTCGAGAAGACATCTCGGTAAGTCATGCTCACTGTGGAGTCATGTAATTCCCTAAAAAAATTTTATTATGTGGAGTCACAGAGTCTAAATCAAAATTTTCAAAACAAAACTAGAAAGGCTCGCACATCATCGATCAAGAACACAAATGTAATGAAACAAAGCAAATCAACAAGCACTCAACACATAGAAACATCAAGAACGAAAGTATTTTTAACGAGAAATAAAGAAAACACAAGAATATACCGAACAATGTACGAGCGAGAACACAAGAACTCGAATCTACCGATAGCGCGTAAACCCTAATCGATGAAAGTGATCAACCTAGAATGCAGCTGTTCCTACTCTACTCAGAAACTAAGAACGGTCAAAGTAAAGTGTGTCTCTAGTTTGAAAAAAATGTATTTACATGATAGAACCCCTTTTTATAGGGTTGGAAAACGAAAGAAAAAAATGGGAGGGGAAAAAAAGGAAAAATGCAACTTGCTCTCGACGCTTTGGGCTTCACCTTGATCCAACGGCTTCCAAAAGCTTTGCTCTTCAAACCCTCCGATCAACTTAAGCTTTGGTCAACTTCTTCTCCAGGCAAGATCGCGCTCCGGTCACGTCTTTAGATCCACTGGTCATCTGCTTCTGGTAAGGGTCGCGCATCCCGTGGAGTTCTCCTCTTCTGACTCGAAGCCCTAGCTTATGGGTGTTTCATTTCTCTCCAAATTGAGAATGCTAGAGATTGATTTCTTCAAATGAAATGCATGAGCTAGAACCCCTAAGGCAGCTGCAGGGAAACTCATCGTTTCATTAATTGGCTTCTCCAAAACTCAGCGTTCCAATTAGTTGGAGATCAGCCCAGCGTAATAGCCTTTCACGACCTAATCATTCTTGTGCATCAGACTAATGTCAGCCCAATCTTTCAATTAATTTCAAATGCCTAATGTAGTGGCAACAACCCACTCTTTTTCATATCTGCATCAAAGAAAATAAATCAATACCAAAATAAAGAAAAGAAAGAGAAATCTAACAATTAAAAAAGAAAAAAATTTATTAAAGATTTTCTAAAAAAAAGATTAAATTTTCTAATTATTAACAAAGACTAAAAATTACATCTAAAAATCTATTTTCAACTAAAATTTTCCAAAACTAAAGAATTTAAAGAAAAACCTAAATATATCCTAATTCTAAACAATTAAAGACTAAAATGAATTAAAAAAAATTTCTAAACACAAAAAAGAATGCAAAAACTGAGAGTTATCAGTAGGGAAATAAATATGGGTTTGTACTGTTGTAAGATATTAGGAACGTGTTAAACAACAAAGTGGTATAAGACAACGGTGGAAGAGACAACAAAGAATCCCACTAACAAAGTATATTGAAGAAAGAAAACAAACCAACAAACATATGCTCAAATGGTTGAAGCACCAAATGGAAGTGATATAGGGGACTGGAGGGGAATCAAGTTTGAGGTTGAGGAAATTGATATAAAGTTGGTTAGAAGATTGCCTCATTAGCAAACTGATGGAGTATACTAAGATGAAAACTATAAAAGATGAATTTATCAAAGTGGGATAGGATTCTTAAGCTTATGATATCTTAAGGACAACATGATCCTAATAACAAGGAATGGAGATGTAGAGTTAAAACAATTAATTAAAGAAAACAAATATCGGCTAGAAAATTTGTTTGAATTCATAGTTCTTTAGTATAAGGAACACATAGTTGAGAATAAGATTATATGGGTAAAATTCAGAGGACTTCCTTAATTTATGAGATAATATTGATTTTTATGTGTTTTATTGTGTTTGTTTTAGTACATAAATTTAACTCTTTCTAGCTTTTATCTTATTTTATCTTCAAGTTTATCTTTCGTGTCCTTTTTGTGTTTTGGTTATTTTATGTTTGTTTTACCTATAATATCTATTTTGAGTGTGTGAAATAAGTGATTAGGAAGCAATCCTAGTGGAGGAAAGCAATTTGGATCTCAAGGGAGCATGAATTGACAACAAAAGATGAATTTGGAGCAAATACCCACGTCGAGCTCCATTGGAATTGTGCCTAGTGCCACAAAGACAAAAAATAGATAGTGCTACAAGGGAGCCTAATGTCGGGTGCAGCAAGAAGGGTATCGATCGCCATGTGCTTCAGGAGGAAGCATTGTCGGGTGCTACAAGGCATCGCTCGTTGAACCTCTCACCGACATTGGGCAATAGTAAGCGCCGCTAGTCGATGGGCTTATAGAGATTTGTTATATTCATGTCTTATTTGATAATGCATGACGATACTAAGATGACATTAGGCAGTTATGACACTAACATGTCAAAATTTGGTTATTTAATCATGCTTCTCATGAGAGTTTGTGGTATTTCTCATTTGCATGAAAAAAAAATCACTTTTGGGTGCTTGGAAGAACCTCTTGGAGATTACTTGGGTGTTAGGAAGTTCCCTCACCTCTCTTCAGGTCTTATCCTTAATTCTTGGTGTTTTTTCTCCCTTTTGAAGTTGGAGAAGAAGATGTGTTGCAATTTGGAAATAAAGACACAAATGGAGCATAGAGAAGTTGCTAAGAACCTTGGGAGAGGGCTTACATATTCTCTTTGGTTTTTATTTCTTATTTATCTCCTCAATTTGTTAACCTTAGTTTCTCCATCATGTATAGCTAACCCTATTGTTAATATTAGATATAATAAACTGAATCTTGTGTACTTTGTGATCTTAATACATATGTTTTTTCATTTTAATGTTAGTATTTGATTTCTATGCTTAATGCTTATTGTGGCTTGATCACCCTTGGCTTGTTTAGGGTTCTTGAGGTGTTGAAAAATGTATTTTGAACCTATAACTGAAACTAAATACCTAATAAAACTTGTATCTAAGGATAAAACATGATTCATTAGTAATCTTAAGAATCTTGAACTTAATGCATGATTTTAGATGTTAAGGATTCAAGGAATTGGAACTTGATGAGTTATCATAAGCTCAAATTCACTAGGGATAGGATTTGAGTATATTTGTGAGTTGATATTGACTTAAATATGGAATTGAGATGTTTGCAAATGGATGAGAATGAAGTAAATGAAATCTAGTTGACTATCTGTGTTAAATTTTTGTTGCACACTAATTGGTTGATAAAAATATAAAAAAAAAGCTTTTGTGTTCTTTTTAGCTTTATTGTCTATTGGAGTTGTGAATTGCGAGATTTGTCATGCATTGCAAAAGTCCCTATGAAAATAACGATATTTATGACTTGTTACGTGCAATCGATACACTTATCGTTTTCCATTAATATGTTTTTGATGTCGGTTCTAGGGACTTATGTTCCAACACAAGGCAATTTGAGAATTTGTGACTCTTGAAGACTATGTGGTGTTTTATTTTTTTTTTGTACTTTCTTTTATGTAATTTATCTATAAATGTGTATTTTTTCTATTTATATTATTGCATGTAAATATTATGTTGTAAATGAGTTAGAATATCTCAAGTTCTCTATTTTATATAAATATATAAATATATATATATATATATATATATATATATATATATATATATATATATATATATATATATATATATAAAACATTAGTGCATTTAAATTTGTAACATCCTATTTTTTTTAACTTTGTTATAGGAAGCATCACATATCTAATAAAATAGAACAATTAACTTAAAAGAAACCATATAAGATATTATTATATTTATCCAAACATAATACCAAAATATATATATATACAAAACCTTACATTAAGGGTAGTTCTAGTACACTGATCTACCTATACAAAACTAGAGTTTTTCAAAAGACCAGATATACAAAGAAACTAGAATCCTACTCTACACCTCAGCTTTGTCACAACCTAGCACTTACTCAATAGTTACTTGCTCATATGCTCAGGTGATCATAGCAAATAAGAATACAAGCAGACACAAAAAAAACAGATAGAAAGGTAGCCTAATTTTATCAAATAAACATACATACAATTGATTTATAAACTGGAAATTAAACATAAGTAAATCAAATAAATCCTAAGCATACAAACATTAACTATATACTTGACCATCCAGATACATGTATTGATATCAGACTTTGACAAGTTATGCACTTACGGTGTGGAACAACTCGTCTACCTAATAACGATTGATTTTACATGTTTTTATGTGTATATTTTGGTGAATAAATCAACTCCTTTATTTCTTTTACCTTGTTTTATCCCCAAGTTTAGTGTGTTTTCATGTTTTCTTGTGTTTTAGTTAGTATATGTTTGTTTTTACCTCTAATCTCTTTGTTTGAGTGTAGGAAACGATTATAGTGGAGGAAAACAAGCAAGAATTCAAGGGAACACGTTTTGAGACAAGAAAAGATCAATTTGAAGCAAATACCCATGTTGGTCGCCTTTAGGATTACACTGATGTTTAAATTTCATAATGTTGTAAAAGTGCTAGGGGGACTAAGTGCCCCAAAAAGGGGTTGAGTGTCATAGGGCTGAAGTGTCAAGGGGCTAAGCGCCCCAAAAGGGGCTGAGTGGTAGCGTCGCTAACATGTCAAAATGAGTTATTTAAGCATGTTTCCCACGAGGTTTTGGGTACTCTTCTCCTCATACAGTTCATTCTTCACCTAGAGCGATTGGGAAAGGCCCTTGGAGGTTGTTTGGGGGTGTTGGGAAGCTCTCTCACTCCTCTTTGGGTCTTCAAGCTTCATCAATGGTGATTTTGTCCCTTTTGGTTTGAGGAAGAAGATAGGTCAAAAATTAGAGATGGAAATGTGTATGGGAAGCGCAATTGGAGCATGGAGCAGTTGCAAAGAGCCTTGGGAAAGGTTATGCAACACTTTATGGTTTCAATTTCTTCCTTATCTCTTCAATTTTGTGGAACCCAAAGTTCTTCACCATGGAGGTTTTTTTTGTATTTGTTGATATTAGTTTTAAAACATGGACTTCTTATGTATTTTATGATGTTAATGATATATGTTTTTCTAATTCATGTTAGTATTTAATTTCTATGCTTAATACTTGCTTTGGTTTGGTCACCCATGCATGATTTGTGGTTCCTAATGTATTGGAAAATATTATTTGAACCTAGAATTGAAATTAAACACCTAATGGATGGAATTTGAGGTGTTTGTGAATGCATGAGAATTAAGTGGATGAATTATAGTCTTAACAAATTGTAAATACTCAATGTTAAGAAAACACTGTCTTGTGTTTTTGTGCACTTGATGTCTAATTGAGTTAAGAAAAGAAGAGTTGTCAAGTGTAGCAAAAGTCCCTTGGGAGAGAATAACATTTATCACTTGCTACGCCACCCAAGCTACCACACATAAGGTTAGTCTATCAACAATCTTAGGCCAAGGTAAAACTGTAGACTAAGATCTCTTGCTTCTCTCACCATATACCCCACCATTCTCTATACGGAATCCCTATATCAATACATACACTACTTAAATTCCTTACCAAAAACTTTTACTAGAAATTTACTTTCACAACATACTTCATTCACACATACAGTTATAACATCATTCATAAAACATCACAATTTACACTAAAAATGCATAACAACCATGAAAACTAATTTAGATAAATAAAGATCAGAAAATTACAAAATTGGACACTAGTGCTCAAACTGATGCTCAGCACAAAAGCTCTCGCAAAAGAGAGCGTTTAGCATCAATTTTTGGCCCTGAGCACTAGAAGACCAAAATTAGCTCTAGACCTACAATGGTCACTGGTGCTTAGCGGTGCCCTGTCGCCGCTCAAAGCCAAACCATTTGCATTTTGGTGTGCTCAATGGTGAAACATGCACTCAATGTCATACCAAAAATCTGAATTTCACCAAGTTGTGATCTGATAAACCAGGTACCAACTCAAATGATCAAATTGATATTCTTAACTCAAGGATTGATCCAAATACGTGTTTTAGTGTCAAATAACACACTACCTTAAATCTCAAATATATTTTCATAGTCATTCAATCAAATAAAACACCAATTTCAATCAATTCCAGGTCATCAAACTTGCACACACAAATCAAATCATATTAGAACTTAAAGAATATTGGTATTTAGTTTCCCTTACCTGTTAGAAGCTCAAATCGCTTGTGAAACCTATAAATACTCCCGCAGCTCAAGGAGCTCTATATGCTCCTTTTAAAACCATTAATTAACAAAAAGTCTTATAGAAGACTTAGGTGACACATGCGGCATAATAGTACACATATGCATGGGAGAAAGTATAAACTAGAGAAAAAAGCGTAAACTAACTTATTCTTTTGAAAGAACTGATCAGATAGACTTGAAGACTTTGTCTTAATGATCACTTAGGCACTTTCTCATCTTCAAACATATGAATTATGAGTCAAAAGGCTTAGAGAGAGTGTAGAAGGTCCTTAAAGTGTTTTGGAGAGATATTATTATTTTAAATAATGAAACTCGTTAATTAAAATTCTATTTATACGTTTAAACGTTTGCTATTAAAATAAACAAATCTCAGTTAGAACAACCTATCACACCTAATATTTTATTTTCTAAGTTTTCACAAATAAGCGATTTTATAATATTTTAAGTAAAGAAAATGATGTTATTAAATGATTTTATGTGTTATTAATTGTTTTGAAGTTATTGAGTGATATTTGTCGTAGTGTTTTAAGTAAAGAAAATAATGAATATGTAAAGTGTCAATTATAAAAATAAATAAATAAATGTAATAAATAAAATTTTATCTTAACAATTCTTATAATATTTTTTCTTGTTATAACTTCTTGAACTAAAAATAAAGAAAATAGTTTATCTTTAAGAAATAAAACGTTATTCGGTGAAGAGTTGAATAGAAAAAATAAAAAGCAAAAAATAACAAAAATGTTATGATTTTTTTATTTAATAAAAAGTATATTGATAAAATATTTAAAAAGTTTTTTTTATTTAAAATATTAAGAGAAGAAACATTATAAAAAATAATACTATTTTAGTTCTTTTTTTATTGAAATGTTCTTTTATCTTGCTTCTCTTTTAAAATTGAGTAATGTGGATCTATATTATATGTTTTCTTTCATTTCTGTCACATGAGGGAGCCAAAGGGTAAAAAAAATGAGATTTTTTTTCACTTTTAGCTGAACCAAAATAAACATTAATTTTGAAAAACAAAATTGTGGAATTCACATGAAAAATATCCCATAGTGAGAGGATAAAATTTTCAAGTTTTAGTTATTCTAATGTTCAATATCTTTTACATATCATACACATATAAGCAAAATTAAATTTTTCTAATAAAATATTTATAGCAAAAAATTAAATCTTTCTAATAAAATATTTATAGCAAAAAACTTTCATTATATAAAGATATTTTATATGATTCATATATTTTATATGATTCATTTATTGAAACTTGCCTAACGATATCATTCTTAATCATAATATCCTTGAAAACGCAATTTCTAGAAATAAAACATCATAATATTAAACCAACATTCTCATATTCATATAATAATAAGTCGTTGAAACATCAATAACGCCTTCACCTATCAACACCACTATTAATTAACAGAGAAAAAAATACTATTAAATTTTTTTCAAAGAATAAATGTAAAAAATAGACAAAGTTTACAAAATTAAGAGATTAAATCTAAAATAAAATCATGGACTGAAAGATATTGAATAAAAATAAAAATAGTCAAACATTTTTTATTTTATTTTTTGAATCACGTACCGTACTGTACTGCTGTACTGACAATTGTCAACGAAATGAGGCAGTGTATGTGATTAAACTTGATCGATAATTAATTAATTTATGACATAGGATTTGTGTAAGAAAATGAGGCCTTAGATGAGTTGTTCGATACTTCCAAGGTTTGTATCATCAAGTTATGGGTTTATAAAAAATTAAGATAATACACTTCTTTCTAATCCTAATTTTAAATGAATGAGTACGTAGGTTTTTGTATTATTTATTTTATTTAAATCTGAGACTTGAAACTGACACAGACTCTTAGAATTATGTTTAAGATTGGAGTGAAGTGAAATGAGTACTGGTGAGAATTTAATATGATACGATGAGAAACACTAAGAAATATCAGAGTACGGTGATTGGTAGTTAAATGTTGAAGGGCAAATTTACAATGGCCAACAACGTTACGAGATTAAGGACAACTAACGTTATAATTTAATTATCATAGGTTTTGTAATCCAACCATGAATTTTTGCTTTTTCTTTTTTTTCTTATCTAAGCTTTATTTTGTACTTGGATTATGCTTCTTCTACTGTCATTAGTACAAAAAATCCGTAAACTTCAAATATTTTTTGTCTTTCACGTCAAATTAGAGAAGAACATCATATTGGGAGACGAAATTCGACATCAATTTAACGTCGAATTTTGTCAATATACGACGTTAATCAATTTTTATTTTAAATAATTGTAATCCGTTTTTACAACTCTTACGAAACCTGAAAAGCATAACTATGAACGATAATATAAGATCAACAACAAATAACAATAACAAACAACAAACAAGTTCAATCAAACAACAAACAAGTTCAATTAAACATCAACAACAAATAAGTTCAACCAAACAACAACAACAAACAAGTTCAACAAAAAAAACCAACAAACAAGTTCAACAAATAAGTTCTTCAAAACGAAAACTAACCTTCAAAAGGTGGGTTCATCGGAATAAAGGGTTGCCACTAGTGAGAGAGAAAGCATAATGCGCATATGAAGGACAAGAACACGAAAATAATCGGTGAAAACAAACGAAAATCATACCTAAAGTAGTTAATTAACATGTATTTGTATCAAATGAAAGAAAGATTACATGTGCTGGTAGTCAAACTTCGTTCAAGAAAAGTTTGAACAGAGAAGAGGGTCGCGCACTAAGATAAAGTGAATGAATTTTCAATCTCCCGCTCATATTTTTATTGAATTCACTAACCTCTTGACGTCTAACGCTGAGGCATTCGACGTTTTATATCCTTTTACGTAGAATTATAATTCTAAACAACGTTTAATAATTGCATTTATTTACAAAATTGTCACCGTCATTTTTAACGTTGGCTTTTGAGTGGTTAGACGTTGAACGTGTGACGTTATATGTTGTTTTTGCATTAGTGTGTTCTTGTCAGACTTTTTTTTAATGGCTAAAGTTACTTACGAGAAAGCATGAATCCAAATCCTTAACCAAAACACCTGAACTAGTTATGGTTATTTTCACAATTATGAATGAATAGTTTAGTTTGTGTTGGTTGAGTCTGTGATGACCGATTTCATGCTAATCAGTTTGTATTAGTCGATCTTGATCAAGATTGTGTTTTAGTCGAATTCGTCTTGACCGAATTAGTATTGGTCGAGATTGTGTTGGTCAACCTTGTTAAAACAAATTTGTTGTTAGATGACCTTTCCTCTGCAAAACTTGAATAACTATAACCATAAGCATTGCGAGAGTTATTAGTTCCTATTGTAAGGTGTGACATATCTTCCACATGTCATGGTTTTTAGCTGGTTTCAAACCCCTCTTCCATCTATAAATAGGTGACATGTGTTTCCCCAAATCACGACAAAAAACACTTGTTGGTATGTCCTTTCTTTTCTTATTCTTGTGTATCTTGGGTTTATATTTACTCTTTAAAGAGTTCTTCTTGCTAAATTTGAATTCCTTAATATAGAGACGTTCCTATTATACCTTAAGCATTTACACATATACTATAGATAAATCCTTAAGGACATTGATAATTCATGCCTCAGGAAATCCATTTAAATTATATTCTTATCAAATTCTCCAACAATATTAAGGATTTATTCTTCTTAGAAGCATTTGAAGAACCACTTGTAAGCATTTTTAGTAGTGACAGTAGTTGTTGCAACAAAGGCATTGGTTCCCAATGTTGCCTCTTCGCAACCTCGCGATTCAATGCTTTCATATGGTGAAAGGGTGGGTAGAATGGCAAAAGAGGGTTACATGGTCAATTTTAGAGGTTATGCATGGCACCCATGCCGGTAAGCACCTAGTTCGATGATAAAGACAATGATGTAGGGGTTGTGTGAAATGGCATGGAAGCATGAGATTGTTTAGGCTGCTAGCGCGGAGGCGACACAATGTCTCCTTTCAAAGAGAACCTACTTAGGTAGAGCTCGATAAGCTTGGGGTAGCCACGAAGGAGGTCGACAAGTTCAGGAAAAGAGGCGAAGCTCGGTAAGCTCAGGTAGTCGAGGAAAAGCTCGAAAAGCTTCAAGTAACTAAGGCGAAGCTCGATAGGCTTAGGCAGCCGAAGCAAAGCTCGACAGGCTCGATCAGTCGAGGTAAGCTCGACAAGCTCGGAGGAGCATGACAAGCTTAGGTAGTTGAGGAGGATCTCGACAAACTTGGACAACCATGGAGGAGCTCGATAAGACAACTCGACAAGATCGACTAGAGAAAGATTCACAATATCTCTATCATAGGTTCTTAAGAGAAGAACCCTTTTTTGACTTGGAAGAATGAGATCTACCTACAAATGGGAGGAGCATAATCAGGTATTTGCTCGTTTACCAATCTTAAATATTTAAGACTGTGAGGGTGTAGGCAATATTAATCAATTACTTAGAGAAATTTTTTTATTTTGAGTGAATCTAACCCTATTTTCAAACGAGTAGGAAATAACTATTTTTGATGACTTTTCACCTAATGATATTGATAGTACTTTAAATCTCAGAATACATATGTCATTATATATTTATATATGTGGATGATATGTTAATGATTGATATATCCAATGAAATAGTCTGTGAGACTAAGGTTTCTAGAATCTTATTTTGAAATATAAGTTGTTCTAGGTGAAGTTAACATGATTTTAGAAGTTAGAATCATAAGGAAAGGAAATAGTACATTACTATCCTAAAATAATACATGAGAAACTGTTGCAGAAGTTTAGAATTTATGACTCCAAATGAGTGAATATGCCTTATGATACTAATTTTAAATTAATGAAAAATATGGGAGAATCTATTTCTCAACTTCAGTATGCCTAGATAATTGAGAGCTTACTGCATTTGATAACTTTTTCTAGACTTGATATTACTTATGCAGTAGGTAGACTAAGAAGATACATTTAAAATTTTAAGGGTTAAATATGTTTCTAGTCCCTTAACTTTTAGTGAAGATTGAAAATAGTCTCTCTTAAAAACTTTGGCCTGATTTAGTCGTCTAACTTTACAAATGTGTGGATTTAGTCATTTTAACTAAATTTTGTTAGGTTTATTTGATGTTTCAAATGCGTTTCATGATAGTATTTGAGTTGTTTATATCATTTGACATATTTTCGCTTCGATGTTAATTGAGAAACGCATTTTAAACATCAAATAGACTTAAATAAATTTGGTAAAAGGACTAAATCAATACAATTCTAAAGATGGGAGGCTAAGTTAGTCCAAAGTTTCATAGAGGGACTAAATCCAATTTTCATTGAAATTAAGGGACTAAAAGCATATTAAACCCAGATTCTAATTAGGAATATTGAGATGCACTTGCTAGACTTATTAGATATTTAAGAGGTTCAATGAATTATGTCATTGAATATAGTGGATTTCCCGTTGTTCTAAAATAGTATAATAATATTATATGGATCTCTGATTTAGATGAGACAAAATCCGCTAGTGGTTATGTATTCACAATTGGTAGTGGTGCAATTACATGGAGACCAGCCAAGTAAACTATTATTGTAAGATCAACATTGGAATTTGAATTTGTTTCTCTAGAAATGGCTAGTAGTAAAGTTGAATTATTGACAAACTTCTTAGCTAACATTCCACTAAGAATAAAACCAACTTCTTCTATGTCAATACATTGTGATTGTCAATCGGAAAAAACTATAGCCAAAAACAAAAACCACAATGGAAATAATAGACATATACCATTAAGATATAATTTGATGAAGCTGCTAAAGAGTGGAACAATTTCCATTGATTATGTGAAGTCAGAACAGAGTTTAGCAAATCCTCTAAAAAAATCCTAGGAAGTGATGTGATGTGATTTTAGAAACATCTAGAGGAATGAGACTTAAGCCAATTGCAAATAAACAAGTGATGATAACCCAAGCTTTGTGTTTAGAGATCCTAGGAATAAGGTTCATATGAGTAAGAGTAAGTCACTTGTTAGTTCTGATAGCACTAAATTGATTTTTAATCAATTATGCTCATTCTTATGATGTGTGTGAAAGTGCTAGAGATTGCATTGAGAGGTTAAATTTTTTAATTAAAATTCTATATGGTGTAATAATTTTAGTTAAACAAAGTTTTTAATGATTTTTTATATCCCTTACATGTGGTGTATGATTTACAACATACACTTGATGAAATCACCTATACGAATGTTGAGTGGAGCCACTTGGATGAGATATTAACATGATCTCTAGAGTACTCATGAATATCGAGCACACACATTGCCTAGTAAGCATAACACATCGATAACAACAAGGATTGTAGGGTGTATTGTTGTTGATAAACCACTAAAAAATGTAAGACCCACAATTTTCTTCTTTCACACTTTTCATAACTTATCTTTGACAGTATATGGAGTATTGTTATGATAATCAATATATTTTATAAAGTATATAGCTTGTGTTGGTCGATCTCGTGTTAGTTGAGCTCATGTTGGTCGAGATTGTGTTGGTTGAACTCGTGTTGGTCAATATTGTGTTGGCCGAGCTTCTTGCAACAAACTTTTTGTTTCACAACCCTCCTTTGTAAGACCCGAGTAGCTGTAATCGGAAGTATTGTGTGAGTCGTTGCTCGGTTTCAAACGCAAGGTATAGGGTATCATCCATATATGTGTCATGGTTTTTAAATAGTTTCAAACTCCTTCTCCATCTATAAATAGGTGACTTGTGTTTCTCCAAATTAAAAAAAAAAACACACTTGCTAATCTCTCATTTTCATATTTCTTTGATTCTCTCCTCTCTTTTCTTATTCTTTTGTATCTTGGGCTTATATTTACTCTTTAAAAAAAAATTCTTACTATTTCTAAATATATATATATATATATATATATATATATATTCTTTTGTATTATGGAAGATTTATACATATATTATGGATAATTTCTTAAAGAGAATGATCATTCATGCTTTACATTTAAATTGTTTTCTTATCATGTTCTCTAACAAAATATATATCGTATGAGATTATGATTGACAATGCAGGATATATGAGGACCACTGCAAGTTCATAAAAAAAAATGATTTATTTAAGTTGGTTTGTATGATCTGTAGTGCATATGAATCAATAATGAATGAGATGGATTAACGTGCATAATTTATTACTTTTTTACTATATTTTAATCTTTAATTTAAACAGTATTATTTTATTTTATTTTATTTTGTTATTTATTCGTTTTATGTTTGAATTCTTAGAACAATTTTTTTATTTGATTCAACATTGATTAATTGATAATTGTTTTTATAATTTTAAAAAAAATTATTTTTATATTTTCTTACTTATAAAATATTTAAATTTAATATAAATAGATCTTAATCTTATATTTACATATTTTATTTCAATTTTGATATTAGACTCACAGTAATAAAGTTATCAAATTTTAAAACAAAATTATTATTACAATATTTATATACATAATTTTTTTAAAAAATTGTTTATAAGGACTGATCCTGAAATTCACGTACGAGTCAATTACACAGACCAACAAAATTACTTCTCAATTCAATTCATAAAGGAACCGACCGTAACAAATGAGTCAAACTGCATTTTAAACAAGAGTTTAGATAGAATTGGTTTAAAATTTACAATCATATGTACTTATTGATAAAGAATATTCTTCTGTAATCATTTTTATTAATATATTTTATTTTATTTTATTATTTTAATTCTGAGGTTTTATAACTATTTTTTAAATTTAATTAACTACTTTTAATAAGAAAAATTATCGTGATAAAATTATAAAAGACTAATACAAAACATCATTAAAAATATAAGAATACGTATTTTGTAAAAAATCAACACACTAAAATAAAATAAAATAAAAGGCTAAATGAATAGAATAATTATTGTGGATAACCTTATCATAAGTCTTGCGGTTGTGTTCACTTCGATCAAAATGCATCATCCTCAAATATAAATAATTAATGGGTTGGTGAGATTCAACTACCATCCAGTCATTCTATCCTCCAATTCATATCCCATCAAAAGAACAGTGTTTTATGTTTGAATAATAATTATTTATGAAGCAGTACCGTACAACTTGCACCTTGTGCTATAAAATTTTGCTTTCTTTTCTCTCATCAACAACACTATTTTTCTTTTCAACCAATTTTATGTGAAATAACTAAGGTCGTGTTTGTTTCAGGTGAAAAATAATTACACACACATACATACATACATATATATATATATATATATATATATATATATATATATATATATATATATATATATAATTTAAACTCTTAGCTTATATCACGAAATGGTCCTTAATATTCTTTTGTATCGTTTAGTTGATTGGAGTATTACTTGCAGAATCTCAAGTTAGTATTTATTTGAATAATTCTACAAGGTATGTGCCATAAAACATAAATCAACTATTTCAATATTAAATTTGTATTTATAAACTTTTATAATAAATTTTTAATTAGAGCTAGTCCAATCAAAACTTATATATTAGTAAATTATTTGAGTTTAATCTAATTACTTTTATTAGGTAACTTTATTTATTCACGATATATGTTTGTTATTGATAGTAGACCGTTCTATCCAATGCATACAGTACATTTTTATATGAATATATTTAAAAGTGTTTTAAGAGAAGAATACGTCAGATTTATTTCATTTTCATCTTTAAATAAATGTTTAATGTCTATTTAGTTTCTATTTTTGCCTATAATTTTAAATAGGTCTCCTTTTTTTTCGGCGTCTCAATTGAGTTCTTATTTTTATAAAATTAAACCAAAGACTTTCCGTTAGATCAAACGCCGTTAAGGAGGGTGTTAGGTATCATGCTAACAGTGTAGTTTTTTATTACGTGGCATTAAAAACGTGATTGAATTATATCTTTTTAATTTTTGAATTAAAAAATGAAATGTACAAAATGAAAACACGTTTTTAAGTAAGGGAAAAGTTGGAAATGAAATAAAATTAAGTACCGAAAGCCCCATTGTTCTTTGTAGTTGCGAAATTGAAATGAAATTGGGGAAGTTGAGGTTTAGGGTTCATGGGAGAAAACAAAAGTGCGATCTTCTTTCGAACGCACCACTAAAGGGTCCTTCGCCGACCAAGTCAAGAAACACGGTGGAAGCCTCCCGGAGCCTTTCGTCCGGCGATGCACAAGGTCTATCATGGAAGGGCTCAAACATATTCATGAGCAAGGTTTCGTTCACTTCGACGTGAAGCTTCAGAATATTCACTTCAAAGATTACAGAAGAAATGTCGGAAGAGAGGAACAACTTTTTGGAGAAGTGTTTTGTTAAGGATCCCAAGAACAAGTGGAGCGTTGAGATGCTTCTGAAGCACCCTTTCATCAAAGTTGACTCATTTTCGTTAGAGAAAGTTCATCAACCGTTACTGTCGCCGTCACCGAGGACCCACTTCGATTTTCCTGACTGGGCTTCCACCATAATGTCTTCGCTCCCATCCTCCCTGGATTCCGATGAGCACTCTGGGTGGTCGAGTTCTCCGGAGAGTCGTCTCCGACAGCTTGTCACCGATAAGACACCAGAGAATTGGTCAGAATTGGATGGCTGGATCAGCGTTAGGTGAAGTTCTTGGAAGTGTTGTTGGTTCTGTGATTACAAACAAAATCCATCACATTCGTTCATTCTTTTTAATTCATTAGTTTGTGAATTAAGCAGGCACATGATACAATTACTTCCGCCACATTTGACAAAGTGTAAATATATTTTGTTTGAAATGTCAAGTCGATTTTGGATCATTGTGAATAATATTCTTTTCTGCCACAAACCCTAAACCTCTCCCCCAATTTCATTTGGATTTCGCAATTGCAGAGGACAATGGGGATTTCAACACTTAATTTTATTTCATTTCCAACTTTGCCCTTACTTAAAAACGTGTTTCCACTCTCTACACTTCATTTTTTAATTCAAAAATTAAAAAATACAACTCAGTCACGTTTTTAATGCCACGTAATAAAAAACTATACTATCAACATGTCACGTAACAACCTCTTTAACGACGTCTGGTCAATTTGACGAAAAGCCTTTATTTGATTCAATTTTACAAAAATAAGGATCCAATTGAGACGCCGAAAAAGAAAGAGACCTATTAAAGATTCTGGGAGAAAATAGAGACCTAAATAGACATTAAACCTTAAATAAAAGATAAAAGACCTATTTTCGTCCAGAATCTCAATTAAGTCCCTTTTCTTTTTTGGCATCTCAATTGAGTCCTTATTTTGTGAAAATTGCATCAATTAGACCCTTACCGTTAAATTGGACCTAACGATGTTATTGTTAAGTTGACATGAAATTCTTATTTTGGTTTTTAAATGACGTGGAATTCACTATATTCTGACATGTCTTTCAAGTAACCTCTACCGTCAACCTTCAGGTCGCCAGCCATAGTAATCGCCACACACCTGCAAACTCAACCCAGAAAACCATCACGAGGACGCCCCCGCGACCACCTCTACGCGCCACCAACCATCCTAGCCGTCACCACCCTGCCAACATCTAGAAAACCCAAGTGAAACCAAACCCTCGCGCCTCCGCCATTAACGCATCTGCAGAGAAATAGAGAACCACCACAGCGCATTAATCACGCTCGCCACCACTGAGTGAGTCTCTCCGCATTGCGCAAGCAACCACACTCCACGAATCTCCGTTCATATTCTCCATCCACCATCGCCAGAGCACCGCAAGCCATCATTGCCTTCGAAAACCTGCAAAGGAAAACCCAATCTACATTCTCGCGCCTCGCCACCATCAATCGACAACAGAACCATCATCCGCCCATGCACAACCACACAAGCAGAACGCGCCACCACCAAGGTTGAGGGTTGCGCGTGACGGCGAGGTTGATGGTGGCATCGAAGAAGCATTCCCGGTGAACTCGTCCAACAAGGTCCCTCCATCTCCTCCATTATCAAGAGTTAGGTAATGGTGATGAGAGCAGATCTTATGGTGGCGGGACCTTTTTATGGCGGCTTAACCCCAACCCTCGTGCCCTTAAAGAAGAACCCCATTTAAAAGTCTCTTTCTTGCAACCAGAAAACACATCGTGTGTTCAAAAGGTCGAGTCTTTTTAAAAAGGGGCCCCTGAGAATGGAAGTGGTGGGTCATTATCATCAATCGCCAAGCAGATCGTCGATTCTAGCCCTTTCTGCTCTGCCATGCCAACATTGTGGCCGCTCGCTTCGTCGCCAACACTGTGCGCACCAGTCTCGAACCCAAAGGGTATGGACAAGATGATCTCCACCTTCCTCAACAAGATGTAGGTCGTCCAGACCACATCCAAGATGCGCATCGAGCTCTCTAAGTCGTAGGACTTAGCTGCCGAGAACTCTGCTGCCGGTGACAATGCTATCACGGTCGTTGTTATCGCCGAAGCCCTGCTCGAGCAGTGCCTCCAACTCTCCCATGGCATTCACCCCACTGTCGTCTCCGACTCCCTCCACAAGACTGTCGTAAAGGTAGTGGATATCCCCACCGTGAAGCTCTCAGACCGCGACTCTCTCGTGAAGTCCGCTAGCACCTCTCTCAACCGCAAGGTCGTGAGCCAGTACCTCACGCTTCTTGCGCCCTTCGCCGTCGACGTTGTTCTCTCCGTTGTTGATGCCGTCAAGCCTGACATGGCATAATTCTTCTTCACGAAGGATGTTCTCAAGGACAAAGAGATTGTAAAGAAGGATGCCAATTTTTTTTCAATTAAAAATATAATCCAATGTGCCACGTCAAGTATATATTAACGTGGTTAGGTTCAATTTAACGGTAAGGGTCTAATTGATGCAATTTTCACAAAATAAGGACTCAATTGAGACGTCGAGAAAGAAGGAAACTTATTTGAGATTCTGGACGAAAATAGAGACCTACGGATATATTAAACTTTATTTTATTGAGATACCTCTTATTTTATCTAAAGGTGAAAACTTTGTTAGCAAGACCATGAATTAGAAGGAAACTTTGTTGTGTTATTATTATTATTATAATAATATATTAATAATGTATAGGAAAAGAAATATATTAAATTAATTTTTATTTTTATTTAATTCTATTATTTCAAATCATTTTTACAAAAATAAAATATATTACACATAAATATTATTTTATACTACTATTATCATTAAAGATAATTTAATAACTTTAATTTTCTATCAATTTATTTATTTATTTATTATTATCAAATTCTGTTTAAACTTTACCCTAAATTTATTTTCAAGCACCCACAAACACAACTTATATATTCTCGAATTCATTGGATTCATTCATTCTCTCCTTCTTAAATCATCTCATTCAATTAAACACCTTATCAAAGTACCTGAATAAGACAATAAAAAAGTTGTTTAGATATTATTTGTATCACAAGTGTTTGTTGAGGAATCTTTTGTACTAATTTCAATCCAATAAACTAATAAATCTGTTTCATGATTAAAGCGTCTTTTCCATAATGTTTTCCGAAATAATTGATGTAACAGAATACAATGACAACAAATGTCAGGTGCTGTGCTGTTAAGTCAACATTGAAATTTTCAACTTTGATTTTTTTTTATTTTCATTTCTTTCCTTGAGAATGCAAATTTGTTAAAAAGTATTATTAATTTCATAGTAAAGTAATTTTTCTTAAGACAAATGTTGTGATGTTAATATCCAAAAACCTTATATTATAGACCAACTTAATCTTCTAAAGAAAATCATTTTCAATATTTTTCTAATATAAATTAATTTAGCGACTTTCTTTTTTATTATAATTTTTTATTGTTTTATAATGATATATTCTATTTGTTAAAATATTGGTGCCTCCTTTTAATAAAAGAAAACATTTTTTTCCTTTGGAAGGAAGACACTGAAAATCAAGTTTTCTTAAATGCAGATATATTATAGGTTTATTTAATTTTTAAATTCTTAAAGTTAATTATTTTAGTTAAAAATTTTGTTTTTTCTATTTTGTTAAGTACTTCAAATTTTTATATTTTTTAAATTAAAATATTGTGTTATTAATTAGGTGTATTTTGTTTTGTCATATACAAAGTGACATTATAAATTTTATAACAAATAAATATATTATAAGCATAGTACTCGGGAAGATAATAATATTAAAATATAATATAAATCAATTGTAATAAAATTTATTTAATTCAAAATGTAATTATAATTTTATAAATATTAAAAATTGATATAATATCATATATTATAGATCGGTTATAAAAAAAACTAATTTAATATATATATATATATATATATATATATTAAATCGGTTAAAAAATAATTAATATAATATATTTTTTCATTATTAAGTTGATTTTTTTTTTTAAAAGTGTCTTTTTTTGTACTTCTTTTCTTTCATGGAAAAAAACAATGTCTCTTCCATGTCATTCACAATTATTATCGTCGTTCGACTATTGTCGTACCGCACTAGTCATCTTCTAAGTCACTCTTTAGCAATTGATGCAACAAATTAATGTTTTTTACTCATTTTTTTTTATGTTTAGAGCTTTTTTTTGTGAAATTTTTTTTCTTTGTAGTTGTCTTTTCTCGATGATTGGTGCTAAATGCATTTGCTTTACAAATGAAACACAATCGTGATGTCCTTGCTTAACTGAAGTGATACTAGTCTTCATGGTGTTTCATGAAGTCTCCTAGTCAACTAAGTGTATGCTTTGTGGTTGAGACATTGTTTTTCATGGTAGTTCACTAGTGGTGATTTGTTGGTAGTGGTCAATGATGGTTTATCGATGGTCTTTGGTAATTCTTGGTTCTCTCCTTTATACTTTCACATGGTTACTCTAAAAGATGTTTATTTTTTCACTCACAGATAAGTTGCACAACCAATCAAATATGTCTTCAACATACCGATCTAATATGTATTTCATAATTGATTTAATATACCTATTTTGCACCCGTGACTCCAACAAAATATATATATATATATATATATATATATATATATATATATATATATATATATATATATATATTTATATATATGCAAACATACTTCACCTAATAGAGAAAAATATATACATTGAAACTCTCCTTGTGTATTCTAAGAGCCTCTAAATTTATATACTTCCTAATGTCTTCTGCGTCATTACCTACAACTAGTAAGACATGCAACTAATGTAGGTAACAAACAATCACTTGTTATCAAATCCATTTTTAATAAAAAATAATAAAAGTCATCGTAGGCTTATATTAATGTAGTTTTATATTATATAATCTATTTTAAAAGAACAGAAAATGAAATTTAGGATCTATTTCAATAAAAGAGAATAAACACAATAATTAATATATGTTTCTGCTTGCTTTTCTTTTAAAGGTTTTTAACATTTTATGGTCGGGAAAGATAGGCCTCAAGGGTTATCCTCAGATTTGCATATTATTGATCATGACAAATACATAGACAGTATTATATAAAACCACCAACCACAAATGACAATATAATCTTTATTGTATTGATGTTACAGAGTAACCATTATATGTGTCAGATTCTTGTAACAAGTGCATGTAGAGCTTCTGATAGATGATCTATTTTCATGTACATTTTGTACAATCACTGGGACCAAGTCTTGGCAGCTTGTCAGAATCATCTCCAACACTTCTTTCACGTGGCGCTTAATCTGGTACAAACTTTAGATAATTAGTTTAAAAGGAAATTATGAATAGATTAAACATGTTTTTATCTATAAAGATGCTAAATTATGAATAGACAAGCTTTTTAGACTCTCCAGAACTACACTTCCATGAATCTGAAACTGCAATTCAAATCCTTGGTTTTCGTTCACGTTTAAAAATTCAGAAAAAAAAAACACAATAAAAAAGCAAGTCTGAAAAATCTAAAACCAAAATTTAGTATATTAATTAATCGGGATCATAAACATATTTATAGAGCAAGGAGCATGAGTTTGAGGAATACACCAGTTTCATTGCTTTGGCTTGTGGTTCACTGTGATGAGGGTGTGGCTGGCTTAGCTTGAGACTAATAGGAGCAAATATGTCATATCCATAACTGATATGTTAAATTATATTAATAATTTACATTGGTTCATGTAATTTAAAGTATAACTTTAATGTAAGGATTCTAATGTGATGATTATTAGAATATTAAAGTATTAAAGTTATTGGGATTATTTTAGAGTTATTAAAGTTAATCCCTCTCTTCTCACTCCAAAAGGGCATTTTGGTATTTTATTAAATTTAATTAAAATATCATAAGAGAGGAAAAAGTTTTACTTCGGTTGACACATTAAGTTTCTGAAGAGATATAGAGAACATAACGTTCTCAGGAAAGAAGGGAAACTGACAGAGAAAACCATCCTACAAATTCTATATCATCCAGAAGGCATTAAAGAGGAGTAAGAGGAGAGAGAACATTTGACAGGAAGAGACAGGAAGAAGTGCACAATGGATCTAGGTTAGTTCTTCTTTACTGTGTATGAGAAAATAGTGAGTATCATGAAAATTCAAGATCCTGTGTGTAATTTTCATTCAATTGAAAATTAAAGAAAAGCTTACAAGTGGTATCAGAGCAAGGTTCTGAATTTTATGATTCTCCATGAATGGTAATATTCCCAATTTTTTTTAAAACCCTAATTTTAAAATTTAGGGATTTTTTGAATTTCCAGATTTAATTTTTTATTTATTGGCATGAAAGGAAAATTAAATTCACTGTAATGTAATGTGTGAATCTCGGAAGCCGTAAGTTTTTAATTTGATTGTCAGTGAATTGAATTCACTGTACGTGAATTATGAAATCTGCAAGCATTTGAATTCGTACAAAGAAAGCCAATTTTATTTATTTTTTATACTTCCATTAAAGTATTGCACGTGATTTGATTGTATTGTGGTATTCTATTTGGAAGCAACTTTACTGTTGCACGTGAATTTCATTATGGAAGCAGCAAGTTATTTGATTATCACATTGATGTGATTTTGACCTTTGCATAACGTTAAAGTTCATTAAAGTTGCTTTCACAGTAACCAAATTAAATCCTGCATGAAAGAAAATTCAATCCCTTGAATTTAATCCTTGAAGCCGCATATAAATCTTTTAATTTGGTTGTTATTCTAAAGCAACTTTACTGATGCGGCATTTGTTCTCACAGTAAAGCAGTTTACTGTTACTGTTACAGGTTATATTATTATATTCTAAACATGGTTATTGTTTCTGAATGGAAATTAAATGTGAATTAAAAGTTTCGTAATTTCGTATACTTTTAATTTGAAAAGTGAATTTACTGACATATATGATATAATTTTGTTTTATGAATTATATGTATTTGGAAGAAAAAAAAATTCAATTAAGTTGAATTTTGGATAGTAATTAGTCATTGATATAAGGATGTTATGGATTACCCAAAGGTGAGCCATGGTTTATAATTGATGACATTAAAGTGAAACATTTCATGTACTTAGTATATGTTTGTATATCCAAAGATAGCATACATATAGTCTTAAGTATGATTGATTGTTTATTAAAGTATATATATGGAATTTGTCAGTTTAAGAATCACCCAAAGGTGAACTTAAATGAATGACTTTATTGACTACCTATCAGTTTAAGTGTCACCCAAAGGTGAACTTGAATGTATGACTAGTGTAGTAATTTGTTTGAATCCATTAATTTTATCAAAGCATTAATGTATGAGCTTCTGTATTATTTCCAGCTTACATGAATTTAGCAGGTTTGAGCAACAATGTAGTCAAGTTTAATGGGCTCAATTATGCCGATTGGTCAGAACAAATCCAGTTCCAACTGGGTGTTCTAGGCCTGGATATGGCTATTATGATGGATGAAATGCCCGCAGTCATTACAGAGACCAATACAAGTAATGAAAAGTCTCTTTATGAGGCTTGGCATAGGTCTAACAGACTGTCATTAAACTTGATGCGCATGTCTATGGTAGAGAACGTAAAGCCTTCCATGCCCAAAACGGAAAACGCAAAGGAATTCATGAAAATGATCAAGGAGTATTCACAATCAGACATAACTGATAAGTCTATTGTGGGAACTCTTATGAGTGAGCTGACTACCAAAAAGTTTGACTGGTCACAGCCCATACATGAACATGTAACTGGAATGGCTAATATAGCAGCAAGATTGAAGTCAATGGGAATGGAGGTGAATGAGTCTTTTCTAGTACAGTTCATCATGAACTCTCTTCCTCCTGAATTTGGCCAGTTCCAAGTGAATTATAACACTATTAAGGATAAGTGGAACTTCCAAGAAATCAAAGCCATGTTGGTTCAAGAGGAAGGGAGATTAAAGAAAATGAGAGATCATTCTATCCATCTCACAACTCATGAAGGTGCTAGCTTCAGTAAAGGTAAATCAGGAAAGAAGAACAAGAAGGACAAAGCCCCAATGAAAGTGAATAAGGGCGGTATCCAGAAGGACCAGAAATGTTTCTTTTGCAAGAAAGTAGGTCACTTCAAGAAAGATTGTCCGAAAAGAAAATCTTGGTTCGAAAAGAAAGGGATTCCTTTCAATCCAGCCCATAAAAGGAACTGAAAAGTATTTATATATGGGGAACAGAATGAAGGCACGAATAGAAGGAATTGGGACTTATAGATTGATTCTAGACACTGGCTATTGTCTGAATCTTGAAAAGTGTCTCTATGTTCCTGGTTGTGCTAGGAATTTGATTTCTGTTGCAAAGTTGGATTGTTTAGGTTTTAACTTTAGGATTGAAAATGGTATTTTTCATTTGTATAAACTTTCGTACTATTATGGTTCTGGTACATTATTGGATGGTTTATATCGTTTAAATCTTGATGTTAATTTTTCTGAATCCCTGTTTAATGTTGAACATGTTGTTGATAGAAATTCTAGTACAGGAAAGGAATGTTCTGCTTTCTTATGGCATAAAAGATTGGGTCACATATCCAAAGAAAGGATGTTGAGGTTAGTAAAAAATGAAATTTTACCTCAATTGGATTTTGATGACTGGGATGTATGTATTGATTGTATTAAGGGTAAATAAACAAAACACATATCAAAGAATCCCACCACAAGAAGCAGTCAACTTCTTGAGTTAATACACACTGATATTTGTGGTCCTTTTGACACTAAATCTTGGAATGGTGAAAAATATTTTATCTCCTTTATTGATGATTTCTCACGTTATTGTTATATATATCTATTGCATGAAAAATCTCAATCAGTGAATGCCCTTGAGGTGTTCATAAATGAGGTGGAAAGGCAATTAGATAGAAAAGTAAAAGTGGTGAGATCTGATAGAGGTGGTGAATATTATGGTAAAACTGATGAGAGTGGACAATGTCCAGGTCCATTTGCAAAGTACCTTGAAAGTCGGGGTATATGTGCACAGTATACAATGCCCGGTACACCACAACAAAATGGTGTAGCAGAAAGACGAAATCGTACTCTTATGGATATGGTTAGGAGTATGTTAAGTCATAGTAATATCCCTTTATCTTTGTGGATGTATTCATTAAAGACTGCTGTATATCTGGTTAACAGGGTTCCTAGCAAAGCAGTTTCTAAAACTCCTTATGAACTATGGACCGGAAGGAAACCCAGTTTAAGACATTTTCATGTTTGGGGTTGTCCAGCAGAAGTAAGGTTATACAATCCACATGAAAAGAAACTTGATGCAAGAACCATTAGTGGTTACTTTATCGGTTATCCTGAAAAGTCAAAGGGATATAGATTTTATTGCCCTAACCATAGTACAAGAATAGTTGAGTCTGGAAATGCTCGGTTCATTGAAAATGGTCAATTTAGTGGGAGTGAGGAATCACGAATAGTGGACATTCAAGAGCATACTGATAGTGTTTCTTCTGAAGTTGTTATCCCTCTTGTTGTATCACAGTCACACAACAAGCAGAGACAACAAATTAATGTTCCAATCCCACAAAATGAACGTATAAATGTTGAGCCAGTTGACAATGAGCAAGTCATAAATGAGCAATTGATAGAGGAACCACAAGAAGCAGCATTAAGAAGGTCTGTAAGGGAGAAAAGACCTGCTATTTCGAATGATTATGTGGTTTACTCTGTTGAACATGAATGTGACTTAAGCATTGATGAGGATCCAGTCTCTTTCAGACAAGCCATGGAAAGTAATAATTCAGAGAATTGGTTGAATGCTATGAAAGAATAGTTGAAATCAATGGATGACAATAAAGTATGGGATCTAGTTGAATTGCCTAAGGGTTCAAAAAGAGTCGGTTGTAAATGGGTCTTTAAGACTAAACGTGACTCAAAAGGCAATATTGAAAGGTATAAAGCTAGATTAGTCGCCAAAGGTTTCACTCAAAAGGAAGGCATTGACTACAAAGAGACCTTCTCTCCTGTTTCTAAGAAGGACTCTTTGAGAATTATTTTGGCTTTGGTGGCTCATTATGATTTAGAGCTTCACCAAATGGATGTAAAGACCGCCTTTCTGAATGGTGACTTAGAAGAGGAAGTTTATATGGACCAACCAGAAGGTTTCACCATAACAGGAAAAGAAAATCTAGTGTGTAAATTAAAGAAATCAATATATGGACTAAAACAAGCTTCCCGTCAATGGTATTTAAAATTTAATGATATCATAACTTCGTATGGTTTTGTAGAGAACACCGTTGATCGGTGTATATACATAAAGGTTAGTGGGAGTAAGTTTGTTATTTTGGTTCTATATGTTGATGATATTCTTCTTGCTGCTAATGATATTGGTATGTTACATGATGTAAAGAAGTTTCTCTCTAACAACTTTGAAATGAAAGATATGAATGAGGCATCTTATGTGATAGGAATAGAAATATTCCGTGATAGATCACAAGGATTGTTAAGTTTGTCTCAAAAAGGCTATATTAATAAAGTGTTAGAGAGATTCAGAATGGAAAAATGTTCTCATGGAATAGTTCCAATTCAGAAAGGAGACAAGTTTAGTCAAATGCAATGTCCCAAGAATGATTTGGAACGAAAGGCCATGGAGTCTATTCCTTATGTGTCAGTGGTTGGGAGTTTGATGTATGCTCAAACTTGTACTCGGCCAGATATCAGTTTTGCTGTTGGAATGTTAGGCCGATATCAAAGTAATCCCGGAATGGATCACTGGAAAGCTGCAAAGAAAGTTCTTAGGTACTTACAAGGTACCAAAGAATACATGCTCACTTATAGAAAGTCAGATCATCTCGAAGTGATTGGCTATTCAGATTCAGACTATGTTGGATGTGTGGATTCAAGAAAATCCACATTTGGGTATGTCTATCTTTTGGCTGGAGGAGCAAGTTCTTGGAAAAGTGCAAAACAATCAGTTATTGCTACTTCCACCATGGAGGCTGAATTCGTGGCATGCTTTGAGGCCACAGTTCATGCCTTGTGGTTGCGAAACTTTGTATCGAGGCTTGGCATTATTGACAGTATAGCTAGGCCGATAAGGATTTATTGTGATAATTCCGCAGCCGTCTTCTTCTCTAAAAATGATAAGTACTCAAAGGGTGCTAAACACATGGATTTGAAGTACTTGTCGGTCAAAGAAGAAGTGCAGAAACATAGAGTGTTGATTGAGCATATTGGTACGAATTTGATGATAGCAGATCCGTTAACTAAAGGACTACCGCCCAAAACTTTTATTGGCCATGTTGAAAGTATGGGCATTATGGATAAGTCAATGTTAACATGATATTGTTATCTATCTATATAGATATGTATAGTTATATGCTTGTACTGTCATGACACTTGTGAATTCAATTAAAGTTATGTTTCTCTTTATTCTATTGTTATCCACATTAAATTATATACATGTATTATTGATTGTGGTGACATGATAGGTCTCCTTTAGAGACATGAAAGTTATAAGATTGATTAAAGTTATGTTGAATTGTTTTGATTATGTGATACATGGAAGGAATCTTGTCGATCATGACTTTTGCCCGCCATGATCCGATTATTTCAATTCATATAAGGATGATGACTTGATAATTCTAATGAATGGTGCGCATTTAAAGTTTATTTTAGATCTTCAAGTCATCACATGAACCAAGTGGGAGAATGTTAAATTATATTAATAATTTACATTGGTTCATGTAATTTAAAGTATAACTTTAATGTAAGGATTATTAGAATATTAAAGTATTAAAGTTATTGGGATTATTTTAGAGTTATTAAAGTTAATCCCTCTCTTCTCACTCCAAAAGGGCATTTTGGTATTTTATTAAATTTAATTAAAATATCATAAAAGAGGAAAAAGTTTTACTTCGGTTGACACATTAAGTTTCTGAAGAGATATAGAGAACATAACGTTCTCAGGAAAGAAGGGAAACTGACAGAGAAAACCATCCTACAAATTCTATATCATCCAGAAGGCATTAAAGAGGAGTAAGAGGAGAGAGAACATTTGACAGGAAGAGACAGGAAGAAGTGCACAATGGATCCAGGTTAGTTCTTCTTTACTGTGTATGAGAAAATAGTGAGTATCATGAAAATTCAAGATCCTGTGTGTAATTTTCATTCAATTGAAAATTAAAGAAAAGCTTACATGATAGTGCAAGAAGGATTGGATGTTGCAGCACCTTCCTTTTCTTTTGCTTCAATAACCTGAAATTCAAATTATTAAGCTTAAAATAAAACATATATGTAAGAAACTATGAATGATGAGTTTCTGTATATATACCTTTTGTAGTTCTTCGTTGTCCTTGCGCATGAGATTTATCTTTCTATGAAGTTCGACATTTTCTTGATTGGCTTGGCTTCCCTACAATAGCATCGATTAAATTAGCAGTCAGAAATTTGTTGGAATACTAGGAATCATTTTAAGGAACAAAACCTGATTCATGAAACCTTTTGGTGTAGTTCTTTGACCTCATCAATCAGAATTTGATCCTGCACAGATAATAAAAGTAAGTGATAATGTAAGACTGAAGAATGTACCATGAAATGGATCGATGAGCTAGGATGATACCTTTTTCATGCGAACACCCTTCAAACTTCTCTCCAGTCGATTTTCCAGATTCCCCAACTCCTTAATATCCAAACCAGAAAGTTGTTCGCCCATCATTTGCCTGCCCTTTCCAAGAATGAAGTATGGAGTATCATTCTTTCTATATTTTTTAAAACCTTGTTCTTCCTTTAAATGTGCTTATTGCTGATGTTTTATAAGAACCAAAATATTCCACTAAAGTTGTTAGACAAATAATATTATCGTTTGTATGTCTGTTTTTTACTATATATAGAGTTGTTACTGTGTTATCGGAAGGTCATAGTTTGAGGTCGAGAGTCCATAGTGTTGGAATTGCTTTTCTTAAGTGACGAAGTACTATTAAAAAAGGTGGTAATTATAATTGTTTGTGTACAAAAAGATAAAATTCTTCAATATCATATACTCGTTAAAAAATGCATTTAGATAAGAAATATTAAAGATTTATTTATTTTTTCCTCTTAAAGTGTATTCTTTTATGAACGAAGAGAGGTATCTCTACATCTATAAACAAAAAGACTTGTGAATGGTGAGGTGAAACATTTTCATTTTCGCTTTTTTCATCTTTCCTATTCTAGAAATTCTTTTGGAGAATGTTGTTCCGAACCCAACAATTGACAAACAATTTTTGTCATTTATGGAAAATATCATATAGGAAGGGAGACTCATATAAAGAGAGATTACGAAGAATTCAAGTATGAAGTTAATAATTTTTTATTGAGTAAAAATAAGTAAAATCAACAAAATATATATATATATATATATATATATATATATATATATATATATATATATATATATATATATATATATATAAACTTGTTATCTTAAAGCTTTATATTAAAAATAATTTCAGATTTCTTATATATGGGTTAACTCATAGCTTAAGACTAATCAGATATACGTCTCTTAGTACTTATTGATCTAAATATCTCAAGTTAGATACTGAATCTTCCCAGTGTGTTGACTTGAGAAATCCAACATAGAAAAAAAGGAAAATAATATAGGAGGAACGCCACTCTTTTAGTGATTTATAGAGACAAGTTCTATAATCTTTCTTTCGGAATAGAGATGTTTTTAGATCAATCTCATCATTTCTTCCTCATCTAAAAAGAGTTTTCACATAAAAAAATGGGTGTTATTTTTGTGTTCTTTATGCTTATGTTTGTCTTTTCATGATATTATTTTGTATTTAAAAATATATTTTTTCATTAACAACAAAGAATTGATTAAATATAAGAAACTCTTAAAGGGGTCTAATCCTTTTACAAACAAAAAGAAATATTTGAAATTACAAACGCCAAAGACAGTATAACATCATCCAAAAACATAAAAGTAGAAGACACATGTTCATCCCTGTAGTCCTATTCATGTTCCATAAGCTCTTTCACTATCCCTTTCAAACCCACAAAACTAACCTTATCTCTCCAAATTGTTAGTGAGGGAGTTAAACCCACAATCTCGTACATCCTCTCTTCCAATTTTATTACTAAATCATTCTTATATCTCCTTAGTTTCAGTCTATGTAATTAGTTAAATAGTATTTCAATTTTTGCCAATTCTGAATAATAGCATGATTTCACACATTCAAGAAAGTTTTAGCCTATATAATTCAAGATGGAGGGAGTTACCATCCATTTTTGATGTTATTAAAACTAATTACAGACAAATTCTCCTATTTCAAGTTGATGATGAAAAGTGATTTATACTTCAAGGATTATATGTGCCAATCACTAATACGACAAGTGTGGAAAAAAGGTCGGAAAACTTCTGAATCACAAAGTTGTTAATTAATATATGTTGGGAAACAGCAGTACTTGTTTCCCTCCTCTGTGAACCCCAAAATGGGCACTATGCGGAAGCGTAAAATAAAAGTGTAAGAAAAGAGAAAATTAACACTGGAAATTTTAACGTGGAAAATCCTCTCGGAAAAAACCACGGGACCTAGTCTAGAAAAATATCTCCACTATGAAAGTAGGATTACAGTGTTTCTCTCACTCTCTGAGGATCTCTCAATTAATCTCACCCTCTCGGATGGTATACAAAATTCTCACTTTTCACTCACACTCATAATAACAGACTCTCTCTGTATAAATCTCTCACACAGAAGAACTCTCTATTTCTTCACCGAATTTTTTCTTCACGGTGGATGATGAATTCTGCAGTGTGGCTTCTCCTTCTCTGTTTCTTGCATATGCACGTTGCTTGACTTCCAATTTATGAAGGAAGAAAGATGCAAGAAAACAAAAATGGTTGGTGTAGTGGAGCACTTCATTTCCGTAAATCAAGCAATGTGTTGGAGACAATTTCTCCAACTTCACCACTAATGGGTCCTACCCATTTGGTTTATTCAACAAAACTCCCCCATAAACCAAAATGGGTCTTCCATCCCTTCTTGACTTAATTTGAAGGTACCAAGATACCAGCACCTTGGCAACAGTCTTCAACCTTCTTGGTTGGTATTGACTTAGTCATCATGTCAGACCAATTCAAGTCTGTATGGATTTTCTCTATCTTCAATTTCTTCTCATCCAGCGGTTCTCGTATCCAGTCATACCGCACGTCGATATGCTTCGAGCGTGAATGGAACATGGGGTTCTTGGTTAGATGGATGGTACTTTGATTATCACAGTTCACCACATAATCATCTTGATTATGTCCTAATTCACTTAGGAAATTCTTCATCCATAACATCTCTTTAGAGGCTTCAGTCACCGCTACATACTCTGCTTCAGCAGTAGACAATGTCACACATTTTTGTAGCTTTGACTGCCAAGAAACAGCTCCCCCTGCAAAAGTAATCAGATAACCTGATGTTGACTTCCTTGAATCGACATCTCCAGCCATGTTTGAGTCTGAATATCCGATTAACTTTAGGTCTCCATTGCCAAAACACAAGCTTCTTTTGACAGATCCTCTTAGATACCTTAGTATCCATTTAACAGCTTCCCAATGCTCTTTTCCTGGATTCGACAGGTATCTGCTCACAACTCCTACAGCATAGCCAATATCTGGCCTTGTACAAACCATTGCATACATAAGGCTACCCACGGCAGAAGAGTAGGGTACCTTGCTCATTTCTTCTTTTTCTTCTTCATTCTTTGGACATTGCGACTTGCTGAGTTTGAAATGTCCAGCGATTGGAACACGAGCAGGTTTGGCATTGTGCATGTTGAACCTTTTGAGAATCTTCTCAATGTAATCTTCTTGAGATACCCACAACATTCTTTTAGAACGATCTCTGAATATTTTCATTCCAAGTATCCTCTTTACTGCACCCAGGTCTTTCATGGCAAAAGACTTGCTCAATGCCTTCTTGAGAGCAGCTATTTTAATTTTGTCCTTCCCTACAATCAACATATCATCAACATACAAGAGAAGTATGATGGACTCACCATTTTCATAATGCTTCACAAACACACAATGGTCTGCGGAGGTCTTCTTGAAATTATGTTGAATCATGAAGGAATCGAATTTCTTGTACCATTGTCTTGGAGCTTGCTTCAGACCATAGAGACTTTTCTTCAGACGACACACCAAGTGTTCTTTGCCTGGTTCTTCAAAACCCTCTGGTTGCTTCATGTAAATTTCTTCTTCTAGGTCTCCATGTAAGAATGCTGTTTTGACGTCCAGTTGTTCAATCTCCAAGTCTAGTGTTGCTGCCAGACCGAGAATTGCTCTAATGGATGTCATCTTCACCACTGGTGAAAATATTTCGTCAAAATCTCTTCCTTTCTTCTGGTTGCACCCCTTCACGACAATTCGTGCTTTGTACCTTGGGCTTGGGTTGTTCTCTTCATTCTTGAGCTTGAACACCCATTTGTTCTGCAATGCTCTTCTTTCTTTTGGTAATTCTACCAAATCATAAGTCTGATTTTCTTTTAAGGATTGCATCTCCTCTTCCATGGCTTGCAACCATTTGTCTTTGTCTTTCGTCTCCATTGCTTCTACAAAGCTTTGAGGTTCACCTTCATCAGTAAAATTAACATATTCATCTGAAAAATACCTTCTTGACGGTTGCTTCTGCCTTGTTGATCGTCTCAATTGGGGTTCTTGCGGAGCATCCTCAATTGATTGATCTTCTTCCGTCAAATTAGGTTGATCTTCTTCTTCAGCCATTTCATCAGGTTGTAACTCTGGTTCGGCTTGATGAGTCTCTCCCCCTGAGTTGTTTATCACAATAGGGTTTTGATCACTTATCAGCTTAAGTGTTGGTTTCTCCACTTTCTTGATGTCTTGGATTGTCTGATCTTCAAAGAACACCACATCTCTGCTTCGAACAATCTTTCTATTTGCAGGATCCCATAATCTGAAACCAAATTCATCTCTTGGAGAACCAAGGTATATGCACTCTTTCGCCTTAGCATCTAGCTTTGCTCTTTCATCTTTCGGAATGTGAACTGATGCCTTACATCCGAAGACTTTCAAGTTGCGATATGAGGCCTTTTTACCGGACCATACTTCTTCTGGTATCTTACCGTTTAATGGTCTTGACGGTGATAAGTTGATCAAATCAGCTGTTGTCACCACTGCCTCCCCCCAGAATGACTTGGGAAGTTTTGCATGAGACAACATGCTCCTAACCTTCTCGGCAATCGTTCTGTTGAATCTTTCAGCTACACCATTCATCTGAGGTGTCTTGGGAGGTACTTTCTCATGTTTGATCCCATGAGTCTTGCAATAGTGCTCGAATGGACCTCTATACTCTCCACCATTATCACTTCTCAGACATTTCAACTTTCTGCCAGTTTCACGTTCAATTGAGGCGTGAAACTCCTTGAAGATTCGTAGAACTTCATCTTTTCTCTTCAATGGATAGACCCACAATTTTCTGGAGTGGTCATCAATGAAGGTAACAAAATATTGAGCACCACCAAGGGACCTTTCGGATGTTGAACAGACATCTGAATACACAAGATCCAAAATATGCTCTCTTCTACTTCTATTATCAGATTTATGGAAAGATACTCTGTGCTGCTTACCTGCTAGGCAGTCTTCACATAATTCAAGTGGTTGTCCTTTTATACTTTGGAGATGATCTTTTGCGAGGATCTCTAATCCTTTCTCGCTCATGTGGCCCAGTCTTTTGTGCCATAACTCCTTACTTTCTTCTTGAGCAACATTTGTCTCTCCTTTGCATATCTTTCCTTGCATGACGTACAAGGAGCCTTCCTTTTTGCCTCGAGCAACAATCATGCTTCCTCGGCTAAGTTTCCATTTTCCATCTCCAAACTGGTTGTTCATTCCAGCATCATCTAGCTTACCAACTGAGATAAGGTTTAGACGCATTTCTGGTACATGTCTTACCTCTTTCAGCACAAGTTTGTTTCCATTTTCTGTTGTCAAAGTCACTTCTCCTATGCCCACAATTTTGCTTGTGACATGATTACCCATCTTCACTGTTCCAAAATCTCCTTTTTGATAGGATGAGAAGAATCCCTCATGAGGAGTAACATGGAAAGATGCTCCGGTATCTACTATCCAAGTGCAATCATCAAAAGCAATATTTAGATAGTTTACCTCAGTGATAAGGAACACATTCTCATCATTTGATACCACCGCTGTTGTAGTCTTTTCCTCCAACTTCTTTTTGGAATCTACCACATCAGGGTGTACAGTTCCATTCTTCTGATCTCTCTTCAGGAATCTACATTCTGGCTTCTTGTGACCATCTTTTCCACAATAGAAGCATGTCAAACCTTTGGAACGAGACTTGAATCTTCCTCGTGACTTTTCACGTTTTCCTTTGCTTCTGTTTTCACTCCTTCCTCTATTCTCAACAACATTGGCTTCTGAGTGACTACTCGATCCCCTTTCTTTCCTTCTGGATTCTTCATTCAGTAAACTGTCTGTGATGTTATCCAGACTGAGCTTTCCATCTGGTGCTGAGTTACTGAGAGTGACCACCAACGTGTCCCAACTCTCCGGTAGAGAACTAAGGAGTAGAAGAGCTTGTAGCTCGTCATCAATCTTCATATCCGCCTTCATTAATTGATTCACAATACCTTTGAAGGTGTTGAGGTGCTCGATCATATTCTGGTCGTCAGTGTACTCCAACTTTACGAGTCGTCTGACTAGGTGAGCTTTGTTCCTGGGAGTCTTCTTTTGAATCATTGATTCAAGCTTTGTCCATAAGTCATACGCATTGGTATAAGTCGATACATGCTCAAAGAGACTTCTGTCGATGTATTTCCGAATCATAGCCACTATTTTACGATTCAGAATCTCCCAATCTTTTTCGGCCTTCCCTTCTGGAATTTCCGGATTTGTGATCGGTTCATACAAATCCTTGCAGTATAGATGGTCTTCCATCATCGGCTTCCAGTAGGAGTAATTATCCGCAGTTAACTTGAACATGTCTCCTTCCATCTTGAATTTCACAGGATTCTGACTTTTTCGAACCGGTAGCTCTGATACCACTGTTGGGAAACAGCAGTACTTGTTCCCTCCTCTGTGAACCCCAAAATGGGCACTATGCGGAAGCGTAAAATAAAAGTGTAAGAAAAGAGAAAATTAACACTGGAAATTTTAACGTGGAAAATCCTCTCGGAAAAAACCACGGGACCTAGTCCAGAAAAATATCTCCACTATGAAAGTAGGATTACAGTGTTTCTCTCACTCTCTGAGGATCTCTCAATTAATCTCACCCTCTCGGATGGTATACAAAATTCTCACTTTTCACTCACACTCACAATAACAGACTCTCTCTGTATAAATCTCTCACACAGAAGAACTCTCTATTTCTTCACCGAATTTTTTCTTCACGGTGGATGATGAATTCTGCAGTGTGGCTTCTCCTTCTCTGTTTCTTGCATATGCACGTTGCTTGGCTTCCAATTTATGAAGGAAGAAAGATGCAAGAAAACAAAAATGGTTGGTGTAGTGGAGCACTTCATTTCCGTAAATCAAGCAATGTGTTGGAGACAATTTCTCCAACTTCACCACTAATGGGTCCTACCCATTTGGTTTATTCAACAATATATTGATTGAAATTCCATCAAGTTATACCAATGCATTTGAGTTATGATTAAAACTTGAATTCATGAAAACATTTAAACACTTTCAAAGGAATTGTAAACATACTTTATGTTGGTGAGAAAAATTATCCAAATGTTGCATATGATGATCATTATTGGATGGTTAATTCTAAATCACCTCTTATACTACACTTACGAGGATTCTTATCACAATATAAAAAGAAAGGAGATCTACTATGTGATAATGGTGAAGATGAGTCAAACAAAGATTGGTAAACCAATTTGGTATCCATGGATGACAACTGATTGTGTTAGCTATTTGACTATAAAATGCTAATATATACCTTCAAATTTTTTCTTGGACATTGTTTTGTAGGAGACATAAATGTTGGTTTTGGCTTGGGTGTTAATTCTATCTCTGTAATAATAGTCAACATGTTTGGTGGTTGGGTTTTCTTTCTGCATTTTAAGATTATTATTATTATTATTATTTTGTTCTTATGTGTTTGTATTCTAACAATGCAATTACATGCAAGGGTTAATCATGATGGACAGACTCTTGTCCATATTCTTTATTTTGTTTATCAGATAGATTATATGGATGTCTACTACAGTTTTTTTTTTCTGGAAATTCTTAAATGTTATATAATGAGGTTATGAATTTTTTTCCATTCTTATAAGTATCTATTTTCCTTTTATAGTCGACTTAAACATTATACCCTCTTAAATAATTGCTTTAATTTTTTGAAATGAATTTACCTAATAACTCACTAGTTTCCATATATTTCTGACTAGTACAACAATTACACAAATGCTAGTTGCTTAACTTTTTACCTGTAACATTCTTGCATGTACTGCACTTGTTGCCTCAAACTTGCTACTTCTCTCTGCCAAAACTAGTCAATAGCAATATAGATATCAGATATATGCATATAAATGACTACAAAACATTTGTACACGTCAAAGTTTGAGTAGTTATATTCGCATTTATTTATTTTTCTCATCTTGTTGAGTGAAAGAAAAACTGCATCAAGTTGTAAACTGTAACTACATTGCCTTATGTGCCTGATTTGTGTAGTCATAAATTGAGGAAAATGGTAACACGTCACTTTTATATATAGTCATTTAAGCTTATACTATTATCTAATTGTTAAAACTTTACGAATAAAAGATTATAGGGATACCATGTTAAGATGTCAACCGGAATCAATTTTCTGTGCACAGAATGTTCTCTTTTTTTTTGTTTCATTATGTATCTGAGATTGGTTTTTTATGTTATTCATTCATGCAAGTTTAATATATAAGATGAAAGAAAACTCTCTTATCAATGTAAATAAAGTTTGACTTGTAACGACACCAATAATTCAGTTCAACAACACATATATGATCCCAATAACACATGGAGATATCAAGGGATTTTTCGAGGAAGCAGATGCAGATGCAGCAGTTTCTAGCAAGGAAAAGATACACATTGTCTAATAAAGAAATGACTAAAACTAGTTCTATTTGGCCGAAAAAGGAAAAGGTAACAATTATGGGAAAACAAAAATTTCAAGTGTTTTCTACATGTAATATTTTGGTGTAAAAAGTTGCAATTTTCATATTTAAACAATATATCGAGGGAATCTAAACATCCCACAACTTTTTTGGGGGAAGTATTACTTTTTAGAGGATGAAAATAGTTAGATACAATCATATCTGTAAAAATAGAATACCTTTTAGAATAATATGTTAATTATATTGTAAAGTTAAAAAAATATTTCGAAAATAACATTGTGGCAACATCTATTTTAGATACCTTAAATTTTTGGATTATATTACTTTTTTAAGGAATAATCTATTGTCAATATTCCTGATGAATTTGTGTGGGATGAGAAAGAGGCATAAGGAAGTATAGAAGGAAAAAGAAAGTTGAGATATAATTCCTTCATATTTGTGCACAATTAATTGAAATTTCAAAACATGGTGACAATAGATATTTTTACATTTTGTTATTGATTTAACATAAAAATATGGGTATATATATGGAAGCAAAAATCAGAAGCATGTGATTTGAAACAATGTGAGTGTAAGATTGGAGCACCAAGTACATGATGTGGACATGTGAGATGAAGGTTACACAAATGCCTAAAGTCTTGGACAAAAAGAGTTGCTTCTATTTGTATTTTAACAAGTGTTCAACAAAAACACGCTTGAGAAAAAATACAAAAAAGAAACCTATTGTGGAAGAAGGACTCTCTTATTTGCTGCCTAATGCTTTCTTATCTGTTGGAAGTGATGATGTATTAATTCTAAATCATGGTTATTCTATGAAAAATACAAGCAAATGTCTATTAGAATGTTTTTAGTATTAGTTACATTTTTCACTTAGTAATTTAATAGATGATGTTTGGTATAATAGTCTTTTAATGATTGCATGATATCTTTGTTCTATATATAAAGAAATGTTGTAATTTTTGTAGTGCATTGTTTTGGTAGGTGTTCTTTGTGTATAAAGCCTTCTGCTATAATTTTATTTATTTTTTCTTTATTTTATTTATTGTGTTATTTTGTGATTGTTGTATGAAAACAATAATTAGTATAGTATATAAGGAACAAGAGGAAGAAAGTCAAGATGACAAAATCAAGAATGATTGTGAAATAGTTAGTAAATTTTAATACGATTCTAGATTATTAAAACACGTTAAGGTGAAATTTAGGGATGAAGTATGATTTTACTATTTTTTTAATGTCTTGCTCGAAGCATTTAAGCATTTTCAAGATGCTTTGTTGTTTGAGAAGGAAAAATTTATTACTTTAGAGGAGGTTCAAACCTTAATTTAGACTAAGAAGCTTAAAGAGTCTAAGAAAGATGATAATTGGATGAGTTTGAATGTTTCAACATCCAGGAATAAGAAAAGAAACGAGAGAAATGAAAGATGTAAAAACAATTATTAAAAGATACGATAGAGAAGGTCCAAAGTGTTACATAGAGAAATTGAGTCATGGGTTCAAGTTGATTTCAGTAGCATCTAATAATTGTGAATTTGTTGGAGTGTAGTGGAGTCAATGTCAAATACATAGAGAAATTGAGTCATGGACTCAAGTTGCATTAACACTTTGCCTAATAAATGAGTTATTTGATAACTCAGAATTGAATGAAGGAAATGTAGTTCTTCTTTGGAACAATAAAGTCTATAAGGTAAAAGTCTTGATGTAAGAGAGACTGGTGATGTTTAACAACTATTATATGTTCAAGAGTTTGAAAGAAATCTTATGTCTAGAATTGACAACCAAGATTGAATAGGTATTATATTAAAGAGAGTGTTTGCATATATTAAAGAGAGTGTTTGCATATGTTAAAGGGAGTGAAAAGGAATGGTGTTTACATATAAAAGGTTCAACAATGATTTGCATGAATTTGTGGCTAGTCATAACATTTGAAGTTGGAACACATAAGTTAGAAAAGTTTGGTGGATCTAGGCAAGAAAAATTTCTTTGAGGTGATAAAATGAAGGAGTCAGAATTTTTTTATCAGTGAACATGTCTCTTAGATTGAAATTTGAGACTTATGTAAACTTAAATGATTAGAAATGACAATGAATTAGAGTTTGTGTCATATCGATTTAACAAGTTTTGCAAGAAAAAATGAATAAAGAGGCATAAAACAATTGTGGGTACACCTTAACAAAATGATCTTGGTTGAGAATGAATATAACCATTTTGAAGTTGGTAAGGTGTATGCTGCCGGAAGTAATTTGCCTAAATCCTTATGGGACAAAGTTGCAAACATTTTCATATATATGTGATTAACGTGACATCAATGAAATTTAAGACTCCTATAGAGGTTTGGAGTGGAAAGATAACAAATTACTATAATATAAGGATGTTTAACGCCTTGAATTTGCACATGTCAAGAAAGACAAACCGGAAACATGTGCAGACATATGATCTTCATTGGATACACTTAAGGAGTGAAGAGGTACAAGTTATGAAGGTTAAAACTTGGGCAAGTAAGATGAAGTCACATTTTATGAGACTCACAAGACTATGATGGATGAAAATATAGGGAATGGTAATGAGAAAGCTCCTTTTAAGGTGGAGTCTTCTAGATTTAAACCTAACTATTTAAGGGTTATGATGACATATCAAATGACGAGAATCAACCTTCTACCTCTCCTTTAAGAATGTCAATTTGTGTGAATTTGAACTTCTATTATCTTACACGTGATGGGAAAAGGAGGACGATGAAACCAACACAAATTTGGGTGTGCGAATCTCATTTGTTATTCTTTTATTGCCAACTAATTAAGAGATAGAAAATTCATAACTTATAATTTTAATAAAGGCAAGAGAAGGTATAAAAGTTTAGTAGTCATAATGTGCCATGGATAAGGAAATTGAATCTTTTAAGAGGAAACACATGGATGCTTCTGAATCTACCTAGAAATAAGGTGGTAGGATACAAATGACTATTCAAGAAAAAGGAAGAAATATCATGTGTGGAGAAAGAAATATTCATGACAATTTTACATACGTTAAGGGAATAAATTATAATAAATATTTCTCACCTATGGTAAAACATTGTTCAATAAAAATATTGATGTCAATTGTTAACTATTATAATTTAGTGTTAGAACAATTGGACATTAAATTAACTTTTCTTCAAGTTAACTTGGAGGAGACCGTCTACACGCAACAACCTGAAAGGTTTGTTGAAGGTTAAAGAAGGTGTCTTAAATAAATTAGTGGCTTAAAACAAAGTTCATGCCAAAGGTACAAGAGATTTGATTATATTTTTTAGGAAGACAAGGTTCCAAAGTAGCAATTGTGATGGTTTTGTCTATATCCTTAAAAGAGAAGAAATTAATGTTATTCTTGCTCTTGTATATAAACAATATCTTTATAGGAAGTAAAAGAAAAATTAAGTCCAAAGCTCAAGATGAAAGATTTTGGTCTCATGAGACATATGCATGCGATGAATATATAAAGGGGTTAGATGGTTGAATGGTTGAATTTGTCTCAATAAATATATTTGAAGAAGGTTGTGAAGAGGTTTATGCAACCTAAATCTATAAGTACACCTTTAAGTCATCACACAAAGCTCTTAATTACTTAAGCTTATAATTCTGAAGAATACGATGAAGATAGAGACTATTCCAAATTCAAATGTAATAGGGAGCACCATATATGGGATGGTAAGTAACATACCAAATTTAACACATGTTGTTAGTATGATTAGTAAGTACATGGAAGATCTTGAACCTACTAATTGAAAAGTTTTGAAATGCGTTTTGAATTATTTGAACAAATTATTATGTTCCTAAAGTTATCAAAACATGATCTGACAAATAATATCTTTTGTAATACATTTAATTTTGATATTGTTGTAACATTTTCTATTTCATATTCATTGTAGCTATTAGTTGATAGTACTTTTGTTATTATTATCTATATGCATTGTGATATCTCTATTATTAAGAGCAAAGCTTCTTTGTTCCACGGCAAAAAGTTTTGAGAATTTAAGTCAAAGCTAATATTTTTATCAAGCATAAGATAAGAATCTTAACCAAATTGACAATATTTGTTCAAAGTCATGAATGTAATATTTACTAATCAATAAATATTGTCTCATTAGTGAAAGGATTTGTTTTAATAAAGCACTACTCAAAGACAAAATGTTACCCCAATTTATTGTCTTATAGTGATTATTAAAAGTCTCTACAAGTTATGATAAAGGAAAAGGAGAAAACACAAGTTACACATATGGTTATAAATGGTATGCTTGTTTTATATTTTTGCTATTTATATGTAACTTCATTGAGAATCTATTTTAGTTGTATTGTAGAATTCATTGGTTGAATAAACATTTTAAGTAACTTTTACTCTGCACTATTGTTAAAATATAAGAGCTACGAAACTTAGAAAACCTAAGCACCTTAGTTGTGTTTTATTGGTGTGGAAGTTTAATGTATGAAGCCCAATACATGATACGAATCATCAAGACCAGGACTAAGACCCAATTCAAGACTTAAGTGGATCCATGACTAGAGGAAGGCTTAGAAAAGCCTAAGAGATATTGAAACACGAGGTGGTTCATCTTATAAAGATTCAATTGAAGATCTCACACCTTGAATAGACCAAGTTAATGACACGTATTACATGATTGGAGTATTAAAATAAAAATATGTTAAAGAGACTAAGCTTACATGTATTACGTATTAGAGTATTAAAATAAAAATATTAACATTATAGTTGTAGTCAAGATTTAAACCCATGAGTACTCAGAATGTGTCAACAAAATCACTAGGAAAAATTATCTTTTCTTGGAATGTAGGGATTGTAATTTTCTTTTATTTACTTACAAATGAAGCAAGACCTATAACTTAATTTATATCTATACAATTTTTGGAATTCATAATGGATCAAAATATTATTACCAAAAATATGTGAGGTTATCTATGTTAGGATTTTCCAACATCTTGTGATCTTATCAAGAATTTCCTAATAATTCTTGTGGTGGTCATCTTTAAACTTATATATCAAACCTTGATTTACGGCGTCTTCCTTTTATCTAAGTTTTCTATATTTTGTTTTTAATCTCCAATTTTTCATTCTGAATTAATTCCAATATCTAATTCTTTGTGTTTGTTCTATTTCGAATCTTATCATTTAGTAATGCAAAGTAAATGTTCGAGTAGTAATACGAGTTCCCATTTGCTTCATTTTTTTATTGTTTGTATACTATTCTGCATTATTCACGCATTGTTCACACAATGTTCCAAATTGTTCACGCATTGTTTTGTAGTGTTCACATATTTTTCACTAGTGCAATTTTGACTTTTAAAATCGCCTTATATGCTTCAATTTTATAGTAAATAAAGAATATTAAAACACGTTGAAAATTTTGCGAACTTATAGGTCTTGATTTTTGAAAAATTAAAGCCTATCAACCTTTATACTTTTGTTTCTTAAAAATTGAGACCTAAAAATTAGCTTAAATTTCAAAATTCCCTCTCTTTTTTAATTACTTTATCTAATACAAGTTGTTGGGAAAACTGAAGCATAAAGACCGTTAGGTTTCAGGTTCTGAATAACCAAGACCTAAAGGTTCACCAAAATTATTTCTAAAATTATTTTTAGGTCTTAATTATTTTTAAAACCAAAGCCTATTGCCCTTTCTTCTTTAGTTTTACTAATAACCGAGGCTTAAAACTTTTTCTAGGGTTAATATTCACGAAAGTTGCACAGTGGCCTTCATTTCTTCTTCTTCGCGAAAGCACTAGAATTTCTTCTTCTTCATTTGTTTCGTGATTTCTTCTTCTTCTTCATCCTTACCATTTCATCTTCTTCTTTGCAAAATCTCCTCTACCACCGTCCAAATTCGCACCTCCACTCTCCATCCTTGCTTAATATCCAACTAGTGAAGTGGTGAGTGCTTATTTTGATTTTTTTGTGTGTTTTTGGTGAAGTTCGTGTATTCTTTGGGTTCTTTGTTGGTAAAATTTTGATTGGACAATTTAAGAAGATTAATCATTTTGTATTAGTTTTTAATGTATATATTTTAATATACATATCTTAAAATTCATTAATATTTGTCAATTGTGTTTTGTATTATTCTTCAGGTGCATATTTGATTTTGGTTTATAATCACTTTCATTTCGTATAACCTAAAGACCAATGCAAATGCAAGAAAAAAAAATCCTAAAATTTAAGATATGTCTGTTTAACTAATTCATACGATTATCAATAATATTAAGGCTCATCAATTTGAGGGCAACCAATGAGTGGATCAAAAAGAGTTACATAGAAATGCTGGTGTTGTTCAATGAAATGCTTATAGTTGAAAATACATTACCCACTCATAATTATGAAGTCAAGAAAATTCTTTGTTTGATGGATATGGAGTATAAAGGATACATACATATCCTAGTGATTGCATATTATACAGGAAAAAAATTGAAGGTTTGAAAAAATGTTTGAAGTATGGGTTATCATGGACAAGCAAAAAGAACAACAATGAAGATAGTCGTCAAATAGAAGAGGATGGCCCCACTTTGATAGTAATTTGGTACCTTTCAATCGTGTCTAGACTAAAGTGTTTGTTTGTGAATCCAAAAGACGCTAAATATCTTATATGGCATGCAAATAAAAGAAGAAGTGGCAGACTACTTCGTTATCCAGCTGATTCGATGCAATGGAAAAATATTGATCATAAATTCTCCTAATTTGGTTAAGAATGTAGAAATATTTGGTTTGGTTTAACTACCAATGGATTGAATCCATTTGATAATTTAAGTATCAACCATAGTTGTTGACCCATTATATTATTCATTTACAACTTGTCTCCTAGACTATGCATAAAGAGAAAGTACATGATGAAACTATGATGTTATCTTGTCCAAGGCACCCTATAAATGACATAAATGGTTATCTCAATCTACTAGTTGAAGACTTGAAATTGTTATGGGTTGATGGGGTTGAAATATTTGATATTACTTCTAAAACTTTCATAATATGTAATGCTATTTTTCACCATTAATAACTTCCTAGCTTATGATAATTTGTTAGGGTACAATGTCAAGGATCATAAAACATGTCTTATATGTGAAGAAAACACTACAAATTATTAATTGAAATACATTAACAAATGTACATATACTTGTAATTTATTTAAAACTTTACAATATTGGTGCATCTTATTGATTATGTTTATAATTCATAATATGTGTTGGTTCGGTGTGATTTTATATTATTATATTTGACTGACTTTGATTTTGTTCAAATTTGATATGTAGGTAGAAACATTAACACAAAATATTATTTGAAAAAACACTTAGAATAAGTTTCAGTTGTTACCAAAACCGAAACATAAAGAGGTATTTGGTTATGGTAAAAACCAAAGCTTAATACTTTTTTATTTAAAATTATTTAATTTAAAGAGTATTAAGTTTCAATTCTAATAAAACAAAAAAATAATCTCTTGATAATTTAAATAAATCATTTGATTTTAATTATATTAGGTTTCGATTAAGGGAAAAACCGAATATGCCTTTTAAAGTTAAACAATTTTTATATAAAAAAGGGTTAGGCTTCAATTATTGAAATAATTGAAGCATAATTTTATTTTTTATTTTTTATTAATTGTGTTATACTTCGGTTCTTATTGAACTAGACTTAAAATTGAGGTCTATACTTCAATTCATAACTAAGGTTAAAAAATGACTATTTTTATCTTGTTTATGTATGTTTTGATTATTGAATCAACACACAATATCTTAAATAATTGATGTAAAACACTTTTTTGCCCTAATAATTTCGTATTTTGGACATTGTTTTGAAATTGTTCCTGCACTGTATTACTGTTCACGTATTGTTCACACATTATGTTACATGTTCTAACTCCTTAATGTGACCAACTTCTAGTGCAGAAAGTTTATATAGGTTATGTTGGATTTATATGCTAACAAACGAGATTATTAATTATTAGGTTAACTTTGGTTTTGTAAACTAGAAATTATTAATTATGATATTAGGTATGTATTTGAGTTATGCATGAATGAGAGGGAATAATCAAGTGTATAGATCCTTAAATCATAAATCCACGAGGGCATATTTAAATGCATTGAATACACATTTATTTGCTCGTACATGTAAATTAAAATTTAAATGTGTTAATTATGTATGTATTGAATTGTAATGTAATAAAGAAATAAGACACCATAAGTGCAACCACTATGTAATTCAATTGATCATGACCATTGTGTGAATTAAGAAAGGTCAGGATCAAGTAATTATGTTTCATTAATTCCATAATAAATAATTTGATTCTAATTTATGAAATAATTTCAAGTTATAATGTCTTTCTTTCATAATTGAATGGATATACAATTGTTTTACTCTCAATGTACTGTAACTCTATCAAATCCACATAGACAACATATTTCAACTTTTACAACACATTACACACTTGACATATTATATTAGATTTTATAATTTTAATTGATTAATTTTAACTTTTCATTATAGGTTTTTATATTTTAAATATCGGGGCTTTGCAATTCTTAATTATTTTTTTTAGTTACACATGCTTTTCGTTATAACTAAAAAGATTTTATAAGTTTATTATAAATAATATTGAACCTGTATATTATAAATTATAGATTGAGAAAAAAATTTGATATATATAGGTCAATTAAATTGAGGTAAATATTTTATATTAAAAAAACTAGAAACAATAACAAATATGATATAAACTATCATCATATTCGCAGCTTCAAGGGACAGGTATGGAAAGAACTGTTATAGTATATTTCTGCAGTTGAACTTGATTTAAAAAAGATGACAATATACAGATAAATCTAAGAACTGAACTATCATCATATGTGACTAATATATATATATATATATATATATATATATATATATATATATATATATATATATATATATATATATATATATATATATATATATATATATATATATGTATGTGTATATATGATTCTCGAAGTTACATGTTTCAATAACAATTAAATGAATAACGGTTTAAAAATCTTCATTAAAGAGAGCTTTTAGATGATCCTTAAAACCTCTTTTCCAGTGATACCTTATATGAGACAATGAGTTTATATGATCACAATAAGGCTTTGATGATACTAAATTCAAGTAGGATAATACTAAATTCGAATATTATGGTTGTTACCTTGATTTCTGAAGCAGGGTTCATTAACTGATGACGGTCCTCTTTGACCTTGTTATAGCGATCAATAACAGATTTCAAGCTGCAGAAAATATATTAATCAGATGGGAACATGATCACGATCATATATCTGCAAATCCTTAAAAGCACTACTTCTATCAATACTGTTCTAGTAAATGACATATTAACGCAAGCAACCCAAACAACATATTGTGTGTTAGTAAATGACATTTGTTTTGTCAGTCAGAAAACCGAAAGGAAGGGCAAAGAAATTTTTCAGAAGCGTCAAATTAAAATGTTGAAATTAAGAACAAAGGAAATACAAAAGATCGAGCTGAAACTTAAAATAGGAAAAGTCAGCAATATGACTGACGATTGAAATCTAAAACATGAGAGTGGTAATAATAAGTTTTCTTAAACTCATCAACAGGTAGAAAGGTTAGGGGGCATTAAGTATTTTTTTCTGTGATAATTAAATGTTGAAATTATATGTTGGAAATCCACATCGATTATAGATAAAATTATTTTAGAATATATAAATTGATATAAATCTTATTTTACTAGTAAATTTGATGGGATTAAGTTAAGCCACTTTTTAATCTTTTAAATTTTGTGGGATTGAGTAGGTCACTTTTTAATCTTTTATATATATATATATATATATATATATATATATATATATATATATATATATATATATATCAAATGCATACAAATATTAATTGAAATGCTTACATTAGAAAACTATACTCATCTATAATCTTAAGATTGTAAACCAAAATGATACAAGAAACATAGAAAAGAGATGCAGAGGAAGGGTTTCTATACGTACAAAAACTTAAGCATAGATTAGCCACCCCAACTGGTTAATTTATTGTAAACTTGGATTTTTCTTTGAGCTTATAGATGATAGCAAACACTCTCAAATCTATCTGAGAAAAATAATGTTGACCACAGATAAGAAACGAAAAATATGACAAACAATTAGACTTCCTCCAAGCATTAACCATCAGAAAAACAGCAAAACTGTTACTTGGATTCAGAATCAGATTGATGAGAGGGTGGAATAATCTATACAATATAACAATGATTCATAATTTAATTGATGATAAAATGTATGGTGGTCACTTGAAGAAAAATCAAAGAAAAAGGTTTCTACATTTCCGTGTCTATAAAATTATATATTCCCAAAAAGTGTATATGTAACCCCATCCCATGAGGTTTTTTCCTAGAAAGTTCTTACTTTCAGACATTGAAATTCCTGAGTATTTTATATCAGTAGAATGGAAAGAGAAGAACACTGATTTAATAGATTGATGGAGAAATGGAAAAAAAGAGAGAAGAAATTGATACTACCTTGAACTGGCATAGTCATAAAGCTTGGCAGTGCTGGAGAACACAATCAATCCAACTTCTGCATCACAGAGAATAGACAGTTCTCTAGCTTTCTTCACCAACCCACTTCTTCTCTTGGAAAACGTCACTTGCCGGCTAGTGGAATTGTCAATCCTTCGAATCACGATCTTTCCTCTACCCATGTTTTTCAAACAAAGTCAAAACTCACTGGGGTTCTTTCTCAAACTGTTCTTCCACAAGGTGTTCTTCAACTGCATATATCAACGGAAGAAAAGAATCAGAAAAGTTGAATGATAGTAACAATGAAAACGGGCTTAATTAGAAAGGAATCATTGAACGATTGATTGGGTAAGAAATGAAAAAACGCGATATAAATGAGGAAAGAAGAGAAGATTAGTAATAAATATGTTAGAAATATAGTTGAGTTGAGCGAAAGAATAATAACGAAATCGGTAACTTACTTGGAAAATTATGGGATGGAAAAGGAAAACTTGAAGAGGAGCTAGAAAGAAGAAAGTGATGCAATTTGGGAGCTTTATAGGGAAAGAGAAAAGTGGTTTTTTAAGGACTCAAGAAGATGGTTTCAGTGTGCTCAGGTTTCAGAGTGTGGGGCCAACTCAACCACTGCAGGTGACAGAAGGAAAATTATATACTAATCCAGCTTCGCTCACAAATTTCTAATTTGAATTTATACAAGAATAATGATATTTATAAAAATTTTGGACCCAATCACAAAAAATAACACATAGATAATTTAAAATATTATCAAAATATCATTATTTTTTATATAATTTTCTAAAAAAACAAAAAAAAAGAGAAAATAAAGAAATAACTATTTTTCATGTCCAATAAAGTCTATACCAAAATACAGATAGAAGCTGATCTATATAACTTTTGAATTTCTCGTTTCACCTAAAAGGTGTTGGGATTTTGACACCAAACTAAACATCTGAATGCAACAAAAGAAATCACCTGAACAAAACAGAATAAAATTAGTTAGTATTAGAATTCAAATACCGGTTGATTATATTTGAATATTTTTTTCAATGATTATTAATTAAAGAAATATTAATTATAAAATTATGTAAATTTTAATTTTATATATTTTTATTTTATTATTTAGACTTATGAAATTGAACTTAGATTCATTCTTTAAAATTTATTTTTCGGTGTCACTTATTTATTTATTTTAAAAAAATCTAGTTTTATTTGTATTAATATTCTAGTGCGTAATTTGAATTATACTTCAAAATTCTTATTTTTATCTAAATTTATGTTTTAAATAATTTTATTCAAATTTTAGAAGAATAAAATATAAAAATAGTTTTTAATGTCTAAGGATCTACAAGTATTAAAAAGGTTTTGTAGATATTTTTCACAATTTATCACCTAAGGCGACACATAGATAATGAATAAGAAATCACAAAAATATTTATGTATAAAAATATTTAATAATAAAATTTAATATAGATAATAAATGTATATTTCAAACGAATTTCCACGGATAATGGGCAAATAATAATTTAATATCTACTTGTAAATACATTGAGTGTTGATATTGTGTGTGGTAACTATTATTATTAAAATATTAAAATTAAAATTTAATTTATATTTTATTAGATTAAATTTAATTATAATTAAAATTTAATTTATATTTGATCAGATTAAATTTAATTCAAATTAAAATATAATTTATATTTAATTTACATTATATTTTATTTTATTTTTAATTTTATTTAGATTTCTTTTTAAAAATCTATATACTTTTTTAAATATTCCCAATATTCAGGTGCTAGGGATTTCTTATGCAAACTGTCTTTTCTTTTTACTCCTTTGGAAGCCATAATCAGTAAGATCTGCATTTTTTTTTCCTAAGCTAATTGGTAACAGATTTCATCTTTTTTTTGGAATTGTGTTTCATATGCATTTTTTACCTTCTTTTATTTTATTTTAAATTTGAAATTGTAATTATCAAAGAACAAACACTGACTTAAGGTTTGATTTTTATGTAAAGATTATGGGGCCTTATACAGTAATGAAAATTGAACTTCTGCCCATATGGAGAAGAGTTTTTGACCTCATATGATGAAATCTATGATAGTTTTGATTCAATGGGTTTATAAGAAAATCTTCTGAGAAGCATATATGCTTAAGGTATGGCAAATGATTTTTGAAGGGTCACTCACAAGTATAGTGCCTCTAATTTTCTTATTCTTCTTTAGTATAACGTGTTTAATATTTGTTTATGTGGGTGTATGTGTTTATATGGAGAAAGTTAAAAACAAGCCAGAAGGGTTAGAATGAAGAATAATCTTCACTCATAAAACCAAAGAGCTTAGGTGAAAAACAGGGTTATGAAAGAGTGGAAAGAAAGGAAAAAGATTGTGATGATGCACAGCATGTGCAAGGAAATGAATATGTTATAATAGGTTTTTTCTTCATTTTATGTCTACTTTTTATTCAATAAATGGATAAAATGTGAAATGAGTATACGGAAAACTATTAAAAAAAGCAAAAAAAAAATAAAAATTAAGAGATGATATAGATGGTTTTGAGTTATCAATGACCTAGTTATTTTTAATGTTTCGAATATGATAGAGATCAAAGGTTTATTATTGTAAGAGTTTTCAATGGTCCAAATATTTGTTTTTATACTATTGTTTGTTAGATATGTTTGAAGATTACTTAGTTATTTTTATTTACTTAGAAAAATTTTCAACAACTCAAGCTATTAATATATATAAAATATTATTATCCCTCTTATATTAATAGATTTCGAAATTAGTTTTGAAGATTTTAGAATTAGTTTTAAATTAGTGACAGTCTAATTACGACTTAATTATAATAGTTATATTTTATCTTAAATTGATCACGGTTAAAGATAATTTATTTATAAACTAACTATTTGGCCTCTTGATCACAGTTGTAAAGTCTTAAGAGTGCAATCTAAAATTCACGAGACAATCATACAATATAAATTAAAAATATATATAATTAATGTAGAACACTTGAATTTGAGTTAATGAATGAATAACAATAGAACTACATATTTTTCTGTTGAACTTTGTCGATTTGAAATTCCAACAAAGCCTAAGTGGTTTTGAATGATTTATTTGCTTGTATGCAACATAATGTCACTGATTTGGTTCTTTTTCTTTGCTATTTGGTGCTTCACAATGTTTAGTTGCACCTGCAATCAGTGTGGATGTTGCTTCTTCTTTGTTTTGAATCAATTAATTAATATTAACAGATGAATAATTAAATTAATTTCACTTTAATATAATATGTAATGAAAATTATGTAACTTCAATTCTAAGTAGAGACCATTCATATGTTGCATCAGAAGAGTGCTTTCTTAATATTAAATCAACTTCAAAATTTAACACACCTAAATATTAATATTTTTCACTTTTTAAAATGTTATGTTGTGAAATTATGAAATAAACTATATGGTAAAATTTATTTAAAATTTAAATATAAAAAAATTGTTTAACTAAAAGATAAAAGAAAAATATTTAATTATAATTATAAATAGTTTTATTATATTTAAAATATAAAATTATGTAATGTTTTTATATTTCTTAAACTTATTTGATAAAATATTGATGATTGTAAATATCAACACTACTCAACATCAATCTTGAACATAAGTACCTTATTGAAACCATGTGATTTTTAGATTTATAAGTTTAAATATCGAATGATCTTCGTATTTGAATGAGTCATTTTGTTAAAAACGATTTTAATTGGATCGTAAACTGTATAAAATTGTAACAATTATGTCCTTTATGACAAATGTCAAGAATATTTATTTATTTATCTAATATTTTTTTAACTTATTGATGTGATTATCATGAAATGATAAGTAATATTTTCTTTATTTCAATTTTTAAATACTGAAATGCATATAATTTTTAGGTAATTATCATTTTTATATTATAATAAAGTCATTCTGTTGAATTACTTAATGTGTTTTACACAGTCAATTAATTACTTATAATTGTTATACTAAGGAAAACAACCAAAATAATTATTTCTTTTAAATTCATTATTTACAATAAAAAAAGTTATTTGTGCATTTTCTAGACCTATTTTTATTTTAATTAAATTCTCATATAATCATTCACTAGTGCAGCGAGGGGCTTTTACCGCGGTTATTTTTCACTATACGTCGCGGTTTACGAACCGCGGCATATGCAGCCGCGGTAGTAAGTCAGAGACTTTAGGCCGCGGTTAAGACCGCGGTATATCGGTTGTGGAATATGCCGCGGTTGTCTACGGAACCGCTGCCTAAATTCAATTTTTTTTAAAAAAATAAAATTTATACACTATATGCCGCGGCATAAGACTCAAGCATATGCCACGGTTAGTGTTAAAACCGCGACCATATGTCTCGTTTTAAAAAAAAACGAAACACTATATGCCGCGGTTGTGGTTAGAACCGCGACATATTCCCCTGCAGTTTTTTAAAATTGCAGGTCTGTTTTTGTGATATCCACTACCACAAAAACAGACCTGCATATAAAAACATGTACACAAATTCAATTTGAACATAACAAACACATGTTCAAATGTATTTCAACATCAAATAAAGTACAAAGTCTAAGAAAATTCAATCTAATCAAATGCATTGTTTAAATCTAAGAGCTATTGTATAATCTAATTATATACTTCGCAGCAGCGTTCCTAATGAATAATAGTGACTTCTCAGGAACTGGTGTAGTAGTCTTGAATCTCTGCAAAAGACAATTCATTTTAATTAGTGTATATGAATTCAACATTTGGGAAAAAATCAAAATTTGTTAAAGTTAAATATTACCGTTTCCCAGCGACTTGTGATGTGAGAACGAACAATATGGGTCATCCAATACATTACATAGTATCCACACTCATATGACCCATTTTGTCTGTTACACTACAATATATCATCACAGTTGATAATAGTTAGTGAATAACATTAAAATAAAACAATTATAACAAAGTATGACTTTAGCATATGTCAAACCTTGAGAGAAATCCAAGCAATCTTTCTACTATTAACAATTGATCTCCCACCCATCATCATACTTGCTGGAATAGAACTATATATAAAAAAAGGTTTTAGCATTCATTTATATAACAAAGAAAGTCCAAACATTGAGGTTCTTACCAATCAATTACTTGTTTGAGTTGTGTGGGAGGAGGCCTGTGCAATGAGCAGAACCACAAAGCATAGTTGTCTTGCATAGACATAACAAGAAGTTGCCAATGGCGCCTGAAATTCATAATAACGTAACTATTAAATATTAAAATCACATATGGAACATTATTATGTTAACAAAGTTCACTTACCCGGATATATAAGGCAAAAAGTATATTTTCTTGCCCCTTCCAAAACTCCTTATGAGACTCATGTTGATATGCTCAAAATCATTTGATTCATGAATTGATTGGGGATCAATGAATCCATGATCATCAGAACGCCCCAACTTATTACTGACCCCAGACATATACCTGAAATCAAAAATTAACTTTGATATAAGGATACTTGATATATAAATCAATTTTATATATAAATAATTGGTCATAGACTTACATCGTCCATAGTTGAATAATTGAAATATTCAACTCTTGTGTTCCCGACGTAAGCTCACGGACATCTTGGCTATTAAGGTATATTGGGACCTCAGAGCCTGTCCCAAATACATTAGCATCATACTCAACCTCCAAAGGATTATCATCAAGGATGTCAGCAAGTAGATGCAATGAAGAAAGAGGGTCATCCTCAGATAGAGGAATCTTCTCTTGTGCCTGCGTCTGTTGTTACATGAAAAGATAAGATAAGTTTTGACATTAGAAACCTTTAAAATTGAGAAGTGTAAAGAAGAATTTCATACCGAGGGGTCAGAAACTGGTTTAACCAAAAATTTAGGCCAAGTGATAAACTACTTATATGCTTGTTCCACAGTGAAAATCTCTTCCGTGGACAGAGGAACCGAGGCATCTGGTATGATCATTTCATCCAATGAGACCTTCACCTCATCCTCTAATAGTTGCATACCATGACATACAGTCGCTGACCTAAACTCTGTTCCACGAGCTACCAGCACCATCTCAGTATCCTCTAAAATGTATAGCAGACATGGACTACCATCGTCCATGTCATCCTCTGGGATGGCTGATGCGGAACAACTTCCTTTGCCGCTTCTCCCTGTCAGAGTAAATGTTAGATTATACAAGACATAGAAATAATTGCACATAAATGTTTATTAAGTTTACCTGTGGGAGGGGGAGGAATAGCATCTGGTATAGCATCTGGGCGCATGCTCTGAAACTGCTGCTGGTATAGCATCTGGAATTCAGCCCTCACCTCGGCCCTGATCTCCTCTCTAAGGTCTTGTCGGACCTTTTTTGTGATCTCTTCTGTCATTCTTTGTGTATCGCTGTATGAATATGAAGGCTGACGAGAAGAGCTCCCAAAATAATCTGTAATTCCTACTCCAGGACCTGCAGCACGTACACGTCCAGGGTGCTCAGGTCGTCCAATCGCAGCAGCAAGAATATCCTGGCGACCCTCTAGAGTGAATTGGCCTTGGGAGCTCTGCTCAACCAAGGCGTCCTGTAACATTACAAAACACCATTCATCTTTAAATAGTTTAATGTAGTATGTATAATGACAATATTTATTATTTTAGGAACAGTGATAACTTACAATTCTTTCAGAAATCTCTCGTGCAGTGTCGGAAGAGTAGGTGCCCGATGGTCGCATACGGGCCAACTTCCATTTCTCATGTCTAGACAGTGGAGAAGGAGGCTGAGGAGGGCTACCACCCTGAGATGGTGGTATAGCATCTGCCTTTTGCTTGAGGATTTTCTCCTCAAGCTTCCTATACCCACCACGAGATAATAGGTGGGGGTTTTTGTTGTGAGCACTTGTTCCTTGTGCTTTGCTTCTAATTGCCTGTCACATACACATTAATTAATTAGTTCATATGATATATATTTGTTAATGAGGAATTGAATAATATGAACTACACTAACCTGCCATTCCTCTAACATCCGACTCTCTTTAAAAAGCCGCCAAGTCTCCTCATCAATGGACTTATATGCACTACATGGACTTTTATGTTTAAGGTGTCCAAAGATGTATCTTGATGTCAACTTGCTTTTAAAGTTTCTGAAATTTTCTGCAACAGTTGACAAACACTTATTTCTAAGTGTTGTGACATTTGGAATGTCAAATGTCAGCTGAAAAAAACATAATAAAGTTGTATTAGTACAAAATTATCAATATAAACAAATTTTAATTCAAATGCTATTAACTAACTTACCAATATATCTTTCCAAATAATGTTCCGATCAACCTCGGACACATGATCAAAAGATGAAATGAGAATGTTAATCTTATCACGTGCCACCACTCCAAGGTATGATCGGAAGTCATCTGCATGGGGGCCAGTTGCCACACCCGTGGTGACATTCACATTCACCGGAGTTCTTTCACCACTATTTTTCCTGATCAATAGTTGTTTGATCCTAGTGGGTCCTCTAGTGGATCTGGTTGGGGGAGCCTCATCCCCTGAAGAATGTGGATGATCAGCCATATATCTGTCAAAATAAATAACAACATTAAATTTTATTTCAAGACTTATGTAATATCATATAAATTAACAAAACATGTAATAGTAATCATAGGAAATGTATAAAAGGAAAACTTATGTTATATTAATAAAATACTTATACAGAAATTGAAAATTCATACATAAAGATATGGATTCATCATATGTATATTCCCTCATCATGATCTGATCGAATTGCATGTACATCATCGTCAACTAGAGATTGGTCATCCAAATTTGTTGTAGTTTGAAATGAATGGTTGTCAGCAATATAAATATTAATCAGATTGTCTTCGTTAACTTCAATTTGTTTTTTGCCTTGAAGAGCAACATACCAATGGTCAGACGCAGGATCTTTGACATAAAAAACTTGAGATGCTTGATGTACCATGATAAACGGTTCATCTCGGTAACCCACCTTGCGAAAATCAACCAATGTCATACCCGAGTCATCTATTTTCACACCACTCTTAATGTCAAACCACTTACACTTGAACAATGGAACAAAAAACTTGGTGTAATCAACCTCCCATATCTCTTCTATTATACCATAATATCTCATTGATCCAAGTACAGGAGATTGATCTTTTGATGTGGAAAATTGAAGTGACTCAGCTTCTAAACTGACTCCACTATTTTTTACTGTGCTTTTATCATCCAAAGTCTTCGTATAGAATGTGCAATTATTGACTTCATAACCTGTACAACACACGACATCAAACTTCAAACCATTTGCAAGCCACAATAAAGTTTCAGAAGAATGTGGTTCTTTGTCAATTTCGGATTTGAACCAAGACATAAATGTTTTGTTATGCTCCATCAATTGCCATTTCTCTGATTGTCTTGGATTTTTATTCTTAACAATGGCTTTGTGTGCTTCCAAAAAAGGGATCACCTCATCTGTGTTGTTCAATATATAAAGATGCGCTTGCAACAATTCTTCGCGATCTTTTGTCACCACATTGACACCTCGGATGCTTTTACTTGTAGAAAATTTATTCAACCATGTTGTGCGAGGAACTCCTATTGGATTCGTTGATGTCATGTAATCTGAACAAAACTCGATACTTTCTTCAGCAATATACCTTTCAATCATCGAACCTTCAGGACGATATGGATTTTTAACGTACCCTTTCAAAATCTTCATATAACGCTCAATAGGATACATCCATCTTAAGTATACCGGTCCGCACAACTTGATTTCTCTAACCAAATGAACAAGTAAATGTACCATGATGTCAAAAAAAGATGGAGGGAAAAACATCTCTAGTTGACACAAGATGATAACAATCTCGCCTTGAAGTTCATCTAACTTTGTAGGATCGATGGCTTTACTACATATTGACGAGAAAAATGAACACAACCTGTTTATGGTGTGCCTAACATTTTTGGGCAAAATTCCACGAATAGCCACCGGTAACAACTGTTGCATTAAGACGTGACAATCGTGAGACTTCATGCCAACAAGCTTTAAGTCCTGCATTGACACTAAACTCTTCATATTTGAAGAGTATCCTTGTGGTACTTTGATACTCTTTAAACATACACAAAAACTTATCTTCTCTTGTCTAGACATTGTGTAACATGCAGGGGGCAAATAAGTACGTTTACCAATCTCCTTGGGTGCCAACTCTTCTCGGATATTCATGTCAACCAAATCCAAACGAGCATTCACTCCATCTTTTGTCTTTCCCTGAATGTTGAGTAATGTACCAATCAAGCTATCACACACATTCTTTTCTACATGCATCACATCTATGCAATGTCGAACATCTAACTTTGACCAATATGGAAGATCAAAGAATATTGATTTCTTCTTCCAAGGGGTCGTTACAGATGACTTCTTCGATGTTTTCCCAAATACATGATGTATTTTATTAACTTTTTCAAGAACTTCAAGGCCAGTAAGTGGATTTGGTGCTTCGTCCCTCTCTTGATCTCCATTGAATGCTTTTTTTAACCTTCGATATGGATGATTACGTTTTAGAAATCCGATGACGCAGATACACCGTCTTTCTTCCATGTTTCAATTGATGAGCTGCAATGTTTTCTTCACATATAGGACACGCTTTATGACCCTTGACACTGTATCCTGACAAATTACCATAAGCAGGAAAGTCATTAATGGTGCAAAATAACATTGCACGCATCATAAAAGTCTCTGAAGCAAATGCATCAAATATTTCAACCCCATCAACCCATAAAACCTTCAAGTTTTCAACTAGTGGGCTTAGATAAACATCTATGTCATTTCCAGGCTGCTTTGGACCAGATATCATCATAGACAACATCATGTACTTCCTCTTCATGCACAATGCAGGAGATAAGTTGTAAATTATCAATATAACTGGCCAACAACTGTGATTGGTACTCAGATTACCAAATGGGTTCATTCCATCAGTGGCTAAACCAAGCCTAAGATTTCTACACTCTTTACCAAATTCAGGGAATTGTCGATCAATATTTTTCCATTGCTTTGAATTAGCTGGATGACGAAGCAGCCCGTCAATTTTTCTCTCATCTGCATGCCATCTAAGATTTTTAGCATCTTTGGGATTCGCAAACAAACGCTTAAGCCTGGGCACTATTGGAAGGTACCAAACTACTTTCAAAGCAGATCCATTTTTTTCTATCTGACCATTATCTTCACTATTGTTTTTTGACTTGTATCGTGATAAGCCACATTTTGGACACTTTGTCAAAAATTCAAACTCTTTCCTATACAAAATGCAGTCATTGGGACAAGCATGTATCCTTTTATACTCCATACCCATTGGACAAAGAATTTTCTTCGCATCATAATTACGAGTGGGCAGTGTATTTCCATCTGGCAACATTTCATTCAACAACGTCAACAGTTCTATAAAACTCTTATCAGTCCATCCATTGCTCGCCTTCAAATTCATGAGCCTTAACACCGCTGATAAACGTGTGAACTTAGTTGAACTGACATACAAAGGTGTTTCCGCATCAGTCGACATCGTCTCATACACATGAGCTTTGGCAAAATTTTCTGCTCCAACATCGCGGATCATGTCCTCCAATTTGTCTTCATCCGGTTGATCTTCTTCCATGATGGAATCAGTAACATTTACACTTTGAGAGTCAGTGGGAAAATGCATTTCTTCGCCGTGCCATATCCATGTTGTATAGCATCTTAGAAAACCATCACATATAAGATGTTCTCTAATTTGAGTTGCGTTCAACTTTCTCCCATTCAAACAGTTCACACAAGGACATCTAAACTTCACTTCATCATCACTTCTCCCCTCATTACGTTGCGCAAATTGTATAAATTCCTCTACACCTCTCTCGTACTCAGCACTAATACGTGGTAAATTAATCCAATTTCGATCCATATTCCTAAATATTACATAAAAAGATAAGCTACTAAAAATCAAACTTGCAATTTCATACATATCATTGAAACTTAGTGAATAATATTTTAAGGTTTATAAATAATACAAGAACTACAACACACATTACCAAAACTATAGCAAAAACCATACCATACATTACCAAAACTATAGCAATTTCATACATTACCAAAATTAAACCATATCATGCATTACCAAAATTAAAGCAAAAACTATACCATACATTACCAAAACTATAGAAACTTCATACATTACCAAAACTATAGCATTATGCAAAAAAAAATGAAGAAATCATGTTAAGAATGCAAAAGGGCATAAATACCTGGAAGAGGAACGGCGAAAACGCTTCGTGCAAAAAAAACGAAATCGCAGCGGAGAGGGAATGACGCGTTTCAAACGATTTTGATCGGCTAAAACTATTTTTTATCGTAAAAAATGAATAATGACCGAACAATTTTAAGTTTAAACGGTGAAAAATGAGGTATCGGAGATGATGGGAGTCGGAGATGGGAGTCGGAGGGAGAAGAAAAACGCGAAACAGAGACACACGCGAAGAAGACGACACTGTTCCAAGTTTTAATTTTTTAACTCTGAACTGGGGAATCTACCGCGGTTCACTACTTAACCGCGGTATAATATGGGTATATGCCGCGGTTTCACGTCCAACCGCGGCATATACTGATTAAAAAAATTATCCTAAATGGCATTTTTGAAATTATTTTCAAACTATATGTCGCGGTTCAGCGGGCAACCGCGACATATACCTAGAAATATTTCAAATTCATTTTAAATTAATTTCAGGTAGGAGAATATGTCGCGGTTGCTCGTAGAACCGCGGCATATCCCCCTGTAACGTGCTGAATACAACTGTCTCCCCAACTGCCTTTTGGGGAATTACAGTAGATGACAGGGGTATATGCCGCGGTTGCTCTGGCAAACCGCGGCATATACCCCTGTAACGTCTGAAATTCTTTGACTGGCAAAGAAGTTGAGAAGTTACTGCGGTATATGTCGCGGTTTCGCAGAGCAACCGCGGCATATACCCTTGTAACTTTTTAAATTCTCTGACTCAGTCAGCGCTTGGAATAAATTGGCATGGGTATATGTCGCGGTTGTCCAGAGAACCGCGACATATACTCTGTTATTTAATTTTTTATTCACACGTGGCGTCAAAGGGGATGGTTGACTGGTGTATATGCCGCGGTTTCCCTCTGAACCGCGGCATATGTTTTCGATTTATTTACATAACTGCCACCGCACACCATTATGCTGCGGTTTCCGGTGAACAGTGGCATAATGTGCGCTGTAAAAACTCAATTTTTTACTAGTGATTGGTTCATTATAGGGGAATCATTGGCAGTCAAATGACCAAAAACTCAAACTAGAAGCTTCTGTTATATCTCAGACCTAATATATTTCATATAATCTTTGTATCCCTGAATGTAATTACGAATTTTACGAGATGTCCCAGGTTGACAACCTTATCCAACCTCATGGTAGGGTTCAACACTGAACCAATCAACCTTAGACACCCTGATTTGGTTGTGGTTAGTTCCTTAGTTAAAAAAATATATTTACTCTATTTATTTTTAATGTGAATTGAGATCGTGAAAAAAAGTGAGTTTTAAACTTTTTTTTTTCTTTATTAGCAACATGCATTTCTTCTTTTTAATTTATATTAAAAATTAATAACATATTTAATTAATTTGAAATAAATTGATATCCATTTTATATTTTTATTATAATATTTTAATTTTTATCAATTGATTTATATAAATATTTAATTTATATAATTTTAAATAATAATTAAAATTTTATAAATTTAAATTAACACAATAAATATATTATATTTTTAAAAACCTGTGCGTTGCATGGTCCAAACCCTAGTTAAGTTGAAAATGGGGACGAAGAATAAGGAGAGTAATATACAGATCTGATTGACCACCTTTCGAAAAGTGATTGGCCGTTTCGATGAATGACGTGGCAGTGAGTGAATGGTATCTGAAATTGTTTATTGGCTTTGGTATTGTATTGGAGAACTCAGATTATTTATTATTTTCGTGTTGGAATCCTAAACAAATACGATAAATTTGTTAGAATCCACTAACTCTCTAAACATTTTTTATATTACCACTTTATTTCATTAACCTATTTGATTAGGAATTGGTCCTTATTCCATTTCGTGGTAATACACAAACATTTATATCTAATCACTCAAATTGGACTTAAAGTAATAAATATGACCTAAAAACTGCTCAATGTTAAGAACCTATAAATATATGTTCTATTTTAGATTTTTAGTTGTAGAAAATTATGATATTATACCTTTTCAATATTATTTTTTATATTTTAATAATTAAAATCATTTTGTTGATTCTGGTTTAACTCATTATATCATCATGTAATTTTGAAAATATTGATAATAAATATTAGGTTTAAACTCTTATTTTGTTCTCATATTTGTATGTCAATCTTAAGTGAATTTTTGTGTTTTCTTTTTCGGTCTCAATCGGGTCCATAAACTTGTAAAAATGAGTCAATTAAGTCCTTTCCGTTAAGTTTTCATTGACGTCGTTTAACTGTGATGACGTGGTGCACACACACATATGTATATATATATATATATATATATATATATATATATATATATATATATATATATATATATATATATATATATATATATATATATATATATATATATATATATATATATATATATATATATATATATATATATATATATATATATATGCATCTTATATTACATGAAATTTTTTATTTAATTTGTTATTAAGTCTTGTACAACTGTTATATGACTTGTTATGTTATATTTTTTTAATGGTTCAGATTAAGAATTTCTTCATATTAAGAGATTAAGGTTCGCTTTCTACCATGGTTGCGATGGATTGGAGCTTTGATTTTGTACTTTCATTGATGGGTCCAAACGTCGCCTCATAGCCCTTGGCCAAAAACCTTGCACCAATTCCACCGCCCTCTTCCAACCACCACATGCTTCACCCTTGCTGCTTCCGTCGCGAAAACCGTCGTTGCCCAAGCAGAAGCCCGTCCCACTCTCCAATCTGAGGTTCTCTTCTCACTTTTCGCTCCCAAACATTCAAATAATGCTTTCAATTTCTCTCATTTATCCACCTCTCTTAGAATTAGAAAAAAATCTCTTATTTATATATAATTTTTTTTTTGTGATTAATAGAAGCTTGGAGTGGTTGTGAAGGAAGCAGAGAAGCCAAGACTTGTGTTGAAGTTCATTTGGATGGAGAAGAACATTGGAATTGCACTTGACCAGACGATACCGGGGCATGACACCATTCCCCTGAGCCCGTATTACTTTTGGCCCAGAAAAGATGCCTGGGAAGAGCTCAAGGAGGTGCTTGAGAGCAAGCCTTGGATCTCCCAAAAGCAAATGATTATTCTACTCAATCAAGCCATTGATATCATCAATTTGTGGCAACAGAGTAGTGGCAACTTATCCTAATCCCAATTTTGCTTTTCGAACATATTTCAAACATTTTTTGCTCTTGTATTATTGGGTTAGGATAATCGGTGATGTTTTGTAATAATGAGATGTTTCTCTGGTTAATGTTCATGTTTTTTCTGTTATATGTTCTTTATCTGGCTTTGTAGAAGCTTAATTAATATTATTATTAATCAACTTATCCCAAAGTTCTCTCAGACATTTAGTTCCTATCTATCGCATTTTAATCTGAATTGGATTTTACGTATTCTGGAACAAAAGATGCAAGGTGTGGATATTCTTATGAAATTTTTGAGCTCATAATGCAACAGAAGTACAAGCTGCAAGACAGATGGAGCTGTCACTATAGAATCTAATTTTTCTTAAGAATTTAGAAATAAAACCAGCACAATATTGATTATTATCTTGACTTGAGAGTAGAGTAATAGAGGGTCCTAGTGGATCCTTATCTTAGCAGGTCTCCCACTTATGTCACAGTGGTATAATCTTTTTCCCCAAATAATTAATAGTTTAATTAAGGCGTTGTTTGGATGAGAAGAACAAAGGCATGAAGTTAGGGTGATTTGAAAGATGAAGAAGAAGTGAGAGTGAGAGTAAGAAAGTGTGAATGACATCATCGTCGTCGGCGTTCATGGTGATCTGCATCCTACACTCGCTCATAGCGGTCACATGCCGGGCGCTGATGATGTTCTACATGAAGGAGGTCTACACGTTCGGCTACGGAGTTTAGACCGCCACCAAGCTCTTGGGATCGACGCTACACGATCAGCTCCTCATCAAGACCTGATTTCTCCGACCTTCTCCTCATCGCCATTGACTTCCTCCTCTTCATGGTCTCCTTCGTTAGGGATCGCGATTTTCAGGCCTTCTTCGCCAAGGGTTGCACGCTTCTCCACCTCTTCATGGCCATGTGGAGGATCTACTTCGAAGGCAAGGTCGAGGATCTTTCATGTGGAGGCCATCAATGAAAGTACAAAATCAAAGCCCCAATCCATTGCAATCATGGTAGAACGTGAACCCTAATATCTTAATATGAAGAAATTCCTAATCTTAACCATTAAATAATATAGTTGTACAAGACTTAATAACAAATTAAATAAAAAATTTCACGTCATATATGATGTATACATATGTGTGCACCACGTCATCACAGTTAGACGGCGTCAATAAAAACTTAACAGAGATGACTTAATTGACTCATTTTTACAAGTTTATGGACACGTTGATATCGAAAAAAAAAACAAGGACCCACTTGAGATTGACACACAAATACGAGGAATAAATGAGGGTTTAAACCTATTACGAAGTAAAATTCAACACTAATAATAAATAATATAATGTATATCCAATAGACAATAAATCTTACCATAAATCGATTTGTAAGGTGAAATGTTTGCACTCACTTATATAGTATAAAATCGGGTTACCTCTTGTTGATGTAGGACATCCAACACACTCCTTTACATTGAAGTTTATAAATCTCAAGTGTAAGATTAGATATTACAAGATTATCATATATAACGACTCTATCTGTAGTCAATGTGGGATCTCTAACAAAGAGTGAGATGTCTTCCCTAGTGAAGATATATTTGAGGGAAAGTGAGTGAATGAATTTAAAAATAAAATGTGTGTTTTTTTAAGGAATTTGAAAGTGATAGAGAATAAATTTAAAAGTAAAGTTTGTGAGTAATTTGATTGATATACAAATTAAAAAATATTTTAATAGATAGAAAATGAAGGGTGCTAAATTTGCTATTATAAAATGCGATTGGTTGAAAATAATTTTAATTAAATATTAAATTATAAAAAATTAATTATAGTATTAAGTATTTATTATAAAAAAATTTCATTATCACACAATTAATAAAATAAATTAGAATAGGATGAAATGTAAAATCATTTGCCAATAAGGCAATAATACAAAAAGTTTTATTATAGTGAACTTTAGGATTTGATTTAGTAGTTGAAATATATCCTTGTTACATAAAACAAAACAAATTATTCTATATGATTAGAACCAATTTCACGAAATATCATACCCATTTTCACAAAACATTAACCATTTCCACGAAATATCATAATCGATTTCATGGATGTTGGAATCAATTTCAACTTCCCATCATATTCATAGAATCAATTCTAGTTTCAACATAATTGATTCCCACATCTATGGAATCGATTCCAGTCTCTTCCTTCGCCATGAATCAATAGAACCATGTACCCTTCCTTCACCACCATGGAAACTCATATCCCACACTTGTGGATTGTATTCCACCAACCATGCACCACATACACGATGCGTACGTGAAGAAGGCATGATTACAACGATGATTTAATTGTCTTTGTATCACTCTTAAATTGTCTTAGTTGAAGCGATTCAAAAATCTCATAATCTCACTAATCCTCTCATTTTTTTCATCCTCAAATCCATGAATTTGAACACAAATTTCACTTGTAAATAATTTTCTCTATCACTTTCAATAGCAAATTATTGCAAGTGAACTAAACATTAGTTATAATTTCTTGAAAAAAGTCACGTAAGTTTCAATTTTTATGTGTTAGTTGACCAACTTTAATTTATATATATATATATATATATATATATATAATTAAACAAAATTACGTGATTTATCTTGAAAAAAAGTTACTAAATTAGACTGAAAAAAGAAATAACGGAAACTTGAGAACGTAACATGCAGGTATTTGGTTGATGAATAGATATCTTAGTTTTAATTGAAATTAAGTAAATGCGTTGTACTAATGGTGCGGAAGAACTGATAGGCGTTTAATCTTAGTTTGAAAGCTTTGATAAGCTAAGCTGGTTTGGTGGTTACATTACATCTATGTAAAGTGACGATAGAGTTTGATATTGAAACGAATATAATATTATAATGAGGTGATTATGGTATGAACATTAATGGAGCATGGATGTCGTCATGGCTTTCGTGGATCTCCCTGGCAGAGTGGTACGAAAACTGAGATTGAAAACATGACTTAGACCTCGTACAAGACAACTTCTGTGTTGATGTTCATATACATCTTCCCACTCATTTCACTCTCCCCTTGATTTTTGGGAGAACAGGTTACTAGGATTTCTTCCCCCTCCACCTTGCTGCTGCAGAATCTACGATGTCATTTTTAGCTATAAATGATTATAAATCATTAATAATTAGTTATATATCACCAATCAGAGGGGCTCAAGAAAAGCTTTTACTTTTATACTTTAAGGAATAAAAAACGATGTTTTCTTATTTTCACACTTTACCTCCATTCAATTATCCAATTAATTAATTTCAAGTGTATTTTTTCACAACAATAAAGAACCCGCCATTACTTTCAATGTCTTATATAACTCAAAAAATACATGTTTATAACTACATCGAGCATGATTATGAGATTGTAACATGATCACACTACACATCACAAAGTTGACATTTCCTTACTAAATCATAATGTCTTACCTATTTATAATACGCGTTGAATAAATATCCAGTTCCGAATCCACATTCAATAAGAATTTAATATAAATTGTTTCTTCTTTAGAATGATTTAATATGAATTTAATATGAGTGTGTGTATTTATAGATGCATTAAGATTAATTGAAATGAAAATGAAAGGAAAGTGTTTATTTGTAAAAGTATTAAGATTTAAATATTAATAGAACAAATTTAAAGTTTAATGTATCTTACTATTGACATAATAAAGTTTAAGAGTCAATGAAGATAAAAAATAAAAATACAAATTGTCTAATTACAAAATAAATTAAGTTTAAAAGATTTAAATATTATTTTCCCAAAAAGAAATAATTAAATCTCACAATCCTAATACTTAATCCTAATACTTAAAAAAAATAAAATCCTACTAAACCAAACTTTAAAATATTAGTAATAAGAAGAAGTGTTGATTAATATTATATAAAACATGCTGCTTTCTTGTCTTGTACCATTCATGAGATCCATTTTATAAGGAAACAAAATTCCATAAACACCCACTACAAAAAAAATCATTAAATAATAATTAATTTTAGAGATAAAAAATAATTAGCCATTATATTAATTAATTTACATAATTTTTTATGAATTCACTACAAAAAAGAAGGGCATTACCGAAGGCCAGAAGCCCTCGGAAACAGCCCAAAACCGTCGGTAAAAGGTAATTACCGAAGGCTTATCGATGGTCAAAGAGCCCTCGGTAAATCCCTTGTCGCTAACATTTACCGAGGGCTTTCGCCCTTCGGTAATTACCGAGGGCCAAAAGCCTTCGGTAATTTCCGAAGGGCGAAAAAAAAAACAGGGCATTGGGCTGCTGCAGAATGTGATGCATATATATTTATATATTCTGGGTGATTGATTGGTGTAGCAACCAATACAAAAGCTACTTGGTTGGTGGACATCTCACTAAAATAGGAGATAAGGCAGCTGCATTTGGTTCTGGACATCTCACTCATATCATTTCTTATCATTACGGCAAGAACAATGATTACTGCCAACACCTCCCAACACATTAAAATTACACAAACAAAACTCTAAATTATGGAGACCATATGAAATAGAACAGAAATGAACAATAATATCAACTTTCTTACACCAATTTAAACTTGTTCAAGCTTTCCAATAGCACAGAAAAAGCATAAACCGAAAACCAACCCTTATTATTGCCAATTATGCATTAAAATAAACCATCATACCACCAAAATAAACATTCAAAGTAAGTGAGGTTACAAGATGCAGAATTCAAATTACAAATTACATCAGCAAGTTTGATATATGATCAAGAACTTATTTGATAAGATAACTCATGCAGATTTCAAATTACTCACAAAGGCAATGTTCCAAACCTAATTTTACTTCATATATTCAACTCAATCATCCAAACTTTGATTCAGAAATTGAAACAGGTTGCAAACCAGGTATTTGACTCAAACATACCACTCAAAAATTGCTCAAATAAGCAAAATGACAGTATAGATGGCTACCAATGGTCTAAATGCTACAACCAGAATTTTAACACTTTAAACATTAAGCAAATATAAAGCAGATCGCCCAACTGCTAAGTGCCAAAATCACAATTTGGGAAGAATTGATGTACAAGATACCAAAATGAAACCAAAGAGTTCAACAACCAAGTTGTGAATAGTCTCACAACCTGTGGAGTTACATGTGGATGTTGCTTCTAAATGGAGTTGCAAAACAGAAAGTTCAACAACTGTGCTGTGAAAGTTCCCACAACCTGTGGAGTAATCTGTGGGTTCACGTAAGAAAACAGAATTAAAGTAGAGAAGAACACAGGCAGAGTGGGGAGTTTTCCATGGGCTGTGAAAGTTTCCAGGAGCAGTTATTGAGCAGTTATTGATCTCTTTTATGACTGATTGATCCTAGCTTTTTAGGTTCTACATACTCAAAATTTAAAGATGTTTAAACACAAACAGTTTGAAAACATCTTGCAATGTGAATTCACTGGTTCAAGTAACTTTATTTGATGATTTTAATTATCTTTAAACTCTACAATGAGTTATAAACATCCTGCAACTCAAAATCACTACTCCACTTCTATTTTAACTCAAAAAGTGATGGTTTAGAAAGCATAAACCCAAAATCAACCCTTGCTCTTCCAAATCAGTTGTGGATACTTTTGCATCAAGGAAAGCACATCAAATAAGCTATGAAGTGCATTTCCACAGCTTTACTGCTTAAACCATATGATTGCACAGTTTTCAACTTATCACCATGCTAGCTTTGCTTTAAATCACTAATTCGAGTTTAATTTCACCTAGTTGATATTTTCCAGCTTGATTCAGTGTTAATACTTATTTCAAAGTTGTTTGAATTGTTGTTTGGTCCTTTGTTTCACTAAAACTCAGTTTGGGGTGTGAGGTTGCTAATTTTCCTGCATAATGGGCTGTTAGGAGGTCATATTATGATCTATGTTTTTTCTGTACCAATTCCCAGCTTAAACAAATATAATTTCATAATATAAAGTTGCTGGAATTGATTAATTGGCCTTAGAGCAACTTGTGTGCGTTTTCACATCTCAAAAATCCATTCTGAGTTCATTTTTGGTATAAGTGGATGTTGTGAAGTCTGATTTTAATTTTACATTGCAAGTAGACTTGGTTGGATTGAGTAAAAGCCTAGAATCAACAAAGTTAAATTTCCAGATAAAGTTTGCAGATTCCCTTAGTCACTTGCCACTTGCCATCTTGTGTTAGACTTGCTTACCTCAATTTACACACATGTCCTAGTTTAACCCTTTAGTGGCTCAGTCAGTGTTGATAAGGATCATTTACTCCATTTTTTTCTCTATCTTGAACCAATCTAACAACCTGCTTTTGCCAACAATAGTGGCAAAAGTAAACAAATTAATAGTGGTAGCGTGGCTGAGACCTTTGGTTCAATTAACCTTGCTAATAATGACTTGTTAGAGAAGGGGCCTTAGCGTAAACAAAATTTTTTTGTAAACAAGTGAAGACAAGTCCACTGCACCTTCCATGCTTACACATGCATGATTGTTGTGTCAAAGGCAAGAGGGGCACGTCCCCCCACTCTCTCTCTTTTTTCTTTAATAATTTATTTTTTTTATGTTTTTTTTTTTCATCCTTTTGTGTCTATCTTTGACTCTCTGCTCTTCCTCTCTGTTTAGTTTTTTTCCTCTACAAATTAACACTCTTTGTTCCCTTTCTCCCTCACTTCCTCATCCCTAAACTCACCCTTCCAATTAAAGGAATTGAACTATTGGACAAAGGCCTTACATTAACTAAAATTACTAACTTAGGTCCTAAAACAATTAAGGCACGTTGGAAATAACTCAATTAGCAAAAAGACATTGGTTCCTAGCAATTAAGCAACTGAATTTGGTCCTTATAGCAACTGGAACAGTGGTCTGAACAATCTGACCAGGGCAACCTACGTTGTCAACATTGCTCAATTATTCACTTTCCAAACACAATGTTCAGACAAGAATCCTAAAGGTTCAAACTTCAGAGAGAAATCATCCTTTCAGAAAAGAAGAGTTCCCTCCAATCACCCATCATTTTAGTTTTGTTGTGGTCAAGTCAAGTACAGCATCCTTACAGAAATATCAACAATGCAAACAAGTTCATGCATATTGGTAAGAACAGGGCAACAACCAATTACATGGACACATTGCACACAACTAGGGAAGAACAAGGCAATCAATTTATTCAAGTAGCGTTCTAAAACAGAGAACTTACCTCGCACTCCAGAACACCCAATTCAATGGAAGCCAAGCCACACCGCGAGCTCTCAACCCAACAGCCAACCTTGGGCTTCACCGCAATGACCTCCTGACGCTAATCACCACGAATCACCACCCCACTCGCCGCACAAGCCTGACGCCCACGACCACGAACCACCACCCCACCCGCAAGACCCACAACGACACAACCCACAGCAACACGACGAACCGTACGCACACAATGCCACCGGACAGGGAGAGGGATAGGGAGAGAATGAACGAAAGCAAGCGAAAGGGAATGCAGACGGAGTGAATGGGAAGGTCGATGGGGAGGGAGGGCCGAAATCGCAGCTCTTATCGGCAGAGGGGAAGGAGGGCTTTGTTTGACAAAATTGGGGACGAACCCCAATCATTGATTTTAATTGCTCGACGCTCTTACCGAAGGTTCCAAACCCTCGCTAAGGTCTTTTTGACCGTCGGAAATGTCATTTCGTCTAGGCCGCCGGTGCTTCACTTTTTGCCCCTCGGTAAATCACTTTTACCGACGGTAGACAGGCCTTCGGAAAAATACCCTCGGTAATTCGCGCTTTTCTTGTAGTGATTAAATATTATTGGTATTTAAAATAGTTACTATTGTGAATAAAAAATTATAATTAGTTTATGAATTAAATTATAAAATAGTATCTAACATTATCATGGTTTTATCTACCAAAAAAATAGTTTCTAATTTAAAATTAGGGACTACTTTAGAATCAATAAAACTTTGCTAATGTTAGAAGCAAATTTAGAATCTAAGTCCCAAAATAATTATAATTTTTTTTATATTGAGATTATTTTAAATACTAATAATTTTTAGTTTATAAAATAATATTTAACTTAGTGAATATAGTGATTAATTATTTTGATATATAAACTTGATTGTTATTTAATGATTTTTTGGTAGTGAGTTCTTAATCGTTATTTAATTATTTTATATTTTAAAGTGAAAATATTATTTTGTTGGTGTATGAAATAAGTGTTAAATAAAAATTAACTGAAGTGTTTATCTACCATTACCCATTTTGTATATGGCGTTCTTTTCTTATTATGATTTTTTTACATGATTTGCAAGCTGTCTGTCTGCAGTTTTAGGGCAATTAGCAATATTGTTATATTGATCTTGACTTAAAAAAGGTGTGCGACATTATAAGCCATTATTAGGTGTAGTTATTGGTTGCATAAGTTATGTTTTTCTTTGGAAAACTTCATAATTAGTCACATGTGCACCCAGCTTTATATTTCATTGTAGTAAAACCTACCAGTGGGGTACCACTGTATATGGATAGTTTTAGTTATATTTTAGAACTATTTTTAACTTATATTAAGTCCCTGCAATTAACGACAAAAACATAATTAAGAAAATAAATGTACGTTCAGAAACAAAGCTTTTGTTTTTAATTTACTTGGGTGTGGTAGATTCTCCTAATAACTGCATATAACACATGCCATGGAGTCACCAACTTTTTGTTTGACTGCCACAAAGACAACTTGTCGTACCTAATATAGGAATCACTTCTTTCGGATTCAATAACGTTTCCCAAATTGGAAATAGTTAATGACTGATATTATATAAAAGTAACACTACACAATTTCATGTGCTTCCTTTCAAGTCCATAATTAAGGTATTGGAACTTGAAATATTACTTCAAACCATTTTGAAATTCATTCATCCACCACCAACTCATTCTTTTAATTAACTGCCCTAATAATTTATATATTTTAAAATTTCTAGAATATCATATTTAAAAAACAATCATTCCCAAAATAAATTTTCCTAATAATTTTCCTATAATCTCATTAAGTTTTAATAAGAAAAACTTCTCAAAATAAAAAAAATTAAACATTTGTCTTGTCTTGCTATCCAAATATTTCTAGACATTACTACTCTTTCTAGCATTATGCAATAGAATCATTTGCTTCAGTATAGAAAACGATAATCGCATGACGGAATCATTATCACAAATATAAGGATAAGCTAACAAAGTAAGTAACGTAAAAAACTTAATTTTGAAAATAAACTTAAAAAATGTTTAAAGTTCCAAAACATCTTGTTATTCAAAAATTTAGATAATTGAAAATAATCTATCAATAATTTTTAAAACAGAGCAAAACCTTGATTCATACAATTCTCAGTCCATAAACATCAACTCTCAAATGTCATTGAAGAATCAAATATCAAACATCATATAATAGAGTCACTAGTGCATTGAGGGGCTTTTACCGCGGTTATTTTTCACTATACGTCGCGGTTTACGAACCGCGGCATATTCAGCCGCGATAGTAAGTCAGAGACTTTATGCCGCGGTTCAGAACCGCGGTATATAAGTTGCAGAATATGCCGCGGTTGTTCAAAGAACCGCGGCCTAAATCCATTTTAAAAAAAAAAAAATTTTGTCCACTATATGCCGCGGTTGGGGTTACAACCGCGGCATATTCCCCTGCAGTTTTTTAAAATTGCAGGTCTGTTTTTGTGATATCCACTACCACAAAAACAGACCTGCATATAGTAATGTCTTGAATCTCTGCAAAAGACAATTCATATTAATTAGTGTATATGAATTCAACATTTGGGAAAAAAATCAAAATTTGTTAAAGTTATCAAAATTTGTTAAAGTTACCACTAATGAAGAAATCATGTTAAGAATGTAAAAGGGCATAAATACCTGGAACAGGGGCGGCGAAAAAGCTTGGTGCAACAAAGGGGAATGGCAGCGGAGAGGAATGACAGGCGTTTCAAACGATTTTGATCGGCTAAAACTGTTTTTTATCGTCAAAAATGGGAAATGACCGAACAATTTTGAGTTTAAACGGTGAAGAAACAAGGAACTGAGATGGCTGGTCGACAGGAGAAGAAAACTCGAAGTCCAGAGTGTCTGCGCGAACAAGACGATATTGTTCCAAAGTTTTATTTTTTAACTCTGACTGGGGAATCTACCGCGGTTCACTACTTAACCGCGGTAGAAGATGACATTTTAAAAATTATTTTGAAACTATATGCCGCGGTTCGGAGGCAACCGCGGTAGAAGATGACATTTTTGAAATTATTTTTAAACTATATGCCGCGGTTCGGCGGCAACCGCGGTAGAAGATGACATTTTTAAAATTATTTTGAAACTATATGCCGCGGTTCGGCGGCAACCGCGGTAGAAGATGGCATTTTTAAAATTATTTTTAAACTATATACCGCGGTTGCCCTCCGAACCGCGGTATATTCCTCTAAATATTTCAAATTCGTTTTAAATTTATTTCAACACAACTGTCTCCCCAACTCCCTTTCACAGAATTTGAAAAGTTACAATGGGTATATGCCGCGGTTCTCTGGGGAACCGCGACATATACCCCCTGTAACTTTTCAAATTCTCTGACCCAGTCAGCACCTGCAATAAAGTGGCAGGGTATATGCCGCGGTTGTGCAGAGAACCGCGGCATATACTCTGTTATTTAATTTTTTATTCATACGTGGCGTCAAAGGCAATGGTTGACTGGGGTATATGCCGCGGTTCCCAGTAGAACCGCGGCATATATGTTCGTTTTATTTACAAAACTGCCACCGCGCACCATTATGCTGCGGTTTTTGTTGAACCGTGGCATAATGTGCGCTGTAAAAACCCGATTTTTTACTAGTGAGTTTTTTGCCTAAACATATCAATGACCTCAAAACTCCAAAGACCATTCACAAAAAAACTCATACAAACATAGTTCATAGAGTTCTCTGTCCAAAGACATCAATTCTCTAGATTAGACACTTAAGGACCATCACAAACAAGTACATTCAAACATAGTTCATAAGTTTTTTGCCTAAAGAGATGAACGCTCTAGCTTCAACACTCCAAGGACCATCTACAAACAACCATAACTTAACAATAGTAATCATATTTATACACACAATTAAGATAACAACAAACAAGTCAACAAAGAAAAAAAATAGTTTTCTTTTCAACCTAAAATACTCACACACCCCTATGCACATGAAACTCATAAAATCGTGAAAAAGTATTCTTTCATCAAAATACATATTCTTTAAAAAAACACCCTTTTAAATCTTATACTCAACTCAATTATCAATTTCTCCAAATCTCATATAAATACATGAAAAAGTTCTTTCATCAAAATATCATATTTTAAAAAAAAAAAACTCTTTAAAATCCTAAATCTCAAATCAATTATCACTTTCTCAAAATCTTAACATATTTCAATTAACACTCTCTTAAACTTCAAAAGATAATAATCAAACAAAAAATAACTACAATTTAACCCAAATCATACACACATACAACCAATAAGTCAAAACGAAAACAAGAAAACGAGAATGTAAGATCACGTATCTCCTAATCTCCACTCATCCTTCTTCCCCTATAAAAAAAAACTCAACTTTTAAAACATTTCTTTTACCTTGACTTGTCATCGTTTCTATTAAAACTCTCCTCCTAGACCTTGTTCTCCCATATATTTATAAGTCTAATATCTTTAAGGAAAATACATTACTTTATTATCATTACCATTATCTAAAACTAAAATATAACAATATATAAAAATATCTCACAATATTTAACCATATATAAGGATAATTATTAATTTGTAACAATACGGTAGTATATAACAATATCTAAGAATATCTCATATCTAACAATATCTAATAATACTTTTTTCTACTTGAACAATTATTCACTAAATCTTATTTCTTAGAAAATAAATCTTTCAAATTAAAATAAATCCTTTAATTTATAACTAATGAACCGTTTTATCTTTTACTTAAAATATTTAATCATATTTGTATATTTTTAGAATATTAAAATTTATAGGATCTAATATTTCCCAACAAAAAAAACTTTCATCCCAGAAAATGAAAATTTTTAATTATTCACCTATTACCTCATTAAGTTCCAAATAAAAAAAAATAAAACTTCCTAAAATAAAATTTAACTACAACACATAAGACTTCACCTTTTTTGAGCATCCAACTCTAACATTTACTACAAAAAAGAAAGACATTACCGAAGGCTATAATCCTTCGGTAACAGCCAGAAGCCGTCGATAATGACTATTTACCGACGGCTTCACGACGGTCAAGAGGTCGTCGGTAAATCTCTTGTCGCTAACATTTACCGACGGGGTTAGGCCCTTGGTAATTATCGAAGGACAGAACCCTTCAGTAATTACCGATGGACGGAAGCCTTCGGTAACTACCGAACGTGGGTAATTACCGAAGGGTTTAAGCCTTCGGTAAGTTCCAGGCAGATCTCAGGCACAATTGTATTTCTTATGAAATCAAACAAACCTGTATAAATTGTTCACAACACAAACAGATCTGCATAACATTTTCCAACCACATACAGACCTGCATAATGTGCATCTCAATCATGCAATCATTGATCAGAAAAACAATATAACATCTGAATCATCCAATCATCCATAGAACATGAATTTATAAATGAAACATAAAACAATCTAACATAATGTTCTAACATCCAAATCATTCAATTGATCTAACATCCAAATGATCTAAACTCCAAATGTTCTAATATCCAAATGTTTCTATAACAACAACTAATAACAAAATAAAACTAATAATGTACATAGTTATCATCAAAATGATCTTCATCATCCTGCTCCTGTGTAGATGGCTGGACTGATGTGGGTTGGACTGATGTCAGCTAGACTGATGAGGGTTGGACTGATGTAGGCTGCTGAGGGACGACGAGTGACGGGGAGAGTCGTGGCTGGGTCGGAGGGATAATGAACTGATTCTATGAAGTTTCAGGCAACACTCTCATGATCAGGGCCTTAAAGTTTCTAAACTCTGCTCTCAAATCAGTGATTTCCTGGTCACGTTGCTCTAGTGCCTGCGTGAGGTAGACAACGACCTCGTCAGCAGTAGTGGTGGAAGAAGAAGGTTGGTGCTTCAGAGTACCTCCTCTCGATGCTGTATAGTTTACAACAAGTTGTCCTGCACCGTACACTCGTCCCTTTTTCTTCGCACCAAAGATGTCGACCCAACACTTTGTCCTACAGATGTGGTCTTCTGCATTACTCGCATCATCCGGTGTAGGAGCTGACTGATAATGCTAAATTTTACCATATTTTAAGCATCATTTTAGTAGCAAAATCAACTCCTTTCTAACTTATAACTTGCTTAATCCTCTTGTTTTGTCTTGTTTTCTATATAATTGTGTTTTTGGCTACTTTGATGTACTTTCATCAATAATCCCTTATTTTGTAGCTAAAAATGAGCTTGGAAGAGTCTCCAACAAATTATAGAGCAAACCAAAGCAAGCACATGCAGAAACGCTCGTCGCCAGCAAGAGTACGCTCGTCCAGGACGTTTAGAGGGGACGCTCGTCCAGAAAAAGACAAGAAAGGACGCTCGTCCAAAAGAGAAGAGAGAACGCTCGCCAGAGAAGTGGACGTTCGTCCAGCAAAGAAACAAGTGGACGCTCGTCCTGAGATAAGTGGGCGCTCGTCCAAGCTAATAAAGAGGACGTTCGTCCCAGGAAGAGGACGCTCGTCCAGAGGAGAGGACGTTCGTCCCAGGCAGAGAGCGCTCGTCCAGCTAGGCAGAAGTGGACGCTCGTCCAGCCAGGCAGAGGACGCTCGTCCAAGTTGCAGAGAGGACGCTCGTCCAGCCAGACACGAGGGACGCTCATTCATGCAGAAGAAACGAGAGGACGCTCGTCCATCCAGAAGAGGACGCTCGTCCATGCAGAAGAGGACGTTCGTCCAGCGAGCAGAAGAGGACGCTCGTCCAATGAGGCGTTAACGCTCGGCAGCGAGAAGTGGACGTTCGTCCACTTTCAGCTTCCAGAGAGTTTCACGCCCGGGCGTGAGAAATGGGGCGCCCGGGCGTGACTTTCCAGAGAGTCTCGCGCCCGGGCGCGACTGACAGAGGGCGCTTGAGCGCGATTTTTACTGATGTGGCAGACAACTTATTTAACCCAGAAACGCAAAGGGTTTGAGGTCTTTGGTCATTTGGAGGCGCGATTTCACTGAGAGGAGAGCTTGGAGGGCTGCTAGGGTTCGTGGGAACACTTCCTTCTTCCTCTTGGGTTCTCCTTCTTCTTCCATCTTCCATGTTGTAAGCTTAAGGGCTCTCCATGGAAATGGAGAGCCAAACCCATCTTGTTGGGATTAGTTGTAGCCTTTGAATTCTTGTGTAATTGTTGAATGATTTGATTATATATATGCCTTTTCTATCAATTGCTAGTATTCTTGTTTCCAATCTTAAAGCTTGCATGTAATGGGAACGTTCATGGCTTGATTTTGGGGTTTTATGGATTATGGGAACGTAAGATGAAACCCGTAACTGAAATAGGAGTCCTTGTGGGTCATTGATTCTAGGAATGGAAGATGATTCACATGTTGTCTTAGATCCCAGCTCTTTAATGCGGGTTTTGCTTGTTAGATTGCCAAGGAATTGGGGTTTGATAAGGAAAACCTAGGCTCTTTCATCTAAGGAATTAGGGCTAGAGTGCTTTAGTGGATTGACTTTAGTAAATTGATAGAGAGGAGATAAAATTGGTTATACACAAGAGTGCATTGGTGAAAACTAACCTTAGCAATGTCATTTCATACCATTTCTTGTCTTTTCCATTTCCAAGTGCCTTCAATACCAAAGTCCAACCTTGTAATTATGTATGAATTTACATTCCTGCACTTGTTCTGTATATTGATGTTATGTTATTGAGTCTATATGAGTTGTTAATCGCACAATTCTCTAGTATTACGAGTCTCTTGGGAAAACGATACCCGGTCTTACCGGTTTATTACTTGAACGATTCGGTGCACTTGCCGAAATCGAGCCCAACAAGTATTTTTTGAGCTAACAAGTTTTTGGCGCCGTTGCCGGGGATTTGGGGATTGAACCCGAGTCCTAGCAACGGCTAACAAGTTAAATTGGGCTTCATCAAGTTTTTGGCGCCGTTGCCGGGGACTCGTGTCAATACTAGACTTTTGTGAGGTTTCTAACTTATGTAGACTTGATTTTGTATATAGAACTAACTCTTTTGTTGTAAATAGATGTTCAATTTTACTTGGGCTAATTTGTGGCTTTAGCCTAGTTGTGTCTAAGTGTATGCAGGGAGATGTTCATACATGGAGGACTGCAGCCTCAAAAGCATCATGAAGACCCTGACATTGAAGGAATTGTAGGACACAAGGAGACAACTATGTTAAGCACCACAAGCTGCCCCAACTTCTTCTCCCCTTGAAGATGCTCCAAATGCTAAGTGAAAGATGAAGAAGAAAGGGAGAAGGAAAAGAGAAATTCTAGTCACCACCACCCTTTGATGAGAGACAAGGAACTCAAGCCTAGCAAGCCAAAGTTGATCAAGAGGATTGAGTATTTAAAGATGTCAAGGTAGTGGAAGGACTAAGATGAAGAGAATTAAGCTTTGAGAGTTGATTTGGTGGCTAGAGAGTGGTTCAAGAAGAGTTGGTGGAAGGAGCACACCAACAACAACATTTGCGCTTCATTGAGTAATCCATCAAGCTAATGACGTTAAACAAGCGCTTTTGGGAGGCAACCCAGTTTTATTACCCCTTTTACTTGTGTTTGTGCGATTGTTGTGTTATATGCATTAGTAGCTTATGTTTTGTATGTTTGTGTAGTTTTGCATTGTTGTGATTTTTGAGTTGTAATGTTGTTTTTGTGGTTTGTATAAGTGTATTAGGTTAGTTTTAGCTTGTTTGGTGTGTGAGTGCATTGAATGAAGGTCTAGAACCAAAAATCACATGGTGAGTGGCCAATTTCGCAGAAATCTGCATTATGCAGAAAACTGATATGGCGCCCAAGCGCCCCCTGCTGAGGGGCGCCCGGGCGCGAGCTGCACGAGGGCCATCCTGCACCAACTTGACCGAGTGGCGCCCAAGCGCCCCCTGCTGAGGGGCGCCCGAGCGCGCGATGCACCAGTGGCGCCCAAGCGCCCCCTGCTGAGGGGCGCCCGAGCGCGAGCTGCACCAGGGCCGCCCAACACCAAAAATTCTGGTTCTGCACTTTTCGTTTTTTCTTGATTTATGATGAGTTTCCCATTCTTTTGCACTCTTTAACACACTCCTTTTGATGTGTTTTTATACCTTTTTGTGTTGTGGTACCTTTGGGAAGCTTAATTCTAAGACTTCCCTCTTTGTTTAAGTACTTTTGTCTTTGTTTGTTTTGGATTTCTTTGTCTTGTTCTTTGCTTTCTTGTGCATCTTTCTTTTAGTTTGTTTTATGGATTCTTCTCTTCAGTTGTTGACTATGGGATACTAATTTTGCTTTGAGCTTTCTTGTTACAGGATAAGATCTTCCTTAGGAATTAAAGAGGTTAAAACCACCAGTGGTCAATCTTTGAGCCAAGTGTGAGCTGAGCACACTGTGACTTGAAGATTTTGCTGCTCGTGTAGCATGGCCTGGGGGCCAGGCCCCTACTGATGGGGGAGGTGGAGCAGTTGCGGAGTATAAGCTACTGTGGGAGGAAGATGTTTCAGATGGAAGTGAAGCTAGTGTCTTACACTACTAGAGCTGCAAAGAGTCCATTTTAAATCGGTTTTTCAGTTTTAATTTCTTGTTTTTATTTGTTTTCAGTTTTTTTTAATTTGGATTTCTTTTTGACTTGCCTAGTGGATAGTTCTTGTGCAATTGGTATGGTGATTTGAGTGAATCATATGTTAAGCTTGAATTGAATACAAATCTGTTGTGCTTGCTCTTTATCCATGAGAATTGTTTTGAAAATCTAATTGAGATTATGTGGTTGAGCCTGTTGACCAGAGATTGTGGTTGCTTGTATATGTTTAGATAGATGCTTGGTTTTAATTGTGATCAATATTCTTGGCATGATGTTTATCAAATTTTGGAACCTTGAGTGAACCTGTGAGATGTTGTGCCTCAGAGTTTATTGATGAATGTTATTACTTTGGAATCATAGTTGATTTTGCCTGAGTTTCTCTATTTGAACTAGTTACTTGCATGTTACAAATGATCAAGGCCATCTTGTTCTTCCACCTCTTCTACATTTTGAGCCTAAAAGCCAATGTATAACCTTTGAACCTTAAAGAAAACTTTCTCATTCCCGAAACCTTAAGCTTATTGAAAAATCCTTAACCTCCTTACCTTGAGTTGAGATGATCATATATATTAGAGTGAGGAGAATGGTCTAAGTTTGGGGGAGTTCTTCTTGTCAAAAGGGGAGCATTGAGAAAAACAATAAGTTGAGTTAAAAAGAAAGAAAAAGAAGAAAGAAGAAGAAGAAAAACCAAAACATGAATTCAATGAAAAAGAGTTGGGAAATAAGTTGAGAGTGGTTTATTCAATTTTGGAGAAAAAGAGATACTATGCTATATCATGAATTAAATTGTTTGGTCTCTTATCTCAAGGTGCTTTGTTGTCCAGAAAAACCAATTTTTCTTCTTAGCCCAGCCACAATACAAGCTTCAAAAGTCCTTGTGATGTTACTTGCTTGTTAATGTGTTTGAAATTGTTGAAACGAAAGGCAAAGTTGATTTGTGTAACATTGTGATATTTGAGAGTTAGACACACATCCTTATACACCATTGTGCTTGAGTAAACACTTTCCTTGGTGAGGATTGGTTCCATGCACTCATTGAAAACAACTTGCCATGTTATTTGATCTATCAATTGCATCTATCATGTGATTTTGAACTTTTAGCACCATGATTGAAGTTTAGCTTGCTAAGACAATATTGTCTCTTGAATGTGATTTATAAGTTGAGCAAGCATGATTGATTTTGTTTATTTGATTGACTCTTGGATTGTTAGACCATTGTGGTTGAATTGTTTACTAGGTGAAGTACTTTTGCTTGAGGACAAGCAAAGTTGTAAGTTTGGGGGTATTTGATAATGCTAAATTTTACCATATTTTAAGCATCATTTTAGTAGCAAAATCAACTCCTTTCTAACTTATAACTTGCTTAATCCTCTTGTTTTGTCTTGTTTTCTATATAATTGTGTTTTTGGCTACTTTGATGTACTTTCATCAATAATCCCTTATTTTGTAGCTAAAAATGAGCTTGGAAGAGTCTCCAACAAATTATAGAGCAAACCAAAGCAAGCACATGCAGAAACGCTCGTCGCCAGCAAGAGTACGCTCGTCCAGGACGTTTAGAGGGGACGCTCGTCCAGAAAAAGACAAGAAAGGACGCTCGTCCAAAAGAGAAGAGAGAACGCTCGCCAGAGAAGTGGACGTTCATCCAGCAAAGAAACAAGTGGACGCTCGTCCTGAGATAAGTGGGCGCTCGTCCAAGCTAACAGAGAGGACGTTCGTCCCAGGAAGAGGACGCTCGTCCAGAGGAGAGGACGTTCGTCCCAGGCAGAGAGCGCTCGTCCAGCCAGGCAGAGGACGCTCGTCCAAGTTGTAGAGAGGACGCTCGTCCAGCCAGACACGAGGGACGCTCGTCCATGCAGAAGAAACGAGAGGACGCTCGTCCATCCAGAAGAGGACGCTCGTCCATGCAGAAGAGGACGTTCGTCCAGCGAGCAGAAGAGGACGCTCGTCCAATGAGGCGTTAACGCTCGGCAGCGAGAAGTGGACGTTCGTCCACTTTCAGCTTCTAGAGAGTTTCACGCCCGGGCGTGAGAAATGGGGCGCCCGGGCGTGACTTTCCAGAGAGTCTCGCGCCCGGGCGCGACTGACAGAGGGCGCCCGGACGCGATTTTTACTAATGTGGCAGACAGCTTATTTAACCCAGAAACGCAAAGGGTTTGAGGTCTTTGGTCATTTGGAGGCGCGATTTCACTGAGAGGAGAGCTTGGAGGGCTGCTAGGGTTCGTGGGAACACTCCCTTCTTCCTCTTGGGTTCTCCTTCTTCTTCCATCTTCCATGTTGTAAGCTTTAGGGTTCTCCATGGAAATGGAGAACCAAACCCATCTTGTTGGGATTAGTTGTAGCCTTTGAATTCTTGTGTAATTGTTGAATGATTTGATTATATATATGCCTTTTCTATCAATTGCTAGTATTCTTGTTTCCAATCTTAAAGCTTGCATGTAATGGGAACGTTCATGGCTTGATTTTGGGGTTTTATGGATTATGGGAACGTAAGATGAAACCCGAAACTGAAATAGGAGTCCTTGTGGGTCATTGATTCTAGGAATGGAAGATGATTCACATGTTGTCTTAGATCCCAGCTCTTTAATGCGGGTTTTGCTTGTTAGATTGCCAAGGAATTGGGGTTTGATAAGGAAAACCTAGGCTCTTTCATCTAAGGAATTAGGGCTAGAGTGCTTTAGTGGATTGACTTTAGTAAATTGATAGAGAGGAGATAAAATTGGTTATACACAAGAGTACATTGGTGAAAACTAACCTTAGCAATGTCATTTCATACCATTTCTTGTCTTTTCCATTTCCAAGTGCCTTCAATACCAAAGTCCAACCTTGTAATTATGTATGAATTTACATTCCTGCACTTGTTCTGTATATTGATGTTATGTTATTGAGTCTATATGAGTTGTTAATCGCACAATTCTCTAGTATTACGAGTCTCTTGGGAAAACGATACCCGGTCTTACCGGTTTATTACTTGAACGATTCGGTGCACTTGCCGAAATCGAGCCCAACAAGTATTTTTTGAGCTAACAAGTTTCTAGCGCCGTTGCCAAGGATTTGGGGATTGAACCCGAGTCCTAGCAACGGCTAACAAGTTAAATTGGGCCTCATCACTGACCCATGTTCAGATCTAACCTGTGAAAGTCTCGTAGAAAATTCTTCCTATTCAAACATTAAAAGCAATGTTAGGGAATGATAGAATAACATAAATGAAAATTTACTAATAGTAATAGTGTTATTTGCTTTTATGAGTCTTCCGAGATCTTCCATCAACGAATTCATTAGTGCCCTTCCGAACATGAGTCTATGCAAAGACCTCATTAACATGGACCGCCCGTCCTAGAGCTTGTGCCTGTAACATAATTTAGAGTTAGAAGTGTACATATGAAATAAAAAATATATAAGTTATATATGAAAGAAATATAAAAGTAATGAAAGTTTACCATACGAATGACATGTTCATGAATCGTGATCGACCCAACAGTATGTAGGGTGCCACCCTTTTCAGAAGCTCTGTTCCTCTGGGCTTTGACACACTTATTGCGAAACTCTAGTGAATTCCAATGAGCCAGTAAAGAGTTCCAAATGTGCTCGCCCAACCAATAAGGGCGCTCTCCTGCATTGCGGGCATCCGTAAACATCTTTGACAGCCGATGAAATGCTTTCATGTGGAAATTTCTTTGTATTCGTGTTTCATGTTCAGGTTTCCACTGCACCTTCATCTATAAGATTAAACATAACAAACATTGATTAATGAACAGACTAAAATAAGAATGACAATTAGTTTAATGGATTGTTCACCTGAAAATGCTGCCATAATGGCTTTTTGTCGTCATCAGGTATTGCTCCCCAAGTAGGCCATGGACTTAAAAACTGTTGCTTAATTGATCGTGTGATGGCCTGGGAAGCAACCCTGGATGAAATAAACCTGCATAATAAAAGTCATTTGAATTAAGGAAATCTTTAAATATCAAAATGGTTAAAAAAGGGATTAAAATCTTACCCTTTACCATACGACTCAATCCATGGTCGATCATGGAGGGGCGGGTCAACACCTTCAGCATCACCAACTGAATCTTGATCAGCAGATGGTGTGACAGTCTCAGAAGGCGGTATACAAGATGAGGAAGGTATAAAAGTAGGGTCAGGGGGAGGAGTGGAGGTAATATGCACAGGGGGAGGAGTGGGGGTTATAATCATAGGAGGAGGAAAAGGGTCTGCTGTAGGGGTAGGAGAAGGGTATGCCACAGGGGTAGGAGAAGGGTGTGTTGTAGGGGTAGGAGAAGGGTGTAATGTAGGGGTAGGAGAAGGGTGTATTGCAGAGGTAGGAGTAGGGTCTATTGCAGGGGTAGGAGGAGGGTGTATTGCAGGGGTAGGAGGAGGCCCCACAGATGGTGGACTGGGGGCAGCAATGGTAGGTAGTGTAGCAGACACCTTAAGTACATACTTTGGTGTCTGTCGTTGCCTCTTTTTAGGCCTTGCTATCCCATTTCCTTTATCAGGACGTTCTGAACCTTGTCCTGTCATTACTACATTGAAATGGTTACAAATAAAGTGAAACAATAGAAATGAATAAGGAAGGATCAATACAAATTAAAGTGAATGTAAAATAATTGCATACAACTTTTAAGATGGTATTTTACATAACTCTATTGAAGTGATAGTTCAATTTGCTACAATAGATGTCCAACATTCAATCATCGTCATCATGATATTCATCTTCATCATCTTCTTCTTCTTCATCATCGTCATCATCATCATCATCATCATCATTTTCTTCTTCTTCTTCTTCTTCTTCTTCTTCTTCTTCTTCTCATTCTTCATCACCTTGTATTGCTGCTTCTAATTCATCTCCATCACCATCAGGGTCGTGTAATGCGGTTATACGTTCAACTTCAATAATTTCTTGTGGTTGTGACATTTGGTCAAGTTGGTAGGCAACATCTTCCTCAACCTCATTTGAGTCAATGCAACCTCTAGGATTGGTTTGTATTGTTACATCCCAACCACGCTTGTCAATATTACGGAATGGTGGATATGGCACATAATAAACCTGTCTGACATTAGTTGGTAGAATGAAAGGATTAAACGGTCCATATCTTAATCTCTGGTTGAGTTCGACAATGTTAAACCTAGGATCCACTCTAGTACCAGCTCTAGAAGGATCAAACCATTCAAAATAAAAAAAGTACTACTCTGTTTGGAGAAGTAGTGTTGTTGTACTCTAGCTCATATATTTTATGAATGATGCCGTAGAAATCATCATAACAACCCTCTAGTAGGCCCTTGACGTACACACCACAATTTGTTGTTTTCTTTCCTTTAGACCATTCATGTGTATGGAATTTGTAACCATTGGTGAAGTAAGTGTGCCATTCTTTGACACATCTCATTGGCCAATTGGAGAGATGCCTTAACTCTTGAACCGTGGGAGTTAATGCCTGATTAAAAACCTACAAAGATACCAAAAAAATTTTAAAAGCAAGAGTCAAATTAAACTTGCTCTAAACATAGGAAAAAGTACGGACCTGATTTCTGAACAATTGGGGAAACTCTGAGTGTATTCTAGCAGAAGAATTTCCTTCTACGACTTGCTCAGCCACAAGAAATGAGCTAGTACAAATGAAATGAATTAGTGTATAATAATTTAACCATTACAAAGGTAAGAGTTGGATGGTGACATACTCAAGGTACGACTTAACATCACTGCAATTGATTAAGACATAGACATGAGCAGAGTTGAATTCAGCATCAGTTAACCAATGAGTGAATTCTTTCCCTGCATGACGGCCTAATTGTCGGAAAACTGATAATGCACCTTGACGTGGTTCAGCTTGCCATTGCATTTCATTTCTGATATTTAGTGCGAGACAACATGAAGTTTTTGAAATAATGTGAACAAAAATACGTTGTCTCTATGTGCAAGTAAGCTGCACAAATTGAGCCTTCTACTCTAGCTTTATTTTTAACTGAACGTTTGGATTCTCCCATAAACCTTTCAAAGGGATACATCCACCTGTATTGCACAGGTCCCCCAAGCCAAGCTTCATATGCAAGATGAATTGGAAGATGCTCCATTGAATCAAAGAATGTAGGAGGGAATATTCTTTCTAATTTGCAGAGAATAATTGGGATATTCTCTTCCATCTTTCTATGGGAAGTTTCCTTTAGTGTCGTGCAACACAAATCTTTAAAGAAGTTACTGATTTCTATCATTGGATTTAACACGTGCATTGGCAAACAACTGAACGCAAGAGGGATGAAAGTCTCCATGAATACATGACAATCATGACTCTTCAACCCTTGAATAGTATCGTTCTGAACATTGGCACATTTGGACAAGTTAGAAGAATATCCATCTGGCATTCTAAGCTCCTTGATCCATCCACACACTGTTCTTGCTTCGTCTTTTGACATGGTGTAATTTGCTTTTGGTTTAAATAATCGTCCGTTACCTTGCGCCTTCAACTCTAAGTCTTTTCGTCCACAATACAAAGGTAAATCTTTTCTTGCTTTGTCATTATCTTTTGTCTTACCAATAACATTCATAACTGTGTTGAAGACATTGTCAAAGAAATTTTTTTCTATGTGCATGACATCGAGGTTGTGTCTTAGCAAGTTTTCTTTCCAATAGGGAAGATCCCAAAATATGTTTCTTTTAGTCCAATTATGTCATTCTCCAAACCCTTATATCCTATTTTGACCAGATTCAGTGACTTTTGGATAATCTTTCACTCTTCTCCAAACGTGTGATCCAGTCAACTTCGACGGGGGCATATCCGTTTCAACTTTCCCTTTGCGAAATGCCTTTTTGTTTCTTCTAAAGGGGTGATCAATGGGCAAGAACCGTCGATGGCATTCAAACCAACTACTTTTCCGACCATAACTCAATTGGAATGACTTTGTATGTTCCATGCAATGTGGACAAGCTAATCGACCATGCATGCTCCAACCAGATAACATGCCATACGTTGGGAAGTCATTAATAGTCCACATCAAAGCTGTCCTCATAAGGAAATTTAGCTTCCTTGAAACATCATAGGTCCAAACACCATTCCATAGCTTCTTCAAATCATCAATCAAAGGCTCCAAATAAACATCAATGATGATTTGGGATCAGATGGACCTGGTATTATACACGTTAAAAACATTTACGCCTTTGTCATACACATCTCAGGTGGTAGATTGTATGGGGTAACTATCACGGGCCAACATGAATATGGTGATGCAGATGCCTAAATGTACGGGGTAAACCCATCAGAGCATAGACCAAGTTTGACATTACGCAGTTCACTAGCAAAGGATGGATGTTTACGATTGAAGTGCTTCTAAGCTTCACCATCAGAAGGATGACGCAAAAATCCTTCAGTTTTGTTACCATCATGCCATGTCATGTGTTCTAATGTTTGCATTGAAGTAAACATTCTTTGTAATCTTGGAATTATAGGCAAGTAGAACATGAACTTTAAGGGAATTGTTTTTTTTGCCTCCGTCCAGCATGCATCATATGATATCGAGGTGAGCCACAAAACTTGCATTCGACCAACAATGCATCATTTTTGCCACTGTCATTGTCATAGAATAACATACATCCATTAACACAACAATCAATCTTCTTGGCTTTCAATCCCAGCTTTGAAACACATTTTTTGGCCTGGTAATAATTCTTCGACATAAAATTGTTTGGTGGTGTCAAATCTAACATCAATTTTGTATAGAAGTCCACTACTTGAATGGGAATGTTCCAATTAGATTTGCCAGCCATGAGTCTAATGCACACTGAAAATTTTGACTCAGATGAACCGTCAAATACAGGTAGATTTGCCTCTGTCAGTAAATTGTAAAACCTCTGAGTGGTTTCATTTGGAGACTCTTCATCGTGACTATCGTTTGCTTCTTGTTCAGCATGGCGACGAAGAGCATTGTCGACCATCTCTTGCATATAGGCAAATTGATCTATCTCAAATGTATGTACAATAGTATTCGAACCTGATGCAAGCCGCTTTTCAGCTGCAGTGGAGGTCGAAGGAATTTCTTCACCATGAAATGTCCAAACCGTGTAATTAGGCATGAACCCTTTTTGGTATAGGTGAAGTTTGACGACTTCATCTTTCAAAATCCTTGTACATTCGCACTTGATGCATGGACATCGTATCCCTCCATCAAGAGCATAATATTGATATCGTCGAGCCGTCTCCACAAACTCTTCAACTCCGATGACAAAAGATTCCTTCAAACCTCTCCTTCCACTATAACAACGGTCGTACATCCATCCATGATGGTTGGGAAAATGTGCCATGTTCTGTGACAAGCCAAACAAAGAAAAACTTAGCCAAAACAACAACACTCCATGTGACATAAGTAATAAACCTATTACTACTCAAGTCGAACATGGAAGACAATTTGAACACTATTGTCATAGGTATTCAATAAGGGCTTGCAAAGAGAAGTCCTCAGTATTGAAATGCCTTAGACATCCTAAGTGGTTGTGTATTAAATTTGGGGGAGTCAACTTTTTAACATTACTAAAGTTCTCTTTTATAGAGTACTTCCACATATTTTGTACGTTCTAAGTGTTTAAGGTACTTTTACCCTTCTCATTCCATTGAGAATGTGTGTAGTACCATAGGACTTTAAATGACTACTTAACTTAATCAAGTTGTAGCCTAATAAATGAACATACAATATATACATCAACATACAACATATACATGAACATTCAGTCATGGTCTAAATGCAGGTTTGATAACAAATTTCTGCAAGGAAATAAAATTACACAACAATGATAAATACTAACCACTTCAACAGCTTTGTTTCGTGAATTGAAACATGTTAAAATTGATATTTAACTCAAAACCAAACTGCTACTCAAAATCACCTTTCTACTTCCCAAAATTGACTCAAAATTTGTGGTTTTGGAAGTGATATTGTGCCTAAGCCATTCTGACACTTTGCTAATCATTTCAACAGTTTTAATTCATCAAAATACACTTGTTTGAACTCTAATTAGGCACAAAATAGAACTGGAACTCATATTCACTTTGCAAGTTCCAAAAATGGCTTAAATATCATGGTTTGACATATAAATTGCATACAGGTCTTCATATCATCACATCAATGGTTCTAACAGCTTTAATACATCAATTTGGACTTGTTTAAACTTCCAAACATCACAAAATCACAGCAAAACGAAAAATGACCTGCAATGACTCAATTTTACTACACTTTTTAAGGTTTAAAGTAGTGTGATTTTGAGTTTTAGGGAATTCTTTGATTTTAACCACTTTCCTAGCATCATTTAACTACTTTAGACTTGTTAAGATGTTAACATTACTTAAAATTACTTTACTTAAGGTTAATTGGCAATTTGTCACCCTTTAAGTGAACTTTTTAGGTTCTAGATACTCAAACTTTGAGTTTGAGGTGATTCTTTGCTTTTGACAAGTTTCCTAACTTCATTCCACTAGTTTAGACTTCTTAGGATGTTAACTTTACTTAAAATTAATGTACATTAGGTCTAATTGCCAATTTCTCACCTATTTAGTAGACATTTTTAGGTTTTACGGAGTCCAATTTTAAGTTTTAGGTACTTGATCCAATTTGACATCTTTCTTACATTCATTTTACTAATTTAAACTTGTTAGGATATGAAGATTAGACATTCTTAGGCTAATTTAGGTCAATGTCGAATTTCTCACCTACTTTAGTCTATTTAGAGGTGTTCAATAGTCAAATTCTGTTTTTCTTATTATTTTTCAATTGAGACTTCATTTTTATCTTTCTTTTATCTTTTAAAAGTTGTGTAGATAGTTAGTTTACTATTTTGGTGAGTACTTTAATAGACTCTGCATTCTTTGCACTTTTAGTGTATTTTAGGTACTACTTTTAGGTTCTAAGTTGTCATATTTTGAGTTTTAGGTATTTTTTTGTAGTGTGAGTTCTTAATTAGCTAGGTTCTACCATTCTTAACTTGTTAGGATAGTTTATTTGTAGTTTATTTTCCTAGTTTAGTGCAGTTTGCAATTGTAGTACAATTTTTTTGAGCTTTGAGAAGTGATTTTTAGCTACTTCATCTACTTTTTTAGGTTTCAAGTAGGCAAACTTTGAGATTTAGCTACTTCATCTATTTTGACATGTTTCTTAGCTTCCTTTAACAACTTTAAACTTGCTATGATGTGTAGAATACATAGTCTTAGGTTACTTTAGGTCAATTCCCATTTTGTCACCTATTTAGTACATTTTTTAGGTTTAAGTAGCCAAATTTTGAGATTTTGCTACTTGATCCAATTTGACATCTTTCTTAACTTTATTTAAGTACTTTAAACTTGTTAGGATAAGAACATTACACATTCTTAGGTTACTTTAGGTCAATTTCGAAATTGTCACCTATTTAGTACACTTTTTAGGTTCTAGGGTGTCATATTTTGAGTTCTAGGTTGTGTTTGTAGTGTGAGTTTCTAGTTAGCATTGTTTTACCATTCTAAACTTCTTAGGACAGTTTCTTTGTAGTTTCTTAGGCTAGTTTAGTGTACTTAGCAAAATTTGACCATTCTGGTGCATTCTAATTTAGTGCAGTTTGGACCTTGCTGTTTGAGTTGTATGTGAGTCTAATTTGAGTTTAACTCCACCTAGCTGCTATTTTCCAGCTTGGTCTTATGTAGTTACACATTCTAGAGTCACTTTTAACATTGCCTAGTCCATTGAATCTTATAAACTCAGTTTTGGTGGTGTGATGGAGTGATTTTTCTGCATTTTTGGCCATAACAAAGTAAGATTTCGAATGATATCATTTCTATGCTATGTGACAGTTTGAGCAAGTCTAAAATGATGTTTAAAAGTTGCTAGCAGAGTTCAATTAGTGATATAATGGTCTAAGTGCATAATAGTATACTAAACCATCAATTTTGAGTCAAAATTTGGAAGTGGCAAGGTGTTTTTGAGTAACACTTTGGATGTGAGTCAATTCAAAGTTTGAACCAGTTTAAAAACACTAAATCAAGTTTGTAGAGTGATTAGTTTTGAGCTATAGCCACTACTGTGACATTTCGTGTCTTAAACCACCAAATTTTGAGTCATTTTTGTGGCAGAAATGAACCAGAGATCACTTTGAGCCTAATTGTTTGTGGTTAAAGACTTTGATTGCAGGCCAAAAGCCTAGGAATCATGTTTAAAATTATAAAAGTAGATTGCATAAGAAAATAGCTATTTAGGAAACTTGTATAGCTCTTGAGTGATGCGAAACATGATGGTTTATTTTAGAGAGAAAGTCCCCGATTGAAGGGGTACGTAAAAGATAGGATTATAAAGGGTTTGGATTACGGCAGATGGTGTATGGTGAAAGTAGAAAAAGGTAAAGGTGTGAGATCTGCTTGCACATTTGAAACTGTTCAAATGGGGAAACTAGGCTTCGACGCACAGTACCAAATCTAAAGAACCTATTGGTTACAGTGATTATGAGTTTGTTATTTGCTTTAGCAGTGACTAATGAAATTGTGTTTCTTACTCAATGTAAATTATTTTACTTGCATGCTAGGAGGTTAAACAATAACATCCTTACATGATCCTGTCCTTAGTCTCTTAGCAGCATCGAAGGTCTAACCCTTGTGTAAGTCTTTATCACCTTGTTGCACCATTAATTTTTTTTTTTTGCCTAATCATATTTCAGTTTTAGCTTAGAGAACCAGGGGCAGATTCAAAGCTTTGATTTCTATGTAAAAGACTGTTATGTTAACTCTTATGACTTGAATATGTACAGGGACCTCTCCTTAAACAATCTTAGTGGTTCCTTGCCTAGAATCTTGGGAAGAACTAACTAGATCTTTAATTAGAAGATTTGGGGGGAAAGATAGGTGTACATTGAGAAACTGGCAGCATTAAGGCAGAAAGGCAATGTGGAGGAATATATTCAGGATTCTAAAAGATTAATAAACAAGCATCTGAATTGATAAAGGAACACCTATTGGGCTATTTCTTTGCTAGACTGCAAGGAGATATAAGGAGCCAGATTAGGCCTACAACCCCAAAGATTTGTTGAGGGCAATGGAGATTGTAGGGACGTTAAGGAGGTCATCAAAGATTATGGCATGAACAGGGGGCAGCCAGCTAGAGCAACCAATCAGCTGGAAGGTATCAGGGAGGTTATGAGGCTATTTTGGGCACATAAGTGTTCATAGGAACCAAAAGCGGATAGAGTACGAATAGTAACCTTAGTACATCATGAAAGGAAGGAACTAGTACCACTAGAGGTTCCAAGATGGGTAGTAACAATGGAAGAAATATCAGATATAGGGGGTTAAGACTACGTTAACTGCTAGCAAAATCCTATAACTATTATTAAAGAGAAAAGAAAAGAAAGAGCTTATCAGCAGAATTGTAACAATTGTGACAATACTAGTGAGAGACATAAGTATAATAATGAAAATAATCTTGATACTAGGGAACAATAATCATCCGTAGTCTCTTCCTTCTGTGGTCTTAGTTCATCATGCTAAAAGTTCCAACTTATTAACAACAGAAATATCTGTATTTATGTCCTCCAAAAAGAATGCACAAAAAGTTTATTCTACAGCAGCTAATGACCATCGACAATATGAAATCAAATGCATAAAAAATAAGATACAGATTACAAATATATAATTATTTATACATGTTAACACATACATACCTTTAGAATCACAAAAATAATAGAAAGATCAAATTATAGAACAAAATTTGGATATCACTTGTGCTCTGGTTCATAAAGGATGAAGAAAACTCTAATGGCAATAAAGGAGAGCAACAAAAATAGAAAACCTTTTGATGGAGAGTAACCATGCCTAAGCTTCATTTCATTTCCAGTAAAACTAACAAAACCACGACCCAATGAATAAATAAACAGGAAAGGAGTGAAACTTGCTTACTTGTTAGAGTAAAGGCAAAGGGATTTTTCAGCTGGTGCGCTAATAGGCACTTCTGTTTTCCTTTACTGTCCCGTGGTTCCTATCTCCCGATCATTTTCTTTTACTGCTTCGACTCCTCCCAAGTGTCGTCTTCTGATATGAAAAAGGGCATGCAAGCCATCAAACGATTAAGGAAAGTGATATTAAATGATTAAATACCCATCAAGCAAACACAAAACTTACCTCGCACTACATAACACCCAATTCGATGGAAGCCCCTGCGCACCGCGAGCTCTCGACACAAGCCTCATGCGCACAATCACAAACCACCACCCTGCGGTGTAATGACGACTAATCACCACCCATGTGGCTACCCTACCTGCAACACCCACAACGACACAAAGAACCTCGATGTGACCGAACAAAAAGGACAAGCACACAATGCCACCGGACAGACAAAGGTAGACGAGAGAGGTAGACGAGAGAATGGAAGCACACACAAAAAGGAAGGCAGAGGTAGACGAGAGAGGTAGGGCAATGAGGGTTTTCACAATTTCAGGAAATTTGGGACGACCTCGACGAATACACCCAATCACTTACTTTAATGGGTCGAGCCTATTACCGAAGGCCACACATCCCTCGCTAATCTCATCTTGACCGTCGGTAATTTAATTTCACTAAGCCCTTCGATACTTCTCTTTAAGACCGTCGATACCTCACTTTTACAGATGGCCTCAAGGCCTTCAGTATTATGCCGCTGGTAATTAGCCAATTTCTTGTCTCCTCCTTTAATAACATCTAAGAGAAACACTATGTAGTTAAACAAATACAATGACACATTTATACTCTAAGAGATGATGAATAATATATGCACAATAAGCTTACTCCCGACATCCTCTAAAATACAAAACCTTACTTCGTAAAATAAAACTTCTTTCTATTTTATTGAAAATCTCAATAATAAAAAGGAGTAATTGTTTTACAACCATAATCTTTATTACAAAAGGAAAAATTTTGGACTAAAAGTTTTCTCCAAATATATCTCGACATTGACCATTCTTTGTAGTGTTATGGTAAACTCTTTATTCAGATGTTCTTTAGCTTAAAAAAAAAAAGCAATACAATAATCCCAATTCTCCTTGTTAACAAAAATTAACATGCAAATGATTATTCACAAGAAAGGGTGTTCAAGCCATAAGTTGAGACTTGAGAAAACACTAAATGTATGAACACAAGATCATAAAAGATTGAGATACAACGTGTGGTACTAAGCATGTCCTAATCATATATGCACAACAAATTGAATGAAATACAAAGTCAGTGCAACAAATTCAACAATACAGTCCAAAATCTCATGGAAGCAATGCAACATCACTAATCACCAACCCAGAATAATTAAGTTGCATTGAATTGAAATTAAAACACCAAAACGAAATTAAATTCATTATCAAGCAGCGCAACATAACTGGAATTCCAAACTGAACAGAACCCAGAAAATGAAACTCAACTTAGAGAAACAAATTCAATGCAGGAAAACGGATTCAATCGAGAACTAGAAAACGAAGAACAAGGTGCAATACCCAAAACGGAACACAAAAAACACATTAAACAACAGTACACCAAACAGAAAACGCTCTTCCTAACATACAACCAAACAAAAAACGAACTTCCAAACAGACACCTAAAACGCTATTCAAATTGGGTAGAACATTCAGAAACAAAATTGGATTTTAAACTAGAACAATAAAATGAAATGCAATTGCAAGGTGAAAATGAAAATCAAATTCAATGCAGCAGGAAGGGAAACGAAAATGAGCAAGAAAATAAAGACGAAATTGAAAAACTGGATTGCCATTAATTAAAAAGCGAGTTCAATATAAAAGAGAAGAGAAAACGAATTTGAACCTCCATGGGAGCTTGATGACAAATTTATGAACACCGAAAACGGCGCCACAAACTTGTTTAACAATCGACAAGTGTGACCGAATCGTATAAAGTAATAAAACTTGGTAAGACCAAGTATCGTTTTCCCAAAGGACTCACGACCTAGTTAGTTATCTAATTTGTTGATTATTTAAGACTTGTGAACGATTGATTGTAGGTTTTTAATGCAAAAGACAATAATTAAACATGTATGCATGAGGTTGATCAATGGCAAAAAGAGTAAAACAAACACGTAATGAGTTATATGCATGAGTATGTTGTTGGGGTTATCAATTTCATCTTATCCACTCTCATATACTTTTAGGAATTCATCAATCTTTTCATCAATGTTAATGCCACTCTCTAAATTACCTTGTCAAGAAGGCCTATCATTAATTACGAGTTCATACAATTCCTAGCATCCCTAATAATTAATTCTGAAGTGCAGGAGCTTAAAGGCAACCAATATGCTATTGGGAGAAATTCCCCGGATCTAGATCTCCCCATACGTTCCCATATCGACAAAATCAATAATCATAGCAATGATTGAGTTAAACAAAGCAAGCATTAAGCAAAGAGGAAAAACCCTAACTAATGATGAAAGAAAGCATGTATCTTAAAATAAGATGTTAAAACACAAATTCCATATATGAGAGTTTCATAAGACTACATTGATTCCCCAACAACAATACAAGGTTTAGTTCACCATATTCATGGTGAATCTAGATGAACAATAATGAAAGAATGAAAGATAAAACCCTAGAAAGATGAGAAGGTAGCCTAAGCATCCAAGATCTTCCTTCAAGGGGTGGAAAAGTGAGTGTTTGCTTCGTCTCCGCCAAAGATACAAACCCTAGGATCACCTAAAGCTTATATACTGTACGTAATAATACAGAAAATTAGGCCCAAGCCCAAAATAGTGCCGCTCAGCGGTAAACTACCGCTCAGCGGTAAGTGCGTGAGTTGTTTTCCTCCCCTCAGCGGCCTTTTCACCCCTCAGCGGAGCCAACATGGGTTCCTGAGTGCCGCTCAGCGGTAAACTGCCGCTCAACGGTAGTTGCAGCTTCTCCTTTTGCACTTTTTGATGTCTTTTCTGATTTCATCTCTATCCTTCTTCACTTCTTTCACCAAATTCACCTTAAAACCTGCATAAAACACTGAAATCAAGCATAAACCTGTCCAGCTCTCAAATTTCTAAAAATATAACCAAAAGCATGATTTTAAGCTAGTTTCTAAGTGTTAAAGGTTGCTTTTAGTATCAAATTTAAGCATGAAAATAACAGTTTTTCAACTGTTATCACAACCCCAAACTTAGAACTTTGCTTGTCCTCAAGCAAACAAGATGTAACTCAATCTTCTACCAATCAATACAATGGTTTACTCTATTCAAAAATCCTCTTTTCAAGATAAGTAAAAACTTCAATCAAACTCATGACAAAGATTTCAATCAAGATGTGCACATGCTTTGGTGTTCACAAAGTCACTTAATATCCAACAAATGCTATGTTTCATGAATGATCAATCAACTAAGCATGGATGTTCATGTGCTCATGGAATATTTCCTCACTAAGTAAAGTGTTTCACAAGTGTATAAGAGGTAATCACTCATTCACTCTACTATCACAGTGTCACATGAATTGACTTTGCCTTTCATTTAACCACAATCAAATAAGTTCACAAGCATGCATCATCACAAGGACTTTTTCAATGGCTTATAATGTGGCTGGGCTTACAAGAAAATTGGTTTTTCTAGATCACAAAACCCTTGAGTTAAGAGAATCATATAAACACAATCATTCTTACTTTTCCCCACTTTCCTTTGCATTGAGCTTTGCTTTTTCTTTTCTTTCTCTTTTTCTTTTGCTTTTCACATACTTACTTCTTAATTCTTAGCTCAATGCTTTCAATTTCCCTTTCCATTTTCCAACAACCCCAAACTTGAACATTTGTCAATACCACAGAATATTTTCTACTTAACTCAAGGTAAAGCTTTTCAACAAGGGTTTTCAAATCATGTTCAAGGCTAAGGGTTCAAAGGATAGAACACATAGTTTTCTCTTTTAGTGGCTCATTTCATGCAATTTGGCTAATGTAAAGGTTACCAACAAATGGCCTTGATCATATGATACTAACAAGCTAGTAATTCAATCATATAAAACCTGGGCAAAGTCATTCATGCTTTCAAAGTAATAGCACTCAATCACAAAAACTCTGGAGCTCAAAACCTCACATATAAGCTCATTCACATTTGTCATACACATCCTGCTTAATATCACAATCACAATCACAATAACTTGCATTTGTTCACAAAGCTTGTGAACCACCTGTATAAGCATGTAATGTGCACATCTCAACATCAATCCATATCAAAGCATCATCAAGCATTACTTATCAAACAATCACAATCATAAGCAAACCATCATAACAGATAAAGTTTCCAATTGAGTACATCAAACCCTATTCTAAGTGTCAACACTCAATTTCGTCCGGATTGACTAAATAATTTGTTTTATTGTTTTATCCTCATAAAAGGAAAAATTAAAAAAAAATGTGTGTGTGTATATAAAGAAAAAAATATATAATAAAAATTATTAAAAAAAAATACAAAAAAAGGGTTTATAGTAAAAAAATAATAAAAAAATGGCAATAAAAAAAAAGGGGATGGGGACGTTCGTCCCAAGCGCCCATCCGGAGCTCCAAAAGTGAAGCACGTTCGTCCTCTGCATTATTCGACCGTTCGTTCATTCAACCTCTACGACGTTCGGTAACTCTCAGCTTTCAACCGTTCGTTCTTGATCATCACAGACGTTCGGCCAGTCGCTCTCATGGACGTTCGGCAATCATTAGATCGTTCGTCCAAACAGTGAGCGTTCGTCCTTCTCCACTGTTTCTGGGGCCACTCGTCCAAACAGTGCCGTTCGTCCAAACAGTGAGCGTTTGTCCTTCTTCACTGTTACTGAAAACGTTCGTCCGAAATGATCTCGCGTTCGTCCTTCCCCACTGTTAAACCGTTCGTCCTTCCCCACTGTTCAACCGTTCGTCCTTCCCCACTGTTCAACCGTTCGTTCGTCTAGCGTTCGGCCCAGCAGCAAGCAGCATTCGTCAAAGAAAGTGGTAAGGCGTTCGTCCTAATTCACCTCCCCATTCTACCGCTCGTCCAGATTGTATTTCTTTTTGAAAACGGACGTTCGTCATATGATGTTGGATGGCGTTCGTCCAATTTGAGTTTCGGACGTTCGGTGCTGGCGTTCGTCCAAATGGTCCGGGGTGGGCCCTAATCTCGATTATTCCACCATCCACTTCTAACTTCTCCCATTTCCACTATTCCCCACCATCACCAACCTCACACGAATGAGTGCTCCACCACCATCACCAACCTCCCACTTCTATGAGTGCTCCACTCACCATCACCAACCTTCCACTACTGTTTCCCACTCATCACCACCAACAGCTTCCACCATCCACTTCTAACTTCTTCCACTTCCCGCCGACATCACCAAACCTCCCACTTCAATGGATGCTCCACTCAACTTCCACTAATGATTTCCCCCACCGTATCAAACTCCACTAGCTCCACTTCTCATCATCACTCACCTTTGTCTCCCACTCACCTTCAATACCCATGGCTATCAACCTAAAAAAAAACTCCATTTGCCTGCAACCATCAGGGGGAGGCATTGACCACATTACTGAACACCATGACCATCAACCCCAACAAATATAACACATATCCATCTGCCTATCACGCGTAACCTAAAATAACCTGTCACCACTCAAAAACACTTTGATCCCTCCCTTCATTTATCAGATACACCATTCGCACCCAGAGCCTCCATAGCCACTGGACCATCCTCTCTGCCCTTAACATTCGCCCATTACCAGGCAACTCCACCCCTCACCTGTAATCATTCCAACCACACTTCCTTTTTCACTCCCAGTTCCTCATCTCCAACAAAGAAGAAACCTCAACCTTTCATTGGCACAAAACCACCCAAAAAAAACAGAGACCATTATACTCACACTAGCCATCACTGATCTCAATCTCTCTGCTCTTAAAATCTATCCCTTTCGGTCAACATGAACCACGCACTCACCTCCAGCTTCAATCACAATCCATCAACCACCGAGAAGGGATCCCAGCAAGTAGCTCCCATCCTAGCTTGAAGGAAGACTCACGGCCTGGAAGAAACTCACCACCCTTGCAACTTCCAGAAACCGGTGCAATGACTCCCATGCATGCAAGCTGTCCAGGAGCTTCTCAGCAGTAGAAACATCGTCCAGCTGGTTATGGAGAAAGGAGCTTTCACTTGGACCAGCCGCCTATCATCTTCATCTTACACTTCAATCATCTTCATGGCACCACTGATCCTTCTCTGATCACCTTCATCCTTATCCCAGCCCGCAAACCGATTGCCATCAGCAACCATACACCTCACGGCCCACGTCATCATCATCGTCCTTTTCTTCTTTCATTTTTTTCGTCACCCTCATATTCGCCCATATACCCCACGGCCAGGATCATCTTCATCCTAATTACCCTTCCTTTTCACTCCCAACACCCTATTACCTCCAACTCGACTCTTAACCTTACAGCCAACGTCCACCATCTTAATCTTCATTCACCAGAAATCACAAAAACGAAAAAAGAGGAGCACACCAGGGAGGAGGATCATCCATTTTTCTGAGAAAGAAGACCCAGGACTCAACAAAGAGGAACCAAGCTTCAAGAGGTAAGTGATGTCTTGCATTCCATATCTTAGTGAGTTGGTTACTTGTCTTTGAATATGTTGGTTACGTTGCTTTTGAACGTTGTCTCTCTGTTATGTTGTTGCCAAGTTTGCATGTGTTAAGTTTGTATGTGGTACTGTTAAATATGATGCATAGCGTCGTGAATATTGGTACGTGTCTGCTGTTACTGAACCATCATCACACCCAACCATCTTGACACCCACGGCCACCGCTATTCACCCACTCCAGCCCACCATCCTCATCCTTACCAATCGACTAACATCATCACTTCCGTTTCCAACACTGCTCCAACACTGGACCTATAACTCTTATACACATCAACATCATCATTTTCATCCTGAGACCTCACGGCCATACCCCCTTCCCTCTTCGTTTTCACGGACAACGCCCATTCTCAGCTTCATCCATATACCACCTCCAACATCATCTCTTCACCCTTACCCCTTATACACAGCCAACATCACAATCTCCATCCTTACACACGGCCAGCATCTTCAACTTCATTCCCACCTCCAACACCACTGCTACTGGGAACACCCATCATTTTCATCCTTTCCTATTCATTTCCACCCCCAACACTTGACCTTCAAGCCACCACAACCATCGTCTACACCACCTTCAAACCAAATCACCCAGCCACCTTGCGCCATTATCACTACTGGTTCATCATCATTACCTCCCACCATACACCAACCATGAAACCCGATACTGTCGGCCATTAAACGCCACCATTGGAAGCCGTCAGCTTCCTTGCGCCACCACGCCCTCACACGCGCAGATAAGAGGAAGAAAAGGGCAGTGTGCGATCAGAGGTGACCCCCTCTCGGCTGGGCTGGGAGAAGAAAGAGTTGGTTTGAGTTTGGCCAATGAGAAGAAGAATGGAGGTGTAAGCAGACCCCTAACGGTTTCAGAACAAAGAGACGTTGGACCTAGCTATTGGGCCACAGTTTTCTTTTCCTTTGTGCCATATGCGCGATTCCATTCACACCCCCATTCAGTTTGGGTTTAAGTCCGTTCGTTTCTACAAACAAAAAAAAAGGGAATTGGACCTTACTCATATTTCGGATGGCACCCCATTTTTTGTCCCTGCACCTCTGATAGATTACAAGTTCAAGAAAAGAGTTTTGGCTAAGACTAAAGGAGCTCCATTTTCACTTGACACCCCTGGTTTTTATCTCTGTACCCCTAATTTAATTGAGCTTTTCTCTTGTTTTATTTTTTATGCTTTAGTTTCTTAATTTTATTATTTTGTCTGGTCATTAATTTTTATTGTGTAATCCCCTTGTAAGATAACCCCCATCCCTCTGTACTGTATTTGTATTATTTATTTGTCAAACACTACACACACTCACTTCTTTATAATAAACCAAAATCACAAAAATAAATAAATAAAATAATAATAATTCTCTTTCTTCAAAAATACCAAAAAATATGTTTTAAAGGTTTAGGCACATGTGTGATCGCACGCATCGTCCTTGTGCCGAAAACATTTTCTCTTTCTTCAAAATACCAAAAATACGTTTTAAAGGTTTAGGCACATGTGTGATCGCACGCATCGTCCTTGTGCCAAAAACCTTTTCTCTTTCATCAAAAACACCAAAAATACGTTTTAAAGGTTTAGGCACATGTGTGATCGCACGCATCGTCCTTGTGCCGAAAACCTTTTCTCTTTCTTCAAAATATCAAAAATACGTTTTAAAGGTTTAGGCACATGTGTGATCGCACGCATCGTCCTTGTGCCGAAAACCTTTTCTCCTTCTTCAAAATACCAAAAATACGTTTTAAAGGTTTAGGCACATGTGTGATCGCACGCATCGTCCTTGTGCCGAAAACCTTTTCTCTTTCATCAAAAACGCCAAAAATACGTTTTAAAGGTTTAGGCACATGTGTGATCGCACGCATCGTCCTTGTGCCAAAAATATTTTCTCTTTCCTAAATAAATATAACAAAAATGTAAGAATCCTCAAAAACAAAAAACATCTATTTTTCAAACTCAAACAATATCGCCTTGCAGAACTACGTGATCCTTGATTCTCCATCAAAAGTGGAGATACGTAGGAGCAAGGCCAGTCCTTGTCAGGCTCACTTTCCCAAAAATCCAAATCATTTTCCAAACATAATTTTCAAACAAACTTCTCAAACAGTTTTCAAAAGAACTACGGAACCCTGATTTCTCACATGAGAATACGTAGGAGCAAGGTCAATCCTTGTCGGGCCCAAAAAAAAAAGCTAAAAAATATTGTTTGTTTCTTTCGAGTTTATTTTAAGGGAAAGTTAAACGCTTTGAAAACCACATCCACATTCGCACATTTAGTTAAAGGTACTGCCTTAGGGCAGGCGTTGTAGGGTGCTAATACCTTCCCTACACGTAACCGACTCCCGAACCAAGAATCTGGTTCAATTTGACCATGCCTTATCATTTTATGGTTTTTCCGTAGTTTTCCAGAATAAACTATGGTGGCGACTCCAAAATCTCTTTTCAATATTTTAATCCTTTTTTATTGGATCGTCGTCCCGTCGCGATTCCGGTTGCGACACTAAGAACAAAAGTGAATGATAAAACAAATCCTGCTCTAGTGCTTTGAAAAACTCATCCCCATCAATGATGCTCTCTCCCAACCCCAAACTTAGATGGACAACAAGTGAGAAAGTGAGTGGAAAAGAGATTTTCTCAAAAGGGATGAGGGAAAAGTTGTAGAAAACCTTGGAAAAGTGTGTAGGAGTGTGTGTGCAGAGAAGAATCTGAAAAGAGAGGCCAAGGCGCAGCTTAGGGTATAAAAATACCATAATGGGCTCGGGTTCCGCTAAGGGGCAACCTAAGCCCAGTCTGCGACACTATCGCTCAGCGGCACTTACGGGAAGTGCTCTCCTTCTCCTTAGCTTAACCTAAATGCGTCCTAAACATACCCCTAACTGGCTCCCTGCAATTAAGGTCTCAGATCACTCAAACATTCAATCCCTATCATACAACTAAAGCAGAATCAAAACAAACAATACAGATAAAATCAATCAACTGGGTTGCCTCCCAAGTAGCACTTATTTAACGTCACGAGCTTGACCCAAAATCCTCCAACACCCTTCAGTAGATGCAAATCTTTCTTACCAACACCCATCAGTAGGTGTATACAAGCATAGTATCCTTCAGTAGATACTCTTCCGCCTAACATCCATTAGTAGATGTAAACCCTGTAACAACTTATAACAAAAACAAAAATACCCAAAAGTTCAAAATTACATCACCAAACCAAAAATTAAAGAGTTCTTAAATCACTGGGTTGCCTCCCAGCAAGCGCTCTTTTAACGTCATTAGCTTGACCCAATAAAGTTCAAGTTCCTTCTTCATGGTTGATGTCCGTATCCTACCAACTCCTCAACTGCTTCCGGTGTACTGTTTTGACTCTTCTAGAATATGGAGACTCTATCTCTATCATCTCCTTTTCTTTGTAGCCTTTCATAACCCACAACTTGTTTTTGAATCTCACAGGTGATGAGGCCCAATTTAACTTGTTAGCCGTTGCTAGGACTCGGGTTCAATCCCCAAATCCTTGGCAACGGCGCTAGAAACTTGTTAGCTCAAAAAATACTTGTTGGGCTCGATTTCGGCAAGTGCACCGAATCGTTCAAGTAATAAACCGGTAAGACCGGGTATCGTTTTCCCAAGAGACTCGTAATACTAGAGAATTGTGCGATTAACAACTCATATAGACTCAATAACATAACATCAATATACAGAACAAGTGCAGAAATGTAAATTCATACATAATTACAAGGTTGGACTTTGGTATTGAAGGCACTTGGAAATGGAAAAGACTAGAAATGGTATGAAATGACATTGCTAAGATTAGTGTTCACCAAGGCACTCTTGTGTATAACCAATTTCATCTCCTCTCTATCAATTTACTAAAGTCAATCCACTAAAACACTCTAGCCCTAATTCCTTAGGTGAAAGAGCCTAGGTTTTCCTTATCAAACCCCAATTCCTTGGCAATCTAACAAGCAAAACCCGCATTAAAGAATTGGGATCTAAGACAACATGTGAATCATCTTCCATTCCTAGAATCAATGACCCACAAGGACTCTTATTTCAGTTCAAGATTTCATCTTACGTTCCCATAATCCATAAAACCCCAAAATCAAGTCATGAACGTTCCCATTACATGCAAGCTTTAAGATTGGAAACAAGAATACTAGCAATTGATAGAAAAGGCATAAATAAATTCAAATCATTCAACAATTACACAAGAATTCAAAGGCTACAACTAATCCCAACAAAGATGGGTTTGGCTCTCCATTTCCATGGAGAGCCCTAAAGCTTACAAGATGACCATGGAAGGAGATGAAGAACCCAAGAGGAAGAAGGGAGTGTTCCCACGAACCCTAGCAGTCCTCCAAGCTCTCCTCTGAGTGAAATCGCGCCTCCAAATGACCAAAGACCCTTAACCCTTCGCGTTTCTGGGTTAAATAAGCTGTCTGCCACATCAGTAAAAGTCGCGCCCGGGCGCCCTATTTTCTCACGCCCGGGCGCGAGACTCACTGGAAATATTGAAAACTGGCGAAAAGTCGCGCCCGAGCGCCCCATTTCTCACGCCCGAGCGTGAAACTCTCTGGAAAAATTCAAGTCTGGCGAAAAGTCGCGCCCGGGCGCCCCATTTCTCACGCCCGGGCGTGAAACTCTCTGGACGCTGAAAGTGGACGAACGTCCTCTGCTGCCTCTGGACGAGCGTCCCCTCTCTTGGACGAGCGCCCGCTTCTGGGACGAGCGTCCTCGGACGAGCGTCCTCCTGGACGAACGTCCGCTCTCTTGGACGAGCGTTCTGAATCTTGGACGAACGTCCTGATTGTGCGAGTGTCCTGCATGTGTAGCGAGCGTTTCTCCGTGCTAACTTCTTGGTCCAGTTCTATACATGGTTGGAGAGTCTTCCAAGCTCATTTTTAGCTACAAAATAAGGGATTATTGATGAAAGTACATCAAAGTAGCCAAAAACACAAATATATAGAAAACAAGGCAAAACAAGAGGATTAAGCAAGTTATAAGTAAGAAAGGAGTTGATTTTGCCACTAAAATGATGCTTAAAATATGGTAAAATTTAGCATTATCAACAGGTGTACCAAGTTGTAGTTTTTCTTTCATCCAGTCATCAGGAACTTTTCTTCCTCTGCCAATCTTTTCTTTTTCATGTACCTGAAACAACAAACAATGTTTACCTTTAACCTTGAGCTTTTCATCTTCAGGGCTAGTCATGAGTACATCTTGAAATGCAGCTTTATGACTGGCTTCTTCCTCCTGCATCTGTCTCTCTTCTTTGAAGACATCTACAACAACCCTTTCTTCTCGGTCTTGGAGCACTACTATACCTTCGTTCACATCAATGATGGCTTTGGCCGTTTTCATAAACGGTCTTCCGAGAATAATGGGTATCTTTTCAGTCTCCATCTCCATCACCACAAAGTCTGCCAAGAACTGTAGTTTGCCTACACAAACTATAATATCCTCTGCTATTCCATAGGGTTTCTTCGAGGATCCATCTGCCATTACTAAGTTAACCTTTATAGGCTTCACATCCACATCACCAATCTGTTCAAGTAAAGAATAAGGTATCAAGTTAACACTTGATCCTAAATCAAGTAAAGCTTTTCTTATCCTTTTCTTCCCTATTGTACATGGAATGGAAAATCCTCCTGGATCTTTTGCTTTTGGAGGGAATGGCTCCTTTTTAATAGTTGTATACTTCTTTGTATCTTCATCTTTACGTCTTTTCTTTGTAAAGACTTCTTCCTCAGGTTTAGTATAAACTGCAATCTGCTGTAGTATCTCCTTCCAAGGTACATCATTGTCCACCATATTGAATAATTCTGTAAAATCAAATTGTTTCTCATGATTTATTGGAAAAGGAAAAATATCCCTACTCTTTATCTCTCGTCTTTCTCCTTTTTCTTTTCTCTCTTCTTTTTCTTTTTCTCTCTTTTCTCTCTTTTCTTTTTCTTCCTCTCCTTTTTCTTTCTCTTTGTCTAACTCAACTATTTCATCATTTGTACTCTCCAACACTTTACATTCTTCCCTGGGGTTAACCTCAGTATTAGCCCCAAAATTTCTATCAGGCCTTTCTTCCACTTGCTTAGTAATCTGACCCATTTGAATCTCCAAATTCTTAATAGCAGCATCAATACTCTTTTGAGAAGATTCAGTTTTCTGTATAAATTGATGAAGAGTTTCTTCCATCCTTATGGATCTTTCATTAAGTATAGAAATCTGTTGCCATAAAGTTGGTTGTTGTTGTTGCTTGTTAAATTGCCCAGTTTGTCCAGCTTGCCCACTTTGTCCTTGACCAATGCTTGGGTGTGGTTTCCACCCTTGATTAAAATTCCCCTAACGGTACGGAAATTGATTGGCCATGAAGTTAACATCCTCCAAAGCTTCTGCAACTGGAAAGGCGCATTGACCATTGATATGGTCACCTCCACATAATTCACACAACTGTGATTGAACCTGTGCAACAGTCTTTAACTCTTTTGGCAATTGTGCAAGTGTTTTTGTGAGAGTCTCCAGTTGTTGAGTTAGTATCTTATTTTGTGCTAGAAGGGTATCATGGGATTGCAACTGTAGAACTCCTTTTTGTTGAATAGGAGCTCCTCTTTCACTGTTCAGCTCATTATCACTAGTAGCCATGTTTTCAATTATTTCTGTAGCCTCCTCTGGAGTTTTCCATTTGATATTTCCTCCAGCTGTGGCGTCAAGCATCATCTTGGTTTGGGAACCAAGACCTGTAAGGAAGGTCAAAACTACTTCCACTTCGTCAAAACCATGTGTGGGAGTTTTTCTCAGTAAGCTTTTATATCTGTCCCATGCATGACCTAGTGATTCCTCCATACCTTGCTTGAAAGATGAAATCTCTTGCTTTCCTTTATTTACCTTTGATTGTGGAAAGTATTTGTTTAGGAACTTTGTTACCACCGCTTCCCACTCTGTAAAGCTTCCTTCTAGAAAAGAGTTCAACCAAATCTTAGCGTTGCCTCCTAGTGAGAATGGAAACAGGCTAACTTTGATTGCTTCGTCCGGCACCCCATTTATCTTTACTCTGTTGCAAATCTTGTTAAACGTTGTGAGGTGTTCATATGGGCTTTCGTGAGACAACCCATTAAACTGGTTACTCTTAACCAATTGGATTAGTGCTGGTTTCACCTCCATATTAGCCGCATTGACTCTTGGTCTTGCTATGCTGTTGAAATGCTGAGGTCCAGCTACATTAGTATAATCAGCAAGAGTTCGTCTGATATTATTATTCTCCATCTCCTCAATGCTATGGTCAAAACTTTGTGGTGATGGTTGTAACAGAGTTTCCGGAGAAGGAAAAAGTTCTCTAGATGTACAGATTCTTCTCCTCCGTCTACTCTCGTCTAAACCTTCAAGAAGAGGTTCTGCAGTTTTTTTGCTCCTAGTTCGGATTGCTTCCTGCATACACAAGAAAACAAATCCATAAAAGAATTGGTTAGCACAAAAAGATATAAAAGAAGATATAAGATCAGAGATAAGAAGATAAAATAAAAACAGAAAAATAAAAACAGAAAACAAAAAAAAATAATAACCGAAAAATAAAAAAAGAAAATAAAATAAAATAAAAACCGAAAAATAAAAAAACAGAAAATAAAAACAGAAATTCAAATTTCAAAATTCAAGTAAAAAATAATCAATAATCAAATAAATGAACTAGTTAAACCACGAGTCCCCGGCAACGGCGCCAAAAACATGATGACAAATTTATGAACACCGAAAACGGCGCCACAAACTTGTTTAACAATCGGCAAGTATGACCGAATCGTATCAAGTAATAAAACTAGGTAAGACCAAGTATCGTTTCCCAAAGGACTCACGACCTAGTTAGTTATCTAATTTGTTGATTATTTATGACTTGTGAACGATTGATTGTAGGTTTTTAATGCAAAAGACAATAATTAAACATGTATGCATGAGGTTGATCAATGGCAAAAAGAGTAAAACAAACACGTAATGAGTTATATGGATGAGTATGTTGTTAGGGTTATTAATTTCATCTTATCCACTCTCATATACTTTTAGGAATTCATCAATATTTTCATCAATGTTAATGCCACTCTCTAAATTACCTTGTCAAGAAGGCCTATCATTAATTACGAGTTCATACAATTCCTAGCATCCCTAACAATTAATTCTGAAGTGCAGGAGCTTAAAGGCAACCAATATGCTATTGGGAGAAATTCCCCGGATCTAGATCTCCCCGTACGTTCTCATATCGACAAAATCAATAATCATAGCAATGAATGAGTTAAACAAAGCAAGCATTAAGCAAAGAGGAAAAACCCTAACTAATTATGAAAGAAAGCATGTATCTTAAAATAAGATGTTAAAACACAAATTCCATATATGAGAGTTTCACAAGACTACATTGATTCCCCAACAACAATACAAGGTTTAGTTCACCATATTCATGGTGAATCTAGATGAACAATAATGAAAGAATGAAAGATAAAACTCTAGAAAGATGAGAAGGTAGCCTAAGCATCCAAGATCTTCCTTCAAGGGGTGGAAAAGTGAGTGTTTGCTTCGTCTCCGCCAAAGATACAAACCCTAGGATCACCTAAAGCTTATATACTGTACGTAATAATATAGAAAATTAGGCCCAAGCCCAAAATAGTGCCGCTCAGCGGTAAGTGCGTGAGTTGTTTTCCTTCCCTCAGCGGCCTTTTCACCCCTCAGCGGAGCCAACGTGGGTTCCTGAGTGTCGCTCAGCGGTAAACTGCCGCTCAGCGGTAGTTGCGGCTTCTCCTTTTGCACTTTTTGATGTCTTTTCTGATTCCATCTCTATCCTTCTTCACTTCTTTCACCAAATTCACCTTAAAACCTGCATAAAACACTGAAATCAAGCATAAACCTGTCCAGCTCTCAAATTTCTAAAAATATAACCAAAAGCATGATTTCAAGCTAGTTTCTAAGTGTTAAAGGTTGCTTTTAGTATCAAATTTAAGCATGAAAATAACAGTTTTTCAACTGTTATCAGAGCTTTCCTTGGAAGCTAGAAATGTAAAAACGAGAATGAGGGAGGTAAAATGGAATGGGTACTCAACCCTAGGTAAGTCCCAATCTGCCCACACTTTGAGCCTCACCCAAAATGACCAAAATTGGGCCCAAAGCTAAATCTAATAGAAATTTGGTCCAATATTCACTAACTACGAATTAAATTAAATCTAAAACGCTTATCTAGAGAGTGGTTGTTGACGCTTTTGCCCTCTTGAAGTCCCAAAATAATATTCCAAAAATTTCCTTATAATTAATAATGAAAATAATTAACCTCAGATAATTCAAATTAATTAAAATAAGAGTTACTGATCAAATTAAGAACAATTAGTAAAATTGGAGAAATAATGGACATTCAAGCACAATTCCCTAATTAAATGTAGTACAATAAGCCTAGTGAAGTCGAGAAAATATTGATTCATCAAAATAGACCACACTTAGTTTTTTGCGCTCCTGGACAAAATCAAGACGCAAATAAAGGGAACACCTCAAAGGACTTTAGGGGAGTGACAGAACCTCAACACACAGAAACAAAAAGACACATAAATAGATTTACACAATCCTCAATGAATCCTGGATAAAGAAAAGGCGTACACAACATCCAACAGACAAATAATCATAGAAAACAGATACTCATGAAAATCATCCAAGCAATTCAAGACATGGCAAAATAATCGGTCAGTTTAAGAGGTGAATCAAAAGCAACAAAACCTCACAAATGCATTATCACTATATCTCTCAAGTGTCTAGGTAAACAATGTCAACTCACTGCACTCAAGAAAGCAAGCAACAAATAGACTTGACAAACCTCTAATATCAACACTCAAAACATATGCATGTTCAAATCAAAAGGTCTTTTCATGGTTGTAGTGGGCCCAATGACAAGGGAGGATAAAATATGGATGAGAAGCTACAAACCAAAAAGAATAGAGGAGCAATGAGGAACAGTGAAAATATAATCAAATCACACCCAAAACCTCTAATTCAATCATCTTCTTGACTCCATTATTCTTTTTTTTTCTGATTTTTTTCTATTTTTTTCTTTATTTTCTTGTCTTGTCTTTTTTCTTTTCTTTCTTTTTTAGAACACAACTAACTGGAAGAGACAAGATACACAACATATGTTCAACACAACCAAGAAGAGGAACCAACTAGTCAGTTCATCAAAATTCCCAAGAAGACTACACTTGTTCTCAAAACACATATATAAGAGAACTACATCACTTCTTATGAGTTCGTTCAACTTTGTAAAATACACTATTATTATTGAACTTGTAGTATAGAAAGTTTTATGAGAAAAATAATATATATTATTAAAATTTTAGTTAAAGGTTTACATTACTATTAGAAGGTTTTGAATTGAGATAATGGATTATTATGTTACAAATTTACTCAATTATTGATAAATACATTTATGTTTCTCTTATTAAATCTACCAACAAATGGTATTAATACCAATAGTTAATTTTAATGATGGATTAAAATAAGTACATTGTTATGATAAATCAATGAACCAATCTTGTATCAAAAGTTATTCTAATAAAAGTTTAGGCTACATGTCATATCGAGGACAATGCAAATAAAAATTATTATTTAAATAATCACGGTTAAATTTCTTTCTGCTCGATGAATACGCATGATGTAGAAAAATTATACTTGAAGAGAATGATTGCTATATCCAATAAGTGAAATAATATATAAATAAGAAAGATGTGTATTAATTGGCTCATCATGCTCTCTGGATTTTTGTAGACTTTAATATATACACGCCAAATTGTTTCATATATTATACCATAAAAAAGTGGTTGGTGTTTATATAATTGATCAACAACCATGATATTTTGAATGGCTTAATTTGTTTAGTACGAGGATCCTGTGATGTGTGATTTATTTATGAGAGTGTGCACGTGATCATGCACAGACATTAGCTGGCTTTAAACATATATATTTGGCTTTACAATCAGACAAATCTTCATAGCTTTCGTTTGTTGTGCCTAACTCAATATAAAGTTTATTTCATGGGCCATGTATATAAATACTGCAGCAGAAGAAAGTGCATAGAAAGAAGGAAAGATAAATAGAGAAGTGTGACGGGAAAATATTACAGAAAAAAAAATTGAAATATAACTTATTAGTAATAAAAAAGATAATGGATTTTTTTATCTTGATTTCATTTTTAATATGATAAATTAGAGATTAATCTCGCTTTGTTAACCTTTTCTTTTTTGTTTACTGTCAACATTAAACACAAAATTCTTGGCTGTTAGATCATCATCTCACAACTAATAGTCATAGTAGATGTTTATTATGTATGACAAACACTTACTTTTCTTTTATGTTGTCGTTAACAGTACAAAGTTAACGTTGTACTTTTGGGCCCTTACGGGGGGAGAGATTAGTGAGTATGTTAAGGTTCCATGTAGACATGAGCGAGAATGCATAGTTTGGAATGGGTGCTTCTTTTTGCACCTCCAATCCTTTCCTATGCATTTTCAAGTTAATTAATCTGCACTTCGGTAAAAATATTTAAAAAAAAGTAAATTTAGGTAAGCAGTAATTATTATTTATTTAATCGTATTTACTGTAACGTCTATATTTACTATTTTGCCTGCACCTCCAAGTTCACCTCCATATCATTCTTCTCTCGTTATGTGCTTCATCATTGTTCTTTTTGTTTTTAGTTGTTCTCATGCTCGTGGATGTTGTGTTGTGGTGATTTCTGCTTTTCTTTTTTCAGTAGTCTTGCTCCATTGATGTTCATTTCATCTCATCCAGATATAAGTATGTTGTTTGAAATTTTAAGTTTGTTTGATTTTCATATAATTATATTTGTCATGCATATAATTTTGAATCTTTAAGGAAACAAACCGTATTTGAAAATCCATTTTAGAAAATTATCGAATTTTGATATTTGGTCTAGAAAATCACAAAATTTTGAAATTTCGATTAAAAAATTTAGCAAATTTTAAAATTAACCAGATTTCAAAATCTAATTTACAATGTCACTATATTTTTAAATTCGGTTTAGAAAATCAAATTATTTTGAAAACCAGTTTATGAAGTCACTAGATTTTGAAATTATATTTCCGATGTCAACGAATTTTAAAATCTAATTTAGAATATAACAAATTTAAAATTCAGTTAAGATGCTCACCGAATTTCAAAATCCGGCTATAAAGTCACTAAAATTTCAAAATTTGATTAAGTCTTTAATTTGCTTTCAAAATTTGATTAAGTCCTTAGCTAAGTTTCAAAATATGATTATTACCTTGATCGCATTTCGAAATACGGTGACTTCTTTAAATTATTTTTATTTTTTAGGTTTTTTTCTTTTATTTCTTTAAGTTTTTGAACATTTTTTTTAATAATTTGTTGAGGTATTATTATTTGTATTATATTTTCTGTTTAATGGATGCACAAGTAAATTCAAGCTTTGTGTCATATTTTTCTTTTTTTCATCAATTAAATGTATGTGAGGGATTATACAAATAATTTTATAACTAATAAGATTTTTTCCCACGTGATGACTTCATTGAGTGAGTTTAAAGGATTATTTTTTTATCTTGGGTTTGTTGTCATAACTCTAAGATCTAACAAGAAGGTTTCATTTTACCCATGATGGATATCATAGTGTCAACCTATTGTTACCCCGAGGCCTAAGTGTGGTCATCTTTTTATATAGTAGGATGTAAATATTTGTAAAGTTGATGGACATTAATACCAGTTATGTAGGCTTGCTTGAGCCTTGATATTTCTATAATGCAAACAAATATATAAATGAACATTCAAAGTTGTTATTAATTCATTGTCAAGCGTTCCACTCTCGTTCATATAAAAACTCACACCCTCTCCATTAATATATATAGAAAAAAAAATGTTCTAACATTCCAAATATTACACAAAAGTCTTAAACAACTAAATACATAGTACAAGACATTGCTACTTAGATGATGATGGATTAATTAACATTCTCATGACATGCTTGATAAATCCATGTATTCACGTTTGTTAAGATTCTCATGACATGCTTGATAGATACATGTATTCACGGTGACAAAAATTAATTAACATTCTTTAATAACCTTTAACGCATAAACATTGGATGGTTACATACCAACTAACTAGATTCTAACTCCAAACTCCTATGAACTGGAATGTCATCTAGGAGATGTCATCGAAGTCGAGGTACAAGATTGCGTTTGTCGTCCTCCACAACAGGAATAATGTAGGGATGAAATACCCTTTTGAACCATTGGAGGTATCCCTCCACACACGCAAATGGAGATGTCATCAGTGTGACATTGAAATACACTTGCTCGGAAAAATGTCACCAACAATTATCAATGGTTGCAATGCCAATCTTTTGAACAACGTTTGACGATTGTAGGATTAACTGCTCATATCCAAATTATTTTAAACATGTTCCAACAAATGTTAATGAACAATCATGTCGACTCTGATCCATCCAGAAAACATATTGATGGCTAGATTTGGACGACTAGCTTGATGTTATTGATACGGGCACTAGATCACCCCATCATATTTTAATCCATCCAAATATATCCTAGTTCACGGAGAACATTCCCCACCGCTCTGTTTAAGACTATGAGTTTGTTGGACACATTCCCTGGGTTTTGTCGGCGAGACTTTGCCACTCGGTTTTAGACCAGGATTTTTTCGGATAAACATTCCTTACGTTTTATGGATAAGACTTTGTCGCTCGATTTTTTGACCTAGGAGTTCGTTTTGGAACTTCCTAGTGGACGAGAGTGTCAATCCTCGGGGACGTCCATCACCGCTCGATTTAGGACGAGAGTGAGAGTTCACGGATAGCGTTCCTCACCGCTCGATTTTTCGACCTAGGAGTTCGTTTTGGAACTTCCTAGTGGATGAGAGTGTCAGTCCTCGGGGACGTCCATCACCGCTCGGTTTAGGACGAGAGTTCGAGTTCACGAAGAATGTTCCTCACCGCTCGGTTTTTCGACCTAGGAGTTCGTTTTGGAACTTCCTAGTGGACGAGAGTGTCAGTCCTCGGGGACATCCATCACCGTTGGGTTTAGGACGAAAGTGAGAGTTCACGGAGAACGTTCCTCACTGCTCGATTTTTCGACCTAGGAGTTCGTTTTAGAATTTCCTAGTGGACGAGAGTGTTAGTCCTCGGGGACGTCCATCACCGTTCGGTTTAGGACGAGAGTGAGAGTTCACGGAAAACGTTCCTCGCCGGTCGGTTTTGGACCAATGGTTCTCGGAGAGCGTTCCATGGGTTTTGTAATATCGTCATGCAATCGTTTGGTGACTTAGACGATAATCTCCAGGTTAACCAAGTTGTTGTATACAGGATCATGTCATATGTACCTGTAAGTAATAATTTTCTGCACAAACTTTCTTTGGTCATATTGATAAGAGCGGTCGGCCTGATGGCTTGCTGACAATTGGTACATTTGGAAATAACAAGGAAGCAATAGAGAAGTGCATAAAGCCTATGATACCGAACGATCGAATGGATTGAACACTGGATGCCAAATTTAGCTAAGTGGTGAGTGCGTCACTGGACTCTGAATAAGTCTTGAATAATATTATAATATTGAATTAAGATATTTAAATTAAATCATTTCGCAAGGAAGAATAATTATCAAAATATATGTATTTTTGAACAAAGCTGAATGCAGACAGGTGTTGAAGCTATTTTAATGTTGTTGGTAAGTCTTTTCGTAGGTGGTGCATCAACCACATAGTATACTTTTAAATGATGAGATGGATAACATGAATATTCCAAATGGTTTAGAAGTATAAATTAAATCATATAATATAAAATGAATTTAAGATGGTTATATCAAAATATTTATCTGTAAAGCCGTAGAAGCTTGCTGACGTTGATGGTGAGAGTTTCTTCAATCGGGATCAATATGTAGGGGCCTGGTCGACATGATGATGTTGAGACTGTGTCCTTGTCTGGTTCCTTGCAGTTTTAGCGGGATGCCGCTCGGCCCCACGGTGGGCGTCAAAATGTTTCGGTAGGGATTTGTAGAACCAAGAGACCAACCTTTTTAACGTGACTTTGCTGCTTCCCGGCGCTTGAATCGTGTGCTCCGCTCGCCTGCCTTCAGTTTGGACCGCTCAATTGCCTTCAATTTGGACTGCTCAGTTGCCTTCAATTTGGACTGCTCAGTTGCCTTCAGTCTGGATCGCTCAGTTTCCTTCAGTCGAGACCGGAGGGGAGGTACCTACAAAAGATGCTCTGACGCTCAAGTTACAAGCGGTTTAATGAACTGCCTATCACAATTGAATATTTGAGTCTAGTAAAGTGTGAGTTGAACGTAAGTAGAATGTAAGTAGAACATACCTGGTTTTCTGCCTTGACCTTATATTTATAAGTGTCTCATGGATCCTAAACCAACACAGATCCAATAAAATAAAAACAAACTTACCTTTAGATTCGGTTGGTTACTGATAAACAACTTATCAATATCTTTAATAAGATATCTTTAATTATTTTATCGTCTGCTGGACTATTGGCCCAATAATAACTTAAACGTTGGCCTAATTATGGACCAACATTTGTTGTAGCAGTTGGACCGAACGACTTAGAGTGGATGGACCGAACAGTAGGTATTGTATACCATACATAAAATAAAAACAATTATAATGCCAACATAATATAATGCTCCTTCCCAATGTCAAACATAAAATGAATGTTATTTTTTTAAATCAGTTTCGATACTAGCACTAGTAAAAAATCGGGTTTTTACAGCGCACATTATGCCGCGGTTCAACGAAAACCGATGCATAATGATGCGCGGTGGCAGTTTTGTAAATAAAACGAACATATATGTCGCGGTTCTACTGGGAACCGCGGCATATACCCCAGTCAACCATTGCCTTTGACGCCACGTATGAATAAAAAATTTAATAACAGAGTATATGCCGCGGTTCTCTGCACAACCGCGGCATATAACCTGCCAATTTATTGCAGGTGCTGACTGGGTCAGAGAAGTTGAGACGTTACAGGGGTATATGCCGCGGTTCTCTGGGGAACCGCGGCATATACCCCCTGTAACGTCTCAACTTCTCTGCCAGTCAGAGAATTTCAGAAGTTACAGGGGGTATATGCCGCGGTTCTCTGGGGAACCGCGGCATATACCCCTGTAACGTCTCAACTTCTCGGCCATTCAGAGAATTTCAGAAGTTACAGGGGGTATATGCCGCGGGTCTCTGGGGAACCGCGGCATATACCCCCTGTAACTTCTGAAATTCTCTGAAAGGCAATTGGGGAGACAGTTGTGTTGAACTAGTTTCAGGGGTATATGCCGCGGTTCCCCAGAGAACCGCGGCATATTCTCCTATATGAAATTAATTTAATGTTCATTTGAAATATTTCGATGTTTATGCCGCGGTTGCCCGCTGAACCGCGGCATATAGTTTGAATATAATTTCAAAAATGCCATTTCTGATAATTTTTTAAATTAGTATATGCCGCGGGTGGGGGTTAAACCGCGGCATATAACCCTTTTATACCGCGGTTAAGTAGTGAACCGCGGTAGATTCCCCCGTTCAGAGTTAAAAAACAAAACTTGGAACAGTGCATCGTCTTCCTCGCGCGTTCTCTCTGATTTCGCGTTTCTTCTTCCTCCGAACCACCCTTCATCTCAGATTTTGCATTTTTAACCGTTTAAACTCAAAATTGTTCGGTCATTATTCGTTTTTGACTTTAAAAACGAGTTTTAGCCGTTCAAAATCGTGATTTCCTGGCGTTTTTCACCCTCTCCGCCGCCGCCGCCGTTGTGTTGCGTTTTTCACCCTCTCCGCCGCCGTTCCTCTTTCAGGTATTTATGTCCATTTGCATTTTTAACGTGTTTGCTTCATTAATTTTTGCATAATGTTATAGTTTTGGTAATGTATGAAGTTTCTATAGTTTTGGTATAATTTTTGCTTTAATTTTGATAGTGCATGAAATTGTTATAGTTTTGGTAATGTATGATATGGTTTTTGCTATAGTTTTGGTAATGTGTGTTGTAGTTCTTGTATTATTTATAAACCTTAAAATATTATTTATGTAATATTTAGGAATATGGATCGAAATTGGATTAATTTACCACGTATTAGTGCTGAGTACGAGAGAGGTGTGGAGGAATTTATACAATTTGCGCAACGTAATGAGGGGAGAACTAATGATGAAGTGAAGTTTAGATGTCCTTGTGTGAACTGTTTGAATGAGAGAAAGTTGAACGCAACTCAAATTAGAGAACATCTTATATGTGATGGTTTTCTAAGATGCTATACAACATGGATCTGGCACGGCGAAGAAATGGATTTTCCCACTGACTCTCAAAGTGTAAATGTTACTGATTCCACCATGGAAGAAGATCGACCGGATGAAGACAAATTGGAGGACATGATCCGCGATGTTGGAGCAGAAAATTTTGCCAAAGCTCATGTGTATGAGACGATGTCGACTGATGCAGAAACACCTTTGTATGTCGGTTCAACTAAGTTCACACGTTTGTCAGCGGTGTTAAGGCTCATGAATTTGAAGGCGAGCAATGGATGGACTGATAAGAGTTTTACAGAACTGTTGACGTTGTTGAATGAAATGTCATGGTATGCAACTATTAGAGGATGAGGTGAAGGTATCAGTGGATGAAATGATCATGCCAGATGCCTCGGTTCCACTGTCCACGGAAGAGATTTTCACTGTGGAACAAGCATATAAGTCGTTTATCACTTGGCCTAAATTTTTGGTTAAACCAGTTTCTGACCCCTCGGTATGAAATTCTTCTTTACACTTCTCAATTTTAAAGGTTTTTTATGTCAAAACTTATCTTATCTTTTCATGTAACAACAGACGCAGGAACAACAGAAGATTCCTCTATCTGAGGATGACCCTCTTTCTTCATTGCATCTACTTGCTGACATCCTTGATGATAAGCCTTTGGAGGTTCAGTATGATGCTAATGTATTTGGGCATGGCTCTGAGGTCCCAATATACCTTAATAGCCAAGATGTCCGTGAGCTTGCGTCGGGAACACAAGAGTTGAATATTTCAATTATTCAACTATGGACGATGTAAGTCTATGACCAATTATTTATATATAAAATTGATTTATATATCAAGTATCCTTATATCAAAGTTAATTTTTGATTTCAGGTATATGTCTGGGGTCACTAATAAGTTGGGGCGTTCTGATGATTATGGATTCATTGATCCCCAAGACATTCATGAATCAAATGATTTTGATCATATCAACACGAGAATGATAAGCAGTTTTCGAAGGGGCAAGAAAATATACTTTTTGCCTTATATATCCGGGTAAGTGAACTTTGTTAACATAATAATGTTCCATATGTGATTTTAATATTTAATAGTTACGTTATTATGAATTTCAGGCGCCATTGGCAACTTCTTGTTATGTCTGTGCAAGACAACTATGCTTTGTGGTTCTGCTCATTGCACAGGCCTCCTCCCACACAACTCAGACAAGCAATTGATTGGTAAGAACCTCAATGTTTGGACTTTCTTTGTTATATAACTCAATGCTAAAACATTTTTTTATATACAGTTCTATTCCAGCAAGTATGATGATGGACGGGAGGTCAATTGTTAAGAGTAGAAAGATTGCTTGGATTTCTCTCAAGGTTTGACATATGCTAAAGTCATACTTTGTTATAATTGTTTTATAACAAATGTTATTCACTAACTATTATCAACTGTGATGATATATTGTAGTGTAACAGACAAAATGGGTCATATGAGTGTGGATACTATGTAATGTATTGGATGACCCATATTGTTCGTTCTCACATCACAAGAAGCTGGGAAACGGTAATATTTAACTTTAACAAATTTTGATTTTTTAACAAATGTTGAATTCATATACACTAATTAAAATGAATTGTCTTTTGCAGAGATTCAAGACTACTACACCAGTTCCTGAGAAGTCACTACTATTCATTAGGAACGCTGCTGCGAAGTATATAGTTAGATTATACAATAGCTCTTAGATTTAGATTTAAACAATGCATTTGATTAGATAGAATTTTCTTAGACTCTCTACTTTATTTGATGTTGAAATACATTTGAACATGTGTTTGTTATGTTGAAATTGAATTTCTGTAAATGTTTTTATATGCAGGTCTGTTTTTGTGGTAGTGGATATCAGAAAAACAGACCTGCTATTTTAAAAAACTGCAGGGGAATATGCCGCGGTTCTAACCACAACCGCGGCATATAGTGCTTCTTTTTTTTTTAAAAAACGAGACATATGGCCGTGGTTTTGACACTAACCGCGGCATACTCGTCGGCCTATATGCCGCGGTTCAACCGCGGCATATAGTGCATTTTTTAATTTTTTTTTTAATTTTTTTTTTAAAAAAAATGAATTTAGGCAGCGGTTCCCTAGACAACCGCGGCATATTCCTCAGCCTATATACCGCGGTTAGAACCGCGGCATAAAGTGTCTGACTTACTATCGCGGCTGAATATGCCGCGGTTCGTGAACCGCGACGTATAGTGAAAATCAACCGCGGTAAAAGCCCCTCGCTGCACTAGTGTAGTGACATGTGAAGTTTTGGTTTACTCAAGTAGGGGCCAAGATAGAAGTTGGTTGAAGATATGATTAACATTGAGCCACAAGTGTATGATAGAAAGAAGATGTGGTAGTTGAGCGTCACGGTGAACTCTTGTTAAGACTAGAGAACATACGAGCAGGAGAGGGAAAGGAGAGGTTGCTCACGGATAGCTAATTTGGTAATGTATTTTTCCTTATGAATAACTATGAGGATCACGTATTAAAATTTCACAAGAAAAAGAGTTACGATTGTCTAACAAAATCAATAACTAAGCGTTAGAATTATTATCTATGCTATTTTTTTAGACTATTTTTTACAATTTTAGCTTTAAATATACAAGTTTACAATTATGCTTTCTACATAGGTTAATATATACAACGATATAATTTTTTAAAATAATTATAAGTTTGTCACCATATTATTTTTACATTTATTATTAAATAATCAATATAAAATGGTGTTGTGGAATTCTATTTTTGTAATCATGTATAATATTTTTGTTTATTTTTCATTCTTAGAACTTTTGAAATAACTTTTGAAATAACTTTTTTTGCAGATTCATAAAATATGCGAGCTTTACTTTTAAACCTTTCAAAATATTTTTCTTTTGATTATCATATCTCAAAAGTTTTAAGTCACTTATTTAATATTCAGTAGTCATTAAATGAATAATTATATACAATGGACTTTAAGAGTTTTTTTAGATAACATATGTCCACATTTTGTTACAAAACTAGTATAACTTTTTATTCAACAAATAAGTTATTAAGTAGTATAATATCATAAATAATTAGGGAACACACATTATTATAAGCTTCAATTTAGTGAACCAACAACAAAGAAAAGAATCTTGCAAAACCAATTTCAAAACAACCTCTTTTATAGAATTAATAATACCGTAATATTAATGATTAATAATTATACTATTAAGTAGTATAATATCATAAATAATAGGGAACAAACATTATTATAAACATTATTAATGGTTGATGGACGTAATTCCATGATCCTCAAGGGAGGTTACATGGTGGTGCCCTGTGGTTGTTGTGATTGACCGTATGAATGGGCGGAGTGTCCTTATGGGGTTTATCTTGACGTTCTAATGATCATCCATGCTCAAGTAGAGAGTGATGAGTCATGTGGTGAGAATAGCAGGAGGTCCAAGCCCATAGGTTCTTGGGTGAGTTATAACGGACTAACCTTGGGTGGCAGTTGATGGTTTTCCAGTTACTACATCACCCAGGTGCACAAACCCCTGAAACTTGACATTTCATACTAGTCCGGATGGTCAAATCACGTGGTCGGTCATTGGTATAAGGATAATGCATTCGGTCCTAGTTTGTATTGTGTTATGATCCTTGCATGCTTGAAATACTTGATTGTTACATGCTTATATAAATGTTAAATTGATATGGGTTGTATGATTTTTATATAACTAGCTCACCCTTGCTTGTTTGTGTTTGTGCCTTCTTTGTCTGTGTTTTCTTTTGCGATGATCATCCACTTGGATGTGAGCAGAGGGAGATGAGACATCTGTGGAGTAGGAGCTGGAGGGTGCCAATACTGTTGAGTAGCCTAGGAGCTTATAGATTTACCTACTTCTATTCTTTTGAAATACTCTACTCTTTTGTAATTCAAGTTTTAATTTCCTAGCTCTTTTGGAAGGATAAATGTAATCCTATTGCCCTAATCACTTGTCCTAACTGCTTTATTGTATAATACTTGATGATGTCTTATATTATATAATTCCTATATAATTGGGATGTTACATTTATGGTATCAGAGCAGTTCGTTCTTAAAACGACCTGTGAGTTATGAGTCTACCGTGCCTTTCCTGTGGAAAGTCGAGTCTGAATGGTATGTTCTACCATTTCCTCCAAGTCTAGATAGTAAAATTTATTATCTAACTAGAAGTATTGAGAACAGAAAACATCTTGATAAGAGTAGTGAGGGTGCACACTCATGACCCTATATCAGAGATGATTTTCCTTTCTTAATTCTGAAGGTTCAGGGAAAAGAATGAGTTGTGATTCTAGTGTAATTGTCGATAGAAATTCTTATCTTGTTCTTGCCTTTGTGGTAGTGTAATGTGCTCTATAGTAGTAGAGGAATGCATATTCAAGGACAACTTGGCCTGTATGCCTTCTTTAGAATTGATTTAAGCCTTTGAGACAAATTCTTGCCTCGACGATGAGGAATTAGAAGACCAAAACTTTTGCGTTTCAAGGAATTGATGGAGATGTGGGAAGGTAGAAGCGTCACTTTCACTTCAAGAACGAAATTAGGGTTTTAAGACTCAGATTCAAGGCAAGTTGTGTGGAAAATTGAGAGTTTGTTATGTTACAATGAAGTGTGCATGTTTAAAAAGATATTGTGGTTAGAGTCAAGTTCATGCTTCATAATATGATCTGTACTAGCTATAATTTGAAAGGCTTGGAAATACATGAGTTGTTTACTATTGTACTCTATTTTAGATATTGTTTCAGTGTTGTTCTAATTATTGTTTCAGCATTGTTTTAGTTATTGTTTTAGCACTATTTTAATTACTGTATCTGCTGTAAAATGATGTTGTTTGCTGTTACAAAATCTATATAAAACACTTTGTTGTTTGCTGTTACAAAATCTGTATAAAACACTTTGTTTTTGCTGTCAAAGAGGCTTGCTGTCATTGCTGTGTGGGTTAAAATTGCTGCAGGGAATTGTTTGCTATTTGATTAAAATGCTGCAGAAGATTATTTGCAATTTGGGTTAAAATTGCTGCAGGGAATTGTTTGCTGTTTTGATTAAAATGCTGCTAAAAATTATTTGCTGTTTTTCTTAAAATCCTTGTTGTATTGAGCTGTTTTGATTGCTGTTACTGCATTAAAATCCTTGTTGTATTAGGTTGTTTGACTGTTGTTACTGCTATAGAAAACCTTGCTGTTTTAATATAAAAGTACTGCAGAAAACCTTGATGTTTTAGTATAAAAATGCTTCATGAAACACTACTGTTTTGCAACTTTATTGGGTTGTTCTACCAATATTAAAGCACTACTGTTTTGAACTGTTTTTGAGCTGGTAGAATAGATAGTTGGTGGTATATTTAAAGTAACATGAAATATAATAAAATGGGTACAGAGGCAGTGTGCTGAATGCTAATGATATTCCTGATTTGTATTCCTTTTGATGTTATTTTGGTGGCTGTTTTAAGTGTAAAATTACATTTCCAGGGGTTATTAAAAAGTAAAAGTAAGGGTGTCATCGGTGTCTTAACTATGGCTGATGTAGTTAGATGGATGGATGGGGTTTTGTTGTTATGTACATGTATGTGTAGATAATTTGAGTATATAATTCTGATATTGATTTGGATTAGTTTAACAATGATCATGGCTGCTTGTTCATGCTGGAAGGTGACACTAATTAGAATAATATGATTATTATTCATATTCATGCATTAGTTTCTATAATAGGTTCATTCTGGTCCGTAAAGATGAATTGTTCTTATTTTAAATGGTGAAAATTAGTTACTTATTTTAAAAATTTATATTACTGTTGTGCAATATGTGGTAGAATTTATTAACATACTTGTGTGAACTATTTGATTGTTATAGTTGTTTGAATTATGGTTAAGGTATATTTTTCAGTCATGTATATGATGTTATTGAATGACTAGCAGTCTAGTTTGATTTGAGTATGTTCATGGAATATGTGTTGATTTGAGTATGTTCATGGAATATGTGTTGGGTTGTGAATGTTATTATACATCCTTGTATTGAAATGCATATATATATATATATATATATATATATATATATATATATATATATATATGTATATATATTATGTGAATTGACCTGGTTGTCCAAATATAAATCTTGGAATGGGTGCATGCTTCGTTGGATAATATTGAATGATTGGATGAGTATTATGGTGAATGTATTGAATGGTCGGATGTTTTCCAAATTGATTTGATATATTGTTATTTGAGTATCAATGCATATACTCCTTTATGAGTGGATAGAAAATAGTCCAAATTATTAGAAGTCAACTATGAGTGGTGAGATACCTTGTGTGTTACTCTTGACTGATTCAAGAGTAGAAAGTGGTCTAGGATAGTTGGCGGTAATACCCTTAAGGTTAGGGTCTCTGTTTCGTTTGCGAAAAGTAGTGGAAATGAGCGCTCTTCCGATTGTGAGAGACATTAAGAGTGGGTTTGAGTACCATACTCTCTTGTCTACGAGAAGTAGTGAAGAGAGGAAAGTTGTTTAGCCCTATAACTGGCTTGAAGCTAAGTATAGTACTTAGTGTGAGATGCACCATAGTTTTTACTCGTAAGACCTTGAGGAATAGGGGAGATAGGTCCTTACCGAGATAATAAGACTATTCAACCCCCGATAGGGGTATAGTTACGGGAATTTGTCAGACCACTAAGGGAGTCTTGATGGGGAATGTTTGTTATGTTTAATTCTTAGCTCACCCATACATTTGTTTGTTTTTGGTTGTGTTTGCTGCGATGGGTCATATTACGGTTTTGATACAAGAGCTATGTGATTGATGAGAGAGGGGATATGCAATGGGAGTTTTGAATAGAGTTGAATTATTTTATGCATCGGTTTAAGAAATTGTAAGAAACTTTTTAATTTCTTGTTGGATTTGGATAATTATCATTTCAAATTGCAATAACTTTATTACTTTGGAATTCTTTTTAATTATGTGCGATTGTAAACAAAAGTATTTTAGTCTTTGATACACTTAAGTGACTCTCGAACTTGGAACATTACATTTGCGATTGAAGTACTCAAAAGGTTTGTGGTTGAAGGTGATCAAGATCATAGCAGTTGGTGGAGGAATCAGAGGTTGTGTTGATCAAGTCAGTGGATTAATGGTTCTTCAAGTAGGAAAAAAGGAGGTAAAAGAATATTAGTGAAGAGTTGATTTGAAATTCAAGATGTAGAGGAGGATAAAAATAGGGATTGGTAGTGTAGCAGACACAATAGAATTATTTATAGAGAAGAAATGTTATTGAGAACTAAGGTTAAGGAATTCAAGATTTGTTTCGGAAGAAATGGCTAGACTAATCTACACTATTTAACATTAGATCATCTTAGCACAGAGGCAAGGTTTTTCATGTCAGTAAGGTTGTTGGGGAGTAGTATCTTTGTCAAATAGGTGATTGTAGTAGAGAATGTGAATGAGAGTAGGTTGTTCCTTCTATTTGGTAAGTTTAATTTTTGAGGTCGAAAATTTTCTTGTTGGGGAGAATGTAAGGACCTAAAAATTTGGACCCAGGGTTATTGGGCTTTAATTGTGGCAGCCAGACATTTAGCAATTTGGGCTCATGACCTTGGTAAGAGGGCTCTCCTAAAAAGAAAAAGCTGAAGTTTATTTGCCAATTCTCCTTTCTCTCTCTAAAACCCTTTTTCCCAAATTCTTTTCTGCCTTCTCTCTAGCCTCCACACTGATTTAGCCATTGCATGTTCTGTTAGGTGGTACCCTAGCGACCGTCTCGTAGAGAGCTTCAAAACCATTCGATTGGTTTTACGTTCTTCAGCCGGTAAGTGGCTTCCTCTTTTCTCTGCTATTTTCGAAATCTAGGGCTTATGGTTCTACTACTTTTGTGAAATTAGAACTGTCCTCTTTCCAATTCCTGTCAAGTTTGAGCTCTAAGGGTTGTTCTCATCACCAATGTGATGGTTGTAGGGCACTGCTTAAGTTCTTCCCGGGGTAGGATACTGTTGAAAGTTGTGTTGTGTGCTAGACTGCTCAACTTTAAGGTAAGGGGAGCTAATTATTTTTGTATGAATTTATTTTATAAAAATATATGCATATGAATGTTGAACTAGTGTGCTCTTGTGAAACGGTTTATGAATTTTATTGTATTGGGTGTTATAATTGAAACTGTGAAATTGTGCATGTTGTGATGTGATGAATTTAATTTGTTTTGAATGAGTTTGTTGGCTGAAATTGATCTTGTTGGAAGGTCGGGAGTAAGGGTTCTGTAATAGCATGTATATGGGTATTAAATAGATGTACATGTACTTTTTGAGGTTGCTGTGAGAGGGAGTGAAATTATTAAAATTAGGCATTTCAGATTTAGAGCATAAGAGAATACGGTAGATAATTTAAATAAATTAATTGTTAATTATTGAGAGCCTTTCTTTGTTGGTAGGATAGAGGAACCTTAAAAACCTGAGTTGGCACATCCCTGATCATAGAGCAACCATGGCCTGGTCCAGTCAGTTGTGACTAGTCATATGTTTTGGCGTCGAAGGTGAGTTTGATGCGTTCAGACATCTGGGTCCTCTCCGATGACCAATTTGGGTAAAGAAAGATTTCTACTAGGATGAAAATAAAATAAAAACAAGTTAATTGTAGATGCATAAAGTTATCATGTGTTAATTTCTAGTTAATTATAATGTTAGAAAATCAGTCACTGTGTATTTGGAATTCAAAGTAAGGATCCATATATAAATATATATATATATATATATATATATATATATATATATATTATATACGTAACATATTAATATATATATATATTATATATATATACGTAACATAGTATATATATTAAATATATGTAAATATTATATACGTAACATATTATATATTATATATTATATATTATATATTATATATTATATTATATATGTAAATTGGTGCATGCAGTGGCTATATATATATACATATTATATATACGTAATATTAAATTAATTTTTGGTGTTTTATAAATGCTTGAAGGGCACTAGTGTAGAACGGGCTATAGACGTCCGTTCTGTGGGCCCTTTAACGTCCGGGGGCGGTCGGACGTTTATGCGGGTGACGTCTATGTAGACGTCCGTGCGCCAGGACGGACGTTTATCTAAACGTTCGTTGTGTCATGACGGACGTTTATCTAAACGCCCGTGGTGCCAGGACGGACGTTTATATAAGCGTCCGTGGTGCCAGGACAGACGTTTTATATAAACGTCCGTCCTCGGGGACGGACGTTTTATATAAACGTCCATCCTAGGGGGACGGATGTTTTTTCACACGTCCGTGGTGCTAGGACGGACGTTTATATACGTCTTATATAGACGTCCGTCTCCTCGCCCCCACGGACGTCTACTTGGCTGAATTGTTGTGGTAGGGTCTGGGGGAGTTGGACGTCCGTTAGTGCACAGTCGGACGTCTATATACGTCCGACTGTGCACTAACGGACGTCTACAGGGCGTTTTTTTTTTAAAAATATATTTATTTTTTCAATAAAACCACACCTGAAAAGTAGAAAAATGTCCCAGAACAATTTTGCAATAATATAAATATGCGTTTCATATGTTCTACATAATGTGGAGTTCAATCCACTACCAAAACTATCAACATAAAACTTAAACTAAAACTAAACAATGTTCAACAAGAAATAAAACTATTCCTAACTCCATCTTTGGAGAAGATAAGCGGTCCACTCCTGCCTTATCTGTTGAATTGTGTCCACTGGAATAGGCGATGTACTCTTGAAGCGCTGCAAAATTCAAGAAAGATTCATTATGGTTTCATATATGTTGAAGATGAATTTGATTTGTAATGTATTGAAGTTATACATCATTACCTCATTCCAGTCGTCTGTAATGACAGCTCGAATGATGGTCTTAATCCAACACATCACATAGAAGCCACATTCCCATGAATCTAGCTGTTGGTTACACTAAAATCACAAACTAAATAGTTAAGAATTTAGATCATTCAATAACATAGAAAATGAATTAGAAACTATAAATGACTTATAACCTTTGGATACAAAATTTGAACCAGTTGACCACGAGATTTACCAATAACTCTGTACAGATTGAAAACACAAAGTATAATTAATATGACTATATTTATCATAAAAGTTGAAGGTGAACATGAAATTCAAAGTCATTTTTGGAGAAACACTTACCCTTGAAGCATGGTTCTCAAGTCATTTTTCATCCTCCTATGCAACGAACAAAACCATATAATTTTACATTGTTTGGAAATGATGACCATCAGCTGCCAGTGCGACCTATCACGAAGGACAAATAATTATTCAACTAATTAAGAAAACTATAATAATAAACTGACCACATTTAACAACACCTACCCCTCAATGTATGGCACAAGGTATACGTCTCTTTTTGACTCATCCATCCATGTTTGCAAATAATCTTGTCTGTTTTGAAGTGTGTTACCAGACGGTTGAATGGTCTGAGGTTCAACAAATCCGTACATGGAAGACCGACCTTGGTCTACAAGGATTGTGTCCATGTACCTAAAACAACAAAGTTAAGTTGTTAGAAATTATAACAATGTAAATAAAAGTAAAATGAAAGACCAAATTGACTATCTTACATGCACCACAGCTGAATGATGGAAATATTCAACATCCGGTCTCCCGCAATCATCTCCAATGCATCAGATAATGTGATATAAACTGGCACATGTGGGGGAAGACCAAATACTCTCAAATCCCAGTATAGTTCTAATGGTGCTTTCTTCAACCTGGGTAATTTTGTCATTAGCTTTGATAGAGGATCATCCTCCGCTTCAGCCATGTCATCATCTTCATTTATGACTGTATCATGAATCGGCTGCTTCTGAGGACGTGTGAACTACATATAAGAATTTACGTCAAAGCGTTATTAACAATTATTTGTAGAATAAACATAGAAATACTAATTTAATTATACCTGTGGAGTAACGATGTGGGACATGATCAATGCTCTAGGCCAGGCAATAAATGATCCTATGGCCTCCCCCACAAAGTTAATTTCTGGAGTGGGTACAGGCACCTGAGCCTAGGGATCTCGAACCTCGTCAATGGTCACACGCACGTGCTGGGGTAATATGGCAAGACCATGAATGGTTTCCCCTCCCTCAAGCACTCGTCCGACAGCCACAATGTGTGGGGGATCCCCATCAACCAACAACTCATATTGACCGCTATACTGAGTGTGTTCTACAGCAGAGCATGATCCTCTAGTGCTGACACGAGGTGGTGTGGGAGTGTCATCGGCCCCCATGTTGCCTTGCGTCATGGAGTGCAGTTTTTCTTCAAGCACTTTTTGTATTTGTTTTTGTTCTTGTAGCTGCTCCATGAATCGTTGCTCCATTGATCTCATGCTTTGGTTGAGTCTTTCCTCCCACTGAAGATCCATCTGCCTCAGTGTCTCCTGACTCATTGATTGGGGGGTTTTCTGTGTAGGGCCAAAGTAGTCACGAAGACCAATCGCCCCAAGAACTCCACGTACACGTCCTGGGTGCTCGAGCCTTCCAATGGCCGTTGTTAGAATGTCGTCCCTACCTTGGCCAACAAATGTGCCCTGAGTCTGCTGCTCAACCAACTCATCCTGCACATAAAAAAACCAAGTTAGAAGACATGCTGTGATAGATACACAATCAAAGAACTACTTATAATTTGAACTTACAATTCTCTGTGAGATCAAGGCAGCGGAGGAAGATGTCATGTTCCCATTATATTTAGTCCGAGCAGCCTTCCACAGCTCGTACCTAGCAGGTGCAGGTGCTAGGTCCGGCGACTCAAGTCCCAAGGCATCCGCTCTAGACTTTCTCAGTTTCTTCTCCAGTTTTGCATATTCACCTCGTGATAACACGTGGGGTGCGTCGTTTGGCCTTTATCTTTCTTGGGCGGATAACCTTTTATTCTGTGAAACCATTTATATAAATAAGTGTAAATTGATAAAAACTCAATGTTTGAGTAGATGTTAAGAAACATACCTTCCATTCCTCAAACTCTCTCGATGCACGAAACTGCATCCAATCCTCCTCTGTGAATGTATATTGCTGACAGGGATTTTCATGTTGCCTGTCTCCAAAGACATATAGTCGTGTCAGCCTTGTCTTGAAATCCCTCCATCTTATCGCTATATGCGATAACACTTTCTTTCTAATTTGCATTGTGTTTGGAATATCAAAATGTTGCTGTTTAAAACAAATAACTTGTTATTTCAAAAGAAAACATAAAAGATAAGTGTTGCACAAATTGCATGAAGTATAAACATACCTGAATATCTTGCAATAAGAGGTTCTTGTCGACCTCTGGGACGTCATCCCAACATGCATGAAGGATAGAGACATGACTTTTGGCCAACTTACCCAGATAACTCCTAAACCTATCAGCATGTGGACCTGATGGATGACCTGATTTGGGGTCGATGTCAACATGCCTCCTCTGACCATCCACGCGTCCGGAGGTCACATCTGCCACTCGGGTGACGCCTCGTCCACGTCTGCTCTTTCCCGATCCTGAGTCTGAGGCCGACATACCTCTTCACCATTCCGAACACAATGTCAATGTTTTTGACTTCGTTGTACACCTCTTCACCATTCCGGGGTCTGCACACAACCTCATCCTCAGCACTTCCATTGAATGCTTTTTTCAATCTACGATAAGGATGATTACGAGGAAGAAATTTTCGATGTCTTGTATACATTGTCTTCTGACCATGCTTCAACTGAAGGTAACTAGTGTTTTCTTCACATATGGGACATGCAAAATGACCTTTAACACTATAACCGCTCAAGTTTCCATACGCTGGGAAATCATTTATAGTACAAAACAACATTGCACGCAAACAGAACTGTTCCTGGACATGTGAATCAAACACGTCGATGCCTTCTTCCCACAACAATTTCAAATCATCAATTAAAGGTGCTAAGTAAACATCAATGTCATTTCCAGGTTGTCTAGGACCCGATATCATCATGGACAACATCACATATTTTCTCTTCATGCACAACGAAGGAGAAAGATTGTAAATCATCAACATAACTGGCCACGAACTGTGTTTGCTACTTAAGTTTCCATAAGGATTCATACCATCAGTTGCAAGTGCAAGCCTTAAGTTTCTTGGATCTGCACCAAATTCAGGGAATTTGTCATCAATCTTTTTCCATTGTGGAGAATCAGCAGGGTGTCGAAGAAGATTATCGCACTTTCTTTCGTCAGAGTGCAATTTAAGGTTCTTTGCATCTTCTTTAACAGAGAACATACGTTTGAACCTAGGTATTATAGGCAAACACCACATCACCTTAGCAGGTGCACCATCATTACCTTCATTACAAGTGACTCTGTCAGATTTCTTTTTAAATCGGGATAAACCACATGTTGGACAATACTTTAACGAAGCAAACTCCTTTGTGTACAAAACACAATCATTAGGACAAGCATGTATCTTTTGATATTCAAGACCCATTGGACATAAAATTTTTTTGGCCTCGTAATTACGAATAGGTAGTGTATTATTTTCTGGAAGCATCTCCTTCAACAACTCCAACAACTCGGTGAAACTTTTATCGGTCCATCCATTCCTTGCTTTTAAACTAAACAACTTAAAAGTTGAAGACAGACGTGTAAAGTTCGAGCATCCTGGGAACAACGGTTGCTCTGAATCATTAATAAGAGAATCATACAAATTAGCCCTTCAAAAATTGTCTTCACCGACATCACGTATCATGTCCTCTAAATGGTCACTCATCCATTCTTCCACATAATCCGTTCCTCGTGATGTCGTAGGCTGCTTCAGTACTTCTCCATGCCAAGTCCAAACGGTATAAGTCCTCATTATGCCGTACATGAATAGATGGTCACGCACATTGCCTAAGTCTTGCCGTATTTGATTAAGACAACGCACACAAGGACAAAAATATGTCCCGTTGACAGACTTAGCATTTTCTTCAACGTATTGCAAGAACTTCGAAACACCCTTCTCATATTCTTCACTGATGCGACGTTCGTTCATCCAGCTTCGATCCATACTATGTTCGTAAAATCATCAGTTCAAGTGTTTTAACTCTCACAAGGTTAGGCCCTACCCATTCAAAAAAATTAATTTTCATAATTTGCTCAGCCACGTGCATTGAAGTCTACATCATAAAATTGATAAGATTTCGACAGCATTTCGCATTGGTCTCCGAAATACACGAAATGAGAGTAGTCAACGATGAACACAATCAAATATGCATCCGGAGAACAACACAAGTACTGAACCGAAATATTATCAATCTTATCCTTAAACTCCAATTGACATGGTATTGCAAATTATGAAAATTAATTTTCTCAAACTGTCCAATCGGACAATTCAAAATTTAACACAAACGATTAAAAGATTAATCGTTTGTCTTAAATTTATAACGAGAACTAAGTGTCACTCAATGATTACTTATAATAACACAACTAATACACATATATTCAAAAAAGTCAATAACAGAGTCACTCATTACAGTAAAAAAATGTGCATTCACAAAACGATATATTACATGCATACAAAAAATATCCAACCAACAAGCTAACCTGAAAAGTAGATTCCAAATGAAAAGGAGGGAAATGGAGGAGTGAACGGCCTAAAATGCAGTCCAAAAACAGTCAAAGAAGCCGCCCAAGAACACGCAAGAGACTGCAAAAAAACGGACCGAAAACGATTTTTAATCGGTTCAAATCAAAGGTATTTCATGACAGAGCAATGTAATCGGATTGAAAATCAATTTAAACGGTCCAAAAAAGAGCAAACGAACCTGGAAAACCAATGGCGAAGCAGCGTTCGCGGAGGAAGACGATGAACAGTGCTTTCGCGTTTTGCAAAAGTGAACTGGTCACGGGTTCGCGGGAGCCGTATTAATGCCCTTAGACGTCCGATACGCTGGGGCACGGACGTCTATAATATTATAGACGTCTGATCGTCACTAATATGACGTCTTTGACAATTTAAAAATGATATTCGCGGGTGGGTGTAAACGTCCGTCCTCGGTCGAGCCGGACGTTTATAGTATTATAAACGTCCATTTGAGGGGGACGGACGTCTATGAGACTGAACAACTGAACGTTTCAACTCCCCATGCCAGCCCATAAACGTCCGTCCATGGGAGGGCACGGACGTCTATAACATTATACACGTCCGATATGGGGGGACGGACGTTTATGGGTCTGAAGACAATTAAATCCCCAACCACCCTGTCAGATCATTAGACGTCCGCGCCCTCCCAGGACGGACGTTTAAGGTCCCTATATGGGGAATTGAACGCATAGACACTTGAAACGTTCACTTCTCTAACTATTAAACGTCCGTCCCGACCGAGGACGGACGTTTTAAGCTGGAAGGGTAATTGAAAACGTTATGAGATGGGTTCACTTTGTCCACCTATTAAACGTCCGTCCTAGGGGGACGGACGTTCAAAGGGCTGTCAGGTTCACTTTCTCCAGCTATTAAACGTCCGTCCTAGAGGGCGGACGATCATAACATTATGAACGTCCGTCTCGGCCAAAGACGGACGTTCAAAGGGCTGACATGGGTTCACTTATTCAGCCTATTGAACGTCCGTCCTAGGGGGCGGACGTTTATAACATTATAAACGTCTGTCTTGACCCAGGACGGACGTTCAAAGGGTTGTCATGGGTTCACTTATTCAGCCCATTGAACGTCCGTCCTAGAGGGCGGACGTTCATAACATTATGAACGTCCGTCTCGGCCAAAGACGGACGTTCAAAGGGCTGACATGGGTTCACTTATTTAGCCTATTGAACGTCCGTCCTAGAGGGCTCGGCCAAAGACGGACGTTCAAAGGGCTGACATGGGTTCACTTATTCAGCCTATTGAACGTCCGTCCTAGGGGGCGGACGTTTATAACAATATAAACGTCCGTCTTGACCCAGGACGGACGTTCAAAGGGCTGTCATGGGTTCACTTATTCAGCCCATTGAACGTCCGTCCTAGAGGGCGGACGTTTATAACATTATAAACGTCCGTCTTGACCCAGGACGGACGTTCATAACATTATGAACGTCCGTCTCGGCCAAAGACGGATGTTCAAAGGGCTGACATGGCCAGCTATTAAACGTCCGTCCTAGGGGGTGGACGTTTATAACATTATGAACGTCCGTCTCGACTAAGGACGGACGTTCAAAGGGCTGACATGGGTTCACTTTAAACGTCCGTCCTAGGTGAACGGACGTTCCTCACATTATAAACGTCCGTCGAGAGCAAGGACGAACGTCTCTGTTTCCACTTATTTACGAATATGCCACCGGTCAATTATATACGTTGGGGATTTAGTGGACGGACGTCTATTGGATGACGTTAAAAGCCAATTCTGCACTAGTACGTCACTTAATATTATTATAACATATATTGTATAGGAGTTTAGACATTGAAAATAAATTATAAAGATTCTGGTATTGAGAAATTTAGATTAAATTTATGGAGCTATTATTTTTATAACTTGTGATGATTGAGTTAATGTATATTGTTGAGATTATGTATATGTTTGTATGCAATGTAAAAGTGAAAGGTTATATGTATATGGTTTCATATGGGTCACGGTTGGTTATAAGTATGGTTGATGGACGTAATTCCATGATCCTCAAGGGAGGTTACATGGTGGTGCCCTGTGGTTGTTGTGATTGACCGTATGAATGGGCGGAGTGTCCTTATGGGGTTTATCCTGACGTTCTAATGATCATCCATGCTTAAGTAGAGAGTGATGAGTCATGTGGTGAGAATAGCAGGAGGTCCTAGCCCATAGGTTCTTGGGTGAGTTATAACGGACTAACTTTGGGTGACAGTTGATGGTTTTCCAGTTACTACATCACCCGGGTGCACAAACCCCTCGAACGTGACATTTCATACTAGTTCGGATGGTCAAATCACGTGGTCGGTCATTGGTATAAGGATAATGCATTCGGTCCTAGTTTGTATTGTGTTATGATCCTTGCATGCTTGAAATACTTGATTGTTACATGCTTATATAAATGTTAAATTGATATGGGTTGTATGATTTTTATATAACTAGCTCACCCTTGCTTGTTTGTGTTTGTGCCTTCTTTGTCTGTGTTTTCTTTTGCGATGATCATCCACTTGGATGTGAGGAGAGGGAGATGAGGCATCTGTGGAGTAGGAGCTGGAGGGTGCCAATAATGTTGAGTAGCCTAGGAGCTTATAAATTTACCTACTTCTATTCTTTTGAAATACTCTACTCTTTTGTAATTCAAGTTTTAATTTCCTAGCTCTTTTGGAAGGATAAATGTAATCCTATTGCCCTAATCACTTATCCTAACTGCTTTATCGTATAATACTTGATGACGTCTTATATTATATAATTCCTATATAATTTGGATGTTACAATAATAATAATAATAATAATAATAATAATAATAATAGTAATAATAATAATAATAATAGTAATAATAATAATAGTAATAATAATAATAATAATAATAATAATAATAATAATAATAATAATAATAATAATAATAATAATAATAATAATAATAATAATAATAATAATAATAATAATAATAATAATAATAATAATAATAATAATAATAATAATAATAATAATAATAATAATAATAATAATAATAATAATAATAATAATAATAATAATAATAATAATAATAATAATAATAATAATAATAATAATAATAATAATAATAATAATAATAATAATAATAATAATAATAATAATAATAATAATAATAATAATAATAATAATAATAATAATAATAATAATAATAATAATAATAATAATAATAATAATAATAATAATAATAATAATAATAATAATAATAATAATAATAATAATAATAATAATAATAATAATAATAATAATAATAATAATAATAATAATAATAATAATAATAATAATAATAATAATAATAATAATAATAATAATAATAATAATAATAATAATAATAATAATAATAATAATAATAATAATAATAATAATAATAATAATAATAATAATAATAATAATAATAATAATAATAATAATAATAATAATAATAATAATAATAATAATAATAATAATAATAATAATAATAATAATAATAATAATAATAATAATAATAATAATAATAATAATAATAATAATAATAATAATAATAATATAATAATAATAATAATAATAATAATAATAATAATAATAATAATAATAATAATAATAATAATAATAATAATAATAATAATAATAATAATAATAATAATAATAATAATAATAATAATAATAATAATAATAATAATAATAATAATAATAATAATAATAATAATAATAATAATAATAATAATAATAATAATAATAATAATAATAATAATAATAATAATAATAATAATAATAATAATAATAATAATAATAATAATAATAATAATAATAATAATAATAATAATAATAATAATAATAATAATAATAATAATAATAATAATAATAATAATAATAATAATAATAATAATAATAATAATAATAATAATAATAATAATAATAATAATAATAATAATAATAATAATAATAATAATAATAATAATAATAATAATAATAATAATAATAATAATAATAATAATAATAATAATAATAATAATAATAATAATAATAATAATAATAATAATAATAATAATAATAATAATAATAATAATAATAATAATAATAATAATAATAATAATAATAATAATAATAATAATAATAATAATAATAATAATAATAATAATAATAATAATAATAATAATAATAATAATAATAATAATAATAATAATAATAATAATAATAATAATAATAATAATAATAATAATAATAATAATAATAATAATAATAATAATAATAATAATAATAATAATAATAATAATAATAATAATAATAATAATAATAATAATAATAATAATAATAATAATAATAATAATAATAATAATAATAATAATAATAATAATAATAATAATAATAATAATAATAATAATAATAATAATAATAATAATAATAATAATAATAATAATAATAATAATAATAATAATAATAATAATAATAATAATAATAATAATAATAATAATAATAATAATAATATAATAATAATAATAATAATAATAATAATAATAATAATAATAATAATAATAATAATAATAATAATAATAATAATAATAATAATAATAATAATAATAATAATAATAATAATAATAATAATAATAATAATAATAATAATAATAATAATAATAATAATAATAATAATAATAATAATAATAATAATAATAATAATAATAATAATAATAATAATAATAATAATAATAATAATAATAATAATAATAATAATAATAATAATAATAATAATAATAATAATAATAATAATAATAATAATAATAATAATAATAATAATAATAATAATAATAATAATAATAATAATAATAATAATAATAATAATAATAATAATAATAATAATAATAATAATAATAATAATAATAATAATAATAATAATAATAATAATAATAATAATAATAATAATAATAATAATAATAATAATAATAATAATAATAATAATAATAATAATAATAATAATAATAATAATAATAATAATAATAATAATAATAATAATAATAATAATAATAATAATAATAATAATAATAATAATAATAATAATAATAATAATAATAATAATAATAATAATAATAATAATAATAATAATAATAATAATAATAATAATAATAATAATAATAATAATAATAATAATAATAATAATAATAATAATAATAATAATAATAATAATAATAATAATAATAATAATAATAATAATAATAATAATAATAATAATAATAATAATAATAATAATAATAATAATAATAATAATAATAATAATAATAATAATAATAATAATAATAATAATAATAATAATAATAATAATAATTACTTGCGTGTGTTTCACAATGTCAAGTGAAGATGAATTAAGTGGTCATTCATACCCTTGAAATCCAATTTGTAGAACCACAAAACTAGTTTCTATATCATTTTTCCTAAGTCTAGTCTCTCCAATGTGTTGGGCTTTACCTTCCCCTGTAAAGAGGCTCTTTCTTCCAGTACGTTATTAATTTTCTTCTTTCACCCTATCAAAAATTTTGAAATATTTTTATCTGAAATAAGGATGGGTGAGAGTGTCTTCCCAAAAAAGTGGATGATTGTCTATCGAAAAATATTTCCAGAATTATTTAGTACGTTCTGGAAAATAAAATCCTAAATAATAGTGTGCAGGAGAAATTTAATGGGGGTGCTGGAAGAAATACCACTATAAAGATTATATCACTTTCGTTCAACCCATTAAATGATTGGTTTACGTGATCATGCTTTGAATAAAGCAAGTCCTTTGCCGTCAAAAAGTTTAAGATTGCAACAACAGTAATAGTTTTGTGTTGGAAAATCCAAGGAAGAAAAGCATTGGAGAAATCTTTATGAACGATTCATTAGAGATTCGAGAAAACACAAAAACATCTACCAATAAATCAGGATATATCTAAATAAGAAAACGTGACAAAACATTCTACTTAAGGTAATAGATATTCATACTTTTTTTTTTACATCACTGAACTTTTTTTTTACATAATATAAAAATTTAGATTACATGAATTCCAATACTTTATTTGATTAGAGGAAAACATGTGTAAACATTTTTTAGATGAGAAAATGAAAAGAAACAATTTTTTGTGAGATAAAATTATTTTATAAATAAATAAATTTAGAATTTGAATAATTTAATACGGCATAACCTCTGCAACTAAACATTATCTCATGGATATCTTGATTTCATTTCCTTTTCATATTTTTCTATCATTGTTCTGTGGAATTTCCATCCATCGATCCTAATAATTGAAAGAGTTAAAATGGAGTGTTCTTCCTTTGATGGTCAAGACACCAAGTTAACAAACTCCCACAATGCCGGCCAAATTTGATTCGTACACTAAGTTTCAAGAATGAAGACCATCCTACATTCTCAAAATCAACACAAAACAAAGGATAGAAATTATAAGATACAGAAATTTCGGCTTTCGTGATCCTGTATGGATTTTCAGACTAAGTCACAACTCACGTCTATCACCATCGACAAAAAACATTGTACTCATCGCTAATCTATATGGCAAGGTAGGCCATGACAGAACTTAATGGAATTAAGACAACTATATAATCTAGAATAAGACTTTGGAATTCAATTAAATAAGCAAAAATACAATCATGTACATAAAAACATAAAACTAAATATATATGTAAATCTTTCATACAAGAAAGTGTTCCAACACAAAACATTGAACTAGCATTCCTCTCACTTATAGATGGCTTGGTGGCATAAGACTGTTCATAATCCAATTCTTTTCTGTCATGCAATGAGAACAATTTTCATCCTTCAAATACTCCCTCTTGCAAACTCACTATCCTTTGACTACCCCAACTTTAAGAATGGTGATGTAAAATGGGAAGGGGATGCTTCTGTTCTGAAAGGAGCTATCCAAGTCACTTCCAACGCCATAGACCAAAACAACAATTACAGTGTTGGGAGAGTCACGAGTTTTGAACAGATGGTCCTCTGGGATATGAAGTCTAGAAAGCTTGCTGATTTCAGTACTAAATTTTCCTTTGTTATCTTTTCAGAAAAGAGATACTATAGAGATGGAATGGCCTTCTTCCTTGCTGACCCTAATCTCCCACTTCTAAAGGATATTAAAGAAGGAGGTGGTCTTGGACTTGTGGATGGAGAACAAGTATTGAATTCAACTCAACACCCGTTTGTAGCAGTGGAGTTTGACACCTTCCACAACGAATTATGGGACCCTTCGGGTAGCACTCATGTAGGTCTGAATTTCAACTCTATGAAGTCCAACATAACTAAGTCATGGTTGACAGATATTCAAATTTGGAATGTTTATAATTGCAGCATTAAGTACAATTCAAGTACTCTAAATTTGAGCGTTTCATTCACAATGTACAATGATAGTAAACCAGTTGAAGAATACATTTCATACAAGGTTGATTTGAGAGATCACTTACCGGGGAGGGTTGTTCTTGGTTTTGCTGCCGCAACAGGAAGATTGTATGAGGTTCATACATTGAGATCATGGTCATTTAGTTCAAGTCTACAAAGCGATGACAAAATCCCACCAGATTCCAGTCTTATTGATTCTAAAAAAGGAAAGAAAATAGGATTGTGGGTAGGGCTTGGAATTGGTCTTGGCTTGGCTTTGAGTTTGTCAGGGTTGGTTTTTACTTTATTGTGGAAGAGGAATAGAGATAGAAAAGAAATTTTAGTTTTTGATGATGAATTCCCAAAGGGCACTGGACCTAAGAGCTTCTCCTATAATGAGCTAGCAAGTGCTACAAACAAATTTGCTGAGTCTGAGAAGCTGGGGCAAGGTGGTTTTGGTGCTGTGTATAAAGGTTATTTGAAAGACATGAAGTCCTATGCTGCTATCAAGAGAATATCAAGAGATTCTAAACAGGGAATGAAGGAGTATGTGACAGAAGTGAAGGTAATAAGCCAACTGAGACATAGGAATTTAGTAGAACTCATTGGTTGGTGTCATGAGAAGAATGACTTTGTCCTCGTATACGAGTTCATGCCAAATGGAAGCTTAGACTCTCACCTTTATGGAGTGAAAAGCTTCTTAACTTGGAGAGTGAGGTATAATATAGCTTTGGACTTGGCTTCAGCATTGCTTTACCTACAAGAAGAGTGGGAGCAATGTGTGATTCACAGAGATATTAAATCAAGCAACATTATGTTGGATTCAAGTTTCAATGCTAAGCTTGGTGATTTTGGTTTGGCTAGGCTGGTGGACCATGAGAAAGGGTCACAAACCACACATATAGCAGGGACTAGGGGCTATATTGCACCTGAATATTTCAGTTCAGGAAAGGCTACTAAGGAATCTGATATTTACAGCTTTGGGGTTGTGTTGTTGGAGATAGCTTGTGGAAGAAAATGTGTTGAGCTAAAAGCTGAGGAGGGTGAAATAACTCTAGTTGAGTGGGTTTGGAAGCTCTATGGATTGGGAAGGTCACTTGAAGCAGTTGACCCAAAGTTACGTGGAGAATTTGATGAGAAACATGATCCGTTTAGTGGTTGTTGGCCTTTGGTGTGTTCATCCAGATTACTCATTCAGGCCCTCTATAAGGCAAGTGATTCAGGTCCTTAAATTTGATTCTCCTTTACCTCTTCTCCTAGAAATGATGCCTGTGCCAACATATCTTCCTCCAACAATAAAAGCACTTTTTTCTTCAGTTTCTTCTTTCTTTTGGGAAACAAGTTAGTCATAGAGATAGGCACAATGTAATAATCACCAGAAAAAAAATTTGATGTATACTATATAGTAACGTTTCAGTAATGAACTCTACCCTATATCAATTTGAAGTGATCATGTACAAATGCATCAAACTTGTGCACCTATCTATTACAACCATGTTTTGTTCTGTCCTTTTAACAAAAGGTATAAGTATATAATTTTACTATATACACATATAATACGGATAAGAAAACATAGTCACACTAGTACAAAATGTGCTTTTAAACTCGCACAATAGACCTCTCTTTACACCAAACCGCTGTCTATTCAGACACGGTGGCAGTTCCGTAATTAACGAGACCTTATAGGCCTCGGTTCAGACTAGACCGGTGCCAAAAAGGGCTACCACTTCGGTTGTGAAAGCAACCGGTGCCTAATTAGTGATTTCTGACACGGTTTCTGACGCGGTTAAGAGAAACCCGAGGTGGAAGGGGTATACTGCATCGGTTGGTAGGAATGACCGAGGCGTATAAGCCTCTACTACCTTAGGCCCAAGAAGGACCGAGGCATATAAGCCTCTTATTTCCCCAAATTTTTTCCCCAAATTGAACGAAAACCTAGCCCCCTCGCTCTCGCCTCCCCTCGCTCTCGCCTCCCTCCCCTCACTCTCGCCTCCCTCGCTCTCGCCTCCCTCCCCTCGGTCTCGCCTCCCTCGCTGTCGCCTCCCTCGGTCTCGCCTCCCTCCCCTCGATCTCGCCTCCCTCGCTATCGCCTCCCCTCGCTCTCTCGCTGGCTTGCTCTCTCACTGGCTTGCTCTCTCGCTGGCTTGCTCTCTCGCTCCGTCGCTCTCTCGCTGGCTCGCTCTCTCGCTCCGTCGCTCTCTCAGTCTCGCTCTCTCGCTCCATCGCTCTCTCGGTCTCGCTCTGAAGACTACTGCTCCAAAATCTCCTGCGAGTGCGTCGCCTCTGTAGGGAAGAGCAAGCGGTGGTGGTGAGTCAATGGTGGCGGCAGTGATAGTGGTGGTGGTGGTGGTCAGATTAGGGTTTTTCTGATGTTGATGGTGGTGGTGCGAATTAGGGTTTGATGACGGCGGAGGAGAAGGAGAAGCGGCGGAGGCAAATGCGGAGGGCGGAGGAACGATGCTCACGAGCGCCGCTTCGGGTAGCTGCTTCGGGTAGCTGCTTCGGGTTTCAGGCAGCTATGACCGTCGCTGGAGAGCTTTTGACCGTAGTTGCTTTGGGTTTTGCATTTGGTTTCAGTAGAGTTTTGCATCAGTAGAGTTTTGCATTTTGTTGAATTGAATCTGAGAATGATCTTTTGAATCTGACATTTTGTTTTGATTTGTTTTACTTGCTTCCTTTGTACGTTTGTTTGGTCTGGTTTGGTCTGGTTTTGAATCTGAGCATGATCAAGTTCATTGGAGGTGTTGTTAACTTTATCAAGGAGACCGACCCCGAGGCACCAAAATTAAATTCCTGTGTTAATTTGCCATCATTTTCAAAGCAGGCTAATGTGCTCAGATCTGCAAAAGGGGTGAGGGTTGTGGAGAAAAATGAAGAGCTGGTCTAATGTATATATCAGTCTTTTACGGAGAAAAGAACTCCATGGTTTTGCTTAATCGAGTTCTCTCCTTGTTCAAAGTTTCTTATTTGTGTAATTTGCAACGAAGATGTGAACTCTCTAGGCAAGTTAGTGTGTAATGTGTTAGTGAAAATTAACTAAGGTAGATTATTTGTGTGCATGTTTTCAGTCTTTGAAATTACGTTGAGCATAATAACGCTCATAGTTTGTGATTATTATCTGTGCCACTGCCAGAATACTCTATGACAGTCTAGGAAAATCATAACGAAAAAAAAAAATAAAAAAAAGACCCTACTGCCTGTTCAGCCTCCAACCAAGGCAGTAGAGGGAGAGGAACAATTTCGGTTCTAATAACCGAGGCTGAATCGTACCATTTTTTGTCTCGTTTCAAAACCGAGGCATAAAGTCTATCACTTTTTACCTCGCCTGAATATGCCTCGGTTCAGGAACCGGTGCCATTTCCTTTAACTGTACTAGTGTCAAATAATTTTGAAATAATAAGCGCATTATAAGTAAATATTTTTTTTGTCTATCTAAAGAGTTTTGTAAAATAAAATATGATGAGAACATGAACCAGATAAATTTCTTAATATGTGATATCTGTCTTTAAAAATTTATTTGCAAAAACAATACAAAAGTATATGATTTTATTAGAGGTTTATTTTCATACTATCAACAGTTTTAACTCCAATAAAGAAATTTTCTACGGTTGAAAAAACTGTTAGAAAGATCACCATCGACAAATAATTTATGAAGTTTTGACAAAACTGTCACTATTTACGGAAATTTATAAAAATCATCACTATTTATAAGAGATTCTAAAACTGTAACCCGTTACAAGGTTTTTACAGAAACCGCCGATAAGTGCTGCAGCTACTTAAAACCTCCCTGACTATAGGTTACTCAAAATCACCAAAAATTTCTGAATTTTCTTACTTTGAGGTTTCAGAAACCACCTATAATACAACTAATTTAACTTTTGAATAATTCAAATGATTTGCTTAATTTTATTAACGACATATATGTTTAATAATAAATCATAATAATCTTAAATCAAAAGTAATTAATATTATATAAAATAAATGTGAACATTAAAAATACAAATAGCTTGTTAACTTAATATTTCTTCATGTTCTAAATAACAAGCTTTAAAACATGTTATTTCTACAATTTCATTTCAACATTTCATTTCATATCTCAGCTGCAACTACCTCACCTGATTTTCTTTTGTATTGCACTCTTCTCATGATTACCTACAAGCTAACTTAAATTTCCCTTCTACTTGATTAGTTGCATAATGGTGGTGCTTGCATTAGAGTATAGATGTCAAAACGAGCCACCCGACCTGACCCACCACGGGTTGGTTACTTAGTAAGCTAACCCAACCCGGCTCATTTATTAGCGAGCCAGAAAAATTCGAACCCGGCTCGATCCACCACAGGTTGGTGGGTAAACGGGTTGGCTCACTAGCTCACTTAATTACAATTTTTTTTAAATAAAAAAAAAATTACAAACTTTCTATAATACAAATCTAAACAAATTTCACTCCCAAATTTCACTCCCAACATGGGTGTTTAATTAATTTTGAAAATAAGGAACTTAAATAACTTTTTCAAGCAAAAACAAAATAATAAATACTTTTTTATAAAATTAAAATTAAATTTTAATAAAATAAAATTATGTAGGTGGATTGGTGGGCCAATCCGGCCCACCACGGGTTCAACCCGCATGAGCCGGGTTTAAACGAGCCGGGTTGAAATCTAATCCGCGTAAAAAAAATACAATTTTTTCTAACCCAAGCCGACTCAAACCCGTGGTGTGCCGGGTTAGCTCGCGAGTTGTGACCTATTTTGACAGCTCTAGAGTTTCCCTTCTACTTCACCGTGTTTTGTTCTATCCTTTAAAATAAAAGGTATAGGTAGTATAATTTTACTATATACACATAATACGGATAAGAAACCATTGTCAAATAATTTTGGAAGAATAAGAATATTATAAATAAATATTTTTTTCTATCTAGCTAAAGAGTTTTTGCAAAATAAATAATGATGAGAACATCAACTTGATGAATTTCCTAATACGTTATAACAGTCTTTAATAATTTATTCGTAGTTGACTTATTACACAAGTAATGTCATAGAAAAATTACAAGCTTCCAATTCTTTGAATGTGCTAAAATTAAGATATAAATTCTCTTATATTTTTCTTTATGTCATAATTAAGATACTCACTGGTTTAAAATAATAATATCTAAACTTCTTTAAAAAAATTCTTAATATATTGCTTTTAAAATAGTAATATATCATTTTAGTTCCTTATAATTCTAATTCTTACAATATTAAATTTAGTAATTATATATTTAATTTGAAAATTAGATCTAAAAATAACTTAGTTTAAAAGATATCTTATTACATGTATCATTGACTTATAAAAATACAATCAAATATTTATCATTTTAAAATTTCAATTTATACACATTAATCAACAACATTATATTAAAAGTCATCATACAATATTTTTTTAAAATACGGTTAAATTTATTGAAATTGGGTAAAATAATTAACTTAAACAGATGGGTCCACACTTTATTTATGATTGGGTTGTAACCTCTAATTGGGAGACAGACCACACAAGCCACAACTTCTGCTGCGGTGGAGGTTATAATGGAGGGAACCTGTTAGTATTTTGAGGTTGTGAAAAGAATAGTTAATGGGATAGAGAAAATGTAGGGATAGTTGAATATAGAGAAAATGTGGAGATAATGGAATGTGAAAGTAGTAGTTGGAAGAAGTGTTGTAATTGGTTTTAGTTGTAGTAGATGTTGGCTTCTTACAAATGGTAGATGTTGTTTACATACATCAAATGGTAGAGTTCATGGGTATTTATAGACCCATAGATTATTCTAGAACATGCTAGTCACAACTCATGTGGAATGTCCTATATTTTTACCTATATAGAATATTCTTGATTTTTCTTCCTATCTTAGGCTTTTCTACAATATTCTAGAACTTGTATTACATTTCTTTTCTTCTATCTTAGGAATTTCTACAATATTCTAGAATTTGGATTATGCTTTAATACTCCTCCTTAATGCAAATTCAGTAACTCCAAGCAAAGTGCGTAGTAGTTTCATATCTTGATCTTGGTAACATATCTTCAATTTGATCTTCTTCCCATTGCCTTGACCATAGTTCTTGCTTTGATGCTTCTTCATAACAGTTGGGCTTAATCATGACCATATTGCAAGTTTCGTACATGTCTACCAAAGATCTTAGTCTTCTTGGACTAGATTAAGGTGAAGAATCTTGTTGTTGTGGAGGTGGAGAAAGCGTACCTGAATTTTCTTCCTCTTCTTGAGTTTCTTCTTGAGATTGTTGCATTGGAAGTAAAATGTTGCTTTTAACAACTTTTTCTTCTTCCCAATTCAATGAAGCATTTTCACCAACTTCAACATCTCGATTGATGATGAGCTTTTTTGTTTGTAGGTTGTAGACTCGATAGCCTTTTGATTGTGTGCTATATCCCAAGAATATTCCTCGTATAGTCTTGTATTCAAGCTTGTGCCTCCTTTGATCAGGAACATGTATGTAGCAGATAGACCCAAATACTCGTAGGTGTTTAGCTGATGGCTTTCTTCCACTCCAAGCTTCAATAGGAGTCTTGTCTTGGACTGCGTTAGTTGGAAATTTGTTTAGAATGTAAACTGCAGTGTAGACTGCTTCAGCCCAAAAAGTGTTAGGTATACTTTTCTCTTTTAGCATTGATCTTGTCATTTCCATAACTGTGCGATTCTTTCTCTCTGACATGCCATTTTGTTGTGGAGTATATGCGACTGTAAGTTGCCACTATGTGCCTTCATTTTCACAAAATTTGTCAAACTCGCGAGATGTGTACTCCTTGCCACGGTCACTTCTAAGTGCTTTTATCTTTTTTCCACTTTGCTTCTCAATAAGGGCCTTGAATTTCTTGAATACTTCGAAGACTTCTGACTTTACTTTTAAGAAGTAGACGCATGTCATTCTAGAGAAGTCATCAATAAAGAGGATGAAATACCTGTTGTTGTGATGTGAAGGCGTTCTCATCGATCCGCAAACATTGGTATGAATCAACTCTAATAAGTCTTTTGCTCTCCATGCTTTGTGTGTCGAGAATGGTAATTAGTGTTGTTTTCCGAGGAGACATCCTTCGCATGATTCATTATTCTCTTTCAAGCATGGAAGATCTCTCATCATGTTTTTCTGATATAGAAGCTTTAAGGCATGTGAGTTGAAGTGGCCAAATCTCCTATGCCAAAGCCATGAGTCATCAACTTCTACCTTCATGGAAATATTAGTTCCAATTTTTGAAGCATATTGGAAAGCTTCTATTTCTCTTCTCCATTTTTACTTGGCCAATTTCTATCATTTTACTATGATAAATTTTGCATGTATCTTTCTCAAAATGAAGAGAATATCCACTCTGCATCATTTGGCCAATACTTAAAAGATTCTCTTTAAGATTGAAAACTAGTAAAACATCCTTGATGAATTTCCTACCTTTCTTTGTCCCCACCATGACAGTTCCTTTACCTCGAGACTTTATTGTGGTGCCATTTCCTAGCCGAACTTTGACATTGACAAATTTATCAATGTCTTTGAAGATAATTTGATCTTTTGCCATGTGATTACTACATCTACTATCCAAGTACCAACTCCCTTCTCCACTAGGAGATTCTTGGCTGGCATGGAATAAAAGTTTCTCCTGATTATCTTCTTCCGCAAAGTTTGCTTGATGTTTATTTTTATTACGACAATACTTCTCTACAGGACCAAATTTCTTGCAATACTGGCATTGAGGTTTTCCATGATGCCAACAATCTTTTTCCAAGTGACTTGTCTTTTTACATATGCCACATGGAGGATATTTTCCTTGATGAGTCATAGAGAAGTTTTTAGGATTTTCTTTATTTCTAGAATTTCTTCTCTACTTTTATTTCCTTCATATTCTTTATTCTGAGACTCTAATTTTAGTTTTGATTGAAAGGCATTTCCAACCGAGTCTTCTTCATGCCTTTTCAATATTTGTTCATAAGCTTCAAGAGAGCCCATTAGTTGTGTGACTGACAATGTAGCCAAATCTTTTGTTTGTTTAATCGCGGTTGCGATTGCATCATATTTTTGGGGAATAGAAATTAAAATTTTCTCAACGGTCTTTTTGTGAAGAATATTTTCCCCATAGGCTCTCATCTGACTAACTTGCGTACCTCGTCACTTCCTTGAAACTCCTCTTTGTGTTCCAAGCTTGTTTTGCACTTGTGGCACCAATTATCCTTGGAAAAATTGTGTCATCAACTACTTGTTGAAGAATAAATAAAGCCCTTGAATCCTTCTGCTTGTTTTCCTTCAACTCCTTCTTTTGAGCTGTAGTAAGAGTGGATGTGTCTTCTGGAATAGTGAATCCTTCTTCTATGATGTCCCATAAATCTTGAGAACGAAAGAGTGTCTTCATTTTGACACTCCAAAAATCATAATTTTCTTCTACGAAAATAAGTACTGGAATTGATGATTTTGATTGGTAGAAGCCATGAGTTGAGAAAATATTTTGGAAGTAGTATAGAATGGCGTTATAGTTTTGTTTGAGGTAGTTGAATTTTTTTATCTACGACTAATAGATGACCGAACATAGCTCTGGTACCATTGTTAGTATTTTAAGGTTGTGAAAGGAATAATTTTTGGGATAGAGAAAATGTAGAGATAGTTGAATGTAGAAAAAATGTGGAGATAATGGAATGTGAAAGTAATAGTTGGAAGAAATGTTGTAGTTGTCTTTAGTTGTAGTAGATGTTGGCTTCTTACAAATGGTAGATGTTGTCTACATACATCAAATGGTAGAGTTCATGGGTATTTATAGACCCATATATTATTCTAGAACATGCTAGCCACAACTTATGTGGAATGTCCTAGATTTTTACTTATGTAGAATATTCTTGATTTTTCTTCCTATCTTAGGCTTTTCTACAATATTCTAGAACATGTAATACATTTCTTTTCTTCTATTTTAGGAGTTTCTACAATATTCTAGAATTTTCATTATGCTTTAATAAAACCAACAACACCATCGTGGCACTCAAGTGTCTGATCCCCACCCACTACATAATTTGTCACAACAACTTCATCGTCCATCGGAATCGTTAAACCGAACATGATAATCCCCTATTCATATCTTAAAATCGTCTTACAATAATGGAGAGAGAGAGCACTTTGACGATGCAGAGTTGCTGAGTTGCTGCCGAGGGAGAGAGAGAGCACTTTGACGTTATCCATGATGGCGCGATCCATCCCGGCGAGAATGTTCTAGGTGAAGCAGTCGTCCATTCAGCAAACTTTGTAAACTGTTACATGCACAGTCATGTGCAATCCTGCTTGCGAATCGAAGGAGACTTACGTTTGCCATATGCAAACCTTTGCTATGGTTGCAGTGTTGGTACAATGTCATTCTCTACCACGTGTCGACACTGGTTTCTCTCCTTGGCCCCAGCTCTAGAGACCTTGTGGAACCCTCGTGGGAAATTTGGGATGGTCTCACATTCACAGTGCTTGCATGTCGAAAAGGCTTATGAGTTCTCTGAAGAAGAATGCCCTTGAAACTTCCATGAGAGTTGCCAAAATTACTGCAGACCCTAGAGAAGCGGCGAAAGTGAAAGTTGAACCACGAACCGGTTCTAGTGCTAGTGTCGGTAAGGTTGCAATGACGTAAACAGGTTCAACTGGCAGTTCCGACACAGAACAATACTTGTTGGTTTGAAACCGAACTTACCTTGTAAAATCTTCCTTGTAAATTGAACTTACTGGACATGGAATGTTTATTAAAAAAGGGGTTAAATATCCTTTTGGTCGCTTAACTTTCATTGAAAATTGGAATTAGTCCCTCTTTGAAACTTTGGACCAATTTAGTCCTCAAACTTTAGAAATGTGTGAATTTAATCATTTTAACTAAATTTTGTTAACTTTATTTGATGTTTCAAACTCATTTCTCAATTAACATTGAAGCAAAAATGTGTCAAACAGTGTAAACAACTCAAATGCTATCATGAAACACACTTGAAACATCAAATAAGCCTAACAAAATTTAGTTAAAAGGACTAAATTCACACATTTTTAAAGTTTGGGGACTAAATTAGGCCAAAGTTTTGAAGAGGGACTAATTCCAATTTTCACTGAAAGTTAAGGGACCAAAAACATATTTAACCCTTAAAAAAATTTTGACACTCAAGTTAAAGATTCTGATCAAAATTTGGATTAATGAAAAAAGTGAAGTCAAATTATGGTTCAAATAATATTTATAAGGATATTTTGCTTACCATAAACCCATTTGATTAGGCCTCAATTATGAACACATTGGGTCAAAGACACAATGACGAGCTTAGTTGTGAGAGTTTATACCTATTTTCTTTTGGTTAAGTTATCTAGAGCGATAATGTCTTCGACAGGCATAAGAAGGCACTAGTAGGTAGTATCTGGCTTAGTGAACAACATGATTGTTAAATAGATGCATACTTTGGGGTGAGAGACATATTACTCGGTGATCGATAGTCGACATTTGGTATCTGGTATCCTACTAGGATCTTGGTAGATAGTAAGATTCCATTTGTCATGGGTAACCCACTTAAAGGTTATAAGTAGCATGGCCAATGGGTCCCTGACCACATACAGTACACTATCCACCTAGTCTTTCCCTGTCTTGAAGGCATGCAAAGAGTGCAAATGTCTGACTTGTAGTTGAGCTTAGAGATCGATAGTTGGGCTACATGATTTTGCAAAAGAATTTTGCAAAGCAACGCAATGACAAAGAGGTTTGAGTGATATGCTATCAAATTTGGAGGGATGTTAATGATTAGGTGCATGAATCAAAGCAAACATTGATAAATGTTATGAATGTTCGAGAACTTCTTGGAGGGGTAGGAACCAAAGCATTATATTGAATGAGGGGTCTCGTAGGCCATTTCATAATGGATTTGGCCTATGAGGGTAGAAGACGAACCGTCACCACCATATTATAAATATGGGCGAGGTTAGCTATAATTTACCACCAAGTTTGGAAGAGCTTTGTTATTGTGGATAATTGTGAGAGAGGTGCTTTGCTTCTTGTTATTGAAACGTGAAGTAATCATCCATCAAGGTATGTCAGGATCTGGTACCGGTAGTTCTGTCCACTATAAAAAAAATTGAAATTATCAACGGACATAATCCATCGAAAACAACTAATTTATTTCGATAATTTACATTTTCTAACGGTTTACCAACAATCACAAATCCGTCGGTAATTTTAGTATCACTAACCATTACCAATGGATATTGGTTGTTGGTAATTACCGGTGGACAAATCCTTCAATAAATTCTGACGAACAAATCCTTTGGTATGTCCGTTGGTAAGTGTGTGACAAAGTCACTAGTACAAAAATACCGTATAACGTCGGTGTTTTTTTGGCCTTTTACGTCTAATTCGAGGTCGACGTCATATCAGGAGACGTTAACTTGATGTTGAAAATAGAACAATTCGATGTTCATAGTAAAGCAAATTAACGTCGAATTTGGTCAATATTCGACGTTAATGATTTATTTTTGTTGTTTTTAATTAATTGTGATCCTTTTTAACAACTTTATGAGACCTCAAAAGCATAAAAACAACAAATTTCAGTTTCTGGTATTTTATAAAGCATGAACTATGAATGTGTAGTGTAGTATCTACAACAAACATCAATAGCAAACAACAATAACAAACAACAAATAAGTTCAATCAAACAAGAACGACAAATAAGTTCAACAAAAACAACAACAAACAAGTTCAACAAAAACAATAACAAACAAGTTCAACAAATAACTTCTTCAAAATGAAAACTAACCTTCAAAAGGTGGGTTCGTCGAAATAAAGTGTTCCCACTCGTGAGAGAGAAAGAAGAATGCGCTTGTGAATGACAAGAACACGAAAATAATCGGTCAAAACAAACGAAAATCATACCTAAAGTAGTTAATTAACATGCATTTCTAACAAATGAAGGAAATATTACATGTGATGGTCGTCAAACTTCATTATAGAAAAGTTTGAGCAGAGAAGAGGGTATCGCGCGTTAAGAAAAAGGTAATGAATTTTCATTCTCCCGCTCACTTTTTTATTGAATTCACTAACTTTTTAACGTCTAACGTTGGGGCATTCGACGTTTTATATCCTTTGGACGTCTAATTCTAGGGAATTTGACATCATACGTAAATACATTTTCACCTTCCACTAGTGGAAAAATCGCTTTTTATGATAGGTAAAAATGACCTGTTATGATGGGTAACCTGGCATCACAGTTATGGGCATCATAATAGGTCTGCACATTTTATGACGTACAGAAAACTCCATCATAATAGGTCCAACGTATTATGACGTACTTTCTGTGACCTATCACAATAGGTCCAGTGTATTATGACAGATTTTCACTTATCAGTCATAATATAGCGAATTTATTATGATGCAGCTGGATTTACCTATCATAATATGTAGCGTTTTATGATGTAAATTTTTTCACTTATCATAATATGTAGAATATATTATGACAAGTAATTGTTCACCTATCATAATATATACTTTTCAGAAATAAGCTTTGATTACATACATTATTCACCTATCATAAAACTTGTTTTGTAAGAAAAAAATTCATTATTACATTTGACATATCCATTCAATTTACAATTAATTTCCCATATTATAATCTCATCAATGAATTTATAATCAGTATAACATGAAATGAACATATTCAATTAAACTAACATAATGAAATTCATTTCAAACATTAAATTGTGTAATAATATTTAATATATAATTTATACATCAAACCATATATTAAATCCAAATATAACATTAACCTACACTACATTGTAGTCAAGTTTCTACAATTTACTAACACTTAAAATGAAAGAAGCCCACTTAGTTCTAATGTCTTCAATGTCTGGAGCTTCCATTGGAGATGAATCATTAAAGATCTACAAATAAAATAATTAAGTTAGAACAATTTTGTAATGAACAGTTAGATAAGTATTTAGTTAGTTTTTTAATACCTTATTCCATGAATCAGTAATGTTTGTACAAATAATGGTGTGCATGTGCTTCATTACGTAATACCCACACTTATAGCTGCCCAATTGATGTCAACACTGTAAATTAAACATAAATAATCAAAACTTATTCAAACTAAGGGCACAAAAGATCATATTATACTCTAGCTATAGCCTTTGTACCATGTAGCTTTGATCAATTTTGGTAAACCAACAAGCCAATTCCTCATAAGAATAGCAAAATCATAAAATACAGAACAAAGGTCAACTTCTCTTACATTAGGTGTCACTATTTGCATCTTCTTCCTAGATACAGATGGAATACCCCACAACCTTGAAATAGCTTCCATGGACCTACAAAAGATAGACATTCATTATATCATTATAATCATATAGGAAGGAAACAAAATAGAAAGGAAAACTTATGCCTCTAAAATAATTTTGATGGACAATGTGTTAGCTTTCTTATGCAAGGAACATACGAGAACTACAAGAGAACTATCCGGAACAATTACTAGTAATTGCCAATGACCCCTACAAGTGACAATAATATTAAATAAAAATAACTTAAATTAGTTACCAAGAATTCAAAATTTGTGTACTTAAATAGACCTCTTTACTAGCTTTTTCAAACATCTCTGTTAAGTATTTTTTCACTTCCTCTGATTTATTTCCTACACTTTGAATGATAACAGGGTCAAGAAATCCATAGATAGTAGCATTCTTTCTCTCGATGCTAAGGTGATGCAAATACCTTTAATATGAACAAATAATGTTAGAATCAATACATGAATGCAATATGAGAGTATTTTCATGGTTTGTCAAGGTTGCACTTACAAATTCCAAACTCGTAGAACTGTTGTAGAGAGAAGATCATTACCAATGACAATTTCACAAATATCCGTATGACATACAAATAAAGTGGTGGTACCAGTCTTGCATGTCAGTTCAGGAGGCATATGTATCACAATAGTTTTACTCCCCATTGTCACTACCGATGCACCAAGTTGTTGTAGAGGAGACAATGGTGGTTGTGGAGGTGTAACAATGTTTGTCTTCTTAGAAATGTCTTACATTTGAACACAAAATAAGTCTAATAATATATGCATCCAAATACAAGAAATACATAAGTAATTAAGGTAAGTATGAATAACAATACTTACTAAAATTGGCTTTGCCAATCTGGATGGCTAAATGACAAAATTCCCTCGTCCTTGTCCCACTATTTGAACCTCCTCACTAGGCACAAGAACTCGAGTAGAACAATCTTTAATATCTACAACCACCACTCGCAACATATCATCTTTAATAGTCTAATGGTGGATGATGCTTCCCAAATTATATATTTTACCTAAGACACAAAAGTAGATGACAATTATTGAGTACAATGGTTGACACTAATAAGAATAACTACAACATTAAACTTGGTAAATATTAAGAAGATTCAACAAAGCATACAAAATTTATATCTTATAAACTGTAAGTAAAGAGGGATTCCCTACATGTATAATGATATGTGATTGAGAAGATGTGAAGAAGAAGAAGAAGAGATGAGAATGATCTTCATCACATTGAGAACGTGTAATTGGGACCTCATTCTATTGTTTTGTATAAGCTACAGATGTGGTAGTGCTACTGTTATTCAATTCTGTTTTGAATTCTTTTCATAAATTTCCAAAGAATTTATGCGTATACTGGTGCTAGTCATTTTCCAAATTAGTAGTGGTTACTGTTGCATCAAGGAAAGAACATCAAATAAGTTATGAAGTGCCTTTGCACAACTTGAGTGCTTAAACCATATGACTACAAAGTTTTCAGCTTATCACCGTGCTGACTTTGCTTTGAATCACCAATTGGAGTTTGACTTCACCAAGCTGATATTCTTCAACTTGGTTCAGTGTTAATACCTATTTCAAAGTTGTTTTCATTGTTGTCTGGTCCTTTGTTTCACTAAAACTCAGTTTGGGGTGTGAGGTTGCTTATTTTCTTGCATAATGGTTTGTTAGGAGGTCATATTCTGATCTATGTTGTTTCTATTCCAATTCCCAGCTTAAACAAATCTAATTTCATAACATCAAGTTACTGGAATTGATTAATTAACCTTAGAGCAACTTGTGTGCATTTTTACATCTCAAAACCCCATTCTAAGTTCATTTTTCGTACAAGTGGATACTGCCGAGCCTGACTTTAATTTCACATTGCAAGTAGACTTGGTTGGATTGAGTAAAAGCCTAGAATCAACAAAAAGAAAGTATAACAATTAAAATTGATTAATATTTGTCCTACTTTCTCTAGACCCTGTAGAACATTAAAATTGGTTTCTCCTCTTACAATGCTTACTTACAGTACTTTGTGAAGAGTAATAAACTTTTGGTGGCTGAAAAGTGAGAAGTTTATAGAATAAAATAATATAGGAGTTTTAATTCTCTTAATTGAAGTTAAAGACACAAAAAAAAACCTGCCTAAGACATTGAGGCAACAATAGAATGGTTCATGGGATTACCGTGATAAAAACCTATGAATATCAGTTGTCTAACTTGATAAAGGGGGTAAAATATTTTGGATGGTAAAACAATAACTAGTTGTTGGTCTCTGGGACCCTTATCAGCAGGAGTCTTAGAGCTATGTTAGTTGAACATCATACTTTTTTGCATCTATTGTGATGCTATTATATTGGATTATATTGGATCTGTTAGTCAAATATTTTTTTTTTGTTTTCTTTTTGTATTGTTAACTCATTTAGCATGGTGTGTATTTTTTTTCTTACCTCTTGCCTTGAGGATTAAAAATCCCTAGTGCCTATTGGGGTCCAGAGGAGGGAACCTCCAAATTGTTAATGATTGGGGTCCAGAGGAGCTGGAAAGTAACCATTGGGCCTAACAATAGACTACAGGAGTTTTTCCTCTTACAATGCTTACTTATATGAGTAAGATTGGCATGACTAATGCAAAACACAATCTTCTATATACATAGAGAAAATGAAGAAATAAATTGAATTTACCTAAGGCCACCAAATGCCCGGGGGAACATCAACATACAACTCACAATCAACAGGGACATCAACACCATCCCCTGATTCCTCAGGAAGAGGACAAATCCCCTTTGTGATAGCAACAACCGGGGGAGCCCCCTTTGGTGGACCTTGAATAGCCAATCCTAAGGATGCTATCTCAGATTTGATTTCTGACAATAACTCATCTCTCAATTCTGGGAACAACTCTTTCTTAAACTCATTTCTTAGCACCTTCTGATCGGATTCAGTAAGTTGTGCTAAAGTAACCCTTTGAGTAGCACCACCAAAGAATTGTTTGATGCCTACCCCTCCTCCAACACCACGGACATATCCTGGCTTCTTAGGACGTCCAATGGCAGTAGCTAATATGTCATCTCTGCCTTGTTGAGTGAATGAACCTTGAGAACTTTTTTCCACTAAGTCATCCTAAAAAAATAAAGTATTTTAGTCCACCTATTACAGAATACATGCAAAAAAATATACATATTAAAATTAAAATTTGGCTTTGAATGAGTTACTAACAATCCTCTCCGCTACAAGTCGAGTTTCTTCAGAAGTGTATTCTCCTAATGGCTTAGTGTGAGTTGTCTTCCATTTCTCATGACGTGGAGGTTGAGAAATCAAACTCAAATATGACCGATCATGGGTAGCTGAGGAAGAGGCCTCACAGATCATAATCTCCTCTAACCTATGATATCCCCCACGAGACAATCTGTGTGAGTGGAGATTTTTTTTTCACCATGTCCTGTGCAACTTTTCTCTTTTCCTATTTCAAACATGTCACATAAACAATTAATAAGAAATTATCAAACAGAAAAAATGAATATGAAATGATAAATAAAACATTGTAGATGGATCCATAAACTTGTTTAAACAAAAAATTATAAATGAAATTCAATTGAATACACCAAAACAACAATTAAATCTACATTTGTTTATATTGTTATGTTGGTATATTCTCCCATAACCCTTTCTGATGGTCATCACGTGTGGCATGGACATCATCGACTTCGGTATCAACATCCAATGTTGGTATATTTGTGGAGAAAGATGGTGTCTCATAAATATCAAGTGTTGAATCGTCATTTGGATGAGTACCATGTGAGGTTCTTCCTTGGAGAACAATTAACCATCTTTTGTTAGAAGGATCAGTGACATAAAAAACTTGTTTTGCTTGAGATGCCATGATGAATGGATCATCTATATATTTGGCCTTATGTAAACCAACCAAGGAAGAGACGTACTTGCGAGAGATCACCTGGAAGAAACCCCAATCCTGTGAAGCCCTAGCAATGTGCGACTTGCACTCTTCTCTCACAGTCTCGTCCTTGTCCGCTAAGCGGCTGAGATCGATGACCGAAAGCTCACAATCCTCGCCGACCACCAGGAGACAACGTGGAGGCGTGCCGATGGCATGGATGCTCCAACTAGTGGGCACGACATGGAGGCTTCGAGACATTTAGGGCTTCGAGACGGCGTGGAGTGCGGTGTGTTCTATGCTCTGGGATGAGAACAAAAAATGCTCTGGGATGAGAGTGAGATTGGAAGAAACGAAATGGTTTAGTGTTCTGCCGTGGCAGAAACAAAATGGTAAAGAAAAGCTCTGTGGGTCGAGCGTTGGACTTCGAGATTGAAAGGGGTTTTGCGCCTATTATGATAGGTGTTTCAATATCTATCATAATATGTTTTTTCCATAATTTCAATTTTTCCACCGCGCTCAACTATTATCATAGGTGGCCTTTTATCTATCATAATATATGTATCTTTTATTGCGAAAATGCCACCGCTACACCTATTATGATAGGTTTCTTAAAATATGTCATAATATGTCTTAATTTTATTACAAAATTTCCACTGGTCAATGTATTATGATAGATGGATTTCACCTATCATAGTATCCCATCATGGATTCCTATTTTAAACTACAAAAAAGAAGGGAATTACCGAAAGCCACAATCCCTTCAAAACAGCCAAAAGCCGTCGGTAATGACTTTTTACCAATGGCTTATCGACGATCAGATTACCGTCGGTAAATTCCTTGTCGCTAACATTTACTGACGACTTCTGCCCTTTGGTAATTACCGAAGGGCAAAAGCCTTCGGTAAATCCTTTGGTATGATCTAGGCAAAACTAAATCATATTTGTATTTCTTATCCATCCAAACAAACCTGCATAAAATGTTCACAACACAAACAGACATGCATAATATTTTCAAACCACAGGCAGACCTCCATAATATGCATCCCAAAATCATCTAATCATTAATGACAAAAATAAATTTATAACATCATTTGTATTCTTCAAATTTAAGAACTTCTATTTATAAATGAAACATGAAACATAGAATAATATCATCTAGACATGAAACATAATGTTTTAACATCCAAATGTTCTAAGAACTATGTTCAATAACAAAATAAAACTAATAATCTACGTAGTCATCATCAGAATGATCTTCATCATCCTGTTGCTCTATAGATGGCTGGAGTGGTGTGGGCTGCTGAGGGACGACGGGTGATGAGGAGGGTCGTGGCTGGGTCGGAGGTACAGTGGAATGAATGCCTGAAGCATCAGGTAGTGCTTTCATGACCAGGGACTTGAAGTTTGTAAACTCGGTTCTAGAGTCACTGTAATTTTCTCTCAAATCATGATTTTCCTGGTCACGTTTTTGTAGTAGCTGTGTCAAGCGCTCGATGTTCTTGTCAGCAGTAGTGGTGGAAGAAGAAGGTTGATGCTTCAGAGTACCTCCTCTTGATGTTGTATAGTTTGCAGCAAGTTGTCCTGCATCGTACACTCATCCCTTTTTCTTCCCACCAACGACATCGACCCAGCACTGTGTCCTACGGATGTCGTCGTCCTCATTACTCGCATCATCTGGTGTAGGAGCTGAACCATGTTCGGATCTAACCTATGAAAGTCTCATAGAAAATTCTTCATGTTCAAACATTAAAAGCAATGTTAGGGAATGATACAATAACATAATGAGAAATTAATATTAGTAGCATTGTTATTTGCTTACACGAGTCTTTGGAGATCTTTCATCAACGAATTGATTAGTGCTCTTCCGAACATGAGTTTGTGCAAAGACCTCATCAACATGGACCGTCCGTCCCAGAGCTTGTGCCTGTAACATAATTTAGAGTTAGAAGTGTACATGAAATAGAAAATACATAAGTTATATATGAAAGAAATAGAAAAGTATTGAGAGTTTATGATGGACGAGCGCCCGAGAAGATGACGAGAGAAGCTGTGCGAGCACGATTCGAACTCCTCGAGCCTTCCTCGACGAGATAAGACGCAACGGATATGTAAACGAGGCTCTAGATTGAGAGCTGACTCGAAGGAAATTGAGAGAAACGAAATCAATTGCAGAAAACCCTAAAATCATGAACGAACCCTAGAAAAGAGGGAAAACTCAAAATGAACCGATTAATCGGTTCGAACTCAAGATTGAACGGTGGAAAAGGTTTGGAACAGATCAAGAGTGATTTTAATCGGCTAAAATCAGAGAAAATGATGAAAGATGAAGAAACCCTAACCAAATGTGCAGATGATTTGGTGACAGTGGAAGAATGAGGAAGAAACTAGTGAATCTGATACTTACTGAGGAAAAGAGATGGATCTGTGATGAAGAATGGTTGGTGATGATGAAGAACACTCTCGAGAGAGAAATGCGAATGAGAAATAAGTGAAGAGTGATGTGCTGATGAAGATACGAAGGAGGACGCGTGGCTGCTGAAGGTGTAGGCAGTTTGGAACGCTGATGTGAGGTGGCAGCGAAGAATGGTAACGTGAGAGAGAAGCACGGTGGAAATTGGAAAATGAAAGTGAGAGAGGTGCTTGGAAGGTGGCCAGAGGGAGTCTTTGGACTCTCTAGCCTATGACTTTCAAGAGAGAATAATTTCTGATTTCAGAAAATTCAATTCTCATTAATCTCAAAAGTGCTAATACAAGAGAGGAGTTGGGTATTTATAGTAACTCATGCTCCTTAAGAGCTAAGCTATGAAAAGGATTCCATCATACCCTCCCTCTTAAAAAAAGATTTGTCCTCAAATCTGGCAATCGCCTTATGAAGAAACTCCACACAATCTTTGGGAGCATGGCCATCTTGGAGTGGCCTTATTATTTTATATCCACTTTTTCTTCCTCCTGGATCAAACACAAATCTGCAATAAACATCAAATATATTTTCAATTAATATCAATCCAAGAAAGAATTTTTCTTTAAAAACAAGGAAATAAGGACTTCTAATATTTTGTTTTATCACATTTGGAAATTCTAGAAGTCCAAATTCACTTTTGTTTCTTTCTTAAAAGATAAGAATAATTCAAGATTTGAATTGTCATATTTTGAAAAAGTTTGCAAGAATATGAGATGACAATTTTTTTGAAAGAGAAATTAAAAATTGAAAAATAATCAATTATTGGAAAAGAAATAAAGATTTGAAAACCTTCCCTTTTAGGTTCCGTGGTCTTTGAAAGAATAGTATTTGTCATGAGTAACAATTTCTCCTTTTCTTTCTTCTCTCTTTCTTGCCTTTCTCTCTTTTCTTCTTCTTTTCTCTCTTTTTCTTTTCTCTCTTCTTTTCTTTTATCTTCTTCTCTTTCTTCCTTTTCTTCTTCTCTTCTTCTCTCTTCTTCTCTTATTAATTCCTCTCTTCTTCTTTCTTCTCTTTTCTCGTTTTCTTCTCTCTCTTTCTTCTCTTCTTCTTTCCTTTCTTCCTTTTCTTTTCTCTTATTCTCTCTTTCTCTTTTCTTATCCTTGATCTCTTTAAGTCTTGCCCCAAATTCTAATTCTCTACGAAGAAACCCATGACCATTTAAACTCTCAAGAAATAATTTTCCATCATCAATGCAATCCCTAATTAGTTCCAGGTTTCTTTTAATACTTGAAGGCACAAACTTTCTTCTCATGCAAGCTTTTAAATCATGCCAATCACATATAGAAGACTTTCTACCTTTCCTAACATGATATTGTCTTTCATCCCACCACTCACTTGCATGCTCTTCTAACTTAGAGAGATATATGCTAAGGACATAATATTCACTCTCTTCATAAAACCAAGGATTTATTTTATCAATTTCTTTTTTCCCAAGCTAGGTAGGTATGTTAATGCACCTATGTCTTTACCAAAGGATGGAAGATTCCTAGCTTGTTTAAACATTTCATCAACATTATCTAACCTAGAAGACCTATATGAACTATAAGAAGACATCATTGTTTTTAAGAGTTTTCTTAATTTAGAGGATTAAAAACTTTCACTTAGACAAGTCCCAGGTAAGAGAGGTGAGCTAAAGAGCTGCTTAAATACCAAGTCTTGCCTTGCCAGAAATGTCTTAGGCTACTAACTAATTACCCCTTAAACTAAAATCACCTTTAGAAACAAAGTACACAACTCAAACAATCACAAACAATTAAGCACAATTAAAAGACTAGACTCTCGGACTCTAATGTGATAAGGCTTAGAGTTTAATCCCTTTTAGCCTAAATCACCCCTAAACGTAAAACACAAAGCAAATCAAAATTAAAGTCTACTCCTATGGTGAGGCTTGTAGCTTTGGCTAATCAAGACACACTCACCTGTCTAGCTATACTAAAATTAAAGCAAGTAAAGTTGCCAAGAGTTTGAAAGAGCACCAAGGACTCTTCCAAAGCACTTGGACTTTATAAAAGGCCTTTTACAATGCAGAATAAACCCAATCAAAAAGCTAACACTAGACCATTACAAACCAGATTACACAAAAACAAATTCAAATAAAACAACCTATGCTACTAGTCTTGTTCTTGAACGTTCTGGGTACGGTTCACTGCTGCAGGGCTTCACTTGATCAAAATATGGCCTTCAACTACCTCTCTCAGCCTAATCAAGAAATTAACTTGTCCAATCCTGCAACACAAATGAATCAAGGCTGCTGTCACTTACACCCTTAGTAAAACTAGTTTGCACAAAAATATAGGCAGTAAGAACTTCCCTTTCTCTTGGCTGCACAAACTTTCTAGTGAGATTCTGCAGCTGCTCAATTAAACTCCTGGACAATTTGAATTCCAATGAAAACAACTCTGTACAGATAATTCACACCAATTCAGCAGATCATGTAATTCAACAATGAACAATTTAAATCCAAAACAGTTTAAACAGTCAGAAGCAATTAAACTAGATAACTCCCTTTAGTTCAAAGCTTCCACATTAAGTGCTTAGGTTTCTGTTTTCTCAGTAAATTTCTGCTCAAGCTAAACTCTCAAATATCAGTTCTGCACACACCAAAATCAAACCAGATTCTATTAGACACATGCAAATGGTCATTATACCAGATTCAAATGGATGTAATTCTAAGCTGAAACCAGATTGATTAACAACCACCCGAGTCTAATCAAAATCAGATTAATCCAATACAATGCAGAATAATTCCAATTTAGAATTCAGATTGGCTAATCCTAGTTTACAAAAACTATCATACCAGATTCAACACTTGAAATTATGCTAATCAAAGACAAGCTATAACAAGAATAGTTCAACCAAAACAAAAGAAATTTAAGGTGAAAGAGACTCCCTTCAGTTCAGATGACTGCTTGTAGCTTGCCTACGTTAAATCTGTTAAGCCAACAATAACACTAGACCAACACTATCACTTAATGTATGGATGTCCAAACTTGCTAAACCAAATTCAATTTTCAGGAACAGTTAAACCATATGATATCCACATAATATTCAATCAAATATGGTTAACTATTTCTAATCAGGCACAAATATAACACAAAACTACACAATAGAATGAAGAAACTCCCTAATCAGCTTGGTGTAGTTTATGCAGGTAACAAAGCTCCTTTTTCTCCACTTTAGGTATTCTTGTCTTAAATTTCCCACACGTACAAACTGCTTTTAAACAGTGTTAATTAGAACAAAAACTGCACAACTAAATGGTCAGCACATTGCAAGTTCAGAAGTTATTTCAGCACTTAAAACAAAAGCACCTCTCAACAATAAATTTGGTTCTTAGATGCAACCACACAAAACTCACAAAAATCAGGTCTATCTCTGGAAGTTTAAAGCACTCAAAAAAAAATGAAAGATTTGGAAGGGAGATTCTCCCTTGGCAGTTTAAGGCTTGAGAGTCTTTTATACCACCACCACCTAAGATGCTACCAAGCACACAAACCTCCTTTCAAATTCTAGAAATCCAGAGTGTACAAGCTTCTCAATCAAGAATGGCTAGGCTAAGGTCAAAATCAGAAACCCGAACAGAACAGGACAGCCACAAGACAATGACAGCACAACAGATAATGAAACTGACTCAAGATCAACTCTAGATCAGATTATGAAAACAAACAAAGCTCAAATTAGAACAGCTGAACATATTTTACATGTAATGTAGACAAAACTAAGACAACCAACAAATGACAAACAAGAAACAAAGCTATTTAAGAAGAAGGCACAAAAACTGAACCTACCAAAGGATCTAGAACAGATTCATAAAACAAGAAACAGAAACAAGTTGCAATATCATCAAAATTTTAAGCTCAAAGCAATTGAGTGAAACTGTTTGATGAAATGCTAATAGAGAACAACAGTTTTCTGGTTCACCAGATTTCAAATATCTAAAACAAACTTGTTTGTAAAGCAACTGGATGCAGAAACACACTATCTCAAAATTTGATTTAGTCAGCCCCAAATTACTCAAATTAAGCAACTCTTCCACTCAAATTTTGACTTAATGAATCAAATGACCTTTGAACACTTAAATTGAACCAGAAACAACAACTCAAACTTGAACAAGACACTAAATCAACAATGAAAGATGTTTAGCAATGATCTATGTGCTAAACCAGATTTGAAACAAAATAACTAGACTCAAGCAAAGCAATACAGATCGGCCAACTGCAAATGAGACTCTAATGGAGTTTTCTCAGTGCAACCAAGCTTTGCCAAAGCAATTCATTGCTTATATAGTATGCACATGGTACTGGCTCAATCAATCAGATGCATCTCAATGCTAAATTCAAAACAGATTATACTTCAATCAGCCAGTCAGATCTGAGATTAATGTCACTTTTGCATGCACCCGAGCTCACAATGACTGTATCATAGCTCATATGGTGTACAACCACTGATCATATAATCCAGAATCTCAGGAAAAAATCAAATACAACTTTGAACACATAATTTATGACATTTTAAGCAATTAAACATAACTGTAAACATGACAGAATTTGATTCATCAATGAAAATGACTCAAATGAACAAATGGACCGATTAAAATGAGGAAAAGACTCAAAGAAAAGCTGGCACACACAAATAGACTCAAAAATAATGACTCAAGCACAGGATACACAACCTTATCAGAATTTGGAAACCTAAACACATAAATTGAACAAACGCGAAATCAACACAAGACATTCAATGAAGATAATGAACAATGCGAAAAATTGAAGAACAAACTCAGAATCAAGAGAGAATCAAAACACAAAACTAGAAACAAAGACAGAGACGCGAATCAAACGCAAGAATAGAAGAAAATCGATTAGCTCAAAAATGGAAGAAAACTCAAAACAGAGACGAACCGAGATACTTACCTTCGAAGCGTGTTCGACCTTGCTCTGAATACCACTTGATGGACGAGCGCCCGAGAAGATGACGAGAGAAGCTGTGCGAGCACGATTCGAACTCCTCGAGCCTTCCTCGACGAGATAAGACGCAGCGGATATGTAAACGAAGCTCTAGATTGAGAGCTGACTCGAAGGAAACTGAGAGAAACGAAATCAATTGCAGAAAACCCTAAAATCATGAACGAACCCTAGAAAAGAGGGAAAACTCAAAATGAATCGATTAATCGGTTCGAACTCAAGATTGAACGGTGGAAAAGGTTTGGAACATATCAAGAGTGATTTTAATCGGCTAAGATCAGAGAAAATGATGAAAGATGAAGAAACCCTAACCAAATGTGCAGATGATTTGGTGACAGTGGAAGAATGATGAAGAAACTAGTGAATCTGATATTTACTGAGGAAAAGAGATGGATCTGTGATGAAGAATGGTTGGTGATGATGAAGAACACTCTCGAGAGAGAAATGCGAATGAGAAATAAGTGAAGAGTGATGTGCTGATGAAGATACGAAGGAGGACGCGTGGCTGCTGAAGGTGTAGGCAGTTTGGAACGCTGATGTGAGGTGGCAGCGAAGAATGGTAACGTGAGAAAGAAGCACGGTGGAAATTGGAAAATGAAAGTGAGAGAGGTGCTTGGAAGGTGGCCAGAGGGAGTCTTTGGACTCTCTAGCCTATGACTTTCAAGAGAGAATAATTTCTGATTTCAGAAAATTCAATTCTCATTAATCTCAAAAGTGCTAATACAAGAGAGGAGTTGGGTATTTATAGTAACTCATGCTCCTTAAGAGCTAAGCTATGAAAAGGATTCCATCAGTTTACCATACGAATGACATGCTCATGAACCGTGATCGACCCACTAGTATGGAGGGTGCCACCCTTTTCAGAAGCTCTATTCCTCTAGGTTGTAGCATACTTATTGCCAAACTCTGCTGAATTCCAATGAGCGATTAAAGAGTTCCAAATGTGCTCGCCCAACCTGTAAGGACGTTCCCCTGCATTGTGGGCATCCCTAAACATCTCTCACAGCCGATGAGATGCTTTCATGTGGAAATTTCTTTGTATTTGAGTTTCAAGTTCAGGTTTCCACTGCAGCTTCATCTGTACCAATAAACAAAACAAGCATTGATTAATGAACATATTAAAATAAGAATGACAATTAGTTTAATTGGTTGTTCACCTTAAAATGCTCCCAGAATGGCTTTTTGTCATCTACAGGTATTACTCCCCAAGTAGGCCATGGACTCAAATATTGTTGCTTAATTGATTGTGTGATGGCTTGGGAGGCAACCCTGGATGGAATAAACCTGCATATAAAGAAATAAAAGTCATTTGAAGTAAGACAAACTTTAAACCTCAAAATGGTTAAAAAATGGATTAAATTCTTACCCTTTACCATATGGCTCAATCCATGGTCGATCATGGAGGGGCGGGTCAACACCATCACCATCACAAGCTGAATATGGATCAGCAGATGGTGTTGTAGTCTCAGAAGGCAGTATACAAGATGAGGAAGGTATAAAAGTAGGGTCAGGGGGAGCAGTGAGGGTAATAATCACAGAGGGAGGAGTGGGGGTAATAATCAGAGGAGGAGGAAGAATGTCTGTTGCAGGGGTAGAAGGAGGGTTTACTACAGGGGTAGGAGGAGGGTGTACTATAGGGGTAGGAGGAGGGTGTACTGTAGGGGTAGGAGAAGGCCCCATGGATGATGGATTGGGGGCAGCAGTGGTAGGTAGTGTAGCAAGCACCCTAAGTACATACTTTGGTGTCTGTCGTTGCCTCTTTTTAGGCCTTGCTACCCCCTTTCCTTTATTACGACGTTCTGAACCTTCTTCTATCATGATTGCATTGAAATGGTTACAAATAAAGTGAAACAATAGAAAAGTCTAAGGAAGGACCAGTACAAATTAAAGTGAAGGCAAAATAATTGCATACAACTTTTAAGATGGTATTTTGCATAACTCAATTGGAATGTTTTTGAAATGCTAGTTAAATTTGCTACAATAGATGTCTAACATTCAATGATCTTCATCATAATCTTCATCTTCATCTTCATCTTCCTTCTTCTTCTTCTTCTTCTTCTTCTTCTTCTTCTTCTCCTTCTTTGTATTGGTGCTTCTAATTCATCTCCATCACCATCATGGTCGTGCAATGCGGTTATACGTTTAACTTCAATAATTTGTTGTGCTTGTGACATTTGGTCAAGTTGGTAGGCGACATCTTCCTCAACCGCATTTGAGTAAATACGACCTCTAGTCTTGTTTTGTATTGGAACAACCCAACCACGTTTGTCAATATTGCGGAATGGTGGATATGGCACATAATAAACCTGTCTGACATTAGTTGGTAGAATGAAAGGATCAAACGGTCGATATCTTAATCTCAGGTGGAGTTCGACAATGTTAAACATAGGATCCACTCTAGTATCAGCTCTAGAAGGATCAAACCATTTACAATAAAAAAGTACTACTCTGTTTGGAGAAGTGGTGGTGTTGTACTCTAGCTCATAGATTTTATGAAGGATGCCGTAGTAACCATTGATGAAATAAGTGTGTCATTCTTTCACACATCTCATTGGCCAATTGGAGAGATGTGTTAACTCTTAAACCATGGGAGTTAATGCCTGATTAAAAACCTACAAATATACCAACAAAATTTGAAAGCAAGAGTCAAATTAACCTTGCTCAAAACATGGGAAAAAGTACGAAACTGATTTCTAAACCATTGAGGAAACTCTGAGTGTATTCTAGTATAAGCATTTCCTTCTATGACTTGCTCAGCCACAAGAAATGAGCTGGTACAAATGAAATGAATTAGTGTATAACAATTTAAGCAATGTAAAGGTAAGAGTTGGATGATGACATACTCAAGGTACGACTTAACTTCATTACAATTGATTAAGACATGGACATAAGCAGAGTTGAATTCAGCATCAGTTAACCAATGAGTAAATTCGTTCCCTGCATGACGGCCTGATTGTCGAAAAACTGATAATTTACCTTGATAAGGTTCAGCTTGCCATTGCATTTCATTTCTAACATTAGTGGGGGATAACATGAAGTTTTTGAAATAATGTGAACAAAAATACGTTGTCTCTCTATGCAAATAAGCTTCACAAATTGATCCTTCTACTCTAGCTTTATTTTTAACTGAATGTTTGGATTCTCCCATAAACCTTTCAAAGGGATACATCCACCTGTATTGCACTGGTCCCCCAAGCCAAGCTTCGTATGCAAGATGAATTGGAAGATGATCCATTGAATCAAAGAATGCAAGAGGGAATATTCTTTCTAATTTACAGAGAATAATTGGAACATTTTCTTCCATCTTTCTTAGGGAATTTTCCTTTAGTGTCCTGCAGCACAAATCTTTAAAGAAGTTACTAATTGCTATCAATGGATTTAACACGTGCATTGACAAACAACTGAATGCAAGAGGGATGAAAGTCTCCATGAATACATGACAATCATGACTCTTCAACCCTTGAATAGTAACGCTCTGAACATTGGCAGATTTGGACAAGTTAGAAGAATATCCATCTAACATTCTAAGCTCCTTGATTCATCCACAAACTATTCTTGCCTCGTCTTTTGACATGGTGTAATTTGCTTTTGGTTTGAACAATCGGCCGTTAGCTTGTGCCTTCAACTCTAAGTCTTTTCGCCCACAATACAAAGGTAAATCTTTTCTTGCTTTGTCATTATCTTTTGTCTTCCAAATAACATTCATAATTGTGTTGAAGACATTGTCAAAGAAATTTTTTTCTATGTGCATGACATCTAGGTTATGTCTTAGCAAGTTGTCTTTCCAATAGGGAAGATCCAAAAATATGCTTCTTTTTGTCCAATTATGCCACTCCCCAAACCCTTCTATCCTATTCTGACCACATTCAGTGACTTGTGGCAAGTCTTTCACTCTTCTCCAAATGTGTGATCCAGCAACTTCGGCGGGGGCGTATTCGTTTCAACTTTCCCTTTGCGAAATGCCTTTTTGTTTCTTCTAAAGGGGTGATCAATGGCCAAGAACCGTCGATGGCAGTTAAACCAACTACTTTTCCGACCATAACTCAATTGGAATGACTTTGTATGCTCCATGAAATGGGGACAAGCTAATCGACCATGCGTGCTCCAACCAGATAACATGCCATAGGTTGGGAAGTCATTAATAGTCCACATCAAAGCTGCTGTCATAATGAAATTTTGCTTCCTTGAAAGATCATACATCTAAACACCATTCCATAGCTTCTTCAAATCATCAATAAAAGGCTCCAAATATACATCAATCGCTGATTTGGGATTTGATGGACCAGGTATTATACACATTAAAAACATGTAAGGATTTGTCATACACATCTCACGTGGTAAATTGTATGGGGTAACTATCACTGGACAACATGAATATAGTGATGCAGACGCCTGAATGCGCGGTGTAAACCCATCAGAGTATAGACCAAGTCTCACGTTACGCGGTTCACTAGCAAAGGATGAATGTTTACGATTGAAGTGCTTCCAAGCTTCACCATCAGAAGGATGACGAAAAACTCCTTCAGTTATGTTACCATCATGCCATGTCATGTGTTGTGATGTTTGCATTGAAGTAAACATTATTTGTAATCTTGGAATTATAAGTAGAACATGGACTTTAAGGGAATTGGGTTTTTTTGCTTCCGTTCTGCATGCATTGTATGATATCAAGGTGATCCACAAAACTTGCATTCAACCAACATTGCATCATTTTTGCCACTGTCATTGTCATAGAATAACATACATCCATTAACACAACAATCAATCTTCTTGGCTTCCAATCCAAGCTTTGAAACACATCTTTTGGCGTGATAATAATTCTTTGGCATAGAATTTCTTGGTGGTGTCAGATCTAACATCAATTTTGTAAAGAAGTCCAATGCTTGATTGGGAACATTCCAATTAGAATTACCAGCCATTAGTCTAATGCATACTAACAATTTTGACTCAGATGAACCTTCAAATACAGGTTGATTTGCCTCTGTCAGTATATTGCAAAACCTCTGAGTGGTTTCATTTGGAGACTCTTCATCATGACTATCGTTTGCTTCTTGTTCAACATGTCGACGAAGAGCATTGTCGATCATATCTTGCATATAGGCAAATTGATCTATCTCAGATGTATGTACAATATTATTCAAACCTGATGCAAGCCGCTTTTCAGCTGTAGTGGAGGTGGAAGGAATTTCTTCACCATGAAATATCCAAACCGTGTAATTAGGCATGAACCCTTTTTGGTATAGGTGAACTTTGACGACTTCATCTTTCAAAATCCTTGTACATTCGCACTTGATGCATGGGCATCAAATCCCTCCATCAAGACATTAATATTGATAACGTCAAGTCGTCTCCACAAACTCTTCAACTCCGATGACAAAAGCTTCCTTCAAACCTCTCCTTCTGCTATAACAACGGTCCTACATCCATCCATGGTGGTTGAGAAAATGGGCCATGTTCTGCGACAAGCTAGACAAAGATAAACTTAGCCAAAACAACAACACTCCGTGTGACATAAGTAATCAACCTATTACTACTTAAGTCAAACATGGAAGACAATTTGACCACTACTATCATAGGCATACAATAAGGGCATGCAAAGATAAGTCCTCAGTATTGAAATGCCTTAGACATCCTAAGGCGCTGTGTATTAAATTTGGGGGAAACAACTTATTATTACTGAAGTTCTCTTTTATAGAGTACTTCCACATATTTTGTAGGTTCTAAAAGTCCTTCTCCAATGTCCCTTTCTTAGCCTTAGATTAAGTTCGTACTCCTTTGAATGGAATGCCCTAAATGTGTTTCCATCATTATTCTTTGCATTTCACAACTTTTCTACCATGATTTCAGTACTTTAGACTTGTTAGGATGTTTACATTACTTAAAATTAGTCTACTTTAGGTCAATTGGCAATTTCTAACCTTTTAAGTACAGTTTTTAGAACCTAAATACTCAAACTTTGAGTTTGAGGTAATTCTTTGCTTTTGACAAGTTTCCTAGCTTCATTCCACTAGTTTAGACTTGTTAGGATGTTAACATTACTTGAAATTAGTGTACATTAGGTCTAGTTGCAATTTGTCACTTTTAAAGACACTTTTTAGGTTCTAAATACTCAAACTTTGAGGTTTAGGTAATTGTTTGGTTTTGACAAGTTTCCTAACTTCATTCCACTAGTTTAGACTTGCTAGGATATGAAGATTACACATTCTTAGGCTAATTTAGGTGAATTTCAAATTTCTCACCTATTCTAGTCTATTTATAGGTGTTCAATAGTCAAAATTTTCTTTTCTTGTTATTTTTGAATTGATACTTCACTTTTATCTTTCTTTTATCTTTTAAAAGTTGTGTAGATAGTTAGTTTACTGTTTTGGTTAGTACTTTAATAGACTTTGCATTCTTTGCACTTTTAGTGTATTCTAGGTACTACTTTTAGGTTCTAAGTTGTCATATTTTGAGTTTTAGGTATTTTTTGTAGTGTGAGTTCTTAATTAGCTTGGTTTTACCATTCTAAACTTGTTAGGATAGTTTCTTTCTAGTTTCTTTTCCTATTTTAGTGCAGTTTGCAATTGTAGAACACCTTTTTTGAGGTTTGAGTAGTGATTTTTAGCTACTTCATCTACTTTTTTAGGTTTCAAGTAGGCAAACTTTGAGATTTAGCTACTTCATCTATTTTGACATGTTTCTTAGCCTCATTTAACAACTTTAAACTTGTTAGGATGTGTAGAATACACACTCTTAGGTTACTTTAGGTCAATTCCAATTTTCTCACCTATTTAGTACACTTTTTAGGTTTAAGTAGCCAAATTTTGAGATTTAGCTACTTGATCCAATTTGACATCTTTCTTAGCTTTATTTAAGTACTTTAAACTTGTTAGAATAAGAACATTACACATTCTTAGGTTTCATTAGGTCAATTTCGAAATTGTTAGCTCTCCATGTGACATTTTTTAGGTTTTAAGTAGTGTAATTTTAGGTCCTCAATAGTCAAATCTTGTATTTTTTTGTATTTTCGAATTGTGTCCTCTTTTTTATCTTTCTTTTATGTTTTAAAACTTGTGTAGATATTTTTTTTACTCTTTTGGTTAGTACTTTAATACACTATGCATTATGACCACTTTTAGCTTATTTTAGTAACTAGTTTTAGGTTCTAGGGTGTCATATTTTGAGTTATAGGTTGTTTTTGTAGTGTGAGTTTCTAATTAGCTAGGTTTTACCATTCTAAACTTGTTAGGACAATTTCTTTGTAGTTTCTTAGGCTAGTTTAGTGCAATTTTACAAATTTTCACCATTCTAATGCATTCTAGTGCATTCTAGTTTAGTGCAGTTTGCAAATGTTGACCAATCAACATAACTTAACATTCAAACTCAACATTCACAACATTTTAGAACAAGATAAAATTCATGAAACAATAATTAAAATAATAGGACATAGCACATATAATCATGCAATTTCAGTTTAGGTCACCATACATTTGCCTTTGCTTTCCTTTCCTGCTCACGTCTTCTTTGTAGACTCTCTTCCTCCCCTTCTGGCCACAATTATAACTCCTTTAAAAACTCACCCTAACACATCAAATAGAAGTGTATTTAGGTTTAGTCATTAGATTTCGTTCCATTAATTTAATAAGCATAACAACATTTTAAGCATTAGCTAATAGTATCCAGAAAGGAATAACAAGTACAAACTGTCAAACTTAGTTAGAAGAATAGTACGTCCAAGATTTCAGTACTTAATGGCGACTCATAATTCACAACGAACTACACTTAAATCTACTTGTTAAAGTTTGGAGCTTCTTCCTAGATCTCACATGTACTAATAAGCTACCTTAGTAGGTACATGTTTCTGCCTTTGGATGCCTCAAACAAATGTCACAAACCTCCAAAAAATAAGTCAAACATCACCAAACAGATTTATCATACTGCACCAGAATTCAGCAAACCAATTTCTTTGAATTTTGACAACTTAGAAGCCAAGAATGAGGAATTCAAATGGAACAAGGATGAAATAACAACAAGCACTCAAAAGGACACTACAAAAAAGTAGGGCATTACCGAAGGCCATAAGCCCTCGGAAATTGCCAAAAGCCGTCGATAATGGATGTTTACCGAAGGCCTATCGACGGCCAAAAATCCTTCGGTAAATCGCTTGTCGCTAACCATTACCGAGGGCTTCTGCCCTTCGGTAATTACCGAGGGCTTCTGCGATAATTACCGAGGGCCAAAAGCCTTCGGTAATTACCGAATAGCTGAAAAAAAAAAGTATAATGGAGGGTACTCAGTCAAGGGTCTGGTAATCGTTTACACCAACCCTGTAAACGATTACCCGAGAGAAAATTGGAATTTGTACAAAAAGTCCAACACAGGTACTCAGTCAGGTGAACAGGGGTCACCATTGAAAAAAAAAAGTGACTTTTAGGCACTTTTGCACTTGTCTTAGGCTGTTCCTTGTGTTTCAGTGGTGGGAGAGGGAGGTTAGTGATGTGATTATGTCCCAATGATGGAGGAAAGTGATGTTTTGGCACCCCATGATGGAGGAAAGAAACAATGTTTATGAGATGAGCAACTTGAGTGAGTTAACATGCTGTCAACTTTGACCTTTGCTGGGTATTTTACTGATAACTTTTCCCACCGACCTCCAAATGATGTGATTCTTTTTTTATTAGAAACTAGACTCAAACATCTTTCCAATGACTACTATTTTGTAATTTTTGGACATTTGAGTTGGTACAGTTTATTGTTTCAAGTTAGCGTTTCATATATTTTTGCCAACTCTGACCTTTGCTTGTTCTTTTGCTCATAACTTTCTCCACCGAACTCCAAATGAGTTGATTCTTGTTTTGTTGGAATCTATACTCAAAGACCTTTCAAATTATGCCTTAGAAATCAAATTTATACCTTCTTTGACACTGTAATCGATTACAAGGACACTGTAAACGATTACCCGAGAGAAAATTGGATTTTGTACAGAAAGTCCAACACAGGTACTCAGTCAGGTGAACAGGGGTCACCATTGTTAAAAGAAGTGAGTTTTAAGCACTTTTGATCTTGTCTTAGGCTGGTCCTGGTGTTTTAGTGGAGGAAAGTGATGTTTTGGCACCCCATGATGGAGGAAAGAAACAATGTTTATGAGATGAGCAACTTGGGTGAGATAGCATGTTGTCAACTTTGACCTTTGCTGGCTAGGTAATTCTTTGCTTTTGACAAGTTTCCTAGCTTCATTCCACTAGTTTAGACATGTTAGGATGTTCACATACCTTAGAATGAGTCTACATTAGGTGAAATGACAATTTGTCACCTTATAAGTACACTTTTTAGGTACTAAATACTCAAACTTTGAGTTTTAGGTGAAGAGAAGCCACTTGCAGCGTGAATGAAGTGAAGATAATTCCACCAGCAGCTGCAGCTACCTACATGGTCTAGTTTGCAGCAGTCTAGCCACGTAGAGAAGCTTCACTCACGGCCTTTGAAGGAGGGGAAACATGTCCAGCAGCTGTAGCTACCATCACATCCAGTTGGGAAGAAGAAGGAAGCTCACGGTTTCTTTGAGAAGCATGGCAGCAGCTCACGTTCAAAAGAAAGGCTTCTATGGAGTGGAAGAGCTAAGAGAGAAAAGGAGATGAGTTCAGGGCTGAATGGAGTTGGACGTGTGAAAGAAGAGGAATAGGGAAGGAAAGTCCAGCCACCACTCATGGTTGGCAAAGCTCCAGCTGCAACTCATTACTTTCAAAGTGAAGAATTTTGCAAGTTGGACAACACAAGGGCCACCACTTAAAATCTGGTGCAGTGCAGATTTTTGATGTGACTGGTTTAATGTGTGGTATGGTGTTGTGACGTTTTGGTGAGGCTTCCAAGGTCCAAAATTCTTGCTCCAAGGGGGTAGCATACTAGGTAATGGAAGGGTTGCTGAATTGGACAAAGAAGTAGCTCTAAAAGTAGCAATTTGGCTTGATTTTCAGTAGCATTTCACTAACTTGGAACCACTTTTTTAGGTCCAAACAACTTAAACTTTGAGTTTTACCTAATTCTTTGCTTTTGACTAATTTCCTAGGTTCATTTCACTACTTTAGACTTGTTAGGATGTTGACATTACTTAAAATGAGTCTATATTAGGTGAATTGACAATTTCTCACCTTATAAGTACACTTTTTATAATCTAAATACTCAAACTTTGAGTTTTAGGTTATTCTTTGTTTTTCACCACTTCAACAACTTTGTTTGGTGAATTTAAACTTGTTAAAACTCAAATTTAACTCAAAACCAAACTGCTACTTAAAATCACCTTTCTACTTCCTAAAATTGACTCAAAATTGATGGTTTTGGAAGTGATTTTGTGCCTAAGCCATTCTGACACTTTGCTAATCATTTTAACAGTTTTAAATCATCAAAATACACTTGTTTGAATTCTAATTAGGCATAAAACAGAACTGCAACTCAGATTCACTTGCAAGTTCCAAAAATGGCTCAAATATGATGGTTTGACATACTAAATTGCATACAGGTCATTCTAACTTCATATCAATGCTTCTAACAGCTTTAATACATCAATTTGGACTTGTTTAAACTTCCAAACATCACAGAATCATAGCAGAACGAAAAAGGACCTGTAATAACTCAATTTTTGAAAATGTTGATCAACCACAACACTAAATTTGAGGTTTAGGGAATTCTTTGCTTTTGACCACTTTCCTAGCATTATTTCACTACTTTACAGTTGTTAGGATGTGTATAATAGACACGCTTAGGTTACTTTAGATTAATTCCCAATTTCTCACCTATTTAGTACACTTTTTTAGGTTTTAAGTAGTCCAATTTTGCTTTTGTTGTTATTTTTTAATTGAGACTTCATTTTTATCTTTCTTTTATCTTTTCAAAGTTGTGTAGATAGTTAGTTTACTGTTTTGAGTAGTACTTTAATACATTTTGCATTGTTATCACTTTTAGTGTATTCTAGGTACTACTTTTAGATTCTAGGTTGTAATAATTTGAGTTTTAGGTACTTTTTGTAGTGAGTTCTTAATTAGCTAGGTTTTACCATTATAAACTTGTTAGGATAGTTTCTTTCTAGTTTCTTTTCCTAGTTTAGTGCAGTTTGCAATTGCAGTACACCTTTTTTGAGGTTTAAGTAGTGATTTTTAGAAATTGTCTTAGGAATCACTTCTACACTCTTATCTTTGTCATTTTTAGTCCATTACAACTTGTGTAGGTAGTTTTAGGTATCTTTTACAGATTTAACATCTTCATGCTTAACACATTTACCCTATTCTACTGTATTTTAGGTGCCCAATGGTCAAATTTTGATTGTATTTGTATTTTTGAATTGTCACCTCAATTCTAACTTTGTTTTATGTTTTAAACTTGTCTACATAGTTAGTTTACTGTTTTAATTAGTACTTTAATACACTTTGCATTCTTAGGACTTTTAATGTATTCTAGGAGGGACAATTAGGTTCTAGGTTGTCATAAGCAACTCATAAGCAATCAACAACCTCAACTTGCCCAAACACAGAAACCTATACTTGTTAGGTCATTCATTATCAATTTAAAGTCATTTAAAATATGTTAGAATGGGTACAGGGGCAGTACTTTAAACACAGAAACCTATACTTGTTGTTTTCAAGCTTAGTTTAGTGTATTTACACTTTCTACAGTCAATAATGTAGTTACTGCGTTATCATGTTCCTTTACAGCCTAACCACATTCAATTTAACTTATTCCAGTCCATACAATCATTCCTATTTAACATGTTCATTACTTAACCTATTGAGGACATATTTTTCTTATACTCTTGATTTACCAATTTCGTCTATGCTTACAGCAATACAAAAACAAATCCCAAAACTTATTCCAAGCTGGAATCAAAATCAAGAGGAATCAAAACTAACAGGACTTTAGTACCAGAACAATTTCTAGTACACAAAATGCCATATAGGAATTCAAAAGAAAACATGGAACGTACTAACCTGCCCAGTCTCAACCCAAAACCCAAGTATAAGCCAAACAATTGAAATTATCACATGATACATATAAGGTACTAAAGCAGAAATATCCACAGTGCAAACAACTTACGCATATTGGTAAGAACAGGGAAACACCCAATTACATGGACACATTGCACAGAAGTAGGGAAGAACAAGGCAATCAATTTATTCATGTACCGTTCTAAAAAAGAGAACTTACCTCGCACTCCAGAACACCCAATTCAATGGAAGCCAAGCAACACCGGGAGCTCTCAACCGAACAGCCAACCTTGGGCTTCACTGCAAGGACCTCCTCACGCTAATGACCACGAATCACCACCCTACCCGTCGCACAACCCTTACACGCACAACCAAGAACCACCACCCCACCCGCAACACCCACAACGGCACGAAGAACCCTAGGCACACAATGCCACCGAACAGAAGAGATAGGTAGAGGGATAGGAAGAGAATGAACGATAGCAAGCCAAAAGGAAGGCAAAGGGAGTACAACCAAATTTTCAGTAGTTCTCATCAGAGGGGAGGGAGGGTTCTGTTTGATGAAATTGGGGACGAGCTGCACGAATAACTCCAATTACTGAGTTTAATTGGTGGACGCTCTTACCGAAGGCCACAGAGCCCTCGCTAAGGTCTTCTTGACCTTCGGTAACGTTATTTCATTAAGGCCGTCGGTGATTCACTTTTTGACCCTCGGTAAATCACATTTACCGACGGCCGCAAAGCCTTCGGAAATACACCCTCGGTAATTCAGGCTTTTCTTGTAGTGGGAACTTAATAAAGGCTCTAGAACATATTAAGAAAGCAAGAAAAATCCAAATCACAGCTCAAAATTCATTCCAGATGCAAACTGTTTGATAATTTTAAAGGTGTTTGATGAAATGCCCCAAAGAATTTCAGATTTTGAGCTTTTGATTTTCAGGGCCTCTAATATGGATTTGAAGGTTCTATATGTTTTCTATCGCTTGATTATACTTCTTTTGATCATTTAATTTCAGTTTCAAACATTGAACCAACTTTTACCAATCCATAATTGAATTTGGGCAAAGAAAATAATCAAACCGTAACTGGAAAATAAACTCTGCACTAGAGAAAGTCCCTAGTTTGGTGGTTTGATACTAAAAAATGTATGGAAGTGATTTAAACACACAACTAAATGTTCAAGCAACTTTGTTTGATGATTTTAATTGTGTTTAAACTCTAAAATAAGTTATAAACAACCTGCAACTCAAAATCACTACTCCACTTCCATTTTAACTTGAAAAGTGATGGTTTAGAAAGAAAATCTTCATATAAGCCAAACTATGACCAAATGAACAGTACTAGCAACTTTCAAACACCAATTTAAACTTGTTCAAGCTTTACAATAGCATAGAAAAAGCATAAATCGAAAATCAACCCTTGCTATTGCCAATTATGCAGTAAAATACACCATCATACCACCAAAATCAAGTTTCAAAGAAATAAAGGCTGGAATAGCAAACAAATTGACTAAAGAAAGTGCAAATACTTGTGCACCTATAGAGAGGAACAAAGTAAGTGAGGGACATCAACAAAACTAATTCAGAGTTTAGACAATGTACTTACTAGCTTCTAATCTTATCAAAATCATTCAACAGCCTCATTCAGAACACAATCTCATTCACAATTTACATTCAGTTTCAGATTTGATGTCCTATCAGATTAGCCAAGTTCCTGCACCTTTAAAAGGTTGAACAAGTTCAAAATGATGTTTAAAACTTGCTATCCCTTTTCATATGGTCATATATGAGCCTATATGCATAATTTCTTCTTAAACTATCACATTTTTAGTCAAAATTGGAAGTGAAGTAGTCAATATGTACTGCAACATGTTTTTGACTCATTTTAGAGTTTAGACACATCTAAAATCACAACACAAAGTTGTTCCAAACTACAGTTTTGAACTTAAGTTACTTCCATACAATTTTGATTACCAAACCACTCATTTCAGGTCACTTTTCTAGTGCAAAGTTGAAAGTTCAAATCTGTTTTTGAAAATTATGCATTCTAATTGATCTGGATTGTAGCAAAAGCTACGTTCTATGATTTAAATGGAAAACAAAGTGAATAAGAAGCTATATCAATTATTAAAAAGCAATTAGAACCTGTACAATCCAGATTAAAGGCCTTCAAAACCAAAAATCAAAATCTGAAGTTCTTTGAGGCATTTTCACAAACAGTTTTGAAATTTTATCAAACAGTTTCAAATTTGAACTTAATTCAACTTGCTTTGGTTTTTCTTGCTTTAGTAATCAGTTCTAGATCCACTCCTAAGTTCCTTTTTATGTGTCAACCTGTTTTATAGGCTTGATTAATTGATTTGTCATATTTTTGGAATTCTGGTTTAGTCCATCAAGGTAAATCTGATTCAGCCTTCTCTGTTATTCCTATGGTCACTTTTAATCTGATTTGTGGTGCTCTTCAGATGCCTATTGGTGCAGATTTTGTGCTAGGATGATGGCTTATGCTAGTGGTAGCATCTTGAGGGGTGGAAACTCGTATAGCTCTTAATCCAAGTGCCTCCACAACAAGGAAAAACAGCCTTATAAAAACACTTTTCTGTAGTGAGGATTTACGTGAAAATTGACAACTCCTATAGCCAAATTTTGAGAGACCAGCTTCATATAATAGTGATGAGTCAATATTTTCTCACTTCACTTTGCTTATTGTACCGAATTTAATCAGGGATTGTGCTTGAATGTCCAATATTTTTCCATTTTTACTAATTGTGCTTAATTTAATCAGAAATTCTTATTTTAATTAATTTGAATTATCTGAGCTAATTATTTGCATTGTTAATTGTTGAGAAAATTTTGGAAATACAATCTGGGACATTTGGAGGTTAAATGAGAAATGACAATTGGGCCTAAAGGTGGAGGTTTATTTTTTTGATGTGCAGCACAAGATTTTACTTTGGAGAATCCACTTGATTTTCCTTTAGAAACAGCAATCACATGGTGTCATGGCTGGATTCATTTTGGGCTTATTAGAAAATGTGCATTCAATTGGACGTGTGAAGGAGAGCCGCCACGGAGAAAAAGCACACAACTGCATTTTACATTTTGCTTATGGAAGAAGACGTAACTGGATTTTCAATTGCAAGCTGTACACGGTCCAGGGAAGATTTTTCATTTATCATTTAACTTGCCTTTAGGAATTAAGTAGCAGACATGTATTAATTGGAGAATGGTGTCACGGCCACCGGTACACATTGTGCTTGTCACGGGTTGATGATGATGGGATGAGAGAAGTCAAATTCCACTTGGTGTGTGAATAGGATGATGATTTGATTTTTGGAAAGATCTTTAATTTCATTTTGGAGTGCTTTATTCTTTCTTTTAATTGGAGCTGCACGTAGAAAGGTGTGTTCCAGCCGCCACCCACGTTTTGGACACACATAGTTTTCCATTTTAAAGAGCAATTGGTGTGCAGGGTGAGGGCCCAGGATGATTATTTTTATTAATTCTATTAGGAAAGTAGTGCCCTTGGACGGTTGGAAGAAGTTCTCACATAGAGACAAACATGGGAAAAGGAGGAGACTATTATTTAATTGGGGGAAAGGAGTGGAGCTGCCACGCTTTTTTTTTTGGGAGGATCTTTCATTTTAGAAACACAGGCACGAGGAGAAGGCTGCGGGTTTGGATGAGGGCTGGAATGTAGAGAAAAGGAACGAGGAATCTTCTTTCTCTTTAGGAAGTAGAGGCCACGCACATGGAGGGCTACGGCTGAGGAGAGAACGTACATTCATTTTGGCTAGAAGATTGCACCCGCTGAGTCATTCTTGAAGAGGGAGATGTGCTGTCACGGTAAAGAAGAGGAAGCACACGGAGGCAGCGGAGCACGCTGTGACGTCTAGCAGGAAGCACAATTTTATTTTGTTTATTTGGAAGCTTTTGGACTCGGAGAATAGGAGAAGCACGTCCAACGTTGGTGTGAGGAATGAACGGAAGTGCTGATTTACTTTGCTGCAAGGAGAGAACAACGGTCCATTCATTTTTTTAGAAGAAGAGTAACTCTCGATTTCTTTGTGTTTCAGCAGCGCATGAAATGAGTTACGCACATTTAATTTTCTTTAGAAGCATGAAAGGAGGGTGTCTCGGCCTGGAGCTGGTGCAGCCGCCACCATGGTTGGAGCTCTCGGTCACAGCAGCAAAGTTTTAATTTTGATTCTAAATTGAAGAAAGCAAGCAGCTGTCTCATTTGTTTCTTTTACTGTTAACGTTTCTTTTTAGTGCTGTGCATTTCATTGTTTCACTTTTTTTAGATTAATCATTACATTTCAATATTATTAGATGTGTTTCTATGATGCTTACCACTTCATTTTATTTTTACTGTTCGAGCGCTTTTAAATTTATTATTTCCGTGAAGAAATGGAGTTGATAGATACTGTAGGGTGCCTTTCATTCATTAGCTTAAGCGTTGCACGTTCTCTTTCATTCGCGTCGCATTATCCTTATGGGTTGATGCAAATTTGCATTTATGTGTGTTCATTTAATTTGGTCCATGCAAGCCGAAAGTGAAGGGCATTTTTGTTGCACGGTGTTTCCCTATTCCAGTGCCTGCATATTTAATACCACTCGGTTCTATTTTCTTTTATTAACTACTCCATTTTTCAAGCCCAATTATATTAGCTGGCTGGTGTGCATTGTCCGGTTTAGAACTGTTAGGTTTAATGTTTTCGTTTACTTTAATGATTTCTAATTATATTTGGTTGTATTTAATTTAGTTCATTTCGAATCACAAAAACACTTTCAAAAACCCCCCATTACGTGTTTGACCTAAGCTTCGAACCACATTTGGTCCTTGAGAGACGACCTAGGAGTCACTTCCTAGCACTATACTACATTTTTAATGCACATCAAATTTGATGGGCCGCGATAGCCGCATCAAATTTTGGCGCCGTTGCCGGGGACCAACAGTTCGATCTTAGGTCTTTGTTGTGTTAGTGTGTGTTGTGTTTTATCTTGTGTTGTGATGTGATGTTCTGTTTTATGTGTGCGTGTTGCATGTTTAATTGTGATATGTCTTGTTTGTTTCGTATTTTTTAACATTTCCTTTCTACCTTTCCTCTTCTTGTTCCATGTCTACCTATTTTGATTTTGTAAATACTGCTTATTCCGTCAGTGCCTCTGATTATGATTCTCCTTCTGCATGTTACTCTGATTGTAATTCATATTCTTCTGATTTTTATGCTGAGAACAATATGGCTCATCCTCCAACTTCTGAGAGTTCTCTTTGGGAGTCGGTTCCACCTACTGAGGATGATGTTCATTGCATTCTCAACACTGGACAGATACATCTGCTGCCTAAGTTTCTGGTTTTGCAAGTGAATGCCCACATAAACATTTGGAGAAGTTCTATCTAATTTGCTCTGTAATGAAACCTCCAGATGTCCTGGATGATCACATTTTGTTAAGGGCATTTTTGCACTCACTACAGGGAGCAGCAAAGGATTGGGAATATTGTCTTCCTCCAGGATCCGTCACCAGTTGGGAAGATCTTGAGCATCAGTTTTTGGATCAATTATTCCCTGTGCAGTATTGTTACAGCAACAATCCTGGGTGGAATGATCCTAAGATGGAATGGTATGGTACACCACAACATCAATATCAAGAACCACCATTCCAAAATACTTGTATGCCTCCGTCAGTCTAGCAACAACAGTAGCTGCAACTTTATGAGTCTGCCCAAATAGCTCCTCAGCCTTCTACTTCTGAGCCTACATTGCAGGAGTTATTGGAGCAGATGACCATGCAGAACCTTTAGTTTCAGCAAGAGAACAGAGCACACCTTCAATGTTTGAGCAATCAGATAGGGTAGATGGCCACTCAGCTCAATCAAGAACAACCTCAAGATTTAGAGGAATCACCATTTCAGATTGTTCAGATTCCTGATGATGTTAGTGCCATCAACATAGGAGATGGAGAGAAAAGTCATGAGCTTACTACTACGCCACCTACTTTCCCACCCTCCTATGTCCCCACTCTTGCCCCTGAGGAGACTGATGAAGATTTTAAGGCCCAAGCAAGTATAAGCAGCAATTTTGAACCAGGTAGACCATTTTCATCTTCCACCAGTTTTCCAATCTTTAGGGAAGTGGAGGTAAACTTACCTCAAATTGATTATTCTGTTGATGATTGTGTTATTCATGATTATGTTGTTGATAGGTATATTGATGATTATATTTTTGATGAGCATGCTTTTAATTCTCCCTCTTTGCATAATGAGAACCACTTTTTGTTATCACATCTGAATGTTTGTTCTCCATGCACTGAACATGAATCTGAGTCTGTTGTTGATATTGTTTCTACATTTGAAATTGATTCATGTTCTGAGGGTATATCTAAGGGTCAGGCTGTTACATTGGGATCCCTGCATGTAATTTCTGTGGAGCCACATTGCACTAACCATGTTGCAGGAGGTACACATGAATTTGATAGACAAACACCCACAATGGAAGACAAAGGTGCGAGCCTACAAAACAAATTGAAGATCAATAGGCACCGGCTGAACCTGCTCATCAACAATCTTTGCTTCTTAGATCCAACTGTGGAAGACATTTCCCTGCTAGATCAAATCTGGAGGATGAAGCAGTTCTTCCTCAAAACTTTCTTGCTGGATCCTGTGGTGGAAGACATCTCCCTGATAGTCCAAAATTGGCAGCTTCCACCCTAACCTACGGGAGTTTTCGTTTTCCTTCTCCCCTTTCCCTACTTTTATTGCACTTGTCCATGATTTGTTCACTGTTATGATTTCTAATCTTATGCTTATGACACATTGAGGACACTATGTAGTTTAAGTGTGGTCTATTGAGGGAGATTCTGATTTTTCTTTGTTAGTTTTTGTTTTCTGTGTTAAATTTTTTCTGTTTTAGGTTGTTTTTGTCGTGTCTTGTGTACAATTTTGCATGATTCTCTTCATTTCTAGATTTTGTTTAAGTTGTAGACTCGTCTTTCACTTCACTTGATGGATACTTGGCTTGAAATCCTTGCTTTTCTTTGCTTGGGAAGATGATTATGATGTTTGAGAGGTTGAATTGATTATGACACAAATGCCCTGTGTGAGAATTTGAGCCACTTAATGTCTTTCTTATGTGTGATATGTCTCTTGATTGCTTGCACATATGCCTTGGCTTGACTCTTTTTGATGATTCTTGATTGATATGCATGTTTGGAAGTGATAAAGGCAGTTTTGTTCTTGAGCCTCTCTAGCCAAATAAGCCTACCTTGTTGTGATCATTTGATAACCTCGTTGAGCCTATGCTTTCCGTGTTTCCTTGTTTTGAATCTCATACACTAGCCCCATGTGAAAAGCCATGATTACCTTAACCTTAGGGAGTTTTGGAGCTTTGGAAGTGTTTTGTGAACAAGTGTGGTCTCCCTGGGGACTCTGATGAATTGGCTAGTTGGTTCCTCTTTTTGTTTTGTTTTCGGAAATACGATTTATATCTTGTCTCTTACAGTCGTGTGCTAAAGCGAGAGAAAAGAAAAGAGACAGGATGAGAAAAAAAAAAAGAAGAATGAGAAAAAAAAATTGTGAATAATGGAGTCAAGAAGAGGATTGAATTAGAGGTTTTGGGTGTGATTTGACTGTGTTTACACTTGTTCCCCATTGCTCCTCTATTTCTTTTGGTTTGTAGCTTCTCATCCATATTTATCCTCCCTTATCCTTGGCCCCATTTCACCCATAAAAGACCTTTTGATTTGAACATAAATATGTTTTGAGTGTTGATATTAGAGGCTTGTCAAGTCTGTTGTTGTTTACTTTCTTGAGTGCATTGAGTTGACACTGTTTACCCTAAACACTTGAGAGAAACATTAATAGTGCATCTTTGAGGTTTTGTTACTTTTGAATCACCTCTTGAGCTGATTAATTATTTTGTTATGATTAGAATTGCTTGGATGATTCTGTGAGTATCTTCTTTCTTTCATTATGTGTTAGATATTGTCTACTGCTTTTCTTTGTCCAGATTTCTTGAGAACTGCGTAATTCTGTTTGTTTCCTTGTGAGTATTTGTTTTCTGTGTGTTGAGTTTGTGTCGTACCCTTGATGTCCTCTGAACTATTCCTTGATTTGCGTTTTGATTTTGCCCAGGAGTGCAAAAGACTAAGTGTGGTCTATTTTGATGAGTCAATATTTTCTTCACTTCGCTTAACTTATTGTACCGAATTTAATCAGGGAATTGTGCTTGAATATCCAATATTTTCCCATTTTTGCTAATTGTGGTTAATTTAATCAGAAATTCTTATTTTAATTAATTTGAATTATCTGAACTAATTATTTGCATTGTTAATTGCAGAGAAAATTTTGGAAATATAATCTAGGACATTTGGAGGTTAAATGAGAAATGGCAATTGGGCCTAAAGGTGGAGGTTTATTTTTTTGATGTCCAGCACAAGATTTTACTTCGGAGAATCCACTTGATTTTCCTTTAGAAACAACAATCACATGGTGTCATGGCTGGATTCATTTTGGGCTTATTAGAAAATGTGCATTCAATTGGATGTGTGAAGGAGAGCCGCCACGGAGAAAAAGCACACAACTGCATTTTACATTTTGCTTATGGAAGAAGACGTAACTGGATTTTCAATTGCAAGCTATACACGGTCGAGGGAAGATTTTTCATTTATCATTTAACTTGCCTTTAGGAATTAAGTAGCAGACATGTATTAATTGGAGAATGGTGTCACGACCAGTGGTAGACATTGTGCTTGTCACAGGTTGATGATGATGGGATGAGATAAGTCAAATTCAACTTGGTGTGTGAATAGGATGATGATTTGATTTTTGGAAAGATCCTTAATTTCATTTTAGAGTGCTTTATTCTTTCTTTTAACTGGAGTTGCACTACTTGGACCAGCTTGGCATGACAATAGCCTTCAACCACAAGGTTTATTGCACACAAGCTCTAATCACTATGCAAAAAAAAGCTTTTTATACCTGTTAAAAATGACTTTTTATACCTGTTTTTGAGTGGGTATAGAAGTATTTGTGTTTTCTATACCGGTCCAAGAGTAGGTATAAAAGAATGTTTTTACACCTAATGTTCGTATAACAAGTATGGAAAATCTCACATAAAAAGACTTACTTTTATACCTAACAAATTAAAATAGGTATAAAAAATGAGGCTTTTTTAATACTTATTAGAGTCAAAATCGGTGTAAAAGTTCAACTTTTTATTACTGTTCATGTTTTGACAGGTGTAAAAAGTGAGTTTTTTTAAAATGTAGATTTGCATGTGTTACTATCCATATCAATCCCAAAATATAGTCTAAATAATCTATAACAAGCAAAATAATCAATATATTTTCTATTATTAACACATCAAAATTGTTTCTAAACTCAATGTTATATTTACCTAACAAAGTTCCTAAATAATTTTACCTAACATAGTTGCACAAAAAATAGTTCCTAAACTCAAAATGTAATATTAAATAGTTCCTAAACTAAAAATATAATCAATATATATTTTCTAGTATTAACACATAAAAATAGTTCCTAAACTCAATGTTATATTTACCTAACAAAGTTCCTAAATATTTTTACCTAACATAGTTACACAAAAAAATAGTTCTTAAACTCAAAATGTTTAAAGAATATTGGACTATACAATTTTTTGAGACCACAGGTTTGACAGTGGTTATATATACTTTTACCGAAGGTGTAGCCAGTGTAGCAGACAACTCAACAAGTACGTAATTGGTTAAATCATAATATAGCGAATGAAAATTTAAATATGAGGCAGATTCTTACATTTAACATAAATTAAAGAATAAAATTCATGGTTTTACTATTTTGAATTACAAGGGATATCAATTTTTTATTATATAAATTAGATTGATGGCATGTTTGGTGTTTGATAAAAAAATATATAAATTTTGATTGGCTTGCAAAAGCTTAATGCAGTAATTAATTTTCCTTTTTCAATATGCCTCTGGACCAAATAAAATTTCCTGTCAAAATTTCAAAACTTTTAACTAAATAATTAGGACAAACTTTTTACTTTGGAATCTTTAACTATGGTACTTGGAATCTATAACTAGTTATACCAAATATAACAAAATTGACGCGCTGAATATGTCCATCAAAAAGAAGAAATTACCTTATGAGGAAGTAAGTTGAATTCCAATCTTATTAATTAAAGTTTTTAGTAAATGTAAGTAGTAGATAACTCAGTAACAATATTCTTACGGAAGGTGGTGTAGCCAGTGTGCTTCCATTAGCTTGTTCTCTCACTTTTAGTTCCTTCTCAACTTCTTTTCTCTTCATCTCACTTTGGCATAAGAGACCAACAAGTTCTTTTATTTGATCTTTCATTTCCCTTATCTCCATGTCCTTCTCCCAGAGTTGGCACCTATTGTCAACACACAAATTCATAACAGTATACAATATCACAATTGTGTTTTGTTCAATTAGAAAATTGTTTAGTTATCTTATTTATAGAGAAGTGAAGAAAAAAATATAATTAATTATAGAGAGAAAAGGTATAGGTCAAAGGACCTAGCATGTGCAGCAGAATTAAACATATATTGAAGCAAATTCTTCGCTTCTCCCAATGAACGTAATTGATTCCAGCGTCCACCATTAGAGATGTCTCTTTCTCGTTCTTCTGCCTCAGAAAGTTTAGAAGGTATTGCAACAAGTGAATTAGATTATATACTCAGCATGTTCTCAAGTGAAGCTATTCTGGTCATTCTTGCATTTGGTGACATGGAGGATGCCCTGGGAAATACAATTTTAAAAGCAGCCAGGAAAACATATGTTATCCATCATATCTTCTATGCATCAGTACCTCAAAGATCAAATATTTTTGAGAACTTAAGAGGAAGACTTGACAAATTAAATTAACTTGTTTTCAAAAGAAATAGTACCTGGCAAATCCATTCTTTCTTGGAGGACTGAGACCCTTTGCAGCAAACTCATTTACTTTCTTTAGCATGGCTAATTCATTTGCAAGGGCATCATGTCTGAAGATTGAGCCATAGTATTATAGACTATCCAATATAGATCAATCAGAAGCAAAAATAAGTACTGGACGTGTGTTACATACACTTGGCTCTGTTTCTCATACTCAAAAAGTTACCCTAGATTCAAATATCATTATTTACAAGAGATATTCATAATTCTTACCATATCAGCTAATTCTCTGATAGATGAGATCTCCATACGAAAGCCAATTCTGCAATCAAAAGAGCTAGAAGTAATATCCTAGAAGAAAAGTCAATAGTCAGCTTAAAATTGATAAGCTTTGGTACTTTAAAATTGATGCAGATTTGTGTTATAAGTGATCCCTAACCCAATACATGTAAGAAAAAAGAATCCCCATATCATCAGACCACAAACACTCCATGATTCTTTGGTACATGTATATGTACATTGTCGACTATAATTCTAACAAGCAGTGTGAATTTCATGATTGGAAAGAAAACATTTACCATATTGGAAATATTGATGTAAAATACATGCTTTCTTTCTCAACAAAAAAACTTTTAGTGTCTTAAAATCAACCTCAAAGACTGGAGTCAACAAAATCATTAAAAATAATATAGCACATGAAAAGTTAAATGTGAGACCCTAAATAATTAACTCTGAAATACATGTCAAATCACAATCAATTGCACTGTTGAGTCACCTGGCTGCTTTCATTAATGCACCGCGCCACACACTCGGATTCATTAAAAACGCACTAAGCGCTGCATGCATGAGCGCCACTTGTCACGTTGGAAGTTTCTGAAGTCAGAGTGAGTGGGCAGGTGTCGACTTGGGAGACGTTCATCCGAACGAACTTGGATTGAACAAAATGATTTTTCGAAAAACCCTTCCACTCACCTGCACCATTCATCTTCTTCCTCGGAACCTAACCTTTCATTTTCTTCAGCCTCTCTCTAAAAACCTCCAACTTCTCTCTACTGTAAATCTCACGCCTCTCCTCCGATCACATTTCAGAACCATAGGAACGTTCTCGGAGACGCAGACGTTATTTTGGACCGAACAGAATTAGGATCTAAGCTGGTAAGTCCTCTCCTCCAGTCGTTCGTCCGTTAGGCTTCATGCGAAACCATGTTCTCGGTTCATGCATGGACTGTATCTGAGTAATCTTTGATTTTGGTGTTTAGATCAAGTGAAAGTGTTTAGTGAAACTGAGGGTAGAACGCCGTAAGAGACAAACCTAACCTTTGCATTAGAACGAACACTGCTATCCAGGTAAGGGAAGCTTATATATTTAATTTATACCTGCATGTTGTATGATCTGATTTGGATGTATGAACAGTATGTTGTTTGAGCTGTTATGAACGATCACTGATATGGTATAAGTTTTCTGTTGGTTGAAATGCATGTTGTTTTGATACGTATGAAAAATGGATGATTACTGTAATGTATGAGTTATTAATGTGATGAATTCCATAAAGTTTGTAAAGTAATATTGGATGTGAAGTTATAGAGTATGAATCGTATGAAAAATGTTAAAGTTAAGATAGTTGAAAAATCTGGATATGATAATTCTCCCTATGATAAATTACGCTCGTCACCGTACGGTCTTATACCGTTCGGTTTCCCTGAAAAAGACTTAGAGTAGAATTCTTTCATTTGGGAAGAATTCGGTTTGAGAACGAGCGTCCCCATTTAAATGTCTGAGCGTTCGGTTCAGCTCAGCTATATATAAATACCTAAATTTAAAATACGTAACGTTCGGTCTTGTACCGAACATTCGTTCTAAATAGCGCTCGGTTTTAAACCAAGCGTTCGTCTTAAATAGCGCTCGGTCTTATACCAAGCGTTCGTCTTAAAGAGCACTCGGTCTTATACCATGCGTTCGTCATGATTGGTTTTCGGTCATTTACCTATCGTTCACTTTGATGTAGTGTTCGGTCTTAAACCGCACATTCGTCCTTATCTTTGATTTCTTAACGAACGTAAATAGCATTCGTTCAAATATTACAATATTCATCCTCTTACGTTCGTTCAAATACTGGCATCGGTTCTTTATATACAAAAATTTTACAAAGAAAATTCTAAGTATTATTGACCATCCGTGATACATTGAATCTGGTCCAAAATCTTCTTCACGAAAATTTTCTAAGTATCATTATACCTTCAATAGAGTCAGTTCATTTAACTGACCAAACAGAGAGTCACGTTCGTCCATCCAGTACTTTATTTGGACGTTCGTCCTAATTCTTCAAAGGACTGAACGTTCGTCCTTTTATGCTCTTAAAGTTAAAGATGAGAATGATGATAAATTATAAGATATTACCATGTGAACACTATATTGAGTGGTTCTACGATTATGGACTTTGAACGAGCGTTCCAAGGAGGAACGTCTCAGATATGTTAAATATTAAATTTGGTAAAGTATGACTGTGGATAAGCTAGGCCAGGCTTGGTCCATCCTGATATTCCGTGATACTCATCTTCACGTAGAGGAGAGTAGTTCATGTGTGGGAATGGCAGGAGGTCCTTAGTCCATAAGTTAACATGGGCGACGTAAGAACGGACTAACCTCGAGTGGCAGCTGTTTGGTGTATCCCAGTTACTACATCACTCGGGTGCAAGGACGCCTGTAGCTACACGGTTTCATACAGTCCGGACGGTCTGTCGTATATATATATTCTATGTTAAGTTACATGCTGTATGTGTGAATTGAAATGTTAAACGTATGTGTTGATTGTATGAATTAAATTATATAAGCTTACCCTTTCGTTTTTCCTTGTGTTGTCCATTTGTCTATGTACGTTCGTCATGTCTTGCAATGATCATCCGTGTGGATGTGAGCAGAGGGCGATACAACTCTGGAAGACGCTATCGAGGAGGAAAACTTAGTTGAAGTGGAAGTGAAAGCGGAGCAGTAGGACGTCCGTCTTTTCTTTCTAGTTTAGGACGTCCGCTTTTGGTTTATACGTTCGGTTATTTTATTTTGTAAAACCGTTCGTTATTAGTTTTCACTGATTTTGTTTTGTATATTGTAACTCTGCACCTTATTTCGTTCAGCTTTTGAACTCTGTTATTATAAAGACTGCATTGGTTACTGTTAATTGTAATTAATTCTGAATTATGGTAATTACTGTATTTTGGGATGTTACATTAGTGGTATCAGAGCAGCTTTGTTCTCTTAAAGGACACTGTAGGTTGTGAGTACACTGTGTTTTTGTTGTATGCTTATTATGTGTTTGAATGAGTTATTTTAGTTAACTCTTTGAAACATAACTAACGCTTGTTTTTCTCTGTGTCCAGAGAACGAATGACACGTAGACTCCCTCCTCCACCGCAATCTTCTGAACCTGATACGTCCAACAACACCAGGTTGTTGGAATCAGTAATAGATAGGTTACAGCAACAGAACACTACCTTAATGGAGCAGAACGCCACTCTGATGCAGCAGAATTAGAATGCTCAGCAGAGTTTAAAGGCCTCCCGCGCCAACTCTGAAACCACCCAAAGGCAGCTTATGGAAATCCTAGCGGCAACCAGAGGTACGCCTGGAGCGTCCTCTTCCAACGCTGCCCCACCTGCTGCTGAATGGAGTTTGGAGAGTTTTCTCCAGCATCATCCGGCTAAGTTCAATGGTAAGGGCCTCCCTGACGAGGCAGACCAGTGGCTAAGGGACATGGAAAGGATATTCAACGCCAAGAGATGTCCAAATGGAAACAGGTTGGCGTACACGGAGTATTTATTGACTGGAGAAGCGAGCCACTGGTGGGCGAGCGCGAGAGCCATTCTGACGGACGCTCAACAACCGATCACTTGGGAAGTGTTCAGAAACAAGTTTTATGAAGAGTATTTTCCTGACAGCGTCTGTTTTGCAAAGGAGGTTGAGTTTTTACAGCTGGTTCAGGGTGGTATGTCTGTTTCAGAGTACACCAATAAATTTAAGCATCTCGTCAGATTCAATACTATGGCCGTAAGTGAGGAGTGGTAGTGTAGGAAATTTGAGAACGGTTTGAGGAGTGACCTGAAAGTGTTGATTTCCAGCTTGTGTATCCGAACGTTCCCAGCTATGGTGGAGCGAGCCAAGGTGTTGGAGAAGAACTTGGCAGAGGCGGAACGACACAAGAAACAACAAGCAGTAAGGGGACCGATCGTCTCAAGGGGCAATGTCAATCAGAGGGGATCTCCTTATGCTCGTCCAAATCAGTCAGCAAACGCAAGTGGGTCTCAAGCCTTGGTTCCTGCCGGACAGTCTGGGCAGCAAGGTAACGTCACCTGCTTTAGATGCGGAGGGCCACATTATCGTTCGTCATACCCTCAACTGGTGGGCGGGAAACATTGTACTCGGTGCGGAAGGAATGGACATGTGGAGAACGAGTGCAACTTTGGAGGACGAGCGGTAATGAGACCACCAAACGTCGGAAGGAATCAGCCAAGAGGTGGACGAGCTCAAGCAGTGGGGCGCGTATATGCTATAACTAGAGCGGAAGCAGCCAGTTCAGGTAACCTTATAACCAGTGAATGCTTGCTGTATGGAGTACCTTGTCGTGTACTGTTTGATTCGGGGGAGACTCACACCTTCATCTCGAAGGCGTGTGTTGAGAAATTGGGAGTAGTGGAGAGAGATATGCAGTTCGACCTGGTGGTTTCAACCCCGGCGGTTGGGGAGATTAGGACATCTACCGTATGCATTAGATGTCCTATTGTGGTTGAGGGGCGTAGTTATAAGGTGAATTTAATTTGCTTACCTCTGAAGGAATTAGAGGTGATCCTAGGGATGGATTGGTTGACTACCAATCGCATTCTCATAGACTGTGGTAAGAAGGAGTTGATCTTTCCGGATGAAGAAGAAGAAGAATTTTCGGTAACGCTCGGTCAGTTAAAGGAAGACATAATGGAAGGTGCTAGCTGTTTTCTCATCATGACACATGAAGATCAAAAGTTCGGAGGATTGAGAAAAGAACGAACGTCTAGGGAGGGCAGTATTGAACGAGCGGTCGTAGATGAATTTCCGGACGTTTTTCCGGAAGAGATCCCTGGACTGCCTCCTGTTCGTGAAATTGAATTCACTATTGACTTGGTGACGACAGCAGCACCCATCTCTGTTCAACCATACCGAATGGCGCCTACAGAACTGGTTGAACTCAAAAAGCAGATTGAAGAGTTGATGGAGAAGCAGTTCATCAGGCCGAGCGTATCACCCTGGGGAGCGCCAGTACTCTTGGTGAAAAAGAAGGATGGCAGCTCTCGATTATGTATAGATTACCGGCAATTGAATAAGCTGACCATCAAGAATAAGTACCCGTTGCCAAGGATAGATGACCTGCTGGATCAATTGCATGGGGCTGCAGTGTTCTCAAAGATTGATTTGAGATCCGGGTATCATCAAATCAGGGTTAGGGAAGACGATATCCAGAAGACAGCGTTCAGGTCTCGCTATGGGCATTATGAATACGTGGTGATTCCTTTTGGAGTAACGAACGCTCCAGCCGTGTTCATGGAATATATGAACCGCATCTTCAGGCCTTATTTGGATAAGTTCGTGGTCGTCTTCATAGATGATATTCTCATCTATTCCAAGACCGAAGATGAGCATGAAGAACATCTTAGACTTGTACTTGGAGTGTTGCAGGAGAAGGAATTATATGCAAAGCTGTCCAAGTGTGAATTTTGGATGAAGGAGGTGCAATTTCTGGGGCATATGGTGTCGGCTGGAGGTATTTTAGTAGATCCAGCTAAGATACGAGCGGTGTTGGATTGGAAGAGTCCGCGTTCGGTCACGGAAGTAAGGAGTTTCGTTGGTCTTGCGGGCTACTATAGGCGCTTCATTGAAGGATTTTCTAAGATAGTAGCACCGCTGACGCAGCTTACCAGGAAAGACCAACCGTTCACCTGGACTGATTTGTGTGAAGAACGTTTTCAAGAGTTGAAGATTAAGTTGACGAGTGCTCCAATGTTGATCATTCCTGACACGTCCAAGCCCTTTGAAGTGTATTGTGACGCGTCTCACCAAGGGTTGGGCTGTGTGCTTATGCAAGAGAAGCGAGCGGTAGCATACGCGTCTCGTCAATTGAAGATACATGAGTGAAATTACCCAACGCACGACCTGGAATTGGCAGCGGTTGTTTTTACACTGAAGATTTGGAGGCATTACTTGTACGGATCTACATTTCAAGTCTTCAATGACCACAAGAGCCTCAAATATTTATTTGATCAGAAGGAGTTGAACATGAGGCAGAGGCGTTGGTTAGAATTTTTGAAAGACTATGATTTTGAGCTGCTGTACCATCCTGGGAAAGCTAATGTAGTGGCGGACGCCCTAAGCAGGAAGGCAGTTCATGTCTCGGTAATGATGGTTAAAGAGCTAAGTTTGGTGGAGAGTTTCCGAGACCTAAGGTTACAGTTCGAATTAGGAGCGAACGTTATTAAATGTTGTAACCTTAGAATTTCTAGCAACGTGTTTGACCGTATCAAGATGAAACAACGAGAGGATGAAGAACTGGTGAAGATTTTAAACGCACTCGGTACGGATCAGGCCAAACATTTCAACACTGGAACGGACGGCCTGTTACGTTACATGGGTCGGACGTGCGTTCCTAATGATGGCGAGCTGAAGAGGATTATCTTGGAGGAAGGGCATCACAGTTGTCTTAGCATACACCCCGGTATGACTAAGATGTACCAAGACCTCTGGAAATCCTATTGGTGGCCTGGAATGAAGGGTGATGTCGCTCGTTTTGTGGCATCATGTCTAACCTGTCAACGAGCGAAGGCGGAGCACCAAAGACCTGGCGGATTACTTCAGCAGCTGGAAATTCCCGAATGGAAGTGGGATAGCATATCCATGGATTTCGTGACCCATCTACCACACACGGTCAGAAATCATGACTCAATTTGGGTGATCGTGGATAGGCTAACAAAGAGCGCCCACTTCCTGGCCGTTAACCTGAAGATGTCAATGACGAATTTGGCCAAGTTATATATTAAGGAGATCGTTCGTCTGCATGGATTTCCTTCAAGCATTATATCTGATCGAGACACGAGATTTACATCTCGGTTTTGGCAATCTTTACAAGGCGAATTGGGAAGCAAGTTGCACATGAGTTCAGCCTATCACCCGCAAACGGACGGCCAGTCTGAAAGAACTATCCAGACGCTAGAAGATTTATTGAGAACGTGCGTCCTAGATCACTTAGGTGCTTGGGATGAGATCTTGCCGCTGGTGGAATTCACGTACAACAACAGTTTTCAGTCTAGCATTGGAATGGCGCCGTTTGAAGCTCTCTATGGTAGGAAGTGCCGAACGCCACTTTGCTGGTTCCAGGAAGGAGAGAACGTACTAACTGGACCTGAGCTCATCCAGCAAACGACCGAGAAAGTTAAGTTGATCCAAGATAGATTAAAGACGTCCCTGAGCAGGCAGAAATCATATGCGGATAGAAGAAGAAGACCCTTGGAGTTCGCTGCAGGTGACCATGTCTTTTTAAGACTTAATCCGATCACTAGAGTAGGCCGAGCCGTTCGTCCAAGGAAGCTATCTCCCAAGTTCATAGGACCGTACCAGATTTTGAAGAAGATTGGACCAGTAGCTTATGAACTTGCCTTGCCTCCTCAACTATCAAATCTTCATCCATTCTTCCACGTTTCCCAACTCCGGAAGTACATAGCCAATCCCTCTCATATCTTGGAGTTGGAAGACGTTCCACTACGCCACGACCGAACGCTAGAGTTACAACCAGTACGTGTGGAAGACAGCCGCACCAAGCTATACAAAGGAAAGAACGTTCGTCTAGTTAAAATGGTATGGGACGCGAAGACTGGCGATTCAACTTGGGAAGTGGAGGATGCTATGAGGGAATTGTATCCACAGTTATTTGCGGGTAAGTCTCTAATTTTCGAGGACGAAAATTTTTGTAGTTAGGGAGAATATGAGACCCTAAATAATTAACTCTGAAATACATGTCAAATCACAATCAATTGCACTGCTGAGTCACCTGGCTGCTTTCATTAATGCACCGCGCCACACACTCGGATTCATTAAAAACGCACTAAGCGCTGCATGCACGAGCGCCACTTGTCACGTTGGAAGTTTCTGAAGTCAGAGTGAGTGGGAAGGTGTCGGCTTGGGAGACGTTCATCCGAACGAACTTGGATTGAACAAAATGATTTTTCGAAAAACCCTTCCACTCACCTGCACCATTCATCTTCTTCCTCGGAACCTAACCTTTCATTTTCTTCAGCCTCTCTCTAAAAACCTCCAACTTCTCTCTACTGTAAATCTCACGCCTCTCCTCCGATCACATTTCAGAACCGTAGGAACGTTCTCGGAGACGCGGACGTTATTTTGGACCGAACAGAATTAGGATCTAAGCTGGTAAGTCCTCTCCTCCAGTTGTTCGTCCGTTAGGCTTCATGCGAAACCATGTTCTCGGTTCATGCATGGACTGTATCTGAGTAATCTCTGATTTTGGTGTTTAGATCAAGTGAAAGTGTTTAGTGAAACTGAGGGTAAAACGTCGTAAGAGACAAACCTAACCTTTGCATTAGAACGAACACTGCTATCCAGGTAAGGGAAGCTTATATATTTAATTTATACCTGCATGTTGTATGATCTGATTTGGATGTATGAACAGTATGCTGTTTGAGCTGTTATGAACGATCACTGATATGGTATAAGTTTTCTGTTGGTTGAAATGCATGTTGTTTTGATACGTATGAAAAATGGATGATTACTGTAATGTAATGTGATGAATTCCATAAAGTTTGTAAAGTAATATTGGATGTGAAGTTATAGAGTATGAATCGTATGAAAAATGTTAAAGTTAAGATAGTTGAAAAATCTGGACATGATAATTCTCCCTATGATAAATTACGTTCGTCACCGTACGGTCTTATACCGTTCGGTTTCCCTGAAAAAGACTTAGAGTAGAATTCTTTCATTTGGGAAGAATTCGGTTTGAGAACGAGCGTCCCCATTTAAATGTCTGAGCGTTCGGTTCAGCTCAGCTATATATAAATACCTAAATTTAAAATACGTAACGTTCGGTCTTGTACCGAACATTCGTTCTAAATAGCGCTCGGTTTTAAACCAAGCGTTCGTCTTAAATAGCGCTCGGTCTTATACCAAGCGTTCGTCTTAAAGAGCACTCGGTCTTATACCATGCGTTCGTCATGATTGGTTTTCGGTCATTTACCTATCGTTCACTTTGATGTAGTGTTCGGTCTTAAACCGCACACTCGTCCTTATCTTTGATTTCTTAACGAACGTAAATAGCATTCGTTCAAATATTACAATATTCATCCTCTTACGTTCGTTCAAATACTGGCATCGGTTCTTTATATACAAAAATTTTACAAAGAAAATTCTAAGTATTATTGACCATCCGTGATACATTGAATCTGGTCCAAAATCTTCTTCACGAAAATTTTCTAAGTATCATTATACCTTCAATAGAGTCAGTTCATTTAACTGACCAAACAGAGAGTCACGTTCGTCCATCCAGTACTTTATTTGGACGTTCATCCTAATTCTTCAAAGGACTGAACGTTCGTCCTTTTATGCTCTTAAAGTTAAAGATGAGAATGATGATAAATTATAAGATATTACCATGTGAACACTATATTGAGTGGTTCTACGATTATGGACTTTGAACGAGCGTTCCAAGGAGGAACGTCTCAGATATGTTAAATATTAAATTTGGTAAAGTATGACTGTGGATAAGCTAGGCCAGGCTTGGTCCATCCTGATATTCCGTGATACTCATCTTCACGTAGAGGAGAGTAGTTCATGTGTGGGAATGGCAGGAGGTCCTTAGTCCATAAGTTAACATGGGCGACGTAAGAACGGACTAACCTCGAGTGGCAGCTGTTTGGTGTATCCCAGTTACTACATCACTCGGGTGCAAGGACGCCTGTAGCTACACGGTTTCATACAGTCCGGACGGTCTGTCGTATATATATATATATTCTATGTTAAGTTACATGCTGTATGTGTGAATTGAAATGTTAAACGTATGTGTTGATTGTATGAATTAAATTATATAAGCTTACCCTTTCGTTTTTCCTTGTGTTGTCCATTTGTCTATGTACGTTTGTCATGTCTTGCAATGATCATCCGTGTGGATGTGAGCAGAGGGCGATACAACTCTGGAAGACGCTATCGAGGAGGAAAACTTAGTTGAAGTGGAAGTGAAAGCGGAGCAGTAGGACGTCCGTCTTTTCTTTCTAGTTTAGGACGTCCGCTTTTGGTTTATACGTTCGGTTATTTTATTTTGTAAAACCGTTCGTTATTAGTTTTCACTGATTTTGTTTTGTATATTGTAACTCTGCACCTTAATTCGTTCAGCTTTTGAACTCTGTTATTATAAAGACTGCATTGGTTACTGTTAATTGTAATTAATTCTGAATTATGGTAATTACTGTATTTTGGGATGTTACATTAAACACCTGTAATAGACTCAAAATCTAACATATAAAACCCTAAAATAATCCTCTGTCATCTCAAACACCTATAATAGACTCAAAATTTTCGTGACTTTATCTCTTTCAATTCTCCACGAGAATTTTCATTTCTATATTTAGCTTCTTGGTTTAGCACACAAACAAAGACAACTTACCCATATAACTAACACAATTGCAGTCCAAATTAGAGTCTAAGAGCAAAATAGGAACATTTTTTGTACCTCAAGAGAGAACATCTGCTGTCGTGGTTGTTAGTTGTTCGTCTTTGTTCCACTGGTCTTTGTAGTTCAACCACGGAAATCGTTATGCCCCACGGCCTACCGTCTTCCACTTCCATTCCCTCCTTCCTCTTCTTATTCTTGTTTGGCCGCGAAATCTTAGCGAGGTTGTGGAACTTCACAAATCCGCGCAAGGTTGCGGTACAGAACGGGACTCAGAACGTCGCCATCTCCGTTAGCCTTGCCATGGATTCGGCGCTGCACACCGAGACAAGAGTTCTTTCTTCTTCGTTTTCGAATTCGCCGCCACCGTTAGTTGGCTGAGGTAAGAGAGGAGCGAGGCTAGGGTTGAGGTCACCGTCGTGGACGCGGGAGATGTTGTGGATCGAGGCGAGGTGGCTACAATGGATACTGAAACGAAGGATAAGAGAGGAGAACGAAGGACTAAGAATGAGAAGGAGAAAGAAATTGTATAATACAAAAGAGAAAATATTGATAAAAAAAATTCATACCAGTTATAATATTAATCGGTGCAAAAAAATAATCTACACCGGCTATTAGGTTAATAGGGATAAAAATAAAAAAAAATTATACCTATTTGAATCATAATCGGTATAAAATATTTGTATTTTTTTACTATAATGCCACCGTATTTTTTTACTATAACCGATGTAAAAAAGTTTCTTATATTTACAAAACTGCCACCACACCACTTTTTATAGGTGATAAATTTTAATAGGTATAAAAAATAGCTAGAAAAAGTATATTTTCCACTAGTGAATTAGACGAAACTACGCGATGCTAAACACCACAATCTTCATTCCTAACCGAGATTATTGTGGGTAACTCTAAAACACAAACGTTACTTCAAATTCCAAATGCTCGATGATGCCAACCTCTATAGACCATGACCCCTACGAACTTAACAACCTCACTTCACCGCAATTCTGTTGTCAAGGCAACCTCCATGAGCCACCATTCCTGCCGCAAACGCCAACCTCCACGAGCCACCACCCTACAACAAACAGCACGAACTCTAGCCACGCAAACCGTAAAGTAGTAGCCACCAACAAACCCACCTCAACATTAGCAACACGACAACAACTTAGGGTGACCAACTTCGGCTTAAGGCAACGACGAACGACGAGGGAAAGGGAGAGAGGGATTTCTGAAATTGGGGAAACGAGGGAAGGGGAGGTGAGGGAAGGGGATAAAGTGAATTCTGAAATTGGGGAATTTGGGGAACGAAACCCAAATTTCGAATTTAAGCCATCACTGACATTACCGAAGGCCGAGAGGCCATAGATAAATTATGTCACCAACACATTACCGAAGGACTAAAGGCCTTCAGTAAATAGTAAATAGTCGTCGGTAATAATGCGCTTTCCTGTTGTGTTTTTCCACTAGTGTTCGCATCAAGCATTTTCACAAAATTTACCTCATATAACAAATAGACGTCGAATTACAATTTTAAACGACATCTCATAATTGCATTTATTTACAAAAGTGTCACCGATCATTTTTAACGTTGATATTCAGTGGTAGGACATTGAACACGTGACACTATATGCTGTTTTTGCACTAGTGAGTCCAATGCAATTTGTATTATTTGTCTACCCCACATTCACAAAATCAGACTTGCACAGAATAGTAATATGCAATCCATTTCCAAACAATCAAAACTATAAAGACTATATTAAATCCTACATATGAGAAACATCTTTTGTGTAAAATTCAAATCCAATTTTCCATATATTCATTCAGTATAAGCATCTAAACCTATGTCTTGTTTAATATCAATTTGAATACCATTAACTAGAGCATTGGACTCTCCACTACACCCACTCAATCTGAACTGATCCACTCCATTCATTGGGACTCTCCAATACACCCATTTAACTCTATCTCCACAGCTACCTTCTTGACTTCAAGATCCTTCTTAACCAAGTCAACAACATTCTTAGGAAGGGAACACCATTCATCATTCCTATAGAACATCAAACACTTTAATCTGCCACTTTTATAAATTGAAAAAAACATAACTAAGTTGTGTCCAAGATGAGGACCAACATTGTGAACTTGTTTCTAATGGCCTGTGTTTGGCAACCCTGCTCGTTGGTGACACATATGATGGCCAATGGCCTACAATTGATTGTGAAGCTCCACTAAAACGTGCAACTTATCAGGTCACTCCCTCGCACTTCAGATTAAGTGCAACCTGTAACGCCCCAAATTTCAGGGTGTCACGAGTCATTACAAAAACCTGTAATTTTCAAAACTTTCTTATAACGTGGAAACGTTTTTTTAAAAAATCTCAGCATTTAAACTTGCATCTCATAATAGTTTCAAAATACTTGTCCCATTGCATTATTTAAATAATAACCCAAATAACGAAGGAAATAAAATAACTCCAATTATGTTGTTTTAAAGACTCAATTTCAATAACTTTAACAAAAACCCCCAGTCTCTTTCCTGTTATCTCACGAATCTATCATGTTTTATCTTCATCTGTAGCATCATCTACTCCCGTATAACATCACAAATTATACGATCATCGCATTCACATGCACACACACAAACATGTATGGGATAAGCTATCGATAAAACAATCATAATAATAAAATATAAACACATTGAATATATCAACCATACACTAGTGCAGCGAGGGGCTTTTACCGCGGTTATTTTTTACTATACGTCGCGGTTTACGAACCGCGGCATATTCAGCCGCGATAGTAAGTCAGAGACTTTATGCCGCGGTTCAGAACCGCGGTATATAAGTTGCAGAATATGCCGCGGTTGTTCAAAGAACCGCGGCCTAAATCCATTTTAAAAAAAAAAAAAATTTGTCCACTATATGCCGCGGTTGGGGTTACAACCGCGGCATATTCCCCTGCAGTTTTTTAAAATTGCAGGTCTGTTTTTGTGATATCCACTACCACAAAAACAGACCTGCATATAGTAATGTCTTGAATCTCTGCAAAAGACAATTCATATTAATTAGTGTATATGAATTCAACATTTGGGAAAAAATCAAAATTTGTTAAAGTTATCAAAATTTGTTAAAGTTACCACTAATGAAGAAATCATGTTAAGAATGTAAAAGGGCATAAATACCTGGAACAGGGGCGGCGAAAAAGCTTGGTGCAACAAAGGGGAATGGCAGCGGAGAGGAATGACAGGCGTTTCAAACGATTTTGATCGGCTAAAACTGTTTTTTATCGTCAAAAATGGGAAATGACCGAACAATTTTGAGTTTAAACGGTGAAGAAACAAGGAACTGAGATGGCTGGTCGACAAGAGAAGAAAACTCGAAGTCCAGAGTGTCTGCGCGAACAAGACGATATTGTTCCAAAGTTTTATTTTTTAACTCTGACTGGGGAATCTACCGCGGTTCACTACTTAACCGCGGTAGAAGATGACATTTTTAAAATTATTTTGAAACTATATGCCGCGGTTCGGAGGCAACCGCGGTAGAAGATGACATTTTTGAAATTATTTTTAAACTATATGCCGCGGTTCGGCGGCAACCGCGGTAGAAGATGGCATTTTTAAAATTATTTTGAAACTATATGCCGCGGTTCGGCGGCAACCGCGGTAGAAGATGGCATTTTTAAAATTATTTTTAAACTATATACCGCGGTTGCCCTCCGAACCGCGGTATATTCCTCTAAATATTTCAAATTCGTTTTAAATTTATTTCAACACAACTGTCTCCCCAACTCCCTTTCACAGAATTTGAAAAGTTACAATGGGTATATGCCGCGGTTCCCCAGAGAACCGCGGCATATACCCCCTGTAACTTTTCAAATTCTCTGACCCAGTCAGCACCTGCAATAAAGTGGCAGGGTATATGCCGCGGTTGTGCAGAGAACCGCGGCATATACTCTGTTATTTAATTTTTTATTCATACGTGGCGTCAAAGGCAATGGTTGACTGGGGTATATGCCGCGGTTCCCAGTAGAACCGCGGCATATATGTTCGTTTTATTTACAAAACTGCCACCGCGCACCATTATGCTGCGGTTTTCGTTGAACCGTGGCATAATGTGCGCTGTAAAAACCCGATTTTTTACTAGTGATAACAACAACTCCATACCCAATAGTAATAATAATAGCATCCCTAAACCTCTAACACAACAAATCAATCACGATAAATTACTAAATCCTCGAACTCGATCCTCGATATATTTGATCCTCAAAAGAACACTTTTTATTGTAATACTTCAATGTTTTGCTTTGTATATAGTTAATAAAAATTTTACAAATATTCACTAACCAACAAAAACATTTTGCAAGACTACAAATTTATCTACTATCTAAGTATCCATTGTTTTTTCCTGTAATACAGTGATTGTAAGCCTTGATTTAATATAAATAAAATATTTATTAAATTATGTAACACTGAAAATAATAATGTGTGTAAAATGAATTAAATTATTTAAAAAATATGAAAAATTGAAAAATATAAGTCTTATTATTTTAATCTTAATATATTTTAGTAAATATCTTTAAACTCTTCATATACTTTTTAATCATTCTTTATGTATTTTATATTTAAATTTTGTTAGTTTAACGTTATAAATGAAAAAAAATTAATAATCTGTTTTATATAGCATACAACTTTAATATATATTGAACGATCTTACTTTTGCTACGGTGGAATAGATGGATGAAACAAAAAGCATTCACGTGATAATTAAGTTGAAGTAGTAGAAAAATGCAGAAAATAAAGAAACTTCTGGAATTAGAAAAAAGAAAAAGAGCAGAAGTGAAGAGAAAAGAGAGAGCAAATAAGATATACATAAAATATATATTATTTATTAGATTGCCCTAATCATTTATTAAGCATGAAAGGAAGGAGATGATGGAAGGGAGAAATGAAATGGAAAGGAGAGTAGAGATTAGGGCACAAGTTTCCTTTAACTTAGGGGGCAGTGCTGGTTGAACGTCCTGGTGGAGGAGGAGCAGAAGGACATTGTCCAATTCCAATGACGCAGAGATCAGGAAAAAGAACGACTTGCATGAGCTGTCGTGCTGCGAGTGCTCCCTCTATCATGACGGAGAAAGAAATAGCAATCACAAAAGCCAAAATGATCCATTTGTTATACTCACTCCCCATATCTATGTTTTCTTTAATCTCTGCATATTCCACACACTTTCACCTTCCCTTTTATACACATCAAATACTTCCTTAACACTGCACATGTTTACTATTTATTACTTATTAATATGGTTTTTTACGTGTTTGGCAATCCAACATTAATATGGAATGAAGCCACCACGCTACTATATGGTGAAGTAGTTATTACAGTTATAATGCTTCATAGTTACCCCCAACCTTCTCTTGCCAAAAGTCAATGCAATTCTTCCACTCGGTACAAGGATCTTCTTCCTTTTGTTGAATCTTTTCGCATAATATTACAAATATCATTTTAATTAAAAATATATCAAGTTATATTATATAAATAAATATAGTTTTATTTTATAAAATTATTTTATACTCTTAAATTAAATTTAAAATTCACTTTTTAAAGTGATTCATGTCATTTTAAAAAAATCAGATATATAATCAAATGATGTGAAATTGAATTAATACTAAAGGGCACAATTTATTGAATAATATTCCCCCACACTGTGAACTATTTGAATCATCTATTTCTTCCTTCTGCAATCCAACTTTCTTTCCATCTTTCCAAAATTTACCTTTTGTTTTTCCCCAATAACATTGTTTCCTTTGTAGTTATTTCAGCTTCATCATACACACAAAAATTTCTTTTGCTAACACCAAAAGAACCATAGCCAAAACAAAAATGGTTATGCTTCTTTTCAGTCCACGGTTACTATTTTCATTTCGTTATTTATCTTTTTAAACGAATTTGTTTTAAGATTTATGTAGTAAGATTTTATTGAGGCTAATAATTTGTATTCATGTTTATAATCTCATTCGTATTTATATTATTTTATTATTTATTTTATTTGTCTTTATTATTTATATTTATCTTATTTTATTGAGTGGGTGTCTAACATCTCGTTTTCATTTACCTTTATTTTCATATTTCTTTTATTTAATTAAGGTGTTCTTAATCTCATTTTTATTTATGTATATCTATTATTGGAATTAATTTTAAGCCTTCACAAAATAATAATTATGAGGTTAAAATATTTCACAAAGAAACTTGTGTAATATAAATCTAATATCAAAGGTAATTAAAAATCTCCACAGATCAATTTTAGCAACTCTAACTGTAGAGGTTTGAAAAATATCTGCAAATTAATTTGAGAGAGTAAAAACCTCCACAAATTGAGAAATCGTCTAAGGTCAAGAACGAGTTGGTTAAGGTTATTGAGAAGTTGGACATAACAAAGTCAGTCAAAGAATTAAAGAGGTCAACCAAGGTAAAAGATAGGAGGGCAATAAGGAAAAAGAAGAACTCAAATTTGATTGAAAGAAACAAACTTGGAGTAGGATGATGCACATGGAAAGTCGAACGAAGGAAGAAAGAATTTAAGTTTATGGGAGAGTTTGTTGGGATAAACTTAAATTTTAGGGTTTTATTTATAATTTTGTTTAAATATTATTTTATTAGTTTCTCGGTATAGTAATATTTAGTTTGATTTGATAGAGATAAAATAGTGATAAGTAGTTATGATTTTCGGTTTATCTAGGTACAATATTATTTTATGATAGATTAAGCAAATTTTATTTTTAAGATAGTTGATATTTTATTTTTATTCCTCATAATATTGTATTATGACTATTTAAAGCCCTTCAATTATAATGAATAATAAGACTCAATTTCAGGAAAATATTTGAATGTGTGTATCATGAGATTTTTCCAACAGTATTGCTTTAGCACAATTCCATGTTTAAGCATCAACCATTTTTCCCTAGTAGAGGATTCACTACAAAAAGATTTAATTTTAGGAGAGGTTTTTTTAGGGAAGTTTTAAAAACCAAGAATATTTCCGGCGGTTATTTAATGAAATCGCCGACAGTCCCTTAAAATTATTATTACCTCCTCTCCCGCACCTTATTTCCTTCTAATTCCCTAAATATGCCCTAATTCTCTCCCTCCTTCCCCGCTGCCTTCATTAAAATTTTCCCCAAACCCCGTCTCCGCACCACAATCTTCCCTGCTTCGTGTTCGTGGAGCATCTCTTCCACCTGCATTCATCAAATTTTCCCCCAAACCCTTTCCCCGCACCACAATCTTCCCCTGCTTCGTGTTCGTGGAGTGTCTTCCCCGGCTTGGGTTGAACGTCGAGGTCGAGGTGGCAAGGTCGAGGCGGCGAGGTCAAGGCAGCGAGGTCAAGACGGCAAGGTCGAGACGGCAAGGTGGAGGCGGTGAGGCGTCGAGGACTCTGCTGAAGGCGATTTTTATCAAACTGAAGGCGGAGATGGCGGATTATTTCGTTGTGGCTAAGGAAAAATGTGCTGGCTTCCCAGGGAAAATTGGTTCCCTTTAGGGCTGCGAGGATTAGGGTTGCGAAAGGGGTTTTGAGTTCCAAGGGTGTTGGGAAGCTGATTGGTTGGGGATTGGTGCCTGTGAGTGGGAGGAACATGTGGTTGATGAATCAAATGGGTCTGATTGGTGGTGATTTGGGGAAAAAATGTTTCTATCCTAGCATTCTAGCAAGGTTCATCAACAGATACCAATATACGGTGAAGTTGAGAAACGATATATTCATGATCCACTACTTTCGCATAATATTACAAATATCATTTTAATTAAAAATATATCAAGTTATATTATAGAGGTTTGAAAAATATCTGCAAATTAATTTTAGCGACTCTAATTGTAGAGGTTTGAAAAATATCTGCAAATTAATTTGAGAGAGTAAAAATCTCCACAAATTGAAAAAAGAACTTTTACTAAATAATGGTTATTTTGTAGTGATTTTAAAGAGTATTGTTAAAATATAGTTCTCCACATGGTTTATTCTAAGAGAAATAATTCCTGCATTTTAGTTTAAACGTTACGTCTCCACATGCTATCTAGTTGTGAGTTGTCTTGGTAAAAGTTTTCATTCTCTTTGTTAACCATTGAATCAAGATGAAATTTTTATATAAAGTTTTAAAGACATAGTACATCATTTTAATCGTCGAGATTTTAATTTAGAGGTTTGTAGTTGAATAAATAATTTGTGTAGCTTGAACTTGCATCACCGGTAATTTTCTGTTTGGAGTTACTTTAGTAAAAATTCAATCCTTACTTCGTTAATCGTTGGATCAAAATCAAAATTTTGTAACATATTTTTAAGATAATATTCTTCACTTTAATCGTTCGAATTTACATTTAAAAGTTTGTAGTAAAAAATATCATTTCATATTTGAATTAAGGAACAACTCTTCTCGAAAGTCAACCAGTGTTCTCCTATATGCCATGAGTTATCAAATGTAAAATACTATTATAATATTTAAACAACGAGAGATTGTTTATAAATAATATAATAATATTATAATATAATAATAATATAATATAATAATATATATATATTTTATATGATAGAGGAGAAGTGAAACATGGAGTTTTAGTAGTTGCATTCATTAATTTTTCTTCCTTATTCTTCATTTTCATTTTCATTTTCTTTGTCATTTAAAAAAAATCTATTAATCAAGATTTTAAAGTAGTTTGAAGAAATTAATCAATCTATTGAGATATATATATTTTTATTTGGACAAGTTGTTTTGAGGTAAGGAAAGCTTGTATTAATTTTTCATATATATGTTTCATTTATAATTATTCTAATCTTTATTTGTCTTTATTATCAAAATTTATTTTACTCTTGTAAGATGTTCTTAACCTCATATTCATTATATTTACTCTTATATTTTCTTTTATTCAATGAGGTGTTATTAACCCCATTTATATATTTATCTTTGCATTGAGATTTATTTTTATTATGTGAGGTTTTCAAAATCTCATTAGATGAGTCTGTCCATATACTGATTAGATGAGTACAGTAAAAAGTATTTGATGAGTCATTCTATACATTGAGTATATGAGTCTACGAATACACATTAGACGAATATGTCTATATATTGACCAAACAAGTCTTATAGCATACATTAGACGGGTTTGTCCATACACTGATTACATTAATACACTACAAAAAAGTAGGGCATTACCGAAGGCCATAAGCCCTCGGAAATTGCCAAAAGCCGTCGATAATGGATGTTTACCGAAGGCCTATCGACGGCCAAAAATCCTTCGGTAAATCCCTTGTCGCTAACCATTACCGAGGGCTTCTGCCCTTCGGTAATTACCGAGGGCCAAAAGCCTTCGGTAATTACCGAATAGCTGAAAAAAAAAGTATAATGGAGGGTACTCAGTCAAGGGTCTGGTAATCGTTTACACCAACCCTGTAAACGATTACCCGAGAGAAAATTGGAATTTGTACAGAAAGTCCAACACAGGTACTCAGTCAGGTGAACAGGGGTCACCATTGAAAAAAAAGTGACTTTTAGGCACTTTTGCACTTGTCTTAGGCTGTTCCTTGTGTTTCAGTGGTGGGAGAGGGAGGTTAGTGATGTGATTATGTCCCAATGATGGAGGAAAGTGATTTTTTGGCACCCCATGATGGAGGAAAGAAACAATGTTTATGAGATGAGCAACTTGAGTGAGTTAACATGCTGTCAACTTTGACCTTTGCTGGCTATTTTACTGATAACTTTTCCCACCGACCTCCAAATGATGTGATTCTTTTTTTATTAGAAACTAGACTCAAACATCTTTCCAATGACTACTATTTTGTAATTTTTGGACATTTGAGTTGGTACAGTTTATTGTTTCAAGTTAGCGTTTCATATATTTTTGCCAACTCTGACCTTTGCTTGTTCTTTTGCTCATAACTTTCTCCACCGAACTTCAAATGAGTTGATTCTTGTTTTGTTGGAATCTATACTCAAAGACCTTTCAAATTATGCCTTAGAAATCAAATTTACACCTTCTTTGACACTGTAATCGATTACAAGGACACTGTAAACGATTACCCGAGAGAAAATTGGATTTTGTACAGAAAGTCCAACACAGGTACTCAGTCAGGTGAACAGGGGTCACCATTGTTAAAAGAAGTGAGTTTTAAGCACTTTTGATCTTGTCTTAGGCTGGTCCTGGTGTTTTAGTGGAGGAAAGTGATGTTTTGGCACCCCATGATGGAGGAAAGAAACAATATGAGCAACTTGGGTGAGATAACATGTTGTCAACTTTGACCTTTGCTGGCTAGGTAATTCTTTGCTTTTGACAAGTTTCCTAGCTTCATTCCACTAGTTTAGACATGTTAGGATGTTCACATACCTTAGAATGAGTCTACATTAGGTGAAATGAAAATTTGTCACCTTATAAGTACACTTTTTAGGTACTAAATACTCAAACTTTGAGTTTTAGGTGAAGAGAAGCCACTTGCAGCGTGAATGAAGTGAAGATAATTCCACCAGCAGCTGCAGCTACCTACATGGTCTAGTTTGCAGCAGTCTAGCCACGTAGAGAAGCTTCACTCACGGCCTTTGAAGGAGGGGAAACATGTCCAGCAGCTGTAGCTACCATCACATCCAGTTGGGAAGAAGAAGGAAGCTCACGGTTTCTTTGAGAAGCATGGCAGCAGCTCACGTTCAAAAGAAAGGCTTATATGGAGTGGAAGAGCTAAGAGAGAAAAGGAGATGAGTTCAGGGCTGAATGGAGTTGGACGTGTGAAAGAAGAGGAATAGGGAAGGAAAGTCCAGCCACCACTCATGGTTGGCAAAGCTCCAGCTGCAACTCATTACTTTCAAAGTGAAGAATTTTGCAAGTTGGACAACACAAGGGCCACCACTTAAAATCTGGTGCAGTGCAGATTTTTGATGTGACTGGTTTAATGTGTGGTATGGTGTTGTGACGTTTTGGTGAGGCTTCCAAGGTCCAAAATTCTTGCTCCAAGGGGGTAGCATACTAGGTAATGGAAGGGTTGCTGAATTGGACAAAGAAGTAGCTCTAAAAGTAGCAATTTGGCTTGATTTTCAGTAGCATTTCACTAACTTGGAACCACTTTTTTAGGTCCAAACAACTTAAACTTTGAGTTTTACCTAATTCTTTGCTTTAGACTAATTTCCTAGGTTCATTTCACTACTTTAGACTTGTTAGGATGTTGACATTACTTAAAATGAGTCTATATTAGGTGAATTGACAATTTCTCACCTTATAAGTACACTTTTTATAATCTAAATACTCAAACTTTGAGTTTTAGGTTATTCTTTGTTTTTCACCACTTCAACAACTTTGTTTGGTGAATTTAAACTTGTTAAAACTCAAATTTAACTCAAAACCAAACTGCTACTTAAAATCACCTTTCTACTTCCTAAAATTGACTCAAAATTGATGGTTTTGGAAGTGATTTTGTGCCTAAGCCATTCTGACACTTTGCTAATCATTTTAACAGTTTTAAATCATCAAAATACACTTGTTTGAATTCTAATTAGGCATAAAACAGAACTGCAACTCAGATTCACTTGCAAGTTCCAAAAATGGCTCAAATATGATGGTTTGACATACTAAATTGCATACAGGTCATTCTAACTTCATATCAATGCTTCTAACAGCTTTAATACATCAATTTGGACTTGTTTAAACTTCCAAACATCACAGAATCATAGCAGAACGAAAAAGGACCTGTAATAACTCAATTTTTGAAAATGTTGATCAACCACAACACTAAATTTGAGGTTTAGGGAATTCTTTGCTTTTGACCACTTTCCTAGCATTATTTCACTACTTTACAGTTGTTAGGATGTGTATAATAGACACGCTTAGGTTACTTTAGATTAATTCCCAATTTCTCACCTATTTAGTACACTTTTTTAGGTTTTAAGTAGTCCAATTTTGCTTTTGTTGTTATTTTTTAATTGAGACTTCATTTTTATCTTTCTTTTATCTTTTCAAAGTTGTGTAGATAGTTAGTTTACTGTTTTGAGTAGTACTTTAATACATTTTGCATTGTTATCACTTTTAGTGTATTCTAGGTACTACTTTTAGATTCTAGGTTGTAATAATTTGAGTTTTATGTACTTTTTGTAGTGAGTTCTTAATTAGCTAGGTTTTACCATTATAAACTTGTTAGGATAGTTTCTTTCTAGTTTCTTTTCCTAGTTTAGTGCAGTTTGCAATTGCAGTACACCTTTTTTGAGGTTTAAGTAGTGATTTTTACAAATTGTCTTAGGAATCACTTCTACACTCTTATCTTTGTCATTTTTAGTCCATTACAACTTGTGTAGGTAGTTTTAGGTATCTTTTACAGATTTAACATCTTCATGCTTAACACATTTACCCTATTCTACTGTATTTTAGGTGCCCAATGGTCAAATTTTGATTGTATTTGTATTTTTGAATTGTCACCTCAATTCTAACTTTGTTTTATGTTTTAAACTTGTCTACATAGTTAGTTTACTGTTTTAATTAGTACTTTAATACAGTTTGCATTCTTAGGACTTTTAATGTATTCTAGGAGGGACAATTAGGTTCTAGGTTGTCATAAGCAACTCATAAGCAATCAACAACCTCAACTTGCCCAAACACAGAAACCTATACTTGTTAGGTCATTCATTATCAATTTAAAGTCATTTAAAATATGTTAGAATGGGTACAGGGGCAGTACTTTAAACACAGAAACCTATACTTGTTGTTTTCAAGCTTAGTTTAGTGTATTTACACTTTCTACAGTCATTTACATTGATAGCTAGTTGTTTGAATCATTATAACTTAGAATGAGGTGTGTAGTTGTTTAATTTGCCACATTATTAGCTGTTATACGGTCTAATTTTGGAATCTACTATTTCTATGCCAAATAATAGTGCACTTAATAGTGAGGAGGGAAACACAAGATAGGAACAATGAGGCTGCACAATTGAAGATGGAAGTTGTAATCACTAAACCTGTTTTAATGTTCACTTGATAGTGCAGCCACTGGTTAATGACAACCACAAAAGAAACAAGTATAAGCCAAACAATTGAAATTATCACATGATACATATAAGGTACTAAAGCAGAAATATCCACAGTGCAAACAACTTACGCATATTGGTAAGAACAGGGAAACACCCAATTACATGGACACATTGCACAGAAGTAGGGAAGAACAAGGCAATCAATTTATTCATGTACCGTTCTAAAAAAGAGAACTTACCTCGCACTCCAGAACACCCAATTCAATGGAAGCCAAGCAACACCGGGAGCTCTCACGCTAATGACCACGAATCACCACCCTACCCGTCGCACAACCCTTACACGCACAACCCTTACACGCACAACCAAGAACCACCACCCCACCCGCAACACCCACAACGGCACGACGAACCCTAGGCACACAATGCCACCGAACAGAAGAGATAGGTAGAGGGATAGGAAGAGAATGAACGATAGCAAGCCAAAAGGAAGGCAAAGGGAGTACAACCAAATTTTCAGTAGTTCTCAACAGAGGGGAGGGAGGGTTCTGTTTGATGAAATTGGGGACGAGCTGCACGAATAACTCCAATTACTGAGTTTAATTGGTGGACGCTCTTACCGAAGGCCACAAAGCCCTCGCTAAGGTCTTCTTGACCTTCGGTAACGTTATTTCATTAAGGCCGTCGGTGATTCACTTTTTGACCCTCGGTAAATCACATTTACCGACGGCCGCAAAGCCTTCGGAAATACACCCTCGGTAATTCAGGCTTTTCTTGTAGTGATATAACAATATACGTTAGACGAGTCTGTTCATACTCATATTATATTAATTTAGTAATATGCATTAGAGGATCTATCCATTCTATGATTAGGTGAGTCTTACAATATATATTACAGAAGTTTTTCCACATACTAGTTAGACGAGTCTAACACCACATATTGAAAAAGTTGGCAATGTATTGATTAGACAAGTCTAACCATTCTCATTACATAACTCTTTTCATGCACTAACTTATATATTTAATTAGTCAACTCTATATATTTTTGTATATCCTTTATACTTTTTAGAGAGTTTACTCTAGTTTTGCACATGTTTTATGCTTTACATTCTTACAAAGTTTATTATTAATATTTTTATAAGCATATTGATTTTCTGAACCTACAAATTATTTGTAAGGTTGATTCTATTCAAAATTAATTATAAACTTAAAAATATTTATTATTATTTTCTTGGGCTCTAATTCTCTTTTAATGAACACACAAATCAACATTAACCCATATGTAAGAACTCGTTTAAAACTAGCTTATATATAAATCTCCTCCATAAGAGAAACATAAGGTCTATTTCAAGGTGAATGAGAAACGTAAAGTTTACTACAAGATCAATACAATGTTAATGCACCCTTAAGGTGAATGGTGGCATTTCATGACCACATCATACACCAAAAGTGACAACACTAAATTGAAAATCGGGAAATAAAACTTGTAAAATTAGGTGAGGACTAGAGTTTAACTAAGTGGGTACCTATGTCTTAACTATTGCACAGGAAAGTCCACAGACTTGTACACAAATATTTATACCTAAAGTATTCATTACCATGTTAATGCACTCTTAAGGTGAGCAATGATGGGATTTTATTACCACATAACGAAACAAATATGTTAACAAAATCTCCAAACCCAGTGAAAAACAAACTTGTATAATTATATGGAGACCTACGTGTACACTTTTGCATAACAAGGTCGACATAATTCTTGACAATTATTTTATACTTCAAATATTTATTCCCATGTTAATGCACCCCTAATTTATCAACAGAACATCCAAAATTAGAAAAAACGAACCTACAAAACTTTATGGGACCATAGTTCACATAATAAATCAAATGTCTCAACAAAACATCCAAAATTAGGAAACAAAACTTGTACAATTGGGTTAGGAGCAAAGTTCAATATTATGAGGATCTACATGTACACTTTTGCACACGAAGTCATCTAATGTTGCTAATTATGATCACATAATGAACCAAATCTATCAACATAACATCCAAAATTAGGTACAAAATCCTACACAATTAGGTAGAGACCAGTGTTCAATTAAGTGGGGACCTAGGAGTAACATTTTGCGCAAGAAGGTCTGACATCCTCTTGAAAAAATATTTTAGGATAGCCAAATTCAGTCAATGGAGACCACCCCAAGAAATCCTGTATAGTCAAACAGAAGACAAATATTAACAGAAGCTGCATAATGGAAAACAACAACATTCTATACATTCATATATTAACTAATAATTATATATGCTATTTGATAACGGTTGAAAATACCGTTAACTGTGATGTAATTTTAATACTAAATGCACCCTTTTCTGCTTAGAAACTTGCTTGGAATCATGTTTTTCTGTTAAGTTGTGTGAATAAGAGAGTCGAAGTTGAATATTATGATTCTATGACTAATTCCCTTTGTTTTGATAGAAAATGAGTTAATATGGAAAGCAGGGATAAAGTGCTAAGGAGATAGAGCTCAAAAAGGTCCAGAAAAAGCACCAGAAGGAAAAAAGCTTGAGGCTTGGGCGCCCCTTTTGAGGCTTAAGCGCAAGAAGTGTCGCTCACCGCCCGGACACCCCTTTTGGGGGCGCTTGAGCGCTGGATGTAGAAGGCTTAGGCGACTTCTGTGAGGCTTGAGCGTGGAAGACCACCGCTCACCGCCCGAGCGCCCTAAGTGGGGCGCTTGAGCGCTGTCGACTCAAGCTTGGGCTTTGTTTCTGATCTACTTCTGTTCTATTTAAAGGACCCTGGCATCCTAGGTTTGGTATCTTTCGCTGGAGCAACAGAACAACACACTCTTCTACTCTCTTCTACTTTTTGGGTTTCACTATCTCACACTTTTCCATTATTCATCTAGTTTCTCCATGTCTATGGGGAACTAAACTCTATTTATTGTTGGGGAATGATATAACCTTGTGAACTCTCATGTATTTGAATTGATTCTTAATCATATATGCTTTTTAAATAATTGTAAGGGAATTCATCTGTTTCAATGCTTGCTATATTTAACTCATTTAGTAGCATGATTTATGAATTGAATGAGTGCTTGGAGGTTCCTTACAATTCAGGTTCTTGTTGAATTCTCCCAAGGGTAATATTTCTCAGGGATGAGGGTATGAGTACTTGGTCTTCTTAAGCTCTTGATCTTCAGACTTAATTTTCTAGGAACGCTAGGAATTGCACGAACTAGGAATTAAGGCAGGCTTATTACGCCGAGGGATCGGGTTCTAAGTAATTTAGTGAGTGATGTTAACATTAATGTAAAAAGAATAATTCTTATATACATGAGAGTAAACTTGGTGAAATCAAACCCTAACAACATAATCATCTCATTTTATAAACAACCTTCGTTCATCGTTGTGTTTTGCTATTGATCAATTGCATTCATATTTGACTGTCATCCAATAAATTTATTTTCAAAATAATAGACTTAATAAATGTGTGGTGACACTTTTGTTAATAAAATTGCATATTTTAAATCTGTTAATCTCATAATAGACTTAAACTTTATTTTTACATCTATTAAAATTCAAATAGACATAAATTTTGTATCTGTTGAGTTTTCTACAAGGCTTAAATTAATTTTTAAGTTTTTTCTTAATGCAAAGAGATCTTAGTTTTATATCATATCTATGTTTAACCTAAAAAATGAACTTTTTTCATCACAAATCATATAACTCTTCTTTCTCCACTTTTTTTCACAAATCTCCCTACCTCTGCTTCCAAGGGTATGCATGCCATAGCCGCTACCTCGTAGGCCATGTCTCACCACTCCCCTCCGCGCTGCTGCCACCATGTTCTCTTGCGTTACGGCGTTGTCGCCGCTGCCTTTCGCGCTACGCTACCATCCTTGCCTCTCATGTTGTCGTTGATGTCGTTGCCTCTTGCGTATCAGCTGTCGCCGCTGCCTCTCGTGTTGTCGTTGCTGCCACTACCTCTCGTGTTGTCATTGCTGCCACTGCCTCTTGTGCCGCCACTACCTTTCGCCGCTGTCGTGACTACCTCTTGTTGTTGCCGCCATTACCTTTCTTTTTAGGGTTTTAGATTTTAATCTTTCTGTTATAGTAATTTTTAGGGTTAACAATTTTTGGAAATTTAGGATTCTTTGGGAGTGATTATTAATGTGTAGTATGCAATTATTAATTTTTGTTTCTGATTTGTATTATGTTCTATAAAGGATGAGATTTGATTTATGTGTTCTTGTTGTATTTCTTTGGTTGTGAAGATAAATGGAATTGACGAACTAAAAGATGAATTTTGTTGTGGTTGATTGGGGTAACATGTTAATTTCGTGAAGAGGTGTCAATGGAATATATGATTAGATATGCAATTTTGGGTGAAAATTTTCAGTATGTTGATTCACAACAGAGTTAAAATTTAAGTCTGTTATTGAATAACAGATTTAAAATTTAAGTCTCCCGAATCTAAACAGATTTAAAAAACACAAAATAACAGAATTAAAAAAGCCTATTTTGTACTAATGCGGTCAAAAAAGCTAAGAGAGTGACCACCTTAAAAGATGTTGAAGATGCTGACGGTGAGAAGGATGCCGAATGGAACACCCTTTCCGAAATGTCATGGGTATAAAATATTGATGTTCTACAAGTAAAAGCATGCAAGGTATGAATGTGCTGACGAAAAGTCGTGAAATTGATGTTCTACATATGTACATATTAAACAACACAGATGAGGTGATCCCATTTTTGCAAGGACACAAAGCCGTTGTGAAGGATAAGTATCCAAGACGATCAGCGAAATGACAATTGATGGAGCATAACAGAACATTCTTGTCCTAGTTCAAATTTGAAGTTTTGAAAGAATCGCAGTCTTTTAAGACTTTGTTGTGGCTAGCAAATGGTTTAAAGTTTGATGTTTTATGTTGTACAGGCTATGAAATTAATAATTGAACATTTTATACGAAGACTTTGGATGATAAAAACAGAATACAAAATAGTGACGTCAGTCAATAGCTGAGTCGCTACAATTTTCCACATCCAAATATCAAAATCCTATAGTTGGATCTGATAACGGTTGAAAATACTGTTATTTATGATGTAATTTTTATACCAAATGCACCCTTTTCTGCTTAGAAACTTCCTTGAAATCATGTTTTTCTGTTAAGTTGTGTGAATAAGAGAGTTGAGATTGAATTTGATGATTTTATGACTATATCCCTTTGATTTAGCAACAAATGAGATAATATGGAAAGCAGAGATGAAGTGCCAAGATGGAGCTCAGAAAGGCTTGGAAAAGCACTAGAAGAGAGGATTGCTTGAGGCTTGGGCGCCCTTTTTGGAGGCTCAGGCAAAGAAGAGTGTCGTGCACCGCCTGGGCGCCCGTTTTTGGGCGCTTGAAAACCAGAAGCACGAAGCTTGGGCGCCGTCTCTGAGGCTTGAGCGTAGAAGACCACCGCTCACCGCCTGGGCGCCCCTTTTTGGGCGCTTGAGCGCCACAAGCACGAAGCTTAGGCGCCATCTCTGAGGCTTGAGTGTAGAAGACCACCGCTCACCGCCCGGGCGCGCTAAGTGAGGCGCTTGAGCGCCAGTGACACGAGCCTGGGCTTTCTTTCTATTCTGTCTTCGCTCTATTTAAAGGACTCAGGCGTCCTAGGTTTTGTATCTTCGGCTGGAGCAGCACACCAGCACACTCTTCCACTCTCTAAAGGCGGATTTGGATGTGGGAGTTTCCATTCTCTAGTTTTAGGGTTTTGCTATCTTATGCTTTTCCATTATTCATCTAGTTTCACCATGTCTATGGTGAACTAAACTCTATTTGTTGTTGAGGGATGATGTAACCTTCTGAACTCTCATGTATTTGAATTGATTCTCAATAAAATATGTTTTTTCATTAATTGTTAGAGTAATTCATCTATGCTTATTACATGCTTTGTTTAACTCATTCATAGCATGATGTATGAATTGCATGAGTGTGGGGAGCTTCCTTACAATTCAGGTTCTTGTTGAATTCTCCCAAGAGTAATATTGCTCAGGGATGAGGGTATGAGTCTTGCTCGTCTTAAAGCTCTTGATCTTCACATTTAATTACTAGGAATGCTAGGAATTGCATGAACCGGTGATTAAGGATAGGCTTCTTCGCCGAGGGATTGTGTTTAAGTGATTTAGTGATTGACGTTAACATTAATGCATAAAGAAGAATTCTTACATACATGAGAGGGAACTTGGTGAAATCTAACGCCAACAACATATTCATCTCATATTACAAACGACATTCGTTCATCACTGTGCTATCCTGCTATTGATCAAACTACATTCATATTTAATTTTCTGTCTTTGCATCTGAAACCAATTATCTCGTTTTCTTTAAGTCTTAATTAATCGAGTTATCACACGACTGTCTAGTTCCGAGAGTCCTTTGGGATACGATATTTGGTCTTACCATTTTATATTACTTATGCGATTTGGTACATTTGCCAATCCATCAACAAGTTTGTGGCGCCGTTGTCGGGGACTCACGGATTAAACTATTTTATTTGTGTGATTCTTGATTAACTTTGACTTTATTTTTATTTTTATTTTTATTTTTATTTTTTGTCTTATTTTTGATTTGTGTTTAGTGTCGTTTGTTTTTGTTCTTGTGCTAACAGTGTTTTCTAGGGTTTTGTGTCTAGTTTATGCAGGATACAGTCAGGACTAGGAGCAACAAAAGTTCTGAACTTCTTCTTGAAGGACTTGAGACTAATAGAAGGCCAAGAAGACAAAGATTATCTAGAGAACCTTCTTTAGAGAGAATTTCACAGGCCTTACAATCTGATCAAGAAAGCATGGACAACAATGGTGGTAGGCGTACTTTGGCAGATTATGCAATAGTTGTTGGCCCTCACCATTTTAACAGCATTGCAAAGCCGAGGGTCAATGCCACAAGTATGGAGATGAAGCCTGCATTGATCCATCTAGTGAAGTTCAACCAATTTAATGGACTGTCACATGAAAGTCCATATGAGCATCTGACCACTTTTAATAAGATCTGCAATACTGTGAAGCTGAATGGAGTGCCAGATGATGCTATTAGACTGAGCTTGTTTCCTTTCTCACTGGGAGGCAATGTTAAACTGTGGTTGAACTCTTTTCCTGAAAATAGCTTGACTGAGTGGGAAGATGTGGTTGCAAAGTTCTTGAACAAATACTTCCCACAGTCAAAGATCAATAAAGGGAAGCAGGAAATCTCCTCTTTTAGACAAGGCATGAAGGAGACATTAGGGCAAGCATGGGATAGATACAAGAGCTTGCTCAGAAAGACACCTACTCATGGTTTTGATGAAGCAACAATAGTCATTCTTTTCCTTGGAGGTCTTGGTTCACAAACCAAATTGATGCTGGATGCCTCAACTGGAGGCAATATCAAATGCAAGACTCCAAAGGAAGCCTATGAATTAATTGACAACATGGCTACCAATGACAATGAGATGCACAGTGAAAGAGGAGCTCCATTACAATCTATGGGAGTTCTACAGTTACAGTCTTATAATGCCCTGCTTGCTCAAAAAAAGATTATTACTCAACAGTTGGAGTTTTTGACAAAGAAGTTTTCTCAGCCACCAAAGGAGTGCCAGAATGTCTTATAGGTTCAACAACAACTTTGTGAACTATGTGGTGGTGATCATATTAATGGTCAATGTGCAGTGCCCGAGAACCTCAATGAAGAAGTTAACTACATGGGCAACCAGTTTCGTCCCAACAATTACAATCAAGGGTGGAAATCTCATCCAAGCATGGGACAAGGTCAATTTGGGCAAGCTGGTGGACAATTCAATACACCACCACCACAACAACAATAATAGTGGCAACAACAACCTTCTCTAGCTGACACAACTACAAAGCTTGAGGAGACTGTCCAACAGTTCATGCAGACAACTCTCTCCAATCAGAAAAGCACTGAAGCTGCTATTAAAAATCTGGAGATGCAGGTTGGTCAAATAGCCAAGAAGTTGGAAGATATACCTATCAAAAGTTTCGAGGCTAATACTGAAGTTAACCCCAAGGAAGAATGCAAGGTTATTGTGAGCATGAAAGATGAGATGGAGAAAGAGAAAGAAATAGAGAGAAAAGAAAAAGTTGAGTTAAAAGAGAGAGAAGAAAAAGAAGAGAGAAAAGTTGAGGTTGAGAGAAAAGAAAAAGAAAAAATTGTGAGAGAAGGGAGAAAAGAAAAAGAAGAGATTAAGAGAAAAAAATAAAAAAAAAATGAGAAAAATCTTCATCACCCTAAAGAGTGTTCCAGAAAAGAAAAAGAGATGCAATTAGGGTGCTTTGAAGAAATTTTCAGAAAATTGAGGATTAGAAATCCCGTGACTGAAGCATTGCAGCAGATTCCTGAATATGCTAAGTTTTTGAAGAAACTCCTCAAAAGAAAGAAATATCTAGAGGAGGAGACAATTGAGGTACAGGGAGAGTGCAATGTGATCTTTCAAAAGGAACTTCCTCCTAAGGTTAAAGATCTAGTAAGTTTCACCATTCCTTGCACCATCAAGAGCCACAAAATAGGGAAAGCCCTAATTGATTTAGGGTCCAGTATTAATTTGATGCCCTTATCTGTTCTTGAAAAGATTGGTGGTCTTGAAGTCCAACCTGCAAAGATGACTCTGTTTATGGCGGATGGATCCACCAAAAAGCCCTATGGTGTGGTGGAAGATGTGATGGTTCAAACTGACAACCTCAGATTCCTGGTGGACTTTGTAGTAATGGAGATGGAGGAAGACTTGGAGATCCCTATTATTCTTGGAAGGCCATTCATGAAAAGGCCAAGGTGATCATCAATGTTGATGATGGAACTATTGCACTTAAAGACCAAGAAGAGGAGGTGATTTTCAATGTCTTCAATGCTAAACAACAAATCCAAGTGAAGAAGACTAGTCTCAAAGCTGCATGTGGAGATGCACCAGAGATTAGGACTAAAGTTGCCAAGCCAGGTAAGAAAGGTAAAAAGTGTTTTTTGTCCCAAGTAAAAGAAGAAGAAAAAGACAGCAAAGGAGAAAGTGTTCACCAAGACTTCCAGGAGAAACATGAAGAATTTAGACCAGGCATCCCAGTGAGATTCAGAAAAAAGCTGTGGGTTGTGAAAGAACTCAAAACTGATGGACTGATAGAGATTGAATCTCCAATTTTCAGGAAAATCAAAAAGGTGAACAGGAAGCTACTGAAGATCAGTTGGTATGGAGAAGGAAAAGATGACACCAAAATCAAAGATGTAACATGAGCTTATTGGATCAAACTAGTGACGTTAAAGAAGTACTTGCTAGGAGGCAACCCAATGTTTTAAAAACTTTTATTTTGTTTATTGTTTCTTCAGTTTGAATTGTTGTCATTTGAATTTTGTTTTTGTTTATTTTTGTTTGCTTGATTCCAGTGTGCATAGTCTGTAATAACTGAATGTTTGAGGGGTGGAGAGAGATTAATTGTTTGATTTGAGTGTTGTTCTGTGAGCTAGGTAATAGAAACTTGAAAATTATAAGTTGAATCTGAGAACCAAAGGCCAGAAATACCCAAAACAAGCCAAAAAGCTAAGGTAGAAAAGTGTTGCTCACCGCTTGAGCGCCCCCTGAGGGATGCCCGGGCGGCTCGACTGTAGAATTGGGTTTTATGTCGGGGCTCAAGCAGGATTTCAGCCCACTTCTTCTTTTCACGTCCTAGGGTTTTGCATAAGCCCCATTTCTCAGATTTCTTCCACTCTAGCCTCCCTAATATGGTTTTAACACTGCACATGTTTATTACTTATTAATTGTTAGGTGGTTTTAAATTCAAGCTGTTATACAGTTTGTTCTGTTATTTTTGTTTACTATAAAACACTCTTTGTATTACATATTTTACTGTTCAATATACATTCAGTATTTTTCACGTTTCATTTCTCTCTGTTCTGATATCTTCTATCAGTTTCCATTCTCTGCAAGTTTCATTCTCTGCATTCTCTAACAGTGGTATCCAGAGCCCAGGTTGAAAGAGTACCTAAGGGGTATCGTTCCGAGTACAGTGCGGCTGACTGTGAGTGGTTTAGAACGATCAAGAAAGCAGTTCTTGGGCAGAGAAGAAGGGTGAACCATGGCTGATTTCTCTACGACAAATCTTCCTGTACTCACCGACAAGAATTGGAGTAGGTGGAGTACGCAGATGCGTGTGTTGTTTCGCGTTCAAGATGTGAGCAGTGTGGTAGAAGGAGATAAAGTCGTAAGTGATATTCGTGGTTCAGAAGATCAGAAGGAGATACTAAGAAAGAAAGATGATAAAGCCTTGTTGATCATTCACCAATGTGTGGATGATATGCACTTCGAGAAGATACAAAATGCAGTTACGGCTAGAGAAGCGTGGGAGATATTGGTACGCTGTCATTCTAGGGGAGAAAAAATAAGAAAAGTGAAACTCCAGACGCTACGGAGACAATACGAACTGGCACAAATGGAGGATAGTGATAAGGTTAGTGATTATTTCACTAAAATTCTGAGTATTACTAACCAGATGAAGAGATGTGGCGAGTCCATTAGTGATTTCATGATAGTTGAAAAGATTATGCGGTCTCTACCCCAACGGTTCGATTACATTGTTGTGGCAATTGAAGAATCAAAAGATACAGAGAAGATGAAGATTGAGGAACTACAAAGTTCCTTAGAGGCGCATGAAATGAGATTGATAGACCGAAATCCCGTAAAGAATGATGAGCAAGCACTCAAGGCATTGCATGTCAGAAATGAAGAGAAAAAGAAGTGGAAAGGAAAACCAGCGAAAGGAAAATGGAAAAATAAGTATAATGCAAATGAGCAAGATGAAAAGGTTGAATGTCCTGAAGGCAAGAGTAGTTCTGAAAAGAACATAAAGAAGAAAGATAGAAGGAATATAGAATTTTTTAGTTGTCACAAGATGGGGCATTACGCATTCGAATGTTACTCAAATAAAGGTAAACAGAAGAAGAAACAACAAAACAAGGAGGCGTATCTGGCTCAAGAGGACTCTGACTCAGAACCATTGACACTGATGGTGACAACAACAACTGATAATTCACAATCATTTGTGAAATCATGGTATTTGGATTCGGGATGCTCAAATCACATGACATGCAACAAGGAGTGGCTGGTCATATTAGATGAATCAAAGAAGAGTAGGGCCAGATTCGCAGATAACAGCACACTCCAGGTCGAAGGAATGGGAAATGTGGTTATACGAAGAAAAGATGGCTCACATGCTATCATAGAAGATGTTCTTCTTGTGCCAGCAATGAAATGCAATCTGCTAAGTCTTGGACAACTTGTTGAGAAAGGATTTACAGTTGTTATGGGAGGCTGTGATCAAGTAGAAGTGTTTGATAAAAACAAAGTGTTGATCTTGAGAAGCAAGATTTCTAAAAATCGAACATTTCAAGTGTGTATGGATGCAGTAGGAAGCTGGCATTGTTTGTCTACTGTAAAGGATGATGATACCTGGAAGTGGCACTTAAGGTTTGGCCATCTAAACTTTAAGGATTTAAAGCAGCTGAGTGGAAAAGGTATGGTTTCTGGAATGACAGAAACGAGTATACCAGAAAACGTGTGTGAATCTTGCATTGTGGGAAAACAAAGCAGAAGACCATTTCAAGCGAGACTGGAGATGAGATCCAAAGGATGTCTTGATGTGGTGCACTCCGATATATGTGGCCCTATGGAAGTGTCGACTTTGGCCGGAAATAGGTACTTTATCACTTTTGTTGATGAATTTAGTAGAATGGTTTGGGTGTTTCTGATACAGCTGAAGAGTGAAGCGCTTGATACATTCAAGAGGTTCAAGATTAAGGTAGAAACAGAGAGTGGAAGAACCATTAAAATACTTAGGACCGATGGAGGGGGTGAGTATACGTCTCATGCATTTGAACAATTCTGCCAAGACAGTGGAGTCAATCATGAAGTAACACCACCATACACTCCACAACACAACGGTTTGGTAGAAAGGAGAAACAGAACAATTATGAACATGGCCAGGTGTTTGTTGCGTGACAAGTGCTTGCCACGAAATCTCTGGGGTGAAGCTGTGTCAACAGCTGTTCATATATTGAACAGGTGTCCTACCAAGAGACTCACAGGCAAAGTTCCACTCGAGGCATGGACAGGTACGAAACCAAGTGTAAGTCATTTTAGAGTGTTTGGATCTTTGGTTTTTAGTCACATTGCATATCAGAGGAGATTGAAGCTTGAAGATAAAGGAGAGGCGATGGTTCTCGTGGGATATCATCCCACAGGGGCATATAAGCTCTACGATCCTAACAAAGGCAAAATGGTGATCAGCAGAGATGTAGTAATTCTAGAAGATGAGAGTTGGGATTGGGAGAAAGGTCAGACCAGTATCAAGAAGGTAACGGTGGTGACTGAGATATCAGATGCAACTGATAAAAGGATTGTTGATGGTGTTGATAGTGATGATACACTAAGGAGACCTAGAAGACAGTCTACAAGACCACCGAGGTTTGCTGATTACGAGTTATACACAGATACTGGTGTGAGTGATGAAGGTGATCTAGTTCACATGGCATTAATGGCTGGAACTGAACTAATAGACGTAGATGAAGCTATGGCAGAAATAGAATGGAAGGAGGCAATGATTGAAGAACTAAAATCCATTGAGAAGAATAAAACGTGGAGCCTGGTTGATTTGCCACATGGAAAGAAATGCATTGGATTGAAGTGGGTCTTCAAGCGAAAGCTGAATCCAGATGGCACTGTTTTAAAGCACAAGGCTAGGCTCGTGGCAAGAGGATTCTTGCAAAGACAAGGGATTGATTTCACAGAGGTGTTCGCTCCAGTAGCAAGGTTACAAACAATTCGTGTAGTAATTGCTATTGCCTGTGCTAAAAGATGGTTTATGATTCAACTTGATGTTAAATCTGCATTCTTGCATGGACCACTGGAGGAGGAAGTCTATGTTCAACAGCCTCCAGGATTTAACAAAGTGAATAAGGAGCAGCAAGTGTACAAACTTCATAAGGCTCTCTATGGCTTGCGGCAAGCTCCAAGAGCATGGAACAGAAGGATTGACGGGTTTTTCCTTGATCATGGGTTTAAACGTTGTGTTGTGGAGAATGGTGTATACGTAAGGGAGAGCACTGATGGCAACAGAATGATTGTCTGCTTATACGTAGATGATTTGTTGATATCTGGATCAAGCCTAAAGGAGATAGACGAGTTCAAGCGTATGATGGAATCTGAGTTCGAAATGACTGATCTCGGGAAGCTTAATTACTTCTTGGGCATGGAATTTACTCAGATAGCAGCAGGATTGTTGATGCATCAGCAAAGATACATGAAAGAGTTACTGGAAAGGTTCAAGATGGCATCATGCAATGATGTTAGAAGTCCTCTTGAAGTAAATACCAAGCTGAAGTTAGATGAGACTGAAAAAGGAGTGAATGAAACGATCTTCAAACAGGTTATTGTTTCATTACGATTCCTATGTAATAGTAGGCCTGACTTGATGTTTAGTGTAGGCCTGCTGAGTCGCTTCATGGGAAATCCAAAGAAGAGTCATATGATGGCTGCCAAAAGGATATTAAGATACGTAAAAGGGACAACTAACTATGGAATCTTGTTTCCATATGGTTTGCGTGAGGATGAACTGAAGTTTGTTGGCTATGCAGATTCTGACTACAGTGGAGATCTTGTTGAAAGGAAAAGTACGTCTGGAAACATATTCGTCATCAATAAAGCACCTGTTTCATGGAGTTCTAGGAAGCAGAATGTTGTTGCTCTGTCTAGCTGCGAAGCAGAATATATATCTGGTTGCCATGCAGCTTGTCAAGGGGTTTGGTTAAAGGAACTAATGAAGGAGTTAGGGATAGTTGAAGAAAGTCCAGTGCTGTTAAAAATGGACAACACTTCTGCCATGAACTTGGCTAAAAATCCTGTTAGCCATGGAAGGAGTAAGCATATTGAGATAAAGTATCATTTCCTGCGTGATATGGTAACCAGGGGAAGAATTGAGTTGATCTACTGCAAGTCTGACTTACAACTTGCAGATCTCTTCACAAAACCACTCAAGACTGATAGAATTGAGTTTCTCAGAAAAGAGATAGGAGTGTTACCTTTTACAGCTTGATTTAGGAAGGAATGTTAGGTGGTTTTAAATTCAAGCTGTTATATAGTTTGTTCTGTTATTTTTTGTTTACTATAAAACACTCTTTGTATTATATATTTTACTGTTCAATATACATTCAGTATTTTTCACGTTTCATTTCTCTCTATTCTGATATCTTCTATCAGTTTCCATTCTCTGCAAGTTTCATTCTCTGCATTCTCTAACATTAATATGGTTTGTTACGTGTTTGGCAATCCAACATTAATATGGAATGAGCCACCACGATACTATATGGTGAACTAGTTATTATAGTTACAAGGTTTCATAGTTACCCCAAGCTACCCTTGCGAAAAGTCAATGCTACTCTTCCACTCGTTACAAGGCTCTTCTTCCTTTTGTTGAATCTTTTCACATAATATTACAAATATCATATTAATTAAAAATATATCAAATTATATTATATAAATGAATATATTTTTATTTTATAAAATTATTTTATAAACTTAAATTAAATTTAAAATTCACTTTTTAAAGTTATTCATGTCATTTTAGAAAAATCAGATATATAATCAAATTATATATGTGAAATTGAATTAATACTAAAGGGCACAATTTATTGAATAATCTTCCCCCACACTGTGAACTATTTGAATCATCTATTTCTTCCTTGGGCAATCCAACTTTCTTTCCATCTTTTCAAAATTTACCTTTGGCTTTTCCCTTAATAACATTGTTTCCTTTGTAGTTATTTTAGCTTCATCATATACACAAAAATTTTCTTTTGCTAACACCAAAAGAACCATAGCCAAAACAAAAATGGTTATGCTTCTTTTCATTCCACGGTTACTATTTTTCCTTTCGCTATTTATCTTTTTAAACGATTTTTTTTTTAAGATTTATGTAGTAAGATTTTATTGAGGCTAATAATTTCTATTACATGTTTATAATCTCATTTGTATTTATATAATTTTAATATTTATTTTATTTGATAAGGCGTCATTAACTTCATTTTTTAGTTTATTTGTCTTTATTATTTATATTTATTTTATTTTTTAGAGGTTTGAAAAATATCCGTAAATTAATTTAAGGAGGGTAAAAATTTCCACAAATTGAAAAAAAAACCTATACTAAATAACGGTTTTTTTTGTAGTGTTTTTAAAGAGTATTGTTAAAATATAGTTCTCCACATGGTTTATACAAATTGAAAAAAGAACCTATACTAAATAACGGTTTTTTTTGTAGTGTTTTTAAAGAGTATTGTTAAAATATAGTTCTCCACATGGTTTATGCTGAGAGAAATAATTCCCGCATTTTAGATTAAACGTTAGGTCTCCACATGCTATCTAGTTCTGAGTTGTCATGGTAAAAGTTTTTATTCTCTCTTTGTTAACCATTGAATCAAGGTGAAATTTTTATATAGAGTTTAAAGACATAGTACATCATTTTAATCGTCGAGATTTTAATTTAGAGGTTTGTAGTTGAATAAATAATTTGTGTAGCTTGAACTTGCATCACCGATAATTTTCTGTTTCGAGTTACTTTAGTAAAAATTCAATCCTTATTTCGTTAACCGTTGAATCGAACTCAAGCTTTTGCAGCATACTTTTAAGATAATAATCTTCACTTTAACCGTTCGAATTTACATTTAGAAGTTTGTAGTAAAAAATATCATTTTCATATTTGGATTAAGGAACAACTCTTCTCTAAAGTGAACAAGTGTTCTCCTAGATGAGTTGTCAAATGTGAAATATTATTATAATATTTAAATAAAGATTGTTTTACTCTTACATGCTTGTGAATATAAATAATATAATAATATAATACTAATATATATATTTTATATGATAGAGGAGAAGTGAAACATGGGAGTTTTACTAGTTGTATTCATCAATTTTTCTTCCTCATTCTTCTCCATTTTCATTTTCTTTATCATTTAAAAAAACTCTATTAGTCAAGATTTTTTAAAGTAGTTTGAAGAAACTATTCAATCTATTGAAAAATATATTTTTATTTGGACAAGTTGTTTTAAGGTAACAGAAGCTCGTATTAATTTTTTTATATAAATGTTTCATTTATAATTATTCTAATATTTATTTGTCTTTATTATCAAAATTCACTACAAAATTTTAGATTTTTTTTGGGGGTTATTTTTTTCATTTCTGGCGGTTTTAAACCCCGGAAAGTACGTTACCCACGGTTAGAAAAACCGCTGGGAAAAGCTGCGTCGCTAAGTAATAACCGGCGATTTTTTGAGAAATCGTCGGAAATAGCAAGGGTTTTTCCAAAACCGCCGGAAATAGCGAGGGTTTTGTCAAAACCGTCGGAAATAGTGGGGCTTTGCAAAAATCGCCAGAATTAACGGGGCTTATGCTTATACAAACAATGAAATAATATGAACTAAAACTAAATATTATATATAAAATAAACTACATTATTCAACATATTAATATGATCTTACAACTAATTGTTCATATAATAAAAAGAAAAATGTTCAATACTAAATTAAAATACTAAAATTATGATTGAGATGTTCATTAAATTACTAAAAGATAAACTATGTCTAATTTTGTTCTTCTTCATTACATGCTCGTTTGATCGGATACCTACAATATAATATAATAGTTAGTCGGTAATATATTTAATAAAAAGAATCATACAAATGAATTTAGCAATTATTACCGGTGATGGTTGAAATGTGGCAAACTGTGAAGGCAATGGACCCTGTTGAAGATACTTGTAACAGAAAAAATTATTTAAAAGGTAAGAAAAATGATATCTAACAAATTAATCATAAAAGTAAAAAACCAATTAAATAATTTATTTTAGTCTTTATACATATAATTTTAAGTGATGGTTTTTAAGTATGTGGATCAAAAGGTAAAGTTAATTTAGCTACAAGGACCAACAGAGTAATTTAAATGATGGTAGTTAACATTCACATTCTTACGCAAAGTGCAGAAGTCAATGGACATTATGGTCAGGTTTACGCATTTAAATATAAAAAGAGTAAATAAAATCTGCACCTTATTATGACAAATTTGAACCATAATTGTGCAAGGCAAAACAACATAAAAAGATGTTCACCGAAATTGTTCCAGTTTAAAATAAATGGTATGAACAATTACCAGAGATGGTTAGAGTTGCCATTCAATACACAGGGTATTCATCAACCTGAACAAGTGAAGTAATAGATAATGACATTCTCACAGTCAACCGTATTACATTGATAAAAACATAAGATAAAGCTTTCAATAATTACAAAGAAGAAAAAGAAGAATTAGAATAAAATGAAAAGAAAGTTTTGAAAGTCCTTCAAACACCAAAATGATAAAACAAGCTACTCTAAGCAAATAATGATGTTTCACCATTGCTATTCTTTGTCAGTTCTCGCCACCTACATAGACCACTTGTGATTTTCTTGTATATTATCAGCAGTTCCAACAGAGAAACCATGATGTCATAATTGTATAAAAACATTTTAAATTAAAAATATTGATACTATAAGTTATAATGAAATAGTAATTATAAATATATGATAAAAATATATATTTACAATTATTATAATATGGTCATTATGTGTATGAAAAGTGTAAAGCACAACATAAAATGAAATGGAAGAAAAATAAACTAATTAGTAAAGTATCAATTAATGGTAACACAATGTATTCTATTACTTGAACAACTATTAGATAACAAGATTGGTCATTTGTTAAATCAAGTTTTCCGCAAATAAACTCACACCAAAAACATGTTAAAGATGCTAATTCTACCTACAATCGGATGATCCTGTAGGTCACCAGTGGACGTGTAGCCTTACCCTTTGGCATCACAAATTTGATGAGTTAGTTTCTTTAATAGTACTTGCATAGGTAAATGTACCTTGAAAACATGAGGTGCGCCATGAATTTGTATATGACTGGAAGTTCTTTGACTAGGAAAGTAATACATTTTCAAAATGGAGCCTTTCCCCAAAACAGAAAAATTTCTTGCCTTGACAATGGCTTCCATCACAGCGTCTCCATGTTGAGACTCTTGTGGCTCTCAACTCCTCCTACAATATAATTGACATTCTTGAATAAATCATGCTTCAAATTGGGGAATGTAATATTGCAAGTAGAAAGGTTGAAAAATACTTCCAGGGACAGTGAAAAAATGCCTTAGTCTTAATCTGATGCTTCATTTCATAGCCTGCACCTCTGGCCTTTGATGCAACCAAACCTTAAATGTCATTCTCGATTCTCCTTGTCCACAAAATCCATCAAATGCTTCACTTCCAAGATATGATGCAAAAGCAATTAGAGGAAAGTCCTGCTCCAAGTACTCAGCACCACAATTCAATGCCACCCTCCTTACCCCAGGCTCAACATGTTGTTGATTGAATACTTTTCTATACTACAAGATTGCTTAAAATAAATTCTTACTAATTGATTATACATCACTTGTGAAAGAATAAATATATCTATAATAAAATTTAGAGATCTCGCAGTATACATACTCTTGGTTTTCTGTTGGTTTGAAAGACTTGACTGCTATTTGTTTCCCTGTAACAATGAAGTGGTGACAATCCTGCAGTCCAATTCTTTCAGTTTAGTTTACAGAAAAATGAAGGATAATCAAATAAGAAAGTTTAAAAGATGTTTGTGCATATCCATGGAGCTGTTGATGGTAGCGGCGGAGGATGTCTCCAACACCAACAGCATCCAAAGCATTCCAATCATTTTGCCATAAGGACAAAGAAAAGCCAGTGGTGTTTCTAGGTGCTACATGCCATTCCATGGGGACAAAAATTTTAGACAAAACTAGCTCCCATGATAATAATGGCCTATAGTGATTGTAGTAATTCTTATTATATATCACAAGAAAATCTTCATGGACTCGAAAAAAATGTAAATTCCAGACAAGACAACCTAACTACAACTCTTTATCCTACGAAAGAACAACAAATCCAACTAAATGTTAACCCAACTCCAAAGGACTACAAAGAAGTAGAAAACAAGTTTGATTATATCAGAGCCATCTTGCAAGATATTCTCTGCAGTTATAATTGAGGTTGACACCATCCAATTGTGAAAAACTTCACATCCTTTAAGATCCTTTCATTCTACCAACTAATGTCAGACAGGTTTATTATGTGTCATATCCACCATTCCGCAATATTGACAAGCGTGGTTGGGCCGTAGCAATACAAACCAAGCCTAGAGGTCGCATTGACTCAAATGAGGTTGAGGAAGATGTTGCCTACCAACTTGACCAAATGTCACAACCACAAGAAATTATTGAAGTTGAACGTATAACCGCATTGGTCGACCCTGATGGTGATGGAGATGAATTACAAGCAACACTACAAGGTGATGAAGAACAAAAAGAAGGGGAAGAAGAAGAAGAAGAAGATGATGATGATGATGATGACGAAGAATAAGAAGAAGAAGAAGATGATGATGATAATGACGATGATGAAGAACAAGATGAAGATGAAGATCATGATGACAACGATTGAATGTTGGACATCTATTGTAGCAAATTGAACTATCATTTGAATAGAGTTATCTAAAATACCACCTTAAAAGTTGTATGCAATTATTTATACATTGACTTTAAAAACCATTGATCCTTCCTTATTCGTTTCTATTTTTTTGCTTTATTTGTAACCATTTCAATGCAGTAATGATAGGACAAGGTTTAGAACATCCTGATAAAGGAAAGGGGGTAGCAAGGCCTAGAAAGAGGCAACGACAGGCACCAAAGTATGTACTTAGGGTGCCTGCTAGACTACCTACCACTGCTGCCCGCAGTACATCATCTGTGGGGCCTCCTCCTACCCCTACAATACAGCCTCCTACCCCTGTAGTAGACCCTACTCCTACCTCTGCAATACACCCTTATTCTACTCCTGCAGTACACCCTTCTACTACCCCTGCAACAGACCCTCTTCCTCCTCCTGTGATTATAACCCCCACTCCTCCCCCTGTGGTTATTACCCCCACTCCTCTCCCTGACCCTACTTCTATACCTTCCTCATCTATTATACCGCCTTCTGAGACTGTCACACCATCTGCTGATCCAGATTCAAGTGGTGATGGTGAAGGTCTTGACCCGCCCCTCCATGATCGACCATGGATTGAGTCGTATGGTAAAGGGTAAGTTTTTAATCTCTTGATATAATTTGATGTTTAAACCCTATTGTAATTCAAATGACTTTTATTATGCAGATTTATTCCATCTAGGGTTGCTTCCCAGGCCATCACACGTTCAATTAAGCAATAGTTTTTAAGTCCATGGCCTACTTGGGGAGCAATACCTGATGACGACAAAAAGCTATTCTCGGAGCGCTTTCAGGTGAACAATCCATTAAACTAATTGTCCCTCTTATTTTAGTATGTTTTGTAATCAATGTTTGTTCTGTTTAATGTTACAGATGAAGGTGCAGTGGAAACCTGAACATGAAACACAGAAATTTCCACATGAAAGCATCTTATCGGCTGTCAGAGATGTTTAGGGATGCCCGCAATGCAGGACAACGCCCTTACTGGTTGGGTGAACAAATTTGGAACTCTTTACTGGCTCATTGGAATACAATAGAGTTTCGCAATAAGTGTGCCAAAGCCCAAAGGAACAGATCATCTGAAAGGGGTGACACCCTACATACTGGTGGGTCAATCACCATTCATGAGCATGCCATTCGTATGGTATAATTTCATTACATAACTTTTTCTTTCATATATAAGTTATGTATTTTCTATTTCATATGTACACTTCTAATTCTAAATTATGTTACACACTACAAAAAAGAAGGGCATTACCGAAGGCCAGAAGTCCTCGGAAACAGCCCAAAACCGTCGGTAAAAGGTAATTACCGAAGGCTTATCGACGGCCAAAGAGCCCTCGGTAAATCCCTTGTCGCTAACATTTACCGAGGGCTTTCGCCCTTCGGTAATTACCGAGGGCCAAAAGCCTTCGGTAATTACCGAGGGCCAAAAGCCTTCGGTAATTTCCGAAGGGCGAAAAAAAAACAAGGCGCTGGCTGCTGCAGAATGTGATGCTCTTCCCACATGGTCAAATAGCCAAGGATTTTTATGCAGAATATACCATCAAAACAACCAGATTTTTATGCAGGTTATACAGCAAAATAGTAAGCTATTTTTGTAGAATTTTACACCAAAACAGCAAAGATTTTATGCAGAATTTACAGCAATGCAGAATTTTACAGCAATACAGCAATACAGCAATACAGCAATACAGCAATGCAGCAATGCAGGAATGCAGAATTTTATCATCATTTTAAAGATATTTAAACACTCAAACAGTTTGAAAACAGATTGTAATGTGAATTCACTGGTTCACTTCCATTTTAAAGCCAATTTTGATGGTTTAAGACATGATTCTACATATAGGAATAAAAATGATCATTTCAACAGTGCACACAACTTTAAAATGGCAAAATAAACTTGCTCAAACATTGTATATGCACAAACACAGCAAGATTCAACAAATCATAGTTACTATAGACAAATATGTATGAAAATGTCACCAAAACTGCATCAGAATTTTGTTGTGTCTTAGGCCATTTAAAATCTCCTAGCTAAGATTTTGTACCTAGATATGGTGAATTAGGACTTCCTTTAGCTTTGTTTATGCTGTACAATTTGATTCCAGTGTGTGTTTTCAATTCTAGTGCTAATTTTGGGTTTAAAATGCTGCATAATTGGCTATAGCAAGTGTGATTTGAAGCATCTGGTTGTTTCTGTCCATTGTGAATGTTTGAACAAGTTTCTTTTACCATTTCAAACCTGTGTGCACTGTTCATTTCGTCAAATTTGAGCCTACATGCAAAATCACTTCCTAAACCATCAATTTTGCTTAAATTTAGAAGTGAATTAGTGATTTTTGAGTGTAGTGTGATTCCTTGTTGTTTCAATGTTTAAACACCTTTAAATTGATGATATAAAGTTGCTTGAATCATCACTTGAGCTTTAGAAACACTGCCACTCATTTTTGGATTTGAAAGCACACTTTTAAAACCATTTTTCTGGTGCAGTTTTCATTTTTAGTGTGTTTAATTTTGTACATTCTTTAAATTTCAATTATGGGTTGGAAAGAGCTGGTTACATGTTTGAAAATGGAATTATATGATCAAAAAAGTATAATCCAATCATAAAAATCATTTGAAAACCAAGCAATCTAGTTTTGAACCCCAAAAACCGAAAATCACAAAATCTGCACTTCTTTGGAGACTTTCATCAAACAGTTGCATTTTTATCAAACACCTTACTGCACTACTTTTGGCTCTTCGTTTTTTACTTTTCTTGCGTGCTTAATCTGATCTAGTGCCTCTCCTAGGTTCCTTTTGTGTCCCTCTATTGATTCAAGGCTTAAAATCATTTGAAATCCACTTGTTTGGCCTTCAAATTGTGCTACAAAGTTTGTTACTTGAAATTAAAATCTAGTGCAGTGCAGATTTTTGCTGTGACTGGTTTAGTGTGTGGTGGGGTGTTGTGACGTTTTGGTGAGGCGTCCAAGGTCCAGAATTCTTGCTCCAAGGGGGTAGCATACTAGGTAATGGAAGGGTTGCTGAATTGGACAAAGAAGTAGCTCTAAAAGTAGCAATTTGGCTTGATTTTCAACAGCATTTCACCAACTTGGAACCACTTTTTTAGGTTCTAACAACTCAAACTTTGAGTTTTACCTAATCCTTTTCTTTTGACTAGTTTCTTAGGTTCATTTCACTACTTTATACTTGTTAGGATGTTGACTATATTAGGTGAATTGACAATTTCTCACCTTATAAGTACACTTTTTATAATCTAAATACTCAAACTTTGAGTTTTAGGTTATTATTTGCTTTTCACCAATTCAACAACTTTGTTTGGTGAATTGAAACTTGTTAGAACTCAAATTTAACTCAAAACCAAACTGCTACTCAAAATCACCTTTCTACTTCCCAAAATTGACTCAAAATTGGTGGTTTTGAAAGTGATTTTGTGCCTAAGCCATTCTAACACTTTGCTATTCATTTTAACAGTTTTAAGTCATCAAAATACACTTATTTGAACTCTAATTATGCATAAAATAGAAATGCAACTCAGATTCACTTTGCAAGTTCCAAAAATGGCTCAAATATGATGGTTTGACATACTAAATTGCATATAGGTCATTCTAACTTCATATCAATGGTTCTAACAGCTTTAATACATCAATTTGGACTTGTTTAAACTTCCAAATATCACAAAATCACAGCAGAACGAAAATTGACCTGTAATGACTCAATTAGGTACTTTTTACTACATTTTTTAAGGTTTTAAGTAGTGTCATTTTGAGTTTTAGGAAATGTTTTGCTTATGACCACTTTCCTACCATCATTTCACTACTTTAGACTTGTTAGGATGTTAACATTACTTAAAATTACTCTACTTTTGGTGAATTGGCAATTTGTCACCTTTTAAGTGAACTTTTTAGGTTGAAACTACTCAAACTTTGAGTTTTAGGTACTTGTTTGCTTTTGAGTAGTTTCCTATCTTCACTTGACTAATTTAGACTTATTAGGATATTAACATTAATTAAAATTAGTCTACTTTAGGTGAATTGCAAATTTCTCACCTTTTTAGTAGACTTTTTTAGGTTCTAACTACCCAAAATTTCAGTTTTAGGTACTTGTTTGCTTTTGAGTAGTTTCCTAGTGTCATTTCATTACTTTAGACTTGTTAGAATATTAACATTAGTTATTCTTAGTCTACTTTAGGTGAATTGCCATTTTCTCACCCTTTTAGTACACTTTTTTGGGTTCTAACTACTCAAACTTTGAGTTTTAGGTAGTTTATTGCTTTTGAGTATTTTCCTAGCTTCATTTCACAACTTTATACTTGTTAGGATGTGTAGAATACACATTCTTAGGTTACCATAGGTGAATTCCTAATTTCTCACCTTTTTAGTACACTTTTTTAGGTTTTAAGTACCCAAATTTTGATATTTAGCTACTTCATACAATTTGACATCTTTCTTAGCTTCATTTAAGTTCTTTAAACTTGTTAGACTAAGAACATTACACATTGTTAGGTTAGTTTAGGTCAATTTCGAAATGGTCACCTATTTACAACACTTTTTAGGTTTTAAGTACTTTAATTTTGAGATTTGTGTACTACTTTGAAATTGACATGTTTCTTAGTTTCATTTAAGTACTTTAAAGTTGTTAGGATATGAAGATTGTACATTCTTAGGTTACTTTAGGTGAATTCCCATTTTTTCACCTATTTAGTACACTTTTTAGGTTTTAAGTAGCCAAATTTTGATATTTAGCTACTTGATACAATTTGACATCTTTCTTAGCTTCATTTGACTACTTTACTCTTGTAAGGATAAGAACATTGCACATTCTTAGGTTACTTTAGTGCAATTTGCAACTTTTGACCTTTCTAGTGCATCTTTCCGATTTTCATAAGCAGATTTTGATTTCTTTCCTATTTTCATTAGTTACCATAGTTTTCAATAGTCTTGTACCATTTAAAACATGTTTAGATAGTTACATTACAACTTCATTTGTTAGTTTAGAGAATTTTTCATGATTTGAGATTTCTAGCATAGTTTTAGGTTCTCAATAGTCAATTTTTGAGTTTTTGTAGAGAGGTAGGTTTTAGGTTATTTCTTAACTTGCTTTTATCATTTAAAACTTGTTTACAAAGCTGCAGTGCACTGCAATTAGTGTAGTCCTCATTTCTATACTAGTTTGAGTGTACTTTTAGGCTTTCTTTAGTGAGTTTTAGAATCTCTTAGAATTAGTGACTTTTGAAGTGCTCTTAGTTTTCTTTAGACATTTAAGACTTTATTAGGAAGTTTCTTTACAAGTTTGTTTCTGTTTTAGTTTAGTTCTTACTTTTACCTTGTTTAGCCTAGTTTTATAGTGCTTTGGTAGGTTTTGAGTATTGAATTCTTGAAGATTATAATTTTTAAGTTGATTTATAGCTTTCTTTAGTCATTCAAAATTTGTTTAAATGGATTTTACCTCTGTTTTCTTACACTTTATATGTATGCATCAAACTAATTTTGGCCAATTCAAACCTGTTTGGGTGTTAAATTATTCGTGAATTATACATACATAGAAGTGGAGTTGGATAACTACATTAATAGTTATTTTAACTTGGGCTTGAATTCAAAACAGAGGGTCAGAAACTATTTAAGGTTCCACGTTTGTATGACTAAGTAATTTTCTGAACACAATTCTAGTCTACAAGCTCCCATAACCTAATTAAACCTTTAAGTTCACTTTAGACCCAACCAATCATTATAACCCAACAGAGCATACTCTAATTTTCCAGTATGTTAAAGAGTATGAAAGTGTTACAGGGCATAAGCTATGGTGTGTAGTACCTATGTCCTTGGCAGCGTAAACCATCCACATCCTGACCAATTAATAGAATTAGTGTGAGGATTGGAATGAATGAAAAGGGCATTCATTTTGGTAATTAGATGTGCATATGGAACAGAGCAATTGGAGAAGTGGTTGTTGAAAGATGGGTTTCAAGAGATGGTGAAAGGGAGAGGGATTCTAATAAAGAGTTGAGGGCCACAAGTGTTGATATATGCACAAGTTTAGGAGCTCAAATCTATTGTGCACTTAGGATAACAACATCACACTCAACCAAATATAGTGGCAAGAGTTCATACAATAAAGACATGTCCTTAAACATAAATGATATACCTGGAAATGATGAAATCTTGGACACTTCACTTCAACTGCAGCCCTTCAACAACTGTGCCTCAACCCCTAATCGAAACCACAAAACCAGAATATACATTACCACTGAACAACAACTTCAATGCAATGCAATGATATTCAAAACGAAAATGTGTCAACACAGTTTGAACCTACCTCCTCACGCAGCGACAACGATCTCGTCACGCACCCCTTCGATTGGCGGCGTCGCGATAGTGCAAACCCTACTCAGGCCGCCATAGCACCCTCCTCAAGCTGCCACACCACCGTCACGAAACCCCTTCCAGCGACAATGTAAACCCTCACCTCACCAACCAACTTTCTTAAGGTCAATTTCCTTCCACGATTGAGGAGTGGATGAAATCACAAAAGGGAGAATGTCGTAAAGGCTAGGGGGAAGTGCGAAAAAATGGCCACCGTTGACCGAGAGAGGGAGATTAGGGTCGAGAGAGGTTTTTGGGGGAGATGGTTTCACAAAGATTGCGAGAATGGGAGAGCGAAATCCAAATTCTAATTTCACTAAATTGCGGGAATGGGAGAATGGCATATTCCTTCGGACTGTCACTACCCCCATTACCGAAGGGTAAAAGCCTTCGCTAATCCTTCGGTAAACGAAATTTATCGAAGGACATAAGACCGTCGGTATTATTCCTTCGCTAATAAACATCTTTCTTGTAGTGACAGGCACAAGCTCTAGGACGGACGGTCCATGTTGATGAGGTCTTTGCACAGACTCATGTAAGGAAGGGCACTAATGAATTCGTTGATGAAAGATCTCGGAAGACTCATGTAAGCAAATAACACTATTACTATTACTAATTTTTCATTTATGTTATTCTATCATTCCCTAACATTGCTTTTAATGTTTCAACAGGAAGAATTTTCTACGAGACTTTCATAGGTTAGATCTGAATATGAGTCAGCTCCTACACCGGATGATGCCAGTAATGCAGAAGATGACATCCGTAGGACACAGTGTTGGATCGACATCGTTGGTGGGAAGAAAAAAGGGACGAGTGTACGGTGCAGGACAACTTGCTGCAAACTATACAGCATCGAGAGGAGGTACTCTGAACCACCAACCTTCTTCTTCCACCACTACTCCTGACGAGGTCGTTCTCCGCCTCACGCAGGCACTGTAGCAACGTGACCAAGAAATCACTGATTTGAGAGCAGAGTTTACAAACTTTAAGGCCCTGGTCATGAGAGCGTTGCCTGGTACTTCACAGGATGAATTCAATATCCCTCCGACCCAGCCACAACCCTCCTTGTCACCCGCTGTCCCTCAGTAGCCCACATCAGTCCAACCCACATCAGTCCAACCCTCATCAGTCCAACCCACACCAGTCCAACCATCTATACAGGAGCAGGATGATGAAGATCATTCTGATGATAACTATGTACATTATTAGTTTCATTTTGCTATTAGTTGTTATAGAAACAATTGGATATTACAACATTTGGAGTTTACATCATTTGGATGTTAGATCAGTTGGATGATTTGGATGTTAGAACATCATTATGTTACATTGTTATATGTTATTAATATAAATACATGTTCTATGGATTTTGATCAATGATTGCACTATTTAGATGCACATTATGCAGGTTTGTATGTGCTTGAAAACTGTTATGCAGGTTTGTTTGTGAACAGTTTGGTTTCATAAGAAATACAATTGTGCATTAGATTTGCCTCACCCTTACCAAAGGCTTTTGGCCTTCGGTAACTACCCATGTTAGGTTATTACCGAAGGCTTGCACCCTTCGGTAATTACCGAAGGCTTTTAACCTTCAGAAATTACCGAAGGCTAGTGGCCCACGTAAATTACCGAAGGCTTTTGGCCCTTGGTAATTACCGAAGGGTGTAAGCCCTCGGTAAATGTTAGCGACAAGAGATTTACCGAGGGCTCTTTGACCGTCGATAAGCCGTCTGTAATTACCTTTTACCGATGGTTTTGGGCTGTTTCCAAGGGCTTCTGGCCTTCGGTAATGCCCTTCTTTTTTGTAGTGAAGGCTTAGGCGACTTCTGCGAGGCTTGAGCGTGGAAGACCACCGCTCGCCGCCCGGGCGCCCTAAGTGGGGCGCTTGAGCGCTGACGAATCAGGCTTGGGCTTTGTTTCTGATCTACTTCTGTTCTATTTAAAGGACCCTGGCATCCTAGGTTTGGTATCTCTAGCTAGAGCAACACAACAACACACTCTTCTACTCTCTTCTACTTTTAGGGTTTCACTATATCATGCTTTTCCATTATTCATCTAGTTTCTCCATGTCTATGGGGAACTAAACTCTATTTATTGTTGGGGAATGACGTAACCTTATCAACTCTCATGTATTTGAATTGATTCTTAATCATATATGCTTTTTCATTAATTGTTAGGGAATTCATCTGTTTCAATGCTTGCTCTATTTAAGTCATTTAGTAGCATGATTTAGGAATTGCATGAGTGCTAGGAGGTTCCTTACAATTCAGGTTCTTGTTGAATTCTCCCAAGGGTAATATTTCTCAGGGATGAGGGTTATGAGTACTTGGTCTTCTTAATCTCTTGATCTTCAGACTTAATTTTCTACGAACGCTAGGAATTGCACGAACTAGGAATTAAGGCAGGCTTATTGCGCCGAGGGATCGGGTTCTACGTAATTTAGTGAGTGACATTAACATTAATGTAAAAAGAAGAATTCTTAAAACATGAGAGTCAACTTGGTGAAATCAAACCCTAACAACATAATCATCTCATTTTATAAACAACCTTCGTTCATTGTTGTGTTTTGCTATTGATCAATTGCATTCATATTTAATTTTTTGTCCTTGCATCTTAAACCAATGATTTCAGTTTATTTAAGTCTTAATTAATCGAGTCATCACACAATTGTTTAGTGCTGAGAGTCTTCTGGGATACGATACTTGGTCTTACCATTTTATATTATTTGTGTGATTTGGTATACTTGCCAATCCATCAACACTATTCTATGTCAACAAAGTCATCTTAAATGGTCAAAATTTACATATCAAACCATTTCTAACAAACACCAATTGAATGAAATGGTTATTCACCTCGAAGGTCATCACTTGTGTAAATTATAACATCAACTTCATCCAATACAGTCACTCATTACATTAAACAACAATGCGGGATTGTGCAAAATTGTACACGTGGTTTGACCTTCCTATGCAAAATTTTACATGTGGTTCCTACTTATTTCAACTATACTTCCCACCCATTTTTTGCAGGGTTTTTTTTCTTTATTTTGGATATTTCGTTCACAAATTTCGATTATTATGTGGTCTTTTGTATTAAGAATTGAATCAATTAAATGTTAATATGGGTTTCCAAATTATTTCAACTATGCTCCTGGTTGTTACAACATCGAAAGGATTAAATTTAACAAAATGTATACATAGAGTTGAACAAACTTTTCCACTTATATATGAGATTGAATTATATTCTAACATAAGAAGGATGAATACATTAAATGAGAATATAAGTTAATGAATAATTTGATTGAAGTCAATTATAAATACAACTTTACCATTCCCTTTTGAAGAGACATATAGAAATCCATTATGCATTCTTAAAATTGCCTTGGTAAAGTAATCGAGGATATTATGTTATTAATGGAAAAACTCTAGGAACGTTTTGATGTAGAAAATTCTGAGGCTATTCTTCCAATTGAAAATGTTGGATGTTTGGGTTTTGGAATAGCTATTATGTCACTCGCCAGCATTACAACAACATTAGACATTGTTAGTCTATCTCTTTAATCTTCTTCAACATAACAAACCAAGTTGCATGATGCAACGAACACTGTTTACATCAACCATGTCTTCTTATTTCGCAAGGGACGTTGTCAGATAGGTTACTTTTATATTAGATACGTGTTAACAAAACATTCAACTCTAATGTATGCAAAAGAAAAAAGATAAGTGTTAGATAGGTTACTTTTAAATTAAACCCAACCTTTACACTAATTTCAATGAACATGACATTGAGCTCATGTGTTTTGGCTTCCCCTTCTTCTATTGAGACTTGTCTACAGACTCACAAAATTGGTAAAAAAAATGAAGTAAATTTGTAATGCTACTATCTTGATGTTGCTAAACCTAAAGCATATGGACAGGCTATGACCATGACAGAGAAATCCCGAACTGCAAAGCAAGCTAAAAGCTATCCGTGGAGGATGGTATGCAAGATGGATAAGCTCAAACTCTTCCAACTATAAACTAGGCAAGCTCGAACCCTTTGAAGTAAGTACTACATATGTCGGAGCAATTGGTATCGCGCAACGAAAAGGTTTTAAAGAGCGTATTACGGTCAAAAGCCAAAAGGGGAGAGGTGAATTGGTTCTTTTAAAATTATTATTTTCTTTTAGGACTTTTGTCAAACAGTTGGTAAATTAAAAGTGCAAATATAGAGAAAATCACATAGAATGTTTTATCCTAGTTAGAATCAAAAGATTCTACGTCCAGTCGTTAATCACTCTAAACAATGATTAACTTTTTTCACTAAATGTAGTTATAAAAATTACAATTAGATAAGCAAATATTAAAAAACAGAAAAAACCTTCCTTCGACAAACGAACGGAAGAAATTCAGCTCAATCAACTTGAAGAGAACCACTTCGACCTTAGACACACTAAGTGCAAGCCTCTCCTATTCACAACACTTGATTCAAGCACACTACCACTTGAGAACTTCCTCAGACATTTTTTATATTCTCAAATGGCTTAGTTTCCTTTTCACTCACAAAGAGCTTCCATTAGGCACACAACTCTAATACTCTCAAATGAAACGTTGCCTTCTAAGAGTTGTGAAAATCTCTATTTATAAGCCAAGGTTAATGTAGGGTCAGAAATTTAAAAGACTTCTCCCAACTATCAGTGATAATCGATTATATTAAGTGATAATCGATTATTTGTGTCCGTTATATGGTTTTCAAAAAGTGATAATCAATTATCTTGAGGAATAATCGATTATTTGTGCGACTTAAGCAATATTGAATCAGACAGAGATAATCGATTATCTTGTGAGATAATCGATTATTTGCGGGAGCAATCTCCTTCTACTTTGGCTTGTGATAATTGATTATCACATGAAATAATCGATTATCTGCGCAAAGATTCTCTAAAAAGGAAAACTTCTAAGTACTCTTACATCATCAAAGTTATTTCTATACAACTATTTCTACAAAATGCTTTTAATATAACACTACAAAAAAGAAGGGCATTACCGAAGGCCAGAAGCCCTCGGAAACAGCCCAAAACCGTCGGTAAAAGGTAATTACCGAAGGCTTATCGACGGCCAAAGAGCCCTCGGTAAATCCCTTGTCGCTAACATTTACCGAGGGCTTTCGCCCTTCGGTAATTACCAAGGGCTTTCGCCCTTCGGTAATTACCGAGGGCCAAAAGCCTTCGGTAATTACCAAGGGCCAAAAGCCTTCGATAATTACCGAGGGCCAAAAGCCTTCGGTAATTTCCGAAGGGCGAAAAAAAAAACAGGGCGCTGGGCTGCTGCAGAATGTGATGCTAGAGTGTTAAACATATGATTGAAAATTAAGAGATATTATACAATAAAATTAAGAGATATAAACCTCAATCTGGATTATGTATTTTACTACTGCAACTTGAAGAGAACTAAAACCAACATCAACATAGGTATATTACCTTCTTACATCATGAATTGGTGTAATGAAATTGGCTGTACTTAAATGTTAAAAGGTTGGGTTGTTGTTATACCTTGTTTACATTCACGTGTTGCCTTCACTATGTCTACAGGAATGTTTGAACCAGAAGCAAAAACACCAATCATAACAAATAATTAAAATTCAACCTCAATAGTCAAGAATGATCAAGTTCAATAATGCAGAGCTAGAATGGTAGGAAATTCATTATGGATGACATGAATAAAAAAAAACTCACAGATTGTATATTTTTGAACTAAAGTTAGCACTTACAGCTGCCTGAAAGTTCCCTATTCAACCAATATTCTGTTTCAGCTCCTCTTCCTAAAGATGCTACCTCAAATGAATAAGGTCTCTAAGTTGGAAACTGCACCACAACACTTAAGATCAGCACAAACCAACAATATAAACATCAATCCAAATCTTAACACTAAACCAATAAACAATGTAATAACTTTAAGAAGTATTGGCAGCTGAGTGTGAAACCCTCTGTCTCAATTTAACTTCTTGCCTTGGACCAAGTGAAAATGAAGAAGGACAAGAAAATGGTAATTAAAAAAGATCACAGATGACTCTATTTTAGTTTGTAGCTTTGGATCACAGGGGAAGCTTATATGAAGTGGTAAATGACCAACTAGCTTATATGAAGTGGTAAATGTTTGTAGTTTGTAGATTTTGAATTACATTGAATTAGTGTCCATTAGCAGCTCAAACAAGTTTTTTATGATGTTTAAATCTTGTTGAAATGGTTAAGTTCCAAGTATAGCAACATTTGTAGAAGAATCAAAAGCTAGAGGTGCATCAGACGAAATGATTTGGTTTTACCAACTACTATAGGAAAATATCAGCAGCCTTTACCAACTACTATAGGAAAATATCTTGTATATTTTGGAAAGGAAATTGGATACTTTAAGCAACCTCAACTTAGTTTATGAACACCTTTCTTCTTCTTTCTTTCAATTAAAACTCATAATACCTAACTAACTCTCATTTCTATTTCTCTCTTTCGTATACTCCCTCCTAACGCCACCATTCTCTACTCCCCTGTTTTTCTTCTTTTTGAACCTAACCATAACCTCTTCTATCTCCTTTCTCTTTTTATTCACACACCATTACTCTACAGTTTCACAACCACACACTCTTGTCTATTCTTCTTCTGTTTTCTTCACATCACCACCACATTGTGGCTCTTCTATTGAAACACATCACCCACACCTTACAGAAATAAAATAAGAAATCCTTCCACATGCATGCTCTTCCCACATGGTCAAATAGCCAAGGATTTTTATGCAGAATATACCATCAAAACAACCAGATTTTTATGCAGGTTATACAGCAAAATAGTAAGGTATTTTTGCAGAATTTTACACCAAAACAGCAAAGATTTTATGCAGAATTTACAGCAATACACCAATGCAGAATTTTATGCAAAATTTTACAGCAATACAGCAATGCAGAATTTTACAGCAATACAGCAATACAGCAATGCAACAATGCAGAATTTTATGCAGAATTTTACAGCAATACAGCAATGCAGAATTTTATGCAGAATTTTACAGCAATACAGCAATGCAGAATTTTATGCAGAATTTACAACAATACAGCAAAGCTTTTCTGCAGAATTTTGTAACTAAGACAGCAAATGTTTTTTGCAGAGTTTTATAATTAAAACAACAAGGTTTTCTGCAGAGTTTTATAACTAAAACAATAAGGTTTTCTGCATATATTGACTAATTCAGCAATTAAGATCATACTCCCATTTAGCAAACAGATAAGTGCAGTGCAAAAATCATTTACTTCAATGTTATATCAATTTTTCATGCCTAATTAAACCATTTCTCATGCTTTTGCACATTCTTTTTATATCAATAATACTTATGCTTACTTAACATAACACTTACCTTATCCTTTTCATTATATGTTAACTTGATTCCATACAATTAACTTAGCTTAGATATTATACATGATCAACATAACATACCTATCTTTGCTTTGACCGAAAGTTATACTTAGTAATTCATACCAACTTAAATACCATAGAAAGTAATGAGCCACATATCAAACTCTTAAGTATGTGAAATAATCACACCCTAGACAATCAAGATTCAATCATTAACCATAAACTACCAACAAGATGTTGTAACATGATATAATTCCATTCAAATACATATATATATATATATATATATATATATATATATATATATATATATATATATACATGTTTATGTCTAGAATGATCCTGCTGTATAGAGTACAATAGAGTTTAGATGCAAGTAAAAAATAAAGCAATCTTTTCAGTAATTATACATTCACACCAAGCAAATGAAATTTTATTAACTTCTATAGAACTTAGTCAATCAAATGTAAAATGAGTTACAGTGAACTAAAATTCGGAATCTAACAGTAAATCAATGCTACAACTAACCTTATAAAACTAATATATGGCCATTAACAGATCCAGAGGCTTTCCAAATGAATTGGATTTAAAGTTAGAGGTTAAAAAGGGCAAACAAGTTCTGAATTCATTTATATATCCCCTTCAACTCATATAGACATGTACTAACAGTACTAATTATGCATTCAATTGAGCAAGGTGAAGATAAAAGTAGATAGATATTTTGAAAATACTATTACAACAAGCACATAGACCATATTGAAAATACTGTTTACAACTCTTTTGGCCATTTCCACAGCACTTATTTTCTCACTACCGTAAATTCTTGTTCTATGATTTTTTAGATCATTGTTTTTCAAGTTAAAGTAAAAGAACTTACAGTAGAAACAATCAATTATTACATTTGATTTGGAGTTGTGATGTAATGTGGACTTAGATATACTTGCTTGTAAAATTGAATGAACATAGAACACAATTCTATGCCTTCTTGAATTCTCCTCTTTGTTTGATAGTCTAATTGCAAGTATACCATTTGACATCAAGAACCCCATTGAAGCCCATAAGAGAAAGTCATGTAGTGTAATCTCAAACTGAAGTCTTGGACTCATCTTAACCAATCACAGAAGAAAAAGAGTTCGCTTCAGAGACAGAACTCACATTTAATAAACAAGGAATTAACTTGCAAGATTGGAAATTAGGCAAGGGGAAACATGAACAGATTATGCTGCTAATTTTCTTGAATAAAAGTTCAGAATATGGAATTTGATGAAATACCCTATCTTAATGTGGTTATTATCTTTGGTTCGTGAAGGGCTGCTTGTAATTTTCTAGTGCTCTTGGGATGAACCAACAAGGGGAAACATGATGAATACAAGAGAAGCAAACTGAAACTCAATCTCAATCTTAATCTCAGTCTCCAATTCCAGAAGATACAAGGAAGCAAAAGAACTATAACATTCTAAGCAAAAACTGAGTGTGTACCTGTGGGGAAAAGTGGAGTACTTAGTCATTGGAACCTTCACGATGTTCCTCTTGGCATTGGAGGCGGACTTTTGAACGGCGGCGACGGCGGCAACTGCTTCCCTCCCTTAACAACTTTCGTCACCCTTCTCACCTGGACCACCCTATCTTCGAACCCGTCGCAGACCTTCTCCTTCTTCGTGTTGGACCCGAACCCCGTGTCCTGCTTCACCAGGGCGTCCGTTTCGAAGACGTCATTCCCGAGCACGGAAACGCCACTGAAGGTGGGGCCGTAGAGCTCCTCGTAGGCTGCGGCGATCTCGTCCTCCGTCTTGAGGGGGCCATCGTCGAAGGAGGAAGGAGCGACAAATCCCTCCGCAGGCTCCGGGGGTTGAAATCAATGTCTTCCAATGGGTTGACGTTGTCGGAGGTGTCGATGTCATCGGAGGGTTTGCATTTGGCGTAGAGGAGGGAGGGGTGGTGTTGGAGTTTGGCGAGAGAGAAGCGGGAAGAAGCGAGAGGTTTTGGGAGGAAGAAGATTTCATAATACTGAATTTGGGAGAATGGGATAGCGAAATCCCAAATTCTCATTTCACTTGAACCTTTTAGCGAAGGGCGTATTCCTTCGCTACTGTCACTGCCTTACCGAAGGATAAAAGACCGTCGGTATTAATCCTTCGGTAATAAACATATTTCTTGTAAATACAACAAGAGTCTTCAATTCTTAAGCTTGTAACATCATCAAAACTTTAGTAGCTTTAAGATACCAATGTTGATCATTGCTAACAATCTCCCCTTTTTTTATGATGATAAAAAATATCTCTTGTTAAAAGAATTTCTAATTTTTCTGCACAAATTCAGTCTTCCAGACACATAATCATGTTAGTAATAAGCGCACACTAATTAGAAAGTTTTCTCCCCTTTTTTATCATAAACAAAAAAGGTCGAAGTGAAAAGACTCTGCCTCAAATGGTTCTCCCCCTCAACAAAATAATAGATGCAATTCAAAATATAATAAATTTGAAATTTCATAAAATGAGAGGCAAATACGTCATGACATACCAGAATATAGATAAATAACAAGATATCTAACAACTCCCTTAAATAGGTACAAGTTATGATAAGAATATCACATAAGATGTCAATAAAAAAACATTTCCCCCTAAGTTAGTTAAATTAAGAAGAATTGAACCTTCTAATTCATTAAAAATTACTCTCCCTAAAAGAACTATACCTTTTAAAATCGAAAACATTTTTAAAATTAAAAAAAAACGTTTTTGTAACGTTTTAACTTAAGATAATCGATTATCACTCATGATAATCGATTATTTGCGAGTCAAAATGCTAAAATTCATATTTTGAGACCGAGATAATCGATTATTACCCTTGGTAATCGATTGGTACGTGTTTTTTTTCAAAAAACACAAAATTTGGACTAAATTTCCATCCTAAGGCATATCTAACATTCATAAATTATTTAAAAAATATTAAAAAGTACCAGCATACCATAGAACTTTCTTTTCCTTTTGAAAATGTAACCGGCAAAACAAAGCAATAGACTTTTGGTCCCCAAAATCCTATTTGGGTCCTTTAAGGTTATAGGAAAATTATTTTATAACAGGAATCCAAGCACATTTTCCATTAGGAACATCAAAATGTTCGATCCTACATTTGTTAGAAGTGTGCCCTTTTTTCATGCAGTAAAAACATGTGACAACATTTGAATTTCTATAACAGACAGTTCCTTTTTCAACCCACACACTACGGGTTCTTCCAATTTGATTGTTTTTTTAAAGCACACTTTTATTTTTGAAAGACTTCTTCTTAACTCCATTATTTATACAAGATGCATATTGTGTAGCCTTTTAAGCAAATTTTCTAAAATATCAATATTAAACATATGACTTTTGCATGATAGACATTCAATAGGATGTTCAACATTTGCACTCTCTTTAATTTCTAAATTGCAGATTTTATTTCTTAAAATAACTTCCTCATCTAATGCCTTCTCATATTTAATTTGAAATTCTTTTAATTCCTTTTTCAGCTTTTTATGAGCAGCATTCAATTTCTCATATTCATTAAGTAATTCAAGAAAAGCCTTTTGTAAATCAAATTCACTACTGTCAAGGCTAGAGCAACTTACTTGGCTTACAATGTCATCAATATTAGCTGTCAAACACAAGTTTGCTTCTTCAACATAATCACTTGAACTAGAGGTGCTAGATGCATTATCCTCCAACCTCGAGCTCATGCTCTCTCAACTTTCCAAAAAGCACAGCCATAGACATGGACATCAAGTCCTGAGACTTAGTTATCACAATAACATTTGGCTACCACGTCCTGCTCAAAGATTTCAGAATTTTAACATTTAATTCGTCAGTGTGAAATTTCTTACCTAAACCAAAAAGATGATTGACGATATGTGTGAAGCGTTTTTGCACATCAGCAATGGTTTCACCCTGTTGCATCCTGAACATCTCATACTCATGTATCAGGGTGTTCTTCCTACCACGCTTCACATCATCAGTTCCTTCATGAGTTACTTGAAGAACTTCCCACATCTCCTGAGCCGTTTTGCACACTGAAATCCTGTAAAATTCATCTAATACCAAAGTAGAGGGTATTATATTGTGAGCTTGTATATCACATTGAGCTCGTCTGTTTTCTCCAACAGATAATTGCAAATATGATTTTTCTACCTGCATATCATTTATAGTAACAAAAGGTCAATTCAAAACAACTTCTCAAATACCACTGTCAATAAACAACAAAAAATTTTGCATTCTTACTTTCCAAAGAGCATAATTTTCCCCCGTAAACAAAGGAGGTCTATCAATGACGCACCCTCTGCATACATTTGGTTATGACCGCCCAATTTTGAAAAATTTGAAAAACTATCAAAGCAAGCTCTGATACCGATATTGGAGCAACTAGTATCATGCAACAAAAATGTTTTAAAGAGTGTGTTACGATCAAAAGCCAAGAAGGGATGGGTGAATTGTTCTTTTAAAAATTATGATTTTCTCTTAGGACTTTTATCAAATAGTTGGTAAACTAAAAGTACAGAGATAGAGAAAATTACACAAAATGTTTTATCCTAGATCGGATCAAAAGATTCTACGTGCAGTCGTTAATCACTATAAACAGTGATTATACCTTTTTCACTAAAATGTAGTTTTACATATTACAATTAGATAAGCAAATATTAAAGAACAGAAAAAAGCTTCCTTCGACCAACAAACGGAAGAACTTCAACTTAATCAACTTGAAGAGAACCGCTTCGACTTAGACATATTAAGCGTAAACGTCTCCTATTCATAAGACTTGATTCGAGCACACTAACACTTGAGAACTTCCTTAGCCTTTATCTATATTCTCAAATGGCTTAGTTTTCTTTTCACTCACAGAGAGTTTCCCTTTAGAACACAGTTCTAATACTCGCAAATGAAAAGTTACCTTCTAAGAGCTGTGAGGACCTCTATTTATATGCCCTGGTTCGTGTAGGGTCAGAAACTGAAAAGACATCTCCCGACTTCTAGTGACAATCGATTATATCAAGCGATAATCGATTATTTGTATCCGTTATGGGGTTTTCAGAAAGTGATAATCGATTATCCTGAGGAATAATCGATTATTTGCGCGAGCAATCTCTTTCAACTTTAGCTTGTGATAATCGATTATCACACAAAATAATCGATTATCTGTGCAAAGATTCTCTAAAAAGGAAAACTTCTAAGTACTCTTACATCATCAAAGTTATTCCTATACAATTATTTCTACAAAATGATTTAAATGTAAATACAACGAGAGTCTTCAATTCTTCAGCTTGTAACATCATCAAAACTTCAATAGCTTCAAGGTACCAATGCTCTTTATTGGTAAAAACATAGACATAAGGATTCAATTTTAGAAGATAAAACCTAGAAAACATAAATGAAATATATAAACTATGTATGAAACAAGAAGAACCTACTATAATAAATAATTACCAAGATTTGATACCATGTTAGAATTTATCTTAAAATCAGTTGACATTATTTGAAATTATCCAAAACATACATAATTTACATATCAATAATTGAGAAAGACGATACTAGTCTTTCTTCTAACATTTTCAAGTTAAATGCATGTTTCTCATCATCAAGTGAATTCCATTTAATAAGAACCTTAAACATTATACGAGTTAGGTTTGACAAAAATGTGAATACCATGAAACTTATCCTATAGCTATGCGGGTTGGGTTTAACAAAAATGTAATTTTTTTTATGCGGGTTAGTTTACAACCGGGCTCACCGAGTTTAACTTGGTGAGCCGGGTTGGCTCACCAACCCACCTAATTTAATTTAATTATTTATTATTTTATGTTTTAATATAATTAGTTAGCACTTTTTTTATTATATTGTAGATGGTGATAAAGAAGAAGATGTTTTAAGAGAGAAAAATATTATAGATTTATCTATTCAAGACTCTAATATTATGAATGGACAAGTGATACAAAAATTATCAATATTAAAAACTTATTTGTTTGTCTTTTGTGCTTGTTTTTAGATTACGCTTGGATTGTATGATATATTTCTTTTCTTTTGAATTGTCGGAGTTTAACATTATTTTTAGAGTGAAATTTATTTATATTTGAATAAAAAAAAGATATCATTTTTTTATTTTAAAAAAACTTATAATAAGTGGCCAGTGAGCCAATCTGTTTAACACACCAACCCGTAGTGAGTCGGGTCAGGTTTGAAATTTTTTAGCTTGCTAATTAGTGAACTAGGTTGGGTTGACTCACTAAGTGACTAACCTGTGATGCCAGATCGAGCCGAGTTACTCGTTTTTATCAATTCTACTTAAAAGACTCTAAATTTATAGAAGGAAAAAATAGTTCAAACTATTAGTCCGCAATGGAGGTAGAACTAGGAATAAACTACTCGAACAACTACAAAACTTTAGGGATTCCAATAAATTAATACAATCCTCAAAAATCTAATTCCTGCACTCTTTTTAGAGCCTGCTTATTTGATAGAAATACATTACACAATAAAACTATCAATGCCACCAATAAAAATCTTATCAGAATAATCAAAATTAAATTCATTGGTAATCAAAATTAATATGATTGATTAATGCATTACACTAATTAACTATCAATGCAATAAATAAAAATCCTAACAAAAGAATCTAAATTAAATTTATTGGCAATCAAAATTAATCTGATTACATATTTACTGTCAATTAAATATTGGTAAAAAGATTTTTAGTCTCAATAAGAGTAAAAATAATATAATAGTCGTTCAATACAACAGTTTACTGGATAAATTAAATTGCAAGATATGCAAATCAAATTCAAAAAGCAAGTTTAAATCTGAATCGGACCAAGTTAAGAGCCTAGAATTAGTTTAACTACTATACGTAAAAAAACAACAAATCAAATGATAGTAAGGGTTTAGAAGTGGATTTAGCCTTGACGAACTAAGTAAGGTTTAGGAACAAACTTGGTAGGTAAGCTAGAGCTGAAACAGACGTCATTTCAAAATCGAAAATGATAGCAAAAAAAAGAATCGGTAACTGCCGAGAAAAAGCTCGGTGGTTCGTGAGGGTTGATCTCAAACTCTGATGAAAAGAACAAACATTAAGATGTGCGGAGAGAGTTGTCGTGAATCGCCTAAGATGAGGGATGGAAAGCCCAAAATTTTAGGTTTCGCGAGAGAAGAATGAAAAGTCCAAATTTTGAAACCGGTGCACCATGATTTTGTTATCTAAATTTTGATTTCTATGTATAAAAATAATTAAAAAAATGTAATTATGTGGACCAATTACCTTTTAACAAGCTCACATTTTTATAGAATTCACTAACTTTTTAACATCTAACGTTGGGGCATATGACGTTTTATATCATTTGGAATTCTAATTCTAGGGAATTCGACGTCATACGTAAATACATTTTCACATTCGCACCAAGCATTTTCGCAAAATTTATCCAATATAACAAATGTACGTCAAATTACAATTTTAAATGACATCTCATAATTACATTTATTTACAAAAATGCCACCGGACATTTTTTACGTTGGTATTCGGTGGTAGGACGTTGAACACGTGACACTATACGTTGTTTTTGGACTAGTGAGTCCGATGCAATTTTTTTTGTTTGTCTACCCCACATTCACAAAATCAGACTTGCACAATAGTAATATGCAATCCATTTCTAGACAATCAAAACTATAAAGACTATATTAAATCCTACATATGAGAAACATCTTTTGTATAAATTTCAAAAAATCAATTTTCCATATATTCATTTAGTATAAACATCTAAACCTATATCTTGTTTAATATCAATTTGAATACCCTTAACTAAAGCATTAGATTGTTCACTACACCCACTTAATCTGGACTGATCCATTCCATTGATTGGGACTCTCTAATACACCCATTTAACTCTATCTCCACAGCTACCTTCTTGACTTCAAGATCCTTCTTAACCAAGTCAAAACATTCTTAGGAAAGGAACATCATTCACCATTCCTATAGAACATCAAACACTTATGCCACTTTTATAATTTAAAAAAACATAACTAAGTTGTGTCCAAGATGAGGAGCAACATTTTGTGAACTTGTTTCAAATGGCCTGTGTTTGGAAACCCTGCTCGTTGATGGCACATATGATGGCCAATGGCCTAAAATTGGTTATGAAGCTCCACTGAAACGTGCAACTTATCGGGTCACTCCCTCCCGTTTCAGATTAAGTGCAACCTATAACACCCCAAATTTCAGGGTGTCACGGATCATTACAAAAACCTGTAATTTTCAAAACTTTTTTATAACGTGGAAACTTATTTTTCAAAAACCTCAGCATTTAAACTTGCATCTCATAATAGTTTCAAAATACTTGTCCCATTGCATTATTTAGAAAAAACCCAAATAACGAAGGAAATAAAATAACTCTAATTTGTTTTAAAGACTCAATTGCAATAACTGTAACAAAAACCCCAAGTCTGTTTCCCGTCATCTCATGGATCTATCATGTTTTATCTTCATGTGTAGCATCACCTACTCCCGTATAACATCACAAATTATACGATCATTTCATTCACATGCCCACACACAAACATGTATGGGATAAGTTACTAATAAAACAATAATAATAATAAAATATAAACACATTGAATATATCAACCATAACAACCACTCCATACCCACACTACAAAAATAATGTATTATAATAGGGGTTTATCTCCAGCGGCTTTAACAACCTCGAGTAATTTTCGACTTAATTGTTAAAAAAAGAATTTGCACGACTTTCATCTGTTTCCTTTTTTCCATTTTCTATTTCCCTCTCCATTGTCTTCACACTTACCATTTCCTTATGTATATGTGGGTCTGCCTTGGGTTTTTGATTTTGCAGGTTTCCATAGAAGCTCGAAGAAGATGAAGGTGCTAGAGGCGTCGTTTGCAGTGGCTTACATGGAAGAGTTGTAGTGGTCCGACGACGTGGAGAAACTAGCGATTAAGGTCCGCGAATTTGGGGTTAAACATCTGCCTGAGTTAGGGTTATCGTGATTAAGGATTTTTCTGGTCTTTAATTTGGGGATTTTCGCAGGTTCTAATTTTGTCTCGCGGTGGCTTGTGGTGGTGAAAATGTTGGGTGAAGTCGCGATTGGTTTATATTGCTTGTTGGTGGAGCAAATGCAATACCGGTGAAGGAACTGAGGAAGCTCAACAAATTCTCTATATTCTTGATGTCTTGAAAGATATGTTAAAATAAGAAGTACTACAATAATGTTCCTAAATTTTTATTTCTAACTTTTTTTTTATAGTTTTTCCTTAAAGTGCTTATGGAAAAATTCGTCTGGACCTTTGGTCACTTTGTTTTTGGAGGATGGAGATGGAGGTCCTTTGATTTGTGTTATCAATGATGCTGATTTAATGCATTGCAAAGGTTGATGGAAAGCAAGCTTATGCAATTCACTTGGAAGCACCCCTTGAGCAAGCATAAAAGTGGAAAAATAGAAGTCCCAAAGTACCAAAGTCCCTGCGAATATAGGATGCTCATGTTGGAATTAGTGGTTCTGAACCCAAAATATCCTCATTCAATGATTTCACAGACAAGGTTTCCCCCATTTCTTTTGGTTGGAATTTATAATTATTCCATTATACATATCTTCCATGTCTATATTTGTAATTGGTTCTGTTGATTTTCTATTGTTGCAAAATATTCTCAATAAACAATGCAGGTTCTTCCTTACATTAAGGAAGCTGGATACAATGTCATCCAACTGATTGTAATTATTGAACATAAGGATTATTTTACTGTTGGTTACAGAGTAAGTTAATGTTGTAATTCTTATTTTTCTCATGGTAATTACAGAGTGATTAAGATTCTTTATTTTAAGTTATGTGTATGAATTGTACAAAAGGCATACATGTTTTTTTTTAAGTCTTGACACTGACACAAACTATGTGCACACCTTGTACATGCTGGCATGCTGCTTATAGTTGTTTATAAGTTTTGCTAGAATTTTATTACCACTCTGACCTTTAGTGACATGCTCAAACATTGATTCAATGGTGCAGGTTACAAATTATTTTGCTGTTAGTAGCATATATGGTACTCTTGAGGATTTCAAGCGATTAGTTGATGAGGTCCATGGTAGGCATTTTTATGTAGTACTGATTTTATTTTTATTGCTTGAACTGACCATGTTGATAGTTACAGTTCTTAAGGTATTGGATTAGTTGGGTTGCCCATATCGTCAAATTCAAATAGACTGACTAGAAGGCATGAATTAAAACTAAACTGAACTTTTGGAATAACCAGTTAAAGAGAGTTTACTCTAAATGGGTTTGCAAAAGCATATGTAATTCATATCATTAAATCTATGTGTTTGGCCCCACCTAGTTTTGAGAAGGCTTAGTTCTCAGATTAAAAAGGTTTATAAAAAAGGTTAACCTGTTAAAAAGATGAACATTTGTCATGATTCAAAAAGATGAACATTTTTCTCTTTCTTTTTCTCTGGGATGGAGCTTGGGGTACTTAAAACGTGCTTTGTTAATTATTTAATGCATCTTCTTAAGGTGTACATGATGATTTGCATTTATTCATTGATCTCCTCTTGTTTCTTCATTGATATGCATTTGTTCCTCTAGTTTCCTGTTTGTGCAAGTTTTGTTGCGCAACTATTGAGAGCTTACTTCATTATTACTACAGTCTGGGATAGAGTATTACAAGTTGTTTTAGCTATGTTTCAGAAACTAGGTGCGTATTTGAATGATATGATTTTGGGGAGCTAAAGGAAAAATCTATCTTATTTCATGCAAAATCTTGAAGCTTATTATTAAAATCTGATAGGTGATTTTCTTGTTTTTCTATTTTATTTCTAACCTTAAAGTGTTTATGATTTATAATACGAAATAAATTATGACAAATAATTTAATACCTTTTTTATTTTTAACTTAATTATGAAAAATGTGATTTATTAGACATCTTGTTTATTGAAATGGACTATCTTATAATATGTTGTCACGTAACATATCCAAGCAATATTTTTTATAACGGATTATGACAATAACTGATTATAAATAATCTTTTTGTTAGCCATTGGTGACATGCATTATCTTTTGCAGTTTCATTGAATTGTGTAAAACTTCATTTGGCCTCATTTCATGATTTCTTTATTAGCTTTTTACTTAAGGTCTCTTTGTATTATTATCGGATAAAGAAAAGCTTGGTATGGATGGCTTGATGCTAACATATGAGTTTATGTTCAATACAGGAAACCAGTTGCCTTATTTTATGAGAGGGATAATAAAGAACATGGAAGAAACGAAGAAGAAGAACCTTAAAAATCTTTGTCTTTAATTTTTTGTATTGAACATCTTTGTTAGACATCTTTGTCTTTAATTTTTTGTATTGAACATCTTTGTTTTTAATTTTTATAGTACTGAACATCGTTGTTTTTATTTTTTATAGTATTGAATATCTATTGTCTTTAATAATGTATGTTGAACAATATAATTTACTTTATATAACAATATTCAATTTTAGATTATATTAAAACCTGATTTATAAATTCAATTTGAATCAGATTTATCATAATTCAATTTGAACACAAAAAAATGATCTGAACACATTTTCGGCGATTTTTTGGAAACCCTGGTTAGTTTCGACAATTTTTCAAAAACCCTTGAAAATATAGGCGCTTCAGCACAACCTCGGTTAGTTCTGGGGGTTCCGAAAACCCCTGGATATAGGGGCGGTTTTGCCGTAAATCGTCGGTAATTTTGTGACTATTGTTTGAAGTGGTTTTCTGCAACCGCGGGAAACGTGTAATTTGGGGGTTAAAACCCCACGTAATGCTAAAAAAACCCCTAGAAAAATTACATATTTTTGTAGTGCCAATAGTAATAACAATAGCATCCTTAAACCTCTAACACAACAAATCAATCACGATAAATTATTAAATCCTCGAACCAGATCCTCGATATATTTAATCCTCAAAAGAACATTTTTTATTGTAATACTTCAATGTTTTGCTTTGTATATAGTTAATAAATTTTTTACAAATATTCACTAACCAACAAAAACATTTTTGAAAGACTACAAATTTATCTACTATCTATGTATCCATTGTTTTTTCCTGAAATATAGTGATTCTAAGCCTTGATTAATATAAATAAAATATTTATTAAATTATGTAACAGTCAAAATAATAATGTGTGTAAAATGAATTAAATTATTTAAAAATATGAAAAATTTAAAAATATAAGTCTTATTATTTTAATCTTAATATATTTTATTAAATATCTTTAAACTCTTGATATACTTTTTAATCATTCTTTATGTATTTTATATTTAAATTATTTAGTTTAACGTTATAAATGTAAAAAATTAATAATCTGCATATTCCACACACTTTCACCTTCCCTTTTATACACATCAAATAATCAAATCAACCAACAAATACTTCCTTAATGTGACATCCCAATTATATATAGAAAGCATATATAATAAAGACGTCATCATACATAATATAGGAAAGCAGTCAAGAGTAATTAAGGATTACAATCATCCTCAAAGTAACTTCAGAAATTAAACATCAACTCCAAAGAGATCTAAACTGTAAACTTAAAGGGAAACAATATTTCAAAATACAGACAATAATCGATAACATCCTAAGGAGAGTAGGCAGCAACATTGTCCTCAACTTCCTAGGCCGTCTCCAAAAGATCCTCCTCGCCATCTGCTCCCACCCAAGTGGATGATCATCGCAAAAGAAACATACACAAGCAACATAAACAAGCAAGGGTGAGCTAGATATAAAAAAGCATGTTATTCAACCTCACACGACATGCAAAAGTCACTCAAACATGGTAAAATGACATCACAAGACTTGTTACTTTATAAACCGACTTGTCCAGACTAGAATGATTGTCGAGCTATGGCGGGTTATGCACTCGTGGTGGCCTCTACTGCTTTGCAAAGCCATTGCCAATGGGTTTCACCCTACCACACTCACGAGGTTAGTCCGTTATCACTCACCTTGGGCCATACTAGAAGCACCCAAGACCAGGACCTCCTGCTACTCCTCACCACATGAATCAATGCTCTCTACTTGAGAATGAAAGACCATTGGAGCGTCAGGAAAACCTCCAAGACTAAGCTACCATGCGAATCATTCTACACACCACCAGAGCACCACCATGTATCCTCTCCTTGAGGATCATGGAATTACGTCCATGAACCATAATGTCACTTTGAAACTTAACCCAAGACATGAATAATCGGATACCATCATATTATTATAGTGAATCCAACATATCTCATACATTCACATACTTCCCACATAAGTCACATCATTATAGTTGACAATCATATTCTTTCCAACCACCCAAGTCTCATACATAACCATACATGACAATCTGTTAAGAAAACAACATTAATCAATCCAATACACATTACCAGGCAATAACAGTCCCAAGAGAACCACTAAACAACACAAAACCTCGTAACTCATACTTAGACAAAGAAAATGGCTTTGAAACCATCACCAACAGTTCCATATAGGTTCAAAACCCCCAAAACGACCTAAGGAACATCCAAAACGGACATCCAGAACCCCAAAATTATCAAAAACAAAGACAACAACATGCTGGTACGCCCAGCGGCGCTCGGGGGGCGCTGGGCGCGAACCGCCTCGCATCCAGGGGTGCTCGGGGGGCGCTGAGTGCGAATCGCCTCGCATTCAAGGCGCTCGGGAGGCGCTGGGCGCGAACCAGAGGGCGTCCAGCCCATACCAGTTGGCAACAACCATGAATTTTGACTTTTGATGTACTTAGACCCATTTACAACAACAATTTTCAGTTCCACATTCACTCATACAGATCCATACAAAACAAGGTCACTCTAAACACAAACTTATTCATCAAACAACAGAATATTACATATTTCAGCACATGTATTGTTCATACAACCCAAAGAAAAGAATCTAGCTCCCCTTACCTCTTGAAGACTTCCTTTGTAAACCTTGAATCCATCTTCACAAGACCTGCAGCACCTTGGCCTCCTTGCGACTCCAGAAGCTCTCAACTTCACCTCTCTCATAGATTTTGCAGCAACGACTTCACTCCCACAATGCAGAACCCATTTCCTCCTTTTCCCACACTTGTAGATATGTCCAAGAGACACCATGGCCCCTTAATCCACTAAGAAGCTCTTAACAATTGGAAAGGAGGTCTGCCCACGCTCCTCTCTGGCCCAAGGGACCAACATTATGGTTCTGGAGCATATTCCTAAACTTTCCACGCAATCCTCACTCATTTCAAATCTGAAAACGTGAAAACTGACAACGCTCGCGCTCGGACGCCCCTATAATAGGGCGTTGAGCGCAAGTCCCCAAGCAGCACAATTATCGCAACTTTGACAGTCCGGTTGACCCCTTTCCCGAAGTTGAAAATACGCGTATGAGTACTCAAGTCGAAGTTCTTTGAGTCTATTATCCAATAAAAGAATAATCAACTCAATTGATATTTTCTGTAAAAAGTTATTATAAAAATAGTAAACCATGTCAAACTTTGACAACATTCTATTTTACATTATAACTTGAACTTTTTACAACTCGGTAAATTCTTGAAGTTCTAGGTTCTTACACTTAACACTGCATATGTTTACTATTTTTATTACTTATTAATATGCTTTCTTACGTGTTTGGCAATCCAACATTAATATGGAATGAGCCACCACGCTACACTTGCCAAAAGTCAATGCAATTGTTGAATCTTTTCACACAAAATTACAATTATCATGTCAATTAAAAATATATCAAATTATATTATATAAATCAATATAGTTTTAATTTATAAAGTTAAATTAAATTTAAAATTCGCTTTTTAAAGTGATTCATGTCATTTTAAAAAAATCACATATGTAATCAAATTATATATGTCAAATTGAATTCATGTTAAAGTTTAAAAAAATCACATATGTAATCAAATTATATATGTCAAATTGAATTCATGTTAAAGGACACCATTAACTTCATATAAGACGTTTGTACACACATATACACAAAAAGTTTCTTTTGCTAACACCAAAAGAACCATAGCCAAAACAAAAATGGTTATGCTTCTTTTCATTCCCCGGTTACTATTTTTCCTTTCGCTATTTATCTTTTTAAACTAATTTTTTTAAGATTTATGCAGTAAGATTTTATTGAGGCTAATAATTTGTATTACATGTTTATAATCTCATTTGTATTTATATTATTTTAATATTTATTTTATTTGATAAGGCATTATATATTAACTTCATTTTTTAGTTTATTTGTTTTTATTATTTATATTTATTTTATTTTAATGAGTGGGTATGTAAACTCTCGTTTTCATTTATCTTTATTTTCATATTTGTTTTATTCAATGTTCTTAATCTTATTTTTATTTATTTATATATATTGTTGAAATTAATTTTAAACCTTCACAAAATAAGAGTCACTAATAAAAGAGGATAAAATATTTCACAAAGACACTTCTGTAATATAAATCCAATACCAAAGGTCATTAAAAATCTGCGCAAATCGATTTTGGCGACTCTAATGGTAGATGTTTGAAAAATATCCGTAAATTAATTTGAGGACGATAAAAACTTCCACCAATTGAAAAAAAAACCTATACTAAATACTTATTTTCTTGTAGTGCTTTTGAAGAGTATTGTTAGAATATAGTTCTCCACATGGTTTATGCTAAGAGAAATAATTCATGTATTTTAGTGTAAACGTTAGGTCTCCACATGCTATCTAGTTCTTTTTGGTAAAAGTTTTTATTCTCTCTTTTTTAACCATTGAATCAAAATGAAACTTTTATATAAAGTTTTAAAGACATAGTAAATCATTTTAATCATTGAGATTTTAATTCAGAAGTTTGTAGTTGAAGAAATAATTTGTGTAGCTTGAACTTGCATCACTGACAATTTTCGATTTCGAGTTACTTTTAGTAAAAATTCAATCTTTGCTTTGTTAACCGTTGGATAGAACTCCAAATTCAATCCTTTATATTTCAAATACAAGGACTTCGAAGTAAAACGATTATTTTGCTTTAAGAATGTTCTTACAAAACACTACATTAGATATATTCTGAATAGCATGACAAACTTGTCAACAGTCGAGCATCTAAGTTTTCAAAAGAATATTTGTAGAGCTCGATAACGTGCTACATGGTTGTGAAAATGTTTTCCATTAACACTATTCAAGCCCCCCTTCACTACTAGAAATTCATTGATTACCGAAGGATTATTACCGAAGGCCTCTTGCCTCTCGGTAAAAATGATAATACCGAAGGATTTCCCGACGGTCATTAAAGTTGGTCATTACCGAAGGCTTTTGCCCTTCGGTATTGGACAGAGGATTTACCGAAGGCTTCTGGCCGTCGGTATATGCATTCACTTAATGAAATCTAAATTTGGGATTTCCCTCTTCCATTTTCCCAAATACACTCCGAGAAAGCTTCCCCCAAAATTTGGCTCCCGTCCCTACCTTCCACTGTCCGCTCTCCGTTGCCCTAATCTGTATCTCCCTCAATCGTTCACAATCTGAAACCACCATTGTCGTTGCCTGTCCAGCTCGTGTTAGGAGGTGTTGTCGTTGGCGTTACGCTTCTTCCTCACTCCTCCATTATAGGTGAGGTCTCCCATTCTCCCATCTCATATTCTTTTACTGTTACTATTTTCGATTATGCTGGAGGAAGCTCTTTTAATTTTTCGCGTTTTCCAGTGTTCTGAACTGAGGAAGGTGGTGGGTGGTTGAGTTGAAGGCTACCATTGTCGAGGGAGGATATTTGACGAGGGGGCGTAGACGAGGCAGCGTAAGCAGGGGAGTGTCGCTGTGTGACAAGGTCTTCCACTACCGCTGTAGAGGCTATTGAAGGGGCTACCGTCGAGGTAAGTTGTCATTTTGATTGATGAACTATAGCTGCTACGAAGAGTTCATTCTGACTTTGTTCAATGCATGCTCTGAATTAGTTTGTGCAATATGATTTGTTATTGAAAATATTGTTCAAAGTTGTCATTTTGATTGGTAATGCATTTTTTAGAAATAACCATTTTAAAACTAAAGCAAGCTAATATCACTTGATTATGAAAGCTGATAACAAATAGCCATTATCAACTTTCTTCAAATATGATGTGAATGTATCTTACATTGGAATTACTACTGGTTTTGTGTAATAGGTCTGCCGTGGCTACAGGGTTACTGTTCTTTTGTCTTATTTTAATCACATTTGAATATGAGTAGGCATTGAGAGCTTTACTAAAAGGCTTCAAACTTTGATCAGTTCAATGTTGTCGGATGAAAATTTTCGACCAAATCAGTGTCTATGACAAAAGCCTACTGCTAACAGTAGTGGTTTGTTGACATTATGTCGCTTGCCACTTGATGACACTAATAATGTTTGGTGCATGTTACCTGACATTGGTGTGAGGTAGTGTAGGTGTGTAGAAGGTGAGAGCTGAAATCTGATTTCAAACTATTGTGAATGGGAGATATTACATATATGCTTATTTATTTGTTCCTTTTACTTGGCTGGAGCAATGAACAACACGTGTTGAAAGTTGTAGGTGTTGCATACAATTGAGAAGGAGTAAGTTGAATCTTGATGGTTGAGTTTAACAGGTTTAAACAACGTGGATGTTGATTGTGTTATTATGGAAAAATGTAATAAAGGTATGAAAAAAGGAGGGGCACAGCAAAATGAAGAGAGAAAAATGTTAAATAAAATGATTAATAATGCAATATAGATAAAAGAAAAAAAAATGCAGAAAGTGTATGCATTTATTGTAGGGTTAGGTGCTGTCCAATTAAGAGTAAAGTCCCAGTTCAACATCATTCTTTATAAGTATTATCATAAGTAGTTGACAGAAAGGCTTTATCTTTTATTTTATATAATATTGTTTAATATATTGTTTATTATATTTTGTATCAAACTAATAATTTAATAGAAAACGTTTAATTATAAAGGGTTATTTTTACTTTTTTTGTTAGTTTGATAACTCCACCTTGGAATTGAATGAAAAGAGGTCCTAAGTAATCTAGTAATTGAATCGGTGGACTAAGACTGTCAAATATTTTAGGATGTGTTCCTTGTTTAGGTAACACATGCAAATGAGCTCAATTTTGCATAAGAAACAATAGCGCCATTTTTGTGCTGTCCAACATGGTATATAATTCAATTTAAAGTTCCTAAGATGTGTAAAATAATGTTTGGAGAAGAAATTCCTGGAACAACATTGGGAGTTTATTATTTTAATATATGGCAGTGATAAATTTCACTACTTACTGTTAACTTCAAATCTTACACAACAGTGAGAGTTCCTTATTTTAATGGAACAGTTCCTTTTGTCATATTTGGGTTGTTAGATGTCACTCTTTGGTGTATAAATTGGCCATATCATTAATGTTATTATTGTCAATTTTTTTCTTTGTTTAATATTAAAGGTAAAGGGTTGGAACAGTCCTAAATTTTCAGTAACAAACATTATCATACACGTAATTTAAGGCCAAAATTGGAGGCATATATATATATATATATATATATATATATATATATATTGATTTAAATTATAAAGGTGTTATATTCCTGTCAAGGTCAATGTATAGACCTATAGAAGGTAAGTCTGATCTACATGGACACTGATATCTCTGTCCTATACCTAATACCCATAACCTTATAATAAGTAAGTTGCACTCAATATAGTGCATTCAAACTTCCTTTCACTCAGAAGCTTATTTTTACTCTTAGTTAATTAAAATGTACATCAATGAAAATAAGGATGAAAGAGACACCCATATGATATTTCTAAGTTAAAATAGAATTAGAGATGTAGGAAGTAGGAAAATTCAGGTGGGTGGGTGCACCATTCTTGGGTCAAGATAAAAAGGGACAACCTTAGAACATTTAGAAAAGTTGGTTTTCAGTTGGATGCTATCAGAAACAGTTTGTTGGTGGATATAACTTCCTAAAACAGAAACTCTTTCTTCCACATTTAGGTGATTGCATCAAATCACAACATCTGAACCAAGCAGGGATATTGAAACTTTGTTTTAGTTCAACAAAATCTGTTCTTTTCCCTTAATCTTTTTTGTTTTCATTGATAATTACAAAAGGGTATTTGTCTTGTGTTTAATGTAATTGAGCAGTACTATAAATCTTAATTAATCTGTTGTAATTTAAAAGTACAATGTACCAAACATAGGCTGTGTATTCTGACTGGAAAGGCCTTGTCATAGTCATATATAGTTTGATCATTCATTATTTCTTTGGGTCTGTTTTATTGTCAAATAACTATCTAGAAAACTTGTAAAACATAAAAAATAGATAAAAATGAAGTCACAAATTGAAAATAAGATGACAATCAAATTTGAGTATATATTGAGCACCTAAAGTTACAGTAGAATAGGGTGAAATAGATAAGGATGCAAATGTGCATTCTGTTTTACAAACCTATAACTATCTACACCAGTTCTAATGGACTAGAAATGACAAAGAATTGAGTGAAGTTTTGATTCCTAAGACAACTTCTAAAAATCACTACTCACATCTCTAAATTTGGCATTTAAAACATAAAAAAGTGTACTAAATAGGTGATAAATTCGAAATTCACCTAAAGTAACCTTAGAATGTGTAATCTTCATATTGTAACAAGTTTAAACTAGTTAAATGAAGGTAAGAAAGAAGTGAAATTGGCAGTGTACCTGAAACTCATAATTGGACTACTTAAAACCTACAAAAGTGTAGTATATAGGTGAGAAATTTGGGCATAATCCTAAATTAGCATAAGACTGTGTGTTGTACTAATCCTAACAAGTTTAAACTTGTTAAATGAAGTTAAGAAACATGTCAAATTATATGAAGTAGCTAAATCTCAAAGTTTGGGTACTTGAAAACTTAAAAAGTCAAGTAAAAGGCTGAGAAAGTGGCAATTGACCTAAAGTAGAATAACAGTAACTAATGTTACTATCCTAACAAGTCTAAAATAGTCAAATGAAGCTAGGAAACTACTAAAAAGCAAACAACTACCTAAAACTCAAAGTTTGAGTAGCTAGAACCTAAAAAAGTGTACTAAAAGGGTGATTACTTATCAATTTTTGTTCTGTTGTGATTCTGTGGTGTTTGGAAGTTTAAACAAGTCCAAATTGATGTATTAAAGCTGTTAGAACCATTCATATAAAGTTAGAATCACTTGTATGCAATTGAATATGTCAAACCATCATATTTAAGGCATTTTTGGAACTTGGAAATTGAATCTGAGTTCTTGATCTATTTTCTGCGTAATTAGAGTTCAAACGCGTGTATTTTGATGAATTAAAATTGTTGAAATGATTACCAAAGTGTAAGAATAGCTTAGGCACAAAATCACTTCCAAAACCACCAATTATGAGTAAATTTTGGGAAGTAGAAAGGTCATTTTCAGTACAAGTTTGGTTTTGAGTTAAATTTGAGTTTTAACATGTTTCAATTCATCAAACAAAGTTGGTAAAGTAGTTAGTTTTGATCTAGAGTTGTTGTTGTGTAATTTTGACATTTCTTCTGTTTGGCATTTAGACCATGGCTGAACATGTTGCAATTTTATTTCCTTACAGATACAAAGTTATCAAACCTATATCCCTCCTAGAAAAGTCTACTAAAGAGGTGAGTATTTAATTTGTTTTATAAATTTCACACTTTGAGCAATTTGAGCATGTATGAATGTTTGTTTTGCTTATTATAGCCTCCATGAGAATTAAATTCTGCAAATTGACCATGGAAACTTATGTAGATGCTTTATTTTAGTTTATTGTTGATGGATCTGTGTAAAAGCCTATTCGTTGAAGACACTTATTTGTTCTGTAATTTCAAAAACTATAACAACTGATAACAAACCTAATGAAAAAGGAGATAAAGTACATGCTTTAAGGTTGCCAACAACAATAAGAATGTGTATTGTACACTTCTTCTCATATTTGCCTTTTATTTCTTTCTTCATTCTGCTCTTGGCAGGACCATGCCCCCCCCCCCCCCCCCCCCCCACACCTTGCTCCTTCCTTTCTCATTTAACTTCCACCCAAAAATGATAGCCCAGGACCATGTCCCTCCAACATGCACCTAGGGTCTCACATATTTCAACCACTTGTTCATCCCATATGTATACAAGAAAACAAAATCTCTCTCTTTTTATAACATTATTTGAAAACTACAATTTAGATGTGTCATGTAGTGATTGGTTGTTCCTCTCGACCAAGGTTATTCAAATCTCAGTTCTAGACTTTGTTAGGGTTCTGTACCAAGTTTCTTTTAGAGGATAGACACATCTTACAATCCCTCAACTATTTTGCTTGTGTCTCAAAATTTGGCTAGTGGAGTTGCCAAATTTTCACTGTTTTTCTCACTACAGAATGATGTTTCAGTAAGCTAATTTTCGTTGCTGTACAGCCACTTAGATCAAGAGGTATTGAAGTTTCCACCCCTGAAGATGCTACCACTATCTACACAAGTGCTGTGTGGTTCATTTTTTCCAAAAAAATGAGTCAAAATTTGGTGGTTCAAGACAGGAAATGTCATAGCAGTGGTTGTAGGTCAAAACTAATCACTCCAACAACTTGATTTAGTGATTTTAAAGTTGTTATAACTATGAATTCGGTCAAATCCATACTGTTACTCAAGAACACCTTGTCACTTCCCAATTTTGACTCCAAATTGATGGTTTAGTATACTATTATGCACTCAGCCCATTATATCAGTAATTGAACTCTGCTAGCAACTTTTAAACAACATTTTAGACTTGTTGAAACTGTCACACAACATAGAAACTTCTAGCATTCGAAATATGACTTTGTTATGGCCAAAAAATGTGGTAAAATCACTCCATCACACCACCAAAACTGAGTTCAAAATATGATTTCAACCACTGTCAGTGGTTGGAAAATCTATCACCTAAGGTTCACTTTAACATACCCCTTGTGATATTTGAGGCAGTGCCAGCCTAGCTCACAACCACTTTGGGTGGGTAAATGTGGCAAGGTAACTTAGCTTCACACCCAAAATGGACAATGTATCCAAATCAAAATGTAAATTGAAGCTATTACTAATGGAACAAAATTGATTATGATAACACAATACATGATTCTAGATCCTCCCAACCATGATGAGACAAAAAAGAAAAACAAGGGACTTTTATCCCCATCATATCCCCTCAAAGCTGAGAACAATTCTCTAAGCTGCTTATAGCTCATGTCCCATATATATGTCTGTGGACTGGTGGGGCTTCTAAACTCTTGACCACTTGCAACCAGGGTTTGTCTACTATAAACAACGAATTTTTTGATGTATGAGCTAAAAATAAAACAGGATTCTCTAATGGTAGAACTTGAAAGTTCCTCCTAACAGGTTTATCTATTGGTAAAACTTCAAACTTCCTCTTAGTCCCCTTCTTAACACTAAAATATTGTAAATTCCCAGACCTTGAATCTTGTGTGTTAAGCATATCACCTTCATCTTGCTCCACAGGCAACCCAAAGTCAATCAAGCACATTGCCCTGAAAACATTGAATAATTTTCAAACATGAGAAAATGATTAAAAAATAAATAAATAGAAAAACAAACACTACAAAAAAGTAGGGCATTACCGAAGGCCATAAGCCCTCGGAAATTGCCAAAAGCCGTCGATAATGGATGTTTACCGAAGGCCTATCGACGGCCAAAAATCCTTCGGTAAATCCCTTGTCGCTAACCATTACCGAGGGCTTCTGCCCTTCGGTAATTACCGAGGGCCAAAAGCGGTAATTACCGAGGGCCAAAAGCCTTCGGTAATTACCGAGGGCCAAAAGCCTTCGGTAATTACCGAGGGCCAAAAGCCTTCGGTAATTACCGAATAGCTGAAAAAAAAAGTATAATGGAGGGTACTCAGTCAAGGGTCTGGTAATCGTTTACACCAACCCTGTAAACGATTACCCGAGAGAAAATTGGAATTTGTACAGAAAGTCCAACACAGGTACTCAGTCAGGTGAACAGGGGTCACCATTGAAAAAAAAAGTGACTTTTAGGCACTTTTGCACTTGTCTTAGGCTGTTCCTTGTGTTTCAGTGGTGGGAGAGGGAGGTTAGTGATGTGATTATGTCCCAATGATGGAGGAAAGTGATGTTTTGGCACCCCATGATGGAGGAAAGAAACAATGTTTATGAGATGAGCAACTTGAGTGAGTTAACATGCTGTCAACTTTGACCTTTGCTGGGTATTTTACTGATAACTTTTCCCACCGACCTCCAAATGATGTGATTCTTTTTTTATTAGAAACTAGACTCAAACATCTTTCCAATGACTACTATTTTGTAATTTTTGGACATTTGAGTTGGTACAGTTTATTGTTTCAAGTTAGCGTTTCATATATTTTTGCCAACTCTGACCTTTGCTTGTTCTTTTGCTCATAACTTTCTCCACCGAACTTCAAATGAGTTGATTCTTGTTTTGTTGGAATCTATACTCAAAGACCTTTCAAATTATGCCTTAGAAATCAAATTTACACCTTCTTTGACACTGTAATCGATTACAAGGACACTGTAAACGATTACCCGAGAGAAAATTGGATTTTGTACAGAAAGTCCAACACAGGTACTCAGTCAGGTGAACAGGGGTCACCATTGTTAAAAGAAGTGAGTTTTAAGCACTTTTGATCTTGTCTTAGGCTGGTCCTGGTGTTTTAGTGGAGGAAAGTGATGTTTTGGCACCCCATGATGGAGGAAAGAAACAATATGAGCAACTTGGGTGAGATAACATGTTGTCAACTTTGACCTTTGCTGGCTAGGTAATTCTTTGCTTTTGACAAGTTTCCTAGCTTCATTCCACTAGTTTAGACATGTTAGGATGTTCACATACCTTAGAATGAGTCTACATTAGGTGAAATGACAATTTGTCACCTTATAAGTACACTTTTTAGGTACTAAATACTCAAACTTTGAGTTTTAGGTGAAGAGAAGCCACTTGCAGCGTGAATGAAGTGAAGATAATTCCACCAGCAGCTGCAGCTACCTACATGGTCTAGTTTGCAGCAGTCTAGCCACGTAGAGAAGCTTCACTCACGGCCTTTGAAGGAGGGGAAACATGTCCAGCAGCTGTAGCTACCATCACATCCAGTTGGGAAGAAGAAGGAAGCTCACGGTTTCTTTGAGAAGCATGGCAGCAGCTCACGTTCAAAAGAAAGGCTTATATGGAGTGGAAGAGCTAAGAGAGAAAAGGAGATGAGTTCAGGGCTGAATGGAGTTGGACGTGTGAAAGAAGAGGAATAGGGAAGGAAAGTCCAGCCACCACTCATGGTTGGCAAAGCTCCAGCTGCAACTCATTACTTTCAAAGTGAAGAATTTTGCAAGTTGGACAACACAAGGGCCACCACTTAAAATCTGGTGCAGTGCAGATTTTTGATGTGACTGGTTTAATGTGTGGTATGGTGTTGTGACGTTTTGGTGAGGCTTCCAAGGTCCAAAATTCTTGCTCCAAGGGGGTAGCATACTAGGTAATGGAAGGGTTGCTGAATTGGACAAAGAAGTAGCTCTAAAAGTAGCAATTTGGCTTGATTTTCAGTAGCATTTCACTAACTTGGAACCACTTTTTTAGGTCCAAACAACTTAAACTTTGAGTTTTACCTAATTCTTTGCTTTAGACTAATTTCCTAGGTTCATTTCACTACTTTAGACTTGTTAGGATGTTGACATTACTTAAAATGAGTCTATATTAGGTGAATTGACAATTTCTCACCTTATAAGTACACTTTTTATAATCTAAATACTCAAACTTTGAGTTTTAGGTTATTCTTTGTTTTTCACCACTTCAACAACTTTGTTTGGTGAATTTAAACTTGTTAAAACTCAAATTTAACTCAAAACCAAACTGCTACTTAAAATCACCTTTCTACTTCCTAAAATTGACTCAAAATTGATGGTTTTGGAAGTGATTTTGTGCCTAAGCCATTCTGACACTTTGCTAATCATTTTAACAGTTTTAAATCATCAAAATACACTTGTTTGAATTCTAATTAGGCATAAAACAGAACTGCAACTCAGATTCACTTGCAAGTTCCAAAAATGGCTCAAATATGATGGTTTGACATACTAAATTGCATACAGGTCATTCTAACTTCATATCAATGCTTCTAACAGCTTTAATACATCAATTTGGACTTGTTTAAACTTCCAAACATCACAGAATCATAGCAGAACGAAAAAGGACCTGTAATAACTCAATTTTTGAAAATGTTGATCAACCACAACACTAAATTTGAGGTTTAGGGAATTCTTTGCTTTTAACCACTTTCCTAGCATTATTTCACTACTTTACAGTTGTTAGGATGTGTATAATAGACACGCTTAGGTTACTTTAGATTAATTCCCAATTTCTCACCTATTTAGTACACTTTTTTAGGTTTTAAGTAGTCCAATTTTGCTTTTGTTGTTATTTTTTAATTGAGACTTCATTTTTATCTTTCTTTTATCTTTTCAAAGTTGTGTAGATAGTTAGTTTACTGTTTTGAGTAGTACTTTAATACATTTTGCATTGTTATCACTTTTAGTGTATTCTAGGTACTACTTTTAGATTCTAGGTTGTAATAATTTGAGTTTTATGTACTTTTTGTAGTGAGTTCTTAATTAGCTAGGTTTTACCATTATAAACTTGTTAGGATAGTTTCTTTCTAGTTTCTTTTCCTAGTTTAGTGCAGTTTGCAATTGCAGTACACCTTTTTTGAGGTTTAAGTAGTGATTTTTACAAATTGTCTTAGGAATCACTTCTACACTCTTATCTTTGTCATTTTTAGTCCATTACAACTTGTGTAGGTAGTTTTAGGTATCTTTTACAGATTTAACATCTTCATGCTTAACACATTTACCCTATTCTACTGTATTTTAGGTGCCCAATGGTCAAATTTTGATTGTATTTGTATTTTTGAATTGTCACCTCAATTCTAACTTTGTTTTATGTTTTAAACTTGTCTACATAGTTAGTTTACTGTTTTAATTAGTACTTTAATACACTTTGCATTCTTAGGACTTTTAATGTATTCTAGGAGGGACAATTAGGTTCTAGGTTGTCATAAGCAACTCATAAGCAATCAACAACCTCAACTTGCCCAAACACAGAAACCTATACTTGTTAGGTCATTCATTATCAATTTAAAGTCATTTAAAATATGTTAGAATGGGTACAGGGGCAGTACTTTAAACACAGAAACCTATACTTGTTGTTTTCAAGCTTAGTTTAGTGTATTTACACTTTCTACAGTCATTTACATTGATAGCTAGTTGTTTGAATCATTATAACTTAGAATGAGGTGTGTAGTTGTTTAATTTGCCACATTATTAGCTGTTATACGGTCTAATTTTGGAATCTACTATTTCTATGCCAAATAATAGTGCACTTAATAGTGAGGAGGGAAACACAAGATAGGAACAATGAGGCTGCACAATTGAAGATGGAAGTTGTAATCACTAAACCTGTTTTAATGTTCACTTGATAGTGCAGCCACTAGTTAATGACAACCACAAAAGAAACAAGTATAAGCCAAACAATTGAAATTATCACATGATACATATAAGGTACTAAAGCAGAAATATCCACAGTGCAAACAACTTACGCATATTGGTAAGAATAGGGAAACACCCAATTACATGGACACATTGCACAGAAGTAGGGAAGAACAAGGCAATCAATTTATTCATGTACCGTTCTAAAAAAGAGAACTTACCTCGCACTCCAGAACACCCAATTCAATGGAAGCCAAGCAACACCGGGAGCTCTCAACCGAACAGCCAACCTTGGGCTTCACTGCAAGGACCTCCTCACGCTAATGACCACGAATCACCACCCTACCCGTCGCACAACCCTTACACGCACAACCAAGAACCACCACCCCACCCGCAACACCCACAACGGCACGACGAACCCTAGGCACACAATGCCACCGAACAGAAGAGATAGGTAGAGGGATAGGAAGAGAATGAACGATAGCAAGCCAAAAGGAAGGCAAAGGGAGTACAACCAAATTTTCAGTAGTTCTCAACAGAGGGGAGGGAGGGTTCTGTTTGATGAAATTGGGGACGAGCTGCACGAATAACTCCAATTACTGAGTTTAATTGGTGGACGCTCTTACCGAAGGCCACAAAGCCCTCGCTAAGGTCTTCTTGACCTTCGGTAACGTTATTTCATTAAGGCCGTCGGTGATTCACTTTTTGACCCTCGGTAAATCACATTTACCGACGGCCGCAAAGCCTTCGGAAATACACCCTCGGTAATTCAGGCTTTTCTTGTAGTGAAAAAATATTTCGTAGTTCTAGTTTGAATCACAATTCTGAAACCAACTGACTTAAGGGTTAACTTTCCATGTATCATGTGTCTGAAAACAACAGGCATAGATATCACATCACTGTCTGATTGTTGAAGACACCAGGAAAAACAGAGAAAAACCTAGAAGCAAATCTTTCTTTCCATATTGTAAAAAACTATCACAAAATTACTAAACAGCACCAAATTCTTCATACAGGATACACACACACACATAAATATATATTAAGCTTCACAACAACAAGTTTAGGATGGTAAATCAATGCTAATGAGAAAGTCACACTACAAAAACAACTTAGAACTAAAAATATGACACCCTAGAACCTAAAACTAGTTAGTAGAATACACTATAAGTGGTCATAATGCAAACTGTATTACAGTAGTAACCAAAACAGTAAAACAAGTATATACACAAGTTTTAAAACATAAAATAAAGATAGAAATGAGGGCACAATTCGAAAATACAAAGTATACAAAATCAAACAGCACTAAAAATGAAAACTGCACCAACAAAATGACTTTAAAAGTGTGCTTTCAAACCCAAAAATGATTGGCAGTGTTTGTAAAGCTTAAGTGATGATTCAAGCAACTTTATATCATCAATTTAAAGGTGTTTAAACATTGAAAGAACAAGGAATCACAGTACACTCGAAAATCACTAATTCACTTCCAAATTTAAGCAAAATTAACGGTTTTGGAAGTGATTTTGCAAATAGAACTAATGTAGACTAAATTTAAGTAATGTGAACATCCTAACATGTCTAAAGTAGTGAAATAAACCTAGGAAACTATTCAAAAGCAAAGAATTAGGTACAACTCAAATTTTGAGTAGTTGGAAGGTATAAAAGTGTGCTTAAAAGGTAAGAATTTGCAACTAGACCTAATGTACACTTATTTGAAGTAATGTGAACATCCTACCATGTCTACACTAGTAGTGGAATGAAGGTAGGAAACATGTCAAAAGCAAAGAATTACCTCAAACTCAAAGTTTTAGTATTTAAAACCTAAATACTTTGGGTATTTTAACTAATGTGATTGTCAGTACATACTTGTATAGCTATTTCATTGCCTAAATTATGTTAATATGTATTATATATCCATGCTTCTATACATATTTGATTGCCTAAATTATGTTGATCTTTATATTGTATGTTCATGTATATTGTCTTTCATTTATTAGGCTACAACTTGATTAAGTTAAGTAGTCATTTAAAATCCTATGGTACTACACACATTCTCAATGAAATGAGAAGGGTAAAAATACTATAAACACTTAGAACGTACAAAATATGTGGAAGTACTCTAGAGAAGAGAACTTCAGTAGTAATAAGTTGTCTCCTCCAACTTTAATACACAACCCCTTAGGATGTTTAAGGCATTTCAATACCGAGGACTTGTCTTTGCATGCCCTTATTGAATGTCAATGACAATAGTGTTCAAATTGCCTTCCATGTTCGACTTCAGTAGTAATAGGTTTATTACTTATCCACATAGAGTGTTGCTGTTTTGGCTAAGTTTTTATTTGTTTGGCTTGTCACAGAACATGGCCCATTTTCCCAACCATCATGGATGGATGTACGACCGTTGTTATAGTGGAAGGAGAGGTTTGAAGGAATCTTTTGTCATCGGAGTTGAAGAGTTCGTGGAGACGGCCCGACGATATCAATATTATGTCCTTGATGGAGGGATTCGATGTCCATGCATCAAGTGCGAATGTACAAGGATTTTGAAAGATGAAGTCGTCAAAGTTCATCTTTACCAAAAAGGGTTCATGCCTAATTACACGGTCTGGACATTTCATGGTGAAGAAATTCCTTCGACCTCCACTGCAGCTGAAAAACGGCTTGCATCAGGTTCGAATACTGTTGTACATACATGTGAGATAGATCAATTTGCCTACATGCAAGAGATGGTCGACCATGCTCTTCGTCACCATGCTGCAGAAGCAGACGATAGTCATGATGAAGAGCCTCCAAATGAAACGACGCAGAGGTTTTACAATTTACTGACAGAGGCAAATCTACCTGTATTTGAAGGTTCATCTGAGTCAAAATTGTCAGTGTGCATTAGACTCATGGCTGGCAAATCTAATTGGAAAGTTCCCATTCAAGCAGTGGACTTCTATACAAAACTGATGTTAGATTTGACACCACCAAACAATTTGATGCCGAAGAATTATTACCAAGCCAAAAAATGTGTTTCAAAGTTGGGATTGGATGTGAAGAAGATTGATTGTTGTGTTAATGGATGTATGTTATTCTATGACAATGACAGTGGCAAAAATGATGCATTGTTGGTGGAATGCAAGTTTTGTGGCTCACCTCGATATCAGACAATGCATGCTGGACGGAGGCAAAAAAAACCAATTCCATTAAAGTCCATGTTCTACTTGCCTATAATTCCAAGATTACAAAGATTGTTTACTTCAATGCAAACAGCAGAACACATGACATGGCATGATGGTAACAAAACTCCGGGACTTTTGCATCATCCTTCTGATGGTGAAGCTTGGAAGCACTTCAATCGTAAACATCCATCCTTTGCTAGTGAACCGCGTAACGTCAGACTTGGTCTATGCTCTGATGGGTTTACCCCGTACATTCAGGCGTCTGCATCACTGTATTCATGTTGGCCCGTGATAGTTACCCCATACAATCTACCACCTGAGATGTGCATGACAAAGCCTTACATGTTTTTATCGTGTATAATACCAGGTCCATCTAATCCCAAATCATTTATTGATGTTTACTTGGAGCCTTTGATTGATGATTTGAAGAAGTTATGGAATGGTGTTTGGACATATGACGTTTCAAGGAGGCAAAATTTCCTTATGAGGGCAGCCTTGATGTGGACTATTAATGACTTCCCAGCGTACGACATGTTATCTGGTTGGAGCACACATGGTCGATTAGCTTGTCCACATTGCATGGAACATACAAAGTCATTCCAATTGAGTCATGGCCGGAAAAGTAGTTGGTTTGACTGCCATCGACGGTTCTTGCCCATTGATCACCCCTTTAGAAGAAACAAAAAGGCATTTCGAAAAGGACAAGTTGAAACGGATATGCCCCCGCCAAAGTTGACTGGATCACACGTGTGGAGAAGAGTGAAAGACTATCTAAAAGTGACTGAATCTGGTCAGAATAGGCTAGAAGGGTTTGGGGAATGGCATAATTGGACTAAAAGAAGCATATTCTGGGAACTTCCCTATTGGAAGGACAACTTGCTAAGACACAACATCGATGTGATGCACACAGAAAAAAATTTCTTTGACAATGTCTTCAACACAGTTATGAATGTTAAAGGTAAGACAAAAGATAATGAGAAAGCAAGAAAAGATTTACCTTTGTATTGTGCACGAAAAGACTTAGAGTTGAAGGCACAAGGTAACGGCCGATTATTTAAACCAAAAGCAAATTACACCATGTCAAAAGACGAGACAAGAATAGTGTGTGGATGGATCAAGGAGCTTAGAATGCCAGATGGATATGCTTCTAACTTGTCCAGATGTGCCAATGTTCAGAACGGTACTATTCAAGGGTTGAAGAGTCATGATTGTCATGTATTCATGGAGACTTTCATCCCTCTTGCGTTCAGTTGTTTGCCAATGCACGTGTTACATCCACTGATAGAAATCAGTACCTTCTTTAAAGATTTGTGTTGCACGACACTAAAGGAAGATTCCCTTAAAAAGATGGATGAAAATATCCCGATTATTCTCTGCAAATTGGAAAGAATATTCCCTCCTGCATTCTTTGATTCAATGGAGCACATTCCAATTCATCTTGCATATGAAGCTTGGCTTGGGGGACCCGTGCAGTACAGGTGGATGTATCCCTTTGAAAGGTTTATGGGAGAATCCAAACGGTCAGTTAAAAATAAAGCTAGAGTGGAAGGCTTAATATGTGCAGCTTACTTGCACAGAGAGACAACTTATTTTTGTTCACATTATTTCAAGAACTTCATGTTGTCTCCCACTCATGTCAGAAATGAAATGCAATGGCAAGTTGAACCACGTGAAGGTGCATTATCAGTTTTCCGACAATCAGGTCGTCACGCAGGGAAAGAATTCACTCACTGGTTAACTGATGCTGAATTCAACTCTGCTCATGTCCATGTCTTGATCAATTGCAGTGAAGTAAAGTCGTACCTTGAGTATCCGCTCATTTGTACCAGCTCATTTGTTGTACACTAATGAATTTCATTTGTACCAGCTCATTTGTTGTGGCTGAGCAAGTCGCAGAAGGAAATACTTCTGCTAGAATACACTCAGAGTTTCCGCATTGGTTTAGAAATCAGGTCCGTAGTTTTTCCTACGTTTAGAGCAAGGTTAATTTGACTATTGCTTTTATAATTTTGTTACTACCTTTGTAGGTTTTTAATCAGGCATTAACTCCCACGGTTCAAGAGTTAAGACATCTCTCCAATTGGCCAATGAGATGTGTCAAAGAATGGCACACTTACTTCATCAATGGTTACAAATTCCATACACATGAATGGTCTAAAGGAAAGAAAACATCAAATTGTGGTGTGTATGTCAAGGGCCTAACAGAGGGGTCTTATGATGATTTCTACGGCATCATTCATAAAATATATGAGTTAGAGTACAACAGCACTACTTCTCCAAACAGAGTGGTACTCTTCTATTGTGAATGGTTTGATCCTTCTAGAGCTGGTACTAGAGTCGATCCACGCTTTAATATTGTCGAACTGAACCAGAGATTAAGATATGGGCCTTTTGATCCTTTCATTCTACCATCTAATGTGAGACAGGTTTATTATGTGCCATATCCACCATTTCGCAGTATTGACAAGCGTGGTTGGGCCGTAGCAATACAAACGAAGCCTAGAGGTCGCATAGACTCAAATGAAGTTGAGGAAGATGTAGCCTACCAACTTGACCAAATGTCACAACCACAAGAAATTATCGAAGTTGAACGTATAACCGCATTGGTCGACCCTGATGGTGATGGAGATGAATTAGAAGCAATAGTACAAGGTGATGAAGAACAAGAGGAAGAAGAAGAAGAAGAAGAAGAAGAAGAAGGAGAAGAAGAAGATGAAGAAGAACAAGAAGAAGAAGATGATGATGATGATGACGATGAAGAAGAAGAACAAGAAGAAGAAGACGATGATGAAGATGAAGATGAAGATGATAATCATGATGACGATGATTGAATGTTGAACATCTATTGTAGCAAATTGGACTATCATTTCATTACCATTATCCAAAATACCATCTTTAAGTTGTATGCAATTACTTGTACATTGACTTTGAAAACAATTCATCCTTCTTTATTTATTTATATTTTTTCGCTTTGTTTGTAAAAATTTGAATGCAGTAATGACAGGACAAGGTTCAGAGCGTCCTAATAAAGGAAAAGGGGTAGCAAGGCCTACAAAGAGGCAACGACAGGCACCAAAGTATGTACTTAGGGTGCCTGCTAGACTACCTACCCCTGCTCCCGGTAGTAAATCATCTGTGGGGCCTCCTCCTACCCCTAGTATACAGACTCCTACACCTGCAGTAGACCCCACTCCTCCTCCTGCAGTACACCCTTCTACTACCACTGCAGTAGACCCTTCTCCTCCTCCTGCAGCACACCCTTCTACAACCCCTACAGTAGACCCACTTCCTCCTCCTATTATTGCCACCCCCACTCCTCCCCTTATTGTTATTACCCCCACTCCTCTCCCTGACCCTACTTCTATACCTTCCTCATCTTCTGTACCTCCTTCTGAGACTGTCACACCACTTGGTGATCCAGATTCAAGTGGTGATGCTGAAGATCTTGACCCGCCCCTCCATGATCGACCATGGATTGAGCCCTATGGTAAAGGGTAAGTTTATAATCTGTTGATATCATTTGATGTTTAAACCATATTGTAATTGAAATGAGTTTTGTTATGCAGGTTTATTCCATCTAGGATTGCTTCCCAGGCCATCACACGTTCAATAAAGCAACAGTTTTTAACTCCATGGCCTACTTGGGGAGCAATACCTCATGACGACAGAAAGCCATTCTGGCAGCGCTTTCAGGTGAGCAATCGATTACACTAATGTCCGTCTTATTTTAGTTTGTTTTGTAATCAATGTTTGTTGTCTTTAATGTTACAGATGAAGGTGCAGTGGAAACCTGAACATGAAACTCAGATACACAGAAATTTCCACATGAAAGCATCTCATCGGCTGTTAGAGATGTTTAGGGATGCCCGGAATGCCGGACAGCGGCCTAACTGGCTGGGTGAGCACATTTGGAACTCTTTACTGGCCCATTAGAATACAGTAGAGTTCCGCAATAAGTGTGCGAAAGCCCAGCGGAACAGAGCGTCTGAAAGGGGTGGCACCCTGCATACTGGTGGGTCGATCACCATTCATGAGCATGCCATTCGTATGGTATAATCTCATTACATAACTTTTTCTTTCATACATAAGTTATGTATATTGTATTTCATATGTACGCTTGTAATTCTTAATTATGTTACAGGCACAGGCTCTAGGACGGGCGGTCCATGTTGATGAGGTCTTTGCACAGACTCATGTTCGGAAGGGAACTAATCAATTTGTTGATGAAAGATCTCGGAAGACTCATGTAAGCAAATAACACTATTACTAATTGTTCATTTATGTTATACTATCGTTCCCTGACATTGCTTTTAATGTTTCAACAGGAAGACTTTTCTACGAGACTTTCACAGGTTAGATCTGAACATGAGTCAGCTCCTACACCGGATGATGCCAGTAATGCAGATGATGACATCCGTAGGACGCAGTGCTGGATCGACACCGTTGGTGGGAAGAAAAAAGGACGAGTGTATGGTGCGGGACAGCTTGCTGCAAACTATACAACATCCAGAGGAGGTACTCTGAAGCACCAGCCTTCTTCTTCCACCAGTACTCCTGACGAGGTTCTTCAACTCAGGCAGGAACTCCATCAACGTGACCAGGAGCTCACTGATCTCATAGCAGAGTTTACAAATTTTAAGGCCCTGGTCATGACTGTCTTGCCTCAAACCTCACAGGACGTACAAAATATCCCTCCCACCCAATCACGACCGTCCTCATCACCTGCTGCCACTCAGCAGCCCACATCAGTCCAACCCTCATCAGTCCAACCCTCATCAGTCCAACCCACACCAATCCAGCCATCAGTAGAGGAGCAGGATGATGAAGATCATTCTGATGATAGTTATGTACATTATTAGTTTCATTTTCTTCTTACTTTGTTAGACAAACATTTAGATATTAGAACATTTTAGACTTGATATCATTTCAGTGTTAGTTCGATCTACTTCCAGACTTTGGATGTTAGAACATTCTTTTGTTACATTGTTTTATATTTGAACTATAATTACATAATCTATACATTAATGGATGTTCTATGGATTAATTGATGTTCAATGGATATTGATAATTGATTGCATCTTTGAGATGCACATTATGCATGTTTGTATGTGCTTGAAAACTGATATGCAGGTCTGTTTGTAATTGGAATTTGATATACAGGTGTGGGTTGCAAAGAAATATCATTTCTCTGAAACCTGATCTGCATTTTACTGAAGGCTTTTGCCCTTCGGTAAATGCCCACAGCAGGTCATTACCGAAGGCTTCTGCCCTTCGGTAAATACCCTCGAATGGCCATTACCGAGGGCTTTCGCCCTTCGGTAATTACCGAAGGGCAGAAGCCCTCGGTAATTGTTAGCGACAAGAGATTTACCGAAGGATTTTAGGCCGTCGATAAGCCTTCGGTAAACACCCATTATCGACGGCCTTTGGCATTTTCCGAGGGCTTTTGGCCTTCGGTAATACCCTACTTTTTTGTAGTGCTTCTAGTGTTTTTAAGATACTTTAATTGGTATTCTCGTGGGGTTAGTTCTTAGCAAGACATGAGGAAACGATCCTGAGGAATGGAAAACGAGAGATACACCATCAACCGTCCTTCACTCTTCAAGGGCGAGAAGTTCGACTACTGGAAACAAATAATGATCACATTATTTAAATCATGTCATATCGACATTTGGGACGTTGTGGAGAACAATGACTATATTCCTGCAAATGAAGACGGAGAACCACTCTCGAAAAGCTAATGGACGGGCGAACAAAAGCAGTGCTACCTGTTAAATTCTATAGCTCACAACTCTTTAATGTGTGCTCTCTCAGAAGAAGAATACAGGAAGGTTCACGCTAACAAATAAGAAAAAGAAAGTTGGGAAACCTTAGTTATCACGTACGAAGTAGAAAGGAATAAACTGAGCTTGCTAATAAGACAATATGAATTGTTTTCTGTGCTTGAAAATGAAAACATTCAGAGAATGTTCAGTATATTCCTAACGATCCTCAATAAGCTTATATCCTCGGGAAAGTCATATGACAAGTTCGATCACATTGACAAAATCTAACAAAGTCTTCCCAAGAAATGGAGACCTTAGGTTACAAGTCTACATACATCAAAGAATCTAGATTGAATGACTAGAGGAGCTCGTAGGGATACTAAAGGTCCATGAGCTCAAGCTTATTCAAGATGGCTCCATCAAGAAGGAGAAAAGCATCATGCTCAAAGTTGTCAAGAATACACCCACTAAGGCTTTTAGAACAGATGAATCCTCCGTGAAGTCAGGCGATGAACATAACTCCATGGACAAGAACGAAGAAGATGAGTTTTATTCATTACAAGAAAGCTCCAAACACTATGGAGGAGAAGAAAAGACATAATGTTAAAGAGCAGACACTATGGATCTGGCTCCAAGAACAATACAAAAGACAGACGACGAGAAGACATAATTGTTTGTTACGAACGCAACAAACCTGGACATTTCATATCAGAATGTGCTGAGCTTGGAAAGATAAAGAAAAAGTCAGTCGGGCCTAAATACGAAAAGAAAAAGATGTTAATGAGCACTTGGGAAGACTTGGACACATCTGACGAAGACAAAGACACCAAAGTATGATTGGTCACAAGAAACACTAAGAGTACATTAGATGACTCTGATGACGAGGCAAACTTTTCTAATCTACACTTAGTAAGAAATGCATATTATGAATTGTTATTGTATTCTTCTAAACTTTCATGTCCATACGAAGACTTATGTAATCAATTTACAACACTTCTTTCACATAGAACACTACAAGAAATAATGGAATTACATAAGTCAGACATTATATACATAAGTTATATACGGATATCATAAAAGACTTTATATACGGATATTTATATATGAAAAAATTCGTATATAAATTTCGTATATAAAGTTGGCGTGTGGTGGCGGGAAAATTATCCAAGGATATATCCGTATATAATTTGTTAAATACTGGTAACAACTAACATAACAGTCGAATTTTTAAATATGTTGACGAAGTATTAAATGATAGTCAATTGCATTAATTGTACATTCAATTATTTGTTTGACTGTTGCTAATTATGTATAATTGATTGTTATATTCGATTACGTTAGTAGCTCAATCGATTAAAATGTGTATGATATATGTTATACTATAAATTGGCGCAGATTTGAATTCTGTAAGAACTTTTGTGATTCTAACATTTTCATATATTTTGTAGAAAGTTGTGATCTTACAAAAAGAAAGGAAAAGCTCCAAGAAATAAGATTGACCGTGGTGATCAACAACTTGTGATTTCTTATAGAGCATGATTATTGTGTTTTCAAAGGCTGATCAATATTCACATTTCGGTGTATACTGTGTGATCAGGATTTACAATCTTTTGAAGATTGGTGTCGTTTCCCTATTGTCATTACAGGAAGAAGAACAATGGTGTTCTTGACTTTGAGGGTGCCTCAAAGGGTTAGACAACAGAAGAGGGTGTTCTTGCTGCTAGTCTTGTAGTGTACTGCCTATATTTTGATTAGAGAGTAAGAGAGATGTTTTGTATTTTTGACGTGTGGTCGCTATAAAAGCCTTGTTGTAAAAACCTTGATCATTATAATACATTGGCTTCTTGTGGTTGGAAGGACACTGAATGTAAGCTTGGTCGAACCAGTATAAAAACACAGTGTTTGAATTTTCTCATCCCTACTCTCTTTATTAAATGGATTACGTTATTCGATTAAGTTTCTGCTGCGTTGAAAATATTTTACCTTGCGATTCAAGAAAAGTATAAAGGCATCATTTTTGTGAAAAGGATTTTAAAAGATTTTGTTTTTACATTTCACCAATTCACCCCCCTCTTGGTGTGAGAAATTGAGCCATTCTATTTTAACAACTTATATCAAATCATTTCTTGATTTCAGGTATATGTTTAGTGTAGCTAACAACATGGGGTTGAATGATGTATATGGGTTCATTGACCCCTACATGACTCATGAAGGAAATAAATTTGATGACATCGAAGCATACATCACCACTTGGTTTGCAATGGGAAATGAGCTGAATTTTATCCCTTATATACTTGGGTAAGTCAACTTTGTTAACTTTAAAGTTTCATTTATGATTTTAGTATATAACAATTAAGTTATTACTAATTTTTGACGTCATTAGCAATTACTTGTGGTGTCCATACCGAAGAACACTACTATATGAGTTTTGTTCATTTCACAAGTCTCCTCCCAACCGTCTTAGACAACTAGTAGATTTGTTAGAGCCCCAATGTTTTGACTTTCTTTGTTATATAAATGTATGCTAAAACTAATTTTTTTAATAGTTCCCTTGCAATACATATGATGATGTCCGAAAGATCAATTGCTAAAGCTAAAAGCTTGCATGATTGACCCTTGAGGTTTGGTATTTTAGTCCATACTTTATTAGTTTTTGTACCATCACTAGTATAAAAAGGCTTTTTTAACGCGTTATATATGCCTCGGTTCTACTGAAACCGAAGCGTATAAAAGTGTGGTGGCATTTCGGTAAATATTGAGCAGTTATATGCCTCGGTTCTATTTGAACCGATGCCTATAGATGTTACTGTCTCGAGTAAAAGGGCAACTAAGGCATATAATATAAATTTTAAATGGTTTAGGCACCGGTTCGCTGTGTAACTGAAGCAATTAAAGGGTTTAGGCACCGATTTTAAATATAACTGAGGCAGTATACCCTTAGGTTAAAATCAAAAACCCTCTCTCAGACTCTCAGACTCTCGCTCTCATATCTCGGGCTCTCGCTCTCATCTTTGCCTCCCTCCCTCCGATTTCTCCTCTCCACCAAACCCCATCATCAGCGCCACAAGCACCGCTGTTCAACCACGTCGTCGACCACCACGCGCAAACCCGCAATCATCGTCGTTCAACCACTCTGCGACCACCATCTTCATCTTCTCACGCCACGCAAATAAGGTTTTTTCTTCCTCCTCGAGCATCGATAGCTTTCTTCTTCCTTCTCCATGCCACCTTTCGCCTCGCTGCCATCGGGAGCCACCACCACCTCGTCGTGTGCAACGGCTTTGAATGCGGCTTCCACCTCGCCTGCGACTGCATCGCCTCTCAAGTGAAGAGCAAGCGGTGGCCGATCCAGATCCAGATCCAGATCCCGTGCCAGTGGTGGAGTCGCTGGCCTAGAACACGCTTGCCGCTTGCCGTCGGGAGCCGCTTCGCGCTCGCTGCTTGCTGTCGAGAGCCGCTTGCCGTCGGGAGCCGCTTGCCGTTGACGATTTTCAGAAACTAGGAAATGGGGTTTGAGGCTGGGTTTCAAAAGTATGAATCCTTGGTTTCTTTGATTTTTTTTTTCCATTTGTTATATGCTCTGTAATGTATCTGAACTATTATTTTCTGATTTTCTGATGTATCTGAACTTTGATGCTTTGTAATGATTTTCGGATTCTATTTTCTGATTTTGTTTCCATTTGTTATATGCTCTGTAATGAACAACATTGATTCTTTCATCCCAGTGGTTTTTGTTATATGCTCTGTAATGTATCTGAACTTTGATGTTCTGTAATGAACTTTAATGCTCTATAATGAATCCCAGCAGGTTCAGCAGTATTTTGAATTTTTTTTTATTGAATTTTCTAAGATACGGTCTCGGTTCAAAGGAGGACTGAGGCGAAAACCGATCTCTTTTTGACTCGGTCCGCAACCGAGGCATTAAACTTATCCTTTTTACCTCGCCTCTATATGCCTCGATTGCAGAACCTGTGCCTATAAGCGAAATTAACCGGTGTCATTTCTGTTTACTGTACTAGTGCATTCTAATGATGTTACTGAACATTTTATAATTATGATGATATATTGTAGTGTAATAGACAAAGCGGGTCATATGAGTGTGGTTACTACATCATGTATTACATGATGACCACTATTCGTGCACATGTTACCAATGGATGAGAAACAATAATATTTTTGTTTAATTTTATTTTCTCTATAGTTTACAGTTCATATACACTAATTGAAATCATTGTGTTTTATGCAGAAATTCCACTTTACTACTTCAATTCTAGAGAAGTCCCTTAGACACAGAAGGAAAACACTTGCCAAATATGTAATTCAACTCTATAATAGTATGTAGATATTAGGATATAGTAAGTTCTTAACTTTGTACATTGGATTGATTTATGCTTCTAAGTTCATTTATGATTTACATTGAACTTATTTATGCTTCTAAGAAGTTGATTTGTGATTACTTTGAATTGATTTATGTTTTAGTATAATTTTTATTAAAAATATATGCTTCTAGATTGTTCTCGTTGTTAAATATATGCAAGTCTGTTTCCACAATTGGGAATGTTACATAAACAAACTTGTTCTTAAAAAAACAGGAGAATATGCCTCAGTTGTAACCATAACTGAGGTAGAAAGAACTATATTGCATTGGTTCAGATCACAACCTAGGTAGAAAGCTTGGCAAAAAACAAAAAAAAAATAAAATAAAAACACTCTACCGCCTTGGTGCAGGTCCCAACCGAGGCAGCAGCGTTCCACATAATGTCTCGGTTCAGTACGAACCGAGGCAAAAAGTCGTCGAAATAAAAAAATAAAAAAAGAAAAAACTCTACTGCAAAGGAACAGAAGCAAAATCCTATCCATTTTTGTCTCAATTATGAACCGAGGCAAAAAGTTTACCCCTTTTTGCTTCGCCTGTATATAAATCGGTTGTAGAATTGCTATCTATAGACAAAAATAACCGTTATCATTTTCCTTTACTAGTGTTATCTAGTACATAAGTATCCATTGTTTTTTTCTTTTTATAGTAATTGTAAGCCTCGATGTAATATATATAAAATATTTATTAAATTATGTAACAGTCAAAATAATAATGTGTGTAAAATGAATTAAATTATTTTAAAATATAAAATTTTGAAAATATAAGTCTTATTATTTTAATCTTAAGATATTCTAGTAAATATATATGCTAGCTTTAAACTCTTGATACTTTTGCATCGTTCTTTATGTACTTTATATTTAATTATTGTTAGTTTAACGTTATAAATGTTAAAAATTAATAATCCGTTTTTATATAGCATAAAATTTTAATATATATTGGACGATCTTATTTTTGCCACGGTGGAATAGATGGATGAAAAAAAAGCATTAACGTAATAATAAAGTTGAAGAATGTTAAAGTTAGCAGACGAAGAAAATGCAGAAAACTACTGGAAGTACAGAAAAGAAAAAAAAACAGAAGGTGGAGAGAAAAGAGAGAACATATAAGATATACATAATATATATATATTATTTATTAGATTGCCCTAATCATTTATTAAACATGAAAGGAGGAGAGATGATGGAAGGGAGAAATGAAATGGAAAGGAGAGTAGAGATTAGGGCACAAATTTCCTTTAACTTAGGGGGCAGTGCTGGTTGAACGTCCTGGTGGAGGAGGAGGACATTCAATTCCAAAGAAGCAGACATCCGGGTATTCGGGGTTACCGACGAGACCGGGGAAACCGGGGACATCGGGGAAACTGGGGAAACTGGGGAGATCGGGGAGTTGCATGAGCTGTCGTGCTGCGAGTGCTCCCTCCATTGTGACGGAGAAAGAAATAGCAATCAGAAAAGCCAAAATGATCCATTTGTTATACTCACTCCCCATATCTATGTTTTCTTCAATCTCTGCATATTCCACACACTTTCACCTTCCCTTTTATACACATCAAATACTTCCTTAACACTGCACATGTTTACTATTTATTAATTATTAATATGGTTTTTTACGTGTTTGGCAATCCAACATTAATATGGAATGAAGCCACCACGCTACTATATGGTGAAGTAGTTGTTACAGTTATAATGCTTCATAGTTACCCCCAACCTTCCCTTGCCAAAAGTCAATGCAATTCTTCCACTCGGTACAAGGATCTTCTTCCTTTTGTTCAATCTTTTCGCATAATATTACAAATATCATATTAATTAAAAATATATCAAATTATATTATATAAATGAATATATTTTTATTTTATAAAATTATTTTATAAAATTAAATTAAATTTAAAATTCACTTTTTAAAGTTATTCATGTCATTTTAGAAAATTCAGATATATAATCAAATTATATATGTGAAATTGAATTAATACTAAAGGGCACAATTTATTGAATAATCTTCCCCCACACTGTGAACTATTTGAATCATCTATTTCTTCCTTGGGCAATCCAACTTTCTTTCCATCTTTTCAAAATTTACCTTGGCTTTTGCCTCAATAACATTGTTTCCTTTGTAGTTATTTTAGCTTCATCATATAGACAAAAATTTTCTTTTGCTAACACCAAAAGAACCATAGCCAAAACAAAAATGGTTATGCGTCTTTTCATTCCACGGTTACTATTTTCATTTCGTTATTTATCTTTTTAAACGAATTTGTTTTAAGATTTATGTAGTAAGATTTTATTGAGGCTAATAATTTGTATTCATGTTTATAATCTCATTCGTATTTATATTATTTTATTATTTATTTTATTTGTCTTTATTATTTATATTTATTTTATTTTATTGAGTGGGTGTCTAAAATCTCGTTTTCATTTACCTTTATTTTCATATTTCTTTTATTTAATTAAGGTGTTCTTAATCTCTTTTTTATTTATGTATATCTATTATTGGAATTAATTTTAAACCTTCACAAAATAATAATCATTAATAAAAAAGTTAAAATATTTCACAAAGAAACTTCTGTAATATAAATCCAATATCAGAGGTAAATAAAAATCTCCACAAATCAATTTTAGCGACTCTAATTGTAGAGGTTTGAAAAATATCTGCAAATTAATTTGAGACAAATTGAAAAAAGAACTTATACTAAATAATGGTTATTTTGTAGTGATTTTAAAGGGTATTGTTAAAATATATTTCTTCACATGGTTTATTCTAAGAGAAATAATTCCTGCATTTTAGTTTAAATGTTACGTCCACATGCTATCTAGTTTCGAGTTTTCTTCGTAAAAGTTTTTATTCTCTTTGTTAACCATTAAATCAAGATGAAATTTTTATATAAAGTTTTAAAGACATGGTACATCACCGGTAATTTTCTGTTTGGAGTTACTTTAGTAAAAATTCAATCCTTACTTTATTAATCGTTGGATCAAACTCAAAATTTTGTAACATATTTTTAAGATAATATTCTTCATTCTAACTGTTCGAATTTACATTTAAAAGTTTGTAGTAAAAAATATCATTTCATACTTGGATTAAGGAAGAACTCTTCTCCAAAGTCAACAAGTGTTCTCCTATATGCCATGAGTTATCAAATGTAAAATACTATTATAATATTTAAACAACCAAAGATTGTTTATAAATAATATAATAATATTATAATATAATAATAATATAATATAATAATAATATATATATATTTTATATGATAGACACTACAAGAAATAATGAAATTACATACGGAAAATTATATACGGATGTAAATCCGTATATAAATGAAGCATTATATACGAAATTTATGTACGGATACCAGAAAAGGCTTTATATACGGATATTATATACGGATATTTATATACGGAATTTTCCGTATATAAATTCTGTATATAAAGTTTGCACGTGGTGGCGGTTGTTAACTGCGGATATTATATACGGATGTGGGAAATTATTTTTAAAAGTTTTTTTTCTGATTAATTGGATGCTGGAGCTGCGTATCACACTCTGAAGAAGCATTTCCCCTTTCTCGAACCCTAGAACTCTTTTCTCTCTCTCGAACTCTCTTGCTCTCAAACCCTCTTCTCTCTGGAGTCATCTTCATCAATCTTTCATCAACCATTCATTCACCTCTCCTCTCCAACCCTAGTGTGCAACATCTCTTTCCTTCACAGAGGGTCGGCTAGTGAGAGTGCTTCTTCGTTCAGTGCATGTGACCTATCGGAGTCCTGCTACCGTTGTGGATGGTCGTCCATTCCGCCATCATTCTCGGCCAGTGGTAAGTGTTCCCATCCTTCTCCATCTTTTTTCCCCATCTTTGGAATAAACTGAGTGAAATTTGTGATTAATGTCTCAAACCTCAGGAAAACTCCCAAACCCGCCTTGCACTAGCGAGAGCCTTAATAGGTCTCAAAGCCAGTCGTTCGAAAAAAAGTTCGTGCGTGAAACCCGCTGCTGAGGAGGTCGAGCACGTGGTAGCAGTAATGCTTCTCCCGTGAAGGTTAAAGAAAGTGCTTTGATTCCTAAAGGTGAGATTTTTAAAATGGTACATTCTAAAATTGTTAGACTATTGTTTATTTTGATGCATTTTTGTGTTTGGAATTGGTATTGGTTTGGGTTTTGAGATTTCGAGTGATATCATTTGGTGTTCCAGTAGTAGTTGTAATTACACCTTCATTCTGTGTTTACTGGTTTAGGTTCTTCCTGTATATATGTGATTAGTTTATAGGGTATAAAAATAGGGTTATGGATACTGAAGTGATGGATTTATTTATAAATAAAACATTATAGAATACATTGAAATATTTGGGAGAAGGGTTTTGGATGAATTTGGGAGAAGGGTTTTGGATGCATTTGTCTTTGTCTGGTGATTACTCTGTTATTTGTGTAATGAGTAATTGTAGAATTGCTGACATTATTACTTAAGGAATTGTCACTCCTCTGAGCCAAATCCTCTTCTTCGGTCTTCTTTTCCGCCTTCTCCAGAACCCTAACTCCTCTCTTTGATTTCCAGAGGTGCCTTGCCTCTGTTGAACGTGTCGTCTCCTTCGTCTCTACGACTCTGTGAACAGTGACATCCTTGATTTGTACCTCGAGGTGCTTCCCTTTGGAACATAATGCAGTGAGTGTTACAATCAGATAACGTCCATTTATTTTTGTTTCATACCTCTAGAGGAGAAGTGAAACATGGAGTTTTAGTAGTTGCATTCATTAATTTTTCTTCCTTATTCTTCATTTTTATTTTCATTTTCTTTATCATGTAAAAAAAATCTATTAATCAAGATTTTAAAGTAGTTTTAAGAAATTAATCAATCTATTGAGATATATATTTTTATTTGGATAAGTTGTTTTGAGGTAAGGGAAGCTTGTATTAATTTTTTATATATATGTTTCATTTATAATTATTCTAATATTTATTTGTCTTTATTATCAAAATTTATTTTACTCTTGTAAGATGTTCTTAACCTCATATTCATTATATTTACTCTTATATTTACTTTTATTCAATGAGGTGTTATTAACCCGTTTATATATTTATCTTTGCATTGGGATTTATTTTTATTATGTGAGGTTTTCAAAACCTCATTAGACGAGTTTGTCCATATACTGATCAGATGAGTACAGTAAAAAGTATTTGATGAGTCATTCTATACATTGAGCAGATGAGTCTACGAATACATATTAGACGAATATGTCTATATATTGACCAAACGAGTCTTATAGCATACATTAGACGCATTTGTCCATACATTGGTTACATTAATCTAACAATATACGTTAGACGAGTCTGTTCATACTCATATTATATTAATTTAGTAATATGCATTAAAGGATCTATCCCTTCTATGATTAGGTGAGTCTTACAATATATATTACAGAAGTTTTTCCACATACTATTAGACGAGTCTAACACCACATATTGAAAAAGTTGGCAATGTATTGATTAGACAAGTCTAACCATTCTCATTACATAACTCTTTTCATGCACTAATTTATATATTTAATGAGTCAACTCTATATATTTTTGTATATCCTTTATACTTCTAGAGAGTCTACTCTAGTTTTGCACATGTTTTATGTTTTACATTCTTACAAAGTTTATTATTAATATTTTTATAAGCATATTGATTTTCTGAACCTACAAATTATTTTTTAGGTTGATTCTATTCAAAATTAATTATAAACTTAAAAATATTTATTATTATTTTCTTGGGCTCTAATTCTCTTTTAATGAACACACAAATCAACATTAACCCATATGTAAGAACCTGTTTAAAACTATCTTATATATAAATCTCCTCCATAAGAGAAACATAAGGTCTATTTCAAGGTGAATGAGAAACATAAAGTTTACTTCAAGATCAATACAATGTTAATGCACCCTTAAGGTGAATGGTGACATTTCATGACCACATCATACACCAAAAGTGACAACACTAAATTAAAAATCAGGAAATAAAAATTGCAAAATTAGGTGAGGACTAGAGTTTAACTAAGTGGGTACCTACGTCTTAACTATTGCACAGGAAAGTCCACAAACTTGTACACAAATATTTATACCTAAAGTATTCATTACCATGTTAATGCACTCTTAAGGTGAGCAATGGTGGGATTTTATTACCACATAACGAAACAAATACGTTAACAAAATCTCCAAACCCAGTGAAAACCAAACTTGTATAATTGCGTGGAGACCATAGTTCAATTATATGGAGACCTACGTGTACACTTTTGCACAACAAGGTCGACATAATTCTTGACAATTATTTTATACTTCAAATATTTATTCCCATGTTAATGCACCCCTAATTTATCAACAAAACATCCAAAATTAGAAAAAAGAACCTACAAAACTTTACGGGACCATAGTTCACATAATAAATCAAATGTCTCAACAAAACATCCAAAATTAGGAAACAAAACTTGTACAATTGGGTTAGGAGAAAAGTTCTATTTTATGAGGATCTACATGTACACTTTTGCACACGAAGTCATCTAATGTTGCTAATTATGATCACATAATGAACCAAATCTATCAACATAACATCCAAAATTAGGTACAAAATCCTACACAAGGTAGAGACCATCGTTCAATTAAGTGGGGACCTAGGAGTAACATTTTGCGCAAGAAGGTCTGACATCCTCTTGACAAAATATTTTAAGATAACCAAATTCAGTCAATGGAGACCACCCCAAGAAATCCTATATAGTCAAACAGAAGACAAATATTAACAGAAGCTGCAGAATGGAAAACAACAACATTTTGTACATTCATATATTAACTAATCATTATATATGCTATTTGATAACGGTTGAAAATACCGTTAACTGTGATGTAATTTTAATACTAAATGCACCCTTTTTTGCTTAGAATCTTGCTTGGAATCATGTTTTTCTATTAAGTTGTGTGAATAAGAGAGTCGAAGTTGAATATTATGATTCTATGACTAATTCCCTCTGTTTTGATAGAAAATGAGTTAATATGGAAAGCAAGGATAAAGTGCTAAGGAGATAGAGCTTAGAAAGGTCCAGAAAAAGCACAAGAAGGAAAGAAGCTTGAGGCTTGGGCGCCCCTTTTGAGGCTTAAGCGCAGGAAGTGCCGCTCACCGCCCGGACACCCCTTTTGGGGGCGCTTGAGCGCCGGATGTAGAAGGCTTAGGCGTACTATGGAAGGCTTAAGTGCAGGAAGTGTCGCTCACCGCCCCGGACGCCCCTTTTAGCTTAGACGACTTCTGCGAGGCTTGAGCGTGGAAGACCACCGCTCGCCGCCCGAGCGCCCTAAGTGGGGCGCTTTAGCGCCGAAAAATCATGCTTGGGCTTTGTTTCTGATCTACTTCTGTTCTATTTAAAGGACCCTGGCGTCCTAGGTTTGGTATCTCGGGCTAGAGCAACACAACAACACATTCTTCTACTCTCTTCTACTTTTAGGGTTTCAGTATCTCATGCTTTTTCATTATTCATCTAGTTTCTCCATGTCTATGGGGAACTAAACTCTATTTATTGTTGCACTACAATAAAATCGCATATTACCGAAGGCTTATTACCGAGGGCCTTTTGCCCTTCGGTAATGCCTGTGATGCCTCTTCATGTACAAACCACATCTTCATTTAGTCATTCTCTAGAGAGATCCACCTGCATGCATTTCTTTTTCTCTCGAACCTTCGCTCGTCTCTGATCCATATTTCGAGCTCCTCCGCCTCATATCTTAATCCGCCAGCCATGGTTAGTCTCTATATCTTCATTCTCCTGTACATTTCTCCCTTACCTCTGCCTAATCCACCAAAGAATCCATTTTTCACCAATTAAACCTATCCTCACCGTTCTATCTTCACTTTTGCCCGATTAAAACCTCTGTTTGTTCCATTCCATTGATTCAATCGTTGAATCCTTTCTCTCCACTGATCAAAACGTCCCAAATCCCCAACCCTAGAATGTACACCGATCAAACCATTCAATCTAGGGTTTGCCTCCGTTTTCCGTCACCGCTGTTCTTCTTCTTCGATTGCCTCCATTCAATCTAGGGTAGGCCTCAAATATCTCCCTATTTCTTGTGTTTTAGTCACACATTGTCTCCTAGCAAAATATCCTTTTCGTTTGGATAAACTTAAAGCATAGCAAAGTTTTAGGTGGCTTTCCACCACATGTCAACCAATGGTTGGGGCATGACGGGTTTGGGAGATGAAAGGGAGGTGATGAAGTCAGTGGGTATGGCTTTTTGGGAAGGTTTGAACTTGCCATACCAAATGAGGTTGACGGAGATTTTACCTGTGAGAAGAGGTCCTCTGTGGTATTGGAACTTCAGTTGGGGCTCTGACTCATTGAGTTTCCTGGCTGAACTGAAAGGAAGAATTGAAACAGCCAGAAATAAACATAGGAGAAAGCTTAAGGATGTAAGAGAGGCCATTTGTTTATGTTGTCTAAGAAAGAAGTGAAACGTTGTTGGTGAATTGTTGTGAGAGAGGGAAGTGTTGGCGGATATATATAGTGGGAGGGGGTGAAATAAAATGAGAAGAAGTTGACAAAGGAAACCGCATGACGGGGTGTTTTGCTTGTTCCACAGTTCGGGTGGTACCAGGTCAGAGACCTTCTTCTCACACTTTGCCTTTGTTCCCTGGTTTCTGATTATTCTGTTGCTTTTATTGTGTAACTATTAGGTTTTTCTTCTTAATGGATCTGACACATGAGGGTGTAACTCTGTTGATTAGAATGATTAATTGGTGGCAGTTGTTATAGTATTTAGATACAGAGTAGGGTAAAAATAGTGGTTTGAACTTCAATTAACTTCTAACAAACCTGGAAGAGAGGGTAATTTATTGTTTCCAATCAAAAGCGTTGAAACTTGTTGCAGTTTACTTTTTGTATTGCAGTATGTGTAAAAGTTCATGAATTTGGAAAGGGATAAAATAGTGCCCAACTGAACATCGAGAACTGGATTGTCTTCCAAAGAGGATACCAGCAGAAAAAAAAAGGGATAAAGTGATAAACCTAGTTGGGAGATATACGGTGTCGTTATTTGCAGTTTCATTTTGCACCTATTTTGATTTATGAAATTCCTAGTGTGTAGGGGGGATAAATTGATTTTGAACTGATTTTGGTTTATGAAATTGTTATCGGATAGGGAAGTTATGTTTTTAACTTCTATCTGGTCGTGTTATCTATCAGGTTTCCACAGGTTGCATTTGATTAGCTGCCGCTTTATTTTGAATATAAAAAGGAAGAGAAAATGAGGACGAGGAACAAATACAAGAAACCTACGATACTAGGTTGCAATGTAGGGAGCAGATATTCAACGTCTGTTGTGGTATTGAGCTTGTTAGGATGCTTGATTTTGCTTCATTTATATACCTATATCCATCACACAGATAGAACTGGTGGACAGTCTCAAAATGCGCTTGAACCATCATCCCCAATTCATTGAACTTCAAGAGGTTGAAGAGGACAATTTGTCTTGTGCTGTACTCTCTTTCCTTTGTCAACTTCTTGATTTTTTTGTTTGCATAATATCTTATTAACATGTTTTAGTAATTACCTTAATTAATCACCATTTAGCAAGTGTGAATATGTCTTGACTGCAATAAGATAATGTTGTCTGTGTATATGTAAACCAAGATTATTTTAGTCAGGAGATCAAGATGATCTGGGTGTACATAATACAAATTGAATGCATAGGATCTTGAATGTTTCTAAATTTTAGATATTGCTTCCTTCATTGTTTTCCAATTCAATTACATAGCATTTCATACTTTTATATTTCAATTTCCATTTTCTGAAATCTTTTCCCCAATCCTCTAGTTCTATTAATTTTCATATTACTTTTAGATGACGATTATATTATCCCTAGTTTCAATTGCACTTTAATTTTCCATTTTTCGTTAATTTCCAGTTTTAGTAATTACTAGGATTTTTGGTTTTCTGTCATTTGAAGCAATTTCATTTAGTTTTACTTTCCATTTGCATTATAATTTAGTTTCAATGTTTCAGTCTTTCCCAAAATAGAATATTAGATTTTACTGTTTCTTGTTCTGTCTGATGTCGTTATCTTCAGTTTTTTAGTACAGTTTTTTAATTGAACCTCAATTCTGCATTTTGCATCAGGCATAAATTATAGAGCAAGAAGGAATTTTGCGACTGACGTTGATAATAAAAGTTTACTTATTAATTGTATTATATTTGATTGACAATACTCAACTATAGTATAGAAAATGGATTCTACTGTTATACTGAAAAGGCCAATATTTAAAAAATTGAATTCTTTTTTTTTATGCATCACTTAGTTTCAGGTTCTTTGCAAATGATGAAATTTGGAGAAAGGCTTGGTGTTCAATACTTGGATGCTGGTTCTTGGTCAACTACTGTAGTAGCATTAATTCATGCATTTTTTTAGCTAGATTGAGGTTCACCTGAATTCATCAGATTGATTAGAAGTTGTTGGACCAACTTTAGGTGTTAGGAATTGGAAGATTTTGGAGTCTGGTGCAGCAACTTGTTTCTGGAAGGAGGTTGGTGTGTAGCACTTTTATCGAAGTTTGCTTCATGATGGCACTTGAACTTGGATAGTCTTTATATTTATAGTTTTTAGTATTAGTTCTTGTTTACATTTGTTCTTCCATTGTCTGAGCTGTTATCTTATTTAGAAGTAGAATTTAGATGTTTTTCCTATGTACTGAGGTGTAAGAATTTGTAGTGGCAGCAAGTATCTTATGTAAAAGACTACAAACATATTATGCAATATCATTTAATATTTCCTTTTCAACTATTCTTCTCTAGTAGAAATATTAGTGGTTAGTTTGACTTCATTTCATGAAAAATTTCATAATTTAAATTAGTGGAATAAAACTAGGGCCTCTGCCCTTCATAGAAATAGAAATAGTGGGATTATCGAAGGTCTTTGTCCTTTGGTAATTACAGTCCTTCGGTAATTACCGAAGGCCTTTATCCTTCGGTAATTACCGAAGGCCTTTATCCTTCGATAATTACCGAAGGCCTTTGTCCTTCGATAATTACCGAAGAGCAAAGGCCGTCAGTAATGGTTAGCGACAAACGATTTATCGACGGACAATTGGCCGTCGCTAATCCGTCGATAATAGACATTACCGACGGTTTTTTGTTCTTTTCGACGAATTTAGGCCATCGATAATGCTTTCTTTTTTGGTAGTGTTGGGGAATGATGTAACCTTGTGAACTCTCATGTATTTGAATTGATTCTTAATCATATATGCTTTTTCATTAATTGTTAGGGAATTCATCTGTTTCAATGCTTGCTCTATTTAACTCATTTAGTAGCATGATTTATGAATTGCATGAGTGCCAGGAGGTTCCTTACAATTCAGGTTCTTGTTGAATTCTCCCAAGGGTAATATTTCTCAGGGATGAGGGTATGAGTACTTGGTCTTCTTAAGATCTTGATCTTCAGACTTAATTTTCTAGGAACGCTAGGAATTGCATGAACTAGGAATTAAGGCAGGCTTATTGCGTTGAGGGATCGGGTTCTATGTAATTTAGTGAGTGACGTTAACATTAATGTAAAAAGAAGAATTCTTATATACATGAGAGTAAACTTGGTGAAATCAAACCCTAACAACATAATCATCTCATTTTATAAACAACCTTCGTTCATCGTTGTGTTTTGCTATTGATCAATTGCATTCATATTTAATTTTTTGTCCTTGCATCGTAAACCAATGATTTCAGTTTATTTAAGTCTTAATTAATCGAGTCATCACACAACTGTTTAGTGCTAAGAGTCTTCTGGGATACGATACTTGGTTTTATCATTTTATATTATTTGTGTGATTTGGTACAATTGTCAATCCATCAACACTATTCTATGTCAACAAAGTAATATAAAATGGTCAAAATTTACATATAAAACCATTTCTAACAAACACCAATTGAATGAAATGGTTATTCACCTCGAAGGTCATCACTTGTGTAAATTATAACATCAACTTCATCCAATACAGTCACTCATTACATTAAACAACAATGCGGGATTGTGCAAAATTGTACACGTGGTTTGACCTTCCTATGCAAAATTTTACATGTGGTTCCTACTTATTTCAACTATACTTCCCACCCATTTTTGCAGGGTTTTTTTTCTTTATTTTGGATATTTCGTTCACAAATTTTGATTATTATGTGGTCTTTTGTATTAAGAATTGAATCAATTAAATGTTAATATGGGTTTCCAAATTATTTCAACTATGCTCCTTGGTTGTTAAAACATGAAAGGATTAAATTTAACAAAATGTATACATAGAGTTAAACAAAGTTTTCCACTTATATATGAGATTGAATTATATTCTAAAATAAGAAGGATGAATACATTAAATGAGAATATAAGTTAATGAATAATTTGATTAAAGTCAATTATAAATACAACTTTATCATTCCCTTTGGAATAGACATATAGAAATCCATTATGCACTCTTAAAATTGCCTTGGTAAAGTAATCGAGGATATTATGTTAATAATGGAAAAACTCTGGGAACGTTTTGGTGTAGAAAATTCTGAGGCTATTCTTCCAATTGAAAATGTTGGATGTTTGGGTTTTGGAATAGCTATTATGTCACTCGCCAGCATTACAACAACATTAGACATTGTTAGTCTATCTCTTTAATCTTTTTGAACATAACAAACAAATTTGTATGATGCAACGAACACTGTTTACATCAACCATGTCTTCTTATTTAGCAAGGGACGTTGTCAGATAGGTTACTTTTATATTAGATAGGTGTTAACAAAACATTCAATTCTAGTGTATGCAAAAGAAAAAAGATAAGTGTTAGATAGGTTACTTTTAAATTAAACCCAACCTTTACACTAATTTCAATGAACATGACATTGAGCTCATGTGTTTTGGCTTCCCCTTCTTCTATTGAGACTTGTCTACAGACTCACAAAATTGGTAAAAAAAAATGAAGTAAATTTCATATTGTAATGCTACTATCTCGATGTTGCTAAACCTAAAGCATATGGACAGGCTATGACCATGACAGAGAAATCCCGAACAGCAAAGCAAGCTAAAAGCTATCCGTGGAGATGGTATGCAAGACGGGTAAGCTCGAACTCTTCCAACTATAAACTAGGCAAGCTCGAACCCTTTGAAGTAAGTACTACATATGTTGGAGCAATTGGTATCGCACAACGAAAAGGTTTTAAAGAGTGTGTTACGGTCAAAAGCCAAAAGGGGAAAGGTGAATTGGTTCTTTTAAAATTATGATTTTCTTTTAGGACTTTTGTCAAACAGTTGGTAAATTAAAAGTGCAGAGATAGAGAATGTAACATCCTGATTATATAATAATCAATATCATATAATAAGGACGTTAACATTCAAATATAGAGAACAGTCGGAGTATGACGGGTAAATAAGTACGAAATTACAGTCATCCGGAAATAAAAGAAACTGAAAATTTAAACTTGAACAGTTGAAAGGATTAAACACTACAAGTGTTTAAATCAAGAAATTCTAAGAAGACTATTCTGCAATATCAACAACCTCCAGCTCTTGCTCCAAGAGAATCTCCTCGACAATGTCTGCTCCCATCCAAGTGGATGATCATCGCAAAAGAAACATACCCAAACAGCACATAACAAAAACAATGCAAGGGTGAGCTAGATATAAAAAGCATGTTATACAGATAGCACAGTTAATTCAATACTATCATACTTAGATTCGTATAAAAGAGCAATTAGAGCATGTTCATTAAACCATAATTCCACCCACTCATACAACATGCAAAAGTCATCCAAACATGGTAAATTGACATCTAAAGACTTGTTACTTTATACCCCGACTCGTCCGGACTAGAATGTATGTAGAGCTGGGACGGGTTGTGCACTTGTGATGGCCTCTACTGCTTTGCAAAGCCATTGCCGAGGGGTTCCACCCGACCATACACAAGGCTAGTCCGTTACCGCGGAATAGACCTCCAGTAATAGCGTCTACCCTAGGACCTCCCACTACTCCCACCACACGCGTCAATCCTCTCTAAGTGAGAATGAAAGACCGTTGGAGTGTTAGGGATAACCCCCCATATGGAAGCCTCTTACATTCATTCAATACACTAACCGATCCCACCGAGAGATCTTAATTTCCGATTAAATCCTACCATTTTAAATCTCATGTTATTTCGTTTGGATCAACAATGTACATCATAAACCATTTATAACCATACACTTTCAACCAATCTGGATCACATGAAGATGCATTCATAAATTGTAACCGAAATATTTAAATAACATAACTTACTGGATGAGAGAAAACATAACAGAAAATATCACCACTGGACGAACACTATTTACCGAACATAAATGGCCGAACGTTTAAAGATCAACTCTCAATACATATTGAACGAACGTTCCAAAACCGATTGCTACCAATACGAACGCTCGCCTATACCTAGGGATGCTCACTGGGACGAACGCTCTATTCAATATCTTAAGGACGAACGCTCAATTCAATATTTTAATGACGAACGCTCACTTCAATACTTAAGAACGAACGCTCAACTCAATATTTAAGGACGAACGCTCAATTGAATACTTAAGGACGAACGTTTATATTCCAACATCATGCCGAACACTATTGGGACGTACGCTATCTGACGAATACTCCAAAACCGATCGTTCGAGACACAAAGCTTAGGACCGAACGCTATATGCCGAATGCTAATTCCTGAACACTATTTACCGAACGTTATAAGCCGAACGTCCCTATGCCCATTGGACGGACGCTAAGAGATTTAAAACAAATTGATCGAACGCTAAACCCGAACACCCACAATTAGGCCGAACGCTGATATTAAAACTTGGGCCGAACGCTTATACTTATAATAATACCAAACGCTCATAATCATAGCCAAGACCGAACGCCGGTGATCCAAACCTAAGAATCCATATCAAGGACGAACGACTGCAATCACTAATATCCAATATTTAACGCTCAAGATCACTCTATGTAATTACTGATTTAGGGACGAACGCTCACAATTCCTAGTTCACTAAGGCCGAACGCTACACTCACAAGTACGTACGAGAACGCTCGTCAAACTACTGAAGAACGAACGCTCAACATATTTTTGTCGGCCACTAATTGGTCGAGCCATTGTGGACGAACGTTCAATGTTTTGGCCGACCGGTTGAACCATTTTGGACGAACGTCCAATTTGAAGCCAAATTGGACGAACGCGCGTTTCTGCAGAATTATGCAGAATCGCAGGTTTTCCAGAAAATCCAGAAAACCCAGAAACCCCAATTTATTCATCCCTTTCTTCCCATATTTGCATCAAACACAACATATATCAACAATCAAACAAAAGATCTAGCTCCCCTTACCTCTTGAAGACTTCCTTTGCAAAATCTTTGAATCTATCTTCTCCAAGACTTCCATCAGCAAGGTTTCTTTCCCACTCCAGCAACTCTGAACTTCACCTCCTTCACCAATTTTGCAGCAAGGGTTTCCTCTCTCATTTCAGAACCCAGCACCCCCTTATATCTTCCACATTTGCATGGTGCCAAAACATGAGAGAAATCACGGACGTCTTTGCTCCCCACTTCCAAATAAAACCAAATCCCGTGACTTCCTAATTGCTTCCCCCACCCCTTCTAAAATAATACTAAAAAAAAAAGACTAGGTCCTTACAGAGAAAATCACACAGAATGTTTTATCCTAGTTTGAATCAAAAGATTCTACGTCCAGTCGTTAATCACTCTAAACAATGATTAACTTTTTTCACTAAAATGTAGTTATAAAGATTACAATTAGATAAGCAAATATTAAAAAACAGAAAAAACCTTCCTTCGACAAACGAACGGAAGAACTTCAGCTCAATCAACTTGAAGAGAACCACTTCGACCTTAGGCACACTAAGTGCAAGCTTCTCCTTTTCACAACACTTGATTCAAGCACACTACAACTTGAGAACTTCCTCAGACACTTTTTATATTCTCAAATGGCTTAATTTCCTTTTCACTCACAAAGAGCTTCCCTTAGGCACACAACTCTAATACTCTCAAATGAAAAGTTGCCTTCTAAGAGTTGTGAAAATCTCTATTTATAAGCCTAGGTTCATGTAGGGTCAGAAACTGAAAAGACTTCTCCCAACTATCAATGATAATCGATTATATCAAGTGATAATCGATTATTTGTGTCTGTTATATGGTTTTCAAAAAGTGATAATAAATTATCTTGAGGAATAATCGATTATTTGTGCGACTTGGGCAATATTGAATCAGACAGAGATAATCGATTATCTTGTGAGATAATCGATTATTTTCAGGAGCAATCTCCTTCTACTTTGGCTTGTGATAATCGATTATCACATTAAATAATCGATTATCTGCGCAAAGATTCTCTAAGAAGGAAAACTTCTAAGTACTCTTACATCATCAAAGTTATTTCTATACAACTATTTCTACAAAATGCTTTTAATATAAATACAACAAGAGTCTTTAATACTTCAGCTTGTAACATCATCAAAACTTTAGTAGCTTTAAGATACCAATGTTGATCATTGCTAACAATCTCCCCTTTTTTGATGATGATAAAAAATATCTCTTGTTAAAAGAATTTCTAATTTTTCTGCACAAATTCAGTCTTACAGACACATAATCATGTTAGTAATAACCGCACACTAATTACAAAGTTTTCTCCCCTTTTTTATTATAAACAAAAAAGGTCGAAGTGAAAAGACTCTGCCTCAAATGGTTCTCCCCCTCAACAAAATAATAGATGCAATTCAAAATATAATAAATTTGAAATTTCATAAAATGAGAGGCAAATACATCATGACATACCAGAATATAGATAAATAACAAGATATCTAACAATTCCCTTAAATAGGTACAAGTTATGATAAGAATACCACATAAGATGTCAATAAATAAAAAATTTCCCCCTAAGTTAGTTAAATTAAGAAGAATTGAACCTTTTAATTCATTAAAAATTACTCTCCCTAAAAGAACTATACCCTTTAAAATCGAAAAAATTATTTTTGTAACGTTTTAACTTAAGATAATCGATTATCACTCATGATAATCGATTATTTGCGAGTCAAAATGTTAAAATTCATATTTTGAGACCGAGATAATCGATTATTACCCTTGGTAATCGATTATGACGTGTTTGTTTTTCGAAAAACACAAAATTTGGACCAAATTTCCATCGTAAGGCATATCTAACATTCATAAATTATTTGGAAAATATTAAAAAGTACCAGCATACCATAGAACTTTCTTTTCCTTTTGAAAATGTAACCGGCAAAACAAAGCAATAGACTTTTGGTCCCCAAAATCCTATTTGGGTCCTTTAAGGTTATACGAAAATTATTTTATAACAGGAATCCATGCACATTTTCCATTAGGAACATCAAAATGTTTGATCCTACATTTGTTAGAAGTGTGCCCCTTTTTCATGCAATAAAAACATGTGACAACATTTGAATTTCTATAACAGACAGTTCCTTTTTCAACCCATACACTACGGGTTCTTCGAGTTTGATTGTTTTTTTTAAGCACACTGTTATTTTTTAAAGACTTCTTCTTAACTCCATTATTTATACAAGATGCATATTGTGTAGCCTTTTAAGCAAATTTTCTAAAATATCAATATTAAACATATGACTTTTGCGTGATAGACATTCAATAGGATGTTCAACATTTGCACACTCTTTCATTTCTAAATTGCAGATTTTATTTCTTAAAATAAATTTCTCATCTAAGGCCTTCTCATATTTAATTTGGAATTCTTTTAATTCCTTTTTCAGCTTTTTTTGAGCAGCATTCAATTTCTCATATTCATCAAGTAATTCAAGAAAAGCCTTTTGTAAATCAAATTCACTACTGTCAAGGCTAGAGCAACTTACTTGGCTTACAATGTCATCAATATTAGCTGTCAAACACAAGTTTGCTTCTTCAACATAATCACTTGAACTAGAGGTGCTAGATGCATTATCCTCCAACCTCGAGCTCATGCTCTCTCAACTTTCCAAAAAGAACAGCCATAGACATGGACGTCAAGTCCTGAGGCTCAGTTATCACAATAACATTTGGCTACCACGTCCTGCTCAAAGATTTCAGAATTTGAACATTTAATTCGTCAGTGTCAAATTTCTTACCTAAACCAAAAAGATGATTGACGATATGTGTGAAGCGTTTTTGCACATCAGCAATGGTTTCACCCTGTTGCATCCTGAACATCTCATACTCATGTATCAGGGTGTTCTTCCTACCACGCTTCACATCATCAGTTCCTTCATGAGTTACTTGAAGAACTTCCCACATCTCCTGAGCCGTTTTGCACAATGAAATCCTGTAAAATTCATCTAATACCAAAGTAGAGGGTATTATATTGTGAGCTTGTATATCACATTGAGCTCGTCTGTTTTCTCCAACAGATAATTGCAAATATGATTTTTCTACCTGCATATCATTTATAGTAACAAAAGGTCAATTCAAAACAACTTCTCAAATACCACTGTCAATAAACAACAAAAAATTTTGCATTCTTACTTTCCAAAGAGCATAATTTTCGCCCGTAAACAAAGGAGGTCTATCAATGACGCACCCTCTGCATACATTTGGTTATGACCGCCCAATTTTGAAAAATTTGAAAAACTATCAAAGCAAGCTTTGATACCAATATTGGAGCAACTGGTATCACGCAACAAAAATGTTTTAAAGAGTGTGTTATGATCAAAAGGCAAGAAGGGATGGGTGAATTGTTCTTTTAAAAATTATGATTTTCTCTTAGAACTTTTATCAAACAGTTGGTAAACTAAAAGTGCAGAGATAGAGAAAATCACACATAATGTTTTATCCTAGATCGAATCAAAAGATTCTACGTCCAGTCGTTAATCACTATAAACAGTGATTATACCTTTTTCACTAAAATGTAGTTTTACATATTACAATTAGATAAGCAAATATTAAAGAACAGAAAAAACCTTCCTTCGACCTACGAACGAAAGAACTTCAACTCAATCAACTTGAAGAGAACCGCTTCGACCTTAGACATATTAAGCGTAAACTTCTCCTATTCATAAGACTTGATTCGAGCACACTAACACTTGAGAACTTCCTTAGCCTTTATCTATATTCTCAAATGGCTTAGTTTCCTTTTCACTCATAGAGAGTTTCCCTTTAGAACACAATTCTAATACTCTCAAATGAAAAGCTACCTTCTAAGAGCTGTGAAGACCTCTATTTATATGCCCTGGTTCGTGTAGGGTCAGAAACTGAAAAGACATCTCCCAACTTCTAGTGATAATCGATTATATCAAGCGATAATTGATTATTTGTATCCATTATGGGGTTTTCAGAAAGTGATAATCGATTATCCTGAGGAATAATCGATTATTTGCGCTAGCAATCTCTTTCAACTTTAGCTTGTGATAATCGATTATCACACGAAATAATCGATTATCTGTGCAAAGATTCTCTAAAAAGGAAAACTTCTAAGTACTCTTACATCATCAAAGTTATTCCTATACAATTATTTCTACAAAATAATTTTAATGTAAATACAACGAGAGTCTTCAATTCTTCAGCTTGTAACATCATCAAAACTTCAATAGCTTCAAGGTACCAATGCTCTTTATTGTTAAAAACATAGACGTAAGGATTCAATTTTAGAAGATAAAACCTAGAAAACATAAATGAAATATATAAACCATGTATGAAACAAGAAGAACCTACTAGAATAAATAATTACCAAGATTTGATACCATGTTAGAATTTATCTTAAAATCAATTGACATTATTTGAAATTATCCAAAACATACATAATTTACATATCAATATTTGAGAAAGACGATACTAGACTTTCTTCTAACATTTTCAAGTTAAATGCATGTTTCTCATCATCAAGTGAATTCCATTTAATAAGAACCTTAAACATTATACGAGTTAGGTTTGACAAAAATGTGAATACCATGAAACTTATCCTATAGCTATGCGGGTTGGGTTTAACAAAAATGTAATTTTTTTTATGCGGGTTAGTTTACAACCCGGCTCACCGAGTTTAACTTGGTGAGCCGGGTTGGCTCACCAACCCACCTAATTTAATTTAATTATTTATTATTTTATGTTTTAATATAATTAGTTAGCACTTTTTTTATTATATTGTAGATGGTGATAAAGAAGAAGATGTTTTAAGAGAGAAAAATATTATAGATTTATCTATTCTAGACTCTAATATTATGAATGGACAAGTGATACAAAAATTATCAATATTAAAAACTTATTTGTTTGCCTTTTGTGCTTGTTTTTAGATTACGCTTGGATTGTATGATATATTTCTTTTCTTTTAAATTGTCTTTGGAATTTAACATTATTTTTAGAGTGAAATTTATTTATATTTGAATTAAAAAAAGTTATCATTTTTTTATTTTAAAAAAACTTATAATTAAGTGGCCAGTGAGCCAATCTGTTTAACCCACCAACCCGTGGTGAGTTGGACCAGATTCGAAATTTTCCAACCTTCTAATTAGTGAGTTGGGTTGGGTTGACTCACTAAATGACTAACCTGTAATGCCGGATCGAGCCGGGTTACTCGTTTTTATCAATTCTACTTAAAAGACTCTGAATTTATAGAAGGAAAAAATAGTTCAAACTATTAGTCTGCGATGGAGGTAGAACTAGGAATAAACTATTCGAATAACTACAAAACTTTAGGGATTCCAATAAATTAATACAATCCTCAAAAATCTAATTCCTCACTAGTAAAAAATTGGGTTTTTACAGCGCACATTATGCCATGGTTCACAGGAATCCGCAGCATAATGGTGCGCGGTGGCAGTTGTGTAAATAAATCGAACACATATGCCGCGGTTCCCCTCTGAACCGCGGCATATACACCGGTCAACCATCCCCTTTGACGCCACATGTGAATAAAAAATTAAATAACATGGGTATATGTCGCGGTTCTCTAGACAACCGCGGCATATACCCCTGCCAATTTATTGCAGGTGCTGACTGGGTCAGAGAATTTAAAACGTTACAGGGGTATATGCCGCGGTTGCTCTGCTGAACCGCGGCATATACCCCTGTAACTTCTCAACTTCTCTGCCAGTCAGAGAATTTCAGAAGTTACAGAGGTATATGCCGCGGCTCAGCAGAGCAACCGCGGCATATACCCATGTCATCTACTGAAATTCCCCCAAAAGGCAGTTGGGGAGGCAGTTGTGTTCAGCACGTTACAGGGGTATATGCCGCGGTTCTACGAGCAACCGCGACATAATCTCCTATCTGAAATTAATTTAATATATATTTGAAATATTTCGAGGTATATGCCGCGGTTGCCCGCTGAACCGCGGCATATAGTTTGAAAATAATTTCAAAAATGCCATTTCGGATAATTTTTTTAATCCGTATATGCCGCGGCATATACCCCTATTATACCGCGGTTAAGTAGTGAACCGCGGTAGATTCCCCCGTTCAGAGTTAAAAATTAAAACTTGGAACAGTTTCGTCTTCCTCGCGCGTTCTCACTGTTTTCGCGTTTTTTCTTCTCCTCCGACAGCCATCATCTCAGGTACGCGTTTCTGCACCGTTTAAACTTGAAATTATTCAGTCCTTTCTCATTTGTGACGCGTTTGAAACAATTTTAGCCGATCAAAATCGTTTGAAACTCGTCATTCCCTCTCCGCTGCGATTTGGTTTTCTTTGCACCAAGCGTTTTCGCCGTTCCTTTTCTAGGTATTTATGCCCTTTTGCATTCTTAACGTGATTTCTTCATTAGTTTTTGCATAATGCTATAGTTATGGTAATGTATGAAGTTTCTATATTTTTGTAATGTATGGTATAATTTTTGCTTTAATTTTGATAATGCATGAAATTGTTATAGTTTTGGTAATGTATGGTATGGTTTTTGCTATAGTTTTGGTAATGTGTGTTGTAGTTCTTGTATTATTTATAAACCTTAAAATATTATTCACTAAGTTTGAATGATATGTATGAAATTGCAAGTTTGATTTTTAGTAGCTTATCTTTTTATGTAATATTTAGGAATATGGATCGAAATTGGATTAATTTACCACGTATTAGTGCTGAGTACGAGAGAGGTGTAGAGGAATTTATACAATTTGCGCAACGTAATGAGGGGAGAAGTGATGATGAAGTGAAGTTTAGATGTCCTTGTGTGAACTGTTTGAATGGGTGAAAGTTGAACGCAACTCAAATTAGAGAACATCTTATATGTGATGGTTTTCTAAGATGCTATACAACATGGATCTGGCACGGCGAAGAAATGGATTTTCCCACTGACTCTCAAAGTGGAAATGTTACTGATTCCACCATGGAAGAAGATCGACCGGATGAAGACAAATTGGAGGACATGATCCGCGATGTTGGAGCAGAAAATTTTGCCAAAGCTCATGTGTATGAGACGATGTCGACTGATGCGGAAACACCTTTGTATGTCGGTTCAACTAAGTTCACACGTTTATCAGCGGTGTTAAGGCTCATGAATTTGAAGGCGAGCAATGGATGGACTGATAAGAGTTTTACAGAACTGTTGACGTTGTTGAATGAAATGTTGCCAGATGGAAATACACTGCCCACTCGTAATTATGATGCGAAGAAAATTCTTTGTCCAATGGGTATGGAGTATAAAAGGATACATGCTTGTCCCAATGACTGCATTTTGTATAGGAAAGAGTTTGAATTTTTGACAAAGTGTCCAAAATGTGGCTTATCACGATACAAGTCAAAAAACAATAGTGAAGATAATGGTCAGATAGAAAAAAATGGATCTGCTTTGAAAGTAGTTTGGTACCTTCCAATAGTGCCCAGACTTAAGCGTTTGTTTGCGAATCCCAAAGATGCTAAAAATCTTAGATGGCATGCAGATGAGAGAAAAATTGACGGGCTGCTTCGTCATCCAGCTGATTCAAAGCAATGGAAAAATATTGATCGACAATTCCCCGAATTTGGTAAAGAGTGTAGAAATCTTAGGCTTGGTTTAGCCACTGATGGAATGAACCCATTTGGTAATCTGAGTACCAATCACAGTTGTTGGCCAGTTATATTGATAATTTATAACTTATCTCCTGCATTATGCATGAAGAGGAAGTACATGATGTTGTCTATGATGATATCTGGTCCAAAGCAGCCTGGAAATGACATAGATGTTTATCTAAGCCCACTAGTTGAAGACTTGAAGGTTTTGTGGGTTGATGGGGTTGAAATATTTGATGCATTCGCTTCAGAGACTTTTATGATGCGTGCAATGTTATTTTGCACCATTAATGACTTTCCTGCTTATGGTAATTTGTCAGGATACAGTGTCAAGGGTCATAAAGCGTGTCCTATATGTGAAGAAAACACTGCAGCTCATCAATTGAAACATGGAAGAAAGACGGTGTATCTGCGTCATCGGAGATTTCTAAAACGTAATCATTCATATCGAAGGTTAAAAAAAGCATTCAATGGAGATCAAGAGAGGGACGAAGCACCAAATCCAGTTACTGGCCTTGAAGTTCTTGAAAAAGTTAATAAAATACATCATGTATTTGAGAAAACATCGAAGAAGTCATCTGTAACGACCCCTTGGAAGAAGAAATCAATATTCTTTGATCTTCCATATTGGTCAAAGTTAGATGTTCGACATTGCATAGATGTGATGCATGTAGAAAAGAATGTGTGTGATAGCTTGATTGGTACATTACTCAACATTCAGGGAAAGACAAAAGATGGAGTGAATGCTCGTTTGGATTTGGTTGACATGAATATCCGAGAAGAGTTGGCACCCAAGGAGATTGGTAAACGTACTTATTTGCCCCCTGCATGTTACACAATGTCTAGACAAGAGAAGATAAGTTTTTGTGTATGTTTAAAGAGTATCAAAGTACCACAAGGATACTCTTCAAATATGAAGAGTTTAGTGTCAATGCAGGACTTAAAGCTTGTTGGCATGAAGTCTCACGATTGTCACGTCTTAATGCAACAGTTGTTACCGGTGGCTATTCGTGGAATTTTGCCCAAAAATGTTAGGCACACCATAAACAGGTTGTGTTCATGGTTCTCGTCAATATGTAGTAAAGCCATCGATCCTACAAAGTTAGATGAACTTCAAGGCGAGATAGTTATCATCTTGTGTCAACTAGAGATGTTTTTCCCTCCATCTTTTTTTGACATCATGGTACATTTACTTGTTCATTTGGTTAGAGAAATCAAGTTGTGCGGACCGGTATACTTAAGATGGATGTATCCTATTGAGCGTTATATGAAGATTTTGAAAGGGTACGTTAAAAATCCATATCGTCCTGAAGGTTCGATGATTGAAAGGTATATTGCTGAAGAAAGTATCGAGTTTTGTTCAGATTACATGACATCAACGAATCCAATAGGAGTTCCTCGCACAGCATGGTTGAATAAATTTTCTACAAGTAAAAGCATCCGAGGTGTCAATGTGGTGACAAAAGATCGCGAAGAATTGTTGCAAGCGCATCTTTATATATTGAACAACACAGATGAGGTGATCCCTTTTTTGGAAGCACACAAAGCCATTGTTAAGAATAAAAATCCAAGACAATCAGAGAAATGGCAATTGATGGAGCATAACAAAACATTTATGTCTTGGTTCAAATCTGAAATTGACAAAGAGCCACATTCTTCTGAAACTTTATTGTGGCTTGCAAATGGTTTGAAGTTTGATGTCGTGTGTTGTGCAGGTTATGAAGAATCTCAATGTTTGGACTTTCTTTGTTATATAACTGAATGCTAAAACCTTTTTTTATATACAGTTCTATTCCAGCAAGTATGATGATGGGTGGGAGATCAATTGTTAATAGTAGAAAAATTGCTTGGATTTCTCTCAAGGTTTGACATATACTAATCTCATACTTTGTTATAATTGTTTTATAACAAATGTTATTCACTAACTATTATCAACTGTGGTGATATATTGTAGTGTAACAGACAAAATGGGTCATATGAGTGTGGATACTATGTAATGTATTGGATGACCCATATTGTTCGTTCTCACATCACAAGTCGCTGGGAAACGGTAATATTTAACTTTAACAAATTTTAATTTTTTAACAAATGTTAATTCATATACACTAAATAAAATGAATTGTCTTTTGCAGAGATTCAAGACTACTACACCTGTTCCTGAGAAGTCACTATTATTCATTAGGAACGCTGCTGCGAAGTATATAGTTAGATTATACAATAGCTCTTAAATTTAAACAATGCATTTGATTAGATAGAATTTTCTTAGACTTTGTACTTTATTTGATGTTGAAATACATTTGAACATGTGTTTGTTATGTTCAAATTGAATTTGTGTACATGTTTTTATATGCAGGTCTGTTTTTGTGGTAGTGGATATCACAAAAACAGACCTGCAATTTTAAAAAGCTGTAGGGGAATATGCCGCGGTTCTAACCACAACCGCGACATATAGTGTTTCATTTTTTTTTAAAACGAGACATATGGCCGCGGTTTTAACACTAACCGCGGCATATGCTTGAGTCTTATGCCGCGGTTGAACCGCGACATATAGTGGAAATTTTATTTTATTTTTTTAAAAAAATGGATTTAGGCAGCGGTTCCCTCGACAACCGTGGCATATTCCGCAACCTATATACCGCGGGCATAACCGCGGCATAAAGTCTCTGACTTACTACCGCGGCTGCATATGCCGCGGTTCTGAAACTGCGACGTATAGTGAAAATGAACCGCGTTAAAAGCCCCTCGTTGCACTAGTGCCTGCACTCTTTTTAGAGCCTGCTTATTTGATAGAAATACATTACACAATAAAACTATCAATGCCACCAACAAATATCTTATCAGAATAATCAAAATTAAATTCATTGGTAATCAAAATTAATATGATTGATTAATGCATTACACTAATTAACTATCAATGCAATAAATAAAAATCCTAACAAAAGAATCTAAATTAAATTTATTGGCAATCAAAATTAATCTGATTACATATTTACTGTCAATTAAATATTGGTAAAAAGATTTTTAGTCTCAATAACAGTAAAAATAATATAATAGTCGTTCAATACAACAGTTTACTGGATAAATTAAACTGCACGATATGCAAATCAAATTCAAAAAGCAAGTTTAAATCTGAATCGGACCAAGTTAAGAGCCTAGAATTAGTTTAACTACTATACGTAAAAAAAAACAACAAATCAAATGATAGTAAGGGTTTAGAAGTGGATTTAGCCTTGACGAACTAAGTAAGGTTTAGGAACAAACTTGGTAGGTTTTCTCTAATTTATCGTATATTATGTGAATGACGATGTTGGTTTTTTTACGGATTGGTCACCCAACAACACCAAACTTGTATTTAGCTAGAGCAGAAACAGACGTCATTTCAAAATTGAAAATGATAGCAAAAAAAAAGAATCGGTAACTGTCGAGAAAAAGCTCGGTGGTTCGTCAGGGTTGATCTCAAACTCTGATGAAAAGAACAAACATTAAGACGCGCGGAGAGAGTTTTCGTGAATCGCCTAAGATGAGGGATGGAAAGCCCAAAATTTTAGGTTTCGCGGGAGAAGAATGAAAAGTCCAAATTTTGAAACCGGTGCACCATGATTTTGTTATCTAAATTTTGATTTCTATGTATAAAAATAATTTAAAAATGTAATTATGTGGACCAATTACCTTTTAACAAGCTCACATTTTTATTGAATTCACTAACTTTTTAACGTCTAACGTTGGAGCATACGACGTTTTATATCATTTGGACGTCTAATTCTAGGAAATTCGACGTCATACGTAAATACATTTTCACCTTCGCACCAAACATTTTCGCAAAATTTATCCAATATAACAAATGTATGTCGAATTACAATTTTAAACTACATCTCATAATTGCATTTATTTACAAAAATGCCACCGGACATTTTTAATGTTGGTATTCGGTGGTAGGACGTTGAACACGTGACACTATACGTTGTTTTTGGACTAGTGAGTCCGATGCAATTTTTTGTTTGTCTACCCCACATTCACAAAAATAGACTTGCACAATAGTAATATGCAATCCATTTCTAGACAATCAAAACTATAAAGACTATATTAAAGACTATATTAAATCCTACATATGAGAAACATCTTTTGTATAAATTTCAAATTCAATTTGCCATATATCCATTTAGTATAAGCATCTAAACCTATATCTTGTTTAATATCAATTTGAATACCCTTAAAGCATTGGATTGTTCACTACACCCACTTAATCTGGACTGATCCACTCCATTTATTGGGACTCTCTAATACACCCATTTAACTCTATCTCCACAGCTACCTTCTTGACTTCAAGATCCTTCTTAACCAAGTCAAAACATTCTTAGGAAAGGAACATCATTCACCATTCCTATAGAACATCAAACACTCTAATATGCCACTTTTATAATTAAAAAAAAACATAACTAAGTTGTGTCCAAGATGAGGAGCAACATTTTGTGAACTTGTTTCAAATGGCCTGTGTTTGGAAACCCTGCTCGTTGGTGGCACATATGATGGCCAATGGCCTAAAATTGGTTGTGAAGCTCCACTGAAACATGCAACTTATCGGGTCACTCCCTCGCGCTTCAAATTAAGTGCAACCTGTAACACCCCAATTTTCAGGGTGTCACGGGTCATTACAAAAACCTGTAATTTTCAAAACTTTTTTATAACGTGGAAACATATTTTTCAAAAACCTCAGCATTTAAACTTGCATCTCATAATAGTTTCAAAATACTTGTCCCATTGCATTCTTTAGATAAAAGCCAAATAACGAAGGAAATAAAATAACTCTAATTATGTTGTTTTAAAGACTCAATTGCAATAACTTTAACAAAAACCCCAAGTTTGTTTCCCGTCATCTCATGGATCTATCATGTTTTATCTTCATCTGTAGCATCACCTGCTCCCGTATAACATCACAAATTATACGATCATTGCATTCACATGCACACACACAAACATGTATGGGATAAGTTACTGATAAAACAATAATAATAATAAAATATAAACACATTGAATATATCAACCATAACAACCACTCCATACCCATACTACAAAAATAATGTATTATAATAGGGGTTTATCTCCGGTGGCTTTAAGAACCTTGAGTAATTTTCGACTTAATTGTTAAAAAAAGAATTTGCACGACTTTCATCTGTTTCCTTTTTTCCATTTTCTATTTCCCTCTCCATTGTCTTCACACTTACCATTTCCTTATGTATTTGTAGGTCTGCCTTGGGTTTCTGATTTTGCAGGTTTCCATAGAAGCTCGAAGAAGATGAAGGCGCGAGAGGTGTCGTTTGCGGTGGCTTACATGGAAGAGTTGTAGTGGTCCGACGACGTGGAGAAACTCGCGATTAAGGTCCGCGAATTTGGGGTTGAACATCTGCCTGAGTTAGGGTTATCGTGATTAGGAATTTTTCTGGTCTTTGATTTGGGGATTTTTGCAGGTTTTAATTTTGTCTCGCGGTGGCTTGTGGTGGTGAAAATGTTGGGTGAAGTCGCGATTGGTTTATATTGCTTGTTGGTGGAGCAAATGCAAGTACCGGTGAAGGAACTGAAGAAGCTCAACAAATTCTCTATATTCTTGATGTCTTGAAAGATACGTTAAAATAAGAAGTACTACAATAATGTTCCTAAATTTTTATTTGTAACTTTTTTTTTATAGTTTTTCCTTAAAGTGCTTATGGAAAAATTCCTCTGGACCTTTGGTCACTCTGTTTTTGGAGGATGGAGATGGAGGTCCTTCGATTTGTGTTATCAATGATGCTGATTTAATGCATTGCAAAGGTTGATGGAAAGCAAGCTTATGCAATTCACTTGGAAACCACCCCTTGAGCAAGCATAAAAGTGGAAAAATAGAAGTCCCAAAGTACCAAAGTCCCTGCGAATATAGGATGCTCATGTTGGAATTAGTGGTTCTGAACCCAAAATATCCTCATTCAATGATTTCACAGACAAGGTTTCCCCCATTTCTTTTGGTTGGAATTTATAATTATTCCATTATACATATCTTCAATGTCTATATTTGTAATTGGTTCTGTTGATTTTCTATTGTTGCAAAATATTCTCAATAAACAATGCAGGTTCTTCCTTACATTAAGGGAGCTGGATACAATGTCATCCAGCTGATTGTAATTGTTGAACATAAGGATTATTTTGTTGTTGGTTACAGAGTAAGTTAATGTTGTAATTCTTATTTTTCTCATGGTAATTACACAGTGATTAAGATTCTTTATTTTAAGTTATGTGTATGAATTGTACAAAAGGCATACATGTTTTTTTTTTGTCTTGACACTGACACAAACTATGTGCACACCTTGTACATGCTGGCATGCTGCTTATAGTTGTTTATAAGTTTTGCTAGAATTTTATTACCACTTTGACCTTTAGGCCTTGTTCTTTTGAGTGGATTTGAGGGAGTGAATTTGAGAGGATTTAAAGATAAATTTTTTTATCGTTTATTTGAGTGAATTTGGAGGTAAATGAGAGTGAATTTGGAAATAAATTTTTTTAATTTGTCACGTCAATACAATTTTACTAATTCTCATAAATTTTATTTTCAAATTTTTTATTTCTAACTTAATTATGAAAAATGTGATTTATTAGACATCTTGTTTATTGAAATAGACTATTGTTTATTGAAATAGACTATCTTATAATATGTTGTCACGTAACATATCCAAGCAATTTTTTTATAACGGATTGTGACAATAACTGATTATAAATAATTATTTTCATAGTAATCCAAATACGTTATATATTTGATTTATTAACTATTAATTTCTTTTGTTAGCCATTGGTGAAGCTAATCCAAATACGTTATATATTTAATATATTAACTATTAATTTTTTTTGTTAGCCATTGGTGACATGCATTATCTTTTGCAGTTTCATTGAATTGTGTAAAACTTCATTTGGCCTCATTTCATGATTTCTTTATTAGCTTTTTACTTAAGGTCTCTTTGTATTATTATCGGATAAAGAAAAGCTTGGTATGGATGGCTTGATGCTAACATATGAGTTTATGTTCAATACAGGAAACCAGTTGCCTTATTTTATGAGAGGGATACTAAAGAACATGGAAGAAACGAAGAAGAAGAACCTTAAACATCTTTGTCTTTAATTTTTTGTATTGAACATCTTTGTTTTTAATTTTTATAATACTGAACATCTTTGTCTTTAATAATGTATGTTGAACAATATAATTTACTTTATATAATAATATTCAATTTTAGATTATATTAAAACCAGATTTATAAATTCAATTTGAATCAGATTTATCATAATTCAATTTGAATACAAAAAAATGATCTAAAAGCATTATTTGGCGGGTTGTTGGAAACTCCGATTAGTTCCGACAGTTTTTCAGAAATCCCTGGAAATATAGGCACTTCAGCACAACTCCGATTAGTTCCGGAGGTTCCAAAAACCCCTAGAAATAGGAGCGGTTTTGCAGAAAATCGTCGGTAATTTTGTGACGGGGTTTTCCCGTGATTTTCTGCAACCGCGGAAAACGTGTATTTTGGGGGTTAAAACCCAAGTAATGCTAAAGAAACCCCTAGAAAAATTACATATTTTTGTAGTGTCAATAATAATAACAATAGCATCCTTAAACCTCTAACACAACAAATCAATAACGATAAATTATTAAATCCTCAAACCCGATCCTCGATATATTTGATCCTCGAAAGAACATTTTTTTATTGTAATACTTCAATGTTTTGCTTTGTATATAGTTAATAAAAATTTTACAAATATTCACTAACCAACAAAAACATTTTGAAAGACTACAAATTTATCTACTATCTCTGTATCCATTGTTTTTTCCTGTAATATAGTGATTCTAAGCCTTGATTAATATAAATAAAATATTTATTAAATATGTAACAGTCAAAATAATAATGTGTGTAAAATGAATTAAATTATTTAAAAATATGAAAAATTGAAAAATATAATTCTTATTATTTTAATCTTAATATATTTTAGTAAATATCTTTAAACTCTTGATATACTTTTTAAGTATTTTATATTTAAATTTTGTTAGTTTAACGTTATAAATGTAAAAAATTAATAATCTGCATATTCCACACACTTTCACCTTCCCTTTTATACACATCAAATAATCAAATCAACCAACAAATACTTCCTTAACACTGCACATGTTTACTATTTTTATTACTTATTAATATGCTTTCTTACGTGTTTGGCAATCCAACATTAATATGGAATGAGCCACCACGCTACACTTGCCAAAAGTCAATGCAATTGTTGAATCTTTTCACATGAAATTACAATTATCATGTCAATTAAAAATATATCAAATTATATTATATAAATAAATATAGTTTTATTTTATAAAGTTAAATTAAATTTAAAATTCGCTTTTTAAAGTGATTCATGTCATTTTAAAAAAATCACATATGTAATCAAATTATATATGTCAAATTGAATTCATATTAAAGGACACCGTTTACTGAATAGTCTTCCCCCACACTGTGAACTATTTGAATCATCTATTTCTTCCATGTGCAATCCAACTTTCTTTTCATCTTTTCAAAATTAACCTTTGGCTTTTCCCTCAATAATATTGTTTTCTTTGTAGTTATTTTAACTTCATATAAGACGTTTGTACACACATATACACAAAAAGTTTCTGTTGCTAACACCAAAAGAACCATAGCCAAAACAAAAATGGTTATGCTTCTTTTCATTCCACGGTTACTATTTTTCCTTTTGCTATTTATCTTTTTAAACGATTTTTTTTAAGATTTATGTAGTAAGATTTTATTCAGGCTAATAATTTGTATTACATGTTTATAATCTCATTTGTATTTATATTATTTTAATATTTATTTTATTTGATAAGGCGTTATATATTAACTTCATTTTTTAGTTTATTTGTTTTTATTATTTATATTTATTTTATTTTATTGAGTGGGTATGTAAACTCTCGTTTTCATTTATCTTTATTTTCATATTTGTTTTATTCAATGTTCTTAATCTTATTTTTATTTATTTATATATATTGTTGAAATTAATTTTAAACCTTCATAAAATAATAGTCACTAATAAAAGATGATAAAATATTTCACGAAGAAACTTCTATAATATAAATCCAATATTAAAGGTCATTAAAAATCTGCGCAAATCGATTTTAGTGACTCTAATTGTAGATGTTTGAAAAATATCCGTAAATTAATTTGAGGAGGGTAAAAAGCTCCACAAATTGAAAAAAGAACATATACTAAATACTTATTCTTTTGTAGTGCTTTTGAAGAGTATTGTTAGAATATAGTTCTCCACGTGGTTTATGCTAAGAGAAATAATTCATGTATTTTAGTGTAAATGTTAGGTCTCCACATGCTATCTAGTTCTTTTTGGTAAAAGTTTTTATTCTCTCTTTGTTAACCATTGAATCAAAATGAAATTTTTATATAAAGTTTTAAAGACATAGTAAATCATTTTAATCATTGAGATTTTAATTCAAAAGTTTGTAGTTGAAGAAATAATTTGTGTAGCTTGAACTTGTATCACTGACAATTTTCGATTTCGAGTTACTTTAGTAAAAATTCAATCTTTGCTTTGTTAACCGTTGGATAGAACTCCAAATTCAATCCTTTATATTTCAAATACAAGGACTTCCAAGTAAAACGATTATTTTTCTTTAAGAAAGTTCTTACCAAACACTACATTAGATATATTCTAAATAGCATGACAAACTTATCAACGTTTATACATATATCTTAAGTCGAGCGTCTAAGCTTTCAAAAGAATATTTCTAGAGCTCGATAACGTGCTATATTAGAATGGTTGTGAAAACGTTTTCCATTAACACTATTCAAGGCCCCCTTCTAGTGTTTTTGAGATGCTTTAATTGGTATTCTCGTGGGGTTAGTTCTTAGCAAGACTTGAGGAAACGATCCTAAGGAATGGAAAATGAGGGATACATCGTCAACCGTCCTTCACTCTTCAAGGGCGAGAAGTTCGACTACTGGAAACAAAGAATGATCACATTCTTTGAATCATGTCATATCGACATTTGGGACGTTGTGGAGAACAATAACTATATTGTTGCAAATGAAGACGGAGAACCACTCTCGAAAAGCTAATGGACAGGCGAACAAAAGCAGTGTTACCTGTTAAATTCTATAGCTCACAACTCTCTAATGTGTGCTCTCTCAGAAGAAGAATACAGGAAGGTTCTGTTAGCAAAATGATGAAGATGAAGTTTTGATGATGTCCAAATCAAGTCAAGAAGAAATCAAGATTCAAGATGTTATGAAGACTTGTATTGCTATGGAAAGCTTTTGTAATACTCTTAGATATATGTATAGGACTTAGATCAGAAAAAGAAAAGTGTTTTGTAAAATTACTATAGTAAATCATTGCAACAAAACACTATAGTACTATTCACATGAATAGTAACAATATTCACGTGAATAGTGACGGTTAACGGTAAGAGTATCGCACTTAACACGGACGTTGGAAAAACTAGTCGTTGAAGAAACTAGCCGTTTATGACTATTGAAGAAACTAGCCGTTTATGACCGTTGGACAAACTAGTCGTTTATGACCGTTGGACAAACTAGCCGTTTATGGCCGTTGGAGAAACTAGCCGTTAAGTTTGTCTTTTAGTAAATGGAAGAGCCTTTGGATGAGTCTATAAATAGACTCTCATTTCCTCTCAAGAAGAACATCTAGAGACACAGAAACTCTTCCCTTGTGCTCAAATACTCAGAAATTCTTGAGACTTGTGTGTTCTTGTTCGGCTTGTGAAACTCTTGTCTGTGGAGCTGGTGAAGTGCTGCTACGGTGACAGAGGAAATAGCCGGTTCATCCTTGGTGTGTCTAAGGAGGTGTTCGGAAGAGAATCATCCTTCGTGAAGTATTCGGAGGAGGTGTTCATCCTTCGTGAAGTATTCGGAGGAGGTGTTCATCCTTTGTGAAGATTCAAAGGAGGTGTTGTCTCATCTCTTGTGGCATCAAGAGAGGTGTTTTCTAAACTTTTACAAATTGTATCTTTGTGATTGTAGTTTGTAATTGTTTTGTGATTAGTGAATTGTTTATCTTGTTTTGAGATAAGCGACTGGACGTAGGATTGGTAAGATCCGAACCAGGATAAAATCATCTGTGCAAATTTCTCTCAACCTTACTCTTGCTTTATTTGTCTTTGTTAATTGCTAAGTAAGTTTAATTGAGTAGAAATTAAAAGGCACACGTTAGTATTAAAAACCCTCTTGGTTTGTTATTCCACGCTAACCATTCCGCTGCAGCCGCTTCCTGACAGGTTCATGCTAACCAAGGAGAAAAAGAAAGTTGGGACACCTTAGTTATCATGTACGAAGTAAAAAGGAATAAACTGAGCTTGCTAATAAGACAATATGAATTGTTTTTTGTGCTTGAAAATGAAAACATTCAGAGCATGTTCAGTATATTCCTAACGATCCTCAATAAGCTTAAATCCTTGGGAAAGTCATATGACAACTTCGATCACATTGACAAAATCTAACAAAGTCTTCCTAAGAAATGGAGACCTTAGGTTACAAGTCTGCATACATCAAAGAATCTAGACGGAATGAGTCTAGAGGAGCTCGTAGGGATACTAAAGGTCCATGAGCTCAAGATTATTCAAGATGGCTCCATCAAGAAGGAGAAAAGAATCATGCTCAAAGTTGTCAAGAATACACCCACTAAGGCTTTTAGAACAGATGAATCCTCCGTGAAGTCAGGCGATTAACATAACTCCATGGACAAGAACGACGAAGATGAGTTTTATTCATTACAAGAAAGCTCAAACACTATGGAGGAGAAGAAAAGACATATTGTTAAAGAGCAGACGCTATGGATCTGACTCCAAGAACAATACAAAAGACAGACGACCAGAAGACATAATAATTGTTTGTTACGAACGCAACGAACCTGGACATTTCAGATCAGAATGTCCTGAGCTTGGAAAGATAAAGAAAAAGTCAGTCGGGCCCAGATACGAAAAGAAAAAGATGTTAATGAGCACTTGGGAAGACTTGGACACATCTGACGATGACAAAGACACCAAAGTATGATTGGTCGCAAGAAACACTAAGAGTACATTAGATGACTCTGATGACGAGGTAAACTTTTCTAATCTACACTTAGTAAGAAATGCATATTATGAACTGTTATCATATTCTTCTAAACTTTCATGTCCATATGAAGACTTATGTAATCAATTTACAAAACTTCTTGCACATAGAACACTACAAAAAATAATGGAATTACATACGAAGAATTATATACGAATTTAAATTCGTATATAAGTCAAACATTATATACAGAAGTTATATACGGATATCAGAAAAGGCTTTATATACGGATATTTATATACGAAAAAATTCGTATATAAATTTCGTATATAAAGTTTGCGCGTGGTGGCGGGAAAATTATCCAAGGATATATCCATATATAACTCGTATTATCCGTATGCAGTTAGAACCAAGTTGTTAACTGCGGATATTATATACGGATGTGGGAAATAATTTTTTTAAAATTTTTTTTTTCTAATTAATTGGATGCTCGAGCTGCCTATCACTCTCATTCTGAAGCTTTTTCCCCTCTTTCTCGAACCCTAGAATTCTCTTCTCTCTCTCTCGTACTCTCTTACTTTGGAACCCTCTTCTTTGTCGGGCCCTCTTCATCAATCCTTCATCAAGCACTGTCACCTCTCATCTCCAACCTTCAAGCAGCTCTCGTCTCGAACCTTCAGTCACGTCTCCTCTCGAACCTCTCTTATCTGCAATTGTCGGTCTACTCCACCCCCCTTCTGCGAACCCTATCGTGCCGTAAATCATTCCTCTCTCGAGCCCTAAATCATTCTTCTGTGGAGCCCTAAATGTGGTAAGTGATTATTCTCTTCCCTCATGTTTATGGTAATCTGTAATGCCTAGAAATCTTTAAAATTGAACCCTAATCTGTGTTAATTTTATTTTCATTGCCCCATTTTTGGTTCATCTGGCAAGACGTACTTGGATTTTGACGAGGCACCAATTGAGGCTGCTGTGTTGCGGTTTAAGCTGAGACATAGAACTTGGTGCTGCGAAGGCCGAAGGAACCAGAAAAAGGTGTTTTTAATTTCCTCTCTTGCTTGGTTTGGTATGCAATGTACTTCGGTATATATATATATATATACACACACACACACATACGCACACACACACACATACATATATAAATATATATATATATGTGTGTGTGTGTGTATATATATATATATATATATATAATGTTAATTTTTAAGTATTGTTGACTGTATTAAGTATGTAAAGTCGTGAATGCTATGATACATGTTAGTGTAATGCATGGACATGAATTTGTGGTTATTCTGCATTGTTAGAGTTGACTGCCTTATATTATAGCCTTTTTGAATCTGAACCTGGTGTAATATCTTAATTTTATTTGGTTTAGAATTTTCTGGTCTAAAGTCAAAGAAGTCCTCTGGTTTAGAGGACTCTAGCTTGCTTCCTTCAGATCTTCCTTCCTTTGTTCCTTCATTATAAGGAACTTTTTCTTGTAGAGTAGTACTAACAAATTAAGTATGCTCTCAAGAGGTGTCCTGTTATGGCTATTGTTGTTGTTGTTGAGGTATTGGTGTTGGATTTTACTAAGTTTTTTTATGGTGGTGTTAGTTGCTATGGTTGTGGTTGCTCTTCTACCACTATAACTACACTAGATTCCCCATTTGAAAGTGTCTGTCTCCAGGCCAAGCCATTAGGTTAAGAACATGAAACTTTGAAAATCTCCTTAGTTATGACATCTGCTATGTCCAACAAGTATCCTCTTTTGATGTAGTATATGAATTGGGCTTAAGCAATGGTGAAGCTAGGTACATACGAGCTAGGGGCACATTAGAAATTAGAAAGGTGACCTATATTTGTGATAGTTTTCATGCTTTCCCTTTAGAAGTCTTTGAGGTTGTCCAGACCTCCCTAGCTTAGTGTCACTCCTCTTATGAAATCCTTGAACAGTTCCCTCATTGGATTTATTTCTAGTAAGCTACAAGAATCCTTGATATTTTTTTATTATGCATTTATCAATTTTCTCCAACTGAAGTAAATCATCAATTGAACTTTTAAATTCATTTAGCACCTCATTACTCCCAATCAAAAAACTAAGTTAAATGAATCTGAACTTTTGGTTCAATGTTGCATCATGTAACAACTAATAAGATGCCTCATTTTAAAGGCTTAGACATCTCTTCCTGCCTGTGTAAGTAGTTTGATGTTTCAGCCATGCCAGAGTTGGATTAATATATTTCAGTTACCATTTAAGTATAGCAAAACATAAAAATGTAGCTAGTGGCTCTGATTAAATGACACAACTTACATTGCCCCTCATAATGCACAATGCCCTTGTATTAATATTTATCGTTAGTGTTTAAATATAGTGGCAAGGCAATTATTATATTAGTTTTGTTTAAAGTTTTTATGTGAATAAATGCACACCAAGTTAAATAATAGAAATTGGACAGTAGTGCTGCACTCAGGAAAGGTAGATAAATGCATATAGTTCCAGAGACTGCAAAACCCTTTGTCCACTTGATTAGTATGCCAGAATCAATAGATGTCTGCTTCACAAGAAATGAAAAACTGAATCCAATCTCTTTCTTTCTTCTCAGTGAGACATGAAACCTACTATCTTCCTTTAACATCAAACACCCCCTACAATGAAACTCAACATGTGTTTGATGAGAAAAAATAATTTGACAGACTTAATCTTTAGGGACTTGAGCAACCCACATCTATCCGACCAATTTAGACTGCTTTACCTAATCTTATAGGGTAAATAGAAGACGTAGGAGTGACATCTTAACTTGAGCAAAATTTCACCACCTTTTCATTTCACCTTTACTCATCATCAACCTTAATTTGTTCTGCACATAACCTTTCAATATTACTATTAACTCACATATTTAGAAATCTATAAGGAATCATCCACAACATATTTCATTTAGGGTGTTGCTTCCATTTTTTAGAATCATAATTAGATGATGTGTTTATTTTTTTGTTGAAATCTATAAGGAATCATCCATTCTACTATGATATGTGTTTATTTTTTTGTTGAAATTTTATTTTGACTTTGATACAGGTGTTGAAGTGGTTGAGAAGTGTGGGGTACCTCATTGGGAAGGCTTAAAGTGTTGTACAGTGAAGCAAAAGATCTATTAGAAACTGAAGCAAGGTATGTTTACTCCTGAGTTTTCCCCTGTGTTGTTTTCTTTGTTCCTTGTGTGTATGGTGTGGTTGTCCTGTGTCTGGTCTAATTTCTTAGGACTCCAGTAAGATGTGTTCATTAATCTGTTCTTTTATCTATTTATTGTGGGGTTTTCCCCCCTTAATAATTTGTGCTTTTATCTTTGTATGATCTTAATGTTCAATGTTATGGTGATTGTCATTAGAGAGCTTGATATGATCTTAATGTTCTTTCTTGGTTATTGGTACTCTCAATACCCATCATTGATAACCACTGTTTCCATATCAATACCCATTGTCCCTACCACCACTCCTATAGTTAAAATATGTTCCAACTTCAACACTCTAAAATATGTTCCAACTTCAACACTCTAAATTTTCTTCTTCATTCCAAACTGTATAAGTTAAATTAATTAGATTGTATGAACCCAGGTTCGAAATGGGGATCTCTAGTGTGTGAGACTGACGTGATAACCAACTACAAAACCTAGACCCTACTGTTACACATTTCTACAATATTAAATGAAAACTACTTTATAATTTTATTTTATTTAAAGAACAAAAATGTCATAAATATTATACAATTATAATTATTTTATAAAAAAATTAAAAAGTAATTAAATAATAAAATTATTTTACTGTTGTAATATGATTTTTCATTCTTTTAAACCATTTGTCTCTATTTCAATGTTAATAAAAATTAAAATATAATTAAACTTAAAAAATTAAATTAACAGATAATTTTATGTACACTCATTCCAAATCTCTGTTTCAATTCAAGATTTCATATTCCACGTCTGCATTGGATTTTTGTCATTCCTTGAAAAGATAAAAAGTGAAAAATAAAACACAACAAATTCCTATTTTTTTTTCTCGTCTTCTTTTATTGTGTGACAGAGACATGTATGGCTATAAAAATAAAAGGGATGAGAAAAGTTACTAATAGTTATTGCAATGATGATGACTTACAATTCTATGGAAAGCTATTGTGCAAATCCAAACGGAATAATGGCCTCCTATGACCTAATTAATCCAAGGTCAAATAACTAGTAGGTTTAAATTTTTATGATGAAAAAAATATAATAAATTTTTAAAATACTCGATTCAGTAAAAGAATATTAATATATTTTAGTTTTAGGGTAATAAAATATGTTAGGTTATTGGTACCTTCAATACCCAACAATGATAACAACTGTTTCCACATAAATACCCATTGTCCCTACCACCACTCCTATAGTTAAAATATGTTCCAACTTCAACACTCTAAAATATGTTCCAACTTCAACACTCTAAATTTTATTCTTCATTCCAAACTATATAACCTAAGTAGAACTTGATAAATGTTTGATCTGCTTAGTTATTATCAAAGACAATTAAATATATCAGTAAGAAATATTTGGGAAATATAATTGATTTAGGAGGCTTACTCAAGGTAAGGTTGAACTTCATTGCAATTGATCAAAACATGAACATGAGCTGATCTCAATTCTTCATCCCTTAACCAATGAGTTGATTCCCTCCCAGAATGACGACCAGGTTGGTCAAACACTGATAATGTTGTCGTAAGGCTTTCTGTTTCAGTGTCTACTTCATTTCTACTGCTTTGTGGTGTTAACATGAAATTTTTGAAATAGTGGAAAAAAAAATGAGTTATCTCTCTGTGCAAGTATGATGCACAAATAGATCCTTCAACCCTAGCTTTATTCTTAACCGAACGTTTAGCATATCCCATGAACCTACAATTACGAAAGTGACATGTTAGGATTTTTGAATTATGCCAAGTAAATTGAACAATAAGATGTCATATTGTCACCTTTCAAATGGGTACATCCACCTATAGTGGACTGGTCCACCAAGTCTTGCCTCATATGGAAGATGGATAGGGAGATGTTCCATAGAATCAAAGAATGAGGGAGGAAATATTCTCTCCATCTTGCACAGAATGATTGGAATCTTTTCTTCCATCTTCACTAGGTCATCCTCGTTCAATGTTGTAGAACACAAATCTCTGAAGAAATGACTTATCTCTGTAATGGGATTGAGAACATGAGCCGGTAAAGAACTAAACGCTATAGGAAGTAAGCATTCCATAAACACATGGCAATCATGGCTTTTCATCCCAATGAGCTTTCCCCTATTCACATCAACACACCTTGACAAGTTAGAAGAATATCCGTCAGGCATCCTAAGATCTTTTACTCAATGACAAACTTGTTTTGTTTGATCTGCTGAAAGTGTATAATTTGCTTTTGGCTTGTACATGTTTCCATTGCTATGACTTTTTAGCTCCAAATCTTTTCGTCTACCGTACAAAGCTATATCCATTCGTGCCTTTTCATTGTCTGTTGTCTTCCCTGCAACATTCATCACAGTATTGAAGATGTTGTCAAAGAAATTTTTTCCAATGTGCATGAAATCAAGATTATGCCTTAACAAATTATCCTTCCAATAGGGCAGATCCTAAAAGATGCTTCTTTTCGTCCAATTATGTCACTCACCGTATCCATCAATTCTTCGTGCACCATTTTCAGTTATTTTAGGATAACCATTGATTTTATTCCAAACTTCTACTCCCGTCAGATATGGTGGTGCATCATCCATCTCCACTTCCCCCTTCTTGAAAGCATTCCTATTCCTCCTAAAGGCATGGTCATTCGGTAAAAACCTCCAATAGGAATCAAACCACGAATTTTTTGCCCCATGATATAATCTAAAAGCCTTTGTATGCTCTATGCAATGTGGACATGCCAGTTTACCATGAGTGCTCTAGCCGGACAACATACCATAAGCAGGAAAATCATTAATTGTCCACATCAGCATGGCCCTCAAAATAAAGTTTTGTTTCCTTGAAATATCATATGTTATCACACCCGTCCACAACTTCTTCAATTCGTCTATCAAGGACTCTAAGTAAACATCTATGCCAACCTTTGGATTGAATGGCCCGGGAATGAGACATGTCAAAAACATGTAAGGTTTAGACATGCAGATTTCTGGAGGAAGATTGTAAGGGGTGACAATAACTGGCCAACATGAATATGGTATATTTGATGCCTGTACATATGGGTTAAAACCGTCAGAGCATAAACCGAGTCGTACATTGCATGGCTCGATACCAAAGTCAGGATATACACTATCAAAGTGCTTCCCAGCCTCTCTACCACATGGATGACGCAAAACACCTTTCGTTGACCTGTTCTGATAGTGCCATGTCATATGTCCTGTAGTTTGTGTTGAGGCATACATTCTTTGTAGTCTAGGAATTAATGGCAAATAGAACACTGATTTCACAGGAACTTCTTTTGTAGTTGTTGCTCCCGTGTTACATGGTTGAAATCTTGGCTTTTCACAAAATTTGCATTCAAGCAACGCCCCATCATTCTTACCATATTCATTATCATAGAAGAGCATGAAACCATCCACGCAACAATCAATCCTCTGCAATTGTAATCCGAACTTTCATACACACTTTTTTGCATCGTAGTATGTTTTAGGCAAACCTGATTTGATGGGTGTTCCATCCATAACCATTTTTGCAATAAAATCTAAGCATTGGTTAAGGATATTTCAATTTGACTTGCAAGCTAATATCCTGACACACATTGATAATTTTGAGTCTGATGCTCCTTCATACAACGACTGGTTTTCATCCAACAAAAGATTATAAAACCTTTGTGTATCTTCCTTCAGAGCCTCTTCAATGTTATTTGAAGTAGTTGCTTGGCACGACTCATTTTGCCTAAGAGCATCATGCACCATGTCTTCCATTGTCATAAATTTGTTAATTGGACCACCTTCTGTCTCAACACCCATCCAACTTTCATGATTTCTACATCATCTTCTGGCATTCTTTCCCCATGATTCTTCCAAATGAAATAATTAGGCTTGAAACCCACCTTGTAGAGGTGAACCTTGACAACTTTTTCGTTCAGAATCTTTGTACAATTTTTATACATGTCGACAGCTCATTCTTACATACCTATCAACTATCTGAGTCAAACAATTCGACATACATACATGCTAATTTCCCTTTGTGGTTTAGAAAAAAAGTTCAACTTCCAATCATTCTTACTCATTCATTTATTCCTTAATTATTTAATGATTACATTATTGAATAGTTTCATATCCTTTCTAAATGTAGGTTCATGACGAGCCTTTAAGTGTGAGGAACCAACATCTTAGAGATTTATTAATTGCTCCTTGAAGGTTTGTAAAGGAATGGCACACATTCTTTGCTAATGGATACAAATTACATACCCATGCATGGAGCCAGGGCAAGAGGACAATAAATAGTGGGGTTCATGTTAAAGGGCTAACAGAAGGAGGTCAAGATGATTTCTATGGTGTCATTAAACACATCTATGAGTTGGAATACAATTCAACAACCACTGAAAAGAAAATTGTATTATTTTATTGCGATTGGTTTGATCCATCGAGAGTAGGTACAAGGGTGGATTCAAAGTATGGCATTGTGGATATTTGAATGGATAAAATATATGTGTTGTTTGATCCTTTTATAATTGCACATCATGTACAAGTTTATTATGTACCATATCCTACATCACGCACGGACAAACAAGGTTGGTGTGTTGCGATAAAGACGAAGCCTAGAGGATGCATTGATTCTAATGGTGTAGAAACCGATGTTCCATACCAAGTGGAGGAAATGTCACATGTTAATGACGTCATTGAAGTTGAAGAAGTTGTCCGATTACAAGATATAGAAGCTGGTCTTGAACAAGTGGACCCCAAAAATATTTCATCATTTCAAGGGCAAATGGATGAAGATACAATTGAATCAGAAGAATACAATGAAGAGGGAGAAGGTGAAGATGACAACGAAGATGAATTTCAAAGTTCTAGCACTGAATAGAGTTAGGGCGTGTTCTTCATTTATTTTTGCTGCATTTATAATGCTGTCCAGTTTAGAAATGTAAGATTCCAATGTAGGATTCAATTGTATTTTCTTGAAGTTCATTATGACCAAATATTTTTGTCAATCCCATCGATTATTTTCACTCTTGTTCCCCAATCTAGCATCTATTTCTTTGTAGCATCTATTTCTTTGTCATCAGTTGTGTTCGGTTTAGCTTGTTCAACTTTTTTGTTTGCTAGGACAGTAAAGTCAATATTTTAGGATGAAAAACTCTTGTATGTTATACCATCTGGGCTGTTTCTGGCCAACTCATTTGGGATGCAACCTATTTGGCCTATTCCAAACAACACCATTTTTATTGGTCCATAGTTGTACAAAGTCTGCATGACAAACACAAGTTTTTTTTTATGCAATTCATTTAATAACAGACAAATTGAAGAGGAAAACATGAATTGGTAAAGACAAAGAGAGTTAGAGACTAACTTTTAGTTGATCACTATATGCATTAATAAGAGCATCTGCAAACTGATCTGATGTAAAGATACCACTTGGTTGACTGTGCTTTGATAATTTTGCACCATGTAGCAGAAACTGCAATTGTCTCATAGCTTGCCAAGTATATATTCTTCTAGTTATCAACGATGAAATTGTCAATAGCCTCTTATTAACAATTTCAAGAACCACTTGCAGCAAGTCCTTCTCAAAAGTAGTTTCCTTCACCACCTGGAGTATCATTTCTTTCACCTCCTTTTCTAATGTCCATATTTCTCTATTGGTCTTTATTGGAAGGTAGTTGTAACATGCACACGTAAATTAATCTTAAGTTGAAAAAAGGAAAGGACAATTATAACAATATTTTATGACCCATAAGGAAAAACTGTATTGCACCTCATGCCAGGGATAAGTCTGAACATATTTTTCCAGGACAATAACTCTTAGAGAGCTACGAATCTCAAGAAAATCTCTTCACTCTTGGTATAATTGCTTCCAAAGCATGCTTTTGAAATAACATTCCCAGAGAAATTTCTCATGCACTCATCAATTTCGATGTTAGCAACTCCACCTTCTACTTCTATTCTTTTACTCCACGAGTTTACCACAGATACAACAGACTCACTGACTATATTCATCATTCCCTTTGGGAGCACATAAAATAAAGTTAATGCAAGTTAGGATATTAATGAAATCAAGTATAGTAACAAGCAAAATGAAAACCTTATATACCTTAATCCTGTCCATGTATAGTTCTGGAGCTAGGATCTTTCTTTGATGGACCCATTTTGCCCCATTTGAAGATAAAATGCCTTGACCCAACAAAGGGTCTAGGTTTTTCAACTGATATGCAGACTTCCCCAAGTCCAAGGATGTGTATACAATGAAGTCTCTAACCATATCTGGTTGGTTCACACACATTATTTGAATGGTTACTTTGACTATAGATTATCTCGTACCAAGTTTCCGGTATCCGAGTTCAACCATATGTAAGTTGAAGACCTCAAACTAATAGGTCTTCAAACACATACAGTGCACTAGTCCCTCAGTTTTTTCATGGCTAGAAGAGATGAAAAAAATGCCATTATGATGCCAGTAACCGAAGCGAGGTGTCAGTAATGTCTTAACTATGCAAAAGACGATTTGCAAAAGAAATTTGTTATTTTTTACTGTACCCATACGGGTATAGTAGCCCCAACCTCAAGGAGCAATGCAAAGAAGATGTTTAAATAACTAGTCTTCAGCTTCGAGGGGATGTGATCTTTGATAAGAGGCTTAGCACACGAATCGAAGTGATGGTCTTCTCAAAAGCGGTGCAGGTTCTCGATGGGATGGGTGGCAAGGTACGAGGGGTTTATGGGCTTTATTGGGATGGATCTGGCCCATTAGGTTTTGGAGTTGAACCATGACCACCTCTCTACAAATAGAGGTAGGCAAATTTAAACTTTACCATCAAGTTCGATAGCCAAACTTGTTTTTTGTACCAATTGAAAGCTCGTTTCTGCTTAAGATTAATGTTCGCCACCTTGTAGCAAGTGTGTCTAGTTTTGATAGTTGTAGTAACATTGGTAGTCGGGTGTCAGTATCTTCAAATACCACATCTTTGCTATGATTAGGGGTAAGTGTTGAGCACTTTATGGAGACTCTGGACGATCCTCCTAAGGAGCATGCCGAGACCTTATTGGAGCTAAGAGAGGGATGCAATTTGGTTGATTCTAAGGTTCATACCCAAAAATCAGATTTCAAATGGGCCAAAATACTCGAGTGTTGGAAAAGCAACATCTACATATTTCAACACGAGGTGTTAAAAGACATAGTCGGTATGAAGAGAGTATGCGGCATCGACTGTGTTTTCCACGACAAGGAGAGCTACACGAATGATTTCTTTTACGTTTATCTTAGTATATTCACACAACTTCATGTATGGCTACCCATTGATGAATTCACCATGGGTGTTCTTTTATTCTTGGATGTGGCGCCTGAAACACAAGAAAACACCAGAAAGGTGGGCAGAGGATGGGTTGTAATAGTTTTCTAAAGCTTTTTCACAAAATAATGTTTAATAAGTTTTGCAGGAGTTAGATACTTTTTAATAGTTAGTAGACGACTTAGGAATTAAAATAGTGTTTTGGAAAATGGTTCGCTCTAACCTCAGCTAGATCCATTCTCTTTTGAGACCTTTAAAAGGTTATACTAAACTTTGACATAGATTATAAAGAGTATCAACCACGTTTCATGAAAGACTACAGTAATATTTATTTGTATATGTTGATAAGTACATACATTTTGTGAAAACACACATGATAATAAAAGGACACAACGTTGCATTATTTTGAGAATAGATGATAATAAAAGGACACAACGTTGCATTATTTTGAGAATAGCTGACAAGTCTTACAAGAAAAAAAATATATCTGACAAGTTATTGGACAGAAAGAGGCTTGCATGGGATCTGCTGTGAGAGAATTGGCAAAGAAGCTTCAAACTTAAGCACCTTCATCACTTGCCTTATGGTTGGTCTGGATGCAAAATCTGGACTAGCACACCAAAGACCAACAACGACTAAGCATTCCATTTGCTGCACATCAAATTCCCCATGCAGCTTTGGATCTACTGCTGCAAGGAGATTCCTCAATCCATAGAGCCTCCATACCCACTCAACCACTGATACTTCACCCTCCATGTCTTCATGGTGAACGGCTTTTCTTCCAGTGGCTATCTCCAACACAACAATCCCAAAACTGAATATATCAGATTCCTTTCGAGCCTGGCCTGTGTTCATACATTCAGGAGCTATGTAACCCATGGTCCCAGCAACATCCGTCGTTTCTGACCCTTTATCATGATCCACCAGCCTTGCCTGGCCAAAGTCCCCAAGCTTAGGGTTGAAGTTGGAGTCCAGCAATATGTTGCTTGATTTGATGTCCCTGTGAAGCACACATTTCTCCCATTCTTCCTGAAGGTAAAGCAATGCTGATGCCAAGCCCAAAGCTACATTGTACCTCATTTTCCATGACAAGAACTTCTCTCCACCAAAAAGACAAGAATCCAAGCTGCCATTTGGCATGTACTCGTATATTAAGAAGAGATCATTCTTCTTGTGGCACCAACCGGTGAGTTTCATCAAATTCCTGTGCCTCAATTGGCTAACGATCGTCACTTCTGCTGCATATTCCTTCAAAACCTGTGGTGAACCTGTTGATATCTTCTTTATAGCAACATAGGAGTTCAAGGATTCAAAATAGCCTTTATAAACACAGCCCAAGCCACCTTGGCCTAGTTTATGTGTCTCTTCAAAGTTGTTGGTTGCAGCGGCCAATTCATGATAGTTAATCTCTGTAGTTCTCTCGTGGAAGTCATCATCCATCTTCAGATGAGAAGTGCGCTTTTCTTTTCCTTTGTTTATCCTTCTTAACAAAATATACACCAACCCTAACAGAATAAAAAACAACAATGTACCAATTACAACTCCCTCCAACATTATTGAACTGATTAACTTGTATTTCTTCGTTGAATTAACCACACTTGGTGGTGGGCTTGTACTTGTGCTAAATGACCATGAGAGCAAGGTATGTTCCTCAGCATATCTTCCTGTCGCAGCTGATATGCCAACGATAACTGACTTTGGTAATTGATCTCTGATATTAACGTGGTATGAAAGTTGCTGAGTAGTTTCATTCCCAGCACCTAACATGGATCCCGTGAAAGAAACCTTCAAAATATTCTTTCTAGAATTGTATACAATACTACAGTTACATACTTCCCCTTGCGTGATATTTGGCCACCATGTCTCAAATATTTCAGACTTCATAGCATTGATATTTACACCTACATGAGCCCCATCTGGGTCCCAGTTGTCTGAGTAGGTGTCAAACTCCACTGCCACAAATTGATAATCAGTCTCAATGAGATTTTCTGTGCCAACAACAAGCCCTATACCAAGGCCTCCCCCTCTTAGGTTTTCATCGTCTGTGGATGGAAGATTTGGGCTTGCAAGGAAGAATGCTAAACCATCTCCATAGAAACTCTGATTGGAGGAAAGAAGAAAGGAAAAGTTTGTGGTGAAGTCTTTTAGTTCATTTGAACTCTTGTCCCAAAGATTTATCTCCTCTGGATATGTCACTCTTCCTACTGTCCCAGACCCGTTGTTCTTTGGATCCGTTGCGTTTACTGTGAGTTGGATAGCAGAACCTGAGGTGGAAGCATTACCTTCCAACTTTAGTTGCTTTGCATAAGATGAATTGAAGTTTGGGTAATCGAAAGAGTGAGGTTGAACTTTTGCAGTGTTGATTATGAACAAAAAGAAAATGGTTCTCCATCCACTCGAAGCCATTGCTAAGTGAGTGTTTAGTTTGATGTTTGAAGCCTAACGCCCTTTGGTTTCACGTATATATTTGTCTCTTGTATTATATTTATGTGTTGTTCATAACTTTTTGTGATCTCTGATGTGTCAGTACTCAACATTGGGATGAATGTTCCAACGAACACACGCAATCAACTTCAGGTGAAAACGGCAAAATTTGGTGCTATAGAATGTTGTAATTAATTACATACAAAACTAGCTGTGATTTTTAGCGGAAATATCCATGTAACCAAAATATGCCTTATTTTATTCATGTATAAAATGATTTAACGTCCCATGGAAATAAAAAAACAGAAGTTTGAAGTATCAAGAAAAAGAAAAAGAAAAACAAAAGAAGATGCTTGTTGGAGGTTTTGGTCTCTATAAAGACGGGTTATATTTTAACGCTACCAAACAATAACATTTAATAATTTAAAATATTAATGTTTTAATTAAAAAATAATTTATAATTTAAAATTTTAATATAAATTATTAAAGTGGGTCAATGAATTGGTGTATTTTTATAATGTAAAACTATATTTTTTTTTAATTAAATATGTGTATAAGGATTGACAAGTAACACTGAGTAGACATCAGAAAGTTAAACATTATATAAAGTCTTATTGTTTTGTTGTTGTGTTTTTTATGAACTTCTTCTCTCTAGAGTTTGGTTTCCCTACTATATAAAAAATGTTGAGCCTTTACTAGTTTAGTCAAATGGTGTTGTTTCCACTTTTTATAATTTAATAAAATATGTTTTACTTTTAATATTATATTTAAACAGAACATTTTACTTTTAAGTGATTATCTCTTCACTGGTTTAGGGTTTGCACGTGTGGGAGCAGGAGGCGTACTAAAAAATGATATTTAATGAGGTTATTTTACAGATATTATAAACATCATTCACAAATTAACATGATTTTAAATAATTTCAATGAACTGTTTAAAAACTAATAACAGTGAGGGTTTTAATTATTTTTTGAAGAGGTTTATGACCTTTAAATATTATAATATATTTCACATGACTGTCAAGTTAAACTTTTCGCTTTCCCGCTCGCCTTTTCCTCTTAACATTTTTAGATTTCATCTCCAAATTAATAGGTTTCACATAGTTTTATTCACATTCTCATGTTCATATTTGCGAAGCCTAGATACAGTCGCTGCCTTTCTTCCTTTTTTATCTTTTCGCTTACATTTCCATTGTTCCACATTCTTCCAATTTTCCTCTTTCTGCTTCACTATGATGTTCTCTCGTAATATTCATTGATAATGGCATATTCGTCGTTGCAATAATGAGCAGGCTTTGTATTATTGAGAACATTCAACAACAAGGGTTCGTTTGGCAAGTTCTCGGGGTAGAGTTTGTCTCAAGAGAATGTGTTTCATGATATGTGATGCCTTAAAAGGATCTTCTTCATAACAGTCTAACAAGGCTTCCTGCTATACCATTCGCTTCCGTAGCCTGCATCAACAAAGCATGGAACTGTCTCTGCAATCGCATCCTCTCTCGTCCCAAACTCTCTTATGTGCTCTCTCTCAACCCTTCGCTCCTGTATGTCTCTTTCTATATCACAATTATATCACAATTTACTCAATTAGGGTTCGGTAATAAACCTACAAAAGTACATCGATTAATGTTGTACAATTTTGAATAGGACGTTGTTAATGATGTTGTGCAAAGGGTTTTGTTGGAGCCAATTTGACACCATTTTGCTATTGCCAATCTAGAACTCGATTCTGCACTTCCAAGACTCAACAACTTAAAAGGAATTAATACCTTCACCGACTTTTTTCTTTATCATGTTTTCTATGTTTCTATGTGATGTTATCATAGACAAAGTAAAGATGAAGAAAATAAAAGGAAGACAAGAAGCATGACTATTTTATTCCTTTACAGCTTTTTTGTTTTTCTTTTTCGGTTTGGTTGTAGAGAAGTTTATATATTATTTTTTTCTTTAAAAAACAAACAATGTAAGACTTCACATAGTTTAAATTTAAAAGAAAGAAGAATAAATAATTTTTTTCTCCTTTTAGTTGTCTTCCAATTCGTAAGTTTTCTCTTTTTTCTCTCTTACATTTTTAGTCTTTTAATTCCATTTTTAATTGTTCTTATTTAGTTCTTAGCTTTAGTTCTTAGCTTTATTTCTATCCAAGCATGTTGTTTCACATTACTATGTCATCCGCCAAGATCTTCAAGAAGTGATGCGATTATTGGGGGGACGACACCACACTCAAGGGGAACAGTCTGACGACAGTCAGGCGCCTGTGACCGCCAATAGGAGTACGAGATGCGAGGACGAAATTGGGGGCGGAGAAGGTGAGTAGTTCAATTGGAGGAAGAGGGTGGAGTTGCCTGTGTTCGAAGGATTAGATCCATTGAACTCGATCAATTGGGCGGAGCAATTCTTCGAATTACAAGGAGTAGCGGAAGAGGAAAAGGTACGATTGGCGTATGTGAGCATGGAGGGGAATGCTGGTTACTGGTTCAGAGCTTGGAAGGAGAAATCCAAGAATCGTTCATGGAATGGTTTGAAGGAAGCCCTGGTGATAAGGTTTGGAACTATTGTTAGGTTCTTGGGTTGAAAACCTAACTATCAACGCTCACAATAATCAAAAGAACAAAGAAAGAATGAATTTTTGTATTGATATTGAGAACAAAGTACACTGATAGTGTTAATGGAGGTCTAATCCCCCTCTTAACCCTAACGGAGGCCTAATCCCCCTTTTCTGGCCAATGTCTAGAATTACAAAATAATCTTCAAAAATTGTCCTTTAACCTGAAATAGAACTCTATTTATACAAGACCCACATCCCGCCTTTTCTAACTGCTCTCACCTCCATCCCGCCTTTCCTAACTACTTTCTCATTTCCCCTTCCTTCTCTCCTATTACGTTACATCCTATCACGACTCAGGAGAAATTTTGTTAGGTCTGATGTGGATGAATTCGGTCGAATTTTGGCTGGGGTGAACTCAATGAAACTGCGGACAGTGAGGACTTGGATGAAAATTGGCCGAAATTCGTCGGGAACCTACTCAGTTACATTTTGCCAAATTTTGGTTGGGGTCAATTCAATTAAATTTTGTCAAGTTTCGGTTAAACTAACTCAGCCAATATTTTGTCAAATTAAGCCAAATTTTGGCTTGGGCCGACTTAGTCAAATTCAACAAAATTTTGGTCGAGATCGAATCAACAAAATTTTAATCATGGTTACTTGGTTGAATTCGGCCAAATTACAATCGGCACCAACTCATTCAATTTCGATCAAATTTTGGCTAAGGTCGATTCGATCGATTTGACTTGACCATTCTCGACCTTTGATTTTGGCCAACTAGTCTTGGTCATCGGCCTATCTAGACCTTCAGCCAGAGAAAGTCGTCTTGACCTTCAGGTCAGGCCAACCTGTGTCGATCTTCTACTTAAACCAATTTGTTTCGAATTTTAAACTGAGTTGACATGTCTCGATCTTAACCCAAAGTTGGCCCGTCACATCCTTCGATTAGGGCTAATCAGTCTTGATCTTCGATCTTAGCCAACTCGTTTTGACCTTTGACCCGAGTTTACCGTTTCCTACCTTAAGTCTTGGAGAATTCGTCTCAAATTTCTGAAACAGTCCGTCTTGACTTTTGGTCTTAGTTAATCTATCTATGTCTTTTGGCCTAAATGACCTAAAACTGAAAGTAACTTTTTTAATAATTAATTAAAGTCTTATAATAAGACCAAGTCCACCTTAATCATGATCCTAATCCATATAAGAGTGGGCTTTGGTTGCTAGAGATTTTATTTTTGTCTCTCAATTAGGAACCCTATATAAGAAAACTTTTTAATGATGCGCTAAGGTTCTTCCATGGACCATAAATCAAATTGACCGTTGTAATCAATACTAGGAACTTTTATACAAGGCATAACATAAAGAGAAAAGAATTGTAGTCTGAAAGATTACTAGAAATAGCCAAATTAAGACAACGTTAATCAGTCTCGATGTTCGACTCAAGCCAACTCATTTTGACCTTTGACTTGAGTTTACTATTGCCTACCTTCAGTCTTGAAGAGTCCGTCTCAAATTTCTAAAACGGTCCATCTTTACTTCTGGCTTTAGTCAACTTGTCTATGTCTTTTGATTGAAATGACCCAAAATTAAAAGTAATTTTTTTGAGTTAATTAAAATTTTATAATAAATCGAAGTTTCTCTTAATCATGATCTTAATCTACGTAAGAGGAAGCTTTGGATGTCAGAGATTTTATTTTTGTCTCTAGAGAACCTTTTGAATGATGCGCTTGTTTCATGGAGCATAAGTCAAATTGACCGATTTTTATACAAGGTCTAACATAGAGAGAGAACAAAAATTGTAGTTTGAAAGATTACTAGAAATACCCAAATTAAAGTGTATAAAATAATATCGTCATCTACCCCTTAAATTTTATATTATGTACCCTCTGTTAAAGAAAATAATTATGATATATTCGTAATTAATATTACCATTTGATTGGTAACTGGTTACTTAATTGTTATAAAAGGATCTTAACGACGGCACATGGAAGCTTTGTTTTCCAAAATAAGATACCGTGACTGAAAAAAACTCACTTAAATAGTGGATCGTCTCTATCAAACTTTATCATTTCCATGAATACTTCCGCTAACTAGCATAGCCATGTTTGTACGTAATTAATTACCATTTTCAATCACTTCGAATATTTGCTGTTTCACTGGCAGGCTCAGAACAATGGTTCTGATCCAGCTCCTTTTTTATACTTCGTGAATCCTATGTTCTCTTAGGAATATTCATCACAATGTTGGGGGTTGAGACAAATACCATTAACCTTATCCTGAGACAAAATACATATAATTTATCACACAACTTACAATGTGTGTGAGACTTCAAAAAATATCAAACTCAACTCTCGCTTACTAATGGCTGCTTCTGGATTACTGTTTAGGATCATTTTGTTCATCCTAATCATCGCCATTGCAATAACAAATGCCCACACTCAGTCTTTTGAGTGTCCCAACTTCAGTTCAACTTGTATAAAGCACCTTAAGCTAGAAGGGAGTGCTTCTACCTCAGGTTCCGCTATCCAACTCACAGAAGAGAACGCAATATACCCAAGCAAATCGTTTGGGAGCGCAGGGCGAGTCACGTATGCTGAACGAATAAACCTTAGGGACAAGAGTTCAAATGAACCAAGAGACTTCATTACCAACTTTTCCTTTGTTGTTTCCTCAAATCAGAGTATCTATGGCGATGGTTTGGCATTCTTCCTTGCAAGCCCAAATCTTCCATCCACAGATAAGTTACAGCTAAGAGGAGGAAGTCTTGGGGTTGGCCTAACGGATGGTGATCGTGAGCTCTTCCGGTTAGGTTATCGATTCCTGGCAGTGGAATTTGACACTTTCAGAAACCCATGGGACCCAGTTGGTGCTCATGTAGGCATAAATATCAATGACATGGACTCTAAAATTTTTGAGACATGGTGGATAAATATGACACATAGGAAGGTTTGTAACTGTAGTATTGTATACGATTCTAGGAACAGTATTTTGAATGTCTCTTACACTGGATACAAATTAAGCGATGGGAAAGTGAGAAAGACTACACAACATCTTTCATACTCTGTCGATATAAGGCAGGAATTACCAGACTCCGTTGTTGTTGGCATATCAGCTGCAACTGGAAGATATTCTGAACAGCATGCCTTGCTCTCATGGTCGTTTAGCATCACCCCACCAAGTACGGCCGATAAAGAAAAGGAATGGAAGCCTGTCATGATAACATTGAAGGGAATAGGAATTGGTGCTGTCTTGTTTTTGAGTTTGTTAGGAATGGTTGAGATTTCATTGAGGATGATTGCCAAGAGAAAGGAAGTAGGTCACACTTCAAAGGCCACTTCTGATCCAAAGATGGATGATAAATTACAAATGAGCACTGGACCCAAGAAGATTAGCTATCATGAATTGGAAACTGCAACCAACAACTTTGATGAGACGAATAAGCTTGGGCATGGAGGGTTTGGTGGTGTTTATAAAGGCTATTTCAAAGACTCCAACACCTATGCTGCTATAAAGAGGATATCAGCAGATTCTAAGCAGGGTGTAGAACAATACACTGCAGAAGTGACGATTATTAGCCAATTGAGGCACAGGAATTTGGTGAAACTCACTGGTTGGTGCCACAAGAAGAAAGATTTTCTCTTGATATACGAGTACATGGAAAATGGCAGCTTAGACTCTCAACTTTTTCGGGGAGAAAGTATATTACCCTGGGAAGTGAGGTACAACATAGCGCTGGGCTTGGCCTCAGCATTGCTTTACCTACAAGAAGAATGGGAGAAATGTGTGCTTCATAGGGACATCAAATCAAGCAACATAATGTTGGACTCCAACTTCAATCCCAAGCTTGGTGACTTTGGCCTAGCTAGGTTGGTGGATCATGATAAAGGGTCAGAAACCACAGACGTGGCTGGGACCATGGGTTACTTAGCTCCTGAGTACATGAACACAGGCCAGGCTCGAAAAGAGTCAGATATATTCAGTTTTGGGGTTGTTGTGTTGGAGATAGCCACTGGAAGAAAAGCCATTCACCACAAACACATGGAGGGTGAGGTATCAGTGGTTGAGTGGGTGTGGAAGCTATACGAATTGGGAAATCTGCTTGCAGCAGCAGATGAAAACCTAGTTGGGGAATTTGATGTGAAGCAAATGGAATGTTTACTGGTAGTTGGTCTTTGGTGTGCTAATCCAGATTCAGCATACAGACCTGCAATAAGGCAAGTGATTAACGTCCTTAACTCTGAATCTTCTTTACCAATTCTTCCACAGCAGATCCCAGTTTCATGAAGCCTTGTTTGAACTTCCATAGTTAGGCAAGCTTATCCAGGTTAGAGGACGAACTCTGAATGATTCAGTTTAATGTTGAGTCTTAAACCTAGATGCAACTGTAGGAGGGGTAGGTCTGTGATGTAAACAGATTGAAGCTTTAAGGGTGCTGGGCACGGAATGTCTTTTATTCTTAATGTTCAATGTATAATTGTTGTACATGAATTTGGAGCATTCCAAATACTGCGTTTAATGCAATGCAATTCTTTGCCGATAAAAAAGAGGGTGTTTGTGCTGGAACCTTCCAATACTATTTTAATGAAAAATTAGATACCAAATTTCAGCATGTATGGGTTCTTTTTTATTTTACACATCATGCCGGGTATGCTAAATGTAAAAAAAAATAGGGTTTTCAGTTATTTTTTCTTCCAATACTATTTTTCTTTTGGTCTCTAACCCTAACATTTACGATGACTCAGAAAGGCGTTGTGAGACGGAGACTCAAATAGAAGCTATAGCGCTGGCGACAAAGCGTGATGGTGAGAGAAACATTGAAGGAAAGGGTTGTGCTAGTGTCGCCATCGACACCATTGGTGGCCATTATTATAGGCAATAGTGGTGGTCTAATGGTTATGACTCCGAACAGTGTGGTAGGAGAGCGTTGCCACTTTCAATCTAGACAAGGAATGGAAAGGGAAAAAGGCTATAACAGTGCCACCTTCAGCGGCAACCTTGGATACTTTTGTTTGCCATAAATAGAGAAAGGGAAGTTTCCCACGCATGAATAAAGAAGAATATGGATTCTCAATTTTGTCCTTACAAATTTAAAGTATTTTTTTTTTTAATTTTAATAAATTGAAATATGTATTAGCAACCGATTTTTGTTGGCAGTAATTGAAAGATGTATTGTCGATAATAAATTCATTACTAAAATTTATTGGTAATTAAAATTTCAAAACACATGATAAAATTCGCCAATAACTTAAATTTATGGACAAATTATTTTTCGTCTTGTCGAAAATTTAATAAAATTTTGTAGTGGTATGTTATGAATTCTACAGTGTTTATCAAGTATGCGTTAGATACTCTTAGTTATTAGATGTTTTAGTACCATTTAGACACTTAAAGAATAACGTTTAACAATTCTAATGTATTATCCCAAACAATTAAGTATTATTTCATTTTAGATGTTATGTTAAACTTTAAACAAAGATTTGATTAGACGATCTTGTCTTAATATATTGTTTTTATTCTTCCAAAATTTTCGTCTAAGTTTCGTTATATTTGAAACAAAGATGGGTAAAGGGAACAAAGACACTTCCTCTTCAATGTCCCACTCCACACAAAAGGAGTCAATACAACTCTAGGTTGTTTTTGTCCCCTGTGCCTATAATTTATGTATTAATTTATGTATTTATCATAGGGATTGTACCATATGGACTGGCCGGTCCGAAAACAGTCTCGAGACTTAGCCAACCACCGGCGTTTTTCACATCTATTACTCTCAATAGCATGGGAGGGCGGCTGTTCGCGTAGAAATTCACCTCACCCCGCTGTGTAACCTGACCGCCCGATCCCTCCATCCTGGTGAGTAATGTCGGTTTACCGTACGGACGGTCGTTCAAGACCGACCAATAGGCAAATCAGGTAGTTAAGATAAAGATTAAGGTAAATTAGGATTAGATCTATTGGGCTGAAGTTAGGCAGTGATTAACTTTTCACTAATCCCAAGCCCATAGCAAAAACTATAAATAGAGGTCAGAGGTCAGTGGTAGGCAGATTGCATTTACTACGCATTCATTACTATTTCATCAAATCGCAAACAATATCCGTACTGACTTTGACATCGAAGAATCTTTGACAGGAAAATAAACGAAACAGGGATGTTTTCAACTTCTCATAATTTGACTTTCTGGTATCGACATTTCCTACATAGTTTACAAACACTTTTATAGCTTTTGCACTATGGATAAATTTTCTATACATAGTTTACAAACTGTTGAGACCTCGGCAAGCGTACCGGATCGTTCAAGTAATAAATCGGTAAGTCCGAATATCGTTTTCCCAAGAGATTTGTTTTGATCCACATATTGTTAAAGTTTACTAATTTAGTGATTAATAAACGTATTTTTACAACACAAGTAAGATTTGCATACATATGAAATTAAAGTGGTAAAAACAGTCGAATTAAAGTTCACTCGGGTTGAAATTCAAGTTCATCACTCCGGTAATTTTCTACTAACACAATTCCTCAAAATTAAGCATCGACATCCTAGGCGCATGCAACCTCTGATCCCTCAGATGACAGTTCAGAATCATTCAAACTAAATTACTAATCCCTTAGCTAATTCAGTTATCAGATTTGCCTTATACACAATGTCACAGATGACTAAAAATTCCATCCTAGAGTTTTTCTCAGTAGGCCCTTGAATCTATCCCATGTTTGACCTAGAGTTTCATCAGCATCTTGATGGAAAGAAGAGATCTCCTGCTTTCCCTTATTGACTTTGGACTGAGGGAAGAACTTATTCAGAAATTTAGCAACCACATCATTCCAGACTGTCAGACTATTCTCTGGAAAGGAATTCAGCCACATTTTTGCATTACCAGCCAATGAGAATGGAAATAAGCTGAGTCGGATTGCTTCATCTAGAACTTGGTGAATCCTCACTGTATTACAGATCTCCATGAAAGTAGCCAAGTGAGTGTATGGATTCTCGTGGGATAATCCATGAAACTGATTGTTCTGCACCAGATGAATAAGAGCTGGCTTCATCTCCATGTTGGCAGCATTCACCATTGGTCTTGCAATACTGTTGAAGTGCAGAGGTCCTGAGAAAGTATTATAATCTACAAGAGTACGTCTTCCTTGCCCAGAACCTTCTCCCGTACGATTATCTTCCATTTCTTCTTTTTCTTGACCAGATGACGAGTCCAGACTTTCTTCAGAAATAACAGAGGATTCTATGGATTCTCTACTTTGTCTCCTCCTTCTGCTGTTGTTCCTTCGAGCAGTTCTTTCAATTTCCGGATCAAAAAGTAAATTTTCAACCTGTTCTCTCCTTCTCATACAAAAGACAAACTAAAAAGAAATAATCCAAAAAGACACAATTTCTACAGATGATAACAAATATGCACAAGAATTCAAATACGATCACAATAAAAACTTAAACAACAGATAGCTAAAATCAACTAAACCAGATAAACAAAACACAATCAACGAAAACAAAAACAAATCCCCGGCAACGGCGCCAAAAACTTGTTGAGACCTCGGCAAGCGTACCGGATCGTTCAAGTAATAAATCGGTAAGTCCGAATATCGTTTTCCCAAGAGATTTGTTTTGATCCACATATTGTTAAAGTTTACTAATTTAGTGATTAATAAACGTATTTTTACAACACAAGTAAGATTTGCATACATATGAAATTAAAGTGGTAAAAACAGTCGAATTAAAGTTCACTCGGGTTGAAATTCAAGTTCATCACTCCGGTAATTTTCTACTAACACAATTCCTCAAAATTAAGCATCGACATCCTAGGCGCATGCAACCTCTGATCCCTCAGATGACAGTTCAGAATCATTCAAACTAAATTACTAATCCCTTAGCTAATTCAGTTATCAGATTTGCCTTATACACAATGTCACAGATGACTAAAAATTCCATCCTAGAGTTTTTCTCAGTAGGCCCTTGAATCTATCCCATGTTTGACCTAGAGTTTCATCAGCATCTTGTTGGAAAGAAGAGATCTCCTGCTTTCCCTTATCGACTTTGGACTGAGGGAAGAACTTATTCAGAAATTTAGCAACCACATCATTCCAGACTGTCAGACTATTCTCTGGAAAGGAATTCAGCCACATTTTTGCATTACCAGCCAATGAGAATGGAAATAAGCTGAGTCGGATTGCTTCATCTAGAACCTGGTGAATCCTCACTGTATTACAGATCTCCATGAAAGTAGCCAAGTGAGTGTATGGATTCTCGTGGGATAATCCATGAAACTGATTGTTCTGCACCAGATGAATAAGAGCTGGCTTCATCTCCATGTTGGCAGCATTCACCATTGGTCTTGCAATACTGTTGAAGTGCAGAGGTCCTGAGAAAGTATTATAATCTACAAGAGTACGTCTTCCTTGCCCAGAACCTTCTCCCGTACGATTATCTTCCATTTCTTCTTTTTCTTGACCAGATGACGAGTCCAGACTTTCTTCAGAAATAACAGAGGATTCTCTGGATTCTCTACTTTGTCTCCTCCTTCTGCTGTTGTTCCTTCGAGCAGTTCTTTCAATTTCCGGATCAAAAAGTAGATTTTCAACCTGTTCTCTCCTTCTCATACAAAAGACAAACTAAAAAGAAATAATCCAAAAAGACACAATTTCTACAGATGATAACAAATATGCACAAGAATTCAAATACGATCACAATAAAAACTTAAACAACAGATAGCTAAAATCAACTAAACCAGATAAACAAAACACAATCAACGAAAACAAAAACAAATCCCCGGCAACGGCGCCAAAAACTTGTTGAGACCTCGGCAAGCGTACCGGATCGTTCAAGTAATAAATCGGTAAGTCCGAATATCGTTTTCCCAAGAGATTTGTTTTGATCCACATATTGTTAAAGTTTACTAATTTAGTGATTAATAAACGTATTTTTACAACACAAGTAAGATTTGCATACATATGAAATTAAAGTGGTAAAAACAGTCGAATTAAAGTTCACTCGGGTTGAAATTCAAGTTCATCACTCCGGTAATTTTCTACTAACACAATTCCTCAAAATTAAGCATCGACATCCTAGGCGCATGCAACCTCTGATCCCTCAGATGACAGTTCAGAATCATTCAAACTAAATTACTAATCCCTTAGCTAATTCAGTTATCAGATTTGCCTTATACACAATGTCACAGATGACTAAAAATTCCATCCTAGAGTTTTTCTCAGTAGGCCCTTGAATCTATCCCATGTTTGACCTAGAGTTTCATCAGCATCTTGTTGGAAAGAAGAGATCTCCTGCTTTCCCTTATCGACTTTGGACTGAGGGAAGAACTTATTCAGAAATTTAGCAACCACATCATTCCAGACTGTCAGACTATTCTCTGGAAAGGAATTCAGCCACATTTTTGCATTACCAGCCAATGAGAATGGAAATAAGCTGAGTCGGATTGCTTCATCTAGAACCTGGTGAATCCTCACTGTATTACAGATCTCCATGAAAGTAGCCAAGTGAGTGTATGGATTCTCGTGGGATAATCCATGAAACTGATTGTTCTGCACCAGATGAATAAGAGCTGGCTTCATCTCCATGTTGGCAGCATTCACCATTGGTCTTGCAATACTGTTGAAGTGCAGAGGTCCTGAGAAAGTATTATAATCTACAAGAGTACGTCTTCCTTGCCCAGAACCTTCTCCCGTACGATTATCTTCCATTTCTTCTTTTTCTTGACCAGATGACGAGTCCAGACTTTCTTCAGAAATAACAGAGGATTCTCTGGATTCTCTACTTTGTCTCCTCCTTCTGCTGTTGTTCCTTCGAGCAGTTCTTTCAATTTCCGGATCAAAAAGTAGATTTTCAACCTGTTCTCTCCTTCTCATACAAAAGACAAACTAAAAAGAAATAATCCAAAAAGACACAATTTCTACAGATGATAACAAATATGCACAAGAATTCAAATACGATCACAATAAAAACTTAAACAACAGATAGCTAAAATCAACTAAACCAGATAAACAAAACACAATCAACGAAAACAAAAACAAATCCCCGGCAACGGCGCCAAAAACTTGTTGAGACCTCGGCAAGCGTACCGGATCGTTCAAGTAATAAATCGGTAAGTCCGAATATCGTTTTCCCAAGAGATTTGTTTTGATTCACATATTGTTAAAGTTTACTAATTTAGTGATTAATAAACGTATTTTTACAACACAAGTAAGATTTGCATACATATGAAATTAAAGTGGTAAAAACAGTCGAATTAAAGTTCACTCGGGTTGAAATTCAAGTTCATCACTCCGGTAATTTTCTACTAACACAATTCCTCAAAATTAAGCATCGACATCCTAGGCGCATGCAACCTCTGATCCCTCAGATGACAGTTCAGAATCATTCAAACTAAATTACTAATCCCTTAGCTAATTCAGTTATCAGATTTGCCTTAAACACAATGTCACAGATGACTAAAAATTCCATCCTAGAGTTTTTCTCAGTAGGCCCTTGAATCTATCCCATGTTTGACCTAGAGTTTCATCAGCATCTTGTTGGAAAGAAGAGATCTCCTGCTTTCCCTTATTGACTTTGGACTGAGGGAAGAACTTATTCAGAAATTTAGCAACCACATCATTCCAGACTGTCAGACTATTCTCTGGAAAGGAATTCAGCCACATTTTTGCATTACCAGCCAATGAGAATGGAAATAAGCTGAGTCGGATTGCTTCATCTAGAACCTGGTGAATCCTCACTGTATTACAGATCTCCATGAAAGTAGCCAAGTGAGTGTATGGATTCTCATGGGATAATCCATGAAACTGATTGTTCTGCACCAGATGAATAAGAGCTGGCTTCATCTCCATGTTGGCAGCATTCACCATTGGTCTTGCAATACTGTTGAAGTGCAGAGGTCCTGAGAAAGTATTATAATCTACAAGAGTACGTCTTCCTTGCCCAGAACCTTCTCCCGTACGATTATCTTCCATTTCTTCTTTTTCTTGACCAGATGACGAGTCCAGACTTTCTTCAGAAATAACAGAGGATTCTCTGGATTCTCTACTTTGTCTCCTCCTTCTGCTGTTGTTCCTTCGAGCAGTTCTTTCAATTTCCGGATCAAAAAGTAGATTTTCAACCTGTGCTCTCCTTCTCATACAAAAGACAAACTAAAAAGAAATAATCCAAAAAGACACAATTTCTACAGATGATAACAAATATGCACAAGAATTCAAATACGATCACAATAAAAACTTAAACAACAGATAGCTAAAATCAACTAAACCAGATAAACAAAACACAATCAACGAAAACAAAAACAAATCCCCGGCAACGGCGCCAAAAACTTGTTGAGACCTCGGCAAGCGTACCGGATCGTTCAAGTAATAAATCGGTAAGTCCGAATATCGTTTTCCCAAGAGATTTGTTTTGATTCACATATTGTTAAAGTTTACTAATTTAGTGATTAATAAACGTATTTTTACAACACAAGTAAGATTTGCATACATATGAAATTAAAGTGGTAAAAACAGTCGAATTAAAGTTCACTCGGGTTGAAATTCAAGTTCATCACTCCGGTAATTTTCTACTAACACAATTCCTCAAAATTAAGCATCGACATCCTAGGCGCATGCAACCTCTGATCCCTCAGATGACAGTTCAGAATCATTCAAACTAAATTACTAATCCCTTAGCTAATTCAGTTATCAGATTTGCCTTAAACACAATGTCACAGATGACTAAAAATTCCATCCTATGTCTAGGACTTGAAATCCATTAGCAGTTCTATCCTAGGTCCGCGGTCTCATACATTTCCCAATGATTTAACCGTTCAAATAGCTCAGATTCCCATCATAGGCATGAATAATAAAGATAGAACACGTAATTCAAACAAGTTCCTGCATTAATAGAGAAATTACATAGAAGTTCAGAAATTTACTCTCAACCCTAGTGAAATGTAGTTCTAGCTACACATATACATCACAGAAGCGATAAACGATGGATTGGATGGTAGAAAGTGGTGATTTTCCACCTTGGAAGCACCCAAAACGAGCTGGACGTGAGCTGCAGAGTCCCCTCTGGACTTCTCCCCTCCAAGACTGACTCTCTCTGCCTCTGGTTCGCGTTTTTAAAGAGAAGGACCTTAAGTGATTTTTCGCTGGGCGACAGGACTCCACTCGCTGGGCGAGTGGCCTCGCTGGGCGAGTGACCCCTGCTCGCTAGGCGAGTGAGCATGGCTCGCTGGGCGAGTAGCTCCCGGTCGCTGGGCGACTGGCTCGCTGGGCGAGCAGCTCCAGCTCGCTGGGCGACTAGCGTAGGCTCGCTGGGCGACTAGCGTAGGCTCGCTGGGCGAGGAGTTGGCTCGCTGGGCGAGGAGCTGGTTCGCTGGATGGACTATTTGATCCTTCTGACTGGGAAAATGATGCGCTCCAAGTCTTTGACAGTATCCAATCCTTATTCTAGTTCGAAATAAACAAACAAAAGCATTAAAACACATTTAAACAATCAAAACTATATTTACATCAACATTTATATACTTTTCATGAGGATTAACATTAACTCACTCAAAAGCACGACAATTTAAGCAACAAATATAAGCAAATTTTACACCTATCACAAACACTTTTATTCAATTCACATATCTCACCACCCACTATAAGTAAAACTTCTCAACGAACATTTTGAGGATTTGTCATGGATCTTCTAACCACTCTAATATCATGAGCTAAATTCGATCTACTACACATTGTATCATACATGATGCTCCTTACTCCATCCACAGTACTCCATCAACATATGATCGATACTAACTAAATCAAGTCGACACTAATTAACTAAATAATAAAACTCTAAAAATAATTTTATTTATTTTTAGTATTTGTATTTATTTAATTTATTATTACTTCATTAACAATAATTTTTTTATTATTTATATAACTTAGAGTTTATTATCTTTAATATTTATTCAAGTTAGTGTAAAATTTATATGAATGCAAATGTGTTGTTGTTGCAATAAATAAGAACTATAGATCATTCTTAATCCAATGGCCTAGATTTAATGATAGCTAATCTCCTCACTTATAATTTTCTTCTCTCACTTCTTCATATAAATTTGGTCACACTTGTTTTCTTCATTCACATTTCCCTCATCTACTTCATTCACACTCATACTCTTTGTTCAAACTCATATTCCCTTATCCATATTCATCTCATTCATCTACATTCATTTCCTTCATTTATACTATCTCTTTTGATTCAAATTTTTTTCCTCTACTTTGTTGTTTGTGTTTTATTTTTTTGTTGGAGATAGATGTCTTTTACAATAAACATTATTTTCTAAAATTAATATCATTAGAGTCAGCTACACCAATTCAAATTAAATTAATACTAAAATATATTTTATTAAGTTTGGTTAACCTAAAAGTAAATTAAATAAATTTTAAAACAAAACTGCATTATTGTGAGTTTAACCAACACTAAATTTCTTTAATTAATAATTCATTAAAACAATTGTGATGAAATAAACATCATTGTCATCTATATTATTTAAAGTTGATCTTATTAAAAATTAATAGTAATGAATTAAAGTTCGTGCTTTTAGTGTCAATTACATGTGAGATGCAAATTGTACGTTTTCCACTAATTAGCGTCGATTTTAGTTGTTAGTGTTTGCTATTTTCTTGTGCTAGATAAACGCAACACTCCAACCATCTAATCTCTATATGCATGTCCATCCCAAATATCTCTCACGAAACCAAGATCCATCTCATAATTTAAACTTAAGTAGCGAAAAATCTTAACAGGGACATAAAGAACCTTGAGCTCCCCAACGCATCTTCGTATTCACCACTTTTATATGATTCTTCTTCCAAGAGCTGAGATATATAAGTTAATATTATTGGTAATTAAAAAGAATATAGTTGTTTTGCACCACTTATTCACACAAGGTAAAGGTTGTACATGTAATAGTAGCATAGCTTTGTTGAGAGTGAACAAGCACAACAAAGCTTGTTTGTTATTAATCATAACATGTAAAAGATCCAAATAGGAAAATGTTCTTGGTAAACTTATTTTTTTAACATTTTCAATTTCCACCGCATTTTCTTCTCTATTTTTCATTGGATTTAAAATACGTCTGCACAGTAATAAATAAATAATGAATCCCTAATAAAATATTAAAGGTTTAATATGGTCCCAACTTTTGGTGTTTTTGTTCAAAATGGTCCTACGTTATGAAAAAGTTCAGTAAGGTCCCATATTTTGTTTAAAAATGTTCAATTCGGTCCTTTTCGTGGATGCCGTTAAAAACATAACGGTGTTGATGTCACTGTGGCCAAATCTGAGGGAGCTGTTATGTTTGATGATTACGTGGCACTGAGAAGTGAAGTAATTTGGGTGGTAGGTTTAAGGGTGGGTTAAAACAAAATTACCCTTATCTAAGACTGATTTGCGCATTTCTAGGTAAAACATTGTGCTGTAAGTGGTTTTGACTGGTGATTCCTTCAAAGTGAAATTGGAACAGCGTACATGCATGAGGTAAGTGGTCGTAATCTAAGGCTAATAAGTTGATGTTGTTGTTGCTGTATTTGGGGTTAGGGTTTAATTATATTTTGTTCAATTGGCGATGATTTATGGGGTATAAATTTGTTGGGTAAATATTGTATGTTGAATTGTTTTGTAATGCATTGTGTATTGTGTTTTAAATATGATTATAGTTGTTGCTTGTTGGGTGGTTGAAGACAGTGAGGAAGATTGTCAATTTGGGACCAAAAGTTACAGTTTTAAATATGATTATAGTTGTTTTAAATATGATTACATGCGTTGATATCAATTTGGGACCAAAAGTTACAGTTTTAAATTCAAAAGGGGACCACATTGGACATTTTAAAATGAAAGTGGATACTAAATTTAACATTTCACATAAACACCTTTACATTACACTGACTTTCACTTTCACATTACATGAACATGAACATTCACCTACACTTCAACCTAAACATTGATTTTCACATTCACATTGATATGAACATAAACACTGACCTAGACCTCAACATAAACATTGACCCACCTACGAAGATCAACCTAAACAGACCCACATTGTCACAGTGTTCACCACAATAACAACACACATAGCTCCAAGTAACAATTTTATACTTTTCTGCAACTTTTGGACTAAAATTTGCAGCTCACATATCCTCCTCCTTTGCCTGACAATTTCACCATCTCTTTCGTCATTATTTTCTTCATTACACCATTTGAAAAGTTACACTACATCCCTCTTGCAGATCTACCCTGTTATGCACCAAATGAGCCACCAAAATTGGTTCTAACTCAATAATCTATGAACAAATAAATTCCAAAATAAAATGACAAGGGTATTTAAAAAATCTTGTAATGACGACATCCCCAAAATTGTCTCCCAGCATTTTGTGCAGTTCTCGCCACTTTGCTCACAGCATAATCACCACATTTGCAACGAGGGATTATCCCACCTCCCCTCCAACCACCATCATTTGCGGATTGCGAATTTCTTTCCCATCCAATTTTGGAACAAGATGAACAACCTTGAGAAGAAGCCATTTCTATCTAGCAACAACCACTGTGGTAAAAAAAAGGGGAACAACTTGCACGAACCCTAATCACCCCTTTTATTACAAACAAAAACCTCAACTTAAAATATTTCCACCACCTCACTTCACTTCTCACTCTCAGTGCCACGTAATCATCAAACATAATAGCTCACTCAGATTTCGCCACAGTGACATCAACACCGTTATGTTTTTAATGGCGTCCACGAAAAGGATCAAATGGAACATTTTTAAACAAAATATGGGACCTTACTGAACTTTTTCATAACGTAGGACCATTTTGAACAAAAACCCCAAAAGTTGGGACCAAATGATGTATTAAACCAATAATAAATGTATTATAACAAAATATTATAAAAAAATTTGTATTAAAATATCTTTTTCCGTCGTTACATTATCGTCAGATGTTATTGCACATACAGTATTTTATGTTTTTGATAATTGTAATATTGTAGCATCTTTATTACTTTAAGCAACACAAATAACTTTTTCTCCAAACAATTTTAAGAAGTTCTTTTTAGTATAGTTTCCATAAATTCTATAATCTCACTCTCAAAAACATTTTATACGAAGTTAAACAAGTAGACCTACAACATGAAAATCAACCAAGTATTGTCTTACATAAAATAAGAGACTATCATGGTTCAACCGAATTTGGGCATTTTAACCAGCCAGACATGCCTGCTCATCTTTTTTATCGATTGGTGAGTTGTGTACGTGGGAAAATTCGTCACAACTTGGATAAACACAAAGTAATTATTATTCTTATACTAAGCAAATTACAGTTAGAGACAAAAATAACTTTGTTGTTAACGGAATATTCACGAAACTACAAGACCCATAATGTAATTGCATAAAACAAAGTACGAGGAGAAGAAATCGTGAGATAAAGGGAAAATTAAAAACAACATAAGATAAATACTCAGCTGATAGTCTTCGAAGTGCAGACTACAACATACTCATAATGGCAGGTGGTGATTGGCGTTTTGGTCTTTATGCAATCACTCTGGGGTTTTGTTATGCAAGAGGAACCTTTGTGTTCCTCTTGATAATCCCTCTTGAAAAGGCTCATTCACAACCATTTTCTTTTGAATACAAGTTCAGAAACGCTGCGGACGTAGAAAAGCTAAACCTTGAAGGAAATGTTTCTGTTTCAAATTCTGGCATCCACCTTGCAGTGGACTCAAACCATGGAGGAAGTGGGAGTGTTGGGCGAGTAACAAGTCCCCAGCTAATCAAACAAGAAAGCTTCGTTACCCAGTTTTCCTTTATGATCATCCCAAACAAGAGTTCTCGTGGAGACGGTTTTGCTTTCTTTATAGCAAACCCTAACCTCCTAAAAGTGAATGCAACGGATGAAATAAAGCGTGGAGGCCTTGGCATTGGTCTGGTGAATGACACAGCACCTCGCTCAACCAGATTTAATGATTATCGATACGTGGCTGTGGAGTTTGACACTTTCTCAAACGATTGGGACCCTCGGGACCCACATGTTGGTGTGAATGTAAACTCTATGCGCTCTGAGGTAGTGGAGAATTGGAGAACAGATACTACTTCAAGAGGCCCTTATAAGTGTACCATTGAGTACCACTCCCAAGATCATTGTCTGAACATTTCTTTCACTGGAATCATGCCCAATGGAAAGCGAGTAACACAGCACCTTCTTTACCACATTGATTTGGGAAACTACTTAGACGAGAGAGTTGTTGTAGGTATATCAGCTGCAACAGGAGATGGATTTGATCAGTATACCTTGCTGGAATGGTCACTTACTGAAATAACAATTAATGATAAGAAAGAGTTCGACAAGACAATGTTGTGGGAGGGAATAGGATTTGGTTTAGGTGGGGCTGCGAGTTTCTTCGTGTTGCTCCTCCTTGTATTGAGGAAGAGGGGCGAGAAAGAAAAGGAAGAAGCCACTTCAGAAACCTCTTCGGATTTGAAAATGGATGATGCGTTCAAAATGGGCACTGGACCTAAGGAGATCAGATACGAGGTTTTGGTATCTGCGACAAACAACTTTAAAGAGAGACACAAGCTGAGGCAATGTCTTTACAAAGGTTATTTCAAAGACATAAACACTTATGCTGCAATACAGAGAATATCAGCTGGTTCATCACATGGTGTGAAGGAATATGCAGCGGAAGCAAGGATCATTAGCCAATTGAGGCACAGGAATTTGGTGAAACTCATCGGTTGGTGCCACAAGAAGAATCATCTCTTTCTGATATATGACTACATGCCAAATGGCAGCTTGTATTCTCATCTTTTTCATGGGGAGAGTATCTTATCGTGGCATTTGAGGTACAACATAGCTCTAGGCTTGGCCTCAGCATTGTTTTACCTACAAGAAGAGTTTGAAAAATGTGTGTTTCATAGGGACATCAAATCAAGCAACATACTGTTGGACTCTAATTTCAGTGCTAAGCTTGGGAATTTTGGCCTGGCAAGGGTTGAGGGTCGTAAGAAAGGGTCAAAAACAACAGTTACGGCTGGAACAACGGGTTACCTTGACCCAGAATATATTATCACAGGCAAGGCTAGAAAGGAATCTGATATGTTCAGCTTTGGGGTTGTTTTGTTGGAGGTAGCAAGTGGAAGAAAAGCCATTGATCAAGAAGAGAAAGAGGGTCAACCTCAAGTATCACTAGTTGAGTGGGTGTGGGAGCTCTATAGACTTAGAAATCTCCTTGCAGCAGCAGATCCAAACCTGAATGGGGAATTTGATGTGCAGCAAATGGAATGCTTGCTTGTTGTTGGTATTTGGTGTGCTAATTCAGATAGCAAGACAAGGCCCTCTATAAGGCAAGTGATTAAGGTGCTTAACTTTGAAGCTCCTTTTCCTGTTCTCCATCACCACCTATCTCCCTCCAACAACAACAGATGAGTTGTTTTTCACATTATGGTCTTCCTTAAAGGCTACCAGTTACTTAGAGATGAACAGAAATTAGTCATCATGTTCTTTCTTATTCCCTTTTCACTTGTAGAGCTCAATTCATTTGTAAATGGCATTATGTAACTATCAAATAATTCAATTCACGTTATAAATCATACTGCATATATTTGCTCATGACGAATTCATTTATGATTTTTACTTAAGATGTATTGTTAGCACTGTATATATTTGAATAATTGTTTGTCCCTTCACACAACTTACTTCACACATCATAAAGAGAAAAATTCATTAAATACTATTGGATTTTTTAAAATATTGAAATACCACCACTCATATCCTTGGAAAGGTTATACAATATTTAACTTTTTTCCCCTTTTTTCATTTAAAAAAATGGTCGTCCCTATTAGCCTTATTGATAAAATTAAGTTTACGGATATGAATTGCGTTTTATTTATTAAAACTAAATGAATAAAAAGTATTAATTTTTTTATCAATAATAACAAATATAATAAAAAATAAGTAGATTGTTCCCATTTATATATAAAAATATATGTAAAGAAACAAACAAACCATGTGAATGTCTCCATCCTATTTGGACCTTCCGATCTTTATATTATAGTCTTGGCATTGAGTTATAATTATACTTGTTTTGTTCGACTCCAAAAGGATTATAAAGAAGGATTGTTACTTTTTTACAATGCTTATTACTTAATTTATTAATTTTTATTATTATTATGTCATTACATAAAATTTTCCATATAATATTTAATTTTAGAGATAAAAAATAATTCATTATTATAGTGATCATTTAAATACCAATTTATAAATTAAAAATTATTGAGGTCTAAAATAGTCTTTATCAAAAATCAATTCAGATATTAATTTCTTAGATAGCTAAAACCTTGGTAACTAATATAATAATAATCAATTTAAAGACCAATTCACCATCCAATTATAATTTTTTATTCATTATAAAAATTATTTTAGATACTAATATTATTTAGTTTTAAAATTGGTATCTACATACTAAAAAAAATAAAATATTTATAATAGTTAAAATTATAAATTTTAGCAATTAAAAATCATTATAAACGAAATTTGTAAGGGTTAAAATGACTGTAAAAAATACATGTCAATAATTGACATGAATAATTTACTGCAAGTATTTTTGTCAGAAAAAAAGAAGAAAAATCTAGTAATTAAAAACGGCCGTAAAATTTATTTTTTTATAATCTTTTATCAAACTGTCATAAAATATATTATATATCGCTCTCTTCCCTGTTTTATCTTTTATTAATTATCTTTCCCTAAATTTAAAATAAATAATTAAATTATCTATTTTATTTAAAATAATTTTTTAAGATGATAAAAATAGTATTGATCTAAAGCAATACTTTTTATTGATAATTAAATATTCATTTAACCTAAACATGATAATATTTTTTATATACACACAATGTCATACATTATAAAGCAACTAATTAATCTAAAGTCAAAATGACAAAAATAAGAAATGAAATAAGTCACCAAATGACAGACTTTAAATATTTTACATTCAAGGGTTTCATTCAAATTTTACATGTCGCTCTCAACGTAGCTTTAAAGCCACCCATCCAACCATAAGACATGCTCGTTCCTCATCATCACCATCAGTGAACTTCTCAAACTCTCTTTTCTAATATGAATATCTTCTCGTATATGCCCTACACCTGCACATCTATAGATAAAATAGAAAAATTCAGTATCTAACCTTTGATGTGTAAAATTCAGTGAAAGAGTAATGATTTAAATATGAAACTTAAGAAAGACGAATAAACATGAGATAAAACATAAAATTAAAAATAGATACAAACTAAAATAGTTACAATTTACAAACAACGTCCAAAAGAAATTATATCAAAAATAAAAGTTAACAAAGACAAGATAAAAGTACACTAAAAAACAACTGAGAAGAATTATTTTTTATAACTGACTTAAATAAGGTAAAGCTAAAACTCAAATTCATTTTTATTAATTATAAAAATATTAAATCAACGAAAACACTAAAATCAATTTATTATCATAAAAAATAGTTAAATATATTTTTAATTCTTAAACTATAATACAATTTTAATTTTTCTTTCTTTTCTAAATTTTGATCAATTTTCATCTCTCTTCGTTAATAAAGACTCAAATGCAGTTCTCCATAACACCGTTAGTTTCTTTTTTTAGACATGGCAAACGGTATAAGACGTTCTCAAGACACATAGTTAATGTTTCAAATAAAAAATAGGTTTTATTTTTCACTTATTTTTTTCTTCCTTATAAAGTTAGGGCTAATCTCCCAAATCTTAAAGTCACGGGTTTATCACTAAGCATCATCTTCTTCACCCTCCACCCACACAAATCAGCACCCACACCATCATTCCAAACCCCCTTCCCCTAATTTTCAAAGAAAAATTGAAAATCACTCAACATTTGTGCTCACATCAAAGTGTCCCTTCTGTCTCCATTGCCCAACATTCATCACCAACACGCAACCAACACTTCACTCTTTTGGCTTTTAAAATCTTCACACCTAACACTACTCTTAGCCTAAACGAAATTCCTCTTCTTTCCTAATCAATTCACCTTCATCACATATATAATCAAACACATCATCATAACAAGTCAGAGAGCAACAAGAGTCAATAAAACGTTGCACAGTTGTTACTATTTGACTACTAGCATTGTTGTTACTATTTGACTTTTCCTTAAAACTAAAACATTGTTACTATTTGACTTTTCCTTAAAACTAAAACATGTGTTTGACATACTTGGGACTTAGAAATACTAAACTTCTCAAAATAATCTACATATATGGCACCTTTAAAGCAATCTTCTAAAAACTTGATGGTGAATTAGGTCGAATGAGACCCTTATTTATAACAATGTTGGTAACGATTTGCCTCCCACCCAAATGGGCCAAGCAAATTAGGTTAAACGGCTTAAAGTCACGACCTTCCCCTTTTCAATCAACACATTGTTTCATGCATCACACGTCATTCATGCCTCTAATGTAAGACCCTTAGAAACTCAAAATTTACCAAGTTCTAAAAAGTTCAAGTTATAATGCAAAATAAAATGCTGTCAAAATTTGACATGATTTACTATTTTACTTATAACTTTTTCTACACTTAGTTTTTGGGTTGATTCTTTTTCCATTAGAAAGTAGACTCAAAGAGCTTCGATTTGAGTACTCATACGCCCAATTCCAACTTCGGGAAGGGGTTCAACCGGACTGCCAAAGTCAGGACAGTTGTCACCACTCGTTGGAGTGAATCAGTTTACTCGCTGGTGCGAATAAGCCCACTCACTCGAGCGACCAAGATTCCTTCTCAAAAGTGACCCGACAGCCTATAAAGTTGTCTATGACTTTTTGGCTTGTTGGAGCGAGCTTGGGAAGTCGCTTAAGCTAGTCTGGAAAGTCTAGACACTAGTGCAGTCAAGGGAAACGAGACAGTGGTTATTTTCGCCCATAGGCAGCGGTTTTTGAACCGAGGCATATAAAGGCGAGGCAAAAAGTCTTCTCCTTTATGCCTCGGTAGAACCGAAGCATAAAGGGATAGGATTACGCCTCGGTTCATTGTAACCGATGCCATAAGGTTTTGCTTTTTTTCATTGTAATCCCCTGCTACACTCTCCCACCGTTTCGAAACCAACCACACAAGCATAAACGCAACCCTCATTATTTTTGTAACATGTTTCATCCGCAAAGAGACCAACAACCCACGATTTCTTTTCCTCTATCGAATGGAAAAGGACACACAACAACTCATACTTATGACGCTTGGGGAGCCACAAACTCTGGTTTAGTAGCTTCAAAGAAGCCACCAAAAAACTGCAAGAGTTGTCACAGCTGCAACGACATGGAATTGCAATTCGGAATAGGGTCAAAGGTGGATGATGAATCTGTCATGTGTTCCCCTCCTTTGTGGTCCACGAGTCCATCAAAGAGTCCCCATCACTGCAAAAACCACTATCGTTGCCTTTCCCCCGCTTCCAAGAGTCAAGCCATTGCAAGAGGCCAAAGGGAGCTCATGGAAATGGTTAAGAACATGCTTAAGTCAAGCTACAGGCTTTCTCTCAAAGATCTGGTGGAACTCCCCAGAATTGAAGTTGGACAAGAGAAATGGGTGAAAGGGGCTAAAGGGGTGGAAGAGGCAGAGGAGAGGAAATTGAGCAACAAAAATGTTCATGCACTAGAATGGTTGATAAGAAAGGTCAGGTTAAGAGAAGTGGAAATATTGACAACGGAGGGTTTTATTTGAAAGTGGTGTTTCCAATGTCTCTGGATCCAAAAAGAAGACCAAGAACAAGATCCAAAAAAATTTCACTTACCAAGCCAAGGAGGACCACGGCAACGACAACCAGGACCGTGGGAGCGACTGCGGCAACAGTGTGGAGACAGCGCAGCGTGGTGGTGCAGCAAGAGCCTGGGACGACCACGCGACGATGGCGGCAATGCGACGGCAACACTGTCTTGACCACGCACGACGAGGCAGCGGCGGTGACGTTGTGGACGCAGCGGGGAGGGACCAGCAGTGAGGCAACAATGGGGAGGCACGACGGCGAGGCAGTGGTTGGATGGCATCACTGGCGATGGTGTTTGGAGATCTTGCGGAACAAAAGGAATCGCGAAGCAATGTGAAAACACTGTAGCGGCGGCGACAACCTATCGGCGACCCTATGACGGAGACGATGATGGAGCGCTTGGATGCAGTAGAGAACTTTTCGCTTGGATGCAGCGAGAGAGAAGAACAGTGCAACAGTAGGATAACTAGGGTAACTTCCTTTGCACAGTGGAAATATTAAACATATACTGTCTCGGTTATACCCTTAACCGAAGTAACACACTTCTACTGCCTCGATTCCTTCCTCCAATCGATGCCTATACGTAGACTATACACTTTGGTTGGTTTCTAACCGAGGTAATATGACTATTATGCCTAAGTTCCTGTTGAACTAAGGCCTATAAGTTTGCTCAAATTGCAATAATGTCATCGCGTTTATATTTGCTTCGAGTTTGTGCAAACCGAGACGTATTAGCCGCGTTAGAAAACCTTTTTTTTACTAGTGGGATTCCTTCGAAAAGGCACCGAAAGCATAAAAAGCTGTCAGAAAAAGTAGGACTCGCTAGAGGGAGCTAGCCCACTCGCTAGAGCGAGTTTTCCACCAGAAGCTGAATTTGTGACCAGAATGCGGGAGCCTTGTGATAACGGTTGAAAATACCATTATCTGTGATGTAATTTTGATACTAAATGCACCCTTTTCTGCTTAGAAACTTGCTTGAATCATGATTTTCTGTTAAGTTGTGTGAATAAGAGAGTTGAGGTTGAACTTGATGATTTTATGACTAAGTTCCCTTGTTTTAGTAGGTTAATGAAGTGATTTGGAAGAGGAGTCAAAGTATGAAGGAGTCAGAACTGAAGGAGCGAGCAGAACTGCAGAAAAAGAAAAAAAAACGCAGTACTGAAAAAATCTGCGAGGCTTAGGAGCCCCTCAGGAGGGCTTGAGCGCCAGAAGTGCACCACACACTGCCTGGGCGCCCCTTTTGGGCGCCCAAGCGCCAAGAACCACAGTTTGATGCCTGGACGCCCCACGTAGGGCGCTTGGGCGCCAGCGACATGGGCCAAACCTTGTTTCTGTTTTGATTTGAATCTATTTAAAGGACCAGACGCCCTAGGTTTTGTATCTTTGGCAGAGGGAGCGTAGTAGCACACTCTTTCAGTCTCTGGAGGCGGATTTGGATGCGGGAGCTTCCATCTTCTATTTTTAGAGTTTTTCTATCTCATTCTTCTCCATTATTCATCTAGTTTCACTATGTCTATGGTGAACTAAACTCTATTTGTTGTTGGGGGATGATGTAACCTTGTGAACTTTCATGTATTTGAATTGATTCTTAATAATATATGTTTTTTTCATTAATTGTTAGAGTAATTCATCTGTTACAACGCTTGCTTTGTTTAACTCAATCAATAGCCTGATTTATGAATTGCATGAGTGCTGGGAGGTTCCTTACAATTCAGGTTCTTGTTGAATTACTCCCAAGAATAATATTTCCCAAGGATGAGGGTATGAGTCTTGGTTGTCTTAAAGCTCTTGATCTTCACATTTAATTACTAGGTATGCTATGAATTGCATGAACTAGTTATTAAGGACATGCTTATTTCACCGAGGGATCGGGTTTAAGTGATTTAGTGAGTGACGTTAACATTAATGCATAAAGAGGAATTCTTACATAGATGAGAGGGAACTTGGCGAAATCTAACCCCAACAACATACTCATCTCATATTAAACAACATTCGTTCATCATTGTGCTACTCTGTTATCGATCAACTTGCATTCATATTTAATTTTCTGTTTTTGCATTTGAAACCAATGATATTGTTTTCTTTAAGTCTTAATTAATCAAGTTATCACATGACTGTCTAGTGTCGAGAGTCTCTTTGGACACGATACTTGGTCTTACCATTTTATATTACTTGTGTGATTCGGTACACTTGTCGATCCATCAACAACTTGGGGCAGAGGAGTTTTAGAACTGAGTTTGGAGCCGTAGGAAGAGATTCTAAGTAAGAGAAACATCGGGGAACCGCTTTTGAAGAGCTAGCTAAGGAGAAAACTGTAAGGCGAGCTAACTCTGTGTTTTTTTTTGTTTTTGTGCATGCTATTCTTGAACATTTGTATGAATTCGAATTTGTGATGAATTTTGAATCGGTGAATGATGGAAATGAGTTTATGTTTGTAAGGGGAGCTAACTCTATGTCTTTCATTTTTGTATGTTCTTGATTTTTGAACATGTGTATGAATATGTGGTGGTTTTTAAACGGAGAAATGTCTCTATCTTGTGAAATCTGAATTTGTTTATGGTCTTAGAATGAGATTATGCCCTTGTTTAATGTTTTTGAATCTGTGAATGGTTTTAGAAACGGGGATATTAAATCTATTTTGGGCCTTTTGTGGCTTATATGGATTATGGGTAGTTTGTATACCCGAGTAGGATCTGTGCTTGAGTTTTTACCATGAATCTGTTGAGTATGCGATGTATGTGAACATTTTTTTGTATATGTGATGTTTGACGACGAGTTTCGGATGTCTGGATTGCGAAGGGAAACGTTAGGATGGACCGAAAAGTTAATTTTCGTGGTTCTGGAACGGTCTACTCGCTTGAGCGAGTGAACCCAGTGAAGAACTCGCTGGAGCGAGTTGCGCGAGACAGATTGCATTTTTTTGAAGTTTTGGGGGTTCCAGATGTCTGTTTTAGACGTTCTTTAGGTTATTCTGGGGGTTTTTTACCCTTCCAGAGCTGTTGGTGATGGTTTCAAAGCTGTTTGAGTTATCTATATGTGGGTAATAAAGTTCTATGAAGAAGATGTGTTATGTGTAAGCCGTTTTGAGTTGTTTGATGTATCTGTTTGATATGGAAAGCTTGTGTGATTTGTGTGAGATTGCAAATTGATGTGAGAATGACATTTGGATGGCTAAGTATTGTTGAAATCATGGTTGGATATGATGTGATTATGAGTTCATGTTGAATGAAGAATTGAGGTTGTTTATGATATGGTATTGCGATGATCCTACATGTGCATTTGAGTATGTTGAATCTATGCCAGGTTCATGGTTGGTGAATATGTGATGATGATATTGTATTTTTTGCTATGGCATGGTTGGATTGGCATCATGAGATATGTGTGATATATGTATTTTGGCCTGAGTAGTGTCGTCAAATGAGTGGTGGACAGTAAGCGTTGCGGTTGTTGGCCTTGATAAGCTCTAGTAGAGTGGTGGGAAGCAACCCTACACATGGGTGAGATGTGTAACCGCCCGGGGAATCTCTTGCATTTATGTAAGAGTGGTGGGGGTGATGTGAGGTACTGGTCCGGTGAAGCTCATTCCAACTTATTTTGTGTTGTTGTTGTCGACCCTGATAAGCTCAATTGATGAGTGGTGGGAGTTACTCTGATAAGCTCTTTGAGTGGTGGAAATTGCCTTGATAATCTCACTAGACGAGTGGTGGGAGGCAACACTACACATCGAGGAGGATGTGTAACGGCCCTGATAAGCTCTTGTGTAGAGTGGTGGGAGTGACGCAAAGTGCTGGTACGGTAAAACTTGTTATAACTGAGGTGGAGTTGTTGTTGTCGGCCCTGATAAGCTCTTGTATAGAGTGGTGGGAGTGACGCTGAGCATTGGTATGTAGATGATTATTTGTATGGAGGTGCATGTGACGTGGTTTGATGTGTGATACATATTGGTGTATGTAGTCTGATTTATCTTCTAATGCATATCGACGTATGCATTCTGATTTGATGTTTTGATGCATAGTGGTGTATGTAGTGTGGTCGAAGTATAATTCATACTTGTGTATGTAGTTTCATCTGGTTAAGATGTGAATAGTAGTATTCTGTGGTATGTTGTTGTATATGAGGTTTGTTGGGTGTGCAATGTACTTGTAATATGAGTATATTTATGATGTATGCTTATCGTATTTTCATTAGCTCACCCTTGCTTGTTTGTGCATGTGAATGCGATGATCGTATAATGCGTGATGTTATACAAGAGCATATGTTATTACAGATGTGATGGCTGAAGCTTCTGAACATGCATAAAGGAAGAGAGAGATATGAGATAAAGGACCTCAGATTGCAATTTTAATGTTTTAATATTTTATTTCGATCCTGACTATTTGGATATTTTATTTTCGGAATAATCGGTTTGTAATAAGTAATGTACTGTTTTTCGTTGAGGTTGAATTTTTAAATTTTAATATTTTTACGTATATGTTTTACAGAAAATCAGTCAGTGTAGCGCAAATTTCGGGGTGTTACATCTACACCTCCCTCACCCCTCACCATGTCAAGCCTAACATTCATCCATTATACCTGTAATGTTACAACTAAAGATACAAATTTTATTTGCAAAACTCCACAAGTTGACTACCAAATATTGACATCATGGTTTTACAAGTCAGTTATAGACCGACTACTATTGTTTTTATTGAAGCTTTTTACATGCCTTCAATGCATGAAAAGACTAGGAGTTGGTGTACTATATACATCAACATGACCTTGTCTTAGGATGGTATGACACATAACACAATCGATTACATCCTAAGTGTCTACACCTAAACATGTCCAGCTTACATGGTGAGTACTACTAAGTGGCCTAGTCGACTACTACTAAGTGTCTACCAGAACTAATGACAAACCAACTACCTTATAACTAAGAAAATTATGATCAAACACTGTTTCAGACAAGATAAATGGGTCACTCGGTCTAAGACCAGACCCATCCAGATAAATACCCACAAATGTAATAAATTATTATAAATAGTGAAATCATCAAACTATCTTTTTGACATTCTCATTAATTATGCATATAATATCACTAACATTTGAATTTCGGAGTGTCTTTTACAATCACAACCCTTATTCACCTTATGAAAGATGAATACTGAAGAGGAAAAAGACGAATACTTAAGAATGAAAATTAAAGAAATTCGTAGAATTGGTGTTGGAGAATAGATCTTCACCTTTATAAGAAGATATATTATAAAAATACTTATATCTTCAATAGAGATACCAATCTAATAAAGAAACAAAAATTATAAATATAATTTAAGAAAAAATATACAAGTATAATTTATTAAAAAGCAATTTAAAGAGCAAGACAAAGTTAAATAAACTTAGAACAAAGGTTCTGACAACATCAGTGTTGGATTGGATTCAATTTTAATTTAATCTATAATCCAAATCTAATATTTTAAAATCAAACATACATAGGGTCGACATATGTTGAATTGGATTGGATTTAGTTTCAATTTGATTAAGTGAATAATGTAACGTCCCAGATTACATAGAAATATAATGTAGTAGGTCCACATTTTAATATAAGAGAATAGTTAAAGTAGACTTACAAATAAGTTGTTAAGCTTACAATCATCCCAAAAGGAGTCATAATTTAAAATTTAAACACAGTAGAGTATTTCAAAATGATAAGGAACAACTAAGAGTCCTAACTAGACTAAGTTGCATCATCATCTCCCTCCAAAGCTTGCTCTAGAGGCACTTCATCCACCTCTGCTTACATCCAAGTGGATGATCATTGCAAAAGAAAAGCACACACAAACAAAACACAAATACAGAAGCAAGGGTGAGCTAAATATACAAAAATGATGTTATAACAATCACATACAATATGCAAGTTTAATTCAAAGTTAATGACCATACAACACCACTTGTTACACTTTACACTTGACTCGTCCAGGCTTAGAATGATTGTCGAGCTATGGCGGGTCATGCACTCGTGGTGGCCTCTACTGCTTTGCAAATCCATTGCCAATGGGTTTCACCCTACCACATTCACGAGGTTAGTGTTATCACTCACCTTGGGCCATACTGGAAGCACCCAAGACTAGGACCTCCTGCTACTCCTCACTACATGGATCAATCCTCTCTACCTGAGAATGAAAGACCATTGGAGCGTCAGGAAAACCCCCAAGACTGAGCTACCATGCAAATCATTCTAAACACTAAGGGCACCACCATGAATCTTCTCCTTGAAGATCATCAAATTACGTCCAATAATATAAGGCAGCACCATGTAACCTCCTTTTGAGATCCATGGAATTACGTCCAATAACATAAGGCACCACCATGTAACCTCCTTTGAGATCCATGGAATTACATCCATCAACCATACTTTCAATCACCAAACATGTCTCACACACTCACATACTTTCAATATAATCACATTACCACCATCATACTATGCATTCCAACATTTCACACACTTAATTCAACCAAAACAAGAGCAAAAAAGAACTCTGGACTTAGAGGATTCGCACAACGCACCCTATTCGCAAGGCAAGACAGGATTGTCTCGCACAGCACACCTTAATTCGCATAGTGAATTAACTCACAACATGCAACAAACTTCCAACCTCTCGCATAGCGGACCCAGGTCGCTATGCGAGAACCTAGACAGAAACTACCCCTCCCAAAGAATTGCTATGTGCCCAAACTCGCCCTACGAATTAAAATAGTAGTTGTTCCAGACCATCACCAGTCACATAGCGACAGGATTCGCTAGGCGAATCCACAAACAGAGAACAGCACCCTCTGGTCATTCGCCCAACGCACCAGCTCGCACAGCGAATGACTCAGACAGTGAGCACCCTCTACAGGGTCTCGCTATGCGAGACAGCTCGCATAGCGACTCTGCATCATCTACAGAACGCAAGTTCTGCAGAATTAGGCACTCACACACGCCCTTACCATTTTTAGACCTCTTATCCAATTTCTAACACCTCTAATTCATGTATTACACGTAATTAAACTTGTCTAGATGATTATAAACATTTCTATAGTGATTATCAATTGATTAAGACCTAAATTCCTTCTTAAAAAACACTAATTTCCTCAACTTAGGGGCTCAATTCTAATTCTATAATTTCTAACCTATTCTAGTCTAGTTTTATGTTCCTAGCAAGCCACATTGGACCTATCTAGACTGTCCTAACCCTCCCGAAACACTCTAGATCTCATATACTGAGACTCACTATCCCACTTCCTCTCAAATGACCTAAAATCCTAATAGTTCACTCAACACAGTGCATACTTCCTTACCTTCCCTCTGAATCCTCATTTAGCATAACCCATACCTTAAACATATCAAATTTCAAATATCACCTCAGCCCAACCAAATCCACAGTCACAAATTTCCAGCATACAGTTCAGTTCATACAAAAAATCTCAAAAATATAATTTCAACCCAAACAGCATGGTCACACAAAGATCATCACATTTACACTTTCATAACAATAAATTTTAAGAAAACCTAGCTCCCCTTATCTTAGGGTTTCACAGCTAAGCTCACAACTTGATTCAACAGTGCCTAAGTCAGCAAGAACTCCACCAAACCCTACAAACCACCCAATGGTGATAGAACAGCTCTTTAGAGCTAAGTTTTGACAAGAAATTCAAGGAGAAGATTTCTAGTTACATGAAATCAGTAAAATAGCATGCCCTAGGTTCCAAAACAGAGGAGGAAAATGGAGAACTACTTACTAGTCCAAATGAAAGAAGTAATCGGTTCAAAATAAAGCCCTCTACACTGTGGACGCTTGGGCACCACCTAAACGGACATGCATTGAGTCAGTGAGTGTGGAGGTTAAAGAGAAGGCAGAAGAACTTGGAGTTCTGAGTTCTAGAGAGAGGTTGGGTGTTTATGCTAATGAACCCAGATATATTTAAAATTCATTTATATTAAAATAAAATCTGCTCTCATTAGTATAATACACATATTCACCCATTTTCCAAGTTCTCACAAATAAAATTCAAATTTAATATTTATAAATTTATATTTAATTTTATGGATTGATAAAATATAGATTATGGATTAACTTGAACAAATTATTCAAATTTAATTGATATTAAATTAAGTTTCTTTTCAAAAAGGATATACTTTTAGTTTAGTTTTAAATAAAACAAATAAATTAACTAAATTTGTAGTAAAGAAAAATCACATCAAATGATCTTAATGATTTATGTTTATAATAAACTATAAAATTATATAATTTATTATTACATTTTAATTAAAAAAACATATCATCAAAAATATATTAATAGATATTAAAATTTCAAAAACTAAAATTCGCTAACGTCATTATTATTTTATCTGTTACCCATGGACTCTAATCAACTTATAATTGAATACGTCCAATTTTTTCTCTCGATTTCTATGCTACAGGGATTGAGATATATTTGTTGAGGCCTAATTGCCAGCATTTTTTAATGTTTAATCCCAGACCTTTTTGGGTGCAATAATAAACGTGTATAGTATATTTTCGAAGTAACAAATAGTTTTTGTAAAAATGAAAATAAAATTTGTATAGGAGTAAAAAGCATAATCTTCAAAATTATGAGATTTATTGTACTATTCTTTATCTGTTCCATTATCTTTTGCCTTTTACTAAATTAAACCAAATCCACAATTTGTAATGAATTTTCTTATTCTCTCCTACCTATTTTATTCTACCAAATTACTAAATATTCAATTTTACTATTTACTCTTTTGTTCAACTTATTTCTATTATTTTTATTCTCTTTATTTTTCTCATTAAACCTAACAGAAAATTAAAGTTCGGGGAGTAAAATCAATTGCTTTAGATGTCCTTTTTAATTTTATACAAATGTCTTATTTTAACTTACTGATTTGGTAATATATTGGTATAGACTTTTAATTCTAGTCTGTCACGAAAATATTTTAATTTTTATCGCAATAATATTGTATAATTTTTTGCATAAAAATTTGTAATTGATAGTATAAATTGTTTGCACGAATAAAATATTAAGCTAAATGGCACGAAATTGAGCAGTTGACAAGGTAAGAGGAACTGTGGGATATTGTCAATGCCTTTTTCGTTTGGAAATTTCTTAATTTATTTATTTGTTGTGGTTGTAGAAGATACCTTCAACTAACTCTCTGCGGTCCCCAACAACTTTTATAGACTTCTTTACGTGTAATTGACAACTTCAACTAATTGAAGCATTGACTACTCAAAGTTAAAATCTAGTATTTATTGTACCTGTCAGATCATATTTATTCTTAGACCAAGGATGAAAGAGTGAACACAACACTTCCAAACAAGAAATGACTTTTAATTTTTTTCTATATAAATCATGTTTCTTACTTGAGAAATTTCGATGGAGTAGCCATTTGGAGGAGGTGACATTGAATACACAAATGTGGTTCAAATGCGTGGTGCTCCCTCCACCACCCAAAGTGTTCCTTGCACCTTTTTACTATTTTCTTTTATTCCAAAAATATTCTATACTTCTTTACTATTTTTTTTTATTCCAAAAATACCCTACACCTCCCCACTATATTCAACTATCTTTTTCTTTCTTTTTTCACATTAATGGAGCATTTACATGGCTCACATTTAAACTTGTGATATATTGCAAAATTTTATTTACATTTTTCCTTAAATAAGTTTGATTCAATCGTATTTTCACTGTTTAATATATTTTCTTCTTCTTCAAATTACTTAATAAATGGTAAAATTTTGTTCTAAATTTCTAGAAAAATATTTATATATATGTGTGTTTTTTTACATTTAATATCTATAATTTTTAACATTATATTATGTTTTAACTTACCGACATGTTTGACTCAAATAACTTGAATAAAATATTTAATTTATTAGATAAATAATATAAAAATATTATTAAATACTTAAAATATAAAAAAAAAGTTATTTGTTAAAGATTTGGAATTTATTTAGTTCTTTCGTCATTATAAAGTTAGTATATAATAATAATAATAATAATAATATATTATTTACTATTAATATTATTATGTTTATTATTTTGTATTTGTATGTAACTTTTAAGTTTATAAAATAGAAGTGGTAGAAGCACTAATATTGAAGTTTCCTCTGAATTTTATATTTTGCAATATATCACAAGTTTAAATCTAGACCATATAAATGCTCCATTAATGTAGAGAGAGAAAGAAAGATTGTTGAGAATAGTGGAAAAGTGTAGAATAATTTTGGAATAAAAGAAAATAGTGGAAAAATATAGAATATTTTTGGAATAAAAGAAAATAGTTGAAGGTGCAAAAGCACTTGGAGTGGTGGAGAGAACAACACCCGGTTGAAATAGCTATTATTAAACTTGCACACTTTTCATCATTTTTTCCATAAAGGGTTCGCTTACCCATGTTTGACTCATTCAATTATAAAAGAGTGAACTACAATATTAAATAACAAACAACTGTCATTAACTAGAAGCAGCTACCAACCAAACCATATTTATAGGATGAATAATGGTAAAGTGATACAAATTTATATTTATTTGACATATACTATAAGATAAAATAAAATAGTTTTAAAATAATAAGTTTTTATTTTATTTTTTAAAAAAAGTAAAAAATAAAATAAAATAATAGTATTAAATTAATGTAAAAAAATTGTGTATTAAAATATAATTTTTCTTATAATATTCCATTTTTTATTAAACCTAACATCTGTTCTCGAGTATTGGGCAGCATCTTAGTATTGTAAGAAAAGTTATGTACGTGCTTCTTTTCATGTAACATTAACAGTCTTGCTTCTTGTAATACTGTGGCTTCATTAGAATTCATATCAGAACCTTGGTAACACTGGAAACTTCTTTAATACTTAGGAGATGTTAAACCTCAACAAGGAATTCTCAAACTCACTAACAATGAATTATTCATTTATGGTAGTCATATATCTTAAACTATTGCATACTTGGGACATAAACTCATGATTTTCTTGATGAAGAAGTTTTTAATCTCCACCGTTATGACCATACGGTCGTTTTGGTTTGGATTCACTCCTTTGAAAGTTGATATCTATAAAGGTAATAGGAGAAATTTTCTTCCGTCTAAAGCTCCAAGATACTACATTGACTATAATTACACGACTTGCAGATTCATTTTCCTAATCGAAGATGAAGATCCACCTTCAACGAAACCTCCATATGTCGTATTGACTGTACCTGATTGAGATCGTATCTGAATCAAATTAATATACAAATAAAGTGCAGTATAGATTAGGAAATGACTCTTAACTTGTCTCTCAAGGACCAAATATTGGTTCAGTCAGTAGGTCGAACACTTGGTGGGAGGTGTTTTTGGACAATTTTGTGTAGTGAAATCCAACAAATTAAAATACGAATTGAACACTAATTGAAAACGGTTGGTCACTAACTCAATTACAATGCTTCCAATCACATATTAACAAGAATTACTCACTCCTCTAACCCCTAATCCAACATGAATTAACCAACTAAGTGAATACCAATCATGCTTTCATAAAAGCGAATTAAGCAAACACAATGCTCCCATTTAATCATTTCCACGCTGCCACAGATTAAGCAAATGCGGTTTAATCGACTAAGCAAAGATTAAATACAATTAGGCAACTAAGCGTGTACCCAATTGCAAGCATAAAACATAATTAAATATGGAGTAATGTTAAAACAACGAGATCACCATGAAAGACCAACAATCTCAAGGAAAATAGTGCCAGTTTTGCTAATGACCAACCAAGCACACTTAAGCTAACATTAAAACGAAATTAACACAACCAAACAAAATTGAAAACATTGAAGTAAATGTGAAAATAAAAACTAGAGCGAAAATAAGGGAGAAGAAAAGAAAGGCAGGGAAGAAGAATTAGAAACAGAACGGTACAAATTAGTAAAGCCGAACAGTACTAATAGTGAAGCCGAATGGTCCTAACAGTGAAGTGTGTTAGGAACCGAACGATACAAATTAGTACATCTGAAATGAGGGAGAGGAGAAGAAAGGCAGGGAGGAATAGTTAGAAACCAAACTGTACTAACAGTGAAGTGTGTTAGAAACCGAACGATATTACAGTTATTAGCAAGGGAAATGAAAATAAGTAAGAAAATGGAAACGAGAATGGAAAGCTGAATTGCAATTAATTCTAAAACGAGTTCATACAGAAGAAAGCCAAACGGTATTACACCAATAAAATGCTAATTAGATCAGAATGCAGAAACTACAACACATTAGAAAAAAATATGAACAAGAACAAGCCGAACGGTACTAACAGTGAAGCCTGTTAGAAGTCGAAAGGTATTACAATCAATACAGTAAAAGGAAAAGCATGCAGAATCTAAAGGGAATAAAAAACAAAATGCAATTAAACTTGAACAAAATTGCAAAGCTGGAACGAAAATGGAGTGCGAAAATGAAGCAAGAAACGAAACTGAATCTAAAATGAAAGCAAGAAACGAAATTGAAATTGCAATTGAAAATGTACATGATTCATTACAAAGAAAGGGAAAGAGAACAAAACCTAAAACCCCCCTTAATGCTCCCCAAAACCTCTAGAGAAAAACCTCCTAATGAAGGAGGTGAGAGAGAGAGAGGGGAGGGGGGGTGAAAGAGATGATGAACAGTAAAATGCAACAGTGAATAAGACAGTGAACAGTAAAATGAAACTGAAAAGTGGATGCAACAATGATTTCAACTCTTAAATTGCAATGTAAACAAGATTCAATACATGAAATTAAAAAGGAAACAAAACCTAAACCTCCCCAAAAGGGGAGGAGGAAGAAGACGCTCCCCAAAGAACAGAAACGTAAGTGGCGGCTAGGAGACTTTAGAGAAATCTGCTTTTAAGGTTTTTATATAACCCAAAAGACCAAAATACCCTCCTAATGGGCCTGTCCTACAAAGTGACCTACAATTTGGCCGAAAGTCCTAAGGTTTGACCCAATCACCTTCTAAAACTTCAAGCAAGGCTTTCTCAGCTCGTTCGGTAGTGACTTTGGAAGATTGTTCGGTCACGACTTTGTCATTTGTCAGACCGCTCAGTTTGTAGTGCTCGGCCATTTGGTGCAAGCTTGCAACAGGCCGTTCGGTCAAGGCTTCAACAGACCGTTCGGTTCTGACCTACTCAAACCGTTCGGTTCTGCACAATATGTTCAGACCCTTTTCCCAACCTTCAAAGAGTGATTGTCCTACACATAATGATTGAAATAATTAAGCCCAAATAATTCAAATTAATTAAAATAAGAATTAGTCTTGAAATTAAGCCTAAATAGTGAAAATGAGATAAAAATGGAGAAGTAAACACAATTCACTAACACAATATGGTGCGAAATGCTAAGTTAGTAGTAGAAAATAATGATTCATCAAATACCCCTGAATGGGGTTTAGTATTAGGGCGTTTCTCCTCACGATGTATTGGTTTCTCTTTCTTTTCTTCATTGTCTCTATCTTTTCAACCTTCTCTTTGTTCCTTGAACCTTTGATATCCAAAATATGATCTCTCCCAGTCATCATGTCTCATAAACCATTTTAGGTGGCTAGCTCGGATTAATTCCTCAACCTTATCTCTGAGCATAGTATACTCGTCTATAGTATGGTTGTTATTGTGATGATACTTAATACTTGTTCATGTTGACATTCAATGGATTCTAAGACTTCCTTGGTGACAATATAAGATTCGCTTGTAACACTTCCTCCAACACACAAGACATGGGAGTGTTTAAAGGCGTGTAACGTGAGAACTAAGAAGGCTTAGGTTCCCTTTAGCGAGATTTCTATGCTAAATCTTTATCAAAACATTTCTTTTCATCTCATATGTTCTTGACTCAGATCTTGTTCCTATACTATCTCTTTTCTTTTAGCCGCATAAATTTAGCAGCCCGTTGCCTTAACTTGTCCATGCTTATAGGTGGCATTGTACATAAGTCATTTGTGAAAGGCATCGACCTTACCTTGATCATGTAGTATAGAAATGCCTCAAGATTTAGATTCCTGATCTTCAAAGAATCTCTCTTCTTCTACCTAATGTTGAGAAGTGCTAGAGAGGTGAGATGACGGTGTCAGCTAATGAAAATTTATGTTATGATGAACATAATCACAATATCAAAGCATTCAATGAAGTGAGGAGGTAGACAGGTGCACCACTCCAAAATGGTCCCTTTCAAAGTTGCTAGGAAAACCTTGCACATGACAACATTGCCAGTCGAGTAGAGACTAACTTGGGTGATATATATGACAACATGCTCATTAGGGTCAATGTTATCATCGTAGTGGTCCAGGGTGAAGGTGTTCCACTACTTAGGGAGTAAGGTTTCTGTGATGTCAATAAAAGGGTGTCGACGAGGTCCTTCTGCCTCTAAGAAGGCGTTAGTTGTTCTCCAGTCTTATGACCACTTTCCCACTCATTCTCCTTAGCCATGCGTTGGTTCGATGAGACCTTATGTACTAAGACTGTTTAACAACTCTTATTATGAATTTTAACATACAATACTTAACAAAATATCGTCTATTGAGTAAAGAATCTAAAGGATGTGTTTACTAACAATAACGTTGAATAAAATATGTGATTAACGAAATAAGCATCTATAACGTTTTACAAAAATAACATTTTCCAAGATATACCGTCTAATAGACAATATTTAATAAATAACGTCTGACATAAGGAAACATCTAGTATAGACCTAACTAAAGCTTAAGGTTTTATCCAAAAAGTGTTGAATAAACTAAGCGCCTAAAAAAATGAATCATCTAAGATATCAGTTAAACATGTCAAACGCTATCAAACAATATGAGTATATTTGAGATCATTAGAGCGTCTAATATATAAAAAAAACTATTAAACATTATAGAGCTCCTAATAGAGTGTCTAATTGTCATAGCATTTGGTAGAAAGATAAAGCATATGAATATAAGTTCTCTTAACATAACTAAAAGATGTTTTTACCAGACGAACTAACATGTGGTAATAAGTTTTAAACATGCAATTGACTAAACGATCATCAACGATTAAAACATTTATTGCATGTACGAAAAAATACAAGCCCTTTACTCAAATTCCTATACAAGATGAATAAAGACGTTAAGAGATAGGAAAACATTCCAAGAATGTTTCCTTAAAGCTTTAAGCTCTGAAGATCTATACATGCTACTTTTGAGAAAACTTTGATAAAGCAGAGTAACTCTACAACATAGACTTAAGTCTGACTACCTACCTAACTAAAAAGGCTATGAAGTCTACATGGAAGTCAACTCTTTGTCTAATGACACACTCTCTCTCTTAAGAAAGCTACATATATTGCATGAAGAGAATAAGAGATGAAGTGAATAAGCTTGTTGTTATGTTGTTTTTCTATATCGTCTAAAGCTTTCATTCAAAGAGAAATATATTTTACAAGTTTTCAAAAGTTTATTGTATTATTAATATATCATGTCGACAAGAGTAATCTTCTCTCCTGTAAGAACTCAAAAACACTTTGTTATGTTTTTGATTTAGAAGTGAATTCAAACAGTTGTATTGTATAACTCAGCGGAGTTAAATGTTCTAGATAGTTTGTCTAGTGTTGATACCAGAAGTTGTTAAACACATATAGTGAGGTTGACTAGTGTTCAAATTAGGAGTGGTTGATAATACTCGTTGTATACCAGGAGTGGGTTATATTTGTTGCAATCTTGTTAAAGATTACTAGAACCCTTTAAGAGGTCTTAAGGGAGGACTTGATGTAACTTAAGTTGGAGCAAACCAGTATAAAAGTCTTATGTTATTGCTTTCTTTCCTTAAAATGTTTTCTTAAACACTATATTAAACAAACAAGCGCTTGACAACTATTAAGACTGTCTAACCCTTACAATAGTCATTACACGTTGGTTTGCAAAAATTTGTTAAAAGACAATTAAAAATGACCCAGATAACACTAATAAGTGAAGGATAAGTCATCAATCGCCTTCCTTTATTAGGAGTAAAGTTTAATTATTGCAAGCAAAAGATGATTACTTTCTTTCAACAATGTCACATTGGTATGTCCAATATTATTGAGAATGGAAACTTTATACCTCTGAATAAAGAAGGAGAACCCATGGCTAGAAGCTCCTGGTCAAATAATCATATAACTAAGGTATCTTCTAAATTCTAAGGCTAAAAATATACTAATGTGTGCTCTATGTGAAAATGAGTACGAGAAGGTACAATCGTGAAGAGGCGCCAAGGACATGTGGGACATGCTAATAACCATGTATGAAGAACCCAGTAAAGTCAAAGAAGACATATATAGTACTAAGTACTTCAAAAGTTCTAAGCCCATATGATGACGAAGAAGAAAAAGTCAAGTTTTGTATGATGATAAACTCAGCTAGTGACACCTCATATGACTCTAACGAGGAGCTAGACTTTAATGACCTTCACTCTATTATTGAAACATATAATGAATTGATTCTAATTCCTCAAATCTATCAAAAGCTTATCAAAGTTTGAGAAAACAGCTTAAAAATTCTTCAAAAGAAAATGAAATTTTGAAAAAGGACATGACATTGTCTAAGGATGATATAAAATCTTTAAAGTAAAAAATTTATGTACTTGAGGGAAAATTAGTTAGGTCAAAAAGACAATATGAAATCTTATTTATACAAAAGAAAAATTTTAGAAAAACTCCACTATGCCTAAAATCACTAAACGCTTCAAACAACTTTAACAAGAAAATGACACTTTACTCAAAGTGTTGAACAAAATGTATGGAGGTAAAGAGCATTTAGAGCTTTTAATAAAAGGTAGTAAACACCCTCCTCACAAGACAAGTTTAGGATTTAAAGGCAAACCATCTCATCATATATTCTCATAAAAAAGTTTTAAATTTGTTAAAGTTGGAGAGGAAGTTTTCAATGTTAAGTCTATTTCTAAAAAGAAAAAGACAAGCAAAATTAATAGAATTGGACCCCATGTAAAATGGTTACCAAAGGATAAGACTACTTATCTTGCATATTTGCTAGACGATTGAAAAGAAACTCCAATCATGATACCAAGTTAATGGATCCTGACATATTATAATGGGGAAAAAGGTCTATGTCCCGAGACCTGAAGAAGAAAAAGAAAGAACCAACAAACCTTAAAGGAAACCAGAAAAAAAAAACGAAAATAAGTACGGGAAGGTTAAGTATAAACGTTTTCCTACATATTGATAACAATTATTACTTAAAGGTCTAAATATGATCTGCTGAAAAATAGTCAATATGTCAATCGATACACTGCTATGTTATATATATATATATATATATATATATATATATATATATATATATATATATATATATATATATATATATATATAAAAGAGAGAGAAAGACTGGTTTGTAAAAATTAAGGATGTGCTTAATTTGTTGGAATTTAAGAGTATTAGAGATAGTTTAAAGATTCATGAAGAGTTACAATTATTCATGAAGAGTTACAACCATTCATGAAAAGTTACAATTATTCATGAAGAGTTACAATTATTCATGAAGAGTTACAACCATTCGTGAAAAGTTATAATTATTCAAGAAGAGTTACAACCATTCATGAAAAGTTACAATTATTTATGAAGAGTTACAACCATTCATGAAAAGTTACAATCATTCATGAAAAAATATAACCAAGCTCTTGGATTTGAAAGATGTCTGATCAACATCTATATAAAGGGATCATGTGCTCTATTGAACTAAGAGACTTTTTCTCTACATTCTGTCATTCACTTAACACACAAATCAATTCGTAAGAATTTTATTCTTGTTTGACGTTAATACTAAGAGTGAGTATTATCGTTGTATGTGCTCTATTGAACTTAGAGACTTTTTCTCTACATTCTGTCATTCACTTAACACACAAATCAATTCGTGAGAATTTTATTCTTGTTTGACGTCAATACTAAGAGTGCGTATTATCGTTGTATTTCTTCTTTGTATCTCAAAAGCGGATTTCATGATCCCCTTCAATCTTATAAGGGACGAAATATTGCTTTAGGAAAGTGTGTATTCATGCCTAGAAGATTATATCAAGTCTACATTGTTGTTCATCTTATTTTCCTAAGTTCTTGGAAAATTGTTCCAACAGTCTAAAAGCAGACAACAATTCGTGAGATGTCTGCAATCTTTCACAAATTAGACAAGTTTGAAGGCGTTGGTTTCCAATGATGGCAAAAGAAGATGCATTTCCTTCTCTTGGATTACAAATGCAGAAGATCACTCTTCAACTAGTGGTTGGATTTTTCTCCTTGGGGGAGGTGCAATTTTTTGGTCGTCCAAGAAACAAACTTGCATTACAAATTCCACTATGGCTTCATAGTTTATAGCTCTAGCCTCGTAAGAAAGGAAGCCAAATGGTTGAGGAATCTCATGTTTGAAATATCATTATTACCAAAACCAATATCACCAATAGCAATACATTGTGACAATGCTGCAACATTGGCAAAAGCTTAAAGTCAAGTATACAATGGCAAATCAAGACATATTGGTGTGAGACATAGTTATGTCAAGGACTCATCAAAGATGGAATTATTACAGTAGATTTCGTACAAACAAAGTTTAATTTGGATGATGGATTTACTAAGGCATTGGCTAAAGATTCCATTTCCAGAATGACAATTGGAATAGGAATGGAGCCCACGATTAATCACAAGTAAGGGAATCTTAACTTAACGCTTAATATGACATTGAGTCTTAAGTTCAATAAGATTAAATCTCTTATTTGATGATTGAAAGCACAAATAATTAATTCAAGAGTGCTTTAGATTTATGATACTTAGGAGGTTGATTAATTCTTAATTGATTTCTTGAATTTATGTTTTGTCATAGAAACATGTTTACCTAAGAAATCAACTTATGTAAGTGTGAAGTTTGGCCGCTTCAAGAAGTCAAGGGGGCATGACTTTGTTGTACTTATGAATAGATATGGACGCATGGCCCTATTGTGTCAAGTATAACAAGAATATGCAATTTATCTTATATGTAGAGTATCTTCAAGACTTCATTATGTATTATGTTGGTTCAATCGTTTCGACACCAATAAAATACAAATTCCTAAAATGTGTATTCTACTAAGTGAAAGTTCAAGTCTATGTACACTTTCATTTATGTGTAAGATTGCAATTATTAAATTGATGTGTTTGTTAAGTAATTATACAATACTCTCAAATGGTGGAGGATTGTTGGAATTTAAGAGTATTAGAGACAGTTTTCAAATTCATGAAGAGTTATAATTATTCACGAAGAGTTACAACTATTCATGAAAAGTTACAATTACTCATGAAGAGTTACAATTATTCATGAAGAGTTACAACCATTCGTGAAAAGTTACAATTATTCACGAAGAGTTACAACCATTCGTGAAAAGTTACAATTATTTATGAAAAGTTACAATCATTCATGAAGAACTGTAACTAAGCTCTTGGATTTGAAAGATGCCTAATCAACATCTATATAAAGGGATCATGTGCTCTATTGAACTAAGACACTTTTTTCTCTATATTCTATCATTCACTTAACACACAAATCAATTCGTGAGAATTTTATTCTTGTTTGACGTTAATACTAAGAGTGAGTATTATCATTGTATTTCTTCTTTGTATCTCAAAAGCGGATTTCGTGATCTTCATCACTCTTATAAGGGACGAAATATTGCGTACATTCACGCCTAGAAGATTCTATCAAGTCTACATTGTTGTTCATCTTGTTTCCCTAAATTCTTGAAAAATTGTTCCATCATAATTTAGTTTATTATTTTTATTTTGTATACGATTCATGTTGAGAACTGTCTTCGTTTCTCGTTTAAATTATAATCTTATTCGTAATTAAATTAGTATGATTGGGCACATGACCCAAAGATATGATAAAATTGAGTAATAAGCGTCTGTCTTTCTACACTCAACTGTTCTGTCACGAAACTTGAAGAATTAAAGGAGTAGTTGGCCTCACCAAAGACACCTTTGATTCATTCATTGTGAAAGAAGACTAGACACAGACCATTATAATCAATTATAAGCTATTCTTTATTTTGTTTTATTATTTTATTACGATCACTACAATAAAAGTACGTATTAGCGAAGGCTTATTACCGACGGTCTTCATACTTTCGGTAATATATTGGTAAAATTGAATACGGAGGGGTTTTTTCCCTACGGTAATGCCTAGGATGTTTTAAGTTCAAAATTTGAGTATTTGTTGCTCAAATTTCCCAAAAGCAGAACTCTCTCCCTTATTCGTCAAACTCACTCTTGACTTAAGGTTGCAATTTTGGTGGCAGTCAGCCGGTTTGATGCTACGGTTTGACGGCGCGAGTTTGGTGGTATGGACGTTGACAGAGGTTCGTTTCTGGGTGGCGCTCTTCCATTCCCTACTCTCTGTTTGAAGCGGTTCGTTGGTTTGAAGCTTGAGGTTGTTTCCCTAAGGCAGTTTGAAGCGGTTGTTGTTGTGGACGCTGGCGGCGGTTCGTTGGTGGCTGGTTTGCGACTAGGGTTCGTGTTTTGGTCCTTGTGAGTGTTGCGACAGTGGTGGGGGTTGGCGTGTCGAGGGCGTTGCAGTGAAGTGGTGTTGGTTTGGCGACTTGGTTTGGGATTGGGTCGTGGATGTTGTTGTCGCAGATGTCAAGGCGGAGAAGGAGGCGGAGGGAGGATATCTGCTGTGGAATCTTGCCAGAGAAGTCATTATGGGAGAGATAGAGGAGTTCGAGCGGCTTTCGTGGAGTTCAAGGAAGTGGAGGTACACTAGTGGGGAGAGAGAATCAATTGGACCACGGAGGTTGAGGGAAGGGAGGAAGAGGTCCACCACTCTGCCGTTTGGGTTCCCTTCTCATCTGTCTCCCTTTATGGATTCATTCGAAGCTTTGAATGATTTGTTTCGCTCGTATTTTTTTTGTTTGGATCTTTCTGTTATTTGAATCTTAGGGTTCCTCTCCTTATGATTATTATCCTTGATTGGATGCTTTTTTATGCTTATGATCATCTGTAAAGCTCAAATTTTTATATGATCTATGTACTTGTGGCTGATTTACTTAAGTAGGTTACAACAACCGGAGGCAGTTCGCCTTTGTGGATTGCGACGTTCTTTGTTCCTGTTAGTATTTGAAGGTTGTGAAAGGAGTAGTTGATGGGATAGAGAAAATGTAGAGATAGTTGAATGTAGAAGTAGTAGTTGGAAGAAGTGTTGTAGTTGTCTTTAGTTGTAGTAGATGTTGGTTCATACAAATGATAGATGTTGGCTACATACATCAAATGGTAGAGTTCATGGGTATTTATAGACCCATAGATTATTCTAGAACATACTAGCCACAACTTATGTGGAATGTTCTAGATTTTTACCTATGTAGAATATTCTTGATTTTTCTTCCTATCTTAGGTTTTTCTATAATATTCTAGAACTTGTATTACATGTCAATTCTTCTATCTAAGGAGCTTCTACATTCTTCTAGAATTTGCATTACACTTTAATAGTTCCCTTTGGATGATAGCTTTTGGATTTTTCATGGATGTTTTTTTATTATAAGATGGTGTGGGATTCGTTCTCGTGTTTTCCTCTGTTATTTGATATTTTGATTTTGTTTGGTACTTTTTTTTCTTCTCTTTTTAATTCTTGGATGACATTGGTTGAAGTTTTCTATATTCCATTGCTTTGAGGAAATTTATGCAACCTCGTTGTAGCTAAATGTTTCAAGGTCATATGTTCCCTGTCTATACAATTTTAACCCATTCTGATGAAAGGTAACTTATTCTGCTTCTATGATGGAAGTTTAGTTGCTTTCTGATGACATTACCACTCTTGTCTCACTGGATGAATACTTTCTTGCAAAGTATTCTTGAATTTGTTATTCCTTAAGAAGATTTGTGTGTTACGGTGGGCCTAATATGCTGTTGTATGTTATGTTAATTTAGGGTTTTTGGTTTTGTAGTTTTAATTGAGGTTTGTGCATTTGTTGATTCTTTGGGTTATGCTCTTAGTTTTAACGCTTACTTTTTCATGGGTTAATTGGTTTAAGTTTATCTTGTCCAAGTTATGCTACTGATTCTCTGTTCCACCCTAAAGAAAACCACCTTATTCATGAAATTCCTACAACTGTTGCGGCTGTTAAAAACCCTTCTTCTAAAATTATATATGATGAACACAACCATGAGCGATTTGCTCCTGGTGATGGTTTTGTCCATGCCATGGTTCCCATTACGATATTTCTGGCAGAATTAGGAAGGGACTGACACTATACAATCTAGAGGTACCATGAACATTATACCCTTAATGTTAGCCTTTTGTTGAAAATTTAATGCTTTCACTAAGAAAACACTCATTGCGTTGCACAACACTAGGTGATTTCTCCTAAAAGTATAAGCAGTGTTGTTCTTGATGCATCAGAGGCATGCAAGCTACTGAGTGTGGTTGCAATTGCTTTGTCAAATTGTTCAAGGTAACTATTGTTCCTTGTTTTTTAATGTTTAATTAGTTGAGAAATTTACAATAACTTGTGTGCATGGGCACATCTATTTTGCATTTGCATTTTATGTCTGACTACTATTAGTTACTAAAGTGCTACTTGTTAGGATATTTGGGTTTATGTAGTCTCTTTTATCTGAAATAAATTACACTTGCGCCCTCAATATTTATCTGAAATAAAGTTTCCCACGCTCTTCCTGGCTTCAATCCTCTTCATTTGAAAACAAAATGGATATCTCAAAGTTCAGTAAATTGACTATGCTTGGTGTGTTTAATTTGAAAAGAAGGGTGGGATTTTAGACGGAGTGAGAAGGAAAACGTGGCATGATTGGAGAGAGTGAGTGATTGAAGAAGCAAAACGTGGCATGATTTGGTATATATGTCTTTAAGTTTTAGATTGATAAAAATAAAACAAAAATTATGATAGATAAGGAAAACAAAACTTTTATATATATATATATATATATATATATATATATATTAAGTCTTAAGGTTTTATTAAAAACTGTATTAGGTCTCTTTTCACTACTGAAAATGATTAACTAATTTTTTATTCCAAAATCATGTGTTTGGAGTAAAGTTGTTTGGCATTTTATTTGATGAACTTAAAGTTTCATAATCTTTAACAGTCTGCTACTAATAAAGTATTATAGATTACATTATGTTCTTATAATTATTTTGGTATTAATAAACATATAATAAATGATAAAAAAAATTGAAGCTATAGATTTTGGTATTAATTAAAATGTTGAAGGATTTGGAAACACTTTTACTTTCTCTTTTTATATAAGTGAGTTTTTTGGTGCAGATGTTGCAATTTGGCTGCAAAGAAGGGATGAAACACTTGTTCTGTAAAAGGATGGGAAGGATTTAACTAGCTTCAACTACTTTCCAAAATGTCACAGGTTTTTCAGAGCCCAAATCAGATGGGTCTTTTTGAAGAGAATCATATATCACTGTACTTTCCCTATAATAATGGAAATGAGGCAATGTTATTAGCTTTGTCTTTGGAGAAGTTGGTGATTGAGAAACTTCGAAATGTGCATACTGTAATGCCTTTTGAGCTATTTTCTTATTTAGAAGTAGAATTTAAATGTTTTTCCTATGTACTGAAGTGTAAGAAGTTGTAGTGTTGTAGTTTGATTTGATGTCATGAAAAATTTCATAATCTAAAATAGAAAAAGGAAACTAGGGCCATTGTGCTTCGGTAATTACAGAAGGCTTTTGACCTTCGATAATTACCGAAGGCTTTTGCCCTTCGGTAATTACCGAAGGCCTTTGACCTTCGGTAATTACTGAAGGGCAAAGGCCGTCGGTAATGGTTAGCGACAAACGATTTATCGATGACCAATTGACCCTCGCTAATCCGTCGGTAATAGGTATTATCGATGACTTTTTTGCTGTTTCCGACGGAGGTAGGCCGTCAGTAATGTCCTTTGTTTTGGTAGTGAATGCTGAATGTGTAAACTAAATGTAATACTCAAATGCAAAATGTAGTCAATAGGTTAATCTCCTCAAATAGATTTTTCTATTACCGTAGCTTCAAAGAAGAGACTAAAAATAACGCAACTATTCAAACTTAAACTTGGGGAGTCATTGAACTGTAAACCAACCATAAAACAGAGAACTACAAAGAAGAAACTAGACAAGCAGCTAGCCCAACCAAACCATATTTGACCATACCATACCAACTAGACAATTTTACTATTTACTCTTTTCACTAGTAAAAAAAGAGGATTTAAAATCGCTATATACGCTTCGGTTTAAGTAAACCCGAAGCATATAAAAGCGCGGTGGCAGAATCGTAAATAAAGCTAACATATATGCCTCGGTTAAGCTAAGACCCGCGATAGAATAATGATATTGCACCGGTTAATCTGAGACCCGAGGCCTATATCACTGCTACGTCAGACTTAAAGGCCTCGGTTCGTTAGGAACCGAAATCGTAAATGGTTTCCAGCGCTTTATACCTCAGGTGCCATTTAACCGGTGCCAAAGCAATAGCTTATTTTCCTCGGGTTGGCCATTTAACCGGTGCCAAAGCAATAGCTCATTTTCCCTGCCACTCTACACTTAGCGTCTTTGCGTCAAATCAACACTTCCACGGCTTCTCTTTCCTCAGCTTCTCCTTCCTCCTACTCTCCATTCTTCCTCTGCGTCGCGGGTTTCATCCACCGCTCCAGATCGCGACCTCTGCGTCGCGGGTTCCTCCAGATCGCGACCTCTGCCTCTGCCTCTGCCGGAAATAGGGTTCCTCCACCGCGCCACCGTCACTGCTGCGTCTGCCTCCTACAGTGCTCCAGATCGCGACCTCTGCGTCGCGGGTTCCTCCAGATCGCGACCTCTGCCTCTTCCTCTGCCGGAAATAGGGTTCCTCCACCGCGCCACCGTCACTGCTGCGTCTGCCTCCGACAGTGCTCCAGATCGCGACCTCTGCGTCGCGGGTTCCTCCAGATCGCGACCTCTGCCTCTGCCTCTGCCGGAAATAGGGTTCCTCCACCGCGCCACCGTCACTGCTGCCTCTACCTCTGCCTCTGACAGTGCTCCAGATCGCGAAGCCCAAATCGCGAAGCCCTAAATCAGCGTTCAACCTCGCGCGAGTTCGTCTCCTCCGCCTCGGCCACCATCGGCGTTTCTCCCCCAACGGCGAGTGGGTCGCCTCCGGCCCGGCACCATCGCGCGTTTCTCCCTCAACGGCGACTGGGTCGCCTCCGATACCGTGACGATCTGGGGCACGCGATCTTCAGTCCCGACGGCCACCGCAAAACTTCTGATTTGTTGATGATGTTTTTTACCTTGATGTTGTATACTGTGCTATGAAGCTTCTGCGTTGTGCATTTCTGATATGTTATTGTTTTTGCTGTGAACCCCAAATGGCTGGACGGCTTTTCTGATATGTTATTGTTTTTGCCGTGAACTCCAAATGGCTGGACGGCTGAGGACGGCTGAGGACGGTTGAGGATGGCTGGAAAAAAAAATAAAAAAAATAATACGTTACTGCCTCGGTTACCTAGAAACCGAGGCATAATCCTATTGTTTTTTACTCAACCATTAACCGAGGCATGAAACCTACTACTTTTTATCTCGTTCGTATACGCCTCGGTTGTAGAACCGGGGCCTATAAGGGAAAGGAACCGGTGCCATTTCCTGTTATTGTACTAGTGTTTGTTCAACTTATTTCTTTAATATTATTATTTTCTTTATTTTTCTCGTTGAAGCCAAACAGAAAATTAAAGTTCGGAGAGTAAAATCAATTGCTTTAGATGTCCTTTTTAATTCTATAAAAATATGTTATTTTAACCAACTGATTTCCTAATATATTGGTATAGACTTTTAATTCTAGTCTGTCACGAAAATATTTTAAGTTTTATTACAATTATATTATATAAATTTTTTTCAGAACAATTTTTAATTGATAGTATAAATTGTTTGAAAAAATAAAATATTAAGTTAAAGTGTTTTTTATTACTTATAAAAAATATATTTTCAATTTCTCTTAAATATGTAAATTTCAATTTTTTTCTAAAATGTTATTTTTTATTTTTTTAATTTAGAATGGATAATGATATCTCTACACCCCCAACAAATTTACATAAGATACAATTAAAAAAAATTATTTTGTAATGATTCTATTAATATTAAAAGCATGTAATCATAGCTTACATGGTTATATGGTTCTCAAACCATCATTTTTCCATAAATGTTATTTTATCTACTTTTATTTTCTTAGAAAAGCTCTATAAATCAATTAGAAGATGAAAACATACATAGATGTGAGTGAATTTGGCTGCAAATACTTCAAGGAATGACACAAAATTGAGCAGTTGATAAGGTTGGAGGAAATGTGGGATAGTTTTAATCATTACTATAAAAAATAAGTTTTGATTTCCAATGTTATAATGGGAAATATCAATTTGACGTGAGGAAAAAAAAAGACGTTGAATGATGTCGACCATCAAAGAGATCTGAATGCAAAGTCGTTGAACGCAATACCTGAATGCAAGTTTATTGGAATGTGAAAAGGAGACATTGATATTGGCCTTTACCCGATGTCGATTAGACATCCATCCTTTTTAAAAAAAAATAATTCATTTTTACGTTTTTATCAAACTTGAAAAATAGAAAACCAGTACAGATTGATATTTGAATATTTTTAGACTCATTTTTAATTTTGTATGAACTAATCAAAACTATAAACTAAAGTTATTACAAGTAAAACTAAAAACTAAAGATATAAAAACAAACTAATGTATGTTCTAACTCCATCACTCTAGAATACACATTGTCTGCTCCTATTGTATCTTCTTCATTATGACCTCCATTATTGGTAATGGATTCTTTATGCATTTCAAAAGTAAGACAACTTTATTATGTTTGCATTCTAATGTTTAAAGTTGAATGTGATTACTAATATAGAAAAGACATGTATTATTTTCTTAGTCTAATCATTTCTAATTCTTACTCGAATGATACTCTAGGGTCGAGCATTCTATTGCCTACAACACACCATCATAAACAGATACTCTAGGGTCGAGCACAAGAGGACTCCAACGATTGTGGACGAAAATCGACCTCCCAGCAACTAAGTATCTAGTTACAATGTTAATCAAGGTCATCTCAAGACAAGCCTCAAGCATGAATACAAATGTCCACTGATACAATGCCTAACGATGACCCAAAAATAACACATCCAAGAGATTAGAAAAAAATCATATTCCCAGATTTTTACTTAGGAATTCCCTATGTTGTTTAGTTATTTGCTTCTATCATTTATGTTACCAATCACAACAATGTCTCACGAAGGGCACGAAAGGAAGGGCAACCATCCACTACCAGAAAGCCCATTCAACGAACAGGGTACCACAAGCCCTTAAAAAAGCGAGGCACATCAATCACCAAGAAACAATAATCAAGTTTACAGAGATTGCAAACAATAAAGTCCATGAAGATGTCAGCACTAGACAAGAGGAATAACAATAAGTAGAAATAAGAAATGACCACGGAAGCAGTAATGAGAAAACACCACGCAAGTGGTAAATAAGCTACTGAAACATCCACCCAAAGCCCTCTAAGTGATGCACCATAGCTCTCTAGGTGAGGCATCCAAAGCCCTTAAAGCGAGGCACCATAGTTGTCCAAGTGAGACACCCAAGCCCTTCAAACGAGGCATCCAAATCCCTCAAAGGTAGAACTAAAACACTCCAAGCAAGGCACCCAATGTAACATCCCTTTCAGGAGGCCGCGTGTAGTTTATAAACATCCATTAACTTAAAGAAATATAACCTATGATACCATCACAAAATGGTGAACTTAAAGAAAAGCTTTATTTAATCATCATAAACGAAATTAAAACCATTCGGAAACAAAACCTTATTCCAATTCCAAAATTTAAGATATTGTTCAAAAATTATAGTTTAAAATAAATCATGGTTCCAAATACATTTTCAAACTCCCTAAAAGATTTCCCAGTGCACATCCTCACTCTAAGAATCTCTAGCATGATTTGTAATAATACGTGCTCTTGTATAACAATATTAATTGTACGATCATTGCACAGACACAAACATGCAAGGGTGAACTAACTAGAAAAACAACACAAGATGAATACACAATAATCATACTCACCCACACTGTCCAAATCATCCATTTTAATTCATGAAGTGAAAACCGCAATCATGAAACACATAAACACATTACCACCAAGTAATACTAGATAATATGTCACTCTCCTATAACATAGCAACCACACTCGTCTCCTAACGACAACTAGATTGATGAGCCATCACACAATCACGCCCTTCAATGCTAACTAAACCAACGTGACAACAACAAATACACTTGCCTTCCAAATCCAACCGGACCGACGAGCCCACACACTATCACACCTTCTAGTGACAATCGAACCGATGCAATACAACCACACTTGCCTCCCAACACCAACTGAACTGAATAGCCAACACACCATTATGTCTCTGAGTGACATCGAAACCGACAGAATATTAACAAATACACTCGTCTCCCAGCATCAGCCGATTCGATGACCTAACACACTATCACGCCTTCCAGCAACAACCAAACTGACGTAATAACAAACACACTCGCCTCCCAACACCAACCGGACTAACAAACCAACACACTATCATGCCTCCCAACGATAATTGAATTAATTCAATAACAAACACATTCGTCTCCCATCACCAATCGGACCAATGAGCCAACACCCTACCACCACCATAATGACAACCAGACCGATGCAATAATAAACACACTCGCCTCCCAACACCAACCAAAGTTATAAGCCAACACTCTATAACGTCTGCGAGCGAACACCAAACCAATGTAATAACAAACACACTCATCTCCTAACACCAATTGGACTGACGAGCCAACACTCAATCAAGCCACTCAACCAACAACAACGAACACAACTAGACTCAAACATAACAAAGCAATCAACCACACAGCTCAACAATGAAGTAGAACAACACATACAACTCAGCAACAAACAACTCGACAACCTTCACAAATAACTTGACTAAGGTTAGAAACCTTATGGTCGACCTCTAGAACATATAGACTGAGTTCTAGAACCTCGAAACTAACGTCCAAAATAACTTTATCCAACAGCTCAGCCAGAACAACCTAGCTCGACACAAAAAACACATTTCGGCTAAACAACCCAGCTCGGCCAAACAACACTTATTATAAGGATAAGCATACTTATTATCTCCTACAACAACCATGGTTCATTGTGGTGCATGGTGCCAAGTTTTTGGAAAATTTTCAAAGTCTTGGTTTTTGGGGTTTGATGGTTGGAATGCACTCTTTATATCACCAAAAGGCTACTGTAAAAATCTTAGTGCAAGAAACTTTTCATTTTGGTTGGTTTTGAAGCTAACCAAATTTGGTGGTGAAAGTTGGCTAAGTTGGTGCTTGGTGCCAAGTTTTGGGAAATTTTCAAAGTCTTGGTTTTTGGGATTTGATGGTTGGAATACACTCTTTATATCACCAAAAGGCTACTGTAAAAATCTTGGTGCAAGAAATTTTTCATTTTGGTTAGTTTTGAAGCTAGCCAAGTTTTGTGGTGAAACTTGACTAAGTTTGTGGTGCATGGTGCCAAGTTTTGGGAAATTTTCAAAGTACTGATTTTTGAAATTTGATGGTTCATGAACCACTCCAAACCAATAAAAAGAAGGAACATACTTTTAGAAGGATAAGCATACTTATTATCTCCTACAACAACCATGGTTCATGTATAAACTAATCAATTCCCCTACACATCATCGATAACGTGTTAAAGCCATCAAAGCATCACACCACAAAATGATGCTAGCATTTAAAAAAAAATGCCCTTTCCATAAAGTCAATTACTGACATTATGCATGACATGCACACCCAATGATAGAACACCCAGCGAAAAAATTCCAAAACCCAAGAATAATACCTTTACCACATCCTTCCATTAATTATTTAGATAATAATTAAACAAAAATAAACAACAAATCCACCAAATGATCACATGTTGCACTACATAAAGTAAGGTCATGAACATAAAACTAAAAAGAGAGAATTACCACAGACTGTTCAACGTATAATCCATTCAGATACAACTAAATAGAAATAAGGATAGATTGAATTTGACATAGAACAACATCGATTTGAAGCAACCAGTCATAATTAAAGTAGTCAACACCATATATAACAAACTAAAGGATAACTCCTCTTACCTTGGTTTTTGCTATTTCCTATCCTTGATCAGAAAAGACCCTTCTACCAAACTCACAATGTCTCACGAACCTTCAACACGAACATTATTTTCCTCACATGACACACTCATTTTTCTGCCTCTCTTGGTCGGTGTCTAGGATTTCTATCTTAACCTATTACAAATAGGAAACACATTTAACCCTAAGCACAAAGGTAACTAGGTAGAATTTGAGCACGTGAATTACGTAAAAGAATCGAGTACATGAATTACGTAAAAAAGCAAAAGCAAACCCTTAGTCCATGTCAAAAAAAGGAGTGCATAAAAAAGGAATAACAATAGAAGAAAACACGAAAGCTTGCCCTACCCGAACAACAAAATAGAAATTCAGCAAGATCAAATAGCCCCTTAAAGCATCCTAAAATGTCAACAGTCAAAGCCACCCATTTAGCCTCTCAACTGGTCAAAGTTGTCACCTCTATCTTGGCCACCCTTGCTCGGTGAACCTTGAAACAAAGTAGAAGAATAAATACTAAGCCATTCAAACCAGATTGAGTATTAGTATAAGCTCAGCATCTTGCTAAATGAACACAATGGAAGCACATCAATTTAGGAATAAGCTCGGTGTTTCAGTGCTCACGAACAAAAGAATGAAGTCAACATGTACTCGACTAAGAAAGAAGCTCGGTCTTACCATGCCTAGGCACAATTCAAAATTCGTAATAGTAGAGAACATAAACAAGGCAATAGCCTTGTCACCTAGATAACAAAGTCAAAAGACAATACATAAGGGAACCTCATCGTAAGAGGAAGGTGAATCAAAGAGAAAAACCCCAACAACACAATATAAAAGATCTAGAAAATGGCCTAACCTCAACTATCAAGGTCATTTTCTCCTCTCTCGAAGAACCTCACAGGAGATAAGGATCAACACGATAATTAAGCTCAAAGAATAGCATGGAGAAGACTCAAGGATAGGCAGAGAGGATGAAGAGCAAAATACAACATAAAAGCAAAGCATTAAGTCTTCCTCAACTTAGTCAAAATAAACAACAAAGTCATCAAAACCATGCCCGAAGGCGGCATCCAACTTAGTCAAAACAAACAACAAAGCCGACAAACGCATGCTCAAAGTCGGCTAGGTCACAAAAAAACAAGCCCAAAGTTGGCAACACTAAAAGAAAATAATGCTTGAAATCGGTAGTGATGTAACAAAGCCTGCCTAGAGACGGTGGTACCAACAAAAGACTACCTAAAGTTGACAAACACAAGGTAGAAAGGTCATTCCCAAACAACGACAAAGCTAGGCTTGACAAGCCACTTAATGAGCTCAGCCTCAAGGTCAATTTACATCAAAGAGATCTTCCTATAGGCAACTCAAAGAGCCCAGAGAAATGGCCAACTTGCCTAAAGAGCTCAACCTCATAGGCCACATAAGGAGCTCGACCTCGATGCCTATCACATCTAAAGAGTTCAGCCAAGTGGCCATTAAGGAGCTCGGCCAAAAGGCCATCACATCTAAACAACTCGGTCGAATGACCATCAAGGAGCTCGATCAAACAACCATCACATCTAAAGAGCTTAGTAGAATGGCCATCAAAGAGCTCATCCAAAACACTATTACATCTAAAGAGCTTGACCAAATGGTCAACTTATCTAAGAGCTCAACCTAATAGGTGACTCAAGAAGCTCATCTTGAAACGACCAAATCCACACTGAATAAGCTTGGCCTCAATGGCCAAATCCACACTGAATAAGCTTAGCCTCAACGGCCAAACTAAATAAGCTTGGCCTACACAACGGATGCACACCGAATAACCTCAACTTCAATGGCCCATGCAAACTAAATAAATTCGACCTCAGGCTCAATCCAATTACAAACATGGTTTGTCCATCTACAAGCTACACAAGTAAGGTCCAACATGACCTCATACACCAAACCAAACTCTCAGGACTAGGGGGTTTATGTTCCTACCCGGCCTAGTAGGTAGGAATATTAAAGAGTGTGGCCCAAAAAGATCCTTTAAGCCTTTACATTATGGAACATTCCAACCTATACTTATTTGGACCATATTTACATATTATGACTAAATCTCAGTAGTTTGGTATGTTGGTTATTATTTATGATTTTGCTACTATTTATTATATTGTTATTATATTATTCCCTAGCTAAGTATTTTTCTAATAAGAACATAGGCACACAACTCATATTAATTCTATATATACAACTAATATTTCTTAGGAAATATTCACTTCATAACTCACTTATAGATCCTAACTCTCTTACTGACTTGAGCTTGAGAGAGTCTTTTGTTGGTAAATCTTCCCCTCTCAGAAGCAATCAAACCACTGTTAAGATTTTGTCACTTGTTCACAAGTCCACATTCAAGATCTGGATAATAACACCTTTTTATTTGGAAATTTCTTAATTTATGTATTTGTTGTGGTTGTAGATGATATTTTCAATTTGAAGCATTGACCACCTCAAAGTTAAAATCTAGTACTTATTGTACCTGATTATATTTGTTCTTACACCAAGGATGAAAGAGTGAACACAACACTTCCAAATAACAAATGACTAGTAATTTTTTCTATATAAATCATGTTTCTCACTTGAGAAATTTCGATGGAATAGTCATTTAGAGGGGTTCACATTGGATACACAAATGTGGTTTAAAAAGCTATTAAACATGCATTTTTCATCCTTTTTCTCGTAGAGAGTTGACTTAACCATATTTGACTCATTCATTCATAAAACAGCGAGGAACAATGTTAATGAACAAAACAAACTATCATTAACTACAACTGTAGAAGCAGGTACCGCAACCAAACCATATTTGTAGTATTCCATTTTCCATTGCACACCCAACATCTTTTCTCCAGTCATGGCAGTATCTTGCTACTGTAAGAAAAGTTATGTACGTGCTTGTTTAACATTAACGCTCTTGCTTCTTATAACACCTCATGCAGCTTCATTGGAATTCGACTATCAGAGCTTTGGTGACACCGGAAACTTCTTCAATACTTCGGGAGATGTTAAACCTCAACAAGGAGTGCTCAAACTCACCAAAAATGAAACATTCAGTTATGGTAGAGTCATATATCCCAAACTATTGCATCTTTGGGACATAAACTCAGGGAAAGTCACGGATTTCACTACCCATTTCTCCTTTAGCATCAGCGCCTTAAATAAAAAACATGCAGATGGCATCGCCTTCTTTCTGGCACATCCGGGCTTTCCATCGCTTTCCCCAAGAGATGGAGCTGGTATTGGTCTTGCTAGCCGTGATCAACTCAGCAATCAAAACTACAAAGTGGATCATCCATTTGTGGCAGTGGAATTTGATACCTTCGTTAATGAGTGGGATCCTCAGTCGTATCCCCATGTGGGTATCGATATCAATTCAATCGTATCTTCTGCAACTGCAGAGTGGTTCACCAGCCAGTCTGAGAGTGGATACGAGGCTGATATTAGTTTCGATTCCAGTTCAAACAAATTAAGTGTCACCTTTACTGGGTATAAGGCGGACGTCGTAGTTCAAGGGAACTTATCCTCTGTGGTCAATCTGAAAGATGTCTTACCTGATTGGGTTGAATTTGGCTTTTCTGCAGCAACAGGAGATTATTACGACGAATATGCTCTTAGCTCATGGTCCTTCAACTCTAGTTTTCACATGGAAGCACATAAGGGTGGAAGCAAAAGAGGGCTGGTGATAGGGCTGAGCCTTGGACTTGGTGCAGGTATTTTAATTGTTATTTTGGGGGTAACTTTTCTTGTGAGATGGATGCTGAGGACTACAGGTATGGAAGACGCCTCACTTTTTGACCATGCCATGGACAATGATTTCGAAAAAGTCTCTCTACCCAAGAAGTTTTCCTTTGAAGAACTGGCCAGAGCAACTAATAACTTCGCTAGAGAAAACAAAATAGGACAGGGAGGTTTTGGGGCCGTCTACAGGGGATTTATTAAAGAGTTGAACACCGATGTTGCCATCAAGAAGGTATCTCGTGAATCTACACAAGGGGTCAAAGAGTACATATCTGAAGTAAAGATCTTTGGTCAACTGAGACATAAGAATTTGGTTCAACTCTTTGGGTGGTGCCATCAGCATGAGGACCTGCTGCTGATTTATGAGTTCATGGAAAATGGAAGCTTGGATTCTTATCTGTTCAAGGGAAAAGGCCTGCTAACATGGAAAGTGAGATATAATATTGCGAGAGGTTTGGCTTCAGCATTGTTATACCTGCATGAAGAGTGGGAAGAATGTGTGCTTCATAGAGACATAAAATCCAGCAATGTTATGTTGGATTCCAATTTTAATGCAAAGCTTGGAGATTTTGGGTTAGCCAGACTAATGGATCATGATATAGGATCAAAAACAACTGTTTTAGCAGGAACAATTGGGTATTTGCCTCCTGAAGCTATCACAAGAGGCAAGGCTAGTAGGGAGTCCGATGTGTACAGCTTTGGAGTTGCTGCTTTGGAGATAGCCTGTGGTAGAAAGGCTATTGAAGCTAATATGGTCGAAGATATTTATTTGGTAGATTTGGTTTGGAAACTCTATGGTATGGGTGAACTCCTCAAAGCCTCTGATCCAAGCTTATATAGACACTTTGATGAGAAGGAAATGGAGACTTTACTGATAGTTGGCCTTTGGTGCACTCACACAGATTACCTTCAGAGGCCTACTATGAGGCAAGCAGTTCAAGTGCTTAGTTTTGAAGTGCCAATGCCCACACTCACACCACGGGTGCCATTCTCTGACAATAACACATCATTCAGCTCTATGGACTCTATGACTCCTCCTTTTTCAAATAACCACTTCACAATCTAGCACAACGCTTGAAGTCATTTCTCCAGGAGCTGCACATTTCCATGATTACTAAGTTTGATATTTATATAAAATGCCTTTCTTTTCTTAGAGTGAAATTCTGCATGTTTCATGTTCTGGTCAATTTGTTTTCTTCGTACAATTTCAAGTTAGAAACTCGCTTTGCCATTTTGTAATGTTACAAAGGATGCCTGAACTGAAGTTGTACATAAGAGACACAAGTGACTACCGTTTCTAATTTGATACGTAGCATCCGATGTCTAATTTTTTTTTCCTGCAACATCTAACTCATTGCCATTCTTCATTTGCGTCAACTTCAAAAGCATAGTCACACTATATTAAGATGTCGTTTAGATTAAAGGAAATGTGTTTGTCTTAAAAACATGTTTCATGATCACCGACTTTATGATCCGAACACAAGGGGAAAGGGGAAGGAATACACTGGAACTGTTGGACTATAGCTATTTATTTCAAAATAAAATAGATTTATCATTTCCTAACATTTGAAATTAGATTTAATTTAATATCGAAAAATCAACTTCCGAAAGATATAATATTTCTTACTTGTATACATTTTAATTTGGTTATATCAATATGAAATCTCCAATACCCCTTTCTTATCACAAATACTACACATATTGATGGTGAAGTTTTAAAGAAATAAATATTTACATATAGTTCTTCTCCTTGCCTGACCTGATAGACCTAGCTACAATTGTTAGATTCGACTCTGATATCTTTATCATTTAAGTTTGTTTCTTACTTGATCATCCAAATCAATGTGTAAAAACAAATTGTTACCCATTTATATTCATATACTTTATGTAGGGTGACTTTACCACAACAATTCTCTGGTACAAACCTTATAACATGCTTTTTAGAGTTAAGTTTTGGAGACAGAAAAAAGACACACAAAGTATTTAATTTTAAATTAAAAAATATATTGTATAGAATAATAAATAAATGGTTAAGACACACTAATGTATTTCACTACCTCTCATTTTCCCTATATCTTAATTAATCTAAAAAATTATTCAATTGTTATAATATGATACAGGATCTATCCAACTCATGATGTATTGTTTATCATAAGGGTGTAAGTCATTTCTTCATTGTAACCTTTTGAATTTAAATGTAATAAATCACATTTATATACCATATGTCATAAAATTTTTAATTTAATATATGTTGAGTTAACGCGTCAATTAATGATTTATGGATTCAACTTTAAATTCAATAACTCGGGGTCTCAGTGGCCATGATTCGTAGACAAGGAAGATCATGGTGGGGTAGAGTGGATGGTAGGACAATAAAACCTTTCTTGTTCTCCAACTTCCCCAATAACTACTAGAATTTAAAATATGAAAAATCGTTCAAATATGTGGTGGAGGTCTTTATTGCAAGAACGCTAAACAAGAGTGGTGGGGGGAGGTACGGATTTGTCCAGTTCTCTGATGTCAAGAATGTAGAAAAATTAGAAAAAGAACTGGACAGTATAACTATCGAAACTATGAAGCCGGATGTGAATAGGCGATGACGGAGGTATGATCAAAAGCATATAAAACGAGACACTCAGAAGGCCGTTGTGAGATCCCTAATAATTAGCAGTAATAATTTCTGTCACATCAAATTAATACACACCACAATCAATGCTTATTTCATTAAAACCCACTCCCAAATCTGATACACCACTCTGCTGTGCACTGTGAACCGAGCCTCATCATTACTCTGAAAGCATTAAAAACGCACCTTGCACCACATGCACACACGCCACCTGTCGCGGGAGAAGCTTCCAATTCAGAGTTTGGTGTGCAGGTGTCGGCTTGGGAGGCGTTCGTTCAAACGAACGTAAGCTTAACAAAATTTGATTTTTGAAAACTCTCTCTCTCACCTGCACCACTCATCTTCTACCTCACGAAACTCAAACCTTCATCTTCTCCAACTTCTCTCTAAAACATCTAAACTTCTCTCTTCTGTAACTCACCGGTTCCTTCTCCGATCACGTTTCAGAACCGTAGGAACGTTCGTCCAGCTGTGATCTTCCTTTTGGACCGAACAGAACTTGGATCGGAACTGGTAAGTTCTCGTCGTCAACCTTTTATTTTTCTGGATTCATGCGAACCTTAGTTTGGTTACACGCATGGGTTCTAGGTCTGAGTTATTCTGATTTTGGTGTTTAGATCAAGTGAAAGTGTCTAGTGAAACTGAGGGTAGAACGCTGTGAGAGACAAACCCAACTTTTGCATTAGGGCGTACACTGCTATCCAGGTAAGGGAAGCTTATATGTTTAATTTATACTTGTATGCTGCATGATTTGAGCTGGATATATGAAAAGTATGCTGTTTGAGTTGTATGAACGATCGCTGATGTTGAGTATGTTTTTTGTTGGTTGAAATGTATGTTAATTTGGGTACGTATGAAAGATGCATGGTTATGGTACGGTTGGATGTATTAAAATGATGAGATCTGTATAGTATGAAAATGAAGCATGAATATGAATTTACTAGAAATGAATCATATGAAAAATGTTAAAGTTAAGATAGTTGAAAAATCTGGATATGATAATTCTCCTATGATAAATTACGCTCGTCACTGAACGGTCTTATACCGTTCGTGTCCCCTGGAATTAACTTAGAGTAGAATTCTTTCATTTGGGAAGAATTCAATTTGAGAACGAGCGTCCTTATTTCGAATTACTATGTTTGAGCGCTCGGCTCAGCATAGAGTTGTCGTACGCTTTAAATGGTACGGAATTAAGTAACGATCGGTTTTACACTGAACGTTCGTTCTAAAGAGTGTTCGGTCTAATACCGAACGTTCGTCCTAAAGAGCATTCGGTCTAATACCGAACGTTCGTCCTAAAGAGCATTCGGTCTAATACCGAACGTTCGTCCTAAAGAGCATTCAGTCTAATACCGAACGTTCGTCCTAAAGAGCATTCGGTCTAATACCGAACGTTCGTCCTAAAGAGCGCTCGGTCTTGAACTAAGCGTTCGTCATGATTGGTCTTCGGTCATCTACCTAACGTTCTCTTTAAGGTAGCGTTCGGTCTTAAACGAACGTTCGTCCTGGTGATTGATTTCTTAACGAACGTAAATAGCGTTCGTCATAAATGGCTAGTGATTGTATATTGGCGCGTTCGGTCATTGACTGGCAGTCGTCCCATTTTAACCAAAAAGTTCCCAATTTAATTAAGTATTCCTCTTAATGTATATTCGTCCGAGTTGAGTCAATCTGACCTCTTGGTATCTAAATTATTAAGAAAATAGTCCTATTCCTTTGGAGTCTTCCTGATTGTTATTGGAGTCCTTATAAATTCTGATTTTTCACGTTCGTCCTCTTCCTTCATAAAGTTGGACGTTCGTCTTTTTATGAAAGTGGAACATAGAATGAAAATGTTATGAATAAGAGATACTAAGATGTGTGAACACTATATTACATGATTATATGATTATGGAATTTGGACGAGCGTTCCAGGGTGGAACGTCTCATAATGTTGGATATTAAATTGGTAAAGTATGACTGTGGCTATTGCTAATGCTGGCTTGGTCCATCCTGATATTCCGTGATACTCATCTTCATGTAGAGGAGAGTAGTTCATGTGTGGGAATGGCAGGAGGTCCTTAGTCCATAAGTTAACATGGGCGATGTAAGAACGGACTAACCTCGAGTGGCAGCTGTTGAGGGTCTCCCAGTTACTACACCACTCGGGTGCAAGGACGCCTGTAGCTACACAGTTCATACAGTCCGGACGGTCGTCATTTATATTGATACTACATGATGATTATAGGTTAAATTATGTGTTTGTGTGGAATGAAATATTGTATGTGTTGATGTTTAATTTAAACTATATAAGCTTACCCTTCCGTTTTCCTTGTGTTGTCCATCGTATCTGTACGTTCGTCTTGTCCTTGCAATGATCATCCGTGTGGATGTGAGCAGACGGTGGAGCGTCACTTGAAGAAATGCTAGAAGAAGAAAATTTGGAGGACGCAACTCTGGTGGACGTTGAAGTTAAAGCCGAGCCCTAGAGCGCTCGCTCGTGTGTTTTAGTTTTCGCAAATTTTATTTTGTGGACGTTCGGCTATAGTTTTTGTAAGGCCGTTCGTCCCTAAACTCCTGTATGTTTAAGCGTTCGTTATTTCTGTATATTTTGGCCGTTCGGCATTTAACGCTCGTTCGGTTTTGTAAGACTGCACTGTTTTATTAAATTAATGTAATTAATTCTGATTATGGTAATTACTATATTTTGGGATGTTACAGCCGTGGTAGGGAAAAAATTGTTCGCAATATTTTACTGAATTGAAATGTAAAAACATTTTTCTCATCATATCATAAATAACGGTTTAATTTGGTGAGGGATTAAATTTAAAAAAAATAATTAATAGAGATTAAATAAGGGATATATTAATGTGTTGAGGGATTAAATTAAAAAAAAAAATAACAGAGGTCACGTAAAGACGTGGTTTATTATCTCCAAACATATATTTTTACTTGTGTTTTTTTCTTTTTATCTCCTAAAATAGAAAAGACTTAATACTTATTTTTATTATTATTTTTTTCAGTTTTATTTAAAGTGAACCTCGACTTTTTTGAACATTTAAAGTGGTTTCAATTTTTGTATTTTTTGTTCAATTTGATTTTTTTCTATGACAGTGTCTAAATCGTTAAAGACACAGTGTTCACTTAAGCCATGAGTGAATGAGGTGTAACTTTTTCACATGCGTGACAACTTAAACAAAAGCTGACATGAATACATGGTATTTCAAAGTGGTTTCTGTGTTGAAAGACATTTGACTTTACTATTGAAGGGTTGAAGCTAGATCACATTCGCCTTCAATTTAGTTTGCTTGTTCATTGAAATTGGAAGTGAAGGGGCCTAAGTTAGGTATGTGTTCTTAATCTAAGGTTGCATTTGTGTAATGGGGTATTAGGGTTTTTGTCGCGTTGAGTTAGGTTTTGTTTGTTTTGCAAATTCATGTGGTTATGATTTGGAGAAATGTGTAAAATGTAATTTTTTGTGAGAATGGGTATGAGTTTGGTGTTTAAAATTTTGTATTTGTTTCGTAGTACTCCTTGTCGATTTTCGGTGTTGGGATTCGTCTCCTACATTTTAATTTCATCTTTTTTAGTTGTCCCTTGTCGATTTCCATTTGTAGGGTTCGTTTTGGGATATGTGATGACATGTTTGAAGTTGTGGTTCACCATGGTGGGACTTTGATAAAGGAGGTTCCATTTAAATATATTGGTGGAAAAGTTACATATTGGAAAGTTGACCCCGACAAATGGAGTTATTTCAAAGTGGTGGGTGCCCTTAAGGACGTGGGCTATATTGAAGTAAAGGACTTGTTTTATTGTATTGAAACTATGGTGAATAAGTTGTATGATGATAAAGGTGCAATGAATATGATAAACATGGCTAAATATTATGGGAAAGTTCAGTTGTTTGTGGTCCACGATATGGATGAGCCAGAGGTTGTAGAAAATCATTTGAATGAAGTGTTTCACCTATGTCAAGGACCTTTAGAGAGTGGAGAGGGTAGTCATGTTGCTGATTTGACAGATGTTGAACTGGAGTTTAAGGGTGGTGATGAAGGTAATGTTGCGTTTAAGGTTAAAGTGGAAGTCATTGGTGATGATGTAGTACAAAATGGAGGCCAATACTAATAGGTTGAGTGAGAAGTTGGATAGGTCGTTACAAGAAAATCCAAATTTGAGGGTGAATGAAATACGTTCAAAGTGGGTTGCAGAATGGAAACTTAAGATCTTGGGAGTGGGAAAAATATATAGAAAATCAATTTTTTAAACTTATTTCTACCCAACATCTTAAGAGAGAAAGAGAGGACATATGGGTTTGAATATTTTATGAGATGACATTATTTTCTGTCAATTTTGCATACAACTCTACAATATAACTAAATTGAGAAAAATGATACATTGTTTAAATCCTTTTTGAGTGTGAAGACTTTCCCTAACACACAACACTTTGGGTGGAGAGTGTAACAAAAAAGGATAAGGCTATCCTAAATATGTATGATGAATTTGCTTATTTATATGCCTCTAACAATACTGCCATAATATAGATGAGGTTATTATTATTTTGCGATACATTGTTGAGTTAACATGCTTCGAGAAAGTTGTGATGGTGTAGGGGTTGCCAAGGGTTACAATAAAAATATTATATTTTATAAATGTGTGGTTGTACATCAAATGCAGTGATCAAATCATTCATTAGCCAATCAAAAGTAATCGAGTAAGGAGGATACTTAGAAGATTTGAACTAGGTGATGCTTGTTAAGAATTAAATTTGTAAATGCATTGATGAAGAGAAAATTGACTGACTGTATTATTAATTGTAAATATGGCTTTAAATAGCCAAATGACAGTTACTACACAATTAAAACCCCTCACTGAAAATAAAGCTAGTGGTGGTTACAGGAATGAGAAAAAATAGCAAATATCCCTGAAGACTTGGTAAACCAAGATATTATTCAAAACATAAATAAAATTGTTGCAAACTTCTTTATTTCCTCCCTTAAACTAAATGTTATAAAGCAATTAGAAGCAATTAGTTTATATCAGAAATTATATCATAAATATCACACACTCCCAACAACTTTCGAAGCTTTTGAAAAAATTCTACCTTCAATGGCTTGGTCATTATATCAGTCAATTGATCTTGACTCTTGCAATGAACTAATTCAATTGTACCTTCCTTAGTAAGATTTCTTAAGAAATGAAACCTTACATCAATGTGCTTGTTGCGGTCGTGCATAACAGAATTCTTTGACAACTTAATGGTTGAGTTGTTATCACACATCATAGTTATACAATTTTCATAAGAATGACCCAACTCCTTTAAGATTCTTCTCATCCAAACTCCTTAACAAGCACAAACAACAACTACTACAAATTTTGCTTCTGTGGTTGATAAAGTTACAATTGGTTGTTTTTTGGAACACCATGAGACAACACCTGACCCCATTAAAAATACATAACCTGATGTACTCTTCCTATCTTCCATATTCCCTGCATAGTCATTTTCAATGAATGTGAATAGCTCACCACTTTCTGTTGTCTTATAATAAATTTCACAATTCACAATTTCTTTTAAGCATCGTAAGGCTCTTTTAACTGCCTGCAGGTGAATATCCAGTGATTTTGCCATAGATCTACTTATGAGACATGTACAAACATCATATCAGGTCTTGTCGCAATGAGATACATCAAACTGCCAACAAACTTCTCGTAATAAGTTCATCAACATAATTGTTGGTTCCATCTTTGCTCATTTTGAAACTTGGAACTATTGGCGTGCCTATATGATTACTTTCCAGCATACCAAACCTGCTAAAAAATTCTAATGCATATTTTTTTTTGACATATATAAATACCATCAGGTCTTTGTAGCACCTCAATCCCAAGAAAAAAATCTCATCTTCCACAAGTCAGACATATCAAATTCTATTAACATAGAGCTTTTAAACTCAGACATCATGACTTCATCATTACTAGTAAAATTTAAATCATCAACATAAATACTTACAACGATAATTTTTCCTTATTTGTTTCTCTTGGTGAATAATGTCTGCTCGTTGTCACACCGTTGAAATCCTTCACTAATGAAATGAGCTTCAATTCGACTGAATCAAGCTCGCGGGGCTTGTTTCAAGCCATACAAAGCTTTATGCAATTTATAAACCAAATGCTCATCACCCTTCATTTCATCTCCTTTTGGTTACTTCACATAAACATCCTCATTAATCTCATGAAGGAAAGCCGACTTAACACCTAGCTGGAACATTTGCCAATTTTTATTTTCAGTTAGAGCAATAATCATTCTTACTTTATCCACTGGTGCATAAACTTATGTGTAGTCAATTCCATGCTTTTGAGAATACCCATTGGCCACTAATCTAGCCTTGTACTTATCAACCTTCCCATGTTCATTGTATTTGATTTTGTAAACCCATTTCACTCCAATTATTTTAGCTCCAATAGGTAGTGTAGTGAGTGTCCATGTTTGATTCTTTTTTATGGATTTGATTTCTTCATCCATAGCCCATCGCCAATTCAGATCTTTCACAACTTCCTCAAAACATGTGGGATCATTTGACACCATTAATGCCATATGGGTCTCATTCTCCGACAAACCCTCGCCAGGAACATAATCACCCATCCAAGTAGGAAGTTTCCTGTTTCTTGATACTCGTACTCGATCTTCTCCTTCACAGAAAGTTCTTCTCCTTCGCTGGAATTCTTCTCCAACATCAGTTTTTTGGCCTGCATTTATTTATGCAATATCATTTCTTTCATTCTCACCTGCATCTATTTCTGCATCATCTATCTCTACATCATTTATTTTTTCATCATCATTCCATTCTAAATCTGGTACAGGTTGTGTTTCATCTCAATCCCATTGTTTGTCTTCCTCAAAAATCACATCTTTACTTACAATAATTCTTTTAGCTATGGGATCGAATAGCCTATAGCCTTTGGATTCCTCACTAATTCCCAATAGTACACAACTGATGCTTCTATTATCGAGTTTGGTTCTTCTTGCTTCAGGAACGTGCATATGGGCTACACATCCAAAGACCCAAAAGTGAGCAACCAAGGGTTTCACTCCACTTCTTGATTATTGTGGTGGTACATTTTTCACAACTAATGTAGGAGATCTATTTAGGACATAAATGGTCCAGTTCACTGCCTTTGGCCAGAAAGAGTTGGGAATATTTTTACCAGATAGCATGGAATGAACCATGTTCATCATTGTTCTGTTTTTCCTTTTGGAGACTTCGTTTTGTAGTGGAGTATAAGCAGTGGTCAATTACCTTTTGATCACATTTTGTTTGCAGAAATTATGGAACTCTGTTGAATGAAATTCTCCCCCTCTATTTGTGCGCAAACACTTAATAGGCATTTCAGTCTCTTTCTCAACCATAATCTTAAAACATTTGAAAGAATGTAACGCTTCTGATTTTTCTGCCAAAAAATACACCCATTTTATTTTACTATAATCATCAATTAATAGTAGAAGATACCTTTTGTTGCTATTAAATGTTAGAGAGATGGGACCACATATATCTGCATGGATAAATTATAGCGTCTGACTTGCTCTCTAATTACTTTGTTTTGGAATGGAGTCACGATGTTGCTTTTCATTAAGACAGTCACTGCAGATCACTATTGACATAGAGAGTTGAGGAAGTCCTTGTACCATGTTCTTGTTCAATAATGTTCATAAGCCATTATAGCTTAAATGCCCATACCTTTGGTGTCAAAGATGAGATAGATTTTGAGTGTGTGTATGAAGGCATTGATCAGATTGCGTTTGATGGAAAGTAAAATATTGGGGCAGCATGAAAAACATCATGTTGGCACTTATGGTGGTCTGAATTATCAAGCCTTTCTCTGGATAAAATATTTTTCACATTCCTCCCTTGATCAAAATAGTCAAGCCTTTCTCTTGTAATTTCCCTATGCTTAAGACATTATTTCGAATTTTGGAATATAGTAAACTTCAATGTCGACAAAGTTTACTCCGTCTACCAATAACTTGATGCTTCCTTTTCCCATCACTGTCATCTTAGTGTTGTTTCTCAAGTTTACTAAGTGTCAAAAGTTTTCATCAAACTCATGGAACATAGCAGATTCACCACACATGTGATTAGAACATCCTGAATCAAAAACCTAGCGTCTTTTCCTTTAGTCTCAGAAAACTCCACGTAGAACATCAAAAGAACTTCTTCTTCTTCTTCATCAACCTTCGCATAACTTGCCTCTTTGTTTTGAGAACATTCATAACGAAAATGTCCAAGTTGATGGCACTGGTAGCTTGCATGGGTTGCTCTCGAGGTTTGGCATATGCTAAAGCCATACTTTCTTATAGTTGTTTTGTTTTAATTATTTTCACTAACTACTTACAGCTGTGATGATATATTAGTGTAACAGACAGAGTGGGTCATATGAGTTCAGATACTACGTAATGTATTGGATGGCCCACACCATTCGTGCCCATATCACAAGAGGCTGGGAAACGATAATATTTAGATTTAATGAATTTTGTTTTTCTCCATCATTTGGAATTCATATACACTAATTAATATCATGTGTCTTGTGCAGAGATTCAAGACTCCTACTCCACTTCCTGAGAAACCACTTACATACCTAAGGAAGACACTTGCAAAATATTTAATTAGATTATTCAATGGTTCATAGTTATTAGGATTTTAAAATACATTAGCACATGTTGATTTATTGTTATTAGACTTTGTACATTATGCTTTAAACATTATGTGATCTAAATATTGACTATTGTGTTAAATCTATGTTGTTATTATACTATTTGATATGCAAGTTTGTTTTTGTGATAGTGGATATCACAAAAACAGACCTGCTACTAAAAAAAATTGCAGGAGAATAGGCCTCGGTTGTAGCCAAAACTGAGGTAAAAACCTATGTATAGCTTCGGTTCATCCACAACCGATGCCATAGGATGCACGAGAATTTCAAAAAAAAAATAGGGCTTTGGCAGCGGTTGAAGCTAGAACCACTACCATAAGTCCACGTTATTACCTCGGTTCAACCGAGGTAATAACCCCTTCCCCTCTTTTTTTTCTTCCTTACTACTTCGGTTGTTGATGAACCGAGGCAGTACCCTTTGAGATATTACCTCGGTTGGAACCGAGGCCAAAAGTTTCCCAACTTTTTACCTTGCCAGGATATGTGTCGGTTCGACAACCGAAGCGTATTATCAAAAACAACAGCTATCGTTTCCCTTCATTGCACTAGTGGTTCGACCTCTTCCTCTTCTCTATCATCTTCCTCTTCCTCTATGGCCACCTCGATTATGACTTCTTTCCTCTTCAAAGGTCACTTTTAAGGCTTGCTCCTCATCTTTGTGTCTACGAAACTTCTGTTCATGTACTATTAATGAGCTTTGTAACTCATCAACAAAAATATTATCTATGTCTTTGGACTCCTCAATGGAACATACAATGTAATCAAACTTCTCAGTTAAAGAATGGAGAATTTTTTCAACCACTTTAACGTCTGACATAACTTCTCCATAAGTTCTCATTTTGTTGGCCACTTTCATAACCCTAGAGAAATACTTTGTCACTACTTCACCAGATCTCGTCTCAAGAACTTCAAATTATCTACGGAGAGCTTGAAGATGAGATCTTTTGACCCTTGTATTGCCTTCAAACTTTTTCTTCATAGCATCCCATGTCTCTTCAAAAGTGTCTTTCTTGAGTATGATGTCGAGAATAGTTCGATCAATCGCTTGAAAGAAATAGTTTTTGACTTTCAAATCTTTCTGTCGCATCTCATCTTGCTTCTTTTCTTGTGCTTCAGTTTGTACGGTTCTGCTTGTTGGGATTACATAACCAAGTTCTATGAGATCCCAATACTCCTTAGATCGAAGAAAATTTTTCATTAACATGCTCCAATGGTCATAATAACCATCAAAACATAGGATGGTTGGCTAGACAAAGCTCCCTTCGGTACTTATTTTCTATGTTGTGCAAAATTGCAAAGATTGTTGCTTTGATGTACCAGGCTCAATGGGGCTCTTATACCAAGTTGTTAAGAATTAAAATTATAAATGCACTTATACAGAAAAAATTTTCTGACTCTCTTATTAATTGTAAACATGACTTTAAATAGCCAAATGAGAGTTACTATATAATTAAAACTCACTCAGAAAATAAAGTTAGTAATAATTATGAGAAAAAATAACAAATATCCTTAAAAACTTGGTAAACAAGATATTATTCAAAACAAAAATAAAACTGCTAATTTTTACTAATAATAGAAAAAATATATTATTGGTAAAATTAATCAACAAATTTTTTAATGAAATTTAGAATTTTAATTATCGTCTCATATTCGTTAGTAAAATTGATCAATAATATCAGTTGCTAAATTAAATTTTTTACTACAAATTATTAAAATTTCTTATAACACTAGTGCAATTAACGGAAACGGCATCGGTTGTTTTTGCTCATAGACCGCGGTTCTTGAACCGGTGCATATACAGACGAGGTAGAAAAGGATAAGTTTTTGGCCTCGGTTACAACCGAGTCAAAAAGAAGTACGATTTTGCCTCGGTTCACAGGGAACCGAGGCAGTAGGGTTACTTTTTTTCCAATCTTTTCAGAAGGAATTGAGGCAGTAAAGTGGTTATAATTTATTTTTTTTAATTTTGTTTGTGAAAAGTTGTTTCTCAAGCTTCGAGTTCTCCAAGTAAGCAAGGTATCTTCACTCTCGAGAAAGGTCCCCACCACCCAACAACCGTTCGGACCACCACCCAACAACCGTTCGGACCACCACCCAACAACCGTGCCACCTTTACCAGACCACCACAAACCACCACGCAAAGTCTTCTTCTCCAACAACATTCTCCAGAATCACGCCGCTGTCCAAGGCAACCTGCAAGAAACCAAACCAGAAAATCAAGACGCCGCCGCGACTACAGATCAGAAAGGAGGGAATACCAGAAAGGAAACCATTATCGAACCACCACAGAACCACCGGAGAACCAGGACGCCGCCGTGACTCCACCAATCTTCAACACTCCATCCATCGGACCACTTTTACCGGACCACCACAGAACCACCGCGAGAGCCCTCTCTCTCCTTCGCGCAACCTGCAATATTTCCCCCAATCTCTTTCTCTCCTTCGCATCGAACCACCGCGACTTCACCAATCTCTCGATCTCCTTCGCACCACAGAGCACCATCTTTCCTTCGTGGCAAAGCACCATCTTTCCCCCAATCTTCACTGTCAACGATACCGTCAGCAAACCCTAAATCAAACTCCCCCAATCTCACTTCGCACAACCCCGTTCAACCCTAAATCAAACTCCCCCAATCTCACTTCGCGCAACCTCGTTCAACCCTAAATCAAAGGCAGCAGTGGCGGACGCAGGCGGCAGGGAACCAACGGCGCAAGGACGAGGCGCGGGCAACAACAGAAACAGAGGTGACGAGCGTAGAGGTAGCGGCACGGCGAGGCAGGCACGAGCATTGGCAGCACAGGAGCGGCGTGGCGAGGCAAGGAGTGATAGTGGTGGACGAAACTGCAGAGGAAGAATGAGAGATGAGATTGGGATCGGAGGGAGTTCTTCGTCCCTGAGAGGGTTTCTTGGTGGTATCTGTTAGCTTATAACCATGTTTAATAAAATGTTAATGATGTGAACTATAGAAAGAGGAAGAAAGAAGCTTCATTTTGGGGCAGAGAGCAGAAGAACACAAACGAAATGGGGAAAGGTACGGGTTTGGAAAGCATATTATACCTCAGTTCTACTTTTGCCCGAGGCAATAAAGCACTATATGCTTCCATTAAACATAGCATCCGATGCCATAAGGATGACTTGCCGTGTGGAAGAAGCGTGTCAGTGAGTTGCAGGTGTGGCAGAGGCTTTATGCCTCGGTTCTGCTTTGCACCCGAGGTAGTATCAATTTTTAAAAAGCTGTCAGCCCAAAAGCCTTGGGTTTTAGGCACCGGTTCTGCCTGCAACCGATATTGTAACGTTGTTTTGCTTCGGTCCTACATGCAATCGAAGCATATAAGGTTCCTTTATTTTCAAATCTGCCACCGCGTTTTGATAGACAGCGGTTTTATATGAAACGAAGTATATTGTGCGAGTTTAAAAGCAAATTTTGTACTACTGTAACTCTTTTTGTCTTTCTTCATCTTTCTTTGTCCTCTCTTCATACTTTATTTGGATAAAATATGAAACATTTATATTAATACATAATTTAATTCTAAGAGTTAAAATGAGAAAGAATGTTCACCATCCTTCTCTCAAAATCTATAAATTTTTTTGTTAAACAATTATAAGTAATATCTCCATATCCCAGACACTTAAATCCGCTCTTTCCAAGAAGAATTATAGTAACTATTATTGTTATTACTTTTCCTTTTAGATATTTTTTTTCTCGTTGATTTTCTACTTGATGAACCAATTTTCAAGAGAAAATTATCGATGCAATTATAATATATCTTGTATATTTTTCTATTGAGACTACTCATGAGCTTAGTCATCTTAGCATCACCATCTTCTTTTCCATCAAGTTTCATTATAGTACTTTCTAGGTTCTATCTTGTTGAATTTGTTGTAAATTCAAAAGAAGTTCATTCTTATTGTAAAAAGAAACAATCTATTGTAAGACACAAATCTGGCATACATACATTGCTTGATGTCACGTGAGGCTTCTTCTTTGTTCCAATATCTATCAAAGTTTCAGCTCACCAAATCAAGGCTTAATCTCCAAATTCTATACAAGCTACTTGAATTTTTTAATCCTTATCAAAATTACAATAACATGAAATTTAGTGTAGTTATGTTTCCAATTCAAAGTGCTTTTCCAAATGGTGTCGTAAAACTATATTTAAAATTCAAACATTATAGGATTAAATGTTTTGTGTTTTTAAATTCAAAAATATATTTCAAAATATTCAATTTAAAATATATTTTTTTATACTTTATAAATTCGAAAGATATTTTTCTGATCAAAAATATTTTTTTAAATAAAGTATAAAAGTATTATGAAAAAGAAAGTGGAATAGGGATTTTTATTATAACTTTAATAAGAAATAGTTTGGGAATTACATTTTATAGGGTGCATAAAGAAAAAAAGGAGGTGCAGAAATTTGTTCATATTGAGTTTCATTTCATCAACCCAAACCTTCTTGACCCATACTGTTACAAGTCTTGTTCTTCTTCATCATCCTGGCTTGCATAATTTGAAGGGCTTTTGGAAACACTCATTCTCTTATCATACTATTGCATATGGTTTCTTCAAATTAACTTTCATCCTCTCCACATTGTTCCTTTCTTCATTAATATCTTTTCTTTTTGGTTGAAGTTGTTGATCCTTCATGTGAATTTCTCTTTTAAATTGGTCATTTCCCTTCGAAAGTTTAGTGGCATAGGAAAAAAATATGAAGAAGATCTTGATGTTTTGCCACAAAAGAATGTATAAAAAAAATTCAACAAGAACTAAAACTGCAAGAATTAGAAATAGATACTAAAAAACAAGTAAATTTATCGTATACTTCACAAGGTATCTCTTGACCATTTAAAAGTAAGGTAGGATGATTCAAACCTTTGATGTGTAAAAATATAAGATTTTTTTTTTCATTATATGTCCTTAAGTGAAAGAGGAATTATTTAAATACGAAACTTAAGAAAGTCCAATAAACATGAGATAAAACATAAAATTGAAAATAAATACAAAATAAAATAGTTACAAACAATTGACGAGGTCCCAAAAAAATGATATTAAAAATAAAGTTAACAAAGACAAGATGAAAGTACACTAAAAGGAACAATTATCCAAAGGAGACCATTTCAGAATATCAATTATGAAACAAGGTGAAAGAAGTGTGACTGAATACTACCCATCTTAAAACTCTTTATTGTAGCTACAACCTTAAGTCAACTTTCACAATGTATGGAAATTAGGTGGTGTCTTTGCTACGGTGAGAACGCGTATTTTGTATGGAGTCGTTACCGAGCATTAATCGAGTCTTTTTCATTGTTTTTTTTGGACAACAAAATGATAAAGAACAAGAGTACAATGAAAAAAAAAATTAAGGTAAATAAATCAATGCAGTTTCTACCATAAAATAAATCATATAATCGTGTCACAATCGAAATTACTACCAAACAACGAAAAGGTAAATAACGATTCTAAAACTAAAGTTTGAAATTGTCATTATAATTTATTTTAAAAAACTACGTAAAAATGGAGAAGAGATAAAGAATGATTTATAAAACTATATTTTAAATTCGAAAATCGGTTATGCAATGTATTAATACTCTATAACTCTAGTTATAAGATGATATCTTCAATTAAATGTGTAAAAATATATGATTTTTAAATTATTTAATTTTTTCCAAAAATAAAAAATACTACTCAAAAACAGACATAAATATTTTTTGGCTTAATTAGGTTTTAAGTCTCTCCTAAATTTAACAGTGACATAGAAAGATAACAACCATGTCAACAACCTAATAACCACATAAATATTTTTTGGCTTAATTAGGTTTTAAGTTTCGAACATTTATTAATTTTTGAAAATTTATATACTTTTTCTTGTTAATTTTAACAGGTCACCATGTGATCATTACTGTAACATTCCTTTTTAGTAGTATAAAACTACTGGAAATAAAACATTGCATTTATAATAACTTACTAAGAATTACAAATTCTCAATGAAGGAGAGTTTACACTTTGGAAAACCTCTCAATCTTACACTACTGAAAAGATGAAAAGACATTATCCCTAAGCTCGCACCATTAAGGTGATCATTACAAAAAAAACATACACAAAAACATAGAACACAAAAGCAAGGATAAGCTAGTATATAATTCAAGTCTCGAATAATAATTTAGTTCAACAATTAACAATATTCAAGAACAAGCAATTCATAAATCCACAAGACCACTATACTCACTTATCCGGATAATGCTGATATAGACTACTGCAGGCATGCACTCATGGTACTATTTATACTCTGTAGAGTTATAAACAAGGGTAACTCGACATACTCACCATGAGGTAAATCATCTACTCCTAAAACCTAGAGGGCTTGGGTGAAGGCCTCCTATCATTCTCTCTATCCCCTCATTCAACTCTACATGAGTTAAATGGTGGGTAGAATATTAGGATATCTGGGTACCCTAGTCTCTCTATCAAGCATTCTCTTACAACTTGTTATAATATATAATCTCTCCTTGAGATTCTTCACATAACACACTTTTCTCATATTACATTACACACCAATAGTTTCGGAAGGGTCCAAATCCCCCAAAACGACCTAAAGAACATTCAAAGCGAACACTCGGAAACCCGAAAACCATCCAAAATTGGTATAGCGTCACCTAGTAGCGCCCGAGTGCCCAAGAATAGCACTCAGCGTTGTAACATCAGCGCCCAGCGCTGTTTTTCAACGCCGAGAGCGTAACTTTCGTCATTTTCAGCGCTCAACACTCAATTTGGGTGCTCAACGCTATCAGTAAAATTAAGACTCAATTTTCTCACTTTGAACACTTTACCCCCAACTTCTAAAGACCCCTAAGACCCTTCATACCTTAAGAAAACTCTGAAAACACTGTTGCAACACTTATAAGCTACCCAAACTCAATTCTACACTTTCTAGCCTCTAAAACAGTATACTAAATGCACAACCAAGTCCAAATATACTTGTTAGCACCCTCCAACACCTCATATTGCTCACCTCTCTGCTGTTACAAAATCTCACCATACAAAACCTCAATTTTAACCAAAAACACTTAAGAACTCGTCCTAAAGGCACTATTAATCATTATACACTATACTTTTCTCATTTGACAGCTTAAGCATGTCCTAAATAGTCTCCTAATACAATCCCAACTGTCAAACACAATCCTCACTACTTACCTCAAATTTTCACTAGTTAAAACCTTCTTTTTACACTAAATATACCTCCAACTTCAACATTGATCCCCTTACTTGTTTCATACCAGATTTTCTTCAATCTAACACTTCTAATAAGTCCAAAATGATCTCATAACAATACTCAACCAGTTACTTCATCACTCCAACCTATACCTTTAAAATTCACCTATTTAAACCCTATTTTTGACCTTAAATCCTAAGCAAAAGACACTTCTTTAATTCAACCACTTTGCATTCAATTTCTAAACATTAGGACAACTTCATCACATATAATCAATACAGTTTCACACATCACAAACATACAATTCCAACATGTCAACAAAACATGACCAAATCCTCAATTTCATAAAATCCTCATATAACCAAAAATGGCATTTCTAAAAGTTTAACTCCAATACTTAAAGATACAAATTATTTTAACAAAATCACAAAGTAAAACAAAGGTTCTAGCTTCCCTTATGTCGCAACCGGAATCGCGACGGGACGACGATCCAATAAAAGAATAAATATTGAAAAGAGATTTTGGAGTCGCCACCATAGTTTATTCTGGAAAACTACGGAAAAACCATAAAATGATAAGGCATGGTCAAATAGAACCAGATTCTTGGTTCGGGAGTCGGTTACGTGTAGGGAAGGTATTAGCACCCTACAACGCCTGCCCTAAGGCAGTACCTTTAATTAAATGCGCGAATGTGGATGTGGTTTTCAAAGTGTTTAACTTTCCCTTAAAATAAAACTCAAAAGAAACAAACAATATTTTTTAGCTTTTTGGGGCCCGACAAGGATTGACCTTGCTCCTACGTATTCTCATTCAGAATGAGAAATCAGGGTTCCGTAGTTCATTTAGAAACTGTTTGAGAAACTTGTTTGAAAATTGTTTGAGTATTTGTTATGGATAATTTGGATTTTGGGGAGAGTGAGCCTGACAAGGACTGGCCTTGCTCCTACGTATCTCCACTTTTGATGGAGAATCAAGGATCACGTAGTTCTGCAAGGCGATATTGTTTGTAGTTTGAAAAGTAGATGTTTTTTTAGTTTTTGAAGATTTTATATTTTTTTGGTATTTTTTTTTTATTTAGGAGAATGAAAAGGTTTTTTTAGCACAAGGACGATGCGTGCGATCACACATGTGCCTAAACCTTTAAAACATATTTTTTGTAATTTTATTTAAAAAAGAGAAAAGGTTTTTAGCACAAGGACGATGCGTGCGATCACACATGTGCCTAAACCTTTAAAACATATTTTTGGGATTCTGAAGAAGGAGAAAAGGTTTTTGGCACAAGGACGATGCGTGCGATCACACATGTGCCTAAACCTTTAAAACGTATTTTTGGCGTTTTTGATGAAAGAGAAAAGGTTTTTGGCACAAGGACGATGCGTGCGATCACACATGTGCCTAAACCTTTGAAACACATTTTTGACGTTTTTGATGAAAGAGAAAAGGTTTTTGGCACAAGGACAATGCGTGCGATCACACATGTGCCTAAACCTTTGAAACATATTTTTGGCATTTTTGAAGAAAGAGAAAAGGTTTTTGGCACAAGGACGATGCGTGCGATCACACATGTGCCTAAACCTTTAAAACATATTTTTGGCATTTTTGAAGAAAGAGAAAAGGTTTTTAGCACAAGGACGATGCGTGCGATCACACATGTGCCTAAACCTTTAAGACATATTTTTGGGATTTTATTTAAGAAAGAGAAAAGGTTTTTAGCACAAGGACGATGCGTGCGATCACACATGTGCCTAAACCTTTAAGACATATTTTTGTAATTTTATTTAAGAAAGAGAAAAGGTTTATAGCACAAGGACGATGCGTGTGATCACACATGTGCCTAAACCTTTAAGACATATTTTTGTAATTTTATTTAAGAAAGAGAAAAGGTTTTTAGCACAAGGACGATGCGTGCGATCACACATGTGCCTAAACCCTTTAAAATATATTTTTGTTATTATTATTTTTATTGTTTATAAAAGTATATTTACAAAAGGTAAATAAATATTTAGAATGGAAACCAAAGGAAAGATAAAAAAAAATAAAAATAAAAGATAAATAAATAAATAATGATAAGTAAATAACAAAAGGTGCGGAGGTGCCTAAATAAGAGAAAGGGGTGCTTAAGCTATTTTTCCTTTTATACACGGATTGGGCCTAAACCCAAGTGGAAGAAGGGGTGTGAAAACAAAACAAAGGGGGTGCCAACCAGATTAAATTATGATAACAGATTGGGCCAGAACCCAAGTGGGAAAAGGGGCTCGACTTAGAAGAAATGGGGGTGGCAGAGGAGAAACGGTCAGAAGAAAAAGGGGGTGGCAGAGGAGAAACGGTCTGGACCCAGGCCCAAGACCTTCCTCCCAGCTGAAACACTAGGGGTTCTGCCCCTTTCCTCCCATTCTCACTCATTCGAAAAAAAGAAAAAAGACCTAGGGTCTCTCCTCCCTCAAGCACGACCACACGCCGGCCTCCTCTTCTCCAAGCGGCCGCTACCCCCCGACAGGCACCGCGCCATCCAGTCGGCCCTAACGTCGCCAGTACTCGTTCCAACTCTTCCTCTCTTTCCTCTTATTGTTTCCTTGACTGTACAATGGGCTAGGTGTGTGGATGTTGTTCGGTGATGACGAAGGTGAAGGCTGATTTGGAGATGAAGATGATGAAGTGGGGAACGACGATGATGGCGTGGAGGAGGATGACGGGTTCATGGGGTGATGGGCAGACGTCGGAGGTATAGTGGATGGCGGAGTTGAAGATGATGAAGATGAATATGAAGATGGTGGAAGTTTGAAGTGGAAGCGTGAAGGTTGTGGGTTTTCACGGTGGTGTTGAGTTTTACAGCAACACACCGACAACGACAAGTTTAATGATGACGCGAAAGGGTGTCTCGGTGGTGATTGAGTTGATTGATGGTGAAGGTGAATGGGGTTTCGTGGTGACGAGAGAAGAAGTTGATGGTGGTTGGGATGGAGACTGTTTGACAGTGGAGGTGCTATAGGGATGTTGATGGAGGCAGACAACGATAGGGAGTTTCACGATGGTAGCAGGGTTGAGAAGGTGATGGTATGCGGTGACTGCCACTACAGTGTTGGGTTAGATGAGGAATATGATGAAGTTGGGAACCGAGTGATTTCTTCTATTTTTTTCAAGTCTTTGTGTTTGGGATTTTGATAGTTGGAAGATGAAGGTTGTTGAAAGGTAAATGATTGTTGGCCGTGTATAAGGTGTCGACCGTGAGGTGTTAGAGATGATCACGCGTCTTGAAGATGTTTCGGATTGGATGAAGGCAATGAGGTGGGTGATGGTGGTTTTGAGGATCAGCAGTGGTAGCTGTCAAGGATGGTGGCCTGAGGTCCTGTGGAGGAGAAAGGATAATGATTGATGTTGGATGTTGACCGTGAGTTTAGGATGTTGAAGATGGTGTGAAGGATGATGAAGGTGATAGGTTGTTTGGCCGTGGGATAAGGTGTCAGGATAAAGATGATGGTGATGGTCTGAGGTGAAGGCCCCGGTCCGAGGTGAATCTGGGTGGTGAAGTGAGTGACGGATTGGAGCAATGAAGCGTGGCGAGCAAAAATGGTTTCTGTTAAGTCCAATGGGGTGGATTATGTTTGGTATGGGTCAAGAAGAGAGTCTCGTTCCTCCTCATGCCATGACCGTATTCTATGTGATGGTTGTGAGAAAACGTTGATGATGGATGAAGATAAGTATTGGCCGTGAGGATGTTAGCAGTGGTCGTGGGTGTCAAGATGGTTGGGTGTGATGATGGTTCAGTAACAGCAGACATGTACAACAACATCTATTCAAAAGCAACACATGCTAACATAACACATGCAGACATAGTAACCACAATACAGAGACATACTTAACACATGCAGACTTAGTAACCACATAACATAGACATACGCAACAGAGACATCTCGAGGGCAAAAATAACCAATTCACTAAAACCTGGAGTGTAAGGCATCACTTACCTCTTGAGGATCCGTGCCTTGTGTGTCTGATCTCCTCTTTTCTTTGGCTTTCCTTTTCAACAAAGCGTTCCTTCCCCAGTTCTTGAAATGATGCTCCTGGATTCAATTTCTTTCCTTTTTTTGTTGTTGTTGGTGAGGAAATGGAAGTGAAAAGAGAAGTGGTTTACTGCGGTTACGGGTGTTGGGGGCTGATGAAGTGAGTATAGTTATGGCGACTGGTGCATACGGATGGAGGTGATCTGGGTGAGGATAGGTGGTGGCCTTTAGGTGTGGTAGTTGAAGGTCGTGGATATGGAGGATGGGCAGTTACTAGTAGCATGTGGGTGTAGGGATGAGGAGATGGATTATGATTGAAGGTAGAGGTATTCCCAGTAGCCGTGGGTGTATTTGGGTTGTTGGGAATGGATGAAGATTGAAGATTGGGTGAGGGAATAAGGATTGTGACGGGAAATGTAGTGGAGGTAGTGAATGAGTTGTGAAGAAGAAAAATGGTTGGGATGGTTACGGGTGAGCAGTATGAGGGGTAGAGAGGAGTTTGAAATTAGGCCATGGTAACTCTCGGCTGTCTCTCCTAGATGATGGTTGATTAGGGTGCTTAAATTGGCAGAGATTACTGTCGGCAGGTTTCATTGGTAGGTGTTGAAAGTGGAGATTTTGGTGGGAATCAATAGTGGGTCTGAAGTGGGATGGTGGAAGCTGTTGGTGGTGATGAGTGGAGCACTTAGTGGGAGGTTGGTGATGAGTGGAGCACTTACTGGGAAGGTTGGTGATGAGTGGAGCACTTACTGGGAAGGTTGGTTGGTGGGAATGTTAATGGAAGATTGTGGGAATCATTACTGGGGAAATAATTAAGGGTAGGTGAGGGGAAGGAACTGGACGAGCGGCAGAGGATAGAGAACGACCAGGACGAGCAGTCGATGAACCAGGAGTGATTAGTACGAGCGGTATTTTGCAAAAAGCCGAACGTCTGTGATATTCGGTCTTTGCAATGAAGGAACGAACGCCTCAGACTGTTTGGACGAACGCTAAGAGATCAAGCACGGACGAACATTAAAACCGAATCCACTGGATCCAACACTATTGGGCCGAACACTGACATTGAACCAAACTAGACCGAGCGCTGAAAACTGAACGCGATATATCAGTCGCATCCCAAGACCGAACGCTAGCCACCTAACACTTGACCGAACGGTATAAATTAAAACCTGACCCAGATTAACACCTATTATACACAGTTTGGACGAGCGCTTCAGATTCAGACCAAATCAAAACCGAACGCTAAAGAGTTACCGAACGGTAAAACCGAGCGTTAAAATCACTAGTACCAAATCATTAAAATCGAACGCTCATTACTACCACGCAGACCGAACGTTCAAATGAAGTGACCGAACTTTCATCAGGACAAAATGACCGAGCGTTAATAATTACCAAAGAAACGAACGGTTTGAACGCTCAACAACGAACGCTAATCATCACTACTACCAAGACCGAACATTCAATTGAGAATCAATAATTTCAAACCCGAACGTTCACTAACACAAAACATGACCGAACGGTAAACTTGTCAGGACGAACGGTTGATGACGAACGTCCAAAGGACCGAGCCGAACGGTCGAATTATGAACGGGTTGAAGATGACCGAACGGTTGAACATGAGAATTGTCGAACGTCCTAAAAATGTGAAAAGGCCGAACGCTCAAGCAGTCGCTTCTGGGCGAACGGTCGCATAAGGCGAGGACGAACGGTCACGAAAGGCTGAGGACGAACGTTTTATTGTAGGGACCGAACGTAAGAGGCTGAGAATTAACGAACGTCCTATGAAACTGAATGACTGAACGGTTGAGCAAAAAGGAGCGAGCGTCAAGGAGACGCATGGTGGAGGACGATCGGTTTCATGGAGAGGATGGAACCGAACGTTCGCAGTGGAGCAGGACGAACGCTTTAAGATGAGGACGAACGTTTCATAGTTGAAGAAACCGAACGGTCGGTCAGGGCAGAGGACGAACGGTCGCGCCATGTAGAGGACGAACGGTCGCGCCATGTAGAGGACGAACGGTCATGCCATGTAGAGGACGAACGTTGAAAGTTGGAACGATCAGGACGAGCGCCTGGGGCTGAGAAATGCCGAACGTCCTAAAGGCTCACGTTTGAGGACGAACGGTCACAGCAACAGTGGGAAGAACCGAACGCGCTCAATGGAGGACGAACGCTTTCCTTCCTTTTCTTTTTTTTTTATTTTTTGTTATTATATACTTTTTTTTTGTATTTTTTTTTATATTTATGTCTTTTTTTGATGAAAATAAATTTTATTTAATCAACCCGGACGAAATTGAGTGTTGACAGCTGCCCCTCTTTACTTAGATTTTACTAGATCATATGATAAACAAAGTTTTCATATTATCAGAGTAAAAGATAAGTAAAGATAGAAATACTAATTTCGTCTGGATTTCAGAATACACAAGGAAAAAAAAACAGAGAATTTTCAATGAAAAGGAACCAGGAACAAACAGGGAATTTTTCATTTTCTGAATTAATTAAATTTTTTTTGTTTTTTTTTTTTCAAATAAAATGAACAAGATTAAATGAATGAGAAATTTGAATTTGATTGGGTTCGACCATTGCCATGCATAGGGTCATTTGAAAAAATTAAAATCTGGACTTGACCATTGCCATGCAGAGGGTCATTTGAAAAAAGTAAAAAATATGTACCTGACCATTGCCATGCAGAGGGTCGTTTAAAAAAAGTTAAAAAATGGGCTCGACCATTGTCTTACAGAGGGCCGAGACACCAAAATTCAAAAGTGCTTTCGACCATTATCTAGCAGATGGCCGAGATAAGACAAAACTAAAGGTGCGCTCAACCATTATCTTGCAGATGGCCGGGATAAAACAAGAGAAAAGTGCTTTCGACCATTATCTAGCAGATGGCCGAGATAAAATGGAACTGAAAAAGTGCGCTCGACCATTATCTAGCAGATGGCCGAGATAAAAAAAAAAGAGAAAAGTGCTTTCGACCATTATCTAGCAGATGGCCGAGATAAAACAAAACTGAAAAGTGCGTTCGACCATTATCTTGCAGATGGCCGAGATAAAAAAAAACAGAACAAAAGGTGCTTTCGACCATTATCTAGCAGATGGCCGAGATAAAAAAAACAGAAAAGTGCATTCGACCATTATCTTGCAGATGGCCGAGATAAAAAAAAAAAAAAAAAAAAAAAAAAAAAAACAGAAAAGTGCATTCAACCATTATCTTGCAGATGGCCGAGATAAAAACGAAACTGAAAAGTGCGTTCGACCATTATCTTGCAGATGGCCGAGATAAAACAAAACTGAAAAGTGGTTTCGACCATTATCTTGCAGATGGCCAAAATAAAACAAAACAAAAAGTGCTTTCGACCATTATCTTGCAGATGGCCGAGATAAAATGGCAGAGAGAAAAATGTTTGATTGCTTTGAATTTGAAATTTGGAATTGGTTGAAATTTTGAGATATTGAATTTTTTGATTTTGATTTTTGATTTTTTTTTGAAAATTTTGCATAAGGTTGAAATTAAGAAACAAGGTGCTGCATTTTTGTACAAGGATTTGAAATCTTGATATGCAAGAGAAACTTGGTTAATGTAAATTTTGAAATTTGGAGAAGAAAACTTTGATGCATGTTGATTTTTTGTCTTTTTGAAGGAAGAAAATTTGATGTAATGTACATGGAGGGGAAAACTTTGATGCATTTTTTTTGTCTTTTTGAAGGAAGAAAAATTTGATGAAATTTTTGAAATTAGAGAGGAAAACTTTGATGCATTTTTTTTTTGTCTTTTTGAAGAAGAAAATTTGATGAATACATGGAGGCAAATTCAAAGTTGATGAAAATATGTACATGATGTATTGGAAGATTATGAACCTATGACATTTTTTTTCACTGAGTCAATTTGCTTTCTTTGAAATCATCAAATTTATGACGATCTAGACTTCCAATTTCCTTTCAATGGATGTCCAATTCTAAAGTCAACTGTTCAAAATGAAGCTTGTGTGCCACACATTTCTTGACGAGATACCAGTGTGTACATGCTTGATATCAAGGGTTGGGACAAAAATGTGGAGGATGATTGGAAGGATTTGGAGAGTAACGGGTTGGCTACTTGAGCCTCTTACTCCTTAAAACAGCTACAAAGGCCAATGTGAGGTAGTAGATACCCGGAAGCTGCTTTGGAACATGGTAAAAGTATTGGTATGGACAAATGTATCTGTGAATTGTGAGGGAATAAGTCATGAATCAGGGAGTGAGAATATCATGCGGGATTTGCAAATTGCCCCAATTTTGGTTGTGATGGATTTCTTTGAAGTTCGGGGCGAACCAAGATCATGCAAGGCCCAACAAGGGATACCCCAGTCTTTGTATGAGCTTTGAATATTCAGATGAGAAAATTTGAGTTTTAACAAAGTTGCTCAATACTCTGAATGGGTCGAAACATATGAAAGTTACAGAGTTGCCTTGGTTTTGGGTATGAGTCAATTAAGCGAGGTTCAAAAAAAAGGTTGCCCCCCACTTTGGGTTTACGAATGATAAGATGGACTCAAAATCATACAAAGCCCCAAAGTGTCTGCCCCTGTTTTGAGGGTGGATCTATGAATTTCAGTACGGACAAAACTGAGAGGCCCAACAAGGGATGCCCCGGTCTCGGTACGAACCTTGAATATACAGATGAAATAAATGTGAGATTAACAAAGTTGCACCATATTTTGAAAGGGCCAAAACATATGAAATAAAGTTGCCCAAAATTGCCCCCTAGTTTGGGAATCGGGGGAAGAGTTTGAATGGGATTTGAATTTGTTCAGAAATTTGTGATGGATATGAAATGATTGGTTTGAAAAGATTGCCCCAAATGGTTTGATTTTCCTTCATCCGAGGACATTTATTTTTTTTCATCATTTTTTTTACAACTGCATTGTTGGTCATTTTTGTCTTGTCTCGAAAATTAGGCTTTATGAAAATTTAAGCAACCATTATTCAATCTGTGTGGACTTTTATTGGGCTTGTAATGTGGCTTGGGCTAAAGGGTGTTGAAAGAAAGGATATAAAGGCTCAAATAAAATTTTGTGGGTATTTTTTTTGAAAAACAAGAGTTACCATCTATACTTTGTATCAGTTATTCGTCAAAACTGTTTTGACTATTTTGCCCTTTCTCAAATTTCATTCTTTGCTTGCCATCACTTCGTGATTCTTTGTATTTTTGCCTTGCTTTTGCTGAATTCTCTTCATTTGATCACTAAGTGTGTTCTTCTCGCACTTTGAGTCGACTTCTACTGTGATGGTAACCCTTGTTTGGGTAAATTTTGAAAAGAAATTTCTTATTGGCTCAAATTTGGTATCAAAGGATGTATTTTTGTTTTTTTTTTTGGATGAAGAAAAATGGCCACACATCATTTCAAATATTGGTTGTTTCATTTTCAAAAGATTAATTAGGAGACAAGACTAAATGATCTCAATAAGAGTCATTTTTTCCTTTTTTATTTTTCCCCCTTTTTTTTTGTCCTAACGGATTCAGGAGTTTCCCAAATGAAAACCAGTGGAGGTAATGGAAAATCTGCCCTAGTGTAAAACTTGGTGTTTATCATTTGGGCTCAAGAACATGATTGGGCCAATCTCTTGGTATAGCGAGAGCTGAAGGATGATGTTTTCAAGCAATGCACACACATATATCTCTTAAGAATATTTGACTTGATCAATTGACTCCAGGAGATTATGACATCCATTACATTTTGTTTTTTGAAATCTCATAAAATGGATGATTTGCGTCGAAAACAAATGACTCAACTTTTGTGTATTTTTTGGTTTTATGCATGAAGAAAAGTAAAATGAAATGAAAATGATGATGCTAGTTGAAAACAGATTTTTTTTTGTTTTTTTTTTTTTTGAAAATTGGGCTTTGCGGACCAGCCTGGAAACTGGACCTTGTGAGCCATTGGGGAAATTGAGATTTTTTTTGGAATCTGGGCCTTGCGGGTCAGCATGGAAGCTGGGCTTTGCAAGCCAGTATGGGAAATGGGCTTTGAGAGCTATTGTGGAAATTGAGATTTATGGCCTTTGTAGAAATTGAGATTTTTCGGCCAATGTGGAATCTGGGCCTTGCGGGTCAGTATGGAAACTGAGCTTTGCAAGCCAATATGGGAAATGGCATTCTGAGCTAATGTGGAAATTGATATTTTTCGGCCATTGTAGAAACTGGGCCTTGCGGGTCAGTATGGAAACTGAGCTTTGCAGACCAGTATGGGAAATGGGCTTTCTGGGCCATTGGGGACGAGTGCAGAAACTAGACTTGGTGAGCAATGCAAAAAAAAAATGATATGAGAAAATTTGATTTAGAAAAAAACGTTTGAAAAATAAAATGTTTTTTTTTTGTTTTTACTTTTCGACACGGGAAAATCCAGATCGGATCGGACCTGAGGAGAAGTAACAAAGAAGGAAGTTGGACTTACCAGGCACATTGACCCAATGGATCAGATGACCTGAGCCGTGTGAACCTGTCACAAGAGGATGACAAAGAAAACAATTTTTTGCATTTTTCAAAGTTTATGGAACAAGCTAAAAGAAATTCATTTTTTTAATTTTTTTTGTTATGAGAGGATCTCACAAGATTGAACTAGAGGAAATTTTGCAACACAACTAGACTCAATGGGCCCAACACTATTCTTTTTACAACCATGACAAAATCTTCAGACAAAGGTCTGAATTCCTTTATTTTTTATTTTTTGCACAAATACTTATCCACACAAATGAAAAGGGAAAATTTGAATTGAAAACATAAAATCTACATAAACATGCATTTTTTATTTTTCAGAAATTCAGATGCACTGGTTCAAGAGAAACCACATATGACAACGGGGCCTAATGGGCTCAAAAACTGTTCATCTTTCATTCTCAGATTTTTTTTTTCAACTACAAATTCAAAGAAAATCACACAGGACAATTTGAACAAATGTATAAAACATCATTCAACAGCAAAAATGTGAAAACAAAATATTTTTGACATATTTTCAAGAGAAGTAGACTCGAGAGAAAACCACGAAGGCCATTGGGCCTAATGGGCTCGAGCACTCTTCCCTTTCATTCTCAGATTTATTCAAAATGTAGAAGAAGAAGGAATAAAAATCAAACAAAATGGTGTGATGTAAAATTACAAACATGCCAAAATAATTCTTCACTCAAATTTATTTCAGAAGAAATGGGTTCAAAGAAGGTTAACATGACAATGAGGCCCAATGAACCTGAGAAATGTCCTTTATCATGCAAATGAAAAACAATTTTGAACACTTCAAATTTTACATCACTCCAATTATTATTATTTTTTTTGAAAATTTTCTATTTATCGTTTTTTTATATTTTGTTTTAATATTTTTTTGTGTGAAATCGGGTCATCTAAGAAGTCTTGAATTGGGCCGGGTCGACCCAACAAAACCCTACCCGTTTTCAGATTTTCAAATTTTTTTTTTTTTTTTGAACTCAGAAAGAAATCAGACCGACACCAGACGGTTGCAGCGACCGGAACTGTAGCCACAGTGGATTTGCTCAGCTATAAAACGGGTACCCCTTCGGCGTCTGAGCGGCATTTTCCCGATCTCGCTCTCTCTCTATCCTTCTCTCTTCCTCTCTTCCTTGAGCGTCTGGATTTCTGAGAGGAGCCTCTGCCCCGTATGCTTTCGGAGGCGTCCCAGTGCTGCGACGAGCTTCCGTAAGCCCTTCTGCTTCCAGGTAAGTCCTCTAAGCTCTTAATCCTTTTTCTTTCCTTTAAGTTTTTTCCTTTTTGTTTTTCTTCCTTCCACCCTTCCTTCTCTGCTTTTCTGTTCTTCTTTCCCTTTTCTTTTATAATTTCTATTCCTCTTTCCTTTTACTTTTTAGCTTTCTATTTTTTGCTTTCCTTCCCCTTTCCCCTTTATGTTTTTCTTTTCTGCTTTCCTTTCCTGCAAGCTCTTCTATTCTTCCTTTTGATTTGTCTGCTTTTATTTCCGTCTCACCCTTCTCTGCATTTCTTTCTGATGCTTCTTTCTTCCTCTTTTTTTTTTAATTTTAAAAACTTAAAACACAACTGTCTTAAACTTAAGGGGTATATAGGCTAGAAACCAGACGTTAATCTCCCTTCGATTGAAGGTATGGCAGAGACAATCGGATAGAACAACGCCACGTACCCCATAAAAACAGAAAACTTAAAAAAAGAAATTTATTTGTATGAACCGGACATGGACAATATGGACAAAGACAAAAGGACATAGATCCGTTTAGGACCCTCTTGCAAGGACCGTGAAACAGATCCGAGACCAGACACTGAAATAACAAAGACTGACCGGACAAAAAAAACAAAAAAAACTAAAAGGAAACAAAAACGAATAAAGAAAACACTGAAAATACTTTTTGTTTTATGCTTTTGTTATGTTTTTGTTCTTTTTATTTTTATTATTATTTTTTTTGTTTTAGAAAACTTAGAGAGGAAGGATGAGCGAGATGGAGATGGAGAGGTACACCAGTCAGCGGTGGCGACCTACCGATGATCAGGTCAAAATGATGACCAATATCTACAACTACGGGGTCACACACCCAAGCAGAGCGCAAGTCGTCGAGATCGCGTCTCGACTAAGGACCTTCGCAGATGCCAGCGAATACAACGTGCACTGCTGGTTCAACAACCATGGCAATCGGGTCAGGCGCTGGCAAGCGGAGATAGACCCCACTGGCACTCTCTTTTCACAACTGCCGCTATACATGTATGGTAAGAATCCTGATCATGTCCATTTTTTTGAAAATTTTCTCCTCCTCTTATTATTGACAAAAAAAATTTTGTTTGTTTTTTTTTTTTTTTGAAGAATATGACTGGGTGATCATGAGGGCGCCGAGGCTGCTGGACTTGTTCCCCGTTCCGATCATCATCGACGACGATAGGGACGAGCGACAAATCCCTCCACCCATGCTTCTCACATTCCGGACCAGAGCTCCCTCAACGGAGCTCTCCCTTAGACCACCACAACCAGCTCGGGAATTTTTCCGTTGAATTTTTTTATTTTTTTTTATGGTCTGTAACTTAATGATCACCCGTGATCGAACCACGAACATTGTTTATTTGCTTTGCTTTATTTTTTTTTTTGATTTTTTTTTTTGAATTTGTGACTTTGCACTTTTTTTGTTATATCTGCTTTTTCTCTTTTTTATGCATTTTTATCTTATTTATCAAATGTTAAGATCGTATGAGTGTATTTAAATTGATGTCCTTGTTCAAAATCAACTCTCCGACCTTACTGTAAATCTCTCTTGATGGTGAAATGAAATAGATTTTTTTTTTATTTTTTTCTTTAATTTCAGTCTAAACAAAATTTCTAATCTAAACAAAATGATGGAAAACCGGGTTCAAAAGAAAATAAAATTATTTACAAAGAAAATAAGGAAAAATGACTTCAAATAAAATGAGATCCGAAGTGAATGTCATGATCAAAAGTTTTGAACCATTATGCGTATGAGACAATGAAATGGGAAGAGAAAAACAAAGAACTCGTAAAACAAATTGAACAGTTTGAAATTTTGGTGACTCCCTCTTTTTTTTTTGAAATTTTTTTATTTGTTTTCTTCCACGACATCCTTGAGGAGCGAGTTTGTGCTCAATGGAATATACCCGTGATGCTTTAATCATTGTCATTTCCCTTTATTTTATTTTTAAAACTCAGTGTGATATGAATCGTGACGAGAGGCAAAAATGAAAGAATTAAATGATGAATGAAATGGTAGGGCATTTATTGAAAGAAAATAACACAGAATATAACAGAATTTTTACAAAACAGCGTTAATATCCCTTAGTAGCATCCACTATCTCAGAATCATCACGCGTAAAACTTTTTTACTGCATCCGAATTAACTGGCAAAGGTAACTCCTCTCCGTCCATCCTTGTGAGGATTAGTGCCCCTCCAGAGAATGCCTTCTTTACTACAAACGGCCCTTCATAATTTGGGGTCCATTTGCCTCTGAAATCCCTTTGTATGGGCAATATCTTCTTTAACACCAGTTCGCCTTCATGAAATTCCCTTGGGTGTAGTTTTTTGTCGAACGCCTTTTTCATTCTTCTTTGATACAATTGCCCGTGGCACGCCGCTGTCAGTCTCTTCTCTTCGATGAGATTGAGCTGGTCAAACCGAGCCTGAACCCACTCAGCTTCCTCCAATTGGGTTTCCAATAAAATCCGTAGAGATGGGATTTCCACCTCAAATGGAAGCACTACTTCCATTCCATACACCAGTGAGAAAGGTGTTGCACCAGTTGACGTTCGTACTGACGTACGATATCCATGTAAAGCAAAGGGAAGCATTTCATGCCAATCCTTATAGGTGACCACCATCTTTTGCACGATCTTCTTGATATTCTTATTAGCAGCTTCTACTGCCCCATTCATTTTTGGACGGTAAGGAGAAGAATTAAGATGATGAATTTTGAACTCCTCACATAATTCCGCCATCATCCGGTTATTTAGGTTGGTGGCATTATCAGTGATGATCTTGTTAGGCAACCCATATCTGCAGATCAATTCCTTTTTTATGAATCTGGTCACCACCTTTCTAGTCACGTTGGCATAAGAAACAGCTTCAACCCACTTGGTGAAATAATCGATTGCGACTAGTATGAAGCGGTGTCCATTTGACGCTTTTGGCTCTATAGCTCCAATAACATCTATCCCCCACATTGAAAATGGCCATGGTGCAGATAATACGTTCAAAGTCATGGGCGACATATTGATATTGTCAGCATGCATCTGACATTTCTCGCACCTCCTCACGTGTGTACAACAATCATTTTCCATAGTTAACCAGAAGTAACCAGCTCTCAAGATCTTCCTAGCCATCGAATGCCCATTCATGTGTGTGCCGAATGTACCTTCGTGCACTTCTTTCAATATCAATTCGGCTTCTTTTGTATCTACACATCTGAGGAGAATCATGTCATGATTTCTCTTGTATAAAATGTCCCCACTTAAAATAAAGCTACCAGCCAACCTTCGTAACGACCTTTTATCATTTTCAGATGCTTTTTCAGGATATTCTCGGGTCTTAAGATAGTGCTTGATATCAAAGTACCAGGGTTTACCATCCACCTCCTCCTTGATGAACTGGCAATATGCTGGCTCCGCATGGCTCTTCATTTCAATCACTGGTAATTCTGTATTTGGGTCAACCTCAAACATGGATGACAAAGTAGCCAACGCGTCTGCTAATTGGTTATCTTCCCGTGGTATGTGGTTAAATGTGATGATGTCGAAACACTCCATTAATCCTTTGATGTATGCCTGGTAAGGGATTAATTTTGCGTCTCTTGTTTCCCACTCTCCCTTCAACTGGTTGATGACTAAAGCTGAATCTCCATATACTTCCAGAATTTTCACTTTGAACTCTATTGCCGCCCGAATACCCATAGCGCAGGCCTCATATTCTGCAATGTTATTCGTGCAATTAAAACACAGCCTTGATGTCATGGGCATGTACTGCTGCCCTGGAGAGATAAGTACTGCCCCTATGCCATGCCCCATCATATTCGATGCTCCATCAAATAGTAATATCCATGTTTCTTCGTCTCGGTCTTTCCTGCCTTCTTCGAATAGAGCCATGATACTTTCATCGGGAAATTCAGGTTGCATTGGCTGATAATCGTTGATGGGTTGATGAGCTAAGTATTCTGCTAGAGCACTACCCTTGACGGATTTTCGAGTAACATATACGATGTCATATTCTGACAATAGCACCTGCCACCGAGCTATCCTTCCAGTGAGAGCGGGCTTTTCAAAAATAAACTTGATAGGATCCATCTTGGATATCAACAATGTAGAGTGACTCAACATGTGTTGCCTTAGGCGATGAGCGGCCCATGCCAATGCACAACAAGTTCGCTCTAACGATGAATATCGTTGTTCGCAGTCTGTGAATTTCTTGCTCAAGTAATATATTGCATGCTCTCTTTTTCCAGCTTCATCATGTTGACCCAATACACAACCCATTGACCTTTCCAATACAGTTAAGTACAAAATGAGTGGTCTTCCTGGCTCGGGTGGACGCAATACAGGTGGGTCTTGCAGGTATTGTTTGATTTTTTCAAAAGCGGCTTGACAATCCTCGTTCCAAACCATAACCTGATTCTTTCGTAGCAACTTGAACATTGGTTCGCAGGTAGCGGTTAATTGGGAGATGAATCTAGCAATGTAGTTCAATCTACCTAGAAAACCGCGAACCTCCTTCTCCGTGCTAGGCGTAGGCATTTCTGATATCGCTCGCACTTTGTCAGGATCCACTTCTATCCCTTTTTGGCTAACCACGAAGCCCAACAACTTCCCGGATTTCACTCCAAATGTGCATTTGGCAGGGTTTAACCTGAGTTTATACTTTCTCAATCTCTCAAATAATTTCTTCAAGTTGAGGACGTGTTCTTCTTCCGATTCAGACTTTGCAATCATGTCATCCACATAAACCTCGATCTCCCTGTGCATCATATCATGAAAAAGTGTCACCATCGCCCTTTGATATGTTGCCCCGGCATTCTTGAGCCCGAAAGACATCACCTTATAACAAAAGGTCCCCCACAACGTGATGAAGGTCGTCTTTTCCATGTCCTCAGGCGCCATCTTAATCTGATTATACCCCGAAAAACCATCCATGAACGAAAATAGCGAGTACTTGGCTGTATTGTCAACTAAAGTGTCGATGTGTGGTAACGGGAAGTTATCCTTCGGACTTGAACGATTCAAATCACGATAGTCGACGCACATTCGAACTTTCCCATCTTTCTTAGGCACTGGTACAATATTTGCCACCCATTGTGGGTATTTCGCCACAGTCAGAAATCCCGCGTCGAATTGCTTCTGTACCTCTTCCTTAATTTTCAATGACATCTCGGGTTTCATTCTTCTTAACTTCTGTTTGACCGGAAGACATTCCTGCTTAAGTGGGAGCTTGTGTTGCACAATATCGGTATCCAACCCTGGCATGTCATTGTAAGACCAAGCGAACACATCCTTAAACTCCTTCAGTAGGGCTTGCAGCTTTACCTTCACTTCCTCTTTCATAGTAGTGTCGATCCTTACTTCTTTCATCTCATCTTCCCCTCCCAAGTTGAGTATTTCAATTTCTTCCTGATGGGGTTTTATCTCTTTAGACTCTCGTTCCACTAATCTCAATAACTCTGGAGAGGTTTCCAGATCATCTTCCGAATCATCTTCCGGATCATCTTCCGCATTAATGACAGGGTGCGCCCACTTAGGGATATTGACATTATTATTTTCAAAACATTCATTGTCATATCTGCATTATTTAAGTTTGCGAAAAAAATAAATAAATAGGAAAAACGATGAAAAAGGCTAAATGATGATAGAAATGAGAACAAACACGATTCAAATATCACACTGAAAGCAAAATAAAAGCATCAACCCGTGAGCCATGAATCCCAAAGCTCGGGTGAAGCGATAGGGTTAATTAATATATTACATTTCAATTGATTTAAACATCACGGGTAAATCCAGAGTCTTCCAATTGTTGAGCCGTGCACCTGGGGAGCAAACCCACACGAAGTTTGAGCTTTCAGATCTTGCTTCCTCTTCCACCACCGCTATATGACTAGTGTTCACCCATCCAACACTGCGAAAACTCTCTTTGATACCACAAATGTGGATTTTCTTTGCCCTTGGTTCCCGTTTCCCCATTCGAGCCAGACTGCGTTCCTTCCTTTCCTCAATCACCCTCTTGTTATCTTCCTTGCTGGGTCTATACCCCAGGCCATATCTGTTTTTGTTCCCAATCACCTCCAATGGGAATGTACGTCCTTGTCCATACTTGCCTAAACCATTCCCGTACTTATAACCTTCTTTCAGCATGACCTTGGCCATCATGATAGAGGTGCATGATAAATGTGGGTTCTTAGGAAATGGCTCAACATAGGTGTTTCCTACGATTTCTAATGATTGAAAAGCTGTTTCCAGAGCTTCCTCGGCTGCCTCTATGTAACGGGTGGAGGATGGGCCATTCACAAGGAGATCCTCCTCTCCAGAAACTATGATCAACTTATCTCCCATGATATATTTCAGTTTTTGGTGCAATGTGGAGGGCACAACTCCCGCTGAATGGATCCATGGGCGGCCTAACAGACAGCTATAAGCTGGGAGGATATCCATGACCTGGAAAGTAATTTGAAAGACACATGGACCAATTTGGACAGGCAATTCAATTTCTCCCATCACTACCCTTTTACTGCCGTCAAATGCCCTCACAATCATAGAGCTTGGCTTCATATGCATTCCATCACAGGGTAGCTTCTCCAATGTTGATTTTGGCATGACATTCAGAGAGGAACCATTGTCCACCAAGACACGCGCTATAACGTGATCTAAACATTTCACGGAGACATGAAGAGCCTTGTTATGACCTCTCCCCTCAGTGGGTATCTCCTCATCAGTAAAGGTGAGGTAATTATTAGAGATGATGTTGCCAACGATGCCCTCAAACTTGTTCAACGAAATACCATGCTCGACATGAGCCTCACTGAGTACCTTCATCAACAACTTTCTGTGAGAGGTAGAATGCATAAGCAATTCTAACAAGGAAACCCGAGCAGGCATGCGATTCAACTGCTCCACCACCTTATATTCACTCTGTTGAATGAATTTTAAAAATTCGCAGGCCTCTTCCTCAGAGATTTCTTTCTTGTCTGCCTTGTCAGAGGTCTCCTCTACTTGCACCCCTTTCCCCTTTAAATGCTCCTTAGTATTTGCGTCCATTGGTGTTTCATTATTGCTAGCTCCTCTTCCCGTCAAGTTTGGTGGCGTGAAGATTCGACCACTCCTCGTCATTCCGCCGATGCTTGATATATTTTTAACAACTGGATCCTCGCTAGAGAAATGGCTTTCAATGCACTGTCCTTCGTCGACTACATGTGTCCCATACCTCCAAGGGACAGCTTTCTCGCTTTTGTAAGGAAAAGGAACTGGTGTATGGATGACAACGGGCGATCTTCCTTGAATTACTGGTGTAGGGGTGGTTCGAGTGAAACGGATTATCAACGGCTCTGGCAAAGTTACATCTAGCTCCATACTAGTTTGTGCAAACACCTCCTCATCCTTGTCTTCATAGCACACTTGCATCAAATTCCTATCAAGCAGATCTTGTAGAAACTTTTCGAATTCAACGCATTCCTCGATAGAGTGTTCCGTGCATGGATGGAGTCCACATGCTCTTTCCAAATCATAATCCCCGTTTAAAAATCCCAACTTTAATAATTCCTTGAAAATAAACCTTCTGGAACTTCGGATCTTACTTGCATCCCTTATCAGTTCATGCTTCTTAACTTCAATGGCATTTGTCGAGGAATTACCATGTCCGGATAACGGATTAGTATCAATGCTAGGTTTATCTTCTTGAAATTTTAGCCACCCAGCGTCAATTAGGGCCTGCACTTTACGCTTGAAGGCCATACACCTCTCAGTTGAGTGACCCACACCTTCCCCATGATAACTACACTTGGCATCTGCATCATAACCCCTAGGGTATGGAGGCTGCAGGGGTATCACTGGACATATAGCAACCAGACCCCTTTTGACGAGGTGAGGTAATAATTCAGTGTAAGTCATGGGGATGGGGGTGAAGTGGACAAAGTTTCTTTCCTGGGTTCTTCCCGGATAACCGCCTTGACCTACATTCGGATTTGGATTTGCACTTGGCCCAATCCTCCAAGCATTGCTTGTGACGGGTTGTGATTGGTAGAATCCTTGTTGTTGTTGAGGCCTGATTGGATGAGCAAAAGCCGCATTGGCTGAATATGGAGGTTGACCCAGGTATGGTTTATAATTGTGAATAGGAGCCTGACCTCTCCATACAGGCATTGCCAATGTTGCATGCACATCTCCCTCTTTTTTCTTTCCTGGATTGAAAGAAGGCTTCTTTTTAGAGTTCTCTATCGTAGATGGACCGCCTGCAATCTTCCCGCTCTTCACCCCAATCTCTATCCTCTCGCCAATTATGACGACGTCAGCGAAATTGGCGGACACATTCCCCACCATATATTCATAAAATGGTGGCTGAAGCGTATTTACGAACATCGCCACCATTTCTTTTTCAAACAAAGGCGGCTCCACTTGTGTGGCCAATTCTCTCCAACGTTGGGCATATTCCTTGAAGGTTTCATCGTCTTTCTTTCCCATATTCTGTAATTGCAGACGGTCCGGTGCTACATGTGTGTTGTATATATACCGTTTTACAAAGGCGTCGGCTAGATCTGCCCAACAATGGATTCGAGAGGGCTCTAAGTGGGTATACCAGTTTAATGCTACCCCAACGAGACTGTCTTGGAAAACATGGATGAGTAACTGGTCGTCATATGCGTACGCAGCCATTTTTCTGCAATACATGGCCAGATGGATTTTAGGGCATGTATCACCCCTGTACTTCTCGAATTTTGGCGCCTTGAACTTATACGGTATTTTTACTCCAGGAACCAAGCTTAGTCTTGCAACATTTCCGAACCCATAATTTTTCATCCCTTCAATAGCCCTCATTTTTTCCTCCAGAATCTCCAGTCTGTTTTTAGCACCGTTACTGATGTCGGTTCCTGCACGCGCCGCGGTTTGTGATGCGGCTCTTGCTGAAGAATCGTGGTTAACAATCATATGCGGTATTGTAGTCACTCGTGTTCCTTCAACTGTGATTGCTTCATTCGTTTGAGTACTTACCAAGGGAGCTGACACATAGGTAGGTCCATGAGTGGTGACTGGCGGGATATCAATAGTTGTGGGAATGGGAAACGACACATGCCCCCCTTCCAAATATTCTCCTATGGGAGGAGTATATCCCGAGGGTAACCCATACAACGGGAAAGGAATCGATTGGCTCGTAGCATTGAAAAACGGGGGATAAAAATGGGCATTCCCGCCAACCAGTGTAGATGAAGACTCTCCAGTAGCCTTCAGGGATTCAAGGGCAACCAAGATTTGGCCAACCTGGTCTTTCAACTGACTCATTTCAGCTTTGATGGATTCTTGTGACTCTTCCCAGCTTTCCATGATCCTTGAATTGGCTCGAGTCCTGTAGGGATGCCGTGGAAAGTTGGCCGTTTTTTTTTTTACTGTTTTATTATTAACTTAAGTTAGATGAAATGCGCCAGACAAAAAAGAAAGAAAAAGGGAGAGAGAAAGGACAAGGAAAAATGTGATGCATGCTAAATGATAGGTGGAAATCATAAGATCACTACAATGTTAATGATGGAAATCGATACAAGTTGATACCATACAAAACATCTTAAGTCTTTCATATAGAGACATAAATCACTTCCTAACCTGAGCAATGAAGGCCTTCATTTCGCCTACTAGCCATTTACAATGGTTAATAAAAAGCATTATCTCGGGAGGCGGGTTACAAAAGTGGGTCGTGGCTTCGGCGTCCAACACCATCTTAGGAACGTCTTCAATTGCTCCGTTCGCCAACATAGCCAATTGGGAAAAACTTCCCTTCCAATGCTTCACAGCCTCTTCTTGCATCGCGATGTGGTCTTTCATTTGTTTTACCAAGGCATGATGCCTCTCTCCAAACTCCATTGACCTCCACCGTTCCTCTTGCTCTTCAATGTACTCCTCCATTTGCTTTATCATGGAGCGATGCTCTTCTTCGGCCTCTGCCAGCTTCCAACGCTCTTGGTTCATATCTGTCTCAAAAGACAAGGCCATTTCCTTCATCTCATGTCCCGCCTTTTCTACTTGAACCTGCGCTTCTCTTAGTCTCTTCAGAGCCTCTCGCTTATCTTTTTTAGCCTCTTCGTAGAGGAGCCTCCATTGTTTTCCCTCTTCTAATGTTGCGTTCTTCTCCTTCACTCTCATGGCCAGCTTTTTGCTTGCGGTTACAAGGTCCTGTTTTAATTGGAATGTATAAACTCTTTCAGCCTTCTGACTTTTGACAATTTCTTCATAGGCGTGTGCTTTTTCTTCTTTATCATTCCTCATATGAACAAAATCGTCACGCGTGGTTTGTAATTCTTTTTCCAACCTAGCGTTCTTTTCCCTCAGTTCTTCCATCTCTATTTTTAATTTCTTCACCTCTTCGCTTTCTAGTTCTTGGGATGGCCCTTCGTTAGCTAGCTGATGAACGATCGGTTTGAAAGGCAATTTGACTTTCTTTACCCTTTCCCAGATCCAGGTGTGATAATTAATTTTGTCGTCCATCACTCCTAGTCTTAAATCCTTTTCTGCTCGCACAACATTTTCCCAAGCACTTCTCGCTTTCCTCAGCATTTTAGTGCAATGCCCATCTTCATAGTAGATGAAAAATGCTGTGAGATAGTCCGGTGAAGGTGCCCCTTTCATGGGATGCCCGAATTGTCTTTGAACCAACAGAGGATTGTAATTGATGCCATATCGGGCCCCTATGAGAGGTACATTGGGAAAACGGCCACAATGTTGGATAGGCTGTCTGAGCTCAAACCAAGGAAGACGCCATTTTATTTTTCCTCCATTTAAACTAGCAAAGAAATGAGCCCACTCACTTCCTTCTTTGTTCGTAAGCCCCTGGCATGACAGTTCTTCCGACAGACGCTTGACATTGACCGCACCTTTAAAGAAACGTGCAGTCATCCAAACATACAGTGCCGACACACAACAAAGGATTTTCTTCCCCTTCCTTTCGTGACAGAAACTCATGGTCCCATAAACCTCAGCAAGGACTGTCGTTACAGGATTCTCCGATCTTATTTTTCTCGCCACGAATACATCTATTGCGGTATAATCCACAAAGTCTTCTATTCTAGGGAATAAAACAATGCCGTACATGGTGAGAGCTAACACATCCATAAAAGTCTCCCACTCTCCCTTATCAGCCAGATGTTGTAGGTACTGTTCCAGATACCCTTGCGTCAGCCCAAGCTCTTGATGCCTTGTTACCAACTTGTCTTCAAGTTCCTGGGGCTGTAGTTTCATTATGGCAGCAATAGTCGCGATAGAGGCATGATGCTCCAAATGCTGATACGGCGTGGTACCCTCAAGTGGTAAACCGAGGATATGCTCAAACTCTTCTATAGTCGGTGCTAACTGAAAGTCTTGGAAGGTGAAGCATCTTAGCGGGGAATCATAATACTGTGCTAAGGCTGTGATAGCAGGCAACTGTACCTCCACTTCCATTAGGCTCAACAGGTTTCCATATTTTTTCTTGAAAGTTTCTCTTTTTATGGTCGTTAGTTGTTTTCCTAAGCTTATCAGCCCTGTCAAATTACCCCCATGAATCCTCAGGCGAGGTTTCTTTCTTAACACGACAGAATCGGTATGTTGTGTGGTATCAGATCTTGTATCAACTTCCATCTTGTAAAAGACAAAGTAAACACTTGTGATTTCCCCTAAAACCAGCATGTCACCAAATGATGTATGAACACGATGCATGATAACATAATGAAGTAAAACATGAACAACAACACAAATGCATGCGTAACATGAAATGCAAAGTCATTACTTTCGAAAAGAACAAAATATTGAAGGACCTTTCTCTATCAAATGTTGAAGGACCAAAGTTCTAAGGCAAAATATATGCACTCACAAGGATAGCTTCCTAATGCTTAAATTAAGGCCACCAGAGCTATGGCTCTTTTCACTGTTTCTCCACAACAGTCAGAGTAATCAACTAGATGTGGAGATACAAATGAAAAGAACAGACTCTGGCTGGGGTTCTCACGATAGTCAAACAGGAAGTATGTCCCAAATGACACCGCTACACAACCCCTCTATTTCTAAGTTGCACTCAGACCCGGGTATAGGGCCTCACTCATGATATGCATATTGTGTGTGTGTGAAGGGAGAATGCAATTGTACACCCCAAACCCCCACCTGCAAAACAACCAGAAAATTCCCAGGCAGATATAACATGTTTTCTATCCTAGGGTTCAATATAATCAAAACAAACACACATACAATTATGACAAATATCAAACAAAGATAAAGGAAAAGGGGAAGAAAAACACAAAGAAAAACCACATTAAATTCGCACATCTAATTAAATGGCCTGACTCTCTTCATGATCCCCAGCGGAGTCGCCATCTGTCGCAACCGGAATCGCGACGGGACGACGATCCAATAAAAGAATAAATATTGAAAAGAGATTTTGGAGTCGCCACCATAGTTTATTCTGGAAAACTACGGAAAAACCATAAAATGATAAGGCATGGTCAAATAGAACCAGATTCTTGGTTCGGGAGTCGGTTACGTGTAGGGAAGGTATTAGCACCCTACAACGCCTGCCCTAAGGCAGTACCTTTAACTAAATGCGCGAATGTAGATGTGGTTTTCAAAGTGTTTAACTTTCCCTTAAAATAAAACTCAAAAGAAACAAACAATATTTTTTAGCTTTTTGGGGCCCGACAAGGATTGACCTTGCTCCTACGTATTCTCATTCAGAATGAGAAATCAAGGTTCCGTAGTTCATTTAGAAACTGTTTAAGAAACTTGTTTGAAAATTGTTTGAGAATTTGTTATGGATAATTTGGATTTTGGGGAGAGTGAGCCTGACAAGGACTGGCCTTGCTCCTACGTCTCTCCACTTTTGATGGAGAATCAAGGATCACGTAGTTCTGCAAGGCGATATTGTTTGTAGTTTGAAAAGTAGATGTTTTTTTAGTTTTTGAAGATTTTATATTTTTTTGGTATTTTTTTATTATTTAGGAGAATGAAAAGGTTTTTTTAGCACAAGGACGATGCGTGCGATCACACATGTGCCTAAACCTTTAAAACATATTTTTTGTAATTTTATTTAAAAAAGAGAAAAGGTTTTTAGCACAAGGACGATGCGTGCGATCACACATGTGCCTAAACCTTTAAAACATATTTTTGGGATTCTGAAGAAGGAGAAAAGGTTTTTGGCACAAGGACGATGCGTGCGATCACACATGTGCCTAAACCTTTAAAACGTATTTTTGGCGTTTTTGATGAAAGAGAAAAGGTTTTTGGCACAAGGACGATGCGTGCGATCACACATGTGCCTAAACCTTTGAAACACATTTTTGACGTTTTTGATGAAAGAGAAAAGGTTTTTGGCACAAGGACGATGCGTGCGATCACACATGTGCCTAAACCTTTGAAACATATTTTTGGCATTTTTGAAGAAAGAGAAAAGGTTTTTGGCACAAGGACGATGCGTGCGATCACACATGTGCCTAAACCTTTAAAACATATTTTTGGCATTTTTGAAGAAAGAGAAAAGGTTTTTAGCACAAGGACGATGCGTGCGATCACACATGTGCCTAAACCTTTAAGACATATTTTTGGGATTTTATTTAAGAAAGAGAAAAGGTTTTTGGCACAAGGACGATGCGTGCGATCACACATGTACCTAAACCTTTAAGACATATTTTTGTAATTTTATTTAAGAAAGAGAAAAGGTTTTTAGCACAAGGACGATGCGTGCGATCACACATGTGCCTAAACCTTTAAGACATATTTTTGTAATTTTATTTAAGAAAGAGAAAAGGTTTTTAGCACAAGGACGATGCGTGCGATCACACATGTGCCTAAACCCTTTAAAATATATTTTTGTTATTATTATTTTTATTGTTTATAAAAGTATATTTACAAAAGGTAAATAAATATTTAGAATGGAAACCAAAGGAAAGATAAAAAAAAATAAAAATAAAAGATAAATAAATAAATAATGATAAGTAAATAACAAAAGGTGCGGAGGTGCCTAAATAAGAGAAAGGGGTGCTTAAGCTATTTTTCCTTTTATACACGGATTGGGCCTAAACCCAAGTGGAAGAAGGGGTGTGAAAACGAAACAAAGGGGGTGCCAACCAGATTAAATTATGATAACAGATTGGGCCAGAACCCAAGTGGGAAAAGGGGCTCGACTTAGAAGAAATGGGGGTGGCAGAGGAGAAACGGTCAGAAGAAAAAGGGGGTGGCAGAGGAGAAACGGTCTGGACCCAGGCCCAAGACCTTCCTCCCAGCTGAAACACTAGGGGTTCTGCCCCTTTCCTCCCATTCTCACTCATTCGAAAAAAAGAAAAAAGACCTAGGGTCTCTCCTCCCTCAAGCGCGACCACACGCCGGCCTCCTCTTCTCCAAGCGGCCGCTGCCCCCCGACAGGCACCGCGCCATCCGGCCGGCCCTAACGTCGCCAGTACTCGTTCCAACTCTTCCTCTCTTTCCTCTTATTGTTTCCTTGACTGTACAATGGGCTAGGTGTGTGGATGTTGTTCGGTGATGACGAAGGTGAAGGCTGATTTGGAGATGAAGATGATGAAGTGGGGAACGGCGATGATGGCGTGGAGGAGGATGACGGGTTCATGGGGTGATGGGCAGACGTCGGAGGTATAGTGGATGGCGGAGTTGAAGATGATGAAGATGAATATGAAGATGGTGGAAGTTTGAAGTGGAAGCGTGAAGGTTGTGGGTTTTCACGGTGGTGTTGAGTTTTACAGCAACACACCGACAACGACAAGTTTAATGATGACGCGAAAGGGTGTCTCGGTGGTGATTGAGTTGATTGATGGTGAAGGTGAATGGGGTTTCGTGGTGACGAGAGAAGAAGTTGATGGTGGCTGGGATGGAGACTGTTTGACAGTGGAGGTGTTATAGGGATGTTGATGGAGGCAGACAACGATAGGGAGTTTCACGATGGTAGCAGGGTTGAGAAGGTGATGGTATGCGGTGACTGCCACTGCAGTGTTGGGTTAGATGAGGAATATGATGAAGTTGGGAACCGAGTGATTTCTTCTGTTTTTTTCAAGTCTTTGTGTTTGGGATTTTGATAGTTGGAAGATGAAGGTTGTTGAAAGGTGAATGATTGTTGGCCGTGTATAAGGTGTCGACCGTGAGGTGTTAGAGATTATCACGCGTCTTGAAGATGTTTCGGATTGGATGAAGGCAATGAGGTGGGTGATGGTGGTTTTGAGGATCAGCAGTGGTAGCTGTCAAGGATGGTGGCCTGAGGTCCTGTGGAGGAGAAAGGATAATGATTGATGTTGGATGTTGACCGTGAGTTTAGGATGTTGAAGATGGTGTGAAGGATGATGAAGGTGATAGGTTGTTTGGCCGTGGGATAAGGTGTCAGGATAAAGATGATGGTGATGGTCTGAGGTGAAGGCCCCGGTCCGAGGTGAATCTGGGTGGTGAAGTGAGTGACGGATTGGAGCAATGAAGCGTGGCGAGCAAAAATGGTTTCTGTTAAGTCCAATGGGGTGGATTATGTTTGGTACGGGTCAAGAAGAGAGTCTCGTTCCTCCTCAGGCCATGACCGTATTCTATGTGATGGTTGTGAGAAAACGTTGATGATGGATGAAGATAAGTATTGGCCGTGAGGATGTTAGCAGTGGCCGTGGGTGTCAAGATGGTTGGGTGTGATGATGGTTCAGTAACAGCAGACATGTACAACAACATCTATTCAAAAGCAACACATGCTAACATAACACATGCAGACATAGTAACCACAATACAGAGACATACTTAACACATGCAGACTTAGTAACCACATAACATAGACATACGCAACAGAGACATCTCGAGGGCAAAAATAACCAATTCACTAAAACCTGGAGTGTAAGGCATCACTTACCTCTTGAGGATCCGTGCCTTGTGTGTCTGATCTCCTCTTTTCTTTGGCTTTCCTTTTCAACAAAGCGTTCCTTCCCCAGTTCTTGAAATGATGCTCCTGGATTCAATTTCTTTCCTTTTTTTGTTGTTGTTGCAGGTGCATGTTGGAGGTGAGGAAATGGAAGTTGTTTCTGCTGAACTGGAACGGGGTAGACTCCTGCCGCCACAGTCCTGAAACACTCCTTTTCCAATGTTCCGGGTTCCTTCCTTCTACTGGTGGTATCAGTGTAATAGGGGGTGGACCTGCAATAAACACTCCAACGCTCAAGTTAGAATGGTTTTATTAATATATTCTTCTATCAGAATAAGATGATCTTACCTTCTATGTTTACCCCTTATTTATACTAATTTAAGATGAAAGTAACGACGGAATTTCCCGTAATAGCTGGAGAAATAAAGGTGGAGGGTCCCTCCACTATCTCCTTCAATTATTTGTTAGTTACTCATTTGCGCATTACACCTGCTTGTATTGCTGTCAATACCGACCGCGAAAGCTTTGTCGAGGCCGAGCGGAAAGCTGAGTCGAGGCCGAGCGGAAAGCTGTGTCGAGGCCGAGCGGAAAGTTGTGTCGAGGCCGAGCGGGAAGCTTTGTCGAGGCCGAGCGGGAAGCTTTGTCGAGGCCGAGCGGGAAGCTTTGTCGAGGCCGAGCGGGATGCTGTGTCGAGGCCGAGCGGAAAGCTGTGTCGAGGCCGAGCGTCTGATCGGATATATTGCATGCCCACTTCCGATCGGTTCGTGCCCACTTCCGGTCGGTCATCCGACCAGGGTAGTAACAGAAGTGAAAAGAGAAGTGGTTTACTGCGGTTACGGGTGTTGGGGGCTGATGAAGTGAGTATAGTTATGGCGACTGGTGCATACGGATGGAGGTGATCTGGGTGAGGATAGGTGGTGGCCTTTAGGTGTTGGTAGTTGAAGGTCGTGGATATGGAGGATGGGCAGTTACTAGTAGCATGTGGGTGTAGGGATGAGGAGATGGATTATGATTGAAGGTAGAGGTATTCCCAGTAGCCGTGGGTGTATTTGGGTTGTTGGGAATGGATGAAGATTGAAGGTTGGGTGAGGGAATAAGGATTGTGACAGGAAATGTAGTGGAGGTAGTGAATAAGTTGTGAAGAAGAAAAATGGTTGGGATGGTTACGGGTGAGCAGTATGAGGGGTAGAGAGGAGTTTGAGATTAGGCCATGGTAACTCTCGGCTGTCTCTCCCAAATGATGGTTGATTAGGGTGCTTAAATTGGCAGAGATTACTGTCGGCATGTTTCATTGGTAGGTGTTGAAAGTGGAGATTTTGGTGGGAATCAATAGTGGGTCTGAAGTGGGATGGTGGAAGCTGTTGGTGGTGATGAGTGGAGCACTTAGTGGGAGGTTGGTGATGAGTGGAGCACTTACTTGGAAGGTTGGTTGGTGGGAATGTTAATGGAAGATTGTGGGAATCATTACTGGGGAAATAATTAAGGGTAGGTGAGGGGAAGGAACTGGACGAGCGGCAGAGGATGGAGAACGACCAGGACGAGCAGTCGATGAACCAGGAGTGATCAGTACGAGCGGTATTTTGCAAAAAGCCGAACGTCTGTGATATTCGGTCTTTGCAATGAAGGAACGAACGCCTCAAACTGTTTGGACGAACGCTAAGAGATCAAGCACGGACGAACGTTAAAACCGAATCCACTGGATCCAACACTATTGGGCCGAACACTGACATCGAACCAAACTAGACCGAGCGCTGAAAACCGAACGCGATATATCAGTCGCATCCCAAGACTGAACGCTAGCCACCTAACACTTGACCGAACGGTATAAATTAAAACCTGACCCAGATTAACACCTATTATACACAGTTTGGACGAGCGCTTCAGATTCAGACCAAATCAAAACCGAACGCTAAAGAGTTACTGAACGGTAAAACCGAGCGTTAAAATCACTAGTACCAAATCATTAAAACCGAACTCTCATTACTACCACGCAGACCGAACGTTCAAATGAAGTGACCGAACTTTCATCAGGACAAAATGACCGAGCGTTAATAATTACCAAAGAAACGAACAGTTTGAACGCTCAACAACGAACGCTAATCATCACAACTACCAAGACCGAACATTCAATTGAGAATCAATAATTTCAAACCCGAACGTTCACTAACACAAAACATGACCGAACGGTAAACTTGTCAGGACGAACGGTTGATGACGAACGTCCAAAGGACCGAGCCGAACGGTCGAATTATGAACGGGTTGAAGATGACCGAACGGTTGAACATGAGAATTGCCGAACGTCCTAAAAATGTGAAAAGGCCGAACGCTCAAGCAGTCGCTTATGGGCGAACGGTCGCATAAGGCGAGGACGAACGGTCACGAAAGGCTGAGGACGAACGTTTTATTGTAGGGACCGAACGTAAGAGGCTGAGAATTAACGAACGTCCTATGAAACTGAATGACTGAACGGTTGATCAAAAAGGAGCGAGCGTCAAGGAGACGCATGGTGGAGGACGATCGGTTTCATGGAGAGGATGGAACCGAACGTTCGCAGTGGAGCAGGACGAACGCTTTAAGATGAGGACGAACGTTTCATAGTTGAAGAAACCGAACGGTCGGTCAGGGCAGAGGACGAACGGTCGCGCCATGTAGAGGACGAACGGTCGCGCCATGTAGAGGACGAACGGTCATGCCATGTAGAGGACGAACGTTGAAAGTTGGAACGATCAGGACGAGCGCCTGGGGCTGAGAAATGTCGAACGTCCTAAAGGCTCACGTTTGAGGACGAACGGTCACAGCAACAGTGGGAAGAACCGAACGCGCTCAATGGAGGACGAACGCTTTCCTTCCTTTTCTTTTCTTTTTTTTATTTTTTGTTATTATATACTTTTTTTTTGTATTTTTTTTATATTTATTTCTTTTTTTGATGAAAATAAATTTTATTTAATCAACCCGGACGAAATTGAGTGTTGACACCTTAACTTGCAGTAAACTGTCCAACTCAATGAAACGTTCCACCGATTGGTTGAAACGCAAGGAATCTCTAGATGAACCTACGAGACACCAAATTAGAAACGAATAGAGCACTTAGAACTCTAGGTGAACCCATAATGACTAGAAGAAGCATGATTACACATGCAACAATACTAGATTACTCTAAAACAGATTTGGGAATGGAAGGGGAAAAATGAGATAAAACTTACTTGCTCTATTATTTAAAATGATCGACTAAATTTGTAGACCTTGATGTCGTGATCGTAAAGGCACCTCTTGATCGTCAAACGACTCTGGAACAAGAATACTTAGAGAAAAAGTAGAGAACTCTAGAAAAGTGACTTCAAAAGATGGTACGTTTTAAAATAATGAAACTCGTTTATAACAAAATTATTTACAATTCTCAAGAAAAAGGTTTATACCAAAAAATAAAGAAAAGATTCGGTCAATTCCACGGTGAAGGCCTATAAGAAACTAATCAATGATCAAAGAAAAAAACTATTTTTTTTTCAATTTTAACTTTTTTGAATTTTTTTAATATTTTTGTATTTTCGTATTCTTTAATTATTTAAAAGATGTTAACGTGATTGGACAAACTCCAAACAAACAATTTTGACTAAAAAAGAAAAATATTCTTTTACTTTTTTATTTCTCATATTTTATATATGTTTTTTATAAACAAAAATTATGTGAGTAAAAAGCGAAATGCAAAAACTAAAAGTATGACAGAGATATGAAAAATAAAATAAATCCTTTATTAACTTCACAAAAGATGAGTAGGAGAATGAGTAATAAGGACGAGGGCAACCAAAAGGCAAAAGGTTTAATATTTTGGTAGGTCTCTTTTTTCGTCGAGAATCTCAAATAGGTCTCTTATTTATTCAGTGTCTCAATTGGGTCTTTGTTTTTGAAAAATTGAAATAAATAGAGATTTTCCGTCAATTTAGACAAACGCCATTTAAGAGACCTATTTGACGAAAAGCTTCTATTTGTTTCAATTTTTCAAATATAAAAACCCAATTGAGACACCGAATAACTAGGGGACCTATTTGAGATTCTGGATGAAAAAAGGGACCTACGAAAATATTAAACCGACAAAAGAAAAGTTCATGAAAGTAATATTTGAAGAATGTAAATAAATGTACTCTTTCAATTTAAAAAAAAATGTTATATTGTATCCTTACTAAAAGATACTACTATAATAAAGAAACAAAAACTGTAAATATAATTTAAGAAATAATATATTAATATAATTTATTAAAAGAAAATAGCAAGAAAAAGTTAAATAAATTTAAAACAAAGGATTCGACGACATGAGAGTTGGATTGGATTCGATTTTAATGTAATAATTCAAAAATATAGTTGTAAACTATATTTAAGAGTTCTTACATTTACAATACAATAGAACCGTTACAAAAAATAAAATTTAATTTACAGTTATCCTAAAATAACCATAAATTTAAAACTTTACAAAAACCCATACTAAAACAAACCATAAGAGCAAACTGATCGGTCATACAGGAGGTGTATCAACCGAACAGTCCTATACTGAATAAAAAGAACAAGCACAAGACCGAACGGTCTTACTCTAATGGAAATCATCCTCTCATGTCAGCGCCTGCTCCAGAAAACCTTCCTCACCTTCTGCTTACACCCACAAGGTGATCATTGTAATGACAAAGACGACTGAACGGACAACATGACAAGACAGGAAATAAGGGTAAGCTAGAGTAATTTAATTAACCTAATAAAACATATAATTCAAACAAATATAAGAGTAAATAAAAATCAACATGTCAATCATGCAACAACCAAACATACATTTCCAGAAATGACCGAACGTATAATACATGTAATGACCGACCACTTTTTCTTTGATTGTCCGGACTGTATGAATTATATAGGTACGACGTTTTTGCACCCGGATTGTGTAGTAGCTGGGATGCCCTTAACAGTTGCTACCGGGGTTAGTCCGTTATACCTTGCCCAAGTTACACTTATGGACTAAGACCTTCTATCATTCTCACACATGAGTTACTCCTCTCTACGTGAGAATGAGTAATCACAAAATATCAGGATAAACGCCAGCTTAGCAATAACCACATTCATACTTTACAATTCCATAAACATTCATGAGATATTCCTCCTTGGAATTCTCTTTCTTATCCACATATCATACCATACTTCAATACCAACATACTTCCTCATCCATAACACATTTAAGTAAAATCAAACCGAACAGTAAAACAAACACCACCCTTGAGCACGACCGAACATAAACGATCAATTCACTTATGAACAATACTGAACGGGAGAAACTCTCCCTACATACGAACATGACCGAACGTTCATTTAGAGAGTAAGACTCAAGTAGGAGTCGAACACTTGAACTTATACCGAGCACATCAATTCCTTTAAGCTATCCTTCAACTGTATAGTCTCATACCTACACAGTCTCTAGATCCCTCTCATTCCGGTGTATGTTCGATTCGTCCATGTACCCCTTCCACTCGAAGCCTGCCAGGAGCCGCTCCTTATCTGTGCCCCCTGCACCATGCCTCTTGCACCGGCGTCACTCCCCGCCCTCGTCAGTGCCCGGATGTCACATGCTATCTGTAACATCCTGGCAACTCATAGAGACCATCGACTGCCCCCACAGATCACCACCAAGCTTTCCAGTGTGCTTTGTCCTCACTCGCACACTTTTCGGGAAAACTTCCCAGAATTACTGCAGGCTAAGCACGCTTAACCATGAAGTTCTTATGAGTTAGGCTATCGAAAAGCAAATGCATTTTGGTGATATGAGTAGTCAAATCAATTCCTTTAAGCTATCCTTCAACTGTATAGTCCCATACCTACACAGTCTCCAGATCTCTCTCATTCCGGTGTATGTTCGATTCGTCCATGTACCCCTTCCACTCGAAGCCTGCCAGGAGTCGCTCCTTATCTGTGCCCCCTGCACCATGCCTCTTGCACCGACGTCACTCCCCGCCCTCGTCAGTGCCCGGATGTCACACCATACAACCCAATAATACCAAGCGCTAACACTATCATAAATGCTAGTATTATACTGAGCGTTAATACTAACATAAATGCTAGTATAAGACCGAGCGCTAACAAGAACGAGTGCTAGTACAAAACCGAGCACTATATCGAACAAGCACTAGTACAAGACCGAGCACCACCAAGAACGAGCGCTAGTACAAGACCAAGCACTACCAAGAACGAGCGCTAGCACGGGACCGAGCGCTACGCTAGGAAACCCACCCTTCTAAGATCGAACATCATGAACTGGTAGGACTTTGAGGAGACCAACTTCAGTTAATAACCGAGCACAAAACAAGACCGAGCGGTCAACAACAACCACTCGGAATTCTACATAATTCTGCATAACTTCTATAGAATTATGAACAATGCCTAACTTAACCACACCAGAATATCTTTGTCAATATCTAATCCTTCACTTTCGAATTCAAAATCAATTCAAACCTATCCAAATATATTTAAACCATAATAACATCAATCAAAAGAATCCCATAACCGATTTCTCCCAATTCACTTCCTGAACAGAACAGACTGAACGCTATAATGCAGAAAACCCAACTCGTTCACAGGTTTCGACTATACACATCATTTAAACACAAAACCAGACAATCATCCAAATTGTTCATACATGCACACTTCCAACCAACAATTTCAAACATAAACAAACATAATTAAATTACTAGCTTCCCTGACCTCTTAACTGGATTGAACAGTTCTACCTCTTCAAAAATTTGCTCTTAACACCAAACAATCTCAAAAACCTACAGTTCGCCGATTTGCGGTAATGGACCAACCCAAAATACCAGAAAAAGTGATCAGAATCTAATAAGAAGAAGTTGATGAACACATGCAACCAAAAACTTGGCTTGCATGTGCCAGGAAACAGAATTTCTAAGAAGAGGATGAACTTACCGACTCTAAGCTTGATTTTTGATCGGTGGAAGAAAATGATATTGACTCCTAGATAGCTTAAACGGTGGTTGTTTGAGGAAAGATGAAAGAAGATGAAGAATTTCTAGAGAGAAGAAGAAAAGGCAGATGCTTGAGTTTTAGAGAGATACATATTCTGAGAAAAATGAGATGAGTTGCGGTTTGGAAATTTCTATAAAATGTTCAATCTCTTTATTTGAGACATTTGTCCCTCCCTTCCACATGTCATTTTCAGGGTTTGACAATTAATAGGGTCAGGGTCGACATATATTGAATTGGATTGGATTTAAATTCAATTTGATTAATACAATTTAATTTAATATTTTAAAATTTATATTTAATTTTATGGATTGATTATGGGTTAACAATTATTCAAATTTAATTTATATTAAATTAAATTTCTTTTCAAAAGGATATACTATACTTTTAGTTTAGTTATAAATAAAAGAAATAAAATAACTACTATGTATTAAAGAAAAATCACATCAAATGATCTTAATAATTTATCTTATGCTTAATACCACATATAGTCCCAATTTTTGTCAACTTTGTTCGAAATGGTCTTAATTTTTTTTTATGTTCAATGTAGTCCTAAAGATAGTAATTTGTGTTCAATTTAATCCTTTTTGCAAACGGGGTTTAAATCGTTAACGGCCAAATGCCCAGTTGTGTAATTAATGACACATCACCATTGACACGTCATCATCATCTCCTACCTCCAAAACCCTAATTTCCCCCTACATAGAAACCCTAGCCACCAACCCTAATCGTCGTCGTCACTCTCATAGTCAACCACCATCTTCGCACCTCCATCATCAAACATCTCGAAACCCTAATCAAATGGTTGCGCCGCTGTTCCAAACGCTCCGACACAAGCATCACGAAACCGAATCGCGAGTTTTCCTCGCGCCTTTGAGCAACGTCGTGAAGCTTCTTCATTCTCCACCAGCCACCACCAACCTGAGACACAGAAGATCAAAACCCACATAACCAAAAATCTCCTTCAAACCAAAAGTGTGATTCGCGCCGCAACGGTGAAGAGCCATCAACATCATCATCAACCTCTCGTGAGCAAAATCCAAATCGCTAACGCAAACCCAAATCGCACCAGTGCCTCTCTACAAGCTTCTCCACCGCACCTTCTTCATTCACCTGCAGGATAAAAACGTAGAAGCAAACGAACTATCACGAAGTTCACCATATTCACCGTGAAGAAGAAACCATATTCTCGCGTGACGGCAATCGACTAAGCTTTTTCTCAATCTGCTGATGCAAATCTAAAACCCTAATTTTTGGGTGAAGAAAGGGGTTGTCACATGTCAAGCCCTCATTGGTGTGACCATCCTTAGTTAACTGTGGTCCTAGCCACGTTAGCCAATAACTGTCATGTAATTCACTGATTGGTGATGTGTCGTTAACGATTTAAATGACGTTTACAAAAATTACTAAATTGAACACAAATTACGATATTTAGGACTTCATTGAACATAAAAAAAATTAGGATCATTTCGAACAAAGCTAACAAAAATTGGAACCATATATTAAGCCTTTTATGTTTATAATAAACTATAAACTTATATAATTTATTATTACATTTTAATAAAAAAAACATATCATATCAAAAATAGAATTTCAAATATATTTATAGATATTATAATTTCATAAACTAAAATTCGCTAATAAACAAATAGTTATGACTTATTTCAAGGTAAAAATAAAAATAAAATTTGTAAAGGAGTAAAAAGCACAATCTTCAAAATTGTGAGATTTATTGCACTATTCTTTATCTTTTCCATTATTTTTTGTCTTTTACTAAATTAAATAAAATCCACAATTTTTAATGATTTTTCTTATTCTCTTCTATCTATTTTACTCTACCAAATTACTAAATATTCAATTTTACTATTTACTCTTTTGTTCAACTTACTTATGTTATTTCTATTCTCTTTATTTTTCTTTATTTTTCTTGTTAAAGTCAAACATAAAATTTAAGTTAGACTCTAACATCTCATTTTTAATAGTAAAATATTACTAAAATGAATATTACATATATGATAATGGAACTACTATAAGAAACAAACCTACGAAAGACAAGATCTAAATGTAGAATTATTTGACTTTCCAACTGTTTCACCCTCACCTCTCGTTGGAATAACGGTAAAGAATGTATCCCTAAGCTTACACCATTTAGGTCACCATCGCAAAAGAGAAAACAACACACAACAGACAACACAAAAACAAAGGTAAGCTAGAATACAAACAATTAATGGTATATATAAACGTTTATACATTATACACATGATACACATATCACATCGATCAATTAAACACTTTATGCATGATCATACTTTGACTAGACTATCCGGACTTAGAATGAATTTCGAGCTATGACAGGTTGTGCACTTATGGTGGCCTCTACTGCTTTGCAAAGTCATTGTCAATGGGTTTCACCCTACCATCCTAACAAGGTTAGTCTATTATCACTCACCTTAGATCATACTAGAAACACCCAAGACTAGGACCTTCTGATACTCATGAGTTATTCTATGCATCTTTCCTAACTTCTAACCCTCCAAAATGACTATTTGACAAAAAACTTAAAATTCAAAATCTCACTAGTTCAAACCCCCAAAATACACTTAAACAACTTTGCAAATACTCCAAAATAACTACCACTCCATTCTAACGCACATATCAACTAATTCTCATCCCAAACAAGTTACAAATTACCAAAATAACATGTTCTAACCACCAATTCTCACCTTAGACCATTAATTCTAAAACTCACCTATCAAACCTCTATTTTTACTATAGAAAATGACTTATAACTTAGTCAAAATCACTTATTCTCAACTTCGTAACCAAATTGATACCATCAAGCATTTCAACATAAGCATTCATGAAAGTTAATCAATTCCAAACAAAAACAGTAAGGTGCACTACATCATTCAACCAATTTCCATCATTTCAAAAGTTCAATACTTAATAACAATCGTCTTTAACACAACCAACAACATACATTAGTTATACACACCATTAAATAACAATTCATACATCATAATTTAACTAAGATAAAAAAAACTAGCTTCCTTTACCTTACACTGAAGCAACGGAACTCTATAAACACCGAAACCTTGATTATAGCTCAAGGAATTCTAGAAACACCTACAAAACACCAAACAGAGATCAGAGAGAGTCCTTAGGACCTCTAATCAACGAGAGACTAAGAAAGCACATTACAATTCACATGCGACAAAAAATCGTTAAGCATGATTTTAATTAAGAACGAAAAGAGAAAAAAGAGCCAAACTTACATGCTCTATTAAAGAAAACAATCGGATAGGAGTGTAGTCGTGGTCGATTAGACACTTCCTGATCGTCAAAGAGATGATTCAGGAGTTAGAATTCTTAGAAAGAAGGTATTGAACTCTAAAAAAATGATTTATAAAAAGATTATATATTTTAAAATAATGAAACTAATTTATAACAAAATTATTTATAATAAAACTATTTAATATTAAAATAACTTAGTCTCATTATTTTTATACTATCATCACTTATAAAATAGTTGGGGTTTTACATCGGGGAGTAAAATCAATTGCTTAGATATCTTTTTAATTCTATAAAAATGTTATTTTAACTTACTGATTTGGTAATATATTGGTATAGACTTTTAATTCTAGTCTGTCACGAAAATATTTTAATTTTTATTGCAATTATATTATATATTTTTTCCATAACAATTTGTAATTGATAGTATCAATTGTTTGCACGAATAAAATATTAAGGTAAGGTTGTTTATATTACTTATAAAAATATATATTTTCAATTTCTCTTAAATATGTAAATTTCAATTTAGTTTTTTTAAATGTTGTTGTTTATTTTTTAATTTAAAATGGATAATGATATCTCTGCACCCCAACAAATTTAAATCAGGTATTAATATATTTTTTTTACAATTGAAAATTTTATATTGTAATATGATTATATTAATATTAAAAGCATATAAGCATAGTTTACATGGCTATATGGTTCTAAAACCATCATTTTTCTCTAAATGTTTTTTAAACTACTTTTTTCTTCTTATATAAAAAAGCTGGCTAAATAAATTAGAAGATGAAAAACGACAAAGATGGGAATGAATGGGGTTGCAAATGCTGCAAATGGCACGAAATTGAGCAGTTGACAAGGTAAGAGGAACTGGGGGACATTGTCAATGCCTTTTTTGTTCGGAAATTTCTTAATTTATTTATTTGTTGTGGTTGTAGAAGATATCTTCAACTAAGTCTCTGCGGTCCCCAACAACTTTTATAGACTTCTTTACGTGTAATTGACAACTTCAATAAATGAAGCATTGACCACTCAAAGTTAAAAGAAAAATGTTTTTTTAACAAAATCTAGTAGTATGTACCTGTCAGATCATATTTGTTCTTAGACCAAGGATGAAAGAGTGAACACAACACTTCCAAACAACAAATGACTTGTAAATTTTTCTATAGAAATCATGTTTCTTGAGAAATTTCAATGGAATAGCCATTTAGAGAGGTTCACATTGAATACACAAATGTGGATCAAATATCTAGGTTTAATAGGTTCGGAGGTTCTTATATTTGTGGGTTCGTTTCAATTGGGTCCTTCAATTTTGAAAGCGATCAATTTGGTCCCTAATTTAACAAAATTGAGTCAATAATACCCTTTCCGTTAAATGCAATGGACGTCATTAACTTTTTAAACATGTGGTATGTTGAAGCATCCTTCAAATAAAACTGTGCCACTTGCAAATAAAAGGATGCCTCAACATGCCACATATTTAAAAAGTTAAAGATCCCAATTAGAATGAACCACGAATATAGCAACTCGGAACCTATTAAACCAAATATCTATTAAACTTGCACTTTTCATCCCTTTTTCGTAGAGGGTTCGTTTACCCATGTTTGACTCATTCAATCATAAAACAGTGAACAACAATGTTAATGAACAAAACACCTATCATTAACTAGAACTCTAGAAACAGCTACCCAACCAAACCATATTTGTAGTATTCCATTTTCCATTGCACCCAACATCTTTCTCCAGTCATGGCAGCATCTTGCTACTGTAAGAAAAGTTATGCAAGTGCTTGTTTTCATGTAACACTCTTGCTTCTTGTAACACCTCATGCAGCTTCATTGGAATTCAACTATCAGCAATTTGGTGACACTGGAAACGACTTCAATACCTCGGGAGATGTTCAAGCTGTGCAAGGAATCCTCCAACTCACCGAGTATAAGCCAGATAGTTATGGTAGAGTCGTATATAACAAATTATTGCATCTTTGGGACAAGAGTTCGGGAAAGGTTGCAGATTTCACTACCCATTTCTTCTTTACCATCAACACCCCAAATAAAACCTATCATGGAGATGGAATCACCTTCTTTCTGGCAGATCCAAAGTTTCCAGACTCCAAAATAGATGGAAGTGGTATTGGTCTGGCCAGCCGTGAGCAACTGGGGTCTATAAATTACGCAAAGGACTTTCCTTTTGTAGCAGTGGAATTTGATACCTTGGCTAATGACTGGGATCCGAAATATGATCATGTGGGTATCGATGTCAATGCTATTAACACTACTCACACTACAGAGTGGTACACTAGCATGGATCAAAGAGGGTATGATGCTGAAATTAGTTTTGAGTCTGTGTCAAACAGATTAAGTGTCACATTCACCGGATATAAGGATAATGCCAAAATTGAACAGACCTTATTCGCAGTGGTCAATTTGAGTGATATCTTACCTGAATGGGTTAAATTTGGTTTCTCTTCGGCAACAGGATATACTTATGAGGAACATACTCTTAGTTCATGGTCCTTCAAATCTAGTTTGGAGATGGAACAAGACAAGGGTGGAAGCAAAAGAGGGCTGGTGATAGGGCTGAGCGTTGGACTTGGTGTTGGTGTTTTAATAGCTATTGTGGGGGTAACTTTTCTTGTGAGATGGATGATGAGGACTAGAGGAATAGAAGATGTCTCCCTTTTTGACCATGCTATGGACAATGATTTCGAAAAAGTCTCTGTACCCAAGAAATTTTCCTATGAAGAACTAGCCAGAGCAACCAATAACTTCGCAACAGAAAACAAAATTGGACAGGGAGGTTTTGGCGCCGTCTACAGGGGATTTATAAGAGAGTTGAACACCTATGTTGCCATTAAGAAGGTATCTCGTGGATCTAGACAAGGGGTGAAAGAGTATATGTCTGAAGTAAAGATCTTTGGTCAACTGAGGCATAAGAATTTGGTTCAACTCTTTGGGTGGTGCCATGAGCATGAGGACCTGCTGCTGATTTATGAGTTCATGGAAAATGGAAGCTTGGATTCTTATCTGTTCAAGGGAAAAGGCCTGCTGACATGGAAGGTGAGATACAATATTGCGAGAGGGTTGGCATCAGCATTGTTATACCTGCATGAAGAGTGGGAAGAATGTGTGCTTCATAGAGACATAAAATCCAGCAATGTTATGTTGGATTCTAATTTTAATACAAAGCTTGGTGATTTTGGGTTAGCCAGACTAATGGATCATGGAATAGGATCAAAAACAACCGTTTTAGCAGGAACAATTGGGTATTTGCCTCCTGAAGCTACCACAAGAGGCAAGGCCAGTAGGGAATCTGATGTATTCAGTTTTGGAGTAGTTGCTTTGGAGATAGCCTGTGGTAGAAAAGCAATTGAATCTAATATGAAGGAAGAACAGATGTATTTGGTGGATTGGGTTTTGGAACTCCATAGCATTGGTGAAATCCTTAAAGCTTCTGATCCAAGCTTATATGGACACTTTGATGAGAAGGAAATGGAGACGTTAATGATAGTTGGCCTTTGCTGCACTCACACAGATTACCTCATGAGACCTACCATTAGGCAAGTTGTTCAGATGCTTAATTTTGAAGCTCCATTGCCCATTCTCACACAAAGGGGATCAGTCTATAATGCATCTTTCAGTTCTATGGCTTCTGGGACTCCTGCTTTTTCAAATAACCAACCACTGTCTTCAACTTCAAGCAGCAGTGTATTCACGGGGTCCTCACAATCCACAGCAACTCTTGAAATCATTACCCCAACAGCTGCACATTTGCATACCTACTGAGTTTGATTTCGTTTTCTATTTATCTTCTTTTTTTCTTAGTGAAATTCTATGTGTCACACTCCCTCATATGTATTTTCTTCCAACAATTTCAAGCCTAAATCTGGCCCTGCCGTTCTGTAATGTTACAAAAGATTCTTGAACAGATCTCATACTATTTCAATTGCCACGGAAAGGAGATTAAGAAGAGAGTAGAAAGCGTCCAATAAAAAGTAGAAATTAACGTAATTTGACTTATTTGGAAGTTGAGACAACTCTTGCAAGTAAGAGGCTGACATCTCCAATCAAACACTTTAAAACGAACCTAACAAAACCATTAAAAAAATTAGCAACAATATCAACGTTTTATCCTGCTTGAAAAATTTATTCTTCAATTTTTTTAATCCAAATTGCAGATGATTTTGTTGGATTTGCCTCACAAAAAACTACCAGATTGCATGTCATATACGGTCCATTCATCAGCCACAGGGTTTCTAAAATAAATGCAGTTCCTCCTACATCCTACTTCACTTGCCAACACAGATAAACTACAATTACTTCCCACAAACACTGCTTGTTCCCCAACACTCTCCACTTTAATCCAAGAGACTCTAGCCACATTCAGTTGATAAACCTCGACACCATCCACACCATGCAACCTCGATTTTCTTGATAAAATAAAAACCAGCAAAATTTCCCCCTCAGACTCCACCAAATATTCTCTGAAATGGTTTGAAGAAACCAAAGGAAATATCCTTGTGCCACTTAAATCAGTGACTTTAGCAACAGAATCAACGTCTTCAATAACCACAAGACTCCCCTGAACACTTAAAGCATAGAACTTTCCTTGAAATCCTATTGCATTAGTGAATTGCACAGCCTTCTGTTGGCTACCTAATGGCTCGGTGAGGGTACAATCTTGCATGGTCCATTGAGGCTCTGGTGTTATCCATGAACCATTAGAGCTTCCTTTCAGTTTGCAAAATCCAAAAGCTGGGAGTTTGGAATGTGGATTGCATTGCTTTGGTGGTGATCTCCATGACTTGATTATGCCCCCACCATTGATGTTCTTGTGGAGATTTGGGTTCCCTTCTAAGATTTTATGGAGATTCTTTGGAAGGTCGAGCCAAGATTTTGATTTCAGGTCCTGGTTGTTTCTTGGATTTTGCTGGTTCTGCTGCTGATTTTTCTTGTTCTTTGCCTTCAGAGCCATTTTTGGCAATGACAAGAACAAGATCGTTCAGTTGAGATTAAGATTGAACCTGGACGTGGACAATGACAAGCACAACATCCTTAATAACAAGTACTACGTGGCTGCCAAGAAATTAATGGGCGCGCGCATCACGCTATAGCTAACTCATAATTTATTAATTTTTTACCCTAAACCAAAAAAATATTCTGCAAATCGATTTTTCTTGATATGAAGGATTTTTATTTTTATTTTTGAAATGTATTAAAAAATGTTTAATAATTTAAAATATGAATTTTGAAAATTAAATGTGTATACTTTTTTAATAAAATATCCAGATTATTAAATAATATGTACAATTAATGTGAAGGGTTAAATATGTTTTTAGTCCCTAAACTATTGACCTTTCTGGTTTTCGTCCCTCTTTCAAAGTAAGGTACAATTTGGTCCTCATTCTTTTCGAAACGTTCATTTTAGTCCTCAAAATTTTGGTAGCTTAAATGATAGAAAATTATGATGATTTCAAGAACATGAGTTCAAACTCTTTTATACCTTTTTGTTTTAAAAAAAATTAAAATATTGATAGTGGATAAGCACTCCACATTTGAAGGCATTATTAAGATATCATATATGTCAAGTGGTGATTAAAATATTAATATAATAAAATTATATTAAAATAATAAATAATATTAAAAAATTGTTAAATAGTAAAATTTTTGGACTATAAATAGCCATGAGAGGGGAGGTTATTCTGCACAAAGAGAGGAAGAATCAAGTGAGAAATCTTGAGAAATAGAGAAGAAAGAGTTAGGAAAAAAATTTTAATTGCAAGAAGAGTATAGGTTCTCGAGGGTTTTCGAGACAACAAATTCTGAGCAAGAGATTAAGTCTAGAATAGAGGTAGGGGAGCTAACCTTTCTAAGCTTTTATATTATGATTTAGTATTGTTTTATTACTATTCATGTCTTGGAATTCTGTGTGAATATTTTTAATGAAAAACATATGTGCTTGGTGTATATCTATCTATATTTAATTTCTGTGTTAATATTATATGTTGTTGTTTTGAATCTGTAAATAAGAAATTTGTTAAAAACTAGTTGAGGAACACTTTGGCTAAGGAAAGACTTGGTACTTAAGTTGTCCATGGTGACACACCTCTCTTTCCTAGAAGTCTACTCGATAGGTTTTTAACTTAAATCCTATTGAACAGATTAAGTATTGTTAAACTATTATGCAATATACTCAATTGATATACAATATGTGATGGATTCATCTTTCTGGAAGGATAAGAAGATGTCTAACCGGCTATGCCAAATTCAACTCCTTAGTTCCCCAGAACGTTTATATTAAGGTTATAATTGTGATGGTAGGATAGAGGAATCTTAAAAACCGGAGTTAGTACATCCCTGATCATAGAGCAGCCTTGGTCAAATCCAGTAAGTTGTGACTAGTCATATGTACTGGCGTTTATGGTGAGTTTGATTCGTCAAGCATTTGATTCTTCTCCAGTGACCATTTATAGTGATATTTTAGTATTGTTAATTTATTTTGTGATATATTCATTTTGTATGATTTCTGTGATGATTGTATTTTATTATATTGGATTTGAATTTATGCATCTGAACATGATATGAGTATTATGAGGAGATTTTGTAATGGTATAATATGAGTTGAGGAATATGAGCATGGTATGAGTCTCGTGGAGAGATTCTGTAATGATATGGTATTAGTGTATATGTTGATGTTGATGGTCCTGTTGTTGGAGGTTATCCTGATACTCTAATAATCATCCAGTCTCAAGTAGAGAAGGATGAATTATGTCGTGAGAGGGGTAGGAGGTCCTGGTCTATGTGCCGGTTTTGGACATAGTGTTGAGGACTAACCTTGTGGATGGTATGGAGTATTTTGGAAGTGTATTTGTAAGAAGAAGTAGAAGTCATCACAAGTGCATAACCTCCCGTGACCGCTCATCAACGTATCATCCGAATGAAATGTTTTGGTGTGAACTTTGTCCGGTGTGTATTTGTTGCTCTTGGCTGTCTGGGATGCTTGCTCTTTTCCAATTGTTGTTGTTCATACTCGCCAAAGGAGGGGGAGGTACCTGCAAAAATACTCCGACGCTCAAGTCAGATGTGAGTTATGGAGCCTCAGCTCTCAAGAGAGTGATTATGATACTGCTCTGAAATATTATTTGGAGTCTTTAGACATAAAGAGAACGTACCTGAACTTTTGCCCTGTCATTGTATTTATAAGCAAAATAAAAATAACCACCTTACCTAAAAATTGTGTTAGTGGCTTTATAAATATCTTAAGATATTTTATGTAATATAATATCTTACTACATAACATGCCCCCCAAGTCCGAGTTAACGGTTCCGTTTTACGGACGTAGTAACTATAGGACTTATGAGTTTGAGGGGGGAGGCTGTATTTGCTGTGGTCTGAATGTTTCAAACCAAGGATGATCGCGCGGTTGAGTTTGAAGGACCGAAAAGATGTGAAGCCGAACGGCAAAAAAGCGGGAATGAGTGAGGCCGAACGTGAGGACCTGGATGGCCGAGCGGTAGGGGCTGTATAGCCGAAGGTCATAGGAGCTGAATGCTTGAGGCCACGGACGTAGAGGTCGAGTGGCATGTGAGGCCGAATGATTGAAGCCAAGCGGACGAACGTCATTGAGGCCGAATGGACAACATTAATGGCGTCGAACGGCCGAATACTTGAACGCTCGTACACAGGGATTGTCGAGCGGTTTAAATCAAAAGGAGGCCGAACGGTCGACTGCTTGAACGCTCGTACAGAGATTGTCGAGTGGTTTGAAAGCAAAGGTCGAACATCTTTGAGGCCGAACGGCCAAATGCTTGAACGCTCGGACACAGAGATTTGCCGAGCGGTTGAAACCAAAAGGAGGCCGAACGGTCGACTGCTTGAACGCTCGTACACAGAGATTGTCGAGCGGTTGAAACCAAAAGGAGACCGAACTGCTTGAACGCTCGTACACAGAGATTGTCGAGCGGTTGAAAGCAAAGGTCGAACATCTTTGAGGCCGAACGGCCAAATGCTTGAACGCTCGGACACAGAGATTTGCCGAGGGTGAGGGTCGAGTAAGGGTATACCGGGTGTTCTTGGGCGAACAGTTACCCGTGGGAGGGTATCCTGAATGTACTGGGTGTTCTTTGGGCGAACAGTTACCCATGGGAGTGTATCCCGAATGTACTGGGTGTTCTTTGGCGAACAGTTACCCGTGGGAGGGTATCCTGAATGTACTGGGTGTTCTTTGGGCGAACAGTTACCCATGGGAGTGTATCCCGAATGTACTGGGTGTTCTTTGGGCGAACAGTTACCCATGGGAGTGTATCTCGAATGTACTGGGTGTTCTTGGGCGAACAGTTACCCATGGGAGTGTATCCCGTAGAACGCTCGTGGACATGATTTGTCGAGCGGTTGATGTTCTGGGTGTTCTTGGGCGAACAGCTACCAGAGGGAGTGTATCCCGTAGAACGCTCGGTTTTCTGTTGGCCGTCTACTGTGATCTGCATAAGACATACAATATGTAAAAATATAGAGCGTTTTAAACCTGGCGGTCGAACGTCAATAGGATCGCATGGTAGAGCGGTCGTTTCGATAGATGGTCGAGCCATAGAGGCCGAGTGGTCGAACATCAGGGAGGCTGAGTGTTGAACGCTTTAGGTCGAGCGTTCGTGAAAAACAAATGCTGGAATGCTTGAGACGCAAATCGCCGAACGACTGAGGCGAAAGGGTGGAGGCCAGGCGGCCGAACGTCATTAAGACCTACATGCTGAACTGAGGCAAGCGGACGAACGTTACTGAGTGCGACTGGCTGGTCCTCAGTGGGGAGTGCTCGTGTAGATGTATTGGTCGACTGGCTGGTCCTCAGTGGGGAGTGCTCGTTCGAGGTTGAATGTTTGAACAAATGAGACCGAATGGGCGAAAGGTTTGTGGATCTGAATGACCGAATGCTGGAGTGTTCGAGGCCATGGATGACCGAACGATTTAAGGGCGAGCGGACGAATGTTATTAAGGACGCCGGCTGGACGCTTGATGCTGAATATTGCCGAACGACAGTGAGAACGAAAGGCCGAATGATTAAGTGTTGAGATCGTGCATGACCGAGCGCTAGAGACCGAACGTCAATAAGAAAGGTCGAACGTAAGGGAGACGGGTGGCCGAACAGTCGAGGCCAAGGTTGGCCGAACGTTATTGAGGCGGGTGGACCGAGTGGCCGAACGATTGAGGCCAAGGATGGCCGAACGTTATTGAGGCGGGTGGACCGAGTGGACGAACGGTTGAGGCCGAGGTTGGCCGAACGTTGGGGACCGAGTGGACGAACGTCAGTGGACGCTCAATAACCGACCATCATTTTGGTGGAATGACCGAACGCTAATTGAGCCGAGCGTCCGCATGCTGGAGTATTTGAGGATGGAGAACCGACAAAAGGTGATGTCGGACGAACGAGTAGTGAAACGCTTGTGGCCACAGAATGGTCGTGATATACACTCGCCCTTGTTGGTCGACCTAGATGGACGACCTTGGAGTGCGGCTCGTTCTTGATGGTCGATCTGGACATTGTCGAACGGTGATGAGGGCGGCTTTGTCTTGCTGTCGACCAAGGTGGACGACCTAGGTGGCGGCTTATTCTTGATGGTCGACAAGGAAATGGTCGAACGGCAATGAAGAAGGTTTTGTCGATCGACAAAGGTGGACGACCTTGATGTGGCTCATTTTTGGTGGTCGACCCGGACATTGTCGAACGGTGATGAGGACGGCTTTGTTGATCGGTCACGGTCGACACTCGGTCTTGTCGGTCGACCAAGGTGGATTGCCAGGGAGGCCGAATTGTTGAACATCAGTGTGGTCGAACGTGAGGACTGTGTGAACGCTCGACACATAGGTTGTCGAGTGGCCGAGTGGCACGTGAGGCCTAGCCCTGGAGACCGATCGTTAATGACGAGCGAAGTGCCGAACGCTCTAGACCGAACGGCCGCGAGAACGAATGCTCGAACGTGTGAGATGCAATTGGCCGAACGCTTGTGGATCTGAATGACCGAACAGCAAGGAGATGGTCGACCTGGAAATTATCGAACGACAATGAGGAAGGTTTTGTCGATCGGTCACGGTCGACACTCGGTCTTGCTGTCGACCAAGGTGGACAACCTTGGAGGGTGGCGCGTCTATGTGTCGGACTTATCGGACGGTTCAGTAAAAGTGGGGTTCAGGCCAAATTAGTTGCTGCGTTCACAATGTGTGACGGCGGATTTCGGCAACGCTGGCCGAGGCCCTACGGAGGAGAGATTGGATGAAACCTTCCATGACAGAGAAAGAACCATCTGCTCCGAGATTCATTCGGGAACCCTAAATTGTCGATGACATATGGGGATTAGAAATCTGAACGTTGTGGAGGCAGAAACAAAACGGCACGTGGATGCCGTGGGTGCTGCGGAAGATGCGGAAGATGGGTCGGACAATGCGGCGGACTTGGAGGCGCCGAAAGGGCTTGTCTCTGATTTGGGAATTTAGGGTTTTCGGTTTGCGGATTGTGCGATCGTGGAGACGATGGGGATGACTTCATGGTGCCCCTGTGACGGCAGCGCCTGGTGGCGCGACGGAGGCTGATGGGCGGACCCGATTTGGGGGCTGTCTTCGGAACACGTTGGGTGTAGTTTTCAGAAGAGAGGTTGCCATTGGAGACGAAGAGTGAGAACCTGAGCTCAATTTGGGGATTTAGGGTTCCACTTTTTCCTGCGCCGGCTGAGAAACGATCCTCTGCAGTTAGGGATTTCACTAAACGGAAGAGAAGATCATGTAGTTGTAAATCACGCTCTGATCATAGAGTCTTTGTTCATCCACCAGATTTCAAGTCCTGTTTCCTTAGAACTTAAGGATACAAAGGTACGAGCCTATAGAACAGGTATGTTTCTGCGCTGGATCTGACCCGCAAAGGGGGTGTAATTTTGCGGAGGTGCTCACTGGCGCGATTTCGCAGAGATGCTCGCGGTGGCGTCAATGGCTCGCGGAGGAGATTCTTGGCGGTGATGCGGTAGTAGCTTTATCTGAAGAAGGGATTCGTCAAGGCCGAGGCTCCTCTTGTGGCTTCTTTGGGTTGGCACTCGGCCCCACGGTGGGCGCCAAAATGTTTCGGTGTGAACTTTGTCCGGTGTGTATTTGTTGCTCCTGGCTGTCTGGGATGCTTGCTCTTTTCCAATTGTTGTTGTTCATACTCGCCAAAGGAGGGGGAGGTACCTGCAAAGATACTCCGACGCTCAAGTCAGATGTGAGTTATGGAGCCTCAGCTCTCAAGAGAGTGATTATGATACTGCTCTGAAATATTATTTGGAGTCTCTAGACATAAAGAGAACGTACCTGAACTTTTGCCCTGTCATTGTATTTATAAGCAAAATAAAAATAACCACCTTACCTAAAAATGTGGTTAGTGGCTTTATAAATATCTTAAGATATTTTATGTAATATAATATCTTACTACATAACAAGTGTCTATTGGGTATTGTGGAATGAGTGTCTATTGAGTATTGTGGGATGAGTGTCTATTGGGTATTGTGGATGAGTGTCTATTGGGTATTATAGGATGAGTGTCTATTAGGGATTGTGGTATGATGGGATGAGTATCTATGATGCGATTGTTGTATGATGGTATGAGGGTGTCTGACATAATTATTATGTGAGGTTTGTTGAGTGTATCAAAGTAATTATGCATGTTTTATAAATGATTTGTTGCATGTTAGCTCACCCTACTTGTTTGTGTTTGTGTATGTGCGATGATCGTATAATTCGTTATACGAGAGCAGATGAAGGAATGTCGTCTGATTCAGTGTCAATGAAGAAAGAGATAGCAGAATAAATTAGAAGAATTGGAGTTATATTTATGAGTTTGTAATTGAAATCTGAGTTTAAAACACTCACACAATTATATGAAGTGTGAGATTAAGGAATGTTACCTTAAATGTAATGTTACAATATACCAATTATGAATTATCAAGTATGAGATTATGGATGTTACATTTTCTATTTTAATACATTTAAGTTGTTTATGTTTTTTAAACATTTTTACCTAAACATAATTTTGTTTTAAAATGATTTTAATAATTTAATAAATTAAATATTTAATTTTTTTCTTTTTAAACTTTTAAATAATTACTTTTTCATATTGTCTTATACGAGTCATTATAAAAACATATATCTTCCATTTTATTAATTTTTTTATAAACAAATTTTTATTTTAAAATAATTTTGAAAATTTTATTAATTAATTAAAATTAAAATATTAAGACATTTATATATTTTTCTTAAAATATTTACATATATATTTAATAAATAAAATTTAATTTTATAATTTTAATAATTATATTATTAGAACAAACTTAAAATAAATAATTTTGTATGAAAGAAAAGTATAATATATTTATACAGTAAGAAAATTATAAAAAAAAAATTTTACTTCATTAGTCATCCTAAAAAGATATTTCAAAATGTAATGTGTCGCAACTTATATAGTGAAGGAACGATAAAAAAAAAAGATATTTGAAAAGAGATTTGATGTCGTGACTTTAGTTTATTTTGAAAAGCTAAAAAAATAAAAAATAAATAAAATATAGTGTCGTTTACGAAATCAGATTTTTTCAAGAGTCAATAGCATATAGAAGAGGTGTTAGTATCTATCCAACCTATGATGATAATTAAATGTGTAAAAAAGATATAGTTTTTAAAAATATTTAAATTTTGCCAAAAATAATAAAATACTTATAAGGAAAAGAATTAAAAAAAACGTTCGACAAGGATTAATACTTATTTTCACATATTTTCATTCATAACAAAAAAATTAAAGATTACGTGAAATACTATTTAAGAAAATGTTGATTTGAATTTTTTAATTTGGAAAACTACTTTATATTTTTTATAATTTTTAAATTATTTGAAAATAAATGTTAGACAACACGAGTGACCGGAGAGATATAAAAAACAAAAGCAATAAAAATAAAAGTATTTTTAAATTTTCATTTTTTACATTTTTATTTTATTTTTTAAAACTATTTATAATTTTAATATTTAAGATTTTATAATTTTTAAGTATTCGGTTGTTTTTAGAAGAAAAAAAGTGTATTTGTAAAACCGTGGGGGTATGAAAAACAAGTGTTTGAAATAACACAATAGGAGCCTAAAACTTAAAAAATGAAAAGTTGGATGTGTGAGTAATGTGATGCACGCGTGCAGAAAATAAGATACGCGGCCTAGTACAAAACGAAATAAAGTAAAGTAAAGGTGTGTCCAGTGTAGCTATGGGTTGAACGAGTAATACTACATACTCCAAAACAAATCATGGGGTGCAGAAAAATAAAATAATGACGGGTGCAGCCAAAAAGATGTAAAACGGATCCCTATTAACATCTCATTTTAATAGTATAAAATTACCAAAATAAAACGTTACATAGATACTAAAAGAACAACTAGTAAAACAAACATTCTTCAAGAAAATATCTACTTCCGTAGATCTATCTAACAATTCATCTCTTTCTCCCTCACCTCTAGTTGGAACAACGGAAAAATAAATCTCTAAACTCACACCATTAGGTGATATGCAAAAGAGAAACCACATACAAAGACAAACAACAAAAAAACAAAGGTAAGCTAGTATAGAAATAAAGTATCACATAATAATTTAGTTTAACAATTAACAACATTCAAGAACAAGCAATTCATACAACCACAAGACCACTATACTCACTTATCCAGATATAATGCTAATATAGACTACTATAGGCATGCACTCATTGTAGTATTTATACTCTGCAGAGATATAAACAATGGTATCTCAACCTACTCACAATGAGGTAAATCTTCTACTCCTAAAACCCAAAGGGCTTGGGTGAAGACCTTTTGTCATTCTCTCCACTACCTTATCCAACTCTACATGAGTTAAATGGTTGGTAGAATATCAAGATACCTTGATATTGCAATCTCTCTATCAATCATTCTCTTACAACTTGCTAGAAAATAGAATCTCTCATTGAGATTTTTCTCATAACACACTTTTCTCATTCTCATTACATACCAATCTCATTCTCATATAAACCTTATATTTATATATGTTTGTATGCAATGTAAAAGTGAAATGTATGCAATGTAAAAGTGAAATGTTATATTATATGGTTTCAAATGGATTCTTGTACTGTGTGCAATGTATAAAACCTACGAGTTTCTTCTCCATTCCCCATCGAACCACTCCAACAGCAGTCAAGGCCAGCCGTCACGTGATCCCACCAGCCTGAGCGTACGTTGGCAGTGATGGTCGCCATTATTGGAAAACAAAATATCACAAAAGATAACTCTGTTTCATTCCTTATTTATTCCCTTTGCTTAGCTTTGAGATATTTGCGACAGATCTCGTTCTTCAATATGCTAGGCTTTAATAGGATGGGACATAAGAAATTAAGGTATAGAAATAAGGTAACCACCCAAAAGAAATACTTAAAAGAAAGTTTCTAAAATATATTACAAAAGCCAAAATTAAGACTATAATTGAATGGATGATTTTTGTTTCTCAAGACCGTTTTCTATTAGTGCGTATTGTCACTCAATTAGTTTCAAAACTGATACCACAAGTGAAGCAAATTGCAAGATACACAACTCCAAAGTTTAAACAATTTAAACAACACAATTTTTAACTAGTAAGAGTGATTCTAGGACACTTTTTTTGTCAATTTTCTTTTACTCTTTTGTTTAACTTTTTTTTTTGTACTTTTGTTATTTTAACATACTTTTATCTCTTTTCCAACGGCATAAAAATTAATGTTGTCAAAATGAATCATTCGATCTAACTTACTCGATCCATCAAGGGTTGACTGAGCCAATCCAACCCGATTCACTTATTAGTAAGTTGAAAAAATTTGAACTTGGTCCGGTCCATCACAAGTTGGTGGATTAAACGGGTTGGTAGATTAAACGGGTTAGTTCACTAGCTCACTTAATTACAAGTTTGTTTCAATTTTAAAAAATAACAAAAATTTTCTAATTCAAATCGAAATAAAGGTTAAAGATTTTAAATTATATTTATGATCAATTAAACATAAGATTTCATTCACACAAATATATCACAAAATCTTCTCAACAAAATTTTTAGTAGCTTCATAACTATTCAAATTTGTTTTTGCATAAAAATTCAATTACTAAGTATAGATTTGTAGATTTTTCATGTTGCCTAATTATTCTATATAAAAATAATTTCATACGAGTCTTCATTTCAATATTAATTAAAATAACTAACCCAACAAAAAGTACTTCTTAGAAAAATTAGGTGGATTGGTGAGTCAACCCAACTCATCACGGATTCAACCCGGGTAAGCCGAGTTCTTAGTGAGTCGGGTTCAAAATTGACCCATATCAAACTTTCAAAAAAAAGTTCATCTCAATTCATGGTGAGCCAAGTTGGTTCACGGGTTCCAATCGGTTTTAACAACACTAACACAAATACTAAAACTGAATCACCATTACACCATATTCAACATACAATTTTACTTGAAACAAAGTAGTGAAAGAATAAATCTAATAGAATCAAAGTGTAGAATATAAATTCAATGAAAACATAATAGAATTCTAACTCTAATAACTTATTAAGAACTAATTCATAAATATGAACACAATTTTGTAAAATAAAAAGCACTCAAAAACACTAAGGTATGCACAATTCACAAATCAAAGAAGATAACATGTTTCTTAAAAATTTGAATGACTAAAATAGATTTTATGACATATAAGGACTAAACACAAATTCTAAACACATGTGGATCTTAAAATCAAAATGAATAAAAAAACCATTTTCACTTAGCAAAACAATAAATACTCAAAGAAAATGTAAAAGCAATAGGTAGAAATAAGATAAAGCACTCAAAAAGAAGGTTCAAGGTAAACAAATGAATTTGAACCGAAAAGAAGAAGAAGAAAGAACAAAATCCAAACGGTACAAACTACTCAAGACATGAAGAATAAGTAATGAACAACATGAAAATTGAAGAAAACAATGGAGGAAAGACTTATCTCTTGCAGAAGCTGTGAAGAACCTTGACTTTAGATACCATATGATGGCCTTCCTTCAAGCTTGTTTGCATCCATGGTGGAAGATGATGGAGAAAAGATAAAGATTAGCATGAAAGCAATGAGAATGAGGGAGACTAAGAATGTTTTTGTTCATTTTATGTGAGGTTTTCTAGAGAGAGGTGAGGTCAACTCTTAGGAAAGGAAAGTAGAGTAGCCTAGAAAGGATTTTACTCTAAGGTAAGCTCAAACAAGAGGCATGTGCACACAATTGGGCAACATTTCATTACTTAAATTCAAGCTGAAAATTACATGAGTGAAGGTCTTTATTTACAAGTCAAGCTAACCTTAGAGTGGTCTCCAAAAGGAGAGCCAAATTTGAATTCAAACTCTAGAAAAGTGAAGCCAAAATAAAGCATGATTCTAGGGTGACTTACTACCTAAACAAGTCGCACTTTCCACACCATGTAGCGCACAAGGAAGAGACTCACAAGGCAAGTGTGTGAAATAATCAAGAAAAACACTAAATGAGGGTGAATGGTGTTTTTCAAAATCTTTTCGCAAAGCAGCAACTAATGACTTGTAAAGATAATGTGTATGAATTGTAAAATGGTTAGACACTAGTTTTTAACGAGATAGGTAAATGGAAAGCATTTTGGATAGGAAAATAGTAAACCATTGATTTATATACTAGTTCACTCAACCTGAGCTACGTCTAGTTCTCCCTTAAGAACTCTTAAGGGGTTCCACTAATCTTTTCCAATATTACACGTTTTTTTCCTCTCCAGGATCTCACTGAGTATTCTCACCACTCTTGGTTACAATGATTATTAGAACCACTCATGGCTTCCTAGTCAACACGACTAGACCAAGTTTAGCCTCTCCAAGATTTACCCTAGACAATTGTCTAGATGTTTAACTCAACCTGAGTTGAATAAACAAGTATTTGTGTTCTCTTCAAAACCTTCAATAAATCTACAAATGGATTTTCTACAAGGTATATGATAAGTGCCAAGAATTGCATATCCTAAAAACTTATTTTAATCTCCTTTGATGAATTATGGAGTAAAATCTCATGAAAAGTTGCATAATATGTATATATTGTTGATTTTGTATCAGTTTGAGTGTTTTTGTGTGTTTACTTTGCAACAGAATAAGGATTGGAAAGAACTGGCGAGCACAAGACGCAGAGGACGCTCGCTCAGCGAGAACGGACGCTCGCCCAACGAGAGGACGCTCGCCCAGCGACAGGACGCTCGTCCAGCGAGAACGAACGCTTGCCCAGCGAGAGGATGCTCGCCCAGCAAGAGGACGCTCGTCCAGCGAGAGGACGCTCGTCCAGCGAGCAGTGGACGTTCGCCCAATGAACGGTCGCCCGTGACCAGCAAGTGGACGCTCGTCCAGCCCGTGACCAGCAAGTGGACGCTCGCCCAGCGAGAAGTGGACATTCGCCCAGCGAACGGTAGCCCGTGACCAGCAAGTGGACGCTCGTCCAGCCCGTGACCAGCAAGTGCACGCTCGCCCAGCGAGAAGTGGACGCTCGTCCAGCGAGGATTCAAATTGGACGCTCGCCCAGTGAGGGCGTGCGCCTAGCGAGAAATGACGCTCGCCCAGCGAGCTAGCACCAGTCGCCCAGCGAGCCGACCCTGTTCGCCCAGCGAAAAATCACTTACGACTAATCTCTTTAAGAACGCGAACCAAAGGCAGAGAACTCAGTTGTGGAGGGGGAAACCCTCCCAGAGCTCAAGGACGAAGGTGTGGAGGCGCGACTTCACTACAGGAGCTCATGGAGGCCGCTTGGGGCATGTGGAAGCATCTCTTTTCTCCTCCTTGGGTCTTCTTCTTATCCCATCCACCATGTTTGTATGCTTGAGGTTCTTCCATGGAAATGGAGAACGAGTTTCATTTTGTAAAGATTTGATGTAATTATTGAATTCTTGTGTATTTGAAGAATGATTTGATTATATATATGTCTGCTCTGTTAATTTCTAGTTTCTTGTTTCAAATCTTAAATCTTGCATGTAATGGGGACGTTCATGACTTGATTTTGGGGTTTCATGGTTATGGGGACGTAAGATGGAACCTAGAAATGAAATAAGAGTCCTTGTGGTTCATTGATTCTAGGGATGAAAGATGATTTGCATGTTGTCTTAAGATCCTAGTTCTTAATGCGGGTTCACTTGTTAGATTGTCCAAGGGATTGGAGTTTGATGAGAAAAACCTAGACTTTTTCACCTAAGAGATTAGGGGTAAAGTGTTTTAGTGGATTGACATTAGTAATTAATGGAGAGGAGATGAAACTTTTTTATGCACAAGAGTGAAAGTGGTGAAATCTAATTTGAGCAAAACCGATCCATATCATTTTTGACCTTTTTCCATATCTCAGTGTTTGCACTACCAGAGTCCAAATTTGTAATTATGTATGAATTTTTGTTTCTGCACTTGTTTTGTAAATTGATGTTATGTTCATGAGTCTGGATGAGTTGTTAATTGCACAATTCTTTAGTATTACGAGTCTCTTGGGAAAACGATACTTGGACTTACCATTTTATATTACTTGAAGCGATTCGGTACACTTGCCGAAATAATCGCCTAACAAGTTTTTGGCGCCGTTGCCGGGGACTCGTGTCAATACTAGACTTTTGTGAGGTTTCTAACTTGTTTAGACTTGTTGTTGTATATAGAACTAACTCTTTTGTTGTAAATAGATTTTCATGTTTATGTGGGCTAATTTGTGGTTTAGCCTAGTTGTGTCTAAGTGTATGCAGGGAGATGTTCACATAAGGAGGACTGCAACCTCAAAAGCATCATGAAAACCATTAGATTGAATGAATTGTAGGACACAAGGAGACAACTATGTTGAGCATCACAAGCTGCCCCAAATTCTTTCTCCCTTGCAGATGCTCCAATTGCCAAGAAAGATGAAGAAAGGGAGAAGAAAAAGAGAAAGACTAGTCACCACCACCCTGTGATGAAGAGGATTGAGTGTTTGAAGATGTCAAGGTAGTGGAAGGGCTGAAATGAAGAATTTAAACTTTGAGAGTTGAATTGGTGGCTAGCAAGTGATTCAAGAGTTGGTGAGCGGAGCACACCAACAACAACTTCCGCACTTCATTGAGTAATCCGTCAAGCTTATGACGTTAAACAAGCGCTTTTACTTGTGTTTGTATTGTTTTACTTTTAGTGTGTTTTTGGATCTTTCTATCCAGTGGTTGACTATGAGATACTAATTCTACTTTGAGCTTTCTTGTTACAGGATAACATCTTCCTTAGAACTTTACAGGATTCAAAACCACCATTAATCAATCTTTGAGCCAAGTGTGAGCTGAGCACCTTGCGACTTGAAGATTTTGATGCTCATGTAGCATGGCCTGGGGGCCAGGCCCCTACTGATGGGGGAGGTGGAGCAGTTGCAGAGGACACGCTACTGTTGGAGGAAGATATTTCAGATGAAAGTGAAGCTAGTGTCTTACACTGCTGGAGCTGCAAAGAGTCCATTTTGATTGGTTTTTCGTTTTAATTTCAAGTTTTATGTGCTTTTAGCTTTTGTGTTTTTGATTTCTTTTTTACTTGCCTTTTGGATAGTTCTTGTGCAATTGGTCTGGTGATTTGAGTGAATCATTTGTTATGCTTGAATTGAATACAAATCTGTTGTGCTTGCTTTTTATCCATGAGAATTTTTTTTTTTGAAAATTTGATTGAGATTATGTGGTTGAGCTTGTTGAACAGAGATTGTGGTTGCTTGTATTTGTTTTTAATTGTGATCAATATTCTTGGCATGGTGTTTATCAAATTTTGGAACCCTGAGTTAACCTGTGAGATGTTGTGCCTCAGAGTTTATTGCTGAATGCTTGCTGAATGCTATTACTTTGGAATCACAGTTAATTTTGCATGAGTTTCTCTATTTGAACTAGTTACTTGCATTTTACAAATGATCAAGGCCATCTTGTTCTTCTACCTCTTCTACATTTTGAACCTAAAAGCCAATGCATAACCTTTGAACTTGAAGAAAACTTTCTCATTCCTGAAACCTTAAGCTTATTGAAAAATCATTAACCTCCTTACCTTGAGTTGAGATGAACATATTTGTTGGGATGAGGAGAATGGTTTAAGTTTGGGGGAGTTCTTGTCATAAGGGAGCATTGAGAAAACAATAAGTTGAGTTAAAAAGAAAGAAAAAGAAGAAAGAAGAAGAAAAACAAAAACTTGAATTCAATGAAAAAAGAGTTGGGAAATAGGTTGAGAAGTGGTTTATTCAATTTTGGAGCAAAAGAGAGACTATGTATATCATGAATCAAATTGTTTGGTCTCTCAGCTTAAGGTATTTTGTTGTCCAGAAAAACCAAATTTTCTTCTGAGCCCAGCCACAATACAAGCCTCAAAAAGTCCTTGTGATGTAACTTGGTTGTGAATGTGTTTGATGTTGTTGAAATGAAATGCAAAGTTGATTTGTGTAACACTGTGATAGTTGAGAGTACGACAAACATCTTTATACACCAATGTGCTTGAGTGAAACACTTTCCTTGGTGAGGATTGGTTCCATGTATTCAATGAAAACATCTTGTCATTTTTGTTGATCTATCAATTGCATCTTTCTTGTGATTTTAAATTGTTAGCACCACGATTGAAGTTTAGCTTGCTAAGACTATATTGTCTCTTGAATGTGATTTATAAGTTGAGCTAGCACGATTGATTTGTTTATTGTGATTAAAATTGTATCTTGAGTTGCTAGACCATTGCAGTTGAATTGTTCTTTAGGCTAAGTTATCTCTTGCTTTTCATGAGGACATGAAAAAGTTCAAGTTTGGGGGTGTGATAAGTGCCAAGAATTGCATATCCTAAACAAGTGGACGTTTGCCCAGCGAGAAGTGGACGTTTGCCCAGCGAACGGTCGCTCGTGACCAGCAAGTGGACGCTCGTCCAGCCCGTGACCAGCAAGTGGACGCTCGCCCAATGAGAAGTGGACGCTCGTCCAGGGAGGATTCAAATTGGACGCTCGCCCAGCGAGAAGTGGACGTTCGTCCAGCGACGACACAAAGTGGACGCTCGCCCAGCACGCAGTGGATGCTCGCCCAGCGAGCGCGCGCGCCTAGCAAGAAATGACGCTCGCCCAGCGAGCTAGCACCAGTCGCCCAACGAGCCGACCCTGTTCGCCCAACGAAAAATCACTTACGACTAATCTCTTTAAGAACGCGAACCAGAGGCAGAGAACTTAGTTGTGGAGGGGGAAACCCTCCCAGAGCTCAAGGACGAAGGTGTGGAGGCGCGACTTCACTACAGGAGCTCATGGAGGCCGCTTGGGGCATGTGGAAGCTTCTCTTTTCTCCTCCTTGGGTCTTCTTCTTATCCCATCCACCATGTTTGTAAGCTTGAGGTTCTTCCATGGAAATGGAGAACCAGTTTCATTTTGTAAAGATTTGATGTAATTATTGAATTCTTGTGTATTTGAAGAATGATTTGATTATATATATGTCTGCTCTGTTAATTTCTAGTTTCTTGTTTCAAATCTTAAATCTTGCATGTAATGGGGACGTTCATGACTTGATTTTGGGGTTTCATGGGTTATGGGGACGTAAGATGGAACCTAGAAATGAAATAAGAGTCCTTGTGGTTCATTGATTCTAGGGATGGAAGATGATTTACATGTTGTCTTAAGATCCTAGTTCTTAATGCGGGTTCACTTGTTAGATTGTCCAAGGGATTGGAGTTTGATGAGGAAAACCTAGACTTTTTCACCTAAGAGATTAGGGGTAAAGTGTTTTAGTGGATTGACATTAGTAATTAATGGAGAGGAGATGAAACTTTTTATGCACAAGAGTGAAAGTGGTGAAATCTAATTTGAGCAAAACCGATCCATATCATTTCTGACCTTTTTCCATATCTCAGTGTTTTCACTACCAGAGTCCAAATTTGTAATTATGTATGAATTTTTGTTTCTGCACTTGTTTTGTAAATTGATGTTATGTTCATGAGTCTGGATGAGTTGTTAATTGCACAATTTTTTAGTATTACGAGTCTGTTGGGAAAACGATACTTGAACTTACCATTTTATATTACTTGAAGCGATTCGGTACACTTGCCGAAATAATCGCCTAACAGTATAGAGGATTGACTCTCAACGAGAGGATATGTTTTTTAATACAAAACAAGTTGTGACACTTGAAAGTGTTCCTCTCTTTTATAAAGATTCATCTCTCAAGAAATATTGAGCTTCAGAAAATATAAAAACACTTTAAGTTTTTCTCTCTTTTCACATAGTTATTCTCCTTATGTTATCTTTCTTATGCTTTTCATCAACCACATCTGCTCTTCAAGCTTTCTTCTATATATATATATATATATATATATATATATATATATATATATATATATATATATATATATATATATATATATATATATATATATATATATAGCATCTCTTGAAAGATTATCATAGAGAAAGAAGTTTTCTTCTGAACAACTGGTAGTCTTTAGATGTGAAGTCTAACTTTAGTATACTTTGTAAGGTCCAAAGCTCTTTCTTATAGCCTTAAGTGAAACTTGAGCTTGTATGATGTGACAGAGCATATGACTTCAATGGAAACATTTCTAGAATTTTCTTCTTCTCTCACAAGGTCTTTTTCTTGGATGTCGTGATTCTGATCATATCTTTTTACTTTATTGATCTGCACAGATATCAAGAAACAAAGTATACAAGTATCAAAGTACTTTTTTGTGCATTCATTAAATGTTTTGAACGATGATAAATGTTAAGTAGTGTAGCATGTTCAAGACATTTTATCATCTGTCATTTCATTCATAAATGCATAGTTTGATAAGATAAATAACATGTATATTCATCAGCTAGTATACATATGAGATGTGTTTTCAAAGGCTAAAGCGTTTAGACCTTCTTCATCAGACAATGTTTTCTCTAGAAAGCTTTATTTGATATAACAATGTATCAAATAAAGATTTCTTTTTATCCTTCGTGTTATATAAAAGATAGAGTTTTGTTTCAATAAGAAACTAGCTTATTTTTCTCATACCATTGAGACATTTCAATGAGAGACACTTTTTTCAGACGTTGACTTTCTAATTTTTAAAACAGTTTGGTTTAAAAAAATTACTTATATTCTTGACTTCAAACGTTGTAAAAGTTTTCTTCATTAGACGCTACTATTTTAAACAAATTTTTACATACAACAATATTTTGTTTAATGTTTTTTGTTGAATTTCAAAACATGGGTTGCTTAGACAGTATTTTTTCTAGACGATTTTGTCTTGACAGTATGCACTCCTCTAGGTTTAAGAAACCCTAATTTTAGGCACCTCTCCTCAAGACCCAATCTAAGACCCATCTCCTTTTAGGCCCAAACTACTCTACAATGTTCAAGCCCAAAACATGGCCCAAATAAAATCCTATAATACTTGGCCCATTATTATATAAGACCTAAAAATATCCTATTCTAATATTTACAAATAAAGTTGGCTCAAAAGATAAGAGCATGGGCCTACTCGGTAAAGACTAGGCCAATTCTTCTTGTACTTGGTGATTTTACTTTTAACCGAGAGAAGGATTTTTGGAAAAAGGTTATATTTCCAAATGTTTTGGAATTTAAAACAATTTGTGAATTTGTTTTCAAGATTGGGGTTTTATGTTGTGTTGTTAGCTTACCCTTGCATTGGTGTTTTTCACTTACGATGATTGTATTTTATATGAGAGTAGATGATCATATTAGTGTTGCAGAAGATACATAATAATGAAGAATGAGAGTTGGACAAGATTTGTTGTTTAGGATAGTCTTAGAGATTTTATTGTTATTTTTGTTCAACTTTGTCAAGCTAATAAAGTATTATGATGTAAGACGTGAATTTTCCTTATTATTTGCAATTTAAAAAAAGTGGTGACAATGTTATTATTAAGTAACTGTTTGAGATGAGATTATTTGTGTAGTTATATACCTAAGAAAGCAAGAAAAAAAGGGTGTTACAATGTTCTATTGTAGACTGACCCATTCCATGTTAAACTATGAAATAATTTCAGTTGTTCTCATTGTTCTATTGTGTATTATTTTCTCATATTGAGAAACAAAAGATGAAGCCAAGCCCGTTTAGAGATGGCTTTTCATGGACACATTCTCCTACAACAAGGGAATTGTTTGTCACAATGGCACCACAAGGGTGGTATCTAAACTAAGTATTTTCTTATTTCATTTGAAATATGTAAACTGAATTGCACATGAGTGGAGAAAGTAAGATTGGTAGAGTTCATAGGAGTCAAGATTGGAGAAATTAATATTGGTAGAGTCCCCATGAAATTTTATACAATGAAAACTCCTAATAATGAAAGAAAACTCCTAATAATGAAAGGATTTGACATCTTAAATCCAATAAAAATGACATATCAAGTTCACAATGTGTGTAATTGATTAAATATTTTCCTTTTTTTCTAAATAAATGCAATAGTTTAACTCTTCTTGAGCTCTAATCAGCTCAATAACGCCTTCTTTCAATAAAGTTTGAAAAGAGTAACTTATAATTTAAATATTTTAATCTTTAGAAGATTACCAACCACTAAAAATTAAAAGATTTAAACTATAAGTTATAGATTTCAAACTCTTTTGTATGAAGGTGTTAGTGAGCTTATTAGAGCTCAACAATAGTCAAACTACTACATTTATTTGGAAAACAAAAGAAAATATTTAATTAAGTACACAGTATAAACTTGAAATGTCATTCTTATTGGATTTAAGATGTTAAAATGTCAAATCTTTTTATTATTAGAATTTTTCATTGTATAATATTATTGGTTCAATAATTTATAATGTTTTCTCTTATTTGGTGGTGTTTATTATATTGATAAGTTTTCTTTTAGGAGAAAAAAATAAATAACTCTATACATTTATATAATACAATTATCGATAAATTAATTAATTAGTAATTAGACCACTATCATTATCATCACATATGTCATTGATAATTATCGAAAGATTTGTTATATCATCGATAACTTTTATAGATAAATTAATTATACCAACTAATATTATGCGTCAGTATTCATAAAATAAACTTATTGATATATTTTATTTGTTACCAATAAATACTAACCATCAATAATCCTGACTTTTTTTAGTGATAGATCAATCCAATCAACAACAAAACAACTAATTATATAATATGCTTTCTTTTTTAACATTTCTCACCCGCTTGATATATAGATGAAAAAGGAATGTAAATCCTACAAATTGATATATCTTTCTTCACAAATTGCTGGAAACAAACCATTGACCACTCAGAAATATGTTTCTTCCCTTCCTTACAAACCATAAATAATAAATAGAGAGAAATACAATGTAAATCATCATTCCACCATTTTTTTTATGGTGTATATACTGCCTAGATAAACATACAAAGATAGCATGTTACAAGGTCTCATTTGTGCATCTAAATATCAAATTTTATACTCTTCCTTCTTTTTTTCTAAATTTGGATAATTTCACTATAGTCTAACAATCTATAAATAATAATGACAATCTAAATATTGTCTTTGTTTTAATAATCAGTACACATAGGATACATGTGAAAAATTGTTTTGCATAGTTCACATTTCATTTTATGTGATTATTTTTGTCATGTTTTCTCGTAATGAACAAATATAAGACGAACACATAATAATCATATATAGAGCATGTTATTTGTAATTTATTTTTTCCAAAATGAAATTCTCCTCAAACAATGTAAATGAATATAACACAAATTAATAGAAAGCAAAATCATAAATCGTAATTAAGAGAGTCATAAAAGTAAAACCTTTCATGGTTGTATAAGTCTCGCGATTGATCATTCTCCATTTGTTTAAAAGTGTATAAGTGATCACGAAAATAAAATGTGAATATAAAAACTTATATTGAAATAAGATCTAAAATCTAATATTGTTTTTACTATGATAGTAGTAATATTTTTCCTTTTCAAAATTTCTTTTTAATCCTATTGCATAATTTAAAAAAAAAGCATGTAAAGGTAAACTTCAAATGTTTTATGTAAAATTAATAAATGGAGTACACCTTAGAAGAAAGAAGATAAATAAAATAAAAATGATCAAAAGAAAATATATTATAAAAAATAAATCTTGTTTTAATAATACAATAAAACCCCTCATATTCTTTTTTATAAATAATTTTTCTTATCATTTCAATAATTGAAAGTGAAAAAACAAATTGTCAATAACATGAAACAAATCTTCAACATTAAATAATAAAAAAAATTAATTATCTATAACATGTAATATCATACTGTTATGAATTTTATTTTAAATGAACCATGTTTGGTGTGGAGTCTCAGATAAAATGAAAAATAAAAAGTATATTAGATGTAACACTGTGTATAATGTAATGCCACTTACTATATATATAAAATAAGCAACAATGGAAGATTGTATTTGAACATGGAGGGTCAAAATTGTGAGGAAGTTGATTTTGGAAAGAAATTTAAGAGGAACAAGAATACCAATGTTTGATTGTAATGGAAAAGAATCTCTGAAATGGTCCAAATGACCACACATAACACCTCGATTTGTCCGCCACCACTTCCTCCATCACCGCCATCCTCCCTCCTCCTCCTCCTCCTTCCAACACCGCAACAACGCCCTCGATCACATCATCACAACCTTCTTTCTTCATTCTTCTCTTCCATTTGGGGCCACTTCTGATCGATTCCTTCCGCCTCCTCCCGCCTCAGATGCAGACTCTCCCTCCCTTCTCTTGCATCAGAGGTTCCTTCTGCTGCCCATGGATTTCCCTCCTGCCCTCAATCTTCTCACCCAATTCGGATGCGGCTTCGTCCTTCTCCGCTCCCTCTCGCTCGTTTTCAACTTTTTAGGCCTCCTTTTGATGCTCTCCTTTTGGTTCAAGGTTTGGCGCTTCAGTTGGAATTCCAAGAGCGCCATTCGATTCCTTTGCACTTCCGGAGGCGTACCACAAATCCGTTTCTGCCTCGACAAAGTTGCGTGGGGAGTTTCTAAGGCAAAGACCGCGCCTTTGAGAAAAGCGCGCCCTTCCAGGTCGAGTTCCTCCATCAGGAAGCGCACCAATGGCTCCCGAGAGAGAGGCAATGCGGGTTCCGAAGATGGGTCGGAGGGGAAGGGTGAAAACGAGAAGGACATTGGCAATGAGGATGAGGTGCTCGACGTAATGACGCTGAAAAATTTCGTCAAGATGGAGAGACTAAAGGCCAATGCGGCGTGTGCGGACCTCGAGAAGGAGAGGACGGCGGCTGCCTCGTCGGCGGAGGAGGCAATGGCGATGATTCTGCGGCTGCAGAATGAGAAGAGCGCGGTAGAGATTCAAGCCACGCAGTTCCGGCGAATGGCGGAGCAAAAGCTAGATTATGACCAGGAAGTTATTGAGTCATTGCAGTGGACCATCACGCAACACGAGGTTCAGAAGTGTGAATTGGAGGATCAGATGGAGATTTGTAGGGAGGAATTGAGGCAGTTTATGAGGGATGAGGATATAGAACAACTTGAAGTTGAAGTGAGTAGGGATTACATGTATGATGATGAGGAGGAGGATGGTGATCGTTATGATAATTCTGTAGTTAGCTCTCCCGAAACTGAATCACAGACCTTGTAAGTTCTGAAGCTTGTTTGTTGTTATATACAAATGAAGTCCCTTTACATAGACCTGTTTTGGTTTCCAATTGTAAATTGTATTTAACCATAATTTAATTAATAATAATATCGAAAGCCTATATATATTTTTTATTTTTTGCTCATGAATTATGCTAAAATTTTAGGTTCAATATTATAAGTGTGAATAAATTCAATATAGACTATACAATGTTTGCTAGGATTGAAGCTTGTAGGATGATTGGAGTAGAAATGATGGATTACACTCTTAACTTTCGGGTTTATTGTTGTAACTTTGCTGAGAATTGGATTGAAGGAAGTGCTTGCGTGCAAGAATTTGTTCTGATGCTGTTGACAATAATGTATCTAAGCCACATATAATCTGAAAGTTTAGCTTTACTTAAGAATGCAACTTGACAATAATGTATCTAAGCCACATAATCTGAAAGTTTAGCTTTACTTAAGAATGCAACCGCCATGTTTACTTTTTTGTTTGAAAGAAGTTTTCAATTACAAAATATCAGCAGTTCATGAAAAAAGAAATATTAGTAGCTTCTGAAAAACATATTGGTAGAGAAACATTTTCATGTGGGTTCTACTAAGCTTTCTATTCATTTCCATCTAAATTGGTTAGTATAATTGGCTAATGAAATTGAAAGCAAAAATGTCTATAGCCGATAAATAACAAAAATGACCATATAGATGACTACACTACTAAACTTAGGGTGGTGTTAAAGAGACAAATGAAGGATAATATCATTGATTCAGGTTACTGTCTTATTCTAAATGAATAATGATATTTTGACAACATTTTTTTGACATGTAGACAGTGTTAAAATGTTGTCAAAATATCATTATCCATTCTAAATATAAATTATATTTACCTAATTTTTAAAATTGATCAAATTTATTATAATTTTATCCTGCTTTGAAAATTAAAGTTAAAATTAATTTTCTAACTTGTTTTTTTATCAAATCCTTAAGATTTATTATTCGTTTCGTTTAAACTTTCTTATAGTAATTCTTTTTATTGGACTAAAATAAAATAATTTACGGATTACATGAAAAATATAGTAATTATAAATATTTTTTAATTTGTTCTAAACAGATAAGCCTTCAAGTTTTCTTATGAAAACACTTTTCCAATATTTTTAGAAAGAGTTTAGTGGCTTTCTAAAGAAGAGTTTTATTAGAGTATTATAGTTTATATCTTTGAAAAATACGTATTCAAGATTAATCAAAAGGAGTGTTATAGAATTCTCGTTGTGTAATTTGTCACATATAAAGTGATATTTCTATTCTTTTTCTTTTTTTTAATTTAAATTTTGTATATTTGTGCACAGTTGTGTGTTTGGAGTGTTGTAAAGTCATTGAGTGTTTTCATGACCTTTTGTAAATCTTTTTAAAAAATGTTTCAATGAGTTATTTGTATATTTTGTCCTAATTACATAGGTATCTCTTAGAAGTGGATAATTTAAAATTTTCGGTAAAAAATAAAGTTCAAGAGGTTTAGATGTGAAATTAGAAAGAATTAAACGGTATAAAATTTCTTATGTGATTTTTGAACTTTTTTTTTTCTTAATTATCATGAATTCCGATTGTTCTTTGGAGTCATTTACTAATGCATTTAATTTCTCCCATAATCAAAAGTTTAAGCAAGATTTTCTTTAAAAATTGTAAAGATAACTTTTCAACTAATTTAGCCTCTTGATTGTTGGTTTAGTCATTCTTTTTTTTTGCACAAATCAATGAAAGAAACTATACAAAAAAGCATAAAAGATAGAAGAATTAGTAACTTAAAAGGACAATTCTTTTTATAGTGTAAATGCTATAATATAGTTTTGGAAGAGTTGTTACAAATATAATAAAGGATAAATAGTTGGTTCAATATCGACACATTTTATTTTTAGCACAATAAAAAACATTTCAACTCATGTAGTTCAAAAACTTTAATTTATTAATTGAAATTAAACTTGGTTTATACTTATGATAATTGAATACACTTTAACATTTAGTAATGGTCATGTATGTTTATTAAAAAAAATAATGTTGATATACAATTAATCTCGAAAGAACCACTAAAAATTTTAAATTTAAAAAGTAAAAGTAAAAGATAAAGAACTTGATAATTTTTCCTTAATAAACAAATGTAAGAATTGTTAAAGACAAAATATATGTTCAATTATATTAATAATTAACGAAGTTTAAATAAAAATAATACAACTAAAACTATTGAATGAATACTATAACTTTTTTATTATATAAAAAATAAAATATATCAATATTTATTATATTAAATATTATAATATTAATAATATTTTTTAAATATTTATTATTAATGATGTCAAACAAAAAGTTTAAAGTTATTAATGTGTTTAACTAATGTTATTAATAACTGATATTATTAATATTTAATTATGATGAAATTATATTCCATAACATATAGACATGAATAAGTATAATGTTATTTTCATATAAAATCACAAATTCCTTAGGTAGTGGTATATTATTCTCAAAATGTTATGTATATTATTCTCAAAAAGTTACGTGTTACTTTTTTAAAAATAGAATTATTTTTTATTTGTATTTTGATATTTTTGGAGTCATATGAATGAAAATGTCTATACAGAAAGTATAACATTATGACAAACATTATTTTTTATACTGGATAGTTTTTATTTTTAACGTATATTTTTTATTTTTAACGTTAAGTGGTAGTCTGACATGGTGATGAAGATTTATGTGAACAAAATATCCTATATAAATTTACATAGGACTTGACGAGGATTGATGAAAAATTTTGCATTTTCTTTTAAAATTTAATTGGTTTTGGCTTAAACCAAAACCTAAAATACAGAAGAAGAAAACCAATGTTAATTTATATACAATGAACCATATTGTTACTTTAAGAATCATAATCTAAGATAAAAAAATTAAAATATGAGAAACTAAACGATAAATTATAGCACAAAATTAACGAAGATATCTATTGCGATTATGATCTCTAAAAACAATCATTTTTCAATTTCAATAGTATAGTAGGGATATCATCATCCACTTCAATGATGTATTTAAACCAACAAAACTTCAATGCAAATGGAGAAAAACAACCACTACTATAAAACACCCAAAACCATCAATTCATATCACAATATGGACCTACAAACATCCATGCAACATTACTATCATCATCGTTGCCACCTCAAAGAAAGAAACAAAGGGAAGGGGAAAAAGTCGTGAATAAGAAGTTGGAAGCTTTAATTTAAACCCTTTTATTTTGTTGGATTGTCAATAGTCTAATGTAAAACTTAATATTTATGTTGAACTGTCATTTATTTCAACTTAAATGTATAAATTTTTTTTTGTCAAATTCTTAGGTATCTAACGTAAAACTCAACATTTATGTTGGATTGTCGGTTAGTTTAATGTAAATGTCAAAACAATTTTACATCAAATTATTAAGGATCTGACGTAAAACTCAACATTTACGTCAAACTAGATGTTAGTTTGACATAAATGTCATCATAAGGAATCTTCAAGTGGTACAAATTTGAGGACAAATTCTTTTCAAGAATGAGAGTATGATAAAAGACTATATATTAGACATATATGAGAAGAACTTTAGGAAGAACATTTACAATTAAAATGATCTATGACAAAACCCAAGGTCAAAACACATCTCCTTGAATCTTATAATATTCTATGAATGAGGAAACTTAAAGAACATGCAAATCATGAGTAGAAGAATAATTTAGAAATTTAAATAAATTGTAGTTTTATTTTAAGTTTACAAAGTTTGTGCCTATTATATTCTATTAGTTGTAGTCTCAATTAATTGTTTACCTTGATCTTGCGTGCGTTTTAGTGTTTGGAGGGCAATCTTTTTAGTTTCTTTGTTTATGTGTGAACTGCAAAATTGAAGAAAAAAGAATAAGAAAGAATAGTTGATTCAACTCAAAAGAAAGCAAATATATATTGAAAGAAAAGAAAAAAAAGAGAAAGTAAGGATCCAAGAGTTAAAAAAATTGTAGAATTCAACACAATTATTATGTTGCACTATTGTTTATGATTGTTAATCTATTGAATTATATTTAGTCTTTTTTAGTGTTCCTATTGTCTCATTTAACTCTTTTTGTAATCCTATTGTTTTTTATTGTTTTTTTTATTGTTTTATGTCGTTTAAAATTCTTTGAAGTATTCTCTATAGTTTTGTATTTTATTTGATCTTTTGAGTCAAGATTTAGATGTAACAATGTTTTTCACATTGTTTGTTCGCTCTTTAGGTAAGCTACTAGAGTTTTTGGTCAAACACTAAAGGGAATTTGAATAGTAAAAGATAAGAGTGTACATTCAAGAAAAAGTTTATAAGTTGATACACGAGGAAATTTGAGTGAAACACCTAAACAAGTGGTGATGATCTAAATATATTCAGCTATTTTTTTTCCTAACCTTTTGCAAGATTTATCAATATTGAACAATGCAACATGTTCTACTAGAGAATGTCAATGTCTTGGAGTCTAAAATTATAAAGCTAAATGGAAAATTTTCTAGTATTGAAGCACAAACATGACAAAAATGTTTTCCTAGGGGTTAAATCAAGTGCTATAAGATGTTCCAAATGTGAAGGCTATGGACATGAAACTCATCAGTGTCCTAATTGAAATGCAAGTCCCATGACTAATAAAGACCTCAAGAACTACATTTTATATTTGAAAGAGGAATTGCAAAACTTAGATGCGATGAAAAGAAGACAAGAGTAGAAGCTTAAAAGAGCATAAGAGAAAAAACACTTATAGAAACAGAAGAAAATGAAAATAAAGGAAAAGAAGAGAAAGAAAAGAGAGAAGGCGCGGAGAAAGAGATAATAGAGAAAAAGAAGAAAACAAAGAGTGAAAGCGAAGAAAGAAAATAGAGAAAGAGAGGAGAAAGAAAAGAAGAGAAAAGATAAAGATGAAAAAAGAGAAAAGATATAAAAAGAAGAGAGTATCCATATTTGTGAATAAAATAAAATACTAACTGATCTTTTTTTGTTTTGTTGCTTAGGGAAGATTTGTTTATCAAGGAACCATGACATGAACAATGGAAGGAAGACATGATGAGAGAAAAGGAAAACACAAGCTTATAACTCAAAGAACCACCTTTGTTTGATAATTTATTAGCTTGTTTGTCAATTCATTTAGATATTCAAAGTTATTTTTTTAGTACGGAAACAAGCTTAGAAATATATGAACTTGAGTTAGCTTGTTTAACCATCTCTAAGAAACTTATGGAATTAAAGTGATACTTATAGTTTGATTGTTTACTTGGGAAATACTTTAAATTTTTTGACTTTTTTTTAGCATTGCATCTTTAATTTAAAATTGTTTGATGATTTTTGTAGGTGGGTGTTTGACCCCGAAAGTAGACCTCAAACCCTTGATAATAAAAGATTGACCTTTTCTAAGATTCAAATCTCATTTTAGTAGAATTTTTATTTTTTATTATTTTAGATTTGTGTATTTGATTTATGTTTGTGTTTATGGATAAGATCTTTTAGAATTTGGGTTGAAATTTCTCCAAACAGGGAAGAAGGATAATGAATCTTTAAGTTGTGTGAATTTTAGGACAAATTCTCTTGAAAATGAGAGTATGATATAAGTCTATCTCCTTAACATATATGGGAAGAACTTGAGAAAAAACATTTACAATTCAAAGTTTCTATGATAATGTCAAAGATCAAAACACATATCCTTCAATCTTATAATATTCCATGAAGGAGGGAACTTAAAGAATATGAATGTCATGAGTACAATCGAAAAATAATTTAGAAAATTAAATAAATTGTAATTTTATTTTAATTTTACAAAAAGTTAAATTTGCTAGGCGATACAGTTTGTATTAGCTGGGAGAGCGAGTCATGATAAGTGAAAGTTTGATTTTATAATTTTTGTTTTTTGTTATTTTTATGTGTTTTGGGCTTTGAGTTATATTTTTTGGGTTTTAAGTTTTCTCAAACTTATTTGTCTGTATTTAGAGGTATCAAAAGTTGATCCAAATAGTTTTTTGAGTCATATTGTATTCATTTGCATTCTTTGAGAGTTTTGAGAGATGATTCTCCTAGTTATTGGATTACAACTTTGATTCTTATCACATATTAACATCTTAGTGGTGAAACTTCACTTGACATATCAATATGTTAAATTGTGGCGTTCTTATCCCTATTTTATTCACATTTTTTTTAATTTATTATTTATTCTTGTCACATTTTTTGAAAATTCAAATTCAGAAATGATTGTACTTTTTTTTTTGAACATAATGGTATTATGTTGAGTATTATAAACGATGTAATGTGAAAGACTAATTTTGCACTAACATATATAATAGTTTTTCTTAGTTGAGACACAAATAAAAATTAATTTTTAAGTGACCTTTAAAGGATTTATGACTTTCCTTTATTGGAAACAAAAATCTTTTTGTCGAAGAAAATAAATGAGGATTTTTTAATCCGAAATGAAATAACAAGACGCATAAATGAAAAATTAAAGAAGTTTAAAGTGATTATTTTTTGATAAACAACTTATATCTTGTGTTTTCATTATATGAATTAGTTTGTATCCTTTTTTGCAATACTAAAATACAACAAATATATCGCAATAATACCTACACACAATATTATGAAAATATATTACAATCTTGACAATTTTAAGTATACCTATTCTTATAAAATAAAACTAGTTTAAAGAAACTTTTACTTATAATTTTAACTTTTAAATAATAAAATATACTACTGTCAATTTTAAAACTCTTTTTTACTCTTAAATCCATTTTCTAAGACTTTAAAAAACCATTTTTTGAAGAACATTCTTCATTACCTTAATTATTTTATAAGGTGAATTTTAATTTTTTATGGATTATACAGTATCATTTTGCTTTTAAGGTATTTATTTAATATTTAGTTTAATACAAAAGGCTTATAAAATATTTTATTGACATTTAAAAAATATTTTTTAATCTAATGAATTAAAGTGTTATTTAATATTTTTGATCTTATTTATTTGTCAGTAGCATATTTCAATAGAAATATTTTACCATGCCCATATTTTAGTTTTTATAAATTAAGTGTATGGGTTTTATAAGCTTTATTAAAAAATTAGGGAATTAAATGATACGTTTGATAGCAGAAAACTGAATCTGATTTGGCATCTCTATCGGTTGAATTGTCCTTTAGTTCTTCCTCTATTTTATATTTCACAGGCTCCATCACTGACAGGTCAGTGTTTGCACTTGGATTCAAGCCTGAGGCGTCGTTGTGAAAAATAAGGTTTGTGGTCTCCTAAGTTATCAATCATAATCTCTTCAAACACGCTTCATAGCACATCGAAGCGAGGATGTTGCGGCTTTCGATTCTACGAGGTAAGTGGTTGCACGTACTCTTTTTGTTGAGATGCCCACATGCACAGGGGCTATTGAAGTTTTAGAATTGGAATTGGTTGAGGAAATGTTGATCCTTTTTCCCCTTTTTTTGTTGTTGCAGCGAGAAAGTTGGACTTTATGAGGCCTCAGATCTCTGCACCGGGAAGGTCCCATTTCTCAACTGCTGTCGAACCATCTTCCAGTAAGAGCAATCCACCGGTAAGGTTTTGCTTGGAATATTTGCTTTCATGGGTTTCTTTTAACTACACCAGTTTTTGAAAAAAATATAAGCTTTACTGCTGATTTTTTCATTTTGAAAAAGTGTAAATTTTTTTTTTATATGTATTTGCTTAAAGTTTGTGGACTTTAGGACTATCTGGTCAAATGGAGTACAAAGGGTTATGTTTTGGCTTAACTACTCTACAGTGGTCTAAAGTTGAAGTCTGGTAGTGGTTTTCAAGCTTTAGGTCCTGCATGTAATTTCATACCAGGTCATAAGAAATTTCAGAATGAGATTCGAAAATAAGTCTGTTAGGAGTCCTGAGTAGAATAAACTACTTGTGCTTAAGCCATGAGACTCACACTTAATGGACCAATCTGTTGGATTGAATTCTCTTCTTGTTCTTTACTGGTAAAAGGTTAAATTGGTTTTTACATAATTCAATATATGGTATCCTCGTTGACTTACACACCTGTTCTGTTAATTAATTCTTTTAACATCTGATTGCCCCTTTTTTTTGCTGGATTCCATCAGAGGGTTCCTAATCTTATTGGGGGCAGATTTATTGACTCAAAATCATCAACTGTCATTGATGTTATAAACCCAGTAAGTGTTTTTCTTTCGCTTGATTTATATTGCATTTATATTTGTGTTTCTTTTTTGTGGCTCTGTAAAATGCAGAATTATTATATATCGTTAATCTTATTGCAGGCAACCCAAGAAGTTGTTTCACAAGTCCCTTTGTCTACGGATGAAGAGTTTAAGGCGGCTGTATCTGCAGCAAAGAAGGCATATCCATTATGGCGTAACACTCCAATTACAACACGCCAACGTGTTATGTTGAAGTTTCAGGAGCTGATCCGCAGAGATATGGTAAGCATCTTAGAACATTCTATGACTCTCACATTTATTCTAAAACAAAGAAACATCCATACTAGAGCACAATATTTGTAATTGTTTTAGGACAAACTTGCTCTGAATGTGACCACTGAACAAGGAAAGACGTTGAAGGATGCACAAGGAGATGTATTTCGTGGTTTAGGTGGGTCTTTCTAATATGCTGCTTGAGAAGATTTTGTAGTGTGATAATAATTATGCTTATAGATTTTGATAATGCAATTTCTGAATATTTAATTGTCATTTAGAGGTGGTGGAACATGCTTGTGGGATGGCAACTCTACAAATGGGGGAATATGTTTCAAATGTATCACATGGAATTGATACTTACAGTATTAGAGAACCACTTGGTGTTTGCGCTGGTATTTGTCCTTTCAACTTTCCTGCAATGATTCCCTTGTGGGTAAGCAGTCTTGTATATTTTGGGCTACCTAATTAATATTTCACATTCACCTTTATTATTTGCTTGGCAGTTCATTCATATCAGCATGCATGAGATAGAAAAGTCTCCTATAGAATGAATCAAAAGTCTTGAGCCTGAATTTTTAGTTCTCAAAGCAATGCAATGTAAAAAATATGGACAGCATAACAGATTCTGAATGTATATAATCTGCAGATGTTCCCTGTGGCTGTTACTTGTGGTAACACCTTTGTTCTAAAACCATCAGAGAAAGACCCAGGTGACCTTTTTTTATTAATTTTGGTTATCTATGAATACCCCTGTCTATCAATACTGGAAAAATATAGTCTTATTGTGTTAATCGTTCAAAGCAAGCTTAAGGCATCAGCCTGAACTATTCTCTGTACACCTTGAGTTGGAAACTTGGCGAATAATAATTATCTCTAATTTCTAACCACCTCAGTAGGTGTAAAGGATTTTCCACTCTGATAGAAACTGGTTCAAATTAATAGAGAAAATGGGGGAAATTCCCATGATTAGAGTATGATTGCAGAGCTTTCGAGGATTTGCACTACCTGTTGCCTCCCAACCCTCTCAAAGTATAATATACCCCCTCTTATGAAATAAGGTATATTGCCTTATTTCTTATCATACAGCCCCCTAATTACAAATTTGCAACAAACTAACTGAATCTAACAATTAGCTAAGCCCCTCAATTAGTATGTAGCTATCATATTCACTCGGCCATTTATCTGATTTATGTAAAGGTCTCAGAACTGCATAGTTTTGAAATGATAACTAAGACACCAAGTTATTGACAATTTTTTAACACCCTTTTGTCTTATTAATCTTTACATTTAAATAAATGTATTTTTTGGCTGTGATTTATGTAAATGAGGAAGACAATGTTAATCTAGCATGAAAAGGGAAATAAGTCAACACCCAATTAACTTAACATTGGAGTCTTTTGACAGGCAAGGATTTTGCTTAATGTTGGTCATCTTATTTACTGTAATTTGTTTGTGATTGTGCTGGTTAGGAGAAAATTGTTAGATGTAACGTTTTTTTGGAAACTTATTTATTAATTTTCATGGTAGCTATGGTCTCTCTTGTCCACCAAGTCAGTGAGTATTATCATCATCTGTTAGTTTTTCTCCCACCCTTATTAAGCTGTCCAATGACAAGGTAATTTCTCTAGAGGGGTTGAACATATCTTTTTGAAATCTTTTTGGAAATGTTAAGTTGTTTGAAACTTATTGATCCCCTCTTCATGAAATCAACCTAGAAATCCAAGTTCAGAGTGCTTTAAATGAAAAACAAACTCGAAAAACCTTATGCTTTTACAAGAATAGAGATTAATTTCAATGAAGATTGAAATTCAACTGTACAATTCCCCAAATACAAGAGAAGAGTAAGAAAGATTGGACACTAATTTTTTTATGCTAGTTCAGTTATTTCAGACTTACATCAAGTTGGATTTTGACAACATTAGTCAAATCCTTCAACTATTAAGTTTCAAAGTATAAAAACACTCTTTACACAAGAATCTTAAAAGGCTCCTCAATTCTTGAGCCCTACAAGAAGAATATCTTAACACTCACAGAACCCTCCTACTAACACATCGAGAAACACTCGCGAGAACTGAAACCTACTCAAGTTAACAAGGTTAAGGAAAGAAATCACCTGGAAATTGATTTACACTATTCAAATCTTTCTGAAATTTTTCTTTAATCTCTGGAAATGACCGACCTCGAAAACTTTTCTTGCAAATGTAGCTTCTTGTGTTCTAAAGAAGAAAATTAATCTATTATAGAAAAATAAGATTTCACAGATTTGATCTGTTACATGAAGTTAAAAATCGTTTTCTCTCCTCAAAACTTGTTTCAATTCATAGTTTATAATTGGGTGCAGACCTCACCCTACAAGCCGGTTTTGTGGGGTTGAGTTAGGCCTAAAACCCACCTTCTAATATGGTATCAGAGTCATGGTTAGAGCCTATCCTAGCGAGTTCTAAGTGGGCATTTTATTCTTCTATTCCACCCGCTATCGGGCCGTTATCGGACCATCCAATTTCTACTATCACGCACGAGATGTCTATACCTCGGCGTGAAGGGAGTGTGTTGGAAGTCCCACATCGACTAGAGATAAGGCCAAATTATAATATATAAGTGAGGTGCAAACCTCACCCTACAAGCCGGTTTTGTGGGGTTGAGTTAGGCTTAAAGTCCACTTCTAACAGTTACAAACCTTGGCAATCCATTAAAGCAACTATAGAAATGCCTGGAGTTTAACTGAAATCAATTTAATTTGTTTCCAATGATGGGAATCAATTAAATAACTTTTTATTGTCCTAGAAGTTACTGAGTTTTTGTTATTGATTAGATGGTATGGTAATTGATTAAATCAAAGTTTTGTGCTTTATTTGAGCTGCTCATTGTTATGTAGTTGATTATGAGTTTCTGTAATCTATTAAAACAGGGCACCCCGATACCGACAGAGCCACAATATATGTTGTAACGATTATCATTTGGCTGCAATAGACTAATATGTGTGTTGTGAAAAACTAAACAACTTGAACCAAGTGAAATCTGTTACCATGTTATACTTTTTAGCAGACAAGTTAAATTTAAATGATTTGATTTGAATTCTATGGTTACATAAAGAAAATTATTACCACAAGCATGATCTTAGCTACAACAAAAACACGCATGCTTAAATCTAAAACACACAATACAAGATGCCACATTCGTTTCATCTTGGGCATGTAAAATGATAAACCAAAATATAAAGGTCTTCAATCCTTGAACTCAACACGTACTCTTAAGTCCTGGGACACACATTTTGCTTCAACAGCCCACTTTTATTGTCCATCATCCTTGGTTTCATATGAAATGGGAAGAGACAAATTTCAATGTAACGTCAGATGTGTTATCTCTGCTTCAGATCTCCTAATAAGATATCACTTGGCTATTGTCTGAAATATGTTGTATTTTTCCAGGTGCTTCTGTCATGCTTGCAGAATTAGCATTGGAGGCTGGTTTGCCAGAGGGTGTCTTAAATATAGTTCATGGAACCCATGTATGTCATCACCTGGTTTTTTATTGAACTTTTATTTGTCACTTATTTCTTGAGATAAAGGTAGTCAAGGGCTCGTTGGCATTTGGTGATTTCAAAATGTGTTCAAGCTTTAAATTAAATCTACTAATTGCTTATAATGTGTTGTACTTATACTGTTGATACTATCATAAATTTGCTTTTACTCCCAAACCAGTTGTTCCAAGGAGAAAAAGTGTCACATTATGATGTCTCATGCAGTAGTTGTTCCTTGTTTTTCATACTGATTGATCTTCTTAATCATTTAACTGTTGCAGGATATTGTGAATTCTATTTGCGACGATGATGACATCAAAGCCATATCATTTGTTGGTTCAAATGTTGTAAGTCATTTGATATTTGTTTGTTTTCTCCAATTCATGATTTTATGTTATTTTTCTTTTGGTGATCTTAAACTAGCCAAAGGTAATCCTTTTGTCACAAAAATTAATGTTTTTTGAGGCTTGACTGTCTTAAATATAAAGATGGATGGAAAAAATGACGTGATAAAATGCTTAGATTTTGCAGATAATAGACCCCTTTTTGTTACTTTGTGTGCTTATTTGATGTTCTAATTTTTTGTCAAAGGCTGGAATGCACATATATTCAAGAGCAGCAGCTAAAGGGAAACGTGTTCAGGTAGGTGTCGGTAGTTTATTTCTCCCTTTCGTAAAATTGTTGGTTTATAGCAATGCAATAATACGAAGTTGGGCAACTACACTATTGTTTGCAGTCTAACATGGGAGCAAAAAATCATGCCATTGTCTTGCCAGATGCAAATGTTGATGCTACTCTAAATGCTTTAGTTGCAGCTGGTTTTGGTGCTGCTGGTCAAAGGTGTATGGCTCTCAGCACAGTTGTTTTTGTTGGAGACGCAAAATCATGGTATCATCTATTCTATTTTGAGTTAATTTGCATTTATTGCGACTTTTATAGTAGCATATTACACTTGGAACAAGTTTAAGTTCCTCTATTTGGTTGTTCAAAATGATCTGGAATTCTCAATGTATTTTATCATGTGCCAAGTGGAATCATCATTCTTCCACTACAAAGATACAAGCTAACTTCTCTATAGAGAAAATTCTGTGCAATGACCATATCAGAGTTTGTTTATATGGTTATTGTAATGCCAATGTTAGTATGACCAATTAATTATATTCATCATTTTTAATAATTCTGAGAACATTGTTCTAAGGAAATATTATTCTGAGTTAGTGAATTTCCTTGTGAAGCATATGTAAAGGGAAGTTTACTTCAATATTTTTTGTCTTTTAAAAATTTATTTCAATGTTGTACTCGGCAATTTTTAAGAATTGCAACCTTTGCAATATTTGTGCAGGAAAGCTAAACTTGTAGAGCGTGCCAAAGCTCTCAAGGTAAATGCGGGAACTGAACCTGATACAGACCTTGGTCCAGTGATCAGCAAGCAGGTTTGTTTATGATTGGAAATTTACTTTTTCCATATTGGATTTGAAGCAAAGATCTTGTGTATCATTCAGGCATTACTGCCATGGCTAGTTGTTAAGCATATTTTAGCTATTTATATGTATGTATGTTTCTTGAATATTTTTATTGGCTGCACAGGCAAAGGAGAGAATACACAGACTAGTTAAATCTGGTGTTGAAAGTGGTGCCAAATTACTGCTGGATGGAAGAAATATTGTGGTAGCTTTTATATCCTCCTCTTAAAACATTCTGATTGAATGTAATATAGCAAGCACTCTGTCTTGTAGTAATGAATTCATGCATGCATGACAAGTAGGTTCCAGGATATGAATCTGGCAATTTTATTGGCCCAACCATCTTATCAGATATCACTACCAACATGGAGTGCTACAAGGTTACTGAATAATTTTTAAGTGTATTCTAAAAGAATTCTCTTTAACTTGAAGTTTTGATGCTTATTGTACTTGTCGGTCTTTGACATTGCACATGCAGGAGGAAATTTTTGGCCCAGTTCTTCTTTTCATGGAGGTGTGTGTTTATTTCATCCTTAGAATTGCATTATTTTCAATTAAAAGAATCACAAAAGTATAATTTTTGGTAAAAGTTTCCCATATAGGAACAATTAACCCCTTCAGATGGTTAACGATGTTCAAACAACGGCAAGTGATTAACCAGTGTTAAATTATTTCTAACTAGAAAACATTTCCATGTCTGAGACTCAATTATATTGAATTTTTCATTGACTCAATAGACACATATGCTGATAAATTTTTTTTTTCTCTGAACTTCATCAGGCTGATAGCTTAGAAGAGGCCATAAGCATTGTTAATAGTAACAAGTACGGAAATGGTGCTTCAATATTCACCACATCTGGTGTTGCTGCAAGGAAATTTCAGACTGAGATAGAGGCAGGCCAGGTAATGTTACCTAAGTGAGATGTTTAACTCTGAATTAATAAATAAGAAGTATGGACAAATAACAAATTCTACAATTCTTTCTTTCTAATACCCTTACTCGTTAAGCTTAATTTCATATTACTCATATTAAGCTTAGTATCAATCATGTTTTCTCCATCTACAAAATGTATTTGTAAGATCTTGCTCTAGTTTCCAAGTTGAGTATTTGTTGGTTATATAATAAATAAATGAATATATTTTGACAGTGTTATTCATTGATAATGACTTGTTACTGCATCTGAACTAGGTTGGCATCAATGTTCCCATTCCAGTTCCATTGCCCTTCTTCTCATTCACTGGCAACAAGGCATCTTTTGCCGGTGATCTCAACTTCTATGGTATAACAATAATGATTTCTCACAGTTATTTATATTAAGTACATTGTTTTGGAGCATTTGCTTAGACAAATAGTGTTTGTTTTGAATTTGCCATCTTTATTGAATTACAGGCAAGGCAGGGGTTAACTTTTATACTCAGATCAAGACAATAACACAGCAATGGAAGGATTCAACTGATGGCAGCAAGATTAACATGGCAATGCCAACCTCTCAAAAATAATTTTGATTAGCCAGAGTGTGAAATATAATGTTTCTGAAACATTTGCTCCCTTCAATAAAGGAACTTAATTGAATAATAAATAGAAGAAATAACATTCCATAATTTAAAAATTGAAAAAGTTATTCCGGTTCAACGATCTTTTTAACCAAAACTGTAAAATGTGTATAAATTATAGGTTCTAAAAGAGGGATGGAAGCCTACAAATATTGTATACATAAGGATTTAATTCAATAGACATTTAATGGTTTACATAAAAATAAATATTAGTTTTAATATTGTAACCTGCTATATTAGTTATGGAAGTTTATAAATATTTAAACAAGTCCTAAAAGTGTCATTTATTAATCATATTAGTTTACAGAGAGAAACATTATGACTTAAATAATAAATATTAACACTTTTACTGATAAAACAATTTTTTATTTTTAAAATGTTTTATGAAAATATTATCAGGATTAAATATGTTTAAGTTTTCAAATTATTTTCAAAAATTGTATTTCATTTTTAAATTAAACTCTATAATAATTTTTGTCATTATTCTATAAAAATTATTAAAACACCTTTTCAAAAAACTTAACCTGAATATTATATTATAATTTTTACATTATTTCCATAAAATAAGGAAAAAATAAATATATATAATTTAGAAAATAAATAAATATTTAACTTACGAAAGAGACACAATTTATTAAAATAATTGGAGGATGAAATACACATTTAATGTACATCATTTTTTTAATTAGGATTATTAATAACTTTCACACGAGTGTTAAATTTTATCTAAAAAAACTCTCTTATTTTCTTTTTCTTCTATCCAATCCAACAGTCCAAAAATTAATTTCATTTTTTATATATATTTTTTCAAAACCCCATCTTTTGTATTAGCAGGCAATTTTAGATAGACATTAACGAGACATTAATATATTAAAAGAAAATAAATAAGAAACGTCCGAATTGACATGAGACGGTTGAGTGAATGTCGATAAACAGTTCCCTATGACTGAGCATGCAAAGGTATTGGTATTTCTCATTTGCAGCAGCAAAATTTCACATATTTTCACATGCACATGCAAATATAATCGAAAAGATCACAATGTCTCTCTTTTTATTATACTATTTCAATTTCTCCATTGGTGGAGCACAGCGTTGGGTTTTGTCACTTTTGAACAGACTATTAAAAACTTGAAATAAGTTTGTATTTATGGCTACCAGAATTGTTATACTTCACTTTTTATCTAATTCTTATTTTCATACAATGTTAAATTTACATATTTGAATTTATAAATCTTTTATTTACTGTACTTAGCCAACATCACCATATTACTATAACATAACCTCAATAGAAATCATTGACTTGTGTGGTTCTTTTACATCATCAATATTATCTTCATTCATTTGACCCAAATCTTGTCAGGAGATTCAAAGGTTGTCCCTCTTATTCAACTTGATTTATAGTTTGCTGTTCACTTGTGGAACCATTTAACCCTATTAGAGAAAAACACTCAAAGAGTAGCTTTGCAAACACTGTACTTGGAGGAAGACAAAGATGAGGAACCCAAAGAAGATTTAGAGGTGTTGGTTAGCTTTATTATGATGACACTTAGATGGAAGAAAAATCCAAAATAGAGGAATGTCATAGGATTCTTCACATGGATTTTGTTGACAAACTATCTTAATAAGTATACTATAATAATAATAATAATAATAATAATAATTTTCTATAAGTACACTATAATAATAAGTTATAATAATAATAATTTCCTATAAAGAGACTATTCCTTATACCTTTCTGGTTTTAGATAGTCTCTTCCGTGACTTTTAACCTATATTTCCATCTTTGGAAATATTCATATATTTCTAGTAATGATGGAAAAATTCATTCTAAGAAAATGACTGTAATAATGATTCTTAATTATAGGTGAAGGTATTACTAAAGAATAACTTACAAAACTAGAAAGATTACAAGTTTGAACCAATCGTTAAAAAAACTATTTTATTAAAATACAGGTATTTTTTACAGCTCTTATTTAACAGGATAAAGTTCTACATAGACATATTCATATGATAGTTTATTTGAGAAACCGTGGCCTAAGGTGAGAAAAAAATGTTGATAACAACTTTGTTTTAAAAGGTACTTTATGTTTAACTAAAAATGATTGAAAATTGAAGGTAATAAAAAATTTGTTCAAAGGTGTTACTAGTGTTCTTTTTGTAGTATTAAATCTAAAGTGTCATATTCGACATACACCTCAATCAAGCAGCAGGTTTTGAAAGCCCTCATAAATATGCTGCAATATTGCTATGAAAAAAAAACATGAAATGAGTTCATGTTTTTTACCACAAGGTGGTGTTTGGTGTAAAGGTTCATACCTTGTTAAGTAGATAAAATGTTAAAGAAAAACAGCTAAAAGTATGTGTGGAATGTTCTGAAGTTGACAACAAAATTCTAAACAAAGTCTCCGACTAGGTGGAATAATAACCATAATGTACAGTAGACACTAATTATGCAGTCTCTAGACTTCCTCTCAAAGTTCAACCATTATGACTCTCAATGTTTGTTGCCCCTGAACTAAAGAAACTTGTTTATCCGTTATTCAGACACTTCAGATTAAACTTTTAACTTAGCCAAATGCTTCTTCCCTTTTCTATGAGAGGCCAAGGTAATCTCGCAAGGGCATTTCACATTACAGATTTCACATCTTATTTCTGAATTATTCGTCCAAGTAGGTTTCTCTCTATTCTTGGTCTTGAATTTTGGCTGATAAATGTTCTTCTGTTTTAATTCCTCTTTGGAGTGATCACTTTTCAGCTTCTGTGAAACAGATTGATTCTTTGCCTTCATAGCAATCTCCATCTGCCTATGTTTGCTACCTTGCAGGTGTGAATTCAAGGTTTTCTCGCTCGTTGTTGTTACATGGCATAAAGCGCAAGTCCACTCCTTCTGAACTTCCTTATGTGTAAAAATCTGAGGAAGCTCTTCAACACCCTTCTCTTTCACCACTATTCCATTAGTTTCCAACATGGTTGCTGAAGCATTCTCACTTTGCACAAGTTTAGGCACCACAGGAATATTCTGCAATGTTCAAGATTAGCATAACATATAAGATTGTGACAATACTTTCTGAGGAAAATACATCACTATCAAGATGATCATATCATATCCACGTTATTAAAATGTATTGCCAAAATTTTAACTTGTCCATGAGATATTTCTATTTTGGGTGAGTATATAATATGAAACCTTACTTGATTGCCTGTAGGAATTTCCTTTTTCTCAATCACCTCCGAATCTTTGGTGGCTTTGGGCTCTGTTTGAAGATTTTTCACATTTGTCTGCGCAAGATGCTATTTCATTAACAACTCTCACAAGAAGACTTGGATGGGTTGAAATGACTCATACAAGAGCTTGTAACAAGAATCAAATTAGTTTCATAACTGCACCAGCAACATAAAAACTTCACCTGTTGCATCTCTTCATGGTCAGTAACTCTACTTGCAATTGTTGCTTGTGCATCAGGTTTGTTAGTCGTGTTCTACAATAGAAGAAAAGGAGAATCAGCAGAATTTTTCAATTGCCAATAGAAAGACATTTTTCATGGATTCACAAACTTACAGCAATATAGATGTTTACCTTGCTAGCAATGAGTTTCATTAAGGCTTCTGTTCCATTCTCTTCTAAATATCTATCTGCATGCAGTAAAAAGTTATCTTTATCTTTCTTGACAAAATTCTTCCTCCAGTTATTTAAACTACGTATGCTTGCTTGTGGATTTGAGATGCATGTTCGAATAATATTATTGTAGGCATAAGAAGCCCGTCCAAAGTCTGGCACAATGAGCCAGAAGATGATCATTAGCTTAGTGTAAGGCCAGAACTGGTACCTGATGTTAAACATGAAAAGTTAAACAAGTTTATGAATTGACTAAAAAAGATAATATGAAAAGAGAATCCATTTGCCACAATCTAACTTCAATTGATAATAATAATTACATTAAGTTGAAATAATTCTATCTACATTATGCATAATTTTATTTCTATTATAATTTCCTAAGTTTCAACAAAATTTAAAAGACAAATTAACTAGATATCTGTACGGCATTAAGCTTAACCAAAATGAAAACAAACACTGGATGACTGAATAATAAAAATACCAACTTCAGAACAAGAAATTGTTTTTAATCCAAAGGGTATTCAGGATTTGTTAGAAAACAAGAACAGTAAACTTCACGTCTACTCTTGACATTCAAAACAAGCTAAACATTATGACAGAATGAATTACATGTGTTGTAAAATGGTGTGGACATGTGGTACAGAACAAAATAAGCTAGATTATCAACAAATAGAGTATAGTTCATTTTTGTGACGGGAAAAACCTCAAATCATACAGCATGCATATTCTCTGTAACCATATCAACTACAGATTTCTTGCTTATGTTATGACTAATTACAATGAAGAGAAATTGTGTTTGAGTAGATTACACTAGAGAATCAACCAACTTAGATCTCAAATCGTTTTCTATTTGCTGAATCAAGGTTTAGTAATCACTATGCCTTGAATGTAATAAATTTTTACCTGTGAATTTGAAAATATCCTTAGAACACACTGAAGAAAGAAAAAAACGAAAACACGAAGACTCCTAGAAAGATTTCCATGTCCTATCTCTAAATTTAAAATCAGAAACGGCAGTGACACATGCGAAGTGCAGAGTTTGATGCTCCCGCATTGATCTTAGAGTCCAATCAGATATTCAATCCCAGTCACAGAAACAAAAAAAAAAAACACTCTATTCTATTTATTGGGGGAAAAAATGTTCTTACCATTGAAGAAGCCTAAAAAATGCATACTCAAATAGGTATATTAGCGAGAGGAGTATCCAATACGATATCAAATCCTTAGTTGCTTTATAGGATTCGGTCTCAATTGCTTGTACAGAAGCACATCTGTCAAAAAAAAACCATAATCCCAAACACCAAAATGAGTGGCCAAAGCAAAAGTCACAACCTTTGGTAACACGCCATGCATCCAGTGAAGTACAATTACAATTAAATAAATGGTCCTTTAGAAACTTACAAAGGGTACCCCAGAGCAAGAAGAGGCCTGTAAAAGAGACCAGAAAAAAAAAACAAAAGAGACAGTAGATAAGACAACATTGAAATGGAGTTCAAGGGAATAAAAAGAAGAACTTTACTTTACAGAGAGAAACCATGTACAACATTGCAGAAGTAATATGAAGATAAGAGGGTAAGTAAGTTTTTCATGGCAACAAAGAAAAAACTTGCATTGCATACCATGCACAATGATCAAGGCATCTGACAATGAGTTTAAGAAACCAAAGAGAAGACATCTCTTGTGGGAGTAAATTATTTTTGTGAGGTTTGAGAGCAGAGAAAAAGGAAGAGGAAGAAAAAGAAAAGACAGAGTTTGGCCTAAAGAACATGCAATAGTAAGGAAGGAAGTCTTCGAGAAGTCAAGTGTTATTGGTGGGAAGAAAGTGGGAAACCAAAGGACAATAAGTCACCTAAAAATATTTATAATATTGTTTTTTTGATTAAAAATCATTTAAGTTATTTGATCAGTCTTAAGGATTTAATATGATATTGATTAACATTTATTAAATTAATAATCCATATTTTCTTCCACACTTACTTTTTCTCTTTAAAACTCATTGATAACTTTGTTTTTGTTATATTTTTTTATTAGTTCAAATTCATCAAAATTGTAAATGAGTTTATCAAAAAGCAAAAAGAAACTACACTTATTTAATTTTTCATAAATTTTAACCAATAATAAGAAAATATATTAAAAGAGTATGTTAAAAATTGTATAGCATGTACAATAAAATAGTCTTAGATATTCAAAGAATTGAAAATAATATAATTTATAAAATCCTTCTCTTTAATTTATTGAACATTTTTTAAAGTGGTGCCAAAATAATCTGAGAACTCAAACACAATTCTGTAATAAAACAGATGAACTAAAATTCTCAATATACATAACATAATTTAAGTGGTAGAGATTATCTTATTCAAGTTTTTAATTAATTTATTTACAAATTAATTTTAATTCATGAAAAAATTTGTATTTAATCTTTTTAATATTATTGTAGTGATAAGTAGATTCTCGACATACCTTAAAACAAATTTTATAATTTAAAAATAATTAAAAATTATAATATATACTTATAATAAATTAGAATATATTTATTTTCTATGATTTTATCAAGACCAAATAATTGTTAAATTAAGATAATAATTAACATAACCAACTAGAAATCTGGCATAACAACTTTAATTTTGAGAAAAAAATTATAAAAAGCAATCTTTTTGTTTTTAATTTATTGAATTTTAAACACTTGCGTAATAGAGAAAATTTAAATTTCTCAATTCATAACATAATTTAATTTGTAGATATTACCTTATTTAACTTTTTAAACAAAGTTTTATATACGTTAATTTTAATTTATAAAAAAATTATCTATAATTTAATTCTAATATTATAAATAGGTAGAATTTTTTGACCGATTTTAAACAAGTTTTACAATTCAAAACTAATTAAGAATACTAATGTATAATCATCAACAAAATAAATTAAAATATATTCATCCTAGAAGATTTCATCACAGTCAAATTATAATAAATATATATCTAAAGAGTAATAAATAAATTTTAATACAACTAAGACTTAATATCAATTTTGGTCTCTAGTTTTGTTAATTGTGTTCAAAGTGGTCCTCCTACTTTTGAGTTGTTCATAGTGATCCCATGTTTTGTAAAAATGGTTCAACTTAGTCTTTTTTGCTGACGGCGTTAAAAATGCTAATGGTGTAATGTCGACTTTAGTCAATATTGAATGACTTGTCCAATTATTCATTACGTGGCAAACTCAAGTGAATTACGTGACAACGTCAGGTTTTAAGAGTTCTCCGCGAAGGAGAAGATGAACTCGCGATTTTAGGAGTTCTTCGCGATTAGGGTTCAGAACGAATTGGGAATTTATGTTTCTTTGTGGTTTTAGGGATTTGATGTAGAGGTTTGGTTTGACCAAGGAGCGTGAGAAGGGATTTCACGACTTGGACGAAGGTGGTCTACGGTTGTGTTTTGGGTGACATTGTGTTTCTGGTTTGCAAGTCGTGGCCATGGATGTTTAACGGTGGAGCTCACGATGAAGGGAATGATGATGGTTTCTGGGTTTTCCATGTTGCGCGAGAAGATTGGTGGTGGCGGCTGAAGGAAAAGAAGACGCGAGACCATGGTGCTTGTTGAACGCCAAGGTCATGACTGTAGTGGAAACAGTGCACGACGAGACTCGTGGTGGTTTGAAAGTCTATGAAGACTGTGGTTAATGGGTGAAGAAGTTGAGTCCCTACCATGGAGGTAATGGCAAGAGGTTACTTGTGCAAGGTTGGACGTTGGTGGTACAAGATTGACGACAACAAAGGTGATGGTCGACGAAGATGGTAGGTGACAGTGGAAGGGGAAGGCAAGGGGAATTAGGGTTTCTGGTGGAAGAGGGTGATAAAGTGGAAAAATGTGATGATGTGTCAACTTGTGGTCTTTCACTATTGGTTAAGGTGGACATTACACCATTGGCGTTTTAACGTTGTTAGAAAAAAAGACCAACTAGAACCATTTTTACAAAACATGAGACCACTTTGAACAACTCAAAAATAGGAGGACCACTTTGAACACAACTAACAAAATTAATCATGATAAAATTGTATGGTACGTGTCTAATCCAAGATGAAAGAGAAACTAATAATATAACAAAATAAGGTTTAATGTCTTCGTAGGTCCCTATTTTCGTCTAGAATCTCAATTAAGTCCCTTCTTTTTCGGCGTCTCAATTGAGTCCTTATTTTATGAAAATTGCAACAATTAGATCATTACCGTTAAATTGGGTCTAACAGAGTTAGTGTTAGGTTGATGTGGCATAGTGACGTTGGTTTTTAAATGACGTGGACTTCTTTAGTGTATTTTGACGTGTCTATTATATTTTATTTTAAAAAAAAACAAATTCAGAAAAATGGAAATCAATTTCAGAAATTGGGGATTGATGGCATTACCCAGCAACATATTTCCTGCCCTTCATCACCGGCTGCCTGCGACGACACCCAGAGAACCGTCGAGACCACGTCATTGGTTGTCAGAGGCGGGAGGACACAAAGGGAGAAGATGGAAATCGGGAATCAATTGCATAAATTGGGGTTTGAATTTGGGGATTTTGGATGTGCGAGGGTATCGTAGGTTAAATCGTGATGGCGACACGATTTAGGATTCTAGGGTTTCTGCTGGTCTTGATTTGGTTTTCTGCAGATTGAACTGCGAATAGAAGATGAGGACGGACGGTAGCTTTGAGAATTGGTCTTGCGATTTGAGAGATTTTTCATGAAGGAGGAAATGGCTCTGAAGGTGCCACCAAATAAGGCTTAGATGGTCTATGAATAGGTACACTTGTGTCTGATTGGGAAGGAGATTTTGGTGTATCTCTTACACTACGAGCGAAGGATTCATAAGGTACTGATAGCCATGGGATCCTAAAACGAAATGACTTACTCCTTTGTGACATGGATGATTGATAATATCTGATTCAACAGAAGGAAAATGGGTGATGTTCTTGAGGTGCTCTAGCTTAGTGCAATGTTCCATGTTGCAATCATAGGATTCTTATATATATACACAATTCAAGTGTTTATATACCTTGGACGTGTAATGGGGCTTTCGTTTGACTGATCTAGTAAATTCTTATTTCTTCGTACAGAGCATTTCATATTGATTTAGAAGTTCTCCTTTGTAAAATTATATTAACTTTTCCTAATTTTTTTAATTTCAAAAAACAAATTTGATAGTGAGTGTTTGTGATTCGTGTTGACAGAGTTGGTGATTTATTATTTTTACTGGTTTTATTAGGTTGTAGAGGGAAGAAAATTTTACTAGTTTCAGAAAACAAACAATGAAACCTACATAAGGAAAAAGTCTCAGGAACCTGTTTCAACTCTTTACAAATACTTTTCCTTAGTTTTAATAAGCACATAGATGAGTTCTTTCAACAATAGGCCTATTCACGTTAATTTCACTAATAAACTTTACATAAGTCCTTGAAAGTTTAATTTGTCAATTTATACATCAATCTAAAGTTAAAAAAAAAATGTGTTTGAATATAAAGCCAGGAACTAAAATATTTAATAACAAATAATTAGTTTAATTTAGAGAATTAAATGAAATAACTAAAGTTTTTAAAGATGTGTTTATGATGATGATGGTCTCGTCGATGAAGAAAACTTTTTAGTCTTTTACAGTGGTTTGAGCAAGAAAAGAATTAATGAAAACCCTACAATCAGGTTTAAGAATGTTTATGTATGATTGCTTTCACAACTTTTGATTTTGTATATCCTCTAAAGTTACTTTATACCTTTCTTTATCATCATATTTGGATCACAGGTCTTATATTATGTTTCACGATCCAGGTCTTATATCATCATGATATTAGTCGAATGAGCTTATTTATTATACCACAACAATTACAGATTGCATCTATAGACATTCATTTAATCTGAAATAGTTTGTCAACAACTGATGCACTAACAATGTGGTCCTATATCACCACTGTGGCAGCAGCAACACATTGCGGTTATACAGTGTTCATCATGACTCCCTCAAAATATGATCCTAATCTTCCATATTCATTGTTCTGGGAAATGCTAGTATTCCAAACACATTACTGAAAATTTAACAGTGAGATTATACAAAGTATTATCCTCATCTAAATACCCGAATTACAACATTTAAATATAAGAGTTTCTCATTTATCATGTTCAAAAGCTTGCAGCAACATTTAATCGATTAAAAGACAATTACACACAATTTTTGCAGAGGTTATAATGCAACATATAAAAGATCAAAGGGTAAAGAAATAAATGTTTTGTAAACAATGGCATGCAATAGAACAAGACCAGAACTCCTTCAAACCACCCGAATCCTCAAGCACCAATTCCAAAAGTAAGTAAGAAAGAAAGGTGCAGAGTAATTTGTGTAGTTCAACCACCACTCTCATCCCTCAATTTTCTTAACTTCGATTCAACTTTTTCTCCATCATAACTACGATTCAGTTCAAACTCATTTCAATTTCTGTTTCTCCATCAAAACCTTCTACTTCTCCGTCGTCTTTATCGCCATCTTCTCCCTTTGTGTCCTCCCGCCTTTTACAGCCAATGGCGTCGTCTCGACGGTTCTCTAGGTGCCGTCCTAGGCTGCCGATGATGAAGGACATGAAATATGTTGTTGGGTAATGCCATCAATCTCCAATTTCTGAAATTGATTTCTAATTTGTATGAACCTACAAAGAAGCAGAACGAAAGTTTCTCAAACCCTAATTCGAACAAGTTGAATTCCCAGTTCATTCTCCATGTTTAAATCATTTTTCTGAATTTGTTTTTTTAAAAAATAAAATAAAATAGACACGTCAAAATACACTTAAGAAGTCCACGTCATTTAAAAACCAACGTCAGTATGCCACATCAACCTAACACTAACGCTGTTAGACCCAATTTAACAGTAAAAGTCTAATTGTTGCAATTTTCACAAAATAAGGACTCAATTGAGACGCCGAAAAAGAAGAGGACTTAATTGAGATTTTGGACAAAAATAGGGACCTACGAAAACATTAAACCATAAAATAACTTTATAATTTTAAAGGAGATATGGAATAAAAATAGGATTAATCTTTTGTAATACTCTCTCTCAAGTCACATTATGAACCAAAACTCATTCCTCAATCTATTTTTCAATTTCTTTCACCACTTTCATCCATTTTCATCCATTTCAAAAATTGATAACACGTTGAAGTATTTAGAATCATTTTAGATCGATTAAATTTTAAAATAAAGTAAGTTTAAATTTCTACTTTTTATCTTTGAAATAATTTATTTTTCTTCTTGTACGTGATTTTTTTTAGTTGTATGTGAATTTTCTAGATTTTAGGCAGATTTTTATTTGTTAGTGATCATAAAATCATGCTTTGATAGTTGATCAGACTCTTCTTTATGTAGATAGAGCTATTTTATGCTTTGAAACTATGTAATAAAAGAACAATATTTTAAAGCAAGAAAAGTTAAACTTCCTTGTAAATGTAATGTTTTATTGTTGATAAATATAAATGGTAGTATGATTATTGTGATTGTCTTAAAGCAAGGGAAGTTAAATTTCCTTGTAAATGTAATGTTTAATTGTTGATAGATATAGATGATAGTATGATAATTGTGATTGAATGTTGCTCAAGCATGAAAAAGTATTATGAAAAATGTAAACTCAAGGAGTATTATTAGTAGTTGTGATGTCTCACTTTTATATAGGGAAAGTTAAAAAATGTTGAGAAGAAGAGATTTTGGTCCGTGTTGTGAAATCATGATGATAAAGAATCTTCAAGTGATATAAATTTGATGACAAATTCTATTCAAAAAGGAGGGTATGATAGATAAATATCTCCTAAAACATATATGAGAAGAACTTGAGGAAGAACATTTACAATTCAAAGGAACTATGACAAGGTCCAATATCAAAACACGTCTCCTTGAATTTTATAATGTTCCATGAAGGGGGGAATTTAAAGAACATGAAGATCATGAGTACAATTGAAGAACAATTAAGGAAATTAAATAAATTTTAATTTTATTTTAATTTTACATAATGTTAAATTCTTTGAGCGAGAGGGCCTAGCTAAGTGAAACTTTACTGTAATTTTTGTTTTTTGTTATTTTTGTGTGTTTTGGGCTGTGGGCTTTATTTTATGCTTTCTAGGTTTTCTTAAACTTATGTACCTAGGTATAGAGGTTTTCTTAGACATTTTTGAGTCATAATATATGCATTTGCATTTCTGAGAAAGGATTCTCTTGGTTCTTGGATTAGAACTCTTATTCTTATTTAAGATTAACATCTTTGTGGTTAATCTTCACTTGAGTTATCAATATTAGGGATGACAACGGGTCGGGTCGGGCACGGGTAGTGCCTACCCGCAACCCGACCCGCCGGATAAAATTGTACCCCCTTCCCGACCCGTTACCCGTCCGGGTACCCGTTTAAAAAATATTCGCGAGTATTTTAAAATCCGCGGATACCCACGAATACCCGCAAAAAATAAAAAAAAAATATTTAATACATTTTTAAAATAAAATTACAAATATATATATATATATATAATATAATATAAATTAAATTAAATATAACATAAAATTTAATTTTAATTAAACTTAACCTAATAAAATATAAATTTATTTTATTTTTAATTAAATTTAATTAAAAAATATATAAATTATTTTTCTAAAATTTTTTGCGGGTAACGGGTACCCGCAGGGCGGGTAGTATACTACCCATACCCGACCCGTTTAGAAGCGAGTATTGAAATACTCGCTACCCGTTAGTCGCGGGTAGTAGATACCCGCGGATAGTAACTACCCGCCGCAGATTTTACCTGCGGATACCCGTGTCCGCGGGTAAAATTTCCATCCCTAATCAATATGCTAGATTGTGGCATCCCTATCGTTGTCTTATTATGCATTCTCTCTTATTTATTTTTGTTAAGCCCCTTGAGGATTCAAATACAAAAATGAACGTACTATTTCCTGGACAAGATCATATCATCTGTTATCTAGAGCAAGGTTCTGGTTTGAATATCGTTTTTTATCTTATTTTTTTCATTATATAAGAAACAAAACTCAAAATCCAATTCCCTTAAGTTTTTAATTTTCATATTTTTTTATGTTCTTTTGATTTATGTATTTTTACATTTGATTCATGTAAATTATTTGTTTTTCTTTTTTGTATTTCTTTGTTAATTGTAGTCCCAATTAAATGTTTACCTTGATCTTGCATGAATTTTAGTGTTTGAAGGACAATCTTTTTTTTGTGTTAAACTGTCAAATTAATATATATATATACATATATACATATATATACATATATACATATATATATATATATATATATATATATATATATTGGATCAAAGTCAAAATGAAACAAATATATTTTTTTAAACAAAAGAAAATTGTATAGTTCAACATATATTATTATGTTGCACTATTGTTTATGATTGGTAATCTATTAAATTATATTCAGTCTTTTTTTTAACTCTTTTTGGTAGTCCTATAATTTTTTAATTTTATTATTTTGTGTCTTTTAAAAATTCCTTGAAGTTTTGTCTAGAATTTTCTATTTTCTTTGACCTCTTCAGTCAAGATTTTGATCTCGTAACGTTTTTCACATTGTTTGTTCACTCTTTGCGTAAGCTACTGGATTTCTTTGCCAAGTGCTAAGGAGAATTTAAGTGGTAAAAGGCAAGAAAGTACATTCAAGGAAAAGCTTATAAGTGCGATACACGAGTGAAATTTGAGTGAAACACTTAGACTAGTGGTGATGATCTAAATATATTATTTTATTTTCTTTTCCTAATCTTTTGCAGGATTTATCAATATTGAACAATACAACATAGTCTCGTAAGGACATCCTTTTGGAAGCTGTGTGTTTGTGAGGTCTTGGAGTAGAATGTTAATGCCTTGGAGTCCCAAATTATAAAGTTGAACGATGAAATTTTTAATAATAAAAAGGAAGCACAAGCATAACAAAAATATTTTCCAAAGGGTTAAATCAAGTGCTATAAGATATTCCAAATGTGAAGGCTATGAGCAAGAAACTCCTCAATGTCCTAATTGGAATGCAAGTCCCATGATTACTAATAAGATCTAAAGAACTACATTCTATATTTGAAAGAGGAGGAAGAAAGATCTTTGCAAAAATTATATGCGTTGAAAAAAAGATAAGAATGGAAGCTTAAAAGAGAACAAGAAAAAAAAATCACTTATAGAAATGGAAGAAAGAGAAAAGAGAGAAAAAGAAGAGAAAGAAAAGAGAGCGAGAGGAGAAAGAAAATAGAAAAAAAGGGGAAAGAAAAAAAAGAAAGAAAAAGAAGAGAGCATCCTAATTTGTCACTAAAAGAAAATACTAATTGGCCTCTTTTTGTTTTACTGCCTAGGGAAGATTTGTTTATCAAGGAACCATGGCATCAAATATAGAGGTAAGACAAGATGACAAAAAACGAAGACACAAGCTTAAAACTCAAAAAACTTGTGGTTGATAATCTATTAGCTTGTTTGTCAATTCATTTGGATATTCAAAGTCATTCTTTTAGTATGGAAACAAGCTTAAAAATATATGAACATGACTTAGCTTGTCTAACCATCTCTAAGCAACTTGGGGAGAATAAAAGTCATACTTATAGTTTGATTGTTTACTTGAATATACTATTTTCATCTTCTTTGATAATAAGAGATTGACCTCTTTAAGAATCCAAATCTCATTTTAGTAGAATTTCTATTTTGCATTATTTTAGCTTTGTGTCTTTGATTTATGTTTGTGTTTGTGCGTCGGATCTTCTAGAATTTGGGTCGAGTTCACTACAAACAAGGTAGAATGATAAAGAATCTTCAAGTGGTATGAATTTGAGGACAATTTCTTTTCAAGAAGAAGCGTATGATAGAAGATTATCTCCTAAAACATATATACGAAGAAATTGAGGAAGACCAATTTCAATTCAAAGGATCTATGACAAAGTCCAATATCAAATCACGTCTCCTTGAATATTATAATGTTCCATGAAGGAGAGAATTTAAAGAACATGAGAAAAATTGAAAAATAATTTAAGACATTAAATAAATTGTAATTTTATTTTAATTTTACATAATGTTAAATTCGCTGAGCGAGAGGGGCTCACTAAGTTAAAGTCTATGTGTAATTGTTATTTTTTGTTATTTTTATGTGTTTTAAACTTTGAGCTTTGTTTTAGGGTTTCTAGGTTCTCTTAAACTTATGTACTTATATATAGAGGTACCAAAAACATACGTAGACACTTTTGAGTCATAATATATGCATTTGCATTTTTTTAGAAAGGATTATCTTGGTTCTTGGATTAGAACTCTGATTCTTATCAAAGATAACATCTTTGTGACAAATCTTCACTTAACTTATCAATATGCTAGATTGTGACTTTCACATCTCTGTCTTATTTCGTATTCTTGTGCTCCATGAGGATTCAAATACAAAAAAGATCGCACTTTTTTTTGGACAGGATCGTATCACATGAAATATGGGTGAATTAATGTTTTGGAAATGTTGATTCATGGTTAATAATGTTCATGTTATGATGTGAAAATGGTGATGGAAGAGTTAGATTAGTAGACAATTTGATGAATGAGTGTGATTTATGTGTTGTATGACTAAATGATTTATTTGGGTTTGGTTGATAGAGTGTCTATGATGTAGAAATATTATGCTTATGATTATGTTATTATATGAAGGTTAATGCTTAAGGAGATTAGAAGCATAAAAAAATATAATTAAAATTCTCGTTAGTATCTAGTTTCCTTTTGATTAATGAGAAATGTGGTTTGTAACTTGGGCAAATTGTGATTGATTGTCAGATGAAAAGGAGAATTAGCTAAAGTTAAATGATTGCACTAAACTTAGTTTATGGTGCATTACAGTTGGGCGATAAGTAATCAGTGCTAGGTGTCACCACAAAATTTTGGCAAAGAGAGCGTTCCAAAGGTCTTAGCGCTAAGTGGTGCCTACTTATCATCAGGCGCTGGCGAGATAGTGAATCCCTAGCCTTATGGCGTTAGGCAACGATTACCTAACGTCGAGCGCTAACTCTATCACTATTGGCATCATAATTGCAGGAGTCATAGAAAATGTGCTCTTTCTATGATGCTACAAAGACTTATCGTAGTAAGTCTAACTTACAATAACGAGTATTCAAGTAACAGTCATAGTAAGTCCAATTTACTATGCACATTTTCAAAAATTTGTCATAATAAATTCATATTTTTGAAAGTCCATCTTACTAGAATAGGTATTTGGAGACCTGTCATAATAAGTGGACTTACTATGATAGGTATAACTAGATTAGTCATAATACGTTTAAAATTACTGAGTGGTAAAACGAAATCCATTATAATTAATTAGATTTTGTTTTTATGACATTTTTTTGTTTTATCAATTTTCTCTTTATTCAATTCACCTATAGATACATTTGACCAAACAATTCCCAAACATTAATTCATACAATTAAATTGTTCAACAAACTTTAAAATATGAAATTGTATATACATAAACCTACAACCTTGATAACTTTTACAAATACTTTCCTTTCATTCGTAGTTTGGTGTTCTTCGATTCCAATGCCAAAGTAAATATTCAAAATGAAAACAGTAAAATATTTTTCTATCAAACAAGTAATAAGTATGCTAATTGGATTAATCTAGTTAAACAATAAATAATATAGACATTCAACTAAATGTTCTAATCTTCCTGTTCTACAAAGAATGTTAAAAGAAAGGGGATGATATATTATGGACAAGACATTGTTCATAACATGTAAAAAATCAATTTTAAAATACTAAAAATAGGAACAAAGCAAGTATTATCATGTGTTGATCAAAAGTTATTATCCCAATCAAACAAAGATGTAGATGTACCGATATAACAGTTCTCCTAAGGATGCAAGCTGATAGGTTGAAGATGCAAATGATAGAAGTGCATTGAAGGTCTTCACTAAATATGATGGATAATTAATTAAAATTAAAATAATAATATACTAATGCAGCGAAGGAAAACGACAACGGTTGTTTTTTACAATACGCTTCGATTTTCGAACCGAGGCCTATATTGGGGAGGTAAGAGGGTGGGGGGTTTTTGGCCTCGGTTCTAACCGAGGTAATATCCCAATGGATAGTGCTTTGGTTCTTCTGCACCCGAAGTAGTAAGGAAGAAAAAGGGGGAAGGAGGGGGGGGGGAGGGGGAGAGGGGTTATTACCTCAGTTCAACCGAGGTAATAACGTGGGCCTATGGCAGCGGTTCAAGCTAGAATCGATGCCAAAGTCCTTTATTTTTTTTTAATAAATCACGTGCACCCTACTACCTCGGTTTTGACCACAACCGAGGCCCATTCTCCTAGAATTATTTTTAATAGCAAGTCTCTTTTTGTGATATCCATTATCACAAAAACAGACTTGCATAAAAAACACAATATATACAACACATAATAATATTTACAATACATAATGTTTAAAGCATAATGTACAAAGTCTAATAACTATAAATCAACATGTGCTAATGTATTTTAAATCCTAATAACTATGAACTATTGTATAATCTAATTAAATGTTTTGCAAGTGCCTTCCTTAGGAATGTAAGTGGCTTCTCATGAAGTGGAGTAGGATTTTTGAATCTTTGCACAAGACACATGATATTAATTAGTGTATATGAATTCCAAATGCTGGATAAAATCAAAATTCATTAAATTTAAATATTACCGTATCCCAACCATTTCTAATATGGGCACGAATAGTGTGTGTCATCCAATACATTACGTAGTATCCGCACTCATATGACCTACTTTATCTGTGACACTACAATATATCATCATAATTGTAAAAAATTAGTGAAAATCATTAAAACAAAACAATTATAAGAAAGTATGGCTTTAGCATATGTCAAACCTTGAGAGCAATCCTTGTAAGCTTCTCCCAAACAACATACGTGCTACGATGGAACTATTAAAAACATAAGGCTTTAACAATCATTTATATAACAAAGAAAGTTCAAACATTGAGGTTCTTACCAATCAACTACTTGTCTGAGATGTTTGGGAGGAGACTTATGCAATGAACAGAACCACACAACATAACTCTCTAGTATGGAAACAATAAGTAGTTGCCAATGACGTCTGAATTTGATAATAACTTAATTGTTATATATTAAAATCACATATGATACTTTGAAGTTAACAACCTTCACTTATCCAGATATATAAGGGATAAAGAATATCTCCTTCCCACTTCCAAATCTGCTGGTGAGGTATGTTTGGATGTCATCAAATTTATTTGCTTCGTGAGTGACTTGGGGATCAATGAACCCATAAACATCATTGTACCCGAAGTTGTTACTAACACCAACCATATACTTGAAATCAAAAATTACATTTGATATAAGTATACTTGATATATAAATCAATTTTATTTAAATAATTACTCATACACTTACATCTTCCATAGCTGAATTAATGTAATATTAAATTTTTCTCTTCCCGATACAAACTCCTTGACATCTTGACTATGCAGGTATATTGGGACCTCAGAGACTCTCTCAAATACATTAGGATCATATTCAACCTTCATATGCTCATTTGCAATGATGTCACAAAATTGATGCAATGCACCAAGAGGATGGTCCTCAGATAAAGGAATCTTCTCCTGTCCATGCGTTTGTTGTTACATGGAAAAATAGGATAAGTTTCGACATCAATAACATGTAAACTTTAAAATTAAGAAGTGTAAAGTAACAGTCCATACTAGGGGGTCAGAAACATAACCAACCAAGTGTTTAGACAAAGCGATAAAAGACTGAAATGCTTGTGCCACAGTGAAAATCTCATCTTTGGGCAGAGGAACCGAGGCATCTGGTACGATAATGTTGTCTATTGAGACCTGACCTCATCCTCTGATAGCTCCATACCATGAGCAATAATCGCTGCCTAAAACACTATTCCACGAGCTACCAACATTGTCCCGGTACCATCTAAAACGTATAACAGACATGGACTAGCATTATCCATGTCGTCCCCTAGGACGGGTGGTGCTGAACAACTTTCTTTCTCGCTTCTCCCTCTGTCAGAGTAAATTTTAGATTATACAAATAAAAAATTATTCAACAAAAATGTTTATTAATTTTACCTGTGGTAGGCCAACATGTTTTTGGACAAGATAACTACCCTTACTAAAACCACACATGTTCATATCTCATATATTAAGATTCATCAAAAGAATCATAACAATAGGGAAAACAATCATTGTAATTTGAATTCTAGAGCCACAACCAACTTTGCAACTTAAAAATAGAAAGATAAGACTCTAATTACAAACTTTACTTTAGATTTGTCCATGATTCAGAATCAATACTTTAACACATATTCATGGTACTCATCAATTTCACACCATCACCATTTCAGAACATCAATTCATTCATACTATCATCATTACTTAAACATTTTCACCCATCACACATTCAGAATTGAACATAAAACAGCCAAGAGAAGGTTAACACCCACTTACAACATTAATAGTAGCACTTTCATAAGTTCAATACAAGACCACAAAAAAATTTCATCGACAATGTTCACACAAAAAACCAAAGAGCAAGGTTAGCTCTCCTTGCCTAATTCTCTATGCTTTCTTGATTAAAACACTTTTCTAAAGTTCTTCCAACCTTCTTTACAACCTAGATCCTAGCCTTCAAATCTTCTTATTTGCTACCAAAGTCTTGTTATACTAACAACTTCCTTTCCTTATCTATATTTATAGTTGTAGTTAGGGTTAATGTAGCAGTATTGTAGTTGTACTACATTTTAATGTAGTAGTATTGTTACTACATTTTAATTGTAGCAGTACTGTAGTTGTACTACATTTTTACTGTAGCAGTACTGTAACAGCACATGTTTCACGATGATATATTATTGTAGTATCATACATATTTACTATATCATTTTACTATAGCATCATATGTATTTTACTATAGCATCATACATATTTTACTATAGAATTATACATATTTTTCTATACTCTACAAAGTTTATCTATTTTTTTTAAATATAACTATTTTTTCAAGGGTCTTACAAATATCCATATCACAAGAAGATTGGTTCCATGAATGATTTGGTGAGAACAAAAACTTGATATTGTATTGTGTAGCTCTAATAGACCGAAATACTAGAAATTGATGTTTAACTCTTCTTCTATTGTGTATCCTTCAAAGGTTCGAGTTTTTGTTGTGCTTACAAATGCACCATTCATGTTGAATTTGGATTGTGATCACTACGTCAATAATAGCAAGGCAGTAAGAGTATGTGCTTTTTAATGGACCCCAACCTTGGGAAGAAGTTGTGATATGTTCAATTTTCACAAAGATTTGATGGTATTGATCACCATGATAGATATGCTAATCGCAACACTATGTTCTTTGATGTAAGATCATTCTTCTAAAAACTAATTTCACAAGTATGTGCAAATTTCATCTCATTGGTTGATTTTGAACGATTTCTTTTCAATATTGCTTTCATTATAGATCAACATGAAAGGGCTTGACGAGATTCAAGGTTCAGTATGTGTTGGTACTAGAACTGTGTTCAACAAGCAGGCATTGTATGGTTAGGATCCACCAATGTCGAAGAAAAGACCAAAGATGCATTATAATTGTTGGCCATTATGGTGTTGCTTTTGTTGCGGTGGTTCAAGAAAGTCCAAGTCAAAAAAGCAATCAGGAAAAAGGTCTTTTGAATATATTGGTGAAAGTGGTTAATCATTTGAAATATAGTGTTAACATAGATGAAGTTGATCGTGTTATGGATGAAGTTGAAGACTTGGGTAGAATAATAAATTTTAGAGAGTTCAAAGATTATGATAATGATAATAAGATTTACCTCTAAAATATTTGCTTTTCCAACCTTATGTATTTTCTTTTTTTATATTTACATTGTAATCATCAATAAAATTAATTTTGGTTAATTTTTGTGTACTTTACAAATTTATATATTTTATTTATTTCTTATTATAAAAAAATATTAAATTAAGAAATTATAAATGTAGGTGGATAATTATAAATAAAAGAGGTTTCAAATTTATATAAAATAATAGTCTCTAATAGAAGAGGTTAAAACCTTCCACACAAAAATCTCCGCAATATAAATCTCATACCTATGGTCATAAAAAATCTCCGTAAATTGATAGTTATGACTCTAACTGTGGAGGTTTGAAAAACCCTTGCAAATTAATTTTCAAAGTGCAAAAACCTCCGGAAATTGAAAAATAAACCTCCACTAAATAACATTTTTTTTCTAGTGTGAATAGGACGACGTGTGGTTCAGGAGAAGACGTTGTGTGAGAGGCAACGACCTACGAAAGACGAGAAAGAGAAATGGGGACAACGATTGCGTGAGGAATGGAAGATAACGAATAAAAAATGATTGTGCTTGGACTATTTTTGAAATGGGACAGTGGTAAAATTGGGGATTTAGACATACTATAACAGGTGATGAACTAATAGTTATAGTAAAGTTTTACTATGACAGGTCTTCCTAATCCTGTCACAATAAGGTTTCAACATAATTTCATTTTTGTTACCACATCCCACTTAGTATGACAGGTCCACTACACTCGTCATAATAAGTTTTCCCCTTTTCACTTATTATGGCAAGTCCCCTTTTACGAGTTATAATAATTGTTACTTTTATTACGAAAATGTCATTGATCAACTTATTATGACAAGTCTCTTTTTACTCGTCATAATAACTGTTATTTTTTTCTATAAAAATGTCACTAATTAACTTATTATGACAGGTGAATTATATTTTACTACATAACTCTTTTTGCACTAGTGTGTGAAACCTTATTCTAGGAGTGGTTTATATTTTACTACATAACTTTTTTTGCATACCACAAATTATATTTATGATTTGTATTTGATTTATGTTTGATAATGTATGATTATTTGTGAAAATGTAGTGTGCTATGGTTGTCAAATTGGCTATTTCCAAGGGGAAATGCTAATCTAGGTTGAGTTCAAGTGTATTGAAGGAGATTTAGTATGTGGATTATCCTAACTCTATTAGTGTCTAATTCATATAGAAAAAGATAACTGAGTAGTGAGAGTCGAAGGAGACTTCACATGATAGAAGGTATGATATAAAAAAGGATCATATTTAAGGAGTTAGTAAAATTAACTTTGTCATGAATTGATGAATCATATTGGTCTATTCATGATACAAGTTTTGAAAGAAGAAATGGGTGGTAAGTATGATAGATGCAGGGTCTCGCGAATTTATTCAATATATCAATCTTCTGAAAGCAGCTATGTGTTATATTATTAATTTGGGTTGAGATTTGAATAAGCTGGTTGGATAGAGTTGTGGGGATTGATGTTGATAGTTGAGTTTGATGAATGTGAACTATTTTATACTTTTAGGTTATTTTTTTTAGAATGTTCATTAAATAAAATAACTTGAGAGTTTGTTTAAGTCCTAAGGAGTGGTTAAGAATAATATCATAATGAGACTGGTTTTAATAGAAATTATAAGTTGTTGTGATACTAACGGTAGAACAATGGTAAATTAAATAATGAAGTCTTACGTTCTAAGTAAAGCTTTATTAGTCATAGTATTTTGGTTCTTTTTGAAATACAATATTAAGGGAATGTAATAATTTCTAGACGAGAATATATATATATATATATATATATATATATATATATATATATATATATAGAGAGAGAGAGAGAGAGAGAGAGAGAGAGAAAGAGAGTATTTTTGAGAGAGAGAGAGAAAGAGAGAGGGAGAGAGAGAGAGGGAGAGGGGAGAGGGGAGAGAGAGAGAGACCGAGAGCGAGAGTGTGAGAGCGAGAGAGAGAGAGAGAGAGAGCGAGAGGGAGAGAGAGAGGGGGAGATAGAGAGGGAGAGAGGGAGGGAGAGAGAGCGAGAGAGTGCGAGAGAGTGCGAGAGAGAGCGAGAGCGAGACAGAGAGTGCGAGAGCGAGAGAGAGAGAAAGGGAGAGAGAGAGAAAGGGAGAGAGAGGGAGAGGGAGAGAGCGAGATAGAGAACGAGAGAGAGAGAGAGAGGGAGAGGGAGGGAGAGAGAGGGAGAGGGAGAAGGAGAGGGAGAGGGAGAGAGAGAGAGAGTATTTTTAAGATTTAGATTAAATAATAATCTCAAGTTTTGAGTAAATCTTGTGGGATTTACACAAATGATTGTTAAAATAAGGTAATAATTAATAAAATGAACTAGAAATCAAGGATACCAACCTTAATTTTGGGAATAAAATTTTAAGCCTATGAATTTTTTTATTTATAAATAGAACTCGGAAAAACAAGACATAAAAGAAAAAGATATTGAGTGCTCTATCCTCATATCTATTTGGTTAGAATATGAGCGTGGTCCAATGAAACTTTATTTAAAATTGATGACGGAGAATTCAATTGAGGAACTAATGAACAGAACAACAAAATTTTAAAATAACGAGCAAGATTAAAAAACCTAAAAACACATAAGAAATTCTATATTGATTTTATTTTTCCCAATTTATATTTAGTTAACCTAGACAAGTAGATTTTTCACAAAAGTCTTTAAAAAAATCAAATTACAAGTCTATGTAGATGGTTAATCCTACCACTCTATCCTATCGCAATAATCTTTTTTTACTCTTTTCTAGAATCAAATTTGTCTATGTAAGTAAAATTATTGTGTGGTTCAATTATACTCAAATTGATTCTGAGCGTGTCTATGATCTTAGTGATATGTTCAAATCATTGATATGATGTTTTTTTTTTCTAGATAGAATTATCTATTTTTGAAGGAATACTTTAGGAGCTCTAACAATATTAGCTAAGGTAAAAGAAGTTAGTATACAACGTATTTTTACTATGAATATTGTTGTCTAGAGACATTTGGTGACCAACATAATTAAACATAGGTATTAGAACAATGTTTTGTAACAATCTTAAAATTTATTTAATCTTTTGAAATATTGTTGTGAAAAATGCTATTTTGAAAGACTTTACTTAGTATGTTTCTATTTCTTGTTAAAATTGTGTGTTTTGATAACTTGGTTAGAAGGATCTAATCAATACTTTTTAGTGTTAAGAATTGGGTTGTTACAAATTGAACAAGACAAAAACAAAAACAACTTCTATTATATACTACTTTATTATTATTTTTTTGTAAAAAAATAAAAATTGTGTTCTAAAACAATATAAGCCTTACTCAATATTATATGTAATAAATTCAAAATTTACTAATTTATGTAATTTTAAACAAAGTTTATCCTTGAACTTAAAAACCTCTCCATTATTGATAATAATTAACAACAATAATTATAAACAAACTTAAAAAAACAGCTTGTATTACACAAAGGATGTTGCACTGGGCTATAGCAACCTCCTAATATTTTTTTTCTTTTTTTTTTCATTTGGCTGCAACTCAATTTGTTACGAACTTTCCCCACGCTTTTAAGAGCTAGAAATCAGTTCTACCAAAGTCTTAAAATTGCTTGCTGATAACCCTTCAGGCCTAGATGCATCTTCCACAGTTTTCTTCATCTTAAGAACGTTGTCTCTAATCTTCTTCCCATCTTCCTGCACCAGAATCAGATTTAAGCTTCTAATAAATCCATTTTTGGTGAACACCCTACCTTCTATCGTCACCCCAATCTTCCAAACATCCTCTATCACTCTTGCACCAACCATTTGATCTCCATAGAATGGCCTGCAGATCATAGGAACCCCACTCGAAATACTCTCAGTCACGGAGTTAGATCCACAATGAGTCACGAAAACTCCTACCGAATCATGTCCCAAGAGTTGGGTTTGTGGAACCCAAGGCACCACCTTCCCACGCATGAAGGTTCTCTTCACAAACCCATCTGGCAAAAGACCCATCATATTTTCCTTCAGAGTCCACACAAATGGAAATCCGCTTTCTTCCAATGCCTCTGCCACCGCCACAATCTCATGTGGGGGTGGCGACACCACCGTCCCAAACGAAACATATACCACTGACATAGAACGATTCGAATCCAACCATGACAAGCATCCACTCGGATCCGCCCCAGATAATAGTATCGGGAACCGAACCGGAACAACATAAAGCATAGACTGCAATTTCGATCTCATGTCTTTGACGAACAAAGGTGGGTCTAATTCCTCAAAGAAATTCATAACCACTGCCTTGGCTTGAGGTAGCACCTTACCCAGTGATACTAGCGTCCTTGAAAACACCGTCTCCTTTTCTCCAGTAAAAAGAAGATCCTGCGGTATATCTTGAACACACATCTTGGGCAACCCCGGGGATATATCAAAGCGAGCATCTTCTTCGCAGTTTGCAAACTTCTGGCGCATTAAGTCAATGTAAAAATATAGAGAAAGTGTGCATGAAATGGGTGGCCAAAATGCAATCCAAGGAACGTTGAGGCTCTGAGCCACAACGTGCGAAGAGGGTACAAAAGCATCGGCAATGATGCATGTGACCTTTTTATTGGTGTCTTCTTCAGCCATCTGTATACCTTTGCGCAAATTGTCAGGTCCAGTGCTGAGAAAAAAATTGACCTTTCCAATTGGGTGGTTGGCTAACGGGTGACCCTCGTAAGGGACTCCATCATTTATGCTATAGGGCTTGATGTTAGAGGGGTTGTGGGGTTTTGCGAAATGCAACGCATTGCATTTGTGTGTGGCGATGAATGAGAATGAACAGTTTGGAGTGGCCTGAGAGAGTCTGAGGACAAGGTTCAAGATAGGCACAACGTGTGTGCCGAAGGGGAAAGGAAACACTGCAATATGTTTGTCTGTTGTTGAGTCTGATGACATGATTGGGAAGCAGCAAGGAGAAGCTGAGTGGAGAAAGATGAACGAAGGGAACTATGAACTTGGAATGAAATGGGAGAATTGTCGCCAACACATTCAATCGCTGTAACCGTTCTTCGAACAACTCGGATCGTATTCTTTTGTGGACGTTAAGAATTCTATGCTTTTTTCTTGTCAAAATTAACTTCAACTTTTAACTCAGATTAAATAGATCTAATAAAAAAATTTATGACCATATTTTCATTTCATTTTCAATATAAATAAGAATATTAAATTTTTTGTTGTAAATTTTTAATTATTTTAAATATTTTTCTCATTAACTTGCACTTAAAGCTTTGGCGGTAGACGGCCTAATTAAGGGAATAAATTTATGTTAAATTGAAAAACCTAATTAGTTAAATTGAAAATATAAAGACAAGATAGTTAAGACAGTTTAAAAAAGTCAAAGTAAATAATTAAATGTAGAGCTAAATTGAACCAAAGCAAAAATAGCGTATAACCTCACACATTCAATAACATTCAATGTCCAATCACTTAATAGCCAACACTAGTGGTATTTTGTAAATAAATACAATTATTGATGTCAAATTCCCTTGAATTAGACGTCAAAAGGATATAAAGCGTCGGATGTTTTAGCGTTAGACGTTAAAAGGTTAGCGAATTCATAAAAAATTGAGCGAGAGACTGAAAATTCATTCTTAGCGTGCGAAACCGTCTTCTATGCTCAAGCTTTCTTGGAACAAAGTTTGACAACCATCATATGTAATCTTTCTTTCATTTGTTATAAATGCATGTTAATTAACTACTTTAGGTATGATTTTCGTTTGTTTTGACCGATTATATTTTGATGTTCTTGTCCTTCATAGGCACATTTTGTTTTCTCTCTCATTGGTGGCAACAATTTATTCAGACAAACCCACCTTTTGAAGGTTAGTTTTCGTTTTTGTTTTGAAGAACTTATTTGTTGAACTTGTTTGTTATTTTTTTTTTGAACTTGTTTATTGTTGTTGTTGTTTGGTTGAAACTGTTTGTTGTTGTTTGTTATTATTTTTTGTTGTTGATACTACGCTACACATTCATAGTTCATGCTTTATAAAATACCAAAAACTGAAATTTGTTCTTTTTCTGCTTTTCAGGTCTCATAGAGTTATGAGAAAAGGATCACAATTAATTAAAAAAACAAAAAAAATTGATTAACGTCGAATATTGACAAAATTCAACGTTAATTTGCTTTAAGTCGAATTGTTCTATGTTCGACGTCAATTTAACGTCTTCCGATATGACGTCGACCTCGAATTCGATGTGAAAGGCCGAAAAACACTAACGTTATACGGTGTTTTTATACTAGTGAAAATTTAGGTTAAGACCAATAATGTTCAATAATAAATAAGGCAAAATTATGAAAATTTTACTAGATATTATGATTGTACTATATGACTACCTAGCTGGTCAAAGCAGTCGGTCAGTCAACAATCCAATAACTAATTAGTATTATGGTAATTAGTGAGTAATTAACATAGCAATAAAAATAATTAATTAATGATTAATAAAAATAATAAATATTATTAATGAGCAATTAATGGATTTGATTTAATTAGAAGTCCATTACGAGGTTTATAAATATAAGTTGACATTGAGGTAAAAAATACTTTTTCCTAAATCCGGTTTTATTACTGAATCATTGAGTAAATTTGCTGACTTGAGCGTCAAAGTTCTTTTTGTAGGTACCTCCCCAGCAGACCGAACGACTCAAGGGTCTCTACAAACAATTTAGAGATTAAGACTCAGGAGTATAGAACGATTAAGCAAGGAATTAGATCCTCGACCCCATAGACTAAAACATTTTGGCGCCCACCGTGGGGCCCGAGGACGAGAGAAGAAAATTGATGGTGACCACGAGGAACATATGAGAACAGTCAAATCCAATAAATTTAATTCGAGAAATGCAGCGACAAATGCACGAGATGTAGAGGAGACATGATAATGAGATAGCGGCTTTAAAAGCCGAGCGGAGAGAGCAGTTCGCCTAGTAATCGGTATCACTTACTCCCGCCCCTACAAGGGAGAACAACCACGTGGGAGAACCGAGCAGGACTGGGCAAGAGGCAAGTAGCGTCGTGGCCAGGAAAACCCATTATGTCCAAACCGTTCATGCAGAGGGGTTGCTACCGTTCACGTCTGCAGTGATGGAGGCACTCATGCCAAAGAAAAAAAGGCCCCGTGTTTGAGAAATGTGATTACTGATCCGAACAAGCACATTCGCTCCTTTGTAAACACCATGACTTTTAACTCATCAAATGACCGATGTGGTGTTGAGCGTTTTCCTTGTCATTAAAAGGAGAGGTATTAGCATGGTTTAATACTCTACCACCAAACACAATGGATTGCTTCCCCATCATTCGTACTTTGTTTGACAGGCAATATGCTTCTAGTCGGGCTCAAAGTCTTACTTACCTTGCATTAAGCACCAAGCAAGGCAAAGATGATTCGTTAAAAAACTTCATGGATTGTTACAACAAAACTGCTCAACAATATTTGGTTGTGCTTCATATATTCTATTGGACTCTAATAGCAAAGATAAACTGGACCCTAAGGCAATCAATGTTATTTCATTGGTTATGGATCTAACATGTATGGCTACAGGTTTTGTGGTGACCAAAAATAGAAAATTATTAGAAGTGGAAATGTTACTTTTAATGAACCTGATATATAAAGATAGGATCACTGATGCAAATAAATTGATAGAGCAAGTATCATTAGAAGAAATTTTAGAAAATGGTGTAGTCAACAGAAGGCAGAATACAAAGGTAGAGCCCGAGTCAGTACCAGAACACACAATAGAGTAAAAAACTCCAAAAGTCAGTACTAGAACACACAATTGTAGCACCACAATGGTATTCTCCTTCATTACAGTACTTGTTGTTGATTGATGCTGGTGAGCCAAAGCATTTTGCTAAGGCTATGTAGGGAGATGAATATGTTAAGTGAGAGTTAGCAAGGAAAGATGCAATAAAGTTTCTTTAGAAGAATAAAAGATGGTCTTTAACCAAGCTACGAGAAGGAAAAAAGGTTTTGCAAAACAAGAGGGTTTATAGGTTAAAAGAAGAACCAGACGACAATAAAAGATATAAGGCTAGACTTGTAGTAAAAGGGTTCCAATAGAAACAAGGAATTGACTTCACAAAAATGTTTTCTTCAGTTGTCAAGATGACTACCATCAAAGTTATCTTGAGTATAGTAGTTGTAAAAAATCTTCATATAAAGCAGTTAGATGTCAAAATTACATTCCTACATGAAGATCTTGAGGAGGAAATCTTTATTGCACAACCATTAGGTTTTGAAGCACAAGGCAAGGAGAATCTTGTATGAAAGCTTCATAAACCTTGTATGGATTGAAGCAAACACCGAGACAATGTTATATGAATGAGTTTATGAGAAACTAAGGTTTTCATAGATGTGAAGAAGATCATTATTGTTATATGTGAAAAATATAAAGACATCTATATCATTCTTGCTTTATATATGTTGATGACATGTTGATTACAGGAGCTAATGTGGCAGAATTAATAAGTTGAAGAAACAATTGTCATAAAATTTTGAAATGAAGGATCTTGGCCCAACCAAACAAATTCTTGGTATGTGAATCTCTAGGGATAGATCTGAAGGTATTTTGAACATATCTGAGGAGAAATATATAGAAAAATTACTTAACAGATTCAATGTTGGAAATGCTAAAACCAGGAATACACCTTTAGGAACTTACTTTAAGGTTTTCAAAATGGCAATCTTCTAACATATGAAGAAGAATCTTATATGTCTAAAGTGCCATATGCATCTATAGTAGGAAGCTTGATGTATGTTATGGTTTGCACCAGACTTGACATAACACATGCAGTGAGAGTTGTGAGTAGGTTTCTATCAAATCCTAGAAAGAAGCATTGGAAAGGTGTGAAGTGGATATTGAGATACTTTAGGGGCACTTCAAAGAGGAATTTTCTTTTAGAAGAAGCAATCTCACTACAAGGGTTCTCTAATGCAGACTTGGGAGGAGATCTAGATGGTAGAAAGAGCACACCATGTTACATTTTTATGTTGGGTGGTACAACTATAAGTTGGAAGTCTAAACTTCAGGGAAGATTATCCCTCTCAACCATTGAGTATGCAGTTATCTCAGAAGCAAGGAGATGATATGATTGAAGAACATTCCAAAAGAATTAGGAAAAAAATCAAGATGACCCTCCATTGTTCAATGATAATCAAAATGATATATATCTTACTAAAAATTCAGTTCTTCATTGTACATGCAAGTACATTGAATTGAAGTATCATTTTATAAAATATTTGATAAATGATGGAGACTTGTCTTTGTCGAAGATTCCAAGTGCAGAGAATTTAGTTGATATGTTGACCAAAGTATCACAACAAATAATTTGATGCTTTGTATTACCTCAATGAGTGAATCAAGAGTAATTGATGATGAAGGAAACTACACTAGGTGATAATTTAAATCAAGCGCGTAGTGAGAGAACAATTAGCATTGTGGAGCTTAATTTAGCTCACATCACTTAATACTGTGAGATGTTGTTCTCTATTTAGCTATATAAGAACTCTTGATAAAACTTGAAAGATACAACAAAATAAATATACTTCCTAGTGTAGTCATAAAACATTTGTACTACATAAGACCTTTACCTCACCACAACAAACTCTAAGTAATTAACCATATAAATTGTATCTTAAAAATATTCCAATAACTAATGTATGCATAGAATGATATTAATTTCCAGGTCTTACATTTTGTTTTATCTTCATCTCTATCGGGTAACAAGTATATCTCTGTATTCATGTCCATATTCGCTTTCTTACTGTTTCAATATCAATTAATTATTATTTTATAAAAAAAATTATATAAAAAAACATAATATTATCAAATACTCAATAACAAAAAAAAAATATTTTCATATTTTCAATGTCAAATATTTAAAAAAAAATTATAATGGTATAAATTTTAAATTAAAAAAACTAAATAATTATATAAAATATTTTACAATTAACATAAATAAAATTTCACAACCAAAACATCTATAAAATGAAAATATTAATGAAACAAATTTGATAAAGTTAAAAACTATTTTTTAAAATTATAAAATAAATATTTAAGTTTAAAAATATTTCAAATGTTTCTTTACTAATCTCTTTTATTATAGACCCATAAATATTATATTAAACGAAATCGCATATAAAAAGAAATTATAACAATTAACATTAAATTATTATATTATAATAAATGAAATATGTTTATAATGATAAAATTATACTTATGAAAAAAACTAGAAAATAAAAATAATTATAAAAAATCATGAAGATAATATATTTTACATAATAAGATGCCTAAATCCTAATTTTTTGGCTTACTGGCTTACTAACATGCCACGATCACTTCTAAGTACTTTTATCTGTTTTCCACTTTGCTTCTCAACAAGGGTCATGAATTTCTTGAATACTCCAAAAACTTCTGACCTTGCCTTTAAGAAATAGACCCATGTCATTCTAGAGAAGTCATCAATGAAGAGGATGAAATACCTGTTGTTATGATGTGAAGGTGTTCTCATCGGTCCGTAAACATCGGCATGAATCAACTCTAATAAGTCTTTTGCTCTCCATGCTTTGTCTGTCGAGAATGGTAATCGGTGTTGTTTTCTGAGGAGACATCCTTCACATGATTCATTATTCTCCTTCAAGCATGGAAGATCTCTCATCATGTTTTTCTTATATAGAAGCTTTAAGGCATGTGTGTTGAAGTGGCCAAATCTCCTATGCCAAAGCCATGAGTCATCAACTTCTACCTTCATGGCAATATTAGTTCTAGGTTTGAAGCTTATAGGAAAGTTTCTATTTCTCTTCTCCATTTTTACTTGGCCAATTTCTATCATTTTATTATCATAAATTTTGCATGTATCTTTCTCAAAATGAAGAGAATATCCATTCTCCATCATTTGGCCAATACTTAAAAGATTCTCTTTAAGATTGGGAACTAATAAAATATCCTTGATGAATTTTGTACCTTTCTTTGTCTCCACCATGACAGTTCCTTTGCCTCGAGACTCCACTGTGGTGCCATTTCCTAGCCGAACTTTGACATTGAAAAATTTATCAATGTCTTTGAAGATGCTTTGATCTTTCGCCATGTGATTGCTGCATCCACTATCCAAGTACCAACTTCCTTCTCTGCTAGGAGATTTTTGATTGGCATAGAATAAGAGTTTCTCCTGATTATCTTCTTCCGCAAAGTTTGCTTGATGTCTATTTTTATTACGACAATACTTCTCTATGTGACCAAACTTCTTGCAATACTTGCATTGAGGTTTTCCATGATGCCAACAATCTTTTTCTAAGTGACTTGTCTTTTTACATATGCCACATGGAGGATATTTTTCTTGACGAGTCATAGAGAAGCTTCTAAGATTTTCTTTATTTCTAGAAATTTCTTCTCTACTTTTATTTTCTTCATATTCTTTATTCTGAGACTGTAATTTTAGTTTTGATTGAAAGACATTTTCAACCGAGTCTTCTTCATGCCTTTTCAATCTTTGTTCATAAGCTTCAAGAGAGCCCATTAGTTGTATGACTGACAATGTAGCCAAATCTTTTGTTTGTTCAATCGCGGTTGCGATTGCATCATACTTTTGGGGAGTAGAAATTAAAATTTTCTCAACAATCTTTTTGTCAAGAACATTTTCCCAGAGGCTCTCATTTGACTAACTATTTCTTTTATTCTAGAATAGTAGTCTTTAATGGTCTCATATTCTTTCATTCTTAATAATTCAAACTCTTGTCTTAGAGAATGAAGTTTAACATTGCGTACCTCGTCACTTCCTTGAAACTCCTCTTGTATTGTGTTCCAAGCTTGTTTTGCACTTGTGGCACCAATTATCCTTGGAAAAATTGTGTTATCAACTGCTTGTTGAAGAACAAATAAAGCCCTTGAATCCTCCTGCTTGTTTTCTTTCAACTCCTTCTTTTGAGCTACAGTAAGAGTAGAGGTGTCTTCTGGAATAGTGAATCCCTCTTCTATGATATCCCATAAATCTTGAGAGCGGAAGAATGTCTTCATTTTGACACTCCAAAAATCATAATTTTCTCCTTTGAAAATAGGTACTGGAATTGATGATGTTTGATTAGTAGTAGCCATGTGTTGAGAATATATTTGGAAGTAGTAGAATGAGTTATAGTTTTGTTTGAGGTAGTTGAAAATTTTATCTACACCCAGTAGATGATCGAACGAAGCTGCGGTACCACTGTTAGTATTTTGAGGTTGTGAAAGGAATAATTGATGGGATAGAGAAAATGTAGAGATAGTTGAATATGAAAGTAGTAGTTGGAAGAAGTGTTGTAGTTGTCTTTAGTTGTAATAGATGTTGGCTTCATACAAATGGTAGATGTTGTCTACATCTTGCATCAAATGGTAGAGTTCATGGGTATTTATAGACCCATAGATTATTCTAGAACATGCTAGCCACAACTTATGTGGAATGTTCTAGATTTTGACCTATGTAGAATATTCTTGATTTTTTCTTCCTATCTTAGACTTTTCTACAATATTCTAGAACTTGTGTTACATTTCTTTTCTTCTATCTTAGGAGTTTCTACATTCTTCTAGAATTTGCATTACTCTTTAATAATTACTTAAAGAAGACTACGTGGAATGATCCACTATATTATGTGTTCTATGTCAAATTTTTCATTTGGTACTTAATAAGATAACATGTTTCATATCTCGACCGTTAAAGCCTGATACCATCTTAAATATTCATTATAACACACATCTACAAAGGGTCACACACTTATAAGGGATCATACATCATATAAATATCATTATATTTTTGTATTTGTGTGTGTCATTATTGATTTATATAATCATTTTGAACGATATACATCTGAACATGCATATAATTTATTTCCACATTATAGTCACTATGACATTAAATTGAGTTTCTCTCCCTTAAATGACCTTACTTTTGGAAAAAAATTCATTAAGTGATATCATGCTTATGAACAACATACCTTCAAATTAAAATTGTTTTGTCTCTTACTGGCTTAAGTATCCACTTTTATGATTGAGCATTCTTCCATGATATGTTTATCAAATAACTTCTAACAATTTTCATAAATACGAAACTCATTGTTTCCAGAGCAAGAGTGTGCTAACATAATTTAAAGATTACAAATCCATGATACAACACCACATCTCTCACTTGAGTGAAGAGTAACCAACAGATAAGTCGATAAAAAAAATTGCTTGGGAGATGAGAAACCAACACATTGTTTTAGTATCATTGCTTTCAAAGTAGAGAGTTGTTATAGTTGTCTTTCTCTTGCTTTAGTTATCCTCCTTATTAGCGTCCAAACAATCAATTGAGTGATAATGAACAATGAAAATAATAATTACATATCACTTGAACAACTCAAAAATAACATTAATAAAAAAATATAAAGAACAACAACAAAAAACACCACTAAAACATGCTCCAACATCTTTCAAATCACACACACACTGCTTATCATTGCTTTCAAAGGAGAGAGTTGTCTTAACGTCTTTCTCTTGCTTGAGTTATCCTCCTTCTTAGCATTCACACTATCAATTGAGTAATAATGAACAATGAAAATAATCATTACATATCACTTGATAATGAACAACTCAATAATAACATTATTAAAAAATATAAAGAACAAAAAAAAAAACACCACTTAAACATGCTCCAACATCTTTTAAATCACACACACACACATGACTTAGTATCATTGCTTTCAACAAAGAGTTGTCTTATTTGTCTTTCTCTTGCTTGAGTTATCTTCCTTTGTTATCATCTACATTATCAATTGAGTAATAATGAACAATGAAAATAATCATTACATGTCACTTGATAATGAACAACTCTATAACAACAATCTTAAACAAATATAAAGAACAACAACAAAAAAAACACTACTTAAACATGCTATAATAAGCTCACTGTCTCTTTTGTGCCCCATTGTACAAAAGTTTTTATCAAGGTATTTTAAAGATTGTCTTATTAGTGCACAACAACACTGTAGGGCGCCTAAAGTTGGACAAAAAAGTTGAGTTTTTCTATGAGATTTGGTTTATCAATTTGGATTTCCTTGGATTGTTTACCACTTATCAGGTTTCATTTGAATACAATATAACTCTATTTTAGCTCAAAAAACACCACTTTAATCAATTTTATATTTTATAGAGAAATTCCCACCAACAACCAATCAACAAAACACAAATAGTTGAGTTTCTCTATGAGAATTAGTTGAGGCCAATCTTAACACAACCATGTTTAGCACATCAAACAAAATTAAAATCTTACAATTCTTCCATTCTATAACAAATCAAGATACTACACACAAATCATTTCCAATTTCACTCACAGAAATATCATTTCAAAATTTTTAAGTGATTATTATACTAATTATAACATTACATATACAAAAGATTTGAATTCAACTTCAAAATAGTTAAAGTATTTATCCATTTATTATTTAATTTATAAGTTAATTATAATATTAATTAGTTTTACCATGATAGCCGCACCTTAATATTTTGAAACAATTCAAAACAATCATTTTCTTAAAAGTCAAAACAAATCAATTTACAATCATTTTTAAGTTTTAATTTTAATTCATATTTTTTATTTTCTATCACATCAAATTTTAAATAATGTTATTTCTATAATTAACATTTAAATTATACTTTTCAAAAATACACTTTAAAAATTGAAAAATGTCAGAATATTTTTTTCTTTTATAATTTAATTTTAAAATTTCAATTTCAATTTTAAAATCTAAATGTTAAATTTCAAAATTTCATTTCAATTTCAAATTTAAAATTTATTTTGTAATATTTCAGATGATATATTGTAATTTATTTTAAATTTAAATATTTTGTTATTCAATTAATGTTGCATTTTGAAAGGTGGATTTTTAAATTTAGACAAAAATATTATATTTATGGTATAAAATTCTAGCCGTCAAATCAAATTAATATAATAGCAATTATATATCAATATTTTAGGTCAAATTTTAGGATTAATTAGGTAAAATTAGAATAAATCAGAAAACAGAAAACAAGTAAAGTTTAGAGAAGAAAACCAAAACCCCCCACTAGTGGACATAATACCTCCTTTGCTAAAACTCAACATGCTCATATCTTATAAATTTAGATTCTTCATCCTAAAACATACCGTTATCATACAAGAATTAAAACCTCCTACCTCTCAACATTCCCAAGAACCAACATATCCAACATTCACATGTCCAAACTCTTTATTTCAAGGATGTAGCCCATAAAACAACATAATAACAAAGAAAAGGTTAGTTCCCCTTCCTTCCAACATACTTAAGAGCCAACATAATTCATCCTCAATTAAGAATCAAACATTCAATCACACAAGTTCTATATAAAATACAAAAGATAAGTTAACTCCCCATACCTCTTGTCTTGAACAACTCTAATTCTTCTTTTCATGAATTTGAGTAGCTCCACTTACTAAGAAAGCCTTTTCACTTTGAGAATCTCTCTACAATTCAGAGACTTAGACTCCTCTTGCAATCAAAGGTGTTCTCTTCTCTTTTGTTGTTTTTAGATTCAGAACTGTATTGAAACACTTGTTAAGTTTAACTCAGTGGAGTTAAACATTCTAGTTAGTTAAGTTAGTGTTATACCATGAGTGATGAAACTCGTCTAAACCAAAAGTGGTTAAACACATTTGTAATGTTTAAAAGATAAGTAGAACTCTGTATAAGATCTTAAGAGAGAACTTAATGTAGCTCAGTTTAGAGGAAAACAATATAAAATAAGCACTCATGCCAAAGAAAAAAAGGCCCCGTGTTTGAGAAATGTGATTACTGATCCGAACAAGCACCTTCGCTCCTTTGTAAACACCATGACTTTTTACTCATCAAATGACCGATGTGGTGTTGAGCGTTTTCCTTGTCACTAAAAGGAGAGGTATTAGCATGGTTTAATACTCTACCACCAAACACAATGGATTGCTTCCCCATCATTCGTACTTTGTTTGACAGGCAATATGCTTCTAGTCGGGCTCAAAGTCTTACTTACCTTGCATTAAGCACCAAGCAAGGCAAGGATGATTCGTTAAAAAACTTCATGGATTGTTACAACAAAACTGCTCGATAATATTTGGTTGTGCTTCATATATTCTATTGGACTCTAATAGCAAAGATAAACTGGACCCTAAGGCAATCAATGTTATTTCATTGGTTATGGATCTAACATGTATGGCTACAGGTTTTGTGGTGACCAAAAATAGAAAATTATTAGAAGTGGAAATATTACTTTTAATGAACCTGGTATATAAAGATAGGATCACTGATGCAAATAAATTGACAGAGCAAGTATCATTAGAAGAAATTTCAGAAAATGGTGTAGTCAACAAAAGGCAGAATACAAAGGTAGAGCCTGAGTCAGTACCAGAACACACAATAGAGTAAAAAACTCCCGAAGTCAGTACTAGAACACACAATTGTAGCACCACAATGGTATTCTCCTTCATTACATTACTTGTTGTTGATTGATGCTGGTGAGCCAAAGCATTTTGCTGAGGCTATGTAGGGAGATGAATATGTTAAGTGAGAGTTAACAAGGAAAGATGCAATAAAGTTTCTTTAGAAGAATAAAAGATGGTCTTTAACCAAGCTACGAGAAGGAAAAAAGGTTTTGCAAAACAAGAGGGTTTATAGGTTAAAAGAAGAACCAGACGACAATAAAAGATATAAGGCTAGACTTGTAGCAAAAGGGTTCCAACAGAAACAAGGAATTGACTTCACAAAAATGTTCTCTTCTGTTGTCAAGATGACTACCATCAAAGTTATCTTGAGTATAGTAGTTGTAAAAAATCTTCATATAAAGCAGTTAGATGTCAAAATTACATTCCTACATGAAGATCTTGAGGAGGAAATCTTTATTGCACAACCATAAGGTTTTGAAGCACAAGACAAGGATAATCTTGTATGAAAGCTTCATAAAACTTGTTTGGATTGAAGCAAACACCGAGACAATGTTATATGAATGAGTTTATGAGAAACTAAGGTTTTCATAGATGTGAAGAAGATCATTATTGTTATATGTGAAAAATATAAAGACATCTATATCATTCTTGCTTTATATATGTTGATGACATGTTGATTGGAGGAGCTAATGTGGCAGAATTAATAAGTTGAAGAAACAATTGTCATAAAATTTTGAAATGAAGGATCTTGGCCCAACCAAACAAATTCTTGGTATGTGAATCTCTAGGGATAGATCTGAAGGTATTTTGAACATATCTGAGGAGAAATATATAGAAAAATTACTTAACAGATTCAATGTTGGAAATGCTAAAACTAGGAATACACCTTTGGGAACTTACGTTAAGGTTTTCAGAATGGCAATCTTCTAACATATGAAGAAGAATCTTATATGTCTAAAGTGCCATATGCATCTGTAGTAGGAAGCTTGATGTATGTTATGGTTTGCACCAGACTTGACATAACACATGCAGTGAGAGTTGTGAGTAGGTTTCTATCAAATCCTAGAAAGAAGCATTGGAAAGGTGTGAAGTGGATATTGAGATACTTTAGGGGCACTTCAAAGAGGAATTTTTCTTTTAGAAGAAGCAATCTCACTACAAGGGTTCTCTAATGCAGACTTGGGAGGAGATCTAGATGGTAGAAAGAGCACACCATGTTACATTTTTATGTTAGGTGGTACAACTATAAGTTGGAAGTCTAAACTTCAGGGAAGATTATCCCTCTCAACCATTGAGTATGCAGTTATCTCAAAAGCAACGAAGGAGATGATATGGTTGAAGAACATTCCAAAAGAATTAGGAAAAAAATCAAGATGACCCTCCATTGTTCAATGATAATCAAAATGATATATATCTTACTAAAAATTCAGTTCTTCATTGTACATGCAAGTACATTGAATTGAAGTATCATTTTATAAAATATTTGATAAATGATGGAGACTTGTCTTTGTCGAAGATTCCAAGTGCAGAGAATTTAGTTGATATGTTGACCAAAGTATCATAACAAATAATTTGATGCTTTGTATTACCTCAATGAGTGAATCAAGAGTAATTGATGATGAAGGAAACTACACTAGGTGATAATTTAAATCAAGCGCGTAGTGAGAGAACAATTAGCATTATGGAGCTTAATTTAGCTCACATCACTTAATACTGTGAGATGTTGTTCTCTATTTAGTTATATAAGAACTCTTGATAAAACTTAAAAGATACAACAAAATAAATATACTTCCTAGTGTAGTCATAAAACATTTGTACTACATAAAACCTTTACCTCACCACAACAAACTCTAAGTAATTAACCATATAAATTATATCTTAAAAATATTCCAACAACTAATGTATGCATAGAATGATATTAATTTCCACGTCTTACATTTTGTTTTATCTTCATCTCTATCGGGTAACAAGTATATCTCTGTATTCATGTCCATATTCGCTTTCTTACTGTTTCACTATCAATTAATTATTATTTTATAAAAAAAATTATATAAGAAAACATAATATTATCAAATACTCAATAACAAAAAAAAATATTTTCATATTTTCAATGTCAAATATTTAAAAAAAAAATTATAATGGTATAAATTTTAAATTAAAAAAACTAAATAATTATATAAAATATTTTACAATTAACATAAATAAAATTTCACAACCAAAACATCTATAAAATGAAAATATTAATGAAACAAAGTTGATAAAGTTAAAAACTATTTTTTAAAATTATAAAATAAATATTTAAGTTTAAAAATATTTCAAATGTATCTTTACTAATCTCTTTTATTATAGACCCATAAATATTATATTAAACGAAATCGCATATAAAAAAATTATAACAATTAACATTAAATTATTATATTATAATAAATGAAATATGTTTATAATGGTAAAATTATACTTATGAAAAAAACTAGAAAATAAAAATAATTATAAAAAATCATGAAAGTAATATTTTACATAATAAGATGCCTAAATCCTAATTTTTTGGCTTACTGGCTTCCTAAGATGCCTAAATAATAAATAATCCTAATTCAAATTGTTACTTAAAAATAAAATGGGTAAGACTTTATTTACATCTTAAAAAAAACAATCCATGTCTAATGTTCTGGTACTTTTAATCATTTAAAAAAAATAACAATGGAATAAAATTTTAAGTCTACCCCTAACATTAATTTTCTTGTCCAATTTTCGTTCTTTATTGTTGTGTATCTTCCCTAACACTTTAAGGATCATCTATTCTCTATAAAATATGATCATAGTACGTACAAATCACCAATTTAAAGATAAGCTAACAAAACAATATAAACCTCCAAATGAAAGTTTTAGACTCTTAGAAAAGAGATACAAGTTACAAATGGACAAACTTAAAACATTATTTTTTTTTATTAAAAATATTGTCTTTTCTAGACAAAATCTTTTCTAAAATCACTTTCACACATTAGAAAATTTAGATATTTAAATAATTAAAAATAATCTATCAATAATTTTTTTAAAACACAACAAAACTTTGACTGATAGTGTTCTCCAAAAAGCATAAGTTCTCTTAACCAAATATTAAACACAAGTAAACACTACCTAATAATCAAATAAAATTAGATCATAGATAAATCAACTAAAATTATATATTCCAGTCACGTAAAATAGTTCAAATTTGTTTATCATTTACCTTGTAAACTGTGTACCAGCGTAAAGTTTTTCAAGAAATCCATATATAACCTAAACATCCTAAAATCCCATAAAGATGCAATTAACGATACTACTATTTCTTTTACTTGATTTTAATATAATAGATATCCTACTGCAACCAATTTTTAATACTTAAATTTAACTCTTTATATAATATTTTCATCTTGTAATTTTAATTACACAAATTCTAATGATAATACCAAAATCGTAGTTTAGATGCCTTCACCCAAAATAATTCACGGTAATTGTAAAAATATTAAACCCCACATAAAATAAAATAAACTAATATTATTTAATATTATACTAACTCAAAAACATGTTTATAATCTCTGTTGTCAAAACAAAATCAATCATCAAACACCAAAAACCTAAATTTACATCACCAAAACCCAAAACAAAATTAATCCAACAATGTTAAACACATTTAAAAACACTAAAACTCAAAATACTAGCCACGCAATGAATTTAAAACACCAAATGAAAAGCATTATTCTAATAGTTACGTAATTAAAAAAAATACAAAATATTAACTCACAATTATCAAAAGAAAATAACAATACAGTACATACTCGCATAAAATTTTAGATTAACCCTTTAACTTTCACTATGTTTCTTCTTACACATTCCTCCTCAAAAAAATGCTTCATAAATATTCTCAATTTTTTGTAAGAAAACTCTGTTTCACTCTCTAAATCACTAAAAGGCCGTAGATTTGAGTGTGTAGAACTCTTAGCTAAAAAGTCAGTTATCTCCTAAGACAATTTTACATTTCTTATAACCACTTTATCTGTTTAATATCTTTTTAATAATTAATAATTATCATTTAACAATAAGAATATCTTTTTATTTAAATAATTAGTACACCCAATTATTTTTTACCTAAAATATCTATTTACCTCCTTTTTTTTTAGTTTTCTAATTATTATAATTTTCTAGAATCTTACAAAAATAAACAATTAAAAAATTTTGAAAATATAAAAAAATAAAACGACTTGATACACCATTAAATAAAATTGGACAAAGAAAAAAATATATAATAAAAATATGATTAGACCTGTCAAATAAGTTTATATTATAATATTTGGTCATAGTCCATGTAGGTTAAAAGCCAAAAATGTCACATAGTCAAAATAATCTCTTATTAAAAAAGTTAACATGCCCAAATATTCTCAAATTCCTATGAGTTAAAGTCAACTTTGGACTTTCCGTTTTAACATGAAAAATTATAATAATATACTACAAATTTGAAAAGAATTAATAAATGAGAACTAAGGTCATGGTTGAATTTTTCTTTTTCTTCACAAATTCATACCCACATTCAGGCTTGCTTTGGGGTTGCTCCCTCCACCACCACGTTTCCACCCTTCACCTCCCCAATTTTCTCCAACTTTTTTCTAATTACATAAATAACCTTGTTTCAACTTTTTTTACTTTATTTTTTACTTTTTAACCCCTGTTTAGTTAAGTAACCTAAATTTCTACTACTTCAACAACAGTCTCACCTCCCCCTTCTCTCACATTCTCACCCCCAAACTCTAGATATGTTCTCCATTCTCCAGATCCGTTTCATTTTGTAAAACTCTTGCTCCCAACTCTCCCACTCTTCTCTTCTGTTTGTTGCCAAAAAGTCTTGTTGTTTCAGCATTATGTATTTTCTGCAATTGTTGTATTATTGTCGTGTGTTATCAGTTTGCATAGAATCTGGCTTGCTCCTGTTAGATATTTTTTTTGTAAATGTCGTCAGCTTGCTCTTGTTATATATTTTTTTGTAAATGAGGTTGTTTTTACACCCCTCTTCCAATTGTTAATTTGATGGTTTGCAGTGATGCTAAATACTGATATGAGCAATCAATTTTTTTGCTACAATCAGTTTGTAAAAAGATTAAATTCCTAGGCTTATTGGAAGCAGTGTTGCATTGCAAGATGGTGTTGCAAAATAATAATAATAATAATAATAATAATAATAATCAACTTTCAGGACACAATGTAAAGGATTTATACACTTTCAATAAAAATCTCGTAATTTGGTTACTTCGACTGCATAATGTTGTTGTTACAATAATGTTGTAACGCCCCTTAAACGGATATGGACGTCCGTTTTACCTTAAACGGATGTTGACATCCGTTGACGAATGCCCATGTTCAAAGGAATTTTCCACACGTACCTCGGCGCTTATTCACACACTTTTCTGTTAAAGTCTCCACCATCACCTTCAAGCAACAGAGAGATTGAAGTTTGTCATCGGTATAATAATTCTTTGCCGTAACCTCTCACTCTCACACCAAAAGAAAAATAAGAGAAAGAATTCCCAAGACGAAAGAGTAAGAATGAGAGCATGAATGTAAAAGAGAATGAATAGGTTGTGTGGGGGAGTGGGTAAAAATTATAAAATTTTAACCCTAAAAATATACTGAAGGATAAATTAGGAATAAAAAGATAAAATGAGAGGGTAAAAGAGAAAGGGGAGGTGGAGGGAGTCCACGCAGAGGTGGAGGGAGCAACCCCCTTGCTTTGGGCCAAACACATCTTAAAACGGGTTCTACATTTGGCTCGTTTTTCCTATATTCCTCCTTTTTCTTTCTGCACCCCCTTAAATCTATAAATTCAAAATTGATTCTTATTAAAACTATAATAAAAAACTAAAATTTATCTCTGAAATTCTATTCTTTTAATACATTTTGAATTCTAAAATATATTTTTAGATATGAAAATATTTTTTAAAATGTATAAAATGTACAAAGAAATATAATTTAAAATGTGTATTCAATAAAATACTTTTGGATATGATAAAAATGAAAATATCTTAAAGATACGAGAAATATATTCAAATATCAAAATAGTTTAACTATTGAGAGGTAATGAAAATTATTTTAGAAAACACAAATTAAGGATCAAAAAGAATAAAAAAATATAAGTTTTTATATTACTTAGGAAATGAATAATTTAGGCTATTGAAATTTTTAGAAGAAGTAAAATAATTAAACGTGAGATTTTAAATTTATTTTATTTACTGAAATTGATAATACAACATTTAAAAATAACTGCACAAAAAAATGTAATCAAGGTTGTGGTAAAAGAAATGGTATCTTCAATATATGTATGAATTTTGTAAATTAGAAAAGTCAAATAATTAAAAGACAAAAAGAAAATTTTAATTATATATATATATATATATATATATATATATATATATATATATATTACATAATAAATTATAAGTACTTTGGTCATTTAATGAAAACAGAATATATTGGCACTCGTATAAGAACACGGTCAGACATGTATGATATATTTATTTTTGTCTCCATGCCAAATTAAGAATATTGAACGTTACCCATATTCATATCAATACTCAGACAATATGCGAATTATATGCCAAAATGATAACGAACTAATTTATTTTATATATCATTAGACAATTGCATTGTTTATATATTGATAATTTAACTTAATGCAGTACAAAAAATTATCCATTGAAGTAATATAAAATTAAAGTATGAATTGACATTTTTTATGTATACACTTGTGCCCTTAAAAAATGTTTTTTTTATTATTATTTCTCTATCTAATCTGTAGATGGAAATGGGAAGTATGGAGTTAGGAACCAAACGTGATTTATGTGAGAACGGTGGTTGGCTAATTAATATACTACATTGCCATAACTAACGACTCATCTTTTCGAATGGTGGTTACCTCCATATTTTCCTTCTCCTATTGAAATTGAGATTATTATATTGAATAATAATAATAATCGGTATAGGTCTTGATGGGGAATAAAAATGTATTTATTACATATAATTTATTTAGATGATCGATAAATATTAATCTACAAATAAATAATAGAAAATTTGTTAGAGAATCTTGGAGAGGTAAGTGTAGAATTTGAATTTTGTAAGAAAGGTGGTTGGTTTCATCTTAAAAGCTCAAGGTAAGTATGCAACTCTCGTGGCCCACTTAATGCCGTAAAAATTATAAGTTGCACATGACCATGAAGCCTTAATTAATTAGTTTGGCCAATTTAACACGTAAATAAATTTCTTCCAAATCGTAGACTTGTGATCTACTTTCAAAATAGTAATTACCTTTTAAAGAAAAATTAAAGATGACAAAAAAGTAATTAATATAAGAATATATCATTTGATATTATTTTCTAAATATTTTATACATATTCCTGGACTGCATCAACGTGGTTCATGTTAATACTCATAATCTAACATTACGAAATTTAGTAAGTATTTTATAGATATTATTGATACTAGTTTTTTCTTTGTTGGTAGTTTGTGAGGTAAAATCGAACACGTCACAGTAGTTTTAGTTCATAAATGTTGGTATGACGGAGTTGTTTCTAAACCATCAATAAAAACATTCATCTAACTCAATCCAAAAGCCATATGTTCCACCGTTTCCATTCATCTAACTCAATGGAAAACAAACACATAGCAGTTATTGCTTTTCCTTTTGGCAGCCACCTTATGCCTCTGTTAAACCTTGTTCTCAAACTAGCTCATGCTGCTCCACACTGTATATTTTCATTCATTGGCACACACACATCAAACGCAATCCTCTTCCCAAAACCCAACATTCCTAACAACATCAAGCCTTATAGCATAAGCGATGGAATCCCAGAGGGTCACGTCCTAAGCAACGATCCAACCCAAAAAATTGATCTTTTTCTCAAAACTGGTCCTCAGAACTTGCACAAGGGAATACAACTTGTTGAAGCCGAGACAAAGAAGAAAGTCACATGCATAATTTCCGATGCTTTTGTGACCTCTTCTCTCCTTGTGGCTCAGACACTCAATGTTCCTTGGATTGCCCTTTGGCTTCCCACTTCATGCTCACTTTCTCTGTATTTTTACACTGACTTGATACGCCACCACTGTGCAAACCATGCTGCAAAGACAACCTTGGATTTCCTTCCGGGATTGTCTATGATGCGTGTTGAAGATATTCCACAGGATCTGAACGGAGAAAAAGAGAGTATATTTTTAAGGACGCTTCTTTCATTGGGTCAGGTGCTACCTCAAGCTAAGGCAGTGGTCATGAATTTCTTTGAGGAATTGGACCCACCTTTGTTTGTTCAGGACATGAGATCAAAGTTGCAGTCTTTGCTCTATGTTGTTCCACTTCCCTCTCCGCTGTTGCCACTCTCCGACAAAGATTCAAGTGGGTGTTTGTCGTGGTTGGATACCAACAGAGCCAGATCGGTGGCTTATGTTTGCTTTGGGACCGTGGTGGCACCGCCGCCCCATGAGCTTGTAGCGGTGGCAGAGGCATTGGAAGAAAGTGGGTTTCCATTTCTGTGGTCTCTAAAGGAAGGTTTAATGGGTGGTTTGCCAAATGGGTTTGTTGAGAGGACCAAGATGCGTGGGAAAGTGGTGGCTTGGACCCCTCAAACTCAAGTTTTGGCACACGATTCGATAGGAGTTTTCTTAACTCACTGTGGATCTAACTCTGTGATTGAGAGTGTCTCAAATGGGGTTCCTATGATTTGTAGGCCATTCTTTGGAGATCAAGAGATAGCTGGAAGAGTTATAGAGGATATTTGGGAGAGTGGGATGATAATAGAAGGTAGGGTGTTCACCAAAAATGCACTGCTGAAAAGCTTGAATCTAATTTTGGTGCAGGAAGAGGGGAAGAAGATTAGGGAAAATGCTCTGAAGGCAAAGAAGACTGTGGAAGATGCAGTTAGGCCTGAAGGGCAAGCAGCAAAGGATTTCAAGACTTTGGTGGAAATAATTTCTACATCTTAAAGCCTTTCACTGGAGCAATGTGAAGGATGCTCCACTGGAGCTAGCTACCCATATTAAGTGTTTTTGTTATTTTACTTTTATAAAATTTTAATGTGTACTTGCAGTTAGCATTCTTAGTACGTCCCCCTGCAAGATTGTTAGCCTAATGTTTAATATATGTTATATTTGGGTTTTTTTAAAGTATATAGGTAAATTTGAAAAAATTGTCCGGTAGCCAAAATTTTAAAAATATTACGTATTTAGATAAGTAGTAGAGAGTTCATAGGACTTAAAATGAAGAAATTATATCCATCTCCACAATTTTATCTGACATGGATAATTCATTATCACACTTTGTAATCGATCACAGAAAGCTAAACTTACGTAGAAGAAGCACGACTTTACCTATAACAAGCAAAACCTCTCTGATAATCGATTATAGACATCTTGTAATCGATTACTAGAAAGTTTCAGTGTTAAAACAAAGAGTACTTTTGATTTTGTGGGTGTGTTTGTTAATTATTAGTAATGATTAGAGTTTTCAATTTAAATCGTTACTATTTAAATTTACATTTCTATTATTACATTCTTACAATTTAAATTAACATTATTAGAGAGTTTCCATTTAAATTGTTAATTATATATAAATTAACATTTTTATTATTACATTTAAACGAAATTTGTAGTAATTACTAATTATATATAAATTAACATTTCTATTATTAATTTTAAATGAAAATTGTAATAATTATTAATCATATACAAATTAACATTTCTATTATTACATTTAAATTAAAATTGTAATAATTATTAATTATATACAAACTAATATCTTTACTATTACATTTAAATTGAAATTTTAATAATTACTAATAATATACAAATTAACATTTCTATTATTACAATCGAAGTTGTAATAATTACTAATTTAAATGGTTACAATTTAAATAGTAAAAATTTAAATGAAAACTCTAATAATTACTAATAATTAACAATATATAATTACACATTTTTCTTTAATTTTACTAAAATAATTATTTTTTAAAATTAACATAATTATCTTACGAGTTTTATTTTTTAAGTCACAAGTTTTTAAATTTAACCATTTTAATATTTTTTAAAGTAAAATAATTATTTATAAAAAAATTATTACTTATAAAATAAATAAAAATTATCTAAAAGATTATAAAATTTACTTATATTTATTTTTATAATAAAAAGTTTTTTTGGTTTCATAGACTTTGTTAATTATTAGGGTTACCATTTAAATTAGTAATTATTATAATTTTCATTTAAATATAATTATAGAAATTTTAATTTGTATATAATTAGTAATTATTATAATTTTCATTTAAGTGTAATAATAAAAATGTTAATTTTTATATAATTAGTAATTATTACAATTTCCAAAATGTTAATTTATATATAATAGTAATTATTATCGTTTCTATTTAAATGTAATAATAAAAATGTTATTTGTATATAATTAACCATTTAAATGATATTCATTTAAATAGAAACTCTAATAATGTTAATTTAAATGGTAATCATGTAATAATAGAAATGTTAATTTAAATGGTGACAATTTAAATGGTAACAATCTAAATGAAAACTCTAAGAATTATTAATAATTAATCAACATAGTCCACAAAATCAAAAATACTTTTTGTTTTAACATTAAAACTCTGCAGTAATCGATTACCAGAGGTCTGTACAGATAGATTTGGCCTATTACAGGTGAAATCGTGTCTCCTCTGCACGAGTTCAGCCTTCTATAATCGATTACAAAACCTGAAATCGTTTTAAGAGTGCACAATTTCTTCATTTGAAATAATCTCACGCTCTCTCTGTAACTTTTAAAAAATTTTCCTATATCCATAAAGTGTTTTTCAAATTTATCTATATACACGTAAAAAAAAACTCATATTTTGTGATTTTTCAAACGACAACAAAAACTACACTTTTGAGCAATTATTAGGCATGAATATTGTGCACCATCTCGCCGTATAACATTTGGTCTCTAGGTCATTGGATTGACACAAATAAGAAATTATTTATTTTTATAATTTTCTGGGTCAATTATAACGTGTTTTTCCTGGAAGCGTGAGTCTTTTTAGACAACTAGAAGGATTATATTATTGATAAGTCAATAGAAGAGAAATATTTACGTATATGATTCAAGTCTGTAAAAATATATTTATTACAAAATAATATATACATATAATATTATGATAATAATTATATTTATTTAATATTATTTTCCAATTCAAATAAAGAACATGACGTAGAATACTATAATATAGGATTTTAATAATGATTTTATTTTTATTGAATTTAATTAGTATAAATAATAAATTCTATAAGTCTATTTTTTAAAATAAATAATATTCATACCGTTACCATTTCTATTTTTTAAGTGTTAGAAATTTCATAGTAGATATATGTACATAAAAAAATATAACTAAAACTAAATTTCAATTAAAGTTGTTAAACATAATTGAGAACTTAATTAATGGTAATTTCACACAATATTTATATAAGTGAATACAAAATAAGCTATAGACACTTTTTGATATAAATTCACACAATGCAAGCTAAGTGGACCAACCTGCTCCTCTCCATTGTTGATTTGTACAGATTGCAGTAGAGGGTTTTACCTTGCACCTCCAAACTCTTCATACTGCACCTCCAAAGTTTTCCAAAATACCAAACTTATCCCATAATTAAAATGGTTTGAATATTAAAAAAAAATTAAAGTGGTCAAAGATTCTTTTGTAGCAGCAATGCATGACAATTTCTCTAGCATTTTTATTTAGGACCGCGATATTCCAACAACGTTTTCTTTAACACACTTTTTACAACGTCACGTGTCGTGCTTTCATTGGTTTGTTTTAAAAATAATATTTTATAAAAACCTTCAAAATGGAAGTCCGTAACCCTTCTTTTAACTGAAAATCCGAAAATACTCCTTTCTCTGTTTCATTGGAGACGAAGGTCCCTTCTCGTGAAGGTCCAAGGTCGCGTTTCGCAGAGAAACTTTTATGCGTGCTTTAGAGACCCAAGAATTTCTAATTGAAGAACTTAAAAGGAGGGTTGCAAGTTTGGAGGCACAATTGGCTGAAGAGAAGGCAATAAGGCAAAACAAAGATGACGTTGGACAAAGTGTGCCTCGTACAGAACCATCCGTGAACACTGGTTTTGTATCCCCTACTGACATTGACGGAAATGAACAACCTTTGAAGACGTATGTTAGGATTCGTTACAAGGAAAGAGGGACTCCATACACCGGAACCGTAGTGCTTAGAATAAAAAATGAGTGATATGTGTATTTAGTTGATTAATGGAAAGTAAATGATAATTGTAATCATTGTAAATAGATTAAAAAAACAAAGTGTAATGTATCGGATTTAGTTCAATGATATAAAATTTGAGTTTTTGTTTGAATTGGTCTCATATTTTATTTTTTTCAATACCATTGTTATTATGAGTTATGGGTTTGTGGATTTCAGAATGTGGTCAAGTTTAGTGTCTCCTAAGTTGCAGACTTGCTTGTAAGATGTTGGTGTTTGAGTGGTCATTCTGGGTAACATAGGTGACCAATGTCAAAACCAGTTCATTTGAATGACAATTTGAGTGGGGGGTGATGTGATGTGAGGCCAAGGAGTGTGGAGTGACCCCTCATCACTTGGAGGACCAAGCTGTGCAAGGGATGACTGAGGGTGTTGAATAAATGCTCTGGTAATCGTTTACAAGTTCTTGGTAAACGATTACCCGAGAGAAAATGAGATTTTGTACAGAAAGTCCAACTGAGGTAGTCAGTCAGGTTAACAGGGGTGACCATTGTCAAAAAAACTGGGTTTGAGGCACTTTTGCACTTGTCTGAGGCTGGTCTTGGTGTTTCAAGGGTGGGAGAGGGTGGTTAGTGATGTGATGATGTCCCAAGGAGGGTGGAGTAACCCCTCATCAGTTGGAGGAACAAGTTGTGCAAGGGATGACTGAGAGTGTTGAAAAAAGGATGTGGTAATCGTTTACAACCTCCTCGTAAATGATTACCCGAGAGAAAATTGGATTTTGTACAAAAAGTCCAACAGAGGTAGTCAGTCAGGTAAACAAGGGTGACCATTTGAAAAAAAAGTGAGTTTTAGGCACTTTTACACTTGTCTTAGGCTGGTTCTGGTGTTTCAAGGGTTGGAGAGGGTGATTGGTGATGTGATGTGAGGCCAAGGAGTGTGGAGTGACCCCTCATCAGTTGGAGGACCAAGCTGTGCAAGGGATGACTGAGAGTGTTGAAAAAAGGCTGTGTTAATCGTTTACAACCTCCTCGTAAACGATTACTCGAGAGAAAATTGGATTTTGTACAGAAAGTCCAACAGAGGTAGTCAGTGAGGTTAACAGGGGTGACCATTGTCAAAAAAAGTGAGTTTTAACCACTTTTGCACTTGTCTTAGGCTGGTCCTGGTGTTTTAGTGGTGGGAAGTGATGTTTTGGCACCCCATGATGGAGGGAAAAAACAATGTTTATGAGATGAGCAACTTGGGTGAGATAACATGCTGTCAACTTTGACCTTTGCTGGCTATTTTACTGATAACTTTTCCCACCGACCTCCAAATGATGTGATTCTTTTTTTATTAGAAACTAGACTCAAAAATCTTTCCAATGACTACTAATTTGTAATTTTTGGACATCTGAGTTGGTACAGTTTATTGTTTCAAGTTAGCGTTTCATATATTTTTGCCAACTCTGACCTTTGCTTGTTCTTTTGCTCATAACTTTCTCCACCGAACTCCAAATGAGTTGATTCTTGTTTTGTTGGAATCTATACTCAAAGAACTTTCAAATTATGCCTTAGAAATCAAGTTTACACCTTCTTTGACACTGTAATCGATTACAAGGACACTGTAAACGATTACCCGAGAGAAAATTGGATTTTGTACAGAAAGTCCAACAGAGGTAGTCAGTCAGGTTAACATGGGTGACCATTGTCAAAAAAAGTGAGTTTTAAGCACTTTTGAACTTTTCTTAGGCTGGTCCTGGTGTTTCAGAGGTGGGAAGTGATGTTTTGGCACCCCATGATGGAGGAAAAAAACAATGTTTATGAGGTGAGCAACTTGGGTGAGATAACATGCTGTCAACTTTGACCTTTGCTGGCTATTTTACTGATACTTTTCCCACCGACCTCCAAATGATGTGATTCTTTTTTTATTAGAAACTAGACTCAAAAATATTTCCAATGACTACTAATTTGTAATTTTTGGACATCTGAGTTGGTACAGTTTATTGTTTCAAGTTAGCATTTCATATATTTTTGCCAACTCTGACCTTTGCTTGTTCTTTTGCTCATAACTTTCTCCACCGAACTCCAAATGAGTTGATTCTTGTTTTGTTGGAATCTATACTCAAAGACCTTTCAAATTATGCCTTAGAAATCAAGTTTACACCTTCTTTGACACTGTAATCGATTACAAGGACACTGTATACGATTACCATAGTGTTTTTTCTACAGATTGGCTCTGCACTTGTCCAACTTGGTCCCCTAAGTAAGAATGGCTTCTTATCCACTTCTTGGGGTCACCTCCCATCACTTTCCACTCTCTACCTCGACTGAAACACCAACACCAAGTAAATACAAGTGGACTTGTGCCTGAAAGTAACAATTTTTGCCAATGATCACCCATGACACCACAGCTGACTACTTCAGTTCAACTTTCTGTACAAAACAGTGATTTATCTCGTGTAATCGTTTACCAGGCCACTGTAAACGATTACAACAGTGTTTTAGTTTTACAGACAACTGCAATGTCATTAAGTGGTATTGGTTAATAGTATTGGTGTTTTACTCACAACTACAATGGTATTAAGTGTGTCATAAATTGAACATTACATAATAAATGTCGAGAATTGAGGAACTAGTTTTAAAGTAAACAACTTCATTAAATTAAAGACTTGAAATTATCAAAGTAGGAACTGTGGTACATAGTTCTTTATAATGCAGAAAATAAAGCCTAAACAACCAATTTTAAGTCTGAGGATTGTTTTCAGAAGCACTTTGGAAGTGTTGTAGTTGTTGTTCAATGTTCCCAACGCGCGATTGCAACGCATCAAACCTTGTAGTGATGACCATATCCATGTTTCCAAATCTTGTTTCAAGGGCAAGATGGAGGACAGAGCGACACACAAGATGGAAGGGTTTCCCTGTGGACGACAGACCCACACAAAAGATGGAAGGGTTCAACGCCCGTATTAGGGTAAAGATGGACCACACAGCCACAGAGAATATCAAACAGTTGAACGCACGTATTGAAGACGGAGGAGAGAACGACAGCGAAGATGGAAGCTTCGAAGATGGACGACAGAGCGAGAGAGCGAGACACGAGATGGAAGGGTTGAACGCACGTCTTTCCCACCCTAAACCGCCAAACCCAAAACTTAAAATTTTAGTCTGAAAATCCCAAAATACCCCTCGCCCCGTAACCCTTTCTCAGTTTTATTTTCAAATTATTTAGCCAAGGCAGAACCGACACGTGGCGTTGTGAAATCGGTGTCAAAATTTCGTTGTCCAAATAACATTTTCCTTTCATTTATGTGTCGCATCTTATTATTAAGTTTTCTCTCCCTTTCCCCTTCCTCTCTCAGAACACTACTCTCAATTTTTGCACAACACAACACACATCACTCTCGGTTTGCTTTTTTCTCTCCCTTCTCATAGACCACTTCACACATAGGCGGCCGTTCAGGCATTGTCGCGCTTCCCTCCCCTTCTTGCTTTTGTCTTCCTCTCTCCGTTCTCGGAGCATACTTTCAAACTTTGATTGCATTTTGAAGGCACACACAAATAGGAGCATCGTGTTCGGTTTAAGTTGGTTTTCTCCCTGCAACCACCCACCCAGTTCTCACTGCAGCCATTCGCGTCGTTTGCAACCACCCACACAATTCTCGTTGCAGCCACCCGCGTCGTCCCAAAGGTTAATGGTCTTATTTTTTTTTAAGTATTTGATTGCATTTAATAGCATTGGTGTGTTTTGGCCTTTTTTACAGCATGATGAAAGATGACAAAAGAGTGTATACAGTGTTGTCAAAATGGGTTGCCAACCCGACTCATCATAGGTTTGAGTCGGGTTAGGTTTGAAATTTTTTTTATACGAGTTAGTTTTCAATCCGGCTCACTTAGAATCTGACTCACTCGGATTGGCTCATCAACCCACCTAATTTAATTTAATTATTTATTATTTTGTGTTTTAATATTATTAGTTAGCATTTTTTTTATTATATTATAGATGAGATAAAAAAATAGATGTTTCAAGAGAGAAAAATATTATATATTTATCTATTGAAGACTCTAATATTATAGATCAACAAGTGATATAAAAATTATCAATATTAAAACCTTATTTGTTCGTTTTTTGTGTTTGTTTTTGGATTACGCTTGGATTGTATGATTTTTTTTTTTGAATTGTCTCTGAAGGTTAACATCATTTTAGAGTGAAACTTACTAATATTTGAATTAAAAAAATTATAATTTTTTTATTTTAAAAAGAAACTTATAATTAAGTGAGTCAGTGAGCCAACTTGTTTAACCCATCAACCCGTGGTGGGTCGAGTCGAGTTCGAATTTTTTCAGCTAACTAATAAGTGAACCCGGTTAGGTTGACTCACTAAGTGACCAACTCGTGGTGGACCGGACTGGTCAAACCGGATTATCCGTTTTAACAGCTCTAGTTTAAGCATATTTTATGAAAGTTAATTACAATAGTTATGTCATATAAACAAGAATCTATATTAATAACTTTTAGTATTTTTTGTTGATTAAAAGTTTTTCAATTATATAAATGACTGAGAGTTGAACAAAAAAAACTTATTGAGAGAAGAACTGAGTTAAAAATATTTGTTCAAATTTTTGTCGTGGACTTCGATTGAATTTCACTAACACTTCAATTAAGTCTCATTACTTTTGTGTAATTAGTTTTTTTTTTACCTTCTATCTGTTTCATTCGTGAATTTTCACTATTTTTGTTTATCATATGTATGGTAGTGTTAGCTTATTTGTTTATTGGTAAGTGCACCAGTCACGCAATGATAATTAATAAGTTTTTTTATCATTTTCGAATTGTGCAATGCATAACAATATTTGCAACTGATAACTAATTTAAATAAAGAATGATTCTATAATTTGTATTGATGTTTAAATAATTAAAATTATGGGAAAAAAAACACTTTCAAAAGTTTATTAAACATTAAGGATGTGAAAAAATTAGAAATGATATGAAACATTATTGTTACGGGTTAGACTTCATCAAACCTCACTCTCATACATATAGTCACTTAACTCCTCCCCATTTTAATACTAAAGTCAATCCTCAAGTTTACACAAACCCTAATTTCTTAGTAGAATGAGCCTAAATAGCTTTATTATGAGTGAATTCCTTGAACTCTTAACAAACAACCTACTTTCACAATAAGGATTTAAGACAATTAATGAGTCAAACTTCATTCTGAGATGCAAGATTCATTAGGTATTTTGTTTTGGTTTTAGATTACAAAAGATATTTTCCAATACTCAGTGAATCAAATATATATATATATATATATATTAAGCTATGGATGATCAAACGACAACAAACAATAAGCATAAAAACAAAATATTGAATGGAAAGGCACATACATACATATATATATATATATACACATAATTAATATCAATTATATGAGTTTAGTTGATTACATCTAATCCTAACAAAATGAGTTTAACTATTCATTGTCATAAAGAGCTCAAAAATGAAAGATCAACAACGGAAGAAGATAGAGATCCAAGAAAGAGAAAAGTGATGTTCCCATAAACCCTAATAGTAACCCAAGCTCTCTAAAATGTGTTTATGTGCTCTAAAAGCACCAAAAGCTCCCCCTCTCTTGAAGAAGCAAGGAGAAATAACCCAAAATTGTCACATCAACACAAGCATCGCCCAACATAATCCTTCTCATGTTGGGCATAGGTCCATAAAGACAAGGACCGAACACTTTGTCCTGATGGCACTCAATGCTAGTTCAGGCCTGCCTAGTTTAAGTGAGCACTTGGAGATGATGTTCAACATTGATTGAGTGGCGCTTAACGTAGGTTGTCATTAGAAGTTGGTGCTTAGCCTTATAAAAGTTTTACCCAACCAAAATGTAGAATTTTCAACTTTGACCTTCTATGCTTCCTTGAATTCCAATCTTTTTCCTTGAATTTCAATTATTAAACAAAAAATAATGAGAATCAATGGTATAATTAGATGAGAGTAACTAAATATCTAACTAATTACAAAACAAGATCAAGTGAGGACGGAGTGAGTTAAAAGCTTAGAAAAGATTACTTTATTAATATAAAATGATTAATAAAAATGGTGAGAATTAACATTAACAAGTAGGCGCTTTGTTGTGAGTTTAGTAAGAACTATTTCATAATAAACTGACACAGTGGGCATTAATTTATCATCATGACTTCTGCAAAGTATTAGGCTGAGAAATTCACTAGTTTGAATGATTTTATATTGTGGCGATTGAAGATTCATGTTATTTTGGTTCCACAAGGCCTCCTTGAAGCTTTGGAAGGTGAATCTAGGATTGATGTAAGTATGACAGAGAAGGATAAGAAAATTTTGTTGGAGAAAACTCATAGAGTGGTTGTTCTTAGCCTCAATGACCAGGTGTTAAGACAAGTCCCAAAGAAAAAGATTACAATAAGATTTGAGAGTTTGTGCATCACAAGTCTTTAGTTAGTTTTTTATATGTGAAGCAACTATTGCACTCATATAAGATGAAAAGTGAAAAGATAATTAGTTAACAATTAAATGACATTACCAAATTGATTCAAGGGTATTCCACATGTAAACATTGTTTCTTTTGCAATTTGTGCAATGATTTGTAAATGTTATGAGCATGTTCATGTCAAATCCTAGTCAACCTCATTGGAAAGCTCTTAGGTGAATTCTTAGTTATCTAAAAGGATTATTTGGAAGAGTTTTAGGGAAACACTAGATGATATGTTAGATATGCTCCAATAGAAGGTTATGTTGACTTAAACTAAGTTGAGTGCTTGTACACTAGAAAATCTTTCACAAGTTATGTGTTTACTACAAATGGTTCTACAATTAAATGGAAGGTATTTCTATTGAAGGTAATGATTGTGTTAACCATGAAAGCATTATACATTGTCACACTAGTGCAAAAACAACATATAACGTCACGTGTTTAATTTCTAACCACTCAATAGCCAACGTTAAAAATGATCGGTAGCAATTTTGTAAATAAATGCAATTATTAAACGTCGTTTAGAATTATAATTCGACGTAAAAGGATATAAAACGTCGAATGTCTCAGCATTAGACGCCAGAAGGTCAGTGAATTCAATAAAAATTTAAGCGGGAGATTGAAAATTCATTAACTTTATCTTAGCGCGCGATACCCTTTTCTCTGCTCAAACTTTTCTCGAACGAAGTTTGACGACCATCACATGTAATCTTTCTTTCATTTGATACAAATGCATGTTAATTAACTACTTTAGGTATGATTTTTGTTTTGTTTTTACCGATTATTTTCGTGTTCTTGTCCTTCATAGGCGTATTATGCTTTCTCTCTCACTGGTGGCAACCCTTTATTCCGATGAACCTACCTTTTGAAGGTTAGTTTTCGTTTTCGTTTTGAAGAATTTATTTATTGAACTTTTTGTTGTTTTTTTTTGTTGAACTTATGAAGGTTATGAAGGTCTTAAAAACCATAATCCATCTTATATGATTACAGAGGTCTACTTAACAACAAGTATTTTCAATATATGGATTTGATCCAATTGATTCGTGATTAAGCCTCTAGTGACTCAGTGGCGTGTAATGATTCTCGTTTAGAAGATTTATGTTAAACCAATAAGGTGGAGACTTACGAAGATTGATTTACCAAATTCTTGTTAAGTCTTTTTTGTACCATCTAACTGTTCCAAATCTTCTAATGTAATATGTGTATCTTATAGTATCAATGTAAACAATGTTTATTCTCCAAGTGTCTACAAAGATTAATATCTTTTTATTTGGGTTTTGATTGGTAATAAAAAAGATTAACCAATTCATTAACTTAGGTGTGGACAAATATTTAAATTTCCATATCTAATTCATACTTATTCAAATCCATATTACTATAAATATATTTTAATAGTCAAAATTTATATTTTTAAATTTTAAGTCCAATCCAATTAATTGAATTTTAATTGAATATATTTTTTTAATTGTATAAATCCAAAATCAAAATAAGTCTTAATTAGTTTAAGTTATGAAATATTAGATTAACCTAATAACTCACACACAAAATATTGAAGAGGATTGGATTGAATAAATAATAATTTTTCTCACACGACAGAATGTGCTCATTTATTTTCATTTGGAGTTCAAGAAGTAAAATTCTTGAGTACTTAAACATTTTCAAGACTTATAATAGGCACTTGAAGAACCATTCGTATATGCTAAACACCCTTCTCAATTGATTCAAGGAAAGTTTAAACGATAATTTTCACCTGTAAAAACCGAAAGTCTAGTTATCCAAACACCTTTAAGGGAAGCTTGGGAATGTTTAACTATTTTTTTTTATCAAACTAGTAAATAATAATAATTATCAAAAGACAGCTTTAGTGGCAACTGTAAAGAAAAAGTCACTGCCAAGGAGTTATTACAAATGTCTGTTCAAATTTGATTTTTCTTTCAAGAAACAAAAATAATAATCTTTTAGAAACAAGTAAATAATTTATTTTCCTCAACAACAATTATTCATATATTTTGGAGTATTTGAATGCTTCAAGATAATAATAGTTTCTACAATGTTTCTTTGAATATTTCACATGTCATTATTATGATTAAAGTTGATACCACTTTATTTAGATCCTTGTTTATGTGTATTATGTTAACTTCAGAATTCTTAAATTCTTTAACATTGATGGTTATTATGATAAAACACCAAAAAATTTAAACGTTGCTGAGAAAAAAGAAAAAAGAAAACTGATTATTGATAGTTTTTCTAAAGGATGTTGGAGTCTTCTTGTTATTGTTTGGCATTTTTAGAGGTTTTAGTGGGAGTTTATTGGTGTCTTTACTTTTGGGATTTGAATTGGTATGTACCTTTATCGTGATTGTTATTCAGGGAAAACTTCTTTACAGGGTCAAAACTTTTGAATGAGGCTCATAAAATGTGGTTCAAGTTTTTTATATGCTAAATCAATGTTTTGGAGCATTAGAAGCACATGAAATAAATGTTGATCTTTAAGTGGTTTCTTCGTAGACATGATTGTTTTTTTTTTCTTTTGCATATCGTAGATGATTGAACAATTTAGTAGTTAGGATGTCAATATCTGAATTGATACTAATTTCAAATTATATCCTATTTTAATATATATTATATGGATTTAATATATAGGCTTAAATTACTCCATTGTTTCCATGTTTGGTTGAAAAGGTTTCGTATGGATTTCCACTCAATTTTTTGTTTTTATTAAGTTTCAATTTTTTAAAAATTGATATAATTAGGTACTTTTCTAAAAACAAATTACATACAACACGACATATCAATTCGTAATTTAAAAAAATATATACTTTTTTTTATTTTTTAATTTGTTATTGTCCACCTGTTAGATATTATAGTGTAATACATGATCTGATAGTGTCACATGATAGGATAATGTTGCGCGTGTCATTGTCTTATTCTTAATTTAATCTTTACAATATTTCTATTTGATTCAGTTTAATTCCAATTTTTTTTCAAATGGAATAAGGTTGTTTTTTAGAACCAAATTTATTATTTGTATGAATGTAACACTAATATTTATAATAAAATTAACCTTTTTGTTAAATATTTCTAAAATTATTTTCAAACCAAAATTATTGGATTTTATTTAAATTAATTAGTATTTATATAATAAAATAATATAAATTAATAATATATTACTTTTAAATACTTATTCTTTTTGTTAATGAAACTTAAATTTATTTAATAAATATAATAATATTTATACAATAAATAATAAAGTAATGTCGGACTTAAAATAAAATAAAATATAGAATGAATACTTTTTTAACTTAAAAACCTTTAAATTTAAAATGAAAATAATTTAAAAATATATTTTTATTATATAATTAAAAAAGTAAAAATATAGAATAATGTAATAGGTTAAAAAGTAAAATATTAATAAAAACATAAGTATAACATTTATAAAAATATATAATAAATTTGATATCAAATTAGATAGACATAATAATGCTCCATTTAAAAAAAAATTAAAATTGAACTGAATCAAACAAATATAAAATATATATATATATATATATATATATATATATTTTAAATTAAGATAAGATATTAATATTTGATACACGTGAACAACAAAAAAAATTAAAAATTTTAAAAAAATTTATGAATCCACATATGACATGTCTGTTAATTTTTTATTTTAAAAAACACTTAATTTAGTCAAATTTTAAAAAATTAAAACATAATTGAAAAAAATAAAAAGAAAAAAAAGATAAAAAAGTGAAATCGACCTAAAACTTTTCAACTTAATCTAAGACCAAGAAAATAATTAAGTCTAATATGAATATGTGATGATAATTATTTATGTTATTATGTTATTTAGGATAATAATACTGCATTGAGTGTTTTACCCTTGCAACTCCAAACATTTCAATTCTCTGGTTTCCTAAAATGTCACTAATTAATAAGTGGTTTAAAAGTTTAACTTTTTGATTATTGAGAATTTCTAGCACACTATTCACTCCACCTCTATTTTTCTCCAATCACCAAACATACCTTCATGCACCTCTGCACCCCTTGACCCGTGCATCCTTGCATCCCTACACTCCATTTCATTTTTATAAAGAAACCCTACACCCCCTGGACCTTTGAATTGTAGCTCTTTGATAATATTTTTTCTCTTGAGCTTTTTACTTTGCAGCTCATATCTGTGAATGAGTGTTATCTAAAGATATTTGAGAAGGATTGTTTGAGTGTAGCTTAGAGTGTTTGACTTGCTTTGTGGTGGTGTACTTGGGGTGCTTCTTGTTAGCTCATTCTTCTTTGTGTTCTTGCTGAAGAGGGAGATTAATATTCTTTTTTTAATTTGTGTGCATAGTTAGACTTGTTGGCTGCATTGATATTTATGGAGATGTATTTTATTTTTGTTATTCTGTTTGTAGAAATGAAAAATCGAAATTGAACTTATCGGTTGTGGAGAACCGATGCAGGCGGACTCAGATGTGGACATCTGATTTACAAAGCTTCGGATTTAGACATCCGATACACGACTTTTATTATATTCATATTAAGTATGTTTATATTATATACTTCTTATATTAGTTTAACTTTTTTTTAATACTTCTTATATCAGTTTAATTTTTTTTAATTTTATGTATAAGTTTATAATGTATTATATAATTTCTAAATAATATAAATTAATTTTATGAATGTATTAGAATTAATAAAAATTAATTTTGAATAAGAAAAACTTAAAATGAAAGTATCATATATGAGAATCCGAATGTACCAAAACCGGATGCAGTGGAAATCCAACTAATATTTACTAATTTATATAAAAGTTTAATAATATTTTTTATTTAATTATTTAATTATTTTATAACGGTAGAAATCTAATATTTTAGAAAAAAAAAATACCAAAATAGCTTCATATTATAAAAAAAAATAAAAAAAACTTTAAAACAATTGAAAACAAAATTTTTTAATGAATTTAACTAATTCCTTAATATATTATTTGAAATAAATAACTATACATTGTATAAAATTTATTATTTCATTAAATATAAATAAATTTAGTTCAAATCTTTATATAAATAAATCAATTATTAAAATATAACAATTTAATTAAAATAAAATTCAAAAATAGGATAACTGAAAATTTCAAATAAATTACTAATTAATTAATTAAAACCATCCAAAATAAATTTTAAACAAAATTAAACAAAATATTAAATGGCAAAAGATATAACAGCTACAAGTTTACTAAACATTAAATATAAATTTAGAAACATTAAAATTAAAAAAAAAAAAAACTATCTACATCGGATGTCAAAATGCAACGTCGACATCCGATTTAGTCTCATAGCCTCTCCAAATCCGATTTAGTGAAATTCAATCTAAGTCCATGAAAAAAATTTGAACAAATATTATAACTAAGTTTTTCTCTCAATAAGTTTTTTTTTTTCAACTCTCAGTCTTTTATATAATTGAAAAACTTTTAATCAACAAAAAATATTAATATAGATTCTTGTTTATATGACATAACTATTGTAGTTAACTTTCATAAAATATGCTTAAACTAGCATATAGAAGACACATGAATAACTATTTCTATTGGCCTAAACTAATCCGTCACATGGATAGCTTATTAAAAAAAAAAATCTTTATAAACACTAAGAGACTAGAAATTCCATTAAAACTATCCACTCTAACTTAAGAAGACAATTATAAGACTTTATTGAATTGAAATTGGTCTATTGCATGAAACTTTTATCTCGAGGTCTTTTTCAGTGATGGACCATGAAAAAGAAGCAATGGTGAGGTCCATACATAACTTAGTTCCCTCTTTGTGTGAAGGGAATTTATGTGTAGATTACCTTGCTATGGAGGCTACAAAATGGTTTCATAGATACTGAACTTCCACTTGCTGCAAGCGGATCCAGCTGGGGTGTCGTTTATTAGATTATAGAGTTTTGTTTGTCATTTTGTTAACTTTTCTACCGAAAAAAATTAAGTTTCTATTCTAAAAAAATGACATGTTTGCATGTTATCTACTTACTGTCATGTTTGCATAGATATTATGTCTAGAAATCATGCTCTTCTTGTCCTTTTTTTTCCTATTCTCTTTTCGTTACATATATAAACTGGCAATTAATAAATGTACTGCAAGGATAGTGATATAGTTAATTTGTGTATATGAAAAACTTGGGATTCCTGGGTGCTGATTTTGTACTATTCTTCTTGCCTCTCTTAATTTGTTATTTAATACATAATTTCTATAGAAATACTAGTTATTTATAGATAATAATACTAGAAGTGTAATTTGACGTGTAGTAATGTTAATTTTTAATGTTTGAGAGGTTTATTTCCTTACAATTTTTTTAGAGAGCATAAATCTTATGGAAGCTTTTCTTATAATATTGGATATTCTCTTTTTGTGGCGATTTAAAACACTGCTTGAAAATTGAAAGTTTGGATTAAAAAAATAAATTTAGGTACTTTTAAAAAATAAAATTATAAAAGGTATCTATACTAGTTAAACTTAGCATTTTTTTTTCTCATTGTGGACATGACTCATCCATGTTATTCTAAGATTTCATTTTAGATTAATTAGGAAAGAAAATTAGAAAAGTTTTATAAAGATATTTATGATGGTAATTCATAGGTCAACTATATAAGTGAATATGATATCACTGATGAGTGCATGAATAAAGAGTATGCAATTCAAAACAGAAGAATTAGAAGTATGATTACATAAAATGTTCTTACAACTGAAAACAATTTCTTATTTTCTTTGTTTGCAATTTCTTGAAAATAGAGCAAGAATACATTTTAGTATTGTGCAAATAATAAAAAAATATAAATGAGTTTTTTCAAAAACCCAAAGTCATCTCCAAGAAACATCTACAAAAGGACATGAATATCAAATATCAACAGCATTTGAAGTCCAATTGGAGCCCAATTTGGAGACTTTTCAATCGTGGTCAAAGATAATTTGAATAAGAAAAGAGAAACATGCTTCCAAGATGAAAAAACAAACCAAAATGAATCGATAAGCCATGAAAAAAATTCAATCAAAGGAAGATCCAATTTTATTTTATTAAATATTTATTCAGAATTTGTAACCTTTTCTTCTAAGCATTTATTCAACCTAAAACATAAGAATATCTTTATCTATAGGTTTGCTTTTTTTCTTGTAAATCTTTATATGTTGTTGCCATTTACACATATAATGTAAACTCTAACTCACATTTGACTCCAAGACAGATTTTCTTCACCACATATTTCTCAAACAATTTGATTTTAAATTATATTTTATTAAGACAATTCTAACGTTTAATTAAAACTTGTCAGAACTAATTTAGATGTATATAGACTTGACACTTTTTTTAATAGTTAGAATTGATATTGTGTTGGAGTTACTTACCATAAGTTTCTTGTAGGGGTTTATTACAACCTATCTTAGTAATTCGTTTTTACTTTATTTTTATAAATGCGAATTTGTGATTCAGTTATATATATATATATATATATATATATATATATATATATATATATATATATATATATATAAACATAAAAGTACAACCAAAATAAAATTTATGGAAAAAAGATTGAGGATTTGTTCATGTATAAAAGTCACAGGATGGATAAGTAATCTACAAGAGAAGATAAAGAGTGGTATTATGTTAAGAAAAAACAATGTATTACTTAAAGAAGACTACGTAGAATGATCCATCTGTATTATGTGTTCTATGTCAAATTTGTCATTTGGTACTTAATAAGATAATATGTTTCATATCTCGAGCGTTAAAGCCTGATACCATCTTAAGTATTCATTATAACACACATCTACAAAGGGTCACACACTTATAAGGGATCATACATCATATAGATATCATTATATTTTTTTATTTGTGTGTGTCATTATTGATTTATATAATCATTTTGAACGATATACATCTCAACATGCATATAATTTATTTCCACATTATAGTCACATGACATTAAATTGAGTTTCTCTCCCTTAAATGACCTTACTTTTGGAAAAAAACTTCATTAAGTGATATCATGCTTATGAGCAACATACCTTCAAATTAAAACTATGTTTTTGTCTCTTACTGGCTTAAGCATCCATTTTTATGATTGAGCATTCTTCCATGATATGTTTATCAAATAACTTCTAACAATTTTCATAAATACGAAAGTCATTGTTTCCAGAGCAAGAGTGTGCTAACATAATTTAAAGATTACAAAATCCATGATACAACACCACATCTCTCACTTGAGTGAAGAGTAACCAACAGATAAGTCTATAAAAAAAATTGCTTGGGAGATGAGAAACCAACACATTGTTTTAGTATCATTGCTTTCAAAGGAGAGAGTTGTTATAGTTGTCTTTCTCTTGCTTGAGTTATCCTCCTTATTAGCGTCCAAACAATCAATTGAGTGATAATGAACAATGAAAATAATCATTACATATCACTTGAACAACTCAAAAATAACATTAATAAAAAAATATAAAGAAGAACAACAAAAAACACCACTTAAACATGCTCCAACATCTTTCAAATCACACACACACATTGCTTATCATTGCTTTCAAAGGAGAGAGTTGTCTTAGCGTCTTTCTCTTGCTTGAGTTATCCTCCTTCTTAGCATTCACACTATCAATTGACTGATAATGAACAATGAAAATAATCATTACATATCACTTGATAATGAACAACTCAATAATAGCATTATTAAAAATATAAAGAACAACAAAAAAAAAACACCACTTAAACATGCTCCAACATCTTTTAAATCACACACACATGACTTGAGTATCATTGCTTTCAATAAATAGAGTTGTCTTATTTGTCTTTCTCTTGCTTGAGTTATCTTCCTTTGTTATCATCTACATTATCAATTGAGTAATAATGAACAATGAAAATAATCATTACATGTCACTTGATAATGAACAACTCTATAACAACAATCTTAAAAAAATATAAAGAACAACAACAAAAAAAAACACTACTTAAACATGCTATAATAAGCTCACTATCTCTTTTGTGCCTCATTGTACAAAAGTTTTTATCAAGGTATTTTAGAGATTGTCTTATTAGTGCACAACAACATTGTAGGGCGCCTAAAGTTGGACAAAAAAGTTGAGTTTCTCTGTGAGATTTAGTTTATCAATTTGGATTTCCTTGGATTGTTTACCACTTATTAGGTTTCGTTTGAATAGAACATAACTCTATTTTAGCTCAAAAAACACCAATTTAATCAATTTTATATTTTATAGAGAAATTCCCACCAACAACCAATCAACAAAGAGAAATAGTTGAGTTTCTTTATGAGAATCACTTGAGGCCAATCTTAACACAACCATGGCACATCAAACTAAATCAAACAAAATTAAAATCTTACAATTCTACCCTTCTATAACAAATCAAGATACTACACACAGATCATTTCAAATTTCACTCATAGAAATATCATTTCAAATCATTCAGCTCTGAATATAAATTTTTAAGTGATTATTATACTAATTATAACATTACATATACAAAAGATTTGAATTCAACTTCAAAATAGTTAAAGTATTTATCCATTTATTATTTAATTTATAAGTTAATTATAATATTAATTAGTTTTACCATGATAGCCGCACCTTAATATTTTGAAACAATTCAAAACAATCATTCTCTTAAAAGTCAAAACAAATCAATTTACAATCATTTTTAAGTTTTAATTTTAATTCATATTTTTTATTTTCTATCACATCAAATTTTAAATAATGTTATTTCTATAATTAACATTTAAATTATACTTTTCAAAAATACACTTTAAAAATTGAAAAATGTCAGAATATTTTTTTCTTTTATAATTTAATTTTAAAATTTCAATTTCAATTTTAAAATTTAAATGTTAAATTTCAAAATTTCATTTTAATTTCAAATTTAAAATTTATTTTGTAATATTTCAGATGATATATTGTAATTTATTTTAAATTTAAATATTTTGTTATTCAATTAATGTTGCATTTTGAAAGGTGGATTTTTAAATTTAGACAAAAATATTATATTTATGGTATAAAATCCTAGCGGTCAAATCAAATTGATATAACAACAATTATATATCAATATTTTAGGTCAAATTTTAGGGTTAATTAGGTAAAATTTGAAATTTTACCAGAATAATTCGGAAAACAGAAAACAAGGAAAGTTTAGACAAGAAAACCAAAACCCCCATTAATGGAGATAATACCTCCCTTTGCTAAAACTCAACATCCTCATATCTTATAAATTTATATTCTTTATCCTAAAACATACCATTATCATACAAGAATTAACGCCTCCTACCTCTCAACATTCCCAAGAACCAACATATCCAACATTCACATGTCCAAACTCTTTATTTCAAACATGTAGCCCATAAAACAACATAATAACAAAGAAAAGGTTAGAGGTTAGTTCCACTTCCTTCCAACATACTTAAGAGCCAACACAATTCATCCTCAATTAAAAATCAAACATCCAGTCACACAAGTTTTATATAAAATACAAAAGATAAGTTAACTCCTCATACCTCTTGTCTTGAACAACTCTAATTCTTCTTTTCATGAATTTGAGTAGCTCCACTTACTAAGAAAGCCTTTTCACTTTGAGAATCTCTCTACAATTCAGAGACTTAGACTCCTCTTGCAATCAAAGGTGTTCTCTTCTCTTTTGTTGTTTTTAGATTCAGAACTGCATTGAAACACTTGTTAAGTTTAACTCAGTGGAGTTAAACATTCTAGTTAGTTAAGCTAGTGTTATATCATGAGTGATGAAACTCGTCTAAACCAAAAGTGGTTAAATACATTTGTAATGTTTAAAAGATAAGTGGAACTCTGTATAAGATCTTAAGGAAGAACTTAATGTAGCTCAGTTTGGAGGAAAACAGTATAAAAATAAGCTTGTCGTATTGCTTTCGTTTTAAAAGTTTTTCTAATGCTTCTTAAAAATACTTAAGTGTTTAACACTAGTTGCCGACCATCTAATCCTTGCAAAAACGTTTAAACACTTATTTGCAAATTTTTTTAAAACTCTCTTCAACACGAAAGCTCGTAATTCCTTAGTGTGTGATTTACCTGAAGAGGAGTACGCTAAATGATTCCCAATGATAAACCACTCAGGCATAAACCATAAAAAACACTAAACGATTCCCAACGATAAAGCGTTAGTGAGAGTCTTACTAAATGCAAAAGCTATACTGTACCAAACGGTAATCAGTCAAAACTCTAAAGAAAATAAGAATGTAAAAGTGTCCGGATAATGTTTTTGGTAAGCCTTTGAAAATCTCAATTAATATATATAAAAGTATATTTTAAGAAAATTAATTTGTAGATTTTTCTTAGTTTTTAAAGTCACAAGCTCTAACCTTTAGAAGTTTGAATTCTTCCCTTGAATAATATACCATTAAAAACATTGATAATTTTTTTTAATAACATTAATTTAAATAACCTCAAAGGTTGTTTTAAGGTTTGGTTAGAGATAGGGATGATAACAGATCGGGTCAGGCCCATATAGTATCTACCCGCAACTCGACTCGACAAAAAATATTCATCTGTTATCCCGTTACATGTACGAATATTCGCTTAAAAGATATCTACGAATATTTTAAAACCCACAGATATCCGTGAATACCCGCAAATACCTACAAATATTTTAAAAAAATATCTTTTTATAAATTATTAAAATAAAACTTAAATAAAATTACAAAAAATATATAAAATATAATATAATATAAATTAAATATAATTTAAATATTAATTTAATTAAATTTAATCTTATAGAATATAAATTAATGTTAATTTTAATTAAATTTAACTTAACAAAATTTAAATTTAATTTTTATTTTTATTTTTTCTGATAAATACGATAACCCATTTATAAGTAGATATTAAAATATTCGCTATTACAATTCGCGAATAATAAATATCCAAAATACAACTATCCGTCATAGATTTTTATATTTTATCAGCGAATATTACTTCATTTTTTTTATCCCAGATTAGAGATAATGCTATATAATATCTTATAAATGTTTTTATGCAAGACTCATTCTTGTGAATCTTCGTTATGCATCCATTGAATGATACACTGGTTCCTTTAACTTTGTTATTTATCCACCATTCACGATAGGTTAACTTGATTCAGTTCAATAATAAAATATTATTTCGCAAAAAAAAAAGACGATTTAAACTACTGAAAAGGAAGTCGAAATGGAGGGGTATCTCGATAATATAACAACTTTTCATATTATGAAATATTAACATCATGGAATATGATGCCATTATATTAATTTATATCACTTTCGTGAACAGATACATTGCAGATTTTACCACATACCCAACATTCCGGGCACATTCACGTTCTCAGTTAATCATGCAAGCAAAAATCTTTTTCCCCTTCAGCAGGAATGAGTGATTCTCCCTACATCTTACCCTTGCATTTCTCTTTAGACTTATTTACCCTTTATCTATTAAACTGTGTATATAAACACTGTATGCACCTTCTTCAGTGATCATTTCTTAAGTTGTTCTTTGTAAGAACTTGTCTTTTGAAGTGTCATGGTGATGCATTATTGTGATGTGAATGTTAGTAATAGCTATGTTGTATGATTGGTGAACGAGAAAGGCCAAAAAAAACAATGGTAAAAGATTGTAAATAACCTTAACCAGTGTTGAAATATGCAGGAAACATCGACGTTTGAATGCGGGTTAGATCTTGTCGCATTTTAAAATTTGGCTAACTTAAACCGAATTTCGAAATTTGATTAATATTTGATGCGTTGTTGTTTTTAGGACACTTCAAATTGCATTTGTATTTGTATATGTTTTTGTGTTAAGTTATTTTTTTAATATTTTATTTAGTTTTAGTTAATTTTGTTTTTTGATATATATTATGTTGTTTTTTTATTTGTTTAATATTTTTATGTTTTTTATTTATTTAATACTTTTATATTTTTTATTTTTTTATTTAAATTGTAATATTTATTTGTTAATCAATATGTTTTTATTTTTATTTTATTTTGTTTTTGAAAATTTAACAAAGAAATATAAATTTTGAAATATTTAAAAGAATTTCAAAATAAGAAACAAATTAAAAATATTCAAATTAAAAAATATCAGATATTAATAAAATTACTAATTAAAAAAATTAAGAAACAAAATAAAAAGTATAAAATTTCATAAATAAATACATAATAAATTTTATTTAAAGAATTTTAAATTATAAAAAAACACACACACAAAATTAAAAATAAATTAACAAATCAAAATGTTAAAAAATACAACAAATAATTAAATAATAATTTATATTAAAATAAATAAAATATATCAATAAATAATTAGAGATTAGAAAAAACAAACAAATATAAATTTTGAATCAAACATAAAATATTTTAAAAAAATTACAAAATACGAAACAAATCAATAAAATTTCAAATTGAAAAATATCAAATATTAAAAAAATTATAAATTAATAAAATATTTAGACAAATAAATTTAAAAGTATAAAAAAACCACAATTCGAAAAACCGGGTGTTGGAATTGCGGCAACATCCAAAGCAAAGAGTAAAATAAGAATTAGTTACAGTGAAAAAGAATATCAACTACGCTTAGAGATAAAAATGAAATGTGTAGGGTGTAAGATTTTTGTGCCTCATGGTCAAATATTTGAGAAGGATAAAAATAAAAATTAAATAAAAATTGGAATTACAGGATAATATATGTGAGGTGCAGGAAGAATTCCTCTTCAGCAAATCCAACTTAATTTTGCAAAGAAGATGAACCAAAAAAAAAGAAAACACTTTTTTTGTCGACAAAACCAAAGGGTGATTGTTTAGAAAATTAGAGTGAGGACAACCTCGTAATAACACAAAACGTGACCACTGTGGTAACCTCCCTCGCCTTTATAAAATCCCCTAAGTAGTCGTTCCCTGAAACTCACTACTGCCACACCAGAATCCTCTGCCTGTGAGCCACTCTCCCTCACCCGCATTTTCTCTCTCTAGCGTTTTAGAGAGAGAAAGATCCGGAAAGAATCTTTGGCAGGTTCGGAGAATGGAGAAGAAGAGATTTGCAGTTTTGATGTGTGCAGAGGATTCGGAGTACGTGAAGAAAGTCTACGGAGGGTATTCTGGGGTGTTCGTGAAAATGCTGGAGGAGGAAGGAGAGACCTGGGACGTGTACAAGGTGGCGCGTGGGGAGTTTCCGGAGGATGACGAGTTGTTTCTCTACGACGGCTTTGTCATCACCGGCAGCTGTAGCGACGCACATGGAAACGACACATGGGTTCAAGACCTTCTCGACTTGCTTAACAAACTCCACTCCATGAACAAAAAGCTCCTCGGCATTTGTTTCGGCCATCAGGTACATTATTTTTCATCCAATCTAACACCCAAATATAACAATTTTTTTGTGCCTTTTCTTTTCAAAGATCGGTGCATCAATCATGAATTGGATGAACGTGTGATCACTGATCGGAAGCAATTCGTAGATATTTTGAAAAAATCTGATCTTGATTTGTTGAGCTGTACGTACATTGCGCTGGTCTATAAGTGGTCCACTTTCAAAAATTAATGGGAACATTAAAAGACAGGAATTTAAACATGTGGTTGTTGCACAGTTCTCTGTCTCCCTCACCTTTGGCATTTATCCTTTGATATATACTTACGCCACAGATTCAAAGATTCGTTTAATACGCATGCAATTTTTCCATAAGAAATCGCCCTTTGAAATCGGCTACAGTAGCTTCGTCTGTTTGATCATTTTCTTCACATTTTGATTTTCTTCCTGCGTCTTTTTTATAGGGTGTACTTGATGCTTTGAACAGTGTCTAAAGATCTGATCTGGACTACACTTTTGTCTTTCGTTCATGTCCTGACCCGGCGATATATCTGTGAGATTTGTAGAATAACACTGACCCAGTTGATAAAAAGTGGATCTTTACTTGACCCAAATGAGAAAGAGATGATGATGATGATGATGATAATAATAATAAATAATAATAGTAAGTTGAATAAAAAATAAAGATGATAGTTGTTTGTCGGTTCTATTTATTTTCATTCTTATCAACGTTGTCATGTAACTACAAATAAATATTATCTAGTTCTCTTGAAGAATGTTTTACCACCTTACGCGACATCAAAATCATGAAAAGTGTCTCTCTAGGCCGTGGACCACAATTACCCGATCATCACATGCATCACATAAGAAATTAATTAAATACTCTGTATAAAAATGTGACAATTTGTTTTATGTGTGGTATGATCAAAGGCATAACGTTGGCAAGGGCAGTGTGATAACATAGGAATGAAATGAGAAAGTTGTTTGTTTAATTTGATCAGATTCTTGGGCGTGCACTGGGAGGAAAGGTGACTCGTTCTCCCACGGGTTGGGACATCGGTATCAGAACTATAACATTGTCACCGTCATGGTCATTCTCGTTGACTTCCCTTGATCTTCCACCGAGGCTTTCCATCATCGAATGCCACAGGGATGAGGTGCGTACGTTTTAGTAACAGACGATCATCACTGCCTCACTTTTTTCTTGTTTTTCAGAACCATGATATAATTTACAACTGAAACAACGATTTGTGTTTAGATCCGAGAGCTACCTGCGAAGGCAGAGGTGATAGCTTGGTCGGAAAAGACAGGAATTGAAATGTTCAAGTATGGAGATCACATAATGGGAATCCAAGGGCACCCTGAGTATTCAAAAGACATTCTTTTGCACCTGATCGACCGTCTCATTCAAGGAGACTGCATCATAGTATGTTACTTTTCCCTTTAAAGTTAGATCAATTGTGTGTATGAACTAATATTAGGATTAGAAGTTTTCATATCATTAAACAAAAGTTGATGTTTTGAATGATAGGATGCTGTTGGTATTCAAGCAAGGGAGAGAGCTGCGCTGTGGGAGCCAGATAAGGAGGCCTGGAAGAGAATGTGTGTGAACTTTTTGAAGGGTCGATTGTGACATAGGTGGAACTGAAAGCAGAGGTTTCATTAGCACAGTCAAGAAATAGTGGCATTATATGGAAGAGGGTCCCTATATATTAGATGTTAAATAGATGTTACTGTTGGCACCTATGGGTGGGGGCAATGCGTTGTATTATAGTTGGCTTTGATGGATTCCAGCCATTAGTGTCCGTGGGTTATTTAGCTCAACTATCACTCAAGTGTTAATCATAGCAATAAAACCACATGCTTAATATCTCCCTTCTTTTCAGTTGAAGTTTTTTAAGAATATATGTTTGAAATCTTACGTCGAGTTTATTCAATACAAATTTTATCTTATTTTAAGAAAACCCAAGTTTTAGTTTGCGTGAGCATATGGAAAAATGCTTTAAACGCAAGTCAAGTTGTTCTCGTAGTGGCATGGAATGTGGGGGTTTTGGTTTTTGGCCGAAAGCTTCTTTTGAAAAGATCCATTTTCGTTCGTTAAATAACTTTAATTTGCGTACACTGGCTTTTAGGTGCACTCTAAAAGACGCAGCTTTCACGTTTATTGTTTTCTACCTTTAATACATCTAACCCGCTTTTAAGAAAGTACTGTTATATTAACCACTTTTCATAACAATTTTATAAATTACGTCTTTCTATTTTATTGATTTCTTTAAATTTATTTAAAAAAAAATATTTGAATCACAAGTCGCCAATTATAAAAAAATTATTAAAAAAATATTTTCGAAAAGCTCTTTCCCGTCGCAATCACGCATTCTTTTTAGGGTATATATTAAACTGCTTTTTATAGCACGTCATTTGAAATGCATTTAAATCATTTCTGTAATTTTCAATTCATGATGTAACTGTGTCAAATAATTGGAATATTTTACTATTAAACTTTTCCTAGGTCTTAGTCTAAAGCTGACTGGAAAATAATTTTTTAGGGAAACTTCTTATTATTCCATTTTGCAGTCTTCATTTGGAAAATATTTTGTCAGTACTAACTTTATATTGATTTGATTATAATCCATTTGAAAAAAGGATTTCTTTTTTATTTTGAAATATTTAGGAAGATTTAATGAAATTGTATAAGGTCTTTACAACTTGAAATTTAAGATTGGAAAATGATATTTTTCTCTTTGATATTATCGAATACATGGATTTAATACTCCTACAATACTACTATAGATTTTAGAAAAAGACTATCGAAATATTAGGATGCAAGCAGTGGTGGACCTTCATTCACTATTTTGTTTTTCATATATATAAATAAAAATATAAATAACAATAATTATTTTAATTTTAATATATTTTATATATTCATCATTTTAAAAATATTTTACATCTATTTTGATATCTCTAAAATATTTTTTAAATATCCTAGATATAAGTATTTTAAAATTGCTTTTAGAAAAAAATGTTTTTTTATCTTAAAATAATTTAATTTGATACAGCAGATTTTCGAAATATAATTCAACTAGTTTTTCTTAATTATAATTTATATAAATATTATAATTACAGATATCCTAATAACAAATGAAACTAATGATTGAAATTTATCACTTTATTTAAAAGTAGTATTTAGTTTGTTATATGTCATATTTATTAGCAATATAATCAATATTTTAAAATATGCAATTATAGATATTATTATTTTTGTTATATATAATAATTAACAGAATTTTATATCTTCTCTTTTTCCTTTGTTTTTTATTCTCTGAATATATATCTATATATATTGGAGCTTCAAATTTTATTGGAAGAAGTCAAACATGGGAGTATCGCTCAAGCATGGCATGAAAGCTTAAACATGATGAAAATACTCCATTGATGAATACTTAAGCATGGTGATAGGTGTGCTTAAGTGATAAAGAGACAAATTCAATTATAAAATGTAGTAATATCTCGCTGAAGTACTATATTTTATCTCTTAATGGACGAAACATTGTACTATATTTTATGTTATTATATTTATTACGCATAGTATTTTTGTATATATCACATATTATTATATAAATAAATCCTTTTAGATTAATATAAATTTGTGAATATATATTATTTATATTAAAAGAATTTTGATATAAATAAAAACTATATCTTCATAGACATAGTTTCAGTCAACAACAAAAATTATAATGAATCATATATCATAATTATGTCAGAGTAGATCTTTGGTTCTTCTTAAATCTAAGAAATAAGTTTCTGGAAAGTTCATCGTGTTAATTTAAAAATTAAGAAAAATGTTGATAAATGATAAATAGAATACATTATTAGATGTGCCTTATCTAGCCAGCTTGTCCTTTTATAATGAGAAAAAGATGCTTTGGAAAATAGTATTCATATCCTACCAAACGTAACTGTCATTAGCATTCTGTCATCTTATTATAATTCACCATCCTTTTTCATTAGTTAATACTCTTTGCTCAACTGCCTGAAAAAGTTGTTTAAGACTTTCAGTTACTATGTACCAAAATAACACAAACTTTCAGTTATTTTTAGAGTCAATAAATTAGAAATCGACAGCAACCACGATGAAAATTTTCTATCTAGCTGTGCTGTTTATAATTCTGTGGTTAAAATATTTTAAACTAATTTTTCAATATATAAATTATTATTCATACTATTTACGACACTAAAGACATATTATAATTATTATTATTATGCATACTAACATTGTAATTATTGCTTCTCAGTTCGCACTTAATTAATAGTTAGTAATTGTAGAAATTGCGTCTCAATTCTATTTAAGACTATTATTTTATTTTATTATTAGTACAAGCATCATTACTATATTAAATAATTTATATAAATCGAAATTGTATGATTTAACACCATTTCAATGAAAATAATTAAATCGCCGAAATCGTATGTTGAAGTCTACTTTAGTAGAAATATAAAATAAAATGAATTTGTTTCAAAAGTAAAATAAAAGTATAATCTAATTTATTTGATACATCAAAAACTTCACATTACCAATAATGCCTAATACTTTTTTAGATATTTATATTTGACGAACTATTATTTTAATGATATATCAATTGAATTAATTCTTTATTAATGACTATATGTATGTCTAAGTTTGTATATATGTTTTTTGCAGAAATAATTATGTTTCATTAAAATTAAAAAGTAATTTTATACAAATCAATCCATAAATAATTTAACATATATAATTACATACAATTTTTTTCGTATATTTGTAAATAAATTATACATTGATTTATCTGTATAATTAATTTATCTGTAAATAATTATATGAGCGTTATCTACAAATGAAAATGTAGAAAATTGCGTGCAAATTTTACGAATTCCTATATAATATTTACATATAGATTTTTTTTTGTCTTACGTGACGTAATTTTATATATAGATTACTTAGGATATTTGCGGTAAATAATAACAGTTTTTCTTATATGAATTAGAATAGGATTAATACATGATTTTTTTTTAATTTTTTTGTTTTTAATCTTTAATAAATTTTTACATCTTACTTTTAGAACCAAAATGAAATCCATTTCAGTCTTTAATTTCCTTTTTCATTTTGATCTTCAATAATTTTTTGTTTTATTTTGTTTATGTGTCATTTATTAACATCCTTTAAATGTCAGTAGTTAAGTATAGATGTCTTCAATTATGTAAAATTCACATGTGATCACATGTGTATTATTTTAAAAATGTATTGAAAGGAAAAATAATTAATCAACTTGGTGTAACTATCAGAGTTTGCATTTTTTGTTATTTTTAAGTTTCATTTCTCAACATTGAAATTGAGATAGGATGTGTGAAGAAGTAACACATGTTTTTTTAGAAGTTGTTTTGCTTGAAGGAAACATTTAATCATCTCGATACATATCATATTCACTACTATAAGATAGACTTTTTAAAGTATATTATTTTAAACTTTTAAATTTATTATATGGTAGATTTAAATTTGACATAATCTAAATTTTAAGTTTGTTATTAGTCAGTAAATTTAAAATTTAAGTCCATTATTGTTATTCAGATTTATATCTTCGTACATTTGTAAGTAAAAATGATAAAGAATTTAAGTTATTGTAATCATAACAAACTTAAATTTGTTGGTTTTTTTAATTTTATTTATTTAATCACGCAACCAAAATCCGAAACACAACCAATCTTCTAAAACAAAATATATATTTCAAATTGTTCCATTCAAGTATATCATAAAGGTTTTCAAAATAAAAAATAAATAATAAGATGTCTAAATTAAAATTTGTAGTCTAAACAAAGTCTAACTTAAACTTTTAAGTATAAATAAAACTTAAGAGATATCTAATTAAAACATAATCTCCATGTTTGAGGAGATAACTATTAACATAAAGCTGAAGAGTAGAAATTTTGATGATGTCTCAAAGTTAGATTTCAAGTACACTTATTGTAGAAAGATTTTCTATGACTTGTTTTTATATTAAAGCTTTTGTATTTTAGTAGATTGATGTATATGCTATTTGATTATGTGTATTCTTTGCCTTAGGGTGCGTTAAAAATCATTTTGAATAAAAAAACTTCATTTTATACTCAAGATAATCAATTACCACTTATGATAATCGATTATCACGAGCAATTATGAGAATTTTTAAGCAAGTTTTTTACCATTGTGCAATCAATGATGCATAATCGATTACCATATTAGGATAATCAATTATTACACGTTAAAAACCTTACAATAAATTTTTCGAGGTATCCTTGAGTGAGATCTCTATAAATTAGATTGAAACTCTCATTCTAACATACGAAAAATACAAAGTAAAGTGTATTTTCGAAATTCTAGGGTTTGCAAAACCCTTGTGTTGTTGCTTTGAGAACTTGGCGCATTGGCATAGAGTGAGAACTTTCACTGAGAGCGTGATTGAGTGTTGTTGTTGTTACTGAGTTGAAAGCTTGTCATTCTTTGTAAAGATTTAAAGGAGGTGTTCATCCTTTGTGAAATATTTGGAGGAGATGTTCATCCCATGTGGGTTACTTCATCTCCGGGGTAACAAGAAAGGTGTTCTAACCTTAAACTGTTTTATTTTCTTTGTGATTGTAACAGTTTGTTGGTTTGTGCTAGTGAAGTGTTAATTCCCGGTTGAGATTAACAAGTGGATGTTAGAAGGAACTGAAAATGAACTGATGATGTTAATTCCCGGTTGTGATTGTAACAGTTTGTTGGTTCTAATTAAGAGTCACCCTTGAAGGAACTGATGATGTTAGAAGAGCCAGAAGAAATACTCTAATCCAAGAGTATGAGATGTTCCGAATGAAGTAGGGAGAAACAATTATAGATGTCCAGAAATGCTTCACACACATAATGAATCATCTCATTGGGTTAGGAAAGTCCTTTGAAAATGATGAACTAAATATAAAAATTCTTAAATCTCTGGACAGGTCTTGGCAACCAAAGGTGACTGCAATCAGTGAGTCGCAAAATCTTAACACAATGTCAATGGCTGCATTGTTTGGTAAGTTGAGAAAACATGAACTGAATCTCGGGAGATTGAACGTGGATGAAGAGAAAGGAAAGAAAAAGACTCTGGCATTCAAATATGAGATTGGTAAAAGCAAAAATCTTAATAAAGAAGAAGACTCTAAAGAAGATGAAGAAGATATGGGTCTTTTTGTTAAGAATTTTAATAAGTTCATGAAGTCCAAGGGAAAAAAACAGAATTAACAAACTGCACCAGAATTTCAAACCATATTTTTGAATGTTTGACAATTTGGAAGCTAAGAATGAGGAAATCAAATGGGAATAAGGATGGAATAACAACAAACATTCAAAAGGAACCTAATAATGGCACTAGAACAGATTAAGAAAGCAATAAAAACGAAAATAGCATATCACAAACTCATCCAAAACCAAACTGTTTGATATTTTACCAAAGTGTTTGTTAAAATGCCCCAATGAAAATCAGATTTTTTGTTTTGGGGTTTTAACTGCTTGAAACTGGATTGCACGGTTCTGCAAGCTTTTTAACACTTGATATGACTTATTTTGATAATTTATTTTAAATCTTAAACAATGAACCCGCTCTTGCTACAATCCAAAAATAAATATGCACATCAATACCAAAAACAGTGGTTGTAACAGTAATCTGCACTAGAAAACGTGGACTGAAATGGTTATTTTGAACCCAAAAACAAGTGGAAGTGATTCAACAGCTCATGTGAATGACCAAACAACTTTGCTTGATGATTTTAAGCATGTTCAAACTCTTAAACAACTCAGAAACTGGTTCTAACTAAAAATCACTGGTTCACTTCCATTTAATTCAAAAGATGTTGGTTCAAGATGTAAATCTGTATATAAACTAATTTTTGACCAAATGAACAGTATGAGAAACTTTCAATCATCAAGTTAGACTTGCTCAAGCTTTCCAAAAGCATAGAAACAACAAATTTCGAAAATCACCTCTACTATATCAAATTATGCAGTAAAATAAATCAATTAAACCAACCAAATTCAGTTTTCCAGGGATTCAAAGATGGACAACAAAGAAAATGACTCAAAAAAGTGTCAATACACAGAACTAAGCTAGAATTACAATGCTTAGTATGATTAAACTCAATATAAACCAAACAAGATGTGATAGCACGGTGAAAAGCTAGAACAGAAAAACTGGACAGCAAAAGCTACTGGTTATTAAGGCAATCAAGCTATGCTAGATGCATTTCCTTGCTTATAATGGTCTGTCATACCTTTAGCCATGTCCAATAACATCAAAAAAATTTGTATAAGGCTTTAGAATCAAAGGAAATTAACTGAAAATAGGTTTAAAGATTTAAAACCAGAACAAAATTCTGCATTAGAATTCAAAACTGAAATGAAACCAGATTTGGTTTTTGGTGCTTCAGCTTGTATCACCAAGGCTAGATCAAGTCTTCATTGCCTTTATTGGTAGATATACAACTTATCCAACACTTTCACTCAAGCAAAATGAAATAAACCAGCAGAGAAGAAAACCACAACAGAAACAAAACTAAAACTGCAAATATGGAATGCACATGACTAAGACATGACTGGAATTGAAAAATAAAGATGGAAAAGCAATTTCTGCAGCATATCATTAAGCTCAAAAGTGAGAATTACAAAGGGGAGGCCCTCTTATGTATAGGTGAAGAAGGGCCTCAATTTTGAGCTAATTTTCTTCCAAAATTCAAAATAAAAGACGAGCTTGGAGGCCAAGTAAGTTGGGTCACAGAAAGCATGCTTGGTCACATGGACAGTGTTGCCAAAACGTGCTTCAGGCTGCTCCGCTGGCGCTGGAGCCCCCTCTGTCTAAGGGTGCTGGAGCGCACATGAGCTGGAAAGTCCATTTGGTGCATCTGCGCTGGAGCCCCCCTTGTCTGACGGTGCTTGAGCGACCCTGATGTTGATTTCTTGAAGAATGCTTTTCCCAATTCTGATTGGTTGGCCATGGTTATTGCCTTTATTGTATCCTACAAAAACATTATATACAAATATTAGTTTTTAGACAAGAGAAGAAGGATTTTCATAAGTAACCTTTCATAGAAGTAAATTGTTAGATGATCCTTCTTCTTGAATCTTCCTTGCCATGGATCTAGTAAGATGTCCAATGTGATTCTTTGATGGTCTTCCATCAATGGGTGAACCGAAGAAAACTCACATGAATGCTGTCAAACGAGTATTGAGGTATGTTCTGTAAAGTCCATTAAAAATAATAATAATAATAATAATAAATTAAATATATATATATATATATAAAATAAATAAAATAAAAAATATAATATGATTGTAGAATGACAAAGAACCTTTCAGAAGTGGAATGGTGAGCAAGACACTTTTGGTGGTGAAGTCAAAATATTATTTTTTATAAAATAATATATTTAATAAAATATTAAATAAATAAATAAATAAAAAGACAAAACTACTTTCAGAAGTGGAGTTAAGGGAGAATAACTTTTTGTAATGGGATTTAAAAATTATTTATAATAAATTATTGTTAAAAAAAAACTAAATAGTGCCAAATCTTAGCCTATAAATAGCAAGCATGAGGAAGGCTGAAACTTGCACCAAAAATTGAGAGAAATTTTGAGAGAAGAGAGTTGGAGGAAATTTTAGTTGCAAAGGGGGAATTCTGGAAGTTTTCGGGGAACAACTTTTAAGCAGGAGATTAAGTCTGGAATAGAGGTAAGGGGAGCTAACCTTGAATATTTCGCTTTGTATTATCTTGAGTCTTGAATATGCAATATTTTTCTTTTGTCTGATTTTAAATCTTGAATATGGAGTATTTTGTTTCTGTATGATCTGAATTTTGAATAAGAACATGCTTCTGTGAGGAGATCCAAGTTTGATAGTTGTAAAATGCGATATTGATTATGTTATGCTATTTGTATGTTATTAGTTGCTTCTTTTGTATTGTTGGAAGGATGAGAAGTTGTCTAACCGGTTTTGCAAGATTCAACTTCTTGTTTCCCCAAACTTTTTACGGCTTTCCATATTTAATTATTGTATTTTTGGAAGGATGAGAAGTTGTCTAACCGGCCTTGCCAGATTCAACTTCTTGTTTCCCCAAACTTTTTACGGCTTTCCTTATTTAATTATATTGTATTTTCAGAAGGATGATAAGTTGTATAACCGGCCTTGCCATATTCAACTTCTTGTTTCTCCAAACTTTTTACGGCTTTCCTTATTTAATTATATTGTATTTTTGGAAGGATGAGAAGTTGTCTAACCGGCCTTGCCAGATTCAACTTCTTGTTTCCCCAAACTTTTTATTGCTTTCCTTATTTATTTATATTGTATTTTTGGAAGGATGAGAAGTTGTCTAACCGGCTCTGCCAGATTCAACTTCTTGTTTCCCCGGACTTTTTTGTTTTCCCTATTTATTTATATTGTATTTTTGGAAGGATGAGAAGTTGTCTAACCGGCTCTGCCAAATTCAACTACTTGTTTCTCCAAGAATTTTTATATTAAGATTATTTTTTTATGATTGTCAAATACTTGATTCTTCTCTGACCAATTATAGTAATATTTTATGATTGTTAATTTGTTTATAATTATCTTGTATGAATTCTAGTATCAATGTATTTTATGATGTTTGATATGAAATTATGCATTTGAAATATAGTATGAGTCTCGGGGAGAGACTCTATAATGGTATGGTATTAGTGTATATGTTGATGCTGAGGGTCCTATCGTTGGTGGTTATCCTAAAACTCTAATAATTGTCCAGTCTCAATTAGAGAATGATGTGTTATATGGTGAGAGTAGTAAGAGGTCCTAGTCTATGTTCATAGACGTTAATGGACTAACCTTGTGAGTGATGTGATATATTATATTTGGCCATAACTGTGTTGTAGATGTCACCACAAGTGCATGACCACCCGAGACTTCCATCAACATTATATCCGGATAATAGAGTCTAGTATGATAATTGCATCTTACAAGAATTTATGGTGAATGTATTACGTATAATAATAATGTAATGCTTTTCTTTGAATTTTGCCTGGTAGCTCACCCTTACTTGTTTGTTTGTGCCGAAAAATCTTATTTTTGCGATGATCGTATAACGTTTATGTTATACGGGAGCAGATGACGGAATGACGTCCGAACCAATACAAGTGAAGGAGGAAGCAACATAAAAAGGAAGAGTAGTTTAAAAAAAATTAAGAGTGTTTTAATGATGTAAACAAAAATAATGTATTTCCAGTGTGAACTATGTTACTCCTAAATGGATGATTGTAATATTGTACGATGTTTATATTATTAATGAAATAATTTTTTGTGTGAGATGTTTAATTTTTGGGGTGTTACATGTTCAAGGCACATCCGATCATGGGTTGCTATTTCCTATTGGGAGACAAAACTCTGGATTATAATTGGTTGGCTACACCGATTCTAATCATGGTGATGATCTTGTGGAGAGAAAGAACACGTCTGGATATATTTTTCTGTTGAACAAAGCCCCTATTTCGTGGTGTTCTAAAAAACAATATGTAGTTGCTTTATCCAGTTGTGAAGCCGAATACATTGCTAGGTGCTTTGCTGCCTGCCAAGGAGTGTGGTTAGAAGAATTGTTGAAGGAGATGATGATGCCTGTGAAGACCCCGTTGTAGTTAAGGATATATAATGTCTCTGCCATAAATCTATCTAAGAATCCTATGAGTCATGGCAAAAGTAAGCATATAGAAGTGAAATACCACTTCTTGAAAGACTTGGTAAGTAAAGGAAGAATAATTCTGTCCTACTGGAGAACTGAGGAGCAATTGGCAGACATCTTCACCAAGGCTTTGAAGGTTGGTCGTTTTGATTTTCTAAAGAAGAAAATTGGTGTTATATCACTCAATGCTTGTCTTAAGGGGAAATGTTAGTTGACCTTAAGACAAGACAATTGTCATACAGACAACTCTACATATGTTACTTTGTTTTTATAAAATCACACCTGTACAAGATACAATATTCAGTTTTTCAATAAGAAGTTCTATTAAGAGATATACCTATTCTCTCTCTGCATTTTTCTTTTGCTGTTTTCGTCCCAAAAAAAAGTAAAAGAGATAAAAAAAATAATGTTTTTTGAAGTTTTTTTAAAATAATAACCGATGTAAAAATATTAATTTAAGTATATTATTAGAAAAGTAATAGATGTAAATATATTAGTTAGCTATAAACTTTAATAACTAACTTGTAAAGATTTGAAACTTCTTTTCTTTCAATATTTCTTAGTTGATGGTGAAACCCAAAGATGATAAAATGTTTCAAAAATACGATATAGTGATATATATATATATATATATATTAATCTCTTTTGGCCTTGAACATTAAATATAAAAGACTTAAATAAGTAGGAGATGCAAATCCTAAATGAAAATTGATTAATTCTTTCAAAAGTAAATTTTAAACATAAACGTTTTAATCATTGAGTTAGTCAGTGACAACTCACCGCTTAAAAATATCAATAAACGATAAGTATTAAAACAAAAAAATAAAAACTTTATAAAAGACAAAAACATAAAAAATTTATTTAGAAAACCAAAATACACGTGTTAGCGATAATGAACGACTTTATCGAAAGATGTAACCATACAGTAGAAAACAAAACCCAGATAACTTTACGGAGGAACAACGCAAAACAAATACCGAGAAGCACATTAAAAAATTTGCAAGTTTATAAGAGATCAAAATGTTGTTTAAAGCATAATTTTTAATAACAGTTATTATAAAGTCAATAAATCCATTATACATAATGATATGCTTGCCAGTAGATTTTACATTAAACTGTTTTACTCCATGTTCTCCTTTTTTTATTCTTTTAAATGTGAGAAAATCAATTATAATTCAAGTTGTTCTGTGACAAAGCTTAAATGCTGCACTTATTCTCCTTCTAAGATGCATTAATCAGAAACCAGGAACTAGAAAAAGGCAATGAAAATAAAATAAGAAAAAGGTGGTTAAACGTTTATGCGTGTAGAAATGAGAATGAGAAGATTAACGTGAAAGTGAAGGTGTTGAGTGGTTGTATTAAAAAGCCCTAAGAAGCAAGAAGACGACAGTTAGGAGAAGAAGAAGAGGACAAAAATAATTGAAGGGTAAAGAAAAGAAGCACTTCCAAATCAGTACGCATTAGAGTGAAAAGAGAGTGATGATAACATCTTTTTAGGACCTTTACTACCCTATTCACTTCATATCATTGACATGTATATGGACTACAATGGTGTGAGGATTCAATTTTATGGGTGCTTTCCACTAAACAAGCACTCAATAAATTGCACGTAACTTCTGAGGCATTCTTTGTGACCTCCTCGTATGTCCACGAACAACATTTTTATGAGGCAATTAAAGACGAAAATCAACACAAAACCTTATCCTCAAATAAAAGTCATTGGCTTACTTCTAAATAGTGCAAATGTCTAAAGTGGTGGTGTCAATAATTTAGGGCAAAAGTTGCTACCTCTTTCCTTCAAATTTTACATACATTATTATTTGCCTACCAAATCAATGCCTAAGATAAGTAAGGAACAAGACCACCTATATTCAAACTAGGTAATCCATCTTGACCAACTTTTCGTCAATTATATGAAAAATACGGAAAAGATTCCTTAGCACCGATGAATTATAGGATCAAACTTATATATAACATATCAACATCAATATATTACATTAAGATTTTATAAACTAGAAATACTATTTAATGTTTTAATTAATGTTCAGTACCAAATCGTTTTAGTATTTCACTCTATAGTTTTTGTTTTTAATATTTAAATTAAAAAACGATGTGTTAATAAATAATCAAATGTTACGTTTTAATTAATGATCATGGTGTAAATAATTTATTTTGTTATGTATTCTACAAAATTAAGTATGCATATGCTTTTGTTTCGGTAAAATTGTTTTTTATTATTATCTTTAGAAAAAAAATATTCCTAAAAAACTTGAAATCACTCGTTTTAATTCATATAAAATGTATTAATTTTAATTTTAGTTTTTAACATTTATGGATTAAATAATACCTATTTTATTAATTTCTAATAATTTTAGGAAACATGTATTTAAACAATAACGTATATATGCACCCTACTAAGAGTCATATATGATACCACAACTTGGTAATTTTAAATAACAAAACATTTAACGATTGTGAATAGATTGTGAATGAAGTTGAAGAACACCTCTTTCCAATTTCTTTTATGAGAAAACAAATCTTTATCTTGATTTTGGAAATTATGCACCCGAATTACTATATTAATGTTCAAAAAAAGTTATCACCGAACTATTTAACCTCTTTAAAAATAACTAGTTTAAAACTTGAAATAATAATATCATAATTAAACAAAATCTTTAATTGATTTTTCAAAGTATTATATGCAATTTTATTAACTATCAAAAGCATTAATAACCAAATTAATTATTTAAAAATGATCGAAAACATAATACTTCAGCATTAGTTGTGCATATTCTCTTTCTCATTATATTGCCAATTGTGCAACTTTGACTAATCTTCCATTAAAAATATAAAGACATAAAATGTCTAATTTTGATGAATGACATCAACATCATAGCACGGACCACTGTCACAATCGAGAACAATGCTAATGTGTTTGAAACTTACTTGATAATGAAGCATGCTGAAAGTTTGGATTCTATGTTGATCCTTATATATATATATATATAAGAGAGAGAGAGAGAGAGAGAGAGAGAGAGAGAGAGAGAGAGAGAGAGAGAGAGAGAGAGAGAGAGAGAGAGAGAGAGAGAGAGAGAGAGAGAGAGAGAGAGAGAGAGAGAGAGAGAGAGAGAGAGAGAGAGAGAGAGAGAGAGAGAGAGAGAGAGAGAGAGAGAGAGAGAGAGAGAGAGAGAGAGAGAGAGAGAGAGAGAGAGAGAGAGAGAGAGAGAGAGAGAGAGAGAGAGAGAGAGAGAGAGAGAGAGAGAGAGAGAGAGAGAGAGAGAGAGAGAGAGAGAGAGAGAGAGAGAGAGAGAGAGAGAGAGAGAGAGAGAGAGAGAGAGAGAGAGAGAGAGAGAGAGAGAGAGAGAGAGAGAGAGAGAGAGAGAGAGAGAGAGAGAGAGAGAAGAGAGAGAGAGAGAGAGAGAGAGAGAGAGAGAGAGAGAGAGAGAGAGAGAGAGAGAGAGAGAGAGAGAGAGAGAGAGAGAGAGAGAGAGAGAGAGAGAGAGAGAGAGAGAGAGAGAGAGAGAGAGAGAGAGAGAGAGAGAGAGAGAGAGAGAGAGAGAGAGAGAGAGAGAGAGAGAGAGAGAGAGAGAGAGAGAGAGAGAGAGAGAGAGAGAGAGAGAGAGAGAGAGAGAGAGAGAGAGAGAGAGAGAGAGAGAGAGAGAGAGAGAGAGAGAGAGAGAGAGAGAGAGAGAGAGAGAGAGAGAGAGAGAGAGAGAGAGAGAGAGAGAGAGAGAGAGAGAGAGAGAGAGAGAGAGAGAGAGAGAGAGAGAGAGAGAGAGAGAGAGAGAGAGAGAGAGAGAGAGAGAGATAGATAGATAGATAGAGTATGATATCTAGGCCGAATGGTTAACATCCAAGACCGATCAGTCTATCTACTATAGGAGCATTCGTCAACCAAGTCAAACCAGATTAAATGATATTGGATAACCGCGCTCGTCAACCAGGTCAAACCAGGTCAAACCAGGTTAAAAGGTGTTGGGCCACAATTGAGTCAGTATTTAAATTATTGAGCTAATAATCCAGTAGAGGATAAAATAATCAAAGATATTTGATGAAAGATATTCACAAAGTTGTTTATGAGCAACCGACCGAATTTTAAGGTAAATCTGTTTAAGGTAAGTATGTTCATATTTTATTAGGCTTGTGATAACCTATAAATACAAGGCCAAGGCTAAAAGCCAGGTTCGTTCTACTCACACTCGAAAGTACTATACAGTGATAACAAAATCACTTTCTTGAGAGCTAAGACTCCATAACCTACGCCTAACTTGAGCGTCGGAGTGCCTTCTACAGGTACATCCCCCCTCTACTGGTGAAGGAGAACAAACGGTGCAAACTGAAGGAGCGTGAGTGACCCATCGAAGGACAAGCGAGCGATCCATATTGTAGGAAAGAAAGCAGCATAGACGTCCAAAGGCAGCAAAGACACGTCAGCAAGGTTAGTCTCTCGGTCCCACACATCCATACCGAAACATTTTGGCGCCCACCGTGGGGCCGGAGATTTGAAGATGCCCAATGGTGACCACAAGAAACATGGAAGAAAACAACACCAGAGATCTTATCAGAGAGTTATAAGCACGGATAGAGGCGCAGGCAAGGACCATACAAGAACAGCAGGAGACGCAACGCAAACAAGCAGAAGAAATTGCGGCGTTAAGGGCGCAACGACCCCCACCTAAACTATCCCCCTCAAACAGGCATGGGGATAATGAGGGTAGCCGTAATGGGGGCGATCTATCCATTCCGAACCTGGCGGTCGGGGAAGAAGGGGACCCACACAGACACCCCTTCAAACCATTCGGCCTACCTTTCTACTTTCGTTTACGGAAACCATCATGCAAACTCCTATGCTAGAGAAACCTCCTCCGACATTAAAGAGATATGACAGTTCGGCAGACCCAGATAACTGCCTTAGAAACTTCATTGATGCGATGACATTCTACACAGATAGTGACCCAGTCATATGCAGAGCATTCTCCTTGTCTTTGAGGGATGGAGCATTTGAGTGGTATCATACCCTCCTTTCGAACATGGTAGACTGCTTTGCCACAATGGAAACTCTCTTCAGAAGACAGTACGCCACCAACCGAAGGTAGGAGATGACACCAGCAGAACTGGTAAACACCAAACAGGAAAAAGATGAAACCTTAAAAGCGTTCATGCAGATGTACAATGAGGTTGCACGACGAGTGAAAGACGTGAATCACACTTTCATCATCAACAATTTGCCCTCATGTTTAAAACCAGGATATTTTGTTGAACAATTATATGTCAAGCCACCAAAATCTATGGAAGAACTCCAAAAAATGATCGCTATGTTTATTCGTATTGAGGACCTGAGGAACTCAAAGAGGAAGCAGCAACAAGAAGTCCCCACTAATGGGAATAAGAAGGAGGCAAAGCGACCCTCTAATGACAATAAAGGTGACAGACCTCCTCGAAAGGAGTTAGCCTGGACACCCAAGTATGATCATTACACAGCTCTTAATGCACCCAGGGCAAGAGTACTTGAAGAAGCCCTACAAACCGAACTCCTCACGGTCCGAAGGAAATCCTCACCAAAAAATGTCAACAAAAGTAGAACCTGTCGTTTTCACCAAAATCATGGTCATAACACAGAGGACTGCACCACACTGAAAGATGAGATAGAGAGGCTCGTTTGTGCGGGCTACCTTCAAAAATATGTAAAGGAAGAAGCGGCTAGAGCAAGAAGCCCTCCGAGAGGAAGAACTTCGCGCAGAAGTCCCGAGCGGCCATCTTGGAAGGACGATTGACATAGGCGACGCTCCCGAAGCCGCAATCGTGATCCTAAGCAAGAAAGGTCGGTTCGGGGGCAAATTGATACCATATCTGAAGGCTTCCCTAGAGGGGGCATCATCCTCATCTTGCAAGAGACATGTGGCAGAGACTTTTTTAAACTTTTTTTTAAATTAAAAAATCATTTAAATCTTTGTGTGTCACGTGCTTATGAGATGTCACCTCACCTAGCCATCAGGCAATACTTTTAACGCCGTCCACAGAATTTAATGGCGTGGACTTTATTGATTCAATTTTTCATAAATAGGGACCTAATTGAGAACTTTCAAAATATGAAGACCCAATTGATACGAATATGCAGAAATAGGGACCTCCGAAGTGATTAAACTTATATTTTATTAGGCTTGTGACAACCTATAAATGCAGGACCAAGACTAAAAGCCAGGTACGTTCTACTCACACTCGAAAATATTCCACGGTGATAACAAAATCACTTTCTTTAGAGTTAAGGCTCCATAACCTATGCTTAACTTGAGCATTAGAGTGCCTTTTGTAGGTACATCCCCCCTCTACTGGTAAAGGAGAACGAACGGTGCAAATTGAAGGAGCACGAGCGACCCATCGAATGACAAACGAGCGGTCCATATTGCAGGAAAGCGAGCGAGATAAACATCCAAAGACGGCAAAGACACATCAACAAAGTTAATCTCTCGGTCCCACACATTCATACTGAAACACACACACACACATATATATATATATATATATATATATAATTTAAAAAAAACTTTAAAAACGTAGAGGTGGCAAAATAGGTTGGATTCAACAAGTCAGTCCATCAAATCGTCCAAAATAAGAGGAGTCGAGTTGAAAATTTCAAACTTTTAGTTTGTTTTGGTTCGGTATGTCCATTTTGTCAATTTGACATACCAAAATGCAAATCAGTCCAGCCTAGCTTGTTTACCCGTCTTTTTAAAATTAAAATATAATTTAAAAGGTTAACTTTTTATATTATATTTTTTAAAGGTATAAATATATGATAGTATTGAAATTTAAACATTAAAGTTTACAAATTAAGTTTTAATTATTAGTTTTACTAACAGTAATTTAATATGCAAAAGTCATGGAAATATTTTATATAATTAAATATGCTTTTAATATTCATTTATATATAAACAAATTTTAAGAAAAAAAATTAAAAATTGGAAAAAATTAATAAAATTAAAAAAAAAAAGGTAACATACCAGTGCGAGCAAATTATCACTGGTGACTCATTTTTTTTGTTGATGAGCCAACCCAAATTTTACAAGCCAATGACAAGTTTAGCCAAAATGAGCCAGACTCTAATCATTTTTCCATCCCTAAAATTACGTAAAATTATTTTTAAACTTTTTTATAAAATAAATATTAACATTAGCATAGACTTAGTAAAAAAAAAATTCAAAATAAACAAGGTTATCATCTATTTAACAAATAGTGATCTTATTTACTTTTAATATTTATATTTATTTAAGTTAGTTTGGTTAAATTGACACTAAAGCATAAAAAAAAGCTAAAATAAGTATTAAAAATAAATAAAATTAGCATCAACTTAGTGGACAATCACTTTATTTAGTTTTAGTATTTTATTTATTTAAGTTAACATTGACTCTAAATATAAAAAATAAATTAAAATAAAAGCTTAATACCAATTTTGGTTCCTAGTTTCATTAGGTGTACTGCTTGGCCTCTCGTCACCTTGTTCGGCTTCTTCCCCTTCTTCTTTTCTTCCATTGCCTTTTGAGTTTTTCTAACCCCTAAACTCATGCATCTTGTCCACCCTTATATCTTTTGTTGTTCATCCTCTCAACTTCTTCATTGTTTTCGGTGGTTTTCAGCACAATTTGTCTACAAAGGGTCCAGGTTTGAGAGTGGTTACCACATGCTGAAGGGCGAGCACAGGGTTGATGTTCTTTATTTATCAGACGATCTTTTGATAGTGATCCATGAAGACCTTCAGTGACTCCTTCTTATCCTTCTTGAGGCTCATTAGAGTCAAGGTAGTTAAGTCCTATGTTCGACTACCTGCGAATCGCTGACCGTATAGACTCTATTGAATTGGGTGGCAAGGAGTTAAATGAGTCTAGGGCCTCTCCTTCAAGGGATAAAGAAAAGGCATTGTACTAGATGGCATCACTCACTATGTGAAACGCCATTTGATTGACAAACATCTTGAGATGCTCTTCAAGATCGGTTGACCTGTCGCACATCTTGAAGTTCGGTGGGACGAACTGCTTTGAAATGTGTGCCTCCATGGGACGAACGACAACATCCAAGCGGTATGCTCCGTTTGTGTTGAGTGACACTCCTCACTAGCCGTAGTGCTTTCCTCCTATATAGTTCTTAAAGAGTCGTCCCTAACTTTGGTGCTCGCGCACTGGTTAGTTCTTGTCTGGATAAAAATGTTGGGCCTTTGTCTCCACCTGAACAGTCTTATCCTCCTCCTCAATGGCTTTGTCCCTGGCTGCTCTAGCCGCGTTCACAGTCCTTAGGGTGGCCACCTCTCCATCGTAGCGTTGGTGCATCTCCAACATTTGTTACTGTATAGCTCTAATCTTCTCAGTCGATTATTCTTAGTTCATGCTTCCCTTGGTCACCATTGGGCTTACTCCTAGATCTTTCGACCCCACGATGGATGTCAAAATATTTCAGGTGTGGAGTCGAGGATGACAATCAAACACTACTTCATACTTTTCTCCTAGTTACTCGTCCTTATCTCGAATATCCTTAGTCAAATTTTTTTATGTTCTCAATGTCCAAACTCCAAACCGTGTGGACGAGTACCTATCAAAGACATTTTGACGCTTAAGTCACTAATTTAGTCAATCGGTTATTATAGTAAAATCTTAAATTCACAATAAATATAATCACCTACCTCCTTATCTTCTATCTGTATTTATAGGTTTCGAGATGTCATTATGATTAGTAAAATTGTAATCATAACCTAATGACTAATAAGTAAGATTTATATCCAAGCTTGATTAGAGGTTATACTTAAAATTTTTTAGGATTTTTGACCATTCAGTCGTCTCTTTCTCCTTGCTAACCGGTTGTAGTCCTCACATATATGAGGTGTACAGTACAACAAGCATTAAAATTAAATGTAAATAAAAACAAACCCAAATTCCTATAAAAATAATTATTTATTGTGGCAAAGTCTTACATTTTTTTTTCAACTTTCATATTATGTATCGTTTATTTGTTATGAATAATTTTATTTTATTTGTAGTATTTTATTTAATAAAAAATTTAATATTTCTGTGTTTGTCGTAAAAAAACCCGTTCTTGAAAATAACATCTAATTTGTAATAAAAGGAAATTATCATACCAATGTCATCTAACCTCATTTAAGTAAAATTACATTTATGAATTTAACTCATTACGAGGTTCTTTACCGATTATATTCTTCTAAATATTTTGTTGTTACGTTATTTATAATTTAATTATTCTTTAAGAAAGTTATAACCAGATCATATAGCTTTCCATTCTTCCAACAGCAGCATCATAAACGCTCATGGAAAGTAAATAATTGAAGCCTTATAATTTTATTATTGTTTCCGCTTTATTTTATTTATTTATTTATTTTCCTTCTTAACCTATTCTTTTAATCAATACAATTAATTCTTCTAGTTAATTCTAAGGCTTAATATTTACTTCGTCTATATATTAAAAGGTAAATTTTTATTTATCGATTTTTAAAATGAAATAAAAATATTGAGTCCCTATATTATGAAAAATGTATGAATAAGATTTTGTCCGTTAAGTTAACAACAACAACATTAACTTCATGTTGATGTGGTTATACTTTTTTTCTTGTATATCCAATTTATTCAGTTTTTTCTCTCTCCTGTACAATAAGCTAATAGAACTTTGTACCTAAAATTAGTGTTTATATTCATTTAATATTTGCGGATTTATACTGTTTGAATAGTTGAAATATGAACTTTTATTATGACAATTTTTTAAAAGTTGAAATATGAACTTTTATTGTTGCTATTATGAATTTTATGTATTATTCAGGATATTAGTTATTTTAGTATGAAAATATAATTTTGAATTTAATTTGTTGATGGATTAAACTAATCATTTTAGTATGTTTCATTAATAAATTATATTTTATTTCATCCATGTATTTGGTTCAACGGGAGCTAGGATTTACTAAATTGTAATGTACCTGAAGCTATTACGTGGACACAAGCAAGGATACAGCTAAATAAATAAACACAAGTCTAAAAATAAAAGTTTAAATATGAATTTAGTCCATTATTTGGACACAAAAATAAAAATTTATTTTTATTTTAAACTTAAGTATATTTTTATCTTTAAATTTTAAAAAATAATAAATATAATCATTTTAACACAATAATATTAATTTTTTTATATGATTAACAATATCATAAATTAACATTTAAGTTAAAACATGTGAAATAATTCAAAAGTCATTACATAAAAACATTTGTAGGAAGTAAAAATATATTTATATATTTACTTTTTGTTGATAACATGATAAGTCAATGACATCAAAAGAACAGAAATAGAAATCTGATTTCATCAGACATTAAGCACCAAAAACAAGTTGTATATTGATAAATTGGGATCAAAACAATCGTCCATTTATGAAAATTCAGCTAAGTCAGTTGGAATACCCAGAAAACAGTAAACAGTGAAGAGTGTTCTTGGAAATTACCCTTAGTGAAGAAGCTAAGATTATATTCCCAGCACATATAGAATAACCTAAGGCTCTTTTCAACTGAGTGACAAAGATCAAATCCTTAAAAGAAATGAAGTAATAAACAAGATTTTCCCTTTCATTTGTCTTCATGGAATTCATTTATCTAATTCTGAATTAAAGGAATTCATTGATGGGGCTCTGAACCACGCCCCATCAATCTCACTCCATCTTTCGATTGCTTTCCCTGAACCATTCTATTTTGATTAGAGGTATTTATATTAACTTCATATAAGTATAAGTAATACTCACTTTTTTAAATTAAATATAAAGATTATCTTATACTTGTTTTTATTTTTAAATCATTTAAATACGTTTAATTTATTAAGTAATTTAAGAAATGTATGCTAACTTTAGTTTAGTTAATTCATTTGTAATTTACTTTATTAAATAATCTGACTAACGTATATTAATTTCAATTTATTCTTAAATTTTAATTTATTTATGAAACTCGTTAAATATAATGGATGGAATTTTACAATGGAAATGGAGACGAGACTCCAAACACCTTTTTAAATTTATTACTTTTCTCCCTTATAAAGAAAAAAAGCTGTCTATGATATATTCATGTACTATATTATCAAACATCCACTTGTTAAAAAGAAAACAGTTTAATTTAATTATTACAAATAATACATCAGTTGTTTGTACAGTCATGCCCTTTTCATTTTAACATATTGACGTGATATTTTCATTAATTATGTCAATTCTAAATGTAATAAAAGCATAATCATCCAAATTTGTGTTGAGTTTTTTTTACTGTCTCTATCCTGTTCTTTTAATACAGACATCCACGCATTAGAGATGATAAAAAAGACTGCAATAAAAGTTCAAAAATACAAAATTATAAAGACTACAATTAAATTACTGTATTATGAGAAATAAAATTACGACATAATTTTACATTTATTCTGATATTGCATTACACACAAACATTAAAAAGATAAATAAAATTCACATGATTAAATCCCGAAATATAGTCAAAACTCAATTTGAATGTTTCCTAAAATTTCACCATGCACGTAAACCAAACTTCCAAAGGCCTCCTCTACATAAGTGATATCTAATTCAATTTTTATCCGTTTTTCTTTTCAATTGATTAATTTACATATACTAAAGGCATAGTAAAACTGTTCAAAGAACATGGTGAATTAAATTATATCATTTAGAAAATACTTCTATTATTACTCAGAAAACATGGAACTAAAAAACTCCTTTACTAAGACATAATATTAAAAAGATTGTATATAATTAATTTCTTTAATTTTTTATTTGTTAAATTTATACCATCTTCTGAATTAGATATCACTTGCTTCAATGATCAGTAGTGGGAAAGCGAGAGATTGTTTTCCCACTCAATTAAAAACAAAAACCAAACAGCAGATATAAAAGGATTCAGACAAATTAAGCAAAATGTAAGTATCACAAGTATCAAATAATAAGGTCTCAATTGAAACCGAGTTTAGATGGGTTTGTATGCATCTTCGGACACGAAACTTTATTAAAATGCATATTTAAACCGTACGAGACTCGGGGAACTGATCAAACACATAAACTGGCAAATATGACATTTACGCACTCAATGAAGCTCCAGAGTTCCTCCTGCATTCTGCTAGCATATCCATGTAAAACTGGCACTTGCTAATGTCGTTTCCATAGCTGTTTAGGCACTGCAGTCAAATGTACACGAACAAAATCAACTAATGTAACGTTAACTCAACTACCAAATTCATGTACACACTGAATCAAAATTAGTTCTTAAAAGCAGAACTCGAAATAGCATATACACAAATTGAGTGCCCAGGGTCTGAAAAATAACATGATGACAACCATAAGGAATCACCAAAATAAGGACAAGAGTTCAAAAATGAATGGGATTTAAGTAAACTTTATCAATTGCATCATTCCAATAACAACAGTATTTTTTGTAGAAAATCATCAGCTATTTATGGCTAGAAGCAAAGAGAAAATGTAACAATGAAATTCTAATGTTCATATTGAACATCCTAATACCATTCATAAATGAGTTCAAATCACTTGCAACTTTTCGAAATATAGATTATAACAAACTTGTTCAAAAATATCTGGTAGTCTTTGATTATTTTACCAACAGTAGAAGATAAATGTTAACCTCCACATCCTTCTAAGCACATATATATTGGTATGCCTATCTATCATAAATGGCAAACGTGATTGTACAAAACTATATATTGGTACAACTAATGAAGTGTTAACTAGCATATTAATATACCAAAACATAATTCAACAATTAGGAATAAAAGCGAGGTAAACAACATACATCTTGGAATGCCTTTGTATGGACATTGCATGAATCGCTTCCAAACGTATTTGCAGTGGGTGCGGGTGCAGCAGCAGCAGCCTCACTGACAACTGTTTCATGTTGAATGGTACGAGGACCCATAACTGCATCCACAGCCCTGTGTGCTACTGCACTTCCAGTGCCAAAGGCCATGCCTGAAAAATTAATAGACAGAGGAATCAAAACCAGATAACGTGGGATTTAATATTTGATAGGATTACTAGGTAAATAACCTTCGGCTTCTTCACATACCTTGGGCAATGGTTGAGCCAATGCCACTAAGCATACCACCACCACTCTGAGCAGGGGCTGGAGGAGGAGCATTGTGAACTGAATCATGACATCATTGCATTGTATATTAGAGAAAAAAAGTGTGTACAATTTCTAGTTGGAAGACTAAAATTGATAAATCATCAATTCATAGTATTCATACAAACCTGGCTGAGGTGAGCGAGCTGGTGCTGCACGAGGTGCAGGACGGGCAGATCTTCCTAAATTAAGAAATGAAAAAATAAAGTCATAAGAATTCAATATTACCATGCAGAATAAAGAAGGCCCAACCATTAGTTCACCAAAAATAAACATATTACCATATGATCCATGTTACAAAAAACTAGTTCAGCATACAAAACTCTAAATAAAATATCTATCTTGAATCAAAATATTTCAGTATGAACTCAAGTGGCTCTCATTATTAATTTCCTATTTTTACTTTCCTTCTAAACCGCACAATATCTCACGATTTTTCATGAATTTGAATAGGTGACAACTTGACAAGTATTTTGCAGAAACTGATCCAATCAAGAAACCTTTGAAACAGAATCCAAAATCAAATGTGTAGGTTAGTTCAGGCTAATCCTATTAGATCTCAAAAGCTATAATGCATCACCCGTTTAAGTCCAAACACATGTATTAGCCAATAACCATATAAAGTATATTAAATAAACAAAAGTCCCAATTCAACCATTGCAGAGAAAGATAGTTAAAACAGTGAAGGTCTAAGGTTCACCCACTGTAACTTCTAAAACAAAACTCTCATCACTATATGGTTGATGCATCTATCCATTATCAAGAGATATTATGCCCAGGTCCGTTTGCAATTACTACCTCAGCCGAAATCTATAACAGATGCGATTTCCACACTCAGCAACCACAATCTTTGTTTGGCTGCCTTTCCCTCGAGTATGTATTGCCAGAATCATAACTATGTCTAAACTCATGCCATTTCAGGCAAACCAACATGCAACTACAGCAACAAAATGATATACATCATAAATAGTTGTTGATCTTTGATATTTAAAAACCAGTTGGTTACACAGTGGCTGTAAGTATTCGTACACTTTCAAATTGAGGTTCACCGTTATTTTCACCAAACACCCCTTATACAAGATAGTTGATCTTTTTAAGATATGCAGATATTGAATTGTAATAGAATTCGTTTGATTGATAAAAGAAATAAAAAATAAACAAATATCTAAGTTTACGGATAGTTGAATAGGGTTAGGTTAGCGTGTCACTAAAGCTTTCCAAGTCTAATATTTTGAGACCCATCACGACCCATAGCCTTCTGTGGCTCATAAATAGACCTAGACCACAATACGTACCAGACTAACACACAGCACATACCCTCGCGCAACAATAAGCACATACCAAAACTGACAGCAAACATCATCAGAAATTAAAAGAAACAAATATAATTATGAATAAAAAAGATTTGAGAAGCAAAAACAAATCCCAGAAACAGCATCAACAATTTCCCAAGATTTGGGAGAGAAGAAATATAAAATCAATTCACCTAATTTGGTTTCATCTAGCTGGTGCTAATGAATAAATTCATCTCAATTGATTTAATCTTGCTTGAGCCAATAAATTTAAAGGCCAAAATATGACTGATAAGGCAGTTTGTGAGTTAATAAACGAATAAGAGTTATAATATAAAAGTTGGTATTATCTCACCAAAGCCGGTTCCTGTTCCTGCCTATTGAGGTTTCATCTAATAATTCTCATCATTGCTACAGAGAGAAGAAGATTAAAGCCGAGAAAGATAAACAAATTTCAGAAGGATTTCTAATCAGGTCTCCTCGGAGACTTAATTTTTCTGGCTTCTACCAAGATCTCAATGCTTATTATTGTTATCTAAGTTGGAAAGCCAACAACTACAAAAATAATCATAAATAATAGGGAAAACAAGATTCGTGAATCAAACTATTAACACAACTAACTCGGAAACAAAAAAGTTGATAAAAAGGAAAAAAAAATAACAGGAACCGTGAGAAATTTATGACAATCCCAACAGGAGGAAAATAAACCCTAGAAAGCATAAAAGGCGATAAAGATAACAGGTAGATGTCATGTCACAGAATTGAAAAAATTTAATAGAGTATTGGAATAGAAGATCTTACCACCGGAGCTACGGCGAGGCATGGTTGAAATTAGGGCAAAGAAAGTTTCAAAGAGATTGGAAAATAAGGAACGAAAAACAGAGGTTTGCAAGCCAAATACAGTTTGAGGCGTGAATGACCTATTTAAACCCTAAAATCCTTTGAAATAGTCTGTGGAAACGTGTCGCCTTTACATTGGCTGTCAACTTGCCCTGTTGGAACAATCTAGAATTGTTTGAACAGTTCAGAATGGAAAGACAGAGTAAATAAATTAAAATTACCGTATTTATAACTAAAATTATGACATATACTTTTACATGTATTTTTTTATTGCATTACACTACACACATACATTAAAAAAAAACATCGTTGTCTGAAACGCAAGAAAAAAACCGTATCACATGTACCCTTTACTCGATATATAATCTTATCAAACACTCTATTCCTTTTCTCGCCACATCCACATGAATTTTAGATTGAAAAGTTTTAATAAGTTTTATTTCATCTCAATATGTCAATCAAATAATAGAGAATCGACATCGTGCGTAGATAGATAAAACAGAAAATAATATAAATATAGTTATTACTAATATAAATATAGTTATGCTTCGTTATCATAAATGTTTTTATTCTATAATCAAATATAATATTTGTCACATTTTATATATTTTTTCTATTTTTTTATTTCTCACTGTTTTTCCATTTTATTTAGTTGAACTTGATCTAGATTCAAATGTCAATTCAGGTCAAATTGAAAATACCATATTTGCAGTGCTGCAGTCAATTTATTTTTAATATTTCTTCAAATCGGACTGTAGTTTGCTTGTGTTTACCCCAAGTTTATAGTCCTAAAATAATCCACTTTTAATTTATAATTCAGAAAAGTGTGATCTTTATATTTAACTTTCATTTCAGTTAAGAATAGACAAGACATGGATCTATATATTTCCATAGATGGGAAATAAAAAACGAGATAAATTTCATTTTATGGTTTAAAGTAAAAAATTAAATATACGAAAAATGATATCTTTTTTGAAGAAAATAATAGGAAAAATTATAGGGAGGGCAACCTCATCTTCATCGCCCACAACAACAATACCTTCGCCGCCATATGTTTATAACACGTAATGGAAAAAAAAAACACGCAATCCACGGAATATGCACAGGTCATTCCTTTTACCTTAAGATGGGATGCAACATTAACCAAGGAGAAACTTTCTAAAAAACTATTATTAAGAAATATAGCACATGTCCACAGTAAAAAGAATAACTTGTCTAAAGCCATTGCAAAAACAACTATAAAAACAGGAGTTAAGAAAATCACCATTGCCATCTATTTCTAGCTTGTTATATGGTCAATCTGCTAGTGAACAAAAATAAAAAAATTGCATCATCCTAGAAAATTGCTACGTAGAAAACTAATCTACTCCAGCAGAACCTTCTTTTTGCATGGCTCCAGCAGGAACTTTTTCTTACACAGCTCCAGCAGGAAAGTTCCAAACCTCAAAAGAATCAGCCATGGGATCAAAACCTGATGTGTATGGCCCTCCATTTCCATTAGTTTCCATATTAGCATGCAATGGTGATTGGAGTTCCCCAGAATGTGAAGACCTTTCAGACTTATTGTTGTTGGGAGAAGCTTCGTAATAGTCTCCCGAACTGCCAGTAGAATAAAGAGATGATGTTGGCAATCCACGAGTTTTAGGTAAGCTAGTAGCAGTTTCAGGCAAACTGTATCCCCTTTCAACTGTTTCAGCTTCAAGAGGAAGTTCGTCTAAGTCCTGTTGAAAAGGAACAGTATAATCAGAGACCAAAACCATATTTGTAACCAATGAGATAAGCTCAAGGATTTCAAGATAAAATAAACAAATTATCAATAATATATATATATATATATATATATATATATATATATATATATATATATATATATATATATATATATATATATATATACACACACACACACACATCTGAATGTCATGAGACGAAACTGATTCTGCTGCAATGATAGATCAAATGCATGCATGGAGCCAGCATCGTGTTACAACCCTAGCGAATGTCAAGCTTAATTATTCACAGAAAATCAAGGTTTCAAAGAGAAACTCTAACAAAAAGCCAAACACGTTTTTCCAGGTTAAAAACAAATATTAATAGCCAGTTACTAGGATCAAAGAGAACCAATTATTTCCCATTGCAAATAAATAAATGTCAAGACTTCCTACTAGAGTACAGAACGACACACAATGGATCTGACCCCTCCCTGGACCCCACACATAAAGTGAGTTTTCATAACCCAAGGCTGCCATTTTATTTTTATTACACCAATAATGTGAGCACCCTCAAACATTTCCACAGGAAATCACGCAGAAAAGTCTTTAAAAGAGAACCAAGCTTTGTCATATAAATTAATACAGAACTTCAATTAGATAATCCTGATTAAAGCATTATAGGCACTCACTTTAAAAGCCTGTTGATAAGCTCGGAGAAGTTCTCGACAGTGTTTTCTTTTCTTGGCTAACTCATCAGGTTCCTGCAACATCTCTTCAAACATATCCTCCCTGGTTTAAATGTAACATCAGACAATATATATAAATTCCAGAATAAATATGAATTAGTAGGCTATAACCACTATACAATACCTGTATAGTTTTTGAATAAAGACATTGTGCAGTTCTCTCTTTGTGTTGTTTACCTAGGTAAGAAAAGCTTGAAATATTCAAATTATACAGAATACAGTAAGATAATGTGTTAGGGAGTTAATTGTATATAGGAGGAGGGGTAAAGTCACAGAGCCTAACTGCCAAGGCAGTTAGGAATAGTTTCTGTTAATACTGTTAGTAAGTGATATAAAAGGGGGGATTAGTGGTTGGTTAAGGGGGTCTTTTTGGAGTGTTATTGTTTGGCGGGAACTCTTGTAGTTCTTTGGAGGGAGGTTAAGCTCTCGGGTTACGTTGTATCACCATTCTTGTTGATTCGTTTCATTCTTTTCAATAAAAGGAGGCTGTATAATTCAGATAAATTGCCTTTGTGTGTATTCGAGTGTTTTTCCATAGGTTCTTGATCCCAAGAACCTATCATTTGGTCCGACCTGCCGGATCCGATAGGAGGAGAACCAGTGATGGGTAGCGAGACGGAGGGAAGACTGGATAACTTGGAGATCACAATGGAGGGAATTAAAGAGGAGACCGCGGCAATCAGACGCGATTTGCAACAAATGATGAGGTTGATGAGTGGGGGTGCAAACCATCAAGGGGGTGGTTCTGAGGGAAGCAGCAGTTCAGTGAATGATAATCAGGGGAGAGGCGATACTGGGGGAATATCGCACAACTGGAGGAAGAAAGTGGAATTGCCATCCTTTGAAGGCGGAGACCCATACATCTGGATTAATCGAGCCGAAAGGTTTTTCGAAATCCAGAAAGTGGCTGAGGAGGACAAAGTGGAACTCGCTTACATTAGCATGGAGGGGAGCGCGAGTTATTGGTTCAAGTATTGGCGGGAGAAAGCCAAGAACCGGACATGGATGGGTTTGAAGACGGGGTTGATTAATCGCTTCGGGGGTGGGTCCAGGGGGACGGTCTACGAACAAATGGCCACTATGAGACAGGAGGGAACGCTTGAAGAGTTTGTTAGGAGTTTCGAGATGTTACTGGGTCAGACCCAGGGCCTGTCAGAGGAGTTGATTCTGGGTTTCTTCTTGGCGGGGTTGCGGGAAGACATTAAGGGCCAAGTCAGAATCCAGGGTCCCCCAGATTTGATGGTTGCGATTAGGGTGGCGAGAGACGTGGAGAGCGCCATAAACCGTGGAGGCGGAGGAGCGTGGAATGGGATCAAGGTGACTCAAGCGGGTACTCGAACCTCGGCGTCAATCGTAAGGGCTGAGGGAGATCGCAGTTTTGCGACAAGGATCGGCGGGACAGACGGAGTGGGCCCGGCCAGAAGAGACGGTTCGGCAGTGGCGAATAGCACCAACGCGAAGGGTAATAACACGACCGGAGGAGAAAACAAGAATCGGATGGTTAGAAACTTGCCCTACCCAGAGTTTCTAAAGAGGCGGGAAGAAGGGAGATGTTTCCGATGCGGAGGTCCGTTTGCACCGGGTCACCGATGTGCGGAAAGGGGGTTACGAGTACTGTTACTCGCGGAAGATGAGGAAGGGGAGTTGGAGGAAAGCGCTAACCTGGAGGTGAAACCCATGGAGCTCTCAGCATGTTCGGCGGAGGGTCTCACACCTCCCAAGACCATGAAGTTGACCGGGCTGATAGGAGGAAGACGCGTGGTAGTCTTGATTGATAGCGGAGCCAGCCATAACTTCATTAGCAGAAAACTGGTGGAGGAACTGGGACTTCCGATGGTAGAAACACCCTCCTACGCCGTGAGTCTGGGTGACGGGTGTAAGAGATGGACGAGCGGAAGGTGTGAGAAGGTGGAATTGAAGCTGGGAGAGGTGACGGTGGAGGAAGCCATGCATGTGTTTGAACTAGGAGGAGTCGATTTGATATTGGGTATTGCGTGGTTGGCAAAATTGGGGGAAGTGGTTGTTAACTGGAGGGAGATGTCCATGCAATATGTAGTGGATGGCGAGAAGATGACGATTATCGGCGATCCAGCCCTGGCTCGACAGCTGGTAGAGCCAGGCGCACTAGCAAAGATCACGGATGCTGAGTCATGGTTTTTGGTTTGGGAAATGTGCATAGTGGAACCCAGGGTAGACGGTGACGGGATGGCTGATTTGACGGGGCAGCAGCAGGCAGAAATCAGAGCAGTTCTGCATGCCCATTACAAGGTGTTTCAGGAGGAAGGTGGATTACCGCCTTCACGTGATGCGCAGCACCGAATAGTGCTTAAGGAGGGCACAAATCCTATAAACGTAAGACCTTATAGGTATCCTTTTTTCATGAAAGAAGAGCTGGAGAAACAGGTAGCGGATATGCTGCGAGCGGGCATCATTCGGCCGAGTCAGAGTCCGTTTTCCAGCCCGGTAATTTTGGTGAAAAAAAAAGATGGAAGCTGGAGATTCTGTGTAGACTACCGGGCATTGAACAAAGCCACTGTACCGGATAAGTTCCCTATTCCGGTAATTGAAGAACTATTGGATGAGCTTAAGGGTGCCAGGTTCTTCTCTAAGTTGGACCTAAAGGCGGGGTATCATCAGATACGGATGGGGGAAGAGGATATCCACAAGACGGCTTTCAGAACTCACCAGGGCTTGTTTGAATTTTTGGTGATGCCGTTCGGGTTAATGAATGCGCCAGCAACATTCCAAAGTGCCATGAACAGATTAATGGCGCCCTACTTGAGGAAATGGGTGCTCGTTTTTTTTGATGACATCTTGATATACAGCTCCTCGTGGGAAGAACATCTCCACCATTTAAATTTGGTGCTGCAGCTACTGGAACAGCATATTTGGGTGGCCAATCCAAAAAAATGTGAGTTTGGGAAACGGAGAATTCAATACTTGGGACATCAGATCTCGGAGCAAGGAGTAGAGATGGACCGAGATAAGGTGAAGGCAGTGCTGGAATGGGAAGAACCCCGAAATCTGAAAGCATTGAGGGGATTTCTGGGCCTAACGGGGTATTATAGGAGGTTTGTGCAAGGATATGGGGAGTTAGCGAGACCCCTCACGGAATTGTTGAAAAAGGGGAAGTTTGAGTGGTCGGAGAGAGCCAGGACAGCCATGGAAACTCTGAAGGCTGCAATGACGTCTGCACCGGTACTGACGTTGCCCGACTTTACACAAGAATTTCACGTGGAGTGTGATGCATCTGGGAGTGGTGTGGGAGCTGTGTTAATGCAAAATAAGAAGCCCATTGCTTTCTTTAGCAGGGCGCTGTCTGAGGGGTCGCGTACTAAATCCATATACGAGAAGGAGCTGATGGCGTTGGTCATGGCCATCCAACATTGGAGACCCTATCTTCTGGGGAGGAGGTTTGTGGTTTTTACTGATCAGCGCAGCCTCAAATATTTGCTGGAACAGAGAATAACAACGCACAGTCAACAAAATTGGATAGCCAAGTTGATGGGGTATGATTTTGAGATAGTTTATAAGTTGGGAAGCTCGAACAAGGTAGCAGATGCTTTATCCCGGCGAGAAGAAGGTGGTATGGAGGAGGGAGAACTACGAGCCATCTCCAGGCCTTATTGGCATGATTTCCAAGAGGTTTTGAAAGAAGTGGAAGAAGATGTGGCGCTTCGGAAGATAATGGAGGACCTTAAGGGGGATCCAACTAGCCACGACGCATATACGTTGGAGAATGACCGCCTTCACTATAAAGGAAGGTTGGTTTTGTCCGCTAAATCAAATTGGATTCCAAAGCTTCTAGCAGAGTTTCATGTGACGAGTACCGGGGGCCATTCTGGAGTGTTTCGCACCTACCGAAAAATTGCACAATCGTTATATTGGCCAGGGATGAAGAAAACAGTGACAGAGTTCGTCGCGGGTTATGTGATTTGTCAGCAGCATAAGTACTTAGCTGCTTCTCCTCAGGGTCTTTTGCAGCCATTACCAATTCCACAAGCTATTTGGGAAGAAATAAGCCTTGATTTCATTGTTAAGCTACCCAAGTCACACGGGTTTGACGCAATACTGGTGGTAGTTGACAGGCTGAGTAAGTATAGCCACTTTATTGCTTTGAAACATCCTTATTCGGCTCGCACGGTGGCAGAGAAGTTCATTCAAGAAATAGTAAGGTTACATGGGATCCCTATGTCAGTAGTCAGTGATCGGGACCCCCTGTTTTTAAGTGTATTTTGGAAAGAGCTCTTTAGGATGCAGGGTACTCAGCTCAGTATGAGCACCGCATATCATCCTGAGTCGGATGGCCAGACTGAAGTGGTGAACAGAATTTTGGAGGGATATTTGAGGTGTTTTTCCTCAGAGCAGCCGAGGAGTTGGAAGTTGATGCTTCCTTGGGCTGAGTACTGGTATAATACCAGTTATCAAAGTGCAGCCAGGTGTTCCCCTTTTGAAATAGTTTATGGCAGAGCACCTCCGGCTTTGAGTCGGTTTATTCCTGGGGAGACAGCGGTGGAGTCGGTTGTTCAAGATTTGATGACAAGGGATGAAGCTTTGAAACAGCTTAAAATGCATTTACGGCACGCACAAGAGGTGATGAGTAATCAGGCAAATAAAAAAAGGAAAGAATCAGACATTAAGATAGGCGATTGGGTCTATTTAAAGATTAGACCCCATAGACAATCATCCATGCCAACTCGCTTACATCCGAAGCTATCGGCAAGGTATTATGGACCATTTGAGGTATTACAGCAGATAGGGAAAGTTGCGTTTAGGTTGCAATTACCAGAGGCAGCCAGAATCCATCCCATATTCCACGTTTCCCAACTGAAGAAAGCTGTGGGGGAGAAGAAAGTGGAAAAAGAGCTTCCAGCTGAGTTACAAGCAGATGGACCAATGTTTAGACCAGCCAAGGTGCTGGACAGGAGAACTCGACAACTGGGAGCAGAGGACATACCACAAGTTTTGATAGAATGGCAAGAAGGGGGACAAGAGAGTGCCACATGGGAAGATGAGGTGACTATACAAGAGCAATACCCGGAGTTCAACCTTGGGGACAAGGTTGTTAGAGGAGAGGGGAGTAATGTTAGGGAGTTAATTGTATATAGGAGGAGGGGTAAAGTCACAGAGCCTAACTGCCAAGGCAGTTAGGAATAGTTTCTGTTAATACTGTTAGTAAGTGATATAAAAGGGGGGATTAGTGGTTGGTTAAAGGGGTCTTTTTGGAGTGTTATTGTTTGGCGGGAACTCTTGTAGTTCTTTGGAGGGAGGTTAAGCTCTCGGGTTACGTTGTATCACCATTCTTGTTGATTCGTTTCATTCTTTTCAATAAAAGGAGGCTGTATAATTCAGATAAATTGCCTTTGTGTGTATTCGAGTGTTTTTCCATAGGTTCTTGATCCCAAGAACCTATCATAATGAATGTTACCAGTTAGAATATAAGAAAAGTTTCAGTCTAACTAATATCATTTTTGTGTAAAATATTTGTAGAGCATATCTTAAATAATAACTTAGAAGCAGTTTTCATATTTCACATATTTCCTTCTTCGTTTCTTTATTTGATGAGTGTCAACACTCAACTTCGTGTAAATAACTAAATAAAATAAAATGAATTTATGCAAAAAAAAATGGGCATAAAATAACAAATTTAAAGATACTAAAAAATATAAAAATATTTTTTTAAAAATATATTAGGCTAAAAAGTATATAAAACTATATAAACTAACAAAAAAATAATAATTAAAATAGTTTTTATAAGGAAAGAAATAAATTGAAAACAGAAAAACTATGGAAAATAATTTTTATAAAATAAATCTGTATTTGATTTTCCTTTTTTGTTTTAACAATAAAAATAATTTATTATATGTTACCGTTACCCAACTACACCCTACCCTCACTCCCACAATCGACACTCTCTCCACATTTCTCTAAACATCATGCAGCCACTTAATCTTTCTGTTTTCTATCTCGTGAACTTATTAAAAGAGGGAGACATGCCCAAAGGGGGGGCTGAAGAAAAAGAGAACAATCACGCACTACTGTACCAAACACAAAACAAAGGCACCTGGAAAACGCTTTTTGGAGAGCAAAAGTTATCAAAAAGATAGTTCTAAAAAAAGGAGATTTTTTTTTCCATGCGGTAACCAGAAACAAACATAAAAGAGGAGCAACAAGAAGACTAAAAAAGAAGAGAAGAGAAGGAGAGAACGTGAGTAGGAACTGATTTGCCGGTAAAAGAGGTGCTTGAAGGTATGTCTTCCTTATTCCGGTTCTATCTAGTTTTTGTATGAAAAGATATGGTTTCATATATGAATTCAATGGCTTCCGTACTTATGCATGGGTTCAAATTAAACGCGTTCATCTTCACCCTGCAATAATATACATTTATTGTTGTTCTGTTTTAACGTAAAATAATCTAAACACACCCATGCGCATTCTCAATCCGCAAACACTACTGCAATGGATCTCGAAGCGACCAAGGGCTCCGGGCGGCAGCCGCCACAGTCTTTCGTAGACAAATTACCACTGCCGAGGAGCGTTCCACAAGGGCTGCGGGATTTCGTTCCTCATCGTCAAGCTCACGCCCCATGCATCACAAAGCACCCCAGATCAGAAAAATACCTCGCTATTCGATGCAGGAAGCTCCGGTACCATGGCCAAATCTTTCGTTTCAATCAAATTTTGGGTCTCATTCCCATTGACAGCGGCCTCACGCTTTTCGTTTAGCTTGCAAGGGTGCACGCAATGGCCATTGGCGGGGTTCTATTCCCTTTCTTCTTATCTCCTTAAGCATGGAGAGTAATAGGCACTACTCAGGTTCTAGAATGTGTGATCAATTGATGGACTTTTTATAGTAATCATTCATTTATTATCTGTCTTTCTTCATATTTTCATTTTATTATTATGTTGAGTTTCATACTTGTTTGATAATAAAAAAATATAGTAATAATTTATACTAGTTATCATAGTTTCGGACTTAATAATAAAAAACCTTTTTCGTAATGATTTCCATTAATTATCAAGTTAGATCTCAAACTTAATTAAAATTGTTTATAACAATTATCATATAGAACCATCTAAACTCTCAGACATTGTCATGTGTTACATTTTTAGTTCGCTATCTTTTTGGTGTGATTAATTGTAGTGAGCTTAGAGGCTTAGTAAGCTCTAAATTGAGGGGGATTACAAAAAATCTAGAAAATATCTCGTAATATCATTATCATTAGGTAGTGAGAGAACATCCAAAAACAAGGAGCTTTTGTGAAACAAACCACGATGGAGGCTTGACACTCATCTATACCCAAAAACTTGAAGTAGCGGAGACAACATGACATTTTCTGCTTATGTGGTCCTAACTAATCTGAAACTTCATCAATCACTTCAATTTCCATTCATTTTGATATCACTTCTAAACATGCAAAAGAAAAACCTGTGACCTGTGAGCATTAGACAAAATAACTAGCGGGTTCTAAAACTATTTGTCATACTCACTCTATTTCCAATAATAGAGAAGACATCAGATCTATGTATAATTTCATTTGGTCAGATTACAGAGCAGATCAGGAAATGGAAATAAATATTTTTGCAACCACACAAATGCCATTCAATACGAAAATTGAAAGCAGATTACTTCTCTTGCATTCATCATGTGCAACATCTAATTAAAAAACAAATTTCCAAAGCCTAGAAAAAGAATATAACGTACCAGGAAGTGCATAATTGCTTTGGGGACAAGATCTTCAACATTCTTTCTGACAATCTCATAGTATGATTTCAATAGCAACTTTGTTACTGTGATTTCAACGGTTTCTGTATCTGAATTGCTCTCCAATGGCCTTAAGACGTGAGGGGGCTACAAAAACCAAAATACATCAATATATATATATATATATATATATATATATATATATATATATATATATATATATATATATGCATATACACACACACAAACAGTACATATTGAAGCAGCTAACAAAGGTGTCAACCATACCTCTCTCAAATGAATCATAGAAAATGACTGTTCATTATGGACTGGTTCAGTGTGTGGTTTACTAGCAGTATTTTCCTTCATGGACACACGATTATCACCTCCACTAAAAATGGATGAAATCCCCCAGCTAGATCCACTAATACTTCCTGGGATACAATATCATGCATTATATAATTTATATTGTATAATACAGATGACGAGGGTTGATAATGCACATAATAAAATACAAGCCTCAACAATCTCAAACAATTTACCAGATGTCACAACTTTCTCAACATCCGATGCAACACGAACACCCTGGTTTTTTCAAAAAAAAAAAGAACTCCTTATAATGATTGAAAAGAACAGAATACGATAATAATCTAATATACATGTATTCGGAAAAGTCTAGTCAACTAAAAAGGATAAAATTACATAAATACCTTATCAGCCGCTACTCCATTTGCATGTCTTGCAAAAATAGATAGAGTCTTCCCACTTTTATCAGAGGCTGGTCCCTTCTCGGATTCCAGCCCATCCTACTTGAAATTAAGAAGAGAATATTAAAACAAAAGATAGAAAAGCATTCACATCTAGCATGAAAAATGGAGCATATAATTGGATGAGAGGACATAATATGTACACCTTCGCGCTAGAAACTGGTAAAGCAACTCTAGAAGACCTGGTCTGTTGCACTGCAGCTTCGATAGCCTTGCTTCCACCAATAAAACTTGGGTGGGAAGTATTTATGTAGTCCATCTGTAAATTGTAGCTTGAATGAGAAGTCATGAACATGGAATTGAAGTTTCATCAGATCGATTGACGTCACCCTTGACATTAATGAACAAAGTCTTGGTATGATCATAAAATATATTATATAAATATAATAATGTTCAAAAAATATATAGTATAAGCATAGTTGGGATGACAATTAGCATAGTGAGTGATGCATTGCCACAGCAAATATATATATATATATATATATATATATATATATATATATATATATATATATATATATATATATATATATATATATATATATATATATATGTGTGTGTGTGTGTGTGTGTGTGTACATAAGTTAATAAATTAATCCATATATTTTAAAACAATTTATGTATTTTATACAACTAAACAATGTCTCATAGAATAAAAGTATAAATCTCTTAAATTTAATATTACTGGGTGAAAAGTATATTTCTTTTGTATTTGTATATTTTAAAGATAATTAAATCCTGCAGTCCTTTGCTTTCAAAATTTTCTTTAATTTTATATTTTAAAAATTTAACCTTTAATCTTCAGAATTTTATTTTTGTTTAACATGCTAGCAATTAAATAAAATAAGAAATTAAATGTCACTTTATTCAAAGAACAAGGAAGATGAATTTAAAAACTTGAGAGATAATATAATTTAGTAAGTTCACAAGAGAAGCAAAATTTTCCCATAAATTTAAGGAAGAGTTCCAATATTAGATTCAATGTAATTTAGTATCAACAAGTTAGCAAATAACATAATATAACAGCAGCGTGGCACAGTGCTGCCACAAGGCTTGAAATGTGGAGAATATTTTGTCATGGTAGTTGCAACCATAATGTGTCACTATCTTTCAGAAGTAAAAGCCCCATTTTTATGCTCCCCTCTTAGAAAAATGGACTTTAAGTCTGACACAAGCTCAACCAATTTATAAAGTGAGATTTAGGATCTTCACCACACCCCTCACACCAAGGCCTAGGCATCTGAAGCGTGGAACTATATAATTTTTAGTGGTCCAACAATTACCCAATAGCAAGTGGCACAATAAACTCAACAAATCTCATTAGGATAATTTTTGATACCATCTTAGAAAGTAGCTATTAAGTTTAATTCAATCTCATAAAATCATTTTTTAATGTAAGGTTTGCATGCATATATATTATAATATTATAATTTGATCATATATCTAATTGATGTTAGATCTTTAACATTCCCCCTCATCCAAAAAAAAAAAAACTGAGCTATCTAGCCTAATAATATTTTGGATGTTTTGTGATTTGACCTCTTTTTACACCAAAAAAATACATAAAGTTTGTCTTAAAACAACTTAAAGTTTGATGACCTCTGTTTGGATTAAAAATAGTAAGTATAACCTCTATTTCATTTGCAACTACAGACCCAAAATATGGTCAACTCAATATACTTTTACAATCTCACTACTTCTAAGTGTTCAGGCATCTTTGTTCCATGTTCTGCCTTTCATCCTTCAGTCTCTTTACATTAGGCATCATAAGATTCATAGCTCACACGGGTCTGTTCTTTTTTATGTGTTTTGAGTGGTGTTCTTTTCAAAATTCCCTAATTCGTATGTCTTTATTCTTTTATCCAACTCCCTTACCTTGGTCTCTTTTCACATAATTGATGTGTTTGGTTTTATCTATTAATTCCTTCATTATTTTTGGGTCATTCTCATGTTCTTATTTCTCTTAAAAGTATTGGTCACGTATCTGTAATATTTACTATAGTGGTCATCCTTCTTGCTATCCAACTAAAGCATTTTGGGAGACAGCCACTCCACAGTGGCCAGGTAGATAACTATGGCCTATATAATTATTTTTGTAGGATTTCTATTGTGCAAGCAAGTTTAGACTCCATAATCTTAGCAGCCAACTACATTTTTCAGCATCTTAAAATAATTGCAATAGACCAAGTACACATTAATACATAAAAAATTATCAAATAAATCAGATTTACGTGTACCTCCATTTCTATGACGTGTGTTATCATAGTCTCAGAAGGTTCTAGGCCTTCTCGTAAAAAGCTCCCAATAACTTCATCCATGCCCTTTCTCAAGAAAGGGAACCGCTGTAATTCAGTTGCCAAGCAGCGATGGCTGATCTGAAGAGAAGAGATTTTAATTTAGATATGTCTGAACCATATTGAAACAACGAAGCAGAATAGCAAGAGATAAAACCTTACCTTCACTAACTCGTCATATATGAACCTAGCACACTGAAGACTTGGATCCAATAGACGAGATATCTGCCTTCTCACAAGGACTTCAAATGGGACCTAATTACATGGAAATAATAGATGAAGTTTTTTTCAGTTGGCCAAAAAAATTACACATTTGATAGGATAAGAATGTGGGTTCAACTAAGAAAATATCAGAATTGTGTTTCCGTAAGAGGGTGACAAGACCTACCTCTGGAACAAACAATGCAGATTTAGGTCCAGTTGCATTCTGTATGGCTGTGCGAATATCTTCATCAGTCAAACCTTCACATGGATCCACCTCCTGTAAGGTATCATTTAATTGCATTATAAGACAGGAGCTAGCTCTGAAGAAATGGCTGGAGCCACATAGGTGGTTCCATGGATTCAAAGAGTAAAACATATACTTTGCCTGTGCCTAAAAAATTTACATATATAAATGTTCTCATGTAAAATTAATTATATTTTTTCACTTACTTGAAATAATTAATTAGATTTCAATTTATATAATTTATAGTTTGCTTAGATGGAATTAGATCATTAAAATAATATAAAAATGAAGATTTCGTTCAACATTATGCAGTGATCATGTGGAGCCAAACAAAACATTTTGCTTTTAAAAACTATTCCTTCAATCAAATGAGATTTGCTATTTATCAATATTATTTATAATTATAATTTTAAGAAACTTTAAATAAAACGGGGTATATAGAAAAGAAAGGCTATTATATATGTATACCTCTAAGCTTCTCACAAAGATAGATTGAAAAATGTAATGAATTCGTGCACCACCAAAGAGCTCAGATGTAGACATCTTCTCGTTCTTTCCCTCTACCATGGAGGAGAATGCTATTTTCAATAAGAAAAAATACAAGATGGCATGATCAAATTTGGAAGGTAGTTATAAGTGGAAACCAATGAGCATAAGAAATGGAACTAATTAACAGATGTAAAAGTTGACAAAATAAGAAACCAGATGCAAGGGATAGTTAAGTACCATCACAGTATTTTGCAAGAATATTAAGGAGAAGAGCACCCTGTCCAGCCTATAGGAGATCATTCATGGATAAAAAATTAGGTAAATGGCCAGGATGAGTAGAAGCCAATCACTTTTTATTACAAAAAGTTATACACTATATTTTAATTTGGTAAGTCATAGGGACACATGCCTTCGACTCTGTGATTTCTCCATAGCTTGCATGTTCCTTCACAAGAGTGACTAGGGAAGCGCTCATACGTGCTCTCAGCCCTGGTAATAATGCCTTGATATGTTGCGCAAGAATCTGCAGGAGAATGATAAGCAAATAGCATAAGACATGCTTAAGTTCAAGAACTGGAACCCTATAAGAATTCACAATAATTAAAACTTCCAGCGAGGAATTAGAACTTTTAAATAAGCCAGCATTTGATTCAAGTAAAAGTAATATTAAAAGCTAATTTTTGTTTTCAACATTGCAAATTCTTTACCTTGTTCAATTTCTTTGCCAATTGAGGGACACCACAACTATCTGTCAATCCACTGTATATCTTGAATAGCATAAGTTAAATCAGTATATATAGACGTGACATGTTGAATACTATAAATCAAAGGTAATTCCTTACAGGACGACTGCGGAAAAACTTTTCTTCAGCAACAAGAGCATCCTTTATACTTCGGTTCATTAAAATGTCCTTTTAGAGACGAAAACAAAGAACTAAATTTCAGCCTTGCATGTCAAACAACTGGCCAGTCAACAAATTCACAAGCGCATATTCATCAGCAATGTCTTGGGAGCACAACATCATTACCTCTTGACATCGATTCACAACACCTACATAACCAAGTCGGAGGGGAATAACTTTTCCTAGCAACAGATTTCGCGCATCAGTACCTCTGTCCATGATATCCAACTAGAATCCAACCAACAAAACACACCCAAAGTCGTCAGTACTCAGAAACACCACAACAAAATTCACAACCTCATTCATACGTGATACATACCTTCGTGATGACACCAATTGTCCTGTTCCCTGCAATAAAAGAAAGGCAAACGAAAAAATTTCCAATCACCACCAACAACCAAAGGGACACAAAAATGATCATCACTTTAGGCTCAAGGAACAAAAAGGCCACCATCAGGATCGGCAATCGCCGCCATCTGAAGAGCATCTGAATTAGCCAAATCGGAATTCGCCGGCGTAACCGCGAGAATAAGACAGGTTGGAGTTTTTATATAAGACATGATCATGGTTCTAATTCGAGCCTCAATATCCGAAGGCTGGTCACCGACGGGAACCTTAGTGAGGCCAGGGAGATCCACGAGCGTGATGTCTAGAACATTCGGCGAAAAAATCTTCAAACGAATTTGTTTATCAGAGACACCTTTGTTCCCTCCAGCTTCCCTATCAGTTTCAACCTACTCAAGAAAGGGAAAAAAAAAGTACACACACAAATAAAACAATGATACTTGAGTGATACATTCCAGAAAAATCAAATTCGAATACAATTGGAATTCGAAGTGAACCTGAATTTCGGAGCGAATTTGGGAGAAATTGTGGAACTTGCGGCCAGGCAAGTGGAGGAACTCGCCAAACTCATCCTGAGAGGGTTTGATTTGGACGAGTTGGAGAACGAGGGGGCGGCGCGTGCAGATGTCATTGCCGCGTGGGAGGAAGTCGCGGCCGACGAGGGCTTCGAGGACACTGGACTTGCCGCTGCTTTGGCTGCCGACAACGGCCACCTGAGGGAGGTCGATGGAGGAGTGGCTCCCTACGCGGCTGAAGATGTCCTGGAGCCGGTTCACCAGCGAGATCACCGACGAACCCAGAGGAGCGGCGGCAGCGCCTACCGCCATCGCCAGATAGGTTTCCGATATTGGAATACTGATCAATGAACAAACTAACCGTATTCGTGAGAGGGAAGCAATGAGTTGTGAACGGTGTTTGAATATGAGAGGGGATTTTCTTGCGAATCAAGGTGGCGCCTGGGAAATCATAAGTTTATAATTCCCAATTCATAATATAATAATATTATGTGGATTTGGTATCCACAATTTCTTCAAATTGTACACTTTAACTAACCATTTATTTAATTTAACCATTTTTTATTTAATTGTTAAATTAAATTTAAGTGTTTTTATTTAACTATTAGGTTACTTTATTTGATACATTGTCCTTTTGAAGTCTAACATTTCATCACGATTTTATTCTTAAAAAATATTAGTAAAAAAAGAAGAAAGTATTTAAATTTTCTTTAGTTTCAACTTTTAAGTGATGTAAGACTATTGAGTATATTAGAACAAGCTTCCAAGTTAAGCATAAGGAAAGTTTTTGTATGCTAAAATGAAGGATAAAATTGAAGAGTTTATCTAAGCAGAACATTTTAAACGTTGTTTGGAGAAATAAGGGTAGAAGTTCTCAAAATGAACCAAGATGATTCGATACAGAAGAGATGGTCATTGGGACCACCACTAAGATGATAGGACCAGGCAAACGCCGATAATATAAGAGGAAAGACGTAAAACCAAGACTATCGCTGAGAGGGGAAATCAATACATTCTTTAGATGATTCATGAGAGGAAGATCTTTGGCTTCAACTTGGAAAAGGCACATAAGGGCAATACAATTGGTTAACATCGTCAACGGGTCATCCACAAAGGTTGTCTCCTATTTCCTTCACCAATGTAGACTTCAAGGCCATATATTTGAAGCAAGATGGCCTCATGGTTATAACGGTTGAAATCGAGAACTTCATAGTCAAGAAAACATTGGTTAACCAAGAAAGTTCAGTTGACATCTTATATTGTAAGACATTTAAGAAGTTGGGTCCATTGTTGGTTTTTATTTTTTATAACAAGTGAAGATACCACCAGTTTATGAGAAAGACATCATGTTTAATGGCATAGGACCAAAAGTTATTTGGAATCTCATATTGGAACACAAGGGCACAAACAACATTAAGAATATTTTGGTATTTACATTCAACTTTACCATTTTGTTGAGGTGTGTAAGGACAACTTGTTTGGTGAATCATACCTTTAAAGGCGTAAAAAAATTTCAAAGAAAATTTGGCATCAATGCTAGAATGAAGAATTTTTACTTTTGAGTCAAATTGTTTTTCAACTAAGGCAATGAAATTTTGAACATTAATTTGAACTTCCACTTTTATTTTTAACAAAACAACCCAGGTAAATCTACTAAAATTGTCAACAATGGTAAGAAAATACTTATGATCATGAATGGAAATTTTAGAGAATAGACCCAAATATCCATGTGAATGAGATTGAATATTTTTGAAGCTCTACTATCACTAATAAAATAAGACAAATTCTATTTTTAGCTAAGTGACAAACATCACATGATTCATTAGTATATTTTTAAATAAAAGGAAATTGGTCGTGTAAAACTTTGAGTCTTTTGTCTAATAAGTGTCCCAAGCGAAAATGCCAAAGGTTGTTGTTGATGATGGTAGAAAGGGAAAGGTAGTTGACAAACGAGGAGTGACACTAAAATTGGCTTAGGTGACTAGGTGATAAAAACCTTGTTGTAACTTAGCCAAACCAACCATCTTCATTGTGCTCACTTCCTGTATTTGGCATAGAAAGCATGAAAATGATAATTTATGATTGTGAATTGAAAGGAATTTTGAAATGGAAAAAAATATTAAAATTAAAATCTGGGACATAAAACACATTGTAAATAATGAAATCGAGAGCTAAATGGACAATGCAAGAATAATGAGAAGTGACTACATATCTATTCGGTAAATGAATACTAATAGACTTTATTTTAGAAAAAACTTGAAAGTTTTAAGAAAGCAACTAATATGGTCAATTGCTCCTCCATCCACAATCCAAGAGGAAGAATCATTTAATGAATTTAAAGAGAAAACATGATATATTTGTGATGTGACTCTAGAAAAAATAAAAGACATGTTACCATTTGGCCTAGAAAAATTGCTTAGGCCTTGTTGGATGACGTTAGCTCGAGTGAGAGGTTGAGAATCATTACTATTGGTAGTACTTGATGCTTGTTATAATAGAGACAATAAATGTTGATATTGGGCTTGAGTAAAATTTAAAGTTGATTTATGTTGTTGTGGTCCAGAATGTTTTGACAAAGATATCTCATTAGAGAGTTACTCCCTCCACCACCACACACTACTTCCTGCATCTCCCCACTCTTCTTTTTTCCTTCAGTAATACATAAATGAATATGAATATGCGTTGGATTCTTAAACGTTGTCAACATCCGTGCATGAATATAGTCATCCGTCGAACGAGAAACGGATGTCGATATCTGTCCTTCAAACTTCCCTCCTCAAGCACTAACACTAATTATCTTTCTTGAGGCTAGTTTAGAGTTTTCAAGATTTTCACGTATCTCAGTTCTTGCACGAGAAGTCAACAAAGTGGCTTTCTGCGAGAAATCAATGTTTAGTCCAATACTGAAGAGATAGCATCCAATTGTTGCTGTTGTTGTTGTTGCTACCCTTCATGTATGTTATGGTCATGAGTTGAAGCAATATGTGAAGAGTGTTACGGAGTTGACTCCTGATACTATACAAACGTTGATGGTTGCTGATAAATTGGAGAAAGATCTAGTACATATAGCAGTGGAAGATTCAATTAATAGTGACGATGGTGGGTGTTAGATGTTAAGATGCGTGTTTCTGTTATTTGGGCTTAGTCTATTCTGTATTAAGGGCATTGGCTCATATCTTACAATATAAATAAACTACCCTATGTGTAGTCTAAACACACAAGGGATATTTTCTCCCAATCTTCTCTATTTCTCACATGGTATCTAGAGCACAAGAATAGTTCCAGTCAACTCCACGGTCTCCGACACCCATCACTGCCACTGTCAGTCGCCGCCGCTGCCGTCGCCTCCACCGTTGCAGCCGTCGCCGTCACCGCCGCCATCGCCGAAGTTCCAGAATCGGCCGGTGACCACACCATCGGAATCGTCTCGGTCGGGCGACCACCATGGTACAGAGATAACGGCGAACGGACCACCCACGCGCCTCCACGCGCCGCCGCATGAGTCACCGCTGCCGCCGCGCGTCGCCGGAGCTTTCTGCCGCCGATCAGCACCGCCGTGATTGCCTCCTCGCCCTCTTTCTGGATCTGTGGTTGTTGCGTCAATCGGAGCACTTTGATTTTTTAGGGTTTCTCCCTCTCCATGACGTCTTCCTCGTTTACAAACACCTCTATTGGTGGCTCATCTTCTGATCCCTCAATATATACTAATTATGTGAATGTACACTTGTCCATTGACAAGTTAGATGGCACAAATTATGCAACCTGGACATCCGACATCAAACTTTGGTTGAAGAGTCAGGGGTACTTAGATCATCTTACTCAAAATGTGACTACTGCTCCCATAGATGACACTTCCCGCTGGATGAAAATTGATGCTCAGTTATGCATTGTTATAAAGTCCACCATTCAATCCTCACTGAAACAAATGTTTCGATCCTAAGAGACATGTTCAGAAGTATGGGCACAAGCGAAGTTGTTATACACAAATGACACTCAGCGTCTTTATGGTGTTTGTTAGGACCTATTAACTGTTATTGGTCCGCGCAATCTTGGTCCCATGGCAGAATATTTGGGTAAAATTCATGCCCTTCTTCATGACTTTAATGATATATTACCTCCTGCTTCCACCCCTGCTGAAGAATTGGAACAACGATCAAAGTTCTTCATGTTGTTGGCATTATACGGACTCTCTGATGATGTTTCTCATGTCCGTGATTAGATTTTGGGTTCTCCTGTCATACCCAACTTTACTTCTACTTGTTCTGCTCTTTTGCGTATACCGAGCAAACCCGTCACTGAGACATCCCCTCGTATTGATGATTCCTCTGTTATGGCTGCTCAACGTGATGATCGAAGTCGGTCTCGCAAGCCAAGTAAAGGACGTCCAAAATGTGACCATTGTGGCAAGTTAGGCCACAAGATTGATAGATGTTATGCTCTCCATGGACGTCCTCCTCGACCTGTAGCAATGGCAAATTCTGATCCACCTCCCCGATCACCATCTGCAGACCATCCTACTTTATCTAATATCATAGACAAACCTACAATCTTTAACGAATTTCTCAGATGGTATGAGGATCATCAGCACTCTGGTTCCACTACATCTGCATCTGTTGCACGTATAGGTACACCTTTTGTTGGTCTAAGTCACTCCCTTGGACCTTGGGTCCTTGAATCAGGCACCACCGATCATATCACTGGTACCAAGTCCTTGTTTTCTTCCTTGTCATGTCCGGATAGTTTACCCTCGGTAACAATGGCTGATGGGTCTAGAGTCTCATCTCATGGTATTGGTACTGTTAATATTTTTCCATCCATATCCATTGATCATGTACTTTATGTCCCTAGGTCTCCCTTCAACTTATTGTCCATTAGTCGTTTAACTCGTACTCTTAATTGTGTTATTTCCTTTACTAAAGATTTTGTTTGGTTGCAGGACCGGAGTTCGAAACACATGATTGGCACAGGATGTGAGTCTCATGGCCTTTATCATCTCCGCCCTTCTCCACATGTTGGCGTAGTCATGGAGTCACCATCCCTTCTTCATTTCGGTCATCCTAGTCTTACCAAACTACAACAACTTGTCCCGCGGTTGTCCACATTATCAAGTTTGTCGTGTGAGTCTTGTCAGTTAGGGAAGCATACTCGTAGTTCCTTTCCTCGTAGTGTCTCACAACGGGCGTCGTCCCCCTTTTCATTGGTTCATTCTGACATTTAGGGACCTAGTCGTGTTAAGTCCATTTTAGGTTTTCAGTATTTTGTTACCTTTATTGATGACTATTCCAGATGTACTTGGTTGTTTTTAATGAAGAATCGTTCTGAGTTGTTTTCTATTTTCCAATCTTTTTTCAATGAAATAAAAACACAGTTTGGGGTGTCTATTCAAAATTTACGTAGTGATAATGGCCGTGAATACCTTTCTCAACCGTTTAAACAGTTTATGGCTTCTCATGGCATTCTTCACCAAACCTCATGTGCTTATACCCCCCAACAAAATGGGGTGACTGAGCGCAAGAATTTAGACACCTTATTGAAACAACTCATACACTTCTAATTCATGGTCAAGTACCCTCACACTTTTGGGGTGATGCAATTCTCACAGCATGTTATCTTATCAACCGCATGCCATCTTCCGTCCTAGATAACAAAATCCCTCATTATATCTTATTTCCTCAAGACCCTCTGCATCCATTACATCTTCAAGTTTTTGGGTCTACATGTTTTGTTCATGATTTTAGTCCTGGTCTTGATAAGTTATCTCCTAAGTCTCACAAATGTGTCTTCTTAGGATTTCCACGGTCATAAAAGGGCTATAAGTGTTTTTCCCCTTCCCTCAATCGTCATTTTATCTCTGCTGATGTCACTTTTGATGAGTCTTCTTTTTACTTTTCACATCTATCTTCTAGTTCTGTACCTCTCCCTGTTACTGTTGATATTCCTCTTATCTGTGATCCTCCTCGTGATGCTCCACCCATTTTGTCTTCTCCTTCTTTAGACTCTCATTCACCACAGGATCATCCTTCACCTCCACCCCTTCAGGTTTATAGTCGCCATAATTTTCTCCCTCATGACTCACTTTCGGTGCCGCCTCATGTATCTCCTCCGGCTCCAACAACTGAGTCTGACTTGCCTATTGCCCTCCGTAAAGGTATACGCTCTACCCGTAACCCTTCCCCTCATTATACTATTCTTAATTACCACAGATTATCTCCATCTTTTTATACTTGTCTCTCATCCATTTCTTCTGTGTCAATTCCCAAATCTGTGGGTGATGCCTTAACTCATCCTGGTTAGCGTCAAGCTATGATGGATGACTTAAGTGCTTTACAGGAAAGTGGAACTTGGGAGCTTGTCCAATTACCATCTGGAAAGTCTGTTGTTGGTTGTAGGTGGGTGTATACTATCAAGGTTGGTCCTGATGGCACAATTGATCGTTTGAAAGCTCGACTGGTTGCCAAAGGCTACACACAGATTTTTGGTTTGGATTATGGTGATACTTTTTCTCCAGTGGCAAAAATGACCTCTGTTCGCCTATTCATTACCATGGCCGCTCTTCGACAATGGCCTATTTACCAACTTGATGTCAAAAATGCTTTCCTCAATGGTGATTTACAGGAAGAAATTTATATGGAGCAACCGCCTGGCTTTGTTGCTCAAGGGGAGTCATCTGGATTGGTATGTCATCTTCGCAAATCCTTATATGGCCTAAAACAGTCTCCTCGGGCTTGGTTTGGTAAATTCAGTTGTGTTGTTCAACAATTTGGTATGTCTCGCAGTGAAGCGGATCATTCAGTGTTCTATCGCCACTCGAGTGCTGGATGTATCTACTTAATAGTGTATGTCGATGATATTGTTCTCACAGGAAGCGACTATCTTGGCATCTCTCAGATGAAACAACACCTTTGTCATCATTTTCAAACCAAAGATCTTGGCAAACTCCGGTACTTTTTGGGTATTGAAGTAGCACAATCCAATGATGGTATTGTCATATCTCAGAGGAAGTATGCGTTAGACATCTTGGAGGAAACAGGGTTAATGAACTGTAAATCTGTTGAGACACCTATGGACCCTAACATCAAACTCCTACCAAATCAGGGGGAGCCTTTCTTAGATCCTGAACGGTACAGAAGACTAGTTGGTAAATTAAACTATCTTACTGTTACGCGTCCTGACATTTCCTTCGCAGTTAGTGTGGTGAGTCAATTTCTAAACTCCCCATGTGAAGACCATTGGGATGCAGTTGTTCGTATACTGAAGTATATTAAAAGATCACCTGGAAAAGGTTTGCTATATGGCCCTAACAACGATACAAAAATCGTTTGCTATTAAGATGCTGATTGGGCTGGTTCCCCTTCTGATAAGAGGTCTACTTCTGGATATTGTGTCTCTATTGGTAGCAACTTGATATCTTGGAAAAGTAAGAAGCAAAGTGTTGTGGCAAGGTCGAGTGCAAAAGCAGAATATAGAGCTATGGCATCAACTACTTGCGAGCTTGTGTGGCTTAAATAATTGCTTAGTGAATTAAAATTTGGAGATGTCACTCACATGATACTTATATGTGATAATCAAGCTGCTCTCCATATTAGCTCTAACCATGTCTTCCATGAGAGAACCAAACACATTGAAGTTGATTGTCATTTCATTCGAGAAAAAATCATATCCGGAGATATCAAGACTGAGTTTGTTAACTCAAGCAACTAGTTGGCAGACATATTCACTAAGTCTTTACGAGGACCTAGAATTGATTATCTTTGTAACAAGCTTGGAACATATGATTTATATGCTCCAGCTTGAGGGGGAGTGTTAGATGTTAAGATGCGTGTTTCTGTTATTTGGGCTTAGTGATGAATCAATATTTTACTCATTGCACTTAGCTTATTGTACCGGATTTAATCAAGGAATTGTGCTTGAATGTATAGTATTATCCTGTTTTTCCTAATTGTGCTAAAATTGATCGGAAATTCTTATTTTAACTAATTTGAATTATCTGAGCTAATTATTTTACAAGGAAAATTTTTGGAAATACATTTTGGGACACTTGGAAACATCTCACCTCTTGGAATTTTTAAAGTAAAAATTGGTTTGGAAACTGAACAATACACACGGCCATTCACATTGGGTTGGGAAAAACATATTTCATTCTAATGTGTTTTGCTGAATTATTTTTATTGGTGGCCCACTTGGTGACTCACTTCACGTGGAAGTGGTTTGGAAAGCATGTACACTTCACAGCAACAGCAGGAGGAATCTTCTTTCTTTTTGGAAATGGGAGACATCAAAATAGAAAACGGGAACGACCACAACACGGTCGGCCTTGCTCACGGTTCTTCTTGGGAATTAATTTTCTTTGTGCAGCCCATGAAAGACCAGCACATAAGCTTGGGAGCTCTCGGTCACAACTCTGAGTTCCTTCTCGGACAGCAGCTACGCATGAGGGAAGAATCACCATGATGAGAAGAAGCAGCCACGTCCAGACGCTAGCAAGTTCCTTGGTCCAACATCCAGCTCCACGCACCAACACTTCACGCACGCATCAAAGCTTTGTCCAGCATACCGCACGCCTTGAAGCAAGCATGCAGGAGGCACCTTAGAGAAGAAGCTGGTCTAGCATCCAGAGGGCACGGTCCTTCAAGCTTGAAACGGGCAGCAGCTACACACACGCAGAACACACCCGGCAACTGCACGTCTACATTCCACGGGCTAGAGAATTCTTCATGGTCACAACCAAGGCAGCACACTCCACGCCAACTGTCCCGCAAGCAGCACACTGTCACGACTTGGCAAGGTCTTCACGTCCAGAAGAGAAACTTGCGTCCAACAACACCAACTTCAAGTAACAGTCACGGCCTTGTCCAACTTATATCCAAGGGAGTGGAGCTCACGATATTTACATATTAATGGAGGATATTAAGTGCTGGTTTTGAAAGTGATTCTAGCTAAGCACCATCCTTACAAGATCAACTCACGGTGCAGTAAAAGAAGAAAGGGAAAATGAGCAGCCATCGAAGAAGTTTGTAGCTGAGCACGGTGTTGAGCTAGAAGTGAAGTAGCTGGTCCAGCAACCTCATGGTCCAGCAAGCAAGAGTTGCAAACAGCTTTGGAGCAACCATACAGCAGCACGGCCCAACTAGTTCAGCATAGATTCACATCCAAGATCCAGTCACCACACGTTCGTTGCAGAGTGCACTTGGGACGTGCTGGAACAGAGAGTTTCAAGAGCAAAAGCAAGCGTTTATTTTAGTGGAGAAGAGTTATCATTTGCATTGGAGAAGTCTGCAGCATGGTCCAGGAAGCTTGGAGAGGAAAGAGTGCAGCAATGGAAGCTCACGGTTGACCAGCAGCAACACCAAGCTTCACACGTCCCAGCAGTTTCCAGCCACGTCTGAAGAAGCTAGCAAGGAGCATCCAGCATCCATAGGGCTGTTACAGAGATGAGAAAAATGCTTGAAACGGGAATCACCGTCCAGCAGTTTGAAGCAGAATGGCATCCAGCATGGTCACGGTGCAGTAGCTGATTCACGTCCCAACTCCTTCACGGCCAGCTATCATCACAAAATGGAGGGCCCCACCTTATTTATTTATGAAAGAAATTAGTTTTAAAGGATGGTAATGGTATACCAGATTGGAAGGCATAGGCAGCATGCACCACACGCCACTGCATCTGCATTTCCAGCGAAGGAAGCATTCACTTCCAAGATATAAAAGGAAGGTGTGTGGTATGAGTTCCAGAGAGTTACATCGGGGGAGAGTTTTTCTCTCTTCCAGAGAAGCTTGGGCAGAGTGTTTTGATTTTCAGAAATGTAATAGTAGTGTAGTAGTCTCTTTATCTTTTCAAAGAAGTATTTTGAATGCTGGAACTGGTGTGGAGTCACGGCAGTAGGAGCTGAAGCTGTTGGTGATTGGCACAGTAGACGTTTATCAATTGTGGTGTACGGTTCGAATTTAATTTTCTGTGTTGTAATGAATTTTAATTTGAATAGACAATGTGATTTAATTTCCTGTTACTAAATTGTCAATTTTATTTTGTTGTTGTAATTTAATTTCTGTTGCAATTTAATATTTATCGTTGTGTGCCTATCGTTTAATTTTTACTGTTGCTTGCACTGCGTTGTTGATTATTGCACGTTAAATTATTAGCTGTAGTTTTGATCTAAATGTTTTGCCGCCGTAATGTTGATGTTGTTTTCAGATTTGAATTTTACTGTTTTATGTTTTTACTTTTTACTGTATTTTCATTTTTACTATTTTCTGTTTTTACTATTTTCTATATTTTATGTTTTCTGTATTTTGCTTTTACTGTTTTACTGATTTTGAATTTCTGTATTTACTGTTTTTACTGTTATTATTTACTGCTGTAATTTCATTTTTTTTGTTTTACTGTTTTACTGTTTTTACTGTTTTTTGTATTTTCTATTTTACTGTATTTTCGTTTTTACTGTTTCAGATTTAATTTTTACTGTTTCATGTTACTGTATTTTCGTTTTTACTGTTTTCTAAAATTTTCTGGTTTTACTGTTTTCTGTTTTTACTATTTACTGTATTTTCGTTTTCTGTATTTTCATTTTCTGTATTTTAGTTTTCTGTTTCAGAACTGTTTTTAATGATTTACTGTTCACTGCAATTTCGTTTTTACCGTTTTAATTTTGTTTTACTGTACTGCGTTTTACTTCATCGTATTTATTTCAACGTTTTTTAAAATTCAGTTGCATTTAATTTTCATCGCAAAAATAACCATTTCAAACCCCCCCCCCCTTCGTGTGTGATCTGAGACTGAACCAGCAATTTGGTCCTTGAGAGACGACCTAGGAGTCACTTCCTAGCTATACTGCATTATTTTCGTGCATCGAATTTGTACGCGGTGCGACCCGCGTGTCACTTAGTCTATTATGTATTAAGGGCATTGGCCCATATCTTACAATATAAATAAACTACCCTATGTGTAGTCTAAACACACAAGGGATATTTTCTCCCAATCTTCTCTATTTCTCACAGTGGGAAATTCGTTATAAGGGATATGTGTCCTTTTGAGGCTGAAGCTGTAATTATCAACCTGGTCAAGTCATGGATCAAGAAAGAAGTGGATACACTAGAAGAGGAATCAGGAACAAAGTGAATAAAAATCTACAAGAAGAGGTTGGTTGCTCGCAATCTAATCAATCTACAAGAGAATTTTTTTTATAAGTACCAGATAACATGCAAACTAAAGATGGAACAAATTAGCAAATTAAAAAATCGCCTTACTCATTTTATTCTTTTTGTTGTAGGTGTGGATTCCTGGTGCAAATAAAGAATGCTTTGCTCCTTCCGCTATTGAAATTCTAGGAATCATGGATGACTCCCTGGAAGCGTTCTTTGTATTGCCAATAATACCCATGCATGCAGTTTTGCTTCATCAATTCATGTTTGCTCTTGACAAATCTCTCCAACAATAAATTTTGAAGGTGAAAGCTAGTTGCGGTATATATTTACTGCATATCATTTTAAAATCGTATATCCAAACAGTTTCTCACCAACGCATATTGAAATCATTTTAAATATTATTAAAGGGCAAAAGAGGAATGGGGAGGTGTAGGAAATAATGTGTGGTGGTGGAGGGGGTAACTCTCATCTCATTATCATTGGTGATGGTGTAATTAACAGAAGAGAAACCAGAAGAAGAACCACTTTGATAAATTGTAGTTAACAGAAGAGGAATAAGTTTAGGAATAGCCTTAATAACCTCAAACAAAAGATCATGATCTCTCACAATGGTATTGATTGAGTGTACCTCATAATCTTGGTGAAGTGATTTAATTGTCAAATTAAATATTATTCAAATGTTTAGAAAACGTTTATTTAGATTTTTCTTTCAAAATTTTAATAAAAAAACTAGTAATTCTATATATCTTCTATATTAGAACTAAGATTAAGTTTATTAATTTTTTTAAACCTACAATATTTAATGTGGCATGAATTCTTACAATTATAACAAATAATTGATTTGTTTTTCTTATCTTCTACATCTATTTGTATTTTAATATTGTACATACCTAGGAATGGCAAAAAAATCCGCGCCCGCAGATATCCGCGGATAAAATCCGCAACGGATAATTTATACCCGCGGATATTTACTACCTGCAACCCGTGGGTAGCGGATATTTTAATACCCGCTTATAAACGGGTCGGGTGTAGGTATTATACTATCCGTACCCCGCAAAAAATAAAAATAAAAATTTAATTTATATTTTATTAAGTTAAATTTAATTAAAATTAACATTAATTTATATTTTACAAGATTAAATTTAATTAAAATTTAATTAAAATTTATATTTAATTTAATTTATATTATATTTTATATATTTTTTGTAATTCTATTTAAATTATTTTAATAATTTATTAAAATATATATTTTTAAAATATTTGTGGGTATCCCCGGATATCCACGAGTATCCGCGGGTTTTAAAATACCCGCGGATATTTTTTAAGCGAGTATCCATTCGGGTAGTGAGTCAGGTAGTGGGTGGATTTTTTTTTGTCGGGTCCGATTGCGAGTAGACACTATCCATGCCCAATCCGACCCGTTGCCATCTCTATACATACATATCCGAAACATATCCAAGAACACGGTTTTTTATGGAGTACTCGTTCTTTTCAAATATAAGAGTTTTATTAACTTAAATAATATATATATATATAGTAATAAATTATTAAAAATAAAAAAGAAAGAAAAATATATGTATATGAGTTACATTTCTTATTTATTGTAATTTACTTATAATTATGTTGTTATTAACAAAATTTAACTTAGAAAAACATAGAATTAAATAAGTTTGGATACTTTCACAACATAACTCATTAAATTAGTATCTTCAAAATTAGTACTAAGAATAACATCTAATAAATAGGTTAAGGCAACCATTAAATTTGTGTAATGTAAAGGACATTCCGAACAAACATCAAAACTAGAAATTGAACAAGACATGTATTTCTGAAGTTCAAATGGGTGAATACTCCCAGTCAAATAACAATGTATAAATTACGAATTTCATCATTAAATATGAGATAATGAGACTTTAAAGAATCAAATATTTATTTTAGTCCCTAAAAATACACTCTATTGTTAAATTACTTTGGTTTTAAAATAATTTTTTAATGATCAATTTGATAGAAAATTAAGAACTATTTTTTATTAAATTATGATATAAAAGTGATCTTATTGGGTTTGAGCTTGTTATACTCGGTAAGATTTGAGAACCTCCTATGGGTCGGATTGTTCAGATGTATGAAAAGAACCCGTAAAAAAATATTCGATACTCAAGTCAATAAAAATATAAGGATAAAAAATGTGATTAGTGTTACTATGGGCTTACAAGTTACCGATCGGTCTCAGGCTACCGATCAGTCTCGACCAGCTTCTCAGCCGGACGGTCTCGACAACTGTTGAACAGATTTAATGTACAAATAAATGTGGCAATGACTACCGTTAGACAGTTAAGGTTTGCATTAATGGTCATTAAGAGGTAAATTAATTGGTCAGATTCTTTTAAACTCTATAAATAACGGTTTAGATTTGAGGTAAAAACAGGTTCAACTCATACTTTACTGCGCCATACTTACGTCTGATTAAGACTTAAATATTTAACTGTAATAAACAGTTCATAAAATCGCTCCTAATTTGAGCGTCGAAGTACCTTTTGCAGGTACTTCCCCCATTTTGCACGAGGGTGACCGAGCGGTCAAGACTAAAGTTCACCAAGCGGTCAATACAGAAGAGGACTGATCGGTCTAAAATGGAAGCATACAAGTGGAACACACAAGTCAAAGAGTGTCTCGGTCTCATAAAATTCCTACCGAAACATTTTGGTGCCCACCGTGGGGCCGAGGCTTGAAGACACCCAATGGTGACCACGAGAAATATGGAAGAGCAGAGCACCAGAGATTTAATCAAAGAGTTACAAGCCTAGATTGAGGCATAGGCACAGACCATACAAGCGCAGGCGCATGCACAGCAAGAGATGCAGTGGAGGCATGCAGAGGAGATTGCGGCGATAAGATCCGAACAGGTCCCTCCCAAGCGGTCCGCCTCAAATCGGGAGAATGACAACGAAGCAAGCCATAATCATACTACCCGAACGGTCGAGGTAGAAGGGAACCAACACCCCTGCATACCGTTCGGCCTACCAGTTTACTTCCCTTTACAACGACCATCATGCAAACTCCAATGCTAGAAAAAACTCTGCCCGCATTGGATAAGTATGATGGTTCAACCGATCCAGACAATCACCTAAGGACGTTTGGTAATGCAATGACATTCTATACAAATAGCGACCCGATCATGTGCAGAGCCTTCTCATTATCACTCAAGGAAGAGGCATTGGAATGGTATAACACTCTTCCTCCCAACACAGTGGCTTGCTTCGCCACTGTGGAAACCCTCTTTAGAAGGCAATATGCCTCTAATCGGAAACAGGAGATAACACCTGTGGAATTGGTAAATACTAAGCAGGAGAAAGGGGAAACTTTGAAGGCCTTTATGAAAAGGTATACTGAAACCGCACGACGAGTTAAAGCGGTCAATCACTCTTTTATCATTAACAATTTGCCTTCATGTCTGAGACCAGGATATTTTGCCGAAAAATTGTATGCGCGACCACCAAAAACTATGGAAGAGCTCCAAGAAAGAGCAGCTGAGTTCATCTGTATGGAGGAAATGCGAATCTCGCTTAGAAATCGACAACAAGAAGTTGATGTAGGCGGAGGCAAAAAGGACGGCAAACGAGAATCGACATTAATGATAAAAGTGGGGAACTTCCCCGAACATTTAAGTTTAACCATTATACAACCCTCAACGCACCTAGGGCAAAAGTTCTCGAAGAAGCCCTAAACGGATAACTTCTCGCACCCCGAAGGAAATCATCTCCAAAAAACGCAGACGAAAGGAAGAGCTATCGTTTCCATCATAACCATGGACATACTACAAAAGAATGCATTACGCTGAAAAATGAAATAGAAAGTCTTGTTCGGGCGGGACATCTCCGTAGGTATGTAAAGGAAGCAAGAAGCCTCCCCAGGGAAGGATATTTGTGAAGAATCCCCGAACGGGCGTATAGGAAGGACGAGCGAGAGCGGGGCTATAGTCGAAGTCCCAGTCGTCTTCAGGAACGATCGGTTTGTTGATTTATCAACTGAGGAGAAGCATCCAAAACTATATTAATGTCATGTTTAAATTCAGTTTCATTTGATTTAGACTCTTGTTCTTGTCTTAAGCTTTCATTATGGAATAAATTAAGCTTAGTAATTCATGCTTAGTCACTGGTTGCTAACTTTGTTAAAGTTCATATTCAACGAAGAAGTCTCTCAAGAAGAGTATGAAGTTAAAGACCGAGCGGTAAATCCCTCTCGGCCGAGAGGTAAACTCCTCTCGTTGAAGTTAAAGACCGAGCGTAAATCCCTCTCGACCGAGAGGTAAACTCCTCTCGTTGAAGTTAAAGACCGAGCAGTAAATCCCTCTCGGCCGAGAGGTAAACTCCTCTCGTGGAAGTTAAAGACCAAGCGGTAAGTCCCTCTCGGCCGAGAGGTAAATCCCTCTCGTTAGCCAAAAAGCTGAAGTTAAAGACCGAGCAGTAAATCCCTCTCGGTCGAGAGGTAAACTCCTCCAGTGGAAGTTAAACACCGAGCGGTAAATCCCGCTCGGCCGAGAGGTAAACTCCTCTCGTCGAAGTTAAAGACCGAGCGGTAAATCCTGCTCGGTCGAGAGGTAAATTCCTCTCGTCGAAGTTAAAAATCAAGCGCTAAATCTCACTTGGCTGAGAGGTAAACTCCTCTCGTTGAAGTTAAAGATCGAGCTATAAATCCCGCTCGACCAAGAGGTAAACTCCTTTCGTCGAAGTTTAAGACCGAGCGGTAGAGGTAAACTCCTCTCGTTGAAGTTAAAGATCAAGCTGTAAATCCCGCTCGGTCGAAAGGTAAACTCCTCTCGTCGAAGTTGAAGACCGAGCAGTAAATCCCGCTCGGCCGAGAGGTAAACTCCTCTCGTTGAAGTTAAAGACTAAGCGGTAAATCCCGCTTGGCGGAGAGGTTAATTCATCTCGTCGAAGTTAAAGACCAAGCGGTAAATCCCGCTCGACGGAGAGATAAACTACTTTCGTTGAAGTTAAAGATCGAGCTGTAAATCCTGCTCGGGCGAGAATTAAATTCCTCTTGCTGAAGTTGTAGACCGAATGGTAAATCCCGCTCGGCGGAGAGGTAAACTCCTCTCGTTGAAGTTAAAGATCGAGATGTAAATCCCGGTCGGCCGAGAGGTAAATGCTTTTCGCTGAAGTTGAAGATCGAGCGGTAAATCCCGCTCGACCGATAGGTAAATGCCTCTCACTGAAGTTGAAGACCGAGCGGTGAATCCCGCTCGGCGGAGAGGTAAACTCCTCTCATTGAAGACTAAGACCGAGCGGTAAATCCCGCTTGGCCGAGAGGTAAACCCCTCGAGTTAACCAGGAAGCCCTGGTAACAAGGACTAAATCTCAAGTATACGGCCAGTCGGTTGTATAGTACGGATGACAAGATTCAATACTTGAAATCGTTCGGTCCAAATAAGATATAACGACTTGAAGCACATGGAGAGCAAGCTCCTCAATACAACAAGAACAACCTCCTTCAAACCCATAAGTCCTATAGTTAACCGTTCGACTAAAGCCGAACGGTTAACTCTGACTTGGGGGCTTATGTTACTATGGGCTTACAGGCTACCGATCAGTCTTAGGCTACTGATCGATCTCGACCAGCTTCTTAGCCGGACAATCTCGATAACAGTTGAGCATATTTAATGCACAAATAAATGTGGTAACAACTACCGTTAGGCAGTTAAGGTTTGCATTAATGGCCATTAAGAAGTAAATTAATTGGTCAGATTCTTTTAAACTCTATAAATAAGGGTTTAGGTTTGAGGTAAAAACATATTCAACTCATACTTTATTGCGCCATACCTACGTCCGATTAGGACTTAAATATTTAACTGTAATAAACAGTTCATAAAATCGCTCCTAATTTTAGTGTCAGAGTGTCTTTTGCAGGTACTTCCTCCTTTTGCAGGTACTTTTCCCTTTTGCACGAGAGTGACCGAGCGGTCAAGACTGAAGTTCACCAAGCAGTCAATACGAAAGAGGACCGATCTGTCTAAACTGGAAACATACAAGCGGAGCACACAAGTCAAAGTTAGACAGTTAGCTTAAGTAAAAAATTTCCTGATCAGATTTATTTTTATGGAGTTTAAGGAAATATGGCCATTAGCATGAGCATGTTCCACCAAATAATCAAAAAGGAGAATTAGAAGGTGGCACAACCAACTAAAAAAGTTTCACTTAAATATGTTTTCAACTCCTATAATAAGTGAATAATTTGTTCATTTCTTGTCATTTTTTCAAAAGTCAATTAAAAAAATAAGTAAATATTACAAAAACTAAACACAAAAATGAATACATTAGTGAGATTAAAACAAAAGCAAGAACCAAAATGTAAAATGAAATTGTATAAAAACCAGTTAAACCAACAGACCTTTTAACAGTTATTATCTTAGAATAATCAAGTTGCTTAAAGTAACTAAAATGATGCAATACCATGAAGCGTACAACCAAAAATAAATCTTAAAAATTCATGAAACTTGCTTGGATGAAATTGCCAGAAGCTTCTTTCCTTTTTTATTATTTATTTAGCATTGTTTGGCTTTTTCTCAATTTTTATTTGCTCATTTCATGTGGACAAACGTAATGAGGTATGCATCTTTTGTGTAAGTAAGAATTTGTTGAATGCTCATCTTCTGTCTCGCATCTAATTATAAGTTTGGCTGAGTTACCACAAAAGAAGACAAAATCAAAGTTGAATACCGCAGAAGGTAAAAAAAAACCGAACTATTCACATTATATATAAATCAAATCTGGTCCCAAAGGGATGTACAGGAACTCATGTATGAAAACTGTAAGTCTACAATCATATAATTCACAGTGCTTCCAGAAATAGTTTGTCTATAAAACATAAACTATTCCTAGAAGTCCAATGTTAGTTGAACCAGCAGTGTAGATGCGTTTCCATTGGGAACAAACCTGCTGATTGCGCAGAGAAACATCTCTAGATCACAACCAATATGTTCTCATGTTGGAATCATCAATATCAACCTGTATGTATCATGAACTTTAGTAAAGTAAATATAGATAAAGGGTAGTGGAAGGATCGGATGGCACAGCTCCTATATATTTCAGGAATAGTGACAAATCAATCAGTTGTGACATATATAAATACCTGTTCATCAAAACCAGCGGGAATCTCAAACTCGGTCCCTGAAGCATCAGCAAGATCCTCAAGAGTATCCTGTAAATCTCAAAAGTATATCATATCAATTGTCGAAGGAATTCCTATCACCTCAACCCTTTTCACTTAACCATCTCAAGGATACCTCTTGGTTGATTGAGGAAAGAAAAAGGAATACCTGCTCATGCAGACTAAGAGCATGATTCTCCACTTGGATGGACAAGTTGTCAGTAACTGATTCAGCAGTTCCGATAAGAAACTGCAAACCCACAAAATTAAATTGAAGGACAATATTCAAAAGTTGAAAAGCTTTTAAGGTATATTCTTAATATACACCCTGAGTTCCAAACTCAAAATGCCATACAAGCTACTATGAACAAACCAAAGGACTATGACAACAAGTATCATTATCCACACCAGACCTAAAACACAATTTTAGTAGGGAGTCAACTAACAGTTAATTAAATTGTCAATTTTTGCATAATCTATTCAATGAAAGTAAATTGCATAATCTGATATAAGCAAATAGAATTTCTTCATCATAGATTGAGCAAAATTAAGTTCCATTAAATTGCATCGAAAAATGTAAATAAATTAACTAATTCGAACAGAAATAGATAAAACCTGCTCATTTGTCTTCTCAGGTGACCGTCTGGAATCCATTTGCATAGGCTTTGTTTCCTCAGGGCTTCCCTGATAAATTAAAAAATAAAAATTACAAATCCATAGCCAAGGAAACAGTGTCAGCATGAGGATCAGTGTTCCATCATGCAAACAGTACTCAAAAGTCAACTCATTGATAATAATCAGCATCAGCAAGCACAACTTTGAAAAAAAAGTGAATGGACCCTCAGAAAACAATAAACTGATATTAAAAAACGAAGAGTTTTCATGCAGTTTTATAACCCTTGTCAAAGTTTGGTAAACAAGGAAGGAGACCACCATTGCCGCAAGAACAAAAAGGTTAAAGAAACAGTTATACATGAACAAAATAAAGTTTTTATTAATTTGCTAAGAAAATTCTAACATTAGTACCTCTTTGTCTTGCTTGGCACAAGAATGTTCTGCTTCTGCTTTTGAAGGCTTTATATCAGCTGAAGTATCCTTAAAATAAAGAGAATATTGTTAGACTTGAAATTTCAAACATCTTTTGAGCAAAGATCATATCAGAAATTAAAAATTGGAGACCACTGGGAGCAAAATTACAGAATAAAGTATTTCTTCAGATTTCGAGCAAGTAGACCTAATAAAAAAGGTTAAGGAATAGACACAAGCTATATCTTCATAGTATTTATTGTTGAAAAATGTTGACTGCTATGCCAAAATTTTCATGTTGTCATCTCCTAACACCTTATCTAGTCATATTTCATCAACAATAATTTCTGAAAACAGTTTAATCATAATAAGAATGCTTATATCTTTTACATATTATACAACAGACCAACTAATAACAAATATTTACTTTTGTTATCATGTAATTATGTGTGAAGAGAGTCTCTCCTCTAAACTGTGTCCTAGCCATAAGTAACAGAGCAAGTTTGTCAAACCCCTTCACATCCTTAGTTAATACATATTTCCATTTGGATCATCTCATGTGTGGCCATCTTATGACCAAGCCATTTTATGAGACAAAAGGCAATGCTTGTTGTAGTGGTCCCAAAATCATTTTCAGCACAGGACAGTTTGTATACCTTTCTTATCATATAACAGGGTCATGTAAGTGCCCAAGAGGATCCAGATCCATCCTGCTTTTCACACAAATAGATCTAAATGTTTTTAAAAGTGTGATGTAGACAATGCCTTAGATGAATTTGTCTATCCGTTTTGACATAAAGCATGAAGATACTATATTTAAATCTTGGTTAATCACAATAGGAGAAGGTATGACAATGGAAGAAAAGAAATTGTTGCATGAGAATAAAAAAATTAAAAATACCAGGTCATTTTGTTCAAAAGCAATCCTTCCTGCTTTGGTGAGATCTCTCAGAGTTCCCTTCAAATCAATAAGGCATGAAAATTAAGTAGATGGAAACGTGAACTTGTTCAGTTGATACTTGGTAATAAGCTATCTTCTCATGGCCACAACAATCCAGACATGCAAAATAACCATCTTTCACAAAATTCTAGGACTATGATTAACAATGAGTTGATAACTGCAATAGATAAGATGCTGACTAGACAGAAAATTGTTATTCTTGCTGAAACAGAAAGACAGAACATCCTATGAATAAATAATCTTCAGGATGACACAAAATCCTTGTTTTCAAATTATAAGTCAAACAGTTATCACTTGTCGGAGATGCCAAAAGGTCACATTCAGAATGACTCAAGTCACTAAAGATGAAAGTCTAGGCAATAAGAGCAGACAAAAGGTTAAAAAGAAATCTTAAAAAAATATAGGTTTACTAAAATTTGATGACATTCTAGTCAACAAAAGCTACAGTGTTTAAGGCACGGCCATCAGTTAGTCTAAAATAAAGTTACAAAAGGGAGACCAACATGTCATATCTGATTCTGGAAAGCAACACTTGCAACAATCAATAACAAGAAACTAAGTCCCACGCTAAGCTAAAACAGATATTAATTACTTTATTGGCCCACATAAGCCCACAGGCATTGCATAGAGATCTTGGACCTGCAGGTCCTCGACGCATAGCTGGAGTAGACTTCTCACTAATTCCACAATGCTGGCATCTACGTTCACTTAACAATGACAGATGCAACACAAAAATAATCATATTAGAACCAATCCATAAAAGATTAAGAATAAAAGTTATTGCATCCATCCGACTCAAACAAAAGGAATAACTTTGAAACTCACGTAGATTCTGGCCCAGGAATAGCATTGCTTGAATCCCAGTTTTCAGCATGAGATTTGTAGTCTTCCTTCAGTGATGCAAATTGTCCATTCTTACGATGCATCCTATTAGATAACCAAGTATTGTCAATCCCAAGAAAACCAGCTTATACCATCTAGAGGAAAAACAAAGCATAAACGTATTAGGGTCAAAACTAAAATTCCCATTCTTATTCTGAAAGCTAATGCTTTTACAAGATAGAAACACAATACTAAAATACCAATCACCAATGCAGACTTCAAACACCATAAATGCTTCCATAAGAAACAGGGGTACAGGCATGAGGGGGATGTTACTTGTTAAGCACAGATGTGAGCCAAGTATTCACTCAATACCAAGTCAGCTCACAATTTTTGTTTAACCAAAAATAGTCTTAACAAATAGAGTAACTACAAGTAAACTTATACTTTCTTCAACTTCTAAGGTTGTCAGAAGCTAATTTTATAAATTGAATTATTAATAGGATTTTATGAATAGAGTGAAGCCTTGCATACTCACATTATTGGCTTTGAAACTTCACTTGAAATTTTTAGTTCATCTTCTTAATAAAAGGGATTCAAAATTAGTAGCCAACAATAATGTTAAGATCAAAGGAAAGATAAAAATGACCCTGAGGGGCTCATTGACATCAAAATGAACTAAATTATATGACATAAAAATCACCAGGGAGAGATAAGTGTATCTTCTAAAATAAAAAATGATAATACAATTTAAGCACTTTTCATGGTAGAGGAGAACAATTCACAGCAATAATAAGCATTTCTTTCTCAACACTTTATAAATGTCTGTACAGAAATTCATAATATAAAATAAAAAACTATGATACAGGAGTGTAAATAATTTTGGGGAAAAACAAAATATGTTCAGAGCTTCTACTTCCCAACTACCCTATTCCTACCTCTGGGCAACCTCTTTACGACATGTGTATCGTATTTTCTTCTCAAAACATCTCTCTTTTCGTTTTTCACGAAACCTAACTAGTGAGGCAATTCTTCGGGAAAGCTTTGAACATCGGGAAGGATCATTTATTTCCTGACATAATAACAAGATTTAAAACACTTATTAGGAACACTAAGAGAAAAATGTTTCAAAAGGAAAAGCAATTTCTGAAGATATACCCTAATGTCCTGACTGTTTTGCTGCAACAAAAAGTCCGGGGTGGGGACAGTATTTGGTGTCTCCTGCCCTCCCAGAAGTAACAATACAGCCTGCACCTATATTTCATTTCATACAAATAAAGGCATTATCAATCTTCAAAAATTGTCCAATCATTTTATAGAAGTGGTGTAAATATGCCCCAATAGAGCACAATTAATTGGGAGCCACATCCAATCCAATTGAATAATTTATCAGGGAACAAGTAATCACTCATGACCATCTAAAAAATTTGAAATCCACATTAAAGTTGGAGCATAGGGGTCATTCAAATATAAGAAAATCATCAGGTTTTGTAATCATGCAACTAAAACCAATCACAGCGCCAATAGAATACTGAGAGGAGAAGTCAGGCATCAAGGGGAGCAACACTTTAATGAGCAAAAATGAACAAAGGGTGAACGAGAAAATTAAAAATACAGCTAGAAAAGACAACTTGTCAAACAATCCGCATGACACAATCAGACACACAATCTGCATGACAACAATCAGGCACAGCTCAAGACTCAAGACTCAAAATAACCTCTTCGTGGTTGAATAATTATGCATGGGAGGGAAATACGAGTAAATAACTTTCTGTTATAAAGAGAGAAGAAAGGAATGTCTTTGTTGAACCCCTGTAATTTCTTCTGTGCATGACAATAGAATCTGAAGATAATCAATAATACAATTGCAGAGTTTCATTATAAGACAACTTGTTCTTTTCCTTTCAGTCTTTCTATAACATTACAAACACAGAACCTAGAAAAACACGAAAACTACAACCTACTAGCCCAGAAAAACATTCAGAAATCCCTCCACCACTCTATGCAAAAACTTTAATCCATTTCAAGAAAACAATGATTGGGTGTAACCTACACTTCTGCAATAACTTCCCAATTTTTTACAAAAATATCATCGCGGGTGACCAACAAATGAATTAATAAATCCACATCAAACAGTTTTTTTCCATTTTAGTTTTTTTCCTGAAGAATCAGTTAAACCAAATTCAAACACTTCAATCTCCACATAGTGCCAAGTTTCCACACCAATCGATCCAAGGTATCAAATAAAAAAGTTGAGAGTGAATAAAATGAACCTTTTGTGGGGTAACAGCAGGAAAAACATAAACTTCGCCCTCAAAGGAAATGGTGAGTTCACTGGTTCGGGCGTGCACAGCAGTTGAAGCATGGCCCAATGGAGTGGTTGCTTCTTCTCCACCATCGGAACCATTGGAGTAATGGAAAGCATCCACCATAGCAAGCGCAGTCCCTGGCGGCGGAGGCTGCTCTTCCCTGTTTTGGCTGCGATTATTCACCGTATCCATTCCTGTAGCATCCCTCTTAGAAAATTTTGGAAGTGTGTTAGAAGTTTGTTAATGAACCCTAGAAGGAAGCAGAAGAAGAGTGGGGTTGTGAGAGAATAGAGAGACAAAAAGAAAGATTGAAGGAATAGAGAAAGAGTGCGGAAAGGAATAGAAATGCAAAATATTTGATTAAGTTGTGTTTCCCAGACCAAACAGCGCAGCCAGAGAAACAATGACTCAAGAGCAGAATAAAATAACATATCAATCAAAATTTCATCATCCATATTCAAATTTTGTGTATTTTTTTTTTTTGCCAATTATATGTTTCTATGGTTGGTGGGACATAACATGTTTAAATCCATCCCTGTACTAATTAAATTTTAAGCAAGATGATACATCAAAAATATGTATTTGTAATTCGTCTGACTTTAATTTTTTTAAATAAAATTCTAAATTCATTTATTTTATATCATTTCTTTTCATATTTCTATTCATTGATTTTACTTGTCAGCAAATTAATTTAAACAATTACTAAACTATGTAAATTAAATTTAAAAAAAAGTTGAAACTGAAAAACTAAAATGCATACAAATTAGAGATAAATTTCTTACAAAACAAAATTAAGTATTGGAACAGAATTAAGAAATAATAGTTTTAAATATTTTTAAAGAAATATTAAAAATAATTGATTTTTACAATTTATTAAAATCAGATTTCTTTTTAAAGCTTTTGTACCTGCTAATAACAGGAGAAATTCTTCAATTTCATTTCTTAAAAGAGTGGGTCACTCAAATCATACTAATTATTTAAATTAATTACATAATAAGTTCACTTAATTCTATTTTAGAGAATCATTGACATTTATTATGAAATGTGTCCTACTACAAGTATGTCAATAATCTCTCTCCTCCTTATTAAAATATATTTAATCTTTATTTTAACCAAAAAGTTAATGAAGATCTTTCTTAATCAAAGATATATACTTTAGAAACAAAAATTACTTTTATAGAAGATCTTATTTATTTCAAAATTATACATTTTAATTAGATATAGTTACATTTTAATTATTTTCAAATTTTATTATACATAAATAGTTTTTCAATACTTGGTAAAAAAAATCCTAAACTATATTTTAATAATTTTTAGTTGAAAGACTCCTATTAAAAACATTTTACTACATACTGATAACTAACCAACATATTAAATACTCATTCCATAACAAAATAATAACTGAATATTGGAAAAGATTAATGTTATTCAAATTGAAATATGCAAAGGATTATATATATATATATATATATATATATATAATATATAATATATAATATATAATATATAATATATAATATATAATATATAATATATAATATATAATATATAATATATAATATATAATATATAATATATAATATATAATATATAATATATAATATATAATATATAATATATAATATATAATATATAATATATAATATATAATATATAATATATAATATATAATATATAATATATAATATATAATATATAATATATAATATATAATATATAATATATAATATATAATATATAATATATAATATATAATATATAATATATAATATATAATATATAATATATAATATATAATATATAATATATAATATATAATATATAATATATAATATATAATATATAATATATAATATATAATATATAATATATAATATATAATATATAATATATAATATATAATATATAATATATAATATATAATATATAATATATAATATATAATATATAATATATAATATATAATATATAATATATAATATATAATATATAATATATAATATATAATATATATATATAATATATAATATATAATATATAATATATAATATATTATATATTATATATTATATATAATATATAATATATAATATATTATATATTATATATTATATATTATATAATATATAATATATAATATATAATATATAATATATAATATATAATATATAATATATATATAGATATAGATGAAAAAAAGTAACAAACTTAAAAAAAGAAATAGAATAAAAGCAAATATCATAACAAACGCAAAGCAATAAAAACAAATATCATAACAAATGCAAATAAATTAATTTTATGACGTGTATTAGTCCCTTTCAAACTGGAGATTCTATATTAAGCATTCCAAGTTTGAAAAAATTAGATCTAAAAGGTGCAAGCGTCAAAGGTTTTGTATAAATGTTAGTCAATTGTTGCGATGATACAGAAGATGAATAAGGCCTTGGTTGAGTTTTTTCCTAACAATGTGACAATCCAACTCAATATGTTTTATACGTTCATGGAAGTTGAGATTATGAGCAATATGAATTGTTGAGCGGTTGTCACAAAAAAGTGACACAGGAGAAGGTTCACCAACTTGTAAATCCTGCAGAAGATAAAAGATCCATTGTACTTCACACACCGTTGCTGAAAGTGCGTGATACTCAGCTTCACATGAGGATCGTGTTGTAGTAGTTTGCTTCTTGGATTGCCACGAGATTAAAGAGGAACCAATGTATAAACAATACCTAGTAATTGATTTTTTTTAGAGTCAATGCAACCAACCCAATCAGAGTCACTGTATGTGGTGAGCTTGTGAGTGTTTGATGATGGATAGAAAAGGCCACACCTAGGTGAGCCTTTAATATAGCAGAGTACTCTGTGAGCAGTTGCTTGATATTGATCTATAGGGCCAAATAAGAATTAACTAAGTTGATTCACCATAAAAGCTATGTTTGGTTGAGTAGTTGTAAGATAAAGAAGTCTTCCTATCAATATTCTATAAGAGTGGATGTTTGAGAGTGATTTGCCAATAGTAGCTCCCAACTTAATGAAGTTATCCATGGGTGTTGATACTGCTTTACAACAGAGAAGACTGGGATCTGATAAAAGTTCTAAGGCATATTTATCTTGGTTAACCACTATGCCTTTGGAAGACCGTGCAATTTCTAAACCCAAAAAGAACTTGGCTTCTCCAAGATCCTTAATGCAAAATTGTACGTGAAGAGACTGTTAGACCTTATTGATTTCAAAAATGTCATTTCCTGCTAACAAGACATCATCAACATATAAAAGTAAGGTTGTGAATGATTTCTCAGTTTTCTTAGTATACAATGTATGATCAACTTGACTTTGAGAATAACTAAGAATTTGCAAGGCATGAGATACAATATTGAACCACTGTTGACTAGCTTGCTTCAATCCATAGAGAGATTTCTTTAATAAACAGACCTGGTTGGGCTTGTAAGTTAAGAGACCTTACGATAAAGCCATATAGATTTCTTCTTTTAGATTTGCATGCAAGAAGGCATTATCTACATCTAATTGGTGTAAAAACCAATTCACAACTCTTAGAGTGGTCATTTTTGGCATTGGGGAAAAGGTATGCATGAAGTCAATACCTTCTATTTGAGTGTAACCCTTCACAACCAACCTTGCTTTGTATCGTTCTACTGTACCATCCTATTTGTGCTTGAATTTATAGACCCACTTGCAATCAACAAGGTTTTTGTCAAATGGTTTATCAACCAGGACCCAAGTATTATTTCTTACCAGTGCCTCTAGTTCTTGATCCATGGTTATCCTCCAACATTCATGTTTGATTGCCTCTAGAACTAGAAGTAACATGGATAGATAATTTCAATTGGTATGGAAAAATGTTTTCATGGAAGATGACATTCCGAGATATGGAACATTGTCTAGTCTTGATATCATAAACAACATAACCTTTTGTGCCACTCTTATATACTAGAAAAATACATCTTATGGCTCTAGGATCAAATTTGGTTTTATGACTAACAAGTGTGGAAGAAAAACAAAGTGAACCAAAGACCTTGAGGTGAGTGATGTCGGGTAGACATTTATATAGGAGCTGATAAGGACATTTGTTAGCCAAGATTGGTGTAGGGATTCTGTTGACGAGATAAACTGAGTGCATAACTGCATAAGACCAAAATATTTTGGGAAGTTTAGCTTGAAACAATAAGGCCCTAGCAACATTGAGAATATGCTTGTGTTTCCTCTCTACGATATAGTTTCGTTAGGGAGTTTCTACACAACTTGTTTGGTGAACTATGCCCTTTGTAGCATAAAATTGGTTAAACTGAAACTCTTTACCATTATTAGTTATAATGGTTTTAAGTGTTTTTGAAATTGGTTTTCTACCAATGCACAAAACGCTTGAATTAAAGGTCTAACTTCTGCCTTATTCTTTAGCAAATAAATCCAAGTGTGTCTAGAGTAATCATCAACTATGGTAAGAAAATAAGAATGACCATGTATGGACATCATAGAAACTTGACCCCAAATATCAGCATGAATCAACTCAAATATTGTAGTGGTGAATGAAGAACTTAAGGGAAAACACAACTTTCTTTGTTTTGCAATATGACATATATCATAAACATGATTTTTATTACAACGAATGAAAGGAAACATTTTATTAATTGATTAACCTCTACCAAAAGATGGATGACCCAATCTATAGTGCCATAAATTGGGCAGACTAGAAGGAAAATTACAAGAAAATTTTTCTGAAATGGTGTTACAAATAATAGAGGGTTAAGAAGAGTCAGTTGTCTGGGTGAAAAATGTAGATACCTCTTTCTGCTTTAGTTGTGCCAATCATCTTGCAAGCTTAGGAGAAATAACACATCAGTTAAAACAAAATCGATGAAAGGTGAATTGTACCAGAGATGGTAGCTGAAACTAAGGTACCATTAGGTAGGGATACTTTAACAGGTAGTATATGCCTATATGTAGTAAAGTAATTAAGGGAATTTGAGATATGATCAGTGACACCGATGTCTAGGATCCAGTTAGAGATTAGTAGATTACCATTGCTTGTTGAAGTTGAATTGGTGCAAGTATTCACAATGAGCAGTGGGCAATGTGGAGTCTCTCTGATCATGTTGTGGCAGTAAAACAAATAGATTCTGATATTGACTTTCAGTAAAAAAAAATTGTGCATTACCTGGTGTGACCTTTCTTAACGAGTCTTCTAGACAGTTGGTTTCATTTTCTCCAGTTACCACCATATTTGCAAACCTTGGAGCAGGGATTTTATAATTTTTGAACTTAAAACCAATAGGGAAACCATGTTTCCTATAACAAACGTCAACTGTGTGACCATTCTTCCATACCATGAACACTTCTTGGAAGTGTATCTATTATTTCAAACATTGTCATTCCCTTGATTTTTCTTGGAGTCTAAAGCATCATTGCTAGCCGTAATAAGAGCCTTCGGCATAGAAACATTATCAGTGGTAAATTGTCGTTCTTGTGCAATCAATGCAAAAACTTGGTTCACATTGGGAAGATTGTCTAACAACATAGTTGTGATCTAACCCCTGAATATTGATCATTCAACCCTCGCAAAAATCTAACCACTTGATTCTTATTTTTCTCCAATTCAATTCTCTGGATTACACCACATGAGCATTTGGGGTTGCATGTGCAAACAGGAAGGGGATTCAAAACATCTAATTCATCCCATAGAGTTTTCAATGTGGTGTAAAATTTTGAAACAAAACTATCACCTTGCCTCTAGCTATAGATTTCCTCTTGAATTTTTGTGATTCTGAATAGATTTACATGTCGCTCGCGGAGCTCCTTCCACACATATGAAGCCTTCTCGCACCAAAGGATGGACTGCTTAATCTCCATGTTCATCGACTTTATTAGCCAACTAAGAACAAGCATGTTACCTCATTCCCATAAAGGGAAAATTGCATGATTCTTTGGTGGTTTTGGAATCGTGTCATCAACAAACCCTAACTTGTTCTTTGTTAACAAACTCATTTTCATTCCACGAGACCAACTATGATAATTTCCATCTGTGGTGAGACAAGGACAATGGAAGGGCTCTCATTTGGGTGGATATATAGGGGATGCGATGCATTTTGTGCATCTTGTAGATTATAGGGATAGGTGGCTTCATTAGCCATTGATGCGCGCAAGAGAGCTCTCTCTAAGAGAGCTCTGATACCATAACAAAATAATAACTGAAGATTGGAAAAGATCAATCTTATTCATTGTGAAATATGCATAGGGTTACTTATATAGATGAAAGAAAGTAACAAACCTAAAAACAAAGAAAAAAAATAAATAAAAAATGTCATAACAGATGCAACACAATAAAAGCAAATATCATAACAGATGCAAAGAAATTAATTTGATGACGTATATTATTCTCTTCTTCCTGTGATAAGGCGATTTGTTATCCTTAATTTGTAGCATATACAAACTTTTTTTATTTTTCATTACTTAATAATATATGTAATTAAAGACTGGCGAAACTATGATATATCTTTTATTTTAATGTGTTAGTGTACTTAATACTATAACTTTTGGTTCATAATACCATCTCAAGATTCCTTTCACATGGTCATAATTAGTCACAATATCACACTAAGTACCCAAACATCCATAATAGGTCACAATATTCTACAAATTTTTACATACAATATTACATTACTATGTATGCACACATGTATGTATTTATATACATGTATATGTGTATATGAGTGTATCAAAAAATACATGTAATCTATAATACAATGCTCTCATTATTAGATGTATATAGCTTGAACGACCTTGCTTTTTTGTACAAATAAAAACTTCTTATTTGAAAATTTTCACATTAGTTAATGTAACACTAATCCCAAAAGAGATAATCAATGTAATGTCTCTCTTGAACACCCTTTCATCATCGAGTAATTATCATTCTTCTAATCGTTTAAAAAAATATCAACAATTGAGTCATAAGACTTATACAATTTAAAAAGTCTTAAAGAACAAAGTATTGTCTAAAAATTCTATCACTTAACCTTGAGTCATAGCTTGAATAACATACATTGACTTAAACATCACAACATTTCAGCAACGTAATGATTATTCATTATTCCTTGAGTAACAATCCACTACTTAAATGATATATACCGAAAACAATAAAAATTTCATGCTTACTATGTAATACTGTCATCGTCAAATTAAACTTTATTTTATCTCAAAGATGATTATAACTCCTTATGGTATTTGAATTTTCCAACAATTCCAAATAGAAATGTATAATTATATCCTAATATCTTCCTACAGCTTAACCAATAATACAATCCACGCATCTAATTAAATACAAATATGAACAAAGGTAATTTAATTAACTACATGTTATAAATCTAGATCATGAGTTTGTTAATGATTAATTTTGATGTACAATTAACATCTCTTCTTGACTAGATAATTGTCCACATTCCCCTTCTATATATCAAACAAAAAGAGAATTGGTTGAATGTTAACTTACATATATCATTATTATGATTAACCTAATTCAATATATCCTATGTCACTTTCTTAGAGGTTTACTTTGTCACAAAAATAAATGTTCTATCACACTATACTGTTAGAGAACATAGGCAAAAAGTGATTTTTATAAAGATGAAATTATTATTAAATAAATAATGATATTATTATAACCTATTTATAGACTTTTTACTCTTTATCCATTAAAAACTACATCTCAAAAAAAATATCATACATTTAATATTATAAAGGAAAAGAGTATGATATTTTTATTTTAGAAAAACCTTTAATTCTAGGTATCTATATTTTACCCATTTGTACAAATTATATAGTGTACTTGTACATTTTTATTCAATTATACACTACTTTTTATGTATTAGATTCACATTATAAAGAATTGAAATATTCACTAATAAGAAAATATAATTTAATTCCATAAATTGAAAATAACATTTTGTGAAATTAAAAAAAATTTAAAAGTAAAATCTTTCACTGAGGGTCAAAATAATACTATTCCCAACTTGGGAATTAATAACTATTTAAGTAACTATATAATATATAATATTTTACAATAATTAGATAAATTCAATTTACTTTGACATATTTAATGTAAAAGTCAATAAATTTATTCTCTTGACACTGAGCGATAGTTTCGCATCTCATATTATTTATGTACCTATTATTTATTCATCCTTTGTGAAGGTACTCAACTATAAAGGCGCTGGGTAGGATATTTTGAGTTTTGGTGATTATAATTGGAGGAAGAATGAATGTTGAAGAAGAGGTTCAGCGACTCAGCCAAGAAATCAAGAGGCTTGGCAAGGTCCAAGAAGATGGTTCTTACAAGGTCTTTATAACAAAATCTCATCTTTCAATCTTCTTTTTATATCATGTTGCTATGAATCACATTTATGGAACTTCAAGCTCACAATTTCTTCATCACCTCTTCCTTATACACGCATAATAATATATGTTATAGATCTAGATCATGAGTTTGTTAATGGGATCCTGGGTCGTTAAGAAAGTCGGATCTTGACTTCGTTCACAGGGATCTTATTTTATATGAGTCAATCTCAGGATCTCTTAGGTATTGGATTGAAAACTGAAGGTAGTTTTGGTAACCCAGAAAGGTAGATCTTTCCTTTCCTTGGGAAAATTGTGATTCGAACCACCTCGCTGTTTTGCATAGATTAGGATGAATGAAATGGGAAAGGACCGTTCCATCTTAAGGAAAAAAAAGGACGTAATACCTGCTAATAATGAACTGAAACTTAAGCATCAACAATTGTTTTCATTAGAAACAATTTTATTTACCTGTCCCAATTACTCTTCAACAGGAAATGAGAGAGAAAAAGATGTAAAACTAGAATATAAGTAATATGATGTAGTAAGATGAGAAATAAACATGCTGATAGCATATTTAAATGGGGTGTCTTACTGGATTGAAAATTGGGAACGCCAGATGGTCGTAGAACCATTCAATACAAGGTTGACCTGCTCAGGGAAACAGAAGAATGCTGCCCTTTTCTACGTGATTCATTGAAGTAACAAGTCAAAATTTGCGATCCAAGAGCATGTCATCATAGTAATAACTAAACTCTGACTTTGATGTTCATATTGTTGAAGGAGGCAGCAAGTAAAACCCACTGCATTCATGGAAAATAAAGGGTGAATTGATTTCCTCGTCAATGAGCATGTGCGTGCAATTTGTAGTTTTCATGTTTTAATCTTTAGGTGGAGATTTTTGCTGATATGTTCTATATACCCTTCTGAATAGAGCTCTCTTGAGATTAACAAAATATCATCTTTTATTGTGAAGGTGACATTTGGAACACTATTTAATGATGACGAATGTGCAAACATATTTGAAGCACTTGTTGGGACACTGAGAGCAGCGAAAAGGAGAAAAGTACTGACATACGAAGGTGAGCTACTGCTGCAAGGAGTCCATGATAACGTGGAAATTACACTTAGTCCTCCTGCCTCTGCCGCATCATAAACTTGAAACACCAACTTGTTTTTATGACCCTTGTAATGGTATAATGCGTGCAATATATATAAGCGTGTGGAGGAGACTTCAGGCATTATCTCCTCGTATTACCATTCAGGTTGAGGTAAATGTTTAAGCATGCATCAAATGCTAAAACCAGAATTTGTTGATTTCAATTTTTATGAAACGATGTTATACCTACTTGTGCACATTGTTAGTCCTTTTCGTCAATAGTTACCGTCGTTTTATTCTCTCATTATGATGCAGACCTATCACCATTGGAAAAACTAACATCAAGTAAATTTGTATCTAAAGTTAGCATGCCTTTGCTGCAGCGTTCCCCATGTAGCAGGGTAATATTCCAAAAAAGTAACAAGTGACAAAAATCTTGACCTGTTGAATATGAGTCGCCAATACTAGTAAAAAAAAATAATCAAGTGACAGTAGTTAAATCAGTACACTGCCTCGCAGTGAACAACTTGTGTGAATTGAATTAGCAACCTGTTACGAGATGTCTATTGCAACTCTTAATAGGTCTGTTGTCACTTACATTTACATAATTTTTATCTAAAATAGTTTTTTTATTAGCTAAATTTCATGAAATTGAATTAAATGAGTGACAACGACATATTAGTGTAACATTAGACACCAAGATCACTGGCAGGGCATAGTAAAAAACTGCGTGAATTTTTCCTATATTGTACGTGCTTTCGGGTAGGATAAAAAAGGGTTTCGAAAAATTGGCGAAACTACTTGAAAAGTAAAGGGGTTATGTCACGGCGATCCAGTAAGAATAAAGGCTTGGAGAAGGCTCTGCGCTGCTCGGGTTTCATCAGGTGTACCGGATATGACAATAGTCCTGTCACTTGTTCCGGGAAGAGGTTCATGGACGATGACCTCAGCCCCTGATATCTGACAACGGAAACACAATTAAGTTAAAATGGTGGGGATAACAGTGTATTCCTCAATATCTTTGAAACAAGACTAGTCTCATTGTTTGTCACGACAATGCTACATTTCCAGAATGTCAAATTTTCTCCTACTAGAACCAATAACCAATTACAAAATCATAGTAGTGACCACGCAAAAGATTAATGTGAGGAGCACTTTGGCAACTAAACAAAGTATATATACATATACTTATCCGGAATGGGGTACCTGTCTCAAGCGAACCAGATTGCTACTGTTTTCCCCATATACAGAGCCAATAATATCCTCGGGAACCACAATTTGCACAGTTGTATTAGTAACAATTGAAGTTTTACTCCCACTGCAGACCGAAGAGAGTCATAATAAGTGCTCATCATTTTGTAACATACTGTTATACACGCTCAAGTGATTATTTCCGAGTTCCAATAAGTTGTTGCTGAAAATGAAAAACAATTATTTTCTTTTTTCATGCTTTTGGGGCTGAGGAAGGCCTCAGTGAAGAATTTAATGGGATTTCATATTCTTTTCTAAGAGAAGATTCAAATACACAAACCCAGGTTATGCAACTGCAATGGGGCAGAAAGTAAACAAGGTGAGCCAAGCTTTGTTCACATTAAAAACCATGTCCTAGCAGTCCCAAAACTTCACTCGATGCCTGGGCTCCAAATAATAGCAAATAAACAATGCTCTCATAAAGGTCAATGTTGAATAAAAAAAAGGATGCTAGTCAAGTGTATTGACTTTTCACCAAACAGCAGAGTAACTGGCACAACAGAAACAACTCTATGTAAACAAGAAATGCAGTATGAGTTTGGCATCAACAAGAAATGCAAACAGGTGACCTGATCTGACCTAGTATGCCACAGAAATCACCACTGGTTATACAAATCATACTGTTCCTAGTTATGCAGATCTATGATCCTGAAAATACTAAGAAGGCCTAATTGATCAGCATTAAAGCATGTGTAATTTATTTGGCATAACACATACCTGACAATTTCTAAATCACCGTTTTGAGAAATCAATCCTCGACTAACACCATTGGTGCCACTGGAGTTTATTCCAGATACTGTCTGCAGCCAAATTTAATTAGTTCATAGGGAAAACTTGGAAAGGAAAACAAGCCAGCAGAGAGAAAGCAAAATACCAGTGGTGCCTGTAATCCTGGAAAAGAATGTCTATTGAGACCATGAGAAACAGCAACAGTTGGTTGGCCTCCAGCTAGAACAGAGGAAAGGCTCCTTCCTCCACCACTGTTTTGTGTACTGACAAATAGATGATATCGCAGTCTACTAGTTGCATTATATATTGCACTTTGAACATTCAAAAACTCCCCTGATATCTGAGGGAAAAGTGAATAATGGTTTTAAAAAGTGTTGAAACATGATTGCAAGACTTCTCCTGAGGATTTAGGGTGCATTTAGATTTGAGTTAGAAAGTTGACTTGAGTTGAACTCAACTAGAGTCAAGAAAAAGCAGCTGTTACGTTTTTGGGTAAGAAATGTAATGAACCACGATCACATTAGGCAGAAAAGATAATGAAAGAATGAATTTCTCTTATTAATGGTAATAGAATTCTGTAAACAAAGGATAGTTGGGAGCATAACCTCCCTTACAAAACAAGGATAGATGGGAGCATAACCTCCCTCACAGGACTGTAGCCGCCTGTCAACAAACTCAATAATCAAAACATAACCCTAACAATAGCATCGAGCTTTATTTATATTAAATATTTCCCTAGAATATAACTCTATTTACTATAATTATCTTATACTAAATATTTCTCTAGGATATAACTCTATTTACTATAATTATTACTAAATAATTATTAGGGTAGTAACTCTTCAATCGATTGGCTTGAGTTCTTCACCTCTTTCCATCGTTCGGCTCGATCCCTCACCGCCTTCAGCCGTTCGACTCAATTCCTCACTGCCTTCCATCGTTCCGCTTGACCTCTCCCCGCCTTCCACCGTTCGGTGCCCTTCTTCTTCTCCCTCACCGCCTTCCACTGTTCAGCTTGCCCTCACCCTGCCTTCCACCGTTCGGTGCCCTTCTTCTTCTCCCTCACCGTCTTCCACCGTTCGGTGCCCTTCTTCTCTCATATACTTTCTTCTTCTCTCGTATACCTTCCAACCCCTAACAACATCTATTACCTTATATCCTATCAGCAACTCAGTGTAGCTTTTAATTCAATTATAGTTTGAGATAGATTTTACTTCTAACTGTGAACAAGAATTGCCAAACATGTTGACACAATGTTCCAAACACACCCTTAATAAACATATTTAACGAAATACATATACAAGAGGTTTATGACCCAAGATAGACATCCTCTTGCAAATAATATGGTTCTTGTCAACTTTAAATGTTAAAAAAATACTGGATTTAATAAGGAAAAGTGGTAGAATATCATAGCATTAAGCATTTGTCATAATCACTATACATATCAACAAGGAGATCATTAAAACCACATTTCAATATTTTGCTAGTATTAAGATCAGATCTCTAGATAAAAAAACCACATGAAGATAAAAATCGAGCAGCCCCAATATAACACTTGCAGTTACTAATGACATGCATCAGAAAGACCACAAATTCAGAACTAATGTCAAGATGATAACGAGGCTAAAAGTCTTTGAGACACAAAGAATAGGTACTCCAACTTTAAAATCAAACTTTTAGTCTCTATAAAATAGAGAATACAACTTATATTTCAATTGTAGCTCTAAAGGAAAAATGTAACGTTTTGAGCGATTAATAATGTTAAGAATTGGACTTTTAAAACTAACTCAATCCTACAAAATCAGTTTGTAAGATAAGGTTTACACCCATATATATACTATAAACTGACCTTATCGTTAGTTGATATGAAACTTTCAACAAATAACATGTTTTGACATATAAACAGTAAGAATAGTTAAGAGTAAACAAAGAATCTAAACCCAAGTGTCTAAGTCATAACCCAACTTTCTATAACAAAAAACCTTTATATACACATTGCAATGCACACTCTAATTACGTGGAGTTTTTAGAGCATATTTCATTTCTTATGGATAACTTAAAATAATTCATGACAAAATATGTTGTTTGGATAGAGAATTTAAAAAAATTTTGAAACTTTAGAAATATATTGGAGTATTTTGATTACTTGAAATTGTAGAATTTCAGATTCCATCTAAAAACTAAGAATTTGAAATTTTCCATCCTCTTCTCTCTAACATCAACATCTATGTCTCTTCTCTCACATCAAATATTTAAAATAAGCTAATCTTTGGTACTAAAATTTCAACATGCACGTGTGTATACATTAGATATAGTAGAAATTATATTACTCAATCCAAATTGAGAATTGAACATTTAAAAAATTTAAATTAATTTATCCAAAGAAAGCATATGAAAATGTAAGAAATTTAGATCATAACAATTCAAATTTGAAGCATTTCAAATTTTAAAATTCCTCATCCAAACTTAACAAAGCTACTTATTGCTCCAAAAAGCATCTAGAAGGAAATAAATACAATCTATACACTCAGAGTGGGGGGTAGTAACTAAGACACTCAGCGTTCAGAAACGCAAAAAAGGTTACAAATTGAGGATAAAAATGGGTCATATTTTAGTATGAGCTATGCATGAACAATCATAGTAACTGTACGTCATATCTAAATCCATATTCTTGTTGTTTAATAGGATATATAAATATAACGTACTAGTTAATCAAAGACACTTTCTCCTCCAAAAAATTACATGAAACAAAGGCCTTATGATCAGGCTAAACTTATTCCTCCAACAAATAAGCACAATTATCTATATTTATAAGGATAAGCCTGAGGGAGTTGGAAGCTTGGTGTATGTCAATCAAAAGTATCACTAGTAAAAAAAAGAGTCAAAATCTCAAACATGTATAATGAACAGAATTTAGGCTGGGAGAAGCAATTTCGTTATATAAGTAGTGGCATGGTGAGAATCATTCACTTGTATTGTATTCTGATAGGATCTAGGGTGATAGGATATAATGGGTAATGAGATTAGGATAGAAGGAAGAGGAATTGTATAAATAGTACTCTGTTATGTTGTTAGGGAGTAGTTTTTGAATATTGATTGTACAGACAGGCACTTTTGGGTCCTGTGAGGGAGGTTATGCTCCCAACCATTCTTTGTAAAGAGAATTTTATTGCTGTCAATAATAGAAATTCATTCATTCACTATTCTTTTGGTTTACTGTGAGCGTCGATTGTTAGGTTTCAAACCCAGGAACCTAAGGATCCAATTAAAGGCGGAGCAAGACGGTGGGCAAGCTACCGCTTTGGAGAATAGAATCGAAGGGAGGATAAGCGTGATGGAAGGAATTGGAGAGGAAGACCAACGAAAGGAGCATGGCAGAATGGAAAAGAAATATGCAAGAAATATGGCAAGAAATGGCCGCGATGCGTCAAGACTTACAGGAAATCATGCAAATACTGGGTGGACGAAACAGGAACACGAATGGACACTCAGATGGGAGCCAAGCGTATGTCGATGAGGACAGGAGGGACATACGAGAAGAAAACAATGGCGGAAGAAAAGTTGAACATCATGAGGGGCAATACAGTGCGAGGAAGCAAGGGGAATTACTCGTCTTCGAGGGACTCGACCCATTGAATTGGATCAATCGCGCTGAGAAGTTCTTCGAACTACAAGGGGTGACGAAGGAAGAAAAGGTGCGTCTGGCGCACATTAGTATGGAGGGAAGTGCAGATTCTAGAAGGCTAAAACCAAGAACCTTTCTTGGGATGGTTTGAAGGAAGCCCTAGTGATAAGGTTTGGAACCATTGTTGAGCGTTTGGCAGCATCGAAACAGACGGGGACGATGGACAAGTATGTACAATACTTCAAGATATTGGCGGGTCGAGCAAAGAGGGTGCCGAACGAGCAACTGTTAGGATATTTTCTTGCGGGATTGCAAGAGGACATCCGAAATCAAGTCCGACAGCATGACTCGCAGGAATTGATGGTGGCGATGCGGATTGCAAGGGATGTTGAGGAGTTCCAAGGAGGCACAAAGGTGGGGAACGGGAGTGGGATAGAAGACCAGTCGTCTTGCGGACGAACGAGCAGTGAGGTGACACGGTCCGAGGCCAATCACTCTGACCAGGCCGATCGAGAGTTGTCGAGCGGTCCGAGGCCAATCGCTATAATGTAGGCCGATCAGGAGTCGTCGAACGGTCCGAGGCCAATCACCCAGGCAGATCGGGAGCCGCCGAGAGTGTGGGGTCAGTACTGAACACCCGAAATCTGCCGGATCCAAACAGGAGAGGACGGCCGGATCTGAACAGGAGAGGACTGCCAGATTCGCTCGGAAGAGGATTGTTGGACCCGAATGGGAGAGAACCGCCGAATCCGAACGTGAGAGGACGGCTAGAACCGAATAGTCTTACAGTCAAAGGACGAACGGTCTTACAGTCAAAACGGTCTCCCAGTCATCGGTCAAACGGTCTTACAATTAGAATGTAGGCTGGGGAGGGAAAGGTTGATGGAAGAATCAATGCCTGGGAGAGAAGGATGGATTTTGTGAAGAGGTGGACCAGCAAACAAAAAAGGGCCTTGCCGTTCTTGATACACCTGCAGAGGGGATAGAGTTGTTTGAAGCATTGAAAGACATCGAAGACCATTTTCTCAGGGCTTATGATTCTGGAAAAGAGGTGACAAGAATGCTGGAAGCTAATAAAATCCAGGAAGAATGGAAGTCATTGGAGGAGGATTTTCTGCCACCCAAGCCTCTAGACCTGAATTGGGGGGCAGTAGCCAGTGGGTTCCCTTCATATAATAACACGATGATGAAGAGGAGCCAAGAGATCAAGTTTCACGATTCCAACCTTGAGGACAAGGTTGTTCTGCAGCGGGGTGTAATGGTAGGATCTAGGGTGATAGGATATAATGGGTAATGGGATTAGGATAGAAGGAAGAGGAATTGTATAAATAGTACTTTGTTATGTTGTCAGGGAGTAGTTTTTGAATATTGATTGTACTGACAGGCACTTTTGGATCCTGTGAGGGAGGTTATGCTCCCAACCAGGGAGGTTATGCTCCCAACCATTCTTTGTAAAGAGAATTCTATTGCTGTCAATAATAGAAATTCATTCATTCACTATTCTTTTGGTTTACTGTGAGCATCGATAGTTAGGTTTCAAACCCAGGAACCTAACATATTCTCTGGAAACAGTTCTCTTTTCCATCTTACTGCACCCCAATCTGAGCTGACAGCAAAAGTCAAGAAGCCAGCAGACAAGAAGAATGGGACTACATTCATACACAAGGATAACAGATACTTTTGCATAATATACCAGGATATGAATGGTATTATATATCTTAAAACAATACCAAATGTAACATGATGAGAGGTTGGGGATATTTGCAGGAATAAAAAAGGAGTAGCTGGTACCATTAAACGAACACATGCAATTTGAAAACATTTTAATTGAAAAAGCAAATAAAGAATCATGGACACACCTGTACCAATTGATCATTTTCTGATACACACTTTGGAGCCTGATCATGGCCAATTATTCTTATATGCGTCCCTGTGGCTTTCCTCATTTCTGAGATGATTGCCCCACCTTTCCCTAACAAGCAACCAACTTGGTTTGACGAGATTACAAGACGTGCACAAACAGATGTTCCATTTTTCGCTTTCAAGTCTAGCCCCTTCCCAACACCAGCCTCAACAGACTTGGAGAAAACAAGCACAACGGCCTTCTGTGCAGCGGAATAGTTTGATTCAGCATTCTGCCAAAAAGTAAGTCACCAGCAAAAAAGAAATATTAATAGACAATGTACTACACTAATATACACACAAGGCAATAAACATAAGTACAAGCAAAAAGATTACTTTTAACAAACCTCTGAAGCAGTAATAGTAATTAGTCTATCCTCGCACTCAACTACTGAAGGAGCAACACTTATAATAGCCCCTGATTCGTTCTGCAGAGCTCTGACAATATTTCCTCCCTTTCCAATGATGGCACCAACCCTATCACTGGAACAAAGAATTCTAAAGGTAACTTCATGCTGAAGTACTTTTGGATCCAGGGCAGACAATCTATTAACTTCAGCTGATAATTTATGAGCACCAGACGCATTTCCATTAGACCTGTTGGTTAAATAAGATAATGCAGAGCTTCTTTGCAGATGGTGATCTATATGAAGATTAGTTAAAGACTTAAGCGGAATTGAAAATGGTTCAGACTGAATCCCTTCATTATGTCTGCTTCCCATCACCTTTGTTCTATCAGGTGGAGGACAATCTTGAAGTTGCCGGGAGACAGCAACAAGTGCCTTCTTTACGGACGTGAGCTGGCCTTCTATCTGACACAATTTCAAGACAATTTCTTAGTATGAAAATAAAAACAGAACAAATAAATTTAATTCCATTTATCATATTCACTGGTCCCGATAATCAGTGAGTTGGAAAATGTTCCCAACAAAGCAAAAAATTGCAGTCTTTTCTCTTACTGCATCACAGGTAGCCAAAGGCAACAGGTTTACTAAGTGCAAAGGCCAGGCACAACATTGACCCAATGTTCCCCCTCCAGATATCTGTTAGGTCTCTCATAAGTAAATATTATAAGATGAGAGCCAGGATATAGGCTTTTTGGTAGGACTGAATTGTTTTAACAATTATTAATTATTTTAGCAGTTATTAGTAAGCATAATTGCCTCTAAGCAGTTATTAGCAGAATAAAAAATAAAAGGAGGGGGAGTCGGTTTTTGGAGAGAAGTGGATTTTGGGAAGGGAGAGACCAAGCTCTGAACATCTTGGAAGGAAACCTCTGTCCTCAATCAATATTACTCAATTGTGTTGTAATTTGTAAAATTCTGTATTAGTCCAATTGAATAAATTCAGTCCTTATTCTCATAGAAGTTGGTGTCTATCAATATCAAACTTTTAATCCTAGCCTTTTAAGACACCACTAATAACCGCTAAGCAAGCTCCTATGTTCAAGTTCTATTTCAATATATAAAGGGTTGGATTGAGGAAAATGGTGAAATGCCAATAATCCACTACATCACATAACAGATAGCATCACAGCCAAATAACAGAAGTTGCATACTGGCTGAAATGTATGATATATATAGGAATTATATACTAATAAAAAATGAATTTATGCCAATAAAAATAAAAATTGGTATAATATTAATTCAAAAGTCCAATTTGCCGAAGACTCACAGGAGATGACAAAATGGCGTAACAAAGACATCTAGGAGTGAAAATAGGTCAGAGTACATAATTATATATACACAATACAAATATTACATAATAATATAAGAAAATTGTAATTACTAATAGGCCTTTAATACAATCAGTCCAATAGCTTTAAAGTTCTTATGGCAAAATAGGCCTGCAGGCTAAGTCAGACCTTCATGTAGATCAGGTTAGGCCCCCTTTTAAATAGCTTATGACAGATAAATAGGTTTATCTCTACCAAAGCCTGATTCCAGCATATTTCCAGCCCTAACTACACCCATGGCAGCCACAAAGGCAATCTAAGGAATTCTGCAGTGCAATAGCTGTAAAGTGGTTATTTAACGACACTGAAAAGGATCCTTATCATGGATACTAGAACATCAAAAAATAACTGGGCAGCGGGGGAAGGGGGTTAAACAAGGAAGTCAAAATCAATATTATAGCTATAAGATCAAATGGGGGATGGAATATTGTAAATCATGTGATCCTAACAAGATAAAAAATTATACGAACCTACTGAAAATATGAAAGTATATTTTAATATCAAAATATGATAATCTATTTAACTAAAACATACAATAATATCATTAAAATTAAAATAAGAATTTCGCTTTTTTAGTTATTATACAATTAATTTTTCAATCTATTATTTTAGTTATTTTTATATAATGAAAAAGATACAAAAAGAGAACAGGAGACAGAATTCAGTCCAAAAATTCAAAAAGTGATTCTATTTCAAAGGAAGGCCTAAAGCTCCACTGGTTTCTGAAATAAAAATAAATATAACCACACTGATTATTTTTACTAGCAAAAGTAACCACGTTAATTCAAATCACTTGCAAATGAAGTAACTCAAATCATATTCAGAACAGATCAGATGAACGAAGGAGATTAAACAATCCAGTAGCAAAAGCAAATCAGTTGAATTGCATACATGAGTTCTCGAAGCTGAGATCCCTAAGGCTTCCAAAATTTGCAAAATCCTTTTAATCATACAAGATATTGATTTTGCCTAACACAAATGTAAAAATAATTCACCAACTCATTATCCATCTAATTATTATGATAATATTAATGGACTATTTTAATTGACTTGAGATCTAAAAGAGGAGAAAATATTTCTCAAAAGACTTATTTCATTTCTACTCTTAATCTTACATTTATAGAACTAGAGAGAGTGCTCTCTAGTTGTAACACACTTAACACAACTCACACACAACTCATACACACTCACACACAGCTCATACACACTCACACACAGCTCATACACACTCACCCATAAACCAATAATTCTAACACTCCCCCTCAAGCTGGAGCATACAAATTGTATGTGCCAAGCTTGGAACAAATAAACTCAATCCGAGGTCCCCTTAATGACTTAGTCAACATATCTGCAAGTTGGTCATTTGATCCAACAAACTCAGTACATATTTCTTTTGACAATAACTTTTCCCGAACAAAATGACAATCAATTTCTATATGTTTGGTTCTCTCGTGAAACACTGGATTTGATGCAATGTGAAGAGCAGCTTGGTTATCACAATACATCTTCATACTCTGGATGTCACAGAAGTTAAGTTCTTGAAGAAACTGCTTCACCCATATAAGTTCACATGTTAATGAAGCCATTGCCCTATATTCAGCTTCAGCTGTTGATCGAGCTACTACATTTTGTTTCTTACTTTTCCATGAGATAATGTTTCCTCCAAGGAAAACACAATATCCCGTAGTAGATCGTCTATCAATAGGAGAACCTGCCCAATCAGCATCACAATATCCTGATACTTGAAGGCTTCCTTTTTCTTCATATAACAGCCCTTGCCCAGGAGCCTTTTTTACATACCTTAGAATGCGAATGATAGCATTCCAATGGTCAACACATGGAGCTTGCATGAACTGACTAACCACTCCAACTGCAAAAGATAGATCCGGCCTTGTAATAGTAAGATAGATTAGTTTTCCAACTAGCCTCCTATATCTCTCTGGGTCGGAGAATAACTCACCTTCTTGTGTTGTTAATTTTTGATTTGGATCCATAGGGCTATCAACCGGTCTACAATCAATCATGCCTGTTTCTTGCAAAATATCCAGAGCATACTTCCTTTGGGAGATTACAACTCCATCTTTTGACTGAGCTACTTCAATGCCTAGGAAGTATTTGAGGCTTCCAAGATCCTTGGTTTGGAAATGTCTACACAAATACTCCTTCAATTGAGATATTCCAGCAGTATCATTTCCTGTAATAACTATATCATCAACATATACTATCAAGTAAACACATTTTCCTGGAGACGAATGATAATAAAAGACTGAATGATCTGCTTCACTGCGTTTTAGCCCAAATTTTTGAACAATGGAGCTAAACTTTCCAAACCAAGCACGTGGTGATTGCTTGAGCCCATATAGAGATCGATTCAATTTACAAACCATACCAGACTCCCCCTGAGCAACAAACCCAGGAGGTTGCTCCATATAAACTTCTTCCTCAAGATCACCATGGAGAAAGGCATTTTTGATATCCAATTGATGAAGTGGCCAATGACGAATGGCTGCCATTGCAAAGAACAATCGAATGGTAGTCATCTTTGCCACGGGAGAGAAGGTATCACAATAATCAAGACCATAAACCTGAGTGTACCCTTTTGCAACCAGTCGAGCTTTGAGTCTATCAATGTCACCATTAGGACCGACTTTAATTGCATATACCCATCGACAACCAACAGCCTTTTTGCCTGAGGGAAGTGGCACAAGCTCCCAAGTATGACTGTGGTCAAGAGCCTGCATTTCTTCAATCATGGCTTGTCGCCAGCTAGGATGATCAAGTGCTTCTTTCACAGTTTTAGGAATAACCACAGCAGATACAGAGGATAAAAGTGAATAAAAGGAGGGAGATACTCTGTGATAACTAAGAAAATTATAAATGGGATGAGGGTTTCGAGTGGAACGATTACCTTTTCTGAGAGCAATGGGCCAACCAGAATCATCTTCATCAGGAGGCGTGACAGGAGATGGTGACGGAGAAGAATCTGAAGAAGGAGATCCACCATTTTCTGGAAGAGGAGTATCCATCGGGGTACTGTGTCGAAGGATATCAGTATGTGGAGAGGAAGGTTCGGGAGGACCTTGGGTATGACTTGGATTGACTGAGGTATTTGAGATATTAGACTCAACCACTGGAAGAGGAAGTACCTGTTGGAGAATATGAACATCTTGAACAGATGGAGAGAAGAAAGGTGTCTGTTCAAAGAAAGTAACATTAGCAGACATGTAGTATTTTTTGGTTTCAGGAGAGTAACATCGATACCCTTTTTGAAGAACTTGAAAATGCAGTTGACAGCTGCAGATAGTGGCGAGACAGCCGCAGACAACTACGAACGGCACTGGACAGGTGCGACCAGCAGTGACCGTGCTGGTGGACAACACACGGAAACCAGAGCAGGATGAACCTGCTCTGATACCAACTTGAGATCTAAAAGAGGAGAAAATATTTCTCAAAAGACTTATTTCATTTCTACTCTTAATCTTACATTTATAGAACTAGAGAGAGTGCTCTCTAGTTGTAACACACTTAACACAACTCACACACAACTCATACACACTCACACACAGCTCATACACACTCACCCATAAACCAATAATTCTAACAAATTGAATTGTGCTTAGTTTATGTATTGTGTAGAAAATTCATTAGATATCCAAAAGGGAACTTCTTCTACAACCATTTATAAAAAATGAATACTATATAATGGAAGGCTCAGAACAATGTGCTGCCTACGGAAGGAGGAGGGGTGGGATGGGGGAACAGCTAGGAATTTCAGATACATAATAAGAAATGGATACTATATAAAATGAATACAAATATACGTGAAATTTATAAAAAATCAACATACAATACAGTCAATGTATGCTAACAAAAATTTATGAACACAATATTTGTAAGAGACTTTCACATTACTAATTCCTCATCAATACACGAACATGTGATAGCCAATAGATGATGATCACAATTTACAAAAAAGATACCAGTGATCATATCAAGCATATTTACATACATATATTTCCCACTCCATATGAAATTATATTTTTTTAACATGAAAATGTAAAAAAGAAAAAATACAAAAGAAGCTTTAATCTAAGAATGACAAGCCCCAGCTCATCATTTGGAAGAGACGGTCCATTTTTGACAAAAGACACTAATGACTCCTTTCAACAACTAAAAGCTACATACAGTAGTTACAATGTCACTTAGCTACTGGCTCCGCTTATTTACCAGGCATTACCGATAGTTCATTAGAGTCATTCAGCACATGATATTTTACGCTAAATAGCTCAAGTCTGTATCCATAGGGTATCAATAACGGATACTAGTTACACGGCAATACTTTTGTACTTTTGGAGTATCTCGGCTTCATAGGAAGGTCCAGGCTATCAACACAAAATTTTCCTTCAACCAATGAATCTATCTATTTTGAGAAGGTCCTTAAATGAAAAATTCACTCGTGTAAATAGCCAACAATTGCTAGCACGTAGTAGGATCACAAGTGTAAAAGACAGGATATATACAAGCGAGAAATTAAGTGGCAGCTAATTGTTGATGTATTACATCACCATCTGTTTGGCCTCGGGATTTTGTTGGGAAACATCCACATCTACAGTTTTCCTATTTGACCACACTAATATGCTCAGACTCTCTGCCTCCAATATTCAAAATCAATATTACCAAGTCTATTATAGTCCCACACATTCAACCATTTTTTCGTTTCTCATAAAATTCCATAACAAAAAGGAAGGGAAGGAAAATAGAGCGGGGGATGAACCCTTTATTAATTTAAGCAATTTCTTAAAAAACCCTTCCGCCTCAATTCTATCAACTAGAATGAGTAGTAGTTCTACAAAATCTCATTCATATTTGTACGAGTTCAACATCCATTCATTACATTCAGAGAGAACAAAAGACAGGTTAGACATGTCTCCCTTAATTAAATCACTAATAATTCTTCAGCCAAACAGTTAAAGTATACAATTTCAACTTCAAAATCCAATTCGAAACAAATGCCAAAATCCTAACGAACATATTGCATGCTGACACATTCACTATAGGCAGAAGTCCAATGCAACGCAGTGCAAGAACACGAAAAGCAGAAACAAGAAAACAAACCAACTGACCTCAACGATTTCATCGGAGGGAGCAGTGCACGCCGGCAAACCATCGTTCAAAACCCTAATCTTACATCCGGTGTCAATTCTGATCTTCTCGACGACCTTCCCGGCCTTGCCGATAACAGCGCCGACCTGCACATTATCCGCCAGAAGGCGGCAAGAGACGACACGGTCGCCAACCTCGGTGCCAGCAGTCTCGGCAGCAACATCAAGAACCCGTTCAAAGACCTTGAGCAGTGCCTCTTGTGCCTTGGAGACTCCGCCGTCGGCGGAGGCAGCGGCGGAGGCAGTGACGAGGATGACTCGGTCGGGAAATTCAGGTGGGGCGTCCTCAATTCGGATTTTTGCTGCGGTGGCTTCCTGAAGCGTCTTGATGAGAACACCTGACTTGCCGATGATGGCGCCAACGCGTGAGGCGTGGCAGAGGAGACGAAAGGTGACATGAGTCTGATAGAATTTGGTACGGTTGGAGTGTCCCTTAGGGGGATTTGAATGGGCCATTATCATTCAATCTGTAACTTCTGCTTCGGATGAAGCTCCTTCTGCTTCTGTTTCAGGGCGAGCTGCTTCTGCTGATGACACTGTTATTTTTTTTTTGCCAGGGTTCATCACGCTTCTAATTAGATAATTAAATATAGATAATACTCTGATTTAGTAATTAGTAATTGTTTGTCCTGGGTCCTTTTATCATTCTTACCTATTATATATTAATTAGTAATTACTAATTATTAATTAGTAATTGTGTTTTGTTGTGCTTCTTGCTTGATGATATGACAATTGTAAATAATATGGGGGAGGAAGAAGGAAGCCGGTTTGGAACGGAATGAGAGGAACTGAGTGTTGTACAAAATAATTAATTAATATTAAACATTTTTAATTGAATTAAGATTTTATAATTAAATATTAATAATTTTTATTTGAATATTATTAAAAGTGTTATAAAATATAAGTATGAGTAATAAAAATAACTTATAATTATTATAAAATTATGTAAAGCAGAATTAATAAAATTATTTAAAATATGAAAGGTTAACTTTATAATACAATTTAAAAATATTGATTTAAATTATGATACAGTGACTTATAAAGTAGGAAAGGATTGTTAATTTAAATCATACTTCATAATAGTTTTAGTATCAAATTTTAAAATTTGAAAATGATCATATAAATTATGAAGTTGAAAATGTTTATTTAAATTATTTCTTTATATTACTAATTAATAAGAGTTTTAATGGTCTATATAAAATGTTAAAGTGGTAAGTTTTAATTATTAATATAACAAATGTGATCATTCATTTAACTAATCTTTTAGAATCTGTTTGAAGAAGTAAAATTGTTTTCTGTTAAGTTAATTTTTTTTCTCAGTTTTCTTTATTCTTTATGTTACTTATGTAAATATTATTATTTATGTGTGAATACTCATTATTAATAATGTTAAAAATATTGTACAAAAATTAAGAAAAAAATATGAATTTTATTGATGACATAATCAAAAGTATGATACATGAAATATTGATTAGAAATTATTTAATAACTTGAAGTATAGGATTTTTATTTTATAATATCACTTTGAGATCATAATCTTTTTCACGATTATACTTCCTAATGCATATTAGTTCTTATTTTACTTAATTTTGAATGATTTTTAGAAAACTTTTGTGTTTTATTTCTCCAAACGCTCTATCATGAATTTTGAATATTTATTTTAATATTTATATAAATGTAAATATTTGAATTATAATGTTCATATATGTATGTAAAAAGTATACATGAACAACATAAATGAATTTTTTTGAAACTTTTTATGATCACATTATAATTCGTTCAACTTAACTATAAATATTTCAAATTGTCACACATCTAGTAAATCTGTGATCTCACTAGAAATTTTACATGGAACCTATCAAATTAAAACACTTTATGAGTATTCATTTTTAATTGTGCATCATCCAATGATTTGGTTGTTACTTAGAAGTAGACATGACCAACTATAATCATGGTTGAAATCTCTTTCCTTCTATTGATGAAAAAATTGTTATATTATGTGTATGTAAACATTATTTTATATATATATATATATATATATATATATATATATATATATATATATATATATATATATATATATATATATATATATATATATATATATATATATATATAAATCATAAGATTATTAGTCTTTATCATTACACACAAATATCCAAATATTTCTTAAAATGTCATTAAACCATTATGTTGCTTTTTTTTAGCCCTTACGGTGATGTAGTACTAGTTAAATTTAAAGTCATTCATTACATATGTTGTGTGAAAAAAAATGTGATAAATAGCAAAATTTGTTGTACATAATTTGATGTAAAATATATGAAACTTATATGCATTGACATCTCTTTTAGTTATGCATTCTTAAAGTACTTCATAAAGTTTTTTGCAATGTGTTATACATGTATAATATTTTATTCAATCATCCTCTCACAATTATTCAATTCCTAAGTTATGGATATTTAAAATAAGCACATATTATGCTATAGTATGACATCTATGTAAAGGCTCCTCTAAGAAAAAACAATACATATTTGTCACACCTACGACTACAATATAGGCAAAAGGAAGAATGTTACTATGTCCATCTTGCATAATGATCACTATTAATGTCCCTCGGTATTTTTCACATAGAAGCATTATATCTAAATGAACAATTGACTTACAAACTAAATGTTAAGGCATAAAAAATTAGACACAATACACATTTTCCAACAAGTAACTATATGTTTTGATCATAACAAAAAATATAATTTTTTTTGTATATTTAACAAGTTTGTCAAGTGTGAACCAACCTAAGATTACTTATAGTACAAATGAACTTAGTTATTGAATGTCTTGTGAAGAATCAACAAACGACCTAAAATTAGTCGACAAGCAAACAAAAACACAAGAAGTCTCATGAGTTATTGGCACTTGACCCAAGTTTGGACGTTATGTAAAACAACATTAGAGTAGTAACAATCTCTTAGAATCGCGCAACAAAAAGTTCGCATGTGGACAATGAAATTACAAGAAAAACACTAGGGGGTGAATAATGTTTTAAAATCAAGATAACATCTAATAACTTGTAAAAAAGATGTATAAGGATTTTGAAATGTTAAGACGCTATTTTTTATAATGTGAGTAAGTGGAAAATGTTTTATAATGTTAAGACAACTGTCTAGATGTTCAACTCAACCTGAGTTGAACAACCAAGTATTTGAGTTCTCTTTAAAACTTACAACAAATCCATAAATGAATTTTCTATAAGGTACAAATGAATAACTCTCAATGAGAAGATGTATGTTCAAATACAATACAATTTGTAACAATTGAAATTGTTTCTCTCTTTACAAAGATTTTTCTCTCAAAAGATATTGAATGTTGAACGATATAAGAACACTTAAAGCTTTTCTCTCTTTTCACATTGTTATTCTTCTTGTGTTGTCTTTCTTGCACCTTTCATGAACAACATATCCTCTTCAAGCTTTCTTCTATGTATATATCTTCTCCTGAAAGATAATCGTTAGACCGAGAAGTTGACTTCTAAAGAGTTGGTAGTCTTTAGATGTGAAGTCTGACTTTAGTTTACTTTGTAAGGTTCAAAGCTTTTTCTTATAGCCTTAAGCAACATTTGAGCTTGTACAATGTGACAGAGTAGATGGCTTCAAGGAAACATTCTTAGAATGTTCCTCTTCTTTTACAACATCTTTCTCTTGGGTGTCGTGATTATAATAATATCTTTCTTCTTTATTTATCTGCATGGATATCAAGAAACAAAATGTACAAGCATCAAAATACCTTTTTGTACATGAATTAAATGTTTTGAAAGTTGAGAAGCGTTAAGCAAGAAATTTTATCATTTGTCATTTCATTAATAAATGCATCGTTTCGTAAGACAAATCACATGTATATTCATCAGATGATATTATCATCAAATGCTTTCAAAGGTTAAAGTGTTTTAGCGATCATTCATCAAACGATGTTTTATATAGAAAGCTTTGCTTGATATAACACTATATTGAATAAAAATTTCTTTTAACCTTAGTGTTATATAAGCGATAGACTTTTTTTTCATAAGAAACTAGCTTATTTTGCTCATATAATCTATTGAGAAATTTTTATGAGAAATACTTTCTTCTTAACGTTGTTTATGTTTTTCTAATTCATTTAAACACTTTGGTCTAGAAATCCTTACTTCAACTCTTGGCTTCAAATGTTATAAAATGTTTCTTCATTAAACGTGTTTTAGACAACTTTTCTTACACAACAATATTTCATTTAATACTCTTTGTCAAACTTCAAAACTTGAGTTGCTTTAGACGATATATTTTCTAGACGATTTTGTCTTAGCAAACAAAACCTAAGAGTTGCTTAATAAAATCGTTCTTTTAAAATTTTCTCTTTTTATAAACGAATTATATAACAAAAATTTGATATTTTATAAATAACAACAATAAAGATAAAGAATGTAGGGAAAGAGAAATTCTCACAAGGAATTTTATACTAGTATGAATCAAAAGACCCTATATTTAGTTGTTAATCTCTTTAAAGAAGGATTAACCAATCACTAAATCTAACCAACAACTTACAATCACATAAAATAAAGTTAAAGTTAGAAAACACCTCTTTTGACATACAAAGGATGAACAATTTTTCTAGTAACAACAACACTCAATCACTTAGACACACTCAATGAAAGTTCTCGTTTTACCCACACTTCAAAACTCCCTTTTTCACAAACATTGAGAGTTTCTCTAGCACACAATTCTTAAACCCCTGAGTAAAAGGTTAGTTTTGGTTTAGACAATATATATATATATATATATATATATATATATATATATATATATATATATATATATATATATATATATATATATATATATATATATATATATATATATATATATATATATATATATAAACTCAGTATTTGAAAATTAGGTCTGAAAACTGAAGAGTCTTTTTGCAACTGCTACTGTAATCGATTATCATAAGTGGTAATTGATTATTCCAAAAATTATTTTAAAAATTATTTTATCTCCATGATAATCGATTTCCAACATTGATAATCGATTATTCTAAAGACTTTTAAGTAAAGCTGAAATTAATGGGGATAATCGATTATCATTAGTGATAATCGATTATCATAGAGGTTTTTAAAATAATAGAACTTATCCTGAGTGTTTTGTTTATTGGGTTCTACCTATTGACTATTGATCTACTAATTTTAAATAAAATACACTGATTACAAGACTTTAATAACTAAATTCTTAAGTCTTCAATGTATCTCTTGAATTCAAGCATTCTTTAAATCTTCAACAGTTCTCCATGAGTCATCATCATCAAAACTCTTTATTGAAGCAAGATATCCATATTCTTCTTTTGTCAACACAATCATTATTTCATTCACAACAAAGGAAAAAGAAAGATATACTTCCTCCATATACTCTTTTTCTAAACAAAAATATCCAATACAACTTTCTAGAAAGGAATTGACTCCTATGCAAATAACCTTGTTATTTACAAGAGGTTTACCACCAAGGGAGGAATAAAAAAAATGAAGAAGAGAGAGATACAATGGAAGGAAGGAGTACCTAAGGAGAGTGAATGAACAAAGATTGAAAATGAAGAAGAAAACCCACCAAAATGCTTGAATGCCTAAATAGGTGTAAAACCAAAAATGGAGTCCAATGAAACTATAAATACTAAGTGTTCAAAGTGTTTCACGTAAAATGATGAGACATTTTTAAAACGTCACTTCCTAACTTGTCATGAGAAATAACAGTGTCTCTTGCCCAAATAAAAACATTTTTCTAAAAAATAATTTCATAAATATATGTAATAAAGACAATGTGAACACCTTTTATATATCTTTTTTTTTTCTTAACCAACAAGGTGCCTTTTAATGATATAAATTGTGATAAACTATTGAGTTCTAAAGTAGACAATACCTTAAATATGATAATTGATCCTAAAAACATTAGTAGTTTAAAAGAAGATATGTGGGAAAACTTTGACATCAATGAGTCATGAACAAACTTATATAACAAATCATAATTCCATATTTAACCCAAAACCTTAAAAGAGCTCATTTATACTAATATGCACTAGTGCAACGAAGGGAAACAACCGCGGTTGTTTTTGAATATACGCTTCGGTTTTAGAACCGCAGCATATACAGGCGAGGTAAAACGGTTTGGCACTTTAGGCCGCAGTTCCAACCACAATAATACTTTGAAGGCTACTGCCTCGGTTCTTTAGAAACCAAAGTAGTAAAGAAGAGAGAAAAAGGGGGTGGGGAAGGGGTTATTACCTCGGTTGAACCGAGGTAATAACCTGGGGATATGAGAACGGTTCTTGCTTGAACCGCGACCAAAACCCTGTTTTTTTTTAAATTTTTGTGTAACCTTTGGCCTCGGTTTTGCCACAACCAGGCCTATTCTCCTGCAATTTTTTTTAATAGCAGGTCTGTTTTTGTGATATCCACTATCACAAAAGCAGACCTCCATATCAAACAATATCATAACAACACAGATTCAACACAATAGTCAATATTTACATCACATAATGTACAAAGTCTAATAACTATAAATCAACATGTTCTAATGTATTTTAAATCTAATAACTATGAACTATTATATAATCTAAATAAATGTTTTGCAATTGCTTTCCTCAGGAATGTTAGTGGCTTCTCAGGAATTGGAGTAGGAGTCTTGAATCTCTGCACAAGACACATGATATTAATTAGTGTATAAGAATTCCAAATGATAGAGAAAAACAAAATTCATTAAATCTAAATATTACCGTTTCCCATCCTCTTGTGATATGGGCACGGATAATGTGTGTCATCCAATACATTACGTAGTATCCGCACTCATATGACCCACTTTGTCTGTTACACTATAATATATCATCACAGTTGTAAATAGTTAGTGAAAATCATTAAAACAAAACAATTATAAGAAAGTATGGCTTTAGCATATGTCAAACCTTGAGAGCAATCAATGCAAGCTTTCTACTGTTAGCAATTGATCTCCCAACCAACATCATACTTGTTGAAATAGAACTATATATATAAAAAAAAGGTTTTAGCATTCATTTATATAACAAAGAAAGTCCAAACATTGAGGTTCTTACCAATCAGCTGCTTGTCTGAGATGTTTGGGAGGAGACTTGTGCAATGAGCAGAACCATAAAGCATAACTCTCTTGTAAAGAAATAACAAGTAGCTCCCAATGGCGCCTGAAATTCATAATAACTTAATTATTATATATTGAAATCACATATGGAACTTTATTATGTTAACAAAGTTCACTTACCCAAATATATAAGGAATAAAATGTATGTTCTTCCCGCTTGCAAATCTGCTTGTGAGATATGTTGTGATCTCATCAAAATCATTTGTTTCGTGAATGACTTGGGGATCAATGAACCCATAGACATCATTGTACCCCAAGTTGTTACTGACACCAAACATATATCTGAAATCAAAAATTACCTTTGATATAAGTATACTTGATATATAAATCAATTTTATATAAATAATTGCTCATAGACTTACATCATCCATAGCTGAACTAATGTAATATTCAACTCTTCTGTTCCCGATGCAAGCTCTCTGACATCTTGGCTATGCAGGTATATTGGGACCTCAGAGTCTCTCCCAAATACATTAGCATCATATTCAACCTCCAAAGGCTTATTTGCAATGATGTCAACAAGTTGTTGCAATGCACCAAGAGGATCGTCCTCAGATAAACGAATCTTCTCCTGTGCATGCGTCTGTTGTTACATGGAAAAATAAGATAAGTTTTGACATCAATAACATGTAAACTTTAAAATTGAGAAGTGTAAAGTAGAATTCCATACCCGGGGGTCAGAAAACGAACCAACCAAGTGTTTAGGCCAAGCAATAAAAGACTGGAATGCCTATGCCACAATGAAAATCTCATTTGTGGGCAGAGGAACTGAGGCATCTGGTATGATAATGTCGTCTACTAAGACCTTCACCTCATCCTCTGATAGCTCCATACCATGAGCAATAGTCGTTGCTTGAAACACTGTTCCACGAGCTACCAGCATCGTCCCGGTACCATCTAAAATGTTTAGCAGACATGGACTAGCATCGTCCATGTCATCCCCTGGGACGATTGGTGTTGAACAACTTCCTTTTCCGCTTCTCCCTATCAGAGTAAATGTTAGATTATACAAAACATAGAAATTATTAAACATAAATGTTTTTATTAATTTTACCTGTGGGAGGCACAACATGTTCTTGTACAGGAGAAGGCAGCGGGCGCATGCCATAACTCTCAAACTGCTGCTGGAACTGGTGCATAACTCTATCAGTCACTTCTGTAGTGACCTCATTATACAATTCCTCCCTAAGCTCTGTCCTAAGCTCCGTCCTAAGCTCCTCCCTAAGGTTCGCTCGAAGCTTTTTTGTGATCTCTTGTGTCAGCCTTTGTTCTTGTGCTTCGATGTATGCATATGAAGTCTGACGAGAAGAACTCCTAAAATAATCTTGAATGCCTACTCCAGTTCCAGCAGCATGCACACGTCCAGGGTGCTCAGGTATCAAACTGACCCAAAAACGCACACGTAAGTTTGATAATTCGAATCAATAAAAAAACGTATCAAACCAACCCAAAAACTAAAAAGAAAACGAAAACGAAAAAACTCCGACGACCAAAGCCAAATTTGATCGGATACAAACGTAGGTGATGAAAAATGAGGAAGGAAGTCCTTCTACAGTGACGACGGCGGCGCAACGGTGGCATAAGGAAGAAGGGAGAAAGGTCGCGGCGGCATAGAAGAAGAAGAAGAAGTTGTAGAGAGAAATCGCTGGAGAAGAAGAACTGCTCGCGCTTTCGCGAATTTTTACCCTGGACAGGGGCTACTACCTCGGTTCTAAATGAACCGAAGCAGTAGGGGGAATACTACCTCGGTTCTCTCGACAACCACGGTCTATAGTCCCCAGAAAAATATTCAAAATTAATTTTAAATGGCATTTTTGAAATTTTGATTAGGCATTTTACCTTAGTTACGAGCCCAACCGCGGTCAAAAACCAATAAAATTGAATTATTTTACCAAGTCAGGAAATCTGAAAAGACATTAGGAAGTGGGTCTATGGTCTCGGTTCTGCAAGCAACCGAGGCCATATACCCTTTCAAAAAAATCAGTCATTTAAAATGTCAGAGTGCAGGCGGAATGTTAGTAGGGCCAGGGGGTTTTTGGCCTCGGTTCTGTGGACAACCGCGGTCAAATCCTCTGCACATATATTTGGCAGATGAAAAGTCTTTTATTGTCAGTTCTTGCAGACTTTATGGCCTCGGTTATGAGGGCAACCGAGGCCGTATACCACTTATGGTCGCGGTTAAAATAGAACCGCGGCATATACGTTAGCGAAAATTTCAAAAATGCCACCGCGCTAGTTTATGCTTCGGTTTCTATTACACCGAAGCATAATAGGCGCGTTAAAAACCCATATTTTTACTAGTGATGAAACTTTCAACTCATACTTGAATTCCTAACCGATAGAGAGACTTATTTTCTTCTACCCAAATGTCCCACGTCTCATTAAAAATCAAGACTAAGGGTTATTTATATACATCTTTCTTAATCTACATAAGCGTCTTCTAAAGACAAAATTGTGACAAAACCATTTAGTTTCAAAGTGGACAATACATGGATGCACTGATTGACCCTAACATGTTATCTTAACATATTTTAGGTTAGAACATTGACGTTCACATTCATTCCTTTTTAATTTCGACTTTAGGACTTAGTATACTCAAATATTTCACATCTTTTAAGAGTTGAGGTTAATGCATATGTATATACACATTCTTCGTTTTTAAAAATAAAATCGTAGTGAATTATGAACTTTAAAATGAATAATACTTTGAATGTAATTATTGTTTCTAATGATACTACATTAATAGACTTACGGTTAAAATATTGAAACCATATAAAAGAATGAAAAAGATGTGCAAAATCAAACAGGCATTCTCCTTTGTCATAAAGCAAGCACCTCTTTTAAGAAAAAAAAATTATGACGAAATCATTAAAGTTTAAAATATACAATACTTTACATATAGTCATCCTCTGATAATATTATTATTACATACTTAAGTTGAGAAGAATTATCACTTTATTAATTACAATTCTACAAGTGTAATCATTGTCAAAAAAGTTTATGAACTCAAGAAAAAAAAGACTTTCATGTCATTTCATACTTCATTCAATAACAATAATATCAATTTTAAAAAATAAAATACATTATTTCTATTTTCAACCGTTTGTTCGTGTGAGTACTATTTTCATTGTCAATCTTTTGTATTAGGATTGATAATAGATCAAAGTATAGTATTTTGAATTATATCAATATATGAATATGAAAAAACAATAAAATTACAAGAGTGTAAAAATAATTATAAATTTGAAATATAATTAAAATTCCTTTTAATATAACAATATAAATTAATGCTAAGATAAATAAAAGATACAATAAATTAAGTCTTCAATATTTTGGAAAAAAGTTGTCTTCCATATTTGAAGTCACATTTTGGTTACTTTTAGTTTTGTATAATTTATTTGTTTAATGTTCATTTATAGAAGAAATTTTATTTTCAAGCAAAGGTCTAAAAAAACCTATTCTATAATTGTCCATTTCATATATTAAAATTTTAAAATGTTTAGGAAATGACTTGAGATTAACGGTCTAAAATGTGTTGTATCGATTTAAGTGTTGTCTTGAAGTCTAAGTGCTAGATCAAGTCATCTAAAATGTGTTGTATCGATTTAAATGTTGTCTTGAAGTCTAAGTGCTCGATCAAGTCATATGCAGAATTGATCTCATAGTCAGCTCAAGATTGATAGTTAACAATTAATGGCATAATAAATGAAAGTCACCTACAAACCTCCATTTATATAGGTTTCTGGGTGAACTTTTTTTTCATACTGACCTAATCATTTTCCAATTGTGGATAATCATACTTTAACTTTAAGTTGATCAACATTAAAGTTAATGTGCTTTGATTCATGACCGACTAATTTGTTCGGTGGTAAGCCGGGTCCACAAAAGTTGTATGTATCAAACGAGTTTAAAAAATAAAAAGAAACCTTAAATTTTAAAATAAGTTTAATTTACTTAGTTGTATGATAATAACAAATTTTAATGATTAACATTTTAATGTAATGTTTCTTTAATTATAAACTATTTATTAATATTTTGTATTATTATTTAATTTCTATATTTCTAATCTATTTAATTTATATTTGACAAAATAATCCTAATTTTGAGAGAAAACTGTTGACCGGTATTTCCCCCCTTTTTATATATAAAGATAACATAAAAAAACCTTGAATATTATTATAAATAATATAAGAAAAGAAAAATGGGTATATTTGTATTTCTTACTCGTGTTTATTTCCATGGAAATGGAATAAAAAAATGATAGCAATTAACGGAATTAGAAAGAAACAATGAAAGTGAAAACAACAATTCATAAAAATAAGGTATATATATATATATTATTTATCGAAAATTAAATCATGCACAAAATAACTAATTTAAATGTCATAAATTTTATTTTATTTTCAAAATACCAACGAATCAAATCAAAATACATATTTGTATGATCAATTTGAATAGTGAAATCATAAAAACATTTATAATTACATAATTTGATATAATTATCTTTTTTGAGCTAATAGTAGAAAAGAAAATTAATAGTGATTGAATATCATAAAAATAAGTAATTTAATAACAAAATATCAAGAAAACTAAAAAATAAGTAATTTTTTATAATAATTTTGAAAATAGTGTGTGAAGAATAAAGAAATTGGAAGACGTGAGATAGCCATGTTCATTTCTGAATTATTCGTAGTTATTGTGAGTTCGATTATTTTTTTTAGTAGAGAGTTTATACAGTTACCAATTCATATTTTTATCAAATAGTTAGGTTATTATTTAAGTAATAAAGATGAAACATTCTAACGAAAAAAATGACAAAAAGATAATTAAAAAATGTATCTTTTTATAACGGTATAAATAACATATATAAACATAGTAATATACTACTATATTATAAATTAATAAAAATCAATATATTTTAAAAACAATGTATCTTAAATTGTGTACAATTGAGTTTCATAGTTCAGTAGTTATGTTGAAGAGTAAACCTTATTAGTAAATATATATTTTTTCAATTAAATGAAATATCCTCTGAATATAACTGTATGGAAACCACTAAACATTAAAGGGGATAATCGGTAACTCTTGCCGTTTAGCTTCAATTAATACATTATTACCCAAAGCAAATTTGCAAAACATTTGAATCATAAAAGAATATTTAGCTAATTATATTATATATAACGAAATAATATTTTCATACTCAGACATATTATATATTATAAAAGAATATTTTCATACTCAGACATATGTTATGTAGCAATATTACATTTATTTTTTCCCTTCATGGTGAATTTGGTAGCAGCAACGAATGAAATAAATAGATGAGAAAAAGAGAGAGAAATAGAGTGAAAATATAAATTATTTGATTTAAAAGAAATAGAGTAAAAATAAAAATAATATAATCAATTTAAAAACTGTTTGAGAAAAGTCAATTTTAAATTGCTGTACGAAAAAAAATTGTTAGTTTGGATTATTGGATGAAAAACAAAATAAGCTCTTACCTGGAACATAAAACCATTCATACAAAACATAGATGCTTGCTTCTGAGCAAAGGTCTAAAAATACAAAATAACAATGTTTAACATTGCAAACCATGAGTTACAAAACTTATATCAGAGCCAATTAACTTCATCCTTTATCAGTGTTTGTGAGATAGGCCATTAAATATCCAAACAGGTCATTTCAGAATTTTTGACAAAATAAATTTTGACACAGATTTATTATAACATGAGGAAACATACCAGAACAATTACAAAAACTGTTTGAAATCTCATATCGAAGATAACTCAATTTTCAGTACATAAATAAAGCAGTTCACACCAGTTTTTGATTTTATGAGAATTACATTACTTGCTATTGGACCGGTATTAGACCACTCACCAATATCTAATTCTACACACAAGATGCACATGATTCGGTGTGAAATAAATGTGTTGAAAATCTCATTAGACAAAAGGAGTATGTTGAAGATCTCATTAAGCTTAAAACACTTCATTATAAAAATGTCTAAATCAGTGCACAAGATTTTTCAGATGTATTTAATAGAGATAATTTAGAATTTTTACAAAGGTTGTTCTAAAAAACAAATTCAGGGCAAAGATTAATCATACAGAATACAAGAATTCAGCAGAGAAAAAACATTTACATCCATTTTCTCATAGATGGTATTTGACAGAATTTTATTTGGACCAGAGCACAAGTATGATCAGAGAATTACAGATGTACTAACACAGATGATGGATAACGCAGTACATATTACGCAAGTGAAAAGACTGGAAGAATTAGTCACTTGGTCAGGCACCATGATGGTTGAATATTCTAAACTTGTTTGCAAGATGGTATACACAGCATCAAACTTCATAACCAGGATTAACTTTCTGTTGGATATCCCCATAACTTTCCAACTCTTCTATGTCTTCCAAGCTCCCCAAAAAAAGAGGAAGTCTTTGATGAAGTTTGAATGGTTGAAGGGAAAGAATTCTATGTTTACCATCAGACCCTCTCCCACCAGCCTGCTCTACAATGAAACTGAGGGGGTTTGCTTCATACACAAGACGAAGATGGTCCCTTGGATTCATTGCCACACCACCATACAACAAAGTTCTGTGCAGATCAGCCACTAAAGAACATATATACCTGGCAGAGTACTTCTTTGGATATCTACCTTTTCCTTGTCTAACTGTGTCTATATATTGCCTTAAACCTTCAGGCCAGTCAAAATATCGTGCATCATTTACAGAATAAATTTGCCCTGACCACATTAGACAGATGTCAATAGCATAAACCAAAAGTATATTCCATTCAGAAGTTAACAATTACAATAGCCAAGTAAAGAAATATCCCATAATAAGATGCTTCCAATCTTAGGTAGTAGGGCAATATAAAGATACGAGACATAATGCATACACCAAAGGGTTAACTATGTTTTGGGTTTCTAAACTATAACGTAATTTTAGTTTTTGTCTCTATCTCAAACTTTAATCCTATTAGGTCCTTGTACTTAGAAATATATGGGTAAAGTGCTTTTCACCCAAGAACATGAACTGATTTTTGATGTGACAAACAACAAATCTAGTTGGATACAATTCACAAGTTCCTCTCATGTTATCGTCTTACAAGGTTACCATGATTCGCGGTTTGTCACGCCAAAAAACAGTTAACATCGTTGGGTGAGAAAGAGTACATCCATGTATTTTTTAAGTACGAGGACCTAACAGAATCAAAGTTTAAGATAGAAACGAAAATAAAAATTATGTTATAGTTTAGGGATCAAAAACATAATTAATCCTATACCAAATTAATCACGTCAATACTAGATTTGCAAACATTTGAATTAGATTAAATAATACATATTCTGGTAGTGTTATATTTTCTTACAGTGTCTAACTCTCATATAATCATTTATAAAAACCACTTCAAAAGTTGCAACATGGATAATTTTTAGTAGTTGACAGCGTAAAAACTAACACCAGCAATGCATGTATGTTAAACTCTTTAAATTATGGAAAATGTAAAATGCATATTTTACCACGGGGAGGAATTTTAACGCTTGGATTTGTAAGAACAAAGTCTCCAGTTGAATGATCAAGAGTGAATGCCTGTGTTCCAGAACCAAAGGTGATGCAGAGAATAGTGGCTGAAGAATAGAGAACATAAGCTGCAGCAATCAACCTACTTCCACTCTGGAGTGAATTCAGCATGGCCTTCTCCTCTATAGGTAGATCATCTAGTTCCTCAAGGCGCTTATAAATACCAAAAATTGTGCCTGTTGGAATGGATGCATCAATATTTCGAGAACCATCAAGGGGATCTGTTACAACCACATATGGACCACTGTCACTTATCCAAGTTGGCTCATCATTTTCTTCAGAAGCCATGACAGCAACTTTCCCAGATTTTCGGAGTGAAGACAAGATAATTTCATTCTGCAATGATGCATGATAGGGAGTATTGAATGATCAGACACTCTATTTCATTAATATTTAAGGGTCGTTGTTAATAGAGGAAAGAATATAGCCCTTGACCAACTTAGGTAGGCATTCAACATTCTAAGAGTATGTTTTTACACTTATCTCATGTATTGATATTTACTTATTTAGATGCCATTCTCATGTTGTTGCTCTATGACTTATTTAGCCATGAGAGGGTGAATTTTATCAAATTTTTCCAAGTGGTTAAAGTTCAACAATCTGAACGATAATAGGCATCATATAGAGCCCCCAAATTACCAATTAGTAAGAGAAATAGAAAAGAAGATACAAAAATCATTCTGTTTGCATCTTCCACAATAAAAAATGGCACCTTCACCCCAATTTGAAATGAATTCTTTTTTCTCAAAAGATAGAATGAAAATAGAAGCCCCTCCACTCTCATTCCATCCTTTTTTATTCTTTTCTCATTTACAACTACTCAACTTCCACCCAAATTGAGTACACGCTTACACAATGGAAATCAGTTCCTAAAAATCACCCAAGAAAGGATAAGAGGACAAAACCACACTCAATTTGAACATTCAAATCCTTCTTGTCTTCTCTCATTTACATCCACACAATTTCCGTACCAACTGAGGACACCCTCACACAATGGAAATCAATTTCCACCACGCCAACAATTACCATTCATGAAAGGATAAGATAAACAAACAAAACTGCATTTAGTAATTTCCAAAGAGAAAAAGAAAATACCGAAACAATATCAAGAGGCTTTGGAGCATCTCTATCAGAACCAACAGAGGCAAGACCTGTTTGTTTGCCAAGGCTGTAACTGAAAGGAGAAGCCACAAGAGCTGCAATTCTCTTGCAAGCATACTGTACGTGATCAAGCAACACCACCAAATCATCCTTCACGTGTATTCCTTCCTTCCCCACATACTCTATCAGTGTGACAAACCCATCATCACCTCCAGAAGATGAAGAAGAACCACCCACAGCTCTGAGGGGTCTTAGCCCAGACCCAGAAACTGAATTCATTCTTAGTCTGCAGAAAGGAGTCCCCAAGTCAAAAAGTTGAGATTTTGATGAAAGATTTTGAAGCTTTGGCCTCAAGCTTACAAGATGATAGAGTGGTGGTGTTGCAGCTGACTGCATAATGTGATATGCAAAGTTATCTAATGAAGAAATATTTTCATTCACCGTGGCAGATACTTCACAGGCATTTTATATTTGCGAAGTCTCCCTTCATTTTTTTTTTCTTTTGTTTGCAGACATTTTAAATTATTATTGTAAGAACGTTTGTTACATTTCAAATAAATCATAATTTAAAAAACAATTTAGAAAATATTTAAAAATAATAAAAATTATTATAGACCAAAGTCATTTTCAATCTAAATCATATTATATTTGTATACTAGAGAATTGGATCATTGTGCGGTGACTTTTGCGTTAATTTGGTCTACGATGAGTGAAGAGAAGATGGTATGAAGATTGTTATAATTTAAACATAAACATAAAAATAAAATGGTTGGTTACAACTCTTCCCAATACATTTATTAAACAAGATATAATTGTCTAAGACAAGAGAAGAGGTAAAAGATTTAATTTTGATATTGTATTTTGATATTGTATTTTGATATTGTATTTTGTCAGCATATACCTAACATGTATTAGGATGATTATATGTTAATATTATTAACTTAAAGTAATAAAGTTAGATAAAATTAAATATTTATTAAATATTTATTAAATATTAGATATTGTACTTTTAGGTATTTTTCTAACTCATAAAATTAGGAGTTTGTGATCCAGATAAAAAAAACTCGACTATTATCTTAAGGAAAAGATTTAAACTATAAATATAAAATACGCGATTATAAATATAATATAAGAGTCTTGTATATTATTTTATCTTTTAGTTAGAACAAATATAATGATTTTAAGCATCAATTAGAAGAAAGGTGTTTGTTTCATTAATATAAAAGTAGTAAAGGTGAATCCATTATCCCCCGTTCTTCAACTTCTACTGTTTTGAAAAGGTTCACAAACCTCTAATAAGAATTTTAAACATATTCTAAAACGTAGAGGCATAAGAATATTCAAATTTATGATTTAAATATAAACAATAGAAGTAACTTAAAATAACATCTACTTAAAATAAATATGGATCCTAAATATACTATGATATAAAGCTAAACACTTCTTTAGAAATGTATAATTAAGACATGCCATTTTTTATTTATCAAATCCAGACATATATGATTTGGATTAAAACAAATGATAAAAATATAAAAAGTAGATGAGCTTATTTTATTATAACGTAAATAAATTTACCATTTATACAGAATATGTTATATGTTATTTAATTAGTTAGTTTTTTTTATATGGTTTAAACCTTTCAGTAGCTACAAAATTTATCTTTTTAATTTTTACATTTGTTATTTAAATTTAAATTTAATTTTAATTTAAATTCATATTTTTTTGGATTTTAAGTTCAATTTATTTTTTTATTTGGGTCGAATTTAGATTATATACTTTTAAAATTTTGAAAATGCGACTAAATTGAGCTAAGGTGATTGAGAACTAAGTTAAGCTAGGTTGATCCGGGTCTAAGGTCAAGCATAGTTGGTTCAAGTTGAAGGTTGAGCCTAGTCAGTCCAAGATGAATATTGGATTAAATTGACCTAAGTTGAGTTGAGTCTACTTGGATCAAAGGTCGGTTTAAGATGAAAGTCGAGACGAGTTAGCCTAAGCTGAAAGTCAAGATGAGTAAGCTCAAACTGAAGATCAAGATAAGTCAGCCTAGATTGAAGGTCGAGAGGATTCAACTTTGGCCAATAATTGAGACATGTATGACTCGGCTAAAGGTGTTGGCATGTTAGTTTGGCACAAAGGTCAAGTTGAGTTTACCCAATGTAAAGGTTAAGATAACTTGATCCAGGTTGAAGGTTTAGGTGATTCGACTTGGACTAAAAGGTAAAACCAAGTCACTAGGCTCAGGGGCGAATCAAATCGACTAAGGCTAAATAATCATTTCAAGTCGTCTCGAGCAGAGGAATATAGCCAAGTTGGCAAGGGTTGAATAATCAAGTCAAGTTAGTCAAGTTGGAACAATCGATACCGATATTGCGTAGCGGAAATAATAAAACACAGAGTACGATACAGATTGTTAAAAGCAAAGTGCTTGTTCGGTCAATTTAAAAAATGGCTCCTTTAATTTTCTCTTAAACGTTTTATCAAACAGTTGATGTGCAGAAAATGTAAAGAGTGTAGGGAGTAGAAAAAATCACACAGTAGATTTTTATCCTGGATCGAATCAAAAGATTCTACGTCTAGTTGTTAATCACTATAAAGAGTGATTAACGATTTCACTAAAAACAGTTTTACAGATTACAAAATGGAGAATGAAATAAGAGTGATAGAACCTTCCTTCGACAAAAGAACGGGAAGAAAACTTCCTTCGACAAACGAACAGAAAGCAAGCAGCGAGCACTTTCCTTCGACAGACGAACCGGAACAGTGCAACAGAAAATCTTCCTTCGACAAACGAACCGGAAGAAAAGAGCTTTGCCAACTTGAAGAGAACTGCTCCGACCTTTGACACACAAAGCGCGAGCTTCTCCTATTCACAAGACTTGACAAAAGCAATGAACTAACACTTAGAGAACTTCTTCAAATCACACTGTATTCTCAAGTGACTTAGATAATTCCTCTAAGGGTTTTAAACCACTATATATAGCTTACAGGTCTGAACTCAAAAAGACACAATACAACTGCCAGTGATAATCGATTATTGTAAGTAATAATCGATTATTCAAGTCCGTTACAGGGTTTTCAAAAAAGTGATAATCGATTATTCTGAGAAATAATCGATTATGTGTGAGACTTGGGGGCAATTCCCATCTAGATCAAGATAATCGATTATTTCAAGCAATAATCGATTATTTGCGAGAGCAATGGTTTTTCAACAAGGCTCGAGATAATCGATTATTACATCACATAATTGATTATATGTGCAGATATCCTAAAGACAGTAAATTTCTAAGTGTTTACATGTTTAAGGTTATTCCTAATACATTTCTAGTCTACAAAAGTGTTTTTTTTAAATAAATTACAACTACATTATTCGAGTTCTTCTCTTGCAGCATCATCAAAATCATTATCTATTAAAATACCAATGCACCTCATTGGTAACAAGTCAAGACTGAAGGTTGAGACATGTTGATCCAAGCCAAAGGTCGTGCCTAGTTGGCTTGGACTGAAAGGTTAGGCTAACTTGGGTCAATCCAAAAAGTTGAACAAAATCGACCCAAATTGTAAAATTGAGTTGGGTCGACTTAGGCCAAAGGTAAAGACGTGTTTTCCAAGGTAGAAGGTCGATATAAATCAGCCTAGGACTAAAAGTCGAGCGAAGTTGGCCTAAGGCCAAAGGTCGAGCAGAGTTAATCTAGACCAAAGGATCGAGTTGTGTTGGTCTGGTATGAAGGTCATGATGTGTTGACCTAAGGCGAAGGATCAAGATGAGTTGGCATGGATTAAAGAATCAAGTGGACTTAGTCAAAGTCGAAGGTTGAGCCAAGTTGTCTTGAACGAAAGAATCGAGTTGATTTAGCAAAGATTGAATGTTAAGTCAAGTAAGTATGGGTCAAAGGTTTAGCCAAGTTGGCCCAACCTAAAGATTGAGATAAGTCGACTTGGGCCAAAGGTCTAATAAAGTCTGCATCAATCAAAGGTTGAGCAAAGTTAGTCTCGATAGAGCCGAATTGGCCCTAAGCAAAAATTAACATGTGTTGGTCTTGACTGAAGGTCTAGTCGAATTTCTTGAGCGGACCAAAGATTAAGCCTAATTAGCTTGGCCAAAGGTTTCAAGTAATCGACACTAGCTAAAGATCAAACCAAATCTTTTTAAATTAAAGATCAAATTGAGTCAACTAAGACCAAAAATAATTTATATCGATTGGGCTCCTATCTAATAAATCTAATCTAATAATAAATCTAATCTAATAATAAATCTAATCTAATAGACATAGTAAATTCAATATGAATTCAATTCAATTTAAATTATATTAAAAAAAAATCTAAATCTAACTATTGTTAAAATAAATTTAAATTATAAATTCAATTTATTTTACCATATTTAAATTAGATTTAAAAAAATCCAATTGAATGACTCTTACTTTAATAAAATATATATCTCTCAAATATCTTTGTACATATTATAGAATTTAACCTATTTCCACTCTATGGGTTTCTTATTACATGTTATTTGAATATCTGTTTTATTGATTTATATTCATGGAGGTTAAATTTAACTTTAAGTTGAGTCGAAAATAGTTAAATAAAATATTGTAACTTTAATAATTAATTGTATCATTAAATTATAGTAATTTTGATCATTTTATATTATCATAAATTTTAGAACAGATTTAGAAGATTATACTTTTACTATTTTTTTCTTATTGTTCTTTACTTTTATTTTTAGACTAACCATTTAAGATTATGTAAATAATCTACCTATCGTTGTTTATATTTAAACTAAAACACCGCTAATCTCAACACAATGAACATCATATCAATAGTTATATATATATATATATATATATTCTAACATCAAATATCTTTATTATCAATATCTACTTAAATGACTAGTTATTTTTTTATAAATGTTCTTTTATGCATATAGATATCATATGACTATATAGTATAATATTATGTATTTTTTATTAATAATCATGTTGGTATCCACAACAACACACTAAAAATTAGTAAAATATAATTAAAATCAAATCAGGAATTTGTTTGAAGGAATTTGCATTTCGCGAAATTAGGGTTGACAAATTCTATATCCAAATTGGAGATTGATTGAGTGAAATTGAAGATTGTGATTGTTACTAGTACGAGACTTGTGGTGGACAAAGAGATGTCGATTTCTGATTTTCTGTAGGTGGTTCCCATCGCAACACAATTTGGAAACTCGTGGTGGCTTCCACGATTTGACTTCTACGTTTTTGGGTTGTTGCTTTGCGAGAGAAGATGGAGGATGAGGCTCGAAACTGTTTGTTAATTTATGGTTAAACAACTTGGGTTTGTTTTTGCAGGTGTAAAGGTGTGAGACGCTGATGAACTCGCGTTTTCCGTGAGGAAGATAATGGAGGCGCGGTGGTTCTCGCTGTGGTTGCTGGTTTAGGTGCTATGGAGAAGCAATGTTTCCTTCGCCATTCATAGTGCTTTCGCGAACCTGGTGGCTGACAGTGGCGCGAGAACGCGAGGTGGTGGTTCTGTTTAGGTGATTGCCACCATTAATTAGATGATTGCCACCGTTAATTAGGTGATTGCCACCGTTAATTGAATAAAAATTCAATTGAAACAAAAAAAATAACTGAAGGATCTATCTGTGAAAAGTCACAAAAATAGAGACCAATTATATGATTAAACCTTGTATATATATAACAATTGTTAAGTGATAAAAGAACCCAATTTTCCATTGATTAAATTACTAGAAAATAAAGTTTATAAAAAAAATGAAAGTAGAATAGAATCACTTAAATAATATAAATAGGAAGGTAAATATTTAAAATTAGAATATTTGACTAAATAAGAATAAACTAAAACTCTGTATTAAATTTTATTACTACTCATAAATAATTTTATTGCACATAATGTGATGCTGCTACCTCACTTTAATAAAATAGGATTTGTTCCTAGGAATAAAGCGGGTTCATTTAACATCAACTTTAAAAATATTTTTATTTAAAATGATGCTTCAATCCAAATATATTTACAAAGTTTTTAAAATAGAAATTAAATTTTCACTTTCAAGAATTTGAAATTTCAAACATTTTCAAATATCTTTATTTTTTATTACATTATGTGAAATTATTAGATACAATGTTTTTAAGTAAAGTACATCAAAACTTAATAAATCTAAGACCGACAATATTTTCCAGCATTACCTAGACATAAGTGACTTTCAATTTTCATTAAAATGAAGAGAGTTTTCAAAAACTTCAACACTTCAGTTATATATAATGATAATTTATATTTGACAAGACCATAAGTCAATAATTTCACTTTTCTAAGCACATGATATAGAATCTTTTAATAGTGTTACTAATTTAAACATTAAAGATAATGTTTTGACTTCGTTATCAAATTTGCTTTCTTCAACTCGAATGGTACACTAAAAAATTCACGAAATTATCGATAAAATTTTATCAATAAAAATAAATTTGTTTGTAAATTTTAATTATTGAAAAATTATTGAAAAATTATTGACAATTTTTATTCACTCAAATAAATTAGTTGAACTTTTTGGACTAATGGTTGTTTAGGGGTTGAGAGTGATATTTTAGTGGCAAAACTCATGAAAATAAACAAATTGAAAGAAGAAATAGAAGGAGTAAAGAGAAAGAAAATGAACTAGATTAATATTTATCGATAGATGTTATTAACGGATTTTTTTTACGATAATTAGTGATGAATATTATTGACAAATTTTTTGTCTGTAATTACCAACGAAACAAAATTCTGTAAATAAAATTTACTAATGATAATTTTACTGATGAATTTTTGACCACTGACAAACTGTCAGTAGTTTTAATTTACCAACATATTTTAAACATTACTGACGAATTTTGGTCATTAGTAATATTAATTTTTCATATAGTGAAAATAGTAATATTTATAGTTATTTTAGAATCACTTTCCACAATTAAATTTTTGTATATCTTGAACATAGTTGTTTCCATCCCAATCTTGATTGTATTTAATTTAGATATTAACACTAATGAAACTAAAGATAATTTTTTATTCCCAATCCCCTGTAAGCCCTCTTATATTTGTTTTGTTCTCACATCAAATGCGTCATATGTTAATAAAAATTAATGTTTAGAAAAATGACATGTCTATGGTACGTCATAATAATGAGGTAGATAATGTATTTCACATTGTGTATTAACATAAGTTTCTTTTGAATCAAACATATAAATTTTGACTTTAATCACCAAACATGTAGTTTCCATTTATACTGTATTTACATGTAGTTGATGATTTCAAGCAAATTTTAGTGATGATTGTTTGTGATGCCTCCCTACTCAAAACTTTGTTGCGTCCCTTAACCAATACATAGAAGTTGGTATGGTTTCATTCCAAGCAATGTATTTCATAATTTTTTTCGCCTCTCAAATTGAATGAGTAATACAAAAAAAAATGGAGAGAGAGACCATTTCAATGATGAAAAGAATTTTAAAACTTATTAGCAAATGAAGAAGAGAATGAACTACATATACGTTAAATATACGTTAAGCACAAAAAAGTTTTAAAAGAAAAAGGGAATTCAAAATTTAGTCCTAAAATATAAGTCATTGATTGATATGAATTTAAAACTTAAATATTAAATTTATAATATGTTTTGATTAGAAAATTACCTTCTTTTGACACACTTTTATTATTGAAACATCATAGAAATCCTTTATTTTGAAGTTTAACAAAATCAACTAACGAAATAGTGTTTTTCTTTTAAAAAACATATAGGATAACTCACTAAATACCATATTTATCTAAACAATATCCTAAATGCAATACATTATCTTAAACAATATAGATAATAGACGATACTAAACGTTATAGTACATGGATTACACTAAACACTACTATAAATATCTAAAATTTGAAGTCCAATGTAAAAATAATACTTTTTCTTTGTTGTGTAGGAAATAGAACTTTTTGTTTACTGATTCAAAAGGACATTGAGAAATACAAAGACATTCTAGGAATGTTTCTTCAATGCTTTCGGTCTGACCAATCCGTACATGAACACAGATTCTCAAGCAAAGTAACATTTGATAATGTACAAAAGGCTACAATAACTCTTTGAAAGTCAAGGCTCTAGAGTAATGAATCTTTTTCGAAGTTGTCTATAAATAGAAGACTGAGAATATAAGTGACAAGTAACAATAAACAAATTAATTGCACATATTCTTACGTTGCAAAAATTCTCTGTCTTTGATAGGGCATCGTCTAGCTTTGAGAATTTTTTTTTGTAGCAAGTCTTTTCAGATCTACATGTTAAGACAAGATCGTCTAAAGTAGATAGATTGTCTAACATCTTGGAGTTTTGAAGTTTAACGAACAACATTCAACGAAATATCATTTAGAGATGTATAGTGTCTCAACATTGTGCACATCAGAACATTCTTACTGATCGTTATAAGACAAACCATGACGTGTCAAGTATAAAATATTAAACAAGCATTAAACAAAAGTCTGTCTAGTAAAAGAATCCATAAACACTATATCTCATTAATTGTCACTATGTGAAAAACTTAGACTTGTACTAAATGCTTATTATACGAAACATGCTTCAACACTATTTCAATGTATAAATCATTAAATGCTTTACGTATTGTACCTTGTTTGCTTTTCTTTTTCATCTTTATATGTGTAGATATTGGCAACACCAAGATATACTCAAAAGTATTGCACGAGGATCAGGTTGTGAGATAGGAAGAGATTCTTGGAATATTTCCTAATGCTTTATGGCCTTCCACTGTCGTACAAGCTCTAATTACGAAAGCAATATTGCTCTTCCCAAGGAACATAAAAATGCATATCTTTGTACGAGAAGCCACCTAATCTTAACAAAGTCAATTATCTTTGAGTAACGATTATCCCTCGTAGAAAGCTACAAAAGGAGGACTCACATAAGATAATACAAGAACTTTTGCTATCATTGTATCGTTACACTATTATTCTCTCATAAGCTTACATTGTCCATCTCTGTTCATAGAACAAAAGAAAGAACTTCACAAATTCTCAGATTTCTTTGTATTGTATTTATCCTCTCATTGAGAGTTATCTGAATATGTACTTGTAAACCAACACAAATTGTGTTTGGAATTCTGAAGAGGATTAAAACACTTGTATTGTTTAGCTTAGGAGAGTTAAACATACTAGATAGTTGTCTAGGGTTGCTACTAGGAGTGATTATAATATTTGGATACCAGGAGTGGTTAAACTCAGACCAGTCAGGATTGACTAGGGGGACTAAGAGTGGTTAGATTACTCAGTGTATACCAGGAGTGCTTTGTACTTGGTTGTAATCTTGGATAAGATTAGTGGAATATCTAAAGAGTTCTTGAGGAAGACTGAACATAATTTAGGATTGAGTGAACCAGTGTAAAATACTTGTGTTATTGCTTTATTTACTTAAAATGTTTTCCTAAACGCTTGCTCAAATATACAAACGTCTAATTAGGGCTGGGAAAAAAATAACTGATCTGTATATTGTACTATAGTTAACTATACTATATTATACTTAAAAAAACTGATCCACTTTTACTAAAAGTTCAGTATACTATTTTATGGTTTAGTTTTTAAAAACTGAACTTATAACAGGTTCGGTTCAGTTAACTGTGAGAACTGTATCTACTCTTTTCTCTTCTTTAGTTCCCGTTCAATAGCTCCGTCTTGCTAAGAAAACGTTATTTAATAATAAAATATTAATAAAAGAAACCGTTCAAATAAAAAATTAATAATGAAATTTTTAAGACAAAATTTTTTTATCACAAATTTTTATATTTTTTCATCAATAAACATATATTACTTTTTAAATAATATTATTTTAAGTAATAAAAGTAAAATATATTTTTTAAATTTAATTTTATTAAATGATTAAGTAATATAAATCATAAAAAAAAGACTATATAAAAAAAATAATACTTTAAATATATTATATTCTTTAACATATTATTAAATATGTAAAAATATGTTAAAAAAACTTTTAATGATATTAAAATGTGTATAAGCGCACACACTAAAATAACTATTTATTTTAAAAATCAACTTACTTTAAAATAAATATCAATATTATTATTTTTAAATGATAGTATTTTACATACTAAAACTAAAATATATTTTTTAAAGTTAAATTTTATTAAATAAATATAATGAAATATCATAAAAAAAATAGTAATGTAGCAAAAATAATTAATATTATAGAAATATCAAATGACAAAAAAATTAACAAATGTTTATTAAGAGTAATTTTTCTAGTATCATCATTTATTATAGGGTTAAATATGTTTTTGGTCCCTTAACTTTCAGCGAAAATTGGAATTAGTCCCTCTTCAAAACTTTGGACTAATTTAGTCCCCAAACTTTAAAAATGTGTGAATTTAGTCCTTTTAACCAAATTTTGTTAACTTTATTTGATGTTTCAAATGCATTTCTCAGTGAACATTGAAGCAAAAATGTGTCAAACGGTGTAAACAACTCATATGCTATCATGAAACGCACTTGAAACATCAAATAAAGTTAACAAAATTTGGTTAAAAGGACTAAATTCACACATTTGTAAAGTTTGGGGACTAAATTAGTCCAAAGTTTTGAAGAGGGACTAATTCCAATTTTCGCTGAAAGTTAAGGGACCAAAAACATATTTAACCCTTTATTATATTATAATAATTAATAAATATTAGTTTAATTTTTACATAATAAAATATAAATAATAAATAATTGATTAATAAATTTTTTTTACGAGGAAACAAAATAAATATAAATAAAAAATTATTTTAAAATAAAATAAGTAGATAAAAAGATAAAATAAATTATATACACATATAAAACAAAATAATATAAATAAAAAATTAAAAAAATAAATATAAAAGTAAAATAATATTCATGACAAAATAAATATAAATAAAAAAATAAAAAATAAAATAAAATAAATAAATAATAAAATAATTTCCATACACATATAATAATAAAAGAAATATAAATAAAATAGAAAATAATAATATCAAATAATTAAAAAGTTAATTTGTAAGACACTTATGAATAAAATAATATAAATATTAAAATAAATTTCAATTAAAAAGAACATGTATTGTTATACTATTCAGTTTAAAAAATAGTACAATTCAGTTTAAAAACTAATACAATTCAGTTTAAAAACTAGTACAATTCAGTTTAAAATTAGTATAATTCAGTTTAAAATTAGTATAGTTAGTAGTTCAGTTTAGTTTATATTGTAGTTTAGTACAATTTAGTATAGTTCAATTCAGTCCAGTTTGATAAAACAAAAATCACTTCAGTTCAGTTTGTTTGAACTTTTCTACAGCTCAGTTCAGTTTATACAAATTAGTTTTTAGTTTAGTATAGATTTTAGTAGTAGAGTGCAATTCAGTTCTATTTGCCCACCCCTACGTCTAATAGCTATTACAAACCCTCTAACCCCTCCTACAATAGTTATTAAGCGTTAATTTGCGAGAAGAGTTTAGAAACACTATTTAACCCCCCCTCCTTTATAGTGTTTCCTTGTGATTTCACTACTTTGTATTAATCAATATCTTCTCTTAGAGAACTTTTCATCTGTACTTGTTTTAAAAACACTTTATTGCTTTTGGATAATTAGGAGTGATTTAAAACACTTGGCTTGTTTAACTTAAGGGTAGTTAAAAAGTTTTAGCTAGTTGGCTATTGTAAAACTAGAAGTGATGAAAACTCGTTATAACTTGTTAAAGTTAGTGATACCCTTTAAGAGTGCTTAAAGGATAATTAGACGTAGCTTAGGTTAAGTGAACCAATATAAAAATGAGCTTTCATCTCTACTATCTTTTGTTGTGTTTCTAAACACTTTGAGAAATTCTTAAGTGTTCAACATTGTATACAAAACGTCTAACACGTGTAACCCATGCATACAACATCTAACACTATTTGGGAAAAGCTTTAAAACTTTATTCAAATCCTATTTCTAGAGTTTGCTTGTTATTTCATTTATATTTCCTTTGATTATCAAAGACAAAGAAGATGTGTTTCTATTTTACTCACTTGAATGGAAAATAATGAAACTAAATACTTCAATTTGTATAATAATGGAATACAATTAATTTGATTGTAGAGGTTTCTATCATAATTTAGGTGATTTATACAAACAAAACAAGTATTACTGACAACCAAAATCTGTCAAAAACGTCAAAAATCTGTGGGTAATGACATTTTTCTAAGAGATTATCGACGGACCTAAATCCGTCGATAATAACATCGTCGATAATTATTGACAGAAAAATTCATCGGTAATAAGTTCGTTGGTAAATATCTCAATCTGATTCATCTTCTTCCTCTTTCCCCTTCTTTTGTTTCCTCAAATTTTCAATTTTTTTTTATCAAACTTTCTTCATTCCTAAACCAATTCAACAATCCAATTGATTCCAAAACCAAAATCAAAGACTAAGCTTAGGTACCCTAATTGTTTTAGAAACCCGAAAATTAGGAAAAATCCCCAAATAAACATCCATATTTTCTTCATCTTCAACAGCACAACACGCGCCATTATGTTGGCAGCAATGTTCCGCATGGTTCTCCAACGGCAGTGGTGGCGTTCTCCAACGACAAAGGTGGCGTTCTCTAATGGCAGTGGTGGAGTTCTCCAACATTAGTGGCGACAATGTGGGAAGAAGGATGCTTGAGAGAGAGAAATAGTTGTAGAAAAGGTGAGAAATGCTCTTGAGATGAGAGGAAAGAAAAATGAAGAAATTGATTCACGCGAGAGAGAAATGTAGTGTTGTTCGCGCATAGTGGGAAATATACTGTTGTTTGCGCAGAGAGAGAAAAAAATGGGCGGGAATTTTGCCATTCTTTTTACCACGAATTTACCGACATATTTTTTCCATCGGTAAGTGGAATATGTTTTACCGACGAATTTTGATCGTCGATAATTACCAAAGGATTTATTGACAACTTATTCCGTCGATAATATTCGTCGGTAATTAAAAATTTTTACATTCGTTTGTAAAATTCGTTGGTATGTTAAATTTACCGACGAAAATAATTCTGTCGATAATTTCATGTATTTTTGTATATTGTATATATAATATGAGTTTGAGAATAGTGACTTGGTTTGAAAATTAATTTTGGACTAATTTGTCTTTCCTTTTGTGGCTAGAGTTATGACATATAGGCCATATCTCCACCTTCACCTCAAGTTGTTCCAGTCTCACTTGGGCTATTGAGGTGATGACAACAACCTTGCAACAATAGAGTGTGTCCATGGCTTAACAACATCAAGTTGCACTATAACAAAAGGAAACTGCTAGGTTATCTATTGAAACCTTATAAAAACAACATATGGTTTCCATCTAACAGTTAGAAGCTTCAAGAGTAGTAGTTGAAGGTTCCCGGTCTCGAGCTTCTTTAAATGTGTGGAGTTTATAAGACTTTCATAAGCATAATCGTATGAAGTTTAACGGAAAGGTGACTCCAAAGGAGATAAATCAGTGGCTAAAGGATCTAGAGCAAGTGTTTGATAAGTTTCTAGAAGAAAACAAAATGTCATATGCCATCTACACACTTTTTGGGGAAGTTGAGCATTGGTGGATAAGTACAAAGGTGATAATGGAGGAAAGGAGTGAGTGTAAGACCCATAGAAAATAAAAAAATAGTTTCTTTTTTTTTTTTTATTTTATATTCTATGAGATTGAATTATTATTTATGGTGTGTAGAAAGTGTTAAGGAAGTGAATAAAATTTTATTAATATTAGTTTTTATATTTAATTTTCGAAATTTACATGAAATAAGACTTAAGTATTATTTATTGGTTGAATTATATTATCAACAAAAATGAAATGGTGTAGTGGTGAGTGCATGTGCAAGAATGTTAGAGACCATGGGTTCAATTCTTACCTAGGACATTCCTTAGCTTTATTCTTGCATTTTTTTGATTGGTGGACATGTGGGACCCACATGATGTAGGAAAGAGAGAAACATTTGTGTGAAGTTTTGTCCACGGGCACGAAATTGCTTCAGAAGTCTAAAACCTCCTTTGTTTTTCATTACATGTTGTTGTATGAGAAAGGAAACATAATTGGTGAGGTGTATGTGATTGATTTATAATGTCTTTCTCTAATATGTTGATTGTGTGCTTTTGATTAGTGGCTTTGGAGGAAGAAAAAGCTTGAGAAAAATTTGTTTTTCTTGTGACTAGAATTTGGTAGAGTGTGTGTGCGCATTGTCTTCCCTTGACTCTGCTTTTGTCTTATTGCTTCCCCTTCTTCATTACGTGAGGCATTTTTAGTAGGTAGTGAATGAGAACCATTTGATCTTATCATAAGTGAGGTGTGAGTGAGAAGTTGAGGAGTACAGGAACATCTGAAGAGAGAGCTCTTCAAACCTTATTGCAACCAAAGAACCCATGAAGATTTTTCTAGAAACTTGAGGTAAGGGGAGGAACCATGTGATTATATTTTGTGAAGGGTGGAGGTTAGTTTCAATCTTTAACATGTATGAATGAGCTGATGATATTTGCGTGGGCTTTTGCTTTGTTGTTGCATGGGGTATGGGGGTTAGTGTCAATATCTAACATGCATGAGTACTTGATATAGTTTGATTGGCTACATGTTTTGGTTGATGTATGTGAAGGGAGAACCATGGGAACATATATATTTTGTGAAGGGTGAAGTTTTGATTCAAAGTTATGCTATATATGAAAGATGGGATGCTTGTATGGGTTGTATTTTGTTGTTGCATGTAAAGGGTGCAACAATGTTCATATGAAAAGTATGTATCATGGGTATTTCAAAGCTTGTGGTGGATGTGAAAGCATGCATGTTTGGTTCCTTGTTATGTTTCATATTTGAATATATATATATATATATATATATATATATATATATATATATATATATATATATATATATATATATATATATTCTGTTTCTTTGTTATATTTGGAACTCATGTTATGTTTTTATGGTTTGCATGTGGAGTACATCCCTACACTTTAAATCTAGAGCGTGTGAGGTGTGAAGGGGTGAGTTTTCTCTTCCTTTTAGTGGAAGAGATGAGTGAGTAACTAAGAGTGTTATAAGTGTGGTTAGGGTTGTAAGTTTATAAGTTTTGGGGCTATAGGTTACATCTTTGTTTTTCAGAGAGAATATTGGTGGTTGTGTATAAAGTTTACGTAAGAACTTAGATAGGTGGAAAACCTCATGAAAGTCAGACCAAATGGCCATAGAAGAAGGAGTAGAAGAAAACAAGAGGAAGAATTGAGTGTTCCCATGTATCCTAGCAGCTCTTTTAGCCCTCATGTGATTTTTAACATATCTCTAAACCATGAAGAACCCTTCCCCTTCACATTTTCGAACCTTAAAAAGCCATATATGTCAAAATAGCAGAGGTGGCACTCAAATACCTATTAGGGGCGCCCAAGCGCTAAAAATTGCGGGAAGAATGATGCTCAGCGCCTCCTAAAAGGGCGCTTAGGCGTGATGGGGCTCATCGCCCAGAAAGGGGCACTCAAGCGCGCCTTGCACCATCTGTCTTGATGTTTTTGCTGTCCTTTGAGTGTGTCATGGTTTCCAGCGCGTTGAGTTGGTTCAGATTCTTCCAGAAACATAGTTTTAGCCTTCAAAACAAAAAGAATTAGTGATGATATGTCTTAAGTGTAACCTAATAGTTTTGTAGATGAAAGTAAGATAATAGATGAGAGTTTCTTTTCCTTTTAGTGGAAGAGAAGGAGGAATGAGTGGAGACCATAAGTAAAGAAGAGGAATGAGAGGTAGTAGAGTAGCATGGTTTTTGTTTAAGCAAGGTGTGGTGTTGGAGGTTGGTCTTGAAAATCAAAAAGAAAAGAGAAAAAAAGAGAAAGGAGTAAGGTAGAGTTTGAAAAGAGAGGAAAATGAGTGTTTGCATAATTGATAGTTGAAATAGAAAAGAAAGGATGGAAAAATGAGAAAAATTAGGAAAAAATAGTAATTCTGGAGAATTAAAAATTTGTGGGTCTGCGTAGGGCCCACCCTAGGTGAGAGAGTATTTTTTTTTATCTTTACAACTTTGTGAACTTATTAATTTCAGAGTGGTGATTCTGTAAGACTATTTTGATCAATTATTGAGAATTGTTGGATATTTGGTTTGGCCTACGTGTTGATTGAGGTATACATGTTATTGAGAATATGTATGAGTTCGTGATTAAAAACGACGATTTTGGTTTTTGGTGTCGTGTATTATCGGGGTTTTATATTGTCTTTATTTAAGTGTGTTTAATTTTAGTGTTGTCAAAGAGAAATAGTATTTGTTTTGTGTGATGTACGGACATATGATATGGTTGTAATTTTGCTTCTGTGATGTTATAAATTAAAAATAAAAAAAAATTCACAAGAATGTTTTTATAAAAGTTGTATTATATTATTTTACACGTGGCATTCCATTAGGGGTGTTATAGTGAACCTATTACTTAGAATAGTTTCAAGGTCAAGTTTTTGGGAGAATACTTTCCAGGTAGTGTGAGGTATGCTAGGGAGGTGTAGTATCTGAAACTAGTATAAGAAACTATGTTAAGGGCAGAATATGCAAAAAAGTTCAAGCGACTTTCTCATTTCTACACTTTGGCTATCAATAAGGAGTGAGGTGTAGAAAGTTTGAAAATGGAATAAAATAATAGATTAGGGAGATGGTGGTGCCAATGGCCATTAGTGATGTCAAGACCACGAGTGAGAGGCGCTTAAGTGCATAGGCCTAAGGAGCAAGAGAGGAAGAAACCATACTTTAAGCCAAAATTTCAAACCATAATTCCAAATAAGAGAGTTATCTTCCTTCTAGAAACAATAAAAAGGTGGAGGATTACAATGTTACCACTATAATGGACCACATCTGAAGAAGGATTATCCTTAATTGAGAGGCACTATGAGATGCTACAACTAGAAGGAGGAAGGATACACCTATATAAATTGTTCAAATCCTAGGAGAGTGACTGGGGTGTAAGGTCACAAGCACAACAACAAAAACAACAAGGAAAATATAGAAGAGATCACCCTCAGGCAACTAGAAGGGTGTATGCACTATCAAGGGCAAAAGCTAACCAGTCAGGTAATATTGTTCTTGGTGTTTGTGCTAGAACTGGTAAAGACTTATGATTGTTATATGATTATGAGTGACACACTTATTTTTGTCAAGTGTTTTTGTGGATTAGCTAGGTCTATGAGTTAGAGAGTTGCAATTTGACCTTGTGGTGTCAACTCCAACTTCTAGTCAAGTGTCAACTTCAAAAGTATGTTTTGAATGTGTGATTTCCGTGGAGGGATGCAAGTATAAAGTTAATCTTATCTACCAGACTTTTCACTGTAGATGTAATTTTAGGAATGGATTGATTACTTGTCAATCACATTCTTATAGATTGCAGTCTGAAGAAGGTAGTGTTTCCGGAGTAGTCTTTAGTAGAAAAGTTGATAACCTAGAAAGTATCTAGGGAAATCAAAGAAGGAGCTTCATGTTTTTGTAGTTTGTCACACATATGGAAACAAACGGGAAGGATTTAAAAATTAGATATACAATGGTGAGGGAGTTGATGGCCGTATTTCTATAATATTTTGAAGAATCTTTTGCTTCAAGGAAAATTATACTAAATATAGATCTCGAACTCTTAGTTTAATATATGTTCTTTGATACAAAAATGGAAGAACCTGATTACTTCTTTTATTAGAGAAGGTCAAGTAGAGTCGACCCTAGCCAAAGGTTACTGATAACGGTTGATTTCACCGTTATTTGTGATTCAATTTTGATACTAAATGAGCCCTATTTGACTTAGAAACTTGCTTGAACTCTTGCTTTAGTTAATTTGTGAATAAAGAGAGTTGAGGTTAGAACTTATGATTTTTATCACTAAATTCCTTTGATTTTATAGGAAATTGGAATGATTTGGAAGAGGAGTTAAAGTACCAAGGATTTGGAATCCAGAAAGGACAGAAAAAGCACCAGAAAAGAAGGCTACAGAAGGTCGCAGGACGCCTAGTTGCCCCTTTCTGGGGCCCTCAGCGCAGGATGTCTCGTATAGGCGCCTGACTGCCCCTTTTCTGGAGCCCTCAATGCAGGATATCTCGTAGCAACGCCTGGGCGCCCTTCCTAGGGCACTGAGCGCCAGCTTCCTTGCACCGTAGAGCGCCTGATTGCCTCTTTCAGGGCCGTCAACGCCACTCCTCTCGTACCACCGCCTGACTGCCCTAAGTAGGGGCGTTGAGCGCTAACGTGTTGGGCTTGGACTCTGTTTTATGCTCTATTTATGGATTTTGTATCTTTGGGCAGCAGAGACGCAAAAACACACTTTTCCACTCTCTAGAGGCAGAATTAGATGTGAGAGCTCTCCTCTTCAGTTTCTAGGGTTTTTCTATCACTTTCATTCCATTCTACACCTAGTTTCTCCATGATTATGGAGAACTAAACTCATTTGTTGTCGGGGAAGATGTAACTTTAAACTCTCATGTATTTGAATTTGTTCTGATATATTATATGCTTCTTTCATTAATTGTTGTCAACACCCAATTTCGTCCGGATTGACCAATAGATTTATTTTATTTTCATCATGAGTGTCAAATATAAAAAAAAAATATATAAAAAATAAAGAATAAAAAAATAAAAAATAAAAAAATAAAAAATGAAAAAAAAGGAAGAAAAAGAAAAGAAAAGCGTTCGTCCTCCATAGTGGGCGTTCGTTTTCTCCCCTTTCAAACGTTCGTCCTGTATCCTACGAGACCGTTCGTTCGGTACCCTGCATGCAGCCGTTCGTCCTCTGCGTCAACCGTTCGGTCATCCTCAAGCGTTCATTATTCGGCCGTTCGGCCAATCGTTCATTTAGGACGTTCGTCCTCAATTGTTCGGCCATTTGGTATGATTGACGTTCGGCAATTTTCAGTTCAAACATTCCACTGTTCAGCCTCTCAGGTTTACTGAACGTTCGGTATTAGTGTGTTTGAATGTTCGGTCATATTATTTGTTAGTAACGTTCGGTCGTGTGTTATGTAGCGTTCGGTCTGTAAACGTTCGGTCTTCTTTTTAACGTTCGGTCATAATGTTTTATTTAACGTTCGGTCTTCGTGTGAACGTCCAGTCCTGTTATGTGAACGTTCGGTCATGTTATATGTGAACGTTCGTTCATGTTATGTGAACGTTCGATTTTGTTTTGCGATAGTGAACGTTCGGTCATGTAATGTGTTAGTGAGCGTTCGGTTATATTGTTTAATGAGCGTTCGGTCTTCATTTGACTGCTCGGTCATTCATTTGAACGCTCGTTTTGTCTTCAGCGTTCGTACTATTAGTGCTTATTTTCTTCCAGCGTTCGGTGTTGAACGCTCGTCCTTTGCTTTGTGCGACTGCTCGTCCAAGTCACTCCTTCTGCCGCTCGTCATGTGGTGCTGGATGGCGTTCGTCCAATTTGAGTTTCAAACGTCTTTGCTGGCTTTGTTTTAAAGGGGCCCTACATTGAATTATTCCCACGATCTTTGTCTCCCACTTCACCAACCCTCCAATTATATATACCAAATTCTTCCACTTTCAAACAATCCCCCAATCACAGCTACCGACACTCATCCTCCAATCAAAGCTGCCGACAATGGCACCCTTATGCCAATTTAAGGGTCATCATCTTCACCTTACCAGGAGGAGGATCCATCCTCCATATTCACACACAGTTGAGAGATGACGGCCAACACCTTATACACGGCCAACACCCATTAACAGAGGCTTTCATCTGGAACACCCATGATGAACACAGAACGGCTAATACCCCATCTTCATCCTTACACCCCACGGCAAACATCGTGATCTTTAGCCCCTTCTTCTATATTTTCACCCCAACCACACTTCCCTTTCGCTCCCGATTCCTCATCTTCAACGCCATCCATCATTCATCTCCCAACACTTTATACAACACCTTATACCACGGCCAACCTCCATCTCGTTTTCCTTAGGGGTCAACCACCCAAAACAGCCCCTTTATCATCATCACCCCAATACCACCTCCAGCAATCATCAACCATAATCCAGATTCACCCATGGTCGTATCTTGACACTCACGGCTACCACCAACACCCTTCCATCCGGCCACCTTTTCCTTCCACTTCCAATTTTCACGGACCTGAGGACCACAGTCAACACCTCTGAGCATTATTTTTCCAACACCTCACTGCCACGGCCATCATCTGCATCCATTTCCTTCTTGTTTTCCCCAGCCATCACTGATCTCAAACTCTCTCTGCTCTTGAGAACCATCCCAACTACACTTCTAGTTCACCCGTGATCACCTCCGACACTTGATCATCATCCCCCATTGAACCTCACACGACCTTCACCTCTTCACCTCTTCACCCGTAACCTCCACCTTCACCTGCATACATCATCCCCAACATATCTTCATCTCTTCCTCATCACTCACGGCCAAACGCCCACCATCTTCCACCCCTCGGCTCATCATTCCCAACACACCCTCATCACAATACCTTCTTCTTCTTCATCATTTTCATCTCCAACACCCTAGATCCCCAACACCCTACCATCACCTTCAGAAGGACCTCACGACCAACACCTTATACCACGGCCTAACCTCCAAACACCCATCATCATTTGTAATACCAAAATCCCCAAAGTCGTTTCCCTGCAAGTAAAGAGATTTAATCCAAACACCCAAATCAATACACAAATCAATACACAGAGCAGAACTAATCCAATGTTTACCCCTCCCTGGGTTACCAATTTCGAAACAAAGAGCAGAAGGAGGGAGGAAGCAATGGTGCTGGCCGGATCGGGGCGGCGTGATGTGGTGGCTGGTCCAGAGAAGCAGTGACTCGGTGGTCATTTGCGGCGTGGTGTCTGGATCGGAGGAGCAGTGGCGCGACGGCCCATATGCTTGAGCTGGCGGAGGCGAACCCTTCCCTGGGTCACCATTTTCGAAGGAGAGAAGGAGGAAGCAGCGGTGTTGACTGGATCGGAGGCTGGGTCGCGGTGGCGAGTTAGACGGACGCGGCGCAGGGACATCGGAGACGAATCCAGGCCTGGATGGCCGGATCGAGGCGCGACGGGACGTGATAGCTGAAGCAGTGACGCGGTGGCCGGTCTGGTTCGCGGCGGCCCTGGCGCGGTGGTCGTTTCTGGCTGCAGCGGTGAGCATGCCCTTGGGAAGCAAGCAGTCCCCGTGTGCCTCTTAGGAAGAGACTTTGAGTCTCAATGTTGAACGAAAATGGAGTAAAAGAGGGGGAGACCCCTAATGCTCCTGAATGAGGGAAAGAACCCAAACCTTTGGGCTCGGGTTCTTGGGTCAAATAAAAAATATATAAATCAAAACAAAATAAAAAAAATAATAAAAAAAGGAATTGGACCTGAAGTTGGAAACAAGGATTTGGACCCAAAGGAGAGGAGCTTCAAATCTATTCTTTGCACTCCGGGTTTTTATCTCTGCACCTCCTATTCTTGTCGGTTTGTTTCTCTCGCTTTGTTCTTAAATTTTTATTTCCTTAATTATTTGCTTTTCCCTGTATGTAGTCCTTTGTGTGATAACTCCACTCTTGTTTATTGCATCTTATATTTTGTTGGGTTTGTTCATAAAAAATATAAACAAAAAATAAAATAAAACAAAGCCGTGTGAGTGCTCGTGCGATCGTACGCATCAGCCTAGTACTCATTACGCAAACAATAAGAAAAAGCCGTGTGAGTGCTCGTGCGATCGTACGCATCAGCCTAGTGCTCATTACGCAAACAATAAGAAAAATACAAAATAAAAAATTATTAAATTACAAAAACATGTTTCAAAGGTTTAAGCACATGTGTGATCGCACGCATCGTCCTTGTGCTAAAAAACCTTTTCTCTCTTTTAAATAAAATGCCAAAAATATGTTTCAAAGGTTTAGGCACATGTGTGATCGCACGCATCGTCCTTGTGCTAAAAACCTTTTCTCTCTTTTAAATAAAATTACAAAAATATGTTTTAAAGGTTTAGGTACATGTGTGATCGCACGCATCGTCCTTGTGCTAAAAACCTTTCCTGTTTGTTTCATAAAAAATACCAAAAAAATACAAAATATTCCAAAACCCAAAAACATCAACAATTTCAAACAACAATCAATATCGCCTTGCCAGAACTACGTGATCCTTGATTCTCCATCAAAAGTGGAGATACGTAGGAGCAAGGCCAGTCCTTGTCAGGTTCATTTCCCTAAAAATCCAAATTTATCCATAATCATTTTCCAAACAAATTTTCTAAACAATTTTCCAAACAAATTTTCAAGCAGTTTCTAAAATGAACTACGGAACCCTGATTTCTCATTCCGAATGGGAATACGTAGGAGCAAGGTCAATCCTTGTCGGGCCCAAAAAACTAAAAAATATTGCATGTTTCTTTAGAATCTTATTTTAGGGGATAGTTAAACATTTTGAAAACCACATCATATTCGCATATTTAGTTAAAGGTACTGCCTTAGGGCAGGCGTTGTAGGGTGCTAATACCTTCCCTACACGTAACCGACTCCCGAACTTAGAATCTCATTTTCGCAGACCATGCTTTATCATTTTATGGTTTTTTCCGTAGTTTTCCAGAATAAACTATGGTGGCGACTCCAAAATCTCTTTTTCAAATTTACGTTTTTTTCTTTTCGAATCGTCGTCCCGTCGCGATTTTCCCGGTTGCGACAATTGTTAAGGATTTTCTCCTTTGCTCTATGCTTGTTATGTTTTGATCATTCATGGCATGATTTTATGGTCTTCTTTGTTATTGGGAAATACTTAAAAGCCACGATCTGGAGAATTTCTCCCAAAAGAAATATTACTCAGGGATGGGGATATGAGGTTTGGTTGTCTTAAGCTTCTGTTTGTAATGCAAAATTAATTATTAGGGATGCAAGGGATTGTGGTCTAAGAATTAAGGATAAACTTTCTTTGCCGAGGGATCGGATTTTAAGTAATTTATATAGGGACATTAACAATTGAATGAAGAAGATGAATTCTTATATGCATGAGAGTAAGGATGGTGAAATCTAAACCCCAACAACATACTCATCTCATATTATCAAAATCATTCATTCACTTTTGTGTTTTGCTCAAATTGCATTCATATTTACTTTTTATGCATGTTGCATCCTAAACCAATGAAATTGTTCTTAAGTCTTAATTAGTCAAGGTATTACATGACTGTCTAGTGCCGTGAGTCTTCTGGGAAACGATACTGGGTCTTACCATTTTATATTACTTGATACAATTTGGTACACTTGCCAATGGGTTAACAGTTACGCCAAGTTGGTGCCAGTCGAAGGCCAAGCTGAATGAACTTTAATATAAAGTCAAATAGAGTTTGATGACTTAGGTCCAACCAATGGAACCTTTACTAGAACTCTGGCCCATAAAGCATTCAAATAGGTGGAAAAATGCTATAAGAGAAGGGAGATGGATAAGCTAAAGCTCGCCCATCGAGCTTGTTGAAGCATCGAGTGAGCTCTCGCTCAGTAGCCGTCAAAGGGAACTCAATGCCAACTTTCGTGAGAGAATCTCAAGCCCAACTACCTATTTCTCGCCCAACGAGCCTAATCTCACTCAGTGCAGCTTTCCCTCGCGCAACACTGATGTTCCAGAAACACTTTTGTTAAAAAAAGAAGTGTTTTGTTTCTCACACCAAGAGCGGGGGGGGGGGGGGGGGGGGGGGGGGGGGGGGGTTGAATTGGTGATGTGTACTAATGATTGCTTTTAAAATCTTTTACTCAAATCACGAAGTCTTTAAACTTTTCTTGAATCGCAAGTAAATTTGTATGCAATGAAACAGTAACCTTATTCGAATGCAATGACAGTATATTCGATTTAATGCAGAGAGAAGGGATAAGAAAATTCAAACACTGCAGTTTATACTGGTTCGGCCAAGCCTACATCCAATGTCCTTCTTTTCAACCCGAGATAGAAGTCAATGCACTATATAGATCTGAGTTTTTACACCAAGGCTTTACAGTGACCTCACGTCAAAATGTAAATCACCTCTCTAACAGACAAGCAACAAGAACAATCCTCTTCTATTGTCCACCCCTTTGAGATACCCCTCAAAGTCAAGAATCACGTTCTTCTTCCTGTATACACCATAGGGAACACCAGCAACACTCAACATTTGCCAAAGCTTTTCCTGATCACGTAGAAAGCACCTTCCTGTGAAAAACGATCAGTCTTTTCTTATCGGTCACTTGCTTCACAAGAAATCCTCAAGACTTTATCACCACGGTAATTCTTGATTCTTGGAGCTTTTCTCTCTTATCTAAGATCTCAAAGTACACACTGAAAATGATATGAAAGTGTCAAGATCAATTCTTCTTACAGAAATCAAGTCATGTGTCTATATATAGTATAAGACAAATCAGACGCGTTTTAATCGATTACGCTATTAATATAGTCGAATACAATTCATAGTTATAATAGATTAACAACAATCCATTAATTGAAAGCGCAATTAATGTAATCGATTTGTAATAAATGCTTGATCAACATATTTAAAAATATGACCGTTGTGACTATTATGTCAAGCATTTAAACAATTTTCAAAACTATAACAAACTTAATCGAATACAAGATGCATGCAATTGATTAAGTAGAAACACTTAGCATATATTTGAAAACTTTTCTTCTTAACATTCATCACTGCACACTTGAAAAATATTTGTGCAAAATACGAGTTTTAATCGATTTAGCCAATAGTGTAATCGACTTAAAACTGGTTGTTTAGCCACACTTTAAAGTTCAAATAACTAAAGCTAGGTGCTTGTGATTTTTCATTTCCGAAAACTCATATTATGCATACACATATAAAAATACATTTCTAACAATATAGTATGCAATAATCAACACAATATGTTCACAATTATGCTTATACAGATATAACATAATAAGCATATAAGCATGTAACATGTAACATAGTACATACACATGTGTTTTCATTAACTATGTGTTGTCATCATCAGAAACACAGATATCACTGAGATTGTGGGTTTAGCTAATCATGTGCTCCCCCTATCAACAATCTCAACAATCTCCCCCTTTTTTGATGATGCACAACCATGATTAATAAAACCATGTTGTATAGTCACAATCACAGATTAAACACAGATTATCCACAATTATAATTCTCCCAGTTATATCCAATTATTCTCCCCCTTTGGGCATTAGCAAAAAAGGTATTGAGAATATACTGTAATTGAAACACATATAATCAAGCATATATAGATACATAATTCAGAATAACAAAATTAATTTGATGCTCTCACTATTAATGATATTCACATGAGTTCATTTATTTTCTTCCCCTTTTGAAAAACATGTGAACTAATCAATCATATACAATGCTTTCCCGGTCATTATGCATGTTGAAACATTAAATCACAAATGCATAAAACAGATATATCAGAGTATGTATCACTCAAGCCTATTCAAGCAATGTATCATAGCAATTTGAATCACTTTACGTCAGAGTAATTTGATACATGTTCAATCAACAAAAAATATTGATCACTTATAATCTCAAAACATATTCACAACAAATCAACACAAAGATATAAGCAGAATAATCAGTTAATAGATAATCAAGCAAGGTTTAAAGATATAAGATATCATAAGTTTGGAATCTTCAAACCAAGTTACGAAAACCAATCGATTAGAACTTCATTTTAATCGATTTCATGTTGTAGAGTAATGTTGAATTTCCATCTTAGCTCAGTCAGCAAGCATTGTTCCTGCATAACCTTTTCACATTTAACTAGATCAAGCATTTTAGTATCAATGCAGTCTAGTGATCAACACAGTTAAAGTATGAATATGCAATGATATAAATGTAACAGTGAAATTGGTCAAATTGCATATATACACACAGGTTAATCAATTATTGCTATTTTATGCTACCCTTATCCAAAATTCCTAGTTCATTTCTGATTGTATAAAATCTTTCCTTATTCAAAGGTTTTGTAAAAATGTCATCCCATTGATGTAAGGTATCTACAAATTCGACCTTAATTGTACCTTTGAGAATGTGGTCTCTTATGAAATGATGCCTTATGTCAATATGCTTAGTTTTAGAATGAAGAACATGATTCTTAGTCATATTTATTGCACTAGTATTATCACATTTTAAGGGAATATGATCTAATGATATGCCATAATTCTCTAGTTGGCTCTTGATCTAGAGAGACTGTGCACAATAGCTTCCAACTGCTATGTTCTCGGCTTCTGTGGTAGATAATGCCACACAAGCTTGTTTCTTTGAATGAGAAGATACTAGTGAACATCCTAGTAGATGACAAGTACCACTATTACTTTTTCTGTCTAGCTTACAACCACCAAAGTCAGAATCACTGTACCCTTCAAGAAAAATGTTTGTGCCATTGGGATACCATAGTCCAAGACTCTTGGTTCCTTTTAAATATTTCAAAATTCTTTTTACAGTAGTTAAATGTGATTCTTTTGGTTGTGACTGAAACTAGCACAAAGACAGACATTATGCATGATATTTGGTCTACTGGCAGCTAAGTACAATAGGGATCCAATCATACCTCTATACATTTTCTGATCTACAAAATTGCCTTTTGCATCAAGCTCAAGATAGTAGTTAGTTGTCATCGGTGTTGTTGCTTCTTTGCAATCCAACATTTTGTACTTCTTTAATAAATCAGTGCAATATTTTGATTGATGAAGGAAGATGCCATTCTCATTCTGCTTAACTTGAAGCCCTAGAAAATACGTGAGTTCTCCCATCATGGACATCTCGAACTCTTCCTACATTGTCTTAGAAAATTCTTTGCATAAATCAGGATTAGTTGAACAAAAAATAATATCATCAACATAAATTTGTACATATAATCTATCCTTTTTAGAATTTTTAATGAAAAGGGTTGAATCTACTTTACCCTTGGTGAATCCCTTCTTTACCAGAAATTCACTTAGTCGCTCATACCAAGACCTTGGTGCTTCTTTCAACCCATATATGGAGCCTTCCTTAATTTGAAGACATGTTCTGGATGCTCATAGTCTTGAAATTTTGGTGGTTGTTCCACATAGACTTCTTCCTTGATATACCCGTTTAGAAACGCACTCTTAACATCCATTTGGTACAATCTGAATTTCATTATAGAGGCAATAGCTAGCAGAATCCTTATTGATTCCAATCTGGCCACTAGAGCGTAAGTTTCATCATAATCGATTCCCTCTTCTTGGTTGTAGCCTTTTGCAACTAACCTGGCCTTATTCTTGATGATTTCTCCTGAATCATTCATCTTTTTTCTGAAAACCCACTGTTGATGCATTGGAAAGTGTACCAAATCGCACAAGTAATATAAAATGGTAAGACCAAGTATCGTATCCCAGAGGATTCTCAGCACTAGAAAGTCGTGTGATAACTCGATTAATTAAGACTTAAAGAAAACGAGATCATTGGTTTAAGATGCAAAGATAGAAAATTAAATATGAATGCAGTTTGATCAATAGTAGAATAGCATATTGATGAACGAATGTTGTTTGTAATAGGAGATGAGTATGTTGTTGGGGTTAGATTTCACCAAGTTCCCTCTCATGTATGTAAGAATTCTTCTTTATGCATTAATATTAACGTCACTCACTAAATCACTTAAACTCGATCCCTCAACGAAATAAGCCTGTCCTTAATCACAAGTTCATGCAATTTCTAGCATTCCTAGTAATTAAAAGTGAAGATCAAGAGCTTTAAGACGACCAAGACTCATACCCTCATTCCTGAGCAATATTACTCTTGGGAGTAATTCAACAAGAACCTGAATTGTAAGGAACCTCCCGACACTCATGCAATTCATCAATCATGCTAATGAATGAGTTAAACAAAGCAAACATTGTAACAGATGAATTACTCTAACAATTAATGAAAAATCATGTATTATTAAGAATCAATTCAAATACATGAGAGTTCACAAGGTTACATCATCCCCCAACAACAAATATAGTTTAGTTCACCATAGACATGGTGAAACTAGATTAACAATGAAGAAGAATGAGATAGAAACACCCTTAAAGTAGAAGATGGAAGCTCCCACATCCAAATCTGCCTTCAGAAGGTGAAAGAATGTGCTGCTGTGCTCCTCAAGTCAAAGATACAAAACCTAGGACGTATGGGTCATTTAAATAGAGCGAAGACAGAATAGAAACAAGGCCCAGGCCCATGTCGCTAGCGCTCAAGCGCTCCACTTAGGGCGCCCGGGTGGTGAGCGATGGTTCCTTACGCTCAAGCCTCAGACAGGACGCCCAAGCTTCGTGCTTCTGGCGCTCAAGCACCCCAAAAGGGGCGCCCGGGCGGTGAGCGACACTCTTCTGTGCTTAAGCCTCCAAAAAGGGCGCTCAAGCTTCGAGCAATCCTCCATTCTAGTGCTTTTCTAGGCCTTTCTGAGCTCCATCTACATGGCACTTCATCTCTGCTTTCCATATTATCTCATTTCCTGCTAAAACAAGGGAAATTAGTCTTAAAACCAACAAATTCAACCTCAACTCTGTTATTCACACAACTTAAAAGAAAAACATGATTCCAAGCAAGTTTCTAAGCAGAAAAGGGTGCATTTAGTATCAAAATTACATCACAAATAACGGTATTTGCAACCGTTATCACAACCCCAAACTTAGAACTTTGCTTGTCCTCAAGCAAAACAAAATGTAACTCATCTTTTCAAAAACTTTTTCTTCCAGGACAAGAGATTACTTTTATCAACTCAGTATACAGATGTCAGTCAAGATGTGCAGATGCCTTAATTCAATCAAAATTAATGTGATGCTCATATACTTCAACAGATGCTATCCTTAAGAATGATCAATCAACCAAGCAAAAAAGATGTAATCAGAAATTCAAAGAACTACTCCTCACCAAGGAAAGTGTTTCACTCAAGCACTCACAAGTGTATCACTCAAGCACTCAAAAGTGTATCACTCAACTAAAAGGTGTATAGTGAGGTGTTGGTGTCTTTTTCACTCTACTATCACAATGTCACACAAATTAACTTTGCCTTTCATTTAACCACTATCAAACATACTCACAAGCAAACTGTCATCACAAGGGCTTTTCGTGGCTTGTAACTTGGTTGGGCTAAGAAGGAAATTGGTTTTTTTGGTCAGCAAAATCCTTGAGTTAAGAGAGACATTTGTGATTTCATCATTTAAGCACAAACTCTCTTTATTTTTCCCAGCTTTCCCTTGCATTGAGCTTTTCTTTTCTTTTCTTTTCATTTTTCTTTTTCTTTTGCTTTTGCTTTTCATGTATTCACAGCTTAGCTCAATGCTTTTTCTTTTCCCTTTCTCAATCTTTCCAGCAACCCCAAACTTGAACCTTTATCAACACCTCACAAATGTTCTCAACTTAACTCAAGGTAAAGATTTTCACAAAGGTTTTCAAACATGCATAAGGCTCAAGGTTCAAAGGTTAAAACAAATTGTTTTCTTTTCAGTGGACAAAAATCATGTGAAGGCTAAGAAGAATAAGGGATAACAAAAGATGGCCTTGATAATATGAAACATGCAAGCAAGTAGTTCAATCACAGAAAATTTGGGCAAAATCATTCATGCTTCCACAGTAATAAAAATTATTCACAACAAAATTCTGAAGCCCAAAACTCACACAAGTAAACTCTCAAGTCCCGGAATTCAGAAAAACACCCTGCTCAGTATCTCAATCAAATTTTACCTCAAGCACTTGTTTCATTCACTGTGAGCCATCACATGTATATTAACAAATCATGCATCATCTCAACATCAATCAATACACTAGAGCATCACAAAGCAGTACTTATCACAAAAAAACAACAGTTGAACCAAAGCAATGTAGTTCATTCAAGCAGAGTACAATAACAAAACAAATGATCAAAAGGAAAACAATGAAAGCAATAAAAATAGTAAAATAACAAAAAAATCATGTTCTATAACAAAGGTGGCATTCGTCAGTATGTGCTAAGTACAACTCATCACTCATCATCATTAGAGTCCTCATCCTCCTCAGCTTCCGCATCTGCATCCTCATCATCCTCATCCTCAGCATCCCCATCCATGGCTGAAGCTTCAGCTACTTCAGTTCTACCACCCTCCTATGCTGGGTCAGCGGGCCATGCTACTCGGGCTGCAAAGTCCTCCTGAGATATGAACTGTCGCTGAGGAAATGTGGACGTCTATGTCCTCAAAAGCTCTTGCTTGCCCTTGTATACGACAACCACTCTAGCATCCAGCAAAGAAAAGTACATGTCTCGCATTTGAAAAGGAGCGACCTCAAAAACTTGTTAATCTCTTTGGCAAGTGCACCAAATCGTTCAAGTAATAAACCGTGGTAAGACCAGGTATCGTTTTCCCAAGAGACTCGTAATACTAAAAAATTGTGCGATTAACAACTCATCTAGACTCAAGAACAACTCATCATTTAAGAATATGTGCAAAAAGATAAATTCACAAGTAATTACAAGGTTGGACTTTGGTATTGAAGGCACTTGGAAATGGAAAAGACTAGAAATGGTATGAAATGACATTGTTAAGGTTAGTTTTCACCAATGCACTCTTGTGTATAACCAATTTCATCTCCTCTCTATCAGTTTACTAAAGTCAATCCACTAAAACACTCTAGCCCTAATCCCTTAGGTGAAAGAGCCTAGGTTTTCCTTATCAAACTCCAATCCCTTGGACAATCTAACAAGCAAACCCGCATTAAGAACTAGGATCTAAGACAACATGTGAATCATATCCCATCCCTGGCTCAATGACCCACAAGGACTCTTGTTTCAGTTCAAGATTTCATATCCCATCCCTGGCTCAATGAAACCCTAAAATCAAGTCATGAACGTTCCCATTACACGCAAGCTTTAAGATCGGAAACAAGAATACTAGTAATAGATAGAAAAGGCATTTATAAATACGAAACAATCATTCATTACACAAGAGTTCATAGGCTACATCTAACCCTAACAAGATGAATCTAGTTCTCCATTTCCATGGAGAACCCTAAAGCTTACAAACATGGAAGATGGAAGAAGAAGGAGACCCAAAGGAAGAGGAGGAGATGTTCCCACAAGCTCCTCGCGCCCTCCATGAGCTCCAGACGTGAAATCGCACCTCCAAAGAACCAAAGACCCGTTTTCTTTCTGCCTCGTGAGTATATATACTGCCCGAATTCTCGCTTAAGCTAAATTATTCTCGCTTAAGCGAAAATGAACTTGTTGGAGAAGATAGTCATTCTCGCTTAAGCTAAATTATTCTCGCTTAAGCGAAAATGACTTTTTTAGCAATGACTTCCTGGATCACCGAGGCTCTTCAATGTAATGCAGGATCTTCCTAACATCGAAATAGATCAAAAAACAAGGGATTAGAGTATTATTTACGTAATGTAGCCCAAAATATAGATAAATACTAAAACTAAATAAAAGAGAGGATTTAAGCAAGTAATAAGCTAAAGAAGAGTTGATTTTGCTACTAAAATGATGCTTAGATAATGGTAAGAATTAGCATTATCAACTGGCTCCTAGGATGGTGGTGGTACTCTCCTGTGTGGCCTAGGCTGCTGTGGTGGTGGCGTTGGGTGGCCTAGCTCATCCACTGCATAATAGTGTATGAAGTAAGCTGCGTCCAACTCCTTTCTTGGTCGCTCCAGTGGTGGTATAGAAACATCAACACCAGTAGCCTCACAAAGATGGGTGATCAAGGATGGGTGTCCCACGGGTGCCTTGTTGCTTGCACCACAGGCACAACTTTGGATCTCATCAGCTATAACTTGCCCAATGTTTATGTTGAGACCCCTGAGAACACAGTAAAGAAAGATGGCCCTTTGGATAGTGATGTCTGACACATGGGAGCATGGCTGAATGTTGGCATGAGAGAAAGCCATCCAATATTTTGCCAGAGGCATCAGATGGGGTCTTATGATGTGGATGGGTGCCCCAGTCCTGTTTCTCTGAAAGTGCCCTCCGGGGACACATAAAGTCCTCTCCACTTCATCATAATCCACCCCTTCCATCATGGACATTGCATACTTGCATTGCTTCTGCTCCTAGTTTGTACCAAGAAAACTATTAATGGTGTCAACATCAAAAGCAACTTTCTTATCCCTTACGTAGCTAAAGTACGTCTCTTGCTCTACCCCAGTCCTGTTTCTCTGAAAGTGCCCTCCGGGGACACATAAAGTCCTCTCCACTTCATCATAATCCACCCCTTCCATCATGGACATTGCATACTTGCATTGCTTCTGCTCCTAGTTTGTACCAAGAAAACTATTAATGGTGTCAACATCAAAAGCAACTTTCTTATCCCTTACGTAGCTAAAGTACGTCTCTTGCTCTACCCCCAATGCTTTTGCATTTGCATAAAATTCTTTGATGATGGCAATGTTGGTGGGAGAGGGTAGGTTGCCGAGTGGCCCAATCTCTGTTGCTCAGCTTCCTTTCAAATTGAGGAGCCAAGGATGGTATGTTGGCCACCTTCCTCTCCATCAGTAGTTTCCTTCCTTCCACAGTTGGGAAGTATCTCTCATGGGCTGCAGTTCTGAACTTAACATAGTAGAATTTCTCCTTCTCCTTCCTCTTGGTTCCTTTGTCTTTGCTACCCAGAGTTTTGATTCTTTTTCCTGATGATGAAGCCATTCCTGCACATAGAAATTCACAAAACAAGCACAAAAATCATCAAGCATTAGTCCCTAAAATTAAAAAAATTCTTCCCATTCAGGTTCAGGGCAAAATAGAGAGCCCTCAGCATCACTTGCACATAACAAAAAAAACCAGAAAACAAGCAAAACAACCACTATCACGTCGCGCTTGAGCGCCCCTCAGGGGGCGCTTGAACGACGAGCGATGCTATCAAGCGTGGCTTTGCTGCATTTTTCACTTTCCAAATCCAATTCTACTCAGTCCAAACCGCAATTAACACAATTTAATCGGTCCACACAGTGGCAATTCATGCATAGACAGTACCAATCATCAAAAATCAAGTTTTTCATCAACATTCATCAAAAATCAAACTTTTAAGAGCTTAAAATACTAGATGGCATGACTTACTTGGTTAGAGACAAGGGATTAGTGGATAATGCTCAAGCAATTGGAAGAAATCTGAACTTATAGCAGCCACACACTCCAAACCCCCAAACTTGAATGGTTGAATGGTGCAAAATGAGTGAGAACTAGGGTTCTTGGTGGAGGAATAAGGGGGAAAGTGATGAGAGAACTTAGGAAGAGCGTATAGAGAGGCTAGAGTGGAAGAAATCTGAGAAAGGCGGCTTGGGCGAACCCTAGGGTGTAAAAAAATGAAGTGGGTCTGTTAACACTTCGATAAGTGTACTGAATCGTATCAAGTAATAATAAATGGTAAGACCAAATATTGTTTCCCAAGAGACTCAAGACACTAAACAATTATGTAATCGGTTAACCAATTAAGATTTAAGAACAACAATTTTTGGGAGTTTTCAATGCAAATGCAATAAAAATAAACATGAATGCAATTTGATCAATTGAGGCTAAACACAAGGATGAATGGATGATATTGAAAATATGATATGAATATGTTGTTGGGTTTAGATTTCACCTAATCACTCTCATGCATATAGGAATTCTTCTTCTTTCATTAATGTTAATGCCACTTTCTAATTTACTTTAGACCCGATGTCTCGGTGAAGAAAGCCTAATCCTAAATACTAGTTCACAATGTCTTATCTCCCTATTAATTAATCATGCATTATATTCGCACAAAAGCTTAAAGGAAATCAATCCTCCTATTCTTATGTCTAGGTAATATTGCTTCCAGAAGAATTCCCCAGATCGTGATTTGTAAGATATCTCTCAATAACAATCCTAGGGAGAGAAGAGGAGAGTTGTCACATCCCCAAATCGTCCAACCCTAGGAGTACGAAATCTCCTGATAGTTACAAATCATAGGATTTATGCCATACATGAATAAAACATCACAAGCATTCGAGAAAAGAATAATATGTCTAACAATTAATGAAAGAAGCATATAGCAATAATAAGAATCAATTCAAATACAAGAGAGTTTAGAGGTTACATCTTCCCCAATAATAAATGAGAGTAGTTCTCCACCGTCATGAAGAAACTAGGTGTACAATGGAATGAAAGAGAGATAAAACTCTAGGAAGAGAAGAGGAGAGCTCTCAGATCCCCAAATTTGTCCCCAAAGGGGTGAAAAACGTGTTTCTGTGCTTAAGCCATCAAAAGATACAATCCCTAGGACGTGCAAGTCCTTAAATAGAATTAAAAAATAACAAAAAAATAAGTCCAAGCCCACGAAACTAACGCTTAGTGGTAGCTGCGACACTCAAAACTGACGCTCAACGCAACTTTTTCTACGCTCTAGTTGACTTTTCTGCACTCTGGTTGACTAGTTGACTTTTCTGGACTCTAGTTGACTTTTCTGCATTCTGGTTGATTTTTCTGCATTCCAACTATCGGTACTTTAACTCTTCTTTCAAATCATTCCAATAGCCTACAAAATGAAGGGAATCTAACACAAAACCATTAAATTCACCTTCAACTCTCTTATTCACAAAAACATGAGTTAAAGCAAGTTTCTAAGTCAAAGAGGGTTGATTTATTACCAAATTTAAGTATAAAAATAACGGTTTTTCAATCGTTATTAGGGACGAAATCCCGGTTGAGACTGACAACAGTTGAAAAACTGTTATTTTCATGCTTAAATTTGATACTAAAAGCAACCTTTAACACTTAGAAACTAGCTTGAAATCATGCTTTTGGTTATATTTTTAGAAATAAGAGAGCTGGACAGGTTTATGCTTGATTTCAGTGTTTTATGCAGGTTTTAAGGTGAATTTGGTGAAAGAAGCGAAGAAGGATAGGAATGGAATCAGAAAAGACATTAAAAAGTGCAAAAGGAGAAGCCACAACCACCGCTCAGCGGCAGTTTACCGCTGAGCGGCACTCAGAAACCCACGTTGGCTCCGCTAAGGGGTGAAAAGGCCGCTGAGGGGAAGAAACGAACTCGCGCACTTACCGTTGAGCGGTAGTTTACCACTGAGCGGTACTATTTTGGGCTTGGGCTTAATTTTCTGTAATTTTACAAATAGTATATAAGCTTTAGGGTTTCCTAGGGTTTGTATCTTTGGCTGGGACGAAGCAAACACTCTCTTTTCCACCCCTTTGAAGGAAGATCTTGGATGCTCAGGCTACCTCTCTACCTTTCTAGGGTTTTATCTTTCATTCTTTCATCATTGTTCATCTAGATTCACCATGAATATGGTGAACTAAACCTTGTATTGTTGTTGGGGGATCAATGTAATCTTGTGAAACTCTCATATATGGAATTTGTGTTTAAAAATCTTATTTGAGATACATGCTTTCTTTCATTAATTGTTAGGGTTTTTCCTCTTTGCTCAAAGCATGCAGTGTTTAACTCATTCATTGTCATGATCATTGATTTTGTCGATATGGGAACGTACGGGGAAGTCTAGATCCGGGGAATTTCTCCCATTAGCATATTGGTTGCCTTTAAGCTCCTGCACTTCAGAACTAATTACTAGGAATGCTAGGAATTGTATGAACTCGTAATTAAGGATAGGCCTTCTTGACAAGGTAATTTAGAGAGTGGCATTAACATTGATGAAAAGATTGATGAATTCCTAAAGTATATGAGAGTGGATAAGATGAAATTGATAACCCCAACAACATACTCATCCATATAATTCTTCCCGTGTTTGTTTTACTCTTTTTGCCATTGATCACATTCATGCATATATGTTTAATTACTGTCTTTTGCATTAAAAACCTACAATCAATCGTTCACAAGTCTTAAATAATCAACGAATCAAATAACTAACTAGGCCGTGAGTCCTTTGGGAGAACGATACTTGGTCTTATCGAGTTTATTACTTGATACGATTCGGTCACACTTGCCGAGGGTCAAACAAGTTTGTGGCGCCGTTTTCGGTGTTCATAAATTTGTCATCAGAGACCCAACTTAAAACCCAAATCTACAGTCGCGCCGCCCGGGCGGCCCTCAGGGGGCGCTTAAGCGGCAAGCGACACTTTTCCCCCTTTGCTTTTTGGCTTGTTTTGGGTATTCCTAGCCATGGGTTTTGAGATTCAACTTAGAATTTTGAAGTTTCTTTTCCCTAGCTCACACAACAACACTCAAATCAAATAATTAATCTCTCTCCACCCATCAAACATTCAGTTATTACAGACTATGCACACTGGAATCAAGCAAACACAAAATAAGCAGAAACAAAATTCAAATGACAAAAATCCAAACTAAAGAAACGATGAACAAAATAAAAGTTTTTCAAACACTGGGTTGCCGCCTAGTAAGCGCTTCTTTAACGTCACTAGCTTGACCCAATAAACTCATGTCACATCTTTAATCTTGGTGTCATCTTTTTGTTCTCCATACCAACTGATCTTCAGTAGGTTCCTGTTCACCTTTTTGATTCTCCTCGAAATTAGAGATTCAATCTCTATCAGTCCATCAGTTTTGAGTTCTTTCACAACCCACAACTTTTTGTTGAATCTCACTGGGATGCTTGGTCTAAGTTTTTCATGATTCTCCAGGGAGTCTTGATGAACACTTTCTCCTTTGCTGTCTTTTTCTTCTTTCTTTACTTGAGACAAAAAACACTTTTTACCTTTTTTGCCTTGTTTGGTAGCTTTAATACTAATCTCTGGTGCATCTTCACATGTAGCTTTGAGACTAGTCTTCTTCACCTGGATTTGCTGCTCAGCATTGAAGACATTGAAATTGTAAGACCCGTATAAATAAAATGATTTCTTACCTTAAGTATTTTATTTTGTGGTATTATATAATAAATTGTGATGAAAAACAATGTTGAGAAATATTTAAGGAAGGGAAGAAAATTAAATTAATATTGGTTTCATAGTAAATTACAAAACAAAAAGTTGAAAGAGTATTTAAGTATAATTGTTTGCGCTATTATATCAGCGGATGGAGCTTGGTCTAGTGGTTGATGTGAGTGTGCATGGGAGGGTGTGTGTGTCAGAGCGGCTGCAGCGGAATGGTTAGCGTGGGATAACAAACCAAGAGGGTTTTTAATACTAACGTGTGCCTTAAAAAATTTCTACTCAATTAAACTTACTTAGCAATTAACAAAGACACATAAAGCAAGAGTAAGGTTGAGAGAAATTTGCACAGATGATTTTATCCTGGTTCGGATCTTACCAATCCTACGTCCAGTCGTTTATCTCAAACAAGATAAACCTTTTCACTAACACAAAACAATTACAAACTACAATCACAAAGATACAATTTGTAAGAGTTTAGAAAACACCTCTCTTTATACCACAAGAGATGAAACTACACCTCCTTTGAGTCTTCACAAAGGATGAACACCTCCTCCGAATACTTCACGAAGGATGAACACCTCCTCCGAATACTTCACGAAGGATGATTCTCTTCCGAACACTTCCTTAGACACACCAAGGATGAACCGGCTATTTCCTCTGTCACCGTAGCAGCACTTCACCAGCTCCACAGACAAGAGTTTCACAAGCCGAACAAGAACACACAAGTCTCAAGAATTTCTGAGTATTTTGAGCACAAGGGAAGAGTTTCTGTGTCTCTGGATGGTTGATTGTTCTTGAGAGGAAATGAGAGTCTATTTATAGACTCATCCAAAGACTCTTCCATTTTTCGTTTTCAGCCTTTCACACTGTGTTAATCGATTAGCTATAGTGGTTAATCGATTAGCACCCCAACGGATAGTCCAACGGCTCTTAAAACGGCTAGTTTTTCAAACGGTCCCTGTGTTAATCGATTAACAGCCCTTGTTAATCGATTAACGTTAATCGATTAACACCCTCTGTTAATCGATTAACACTGCAATGCTGGGCTTCTTCATGGCGCACTGGAACAATCGATTAACACCCTCTGTTAATCGATTAGCACTGCACAGTTTTGGCTCTTTGGTTTATTTTTACATCACTTTTGAATGCATACATAAAACTACTAATTTTCCTATGTTCATACAATTATTACAAAAGGTTACAAGTCTTCAAAGATCATTCTTCATGAGTCTTGATTGTTCTTGACTTGATTTGGACATCATCAAAACTTCATCTTCATCATTTTGCTAACAGTGTGTGCTTGGTCTCAAGTTCAAGCCCTCCTAAGACCAAAAAGACTCCTAGCTCTTTTTAATTTCCACCTCTACATGTGGGTCCCACTATGATTTAAGAAGCACTTTAAGTTATTGCTTCCATTATTTGATTCCAAGAGGGAACTTTTATTTCCATTACTCCCTCATTCACGTGAAATGTTGCATGAGTGCTTGAGTCATTGTCTTTTTTCTTTACACTTTGCTTGAGTGGGCACATGTTTTCTAGACTTAGGAAGCTTGTAAGTGACCTTGGGGAGGTTAAAACTTGGAGAGTGGAAAAGAGATTTTGGAGAGCAACCAAGTTGGTGAGAGAAAGGAAGAGCCACCCTAGCCTTGGAGTTTTTTGACGTCACTTGTAGGAGACCAAGAGGAGTGGAAGCTTGTTGTCTAGTGAGGAAAGAAACCTAAGAACCTTTGGAAGGTAGCTTGGAATTGAGGTAAGGGGTTTATCTTGGGATATAACATAGTGTATGATGGGTAGAAGGTAACAATATAATGTTGTTGCATGCTTTCTTTCTTGTGTGTTGGGATTAAAGTTAACATGTTGAGGCATGTACTTTTCTTTTGGGTTTAAGTTTCATGTGTTGTTGCATGGAGAATGGGTATTCACATGTTCATTTTCGTTTTTCTACTATATGGGGTAGTTAATGGATTATACATGTTTATATTTTATGAAAAAGTGGTGTTGTTGTAATGGGTATACATGTTGGATGCATTGAGGTCTGTGCTGGGGACTGGCGCCCGACCCCCTTCCTTCTAGGGCGCCCAGGCGCGAGGCTTGTGCAAAAAGTGGTGCCCATCTCCTCTTGAGGGGCGCCCGGGCGCGAGGTCTTCGCAACAAGTGGCGCCTAGCCCCCCTACTACGGCGCCCGGACGCGAGGTGTTCGCAGAAAGTGGCGCCCAGCCCCCCTTCTACTGCGCCTAGGCGCGAGGTACCTTCCGTTGTTCCTTCAAAACACTTGCTTTTGTAGCTTTTCCTCGGCTCCCACTCTTGGTAGTTAAAATACTCCTCCAAAGCACGCAAATTGCCTACAACTTGAGGAATTAGTGATGAAAACTTTTATGTGAAGCCTAAGCTAAAATTATTAACAAAGTTAGATAAAAGAGAGGATTAATCATGTTTCAAGCTTCAAAAGAGTCGATTTGGTAAGAAAATTGCATCACAAATAATGGTAAAAATTACCGTTATCAGTGATGTTTGGTGAGTTGGGGTATATGTGGTTGATGAAAAACAGTGAAGAAGAATGAAAGTTTGGGGTCTTGGGTAGAAGAAGAACATGAAGGAAGAATTATGAAAGTGGAAGGTGAAGATGGGCACATTACAAATCACCCAACAGAGGCAAGGAGAAGTAATGAGAGTCTTGGGGTAGGAGTTGAGAAAGAAAGGAATGGAGTAGAGTCTTGGAGTTGACTTGGAATTTTATGGAAATGAAGAAAAAGAGAATAGTTAAATTGTAAAAATGGTAGAGTGAAAATGTGTGGAGAGTGTGTTACGTAAAATGTGTAGGAAAGAAGAAAAAGCAAAATAAACTTTTAGCATGAGAAGAAGGTGTGGAGGCCATGAGTTAATGAAAGAGAGAGTAGAAAAAAAAATGAAATAGGAGTGAAGATGGTGGTGTGCGTAAAAGTATGTGCAGGAAAAGTGAATTGGTAAGTTTTAATATTAGAAAAGAGAGTGAAAGTGGTGTAGAATAAGTGTGGGACCGTAGCAATTGAATAAAAGAGAGATGAGTTGATTTGAAAAGTTAAAGGGGAAAGTGTAGCTGTGTGGTGGATTGGTGTAGTTAAACGAAAAACAAAAGATAAAGAGAGAATGAAAGCAAAGTTACGTAAAAGTAAGGGAGAAGGAGAGAGAAAGAGAGAGTTTGGTGAGAAATGGGTGGTTCCATGTAGGACCTACTTTGGAAGTGAGAGAAAATGTAATTTAATATCCTTGGGACCCACTTGAAGAGTTAGATGTAGAAGGGAGTGTGTTTAGAGTAAAAAGGGGTGTATTAAAATTAGGTGTTTTCTTTGGTGTTTTCTTTGGTGTTGAGAATTTAATAAAAGTGGGGGTGCACTAGAAATGTTGTTCTAGTTTATGGAAGTGTGAAATTAGTAATTTCAGAGAGGTGCGGCAGTAGGATAAATAATTAAATTAAGTTATTTAATTATTTGTTAGTCAATGAATTTAGTTGACTTTATATATGATGGTCATGGTTGTGATGGTAAAATTGTGAGAGCAACTATTTTTTCATTTCCTTAGAATTTTTGTCGAATCGATGGTGTTCGTATTGCGATACGATAGTGTGTTGAGTCTCTACGGAGACTGAGGTTCGAGTGTCACCCTTTCCTCGTGCCCGGGGACTAGAGAGGGTTAGATGTCTCGCCCAATGACTTCGGCTCGTGTGAGTATAGTGCTCGGTGGGTGCGCCTAACCGAAGTTTTTACTCGTAATTCCTTGAGGAGTCGGGGAGATAGGTCTGAAGTTGCGATGGAAGACGGCTCGAATCGCCCTGTTTTGCGAAACAGGTTTGGTACGACAAAATTCAAGGAAACAACAGAAGCTCGTGTAAATGATTGAGTCGTGAGTTTAATACTGTGATGTATTGTAATATTGTGACTTTGATAGTCTGAGTGGTGATGATCTAAGTTATGAGTTGAATATTATGTTGTATTGTAAGGTTGTGACTAGGATAATCTAAGTTATGATATTTTGATATTGAAATTATATGCTATGTTAGGTTCTTTGTTACTCACCCTTTCCTTTTGTGGTTGTGGTTCCACCTACGATGATCGTACTTGTACGGGAGTAGATGGCGTTGCAGATGAGGCAGAGATGAAGTAGCATGATGAGAGTTATGGGAATAACTATGGGGAACTTATCATGTTTTAAAGTAATTTTATGTCTTTGAATAATGAATTTGATATTTGTAAGGTTTTAACTTATGTTGTAAGACGCTTAGACTTTTGATGGTTTAGTTCCGCGATGTTAATTTTAAAAGAAAAAAAAACTAGCGTAAAATTTTGGATTTTGTTATTTTCTAGTGGCACTCCGTAAGGGGCGTTACAAAAATCACCTCCTCTTCTTGGTCTTTAAGTGTTATAGTTCCATCATCAACATTGATGATCACCTTGGCCGTTTTCATGAATGGCCTTCCAAGAATAATAGGGATCTCTGAATCTTCCTCCATCTCCATTACTACAAAGTCCACCAGATATCTGAGGTTGTCAGTTTGAACCATCACATCTTCCACCACACCATAGGGCTTTTTGGTGGATCCATCCGCCATAAACAAAGTCATCCTTGCAGGCTTGACTTCAAGACCACCAATCTTTTCAAGAACAGATAAGGGCATCAAATTGATACTGGACCCTAAATAAATTAGGGCTTTCCCTATTTTATGGCTCCTGATGGTGCAAGGAATGGTGAAACTTCCTGGATCTTTAACCTTAGGAGGAAGTGCCTTTTGCAAGATCACACTGCACTCTCCCTGTACCTCAATTGTCTCCTCCTCTAGATATTTCTTTCTTTTGAGGAGTTTCTTAAAAAACTTAGCATATTCAGGAATCTGCTGCAATGCTTCAGTCATAGGAATTCTAATCCCCAATTTTCTAAAGATTTCTTCAAAGCACCCTAATTGCATCTCTTTTTCTTTTCTGGAACACTTCTCAGGGTGATAATTGCATCAAGTGCAAGACTCTAGAGGAAGATTATGAATTAATTGACAACATGGCTACCAATGATAATGAGATGCACAATGAAAGAAGAATTCCATCATAACCTAAGGGAGTTTTACAGCTACAGTCTTATGATGCCCTACTTGCTCAAAATAAGATTATCACTCAACAACTAGAAGTCTTGACAAAGAAGCTTTCTCAGCCACAAAAGGAATGCCAGAATGTTTTACAGGTTCATCAACAACTTTGTGAATTATGTGGTGGTGACCATATTAATGGTCCATGTGTTGTGCCTGAGAATCTAAATGAAGAAGCTAATTACATGGGTAACCAGTTTCGTCCCACCAATTATAATCAAGGGTGGAAATCTCATCCTAGCATGGGACAAAGTCAGTTTGGGCAAACTAGTGGACAATTCAATAGACCACCGAACCAACAACAACAATGACAACAACAAACCTCTTCTCCTGACAAAACTACAACGCTTGAAGAAACCCTTCAACAATTCATTCAGGCAAGTCTTTCTACTCAGAAAAGCAGTGAAGCTGCTATCAGGAACCTGGAGATGCAGGTTGGTCAAATGACCAAGAAATTGGAAGAGATGCCTATCAGAAGTTTTGGGGCTAATACTGAAGTTAAGTGAGAAAGAGAAAGAAAAAGAAAAGTTGAGTGAGAAAGAAAAAGAAGAGAGTGAGAGAAAAGAAAAAGATGAGAAAAAAATAGAGAAAAGAAAAAGAAAATTTGATAGAAAAAGAAATAGAAAGAGAGAAGAGTGAGAGAGAGAGAGAAAAAGAAGAGGTTGAGAGAAAAAAAGAAAAATTAGATAAAAAGTTCAACCACCCTGAAGAGTGCTTCAGAAGAGAAAAAGAGAAACAATTAGGGTGCGTTGAAGAAATCTCTAGAGAATTGGGAATTAAAATTCCTGTGACTGAAGCATTGCAAGAGATTCTTGAATATGCTGAGTTTTTGAAGAAAATCTTCAAAAGAAAAAAAAATTAAAAGAGGAAACAATTGAGGTATAGGAAGAGTGCAGTGTGATCTTACAAAAGGCACTTCCTCCTAAGGTTGAAGATCCAGGATGTTTTACCATTCGCTGTACTATTGGGAAGCATAAAATAAGGAAAGTCGTAATTGATTTAGGGTCCAATATTAATTTGATGCCCTTATGGTATGGTGGAAGATGTGATGGTTCAAACTGACAACCTTAGATTCCTGGTGGACTTTGTGGTAATGGAGATGGGGGAAGATTTGGAAATCCCTATTATTCTTGGAAGGCCATTCATGAAGACGACCAAGGTAATCATCAATGTGGATGATGGAACTATAGCCCTTATAGACCAAGAAGAGGAGGTGACTTTCAATGTCTTCAATGCTGAACAACTGATTCGAATAAAGAAGGCTAGTATCAAAGTTGCATGCGAGAGTGCACTCGGGACTAGTATAAAAGCTACTAAACCAAGTAAAAAAGGTAAAAATTGTTTTGTCACAGGTTAAGGAAGAAGAAAAAGACATCAAAGGAGCAGGTGTTTATCTAGCCTCACTTGAGGAACATGAAGGACTGAGACTAGGGATACCAGTGAGATTCAACAAAAAGCTTTGGGTTGTGAAAGAACTCAAAGCTAATGGGCTGATAGAAATTGAATCTCCAATTTCAAGGAGAACTAAAAAGGTGAACAGGAAGCTGTTGAAGACCATTTGGTGTGGAGAAGGAAAAATTAACACCAAGATCAAAGATGTGACATGAGCTTATTGGGTCAAGCTAGTGATGTTAAAAAAGCGCTTACTGGGAGGCAACCCAGCTTTCTAAACCTTTCTTTTTAATCTTTTGTTTTGTTATTTGTTTTCTTTTTAATAAATAACTTTGATTTTGTACTCTGCTTGAATGAATTAAACAGCTTTGATTCAACTGTGATGTGTTTTGTGATGAGTACTGCTTTGTGATATTCTCGTGTATTGATTGATGTTGAGATGATGCATGATGTGTTGATATACAAGTGATAGCTGATAACAGTTGAAAAACTATTATTTTTATACTTAAAATTGATATAGAAAACAACCTTTATGACTTAGAAACTAGCTTGGAATCATGCTTTTGCTTATGTTTTTGGAAATAAGAGAGTTGGACAAGTTTTATGCTTGATTTCCCTTTTTTTGCAGATTTTGAGATGAATTTGATGAAAGAAGTGAAGTGGGAAAGAGATGGAATCAGAAAAGGACACAAAAAGTGCACAAGAAGAGAAGAACCAAGTGTCGCTCAGCGGAAATTACCGATGAGCGGTGTTCTTCAAGACTCGTTGACACCGCTGAGGGGCAAAACTGCAGCTGAGGGGTGGAATAGAGGACATGCACTTACCGTTGAGCGGTATTTACCGCTGAGCGACATTATTATGGGCTTGGGCCTACTTTTCTGTAATTTTTAGAAAGATATATAAGGTTTTAGTTGACCTAGGGTTAATATCTTTTGATGGCTTAAGCACAAAAATACACTTTTCACCCCTTGGGGGTAGATTTGGGGATGATGACGGTTCTCCTCTTCTCTTTCTCGGGTTTTTCTATCTCTTTCATTCTTTCATTCCATTGTTCATCTAGTTTTTCCATGACGATGGAGAACTAAACCTTTATTGTTGTTGGGGAATCAATGTAATCCTTTGAAGCTTTCATGTATTGAATTTGTTCTTCAAGATCTTTTAAAGATACATGCTTTCTTTCATTAATTGTTAGAGATATTCTTCTTTGCTCAAATGTTTGTGATGTTTTATTCATGTATGGCATAAATCTTATGATTTGTAAGTATCAGAATATTTCGTACTCCTAGGGTTGGACGATTTTGGAATGTGACAACTCTCCTCTTCTCTCCCTAGGATTGTTATTGAGAGATATCTTATAAATCAAGATATGGGGAATTCTCCCAATAGTAGTATAAACCTAGACATAGGAATATGATGGTTGGTTGCCTTTAAGCTTCTATGCTTTATAATGCATGACTAATTGCTAGGGAGACAAGACATTGTAAACTAGTGATTATGATTAGGCTTTCTTCGCCGAGACATCAAGTTTAAGGTAATTTAGAAAGTGACATTAACATTAATGAAGAAAAACGAATTCATAAATACATGAGAGTAAATTAGGTGAAATTTAAACCCCAACAACAATATCATCAACTTCATTCATTCATTCTTGTGTTTAGCCTCAATTGATCAAATTGCATTCATGTTTATTTTATCGCATTTGCATTCAAAACCCAAAAATATGTTCTTTAGAGTCTTAATTAGTTGAGTAATCACATAACTGTTTAGTGCCGTGAGTCTCTTGGGAAACGATACTTGGTCTTACCATGTTTATAACTTGATACGATTCGGTTACACTTTCCGAGGGGTAACAAGTTTTTGACTCCGTTTTCGGGGATTAAAAATTTGTTCATCAATAGCTCAAAAAGTATGAAACAGGTGTTTGAAGTAAAATTTGATTGAGATATTGAGCAGTATGTTTTTCTGAATTCTGGAACTTGAGAGTTTACCTGTGTGAGTTTTGGACTTCAGAGTTGTTATGAATAATTGTTATTACTTTGGAAGCATGAATGATTTTGCCCAATTTTTTTGTGATTGAACTACTTGCTTGCATGTTTCATATTATCAAGGCCATCTTTTGTTATTCCTTATTTTTTTAGCCTACTCATGAATTTTTCCAATTAAAAAGAGAACAGTTTGTTCCATCCTTTGAACCTTTAGCCTTAAGCATGTTTTGAAAATCCTGTTTTAAATTCTTTACCTTGAGTTAAGTTGAGAATATTTGTGAGGTATTAATAAAGGTTCAAGTTTGGGGTTGCTAAAAATAAGCAGTGAGCACAAAGAAAAAGAACAAGAGAAATCAAAAGAAAAGAAAAATAAAAAGAAAGAAAAGAAAGCTCACTGCAAGGGAAAAAGGTTGGGAAAGATCTTCTTGAAAAGAGAACCTAAATATAATTGTTATTTTCATAAATATCTCTCTTAACTCAAGGATTTTGCATTCCTGAAAAACCATGTTTCTTCTTAGCCCAGCCAAGTTACAAGTCAAGAAAAGCCCTTGTGATGAAAACCTACTTGTGAGTATGTTTGGTTTTTGTTAAATGAAAGGAAAAATTAATTTGTGTGACATTGTGATAGCAGAGTGAAAGAAACACCACCACCTCACTATACACATATGAGATGAGTGATACACTTTTGAGTGCTTGAGTGAAATACTTTCTTTGGTGAAGAGTAGTTCTCAGAATTTCTGATTGCATCTCTGCTTGGTTGATTGATCTTTTTTAAGGATAGCATTTGTTGAAAGTGTATGAGAATCACATTGATTTTGATTGAATTAAGGCATCTGCACATCTTGACTGAGATCTTTATGCTGAATTGATAAAAGTGATTTCTTGTTTGAAAGAAAAAGTTTTTGAAAAAGGTTGAGTCATTGTAGTGATTGTTCTGAAAAGCTGAGTTACATTTTGTTTTGCTTGAGGACAAGCAAAGTTCTAAGTTTGGGGTTGTGTTGACGGTTGAAAATACCGTTATTTGTGATTTAATTTTGATACTAAGTATACCCTTTTTCACTTAGAAACTTGCTTGGACTAATGCTTTTTCATTAAGTTGTGTGAATAAGAGAGTTGAGGTTGAATTTGATGATTTTATGACTAATTTCCCTTGTTTTGATAGGTAATGAGAGAATGCAGAAAGCAGAGATGAAGTGCTAAGGAGTTAGAGCTCAGAAAGGCCTGGAAAAGCACCAAAAAGGAGGAACTGCATGAAGCTTGGCCGTCCTACTCGAGGCTTGAGCCTCGGAAAATCGACGTCCACCACCCGGGCGCCCTCCTAGGCCGCCCGAGTGGCGGCCCCAGAAGCCTTGGCGACCAATTGAAGGCTCAACACAGCACACTCTTATACTCTCTAAAGGCGGATCTAGAGGCGGGAGCTTCCTCTTGTTAGCAAAATGATGAAGATGAAGTTTTGATGATGTCCAAATTAAGTCAAGACCAATCAAGAATCAAAATGATTTGAAGATTTGTATTGTGATGGAAAGCTTTTGTAATACTCTTAGAAATATGTATAGGACTTAGATAAGAAAAAGAAAAGTGTTTTGTAAAATTACTATAGTAAATCATTGCAACAAAACACTATAGTACTATTCACATGAATAGTAACACTATTCACGTGAATAGTGACGGTTAACGGTAAGAGTATCGCACTTAACACGGACGTTGGAGAAACTAGCCGTTTATGACCATTGAAGAAACTAGCGGTTTATGTCCGTTGGACAAACTAGCCGTTTATGGCCGTTGGAGAAACTAGCCGTTTATGGCCGTTGGAGAAACTAGCCGTTAAGTTTGTCTTTTAGTGAATGGAAGCCTATAAGTATAATGGAAGGCTTCATTTCAAGAAACTAGAAACACAGAAACTCTTCCCTTGTGCTCAAATACTCAGAAATTCTTGAGACTTGTGTGTTCTTGTTCGGCTTGTGAAACTCGTGTCTGTGGAGCTGGTGAAGTGCTGCTACGGTGACAGAGGAAATAGCCGGTTCATCCTTGGTGTGTCTAAGGAGGTGTTCGGAAGAGAATCATCCTTCGTGAAGTATTCGGAGGAGGTGTTCATCCTTCGTGAAGTACTCGGAGGAGGTGTTCATCCTTTGTGAAGACTCAAAGGAGGTGTAGTTTCATCTCTTGTGGTATAAAGAGAGGTGTTTTCTAAACTCTTACAAATTGTATCTTTGTGATTGTAGTTTGTAATTGTTTTGTGATTAGTGAATTGTTTATCTTGTTTTGAGATAAGCGACTGGACGTAGGATTGGTAAGATCCGAACCAGGATAAAATCATCTGTGCAATTTTCTCTCAACCTTACTCTTGCTTTATTTGTCTTTGTTAATTGCTAAGTAAGTTTAATTGAGTAGAAATTAAAAGGCACACGTTACTATTAAAAACCCTCTTGGTTTGTTATTCCACGCTAACCATTCCGCTACAGCCGTTCTGACACCTCTTCTACTCTTAGGGTTTCACTATCTCATGCTTTTCCATTATTCATATAGTTTCTCCATGTCTATGGGGAACTAAACTCTATTTGTTGTTGGGGAATGATGTAACCTTGTGAACTCTCATGTATTTGAATTGATTCTTAATTTATATGCTTTTTCATTAATTATTAGGGAATTCATCTATTTCAATGTTTGCTCTATTTAACTCATTTAGTAGCATGATTTATGAATTGCATGAGTGTCGGGAGGTTCCTTACAATTCAGGTTCTTGTTGAATTCTCCCAAGGGTAATATTTCTCAGGGATGAGGGTATGAGTACTTGGTCGTCTTAAGCTCTTGGTCTTCAGACTTAATTTTCTAGGAACGCTAGGAATTGCACGAACTAGGAATTAAGGCAGGCTTATGATAACAGTTGAAAAACTGTTATTTTCATGCTTAAAATTGATACTAAAAGCAATCTTTATGCTTAGAAACTAGCTTCAAATCATGCTTTTACTCATATTTTCAGAAATAAGAGAGCTGGACAATTTTATGCTTGATTTCACTGTTTTTGTGCAGGTTTTAAGGTGAATTTGGTGAAAGAAGTGAAGAAGGAGAGAGATGAAATCAGAAAAGACATCAAAAAGTGCAAAAAGAGAAGCCGCAACTGCCGCTGAGCGGCAGTTTACCGCTGAGCGGCACTCAGGCAGTCACGGGAGGACCGCTGATGGGTGAAATGGCCGCTGAGGGGAGAAAACAAAGTCACGCACTCACCGCTGAGCGGTATTTTACCGCTGAGCGGCACTTTAATGGGCTTGGACTTGACTTTTTGTAATTTACGAATGATATATAAGCTTTAGGGTTTCCTAGGGTTAGGATCTTTGGCAGAAACGAGGCAAACACTCTCTATTCCACCCCTTTGAAGGAGGATCTTGGATGCTCAGGCTACCTCTTCACCTTTTTAGGGTTTATTCTTTCATTCTTTCATTGTAATTCATCTAGGTTCACCATGAATATGGTGAACTAAACTCTGTATGTTTGTTGGGGAATCAATGTAATCTTGTGAAGCTCTCATATATGGAATATGTTTTTACATCTTTTAATTAAGACTTATGCTTTCTTTCATCATTAGTTAGGGTTTTTCCTCTTTGCTTAATGCTTGCATTGTTTAACTCATTCGATGCATGATTATTGGTTTTGTCGATACGGGAACGTACGGGGAAGTCTAGATCCGGGGAATTTCTCCCAATATGATATTGGTTGTCGATAAGCTCCTGCACTTATGAACTGATCATTAGGAATGCTAGGAATTGTATGAACTCGTGATTGGGGAGAAGCCTTCTAGAAAGGTACTTTAGAGAGTGGCATTAACAATGATGATTTGAATGTTGAATTCCTAAAATATATGAGAGTGGATAAGATGAAATTGACCCCCAACAACATATTCATACATAAATTCCATTGAAAGTGTTTATCTTTTGCTTTTTGCCATTGATCAAAACTTCATGCATACATGTTTATTTTTTGTCTTGCATATAAAACCTCAATTATTTTGTTTGTAAGTCTTAGCTAATCAACAAATCACATAACTAAACTAGGCCGCGAGTCCTTTGGGAAGAACGATACTTGGTCTTACCAAGTTTATTACTTGAACGATTCGGTCATACTTGCCGATTGAAAAACAGGTTTGTGACATCATATTTTGGTGCTCATAAATTTGTCCATCAGCTTATTGCGTCGAGGGATCGGGTTCTAAGTAATTTAGTGAGTGACGTTAATATTAATGTAAAAAGAAGAATTCTTATATACATGAGAGTAAACTTGGTGAAATCAAGCTCTAACAACATAATCATCTCATTTTATCAATAACCTCCGTTCATCCTTGTGTTACTCTACTATTGATCAATTTGCATTCATATTTAATTTTGTCTTTGCATTCGAAACCACAATCTCATTTTATTTAAGTCTTAATTAATTGAGTTATCACACAACTATTTAGTGCCGAGAGTTCTCTGGGATACGATACTTGGTCTTACCATTTTATATTACTTGTGTGATCTGGTACACTTGCCAATCCATCAACACTGAGGCATCTAACATCAATTTAGTTTGTGAACCAAGACCTCCAAGAAAAAGAATGACTACCGTTGCTTCATCAAAACCATGAGTAGGTGTCTTTCTCAGCAAGCTCGACATGCTTGCTCTAATGTTTCCTCAATGCCTTGCATGAAATAAGAGATTTCCTGCTTCCCTTTGTTGCTCTTTGACTGTGAGAAGTATTTATTCAAAATTTTGCAACCATATCTTCCCACTCAGTCAAACTATTTTTAGGAAAAAAGTTCAACCACAGTTTAGCATTGCCTCCCTCACTAGTGCAAAAAATGTTTTTTATACCTGTTAAAAAAAGGCTTCTTATACCTGTACACCGGTTCCAAGACCAACGTAAAAAATTCATTTTTTTACACCGATTTTATTTATAACAGGTATAAAAGTTGGTATCCATACCTGCCATTTCGGGAGCAGGTATAAAAAAATGTCAAAAAAACTCATTTTTTGTACCTAATGGTTTCACACCAGATATAATCTTAATTTCATACCTGACATTATTATAATCGGTATAAAAATAATGATTTTTAATACTTGTACTTTAACAGGTATAAAAGTGACATTTTGTTTTTGAATATTTGATTTGTATTTGCTATTATCCATATCCGGAGGCATAAAATTGTTTCGATAACGAGAAAAATAATCAATATTGTTTCTATTATTAACACATCAAAATAGTCCCTCAATATAATATTTACCTAACAAAGTCCCTAAATATATTTACATAATATAATTACACATAAAATACTTTCTCAACTCAATGTAATATTAAAACGTTTAATCATCTAGAAACAATTATACATAGAAATTGAAATTTACATTGTTTGTAATCCAACTTAAAAAATTCACAATTACATTGTCTATAATTCAATAACTTAGTCTTTCTAACAATTAATCACTAGGAGAATTTGATATGCAATTTATCACCTAGACTCAACTTCTTAAAGCGTGAATCATATTCTTCTAGTAGATCAAGCTCAAATGCAGCCATGTCAATAACCTGGAACCAGTCTCTTATCACCCACTTTTCCAAAAACTTCCTTTAAATTGCCTGACAAGAAAAAGAATTGGGACATCAAATTAATAAACTAATATTATACTAAGAATGATAATTTTCCAAAAAGAAAGCATGACAAACTTGCCTCGTAGTTAAATAATCTATGTAACCTCCAAAGATCAACCTTTCAAATAATCTATAAAGTTGCTACCTGTTTTGATTACATCATTGCAAATTGGTTAGTGATAATCGAGAGGTAAAATAATAGGTTGATTGCATTAGGAAGAAACTAGAAGACTAGAAGAAACTATACATTGTTTTGAGTCAAACATATGCAATTAGAAATTAATACTTTAAATTATATGTCAGTCCAAGAACTAATTTCCTCCATAAAACTTTCAATTGTGTGCCCAAGAAAAGGATCTGAGTAAACCATATTTAACTCTTGAACTAGTACATTTCGAATGGAGATGTTGTGTTGCATGATAGATTCTCCAGGATATCATTAAGAAATGAAATAAAACTGTCCTGGCATTACTAATCTTAGAATTTGAGTTTAAGACTATTTCAATCTTAGAATTTTTCCAATTATCATCATTCAACTTATACATTCTTCAATTCTCGACAATATTTCCCTTCACACTTAATCATATATCTTTCCTAAAACTAAATATAAGTTTCTTTTTATGCTTCAGTAACTACCCATCACCTTCATGAGAAAATAAAAAACTTTAAGCAAATTACAGTGAAACCAAAGATGTTGGAAGAAGAAGAAAAACTTACAGCTAACCCAACAACTCCAAGACCAAAACAGCCACTGATGAACCTGTAAGTACATCAAGACCAAGAAGTACCTAACTACAAAGACAATACACTAAATAAGTTAGAGACTGCTATTTAGCTGACATTTGCAATCAGAATAGAAATAAAGTTGTTTATACTGTACAATCTGACAAATCAGACAATAAAGGAAATCGTCTTAGAATTTTATTTTATACTCAATTTAACCTCAAACTAGAGCTGCTATATGGTTATATTGAAAAAATTCAAAGATTTCATTTTACATATGGTTATATTGAAAAAATAGAGCTGTTAAGATTAAATTAGATGCAAAATGAAAATACATCTACTGTGAGGTTTAAAAGGTTGCTTAATAGTTTTTATTTTACTTCAACTTAATTTTTAAAAACATATATAACACGCAATTAAACGACATCAAATCTGATAAGTGACAACCATGGGTCTCCTAGTGATTATTCCCATGTTCAATATGACGAAAAGAAACAACCCCTGCATGCTTTGAAGTCTAATGATGAAAATATGTATGTTAACAACTTTATCAGAACACCTCTTTAAGCCTTTTTTTCATTAGCTTACTTTTACATCTACAATACAATGTTATGCCTTCTCGAAACTACTACTTCTTAATACAGAATAATGCATCTTTATCTTTCACAAAGATTGCATAACCTGGATCATGAATGTACTTGCTAAGAAAAAGGTATTTATGAATATATTATCCATCATGCATATTCAATGAAAATATTTTATTTTGTTTGGTGTTATGATTAGCAGTAAATGAACTCAAATATTAATAGCAATCATGGACCTGTCAAAACAGGGTTTTCAACTAATTACCAAATAGACTTCACCTTCTCAACCAATACAAGAAAGATTGAAAGCATGTACATCTATTTAACAATCTTAAACATAATACTCACATAGCAATCTTTGCCTTTCGAACGATATTTTGCTTCCTTCATATCAGATCAGTAACACTACGCCTTACATTCACACCACGATACTCAACAACCTACATAGAGACATTATCAAGCCAAAGAACTTGAGCAGGCATTATCCCAAAATTGGAGATATTCAAAATAACCAATTTCATCATCACTCCAATTGTCCCAAATATCATTATAGTGATCTGGTCTCTCTCTTCCCATGGTCCAATTGTATCTTTCCACTATCTGTTATGCAGATGATCACCTTCAACATTGGTGCCACTTAATGAATGCAATGGACAAGGATAAATAGAGTTATTACCATCAATGTAGTAAGCACACACAACAGTAAATGTTCCCCACATATTCATAATTGGTCAAATATATTTCTCACTTTTTTTATATAAATTATTTATATACTCTGATTTTTTATTAGATATTTTGGTATATTTTCTATTTGAACATTGATGTTGATATTTTGAAATTTTTTTAATATATTTTAAAACATCAAAATTAATGTTTATTAGTATTTTAAAATTATTCAGATTAAAAAATCCAAATTTTTGGCACATATTATAAACACATGAAATATTTAAACTAGAACTAAAGAAACAAACAAAATGAATAAGAAATCATAGGTTTAGAATTAAGTCAGCTACATAAACATCAGCTACTGCTAAGAAAATTGAAAAGAGAAATTGTTGATACCATATGGACTGAACTGAATAGTGAAGTATCCTAATAAGACTACTGAAATATTGAGTTTTTAATATTAATCCTCTTTAAAGACTGGATGCAAAGGCAAGGCATCACTCATATTGGATAACAAATAGGACATGAAACTACAGTGGGAATGAAATGCTCGAAGCAAAGGAAAGTTAAGGGGTTATCAAATATTCAGCTTTACAAACTTAAATTGCAATTAAATTAAGAAATTTAAAATAAAATAAAATTTAAGTAATTTGAGTTGCAACATAACCAATAATGTAATGTATAAAAAAAACTTAAACATGTTAAGCAAGATGAAATTTAAAACAGAAATTACAGGAAAAGGAAAGAACATACCGATCCATACCACAAAGCATGATACACAGTTCCACAAGATCCTGCAAACCAATAATATAAAGGTAAATAAAAAACACTCAAGTTGATATAGCATGCCAATGGACAATAACTACTTTTCACTATATATTATTGGTTTTACAAGTTTATCAAATTAAGGTGACGGGCCTAATAAAGAAGCAAACAAATTTCAAAAGTAGAAAGTAATCACCCTTACTTTTATACTAGTAATCACCCAATTTTGACCCAATCTCTTTTTTCTTTTCCTCTTTGCCAAATTACACTCCACATGAACTCTCAAACCAAATCAACAAAATGACTCAATCTCTTTTTTTTTCCTCTTTGCCAATACAAACTTAATATAAATTATGCCAATGACATAATCATAACACCACTGCAATTCCAATTTTAAATCATATACCTCATTTAATGTAACTTAAAACAAAATTACATAACCAAGAAACAGAACCAAGAATTACCACTTGGCAACTTCCTCATATAAGCAACCTAAATATCGTAAATGAAAACATATAATTTTAACTTTCTATTTTAATTAGATGATGAGAATATTCTTGTTCTCATTGATTTAGAAGTACATTTCATGCTGCAACCAGTTAACAGAATTCTTTCAACCATTCTAAATTACATTTTTTAATTATATTTTTCACTTTACACTCATACATCTCTGCATATTAATTTCTAAAGTAAACTTTAGTAGTCTTTTTAACTACACTACACCTACAATTACAAATGAATCTTAATCCTCAAAAAGAAGAAAATTGAAGGAACTTACCCAAGTTATCAAGGAAACTCTGCAACTCCTTCAAACCTTAAGTAGAGAAGCTCCAGTGCACTCTAGACCGAGGGGCCACCATGTTGCGAGGAGATTGCTGCTGGAAGCAAATCACAACTGCAGACAAATTGTCTCCACTCTTTCTCTTTGAAGCCTCATCAACCAAATTCTCACTGCACAAGGTTCGGTCATTATGGTCCTGGAGCCTATTGTTACTGAAAAGTATATTATTTTCGTGTCAACAAAAAGCACACGCAAAACCCAAATCCAAATTTGCAAAAAAGAAGAGATCGAAGGAAAAATGGAGAATGCTCACATCTTAGGCCGACTAGTGAAGATCTCAGCCAGAAGGTATCGATGAAGTTGTTGAGTTTGGAGTGCGCGTGAAGCTAAAGTAAGAAATTATGAATGTAGGCAACTAATTATAAATAAAGGAGGTTTTAAAACTCTTTAAAATAATAGTGAGTAATAGAAGAAGTTAAAATATTCCACAAAAAACCGCAATATAAATTCAATACTAGAACTCATTAAAAATCTTCGCAAATCGATTGTAGGAAATCTAACTATGGAGGTTTGAAAATTTTTCCACAATTTAATTTGGAAAGGATGAAAACTTTCGCAAATTAATTTACGAAAGGTAAAAACCTCCACAAATTAAAAAAGGAACCTATAATAAATAATAGTTCTTTTTGTTGTATTTTTAGAGAGTATTGTTAAAATATAATTCTTCATTATGACCAATGGGATTTCCAATTGGTTTACGCTAAGAGAAATAATTCCTACATTCTAGTGTAAATGTTAGGTCTCTACATGTTATATAGTTCTCAGTTGCTTTGGTAAATTTTTTTATTCTCTTTTTGGATGAAACTTTTATACAAAATTTTAAAGAAAGTTCATCATTCTAATTGTCGAGATTTTAATTTAGAGGTATGTAGTTTGAGAAATAATTTGTGTAATTTCAACTAGCATCACCTATTTCTTGTTGAGTTACTTTAGTAACAATTCAATTCTTGCTTCATCAACCATTGAATCAAACTCGAAATTTTACAATATATTTTTAAGATAATTTTCTTCGGTCTAACTATTCGAATTTACATACAGAGGTTTGTAGCAAGAAATATCATTTTCGCACTTGTACAGAGGAACAAATGTGTTCAAAAGTCAACAAGTGTTCTCTCATACACCATGAGTTGTTAAATGTGAAATACTATTATAATATTTAAATAGTGAAAGGTAGTTTTACTATTACATGCTTGTGAATATAAATAATATAATAATATAATAATAATATAAATTTTTTATATGATAGAGGAGAAGTGAAACAAGAGAGTTTTAGTAGTTGCATTCATCAACATTTCTTCCTTATTCTTTTTCATTTCCATTTTCTTTATCATTTAAAACAAAACTCTATTGATCAAGATTTTAAAATAGTTTGGAGAAATTATTCAATCTATCACTACAAAAATAATTGATTTTAGGAAGGGTTATTTACGGGCGGGTTAAGAAACTCGAATAATTCTTGGCGGTTTATGTCTAAAACCGCAGTACCTTTTTTTTTCCAAACTTTCCGACGGTAAATAACAAAAGCCGCCCCTAAAATATAATTTTTTAATTTTTAGAATACTTACCAACCCATATCCCCTCCCTCGCCTTTAGTCATTAATTTCAGAAATATTCCATCTAATCTGATTCTCTGAAACTATCTCTAAACCCTAACCTCCTTCCCCGCCTTCATCAAATTTTCTCCCAAACCCTTCACTGCACTACAATCTTCTCCTGCTTGGCTTCGTGTTCGTCTTCTCCTGCTCTGCTTCGTGTTCGTCTTCTCCTGCTTGGTTGAGCGTCGAGTTGGAGGTGTCGAGGCGTCGAGCCATTTGTGGGTTGAGCGAGTTCGAGGTGCTCTGGCGCGCTCCCGCACTGACCGTCAAGGTAAGACTGTGTTCGATCTTGGATCTCTGGTTTTGGCTCTCTCGTTCTTTGTTCAATCTACTGATGTTCGATCTTTGTGTTGTAACTCAAAACATTTCATCTCTGGAGAAGTTGTCTCTTTTGGAGTGGTTTGCAAATGAATACAACCGGTTTGGTTGCACTCTTGAGTTTGTCACCAATAAATCTCAAGAAGGTTCACAGTTTTGCAGAGGTTTTGGTCCGATAGGTGGAATCTCGCGTTACCAGCTTGATATGTGAACATTTGATGATTTCTCTGATGATGGAGGCGTCTATGACTCTGAATAGCAATCAATGAAATACTTCCTACTGCTGGTGTAGAAAGGGGAGCCAAAATACCTGCACCAGGTTGCACTCGCTGCTCCTCCTCCTCCATATTTGTCTGTGGCGTTGCTTGGAATGTTTGATTGTGAATCAAGGTTTAATTTTATTACCCTTTTTCTGTTTCATTTTTGGATTAGGTTTTAGATTACGTATATTGTTCTGTTGAAAATAAAGCAAGTTTCTCTAGTTCTTTTCTTAATATGGTTTTTTCATATGCTTTGCCTCTGAAGTGCCTCTTTCAGATACGAGTTACTTTCTTGTTCTCCTATCTTGCACACTCTGGCTCCACAAATTTCTACAAAGCTTCTGGCAACACCTGGTGAAAATTTAGCATATCCTCTTACATGTAGTTTATTGCTATTATTTTTACTTAATGTGTGCATAATAATTTCTCTAAACATTGCTGTTTTTTGTTTTCTAGCTCCCTAGTTCTCTACTGCTTGCCCCTAGAAAAGCCATAACAAATATATGTTCATCAGAGAAACGCTGCTTGGAATCAAAGAAGGTTAGTACTCATCAACGAACATGCACAACCAAAAATCTTTTATTCCTTTGGACATTTAATTTTAAACTGCTGAAAAGCAGAATGTAGACGTTGAGCTGTTTCTCATGCTTTTAGATCCCTCACACTGGCTGCCATCTTTTTCATATTCTATGCTATGCTAATACACTTTTCTTGACCAAAGATCCACTGTGTGAAGAACTTATTTTTCTGGCTTAAGAATTGACTGATTGTTTCTTCATTGTTGGACATAATTGATGCCAATAACATTGTTTCTTAGAGACTTTATGTTAAAGATACATATTCTAGTTGGATTATTCAATGAAGGATTTTTTTTATTTAAATAACGGATATCTAAATTTTAACCTTATCTTTTCGGTTGCCTTTTGAATTTGGAAACGTAATTTGTGGCTTTAGTTAATTTTGTCTTACTCTCCGAATTTATATTCGAGCTTAGATTGCAATCTTTGGCTATAGTTTTCTGTATTCTGGTGCATTCTTTTTTATGGTACAAGATTTCAAACAAATTGAAAGATTCTTTACGTTGTAGTTTTCGTTGAACTTCTAGATGCCCAAAGTTTATATTTAGAACCTTACTTTTTAAGTTATTCTGCCTTAAGGTGCATTTTTATTTTTACCTTTTTCAATTATACATGATGGCACATACAGTTCTTTGTTTTTGTTGAATAATAAAATGTTTTTTTATTAATGATAAGGTGGCTAGTGGATTTTTTTTATTTGCTTCATGTTCTGAGTTGAGTAATGCACTAGTAAAAAAATTGCTTTTTAACTCGCGCTATAGGCTTCGGTTTAGGAAAAACCGAAGTCTATCAAAACGCGGTGGCATTTTTGTAGTTTAGGCGAACTTATACGCCTCGGTTCAAGGAAACCTGAAACATATAAGTAATATTACCTCGGTTCATAACAAAACCGATGCCTAAAAGTTGCCTGACACGTCTGAATTTTGAAATCTGCAAAGAGCCTATGGTTTCGGTTCATTAAGAACCGGTGCAAACCCATGTTTATGCCTCGGTTTAGGCGGGAACCGAGGCGTATAGCTATTTCATTTTTTTTTATTTTTTTTAGGACTATATGCCTCGGTGAAGAGTGAACCGGTTCAAAAAAAATTACCCTAGATATGATGTTTCATTTCCCATTTCCCTACGTTTCACTTTCCCTCATCCCCTCCCTCCTCTCCTGCAACCCCTCCCATTCTCCACTCCCCTCTCCCTCAACTCCATCATTCTCTCACCAGATGGCTTCTCCCTCTGCATCCCCAGGACGGTGCGGCGACAGTGCGGCGAGGTGAGACGAGACGAGGCGAGACGAGACGGTGCGGCGACGGTGCGACGAGGAGAGATCTCGCGACGGTGCGGCGAGGCGAGACGGCTCGCGACGGTGCGGCGAGGCGAGACGGCTCGCGACGGTGCGGCGAGGCGAGATAGCTCGCGACGGCGCGACGAGGCGAGAGAGCTCGCGACGGCACGGCGAGGGAGCTCGCGACGGTGTGGCGAGAGCCCGCGAAGGTGCGGCGAGACAGCCCGCGACGGCGGCTGCAATGGCGGAAACCCTTTTCTGCGTTTTTTGGTTTTTGGTTCTGTTTCTTTGCAGGTGGATGGCGAAATGGATCTCTGTTTTTTGGTTTTTGGTTTGGATCTCTGATTTTGGTTTTGGTTTGGATCTCCCGTCTGTTCTCTCTGCTTCCTATTTCCCCCTTCTTAGACATCTGAGTTTGTTGGTCAAAGTAATTTTGTCCAAAGACATAGATAAAAAAAATTGCAGAAAGAGAAAGAAGTTTAACCACAAAGAGAATAAACAAACATAACAACACTGATCTCGGTTGAAAATAAAAAAATTAAAAAATTCTACTGCCTCGGTTGTCTGTGAACCGAGTCAGAATCTGAATCCTTTTGATTCGGTTTAGGACCGAGCCAAAAAATCTATTCTTTTTACCTCGTCTGAATATGCACCGGTCGCAAAACCGGTGTCTATAAGTGAAAATAACCGAAGCGGTATACCTTGATTGCACTAGTGATGGTTTTGTAGGTGAAACCAGATGCTTCGCTGTACGCAGTGTTTTGAAGGATGCTCAAAACTAAACCCTCGTCTGAAGTCCAGGTTGCCCCCTTCTTCTTCCTCATTATTTGATTTCCACCAATTGTTAACAAGTTTGATTAGATAAAATACATTATCTGATCAAAGTTCCTTTTAATTTTGTAGATACATTGTTGTGTTTTATCCTTTGGATGGATCCTCAAACAAGCGAAGTTTCTATTTGAACTGTATGAATTTTAACTTCAAATTGTCAAACAAAATTGCTGCATTTAAAAACTGAAAGCATTACAATAACTGTCAGCATTTTCTGTTGCACATAGATCTTTGGAATTTACATGGTAAAGAATGAGGCTAAAGTAAGTCTTGAAGATGCAATGCAACTTGGAAACCAAATGCTAGCAGCAGGTTACTGCATGTATGGAAGCTCTTGCACGGTAAAACAGACAAAATCTGTGAAACACGACTTGTATAACTATTAAAAAAAATTATTTCCTTTTAACAATGAATTTCAAGGTTGTCCTATTTTTCTTATACAAACATAATTGGAAGTTCCCTATTTTTCTAGTCACGAATATGTGATTGGTATTGATGAAGCACAATTCTTCGATGACCTTTATGAATTCTGCCGTAAAGCTGCTGATGATGGAAAAACTATAATAGTTTCAGATTAGATGGGAACTACATGAGGTAATACTATATAGATTTAAAATGCCCCTTCTGTTTGGTGGGGTTGAAATAAAGCCAAACTTTTAGATGATTTTGAAAGTGTTCATAATAAGTTTTATGTTGTTGGTCATATGTATTTTGATTTTATGAAGAATATTGCTGACACTGTTGCAATTATTGATTTAAATGATATTTTTCCTCATTCTAATTTTCTTGGTTCAGTGTCATTGATTCTATTAATATAACTGCTGTTAGCAATGCTGATTCTTGTTCATATTTAGATGCATTTTTTTATAATGAAGTTGATTCTATACTTTTAAGAACAACAGCTCTTCATTGTTAAAGATTTGAAAGTATGTTACAGATTTGGATTTTAGTTCTAATACTGTTGATATTCATGTGGATGCAGATTATTTTTGTTACTTGCTCTAGCCATTTTTTACCCATTTTAGTTTTTCATTTCAGTCTATATAAAGGTTTGCTTCGGAACTTATATACACTGTTCCATTTAGATAGATTTATTTTTCATCTAGTGAATATTTAATTCAATAATAATTTATCTATCTATTATGTCTATCTGTTTTCTGTCATTATATATAATTTCTCTGTTGACTATCAATTTTAGTTTAATTTAAAAGTAACTTTATATCATAATATAAATTATCAATTAGAAATATAAAATACAAAATATAATATATATTCTTAAAAACATCTTTTTATATATTTTAATTATAATATAGTTCATAAACTAAAACTATTTAGTATAAATAGATAAAAGTAAGTATGAATCATAAACTTTTAAACTTTTAGAGTTATCAATATTTCTTTTCTATAGGGAATGCGAATGCCAGCAGCAACCAGTAACAAAAGTAACAAAAATACTGGGGATAGAAGTAGCCAGACTGCATCAGCTCTACATAATTTTTGTAGTTGTTTTGCACTCAATCATGTGAGGTTCCTATTGTATCATAGGTTTAAAAAGGACTTGGTTACAATCTCATGTTAATTAACATGAATATTTAATAAATACGTACTTGATTTGTTCCTTTTAAGATTAACATGTTAAGAATCACATTTTTCACTTTTTAAATAAATTTTTCTATTACAGGTATCTTTATTGACAAGTCAATAAAATGAAGGAAATGATGACACTTTTGTTTTAACGATCGGTAATAATTCTTAAATTTATTTGTATGATTTTTTTATTAAATATATTATCAACTAACTATTATGTTATATTGTAGGTATGTGATTAAGAGAGTGTGTCAAACAATGGATGGTAATGAAGAAGAAAAAAATTAGATATTATTATTGAATATCTTTGAGTCATATTTTTAGTATTGAACATTTGTATTGAATATATGTATTGAACATCTATATTGAACATATGTAATAAACATCTTTCTTTTTAATTTTTATATATGAACAATGAATGATATTAGGTTGAATAATGTAGTTTTGTTTTATATAATATTAATCAATTTTATTTCATATTAATTTATTGTTTGTTTTGTCAATAGATAATGCAATTTTATTACAATAAAAAATGAAAAAAAAATGAGTTGTATACATTTCCGGCGGTTTTAAACCTCCGGTTAACTAAACCATGCAAAATAGAGGCGGTTTTGAGAGAATTCCAGCTAGTTCCGGCGTTTTTTTAGTAACTTCGCTAATATCGATGATTTTCAAAAAAACCTCTGAAAATTCCGGTGGTTTTTGCAAACCCCTATTAATACATGTGGTTTTCCATAAAACCCCAGGAAATTTCAGTGGTTTTTAGAAACCCTCGCTAATACCGGTGGTTTTGAAAAAAACCGTCGGTACTTATTTAGTGACGTAGTTTTCTCAGCGGTTTTCCCAACTACGGGAAATACATTTTCCGGGGGTTAAAACCGCCGGTAACGTCAAAAATAACCCCCGAAAAAATTGCAGATTTTTGTAGTGTATTGAGAAGTATAGTTTTACTTGGACAAGTTGTTTTGAGATAAGGGAAGCTTGTATTACATTTTTTGCTTGTGTATGTTTCATTTATAATTTTTCTAATATTTATTTGTCTTTATTATCAAAAACATTTTGCTCCTATAAGGTGTTCCGAATCTCATATTCATTCATATTTACTTTTATTTAGTGAGGTGTTACTATATCCCACTTATATATTTATCTCTGGATTGAGATTCATTTTTATTATATGAGGTTTTCATAACCTCATTAGGCGAATATGCTCGTATACTGATTTGATGAGTATAGTAAAAAATATTTGATGAGTCATTCAATACATTGATTAGATGAGTCTAAGATTACATTAGTCTAATAATATACGTTAGACGAATCTGTTCATACATATATTAGATTAATTTACTAATATGCATTAGACGACTCTATATATTCTATGATTAGGCGAGTCTTGTAATATACATTATACAAGTTTGTCTATATACTAATTAAACGAGTCTAAGCGTACACATTAGACGAATGTATCCATATACTGATTAAATGAGTCTAACACCACATATTGAACTAGTTTCTCAATGTATTGATTAGAAAGTCTAGCCATTCACATTACATAACTTTATTCATTCACTAATTTATATATTTAGCAAGTCAACTAGAGAATTTACTCTATTTTTGAACATGTTTTGTCCTTTACATTTTTACAAACCTTATTACTTATATTTTATAAATATATTGACTTTCTAAACCTACAAATTACTTTTAAGGTTGATTTTATTCAAAAGTTAATTATAAACTTAAGAATATTTGTTATTCTTTTTCTTGCTTTCTAATTGTTTTTTAATAAACACACAAACCAGCATCGACCCATATGTAAGCACCGGTTTAAAACTAGGTTATATAAATAAATCTCCTCCATAAGAGAAACATAAGGTTTATCAAGGTGAATGAGAAACGTAAAATTTACTACAAGATCAATAGAGTATTTACTTTTACATTCTTTCTCTTCTACCTTAATCTTATCTTATTATTTTAAAATGATATCGTTAAAGAAGAAAAACTAGTCTAATAAAAGAAAAATTAAATGATTAAGTTTTATAAGTATTGATGAAGAGAATGATGAGGAGTTTTATTTTTTTATTGTAATACTTCAAAATTTTGCTTTGTATAATAAAGCTTTACCAATATTCACTTACCAATAGATACATTTTACATGACTACAAATTTATCTACGCATAAAATTCTTTAAATATCCATTGTTTTTTCTTGTAATAGTGATTGTAAGCCTTGATTTAATATAAATAAAATATTTATTAAATTATGTAACAGTTGTATGGTAATAAAGTTGGAGAACGTTAAATTTAGCAGATGAAGAGAATGCAGAAAATAAAGAAACTAACCATTATCATTTTCCTTTACTAGTGTTATTTAGTAAATAAGTATCCATTGTTTTTTCTTGTAATAGTAATTGTAAGCCTCGATGTAATATATATAAAATATTTATTAAATTATGTAACCGTCAAAATAATAATGTGTGTAAAATGAATTAAATTATTTTAAAATATAAAATTTTGAAAATGTAAGTCTTATTATTTTAATCTTAAGATATTCTAGTAAATATATATGCTAGCTTTAAACTCTTGATACTTTAGCATCGTTCTTTATGTACTTTATATTTAATTATTGTTAGTTTAACGTTATGAATGTTAAAAATTAATAATCTGTTTTTATATACACTAGTACAAAATTGGGATACTAACACGACTAATATGCCTCAGTTCGTAAAAAACCGAAACATATGAAAACGCGGTGACACTTTTGCAATTTTAGCAAACTTATAAGTCTCGGTTCATGGAAAACCGAAACATAAACTGAGTTAGTGCCTCAGTTGCCGGGGGAACCGAGGCATATACCCCTGACAAATCCCCTGTGGGCCCTGGTAACACTGACTTATCATGTTTATGCTTCAGTTTTATTTTACCCTATGCGTATAGTAGCGTGTTTATGTTTCGGTTTTATTTTACCCGATGCCTATAGTGTTTTCTAGGGTTAAAATAGAAATCCCTGCAAGTAATCACTATTCTTCTTCCCAAGCTGCGCGAAAGCTCTCTGCCTCGCCGTTCATCACTGCTCTTTGCCTCGCCGTTCACCACCGCCGTCGTTTCAGTTCCCACTGCCAGGTGCCCCACTACTGTCGTCGTCCCTGCTGGCTCAACCTCTGGTGCCCCGCCGCCGCTGCTGTCTCGCGCGAGAGGGATCTTTCTTTCTCACCGCTTTCTCACTTCTTCCCCCTTTCTCACTACTTTCTCACTGTGACCCGGGGCACCTGTCTTCTTCCCCATTTCTCATTGCTCTCTTCTCTCTTTCTCGCGCGAGAGATGACCCGAGGCATAAAATTACTTCTTTCTTCTTCCTTTCTTGCAGATAAACTGGGAGGACGCAACACCGTGAGGGTTGTAGCGGCGCTGCCTCCACAAGGGTTCCATCTCCGTCGCGGCGTCGTCTTGGTCCCAAAATTAGGGTTCTACAGATGGGGGAAAGGGGAAAAAAGTGTGCCTTCTTACTCCTGCGCCGTTGTGGAGAGGATGGAGGCGCGACCATGGATGGCAACTTAAGGAGTTCGCGATTGAAGCTCATGGCTGTGCTTGCGAGGAAGACGAACTCGCGAATCGCAGCGACGCCGTTCTGGGTTCTTTTATGGTGGTCCGGTTGCGGAGCGGTAAGGGAAAGCGTTCTGGGTTCCATGAAATTAGGTTTCTGAAATTGGGAATTCTTTGGTGTCTGTTTTGATCTTGATCTTGGGTTGGGATTTTGTGCTGTTGTTTTGATTTTGGGTTGGGGTTTTTGTCGGACACAGATTTTGGAAACACTTTGGAGTTTGAGACACTGGACAACAATGCAGAGGAAAATGCAGTAAGAGGATATGGACTTAGGGAATGAGAAAAGATATGAGAATTTTGATTATGGACTTAGGGGATGAGAAAAGATATGAGAATTTTGATGTTGGATGAGCCTGATGATTTCACTGAAGAGGATGAATATAATGGATGAGCTTGGAAAGTTGGAAGAAAAATGCAGCAGGCTAGAAGAGTCTTCAGGAAAAAGTTTTGAAGATAAAAATGCTTCAGCAATCAATGAAGCCACATTCACAAATTGATTATAGCATGGTAACATCACAAACGAGCTTCCAAAATTCAACGCGGACAGAAGCCTAAAATAAGAAAAAAAAAAACACATGCTACTGCCTCGATTACCTAAAAACCGATGCATAATCCTACCCACTTTTATTTCGGTCCATAAACTGAGTCAAAAAGCTTATCCATTTTTACCTCGCTTGTATATGCCTCGGTTTCATAACCGCTGCCTATAAGCAAAAGTAACCGGTGTCGTTTCTCTTTATTGTACTAGTGATAGCATAAAATTTTAATATATATTGGACGATCTTATTTTTGCCACGGTGGAATAGATGGATGAAAAAAAAGCATTAACGTAATAATAAAGTTGAAGAATGTTAAAGTTAGCAGACGAAGAAAATGCGGAAAATAAAGAAACTACTGGAAGTACAGAAAAGAAAAAAAAAACAGAAGGTGGAGAGAAAAGAGAGAACATATAAGATATACATAATATATATATTATTTATTAGATTGCCCTAATCATTTATTAAACATGAAAGGAAGGAGATGATGGAAGGGAGAAATGAAATGGAAAGGAGAGTAGAGATTAGGGCACAAGTTTCCTTTAACTTAGGGGGTAGTGCTGGTTGAACCTCCTGCTGGAGGAGGTTCGTTGATAACGTGGAGGAGATCGGAGAGACCGGGGAGGATATCGGGGAGATCGGAGAGATCGGGGAGACCGGGGAGATCGGGGAGATCGGGGAGTTGCATGAGCTGTCGTGCTGCGAGTGCTCCCTCCATCGTGACGGAGAAGGAAATAGCAATCAGAAAAGCCAAAATGATCCATTTGTTATACTCACTCCCCATATCTATGTTTTCTTCAATCTCTGCATATTCCACACACTCTCACCTTCCCTTTTATACACATAAAATACTTCCTTAACACTGCACATGTTTACTATTTATTACTTATTAATATGGCTTTTTACGTGTTTGGCAATCCAACATTAATATGGAATGAAGCCACCACGCTACTATATGGTGAAGTAGTTATTACAGTTATAATGCTTCATAGTTACCCCCAACCTACCCTTGCCAAAAGTCAATGCAATTCTTCCACTCGGTACTATATGGTGAAGTAGTTATATTAGTTACCCCAGTTGCCACCTATTCAACAAGTTTTCTGAGTGTGGTGACTGTATTTTTTCTCCATAAGATTAAACGTAAAAAAAATATAAAGATAAATATTTTCCCATTTACAAAAACTTATTGAAAATTTTCAACTCTTTACAACTTTTTCTTTTGTTGAATTTTATCCCATAATATTAAAAATAGCATACTGATTAAAATATACCAAATTACTATATATATAAATAAATAAAATCAATTTACCACGATACTATATGGTGAAGTAGTTATTATAGTTATAATGCTTCATAGTTACCCCAAGCTACCTTGCGAAAAGTCAATGCAATTATCGTTACAACGATCTTCTTCCTTTTGTTGAATCTTTTCGCATAATATTACACATATCATATTAATTAAAAATATATCAAATTACATTATATAAATAAATAAAACTTTGTTTTATAAACTTAAATTAAATTTAAAATTTATTTTTTTAAGTGATTCATGTCATTTAAAAAAGATCAGATATCTAATGAAATTATATATGTGAAATTGAATTAATATTAAAGGGCACCATTTAGTGAATAATCTTCCCACACACTGTCAACCATCTGAATCATCTATTTCTTCCATGTAAAATCCAACTTTCTTTTCATCTTTTCAAAATTAACCTTTGGCTTTTCCCTCAATAATATTGTTTTCTTTGTAGTTATTTTAACTTCATATAAGACGTTTATACACACATATACACAAAAAGTTTCTTTTGCTAACACCAAAAGAACCATATCCAAAACAAAAATGGTCATGCTTCTTTTCATTCTACGGTTACTATACACACAAATACAAAAAAAAAGTTCTTTTCATTGGATGCATGGTTAGGTGGGCCAGGAAGTGGGAAAAAAAATAGACAATGAACTTGGAAAGTGAGTTGTACGTGACGAAACAAATTGTGCATGATGCAGTATGAGTTAAAAAGAAAAGTGAGAAAAACCATATGCTGAAAGGCCAAAAGGGTCTAGTGTTAATACAACTCACCAAGGAGTGAGAAAGAGTAGAGAAAATAGAGAACAACCGTGAAAGTGTAGAGAGGAGAATAGATTGCAGAATCTGCAAAGGAGACGTCGGCAGCGTGGTGAACCAAAAGAAGAGAAAGGGTATTAGGTTGGAGGAAAGGCAAAGGGACTAACTTTTTCTCTTATATTTTACGGGTGTTTTGGTATGGTTCTTTACTCTTCATGCATCACTTTTCTAGACTTGTGAGAGGGGGTACGGTACAGAGAAAAGATGTAGGTAATGTTGTTTAGTGTAGTAAAATCAAGGGTAGTTTATATGTTCTTAAAAGGGAACAGTAGGTGGTTCATAAGAAACGTAGCATGGCAGTTTTGGTGCAGTGTAGGTATAGGTAAATTATGGGAACCAATTAAAAAGCTTACTTAGGAAAATGGGTGCTGAGAGGTTTAGGTCACCAGGGTGGTTATAAGAGTGGTTCATCAAAATATGGTGAGATACCGGTTACGATTCCCTTGCCATTTTGATACGTATTTGACATACATTAAAAAGGGTTAGATGTTGTCAAGTTAGATATAGGGTAAAGGTGAATAGGCCTACGTTGATATGGGGTGTAGAAGGGCTTATGTTTGATCAAGTTGGTGACATTGGTGTTGGCTTATAATAATTGATGATGGTGATGATAACTTGTATGGTTGGGTTTTTGAAGAAACAAATATAGGTTCTCATCTTTCTGTGAATACGTGTAAGTTGGGTGTATATATAGTTTTAAAATATGTGAGGGTTTTCATGGGAATACGTTATATAGTAAACAAGTTAAAAGACTGTGATACGATACTGGTTGATAGCATAGAAGGCAGGAAAGCCGAACGGTAGGAGACAGGGGGAAGCAAGTCGAACGGTGGAAGGTGGTGAAATGGTTTAGCGAACGGTAGGAGGCAGGGGAAAGCAAAGCCGAATGGAAGGCGGTGAAGAGCTAGAGTCGATTGGTTGAAGAGTGACTATCCTAACTGGGACAACAGTTATCGATGGGCAGAAAATAATTATAGTAAATAAGGCCATATCCTAGGAAAATATTCAGTATAAGTTAATTATAATAAATAGAGCTACATCCTAAGGAAACATTCAATATAAGTTAATTATAGTAAATAGAATTATATTCTAGGGAAATATTCAGTATAAGTTAATTATAGTAAATAGAGCTATATCCTAGGAAAATATCTAGTAGAAGTTAATTATAGTAAATAAAATTATATTCTAGGGAAATACTTAATATAAATAAAGCTAGATGCTATTGTTTAGGGCATGCTTTTGATTATTGAGTTCTGTTGACCGGCGGCTACGCTCTTGTGAGGGAAGTTATGCTCCCAAGAAATTGAAGGAGGTTATGCTCCCAGTTACCTTTGTTTACTTTTGTTTATTCAGATATTACCATTAATAAAAGAAATTCATTCGTGCATTATCATTCGTTCATTGTTCTGTTACATGTTGTGAGTGTGTGAGAGGTTGTTATGGTTAGGTTTCGTACTCAGTTACGTAACAATTGGTCTAACCTGCCAGATCCAATAGAGAGGAGAAAGGGCGTGACAGAGGGAACTACCGGATCGTTGATAACAGTTGAAAAACTGTTATTTTCATGCTTAAAATTGATACTAAAAGCAACCTTTAACACTTAGAAACTAGCTTGAAATCATTCTTTTGTTCATATTTTCAGAAATAAGAGAGCTGGACAGGTTTATGCTTGATTTCAGTGTTTTTGTGCAGGTTTTAAGGTGAATTTGGTGAAAGAAGTGAAGAAGGAGAGAGATGGAATCAGAAAAGACATCAAAAAGTGCAAAAGGAGAAACCGCAACTGCCGCTCAGCGGCAGTTTACCGCTGAGCGGCACTCAAGAGTTCACGGGGGATCCGCTGAGGGGCAAAATGGCCGTTGAGGGGAAGAAACCAACTCACGCACTTACCGCTAAGCGGCAGTTTACCGCTGAGCGGCACTATTTTTGGGCTTGGGCCTAATTTTCTGTAATTTACGAATAGTATATAAGCTTTAGGGTTTCCTAGGGTTTGTATCTTTGGCAGAAACGAAGCAAACACTCTCTCTTCCACCCCTTTGAAGGAGGATCTTGGATGCTCAGGCTACCTCTTCACCTTTCTAGGGTTTTATCTTTCATTCTTCCATTATTATTCATCTAGTTTCACCATGAATATGGTGAACTAAACCTTGTATTGTTGTTGGGGAATCAATGTAGTCTTATGAAACTCTCATATATGGAATTTGTGTTTATATCTTATATTTAAGACCTATGTTTTCTTTCATCATTAGTTAGGGTTTTTCCTCTTTGCTCAATGCTTGCTTTGTTTAACTCATTCAATGTATGATTATTGATTTTGTCGATACGGGAACGTACGAGGAAGTCTAGATCCGGGGAATCTCTCCCAATAGTTTATTGGTTGTCGTTAAGCTCCTGCACTAAAAGAACTAATTATTAGGAATGCTAGGAATCGTATGAACTCGTAATTAGGGATAGGCCTTCTTGCAAGGTAATTTAGAGAGTGGCATTAACAATGATGAAAAGAATGTTGAATTCCTAAAGTATATGAGAGTGGATAAGATGAAATTGATAACCCCAACAACATACTCATCCATATATTCCATTGAAGTGTTTGTATTTTGTTTTAGCCATTGATCACATTCATGCATACATGTTTATTTTCTGTTTTTCATATTAAACTTCACTTATTTCGTTCTTAAGTCTTAAATAATCGACAAATCACATAACTAAACTAGGCCGTGAGTCCTTTGGGAGAACGATACTTGGTCTTACCGAGTTTATTACTTGAAACGATTCGGTCATACTTGCCGATTGTTCAACAAGTTTGTGGCGCCGTATTTCGGTGTTCATAAATTTGTCATCAATCGTCAAGGGAGCCATTAGTAAAAAATCATATTTTTAACTAGCATATTACGCTTCGGTTCCAGCAAAATCGAAGCGTATCAAAACGTGGTGGCAATTTCGTAATATTTAGAACACTATATGCCTCGGTTGTCAAGCAACTGATGTCTAAAGGGAATACTCCCTCGGTTAGCAGGGTGAACCGAGGCATAAACCCCACAGGTATTATATTAATTAAACCTTTCATCTGGTACGGTAGTGGTGGCAGAGATACTGCCTCGGTTGGTAGGAAGGACCAAGGCATACAAGCCTTCACTGCCTCGGGGGCAAGAAGCACCAAGGCATAAAAGCCTTTCTTATATGCGAAAGATGAAATTTTCCCCCAAATGTTCAACCAAGGAAAACCTAGTGCGATTGAGTGCCTTCTTTCTCGTGTCGTCCAGCCTCGTTCCCGACCACTCCACCGGCGGCATCGTCTGCTCTGAGTGCGGCCTCGTCCCCGACCACTCCACTAGCGACATCGTCTGCTCCGAGTGTGGCCTCATCCCCGACCACTCCACCGGCGACATTGTCTGCTCCGAGTGCGGCCTCGTCCCAGACCACTCCACCGACGATATCCTCTGCTCCGAGTGCAGCCTCGTCCTCGAGTCCCACTCCATGGACGAGATCTCCGGCGGGCGACAACGACCCCAACCGTCCTTGATTCTAGATCCCCTCGCGACGATGACGGTCACGACACCCACACAGTCAGCACAGCTGCAGGATCGGTGGTTTTCGGCCCTAGTCTTTTTGGTTATGCATCCGGGACGGCGCAAGGGATGGCGATGCACGCGAGAGTCGCTGCTTACAAGGTTTGCTTGAAGGGAGGGTGGAATGGTTAATTATTACAGAGGAGCTGGTGGCTGATGCTCATTTGTTGTTAGCGTCAGCGATGGGGAAAAAATTGATTTTTGGGGATGACAACCTCTGCAATGTTGGCGCCTTTGATTCTTACAAAATCTAAAAAGGTACTTTTTTTCTAATTTTCAAGACGCTGCTAGTATTTCTGATTTTCTGAATTTTGATGGCAAAGTTATGCACTTCATGGACTACTCCAATCTGGATAATGAAACTGCTGCTGTATTGATCAAAGGAAAAAGAATCACAGTAATAGGCTCACCTATTGATCTTGCAGCTGAATGTGCAAAATGGAACCGCATCTATTAATATGGATTGATACCTAGTCACAGTTTTATATGTGTGTAATGGACTGCATCTATTAATACAAACTAATATCCCGCTACACAAGAATGTATTGTTTCGTAAAATATATAAAAAAAACCCCTTTCTATTGCCTCGGTTCAACTTCAAACCGAGGCATAAGACCCTTGTACTGACTCGGTTCACCAGTAACCGAGGCAAAAGCATATACCTTTATGCCTCGGTTCAAAATCGAGGCAAAAAATGGTAGACTTTTTACCTCGCCTCTATATACCTCGGTTGCGGAACCGCTGCGGATAGGCGAAAATAACCGTTGCTGTTTTCCTTTACTGCACTAGTGAGCATTGCGACATCAAGAAGTAATCAAGAAACTGTCGGATCCTGTAAGAGGAGTGAAAGGCGAGATAGAGGGAAGAATGAATGTAGTCAAAGGGAACCTGGAGAACATGGTGATGGCAACTCCTTTAGCGATTTCCCATCCAAAGAAGTATCAACTTAGACTAAGACTAAGAAAGGGAAGTGAATAAAGACTTTCAACAAAAGGTCTTTTCTTATCTAAGTCTTAGTTGGATTTACTTTGCCAGAATAACATTTGTAATGTTTTGTAGGCCTTAAATAAAGGTTGAAGACAATAGAGAATCAACCAAATAATCTTCGTGAGCCAAAGGAAGCAAAGGAGGCAAAGGAAGAAGGAAAAAGGGTGTTTTCCGGATTGAAACAGTTTCCTTCCGGATTGGAATAACAAAGGAAATTGGCTTCCAAATTGTAAATTCGCTCAGCCATTTGCATAGTGCGCTCAGCCATTTTTGACAGCTTTTACACATTTTGTACGTTTTTAATGTGTGTTTGGCTGAACCTTGCGTCCCAAGCTCCTTAGCTTCAACCGCACACTTCATTTGTGATTCTTAGAAGCTTAGCAAAGTTAGAAATAGAGTCTTCTCTTCACCTATAAAAGAGAGGTTCTTCTCCATGTAAATCTTAACTTGAAAGATATATTGGAGTGCTGTTGAGATTTCTCCAGACTCTATACTTCAAGTTCACCTTATTGTGCTTAATTCAGCACCTTCTCCTCTAGCTTCCTTCCCTCTTGGAAGGCCTTCTAAGCTTGACAAACCTCACACACTCACCAAACCTCCCCTGAACCATTCATCGAACACCTGATGTGCACCTCCATTTTCCTTCATCATCTCATTCCGCTGCGCGACTTTGAGTCGTGGACCTGCTTGAGCTTGAAGCTTGGAGCCGTTTCCATCACATGGAGCTGAAGCTGGAGAACGTGGAGCGGTCCATGGGGACTTTGAAGGCGATAATGCAAAAAAAATTCCAAGAACTAATGAGGATGATGGGAGGCTGAGACCGACAACTAGGTGCCAACTTGGGTGGAAGCCAAGCGTTTGTCAACGGAAAAAGCACGGACCGGCGAGATGAAGAGGAAGGTGAGAAAGAGGGTGATGTGCAGGAGTAACCAAATTGGAGAAAAAGGGAAGAATTACTAGTTTTTGAAGGAATTGATCCATTGAATTGGATCAGCAGAGTTGAGAAATTCTTTGAATTACAAGGAGTGTCAAAGGACGAGAAGGTGCGCCTAGTGTACATCAGTATGGAGAGAAGTGCCAGATACTGGTTCAAATTTTGGAGGGAGAAGGCCAGGAACCGTTCTTGGGCTGGTTTAAAGGAAGCGATGGTGATCTGATTCGGAGAAAGAAGTAGGGGGTCAGTCTTCGAAAGACTAGCGACCAGTAAGTAGTCGGGGAACACAGAAGAATACGCCCAAGCTCCGAATGGGCGAGGATTGTCGAATCCAAACATGAGAAGATTACCGAAACCGAATGGTAGAGGACTGCTAGATCCGAATTGGAGAGGATAGTCGAATCCGAACGGGAGGGGATAGTCAGAATCGAATGGGAGAGGATAGTCGGAACCGAACGGGCGAGGACTAACAGATCCGAATGGGAGAGAACTACCAGATACCCTTAGCATGAGGGAAGGAAGAAAGAAGGCTTTGGAAGGAAGGACAGATGGAAGAATCAATGCCCTAGAGAGAAAGATGGATTCTGTGAAAAGGTGGGCCAGCGAACAAAAAAGGGGGCTTGCAATTCGTGATACACCTGCAGAGGGGAGAGAGCTATTTAAAGTATAGGAAGACATCGAAGACCATTTTCTCAAGGCCTACGATTCTGGAAGAAACGTGTCCAGAATGAAGGAAGAATGAGAGTTACTGGAAGAGGAATTGCCAGCACCCAAACCTCCATACCTGAATTAAAGAAGAGTCATGAGATCAAGCTCCCCGGTTTCAACCTTGGGGACAACGTTGTTCTGTAGTGAGGTGTAATGATAGGATACTGGGTGATAGGATAGAAGGCAGGGGAGCAGAACGGTAGAAGGCAGGGGAGCCGAATGGTAGGAGCCAAAGGGAAGAGAGCCGAACGGAGGAAGGCGGTGAAGAGATGGAGCCGAATAGTAGGAGGCAAGGGGAAACAAGCCGAATGATGGAAGATGGTGAAGAGTTTTGTCGAATGGTAAGAGGAAGGGGAAAGCAAAGCCGAACGGAAGGCGGTGAAGAGCTTGAGCCGATCGGTGTAAGAGTGACTATCCTAACTGGGACAACAATTAGGATGAGCGGGAAATAATTATAGTAAATAAGGCCATATCCTAGGGAAAATATTCAGTATAAGTTAATTATAGTAAATAGAGCTACATCCTAAGAAAATATTCAGTATAAGTTAATTATAGTATATAGAATTATAGCTTAGGGAAATATTCAGTATAAGTTAATTATAGTAAGGTTTAATCATCTCGGACATCTCTATTTGTGCAGGTTTTTCTCAAATAGGTCTCCGTATTCTAAATGGTCTCAATTAGGTCCCTTATTATGTAAAATTGAATCATTTAGACTTCACCGTTAAAAAATGTTGTGCGTGGCAGAGTGACATTATCAAGTTTTACTGACGTGGCAGAGTTTGGTCGACTGAGTTGGATTTGTTTTATTTACCTATTTAAATAACTTGAATGAAATCAAAACACCATATTATAATTAAGAATTAATTAGAGTTAAGATCGTATTATAAAAAATTAAATCTCTAATAAGTTGAACCCTAATTAAATTCTATATCAGAATTTTCTTCTCCAAGCTTTAGTTAATTCCCTTGGAAGATTTAGAGAACCCTAATCACAGTCTTTTTTCCAATTTTGGGTTCTCTTCCTTCATGGTCTAACCAAGTTTTGGGTTCTTCTCCTTCTTTGTTCATTCTTTCTCTCAAACAAAACTCAATCCTAAGGCTCTTCGTCTCACCTTCGTCTTCTCCTTTCTTTCTTTTCGTTCAGAAACTTTTCCTTCCCCAAATCATTTTTGGCCTTGCTTCGTTTCGAAAGCTGGAGGCTTTGTTTTCTCCTATCTCTTCCTTGGGTTCTGGCGCGGTAATCGTAGGGAGGAGGGCTCGAGTTCATTGAACCACACACGTAAAGGCGTAGTGAGGGCATTCTCGTAGCGGTGGGAATCGCGGAAGCCTCTTGGTTAAGAGCTCACGGCGGGTGGAGTGCAGACAGTGTCGCGGTGGCGGGCGAAGGCGGCGGCGACGTAGTGTTGCGAGAGGTACGGGCGTAGTAGCAGAGTGCGTCGTGTTTCCGATCTGGAAATTTTTGGGTTTTTTGAATTTGAAAACCTCATGGATTTTATGTCTTGGAATCTAATTCCTATAATTGAGTTTGAAAGGAAGGATTTTGGTTTCTTGATTGTCCCTTAAATTTGTTCTTTTTTTCCGTTTTGGGTTCCTTTGTTTCGCAGATTTAGGGTTTCATGGTGGTTGGTGGTGGCTGGCGGGTGGTGTCAATGAAGATGGTGGTGGATGCCGCCATAGGGTCACGGGGGCTAGTGAGAGCAACAACACCTTGTCAATGAAATGTATGATAATAAGACAAAGAGAATGAAAAATAATAAGCTTCTGATTCTAAAAATAAATTAATAAAGAAAAAGGAAATTGGAAATAACGTTGCTTTTTGATTTCATCAAGTTTTTAAAATATGTAAATAAAACAAATCCAATTCAGTCGACTAAACTCTGCCACGCAGAACATTTTTTAACGCCGTCCAGCCAAATTAACGGCGAGGTCTAAATTGATTCAATTTTACTTAATAAGGGACCTAATTGAGACCATTTAGAATACGATGACATATTTGAGAAAAACCTGCACAAATAGGGATGTCTGAGATAATTAAACCTTATAGTAAATAGAGTTATATTCTAGGGAAATATTCAATAGAAGTTAATTATAGTAAATAGAATCATATTCTAGGGAAATATTTAATATAAATAGAGCTAGATGCTATTGTTTAGGGCATGCTTTTGATTATTGAGTTTTGTTGACATGCGGCTATGCTCCTGTGAGGGAGGTTATGCTCCAAAGTAATTGAAGGAGGTTATGCTCCCAGTTACCTTTGTTTACTTTTATTTATTCAGATATTACCATCAATTAAATAAATTCATTCGTGCTTTTCGTTCATTATTCTGTTACGTGTTTTGAGTGTGCGAGAGGTTGTTCTGGTTAGATTTCATACTCAGCTACGTAACAATTGGTCTGACCTGCCGGATCGGATAGAGAGGAGAAAAGGGTGTGACGGAGGGAACTGTCGAATCATCAAGGGAGCGCTACGGGATCAAGAAGTAATCAAGAAACTGTCGGATTCTTAAAGAAGAGTGAAAGGAGAGATGGAGGGAAGAATGAATGCAGTAGAAGGGAAACTGGAGAACATGGAGCTGAAGATGGAGAACATGGAGCAGTCCATGGGGACTTTGGAGACGGCAATGCAAAAAAATTTCCAAGAACTGATGAGGAAGATGGGAGACCGAGACCGACAACTAGATGGCAACTAGGGTGGAAGCTAAGGGTCTGTCAACGGAAAAAGGAGGGACCGACGAGATGAAGAGGAAGGCGAGAAGGAGGGTGGTGCGCAGGAGCAACCAAATTGGAGAAAAAGTGAAGAGTTACCGGTTTTTGAAGGAATTGATCCATTGAATTGGATCAACAGAGTTGATAAATTATTTGAATTACAAGGAGTGTCAAAGGAAGAGAAGGTGCACCTAGCCTACATTAGTATGGAGAGAAGTGCCAGATACTGGTTCAAATTTTCGAGGGAGAAGGCCAGAATTCGATCGTGGGATGGTTTAAAGGAAGCGATGGTGATCCGATTCAGAGAAAGAAGTAGAGGGTCAGTCTTCAAAAGACTGGCGGCTAGTAAGCAGTCGGGGACAATGGAAGAATACGCCCAAGCTCCGAATGGGCGAGGATTGTCGGATCCAAACATGAGAGGATTACCGGAACCGAACTTAGAGGATTGCCATATCCGAACGGGAGGGGACAGTCGGAACCGAACGGGAGAGGACAGCCGAAACCGAACGGGCGAGGACTGACAGATCCGAAAGGGAGAGAACTACTGAATACCTTTAGCGTGAGGGAAGGAAGAAAGAAGACTTTGGAAGGAAGGATAGATGGAAGAATCAATGCCCCGGAGAGAAAGATGGATTCTATGAAAAGGTGGGCCAACGAACAGAAAAGGGGTGCTTACAATTCTTGATACACCTGTAGAGGGGAGAGAGCTATTTGAAGTATGGGAAGACATCGAAGACCATTTTCTCATGGCCTACGATTCTAGAAGAAAGGTGTCCAGAATGAAGGAAGAATGGGAGTTACAGGAAGAGGAATTGCCACCACCCAAACCTCCAGAATTGAAGAAGATCCATGCGACCAAGCTCCCCGGTTCCAACCTTGGGGACAAGGTTGTTATGCTGCAGGGTGTAATGATAGGATACTGAGTGACAGGATAGAAGGTAGGGTGTAACGCCCCGGCAACTCACAGGGACCGTTGACTGCCCCCACAGATCACCACCAGGCTTTCCAGTGTGCTTTGTCCTCACTCGCACACTTTCTGGGAAAACTTCCCGAAAGGTCACCCATCCCAGAATTGCTCCAAGCTAAGCACGCTTAACCATGGAGTTCTTATGAGTCAGGCTACCGAAAAGCAAATGCATTTTGGTGATATGAGTAGCCAAATCAATTCCTTTAAGCTATCCTTCAACCGTATAGTCCCATACCTACACAGTCTCCAGATCCCTCTCATTCCGGTGTATGTTCGATTCGTCCATGTACCCCTTCCACCCGAAGCTGCCAGGAGCCGCTCCTTGTCCGTGCCCCCTGCACCATGCCTCTTGCACCGGCGTCACTCCCCGCCCTCGTCATTGCCCGGATGTCACATAGGGGAGCCGAACGGTAGGAGGCAAAGGGAAGCAAGTCGAACTGTGGAAGGCGGTGAAGAGCTGGAGCCGAACGGTAGGAGGCAGGGGGAAACAAGCCCAACGGTGGAATGGTGAAGAGTTTCTTCAAACGGTAGGAGGCAGGTGATGGAAAAATTTATGAACACCAAAATGTGATGTCAAAAACTTGTTTTACAATCGGCAAGTATGACCGAATCGTTTCAAGTAATAACTCGGTAAGACCAAGTATCGTTCTCCCAAAGGACTCACGGCCTAGTTTAGTTATGTGATTTGTTGATTAGCTAAGACTTAAGAACGAAATAATTGGATTTTACTATGCAAAAGACGAAAATAAACATGTATGCATGAATGTGATCAATGGCTAAAGCAAAATACAAACACTTTCAATGGAATATATGGATGAGTATGTTGTTGGGGTTATCAATTTCATCTTATCCACTCTCATATATTTTAGGAATTCAACATTCAATTCATCATTGTTAATGCCACTCTCTAAATTACCTTTCAAGAAGGCTTCTCCCTAATTACGAGTTCATACAATTCCTAGCATTCCTAATAATTAGTTTATTTAGCGCAGGAGCTTAACGGCAACCAATATACTATTGGGAGAAATTCCCCGGATCTAGACTTCCACGTACGTTCCCGTATCGACAAAACCAATAATCATGCATTGAATGAGTTAAACAAAGCAAGCATTGAGCAAAGAGGAAAAACCCTAACTAATGATGAAAGAAATCATAGGTCTTAGATTAAGATGTAAACACAAATTCCATATATGAGAGCTTCAAAAGATTACATTGATTCCCCAACAAACATACAAGGTTTAGTTCACCATATTCATGGTGAACCTAGATGAACAATAATGAAAGAATGAAGGATAAAACCCTAGAAAGGTGAAGAGGTAACCTGAGCATCCAAGATCCTCCTTCAAAGGGGTGGTAGAGAGAGTGTTTTCTTCGTTCCAGCCAAATATACAAACCCTAGGAAACCCTAAAGCTTATATACTGTTCGTAAATTACATAAAATTAGGCCCAAGCCCAAAAATAGTGCCGCTCAGCGGTAAGTGCGTGAGTTGGTTTCTTCCCCTCAGCGGCCATTTTGCCCCTCAGCGGATCCAACGTGAACAGTTGCGGCTTCTCCTTTTGCACTTTTTGATGTCTTTTCTGATTCCATCTCTCTCCTTCTTCACTTCTTTCACCAAATTCACCTTAAAACCTGCACAAAAACACTGAAATCAAGCATAAACCTGTCCAGCTCTCTTATTTCTGAAAATATGAACAAAAGCATGATTTCAAGCTAGTTTCTAAGTGTTAAAGGTTGCTTTTAGTATCAATTTTAAGCATGAAAATAACAGTTTTTCAACTGTTATCACAACCCCAAACTTAGAACTTTGCTTGTCCTCAAGCAAACAAGATGTAACTCAATCTTCTACCAATTCATTTAATGGTTCACTCATTCAAAATTCTTCTTTTCAAGATAAGTAAAAGCTTCAATCAAACTTATGACCAATATTTCAATCAAGACGTGCACATGCTTTGGTGTTCACAAAGTCACTTAATATCCAACAAATGCTATTTTTCATGAATGATCAATCAATTAAGCATGGACGTTCATGTGCTCATGAAATATTTCCTCACTAGGTAAGGTGTTTCACTCACACACAAGTGTATAAGAGGTAATTACTCATTCACTCTACTATCACAATGTCACATGAATCAACTTTGCCTTTCATTTTACCACAATCAAAAACATTAACAAGCATGCATCATCAAAAGGACTTTTCAATGGCTTATAATGTGGCTGGGCTAACAAGAAAATTGGTTTTTCTGGATCACAAAATCCTTGAGTTAAGAGAATCATAACAACACAATTGTTCTTAGTTTTTTCCAACTTGCTTTTGCATTGAGCTTTGCCTTTCTTTTCTTTTCTTTTCTTTTTTTTTTCTTTTCACATTCTTATTTCTTAACTTCTTAGCTCAATTCTTTTCCCTTTTTCTTTTTCATGCTTTCCCAACAACCCCAAACTTGAACATTTATCAATACCACATAAGATTTTCTACTTAACTCAAGGTAAAGCTTTTCAACAAGGTTTTTCATTATGTTCAAGGCTAAGGGTTCAAAGGATAGAACACAAAGTGTTCTCTTTTAGTGGGCTAACTTCATGAATTTGGCCAATAAAAAGGGTTCCAACAAATGGCCTTGATCATATGATGCAAAACAAGCAATTGATTCAATCATAGAAGACATGGGCAAAATTATTCATGCTTTCAAAATAATAGCATTCAAACAATAAAAACTCTGGAGCTCAAAACCTCACATATAAGCTCATTCACATTTGACATACACATCCTGCTTAATCTCACAATCACAATCATAATGTCCTGCATTTGTTCACAAAGCTTGTGAATCACCTGTATAAGCATTTTATGTGCACATCTATCTCAACATCAATCAGTCAATAATCATCATCAAGCATTACTTATCACACAATCACAGTCAATAGCAAACCATCATAACAAACCAGGTTTCCAATAGAGTACATCAACCCTAAACAAAAACAAATAAGTGAATAAAACAAATCCTGCTTTAGTGCTTTGAAAAACTCAGCCGCATAAATGATTCTCTCTCCCAACCCCAAACTTAGATGGAAAACTAGTGAGCAAGTGAGTGAAAGGAAGATTTTCTCAAGAGGGGTGAGGAAAAAGTTATAGAAAACCTTGGAAAAGTAAGTAGGAGTGTGTGCATAGAAGAATCTAAAAAAAAAACCAAGGCGCAGCTTAGGGTATAAAAATACCCCTAATGGGCTCAGGTTCCGCTGAGGGGAAACCCAAGCCCCTTCTGCGACACTACCGCTCAGCGGTAGTTTGCCGCTCAGCGGCACTTACGGGAAGTGTTCTTCTTCTTAACTTGACCTAGATGCGTCCTAAACATACCCCTCACTGGCTCCCTGCAATAAAATTCTCAGATCACTCATGCACAGCCCTATTATGCAACTAAAGCAGGATCAAAACAAAAAATACAGAAAAATCAATCAACTGGGTTGCCTCCCAGGTAGTGCTTGTTTAACGTCACGAGCCTGACCCAAAATCCACCAACACCCATCAGTAGGTGTTACAATCTTACCAACACCCATCAGTAGGTGTTACAAACTTACCAACACCCATTAGTAGGTGCAAAATTTTCTCACCAACACCCATCAGTAGGTGTTACAGACTCAGCATCCTTCAGTAGATTCTATATCCAACAAAGTATTTACAAAAATAATGTCCACAAATTAAAAGTTACAAAACAAACTCAAAAGTTTTTAAATCACTGGGTTGCCTCCCAGTAAGCGCTCTTTTAACGTCATTAGCTTGACCCAAGCTCATGTTCTTTCTTCTTTTTTTTTTCTTCTTTCTACTGAACTTCTTCAGAAATTTGATAACACCAGGAACCTGTTGCAATGTCTCAATCATAGGAACTTTAATCTCCAATTTCTTGAAGATTTCCATAAAGCACTTAAATTTCTTTTCCTTCCTATGATTCTTCTTTAGATGAGGATGGGATTTTTCATATGATTTCTTCTTCTTTCCTCTCATCTTCTTTTTCTTCCTTTTTCTCTCCCTAAATTTTCTCTTTTTCTTTTCTCTTATTTTTTTCTTCCCTTTTCTTTTTATTTTCAACTTCTTTATTTTCACACAAATTTTCTTTCTCTCTTCTCTCTCAACCACTTCTTTCTCTTTTTCTTCATCTTTATTTTTCTCACTCAACTCTTCTTTCTCTTTTCTCTCTATCTTTTCCTCATCTCCCTCTAATTTGTTCTCATCAAAAATCTTGTCACTTTCAGTGACAATGGTTTGCCCTTCCTCCTTAAGGTTAACTTCAGTATTAACCTCATCATTCAGTCTCTGACTAATGTAACGAAGTTGCATCTCCATTCTTTTACATGATTCTTCAATGCTTTTCTGAGTAGCGTCAGAATTTTTAAAAAATCGTTGAAGGGTGTCCTCCAACCTATCCAAACTTCCTGATAGAAAGGGTTGTTGCTGCCATTGTTGTTGTGGTTGGTTCTCAAATTGTCCAGCAGCTTGCCAAAATTGGCTTTGATCCATGCTTGAGTGAGGTTCCCACCAGTGGTTGAGATTACTTTGGTAGAATTGAGTGCCCATATAGTTAAATTCTTGACCAAATTGCATTATGCAGACATTAGGCACAAAACCCTAAAAACAATTGTTAGCACAAAAAGATATAAAAGAAGGTATAAGATCAGAGATAAGAAAATAAAATAAAAACAGAAAACAGAAAAATAAAAACAAAAAAATAAAAATCGAAAAAAAAACAGAAAAATAAAATAAAATAATAACCAAAAAATAAAATAAAATAAAATAAAATAAAATATAATAAAAACTGAAAAAATATAAACAGAAAATAAAAATTTGAAATTTAAATTAAAAATTCAAAAACAAGTTAAAGATAATCAATAATCACACAAATTAACCAGTTAAACCACGAGTCCCCAGCAACGGCGCCAAAAACTTGATGGACAAATTTATGAACACCAAAATGTGATGTCACAAACTTGTTTTACAATCGGCAAGTATGACCGAATCGTTTCAAGTAATAACTCGGTAAGACCAAGTATCGTTCTCCCAAAGGACTCACGGCCTAGTTTAGTTATGTGATTTGTTGATTAGCTAAGACTTAAGAACGAAATAATTGGATTTTACTATGCAAAAGACGAAAATAAACATGTATGCATGAATGTGATCAATGGCTAAAGCAAAATACAAACACTTTCAATGGAATATATGGATGAGTATGTTGTTGGGGTTATCAATTTCATCTTATCCACTCTCATATATTTTAGGAATTCAACATTCAATTCATCATTGTTAATGCCACTCTCTAAATTACCTTTCAAGAAGGCTTCTCCCTAATTACGAGTTCATACAATTCCTAGCATTCCTAATAATTAGTTTATTTAGCGCAGGAGCTTAACGGCAACCAATATACTATTGGGAGAAATTCCCCGGATCTAGACTTTCCCGTACGTTCCCGTATCGACAAAACCAATAATCATGCATTGAATGAGTTAAACAAAGCAAGCATTGAGCAAAGAGGAAAAACCCTAACTAATGATGAAAGAAAGCATAGGTCTTAGATTAAGATGTAAACACAAATTCCATATATGAGAGCTTCAAAAGATTACATTGATTCCCCAACAAACATACAAGGTTTAGTTCACCATATTCATGGTGAACCTAGATGAACAATAATGAAAGAATGAAGGATAAAACCCTAGAAAGGTGAAGAGGTAGCCTGAGCATCCAAGATCCTCCTTCAAAGGGGTGGTAGAGAGAGTGTTTTCTTCGTTCCAACCAAAGATACAAACCCTAGGAAACCCTAAAGCTTATATATTGTTCGTAAATTACATAAAATTAGGCCCAAGCCCAAAAATAGTGTCGCTCAGTGGTAAGTGCGTGAGTTGGTTTCTTCCCCTCAGCGGCCATTTTGCCCCTCAGCGGATCCAACGTGAACTCCTGAGTGCCGCTCAGCGGTAAACTGCCGTTGAGCGGCAGTTGCGGCTTCTCCTTTTGCACTTTTTGATGTCTTTTCTGATTCCATCTCTCTCCTTCTTCACTTCTTTCACCAAATTCACCTTAAAACCTGCACAAAAACATTGAAATCAAGCATAAACCTGTCCAGCTCTCTTATTTCTGAAAATACGAACAAAAGCATGATTTCAAGCTAGTTTCTAAGTATTAAAGGTTGCTTTTAGTATCAATTTTAAGCATGAAAATAACAGTTTTTCAACTGTTATCAGCAGGGGAAAGCAAAGCGAAACGGAAGGCGATGAAGAGCTGGAGCCGATCGGTTGAAGAGTGACTATCCTAACTCGAACAACAATTAGGATGGACGAGAAATAATTGTAGTAAATAAGGCCATAACCTAGGAAAATATTCAGTATAAGTTAATTATAGTAAATAGAGCTACATCCTAGGGTAATATTCATTATAAGTTGATTATAGTAAATAGAATTATAACCTAGGGAATTATTCAGTATAATTTAATTATAGTAAGCATAGCTATATCCTAGAGAAATATTCAGTAGAAGTTAATTATAATAAATAAAATCATATTCTAGGGAAATATTTAATATAAATAAAGCTAGATGCTATTGTTTAGGTCTTGTTTTCTAAGTAGTTTTTTTTTTTTTGTTGTGTCTTGTGTACAGTTTTTCCTGTTTCTCTTGTTTTCTGGACTTTGTTTGGGTTGTAGACTTATCATTTCCTTCACTTGATTGATACTTATTTGTTTGAAATCCTTGCTTTTCTCTGCTTGGAAGATGATTATGATTTTTGAGAGTTGAATTGATTGTGACAGAATTACCCTATGTGAGATTTGAGCCACTTTATGTCTTTCTTGTGTGTGATATGTCTCTTGGTTGTTTGCGCATATGCCTTGGCTTGACTCTTCTTCATAATTCTTAATCGATATGCATGTTTGGAAGTGATAAAGGCAGCTATGTTCTTGAGCCTCTCTAGCCAAATAAGCCTACCTTGTTCTAAATCCTTTGAAAACCACTTTTGAGCCTATACTTTCCCCATTTATTTTGTTTTGAAGCTCATACACTAGCCCTAAGTGAAAAACCATGATTACCTTTACCTTAGGGAATTTTGGAGCTTTGGAATTGTTTTGGGAACAAGTGTGGTCTCCTTGGGGATTCTTATGAATTGGCTAGTTGGCTTCTCTTCTTGTTTTGTTTTTGTAAATATGTTGTGTATCTTGTCTCTTACAATTGTGTGCCAAAGAGAGAAAAGAAAAGAGACAGGATGAGAAAAAAAAACAAATAGAGAAAAATAAAAATTATTGTGAATAATGGAGTCAAGAAGAGGATGGAATTAGAGGTTGTGGGTGTGTTTGAATGTGTTTACACTTGTTCCCCATTGCTCCTTTGTTCCTTATGGTTTGTAGCTTCTTATCCAGATATATCCTCCCTTGTCCTTGGCCCCATTACAACCATGAAAAGACCTTTTGATTTGAACATGCGTATGTGCTTGAGTGTTGATATTAGAGGCTTGCCAAGTCTATTTGTGTTTGCTTTCTTGAGTGCATTGAGTGACATTGATTTACCTTCAACACTTGAGAGAAACACTGATTGTGTGCATCTGTGAGGCTCTGTTGCTTTGGATTCATCTCTTGAACTGATTGACTGTTTTCCTTGTACTGAACTGTTTGGATGATTCTTTGAGTATCTGCTTTCATTGACTCTGTGTGGGATTCTGCCTATACCTTTTACTGTCCAGATTTTGTGAGAATTGTGCAACTGTGTTCCTGTTTTGGAGTCTTTGTTGTCTGTCTGTCGAGTCTGTGTCACCTCCCTGATGTTTGAGTAGTTCCCTAGTTTTCGTCTTGGTTTTGCCGAGGAGTGCAAAAGACTAAGTGTGGTCTATTTCATTTTGATGAGAGGGTCGCACCTCACACAAAAGTTGATTGCAAAAATTAATGCAATATAGTGCTAGGAAGTGACTCCTAGGTCGTCTCTCAAGGACCAAACTGTGGTTCGAGAATCAGGTCAACACGAAGTAAGGGGGGGTTTGAAAGTGTTTTTATGAATGCAAGTGGACTAAATTAAACCACGAATGTAAACACGGAAGGAAACGAAGAATTAAAACGGTTGATCACTAAAGCTAACATTATAATTAAATTAACACAGCTGAACAGAATAGACAACATTAAAGTGAAAAGTACGTTAACCAATTGAAAATGCACTAGATAAATAAGAAAACGCATCTAATATATACTGAAGCGCAATGATTTAGCTAAAGAGTGAAGCAATGAAATGCACATCCATCAACTAAATGGTACTATAAACAACACGTGAATAGTGGCTGGAGGAACCAAACTTTGGAGCTCTATTGCTGGATGTGACAACACGTGCTTCTCTCCTTCAATGAAGATAAACGCTTTTGAGCTGTCCCCTCATGCTGGCCGTGAGCTGTGTGCCTCATCTCCGTTCCAGCATAAAAAAATGAGAGTGTGTTTCTCTTTCTGCCATCTCCTAATTGGAGAACCACATTCAGCCGTAAAACTTCACTAAAGAAATGAAATAAAATATCTGAATCTCTTTCCCTTGAATCTCCGTGCTCATCTTCTCAAAGAAAGAAAATAAAACTCAATCACCGAATGTGCTACTAAAAAGAAAAGTGAATTAGCGCCCCCTTCCTTGCTTCCAGCTCAACATGTGAGAACTTCTTTCAAAGCCAATTTGAATGCACCGTGCCATAGCCTCCCATCCATTCTCCGTGTAACGTTCAAAAGCCGAGACCCACAAAACAAGTGGCTGCCCAACACCCGTACAGGCCGAGACACCACTTCACTTCTTCCAGCTCAACACGCACACACTGTTGCTCTCCGTGTGCTTCCTTCCAGCAAAGTGAATCAGCACCTCATCGTTTCACGCGTTCCAGCACGTCATTCCAGTCCCCACACCGTGTTTCACTTCTTCCAACTCCACTTTCTCTACCGCATATTGCTTAACTCCATAAAACAAAAATCCATCACCGCTAGCATCTTCTAAAGAAAGAAACACTCCTTTTTCCTGCTGGACAACAACCGAGAGAATTTTATTCATGAGTAATGTGCACAGCAAAAATGCTCACGCCCCATTATCTCTGACCGAGTGTTCGAATATTTCTTTCCCTTATATCCAAAGCCAACAAGAAGAATATCAATGAATCAGCGGGCACAAAACAAGGCTAAAAATAATTTTGAATCAGGGCTTCATTCTAAAAAAAACAAATGTGCCTCTCCATTCTCTCCAGCAAAACAACGTTCCCAAAAAACCAAGAGCAGAATCCGAGAATATCCAACTAGTAACGAGAGGCAAGTGGCGGCTGGACAAGGGTCGTGTGTCCTCTCCTTAAAAAGGGTGGGTCCACACAATAAATTAAAAATCCAAACCTAAAAGACACATGTCCTACAAATGGTTTTTCTTTACAAAATTGCCCCTAAAAGGGTCCAAAACACCTAATTTTAATTAAGGGCTTCTAGAAAACGAAAATACAACTTTAATTAGAATCTAATTGACTAAATGTTGAGCCTTTTAGTGTGTCACGCCATATCCCAATGCTCCAGATGATGTTTCCACAACTTCCCTGCAACCAGAAATGCACTTAATCAGCTCAGAAAACCCAAATTAGCACAATTACGAATTTTCGACCAAATTAAGCAGAATTTGGAAAACGGGGAAATAACAGACAATTAAACACAATTCCCTGGTTTATTTAAGTGCAATAAACTAAATATAATTCAAGAAATAACGACTCATCACTATATCCTAGAGAAATATTCAGTAGCAGTTAATTATAATAAATAAAATCATATTCTAGGGAAATATTTAATATAAATAAAGCTAGATGCTATTGTTTAGGGCATGCTTTTGATTATTGAGTTTTGTTGAACATCGGCTACGCTCTTGTGAGGGAGGTTATGCTCCCAAGTAATTGAAGGAGGTTATGCTCCCCGTTACCTCTGTTTACTTTTGTTTATTCAGATATTACCATCAATAAAAGAAATTCATTCGTTTTTTTTTCATTCGTTCATTATTCTATTACGTGTTGTGAATGTGTGAGAGGTGGTTCTGGTTAGATTTTGTACTTAGTTACATAACAATTGGTCCAATCTGCTGGATCCGATAGAGAGGAGAAAAGGGCATAACGGAGGGAACTATCGGATCGTCAAGGGAGCGTTGCGGGATCAAGAAGTAACCAAGAAACTGTCGGATCCTGTAAGAGGAGAGAAAGACGAGATGGAGGGAAGAATGAATGCAGTCGAAGGGAAACTGGAGAACATTGAGCTAAAGATGGAGAACGTGGAGCAGTCCATGGGGACTTTGGAGGCGGCATTGCAAAAAAATTTCCAAGAACTGATGAGGATGATGGGAGGCAAAGACCGACAACTAGATGGCAACTCGGGTGGCAGCTAGGGGTCTATCAACGAAAAAAGGAGGGACCGGCGAGATGAAGAGCAAGGCGAGAAAGAGGGTGGTGCGTAGGAGCAACCAAAATGGAGAAAAAGGGAAGAGTTACCGGTTTTTGATGGAATTGATCCATTGAATTTGATCAATAGAGTTGAGAAATTCTTTGAATTACAAGGAGTGTCATAGGAAGAGAAGGTGCACCTAGCCTACATCAGTATGGAGAGAAGTATGGGATATTGGTTCAGATTTTGGAGGGAGAAGGCCAGGAACCATTCGTGGGTTGGTTTAAAGGAAGCGATGGTGATTCGATTCAGAGAAAGAAGCAAGGGGTCAGTCTTTGAAAGATTGGCGGCCAGAAAGCAGTTGGGGACAGCGGAAGAATACGCCCAAGCTTCGAATGGGCGAGGATTGCCAGATCCGAACATGTGAGGATTACCGGAACTGAACGGTAGAGGACTGCCAGATCCAAACAGGAGAGGATAGCCGGAACCGAACATGAGAGGACAGCCAGAACCGAACGGGCGAGGACTGACATATCCGAAAGGGAGAGAACTAACGAATACCCTTAGCGTGAGGGAAGTAAGAAAGAGGGCTTTGAAAGGAAGGACAGATGGAAGAATCAATGCTTTGAAGAGAAATATGGATTTTGTGAAAAGGTGGGCCAGCGAAAAGAAAAGGGGGCTTGCAATTCTTAATACACATGCAAAGTGGAAAGAGTTGTTTGAAGTATGGGAGAACATCGAAGACCATTTTCTCAAGGCCTACAATTCTGGAAGAAAAGTGTCCAGAATGAAGGAAGAATGGGACTCAGTGGAAGAGGAATTGCCACCACCCAAACCTTACCTGAATTGAAGAATAGCCATGAGATCAAGCTCCCCGGTTCCAACCTTGGGGACAAGGTTGTTCTGCAGCGGGGTGTAATGATAGGATATTGGGTGATAGGATAGAAGGCAGGGGAGCCGAACGGTAGAAGGCAGGGGAGCCGAACGGTAGGAGGCAGGGAAGTCGAACAGTAGGAGGCAAAGGGAAGCAAGCCGAACGATGGAGGGCGGTGAAGAGATGGAGCCGAACGGTAGGAGGTAGGGGGAAACAAGTCGAACGGTGGAAGGTGGTGAAGAGTTTTGTCGAACGATAGGAGGTAAGGGAAAGCAAAGTCGAACGAAAGGCGGTGAAGAGTTGGAGCCGCTCGGTTGAAGAGTGACTATTCTAACTGGGATAATAGTTAGGATGGGAGGGAGATAATTATAGTAAATAAGGTCATATCCTAGGAAAATATTCAGTATAAGTTAATTATAGTATATAGAGCTACATCCTAGGGAATATTCAGTATAAGTTAATTATAGTATATAGAATTATATCCTAGGGAAATATTCAATATAAGTTAATTATAGTAAATAGAGCTATATCCTAGGGAAATATTGAGTAGAAGTTAATTATAGTAAATAAAATTATATTCTAGGGAAATATTTAATATAAATAAAGCTAGATGCTATTGTTTAGGGCATGCTTTTGATTATTGAAGTTTGTTGACAGGCGGCTACGCTCGTGTGAGGAGGTTATGCTTTTAAGTAATTGAAGGAGGTTATGCTCCCAATTACCTTTGTTTACTTTTGTTTATTAAGATATTATCATCAATAAAAGAAATTCATTCATTCATTATCATTCGTTCATTGTTCTATTACGTGTTGTGAATGTGTGAGAGATTGTTCTGGTTAGGTTTCGTACTCAAGTACATAAGAGTAAACAAGTTATAAGGTTGTGATTTGAGTGTGGTTAGTGCATAGTTGATTTATTCATGTGTTTTAATTGACTTTGCACTTTTGTGGTATGTATGGTTTTTAATATCTTGAGAATCTCGTTATGCAGGAAATGCTTTGTATGTAGTTACAAATGTGTGGTGTCACGGTATTAAACCAACCATGGGATGGGGTGGTGTTTATATCTTTGAGTATGTCTTTTGTTTATACTTCCTTAATCCACGTTGGTTCATTTCCTCTTGTGAGAGGGCAGAAAGGTAGATCTCTTCATCTTTAAGAGGAGATGGAAGATATGGGTATTTTCGTCCATGAAGGGTGGTGGAAGAGATTGGGATTCAAGTGTTGCCCTTTCCTCTTCCGAGAGGGTGGAAAGGGATTAATGTCTCACCCTTAGGGTTTCGACTCATGCTGAGTTTAGTAATGATAAGAGCAACTTGGAGTTTTACTCATAAGCTTTAAGGAGTAGGGGAGATAAGTCTTAAGATGTGATGAAGGACCACTCGAATCATTATATTTTGGTAAACACGAATGGTGTGGTGAAATATAGAAGTTGACATAGGTTATAAAGATGATTGGTTTCGGCAAGAGTTGCCTTTAATTGGCAGGTGGTGTAGAACTAACGAGTTGATCATGATTCCGTTTTATGGGAATATATGGTTTGATATTGTATTTCTTGTTAAAGTCTTACTATATACTTATATTTTTTGTTTTGAGGGGATTGTAGTAAAGATTTAACAACTAAAATAAAAATGGTATATTGTGTTTTGAGGTTTATTTTGTTAGCTCACTATTACTTTGTTCGTGTTTGTGCGATGCTTTTATAACTTATGTTATTATAAGAAGCATGACGTTACAAATAATCCAACGAATGCGTAAAGCGGCGAGGTTCTTGAGAGAATGGAGATTTTATTTCTTTTGGGTTATTTTGAACATTGTTGACTTTTACTATGTTGAATAGTTTACTGTTTTCTTTCAGTTGTAAATGGTTGTTTCAAGTTTTCATTTAAATGACGTTTAAAGGATTTGGACTTTTATTTAAGTTAAAGGTAGCAAAATGATTTAAATTGATTGTTTTCATTTTTCTACAATAAATATGTTTGTATGGAACATCTTGAGCTGGGATGTTACATCGACAAGCATGTAAAATTGGTGCATCTGGATACAATTCTTCCTCTGAATCGTTCTTAAGAGAATCGTATAAATGAGTTTTTCAAAAAAAAAATTCACCAACATCACGTACCATGTCCTTGAAATGATCATTCATTCGTCCACATAATTTGTTCCTCTTGACGTTGTAGGCTTAAGTAGTATTTCTCCATGTCCAAACTGTATAACTCCTGATTATAGCATAGATGAATAGATAATCACGCATGTCGCCCAAGTTTTGACATATTTGATTAAGACAACAAACACAAGGACAAAAATACATTTCATTCACAGAGTTTTCGTGTTCTTGAACTTATTGTAAAAACTCAAAAATTCCTTTTTCATACTCTTAACCAATACGACATTCATTCATTTAGCTTCAATTCATACTATTTTTTAAAAAATAAATGAAGATAAAATGCCAAAAATCACATTAAAAAAATATCTAACTTACAAGAAACATTCAAAAATCAATTACACATACAAGAAATAATACAAAAAGTACAATATTAAGGGAAACTAAAAAATCACGTATCAACTAAAATATCAGTACATTACAATGTATATCAAAACCAAGAAACAAACCTTGATAGAAAGGAGTTGTTGGCACCAATGGAGAATGGTGACATTGTTGTTCAATGGGGTGGACCTTCAATGGAACACGAAAACACAAAAATGAATTCATCAAAACACAAACAAAATCATGACCTCTGCTTCCGAAAACACATACATTTATTGTAAATAGCCCAAAACTGACATTTGTTTTTCCTTGCACTCGTGAACGAACTAGTTGGTTCACTTGGAAGTGGTGGAATTTGAAACTAATAAAATATCCCACCCAACAGAAACACTTTCGCTAGAGGTAAGTGACACAAAGATAACCTTTGTTCTTCCTCGCACTTGTCAACAATGTTGGTTCAAGTAGAATTAAAAGGTGAAAAATAGTGTGCATGGGTTCTATTTTTACAAAAATTTTACAAGATACATGACGTCGAGAAACATAGAGTCTGACATCTTATGGGCATTTGAAGTCAGAATCAAGGTTATCAGACGTCTTATGTGAGTAAAATTTACACCTACGCACCAAACGTTTTAATGAATTCACCAAATTTACTAGACATATAACGTCGAAAAGAGAATTCCCAATGTCAATTGACGTTAGAATTTGGGGTTTTTGACGTCTAATTTGTATTTTGGCAGTCCAAAGGTCATTTCTATTCAGGTTATAATGATTCATGCAACTATATAACGTCAAAAAAGAGAATTTTCAACTTCAATTGAAATCGAAAACCCCAAAATTCTGACGTCTGATTCGTATTTTGACAGCCTAAGGGTCACTTCTGTTTAGGTTGTAATGATTCATACAACTATATAACATCAAAAAATTGAATTTCCAACAACAATTTGTGTCAAAATTTTATTTTTCTGACGTCATATGCCTATTCGATGTCGGAAAATTAACATTTCCGATATCTAACTTAAGCATTTATTTATAACAATGTCACCGGTTATTTTTAACGTTGACTTTTTTTTATATTGTGAGACATAATAAATTCAATTCTAGCTTATCTTGAAGAGAGGTAACTAGAGAACTTAAGATAAGTGAACTAAATCAAAATTAACACAAGTCAAAATCAAGTTAAATCAATATGGTTTCTGTCTAATAAACTTAATAGTCAAATCGATATCTCACTATATTTAATTTAAGTGACATAATGAATTCAATATAAATTAAATTTAACTTAAATTGAATTCAAAAAATCTAGATCTAACTAATGACCTAGATTAAAATTTGAATTTAAAGTGGATTTTTTAAAATAGATCCAATCTATTTTATTGAATTTAAATTAGATTTAGACTAAATTTTAAAAAATCCAAGGTGTCTTTTATTTTTAGTAATTTTTACTTGGTCTTTAAAATTTTAGATGACAGATACATAGAAAAAATTAAAATCTTTAATTTGTAAATAAATAAATTTTAAATTAAAAGTTTTAGTTTATTTTATTATTTCTTTTAGAAATCTTTATATAGAAGTATCTCTAAAACATATATCTATATTGGAAAAATCTACGTCATTATCCTTTCTTTGACATTTCCACTTGACTGAGTCACGGATAACACTATGCAGATCATGTTCACCACCTTGTATACTTATTCTGCGTTATAAAATAAAGATTTCACTAAAAATCTGTCCGTGACATTGAATACACACAATTTTTAGGCATCTCTGAAATTATCAGGTAAGTGAAAACCAAAATGGTGTCACAGACAGTTGAACTCCTAAAGAAGGAGATTCCTCTGGAGCAGGAATCGGTAGTTTTAGCTGAAGATACAGTAAATGGTCTTGTTCTTGTGGACATCATAAATGGCTTCTGCACAGTTGGTGCTGGAAATCTGGTATCTGCTTTAGATTCCTTTCATATACCCTCATGTCTATGTGTGACTGTGTGCGTGTATCTTTAATGTTTTCAATCTTTATAATCTAAATATTCTTGCTGCACCAAAGATTATAGATATATGGATGAAATTTTCAGGCTCCAAGAGAACCCAATAGACAGATTCGGGGAATGATCAATGAATCAGCAAGGCTAGCTAGAGTATTCTGTGAGAAGAAATTGCCAGTTATGGCTTTCTTGGATTCTCACCATCCTAACAAGCCAGAGGATCCTTATCCCACTCACTGTATTATTGGCTCTGATGAATCAAATCTGGTTCCTGGTGAGCAATTAGTTATTCAGATATTGACATATATTTTCATTTTCTGACACAATTCTCATTAATGGTGTTTATTACTACCAAAAAAGTTTCAAATGGATTTCCTTGGAGTTCAAAATAATGATATTACTAACCCAGTTCTGCAGAGTGGAAATACTTGTAAATTTTGGCGATAGATTGCTGAAAATCTTAGATCAATCATAGATAGAATTAATTTACAGTTTGAAACTAATTTTGTTGAAAATCTTAGATCAATCATAGATAAAAACCACTCTCTTTTGAATATCTGTTTTACTTTCAGTTGAAATTGATTGGAAGTTTTGATAGGTTTAAAAGTTCAACATTGTTTAATTGCTTAAGCGTTGAGACGAAGAATAGTTTACAAACATCATTCTTCCTCAACATACTTTCTCTCTGAGCTCATGGCATGTCTTGTTATTTTTGGTCTCAGAGTTAAGATGGCTGGAGAATGAAGCAAATGTAACAATAAGGCGAAAGGATTGTTTTGACGGATATGTGGGCTCAATAGAAGAAGATGGTACTAACGTTTTTGTAGATTGGGTGAAAAAGAATAAGATAACAACAGTGAGTGTTTGTTTATTTATTCTAATGTTGTACTATTTAGGCATGAAGATGTGAAATCGTTTTCTTGAAACCATTAACTCATTTAGTTTCTATCTCGGTGAAGCTGGTGGTTGTAGGTGTGTGCACAGATATCTGTGTTCTAGATTTTGTATGTTCCACAATGTCAGCAAAAAATCGTGGTTTTCTGAATCCTTTAGAAAACGTGGTGGTGTATTCACGTGGCTGTGCTACCTTTGATATCCCTCTGGAAGTAGCCACAGATACCAAAGGAGCTTGGGCACATCCACAGGTACATACATACATATATGACTGTTCATGAATATAGAATGTGTTTGCTCCAAAAGTGATTCACGATGTGCAGAAGTTAAGTTATATGTTTAATGCATTCTGGTGATGTCTGTCATTTGCAGGAGTTTATGCATCACGTAGGGCTCTATATGGCCAAAGAAAGGGGAGCCAAAATAGCAAGGGAAGTGTTAATTGGTGCACCTGAGAAGGTTTAATATATAAACGTGATTTGTAATATTTTTCAGGTTATGTTTGGAGTTTGGAACGTACTACTTATGAATAAGTTCTCTGTAAAAGGTATCTAATGATACATATACATATGGTAGGTCCGATAAGTTATAAGGGATTATGTACATAAGGTTTATTGCTAAATAAAAATTTTCGCTCGTGTTTGTGCCGGAGATTTCAACCACTCCAAACAAAAATTGAAAAATCTATGATATTTAAATTATTTATAATTAAATTCTTTACTCTTTTTAAAATATCTTGTTTGGAAAACAATTGAAATATTTTTCTTTATTTAGATTAAGTAACTAAATTTCTTCTTTAGAATAAATATTTTAAATTGGGATTTTATACTAAAATATAAAGTTTTATGATTAAATTTTACCAAAAAAGTATTAGTCAAATTTAAATATCAATAATATTTTATAATTTTATTTTTTAGTATTAGATAATATTTAATACTTTAAAAAAATAACAGTATTAATACTTTTTAATATTGAATCATATTTACTAATTATTCACTTCAACAACATAAAATGATCTAGTTAGGAAAGTTGAAATCGCAAGAGATAATAGAAAAGCTAAGTATCATTAATGAAATTTTTTTAATCCAAGTGAATGTGTAAATTATATATAGTCAAAAGGTAGGAATTTTAATGGTAATTGATTTTTCAGTGAGAATTTAAAGTTATGATGTCAAACGATATGATTTTACTTATATAAAAAAGAAATATAAATGATATGTATAAATCATCGTTTTATCATTTAGGAAAATGATACTTGAACAACCATTTTTGACAACATTTAAACACGCGCACACGTGTCAAAATCTGAGTGGTCCATTTTCATTTAATTTTTTCAACTGGACCACTCAGATTTTGACACGTGTGCGCGTGTCTAAATGTTGTCAAAAATGGTTGTTCAAGAAACATTTTCCTATCATTTAATGTGTTTTACGATCTCTCATCCTTCAAATAATAAGTCTTTTTAACATCCTCTTTTAATCCTATTTAGCATCCAATTTCACTTCCATTCCACGTTTACCTTATTTTCAAGAGTGTAACAACATACCAAACAAGTGGAATGGTCTACAACTAAAACAAACGAGTAAATGTATTTACTAAAGTTTGACATCACTTTGGATCACTTTTGTTTTTCTATTCCTTCCACTTTTCAAAAATGTTTGCAGTTCTTCTTACAATGTCACAACGTAGGGTAGTCAAAGAAAGCTCATCAATCAATCGTTTATCCGTAAAGTGAGAGTATTTTATATGTTATATATACTTCAAAAATTAAGTTTTAAGATTTTTCTTTCTTGTTTTATTTTTCATTTTGCTCTCTCTCTCTCTCTCTTCATGTTTGCTCCTCTCACATTCCTTGTGTCCCTACCAGCTTGTGTTTGGATCTCTCCTACTCCAACACTAGCTTTGGGAGAGTGAGTTCCAAAATAAACTTGACACTCCCTGGCACAGTCGACGACCGCTAACATCAATGCCAAATACATGGATCAAGACAACAAAATCACCAAACAATGGTGGTTGTGATATTTTGTCTGAGGATCGAATATCCCTCATCAGAATTACACGGTCATCATTGTTTTGGCCTTCCTCCTCCCTTCTATGTTTCTCCGTCTGGAATTTTAGGGTTAGGTTAGGTGTTTTGACAGAGAGGCAGAGATTGGGAAAAAGGGAGTCATTGAAAATAAAAAGTGAAAGAAAAACCTGGATCATTGATTTAGAGTAAACGAGATCTAACAGTTTTCGGAGTTTCTCACGATGAGGGAGATATAACTGACTACCTTCCCGTGCTAGCCTTCACCTATGTTCAGTTTTCCAAACAAGTAATTATGCGTCAATAAATTCAGTACAAGATATGAACTAACTGGGCATACTCTGCTAAGCTCATCCTCATGTGAGATGGAAAAGGAAGGCAACTACAGTTGTCATCAAATTTCTGTATTCAAAATTTGGCTTCATATTTCGGAGCACCTTCAATTTGTTGACTAGATATAAGAGTTAATGAGGAAGATAAAGCCAAAAACCTCATAATAGGATTCAAGGTAAGAAGAAAAAATTGTGATGAAAATCTCATCGTAACAGAAAGAACAATGATATTATGAATTTTATGATACATATATAACTTATAAGAAAAACTAGGAACAATGTACAAAGTTGATGGAATGAAGACTAGTACATTGTGCTTCGGTGCTGGTATTACTAATCCCTCTTCAGTCTATAGTTAGTCAAGCTACACCTACCAATGCTTAAGATACCAGTCATCTGAGTTCTAGACAAGTAGCCCATTGCTCAGTCTCTGCTACTCGGCAGAAAGCTAGTGGTTAAAATATTTAAAGCTGTACATCAGAGTCAGATAGAAAGCCAAACAACAAAATCAGCAATCAGAGAAAATTCATGTTCACGGAAAGAATCATGAAACACCTACACGTAGTTGAAGTGAAGACAATGGATACCTCAAATGGAACCCTGCAGTGATTGATGATATCTTCCATTGAAGCACAGTTTTAGCATTCCAAAAAACCTAGAACCTATACAAATTAGACATATTAAATAAATTTCCAACATGATACGGTTAACAATTTAAATATTTAGAATCACCCATACACTTCATGACAATTTCACTAGAAACCAAAACCAAAATATACAGAATAAAAAACTTAAATATTTAGCAACCCAGCAATCGAAATTTGAAACCAGAAAGTCCATTTAATAGTTCTTTGCTGTCTTCTGACCAAACATAAAGCTTCATATTAAAAGCGAGTAAATAATTATTGATTGCTTTAATGTGTAATAGGGACTAGAGTATTACATAGTGTTCAAGGCCATCTGTGGATTGGTAGTAAAGGGTGGAATGTAAAGGCATGAAGTGGAAGGAGAAATTATTCCACCGTTGAGTTTGAATAGGAAAGGAACATAATGGAAGAAGATGGATCATAATCCATTTCATCCATGGCTTAACCCGAATTTTCTTCCCCAAAATTTTGGGATGCACTTGATGGAACAGAGCTTTTAGATCATAGAATAAGTATTTTATCTTTATTAATGATCAACCTTATAAGACAATCTTCTAATCCTAAGTAGTATTATCAGCTGATGCTACAATCTTTGAATTCAGTCGTTAATTTAGTCATCTCTTAATCCTTTCCATGTCTTCTTTCCAACAATTATTGACTTGAGAAACTGAAACCTTCGCCTATCCTTTAGACATCCGCTATATCCCTAACAGAATATTCTGAACCAGCTGCCTTTTCAGTTGACCTTGTAACTGTTAATGAGGTAATCGGTGACTCACATTATGATCTAGTGTCTTCTGCTCTATATCTACCAAGTAGTGTATAATATCAATTGCTCCCAGAAAAAAAAATTGTTGCATTCCTTTTCCTATTTTTAGTAGTTTGAGCTATAATCATTGACTCAAACCAAAACCACGTGTAGTCATATCATCCTTGGCCTTTGTGTTTGATCCTCGGAACAGGCACGGACTCATTTAGGATGAAAACATGGCAATTACTAATGAAACTCCTACTCTTCTATCTAGCAGCAGCAAGGCACTAGAAAAATGGTCTAACAGAGCAAATAGATACTGATATAGCTGTTGTTAGATCAAACTGCCAAATCAGAATAATAGGATATAGAGGTTTAGTTAATTTTTTAGATAATCGTACAGAAGTGTCACACAAGTTTCATTACTCACAAATAAAAGAAAAGCAACGCAGTGACAAATCTTCTCATGATTCCCATTTCATAGTATACGCCTTTGATTCTGGATTTACAATTATATTACATTACTTCAATTCAATGTAATAATTTAATAGAGATTTGCTGGCAGCTATTTATCACCTATATGTGTTGCCAACAAGTCAAAAGGTAGATTCTGCTCCATTTCCAAGTTCTAAAACTTAAAAAACATGATATAAAGATTTCTCTCAAAGGTTACATAACATATGCTTCAAATTAAGGTCTTTTGGAGTTTATTATATTTTGCTTTTGAATTTAAACAAAATGCTCTCGACTATTGAATATAGTTTTAGTGAAAAGCAATATGGGAATAATCTCCCTTATGTAGAAAATACACAGGATATTTATTATATTTATATTAAAGGAATATAGGCTAAGTTCAAAATACAAATAAAAATAATAACAAAGTAATTAAAGATAAAAAAATAAATATAAGATATCTATTTAAGATATCTAATAATCTAATATATCTAACACTCTCCTTGCATACAAATCATAATACCAAATTTGTTACAAATATAATCAATTCTCAGTCCCATAAAGACTTAGTAAAAATATCTATTATTTGATCACTTTAGTTAATAAACTCAATCTTGATGTCTCTCGATACAACCTTCTCTCGAATGAAATAAACTCAATCCCCTCTCATGAAAGACATGACTAGAACTAATATGAAGAACAACTTGATTGTTATATTTAAGTGTCATTTGAGTGACATCTTTAAATTGTAACTCTCTAAGCAATTGCTTAAAACAACCAAGCTCACAAGGGTTGAGGCCATAGCTCTATAATTTGCTTCTACATTAAATCTTGCCACAATACTTTGTTTCTTGCTTTTTCAAGAGATCAAATTACCACCAATGGAGACAAAATATTCAGATGTAGATCTTCTTCTAGATTAACCCATTCAGCATCTGAATAACAAACAACTCTTGTATGGTTATTTGAACCATATAACAACTCTTGTATGGTTATTTGAACCATATAACAACTCTTGTATGGTTATTTGAACCACATAACAACTCTTTTCCAAGAGATCCTCTAATGTACTTTAATATACGGATAACTATATTCCAATGATCTTCATATGGAGAATTAAGAAATTAGCTTACCACATTGACTCTCAAGCCAAAGTTTAATGTATGATGCCCAAGTCAAATAATTAGTGCTATCTAACTTATCAATAGACAAGTGAACATCGACATAGTTTGCTAAGATCTTTGATCTGAAAATGGTGACAAAGATGTTGTTTCATCTGGAAGATGCCATGGTTGTCATTGCCGGTGAGAACGATGTCATCAACATATACTATGAAGTAGACACATCCAACACTCGAGTGACGATAAAAGACTAAACGATCTGCCTCACACCAAGTCATACCAAATTGTTGAACAACATTGCTAAATTTTCCAAACCAGGCCCTAGGAAACAGTTTTAGACCGTATAAAGATTTGCAAACACAACATATCAACCCAAAAGACTCCCACTAAGCAACACATCATGGAGGTTGCTCTATATAATTCTCTTCCTACAAATCTCCATTGAAGAACACATTTTTGACATCTAGTTAATGAAGAGGCCATTGTTGAAGAGCAGACATGGCTATATCAGAAGAAGAATGACCTTTAAAGTAAAAAGGAGACTCATTGAAAGTGACATCTACAGAAACAAAAAAACGATTAAGATAATGAGAAAAACACATTTGAGTGATCGAGGAGATAACTTATCAAGACCAGGACTAAAATTATGAATAAAACATGTAGATCCAAAAACTTTTACAGGTAAGGGATGAAGAGATTCATTAGAAAATAAAATAAAATGAGGTATTTTATTATCCAAAACGACAGAGGGTGTACGATTAATGAGATAAAATAAAGAATAGCATCACCCAACAATATTGAGGAACCTCACCATAAACTAAAAGTGTTTGTTTCAATAAGATTCCATGCTCATCCACCTCATTTTGTTGAGGTGTATAAGCACATGAAGTTTGACAGAGAATGTCATAAGAAGCAATAAATTATTTAAAAGAATGGAAAATGAGAAGCAATAAATTATTTAAAAGAATGGAAAATGAGAAGCAATAAATTATTTAAAAGAATGGAAAAGATATTCGCAACACTTTGCAAAGTCCGAATAAAAACACCAAACTGAGTTTTAATTTCATTAAAAAAAGATTGAAATATATAAATAATTGAGAATGATTTTTCAATAAAAACAATGAAGTACATATGAAATAATCATCAATAAAAGTAACAAAATATTGAAAACTTAAATTAGACTTAACACAACTAAGTCTCCAAATGTCAGAGTGAACTAAGACAAAAGGGGACGAAACACGTTATGAGACATTACGAGGAAAGGAATTACAATTATGTCACACACCAAACTGGATAACTTGGATAAGCTGGGAATACACTGCTATAATTTGGCAAGACTGGGATGACCTAACTAAGCATGAAGAAGATTATGAGACTCCACAATTGTGCCAACATGTGTGGAAGGACGGAGATGATAAAGACTATGAGACTCACATCCGATGCCAATCACTTGTCTCGAACTCCAGATATATAAACAAACAAAATGTTTGGTAAAAGAAATAACACAATCAAGAGAACAAGTTAAATGACTAATGGATAATAAGTTAAAAGGAGACCCATAGACATAAAGAACATTACCAATGGAAAAAGGTTAATAGTCCCAGTACCATGAGCTAAAACCCTAGATCCATCACCCATTGTAACAAGGTAAATTATCCAGAGAGGATAAAGAGGAAAACAAAGATTTGTTACCATTAATGTGATTAGTGGCTCCTAAGTCAAGAACCCAAAGACCGAGAGAAGAAGATAGTGTCAGACAAACCAAAGATGTACCTGTGTGTGCTACAAAAACATTGGAACTAGAAGGTTGTTGATCCTCATACCATTTCAGAAAGTTATTGATAACAATAGATTTGTTAGTGATATTAGATGAAGAAGGATCCACAACAGGTGACTATGAGGGAGGATCAGTCTAAACAACAACAACAGATCGAGGAGGACGTCAATGTAAGCATAACACCTGTGGCCTGGCTTACCACAATGGTCACACTTATGACGTCCTTTTCCATGCTTGCGAAAGCAATTGAGATCATCACGTTGAGACACTAATGTAGAGGAATCATTAGCAAAAATGTATCATTGATAGGTTTACTTAGTACACGCAAAAGAATAATAACAAAGTAAAGATAAAACATAAAGATAAGATATCTAATAGCCTACAATACATAATCTTCAAATAGGATTGGGCCTTTTAGGTTCCCATTAAACCCAATTGTAGCAAATGTTGTTATATATTACAAAAATTACAAAAATAATAAATAGGTTGGTCATGAGGCTAACACACCTTAAAAACATAAACGTTTATTGGGCTTGATAATAAATAAGGCAGACCAAATTGTTATATAAATACAAGCATTTTGTTCCACCTTTATATCATATGCAGATTTGTAAACAAATTTTATGTTTCACATATTTATTCACTGGCCATGCTAACAATATCATTTCCTAGCTTGAAAGGGAAAAATAAAATAAAAAGAACAAGAAAAAGAGAAAAAAAACTTATGCAGCAAACAAAATCCATCAGTTACTACTTCCATGACCCATGGATCTTTGATGAGAACTTACGCTGAGAATCTGAAGAAAGAATTTACAAGTCTGACATTATGAACAAAATCCTATTGTTGAAGCCTGAGCCGATTGAAGAAGACCAAAAAATGGTACTCAGGGGCCCAGTACACAAATCCAACAACTGGGCCTGCTTTTAGGTGCTGGTAAAATCAACAAAAGGCATGTTGCAATCAGAAACATTTGCACAAAGGTAAGAAAGGATAATTTCAGATTACAACAGAAAAAGGATAAAATAATAAGACAAGATTGAAGAATACAAACCTTTCCATCGAGAATCACAAGTTCACCATCAACCCATCGGGGATTTTGAAACCCTGGCTCAGCCAGCCTCCCTTCGCCTTTGTAGCGAGCAATCTGAAAATTACAACAATATTGGAGTAGAATACAGAAAAATAATAATCTAATCTTTAGTGAATTAACACCAATTTACTAAAAATTTGGGGGAGGGGAGGACCAGAGAGTTAATATCTTCAAGAAAAGTTCCATACCACACCAAACTCTTCAGGTATTATCCCTTTATGAGGTAGTTGATACCTCTTTCCAATTTTTGCGCGGAATGCCACCTAAGGTCAAGGAACATAAATGATGAGATCTATATGATACAGACAGCACGATGAGAAGCTTAGTATCAAAAAGAGAATGCAAGTCTATTGCAGACAAAAGTACCAAACTATCTCAGCCAATATAGAGTTTCCTAAAGAAAAAGAAAAAATTATCCAGTAAATACTCATGATGAAGGTAAAAGAAACTATTGATCACAAAGCATATCTCAGCACCACCAACATCTCAGTTTTTGCTAGTATGATTAAAAACTGCATTTTCCGCAGATACAGAGGTTGCTAATTTAACACCTCCTCACAAAGTAGCAAAGCATGTAGATGAAAAAATAATCATTGTTTTAGTAAAGTTTACAATATTACCTGGCCGGCTGGTACATAAGGATCTCCTGTTAGCTTTAAAGCTTCTACGTACTCATAAAACTCAAGATCTGAAGGTTCCTTGGCTCCATTGTCCTCTTGCCACTGTCCAAATCTACGTCTTAGATGAATAACTTCAGAGGAGTAAAGTCCATGTGATCCAATGTACAGACCTGATTAAAATGAAAATACATTACATGTTTTACACTGTGCTGCAGATTAAATACATCCTACATTCAGCACCTTGTGGTGACCAAATTGACAAATTCTATAGAAAATCACCATTTAAAGGATCAAAAGAAGTTGGTATTTTGATGCGATTGAAAATAGTTGACCCGGATAATTGGTGATGGTTTTGAGCCTGACTTAGTGTGAGATTTATCAATTCTCCCACCTCTTTCAGCACCTAAAAGATTGAAGCAAAACCATCATAGTCTAAGCGACTCATGGATAGATTCAACCAGATATTGAATTTTGAAAAGAAAAATAATTTGCAATATATATATATATATATATATATATATATATATATATATATATATATATATATATATATATTCAACTTCTTATACCTTTGATGGTATCTTCCCCCTGCCAATAAATTTAGCAAAGTCAAAAATCACATGATCAACTTTGCGACGACCTTGAAACTTAGCTGATTTATCAGATGAAGATTTTCCTTTGTCAAGACCAATAGGCTGATTGACTTCTTTTTCAACAGTAAATGAAAATGAACTACACCCCTTCATATCCAGCTTAGCAGGAACTCGAAGCAAATCTCTAGTGGATAGATTACTTGAAAGTTTCTGCACAAGACCACCAATAGCAATTTTAACAGCAAATTCATTCTGTTCTTCACGCTCAAAAGTTCCCATACCAGCGTTTACTTCAATCTCATCATCTCCCTCCTGCTCAGTCTCAGATTTAATATCTTCAAGTTCTAGATTTTCTACATCTTTTTCTTTCTCTCTGTCTTCGTCTTCATCATCATCATTTTCATCATCCTCATCTTCTTCGTCTTCATCTTCATCTTCATCACTTCCTTCATCTTCATCTTCATCTTCATCCTCAATTATCTGCTCAATCACATCAGATAGATCAGTGTCTACTTTCTCTGGAGTTATGACCTTGAAAACCTTCACCTTTACTCCAGGAATCATATCTTTCAAGACATTCTGAAATCCAGGCATTCCCTCCGCTGGATCATTGCCATCATTCCTATCATCACCATTTTCTGGTTCTTCAGTACTCACAACAAACAACTCACTTTTGTCTTCAGTAGATTCCATTGAACTCAGTCTCCCAGTAGCATCCAATGTTTTAGAAGACGCTGTTGGGGGTCCATGGAAGGCCCCTCTCCGCTTTAAGTACACCGCCTGAAAATCAAAAGAATATCCTGTTGTAGTATTGCTATAGGACAAGTAATAGATAAAGACTGTTTCGTATTAGTGTTAATACAATTACTAATAGAAAAATGACTATTACAATTGTTAGTCTACTTCACACTGGCTATTGCAGAATTCCTGTATGTAGGCGTATAACTAATCTCCTTCATGTGCAGGTGGCACTCTTCATACTTTAATTGTACAAACAAATCATCTTTACCTCTTCATATTCAAATTCAGTGACAATGTCATTTAACAACCTTATTAATCAAATTAATAGTTGTCTCTCTCAGGATTGCAACCATCCTCATAAATAGTTTTCTAACTAAATACCAACCAAATCTTTAAACCTTCTTCTCTTGTAAAAAATTTTATCAATTAAAATTCATAAATCTTGTTTAATCAGTAATCCTTACATAATTTCAGACATCAATGATGATAAAAAATTACATGCCATGATTATGATCATATTATTACTAATTTCAAATGATAGAAAATTTATGGAATTTTTATTACAATTTTAAAAATAATTCATTATTTTTTTAAAAGTAAATTAATGTATGTTTAATCATTATAAAATAAAGAGAGAAAAGTCCAAGGTTAGTAGCTAAGGAGAAAGATTTATATGGTTGATAATTACTAGTATGGAAGATAAACAATTACCTATTAAACTACCAGTTTTTTAATTACTAAAATATAGGAATTTAACTGCTTTAAGTTGAGTAAAATTGTTTTGATTTTTTTCTAATAAAACTGTGTAAAGTGCTAATCTACTTGCTACACATGAAGGGGGTAGGTTAGCATATCCCTTAAGCGAATATGCACTTCAGGTCAGACAGACACCATAAATTTCCAAAACAATCATTTTAATTCATCAAATAAGGAGCAAAGCTACAAGGTGAAGAATAAGACTCAAATTAGTTTTGCCTCATTTTTAACCCAGAAGAATACAAGTTAAAATGGACAAAATACAACTTTGTATTTAGGGAAACTCAGCATGAAGCCATGAGCTCAAAATCATTGAATAGAGGCACCTTAGTGCAGAAACTTCACTAATCTGAGAATGTATGTCCATTAAAACCTAAGATAATGCAAACACAAGGAAGTAACACTGCTGAAGTTTGTTTGAATCTAACACCAGAAAGAAATTCAACCCAAAAGTGCTCCATTAATAAAAATACAACTCGGCACCACCCCATCAATAATCCAAATTGGTTGCTTTATCTGGATTATGAATTAGATGCAATATGCTTCATTCTTGAATATAATCCCACGTACTATTCCATCATCCAAGGATATTTTAAACTGAATAATTAGCAGAAAACTTGTTTGACAGTAAACATAGAAGGTGGTCCTTAGCATACCCATATATTCAGATTTTACATAAGAGAACAGAATCCAGATAGAGCACAATGTTTTGTTTATGAAAACTCATAATTTAGATCAAATTTTAGAGAAGATTGCTTTCTGTTTATATAGTGAAGATCCCGCATGTACAATAGAAATTATGGGTCAGTCAAGAAGAGATACCTGTGACTTGAATTCACCTGTTTTATCCATTGTAAGAAAAATTTCAAATAGAGGAATGCCAGCTGCAGATGTTGCAAGTTGCCTAAAAAAATATAGTAAACGGGTTAACACCAGAAAGACAACAAGGCAGTGGCAGGCTCACCTAAAATATTTCATGTACAGATATTCCTCAAAGTTTATAAGAAAATTAAAACAAGGCAAGTAAATAATAAATTAATTCCATAAGAAAGATTTCAGCAAAGACAACAAATGCCATTGTAAATACTTGCACACGTAAATCTACACAAAGAATGAGTGTATACAATTTTATCAAATGATAATGTGAGCATATAACAACCAGATTCATAGAATTCACCATTAAGATTTCCCATAATAATAATTATTTCAAATTTCAATATTATTCAGTGCCAAAGAAAGCATGGAGAATAAACTGTTAGCTCATCAAATTGGTTAAAAGCTATAGCTATTGATTCCTGTAGCAATTTAAAATTAATTCCAGCTAAATTTTTAAAAGAGAGTCAAAGACAAGGTTAGTAAAGATAGACAAATCAGACTCTAAATTAGCTCATTACAGAACAGAAACAATAAAAATGATGAGGGTTGAAGGCAAGGCAATGCAATACTCTCATAGTTACGTCATTCAACAAACTTCTCTAAGATTAGAATAACAATATCATTACTCCCTGACAATCCAACCTTTTATTTTAGTTTATGAACACGTGAAATATACAAAATACATACATTAAGTTCAGTCTCATATACAACTATTCTGTAGTAATCAGGAACAAAATGTTAAAACAACATGGTAGTAGAGAAAGATGTTTCATTTCAAGTCATTATCATAAGTGTGAACAGACAAAATGGAGAGAATGTTGAAAGGTTAACCAAACTAATAAGGCAGATGGCAAGAAATAGATCAAATTGAATATGTTTAATCCTTTGTTCAATCAGACAAAATATGCATAGCTGATGACTATCATATCTTAATCTAACTAGGGGACAGTTGGCTAATGCAATTTCACACTCTGTAGAATACATATAACTATAGGCCACCTCTAACAACGAGGAGGGAAATTGGTTGAGGCAGAAATCTAACAGTGACTAACTGATCTCCCTGAATCATTATTTATGCATAAAGAAACTAAGGCTACAAGAGTATAAGCACATAAGCTGGTCCATATTCCTAAACTTATTTGAGTTTATATGCTGCTACAATAGACATTTATGAATTATAAAGCACTTTGAATTTTTGACCATGTTTGGATGAGCTTATTATATGGGATTCATAAACACACAAAAGCTACTTTGTGGCTAAGACTAACAGAAACAATAATCACAAAAATGGGTTAAATTAATCCGAACAAAAGATCACAGTTCCTACGTTTTAGTTTGGAATAATTAGAAATGAGTTACAATATAAACAATAATTAAGTTATTCCTAATAGAAGGTGGAGTAACCCTGAACCTAAATATATCAGACACATTCACATAAGCCATTCCTCATTAGCACAAAGCATAAATGGTAGAGTACCTCCTTTAGTCCTATAACAAAGTAAGTTTTTCTTTTCAATTCACGAAAGGCTAAGATTCTACCCCACTTTTATCACCAACATGGAGAAATTACCTAGGACTATAACTCCTTGCCACATATCTTCCATGCTCAGGAGTTATACGAATAATTAGACCATGTGGATCTTTAACATCTTCAGAAATACCAGCCCACCATCCCACCTACATCAGCAAATGCAAGTCGATTCAAAAGAACTTCTATTGAATATTGATAAATTCAAGAGATATAAAATCAAAATCACAAACCAAATTCAGATGTTTAAAGCAGTGCAGTTTATTGGCAGAGCATACGGCACTAAAATGTCACATCAAGGCATCAATCTTTCTGATAAATAAATATATAAAGAATGAAATCCTGCAACTCATGCAAATGAACTAGAACCATGATAAAAACCAATGAAATAACGCCCCCTAAAATCTAAAAACACTATAAAAAGTAAACCAAGCATGCTCACAAATGGATTTTTATTTGCTATCTTCTAATATTGACTGTCATTAGATCCCACGGCCAATTGCAAGGTCTAAGAATAAATTCACTTTAAATGAACTCCTGATGACCAAAAAAGTAGAAAGGGAAGTCTTATCTTGATGGTTGAAAGAAACTTGCAACCAAGTTACAGATATTGAACCAGAGCTACAAGTATTGCTAGGGCTACCCTTTCACATTACATCTGACATTCTATTTCCACCAGAATGCAAAGATATTCATGCAAGTTGCATTAAACAACTCTATCAGAACTCACAAGTCCAGCGCCAGCTTTATCTCTTAAGAAAGCTGCATCACCATACCGCTCCTCTTTAATGGCTCTCTGGAAGTTTGGAAAACATACAAACAGATTTAAAATGTATATATGAATGGGGTTGTTAAAAAAGAAAGAACAAAAATTGGTAGCTAGTATGGAAAAGTTTTGGCTATCAAAGGAGCATCATGTAGTCAAAATTCTTACGTTGAGATAAGACATCACTCTTCCAACACTGTCATGGTTAGCTGCAGCCGCAAAAGCCACCTTTAGCCTGGCGGCATCTTCGTAGTCCTCCAAATACACAGCCCGACTTAACTGAGACTGTCAAGCACAAAATCTGTCAGCAATTAATTCTCACTAAACCAAAACGATTAAACTTAGACGAGAGTTCAAAATATAACAAATCCATCTTAAAAGTATATCATACGATATACCATGAGCACGTAAAACAACTTTGATAGCGTTAATAATAGATTCCTTCATGTAATACTTGCCATTCAATTTTGGCAAAACACCCATTTAAGACTATTAACTGTTATCCAAGCAAAAATTTGTAACTTGGAATCACATCAAGCAAAAATTTGTAACTTGGAATCATTTCGGGAACAGTTCCATCTTCACACTAACAAATTTCATCCGTCAATTAAATTAGGCAGAATGCCTAATTTAAGCGAAACAAAGTTGCTTGAGTAAAAAATAAAAATACTGAACTACTTTTGAAACTCCTCAGAAAATAAATTCATTTTTTTCTCGAAGCAAAAAAACCGCATTAAAATCGATTCACGATAAAAAAAATTAGTTACACGTAATTAGAGGACGCGAATTGAAAAACAAAAACAAAAAAAGCAGTGCACCTTGAGAATTGAGAGGAGACGCTCTTGCTCGTCAATTTCCTCGAAATGCCGGCGCCATCGATCCCAATCCCAATCCTCGTCGAGGCCAGCCGCGCGGCTACGATCTTCGACGGCGTCCCCGAAGGACTTCCAGTAAGAATCGACACGCTTGGCGACCTCGGAGAAGTGGTGCAGCACGGAATCCCAACCGCGTTTGGCGCCGCTGCGGTCGTCGGAGGAGATGCAGCGGCAGGGAGAAAAGGAAGGTAAAGAAAGGAGCGACGGCGTTCGCGCGGGAAACGGAACGGCAAGCTTCTGGTTAGGGAAGGTGAGGGTTGGAGCGGTCATGGAAGCCATGCGAGAGAAAGAGAGAGAGTGAAAGGAACGAATGGATATGCGTGTGTGTGAGAGTATGTGTTGGAAGGAGATTGGAAAGAATATGCTGTTGATGATGTTGTTGCTAAATGGTGAGGTGATAGATTATTGTTGTTGCTGCTGTTTAGTTAGTAAATAATGTGAATGTGAATGTAAAGTGAATGCGAAGGAACATGAGGCTAGAAAGTTGGGTGTGAAATTTTGAGGGACGGATCTTCATGCCTCCATAGATTTTCTAGCGTCAAGGGATAAGGATCAATTTTCTTTTTCTTTTTCTTTTTCTTCTCCTTCTTTCTTACTTATTTTCGCATTTATTTTATTTTTCTTTTTAACGGTTGGTGTTCATAGGTTTGGTTCGGGTCAATGGGTTGTCATTCAAAAAGGTAAAAACATTTGCCAACAGGTGGCACTAACCCAATATTTTATCCATTAATAACCATGGATTAGGCAAAACCACATAGTGTCATTAATTTTTTTCTTCTTTTAAATTTAGAGCTCTACCAGTTTGTTCAATTTTACGAAAAAATTGCAAACTATATCTTAGATTTATAAAAACATCACGTTCTGTTACCATATTGAAAATTTTGAAAATGTCACAAACTTATCTTATCTGTGAATGTTTAAAAGAAAAACCATCTTTTTCAGAACAGAAAGTATAAAATTTTACAAATTAGAAATTAAAATTCACCGAACTTATGTCTCGATAAAGTTATCTGATACAGTAATTTATTTATTTGATAATTTTAAATTTTTTTAAAAGCCAAATGATTGTTTGCATGAATAAATTAAAAAAAATGAATTTTCAGAAATTATTACAAATAATTGAAATAGTAAAATTTAAAATTCATTTAAAAAATAAGAAAATTTAAATTTACTCTATTTTTCTATATATATAGACTAGAAAAAATAAATTATTAAATATTATTTGAATATTTAAATTTTATTAATATTTTGTAAAGTTTAATTTTAAAATTTATTTTTAAAAAAATTCTAAAAAGAAAAATTCAATTACTTTATTAAAAAAAATTAAAATACAAAAAATTTAAATTAATCTATCCAAAACAAAATATTTAGAAAAAAATGCGATTTTTTTAACCCAAATAGCTATATGAACTTAAAAGAATTACATAGATAATATACTGTATGAAATATTTATACAGATAACAAATTTTTTATTTTTAGGTTAGAATTCGGCTTTTCGAAAACTAAATTTTGAATTGTGATAAGGAGAAAACTGATTAAAAAACAATTTTTTCGATAACAAAATTCTAAACTTTGATTTGAAGAAAACTGGTTGAAAAACAAATCAAAATTCAGAAATCGATTATCCAGAGACTGAATTCTGACCCTGAAGAAAAAAATATGTTATTTATGTAAAAATTTGAGTAAGTAATAATTTAAATGTTATGCATTTCAATATTTTAGAATTGTAGAAATTCTTTATCAAAATATAATGCAAAGATATTTTAGAAAACAAAATTTGGGAAATTTTAAAACTTTTAGAGTAAAATTAAATCTCAGTAGTTGAATTTAATGTTAAAAAAACAAACAAGTTCTAACATTTAAGGGAGTAACTTGTTTAAGTACAAATTTACAAGACAAGGAGCTTAATTTAGCTATAGCCAACCAAAAATAAGAAGAAAATCATTTTATCGTCATTGAAATATTTTCTATTTTAAAAATAAAATTCAATTTTTTAAGTACTGTTGGGAAGAAAATTACAGTATTAGTTAATTGAAAATCATCTCAAGTCATCTCAAATATGACTTAAATTATTTTTTACAGAAGTTAGTAGTTTAGTGTAATTATAATTGAATTTTTGAAGAGTTGTTCTAAAGTTTTCTTAAACAACCTTCGAAAACAACTGAATATGATTTCTGCTAAAGTGCACCAAATCAAACACCAATGCATGTTGAAACATTGAGAGCAGAATCTAATACAACAGAATTTACGGTTGACCGCATTGGTTATACTACAGGGCCTGAACCATAAGCAGTGAACCCAAGTTAACGGATTATTACAACACAGTTTAGGAGGCCTTTCTATGCAATAAGGGGTCAATGATGACTTGTGGCTCAAACTCTGGTTTCACATAGCGGCCGAGTGTGTCTGCATACAACTCGTACCTTGAAGTCATTCTGAAACCCCACTTGTCCTTAAACTGTCTACACAAGTTAAGGTCCATGTCTGTTATTAAAAGGCCATCCCTGTAACGAGATAGAGATGGTGTGCATGATGCATCAGGTGCTGAAACATAACTGGACCCATAAAAGTGCCCAAAATCTGCGTGTGCTGGCTTTCCATCACCAGAAGTAAATGCATTGGGGAATGTCTCAGTCCCAACGCGATTGATTGAAGCAACAAAGTAACTATTAGCTATTGCAGCATTACGTGCCTGACAAACAAAGACACTTTCAAGTCATATACTTTTAGTCTGATATCATATTCTACAAGTACAAAATCTGTCTGCTTCTAAATTTGGTTAGCAGAGGTGAAGCAGGAAAACTTATACAGGCAAATTCCTCTGAATTCAACGCATGTTGGAAGTGATATTTGTTGATTAGAAAATAGCAATAGAGATATATGTGCATGTATGACAAATCACAGAGTTTATAAAATATCAACCAATAATTGGACTTTGCACCATACCCTTTGAAGTGCATCCCACAATTTAGTTAAGTTCAATTTTCTTGTAATCACTTGTGTACAAATATCATGCTAAATCTCAAGCTATATAATTTAGCATAACATTATAGAAAAGGATATATAACCCATCACGTAAGTGCTCTGCATAAAATATAAGAACCAGAAGCAATAAAAGATTCCTGTAATATAAAGGGACTACTAACCTCTATAGGCCACATTGGCTCGCTGAGTTCACCAACAGTAGCAGAAGGGTTGAAAACAATCTCCGCACCATTCAATCCAAAGGCTAACCAATTCAAAGGATGGTGTCTACCATAACATATATTAATGGCAATCTTTCCATATACTGTTTCGAATACAGGATGGCCAGTATTTCCTTCCATATAATATGTACTCTCGTTGAAGTCCCCAACTCTGGGTATATGGTTCTGCCAAATGTTAACTGTGTTCATGAGATAGATGAAAGAGAGGTTTTGGGTATTAAAATTAGATGCAGAGAGCTTAAGGCATTACCTTCCTGTGTTTCCCAATTATATTGCCGTGATTTCCAATTACAACGGAAGTGTTCCATATAACCTCTCCATGGTTAATATCCCTCTCAAGAATTGAACTTATGATGACCATGTTATATTTCAGTGCAAAGCTTTGTAAAAATTTTGTTGATTCTCCATCAACAGGTTCTGCAAATTCACACCATCTTTTCTCTCGAGTGCAGAAGGCAAATGGCATCATCCACGCTTCCTGCAAAAGAATTATATGAAAACGTTGAAGAGTTTCAATCAACTGTGTGAAATCAATCGGCAAAAAATGCTCATACATAGGAAACCTACTTGTAAGCATAATATGTTCACTCCAGAAGAACCGGAAGCTTCAATTATTGGCTTTAGTTTCTCAAAGATAGCCTTCTTCTGGTCTGCAAAGTGAGCAGTGGTTGGAAGGGCAGTGGAGTTCTGAATCAAACCAACCCTTACTACTCTAGGTTCCCTTAGCTGTTCTTTGTCAGCAGAAAAGGAAAAGGCCTGAAATAAAGCAGATTAAAGTTCAAAATGAACTGTTAGAATTTTTGTATAGAAGATAGATACTGTGGCTAATCAATGGACTAAACCAAAACTATTATCAGTTAACCAATGAGAAAGAGTTAATAGATTCCAAAATTGATTCAACAGACAACAGACAAACAAGAAAAGAAAGATTAGCAGTTCCCTGTTCGTAGTTCATTTAGAGTACTCAGAAGGCATGAGAAAAAGGAGATATTAAAGTAAAAAGAGCATTTTGCTATAAGGCATGCCTGAATGCATACTTATATTCATTTCTTCTCTTTTTCTCATGCAACACATGCACAAGCAAGTTAACTTAATCAATCCAACATTCCTTTCATTTGTGAAAAATGAAAACACAATTCATACGGGGAAAAGTGGATCGTATCATACCTGGAGATCAAAACCATGCTCCACAGAGAGGGCAGTTGCAGATTCAGGGAGAGCAATTGTTTCAATTGCTTTTCCACAATTAAGCCCAGTAAGCAAACGGCTAACTTCCTGCAACACGATACACAACACTGAGCAAAAAAATGCAAATTTAATATGCGATTGATTCAAGCAACAACTCATGAAACCAACTTAGAAGAAAGACACGTGATCCATTTTCTGTAAAGCTAGAATAGCTTTCAAAATGATGTTGGAGATGCAAAATTTGGTTGATTTATTTACTTGGAAAATCCTGGTAAATTGTTAAAATGTTAAATTCCTTCTTAAATGTGAAAAGTCAAAGGATTATGAAAGCCCAGAATCAGATCCATTACATGTGGAAAATAAATCCCACAAACCCAGCAACTGAATCAATATAAAGAAGAGAAAAGGTGAAATAGAAACAGAACTAGTGGCATGAATATATATATATACCTGAAAGTGATGAGGATTAAGATTATCCTTGAGAAGAAGGTGAAGAGAATCGTATCCACAAATAGAGTCCTTTGGTTCTTCTTCCTTCTTCGCTTCTCCGTTCTGGCGGTTCTCCATCTCCCACTTTTACCGTCAGTTCAGAATTGCAATGCTATGATAGTATGAAATGACAATAAGGACAATAATTTGATGTGTGATGAACCAATCGGATTCACGTGGTCTTGTTTTGTTATTTTGTTTCGTTGCGTGCTATTTTAAAACGGGACGATTATAAATTTATAACAATCAAAGAGTGATTTAGTGTCTGGATTCAATCGATAACAAACGAAGGATAACCTAAGTTTGTATACAATAATTAATAAATAATAACAATTGAAAACTCTGTCCATGTAAATGTGTTTATTTTTTAATGTTATTATTCCCTATTATTTTGCTCGAGGGTAAGAAATAATTAAATATGATAATATTCTATTTTTGTTTTTATTATGTAATATTTACTCTCTTGTGATAATTAATTTATTTAAATTCAATTTTAATCTCATATTATAGTCTATGAAAGAGATGGAAAAAGTTAAATTTCAAATTTTGAATCTAAACATACCAACATTTCACAGTTAAAAAAAGGTTTAATGTCTCGGTAGGTCCTTATTTTTGGCGTGAATCTCAAATAGGTCCTTTTTCTTTTCGGCGTCTCAATTGGATCCTTTTTTGTGTAAAATTGCAGCAATTAGGGGTCTGCCGTCAAATTCAATCAACGGCGTTTAAATTTGGCCTACGTGGTATGGTGAGTGTATTCATTATCTGATGTGGCATTTAACATATATATATATATATATATTTCTGTAGTGGTCCTAAAAATGGGTAGAAAATTTACATTCAGAGGGATGAAAGAGAGTTAAAAAGAGGTAAAAGAAAAAAAAAAAAAAGGTGGATGCCTGTCATCTATATCCTGCTCGTCGTGGTCATTTATGGAGGATGCGGAAGAGCTCTCTTCCATCTGCTGTTCGGCTAACTTATCCGTCAGATACATCTCAGCCATATCATCGTCGTCATCCAGCAAGTGCTCCAATTCATCCCTCACCTGAACAAATGATCAAACAATGAAATAATCAAACCCCCGGAAGCCCATGCCATGCATCAATCACACCCACCAACCTTCTGAACACGGGCAGTGATGGCGACCAATCGATTCTTAATTTGACGAACGCGTTCCAAATTGAGAGTACTGATCTTGAATGTGAGCTTGTCCAAGGCGGGATGAGCCTCTTGCTCCAACGTCTTTGCCTGTGAGTCATCAGAGAGAGATTTAGGGTAAAGACAGAGGGAAATTGTCGGCAAGAAATGAAAAGAAGAGAAGAGGGAAGCACGGATCTCGTTCTCCAATACGCTACAGGCGGCTTCAAGGCAGGCCTCCAGGGCCACGAATTCGAAAGGGAGAATCTTGATGGCATCGGGGACGTGGTCGTGGTCGGGGTCGGAGTCGGTGTGGTGGTCGTGATGTTTGGAAGAGAAGGCCTGGTGGTGGCGGAGGATCCTGGCCTGGAGCTCTTGGACGAAGGGGGTGACGGAGGGGTCACGTGAGTTGAGGAGGAGGACCTCGTGGGCGGTGATGATGACCAAGAAAAAGAAAAGAAAAAAAAAGGAGAAATATTGCAGCACAAAAAAATCAAGAACCACAAAAAAGGGTCCAAGAAAAATCAAGCTTCCACAAACAGATTCAAGCTTCTGATCGGTGGCACATAAAGAGTCAGAGGAACTGTGGAGAAAGCCACTGTGAAGAACAGCTGCAACATTTCTTCTTCTTTTTCTAATTCTTTTATGACCCACTTGGAGAAAGCTTGCAAAGGTGGAAGCTTTGGATTCAGGAAGAAAAAGGGTCTTTGGATTTGGATTTGGATTCGGGTTTTGTTTGAGTTTCTGAAATTTTTGTGAATGGTGTTAGAGAAGAAGAAAGAAAGACTTTGACTAATAAAACGTGGCATTTAAAACGATTTTAAAAAATGTGTTTCGAAATTTAAATGCCACGTAACTGCACTCAATCAGGCCACCTAATCAATACTGTAACGGCCGTTTGTCTAATTTAACGGCAGGCCTGTAATTGATTCAATTTTACAAAAACAAGGACTCAATTGATACACCAAAAATAAAGAGGACCTATTTGAAATTCATGACCAAAATAGGGACCTACGGAGACATTAAACCTTAAAAAAAATAGGCAAGATGTTATAAAAAGGGAAGAAGAAAAGGTTCCCGAACTTTTCATGCTTTTCGAAAGTAAAGTGTATAGTAGAAGAAGAAAGCATTCTTCGTCGTAGTGAAAGTTTGGGAAATGGGCAGAAAAATGGGACATTGAAACCCATCATATGCATAATGAATGTTTACAGTCGAAAAATATATTACAGGTGTTCTGTGTATAATTAATAGAACAGAGATAGATATATTTTTTTGTCGTAGTCTTTTGACTTCTAAACCTCTTACTTCAAACACTTCTCGAACGATGTGGATCAATGATCTTTTTCTCACAATTAAGTATTAGAACTTAGTTAAAACTTACTTAAATTTTTATTTATAAGTTATTTCATGAACTCTAGACTAGCATAGGTCCAATAAACAACTTCTTTATCCTGTAATCAGTTACCAATATCTTTAATCATTCTGTTATTAATTTATTAACTCTTTATTTTCCTAAACCATTGGCCAAATAACAGCATCTTGAATGTTGGCCCAATTATGGCCCAACATTAACAACTTACACGCTACCCAACATCAATGACTTAAGGGTGTTGCTCCCTCCACCACTACACCTTTCTCCCTCCACCTCTCCAATTTTTTTAATTCCAATTATATCCTCAGATTAAAAATTTTTACTTTTACTATTTTAATTTATTTCAAACCTAGTTCTCCTACTTTACTCCCTGCACCCAATCTTTCCATCTCTCATTTGTGTTTAACAATTTGTCTTCCATTTTACTTTGCAACCCCATTTGTCTTCTCCGTTTCACTTCTCCTCCTTCGTTTCTTTCTTCTTCATTTTCCTTACATTATTAAAATACATTAAAAATATATTCAAAAATAATAAATCAAAACATTTAAATTAAATTATTAAAATATTTCCAAAATAAAGAATAAACTAATAAAACAAACCCTAAAATAAAAAACGTAACAGGTGATGGAAGGAGTAACACCCATGACTTAAACGTTGGCCCAACATTAATGACTTAAGTGTTGGCCCAACATCAATGACAGCGCTGACCCAACATTAATATGCTTGACCCTTGTCACAAGAAATAGACCGAATGGTTACAAATATTACTCATTCGAGCTATTCTTCATACCATACATATGCCCCCAAGTCCGAGTTAACTATTCGGCCTAAGTCAATGTTAACTATAGGACTTTTACAGAAACAAGTATTAAGGCTCGGTACCGTAACCGCACCTGTATTAAAAATGAAAATTTTGCGTTGTTGGATTAAAAACTTTATCCATTAAATGGTTATTTTGGTTTCCCGCTCATGTGGTAGTTGCACCGTCTTGCAATCACGACCCTTAGATTAAAGTTCATCCTACGACTCTTGTTAGTTTTGATTATCTCATATAAATATGTGCAACCCACTACGTTATTCCACTTTTCCAACAGTTTTCTCTACAGAGCACCCGGTTTGCAGAAATTTTAGGTAACCATGACTTCCATTGTAAACTTTCCTTCATATACTGAATCTTTGGGAGAAGAGGGGTGAGGCAACGTCGACGACATATCAACCTCTACACCATTAGGGTCGTCACCCTCTACCAACCAACCAAGCTCTACAAAAAAAACAAAAGAAACCTTGTTAAGCGGCGAAGTAGCTTTCATTTATGGGAATGTCCTTGTTGAGGGTCGCGAAGAGGATGGAGATCCAACTCAAACCCTTCCTAGCATTAGTGGATATGAATGGGCTTCCCACGACATGAATGAGTTCAGTACTTTGTTTACCAATAAAACATTATTAAGAGATTAGGTAGAAAATAACTATATAGTTAAAACCCTAGAATGTAGTCCACTGATTAAATGATCTGCCTGTAAAGAGAACGAGAGAGTCTTTCATGGGAAGGGCAACTATCCCAAAAATTTATTTTTTGCATATACCTATATGTTTCACGAGATGTTTGTAAGAGTACCGTTCAATTCCTTTCAAATGGGAGTACTGAAGGCATTGAACACAGCGCCATCCCAAATGCATCCCAATAGTTGAGGCTACATACAAGCTTTTGCTATAGTATCTAAACCAGGGAATGCTCTTGTTCGCGCTTTTTTCCCTATCGTTTAATGGGTTTAAAGACAAGTTTTAAAAGTAGAAATAACCGACTTAGGCCGACCACACTTCTTCACTAAGGACGATAAACCTGAATTCCCCCTTTATTGGACCCAAAATCCAATTAGATTAACCTCCTAGCCTCAACCTGACATGACACCTGAGGAACTCGAAACCTTGAATGTACTGGACAATTTGCCTTGCCAGCTCTCCTCCCGCAAAATAATGAACTGCGTTGAATGGGGCGACCTCATCTTTGAGGTCTTCGGTGTGCCACCTTCTGTTGATTACTCCATTTTCTTTGTGATTATAATTAAGTTGAATTTGTTGTAATTTCTTAGGCATAATGGCAGCAAAGAATCCAAAAAGGAACTGGTTTAAACTGGTGGCTAGTGAAGTTGGGCTAGGAGAATCATCCCAACACCCTCTGAGCACCTCAAGTGGTCAACCAATGTCAACCCTTTGCGCCTACACCTCTTCCAAATGCTGAACTAACTCTTGGTGAGACTGCAACTCCTTCCGGATCCGTTCGCTAGCCAACACCTGAACCGATCGCAAAGGTAATGCCTCTTAACACCACTATTGTTTACGATCCCCCCAAGAAAAGGAAAAGTGGACGTCCTACTAAAAAGGGTGGCGGTAGTAAAAAAGGTAAAAAGACCGTTACCCCTTCCCGTTCGCTCCCTGGTGGCCTTTGGAGCTCCGCATTTTGCCTTGGCCACAAGATAGACTTTAATTTGGCCAAAGATGAAAAAATTGTTGTGGAGCATATGTCTGACCAACAATTGATTGACTCGAGTCTTGAATTAACCTATCGAGCAACATTGGCTAATTGAAATCTGACATATACATCTGACAGGGGTAAGCTGAGAGCTTAGTTGGACGAGTCCCAGCGGAAATTGGAGGAAGAAATTGTTGCTCATGCACAATGCAAAGAGATGCAAGCAAGGTCTTCTCAATTATTGGCCGATGTCAAGCGCATAATGAGAGATACGCAAAGAGCCAACCTTGAGCTTAAAGGTCAGAACAAGGAACTTGCAAAAACAAATGAAGACCTTAAGAAGCGAGACAAAGAACATACTACCACCATTGTGAATCTAAGAGACCAACTGAAGGAGATGATGGCCTATAGTCGAAACCTTAGCACAACTTGTGGTAATATCCTACTTGAAAAGGATGCTCTGGGTGCAAAAATACAAGCCCAAGACCTACAAATTGCGGAGATGAAAAAGGATATCTATGAAGAACATAGCCTAGGCTTTGAAAAGGCGTTGAGGCAAATCCCCCATCTTCTGAATGTGTCCATTGATGGGGCCGGGTTCGATGTTATGAAGGAAGGATATGTACCAAGGAGAATTGGTACCACTAAAGGACATCCTAGATGATGAATTTGAAGCAGAGATTCCGTCTGAAGAGGAAATAGTTGAGGAAGAAGCAACTAAAGAAGATGTAAATGAAGAAGCATTTACTGTAGAAGGTAAAGGTAATTAAGACCTCGTCAATCCTCCTGGAGATGATACCACCACCGTAGTCATCATAGAAGATTAGCTAGCCATTTTCTTTAAGCTTACATAATGTATTTTGCTTATATTCCAAACTCTTTTGATGGTTTAAATACTTTATGGTTGTTGCTTTACTTTCACTTAAATTCGTGTTAATTCTTATTTCTCCCTAAGTCATGAGGTTAGTAAACCTGTGTTTGATTTTCGTTATTGTTAAGACATTGGCCAGTATACTGAATCGTATCAAGTAATAATAAATGGTAGGTTTAATCATTCCGGAGGTCCCTATTTTCGAGCAAAATCTCAATTTGGTCCTTTTCTTTCTCGACGTCTCAATTGGGTCCTATTTTTGTGAAAATTGTAACAATTCGGCCCTTGCCGTTAAATTGAGCCTAACGGCGTCAATATCTGATAAATGTGGCACGCTGTACTGATTTGTACTGTTTTTTTTTGCTTGACGTGGATAAATGATGTGTATTAAGATAGTTTTAAAATTAAAAACTTTGTAAAATTAGGAGAAAAGTTAAAGGACAGAGTGGAGAGTGGACAATTGAGGAAGTATGGTTTGACCGATGTAGTGCGCTAATTAGGCGAATATCAGGAGGGAGACTTCCTAGAGCCTAGGCTCGGGAGAAGTGACCCACTGGAAGAGGAGGGGGAGGAGGTTGGACCAGGCGGATGGGTCGTCGGGGAGAATTGTGGCGGCGAGTTCGGAGATGGTGTCGTAGAGCTTCTTGGGGATGGATTTGATGGGCTCTTGTTGGAGCGAGGAGAGGAGGACGAAGTGGAGGGAGGAGCGAGCGGCCGGGGAGAGGAGTGGCAAGAGGAAAGAGTCGTGGTGGTGCGTGAGGTGGCGGCAGAGGAGGATAGCGGACATGGTTCGGGTCTCCGGTTTGGGGGCGGTGTGGAGGAGGTAGGCGAGCACTTTGGCAAGAGTTTCGAAGAAGCGTTTCGAATTGTGAGAAGAGCGAAAATCCTGGCTTTTTCGCTTCAGTGAGCGAAGAAGATGAAGTGCGAGTGGTGGTGATGGGGCGCGTGAGAAAGGTTCTTCGGAATGGGAACCGTTGGCGCGTGGAGAATCTGGCCATTCATTTGGAGGTTGGGTTTCACAGTCTTTTACCGATGAGGAAAGCTTAATTGCCATTGACAGCCAACATGCCTCTCTTCTCAGCTCGCCTCTTTTGTGGAGAGACCACAGTGCGTGCCTTGTGTTGTGTTCACGATGCAAACACTGAACGGTGCGTTTCATCCAACCATACCACAGAATTGAAAAGTACATAAAACAGTTTTTAAATACGGAGTTAAATAGCAGACATTGATTGAACCTTGGACGAACCTTACAAGAACCCCACAATGTCAAGACAAACTTCTCCCAATCCCAATCCCTAATTAACATGTTGAACGGATCTCTCGGATGCCATTAAAGCTGCCATGGAAAAAGGTAAGAGCTCTGCCTCCACTAGACTCCGTCGACGACCACCACCGCGGTCAGTGGGTTTCTCCCTAGCCGCCACCTCCGCAGCTACCATTCCCGTCTTTAGCACCATCATCAAAAACACCAAAACCCTACTTTCCATTTGTTTGTTTTTAAAAAAATATAAATATACACGTCAGACAGAGTAGCCCCTACACGTCAATTAAAAACTCATTCCAGCATGCCACATCAACAAGACACTGACGCCGTTGGGTTCAATTTAACGGCAAGGGCCGAATTGTTGCAATTTTTACAAAAATAGGACCCAATTGAGACGCCGAGAAAGAAAAGGACCAAATTGAGATTCTGCCCGAAAATAGGGACCTCCAGAATGATTAAACCTAAATGGTAAGACCAAGTATCATTTCCCAAGAGACTCACGACACTAAACAGTCATGTAATTACTTAACTAATTAAGACTTTTAAGAACAATTTAGGGTTTTGAATGCAAAACAATAAAGTAAATATGAATGCACTTTTGATCAATTGAAGAAAAACACAAAGGTGAATGAATGATATTGAAATTATGTGATGGGTATGTTGTTGGGGGTCAGATTTCACCTAGTTTACTCTCGTGCGTATAAAAATTCATCTTCTTCATTCAATTGTTAACATCACTTTCTAAATTACTTAAAACCCGATCCCTCGGCGAAGAAAGCCTATTCTTAATTACTAGACCACAATCCCTTGCATCCTTAATAATTAATTTTGCATTACGAGTAAAAGGTTAAGATGACCAAAAGTCATATCCCCATCCCTGAGCAATACTGCTTTTGGAAGAAATTCTCCAGATCGTGGTTTCTAGGTATTTCCCAATAACAAAGAAGACCATAAAATCATGCCATGAATGATCAAAACATAACAAGCATATAGCAAAGGAGAAAATCCCTAACAATTGATGAGAGAATCATATATCAATTAAAATCAATTCAAATACATGAGAGTTTACAAGGTTACATCATCCCCTAACAACAAATTGAATTTAGTTCCCCTTTATCATGGAGAAAGTAGATGAACAATGGAATGAGAATGAAAGATAAATCCTAAAAACCGAAGAGGAGAGCTTCCGCATCCACTTCTGCCTCCAGAGAGTTGGAAAAGTTGGAATTTGTGTCACTTCTGTCAAAAGATACTCCTTCTAGGACGTCCAAGTCTTTATATACAGCTGACGACTACCTGGTAACTTTGGAAATATGGTCGAAGCCGACATGCAGTTGTAAGTAACGCCAATGCCGCCTTTTCTATCTGGGAGTATTGCCCCTCTACTCCATGTAATACCCTGCTTATGAAGTAGGTCATCTTGAACTCAGGTAACTCTTGAATAAGCGCAACACTGATTGTATTGTCAGAGACAACTAGGAATAATTGCAAGTCATGTCCTTGGACCGGCTGTGACATTACAGGCAGGTTAGTCAATATGTCTTTAATCTTATCAATGGCCCGTTCACACTTTTCATCCCAAGGTTGGGTGGTACCTTTCTTCATAACCTTGAAAATAGGTTTAACGCTCGACCAGTCTTGGAATAAAACGTGATAATGTCATTATCCTACCTACCAATCGTTGCACCTCTTTCAAGTTAATAGGACTCAACATTTCTAACACCACTCGACATTTATCTGGGTTAGCCTCAATTCCCTGAGAAGTCAACATGACCCAAGGAATTTTCCTGCTGACACTACAAAAGTGCATTTGAAGGGAGTTAACCGCATACCGTATTTCCGTACCTGTAGAAAAACTTCCTTCAGGTCTTTAAAATGTTCCTCCATGCACTTCCATGCACCTTCCAATTTCATGACCTAGTTCTAACTACCATGTCATTAACATACACTTCCATGCACCTTCCAATTTGTTGACATAACACCTTATCCATCAAACGCTGGTAAGTAGCTCTTGTGTTCTTAAGACCGAACGACATTACTTCATAACAAAAGTTAGCATGTTCCATTATGAAGGTTGTCTTCTCCTAATCTGGTGCAAACATAGGGATTTGGTTATACCCAGAGTATGCATCCAAAAAACTTAGCACCTCATGCTCTGAGGCACCATCAACTAACCTGTCGACACTAGGAAGTGGGTAGGCATCCTTAGGGCATGCCTTATTCAAGTAAGTGAAATTAATGCACATTCTCCATTGACCATTCAATTTTTTAACCATGACCACATTAGCCAGCCATGTAGTATACGTCACCTCAGTAATAAATCTCGCTTGAAGGAGTTTTGTAACCTCCATCTCCACAGCCTTTCTTTTCTCTTCGCCCAACCTCCTCTTCCTCTAAGCTACTGGACCGACTTCTTTGAATATAGGTAACTTGTGAGACATCACACTAGGGTGAATCCCAGGCATGTCTAACACTTTTCAGGCAAGCAAATATGCATTAGTCCTTAGGATCTTTCCCAAATCCTCTTCACCAACTTCCTTCATACCCCTACCAATGGAAGTAGTTTGTAACTCGATTTTGCCAAGCGCAAACGGTTTAATATCTCTCTAAGGTTGTATTCGATCATCAGTATTTGTGTGGGGATCAAGGTCAATCAGAGCTACTTCCACGCCCTTACTCCTCTAAGGGGAAGGAAAGGTGTGACTTTTATTCCAGCTACATAACATTCCCTCGTCGTTCATTGATCTGCCGCACAATGCATATAGTCCCCGTATCTGAAGGGAATTTCATTGCTAGGTGAGGAATAGACACAATAGTTCCAAAAGCATTCAAGCATGGTCGCCCTAGCAGGACATTATATGAGGTATTTGCCTCTACTAGTAAGAAACTTATTCTGATTTCTTTCACATCTCTACCTCTACCGAGTCGAGTCCTCAAGTCTAAATATCCTTGAGTATCAACTATTTCACCCGCAAACCCTATAATTTGCTTGTTCAACGGATCTATAATGTCTTCAAATAAATCCATTTTGAGGAATGTCTTCCAATATAAGATGTTAACCGAACTACCTTAGTCAACTACCACCTTGCTAACGCTATATCAAGCTATCTTAGCTATAATCTCCATTGGGTCGTCCTAATCAGGATCGGGAGCATGAAAATATTTGTCAGTAAAGGTAATAGGTAGTAAAGATCTAGGCTTTTTATCCACCGTGTGAATGGTTCTTAAGCTCCTTAGCTGCTTCTTGCAAGCCGAAGAAGACACCCCTCCTCCAACAAATCCTCCCGAAATAGTATTGATATGCCCACGAACCGATCGATCACGACTGCGACTGCGACTTCGACTTTGCCTCTGTCTTCGTTCATCTTTTCGATATAACCGTTCGAGACTTCTTTCTTGGTGGGCTTCTTATTTGTGCTCGTTCTTCCTTTACATACTTATGAAGATGACTCGCTTGGATAAGCTTTTCGATCTCATCCTTTAGTGTTGTGCATTCTTCCGTATTATGCCCTATGTTTTGATGATATTAGCAGTGCTTCCTTCTCTCTGCATTTTTAGGTGTATGAGCCTTTCGGACTGAGAGAAGGACAAAACTAAGGGCTTCCTCCATAATTCTTGCCCTAGGTGCATTGAGGGTTGTATAATGATTAAACTTGGGTGTTCAGGGAAAATCCTTTTGACGAGGACCCCTCCCCTCCTTTGTCGTCATTGCCAAATGATCGCTTTTCGTCCTTCTTATCTTCGCCCGTAGAGGCTTCCTGCTGTTGTTTTTTCTATGAATTCGCATATCTTCTATGAGGATAAATTCAGCAGCTCTTTCTTGAAGTTCGTCTATGGTTTTAGGCGGTCTAGCACATAGACTTTATGCAAATGACCCTTCTTTTAGGCATGAAGACAAGTTGTTGATGATAAAGGTTTGATGGACATCTTTAACTCCTTGCGCTGTCTCATTATACCTTTTCATAAAAGCTTTTAAAGTTTCTTCCTTCTCTTGTCTAGTATTCACCAACGCTATGTGCATTAATTCTTACACTCGACTGGAAGCATACTGTCTCCCAAAAAGAGACTCCATAGTGGCAAAACAGTCCACTGTATTTGGGGAAGAGTGTTGTACTATACCAATGCCTCCCCCTTAAGTTATAATGAGAAACTTCTACACATAACTTGGTCACTAGATGAGTAGAATGTCATCGCATTAACAAACGTTCTGAGATGATCATCTGAATCCGTGGAACCATCATATTTATCCAATACAGGAGGAGGTTTCTCCGACATAGGAGCTTCCATAATAGTTGTCGTGGATAGATGTAAGCTAGTTGACCGTAGGGTTTGTAAGGTATTAGTGAAGGTATGACCTTACTGTTTGCTTCCCTTTCTTCCTGACTGTCCAGGTTGACAGGATTACATCTTGGTTAATTACGACTTACCCCATGACCGGCCACACTAGGGCGTTTGTCCCGATCGGGATCCCTCTAGGCCATTATATAATCATGATTTCAAAAAAAATTCTCTTTTAAATATATTAAAGTTTTACGTGGATATCTACACTGAAACTAATCTTCTTATGTCAACGCTTAGACTCATGAAATCCTAAATTTTGTCAACAAACTAAGACTTTTGAGAATGATTTTGAACGTGGTGTATATTTGAAGCAGTAATATATATATATATATATATATATATATATATATATTTGAAATTTTTTAATATTTCATTTTTCTTATCCAATAAAAATCATCCTTTGCATTTTTTTCTCTCTTATAGTTTTAGTAATAAATCATATTTTTTAATTAAACCATATTTAAAAAATATTTTTCCTTACTAACTAACTTAATTGATTTAGTTTTACTCAATTAATTTTACAACTTCTCCAATTTTATATTTGTTTCGGTTAAATTGGTATGAGGGTTGGGTCGTCCTTCATTGCTCTACTGTCTTTTGATCTTCAATCCTCTCCGAGAATGCAATCCACTTTGATGAGTTGTTGATCTGCAGAAGACACTCCGACGCTCAAGTGAGATATGTTTCATAAAGAGAGATCACTATTTTATTATGATAGAAAAAGATGATCGTACCTGAACATCAATTGTATATTTATAGGACAAAGTCCATTGATTAACCATTAGCGCAATATATTTTTAGGCAATCAAACCCAATAATCAATTATTAATATCGTATATTTGTAAAGCGTAAGGCAATCTAACCTATTAATACCTGATAATTGCCCATGAATGACCATTAACTCCGATCGGTTTATTTTATATACTACATAAGCCCCCCAAGCCCGAGCGAGCTCTTTGTTGAAAGAGGTGCATAAGGATTATTATGAGCTTTAAAAGAGGTAGTTCATGTTGTATTTAGAGAGTCTATCTTCGATGCGCTTTAAGTCTTCATTGCACCTTGTTCCAAGCTGCGAACTCTAGGAGTTCTCTTTGGAACTGTTCCCTAGACTGAACAGAAAATGCTAAGAGTTCTCTTTGACACTTTTTTCTCTACAAGAGATTTTCACTTCAAAAAATATGCTTTTAAATAAAATAAAGTAAACGCTTCAATATTTTATAATTTATTTTTATAATGAAAAGGCAATGGAACCTGACAAAGTTGAACCTGTTGAGTAGTTGATTGATAAGAGTTCTTTTTCGAACTTCCTGCGTTGAGCGGGGATTTCTGAAGCCCTTTTCCGAACTTCCCCCGAGCGACTTGAGGCAAGAGTTATTTTTCTAACTTCCTGCGTTGAGCGGGGATTTCTGAAGTTATTTTTTTGACTTCCCCCGAGCGGTCTTGAGGTAGGAGTCATTTTTTTTACTTCCTGCATTGAGCGGGGATTTCTGAAGTCATTTTTCTGACTTCCCCCGAGCGGTCTTGAGGCAGGAGTCATTTTTCTGACTTCCTGTGTTGAGTGGTCTGAAGTCATTTTTCTTTCGTCCCCCGAGCGGTCTTGACGTAGGAGTCATTTTTCTGACTTCCTACGTTGAGCGGGGATTTCTGAAGTCATTTTTCTGACTTCCTCCCGAGCGGCTTGAGGAAGGAGTCATTTTTCTGACTTCCTGCACTGAGCGGGGATTTCTGAAGTCATTTTTCTGACTTGCCCCGAGCGGTCTTAAGGCAGGAGTAATTTTTTTGACTTCCTACGTTGAGCGGGGATTTCTGAAGTCATTTTTCTGACTTCCTCCCGAGCGGCTTGCGGCAGGAGTCATTTTTCTAACTTCCTGCGTTGAGCGGGGATTTTTAAAGTCATTTTTCTGACTTCCCCCGAGCGATCTTGAGGCAGGAGTCATTTTTCTGACTTCCTACGTTGAGCAGGGATTTGTGAAGTCATTTTTCTGACTTCCTGCATTGAACAGGAATTTCTGAGGTCACTTTTTTGACTTCCCCCGAGCGGCTTGAGGCAGAAGTCATTTTTCTGACTTCCTGCGTTGAGGGAGGATTTCTGAAGTCATTTTTCTGACTTCCCCCCGAGCGACCATTATAACCTGACACAGTTGAAGATAGGTCTGAACCTTTCAACACATGATATTTTATAATTTATAATTTAAAATTAAAAGTTGGTAGAACCTGACCTGTGGAGGTCTTAACCTTCCTGCACATAATATTTTATAATTTATAATTTAAAACTAAGAGTCGGTAGAACCTAACAAGGTTGAACGCAGCTCTGAACAATCTTGTGCATAATATTTTATAATTTAAAATTAAGAGTTTGTAGAACCTGACAAGGTTGAACGCATTTCTAAATCATCTTGTGCGTAATATTTTATAATTTAAAATTAAGAGTTGGTAGAACCTGACCAAGTTGAACGCAGCTCTGAACCGTCCTGTGCATAATATTTTATAATTTAAAATTAAGAGTGGGTAGAACCTGACAAGGTTGAACGCATTTCTGAACCATGCTGTGCATAATATTTTATAATTTAAAATTAAGAGTTGGTAGAACCTGACCAAGTTGAACACAACTCTGAACCATCTTATGCATAATATTTTATAATTTAAAATTAAGAGTCGGTAGAACTTGACAAGGTTGAACGCATTTTTGAACCATGCTGTGCATAATATTTTATAATTTAAAATTAAGAGTTGGTAGAACCTGACCAAGTTGAACGCAACTCTGAACCATCTTGTGCATAATATTTTATAATTTAAAATTAAGAGGTCTTTAGAAATTATTACGGAATTTTTTTACTCTTGTTGCAAAACCTGGTGTTAATCCGAAGTAGCGATGTTGAGACCGAGCGCGCGTCTGGTTTTTCGTGGCTTCATGGAGATGCCGCTCGAGTCCCACGATAGGTGGCAAAATGTTTCGGTTAAATTTGTTTGAGGGTCGGTCGTCCTTCCTTGAATATCGTAGGTTAAAGCCTAAGACAATCTAACCTATTAATACCTGATAATTGCTCATGAATGACCATTAACTCCGATCGATATATTTTATATAGTACAATATTAATTATATTTTTTGTGCTAACATATAATAATATTTTACTTAAAGAAAATATATAAAATTAAAATTTTTAATTTAATCAATAATATTTTTTAATCCAACAAATATCAGAACACTTCTTGGTATGTAATTCCATGAATTCATTACTAAATCAGTAATAAATTAATTTTACTAATAATATTGAAACCTAGTTAAGAATAAGATAATATGAACTATTTTTTATTATATAATCATTAAAACATTAATATAATATTTCTTTCAAACTTACAACTTTAAGTTAACTCTAAACTATAATATAATTGTTAAATTATAATAAGTTAACGTATGATGAATGATTTAATATTCATTTCTTCTTTCATTCATAATATTCTAATCAAAGTCTTTATTTTTTTAGAGTTCAAACTTATTATCAAAAGTTCATGAATTTTTTATTAGAATTCAACCAACATCACCATACGTTAAATGTTCAATATCGAAGTATAATAAATATTCTGTTAATTACATTATAGTCTCAAAGCTAATGAAAGTTATGTTTTTCTTCAACAGAATTTGTTACTGATAAATTTTTCATTGAGTCGCTTCAATGATCATATATCTATATGTAACATTTATATACGTGTAATTTGAAAAAAAAAATGATATTTTTTAATCTTTATTTGATAAAGACCACTACGCATATGGGTCTATCCAGATTACATTATATTGATTTGATCTTCTTAGATGAGTTACGGTTGAGAATGTAATGAAATGAGAAGATAAGAGAAGAAAAGAAAGAAAGAAAAGGGTTTATAAGATGATACATTGAATTTTTGGAACTAATTAGGTTTCAAGTCTATAGTATATTTGGATATTTTTAATTAAGTGTTTTTTTTATATATATATTAAGAACAGAATCGGACACAACATATGCACTCTTATCAGATAAAAATTACTTAACTCCTAAAATTTCATACATAATTTATTAATCACAACAATTTAATATATATATTAACCACAAAAGAATTATTTGTATTAACCCCAACAGTTTAATTTCACATCAACAATAATATTAAACTACAATCAACAAATTATTCGTATAAAATAAAATATTTTTGTTCTCACAAGACAAATTATATTTGTTTGAGAAAATTACAAAAGAATCATATATATAATTAATAAAGTTAGATGGAAATCAACAAAATTATTTTCTTAATTCAAAATTCACTACTAGTTTTTTAACTAAAAGTAAATTATAAAAAAAATGATAAATTAGATATTTATATAAATATAATTTATTATTAATTCTCATATATTAATCACATTAACTCAATTAAAAATATAAATTTTTATATATTTAATAATTTTTTTTAATAAAAACTCAATTAAAAAGTTTCAATTTATAAAAGAGTTCTAACATAATTAAATTATTTTTATATTATATTAATTACCATTACTTATATGTATAATATTATATCAAAGACATTATATATATATATATATATATATATATATATATATATATATATATATATATATATATATATATATATATATATATATATATATATATATATATATATATATATATATATATATATCTCGAAATTTGACTTCTAAGTTCATTGAAAAAGTAAGATACTTTTTAGTTTCAACTTGCCGTGGTATCCGGGAAGTCACCACACTAATAATCAATAACTTTTTTTAATTGCAGTATTAGTACATGTTATTTATTATCAGAAATAATGATTGCGTGATTTTCTTTTTTATCTTTTATATTAATTTTGAATATTAAAAATATTTGACTTCTATTAATAAAATATTTCTATAATTTGTTTTTATATCATTATTAAAATTTTAATTTTATTATAATATATTGTAACCAATGGTGTATATATGAGAAATAATTTTAACAAAAATATTGAAAAATAAAAGTTAATTGTATTTAAAGAGATAATTACAAGTTTAATTAAAAAATAATTTTAAATATTATCTTTTAAGTATCTACAAATGATAAGTGCATTATAAATCCTACAGAAATAGGGATGTCCAAGATGATTAAACCTATTTCTTTAAGATGATTAAACCTATTTCTTTTAATAAACTATATTATGTGTATTGTTTGCTTATATGATAATATTATATGTAATTTGTTCACGCTAAAAACAACTAATTTTTTTAAAAAAATATAAAGCTATAAACAAAATACAAATAAAAATCACTTTTTATAGTGATTTTTTATATTAACTAATATAAAAAGTGGTAATTTATATAGTTAGTTGTAAATATTGTAAGAATTTCTATAAGGTTCACGTCAAAAGAAGTGCTGGGGAAGAAGAAGGTCCACCTGGCTGAAGTTTCCTGCTTGTACCTGCCTGCTCTTCTTTTTTTCTCTTAGATGTAGTAAGATCATCCTCTTTATTAGGTTGAGTAGGTGCATGTGTGGATGTAGGTGCAGGTGCAAGAGGTGACATAGTGGATATCTGAATTTGCTTCCCATATCTCAGGGTGATGGCACTAACATTTTTATTTCTAGGATTCTGCACAGTTTGAGAAGGCAATCTATCCAAATTTTGTGACTATGCTTGATTTAGTTGTGTGGCCATCTGCCCCATCTGATTGGTCAGGCTCTAGATCGACGCTCTAGTCTCTTGTTGGAACTGCATATTTTGCATAGTCATATACCTGACTAACTCTTTCAATGATGACTCAGAGGTGGAAGGTTGAAGAGGAGTTATTGGTGCAGACATATCATGTTGATGTTGTTGCCTTTGATATTGTTGGACTAGTGGTAGAGGCACAAACGGTCTACTCTGACCGCCAATATTCTGGAATGGTGGTGGTGGTGGTGGAAGTTGTTGCTGCTGCAAAACATTAGACCATCTCAGATTAAGGTAATTCCTCCACCTTGACTTGTATTTGTTGCTAGAGAGGTCATAATTTTGCTGCTGTTGTGGTTGTGGCTGCGACTACCTATTGTTGTAGATGTTTGCAACATAAGCTTGAGGTGAATCAGGGCCAATAGATTGTTGCAAAGATGGACAAACATCAGTATAATGGTCACTGGAAGGGAAAATACCACATAAACGTGCAACAGTTGCAGACTTCTGATTCTGATTCCCAGCCAATTGAGTCATCAAATTAACAAGAGCATCAAGCTTGCTCTTTATCTTTATATTTGCAAAATAAGAACCTAGCATCATTCCTTGCGCTGAACTGTTGAGAGTTAGAAGCCATTTTCTTAATCAAATGTCTGGCTTCAGCAGGTGTCATTACCAAAGGCTCCACCACTGGCAGCTTCTATCATACTCCTTTCCAAGTTGTTTAGACCTTCATTGAAGTATTGGAGAAGGATTTGCTCTAAGATCTGGTGGTGTGGGCAGCTTGCACAAAGCTTCTTAAATCTTTCCCAATATTCATATAAGCTTTCACCACCGAGTTGCCTAATTCTAGAAATATCTTTCCTTATGGCCATGGTCCTGGATGTTGGGAAAAATTTATCCAAAAATAATCTCTTAAGATCATCCCAACTCGTGATAGACATAGGCGCAAGGTAGTACAACCAATCCTTTGCCACCCCCTCTAATGAATGTGGAAACACCTTTAGGAATATGTGATCTTTAGGAACATCTGAAGGCTTCATTGTTGAATATACTATGTGGAACTCCTTCAGATGCTTGTGTGGGCATTCACTTGTAAGACCATGAAACTTGGAAAACAAATGGATTAGTCTAGTTTTGAGAACATATGACACGCCTTCATCAGGATACTGGATGGCACAAGCTTTCATATGTGAAGTCAGGTGTAGCCAACTCCTTAAGAGTCCTCTCGCGAGGTGGAGGTTGAGCCATATTGTTCTTAGTATGCTGAAAATATGAAGATGCAGATGTAGATGAAGATGAAGATGCAGATTCACAATCATATGCAGATGCAGAATTAGATGTGGTATGCACAACGTATGAAGCAGTAGACACATAATCAGAATGCTGAGACTCTAATGGTATGGACTCAAATGGTGGGACTATCTCTAAAGAAAAATTCCTAGAATGCCTAGCTTACCGATGAAAGGGTGGTAATTGCCCAAGATTGCCCCTAGTCATGCACTAAGTCAACTCTTATCACCAAAAGTCAACATAGTGAAACATAGGGGGTGGAGGTAAACTGCAAGTACATGCAAACCAAATCAGGAATTAGACGTTGGTCACCTAACTCGATCGGCGTCATAAACACGTTCAAAGTCAGTTTTGGTAGACCATCAACGTTCAATATCACGTTCAATACTTGTTGAGCTCAACCTTTGTAAAAAAATGATGAAATAGATGTTGGCCATCCAACCTAACTAACATCATAAAGTAGTTCAAAGTCGGCTTTACTTTTCCACCGATGTCCAATACGATGTTGAACACTTCTCAGGCTCTAGCTGTGTAACTGTAGAGCTTAGGTTGACAAGCTATTAAGCTCGTGCTGTCAAGCTACCTAGCTTGAGTTGTTATGCTGCCCAGCTCAAGCCATAAGAAAATGAAGCATATAATGTCGGAAATCCTCAAAGTTGATGTTTGTAGTCGTTTAGACATTGGTTGGGTTAAAGAAACATCGTCTAAGTCTATTGGATTCATTAAAAACTTGAACCGAAAAGATGTTTCGCTCTCCATATAAAATTTATATGTCAGAAGGTTGATAGGGCCAATGCCTAAATGTGTTTATAAAATTAATAAAAAAATGTAGAGCAAAAATGGATTTTGAGTGCCAATTAGACGTCAGCCAGTTAGGGCATCCACTGTATAATGTACTATGACATTGGGTAGGTTGGTCGCTGACGTCATATGTTATTTTATGACCAAAAAAAAAATAGTGCGAGAGAGTGCATTTTGCTCACTATCTCTATGTTAGCAAAATGATGAAGATGAAGTTTTGATGATGTCCAAATCAAGTCAAGAACAATCAAGAATGATCTTTGTAGACTTGAAATATTTTGTAATAATTGTATGAACATAGGAAAATTAGTAGTTTCATGTATGTATTCAAAAGTGATGTAAAAATAAATCATAAGCAAAATTCTGTGCAGTGTTAATCGATTAACAGAGGGTGTTAATCGATTAACGTTAATCGATTAACAAGGGCTGTTAATCGATTGTTCCAGAGAGCCATGGAGAAGCCCAGCAGTGCAGTGCTAATCGATTAACAGAGGGTGTTAATCGATTAGCGTTAATCAATTAACAAGGGCTGTTAATCGATTAACAAGGTGAATGTTTGAAAAACTAGCCGTTTTTAGAGCCGTTGAAGTATCTAACACAGTCAGAAAGTCTAAAAGCGAAAATGGAGGAGCCTTTGGATGAGTCTATAAATAGACTCTCATTTTCTCTCAACTTCAACTCTTCCCTTGTGCAAAAATCTCTGAACTCTTTGAGAACTCTATTGAAGCTAAAGAAACTCTTGTCTGCAAAGTCCTAAAGTGCTACTGCGGTGACAGAGGAATAGCTTGTTCATCCTTGGTGTGTCTGAGGAAGTGTCTGGAAGAGAATCATCCTTCGTGAAGTATTCGAAGGAAGTGTTTCATCCTTTGTGAAGATTCAAAGGAGGTGTTGTTTCATCTCTTGTGGCTTCAAGAGAGGTGTCTTCTAAACTTTTACAAATTGTATCTGTGTGATTGTAGTTTGTAATAGTTTTGTGATTAGTGAAGTGTTTATCTTGTTTTTGAGATAAGCGACTGGACGTAGGATTGGTAAGATCCGAACCAGGATAAAATCAACTGTGCAAATTTCTCTCAACCTTACTCTATTTTATTGTCTTTATTATTTGCTAAGTAAGTTTAATTGAGTAGAAATTTTTAAGGCACACGATTTTAGTAAGAACCAATTCACCCCCCCTCTTGGTTTGTTATCCCACGCTAACCATTCCGCTGCAGCCGCTCTGACAATTGGTATCAGAGCTTGCTTTGATAGTCATTCAAATGGCGGGATCGCATCAAACATTTGCAGAGGGTGCTTCTATCAATAGACCACCACTATTCACAGGTTAAAATTACGCATTCTGGAAGGTAAGAATGCAAATATTTATGGAATCTATTGATATAGATATTTGGGATGCTGTTGTATCTGGTCCTTTTGTTCCAATTAACAATATGCAGGAACCAAAGCCCCGTGACCAATGGACTGCTGAAGATAAGAGAAAATTTGGTAATGATGTAAAAGCTCGTAATATTATTTCATCTGCTTTAACTGTTGACGAGTTTTACAGGATTTCTATTTGTAAAACTGCACAAGAAATGTGGGAAGTACTTAGAGTAACCCATGAAGGTACAGATGATGTTAAGAGAGCTAGGAAGAATACCTTAATCCAGGAATACGAAATGTTCAGGATGAAGCAAGGGGAAACAATAGTAGATGTTCAGAAACGCTTCACCAACATCGTAAATCATCTTATTGGATTAGGTAAGTCTTTCGATACTGATGAGCTTATTATTAAAATCTTGAAATCTTTAGACAGGTCTTGGCAACCAAAAGTGACTGCAATTTCTGAGTCACAAAATCTCAACACAATGACCATGGCTGCATTATTTGGAAAGTTGAGGGAACATGAACTAGATCTTGGAAGACTTGATGAAGAAGAAGCAAAAGCCAAAAACAACAAGAAGAGTTTGGCATTAAAGTCGGAAGTCGAAAGAAGCAAAGGTAAATCAGAAGATGAAGACTCAGACGAAGAAGAAAATTTAAGTCTTATGATCAAAAGGTTAAACAGGTTCATGAAGTCTAAAGGTAAAGGAAGATTTAGATACGAAAAGAAAGATAATCAAGCATCTTCCTCAAATTACCGATGTTATGGCTGTGGAGAAAAGGGGCATCTAAAAGCAGACTGCCCAAATCAAAAGAAGGGTGAAGACAAGAAGGAGAAAAGATTCTTCAAGAAAAAGAAGGCCTACATTGCCTGGGAAGACGACAATGAGACCATTTCAGATTCAAGCGACTCAGATGAAGAAGCAAACATTTGTTTGATGGCAGATGATGATAACGTCAGCCAAGTAAGTAGTTCACACTATTCTGATAATGATAGTCATATGGATGAAGATGAACTGCATGATACTTATGCTGCTTTATTAGTAGAATCTGAAAAATTAGATATAGCTCATAAGAAATTGAAAAGGGACTTCAAAAAGTTAAAATTGAATTTTGAAAATATTCTTGAAGAAAATGAAAATTTGAAATCTACTTCTGAAAATCTCTCTAAGATAAATGATAATTTGAAAACTGAATTTACAAATTTATCTGAAGAAAACAGAAGTTTGAAAAATAAATTTTTATATCAAGCGGAAGAAATTAGAAATTTAAAAAGTAAAGTTTTATATTATGAAAAAGAAAAATATGTTGCTAATAATGAATGTGAATCTTGCATAAAATTCAAATATTTTTCTGAAAATACAACCACTGGAGAATGTAGTAAAAATAATGAAAATAAGGTTGTTAAAAATAAGTATGTTCCTAAAAATAAACATAATCATAGAACCCGTAGAACTTGGGTAGAAAAAGGAACAACTTATAGGAACACAAATGTTGCATCATGCTTTTATTGTATGAAAAAGGGTCATACATCTAATAAATGTAAAATTAAGCATTATGGTGTTCCAAGTGGAAGATATGCTTGGGTTGTAAAATGATTTTAATCTTTTTAATCTAACCCAAAGGACCCATACAAAATAGTTGGGTACCTAAATAGCTTGTTCTTTTTATGTTGTAGGAATTATCAAAACCAAGGAAGTATATGTGGTGTCTTGATAGTGGATGTTCAAAACACATGACCGGAGATAAAAAGAAATTTACAAGCTTCCGGAAAAAGGAACGAGGCTTTGTCACCTATGGTGACAACAACAAAGGAAAAATCCTTGGAATAGGAGATATTGGAAGTGAAGATACCTTGATGATCAAAGACGTGCTATATGTGGAAGGATTAAAGCACAACTTAATTAGCATTAGTCAATTATGCGATAAAGGATTCAAGGTAACCTTCGAACAAAATTCTTGCACTATTTATAAAAATGATTCTTCTGAAATTGCTTTGAAAGGAATAAGGCATAACAATATTTATTTGATTGATTTAGAAAATGCATCAAATAGGAATATTTCATGTTTAGTAGTAAAAGAAGAAAATCCATGGTTATGGCATAAAAGAGCTGCACATATTCATATGCAACAATTGAATAAACTCATTTCTAAAGACTTAGTAATTGGTTTACCAAAACTAAAATATGTGAAAAATAAATTGTGTGATGCATGTCAAAAGGGAAAACAAGTGAAATCATCTTTCCATTCGAAAAATGTTGTTTCTAGTTTAAAACCCTTGGAACTTTTGCACATGGATTTATTTGGTCCCTCTAGGATAAAAAGTTTTGGAGGAAATTATTATGCTTTAGTTATTGTGGATGATTATTCAAGATATACTTGGACTTTCTTTCTTACTCTTAAAAGTGAAGCTTTCAAAGAATTTAAAAAGTTTGCAAATTTAGTTCAAAATGAAAAGGACTTGAAAATAAAGGCTATTAGAAGTGACCATGGAGGTGAATTTCAAAATGAATCTTTTGAAACTTTTTGTGAAGAATATGGCATTTCTCATAATTTTTCTGCACCTAGAACTCCTCAACAAAATGGAGTTGTAGAAAGAAAGAATAGATCCTTAGAGGAACTTGCTAGAACTATGTTAAATGAATATAGTGTTCCTAAACAATTTTGGGCTGATGCTGTGAGTACTGCATGTTATGTATTGAATAGAATGCTTATTAGGCCAATTTTGAAATGTACTCCTTATGAACTTTTTAAAGGTAGAAAACCAAATGTTTCACATTTAAGAATTTTTGGATGCAAATGTTTTGTCTTAAATAATGGAAAACAAAATTTAGGAAAATTTGATTCCAAATCCGATGAAGCTATTTTTCTAGGATATTCTCTAACTAGCAAAGCTTATAGAGTCTTTAATCGGAAAACACTTGAAATAGAAGAATCTGTACATGTTGTCTTTGACGAAATTGTGGACCTTGAGGTAAAACCTCTTGAGTCAGATGAATCAGATGCAGGTGAAAATGAAGACTTGCAAAAGACAACCAATGAAGAGAAAATGAATAATCCTCAAGATGATGAAGATCTAAACAAAATATGGCAACAACCTAGAGGATTATCATTGGACAACATCATTGGCGACATATCAAAAGGGGTAAACACTAGAAGAAATTTAGTAAATTTTTGTATGAATGTAGCTTTTATGTCGCAGATAGAACCTAAGAACATTAAGGAAGCTCTTCAAGATGAACAATGGTGTATAGCAATGCAAGAAGAACTCAACCAGTTTGAAAGAAATCAAGTTTGGGAATTGATTCCTAGAGAAGATACTCATCAAGTAATTGGAACAAAATGGGTATTCAGAAACAAACTGGATGAAGATGGAAACATCACCAAGAATAAAGCTAGGCTTGTGGCTCAAGGATATAGTCAAGAAGAAGGTATAGATTATGATGAGACATATGCTCCAGTTGCCAGGTTAGAGGCAATACGCCTACTTCTTGCTTATGCATCTATAATGAAATTTAAATTATTTCAAATGGATGTTAAAAGTGCATTTCTAAATGGTTTTATAAAAGAAGATGTGTATGTTGAACAACCACCCGGTTTTGAAGATTTTAAATTTCCAAACCACATCTATAAGTTAAAGAAAGCACTTTATGGTTTAAAACAAGCACCTAGATCTTGGTATGAAAGACTTAGCAATTTTCTTTTAGAAAATGATTTCAATAGAGGAAAAGTTGATTCCACTTTGTTTATTAAGAGAGTCGGAAAACATATTTTGATTATTCAAGTATATGTTGATGATATTATTTTTGGATCAACTAATAAATCTCTTTGTGAGGAATTTGCTAAGACTATGCAGGGTGAATTTGAAATGTCTATGATGGGAGAATTAACATTCTTCCTTGGTCTTCAAATTAAGCAAACGAAAGAAGGTACGTTCATTTCTCAAACTAAGTATTGTAGAGAAATTCTTAAGAAGTTTGAAATGGACAAAGCAAAGGAAGCATCTACACCTATGGGAACCTCATGCTATCTTGACAAAGATGAGTCAGGTAAAGAGGTAAATCAAACCAAATATAGATGTATGATAGGTTCTTTGTTATATCTCACTACTAGTAGACCAGATATTATGCAGAGTGTTTGTGTGTGTGCTAGGTATCAATCTAGTCCTAGAGAATCTCACCTTACAGCAGTTAAAAGAATATTGAAATATCTTAAGGGAACTGCATCCTTTGGCTTATGGTATCCATCTGGAACGGAACCTAGTCTTGTAGGATTTTCCGATGCAGATTATGGAGGTTGTAAGATAGATAGAAAAAGCACTAGTGGAACATGTCATCTTCTAGGTAGTTCCTTAGTTTCTTGGCATTCTAAGAAACAAGCCTGTGTAGCCTTATCTACCACTGAAGCTGAATATATTGCTGCGGGAAATTGTTGTGCACAAATTTTATGGATGAAACAACAATTAGAAGATTATGACATTCACTTAGATCATATACCACTTAAGTGTGATAATACAAGTGCAATAAACCTTACAAAGAATCCCATAATGCACTCTAAAACCAAGCACATTGAGATTAGGCATCACTTTCTTAGAGATCATGTGCAAAAAGGAGATTGTGAAATAGAATATATTGATACCCAACATCAATTAGCTGATATTTTCACCAAAGCATTGCCTAAAGATAGATTCTATGAGCTTAGAAGAGACTTAGGAATATTAAAAATATCTTAAAATTGGACAAAGGGACAAATTTGCTGATTTTCGGAAATCAGCGTCTGTTAATCGATTAACACGTCCTGTTAATCGATTAACGTTAATCGATTAACACACCCTGTTAATCGATTAACAACGGTAACCTGCAGTAAATTCTGCATAATCTAGCCGTTATAAACGGCTATAAACGGTCATTTTCTTAATTTTGAACGTTAGGGGGGTCATTTTCAGCCTATTTAAACCCATACCATCCCTCATTTTTACCCATTCACTTTACCCATCCCTCTACAACTCAAATTCACTTCTTTTCTTCACTCAAATTCCATTCTTTTGCTGTCCAAACCTTCTTTCACACTCTCATGGCTGAACCATCAAGAAGAAGAAGAAGAAGAAGCTATGGATCGGAAAGCACATCTCTTGCACGTGGTCCAAACATTCATGGGTGGATTTCCGATGATGGAAAGCATGACGAATATCTACAAATGTGGAAAGAACGCAAGATTCTTCGTCAAAAATTTGTAGATCTCAATTGGTTCACCACACATCAATTTCAATTTTCTCAGCAATTGATTGAGCAAGGCGTCCAACATCTAATGCAACTTCAAGGGCATTATTATCCAGATTTGGTAAGAGTATTCTACTACAATCTAAAATCCCAACATGGTATTGTTTACACTCGTGTAAAAGGGATAGATATCATTCTGGATAATGACATTTGGACAAATGTTGCTCATCTTCCCATTTTAGAAAATACCATGCATGTGCCAAATGACTTTGGTGATTTTAACAAAATTTTGGCATATCGTTCGTTCATGCGCAACCCTCAACAACCTCTACCAAATAGGCGATATCTTCTTGTAGGAAATCTTAGAATGGAGGAAAGGGTTCTTCATTATCTTATTGTATGGTTGTTGTGTCCAAGAGGCTCAAACCTAGCCCAATGCTTTGAAATTGATCTCATGATCATGTCTGCCATTACTCAAAATATCAAAATCAATTGGGCAGATCTCATCTCCGACACTATTGTCCGGGCAAAGAGGTATGATAGAAGTCATCTTCCATATCCCCTCCTTATTTCCTTAATATGTGTGTATAAAGGAGTTGATGTTACCAGAGAGAAACATCTCTCCGTCTTACGAAATCATAAAATTGAGGAATCAGCTTTGCATCAAATGGGCTTTATACGACAAGGAAATCTGTTTGTCCGTGCTGAAGATGATATTGCACCAGAAGATGATGCATCAGCTGAAGAAGATGAAGATATACCTATGCCTCATCCAACCAATGTTGCTGGACCATCCCATCCTCCCCAAGAATATAGTCTAGAGAGTATATCTAGACAAATTGCAGATATGGCTTCTATGCAACAATCACGGATGGATGATATGATGGCTTATCATGCTCTTAGATATGATGAAATTGATAATCATCTTAAGGAGATTGATGACAAACTGGCAAAACTCTATGTACCCGATAGCGATGATGAGCCCTAGGAAATTTATGTTTTTATTAGTGTGTGCCCTTTATATTTCCTTGTATGCTTGCATCTTAATATTCAATAAAATGTATGTTGTCTTTTCTTATTCTTTCTATGCATACATGCTTTTATTAAGGGGGAGTATAATTTCTAATCAAATTAGGGGGAGCACTTCTACATCACTTTTTAATAATGATCAAAAAGGGGGAGAAATATTTAAAGTCTTCAAATTATCTCTATGTTCATTAACAAATTATTTCTTCCTTAAGTTGTATTTCAAATACAGATTATTACCAAAAGCTTTAAAACAAGAAGGTTTTGATCATCATCAAAAAGGGAGAGATTGTTAGCAAAATGATGAAGATGAAGTTTTGATGATGTCCAAATCAAGTCAAGAACAATCAAGAATGATCTTTGTAGACTTGAAATATTTTGTAATAATTGTATGAACATAGGAAAATTAGTAGTTTCATGTATGTATTCAAAAGTGATGTAAAAATAAATCATAAGCAAAATTCTGTGCAGTGTTAATCGATTAACAGAGGGTGTTAATCGATTAACGTTAATCGATTAACAAGGGCTGTTAATCGATTGTTCCAGAGAGCCATGGAGAAGCCCAGCAGTGCAGTGCTAATCGATTAACAGAGGGTGTTAATCGATTAGCGTTAATCGATTAACAAGGGCTGTTAATCGATTAACAAGGTGAACGTTTGAAAAACTAGCCGTTTTTAGAGCCGTTGAAGTATCTAACACAGTCAGAAAGTCTAAAAGCGAAAATGGAGGAGCCTTTGGATGAGTCTATAAATAGACTCTCATTTTCTCTCAACTTCAACTCTTCCCTTGTGCAAAAATCTCTGAACTCTTTGAGAACTCTATTGAAGCTAAAGAAACTCTTGTCTGCAAAGTCCTAAAGTGCTACTGCGGTGACAGAGGAATAGCTTGTTCATCCTTGGTGTGTCTGAGGAAGTGTCTGGAAGAGAATCATCCTTCGTGAAGTATTCGAAGGAAGTGTTTCATCCTTTGTGAAGATTCAAAGGAGGTGTTGTTTCATCTCTTGTGGCTTCAAGAGAGGTGTCTTCTAAACTTTTACAAATTGTATCTGTGTGATTGTAGTTTGTAATAGTTTTGTGATTAGTGAAGTGTTTATCTTGTTTTTGAGATAAGCGACTGGACGTAGGATTGGTAAGATCCGAACCAGGATAAAATCAACTGTGCAAATTTCTCTCAACCTTACTCTATTTTATTGTCTTTATTATTTGCTAAGTAAGTTTAATTGAGTAGAAATTTTTAAGGCACACGATTTTAGTAAGAACCAATTCACCCCCCCTATTGGTTTGTTATCCCACGCTAACCATTCCGCTGCAGCCGCTCTGACACTCTACACACTTAATGTTCTTTGGCTTTTGAACACAGTTCGACAACAACTTTGGCGACCACCAAAGGTAATTTCTGCATCATTTAACACAAACACACTTTCATTAGATGTTTTAGGTATGCTTTTCTTTCATTTTGACTGATTATTTCTGTGCATGGACATCATTTTAAGCAGTGACGAGTTTTCTTTTCTCCCTCAGTGGTAATGAGTTCTCTTTTCTCCCTCATTAGTACTGAGTTCTCTTTTCTCCCTTTCCGATGGTGACTCCTCTACTCCATCATTGACACCACCCTCAAATATATAAAGTTAGTTATGTTTTTGGTTTATTATTATTGCTTTTATTAATTTTTATTTTTCGAAATGATCACAATGAAGACATATAGGAGAAAACAATATCCTAATAGGTGTCTTTTTATTATTTTTTGCTTTTTTATTTTATTTTTCCTATTATAACTCTATAGAGATAAATTGTTTTATTTTTCATATATGATGTACTAACAATGTGTTTTCAAGTATGATGAGCTATGGATCAGGAAAGAGCGGACATGGTAGATTTGTGACTCGGTTGCCTGATTTCACATCCCGAAAGATTGGTATGGAGAGGTTGGTGGTCGAGATTGATCATCAATTGAGTATACCGAAAAACCCAATTTAGAAAATTTTTGAAGCTATTTTGGCATGTTGGCCAAAATGCATGTCTCTATTATCATTGCATCTTGGGATGACGTCCTAAAGATAAAGAAAAACCTTCTATGATAGGATATTCTGGTATGCTTACTTAAAATAGATATAGTGTTTAATATTTCATTAACATATTTTTTAGTTTACAACATCAAAATTTTGACATTCCAAACACATAGTAAATTAGAAAGAAAATATTATCCCACATAACCTTTAGATGAAGGGACTTCAAGACAAGGCTGACAAGTCTTTATATGTCTAGAGACAAACAACATGACACTCATTGTGGGAATTTCAAAATAATTAAGGAGGGATGGATGAAGTTTCGTGCATGATAACTCTCTATTTTTCCCCATTTTTCTATGTTTAAAAGTCATTTTTAGTTCATCTTTGTTCTTAATTGTATAAAACTAGATTAGTTTTAGTTTTTTCTATTAAATCTTAGGTTTTGTAAATTTTTAGTTAAAAATAGGTTTTTAGGTGTATTTTGTAGAGTTTTTAAATAATTAGGAAATTAATCTTTTTCTAATTTTTTTTAGTTTTGTTTAAATGGATGTTAATGTTTTTCAATTGTTGAATAACCTTTTCTCATATGCTAATTGGTCCCTATTCTTTGACTTTTCTATTTTGCAGAGTCATCCCTGGTAATTGGGCTGTTTTATTTTGAATCAGAGATGCTGAATTTGGTCAAGATATTGAATTGAAGCTGCTGGAAACCCATTTAGGGCATTCCATTCAAAGGAGTATCAACTTAAGCTAAGGTTAGGAAAGGGAAGTTGAAGAAGAACTTTTAAAGGCTCTTTTTTGATTTTCTTTCTCTATGTCTTAGAAGGATTCCTTTTTAATACTATATGGTTGTTTTTTTTTGTAGGATACAATAAAGGCAAGAACCATGGTCAACCAATCGAGTTGGGAAAAGCATTATTCAAGGAATCAACACCAGGGTCGCTCAAGCGCCCTCAAACAGGGGGCTCTAGCTCAGATGCACCAAATGGACTTCCTGGCTCATGTGCGCTCCAGCGCCCTCAGATAGGGGGGTCTCCAGCGCCAGCGGAGCAACCTGAAGCACGTTTTGACAGCACTGTCCATGTGACCCAGCATGCTTCCCGTGACCCAGCTGACTTGGCCTTTAAGCTCGTCTTTTATTTTGAATTTTGGAGGGAAGTTAGCTTAGAATTGAGGCCTTTCTTCACCTATAAATAAGAAGGCCTCCCCTTTGTAATTCTCACTTTTGGATGTAATGAAATGCTGCAGAATTGCTTGATTAGCCTCTTATATCCCTTAGTCACCTCTGAATTTCGAATTCAGATACTCTCCTCTAGCTTCCTTCCTTAGTAGGAAGGCCTTCTAAGTTTGGAGGCATCATACACACACCACACCTTCATCCAAACTTTCATCAAACACCTTTCTATGCATCCATTTCAATACACCAAATCTCATTCCGTTGTGCATCTGTTTCGAAGCTTCTTCTTGCGTGCTTAATGCTAGGAGAGGGTTCCATCAAGTGGTATCATGAGCTGTGGTCGTCCACGCATCCATAACTAAGTTTTTCATTCCATTTTTTACTCCATTTTTATTCCACATGTGTTGTTCTGTTATTTTTTTATTTTTGTTTTTGTGCTGAATTTGATTATCCAGTAACTATTCTGTTCTTTTCTATCTGTGTTTATGTTTTTCTATCATTTTAAACAGTGAATATCCATTGGTTGAGTTCTTTCCAAATTTAGATTTTAATTTCAGTTTGTCAAGTCATGTGCTCAAAATTCTGATGCAGTTTTTAATTTGTCATTAAATCTGGTTTTCCTGCTTTGGTTTTTGGATGTGGTTGAGTTCAGATGAAAGTGAATTCATATATCAACCAAATAAGGCAATGATAGCTTAATCTAGCCTTGGTCATATGAGCAGAATCACTAAAACTCTGGTTCAAGTTTCAAATCTGATTGAAAATTCATTTTCTAGTTTAAGTTTCTTTTGAATCTGTTTTAAGTCTTTTAAGTCTGTTTTGATGCATTGTCCACAACTGTTTGGTGTTGTGTAAGGTTGCAAATGGTATGAAAAATGATAAAAAGCAATGAAATGCATCTAGCATAGCTTGGTTACCTCATAAACCCGAAACACCTACTGTTTTTGTCTTATTTCAAGATTTTCACCGTGCTTAAAATCCTTGGTTGTCTAATCTGAATTTAATTCATTCTAGCTGATAAATTCCAGCTTGATCTAGTGTATTAAGACTTCCTTGAGTCATTTTCATTGTTGTTATAGCTTTTGAATCAATCAAACTTGATTTTGGTGGATTGTTGGGGTATTTTTCTGCATAAATTGGCCATAACAAAGTATGATTTTGATTTCTGCTAATTCTGAGCTATTTGATAGCTTGAATAAGTTTAAAATGGTGTTTAAAAGTTGCTAGAAGATTTCAATTAGTAATATCTTGGCCTAAGTGCAGAGTTGTGTCTTAAACCATCATATTTTGAGTTAAATTAGGAAGTGGCAAGGTCAATTTGAGTAACAATATGTTTTTAACTCATTTCAGAGTTTGAACACGTTTCAAATCACTAATTAAAGTTGTTGAAGTGATTCACTTTTCCAGTTTAAGCCACTTCTGTGCAAAGTTGAGTTTTAAACCACTAAAACCAAGCCAATTTTATGCTGGAGTGTTGACAACTGAATCTGTTTTGATGAATGTGCTTTGAAAACCAATTTGGCTTGCACCAATACTTAGTTCGGTGATTAAAAATAGAATTAAATGGTTAAAAGAAGCAAAACAAAGTGTTAAAAGGGATTCTGAACCGTGCAGCCTAGTCCAAACCCAAAAAGGGTTTCTTTAAGGCATTTCATCGAACACCTTCTGTTTTTATCAAAGAGTTTCGTGCTAATTGTCTTTCAACCCGCATTTTGAGTTTTCTTGCTTTCTTAATCTGTTCTAAAACCTTTCTTAGGATCCATTTGAGTGCCTACTTCTGTTCTAAACCTATTTTTATTGCTTTTAAGCTTCTGGCCTCTTAAATTGTCCAATTCAAGTCAAATTTTGGTGTTGAAACTAGTGTAGATTTTTAATCTGTTTGGTGACTGTTTTGGATGATTGCGATGGTGTTGTGAAGTCCAATTAGAGCATTCAAGTTGCAGAACCCTTTCCCTACCAAGGTAGCATCTTAGGAAGTGGAGAGGAACCTGAATTTGTGAATTCAAGTGTGTTGTCCAGCAAACATTAATTGTATTTTTTCAGCAGCATAAAACACTTTTCTGCAGTGAGAATTTGAGTGAAAATTTGAGTGAAAATTGGCAACTCCTATAGCCAAATTTTGAGAGACCAGCTCCATACCAAAGTGAATGAGAGATTGAGTGTTTGGAACCTAAAAGAAGCTTGCTAGAGCACCCTGAAACAGTAAAGGAAGTGAGATTTGAGTGAAGGCACATGAAGCCCAATAGCCTTGGCCGAGAGAAATACTGCACCATTGTCCAATGCTGAAACAGTCCAGTTTCTGAATCTGATTTGTGTTATGCAATTGGCTTATACAATTATGATTTGAGAGGCAGTCTACATGATCAAAAGGATTTTTAAAACACTTGATTGAATTGGTTTTACAACTGGAAGTGCATAATTCAAATCATTAAAGCTACTCAAAACAGTTTTTCATCACTCCTTGTTTAAACCAATTCAATTTTCTGGTTTCTGGTGCTAATACATGTTTTAACCAGTTTGGTCTCTAAAAAGTCTAATTAGATTAAAACCAGTTCTGTGGTTCATTGATTTTCTCAGCTTGGAATATTTGTTGCTCTCTTATAATCTAACTGTACATGATTTAAATCTGGTTGGTGATAAGCTTCAATATTTTGGAAATTGGAAGCACACATGGCTGTTAAATAGTGTCAATGCTGGACAACTTCAAACAACAGAAATCATAGCAGCTACTGATAAGGGTTGACAAACCGTTATTTTTATACTTAATTTTGATAATCAATCAACCCTTTTTGACTTAGTGATGGAAAAATTTATGAACACCAAAATGTGATGTCACAAACTTGTTTTACAATCGGCAAGTATGACCGAATCGTTTCAAGTAATAACTCGGTAAGACCAAGTATCGTTCTCCCAAAGGACTCACGGCCTAGTTTAGTTATGTGATTTGTTGATTAGCTAAGACTTAAGAACGAAATAATTGGATTTTACTATGCAAAAGACGAAAATAAACATGTATGCATGAATGTGATCAATGGCTAAAGCAAAATACAAACACTTTCAATGGAATATATGGATGAGTATGTTGTTGGGGTTATCAATTTCATCTTATCCACTCTCATATATTTTAGGAATTCAACATTCAATTCATCATTGTTAATGCCACTCTCTAAATTACCTTTCAAGAGTTCATACGATTCCTAGCATTCCTAATAATTAGTTTATTTAGCGCAGGAGCTTAAGGCAACCAATATACTATTGGGAGAAATTCCTCGGATCTAGACTTCCCCGTACGTTCCCGTATCGACAAAACCAATAATCATGCATTGAATGAGTTAAACAAAGCAAGCATTGAGCAAAGAGGAAAAACCCTAACTAATGATGAAAGAAAGCATAGGTCTTAAATTAAGATGTAAACACAAATTCCATATATGAGAGCTTCAAAAGATTACATTGATTCCCCAACAAACATACAAGGTTTAGTTCACCATATTCATGGTGAACCTAGATGAACAATAATGAAAGAATGAAGGATAAAACCCTAGAAAGGTGAAAAGGTAGCCTGAGCATCCAAGATCCTCCTTCAAAGGGGTGGTAGAGAGAGTGTTTGCTTCGTTCCAGCCAAAGATACAAACCCTAGGAAACCCTAAAGCTTATATACTATTCGTAAATTACAGAAAATTAGGCCCAAGCCCAAGAATAGTGCCGCTCAGCGGTAAAGTACCGCTCAGCGGTAAGTGCGTGAGTTGGTTTCTTTCCCTCAGCGGCCATTTTGCCCCTCAGCGCATCCAACGTCACCTCCTGAGTGCCGCTCAGCGGTAAACTGCCGCTCAGCGGCAGTTGCGGCTTCTCCTTTTGCACTTTTTGATGTCTTTTCTGATTCCATCTCTCTCCTTCTTCACTTCTTTCACCAAATTCACCTTAAAACCTGCACAAAAACACTGAAATCAAGCATAAACCTGTCCAGCTCTCTTATTTCTGAAAATATGAACAAAAGCATGATTTCAAGCTAGTTTCTAAGTGTTAAAGGTTGCTTTTAATATCAATTTTAAGCATGAAAATAACAGTTTTTCAACTGTTATCACAACCCCAAACTTAAAACTTTGCTTGTCCTCAAGCAAACAAGATGTAACTCAATCTTCTACCAATTCATATGATGGTTCACTCATTCAAAAATCTTCTTTTCAAGATAAGTAAAAGCTTCAATCAAACTTATGACCAATATTTCAATCAAGACGTGCACATGCTTTGGTGTTCACAAAGTCACTTAATATCCAACAAATGCTATTTTTTTATGAATGATCAATCAATTAAGCATGGATGTTCATGTGCTCATGGAATATTTCCTCACTAGGTAAAGTGTTTTACTCAAACACAAGTGTATAAGAGGTAATCACTCATTCACTCCACTATCACAATGTCACATGAATCAACTTTGCCGTTCATTTAACCACAATCAAAAACATTCACAAGCATGCATCATCACAAGGACTTTTCAATGGCTTATAACGTGGCTGGGCTAACAAGAAAATTGGTTTTTCTGGATCACAAAATCCTTGAGTTAAGAGAATCATAACAACACAATTAATCTTATTTTTCCCAACTTGCCTTTGCATTGAGCTTTGCCTTTCTTTTCTTTTCTTTCTCTTTTTCTTTTCACATTCTTATTCCTTAGCTCTTAGCTCAATGCTTTTTCTTTTTCATGCTTTCCCAACAACCCCAAACTTGAACATTTAACAATACCACACAAGATTTTCTACTCAACTCAAGGTAAAGCTTTTCAATAAGGGTTTTCAATTTATGTTCAAGGCTAAGGGTTCAAAGGATAGAACACAAGGTGTTCTCTTTTAATGGGATAACTTTATGAATTTGGCCAATAAAAAAGGGTTCCAACAAATGGCCTTGATCATATGATGCAAAACAAGCAATTGATTCAATCATAGAAAACCTGGGCAAAATCATTCATGCTTTCAAAGCAATAGCATTCAATCAATAAAAACTCTGGAGCTCAAAATCTCACATATAAGCTCATTCACATTTGACATACACATCCTGCTTAATCTCATAATCACAATCATAATATCCTTCATTTGTTCACAAAGCTTGTGAATCACCTGTATAAGCATCTTATGTGCACATCTATCTCAACATCAATCAATCGATAATCATCATCAAGCATTACTTATCACACGATCACAGTCAATAGCAAACCATCATAACAAACCAGGTTTCCAATAGAGTACATCAACCCTAAACAAAAACAAAAATAAATAAGTTCAAAACACTTAAACCACCAAAAGCATAACTTCATGATAGCATTCATCAGTAAATGCTATCTCAGCTCCTCATCAATCTGAGATGTCCTCTGTATCTTCCTCTTCTTCCTCATCTTCATCATCTTCGAATGCATCATCATCATCAGCTTCATCTTCTTCCATCTCTCTAACTGAAGCTTCAGCTGCTTCAGCTCCTTCTCCTTGCACTGGCTCCTCTGGCTAAGCTACCACATTATGGAATTCCTCCATAGTCCACCTGTGAGCTGGAGGTGTATCATACATCCCCACAATCATCTCAGCTGTAGCCACCTGCCCTTTATGAATGGACTATAACTGAGCACCTATAAGAGACATGTACATGTCCCTCATCTGGAACGGTTATGCTTCATGTGTTTCAGCAGATGTCTGGCTCTGTGCTTGCCCTCTCTCTCTACGAGCACGGCGTGGTGGAACTGGTTGAGCTGCCTCCTCACCTCCACAGTACTGTCTGTAGTATGCCTCATCAATGGCTTTTCTTGGCCTTTCAAATGGTGGAGCAGAAGTGTCCACCCCAACTATCTTGCAAAGGTGAGTGATTAAGGAGGGATGTCCTAGGGGTGCTTTGTTATTTGAGGTGTTGGCGCACACACTAATCTCATCAGCTATCACCTGGCCAATATTCACATTTAAGTTCCTGATAGCACAGTAGATGAAGAGTGCCCTGCTGAGAGTAATATCTGACACATGTGAACATGGCTGAATGTTGGCATGAGAAAATGCCATCCAATACTTTGCAAGAGGATTCAGATCAGTCCTCCTAATGTTAACCACTGAGCCAGATCTATTCCTTTGGAAGTGTCCTCCAGGTATACACAGTACTCTCTCTACATCCTCAAAATCAGCCCCTTCCTCCATGCAAAGAGCAAACTGGCACTACTCACCAGCCCACACAGTATCCAGGAAGTTATTGATAGAATCAGGATCATACCTGATAGCATGGCCTCTGACATAGCCCAGATAATTTTCAGCTGGATAATCACCAATCTTCTTTGCATTGGTGTAGAATTCTTTTACCACAACTATGTTGGCAGGTGCAGGATATGTGGCTAGCTTTCCCAGTCATTCCCTAACAATTGCTCTCCAAATTGAGGAGCAAAGTTAGGTATCATTCCAGCTTTTCTTTCCATAAGGAGTCTCCTGTCTTGCACCACCTTGAAGTGCTTCTCATGTTTCCGAGAGAGGAACCTACTAGAATGGGGCTGTTCTGGTTCCTTTTCCTTTCTCTTGGTTGCCATGGTTTTCAATCTCTTTCCTGAAGAGGATGCCATTCCTACAATCAAACACACATACAAAACCATAGAACATGATGTTAATCATTAATAAAACACAGAACACAACTCCTTTCGAAGCTAAACCACCGCTGAGGGTCAGAATTTCCCCTCAGCGCCACCAGTGCCACGTTCCAGAACGCAAAAAATCACAAAAGCTCAAGTCTGGCAGAGTGCCGCTCAGCGGCAGTTTACCCCTGAGCGGTAACTCTGCAGAATTTTGAAAAATCTCTTTTAAACTGTCCTATCTCCACCCAAATGCAATTTTCAGTTTTCCAGTTCAGAATCATGCAGTTTAATTGGTTCAAACATCAATTATATCATCAAATCATGCATAGAAATCAAAACCCATAAATATTCATGCTTTGACAATCACATTCAAAATAAAGAACCCTAGAATGAACAAAATGCTTTTACTTACTTGGGTGGAGATACTAGATGCAATGAGAATGCTTCCAAGCTAAGATACTCTTTTCCAACCCCAAACTTGAATGGAACACTAGTGAGCAAGTGAGTGGAAGAGAAATTTTCAAGAGGGAAGAATGAAAAGATGTGGAAAACCTTAGAAAAGGTATGTGGGAGTGTTTGTGCAGAGAAGAGCCTGGAAAGAAAACCTAAAACGCAGCTTGGGGTATAAAAATACCCTAATGGGCTCGGGTCCCGCTAAGGGGAACTAAAGCCCATTCTGCGAGAGTACCGCTCAGCGGTAAATTGCCACTCAGCGGCACTTTCGTGAAGTGCTTTTCTCCTTCTTTTCTTAACCTACGTGCCTCCTAGACATGCCCCTCACTGGTTCCCTGCAATTCAATGTTTAGAATACTTATGCAAACCCTTTTATGCAACTAAAATGAAACAATCAAAAACAATCAATCAACTGGGTTGCCTCCCAAGTAGCGCTTGTTTAACGTCACGAGCCTGACCCAAAATCCACCAACACCCATCAGTAGGTGTTACAAACTTACCAACACCCATCAGTAGGTGCAAAATTTTCTCACCAACACCCATCAGTAGGTGTTACAATCTTACCAACACCCATCAGTATGTGTTACAAACTTAGCATCCTTCAGTAGATGCTATATCCAAACAAGTATTTACAAAAAAATAATGTCCACAAATTAAAAGTTACAAACCAAACTAAAATTAAAAGTTTTTAAATTACTGGGTTGCCTCCCAGCAAGCGCTCTTTTAACGTCATTAGCTTGACCCAGTAAAGTTCAAGTTCCTTCTTCATGGTTGATGTTGTTATCCCACCAACTCCTCAGCTGTTTCCTGTACACTGTTTTGATTCTTCCAAAATGTGGAGATTCTATCTCTATCATCTCCTTCTCTTTATAGCCTTTCACAACCCACAACTTATTTTTGATTCTCACTGGTGTACCAAGTTGGGGTCTTCCTTTCTTCCAGTCCTCAGGAACTTTTCTTCCTCTTCCAATCTTTTCCCCTTTATGTACCTGAAACAACAAACAATGGTTACCTGTAACCTTGGGCTCTTCATCTTGATGGCTAGTCATGTGTGCATCTTGAAATGCAGCTTTATAACTAGCTTCTTCCTCCTGTGTTTGCCTCTCATCTTTAAAGACATCTACAACAACTCTCTCCTCTCGGTCCTGGAGTACCACTATACCTTCGTTTACATCAATAATAGCTTTGGCCGTTTTCATAAACGGTCTTCCAAGAATGATATGTATCCTTTCTGTCTCCATCTCCATCACCACAAAGTCTGCCAAGAACTGGAGTTTACCCACACAAACTATAATGTCCTCTGCAATCCCACATGGTTCCTTTGAAGATCCATCGGCCATCACCAAATTAACCTTAACAGGTTTCACATTAACATTGCCAATTTGCTCCAGTAAAGAGTAAGGTATCAAGTTAACACTTGAACCTAAATCAAGAAGAGCTTTTTTAATCTTTTTCTTCCCTATGGTACAAGGGATAGAAAAACTTCCTGGATCTGTCGCTTTAGGAGGGAATGGCTCCTTTTTAACAGTTTTACACTTCTTTGCCTCATCATCTCTACGTCTTTTCTTAGTAGAGACTTCTTCATCAGATTTAGTGTAAACTGTAATTTGTTGTAGAATCTGCTCCCAAGGTGCATCATTATCCACCATCTTGAATAATTCTGTGAAATCCATTTGTTTTCGTTCATTTATTGGAAAAGGAAAAGTATTTTTGCTCCCTATTTCTCTTTTCTCTTCTGTTTCTCCTTCTTCTAACTCAACTATCTCTTCATTATTACTCTCTACCACCTTGCATTCTTCTCTGGGGTTAACCTCAGTATTAGCCCCAAAGTTTTTACCTGGCTTCTCTTCCACCTGCTTAGTGATCTGCCCCATCTGAATCTCCAAATTCTTTATAGCAGCTTCAGTGCTCTTTTGGGTAGACTCAGTTTTCTGTATGAAATTATTAAGAGTTTCTTCCATCCTCATGGACCTTTCATTAAGCATAGAAATCTGCTGCCATAAGGTGGGTTGCTGCTGCTTATTAAATTGACCAACTTGCCCAGTTTGCCCTTGACCAATACTTGGGTGTGGTTTCCACCCTTGATTGTAGTTCCATTGACGGTACTAATTGGTCATGTAGTTCACGTCCTCTACGGCTTCTGCTGGAAAGGCACATTGACCATTGATATGGTCACCTCCACATAATTCACACAACTGAGATTGTACCTATGCAGCAGTTTTCAACTCTTTAGGCAATTGTGCAAGTGTTTTAGTAAGAGTCTCCAGCTGTTGAGTTAGAATCTTATTTTGTGCTAGCAAGGCATCATGTGTCTGTAATTGTAGAACTCCCTTCTGTTGCAAAGGAGCTCCTCTTTCACTGTTGAGCTCATTGTCACTAGTAGGAGAAGAAGAGGAATTAAGAGAAAAGATAGAAAAAGAAAAGAGAAAGAGAGAAGAAGCGAAGAGAGCAGAAGACGAGAGAAGAAAAGAAGAAGATAAAAGAGAGAAAGAAAAAAAGAGAAAAGGAGCAATTGCTACTGATGGCAAATTCTACTCCTAAAATTCAAAGGGAACCAAAAAGGGAATGTTTCCAATCTTTTAATTCTTCTTCAGTTACCTTTAAGTCTTTGCATGATAACTTCTCTTTTAAACCAATTGCCACACCAATTTTCATTATACTACCCTCTTCAAAATATGGCAATTTAAATCTTGAGTTATTGTTACCCTTAGAGAATACAAGAAACTCAAGATAAAAGAAAAGTGACTTGTGAATTAGGACTTTCAGATTTCCTTAAAACTATAAAACAAAGTCCTTATTCTAAAGTTACTTCCATAAAAAAATTCTTTCTTGGATTGATACTAATTGGAGATATATTTGATGCTTATTGTAGATATATTTTTGATCCAGGAGGAAAGTGACAAACCAAAGTTGTGCTTCTTTATATCTTCCTGATTTGATGACAAATCGTTTTTCAAGAGGGAGGGTATGATTGAAACCCATTTAGGGCATTCCGTTTAAAGGAGTATCAACTTAAGCTAAGGCTAGGAAAGGGAAGTTGAAGAAGAACTTTTAAAGGCTCTTTCTTGATTTTCTTTCTCTATGTCATAGAAGGATTCCTTTTTAATACTATATGGTTTTTTTGTTTTGTAGGATACAATAAAGGCAAGAACCATGGTCAACAAATCAGATTTAGAAAAAGCATTATTCAAGGAATCAACACCAGGGTCGCTCAAGCACCCTCATACAGGGGGGGCTCCAACTCAAATGCACCAAATGGACTTCTTGGCTCACGTGCGCTCCAGAGCCCTCAGACTTGGGGGGCTCCAACGCCAGTGGAGCAGCCTGAAGCACGTTTTGGCAGCACTGTCCATGTGACCCAGCATGCTTCTTGTGACCTAACTGACTTGGCCTTCAAGCTCGTCTTTTATTTTGAATTTTCGAGGGAAATTAGCTTAGCATTGAGGCCCTTCTTCACCTATAAATAAGAGGGCCTCCCCTTTATAATTCTCACTTTTGGATGTAATGAAATGGTGCAGAATTGCTTGCTCAATGTCTTATATCCCTTAGTCACCTCTAAATTTCGAATTCAGATACTCTCCTTTAGCTTCCTTCCTTAGTAGGAAGGCCTTCTGAGTTTGGAGGCATCATACACACACCACACCTTCATCCAAAATTTCATCAAACACCTTTCTATGCATCCATTTCACTGCACCAAATCTCATTCCACTATGCATATGTTTCGAAGCTTCTTCTTGCGTGCTTAATGCTAGGAGAGGGTTCCATCAGCTGTACTGAAGTTTATTTGGGCCAAATTAGAAAGCCCAATGCTGATTAAAATGGAGTGCAGTGTGTGCAAGGAGTTGGGCTGAAGCCTTCTAATGTTTTGAAGCTGTGAGTTTTTGATGATTAATGGAATGTAGTGTTTCATGTTGCGAGAAGGGGCGGAGCTGCTGGGTCCATTTCATTTGTGCAAAAATGCTAGAGCTCGACCATTTGGAAGATTTTCCTCAATTCTCTCAACATTAGACCTAGGGTTCTTCAGAGTACAGAGAAGAAGAGGTGTTGTGACGAAGCAACGCGAGTTCCATGGGCCGCTTTGGAAGAAGACCTGCTCTGCTCACTTCAACTCCAAACAGGGGATATACCTGCAAAAGATACTCCGACGCTTAAGTTAGGCGTTGCTCAATGAGCTTTTTCTCACAATTGAGCATTTGGAATTTAGTAAAACGTACTTTTATGGCTAAACCTTGTATTTATAAGTTATTTCATGGACCTAAAAATATCACAGGTCCAATAAAACAAACTTACCTTTAAATCTGGTCTGTTATTCATAAGCAGCTTTCTTATTAGTTATCAATATTTTTAATCAATATTTTAACTGTTATGTTATTTATTCTCAAATATTATTTGCCCAAGTCATTGACCCAATAATATTTTCCACGCTGGCCCAATTATGGCCTAGCGTTAATAACTGAAACACTGACCTAACATAGACACCTTTAAGCGTTGTCCCAACATTAATCTGGTTGACCAGCCTTGTCGTAGAGGGTGGACCGAACGGTCCTGACCGCTAACCGTTCGGTTTATCCCATATACCATACAAAATGTATTAAAGTTTTACGTGGATATCTACACTAAAACTAATCTTCTTATCACTAGTACAAAAACAACATATAACGTCACGCGTTCAACGTCCAACCACTGAATAACCAATGTTAAAAATGACCGGTGACATTATTGTAAATAAATGCAATTATTAAACGTCGTTTAGAATTGTAATTCAACGTAAAAGGATATAAAACGTCGAATGCCCCAACGTTAGACGCCAAAATGTTAATGAATTCAATAAAAATTTGAGCGGAAGATTGAAAATTCATTCACTTTATCTCAGTGCGCAAGACCTTTTTCTCTTCTCAAACTTTTCTCGAACGAAGTTTGACGACCATCACATGTAATCTTTCTTTCATTTGATACAAATGCATGTTAATTAACTACTTTATATATTAGCGTTTCTGTTTTGTAATCAATGCTCCTTGGAGCAACCCTTTTTGGTTTAGGGTTTTTCTATTTAAGTGTTTTATGTTTTTGGTTAGGGATAATTAATTCTCCCTATGTTTTCTTGTTCTCACCGGAACCTATTTAAATAGGATTCCAACTTTTTCCATTGTAAGAGAAAGATGAGTATTTTTGAAATAACTGTACGATCGATAATAATAAAAGGTGGATAGTTTTCTCTTACCTTTTGTGCTGCCGTGCTTTTTCTTTTTGAACTTCATAATTCCTTTTTGACAAGTCGGTGCCACTGTTTGCCTCGCCAGAGCAGCGCCTGGAGAACACGCGTCCCTCTTTTCCTCTCGCGTGTCGAACGATCCCGAGCGTCATCAGAAATTCTGATGGAAAGAAGCTTCTAGTGAAACCTTTGTTTCACGCTTTTGGGCCAAAGGTTTTTGGGCCTCCATTATTATTCACTACGGGCCAACGTTTTAATATGGTATTAAAGCAGGTCTTGGACCTGTTCTGCTTCTACTTCCGCTGTACTTAATTTTCTTGCTTTCTTTATGCTAATCCTTTATACCAGTGTTTCTTGTCATTATGGAAAACGTGGATCAACTCAACAACCCTTCTAGTTCCTTTTATCTTCATCCAGGAGAAAACCCAGGCATCTCTCTTATTTCTCAGATTCTTAATGAATCCAATTAGACTTCTTGGACTAGGAATATAAGAAGAGCTCTTCTCTCCAAGAACAAGTTGAAGTTTATAGATAGAGGGATCAAGAAACTTCAAAGAGATTATCCCCTTTTTTATTCCTGGGAGAGGAGCAATATGATGGTGTTGTCTTGGATCATAAAGACTCTTTCACCCTAGATAGCAGAAAGCGTCATATACATTGAAGATGCTCAAGAACTATGAGAATAATTGAGAGAAAGATTTTCCAAGGGAGATTATTTTAAATTTTCTGACTTGCTTCTAGAAAATCACTCTATTAAATAGGGAGAAAGGAGTGTGAGTCAGTATTTTACTGATCTGAAGATTCTGTGGGAGGAATTAGAATTTCTTAGACCCATTCCATGTTGTAGCTGCAAGATTCCTTGCACTTGTGCTTTGTCTAAGATTTTGCATAAATACAGGGAAATGGAACATGTTATTTGCTTCCTAAAAAGGCTTAAATGAGTGTTATAATACTGTGAGAACAAAATATTGTTAATGGAACCTTTACCTAGCATTAATCATGTGTTTTCCCTCATTATACAACAAGAGAGACAGGAAAAACATGATTCTGGCCTCACAAATCAAAATGACATCAAGGTTCTTGCCAGTACTAGTGAAAGACAGCAAAATTGGAAAACCTATGGACGTGGATCTGCCCCTCGGAGTCAAGGCAGTGGAAGAGGAAGAAACCCCAACTATGGGAAACAGTGTTCCCACTGCCATAAAACTAATCACACTATTGATGAATGGTATTCTAAGCATCGATATCCACCATGGTATAAGAAGACTGACAGTAATAACACAAATAATATGGGACAGAATGAATGGGGTTCTGCAAATGCTTGTTCTACCACCAATGTGACACAAACCGGCCAACATAATAGTGTTGATCATGTTTAGAGCTCTTTCACTCTTGAACAGATGCAAAAAATTTTGCAAATGCTTGAAAAAGTTGACAACTCTTCACACAACATCAGTCAAATACACAGAAACATTGCAGAAGACAAAAAAGGTATGTTCTCTTGGATTATAGACACAAGGGCCACTGATCATGTGACCCATGACAAAAATCAATTCATGACATTCAATAAGATCAAAGCTATATCTGTTAAATTGCCTAATAATTCTATTGTAACAGCCCACTATGTAGGGACTGTGCAATTTTCTAAGGAATTCATAATTTTAAATGTTTTGTACATACCAGATTTTTCCTTCAATCATATATATGTCCAAAGCCTAACTAAAGATATAAACTACACATTAACCTTTTCTTCTAAGATGTGTCAGATTCAGGACAACTCTACATTGAAGATGATTGGATGTGCTAACGTGTATAAAGGGCTTTACTACCTGCAACCTTTTGAAAGGAATCTGGCACCTAGTTTTGTTTTCTCCTATGAACATGTAAATATAAATTTGTGGCACTATAGGCTAGGACATCCTGGATACAAAACTATTGAAAGAATATGCAAGACTTTTCCCTATGTACAAACTATTTCTAATGATGCTTGTGACATTTGCCATTATGCTAAGCAACACAGATTACCTTTTTCTAAGAGTAATTCTTTATCTGCTAATTGCTTTGATATTATACATTGTGATATATGGGGTCCTATTTCCATCTCATCTGTACATGGACATAGATATTTCCTCACTATTGTTGATGACTGCAGTAGGCATACATGGGCCTTTCTTATGCACAATAAAGGCGAAACTAGAGAGCTTTTGTAAACTTTTGTCATGAAAATTAAGACCCAGTTTAACATAATTGTTAAGATCATTAGGACTGACAAAGATCCTGAGTTTAATTGTTCCAATATATATAATTCTTATGGCATTGAACATCAAAGAAGCTGTGTAGAAACTCCACAACAAAATTTTGTTGTGGAGCGTAAGCATCAACACATTGAATGTTACTCGTAGTTTAATTTTTCAATATAATATTCCCCATGCTTATTGGTCTTATGCCTTGTCTCATGCCTTATACCTAATAAATAAACTTCCTTCTACTATTATTAAGGACAAAAACCCCTTTTGATGTGCTACATAATAATCCCTCTACTTATCTTGATCTTAAAGTTTTTGGTTGCTTATGTTTTGCTTCAACTTTGGAAAGTAACATAAACAAACTAGATTCTAGAGCTAGAAAGGGAATATTTCTTGGGTACAAGAATGGTGTGAAGGGATACATTGTTCTGGACATTAACACTAGAGAAATTTTCATTAGTAGAAATGTCATTTTTTATGAAGACATCTTCCCCTATAAAAATAAGCAGGGAGATGAAAATAGCTTCAATGACAATGAGGACAACAAATTTTTTCTTGATAGTTTGACATGCAGCCATAATGAGAACTCGGGTGAGGATAGAAGGAATGTTCAAGGCCCTACTGGGAACACTGGTGATAGCACCAAAAATACTGATCTTGCTGAAGAAGAGCATGGAAACAATCAAAGAAGATCTAACATAGTAAAAAGAACCCCTGAGTACTTAAAGGATTACATACATGAAACTGATCAATCTTCATCTACCTCCCTATGTATGAAAAATGGTTTGAAAACTCCTTATCCTATCACTAATGCTTTATGTTATGAAACATTGTCTGATAAACATTTAAGGTACACCCTTTCCATAAATGCTAACAAGGAACCCAACTCCTATGATGAGGCTAAAAATAGTCCTGAATGGGCTGAAGCCATGCAGAAGGAAATCAAAGCTCTACAAGATAATGGTACTTGGTATTTGACCCAACTTCTTCCTGGAAAGAAATCCATTGGATGTAGATGGGTTTACAAGGTTAAACACAAAGCTGATGGAACTGTAGAAAGATATATAAAGCCCGTCTGGTTACCAAAGGCTACACCCAACAAGAAGGGATAGATTTTTTAGATACTTTTTCTCCTGTAGCTAAACTCACTTATGTCAGACTTTTACTTGCCCTTACTGCCTCAAGAGGTTGGTTTCTACATCAACTTGATGTGGACAATGCTTTCTTACATGGAGACCTAAATGAGGATGTTTACATGGATCTTCCCCCTGGTTTAAGCACTAACACAAAAAGGCAAGTTTACAAGCTAACTAAATCTCTATATGGCTTGAAACAGGCCAGCAGACATTGGTTTGATAAACTATCCACTTTTCTTATTTCTATTGATTATGTTCAATCTAAGTCTGATCATTCCCTTTTTATCAAGAAAACTTCCACAGATTTCACGGCTTTACTTGTATATGTAGATGACATTGTGTTGACAGGAAACTGTATGAGGGAGATCACTCACATAAAGACACTTTTGTATCATCAATTCCAGATAAAGGATTTGGGAGAACTCAAATACTTTCTAGGATTTGAGGTTGCTAGATCTAAAAAAGGGATACATCTCTGTCAAAGAAAGTATGCCCTTGATATCCTTGAAGAAATCGGAATGTTAGGAAGCAAGTCATGCTCTACTCCCTTTTTTAGCAACACTAACTCCTTATACAAAACGAAAAACTATCTAGATAACCCCAGTATCTATCGCAGATTGATAGGGAAGCTTTTCTACCTTACTAATATTATACCTGACTTATGTTTTACTGTAAAAAAAATGACGCATGCCTAAATGATTGTGTCTGGTACAATAGTAAGTTTACCAAGCGACACCAATGTTCACAATATGGGATAGGATGATATAAACAAAAAGAGTCTGAATGTGATAGTAAAGGTCCTCCTACAAAAGTCTTGTGGTATCTTTCTCTTGTTTCACGGTTGAAACACTTACTCAATAATCCAAATGATGCAAAACTCATGAGATGACATGTAGATGAACATATAAATATCGGAATTTAAGGCATCCAAGAGATGATTTACAATGGAAGAATATTGATTGCATATTCCTTAATGATTCAAAGAACATTAGGTTTGGACTTGATACAGATGGAAGGAATGCATATGGCAACTTGAGCAATAAACATAGCTCGTTGCCTATGTTGTTAGTGATTTACAAGTTATCTCTATGGTTATACATGAAACATAAGTATATAATGTTATTCTTTTAAAGTTGTTTTCTAGCTTTAATACTTACTTTCACACCTTGAGTCCACTTAAACTTAACTTCATCCATATCAATAAACATTAAAATATTAAAGAATATTTTATACAACTCAAGTGCTACTTTTAATGTGTTTTTATTTCACGAGGCCACCACACTCCTCAAAGACATTACAAAATTTTGATCATAAATACTTATGGTAGTATAAAATGTAGACTATCTTTACGCAAGGTAACACTAATATAACATGTGGAGGCAAGATAAAGTTTTATCTTGGCCCATGATAGGCGCCAAATGTTCTTACTAGGATTTGGAGCATTTATGACAAGTGACAAGATTTGAGTGGCTTGATGACTCCTAATAAATGCTCTTGAAGATTGAAATACAGAAAAATATTTATCTGCAAAAGATTTTCTGACACTTAAGTCGGGAAGAGAATTTGGATCTATATGAATGTATAAATGAATATGAAAGTGAGTGTACTTCCCAAAAAAAATACCACGTATTTATGAGGTTTTTAGGACCAATGAAATCTGTTATAAAATAAAAGATGGTAAAAACTTACCATATTTATAATATACCAACATTATAATAATAGTAATATATTATTCAACGAGATTATATTATGTTGATATATAGTATAAAGGACTTTTTATGATGTAATCAAACTAGTAATATTTTACTATATATTATGTTAATACAGGGTAGCTACATTAATAAATATCTCTATTGATATCATTTAACCCTTTTAGATTAGTAATATTGAATGAGCCTTACTCTTAAATATATTTATTAGGTTAGATAGATACAAAATACTTACTCTCAAGTACGACTTCTTTTTCATTTTTCAATAAAGGCTTGTTCGATGTCTTTTAATTTCATAAAAAAGTTGAAGCACACCATCTTTGATCACAACTTTTTTTCTCGGTTTTTTCCATTGAAGTCGTATTTTCAGTTCATAACTTTTAATTTAAAAAAGATAATTAAAAGTCGTCCTACGACTATTATATGTGAAAAAGTTATCATTATTCGCTACTTACCTAACATTAGTAACATTTTTAAATTTGCTTATTTATGTGATTTAAAGGTATATATGCACCAATTCCTTAAAAAAATTCCATGTTGTTAGTTTTTTTTATCATATATTCAGGAATATAAAAAACACTAAGTACTTCTTTATAATGTGGTTACTAAGTAATTTTTCTCAAGTAAGCTATGACTTATGTAGCAATATTACTTAATATCTACGAGGTTTAATCAATTATGTTATTTTCTATTGGGTGATTTATGATTACGTTTAATCATACGAGTTTAAATTCAATTAAAGGGATGTTTATTTTGAGATTTAGCGAAGTTATTATTTTGCAGGTCAATGTTTGGAAAAATATGCATTTACTTTCCCCTATATGAAAGTATATAAATTTACGAGGATGTTTAGCAACGTAAACTATGACTTTTTTAGTAAATAAATAATTAATTAAAAGTGAGGTCAAGTAAAGGAATTCATTAAATAAAGGAAACTTATGACCTCTTTAATAATCTAATAGAGTAAGATATTATGTAATAATAAAAAATTAATTCAAAATACTAGATATATGAAACAGGTTAAATATTTTTTACTGTTTAAACAACAATAATATTATAATCATGGTTTTACATGTTCTAACTTAAATATGATTTTAAAACACGGTTTAACGTACAAAAATTAGCATTGTTGAATTATTAAGACTAATTTTTTAAAAGTTTAAAAATTAAAATATATTAAAATTTAAAATAATAACATAATTTTAATTTTGTACTTAAATTTAAAAATTCAAAATATAACTCGTATATAAAAAAACTATTTGACATAGAATGTTTGAAGTTACGAAGTTATATGAATTTATTTTTACATTGATTGAGAATTCTTGTGAGCTTTAAGATTACACAAAGTTATAAAATTAGCGAGTAGAATGCGATGAATGAGACTATAAGAGAAGAAAAGAAAGGAAGGTTTATGAGATCATACAATAAATATCACATATCTTGTAGTACAGAAGGGCAACATGGAAAATAAACACAAACACACGTACGTGTACATAACTAGAAACATTCCAGTTATCGTATACGATAGAAATATGCCATTATTCTGTAAACTGGAAAGAAAATTCAACAAAAAAAAACATGACAGCAAGCAGGTAACAAGGGTAAGGTGTGGGAAATAAGAGTGGAATCGTATTTTTGAGTGATGAAAGAGTATTGATATTATTGATAATGGAGATAGAAATTATTGATTACTATGGTATGATGATGTGACATGATGATATCAGTGAAGTAGAGGTTCAAGGGGTAGTTGTGGTGGAAAAGGTCGAAAGATCTTGCAGCAGCAAGAAGGAAATAATGGAGCTCGTGGACCTGGGAGAATGGCTCGTGGAGGTGGAGGTGGAGGTGGACATCGGAAAGGGAATATTGCAGGACAGATACATGGTTGTGGAAGTGGAGGTTGAGATGGAAGAAACTGCTGAAGATGGCGTTCTGATAATGCTGTGTCCATGCTTGATAACCAAATACCCATCACAAAAATCAAAACCATCTTCATCATTTCTAACTTCAATTTCAGTTACTTCTTTTACTCTGTCTGCATGTTCTTAACACTACCACTCACTGCCCCTTTATACACACACAACCAATGTCTTTCATCCTTTTCTTCTCTCTTCTTCTTACTCACCTTCTAAACCATACACTAAAATTTTATTTTTTTAGCATTTACGTCATCTCCCATTTTTCTGATATCATGAATTCTTATTTAATATATATATTTCTAAAATTAACATACGTGTAAATTAAACTCTCTCTTCTTTCCCATATCTTTATTTTCATAAAACTAAACAATTTTAGAATTAATTAAGTTTTATTTCTTTTCTAAATTTAGATATTTTCTTTTAAAGCTTTTTACTACTAAAAATATCTATACATTTCAATCAACTAAGTCAATGGATTTTAATTCTTTCATTGACATAATTGTTATAACTTGCGTGTAATCTTGGTAACATGATTGTTATATTTTTATGTGAAGTTGTGTTTGTATCCAAATATAAAGAAATGTGAGATCTTGTAATTAATACAAAATAATATTATAGTTAAACTTTTAGTCCTTTTTATTGAAAGCATATCATGTTGAATACATGTTGAGTTCGACCTTCGTAAAACAATGACGAAATAGATGTTGGGTCTATCGAGGAGGAGGTTCCCTGTGGGTTACACAAACACCAATAACATTGGAGTCAACTATATAAGGGATCGACACCACTCTTTACCCAAAACCTTAAGGCAATGGGTTAATGGATCTTTCACCTTTATATACTGCTATACTTTCTCACTTCTATCCAATGTGAGACTTGGACTCACACTTGGATACCCAACATGTGTAACTGTAGAGCTTAGGTTGATAAGGTGTCGAGCTCGTGCTGTCAAGCTGCCTAACTCGGGTTGTTATACTGTCGAGCTCGAGCTATAAAAAAATGAAGCATATGATGTTGGAAATCCTCAAAGTTGACATTTGTAGTCATTTAGACATAGGCTGGACTAAAGAACCATCATCGAAGTCTATTGGATTCATTAAAAACTTGAACCGAAAAGATGTTTCGTTGTTCATCGGAAGGTTGATAGGGTCAATGTATAAATGTGTTCAAATTAATAAAAAATGTAGAGCGAAAATGGATTTTGAGTGTCAATTAGACATCGGCCAGTTAGGGCATCCACTATTTAATTTTTTATGACATTGGTTGGACTAGTGGCTGACGTCATATGCTATTTTATGACAAAAATAAAATAGTGCAAGAGAGTGTATTTTGCTCACTGTCTTTGCGTGCTCAATGTTCTTTGGTTTTTGAACATAGTTTGGCAACAACTTTGACTACCACCAAAGGTAATTTCTGCATCATTTAACACAAACACATTTTCATGGGATGCTTTAGGTATGCTTTTCTTCATTTTGATTGATTATTTTCGTGCATGGACACCATTTTGAGTAGTGAAGAGTTTTCTTTTCTCCCTCACCAGTAGTGAGTTCTCTTTTCTCCCTTTTTGACGGCGACTCTCTACTTCAACATTGACAACACCCTCGAATATATAAAGTTAGTTATGTTTTTGGTTTATTATTTTTGCTTTTATTAATTTTTATTTTTCGAAATGATCACAATGAAGACATATGGGAGAAAACAATATCCTAATAGGTGTCCTTTTATTATTATTATTTTTTTAATTTTTTTTACTGTTCTAACTTTATAGAGATAAATTGTTTTATTTTTCATATATGATGTACTAACAATGTGTTTTCAGGTATGATGAGCTATGGATGAGGAAAGAGCAGACATGGTAGAACTGTGGCTCAGTTGTTTGATGTCACATCCCGAAAGATTGGTATGGAGAGGTTGGTGGCCGAGATTGATTATCAATTGGGTATACCTAAAGACCCACATGTAGAAAAGTTTTAAAGCTATTTGGGCATGTTGGCCAAAATCCATGTCTCTATTGTCGTTGCATCTTGGGATGACGTCCTAAAGATAAAGAAGAACCTTCTATGGCATGATATTCTAGTATGCTTACTTAAAATATATATACAGTGTTTAATATTTCACTAACATATTTTTTTTTTGTTTTCAACATCAAAACTTTGACATTCCAAACATTGAGTCAATTAGAAAGAAAATATTATCCCACATAGCCATTAGATAAAGGGACTTCAAGACAAGGCTGACAAGTCTCTATATTTTCGGAGACAAACAACATGACACTCATTGTGGGAAGTACAAAATAATTGAGGAGGGGTGGATGCAGTTTTGTGCATCTAGAAAGTTTGGAAATTGTCGTGTTTTTTTCTTAAAAAATGTTTATAGTCACACAAGATATTCATTTGTGATTTACACTTATAAATTTATATGGTGTGATAGGGAAAAAGGATAACCCAACAAAGCAAAAATCTTAATGATGCACCACAAGTACTCTCATGAGGTGGTTATGCGTTATTGAAGAGACGAAAGTCTTGTGTATAGGCCTTAGGACTTGAGTCCTCTGACCTAGTACTTGCACTTGCTAGGTGCGAGATGTGGAAGGCTACTCGAACTAAGTCTGATGGGCACATGACATCACAATCAGCTCAACTGATATTAGCAAAAATTGTAAGTACAAACTCTAAACCCAAAATCACAATTCATATGAAGTGTTTTATGTAGCAAACTTCATTATGGGATACATGATGAGTTAGTTGAGCAATAGACGTAGGGCTCCTTTGTTGGCCAAGGTAGGAACAATATTCTCACAACAACCATTGGAAAGCTAGAACACCTAGGTTATGTGTGAGGCATTGGAGGTGCAATTGCTCTTCAAGACTACTTTGGCCCTCCATAAAGAAGTAGTGAATCCTTGAGTCAAGAGGTGTTGAAGAAGATGGAGCTCCAAATGGAGGAAATACTTAACCAACACATGACTATTATGGAGAAACACTTCATGAAATGCCTACAACAACAACAAGAAATACAAAGAAAACTTGAAGAAAAACTTTAGTCCATTACCAAACAGAACATGGATAGAGCGATAGGATCTCAATCCAACTCTACCGGTCCTCCATACAATGGTGTTATCCTGTCGTTTAACGCACCTGGACATCATCTTCTCTTTAGCCTGTCGTCTATGAACGTCGGTTTCACCCAGGGACGATGTCCTCTCTTCGACCTCAATTTGGCAGCTACAACCTCGATTGAAGGTTTTCCTGAGTTGTCCCTTATGGAAGATTGACTTGAGTCGACCCCAAGCGAAGATTAGCTCCAATGAAGCTCAACAAAAGATCAACACTAATGAGTCTTGGTTGAAGGTCGGTCTGAGTCAGCCTTCGTAGACTCAATCCCTAGAAAGCCTCGACCGAAGGTCAGTTGAATCAGCCTTGACCTAATGTCAATCAAGTAGGCCTCGGTTGAAGGCTGACTAAGTTGACCTTAGTCGAAGGTTGACCAATGCCTATTGAGTGTTCCCTAACCGAAGGTTAGTTGAGACAATTTCGATCAAATGTTGACATAGTTAAAGGTCGACTTGGTTGGTCCCGGCCAAAGGTCAGTCGTGTCATCCCTGGCTGAAGGTCAGTTGAGACAACCTTGATTGATGGTTAGTCGAGTCAGCTTTGACAGATGGTTGGCCGAATCAACCCTGATGAAAGGTCGGTCGAGTTTGCCCCGATTGAAGGTCACCTCTTGTTAACTCTAGTCAAAGATTGAGTTAAGTTGACCAAGATCTAATCTCAAACCAAGTAAGCCTAATTCAAGAGGTTGGATCGTTCTACCTAAATTGAAGGATCGAGCCAAGGTAGCCTATCTAATGATCTAATAATCAAATATACTTAATCAATATAAGTTTAGGATTGAGCCAAGTTGAACATCCTAAACCCTAAAAAGATAAAACCCTTTCTCTCTGAATAATTCAACTCAGTAGTTGATTACTCATTACTATGATTTACGTGTTTGGGATGCAACTTGCCGTGGTACCACACTATTACTAATAATTTTTTAATTGTAATATTTGTTATAATTAATAATTAGTACCTTGGATTACACGTATACAAAATAAATATTTCTCTTTACAGTATAATTTATTTCATGTCATAAATTATATTATGAAAATATGTTGATTTTTTTTCTACTGATAACTAATAGAATTTTGTAGGTTGATTATTTGTTTTCATGCTACATACTTAAAAGAAATAATAGTTTAATATATGATAATATCGTGAAATATCGTTTTACATCCAACAAGTATAACGTCATTTCGTTGAACAAAATCTTTTGTTGGATAAAAAAAAAGGTAGTAACCATATAATTTGTTAAAATTTAATTGGCAAGTTAAAGATATTAAACTATTTTATTGAATTAAATAATAAATATCTAATTATTTAAATATACGATGAATAGAAAATTACAAAAATACATTTTAATATGATGTATTATATAAATTTTAATTTATGGATAAAAAGAATATTTTAGAGTATTAATGATTTCAGGTTTCATTAATTCAATTTTTCTAATTTTTATTTATAGATAAAATATTTCAATTATATTTTTACTTTAAACATTTTTTTTTCGTATTCTACTATTCATATTAGATTATCTCGTAAAATATTTCGATCAAATCTAAAATAAAATAAAATATATTACTTTTAAGTAGACATATTGATTATCAATCAATATAATAACTATATAATATCATATAAAACCTATAATATCAATATCTTAAAATTTAATATCCAAATAATAAAATAACTATATTACAAATAGGTTTTATATATTATAAATAGGATAACGACTAAAATAAATAATATAATATAAAAATATATGAAAAACAACTCATTATTTATTTCTATCATTAATATCTTATGTTTAGTGAAAAGAGATAGTGTGGCGATAATAAATGAAGTCATAGATGAAGTAAAGAGAAAAAAGAGTAAGTGTATTATTATAAAGACATATTTTAAGAAAACATATAAATAAATTAATTGAAAATTTCTCATTAACATGATGGATAGATTGAGTTTCTATAATAAATGGACAAAAGATTATTTATAATCATCAACCATTTCAGTTCTAGTCCATAGTAGTCCAACAAAATAATTTTTCTTTACTAAAGTCTTAGGCAAGGGAAGGGGATCTACCAACTCTTTTTTTATTCCTTATGGTAGTACAAAGGCTAGTAGGAGTGGTTAGACAAGTTGGGTATAAAGGGGTAGTAAAAGGAATAAGGTTAGCAAGATGCATATACTAATTACCATGATATAATTTGTGAACGATACAATATTTGTGTGTTCAGTTGACATAGTGGTAATTAAAATCATTCTTAAATATTTCGAAATAGGTTTTGGACTAAAAGCCAATTTTTATAAGAGCAAGTTAGGAAGAATTGGTACACAACATAAAATGGTTGAAAGATTTTCAATAATGTTGAATTATAGGAATATGAAGATACTTTTGTATAATTAGACATAAAAGTAGGGCAAATCATAGAAATAAAAGTTTGTTTAAAATCGAAAGGAAGACATATATTCACCATGGAGACTCTCGGTTGATGTTGTTAAAATAGTTTGTTCCAATTTAAGATGTTTAATTTACTAGGGATTGAAATTTGTTATTTCGTTGGGTTGTTTGGTCGTCCTCAATCAAGAGTTTCTATTGACTTTGATCCAAATGATTTTAACAAACTATAACATCCATTTCAAATTCAAATAGTAGAAATGATCTCCCATCCATTATGTCTGTCAAGCTAGATAGAGACAACTATCCACTATAAAAATCATTTGTGCTTTCTATTATCAAACGTTGCAGGCTTGATGTGTATATTCTAGGGACAAAGGAGTGCCTTAAAGAATTCACAATTTGTACCAAACCAAGCTAAAAGTGTAATCCTACCTTCAATGATTGGAAAAAACATGACTAAGCGTTTGGATGTTGATGAATTCAATGACTATTGAAATAAAAACATAGTTATTGCTTTATGATACCTCAAAGTCTAGCCACTGCACACACAATATCTCAAATCATTTATCTTAAAATTCGAGTTTCATAGCACAAAAAAGGACAGATAAAGATGGAAGAGTATTTGGTCAAGATGAAGAATCTCACTAACAAACTTAAGCTTGCAGCCAATCCTGTTTCCAACTCAAATTTGATTATTCAAGCCTTGAATGATTTGGCTTTTGAATACATTCCTATAATGGTTAAGTTATTTGATCAAATTGTTTGCAACAAAGATTAAATCTAAGACAAAAGAATTTTGATGATGAAGATTGAAGAAACTGTTATTCAATCAAAGCTTTTGTTTTTAGCTATTTGTAATTGCATTCTAGATTAGCTTTTGTATTTCAGACTTAGCTTTGTCAAGATCACAACAAGGTAAGGACATCTCAAGATTAAAGAAATTTTCAGAAAACGCACTAGAATAATCGATTATTGCTTGGGATAATCGATTATCCTAGAGAAGATCAGAAATGGCAATGCTCTCTAGAACAATCGATTATCATTTGGGATAATCGATTATCCCAGAAGAACAAATTTTTTTAATGGTTCACAGATAATCGATTCTCATTTAGGATAATCGATTCTCTTATGAAAAATACTTTAATAAGGTTTGCAGATAACAAATTATTACTTTGGATAATCGATTATCCATGGTAGTTGCAACAAGACTCTTAAGCCTTTGGCCTATTTTTGAACTCAGCCTATATATAGCTCATTTATGAGCACTTCCAAAGTTACAAAATCTTAAAACATTCTTGAGAAATAAGTGATTTGTCTGAACTCTTTGTGTTTTAAGAAAGCTTGAGAAACTTGGTGCTAAATAGAGGAAATGTTGGTCATAATGTGTCTAAGTGTGGTAGCACATCTACTGAGAAAATTTTAGCTTGTCCATCCTTGTATGTGTCAAAAATGAGGTGTTGTAAGTCTCTTGGCAGTCAAGAGAGGTATATTTCTAAACCTCTACTTTAGTTCACTTTGTAAGTTATTGGTTTGTTTCTAGTTATAAGTTAATCTTTCTTTTAGAGAGATTAACAACTGGACGTAGGATCATTTTTTATGTGAACTAGTATAAAAATTACTTGTGTTAACTTTTCTCTCTTTTACTATTTTATTTACTTGCTCTTATCATTCTTTATTTTTTTGTTCCATGAAGTTATTTCTTAAAAAAGGAAGTCCATGTAAAAAGAAGTTAGTTTTATTGGAAAGACAATTCACCCCTGTTAGGATACAAATAAAGTCTCACATTAGATAAAACAAGAGATGGACATGAGTTTATATACACATAAGATACCTCGTTTGACCCAAAACGGATAATATCTTTCTAGTATGGAGATTTATGTGTGTGTTGACTCTCCTTACAACCCCCCTCTTGGTTGTTCTCAAACTCCAAACATTCTGCAACGTATTTTCAACATAAACTACTCTAACTTAGGTTGATTTGAAGGCCCAAATGATAACCTTTAAGAGTAGACTTGACCAACTGAATAAATTTACCAACCTGATTGATGTTGATGGATCAACAAGTGTACCGAATTGCACAAGTAATATAAAATGGTAAGACAAAGTATCGTATCCCAAGAGACTCTCGGCACTAGACAGTCGTGTGATAACTCGATTAATTAAGACTTAAAGAAAACGAGATAATTGGTTTCAGATGCAAAGACAGAAAATTAAATATGAATGCAAGTTGATCGATAACAGAGTAGCACAATGATGAACATATGTTGTTTAATATGAGATGAGTATGTTGTTGGGGTTAGATTTCGCCAAGTTCCCTCTCATGTATGTAAGAATTCTTCTTTATGCATTAATGTTAATGCCACTCACTAAATCACTTAAACCCGATCCCTCGGCGAAATAAGCTTGTCCTTAATCACTAGTTCATGCAATTCCTAGCATTCCTAGTAATTAAATGTGAAGATCAAGAGCTTTAAGTCGATCAAGACTCATACCCTCATCCTTGAGAAATATTACTCTTGGGAGTAATTCAACAAGAACCTAAATTGTAAGGAACCTCCCAACACTCATGCAATTCAGAAATCATGCTATTAAATGAGTTAAACAAAGCAAGTGTTGTAACAGATGAATTACTCTAACAATTAATGAAAAAACATATATAATCAAGAATCAATTCAAATACATGAGAGTTCACAAGGTTACATCATCCCCCAACAACAAATAGAGTTCAGTTCACCATAGACATGGTGAAACTACATGAATAATGGAGAAGAATGAGATAGAAAAAACCTAAAAGTAGAAGATGGAAGCTCCCGCATCCAAATCCGCCTCTAGAGACTGAAAGAGTGTGTTGTTGCGCTCCCTCTGCCAATGATACAAAACCTATGACGTCTGGGTCCTTTAAATAGAGCGAAAACAGAATAAAGACGAAGTTCGGCCCATGTCGCTAGCGCTCAAGCGCCCCACTTAGGGCGCCCGAGCAGTGAGCGGTGGTTCTTGGCGCTTAAGCCTCAAAAAGGGCGCCTAAGCTTCGTGCTTTTGATGCTTAAACGCCCAAAAGGGGCGCCCAGGCGGTGAGCGACACTCTTTTACGCTTAAGCCTCCAAAAAAGGCGCCCAAGCTTTGAGCATTCCTCTCTTCTGGTGCTTTTCCAGGCCTTTCTGAAGTCCATCTCCTTGGCACTTCATCTCTGCTTTCCGTATTATCTCATTTCTTGCCGAAACAAGGCAATTTAGTCATAAATTCATCAAATTCAACCTTAACTCTCTTATTCACACAACTTAACAGAAAAACATGATTTCAAGCAAGTTTCTAAGTAGAAAAGAGTGCATTTAGTATCAAAATTACATCACAGAACTTTGCTTGTCCTCAAGCAAAACAGATTGTAACTCAACTTTTCAGAACAATTACTACAATGATTCAACATTTTTCAAAACTTTTCCTTCTAGGACAAGAATCACTTTTATCAACTCAACATAAAGATGTCAGTCAAGATGTGCAGATGCCTTAACTCAATCAAAATCAATGTGATGCTCATATACTTCAATAGATGCTATCCTTAAGAATGATCAATCAACCAAGCAGAGATGTAATCAGAAATTCAAAGAACTACTCCTCACCAAGGAAAGTGTTTCACTCAAGCATTCAAAAATATATCACTCAAGCACTCAAAAGTGTATCACTCAACTCAAAGGTGTATAGTGAGGTGTTGGTGTCTTTTTCACTCTGCTATCACAATGTCACACAAATTAACTTTTCCTTTCATTTAGCCACAATCAAACATACTCACAAGCAAGTTGTCATCAAAAGGGTTTTTCATGGCTTGTAACTTGGTTGGGCTAAGAAGGAAATTGGTTTTTCTGGTTAACAAAATCCTTGAGTTAAGAGAGACATTTATGATTTCATCATTCAAGCACAAACTCTCTTTCTTTTTCCCAGCTTTCCCTTGCATTGAGCTTTTCTTTTCATCTTTCTTTTTCTTTTGCTTTTGCTTTTCATGTCCTCACTGCTTAGCTCAATGCTTTTTCTTTTCAATTTTTCCAGTAACCTCAAACTTGAACCTTTATCAATACCTCATTAAATGTTCTCAACTTAACTCAAGGTAAAGATTTTCACAAAGGGTTTTCAAAAATTGCATAAGGCTCAAGGTTCAAAGGTTAAAACAAATTATTCTCTTTTCAGTTGGCAAAAATTCATGTGAAGGCTAAAAGAATAAGGGACAACAAAAGATGGCCTTGATCATATGAAACCTGCAAGCAAGTAGTTCAATCACAGAAAATCTGGGCAAAATCATTCATGCTTCCAAAGTAATAATAATTATTCACAAAAAACTCTGAAGCCAAAATCTCACACAAGTAAACTCAGAAGTCCCAGAATTCAAAAAAACATCCTGCTTAATATCTCAATCAAGTTTTACCTCAAGCACTTGTTTCATACACTATGAGCCATCACCTGTATATCAGCACATCATGCATAATCTCGACATCAATCAATACACTAGAAAATCACAAAGCAATACTCATCACAAAACACATCATAGTTGAATCAAAGCAGTAAGTATGCTTCATTCAAGCAAAGTACAATAACAAAACAATTGTTTAAAAAGAAAGGTTTAGAAAGTTGGGTTGCCTCCCAGTAAGCGCTTATTTAACGTCACTAGCTTGACACCATTAAACTCACGTCAATTCTTTGATCTTGGTGTCATCTTTTCCTTCTCCACACCAACTGATTTTCAGTAGCTTCCTGTTCACCTTTTTTATTCTTCTGGAAATTGAAGATTCAATCTCTATCAGTCCAACAGTTCTGAGTTCTTTCACAATCCATAACTTTTTGTTGAATCTCACTAGGATACCTGGTCTAAGTTCTTCATGTTTCTCCAGGGAGTCTTGATGAACACTTTTTCCTTTACTGTCTTTTACTTCTTCCTTTACCTGTGACAGAAAACACTTTTTACCTTTCTTGCCTGGCTTGGCAGCTTTAGTACTAGTCTCTGGTGCATCTCCACCTGCAGCTTTGAGACTAGTCTTCTTCACCTGGATTTACTCCTCAGCATTGAAGACATTGAAAATCACCTCCTCTTTTTGGTCTTTAAGTGTTATAGTTCCATCATCAACATTGATGATCACCTTGGTTGTTTTCATGAATGGCGTTCCAAGAATAATAGGCATCTCCAAATCTTCCTCCATCTCCCTTACTACAAAGTCTACCAGGAATCTGAGGTTCTCATTTTGAACCATCACATCTTCCACCACACCATAGGGCTTCTAGGTGGATCCATCCGCCATAAACAGAGTCATCCTTGCAGGCTTGACTTCAAGACCACCAATCTTTTCAAGAATAGATAAGGGCATCAAATTGATACTGGACCCTAAATCAATTAGGGCTTTCCCTATTTTATGGCTCCTGATAGTGCAAGGAATGGTGAAACTTCCTGGATCTTTAACCTTAGGAGGAAGTGCCTTCTGCAAGATCACACTGCACTCTCCCTGTACCTCAATTGTTTCCTCCTCTAGATATTTCTTTCTTTTCAGGAGTTTCTTCAAAAACTTAGCATATTAAGGAATCTGTTGCAATGCATCAGTCACAGGAATTTTAATCCCCAATTTTCTCAAGATTTCTTCAAAGCACCCTAATTGCATCTTTTTTTCTTTTCTGGAACACTCCTTAGGGTGATGAAGATTTTTCTCAATTTTTTCTTTTTTCCTCGCAACCTCTTCGTTTTCTTTTCTCTCTTCTTTCACAATCTTTTCTTTTTCTTTTCTCTCAACTTCAACTTTTCTCTCTTCTTTATATTCTCTCTCTTTTAACTCAACTTTTTCTTTTCTCTCTACTTCTTTCTCTTTCTCCCTCTAATCTTTCACACTCACAATAGCCTTGCATTCTTCCTTGGGGTTAACTTCAGTATTAGCCCCGAAACTTTTGATAGGTATCTCTTCCAACATCTTGGCTATTTTACCAACCTGCGTCTCCAGATTCCTTATAGCAGCTTCAGTGCTTTTCTGATTGGAGAGAGTTGCCTGCATGAACTGTTGGAGAATCTCCTCAAGCTTTGTAGTTCTGTCAGCTAGAGAGGGTTGTTGTTGTTATTGTGGTGGTCTATTGAATTGTCCACCAGCTTGCCCAAATTGACCTTGTCCCATGCTTGGATGAGATTTCCACCCTTGATTGTAATTGTTGGGACGAAACTGGTTGCCCATGTAGTTAACATCTTCATTGAGATTCTCGGGCACTGCACATTGACCATTAATATGATCACCACCACATAGTTCACAAAGTTGTTGTTGAACCTGTAAGACATTCTGGCACTCCTTTGGTGGCTGAGAAAGCTTCTTTGTCAAGACCTCCAATTGTTGAGTAATAATCTTGTTTTGAGCAAGTAGGGCATCATAAGACTGTAACTATAGAACTCCCTTAGGTTGTGATGGAGCTCCTCTTTCACTGTGCATCTCATTGTCATTGGTAGCCATGTTTTCAATTAGTTCGTAGGCTTCCTGTGGAGTCTTGCACTTGATATTGCCTCCAACTGAGGCATCCAACATCAATTTAGTTTGTGAGCCAAGACCTCCAAGGAAAAGAATGACTATCGTGTCTTCATCAAAACCATGAGTAGGTGTCTTTCTCAGCAAGCTCTTGTATCTATCCCATGCTTGCCCTAATGTCTCCTCCATGCCTTGCTTGAAAGAAGAGATTTCATGCTTTCCTTTGTTGATCTTTGACCGTGGGAAGTATTTGTTCAAGAATTTTGCAACCACATCTTCCCACTCAGTCAAGCTATTTTCAGGAAAAGAGTTCAACCACAGTTTAGCATTGCCTCCCAGTGAGAAAGGAAACAAGCTCAGTCTAATAGCATCATTTGGCACTTCATTCAGCTTCACAATATTGCAGATCTTATTAAAAGTGGTCAGATGCTCATATGGACTTTCATGTGACAATCCATTGAATTGGTTGCTCTTCACTAGATTGATCAATGCAGGCTTCATCTCCATACTTGTGGCATTGATCCTCGGCTTTGCAATGCTGTTAAAATGGTGAGGGCCAACAACTGTTGCATAATCTGCCAAAGTACACTTACCACCATTGTTGTCCATGCTTTCCTGATCAGATTGTAAGGCCTGTGAAATTTTATCTAGAGAAGGATCTCTAGATAATCTATTTCTTATTGGTCTTCTACTAGTCTCAAGTCCTTCAAGAAGAGGTTCAGAACTTTTGTTGCTCCTAGTCCTGATTGTATCCTGCACAAACTAGACACAAAACCCTAGAAAACATTATTAGCACAAAAACAAAAACAAACAGAATAAAACACAAATTAAAAAAAAGATAAAAAATAAAAATAAAAATAAAAACAAAAATAGAGACAAAGTTAATCAAGAATCACACAAATAGAATAGTTTAAACCGTGAGTCCCCGGCAGCGGCGTCAAAAACTTGTTGATGGATCGACAAGTGTACCGAATCGCACAAGTAATATAAAATGGTAAGACCAAGTATCGTATCCCAAGAAACTCTCGGCACTAGATAGTCGTGTGATAACTCGATTAATTAAGACTTAAAGAAAATGAGATCATTGGTTTCAGATGCAAAGACAGCAAATTAAATATGAATGCAAGTTGATTGATAGCAGAGTAGCACAATGATGAACGAATGTTGTTTAATATGAGATGGGTATGTTGTTGGGGTTAGAATTCTTCTTTATGCATTAATGTTAACGTCACTCACTAAATCTCTTAAACCCGATCCCTCGGCGAAATAAGCTTGTCCTTAATCACTAGTTCATGCAATTCTTAGCATTCCTAGTAATTAAATGTGAAGATCAAAAGCTTTAAGACGACCAAGACTCATACCCTCATCCCTGAGAAATATTACTCTTGGGAGTAATTCAACAAGAACCTGAATTGTAAGGAACCTCCCAGCACTCATGCAATTCATAAATCATGTTATTGAATGAGTTAAACAAAGCAAGCGTTGTAACAGATGAATTACTCTAACAATTAATGAAAAAGCATATATTATCAAGAATCAATTCAAATACATGAGAGTTCTCAAGGTTACATCATCCCCCAACAACAAATAGAGTTTAGTTCACCATAGACATGGTGAAACTAGATGAATAATGGAGAAGAATGAGATAGAAAAACCCTAAAAGTAGAAGATGGAAGCTCCCGCATCCAAATCCGCCCCTAGAGACTGAAAGAGTGTGATGTTGCGCTCCCTCTGCCAAAGATACAAAACTTAGGACGTTTGGGTCCTTTAAATAGAGCGAAAACAGAACAGAGACGAAGTCCGGCCCATGTCGCTGGCACTCAAGCACCCCACTTAAGGCTCCCGGGCGGTGAGCGGTGGTTCCTGGCACTTAAGCCTCAAAAAGGGGCGCCCAAGCTTCGAGCATTCCTCCCTTATCGTGCTTTTTTGGCCTTTCTAAGCTCCATCTCCTTGGCACTTCATCTCTACTTTTCGTATTATCTCATTTCCTGCCAAAACAAGGGAATTTATTCCTAAATTCATCAAATTCAACCTAAACTCTCTTATTCACACAACTTAACAGAAAAACATGATTCCAAGCAAATTTCTAAGAAGAAAATGGTGCATTTAGTATCAAAATTATATCACAGATAACAGTATTTTCAACCGTTATCAATTGATACTTTGACATGATGTCTTATATATGTCTAAAATTACAAAATATCGATTAAATGTGTCAATATTGACCAATGATAATAACATTCTTGTTGAATTTGATGCAAATTATTGTTTAATGATTGAAAAAGGTTAGTAGATAAGAAAATCCTAAAAGGAACTCTTAAAGATGGTTTATATCAACTCTCATAAACAAAAATCAAGGAAACCTTTTAATACAAAATACACTTGACAATCTTCATTTTAAGTACATTATTAATTGATAGTTTATTTTTGTGTTGTTTTAATTACTTATGTTAATGACCTACATAAATTATTTGATGTGGATGATTAAAAGGAAAAATATTAATTATTTACTTGTACACTAGCTATAGAAAACACTAGAAGGGGGTTGAATAGTGTGTGGAAAGTCTACACAAGTTGTTAAACTTCTCTCATTTGGTGGCACATATCCTGATGGAACCCTCTCCTAGCATTAAGCACGCAAGAAGCAGCTCCAAATCAGGTGTTCAACGGAATGAAAAATGGTACAGTGAAATGGATGCATAGAAGGTGTTTGATGAAAGTTTGGATGAAGGTATGGTGTGTGTATGATGCCTCCAAGCTTAGAAGGCCTTCTTACTAAGGAAGAAACCTAGAGGAGAGTGAGAGAATTAGGAATTCTTAGGTGACTGAAGAGCAAAAGAAGCTAGAGTCAATTCTACAACATTTCATTAAGTTCTAAAGAGAGAAATTACATAGACATGGCTCTCTTATTTACCGGTAAAGATGAGTCATGTTTCTGACCCAAATTCAAATTAATTCGTACAAGAAGCTCTAGGTAATCAGGTCACGCAAGCCATGCCTTGATCCAGGTTAGAAATCAAACATGTGTAAAATGCATCTCGCAGTGCCTAGGCGTGCAGTGGATTTGGTTGGGCGAAAGTCCAATTCGGAAGCCATTTTTCTTCACAAGTCTAACTCGGAAGGTAAACTCGCAATCTGGAATTCCACCTATTTCTTCCTAGCTTTTGCTCCTTTGCTTCCCTTGGCTTCTCATACTTCTTGGGTGGTTCAACCATGATATCCAAGCTTTATTAGACTCTACAAAACAACATATAAACATATTAAAGAGAATCCTTCTAGGACTTAGAGAAAGAAAATCAAGAAAGAGCTTTTAAAAGTCCTTCTTCAACTTCCCTTTCTTAGCCATAGCTTAAGTTGGTACTCCTTTGAATGTGATTCCCTAAATGGGTTTCCATCCTTCCCTCCCTCTTGAAAAAAAAATTTGTCCTCAAATCGGAAAGATATAAAGAAGCACAACTTTGTTTATTGCTTTCCTCATGGATCAAAAATATATCTACAATAAGTATCAAATATATCTTCAATTATATAAGTAACTTTAGAATAGGGACTTGCTATATTTTGTTTTATAGTTTGAAGAAAATTTGAAAGTCCTAATTCACAAGTCATTTTTCTTTTGTCTTGAGTTTCTTGTATTCTTAAGGGTAACAATAACTCAAGATTTAATTTGCCATCTTTTAAAGAGGGTAGTATAATGAAAATTGGTATGGCAATTAGTTTAAAAGAGAAGTTATCACTTAAAGATAATTGGAGAAGAATTAAAGGATTTAAAACCTTTCTTTTCGGGTTCCTTTGTAATTGTAGGAGAAGTTGCCATTAATAGCAAATTTTCTTCTTCTTCTACTCTCTCTTGCTCTCTTCTATCTTTTTCTCCTCTCCCTTTCTTTTTTTCTTTTCTGCTTTCTTCTTCTCTTCTCTCTTTTTCTCTTTTTCTCTTCTCTCTTCCTCTTTTCTCTCTTTTTCTATTTTGTTAGCCATAAGTTCCTTAAGTCTGCCTCTAAACTCTATTTCTCTACGAAGAAAACCACGATCATTTAAACTTTCAAGAAATATTTTCCCTTCTTCAATATTTTCTCTCATTAGTTCTAGTTTTCTCTTAATGGTTAGAGACACAAACTTTCTTCTCATGCAAGATTTTAATTCATACCAATTATGAATGGCGAATTTTCTACCTTTATTAACTCTATATTGCCTTTCATCCCACCACTCTTGAATGTTCTTCCAATCTAGAAGTGTATAATCTAAGAACATAAGATTCACTCTCTTTAGAATGGAAAATGGAACCATATGATTCAGATTCACTTTTTCTAGCAATGAATGGATGCATTTAATCAATTTCACTTTCCCAAGATAGGTATGTTAATGCATTAATATTCTCACCAAAGAATGAAATATTTTCCCTAGCTTGATGATATAAATCATCCTCAATACTATCAAAGCAAGTAAACAAGATTGCCAAGATTGGAGAGAGCACCAAGGGCTCTTCCAAACACTTGGTCTTAAATGGCCTTTTACAAGAAAAACAAAAGAAAATTAAAACTAAAACAAATTACAAATTTAGAATTCCAAGAGGATCAAGCTACACTACTCTGTTGCTCCATGTATGCACTGCCTTGAACTTGTTCAGTTGCTTCCTTTCTTGTTTTGATCATTCAACTCTTATACATTGTTGTTTCAATCTTGTTGACCAAAATTGGCTACTATAGAACATGTTTTCTGCTTTGGAACAACTTGTATTCAGCCCTTGATATGTAATCAGTTATAGGCTTGAGGATCTTTCTTAGCCAAAAGTCTTATGAACTGTTGCACAAACGCTGATCAATTGGTCCAAGCACTAAACACCAGCATAAGGCTCATTCTGTTCTACATTTTAAGCTGTTTGGACAACTCAATATCTTCCTTTAAGATTCACAAACCTACACTGTTATGTTAAACCACAACCACCATATATTCCAGACAGAAATAAACTAGCTAGCACAAGAAAAGGAACAATTTGATTTAAACAAAGTGTGAAGAAATATGTTTGAACACTTTGATAAACTAAAATCTGCACCTTTAATTGTAACAATCAGTTCAATCAACAAATTTTCAAAATCCTGTTGATCATTTAAAATGCTTCTCAGATCAATACTGTATAAACCAAATTGATAGCACAAATCAATCTTAGAAAATGGATTTTTTATTTATTTTAAAAAGTGTAGTATTCCTCACGGTTAAGGCTTTTTGGGCTTAAGGTGTAACCTCACAAACACTCTTTTTGATCTGTTTTAGGCATTTTATCTCCAGTAGCAACTTTCTTTTGGATGATAGATACTCAATCTCACCATCACTTGGTTATGGCTTGTATCTCAAAATTTGGCTATAGGAGTTGCCAATTTTCACACTTTTGCTGGCTGGACAGCCCCTTTGAATTCACAAATTCTGCTCCTTCTCCACTTCCTAAGATGCCACCTTAGATGGAAAAGGCTTCTAAAACTGGACTGCACCACAAAGTCTTCACAACACCACAATTTCACACAAAATTAACACCAAACTAGATCAAAAAGTGATGGTTTAGAAAGCAAATTTGCACATAGGTTAGGATATGATTATATGAATTGTGCTAGCAACTTTCAAACATCAAATTAAACTTTTTCAAGCTTTCCAACACTTAAAAGCATATGTTGGTTTAACCGATTATACAAATTGATAATGATCATGTTGTTTTAAATCTCTCATTAACAATTTAATCAATTATTCAAACACATAATTGATTAATTAGGCTGTGAAATCTCTTTTCTTTTTAAAAACATATTTATTAAATTGGTTTTAGATGTATGTTGTATGCTAAACCAAAATAAATCATATTTGTGTGAAAGATTCAAACAACACCTAATGAAAGTTATGACTCAAAAGCACATATTTGACATTTACATAATTCAATCATAATCATACTTGAGTCTTATTTTCAAGTCCATTAATTAGTCATTCTATTCTTTCCAATGTTGCTTTGGATTGATATATGCATTTGTGTTTGTGTGAAGCATTTGTGTGAGTAATAATCTATTTTTGATCTTATCTTGGACTTTTTAGGAGAGAAATGTCAATTCTTCATTGAATTTATCCTGAAGATAAAGACTTCTTCATAGGAAGGCGATTTTATTTTCCTATTTTTTATAAGTTTCTTCTAACTTTTCCAATTTTTTTTTTGTTTTTTATAATCTTTATTAATGGTTCATGCTCCTATCTTATTTTTCTTGTACCAATTAAATTGAATTAATTCAATTTTTGCCAATTTTAAATTATTATTTTAATATTTAATCTTTTCTTGCAATCAAACCTTCACTTGTATAATATCATCTTGAATTAAAATCATGTTTAGCAAAAGTCTTCCTTTAAGTTATTTTTCATATCTTCAAAATGTATCCATCTCATTTTCAAGCTAAATCATACTTAGATCCTTATCAATTGGAATGTCCCTTGCTTCCATGTAGATGATGAATTGATTGAACTCTATTATATTCCTTTTATCATACAAGTTTTTCGATTCACCTTGTCTCTCATTCGTACTTCTCTCACCATAAAAGTCATCTAACAAGAACCATATATTATTATTGTTTTAAAGTATAGTTACAAGACTCTCGCAATCCATTTTTGACACACTAGATGCAAGACAAAAGCCGTTAGACGTAGTATACGGAAAATGATACTTGAACAACCATTTTTGACAACATTTAGACACGCGCACACGTGTCTAAATTTGAGTGGTCCAGTTGGAAAAATTAAATGAAAATGGACCACTCAAATTTAGACACGTGTGCGCGTGTCTAAATGTTGTCAAAAATGGTTGTTCAAGTGTCATTTTCCGTAGTATAAAGGTAGAACATACTTTTGTTTTTCCCAAACTTTTAATTTGTTAACAAGTGTACATAGTGATTGTTTTTTCATTAGGAGACGTAATTAAGTGTTAATCCCAATGTTTGAATCGCCACGTGTTCCTCTTGATGTGGAAGAAGCAGAGAAAAGCAAAAGCAAAAGCAAATCAAAAACAGATTCCATACCCGTTTTCAACTCCACCCTTCTGTCTGTTGCCTCCGATAACGAACTCCCACTGTTCCACAAAAATGTCCCGAAACGGCGACGTAGAGGAAGAGAGCGTCGTCACTAGAACAAACAGACCAGACCCTTTCTTGGTAGCATGCCGCTGCTTCAGCTTCCTCACCTCGCTCGCCGCCATTCTCTGCATCGCCGTCAATGTTCTCTCCGCCGTCCGTTCCTTCAAACACGCATCCGACGTAACACCTCTTCTCTCTCTCAATTTTATTCTTCGCTTCTCACTTTCCGTTACCTTCTTACACGAGCGCGTTTCAGATTTTCGACGGCATATTCCGCTGTTACGCTGTTATCATAGCGGCTTTTGTGGTCCTCGCTGAGACCGAATGGAGTTTCATCCTCAAGTTCTCTAAGGTTCCGTTTGACCATCATTCTTGCGGTTATTCGATTAGTTGTTAACACTCTTGTGTTGTTACGCGGTGCATGCTCTGTTGTGATCTAATTGAACGGTGGTCCTTTTTAGGTTTTGGAGTATTGGGCTGCCAGGGGTATGCTGCAGATCTTGTGCGTGTTCCTTTCGATTTACTCACATTTATTATACCTTATGCTCTTTAACTTGACTTACCTGTGCTTATTAAATCATTTGATCTCATATCATGTCATAAAATATGTTTATAGTACTTCCTAGCATTCATAATTTTTTAATACGCCTCTGTTGACCATTTCCTTAATCTTTGGGTTCATTTGTTTGATATGTAATAAAGAAGCATGTGAGAAAAAACATAGATGCAAATAAAGAAGGTATATGAAAATATGGAAGAAATAGAACGAAATTAAAGTGTTTGATTTAGAGAAACCGGTAAGAAATGAAGAAGAGTTAAACGAGTGAATAGACATAATTGATAAATAAGATGAAAATAATTGGTGAGTTCCATACTTTTTTGTTTAAAATTTTACCGTCTCATTTTCTTTCTTCTAAGCACTTTCACCTTTTAGTTTTTACTCTATTTCTCTTTCACCAAAGAGAGGTAAATGATGTTTCGTCAAAGAATAGGTGCACACCTTGTTAAATACCCTTTATACTAAAAGACACGTGTTGAATCACTTTTATATTTTGGATCACTGAATGCCTTTTTCTGTAATATTGTTTTTGTTTCTTGTCCTTGGTCTATGGTTAGCAAAGCCATCTTCAGTATTAGATGTTTAGCTGTAAAGTTTAAGCTGCAATAATGATATTTAAGTGCACTTTGTTGGAGGAATGGAATAGTGTCCATTAGGAAATGTCAGTGGTATGTTGTTGACTAGGAAGTAGTATTTAGAATAGAGTAAACTGTTGTGAGAGTAGCTAGCACTAGTACTCACCGTGATTTTTATTTTCTTCGTCATGATAGACTTTGTGGCTTGGTTTCTGAATAGTGGTTTTATTTGTGCAGTGTTGCTGTCATGACAAGGGCTTTTCCTGACATTACTGGGGAGCGAAGGAACCTTTTTCTTCTTCAGAGCATAGCAAGTTATTTGCTACTTGGCTGTGGCGTTATTTATGTTGTTTCAGTAAGAGATCATTGAAGAGAAATAATATATTTAGTCATATAATTTGTTTATTACTTCAATTTAGTGTTATGCATAAAAAAAGTATGGTTATAGTTATTGGTGTTAGTTTTATAGGCTTAGTTCAAGATAGGGTGAACTGAACTATCTCACTAATTCTTTAAATTTCAGAATTTGGTTACTTTAAATTAATGCACACAACGTTTAAGAGTGAGTTAGTTTAGGTTGGGTTGGGTAGGGTTTAATCATAAATGAAACTCAACCCAATCTAACTGAGTTGGATTGGGTCGAGTTGGGTCATCGGTAACCCGGCTCAAGGAACACCCCTAGAGAGAGTGAATGATCAAGACATTAAATTTTTATACTAGTTCATTTTATAGTAAGAACTACATCCAATTGCTCAACCATACCAACTAAGCTCATAATAAAATATCAGAGTTTTTACAAACACAACCAAATACTTACATTAATGTTCTAATCAACACTAAAGAACCTAAAATACTTCTAGGTCTTCATGAATCTTCAAAATCTTCATGGGAATGGTTGGATTCATAAATGGTTGGATTCATCAAATATATGAAACATTAGCTTCAACACTTGGCAATGCTAGTACAAAATTATTATTTTTCATTTTTATGTAAGTTTGTTAACATAAATATTTGTAATTCTTCAGTTGACTTGGAAAAGTATTGGGTAGTCTATATAGTATTATCAGAGTGAGGTCATACGAGTTAAACATTTCCTTTTCTTTCTGTTCTATTTTTTCCTAAATACTTTTTATTCTCGGATATCTTGAGCTTGCTTGTAGTTCTGTTGCCAAGTAGACTACGTGTTTTATTTCAGTTCCTACTCTTTACTATGATTTTCCTCAATGAACCTTGTAATAATAAATATTTTCTCCTTGGAAAGGGAAATTGATAGAGAAAATTGGCATTCTTTTTTTGCTTTCATTAGGTTAATTTCTTCTCTCTTCAATGATGGCATGCTTTGCATGATTGGGAAAACCTGCATACTATCGTACTGTAGAGATGTAAGATGAATGAATATCATCACAATCTGAATAAGCCGTTGGCATTTTCAGATTCCCTAAGACTATGTGAACTGTGACTATATGATTTGAAAATATTGTGTAAAGTATAGTACGTACTCAAAACTTCAGACATATAATTCATGGGAGGTTTGCATGTTAGATTGTTATAGTCATATTGCAATAGGGAAGTTTCCTTTTCATGTCCATTATCATTGGTGGGATTGATACAAAGATCAATAGCTTTGGCTTGTTTTTCAATCTTACGTCTCAACTGAGGTTTTAGACTTATTTTTATCCATAAATTTTTATCTGCTTCTGATCTTACCAAAATTTATTTTTTATTAATCTTAATATCATTTTTTTTTAATTTCTCTTCTTAATGAAGGGTATCATGTGCATTGGTTTTCTTAAACGTGCCCGCCAGAAACAGGAGATTACAAGAGAGCAAGCAACCAAGGATCTCGAGGTATGCTTCTATTTTCAGATGTTACAATTTAATCTGATTCATATATATTATATGCGGTTACATAGTTACGATGACACACTCTTCCCGTCGTACAATGGTTGTCATTTTAGCCATTTAAAGCAGTTTCAAATTGACTAATGTTTTCACCTTATACTTGTCCTCAAATTAATGTCTCTCTATCATTAAGTAACGCATTTATTTCAATAAATTTTTAGAAAGTGGCATATCTATTGTTTTCCTTAATCTATATGAAAAAACCTTAAATTGTAGTCATTGTAAGATGAAGAGAGTGATGAAGTTCTGATTTTGACCTGATGCTGATCTTGATAACATGCTTTGCATGATTGGGAAAACTGACAACTGACGTGCTATACAAATCTAAGATGGATTAATCATATCAAAATCTGAATATGCTGTTGGCAGCTTCCGTTACACTGAATAGTGACTATATGATTTGAAAATACTGTGTAATGTTTAAGGTTTTTTTCATATAGATTAAGAAAATACCTACTCAACTTCAAATATTCATGGGAGGCTTGCATCTTTGCATGTTAGATCATTGTAGCCAGATTGCACTAGCGCTTTCTCCTCCTTTTAATGTCCATGATCATTAGTGGAGATTGGATACAAAGATCAATAACTTAGGCTTGTTTTCAGTCTTAAGTCCTAACTGGGAGGATTGAGACTTTTATTTCTGAGTAAATTATGAAAATTTGATTTTTTATTACCAAGAAAACCTGCTGTATTTACTTGTTTTTATGGATACATGCAGGAATTGGAACGGCGCAGGGAAGAACTTGAACAACTACTCCTTTCCGAAAGAGTTTAAAGCATTTTAAAGTTGTGGTGAGCTGATATAAATCGGTAGTGATGATTAATCTACGGCAAACCAATGAACCTCTGTTTATCAGTATTGTTTACAAAATTGTTTGTTCATTCTTTGTAACCGAGTTATATTCTTAGATATAGGCTTATTAAAGGTGGGCTGTTGGCATATTCTTTGTAAATATATAAAGCAGTATTTAAAATTGTCTCAGTTTTTATAGAGACTTGAATCCAATTATAACTGACGATATATAATAAACTCTCCACTTTGTTAGAGCAGTTTCTGTTGTAATAGTTATATTTTGATACTGTTATTGGTTGGAGGTACTTTTAACATATGTCGTATTGAGTCACTAGTTTTACTAGTAAGGTATCAGAATCAGATATCATAATTTTGCATTTAACGTTGTCATCGTCGTTGTGTTTGGGGTCATGGGCTATCCATTCACTAATTAAGTACGAAACTAATCTCAAGTGATGAAGCGCCAAAGCGATGCTCTTCCATACAATAATTTTCCTTCATATACATGAATATCAAAATTGAACTTAGGGCTGGGTGGAGCAAATTCTATAGAGACGATCTTTAATTTTGTTCAAGAACACACGCTTCTTGAATTCTTTTCAAGAAACTTTACCCGTAGCTATCGTAAGATACGGAAAAGTGAAATAAAAAAAATAAAAAAATAAAACTAATCTTTTATCTTCAGGAAAATCATGGGAAATTTAAAACTTTGGTACAGATAATTTACATAATGTTGAGACAGCACATGATTAGAGATATGATCAATTATTATGATGCTTGAACACTTCTTTCTCAAACCTTCAACGAATCATTAATCAGGGAAACTTGTTATAAATTAAATGATATAAATTATTTATTATCCAATTTTCTTGAATCTAGTTTTAATTCATGTATAATATAATTTTGACTTTTGGGAAACTAAACTATTTTTTTACCATTTTAAGAATTCTTATAAAACAGTTTTCGGTAAATAGACTTTAATATTTTTGTATCAAAGGCTTATTTTAGGACTAAGTAAGACAAGACCTCCTTGCTTGCTGTTAGGGATTTTGGTAGGAATTCTAACACACGCGCAGTCTTACTCTCACGAAAACCCAAGTCACCGAATAAGGAATGAGAAAAGAATATGTATTCACCAGAAAGGAAACTATTGTACAAAGCATTCCAGGAGCATAACCTCCTTCACCAGTGCTAAGACCGGTCACAATTCAACAAATGTCTAACCACCCGTCTGATACAACAAAGAGGTCCTTATATAGGCCTCTTTCCCCCCAAAACCCCTTAACTGTCTTGCAGTTAATTCCCAACTGACTTAACTGTCTCACAGTTAAGTCCACTCCCTTAACGGCCTCTCCCGTTACATCTTCTGTTTCCCCTTTTTTCTCTCATAAACCCTCCATTCTCTAACATTACTCCCCTCCTGAAAACCGACTTTGTCCCCAAGGTCAAACTCGGGAAATTGTTCCTGCATCAAACTCCGATCCTCCCATGTTGCACTGTCTGCCCCTCCATCTTGCCATTCAACTAAAACCTGTTCACGCTGTTCCTCCTCATGCTGCTAACACCGGTGCTGTGGTCACCGCTATTTTTAATCTTCCCATCGCTTCCCGGGCAGCCTCCGTCCACACAAAATTCCCCTTTTTCAACATCTCAGTCAAGGGCTTGGCTATCTTCCCATAGTCTCGGATAAATCGCCGGTAATATCCGGTGAGACCCAAGAATCCCCTCAACGCCTTCAGAGTTTTTGGCTCCTCCCACGCTATTACCCCCTCTATTTTTTCCTGATCCATCTGGACCCCTTCTCCTGATATGACGTGCCCCAAATATCTGATCGTCTTCTTCCCAAACTCACTCTTCTTCTAATTTGCCACCCAGTGATTTTGCTGTAAGTAGCTCAACACTTGCTCCACGTGTCGTAAATGCTCCCCCCAGGTTGCACTGTAGATGAGTATGTCGTCAAAAAAGACGAGCGCGAATCTCCGCAAGAAGGGTCCAAGGAGGTCGTTCATGGCGCTCTGGAAAGTGGAGGGGGCATTTGTGAGGCCGAACGGCATCACAAGGAACTCGTAATGTCCCAAGTGAGTGCGGAACGCCGTTTTCTGCACGTCCTCCTTATTCATCCGAATCTGGTGATACCCAGCCTTGAGGTCCACCTTTGAAAAATACTGTGCGCCCTGGAGCTCGTCCAGCAGCTCTTCTATCACGGGAATTGGAAACTTGTTGGGAACCGTGGCGCGGTTGAGCGCTCGGTAATCTATACAAAACCGCCAACTCCCATCCTTTTTCTTGACGAGGATGACCGGGCTTGAATATGGACTTACGCTCGGTCGTATAATCCCTGCATGCAGCATGTCCGTCACTTGGCGCTCGATCTCTTCCTTCATGACGTGCGGGTAACGATAAGGACGTACGTTCACGGGGTCGGTTCCTTCTTTTAACGTAATCCGATGCTTCTCTTTTTTATTAGGTGGCAACCCGGTGGGTTCCTGAAATACCCCTGCATGTCTTGTTAAAATGTCCTCCAAATCCCCGTTCGGCTCTTCCGCCCACTCTTCTCCCTCTACTTCCTTCGCGCTCGTCCTCTCGCCCTCCAAACTCCAGACGAACGCCCACACCTCCACCTCACTCAACTTCATTAACTTCTCAGGTTCGACCACCCTCTTATCCAACTTCGGATCGCCCTTAACAACCACCCTTTTTCCTGCATGGTCGAACGCCATGGTGGACTCCCGCCAGTTAAGGGTAATCTCCCCCAGCTTAGCTAGCCACTCCACGCCTAGGATCATGTCGACACCTCCCAGGTCGAACAAGTAAAATTTTTCCCCTATCGCAACTCCCCCCATGTCGACCACTACCTTCGGACAACATCCACTAGTCCTTTTCTTACGTCCGTCTCCCAGACTCACCTGGTAGGGAGGGGTATCCTCCTGTGCCAACTGTAATTCCTCCACCAACCGTCTACTCACAAAGTTGTGGCTGACACCACTGTCAATCAATATCAGCACGTCTTTTCCTCCCACTTTTCCCTGCAACTTCAATGTTTTAGGTTGCGTCAGTCCACCAGCCGAGAATGCCGATAACTCCATGCCAGGAGGTTCTGGCTCTACATCTTCCCCTTCCACATCCTCTTCTTCATCTTCGGCCAGTATCACCGCCCTTAAACTCTTCTCCGGGCACTGGTGCCCTGGGCTAAATGGCCCCCCACATCTGAAGCACCTTCCTTCTTCTCGGCGTTTTAGAAACTCAGGATAGGGCAGGTTTCTTGAGCTTCTTCCACGGCCATCACTTCCTCCGTGCATTCCGCCTCTCACTAGACCGCCTCCCGTAGTGATGTCACGTCTAACGGACCCGACACTCTCGGTCGGGGTCGTTCGCATCGTCTGGCTCTTCGGCGGATCGGTTCTTACCACCCCTGTTCCACCTCCTGTCGTTCGTCCCCATGATGGCGGGTTCCTGGATGGCGTCCACCCCATCAGACCTAGCCCTCGTAGAGCCTCTTCAACGTCTCGTGCTAGTTTCATAGCCGTCATCAAGTTTCGTGGGTCGTGGGGTCTCACCTGGCATCGCAATTCCTCCCGTAAGCCCGCCAGGAAGTATCCCAACAACTGGTCGTCCGAAAACGCTTTCGTCTGTCCGGCCAGAGCTTCAAATTCCTTCACATATTCCTCCACCGTGGCTGTTTGCTTGATCGCCGCCATCCTCTCAAAAATACCGCCCCGGTATCGACTCTCGAATCTGATCAGCAATGCTTCTTTGAGCCCCTCCCATGTTCGGTCGCTCGCCTTTTCCTTCCAAAATTTAAACCAATAACCGGCGCTTCCCTCCATACTGATGTGGGCCAGTTCGATCTTCTCCGCCTCCGCCACCTTCTGTATCTCAAAGAATTTTTCGGCTCGAGTGATCCAATTCAACGGATCGGCTCCTTCAAACGCTGGTAACTCCACCCGTCGCCTCCAATTCGGTGGGTTCTCTGATCGTTCTCCTTCTCTTTCTCCTTCGGCTCCATCGCGCCGGCCACCCCCATTATCATTGACTGAACCATTGCTCCCGTCAGAGCTCTCCCCGTTTGGCTTGCTTCGCACACCCATCAGCCGTAACAGTTCTTGGATATCTTTACGCATCGCTATCAAGTCTTGCCGGTTTGCCGCCGACTCCGCCTTCAACCCGTCAACTGTCATCTCCAAGTGTTCCATACGTCCTTCAACTACGTTCATTTTTCCTTCCATTCTGTTCTCCAGAGCATGTAACTTTCCCTCCATCGCGTTCTCTCTCCGATTGCGATCCGGCAGGTCGGACCACTTTGTTAGGGATTTTGGTAGGAATTCTAACACACGCGCAGTCTTACTCTCACGAAAACCCAAGTCACCGAATAAGGAATGAGAAAAGAATATGTATTCACCAGAAAGGAAACTATTGTACAAAGCATTCCAGGAGCATAACCTCCTTCACCAGTGCTAAGACCGGTCACAATTCAACAAATGTCTAACCACCCGTCTGATACAACAAAGAGGTCCTTATATAGGCCTCTTTCCCCCAAAACCCCTTAACTGTCTTGCAGTTAATTCCCAACTGACTTAACTGTCTCACAGTTAAGTCCAACTCCCTTAACGGCCTCTCCCGTTACATCTTCTGTTTCCCCTTTTTTCTCTCATAAACCCTTCATTCTCTAACACTTGCTCATAGAGTTTTTTACTCAACTAGATATACAGTTACAAACACTTACATTTCATATTAAAAATGCTCCAAGTATACTTTCAATTTCCTATCGAGGATTGGGAGTAACAGAGATAACATATTTGAAATCGTCAACCGATGTGTGTTTCTGAATAAACGCAGATAAAAATTTCATTAGGATAGTCAATTTCAGCATCCTAGTTGAGAGTATTACTTGGGCCTTTTCTGCTTGTTCTTCTTTGCTGCATTCCCGTTTTGAGAAAATTTTGCGAGGCCGTTTCTAAATGCTTCAAGATTTACCCCATTTCTAACCAAAATACTTGTTACTCCAATTTTTGAGATCTGCGATTACTACTAAAAATCATGTTACATATATAACAAATCGATAATCCTTGTTCCAACCAAAGAATAGTAAATTCACACAAAACACTGTATGATCCAACCGTCAAATAAAAGACCCAGTTGAAAATGTGAAAACAACTATCGGTAAGAAAATTTAACAAGCTTCATTGAAATAAAAAATTGGCAAACGCAAACTTTGTTACCTCTTGGATGTTGTTATTATCATCGTCAAAGAATAGCATGGAGTTATAGGGGATCCCAGTCTTTAAATGAATTTTCTGAAAATGATCTGTTTTGTGTGTCCAGCTGTAAAATATTTCCTTAACAATGAGAAAGAAGTAAATTCGGTCAAGACATGAATCTGGTTACAAACATTTATCATATAAGAGGGAAGGCTTAAGGAGTATACAAGGATTTCATCCGCAGAATTCAAGGTCTGAAATCTCTAATTTCCAATTCCAAAAAACCAAAGGATCGATAAGTTTTCACCACCCATATTCTTACAGAAAATCAGACTCAAGAACTTTTATCTTTTAATTCTGCACGAGCTTTCTGTTTTCATTGAACTTAAGATATTTACATTATTATTTGACAAATAAACCTAACCAAACTCTCTATCTAACAATGTTTTCCTCCTGAAGGCTCAAGCTGGCCTTGAATCCAAAAATCTCTCCTACAGCAACCTGGCTATTAAGTCTTGGTACAGGGTTAATATCGCTTCACTTTCCTTCTATGTTTGTCGCATGTTTCAAAGTATACTTACTACAAAGGACAAAATAAAAAAATAAATAAAAATGAGGCTGTTGAGGATAATCTCGATGTTGTTTCTCTGATACTTTTGAGTAGACAGGAACCGCTTATGTTGAGTGTGATTATGCTCAAGCTTTATTGTATGCTATGTGCTAGATAAGCATTTTAACTAAAAATTGTCATTTGCTTCTACGGTAATCCAATAATCAAGTAATAAGTGAATTTTAAACCTATTTCAATTTTATAAAATATGTGAAGGTTTTTGCCCACTTATATTATAGACTTACTTCATCTTTAGGATGTGAAACTTACAACATGGCCATCCTCTTGTAAATGACTAGATCAATCCTTTTATATATTGAAGCTCAATTTGAATAATTTCTCCAACAAACATGAAAAAAATAGTAAAAAAAGTAAACATCACTTATAAATTGAAACTTATCTATCTTTCTGGTTAAGCTTCCAACACCAGCTAAACTACATAATCTAATTTTTGCTAACAAGAGAACCTTGATGCAGCATACTTCCTTAATTTATTTTATTCTTTCTTTCACAAGAAGTCGCCGTCTGATTTTGTAACAGAAACAACAAGAAAATCACCATCACTTCAATTTCACTCTTTGCAATGGCAGAACCAGGACATGAAACAAAGGCAATGAAAAACAACACACCTCGGCGACGAACATTGACCTGATGCCGAGCTTGTCAAGATACGTGGTTGCAATGTCAGGAGTTGGTGACTTGGAAGCAATTGCAGAATGAACGTTCTGGCGTTTGAGCGCATGCAAAATGCCTCTAGAATGAGGAAACAAATAAGGCGTGTCGTGCTTCGAGCGGCACTCACTGAAATTAAACAAGAACATGGGTTTTTACTCGGAGAATAAACAAGATTGAAAAATTTATGAAACAACTTGGTATGATAAAGATGCAGTAAGAAGATAAACCAGTAGAAAGGCCAAAGAGTGTAATCGAGATCGAAGACGACGAGCTTCGGAAGCAGTTGAAAAACTCCCATTATCTGCAATGCCTCTGCTTTGACCTGCTCCACCTCTTCCATGCTTCTGCTTCCTATTCTATATGGATCATGCCTTATTGGCTCTTAAATATTCTTCCACTCACACCATATTATCAACATTTTATTTATTTAGGAATTTGTTTTTCTTTTCTAATTTTTATTTTTTACATTTTGTTTTTAGTGCAATTTCATCACTCAAAAAGTATTTAACTTTTTTTGTCACTATTTACAGTGAAATATGTTTTTGTTTTTATGAATAATCAAATTCTGGTTTTGTTTTTAATACTTTTTATTTTTATTTTTGGATTACTTATTTACTTCTTTTTACATTAATAAAATGTTCTATCGAAGTCCCTTAGTTTTGATAACATGATAATGTGATATTTTCAATAATTTATTTATTTCCTTTTAAAGTACAATAATATAATCCAGCTTAAATTGGAATTAAAGTAATTAGTTTTATAAATTGCCGGCGAAAATATACGGGTTTCTGAATACGTTAATTCATATTTTTATTATATTTAAAACATATATAATTTTACAAAATTATATATAAAAAAAATATAATGTAAAAATATACAAAATTTTATAAGAATAGTTTAAAAAAATTATGTAACCGTTATTTTTAGAAACATAAATTCTTTAGTATTTTAAAATAATAAAGAATACTTAATTACTTATTTTTAATACATAAGTAAATAAATAAATTATTTTCATTTATTAAACAATGAAGTTGTTTAACTAAAAAATAGCACTAAAAAAGAAGTTAACAAATACTGTATTCTATTTATGGTATGAATTATGTATTAGATGTAAATTATATTATACATAAATTAATAATTATTTTTAACCATTTTAGTTATTAATCAAATGAAAAAAAAATGATCATTTCATTATATATTTTAAAAATTAGGCCTCTGTTCGCATGAACGGAATTTACTGTTGATGCGAACTAGAGAGCGATGATTTGAAAACGTTGGGTTGTTCGTTTGAGAGGATTACGAGAGATAAGCGAAGATAGATTTGCAGGATTCATGCACTTTTGGTCACCCGCGTATGGGAGGAGATTTGTGCGGATTGTGAGCGAAATATCCTGTGTGCCCTCGACCTATTTCTTAAAAGGTTTAATACCCACTTTAGTCCCCAGTTTGGTTCGAAAATCTCAATTTAGTCCCTTTTTATAAAACTAATTGTAATGGATCCTTACTTGTAATTATGTGAGTCAAATTAGTCCCTTCCGTTAAATATAGGCAAACGGAGTTAATGGGCTGATGATGTGACAGTAGTCACTGATTAGGTGTCAACACGTAATTGAGATTGTGCTTACGTGGTGTTAGGGCACCTGATTTTCAAGTTAGGGCACCTAATTGGGGATATTTAATTGGGGATAAAGTTAGGGCAGCTGGAGTTGGAGTTCTTCACGTGCATTGAATAGAAAGAAAGTTAGGGCAGCTGGAGTTGGAGTTCTTCACGTACATTGCCAACACGGAGCAGTTGTGGGTGTTGTTGTTCATCATCTTGCATTTGTGTTGTTCTTCTTTACGGGTTGTGCTTAAGTCAGTAGTTGCTGGTGGTTCGCGGTTGACGACTTCTTCTTCCTTCTCAGTGGTTGTCTCGCTTTGGGGTTGGCAATGTCTTCGAATCACGGTTGTTCATCTTGCTCATGGGGGAGCTCTCGTGGTGGTTCATCCAGAGGATTGGTTGGAAGCCAAATATGCCATTGTGGGGAGGCTGCTGTGTTGAGAGTGGCAAAAACAGTTAAGAACGAGGGGAAACAATTATGGGGCTGCCCTAACTACAAGGTTTGTAGTTTAATGTTTGTGATAAATTATTTTTAGTTATTAATGAAAATTTTGTGGTTGGATACTTTGAACAGCGGACAAGAAATGAAGAACTTCAAGGATGCAATTTCTTTAAATGGCTTAATGAAGATTACGTAGATGATGCTGCTAGTACTATTGGAAGGCAAAGGAGGAAGATTAATAGCCTGGAGAAATGTGTTAGGGAATGTCAGAAAAGGGAGAAGATGTTAATAACAATGATATGTTTTCTGGGATTCATTAACATTATTGTTGTATGTATTTTGTTTAAAAGTCCATGATGTGTTCTATTAGATAGTTTATGTGAAGAGCACTTTGGGCAAATTGTAATATGATGTTATGAAATGAAGGTGAAATTTGAATTCAAGCATCTGAAATTATGGTTTGAATTTACATTTTGTTTGATATATACAACATAAAATGAGGAAGTGGTGTGTAACTGGCAATCAAACGAGGAAGTGGTGTGTAACTGGCAATAAAATGAGGAAGTGGTGTGTAACTGGCAATAAAATGAGGAGTGATATGTGCATTGTTTTAATCCAAAAAAAGAGTTCTGTAATCCAAAAAGAGAGTTCTGTATAAGAAGGGACTTTCAGTGATTGGAAGAAGTATATGTCCATTGTTTTAATCCAAAAAAAGAGTTCTGTAACAGAAGCTGTGATCAAACACCAAAACAGAAGCTGTGATCAAAACAGAAGCTGTGATCAAAAAAGGAGTTGTCCAACAAATCCACTCATAATGACATCATAATCAAAACAGAAGCTGTGATCAAAATATAATGAGAAATTGGAATTGTGAAATGCACATCCAAACAAAATCTGTCATTGAAATTGATATGCCAAAGGTCCAAACACCATTCATAATTACATCATAAAGAAAACAAAATCTGTCATTGGAATTACAAAGTGGACTTCAAATGCACGTCTGACAGTTAACAAAATACATGTCTGTGATTACAAAATAGCCATCACTTAAGCTAAACATACTTAACCTAAACATACTGTCAGTCCTAAATCACTTTTAAACTTGTGTTGTAGATGGCTGAGTTTGTTCCAAAACGCATTGAGTAAGCTGACTTGGTCCAGTAATTGGCTGACTTTGTTCAGCTTGGGTTTCAGGTTGCTCAGTTGATTGATATTGAGTTTGGTTTGCTGGAGGAGCTTGTGGACAACTATTTCTTTTATGACCAAGCTGTCTACATATGGAACATCTCTTACGAGTTCCATTTTGCTTGAGTTGTGTGTCATCCTTCTTTAGCTCCCAAGCCTCTAGCCTTCTCTTCTTTTTTGGTCTACCAGGCAACACTCTTTTAGTTGGAGGCAAAACATCAGGCTGAGAAGTCTTTTCCCATAGCTGAGGACCATTGACAGGGTAGATGATTGGAATGTATGTTTCTTGGTAGGTTGACTTTGTAAACCAATGTGGGACGTAGTCTTCTCCATTGATGTTGATAAATGTCATGGCAACTAGTGCATGACAGCATGTGATAGCTGTTCAAGTCCACTTTCTGCAACTGCATTCCAGTTTATCTATGTCAACCACATACTTGTCACTCATCATTGAAATGTGTCTGACCTCAAAAAATTTTTGTCCTAACCAACTGCAAATTTTTAAAACACAAATCACTGTTTATAGTACAAAATTGAATACATAAAGAAGTCAAATGGTAATGTAGTGATGTCAACATACCTAGGGATCCAGTATTTAGTCAAGTGCAATTCCTTGTCAAATCTTTTTTTAATCTTTGGACAAAGAGTACCTTCATATGTACTTATTTTGTTTCTATTTGTTGCCCATCTCTTCATGAGGTACAGACGAATGTCTTCCATCATTGTGATGATGGACTTACCTCTTGCATGTAATATTACACTATTAAATGCTTCAGACATATTATTCACTAAGGTGTCACAAACAGCATTACTTGTAAACCTTGACCGTGACCAAAATCTACTTACACAAATAACAAGTGCAAAATATCATCTATGAAAACAAAGAACAATTAATAGGAACAATGAATTTTAAAGGCATGTGGATTGACATACCTTGGTGGAATGGCTAATAAGTATTTAAAGGCGTCTGGATTCACCTCTTTAACTTCTCTCATCACCGCTTCCCATGTTTGAGGGTGTGTTGATGCTGCTGCCTTCCATAGTAGACGTTTTAGAATCTGGCCAGGAAACCTCTTCCTGAAATTAGCATAGATGTGCCGAACACAAAACCTTTGCTCCACACCAGGGAGAAGTTCTTGTAATGCTGGTAAAAGTCCCTATTGACATGAAGGTATACAAGTTAAAATAAAAGACATGAAGGCTTAAAAGATAAAAAAAAATGCCAATGGTAGTAAGTTACTCACTTTTTGTTGATCTGACATAAATGTGATGGTTGAAGAAATCTCCACACCACCAAGATCATTAATGAGGAAATGTAGAAACCAACTCCAACTGTCCTTATTCTCCACCTCCACAACAGCATATGCCAAAGGACACATTTGGTCATTCCCATCTCTTGCTACTGTAGTTAACAACTCACCTCCAAATTTCCCTTTTAAGAAACAACCATCCAAACCTATAATCTTCCTACATGACACGAAGTTGTCCTTACAGGCATTCAAACACACATATAGTCTCTTGAAAATTGGAGTGTCCTCATTAGGTTCAACATGAACTTTGACAGTTGAACCAGGATTTGACCGAAGCAACTCATTGGCATAGTCATACACTCTTCTATATTGTTCTTTAAAATCACCTTCTATTTGTTTAAAAGCCATTGCTTTTGCCCTACAGGTTGTGGACCGAGAAACACCAATGTTCCACTTCTTAGAAACTTTGTTATGAAGGTTATACAGATTAATATTTGGATTGTCTTTCATAGTCTTCTCTAACCTCCCACTCAACCATTTTGAAGTCATTAAACGGATGTTAAATTCTCTACTGCAAGTGTGGTTGTCTACTATTTTCCTTAGCTGCCATGTATTTTCAGCTGCCTTATATGCACAATATGCATTCCAAGGACATTTCCCTTTTGCCCCACAACATCTGACACGCACTCTTCTTTTGTCATTTTTATAAACTTTTAATTTTCTACCATTCTCTACTCCATACGATCTTATAGCTTCTATAAAATCTTTTTTGTCACTGAAGTACGTGCCCACTTCCCATTTATATTGTTCCATAGTTTTGGGCATTGAAAAAACACCAAAATCCCCATAGTCATCCCTGTCATCATCTGTGTTATCACTTTCCACAACACTGTTCAAACTGTCGGATTCCCAATCGCTATCAGATAAACCCCTAGGTCCACCAAATTCAACTTCATTAGTAGCTTCAAATATATCGAATCCCACTTCATCTCCATGGTCACTCAATACATCCTCTTCGGACCCATTCCAACTTCTAACATCATACTCATCAGCTTCTACTCCATTACCCTCTACCTCACCCTCTACTTCTGCCTGCCCCTCCACATCAGACTGCACGTCTACATTCACACTATTTCCCTCAGCATTTGAATCACTCTGTACCTCAAGATGTGCCTCCACACCAACATCCTGTACCTCAACCTGTGCCTCCACACCAACATCCTCCACTGGCTCTGATTGTAATTCTACGACATCCTCTACATCACCCACTACATCAACCTCAACTTCAATCATTTCTGGGGCTACTTCTGATTCAGGTTCTACCTCAGGTTGTACATCAATCACTGCCTCTGGCTGAACTTCTACCATAGCCTCTACATCAGGTTCTACCTCAGGTTGTACATCAACCTCAACTTCTATCATTTGTGGATCAACTTCTGATTTAGGTTCTACCTCAGGTGCTACTGTCTGAACCTCTGCTTCACCCACTGCCTCAACATCTGCTTCACCAATCTCTATCTCAACTTCCTTTTCAACACTCTCTCTCCCAACTTCTCCTTCACCACTAGGTCTATCAACTTGCAAATCAGCACTCTCTCTCTCAACTTCTCCTTCACCACTAGGTCTATCAACTTCCAAAACAACACTCTCTCTCTCAACTTCTCCTTCACCACTAGGTCTACCAATTTGGGGTTCAGAAAAGTATTCCAACTGCAGAAGATACTCAGGTTCACACACCCTATGTATAACATAAAGGTGAGCTTCACCATTCAACATAGCAATATTGATCAGATGACAAGCACCCTTGTCATCTAATAAAGGTTCCAAACAATCTTCTAATACAGGACCACGACCCAATGAATACCATAAGTCCTTTACATTCCTATAACCCATCTCCTTTAGAATGCTTAATATTTCAAAATAACTCCATCGATCAGGGTCTATTTTTAAAGTTGTGGTTTGACCATAGTGATATCCAAATGTCCCATTATTCTCAAATTTCCCTCCATAGTGAAACACGACTTCAATGTCTGAGTTGGCCATATTATCTAATATAAAAATTGTTCACAGTTAATCTATGTTTAACCCTTAACCCAAATGATATCTAACCAAAAAACAAAGCATAAACATACCACTGTACAGACCATAAACAACTCAAACAAAGCAAAACCACATTTATCACAGTAAATAAAGAAAATGCCACAACACAGTACCACACACTATCAAGGGGGACCACAACGACAATGTCGCAACATAAACAAAGCAAATGCACTGACAATGGGGTACACAACACAGACAAACCATACAAAAATCAAAAGTTCTGGGGGGACCACACCGAAAGCAACAAAACACAGAACAAAACCTACCATAAACGCACATTCGAAAGTCGCTTTTCGTTATTTACCCCACCAACACGATCTCCACGAATGGTCGTCCACTGACAAATGCTTTGTCTTAAACTTAATGGTTCCCGCGATCACTGCCTCTGTCTTCTTTCGCACACACCAAAATGCCCTAATCTGCAACAAATCACCCCCAAATCATTTTATCCCCAATTTCCAATTAGGTGCCCTAACTTTAAAATCAGGTGCCCTAACACCACGTAAGCACAATCTCAATTACGTGTTAACACCTAATCAGTGACTACTGCCACATCATCAGCCCATTAACTCCGTTTGCCTATATTTAACGGAAGGGACTAATTTGACTCACATAATTACAAGTAAGGATCCATTACAATTAGTTTTATAAAAAGGGACTAAATTGAGATTTCCGAACCAAACTGGGGACAAAATTGGGTATTAAACCTTCTTAAAAAGTGGAAGGCGTAATCGGTTACATGCATTGGGTATGTGGTTACAGTGGTGTGAAGGATTGTGTGCACTTGTGTAATCGGTTACGTGAAAGTGGTAGCCGGTTACATACCACCATGAACATTGGTTTTTTGGCTACAGGGAGGGGTACTGGATTTTTTGGTTACGGGGAGGGGTATTGGGTTTTTTGGTTACCTATTACTACATTATAATTTTTATAATTTATAAATATTTATTTTAAAAATTCTTTATATTTTTTGTCTCTTTATAAACATTTTTACAATTAAATATAACATTAATAAATAACATTTTATATTATATTTATAACTAGGGGCATTTTGGTAATCTTTCATTTTTAATAATTAAACTATTTTTTAAATCTATCACATCAATCAAATCCTACACTAATTCTCACAAACTTTACTTCCAAATCCACTCTCAATTATTCACAAATCCACTAAAAAAAACAACTACAAAATTACCCTTAAATCCACCCAAATCATCTCCCCTAATTAACCCCAAAAGAACAAAGCCTAGACGACATATTGACCTTTTCTATTAGTAATAAGTATAAATTGAATAAAATATGAAAATAATAGAATTAAAAATAAACAATTCTTTATATTTTAGTTTTAAAAGCGCTACTTAAGTTTTCGTTGTGACCTTTCAAAATGTATCTAAAATACTTTTGACATAAAAATATAATAAGAAAGTTAAATAAATTGTTGAAAAAAAGAGTAAAATATTTGTCTTAAAGTCAAAATTAAATATTTTTAATTTCTGGTATTGGGTGGCAATATAAACTGACTATGAAACTATCTAACCTTATTATGAGGAATTAAAAATATGGTTTATTAATTGAACCTTTTACCATTACTGAAAAAGGTTTATTGTAAATTAGAGTTTGCCGGACCCCGTTCGGGTTAGCGATTTGACCCGAATTGTGAGTGGCATGGAATAGAAAGAGATAATAAACAGTTTACATTTCTGTAGCAAGAGTTTCTTGGTTGTCCTTCATCGTTCTCTCTTGATGAAGGTAACACTGACACTAACATTTCACTCAAATTCTGTTTCTGGATACTGATGTTTCATTTTTTGACAATCCATGACTCTGTTTGCACCATAACAGAAACTTCAACCATTGTCGATGGATTCACAGGGGTCATGAAATTGCCAACAATTAGGGCTACTTTCTTGTTGTTGTTTAGCAACTTGAGAATTTTGGCTTCTGCTAATTTTGTATGCAACTGTGGGCTGAGTTTTAGGTAAGGCTGCGGCTTGTTTTAAAGTGCATAAGGGAATACCTTGTTCCTATACTTATTCTTGATTTTTGTGGCCACTTTTAAATTAAATGGAGGGTGTTACCCCCTTAGGATCTTCTTAGGGTAACTTTGTTTTTATGTATCATTTTGGCTTTTTCAAATTTTCTTACTGTTTTCTTTTCTATTTTATTCACTTGTTTGTTGAATGCTTTCGGATTGTTTATAATCTTGGGTATCCTGAACTGCTTATGTGTTAGAGATTTTTTTTTCTGCTTATCTTCATAACCTGTATTTGTGCCTAAAAAAGCAAATGCAAACTTCTCGATGTATCTGATAATGTTTTCTTAAGATCACTTGGATACAGTGATGGACTTCGAAATTTCAATACTTAGAAGTTCAAAAAACTATATAATTTACATTGGTATTGCTAACTTGAAACCCGACCACATGGTAAAACGATGACTCCTCATTATCATCTCGTTATACCAAGAGTCATATTATATTACTAATCTAAAATTATCACAAGTAGTCTTGAAGTACAGCCATAAATATTCTGTTGAGTGTAGAAAACTGCAAAACTCGTTCTCTTAAATTTTGCTGCTAACATGATTAAAGTGCAAGATGATAGCATCATGTAGATCACTGCCAATGAGAATTTCTGATTCTTGTTGAATGCCTTGAAACAACCCCTCCAAATTCTCCCAAAACCTTTATTTCAAAGTGCTTTTGATCCTACTTGTGGATTTGTGGTGCAAAATGATATTGACAGTCTTACATTAATTTTAAAGATATTATCTTGGCTGTTATACAGCTGCAATCCACCAAACTTTGCTTCCTATTCTCGTCTATTGTAATACATACTCCATTCTTTCCTATAAGTTTAATGACATACAAAAGTTTAAACGGCGTATTGTCTATCTCATTAACACTTTCTCCAGCACTATTTAGTTTTTACTTGTCAAACCTAAGCAAGCATTCCCAGACCAGCTTATTTACCTAAAGCAGTATGGAAGAATGTAAAGATCCTAGTTCATTTAACACTACATCTAGACGTCAATACAGTGACTAGCTAACTTAACATTATATTTGTGCTATACAGTGCATTACTTTCAAGTAGCAACCTAGTGTTAGTAGAAATCCATCATGAGTGATCCATAATTGGGGTTTTTGGCAAGTTTTATGCTGATTGTTGAGGAACCTAACACAACTCTCTTCCCCTACCCTCATAGTTATCAATAGTGTGTTCATGCCGCTAGTGTAGAATGGAATGACAACTCTATGCACCTGAAGGTTGCGATGTGTCAGTCCTTGGTTGTGGTTGTGGCACATGTTTTGCATCCCAAATTGTGAGTGATCATGCCATCATGCAGATGTCTTTGATGCAACTTGGTTTTAACCTAGGGGGCCCCTAAAACAACTTTGAAACAATATCGTTTTTTCACAACTATGCTCACATTTTTTATTTCAATTTTTCACTTCCCTCTTCTACAAATTGCAAATCACTCCCTCCTGCATTCTACCTCAAACCTAGACCACCATTGCCTCTGGACTTTTATGACATTACCATCAACACTCTTGGCCATTTTTTTGGTCATTATTCTGATGACACTTCCACCAGTGCTACTAATCTTACAACATTGAATGAAACCTGCACACTTAGTTCTTCTTTGTAGTGACTACTTCATTTGGCCAACCACCATTTTCCAGTCAACTTATTCAACCAACCTCCAACCTTTCTAGCCACCATCACCGATGTTGAAAACTCGACGATCGTAAGGGGATCGGAAAGGGAATGAAAACTCATAACTTGAGAGGATCATAACTTGACTTGTAAGAGTTATGAGTAGATAAAATATTATATTCATAAATAGGTGCATCATTAAAAGTAATATAAATGATAAAAATAACTCATACATAATTTATAAAATGGGTTCATAACAATTAAAAAATAGGTTCATAAGTCTGGACATGCATAATGTTAGAATCTAATAAGCCATTATAGATTTCTAGGGAATTAAGTGTTACATAATCTGGAAAATTAGGATATTGATTCCTAATTATTAGGTGTATTTATTATAATTGATTATGTACTATGCTATAAATACATTTTGTGTGCTTTGGATTAGACACACAATATATTCAGAATATCTACAATTCTATGTGGTATCAATAGTTTAGGCTATCGATTTGGTTTTTTCTTTTTTTTGGATGAATAGTAACTGCAGCCACTTGTGCCCCTTTTCTCTGTCATCGAGCATCCATTTCCTCCAATGATCACTGCGATTGAGACCGTCTTCCTCTGGCAACCACCGCGCTTCATTCACGGCTCCAATCTGCCGTTACATGCACCCTCCCGCTGCCAATTCTCAGCACACCATGCTCCAACCCAGCCACCGTGCTTCAACCTACAGACTGTGCTTCAACTTGGCAGATCATGCTTCAACCCTACAGACCGTGCTTCTTTTCAGTCTTGTTTTTCTCCTCACAATTTCTGGGTGCCTAACAGATGGATTCCATTGTCTTGAATGAGGTCGATGAGAGTAATGAGTGGTTGTTTTGAGAAATGATCAAAGAAGAAGAAGAAGCTGTCCAAGAAGAAGAAATAGTATTTGATGATTTAACTTGCGGAACTGTAGCAGCTGCAACTGAGGCTGGGGAGCTTATTACATCCAGTAGGCAACATACAAGCACAAAGAATGCAGCGGCAGTTTCTAGTTCTAGGCCAATTAGAAGAAATTATGCACTAGCGCTAGAAGTAGAGGAAGAGAAGTATGGTGATGAAATTGAAAGGGAAGAGGAGGAGGAACAAATCTACAACATTGACAGTGAGGAAGATCAGAATGCAATGCTTGACATTGCAGCTGAGACGATGATGTTTAAATGTTTTTAGAATTTAGATTACTAACTTGCTTGCCTAAGAGGCTTAAACATTCTTTTTATTTCCTTTGCACATTTGAATATGTTTTGCTGCTTTGTTGTTTTGACTTCTTGGTTGACATTAATGTGGCATTTTAGTAATTAAACAAGTGTAAAGATATTCTTAGGTCCCTCTAGCTAGAAGTCCTGTGATTATCTGCATACATGTTTTTTTTATATGCAATTGCCCTGTCTATTACCACCTTGAATAGAATTTGAATGTTTGACTACCAATTACAGCCCCCTCAGTATTATGCTTAACAACTCATTCATTACATTATAGTTTTAAGTTTAACTTATGTTTATTTCTAATGGGTGTTACATTATATGAAGCTCTGCGTATAACATCTTCAGATTTTGAACAGGTGCAGATTAGAAGCCTCGGAGCACTATAAGTTCTTAATGCATGGCTTGTCACGTGGGATCTTCGATTCTGAAGTGGAGATTATCACTTACAGAGAATGAAAGCTCCGAAAATTCATGTCTATCCCTTGCAACTTCCAGAATCCACAGTTGTGTTTGTGAGCCAAATATTACCGGGCTAACTCTAAAAGTTGGCATGAAGTCTTCACCTTTTGCTCAGAACTGGTAATTGAACTTATTCTAACAATTTGCCCCTTGATCTAAAATTATGGTGATTTTTTCATCATATTATTTATTTGTTGTAAAAAAAAATAATGAGCCCTCTGTTAGAACAGTTGATTAAATGAAGGATAGCCTAGAAAATACAGGTAGAGGAAGACCACGGAAACCTTTGAAAGGGATTTAAATTTAAATGGCTTCTATGGAAAGTTGCTTTTTATTAAAATACAATAGCATCGTCTGATTCGTATAGGTGGTAGCTGACTTCACATAGTGGGAAAAAGAGCAATGATTATTGCTGTTATGTATACTTTTTATATTATTTGTTAGCAACTCTTATCTTAAAACCTGAAAATGGAGATATCATGCAGCCTTCTCATGAATACTATTCTTTTTTCTCACCTAACCTTGTGCATATATTTTTCTTAGTCTTTTCTTTCCTATAAGATACTTTCTCTTTTTGCATTATAAGATGCTAGAAATAAGCACGCCTTTATGATTCTAATAGCATGGAGAGTTTGGGCACCTCTGAATCTTACTATTAAGGGAGTGGATAATCTTTATCCATGCAAATATTAATTGTCTTTCATTACTCTGGTTCAGTTTCCTGGGAAGAAGAGCTGAGTGGAAAATAGCTTTTGCCTTGAACACAGGTGGAGTGTCTGGAAATGGTGACCAACAAAGCCTCAACGAAGGCAGTTCCAATCTTGGTGGTACTCGATTGGGTAGGATACTGAGTGCAGGTGGCAGACAACTTCTAGAAAAGCTGAACTCAACTAGAAAGAACTTACCCTTGAAAATATTCCTACTACTCTTGGGCTTCTACACGGCTAATGCACTGGCTACAATCCTTGGGCAAACTGGTGATTGGGATGTTCTGGTTGCTGGTGTTGTGGTGGCTGCAATTGAGGGAATTGGCATGCTAATATATAGAATGCCTGCCACTGCAAGGCCCGGGAGGTTGCAGTCTTTTCTAGTGATGGTGAACTTCTGGAAAGCTGGCATATGTTTGGGTCTCTTTGTAGATGCTTTTAAGTTAGGCAGCTAAAAGCCCACAAGACTTTTCTTTTCAATTTATTGTTGTATATCACAAACTCTGGTAAGTCAATTTTTATAGCACTTCTCTTCTAGTTCTTTAATAGTCATCTAATTGTAGCATGTGAATATATATGACGATTGCTTGATGAGTTTTTTTCACAGTGCACCCTTTTGCATGTGCTGTGTGAAGGAGAAACTTTTATTTTCTTAGCACCGAATTCATTTGCATGTACATCTGTCCTGTTGGCTGTGTTTAAGAGGAAACTATGAGTCACTGGAGTTACCTGCACCCAGTGTAGAGCTATTTAAATTAGGAAAAATATAATCATACACCTTTCTACACCTATCTAACACCTAATTATTGTACTTGATTCATCTCAATTTGTTTTATATTTTCATATAAAAATATTCTTTTTTCGGTGTTGAACGAGTCGAGAGTAAAAGATGTGGTGTTTGTAATCATCATGAATGCTGGGTGGTGTCGCTCTACTTTTTCTTTTTTCGGTGTTGTATGCAATGTGAAGAACTTGTGACCTGATCAAAAACTAGAAATAATGAAAGGGGGACACGATAAATTGAATTTTGGGAAAAGTAGGTGCTGATTTTGCCAATGTTATAATCACTACACTATATATTGCACAATATTTTTTGTGCAAAAGCATTATGTTAATAAAGGTCTTGCCATCAATTTGAAATGAATGAATAATCTACGAGTTGTTTAAATGAGCGTGATGTATAAAATTTATATGGGTTAAATGTCTTAAGTATCCTTAGTTTTCTTGCAAGACAGATTATCACATCATAGTCATTTTTATCATGTTACATTCATATAATTTTAAGCAAATATTCTGAGAAATGGAATTAACTATGGAAGGAAAATGATCTTAAAGAATTATATTGACTAATAAACAGCTCGTCTGAATTAAAGAATGCTGTCACACATGGGACATACAAATTCCATCGAGAAAACGAACAAGGATGTGTTTTGTTCCCATTAAATCATCTAAAAGATAAATTTGAAAAAAAAAGAAAAGAATAAAGCTTCTCTTTCAAAACTTGGGCATGTTTATATAGCTTCAAGCAATCTCAATCTTCAGCTGCAGCACTTGCGGCACTCAAGTCCACAGAAAGATCAAGAACCTGAAACAAAAGACAAAAGTGATGCTGATCAGGAAAAGAAAAAAAATCCAGACTTTATTACCTTTTCCCCTTGAATATGATATTTTATTTATGTAACATTACATTTGGTGCATGCAGAGGCAGAAATACCAAGATCATACTGTAAATCATTCTATCAGATTCTCAAAGGTATAGAAATTCTGTTACACGAGGTAACAAAGTAGGTCTAAATTTTGCTTGTAGGTTGGAAAATCGGAACACAGCTACGCATGCTTTTTAGGTCAAATCTACAAGTGCAGGTACCATTCTATATTATGGTGATAATTTAGCTTTATGTTTTAAAATGCAATTTCATAAGTAAGAAGTAAAAAAAAAAGGAAATATTGTTAAATTTCAAGCACAAGCTTTTGTGTAAATGAAAGATACAAGTTCTTTTTTAATTCTTGTTCTCAAACTCTGTAATTGTCATAGTATGTGATGAGATATGTAATGTAAATTCCATTTTAAGTGAAAAGATACAAACCTTTCCAGTGATTTTGCTGTACATCCCGACCACGTCTTTAACCGTAGTTTCAAAGTGAGTGGTAGGATCATAGCTCTGCAAGGATTTAATTTCAGATCATTACACTTGGTTTTTTGAAAATGAAAATAACGAGGAAATAAATTCCATCTTATATGCTGAAAAAGAAGTATTTATCATGAAGGACAACAGGGGAAACCGTAGGATTCTAATTGTAAATTTACAGAACATGTGATGTTCATTGCTTTATTTAAACCAAATTAATATTTGTTTCTTGTTTCTTACAACACGTTCTGGCCATATTCATTAGTGATAGACTTTGGATATTTTACGAAGTTAAATAAAACAAGCTACTTTGTATGTGTTTGTATGAATGTGCTCTAGATAACCCAATCAAGTACCGTTCACAATGGTTTGGAAATAAGAAACAACTAAAGAAAGTAAAACATGCTTGTGAGAGATTCTACTCGATACTTACAGTAGAGATGAAACAACCATCAGCCTCATGATCATTGCAGGGTTCAAACCTGTCATACATGTCATAGAATATCTCATCTACAGGTCCAAGAAGGTCAATACCAGGCTTCAATTCCACCTCTGGTTGGTCAGTCTCTGCTTCTGTTGTAACAAAAGCAATAAATTTTCCTTTGGGTGCTACATTATGAGCATAAGAGCAGCAGAAGAGATACCTGCAATAACGACGTACATGAGCAAACATTGCCAATAACATTTTTTTTTCTTTTGCTTTTATAATTTTTAAAATGGAAATTTGAATTGAATTTTCCATTTTATAACATACTTTGCTGTATAACAACAATATCTGTCAGTTACAAATACTTTCTGTGATTACAAAAGTCAACAGACGGGTATTTATAGTGAGCCAAGTTTGATTCTACAAGGATTTCTATTCTTTTCTTCTTCAAGAACCTGAATATGACCTTTTTAAAGAGGGAATGACACAAATTTTTGCAGGATTTCTGAACTCCTCTTTGGGAAAAGGCCGTTCCCTTGTGTGTTTTCTTATAGTTTGTTCTTTTCATGGATATTTGGTAAAATATGAAAGCATCGCAGTTGATCAAAGCAAACCTACATATCTGACTTGCGACCAAGCTGCTTCTGTGGCAGAATGACTTGTGCTGAGTGAGAGTCATTGGTTTCTGGAATAGGATGGCTCATAATACATATTGCACGTGAAACCCTTCCAACCTTCTGAACCTGATGAATGAATAGTGTCAAATGGAGTGGAGGAGATCACACTTTGCTGCAATTCATGTTTTCAGACTTCGGACATTCATGTAGCTCACATTTCTTGTTATCATAGAAATCTAACCTTATCAGATAGATATGATGGATCACAAACAACTTTCTTGCATTTGGCTGTTTCTCCTTCTGAAGTCACACCGATGGCTTTCCCATTTTCGTCAAATTCTACCTGTGTACCACAAGATTAAATGTGAGGAGAAATGTACAAAAAGGAACTTGAGAGTACCTTTGCATATATTGGTTAAGGTGCATTTAGTATACCTTCTAATAGAGGCTTATAATTACTTAAAAAGTAAGTCTAATTGATTTTTCTCTTTTAATATAATGTTTGTGATTAAGTACTTTCTACTTTTGTTTCCTTAACCCATATTTGATGAGCATTGAATAACATTTTGCTCTGTATATTGTGGATTCTTCTATTTAACAGGTTTCAGGAGTTGAGCAACACAAAGTAAAGTAATGATCAATTTACAAAAACTGAAAGGCAACAGAATGACTAGTAAGAACAATTATCTTCTTTAAAATGACTCCCAAAAAACTGTATCAGACAAGATAAACTTCAAAATTAAAATAAATTCTCTTGATACAAATTTCACAAGTAATTACAGAGCAATTGGTTCTCCTGTAACTTACCTTGCATTCTGGTTTGTTCAGCATGTAAGTTCCACCGTACACAGCACTTAGACGTGCAAATGCCTTAAGGAAATCAAAGAAACCAAAGTTTAGTGCCTGTAGTTTACCAAGATTAAAATGGAAATAGATATGGAGAACCTGAGGCAACTCTCCCAGTCCATATAGTGGATATATGTAAGGTGAACCTCCTTGAAAGCGTGCTAGGGACTCTGCATAAATCTGTACAGAAAACACATATTACATGCTGATAAAGTTTAAGAAGTGACTCCATGTCTGCAAAATATCAATGTAATAAAATTAAAATGCACAAGACAAAATTTCCATGAAGGAGATAAACAGGAAGCCTGTGGAATCTCGTGATCTCAATTAGTAATTTCAACTACTCTAGCGAAATATATGATAATAGATTCTGATCAGCACAATCAGTACCTTAACTCTCTCCACAAAATCCTTGGCTGGCTCATCCAAGTAGCTGTCATCACGATGAAGTGCCAAGGCATGACCTATGAAGTCAATTGTATCATCTTCCAGTCCATATTTCCTACATTTGGAGAAACCATTAAACATATAGTAAGGTAGATTTATTCAAGTATTAAAGCAGATCACAATCATGTTTTATGCTTAATGTGATTGAAGAAAGATTTTAAGGGATGAAAAATCAAGTAATACAGAGGAAAATAAAGGAATCAAATACATACGATATCAACTGCCTTGCTGTAACTTGATTCAAATCTAGTCCTTCGTGAGATTTGGGATCATTCTGGTCATAATCTTGGACATAAATGAAGAACTTCCGAGCACGGCGCTTCTCAAACAGTCCCATTAAAGGCGATTTCAGTGCTTCAACATCTGTTGCAGGGACTTTGTATATCTAGAATAAATAAATTCAGAAATTCTGTCGTAAGATATTTGTCAAACTGCAATAGGTTTGGTGAAATCTGAAGCTTGCAACATAGTAAGAAACATAGAACTCGTGAGAAAATAAATATGTTGCCTACCTTTCCCTTATTATACACAAAGCTTCCATCTACAGCTTTGAAGTTCAAGTACTTTGTAACATCTGTGTGAATGAGAACACGGACTAAAGCTCCATTCGCCATCATAAACTACAAAAAAACAGATGAAAAGATGGTTTTTGTTTCAGAAATAAACAGAAATGATAACTCTACAAGATCCATTTCATGCATGATGAGAGAGAACTCAAAGCAAGTTGCTTTGCTTTTCCACATTAATTTATGCTCAAAAAGGAAATAACAGAAGAAATTGATCTACATTGCCCAACAGTTCCAAGAGCCAAGAAATATGAACACATAATTAGCACAGGTCGCTTGTCCACAATGCATAGATACTAGTAACAAGATGCATCAATGTTTCAACTGCAAAATGTGACATACAAGTACATACATACATATAAATATGAGAGCAGTGAGTTACCTTAGGTATCATATCAACATTGTATTCTCTGCTGGAACCTAAGTCCTCTGGTGGCTTGTCATCTGACCTAAATCGTTTCCATAGCTAAACGGCAGAAAATGGATTTTAGTAAGAAAACTGAAAAGGAGATATTTGTATTACTAATCAAACAAGTTACCTGTGTAAGATTGAGAGATGTAGAAGCTCCTCCATAGTAGTCATTTCTATCCATGTGCAACACCTAATTCAACCATAATCAAATGACTTATAATTTTCAAAATTCAGAATTATTTAACAACTTTCTTAGTGGAGACATAGTCTAAGCTTGGTCTCAATTAAAATACTCCTTTTTTATATATAACAAATTACCTAAAATATAAAATGTTTCCACTTTGTTGTCATCTGCTAAGTCAAGCAAAATAGATGAAATCATGATATTAGCCTATGCCTTAATTCATTATGTTTGGATTTGGAACAGGCGAAAATTATATTATATGTATAGTTTATTATTTTATAATCTATATTATAACAACAAATGTTACTTTTTCAGTAAGTTAAAAAAATTAAAGTAAATAATTTTGTTAAAATGTAATAAAAATACCAACTTCCACATAAGAAAATGTAATATGCTTGGAATTAGGAGGACCGTCTAGGTAGGATCGTGTTTAATCTAATTTTTGTTTGAAGTTAATTAAATTTAATTGAATCAAATGTAGTTCATTTTATTTTATTTTATTTATTTAACAATCCAATCGAATCAAAAGCGTGAATCATTAGATTGTATAATTTTAAAAAATAATTATTTATAAAAAAAAATACCTCTAAATTTTATCATTTTTTTCATAATTATAAGGCTAAAATTACTTATTATATATATATATATATAATAATCATATCATAAAATATAAAAATATTTTTGTTAAAATTTATGACATTCTAATCTTAATTGTGTTACTCATTTTATTCAATTTATTCTACATATTAATAAAAAAGTTCGATTAAATCCCTCAATTTTTAAAATTCTAAAAATGTGACATCATTTTACTCGATAAACAATTTAACCAACCCATGTTAGTGGTTTTAATTTATGCATAATGCAATTTATTACCAATGGATAACAAAAGTATAAAATTAATAACATCAATTTTAATGTATTGAAGGTGTACATTGTTAAATTGGAAAAAAAAATGATCGATTTGATTGAATAATAGAAATCACATTATTGCAATTTTAAAATTTAAGGACTTGATTATATCTATTATCAATAAATGGATCTAATTAAACAATAAATAAATAAATAATACGACTAAAAGATAATTAAGCCTAAAATATCAAACAAATGGTTATTTTTTATATTATATATTAATTATGTAATTGGATTGACTTAAGTGAAGTTTGAAATTCGTTGAACATGTTACACAATCCAATTGTATTTAAGTGCATTAAGTAAAACCCAACTCACAAAAGTGTAATTAGACCTAGTTGAATTATATAAAATTACAAGTGGGTACACGTCCCGAAACAAGAAAACAAAAAGCTATTGAAAAGTAATTATAAATCACGATTTTTAAAATCCCTCAAAACAACTTATTTTTCATAGAAAAACAAAGTTTTCTTTATTAAATTTGAGCAGATGTCTCAAACATTAAACTTACTCTTTAAACAGTCTATTTTGTTTAAAAAATTGAAATGGGAAATATAGACATTCCGAAACATGTTATTAAGCATAGACAAGCTAAAATTATTAAATAAATTAAATAGGTTCAATTTTCAGTTAAAAAGCGAACAGAATACAAACATTAAATAAATATTTATATGAAGTAACTAAACTAATTTCAGATATTGAATTTATAAATTAACCTAGCCACTGTTTGTTCGTCGTAGACAGGCATAGGTCAAGCTTGTCTTGAATTCATGTTTCTACTTCAACATATGACACACTTTGAAAAGACAAGACTACATAGGCCATTGCACTGTTTTTTTAGCGAGGGAAATTTGACCATCATTTTTAAAGTTCTTTTATAATTTTTCCTTTTTTATATCACTTTTCCATCGAGGCTTTAGGATATCGTCTATAAAAAAAGAAGTAAATATATATATATATATATATATATATATATATATATATATATATATATATATATATATATATATATATTAATTATAAATGATGAAAAATCCATTTTAATAAATAGTACATAAATAACTCAGTCAATTTTAACTATGTGATTACACAGACAAATGCTCCCACCAAACTATGTCATAAACCAGATTAGATTCTTTAAGAATTTTTATATTTTACATTTCTAGCTAAAAATTAAGTACGTTTTTAATTTTCTTAATTTTTAATCAAAATCAAAATTAATTTCTTTTTAAAATTTTGATTTAATTTAATCTTTCAACTTTAAAAATGTATTAATTCTTTTAACTAAATTTTATTAAATTTATTTGATGTTTTAGGATAATATTTTATTTACATTATTGACAAAATTTAGTTAAAGTAAGTAAATCAACGCAGTGATTAAAGTAGATCAAAATTTCAAAAAAAGTTAATTCTAATTTTAACTTAAAATTAAGAAAAAAATATGTTTAACCTAAAAAATATATCATATCCTATTTGATATACACCTCTTGCTACTTAATTAGCTTGATTGTCTTAAATAAGTTTACGTAATTAATTTATTGTTCCTTGAAAGAATATTTAAAAGTGTTTACATATGAAGAAATAGGAAGAAATGAAAAGAAAATGTGAAAGAATGATCGATGTGGTTTTAGAATGAAACATTAACATAAGAAGAATGGGAAATTGAGAAAAGAACCTTGAGGCCATCAACAGAGAGAAGACCACTGAGGATGCATTCCTTGAGACCTGTGCCCAACACAATTACATCGTACTCTTCATCCATAGTATGTCGATTGATTGAGTTTCAGAGAAATTGAAATTGAAACTGAAATTCTGACAGAACAGCAAACCAAAACGAGGTTTTGAATTTGATGAGGAAGGAAATGAGAGGAACAAGGATTTGTGTGTGTGAAAGAGATTTGAAGCAGAACACGTCTTTAGCACAACGTAACGAGACTAACGCTCCCTAAAATAACTCTTCTCACAATGCACACACGTGTTTTCTGTTATCAAACCATTTTATTTTATTTTTTTTATTTAAATCCCAATCATTTGAACATTTTTTACATTAACTTTCATTTTGGATAATCAATGTCAGTAAATTTTCACATTTTTTCTTTTATAAAAGTTTTAATAACGGAGTGAAACTGTTAAGCCTAAAAGCTCTTACAAATTAGAAACTATAGTAATTCAAAGTGAGTTGAGAACTTAGAAAAGTGTTTATAAATAATATATAGTTTTTAACCTTAACTTTTTAATTATATAAAATTTGTAAATTTTCTAAAACACATTTTAACTTACAACGAATACATTATTTGTAAATATTCTAATACACATTTTTACTTACAAAGAATATATTATCACTAAAAGTTTAAAAATTATTCACAACATTTCATTGATAATTCTGAAAATTATTGAGTGTTATAGAAAAAAGCATATAAATTCAATTTTAAACTTTTTTATTTTTATTGTGATAAAAATATCAACGAAATTTAATGCAGGTTAAAGCAACGGAAATTCAGGTCTTCTGTTTTTCTAATTTACTTTCTATTATAGATAAACTTTCTCCAACAGATTAATTTAGTGTTTATTGTATGTTAAGAAATGCTTGATTAAACATTATTTTTTTCTTCTAATGAAAATTATCTTTATCGTTATAATTTGATGCAATATATGGAAAGTGTGAGAGGAGTAAAGGACTCATACATAGAACACTTTTGAGAAAAAGTTTGTAATGTGTCAAAGAATGTAAAAAATTTAAGTATATCAAAATATAAAGAGAAAAGCTTTGTTGACTCAAAATATCCAACAGATTTTGGTGTACTTTTATAATGAGTTTTGATTCATCTGAAATTTAAGTTTTATAATTCATAAGGATTTTTTTTTCTTTAAGTTCTCCTACTGAAAATTTTATTTTTATATTTGAATTTTTAAATTAAGCTAACAATTTGTTGTCAATATATCAATTGTCGTTACTTTTTTTTATTTCTTTGTGTTTTCAATCTTTTATATCATTTAGTCAAATTTGTCCAAAACAATTCATTCATACCAATATATGATTAGGTGTGCATTGCCACTACAAGTCTTGTTTTAAATTGAATTGTTGCTAAGTTTACTTACTTCTTTTAATTTTCTAATTCTTTTCAAGATAATTGACCTTTTAAAACATTTTTCTAATATAAATTTTCTATTCAGTATTTTATTTTGTAAACTAAAACATTTATAATACATAAGATTACATAACAAATAAGGATATGGTGGAGAGAAAATGCCTATAATTTGTTATGAAGTTCTCGTTTAGTATATTTCATGATGGTGATAAACTTCACAAGAATATTATCAAGCCTTAAAATATGTACAAATGCCTGTTTATTATTCTAGTTTTTTTTTTTGAAATTTAAGCTTCAAGAGAGGTAGCTAGAATTAAAAGAAGTAACCATACTTCTACTTCCCTTCTAATTTTGTTTGAAAAAGTTTAAAATACAAGACACGAATTAAATTAAAAACCGCTTTTTATAGGAAAAAATATGAATTGAATCAAATAATTAGCCCTATCTAATCTACAATAGTTTCACTAATGATTTTATAGCTTTTGAAGTAGAAGTTCAACACACCTCTTTCCTTAAATAGAGCGATTTCATTAGTTTTGACCTAAAAAAAGTTGTTGAGTTCTTCAATTAGAAAAAAAGATATGACCCTTTAGAAAATCATCTTTGTATATTATATATGTTTTTTTTTCCAAAGGTGAATTTATATTAGTGACATTAATATTCAATACTATATGTCAATTTCTTCACCAACATAATATTTGTTAGTATAATGTATTATAATATTAAAACTAGGTATACTAATACCACAAATAATTTCGTAATGTTTATAGTTAATTTAGTTTTGAAATAAAGAGAAATGAAAGCAATGAAGATTGCAGATTAATTTAATACCAAAATGGTAATGACAAATCTTCAATCTTTGACCTAGTATTTGATTAAAGGATGTAGGACAAAGAAAATAATGAATAACCTCTTCCATCCTTATTTGGGTTTCAATAAAAAAAAAACAAGAAAAAGAGAAACATATATGTAAGAATGAAATTAACTTTTATGGTGATAAACTATAGACATGATCGAAGGATCGACCACTAACTCATGAGTATATAGAAGGATGAGTTAAGTACAATGCATCCCTTAAATTTACTTTACATAAACACTCCATTCAATTGGTTTTCAGTAAGACACATAAAGGAAGTGAACGCTGTCACTTCTAACATTCTACAATTTTCTTGAAATTTAAGGTAACCTGAAACCCACAAAGATAGTCGAACTCAATGAGTAACCCTCAATATATATATATATATATATATATATATATATATATATATATATATATATATATATATATATATATATATATATATATATATATGTTAAAAATTGTATGTCAAATCTCATACAATCTAATTTAATGTACAAAATGCATATATGTAAATTAGTCCATCTTAATTTATATAAACTCTAATTAAATAATTTTAGAAAAGAAAAATAGTTTATACTCATCCTATATACAAGCAGTTAAGCTTTCATATCCTTAGCCACAACTTGATTAAAGAATTATTAATAAATGAAGAAGATATTTACGTAAAATAACCACACTAAATTGGGCACTCGTAAGTTTGAATTATTGTATAGAAAAAGTAACTAACCCCAACTTGAGAGATGTGTCACTATAACCATCTTCAGGAAGATTAGATGAATTGCTAATAATGGATTCCGATGATTGCCTGTGTAACTGGATAAGGCTTGGTACCTAAATTTTATATGCATTACTTGAAATATTTATTTTTCTTTACAGAATAATAATAGCAAAATAATAATAATGGAATGATATACATTTATATTCATTTGACATATATATATATATATATATATATATAATAAAAATAAAATAATTATAAAAAAATATATTTAAAAATACAATTAAAAGTAAAGAATAATAGTATCAAATGAGTGTAAAATATTTATGTGTTAAAATATTATTTATCTGGATAAAAAATATCACAGAAACACACAAGTTTGAAAAGCTTATATCACCTGTTTCAATCTTTGGTTTTCCTCCATTAGTTCCAGTCCCTGTATGAGCAACATAATCAGACATTGTAGCAGAGAGTTGCAAAGAATGCAGGTTTTATCTTGTTTCACCCCATTAAATACAAAAAATAAAGTTCATTCATTTCGGTAATATCTCTCAGACAAATTATGAGAGCCACTTGTCAAATTGGCCTTAACAAATATTAGACAGCAGAAGATGTCTCTCTCTAGATTCCTTATTGTGATTGTAACCTAGCTAGCAGAAAGGATAAACAAATTTTTCAGAGAAAGAATCATATGTTTGCTTTCTAAACCAAAGTTATTTGGATCTGCCTTTATATATCTGTTACTTTCCACATTATTTCTGAGAGAGTGTTATGTATAGTAAGGATGTTTCCTGCAACATATCTTTGAATGTTCAACTTTTGTGAAAGCTTACAAAGATTCAGATGTGAAGACAAGATCATTTGCGGAAATTTGTGGATACTTTAAATCTAATACGTAGATTTTGTGTCATTCAAACCTAGAAATAAATTACGTTTAAGCATTATTAATAAACACAGTTTCTATATGAAAGAATGATTCTAAATGCTTCTATTTGTTCTCTCGTTTAAATAAGAAATATTTTACATTTGATATATTTTAAAGATATTGTGTTTTAGCGTTTATGATATCCTTTAAATGTAAACATGAATTAGTCTATTATGAATATTTTTGACTGAACCAAACGTAATATTTGTACATCAAAAACATAAAAAAAATATTTCAATACTTACATTTTGAGTATTAGTTTCTTTTGACTTAACATTATTAGTACCCCCTCAGTATTTTTGTTTAAAAAATGAACAAAGCATTTAAAAAATATTATTATTTATTTATTTATATTTCATTCAAATATTTAAATCAATTCACAATTACATTACTTCAATGAAGACCCAAGATATCTGAGCTTCGATTTTCTTTACTGACTATGAGATTAATATTTAATTCGAAATGTTATCCCTTTCTGCAGTGAAAAAAAGTTAGGAGTTTCAGACAACATCGGCATATTTTGCTAAGTTTTAACAGGGTGACATCCATTAAACAAATTCTAATTCTTTTAATGAAGATGCTTTAACGAAGTAAAAATTATTTTGTTGCCCTACTTATCTAATGATTAATTTAGATAAATGCATTGTACTTATAAAATAAAAATAAGTTGAAAGGAATATAAGTGTCATTTCCCTAACATCAGTTTGACGCATTTGATATGATATGATCTGTGCAGATATGTTGGGAGACAGACATAACGTAAGCGTACTGACATTTTACCAGCCACAGTTGACAACCTTTATCTTTCTTTCTTTTTATATATATTATATAATACAAATGTATTTCGTACATGTAATATTTACAACAAATTACATTTATATTTCGAAAATTTTATCATATTTTTTATTTAATTAAGTTTGAAGTTCATGTAGATTTAAACATTTTTAATTAAATTCTTATTAAATTTTGTTGTTGTGAGTATTTATAACATTTTTCATTTAGTTTTTGTGTTTAATATTTTCATTCACTGGAATGTCAAGATTGTTATTTTAATTACATTTTCAGAAAATTGAAATTTTGTGGTTTATATAAATTAATATTTATAATTAATGTAAAATAATAAATAATTTCTGTTGTAAAAACGAAAACATTAACATCAGTGACGATAAAGGAAACAATTACTTAATTGTTGTAGGTAATTATATGAAAATCATGACCAATATAAATAAAAGTCTTTATAATTTTATATCAATAATCCTAATTCATGGAGACAAATAAGCTATCTTTATAATTTTATATCAATAATCCTAATTCATGGAGACAAATAAGCTATCTAGTAGGATAAGAATCATGTGATCCAGTTAACAAAAATATTAAACTACAAGGACTCAATTAAAAAGAATAAAAATTATGAGTAAAGATATAGGAAGATTATTAGTAGAAAGATAATGAAAAGTATAGATCTATTTGTTTCCCATATATGGATAGGTTATTATAATCATTTTTTTTATGATCAGGATTATTATCACATTGAATTTTAAATTTAATTAATTAAATTTTAATGTGTATTTAGTTTTATCATATTTTGTAATCATTACTTTTTTCAGTCAATAATTACAAGGACACCTCATCTTCTAAAGTACATCCCCATATAGAAAAGTCAAATCCTTTACAATATGTCTTCCTGATTATACAATGATTAATCATGGGTTCGAAATCTTGCAGCACTTCAGCAACATTGAAATTTTCTATCGATTTATTTTACTTTTCTATCTAACATCTTTTTTTCTGATGGAAATATATTCTGAACTAGGTTGAAATAAAAGTTTCTTACTAAGCTGAAATTACTTTGATCAAACTGAGTTAAATATACACTAAGAAAGGCTAAGTTCAAGATGTTTAAATAAGGTGAAGGTGGAACTACTTGTTAAAATCCAATTAAAAATACTTTGATCAGGACTATCTAAATTATATTCTCCCTGAGATCAAATTGAAGATGTTGTAATTGATACAGTACAAAAGATATTTTGGTAGAAAATAACTAAAAGCTGATAAAGGATTTTTAAGCTTTCATACCAATTAGAAAACACATATCTAAATATATATCCCACTTTTTAAAGAAGTAACAAAATATTTAACTTAAAAATACATTGATTAAACTGTATTACCAATTTTAACTAACCAGTCACTATAAAACATGTTAAATATCTCTCATTTCCACTCCAACCTGCACATACTTGGGTGGAAGTTTATTACGTATTTCTATTTTCCAGATTGAAAAGAAAGCTGAACCATGATCCAGAAAGAAGTTGGATACAAATTGACACATTAAAGAGAAGAAAAAAGAAGCAAAAAGCTGTTAAATAAGAAAGGCAAAGCCAGGTTTTGCCCTTAATTCACTGATACCATTAAAGGATTTTACTGAATATCGTTATCTCAATCATTTAGATGCATGCAACATGTACACTTCCACTCCTTTAATATGTTAATTAGACATAAACATTATGAATAATAACAATAATAACGACAGAGTATATATGAGATTTGAAATGTATCAGAGATTTTGATAAGATTTTACCTTTCTTTTAAGGTTGCTGATCTCTTGCATAACTTTTTCATCCTAAAACAAAATAGTATCCAATATGTCAGAAGCACATATTCATACATTTCCCCACAATATCACAATCACAAGTAATCAAGAGGAGAAGGTTGCAACAGTGAAAGCATATAGGTACCCCTTGTGAGAAATGAAGTACTACACACTAGTAACTAATATTTTCATTTTTTCTACTGCAAAAAGGCAGAAAGGTTAAATACTGAATTATGAACATCATTGATCATAGGGCACAAACCTTTACTTTTGAAACATTGGTCAAACCCCTTTTAAGATTTTCCTCAATTTTCTGCAGTTCTTGCAGTGTCAATCCTTGCAGATCCTCTCCATTCAACTGCCTGTGTTAAAGATGGAAAACCTAGTCTGTGATATAGTATAGTATGTTTATATATATGCAACATATGAAACAGTGTGCATATGTACCTCAATTCATGATTCTTATCTTCTACTTTCTTGCGCAGGATGTCGTTGGAGTCACTCTCAATCTGTTCATAAATTTGAAAGTAATCTTCAACTTCTAGTTATCATGCAAATAGTGTCAAAGACAGTTAATTAATAATACTTTTCTTCTTGTAGTCACGAGATAATTAGCTCAATTTGCAGTTTTCCTTATACACCTCTACTAATCTACCTGTCAAGCTGAAAAAAAAAACACATTCATGCAACCACACCAGAAAATTCACAAGTATATTTCTCCTTCAAATGTCAATGCTTACCAAAAATAGGGAAAAATGTTAGTATGAAACTTTTGTTAGCAGAAGTTTCAGTACAACATACATGTAAGTTTCTTTTCAACTAATTCACTTACCGGATTTAAAGATAATAAATATTTTGCTTGATTGAATCACCATAAATTCATCATTAGCATCCCCTTTCGTATGTAAAAATTGGTCCTGTGTGTAAATTTGTTTTCAACCTAAGTCTGATTGTAGTTGAAAACTATGCTGGAGTCTAGACTTGCAAGATGAGTAGCATATTTAATTACCTTGGTCTTTGAAAGGTGAAATAGAATTTTGGTAAGTTTATGACAATTTTGGGGAATTTGGCAGGTTCATGACAATTCGGGAAATTGTTTGTTTACAGAAAGTAATTCGAGTGAAACTTCCTATTTTTAAACATAATTACTCTATTTTGATTTTAGTAGTTTATTTTTCTTTCTTTTCAGCTTCGATTTTTATATTTTTGGAGTAGTCATTTAAGTGTTAAATCATTTGTTCTTTCTATAAAATCTTTAGTTTTGCTACCATCAGGCTGCCAAGATACTTAGCGTACCTTCACTGAGGGTTGATATACTTTTATTGTTTCATCATTAATGGTGATATAATTTTTTAGGTTCAACAAAATGTATGAATTAAATTAAACTACTGTAAAATTTGAACTTTACTTTAAAAGTGGGTTGAGAGAATAGAAGTATATAATAACTTAAATGAATTGATATAGAATGGATTATGATTTTAGTAAATTAAACTAAATTGAACTAGTATAATTGTTTGAAGTATATGAATTGTTTGAATTATTACCCGTGATATATTTTCAAACATAATGATTCATAATCCAATTTAGTTCAACCAGCTTATTTGATAACAATTCATTTTTAAAACCTAAATTAATATAACAATTTAATATAGTTTTCCTTTGAATAAATTAGCTATTTTATATACAATTTAGATCAGTTAAAGTTATACTGATAGCCATCAACATTCATTTACCTTAATCTCAATTGCAAGAACAATTTATACTTTCATTTTTTACGTAGTATTCTCCAAAAGTAGACAATTTATGATTGCAAATTCAAATTTAATCAAATGTATGTCAATATAAGGGCAATCATTTTGAACATAAGACTACTATAATGAAGAGGATCTTAGAGTTGCTTTAAAATGTCTGCAAAATTGTAAAGTTATGCCAAGAAGATTAAACTTATACAAAGTTGTCAAGGAAAGATAAAGTTGTAAGATTTGAAGATATGTAAAGGATAGATCGATAAAGCCGTAGAAGTTTGCCAACACTTTTAAAAAATATGTTGCTAATTAATGAATTGATAATGTACATAGGGGTTAAACAAGGGAAGTTAAAACTGTATATGTTATTACTATGAGCTATGAACATATACCAGTGATAATGTTTATATATTGTTTTAAAATGAATATGCATGGTTAAATAGTTGTCGTATGTATATGTAATGTTATTTTCTCATAATAATAGGATTGAAGCAATTGTCAGTAATAGTTTTTCGACATTTTCACGTCAAAATAAGGAAACATCGCAGAAGCTACAACTTGTTGCTTCTGACATGACAGAGAGATCCATTGTTGTCAAAAGTGTAACCAAATAGGTAACAAGTCTGACATGGAGATGAGATTTGTTACATTCAGGCATAGATATCACGAATGTAATACTCGATATTTATGATATTTGTGAATGATTGAATATTAGGTGATAAAATCTTCATTAAAATAGGTTCTAATATCATATAAAAAGTAAGTTTAAAATTAATTCATTCTTATAAACTAATTCACAAAATTAAATTTTTCGTGACTTATTAATTTTATCTCCAATAATGGAAGCTAAAATTATCACGAGGAACAGGCATCCTACATAAGTGCTTCCATGTTACAATTGGGATGAATCCCCGATTTGATGACATTAACGATGTCAGAGAAGCAACGTTAACTGTGTTGTTTATACATTATCCTTAACGTCATAATCAAACACATTCCCCATAATGGTGTCAACATCAGACGTGCTCAGAATTGCATGTGACAGCATACCAAGATCAAAACCCTAATTTAATGTCTTTTTTGACTCGTCTAACACGTCAAGAACAATGTTCCTCAAGAATAATGAAAAGAATAAAGAGCACGCTCCATTAAGCATTGTCCATGCATTTAAGAGCTAGAATAACCACGCCACAAAACTGACAACTTTCAAAGTGACACACCAAGTCTCTGAAGTTCGGTCATGGATGATCGATTGATAAATCACATACAATGAATGGTGTGTAAATTACTTGATATCACATACAAATGAAAATATCTGAGATGACAAGTTTTGAACCCTTAATGGAGGAAAATTCATTACAAGTACCCTGACACAATGGTGATTAATTACGTAATCGTATTCTGATATGTTTTTTTTTTTAAAAGAGGTTAATCTAATCCGTAATGGTTTTTTTTATGAATGTTTTTTTATGAAGATATTATATATACGAGATTTCATTTTAACTTCTAGTAAAAAATCAATATCACTTTTAATCGAAAATCTCAATACTGTAAGTTTATAGAATTTATTTTAGATATATATAATGTTTAAATTTTTTATTTTTACTCAATTTAAAACTTAAATTTACCGTTAATATTCATCATGCTGAAACACAAGTTTGTGCTATTTTTTTTTTCACAATCAACCGATAAACAATCCAAATTACTCGACTTCTTTAAATGAAATTTTGAATTACATTAGGGAGAGAAGCAAAGATACATTTTTGTATTAATTTGATCAGGCACGAAAAAGTAAAAAGGGTGAACCAGATATTTCCAACAACACAGCAATACTTGTTTGTAATATTGGAACTATGGTTTGTCAAATTGTGCTAATCACCGAAAATAATTGTAAGTGAGGAATCCTTTCAAAAACAACTTTTAGGAAAATGACTTACATGCATACACCCAGCATTTTTTATTTTTTTTATTTTCACTCTTTTTTTTTTCTTTTCTTTCTACCTCTCCTCTCATTTATTTCATTGTATTACATACTATATTTTTCTCTTTTTCTCTATTCTTTTCATTTATTTTTTTCTTTCTGTCTTTCTTCAATCTTACTTATGATGAACCTTTTCATATGATGGACAGCTACACATTTTATTAGATATTATGTGTATTTAAAATGTATAAAAAGATCATAAAACATATAATATATAAATGTATAATCAAATTTAAACCGCATTAAACATTGCAAAAATACAAAAAGAAAAACTATAATTTATTGTCATTATAAACTTCCTGTTACTTACGAATAGAAATAGAATTGTCAATCTAATTCCAAAATAATTCATAAAGTGAGCAATTTTCAGCTTTGGATACGGAGAAAAACAATGTTTTGATGATACCACGCATTTTTGTTTATTTCACTTTGTTTTATTGGATATAAATGTTTTAAAGGCATGAAATGCTTCAATAGTACATACTGGTAGACATCTAAAAATACTGATATCAAGTACACTAATCGAATAAATATATTGAAGTTTCATAGGTTTAGATATTTCATGGATGTATCAATAAAGTGTTCAAGAGTTATTCATTGGTACGAGTACATGAAGCAAATTAAACTTCATAGTTTTTTTTTTCTTTTTCTGAGAAAGATATTTATGCAGACACTTTTTTCTGGATATAAAAAAATACAGTACATTAAGCTGGTTTTCTCTTAAAAGTGGTGATATTTGTACTTAAAGAAATGTAGGTCCCTACATAGAGTTCAGAACTTTCCAGGAACATAGAGCAAAAGGAGATATTGAGAATTAAGGAAAAGGACTTTAGGCAACCATGAAAAAAAAATGTGTAGATGAGAAAACTCAAAACTCAAGGTAAAATTACAATATTGGTGTATATTCAATAATTGCACATGAGACACTTCAGTTCAAGGTGAGATTATGATGTGAAGTCTATTCAAACATGCAAGAACTCTTTCATAGATGACCTATATCAGCAAGCATATACTCCAAAGAAGAGATAAGAGGGGCTTTGTTTGGCAAAGAATTTACTTATTTTCAGTAAGTAATTTCTACTTATTGAAATAGAATACATGCACAAACATGCTGTCTAATTTTAGTTTATCTAGTTTCATAGGTTATAACTTCTCTTGAAATAGAATTTATCTTCTTCTTTTCAATTTGGTTAGTTTTACCATGAGGGGTTCTGGTCTGGTCCCATATTTTTATCTTTGTGTACTCTTTTATATATATATATATATGATTATTTGATGTGCTTTCCACTCTCAAGATAATAAAGAAATTCAGTATATATATCAACAATCATTCCAGCAACTACAATAATGAGTTGATGTTAGTAAAGCTAACCTGCAGTTCCATAGAAGGACGATCCAGTCTATGCATTGCTGAATGACGATCGCGCCTTTCAATTACTTGTTGCATACTGAAAAACCATAATCATTAGGTTTACATTTCAATTTCCCTTCTTTCCTTTCAGTTAATTCTGCTCATAAAATTAGGAACTTCATATAATTTCATATAATTGCCTATGAAACCATTTACCTTGTATTTGATTTTTCTTCATTGAAGAAAATTGCATAAATTATACAAGTACTCGTATGCAAGTGGTAGAGTTTATACAGATACATATCTTTCACATCACCAACAAGTAGTTCGAGTAATTTGTATTTCAAAAAAGATGACCGTGAAATCAAAATACATTTCAAATAAGACTATTCTTTACACTTTGGCAATGCTGATAAAAGGCTAATTTCTAAACGTACTTTTGCTTTTCAGCAAATATGTACAATGCAAGCAAATTCCAAACGCAATAGCTGCGAGTGTTTTTCTGCAGAATGTTGTTCATACTTCTGCAGGCAGCATAAAGATCCTTATAGGGAAGTTTACACACCTACTGCCCCAAATTAACTGGTTTCAGAAAACCAAGTTGCAAAAACATCTACAAGAGAGAGTATAAACCATTTTAACAAAATTAATTTAACGTTTAAAGACAGTGCTCGAAGAGAGAGAAACTTGTCTGGTAACAACCCCAACAATTAAAGTAAAATTAAAAGAATTTGAAAATATATAAGAAATCATAAATGTATATATTTTACACAGGTAATGAGCTCAGAAAATCCATTACTCTCTTCTGATCTCATGAACCCGTGAAACAGATGTTATTATTATTATTATTATTATTATATATATATATATTATAAATTATAAATAAATGTTCTCTCTTTGCATTACCTTAATTAAAAGAAGGAATTAGCTATACTAAGGAAAGAAAAAGGAGGCGAAGTAATAGTTGAGAAAATGCAAAAGGAAAGGAAGACATTGATGCTGAAAATAGTAGAATACCTTGAACTGGCATAATCAAAAAGCTTGCTAGTTGCAGAAAAGACTATGAGAGCTATGTCTGCATCACAAAGGGTTGACAACTCCTGAGCCTTCTTGAAAAGCCCTTTTCTTCTCTTGGAGAAAGTCACCTGCCTCGAACTGATGTTGTCGATTTTCTTGATCTGTATCCTCTTTCTAGTCATCTCCCTATCACAGAACAATCATCATCTAAGGGGGAAAAAAGGAAACACAAAGAAACACTTTCTCCACAATAAAATGGATCCAGATGAAATCATCTACTACGGGAAGAAAGAACACATAAACAAATCGAGACCACTCGACCATTTATTTAAACCTTAAACTGCACTTACCCAGGAATTTAATTTTCTTTAGCTAAAAGAAAAAAAAAAAATGCTTTGACATCATACATGGAAGGTGGGAGGTAGAGAGAGAAAGAGTAACATTAAAAAAATGAAAAAAAAAAAGAAGAAAAAAAAAAGGAATAAACGAGATTCTTGAAGTAGGTCTGTGGAAGAAGAATCTAAGAGGAAGGAGCAGAAAATGGAAACCTTGAAGATGAAGCAGTTGGAAGAGGAAAAAGTTGAAAGCGGAACTTACAATAATGGAAAGGGTGTAGCGAAGAATGGTCGGTTTGAGTTGCTGAAATGGGTGTTAGGAATAGAGAAGTGAGAAGTTTGTAAGAGTTAGAGAGATAGATAATAGGATACAATTTGATGTGGGTGTGGGACAATACACTTATGCCTTTTATGGTCAAGTTGCTGTTCCTGTACTGCAACTATTAATTTTATGTTTCTTTTTTTTCATTATTAAAATAAAGAAAATGATGTTTTCACAATCATACAACAACCAATAAACCTCTTTTGAAGGACACCCTCGTTAAAACAAAGTGAACTTAAAAAAGGAAAGAAGAATCATAAAACAGTGGGTGGGTGTCAGCTACTCGTATAGATTATTAGGTCGCGTAGTATTCTTATTATATATCCAAAAAGTAAGCGTCAAAATACATTCAATTGTTATCTATACTAAACAAAACTAATTTAACATATAATTTACATAAATGATACTAAAATCATCAAAGACGAATAAATATTCTTTAAAACTAGCTTTTAACATATAATTTACAAATAATATTCTAATTTAACATATAAATTAGAATATATTCTTTAAACTTAATTATAAAGATTTTAACTACCAAAAGATTATAATTTTAACTAGCTTTTAATTTAAAATTAGAGACTGGTTTAGAATTAATGAAAATAAATAACTAAAACTTAATCATTAATATTAAAAAAAAAGATTTTAATTCATAAATTATTTATAGATCTTACTATCACAATCTTCTATTAAAAATCCTTAAAGAAAATTGTTATTAGGATATTAAACATGAGTTGTTAAGGGATTTACAACCCAAAACCACAACTTGCATGAAAGGAATGGGGGAAAACACAATCACAAAAATGATTAGTTTTAACACTTTTATACATAAAAAGAGGATGAATGAATGATTATCCAAACGTGGAAAGTGGCTAGATACACAGTATAAGTATATCCTTGAAGCATAATACGCCCCCTTTTAATTTCATTTACGTCCAAATCTTAGTTCATGTAATACATGGACACACATTGATTATGATTTCTTACGTTGATTATGAATTTAGCGAAGAAAATTATGGTTTTTTTTTTTCATAATAGATTTCTTTTATAAAAATATAATGTAATTTTATTATAAGTTTAATGTTGTTTTTTTTTTTGTTATTTTTTAAATAAAATTTTTATTATATGTTTATTAATATATATTTATCTAAATTATGACTTCTTACATAATATTTTATTATTGTAAATATTTTTTTTCATAAAATAAGGTTAAAGAAGTAAATGGATTTTTTTTAAATATTATTTACCAACAACTATTTATTTATTTTTAATTTAAATAAATTTTAACTCCAACTTACATTTTTCAAAATCATTTTATTAATTATTTTTTAAATATATTAATATATAAAAAAATATTTTATTAGATTGACCAAATCAATTAAAAACTTTTCACTTGTTTATTTTCTTTCACTTTCCTATTTTTTTTCTCCGAATCCAAAGAACGTTAGTTTTTACTATTTTAAACCTAAACCCTAAACATTCAAAATTGATACATATAAAAAATAAATTTTAAAACACTATGTAAGTTATAATTGTTTTAAGTAAAAAATATATAATATTAAGAATAAGTTGTTGAATAAAAATAAAATGATCTTTATAACTATTTTATAACTATACGTTAAACATAGGAAAACAGAACGAGGATTTGAACAATGTTTTAAGTTTTTTATTTCAAATGCGTTTAATAAATCCTGTACGTGTTAGATGGTTTGCAATAGTTATTAGACGATGGTATGTTTAAAAAAGAGTTTAGAAAAATGTTTATAAAACAAAACAATAACACACATAATTTTATAGTGGTTCACTCGAACCTGAGCTACGTTCAATTCTCCCTTAAGATCTCTTAAGGTGTTTCACTCATTTTTAACAAAGATTACATGAGTCTCATCACTTAGATCATTTAACTCAACTAAGCTAAATACCAAGTATTTTAATTTACTTATGAATTAAAAAAATAACCAAAAAGATTTTTCAAATAAGATACATATGTGATAACTCTTAGAGAGGAGAGAGAATAGGTTTTCAACACAAAGAAAATCTAAAAGACTTGTAAAGATTTTCTTTTTAATTGAAAGCGTTAAATGATATAAAGAGACAACGGAAGAGCGAGTTTGTTTATATACACATATTCTTCTTGTCTTCTCTTCATGAAATCATCTATATATAGCTTTCTTCGAGAAAGATCCCTTAGATGAGAGTTGATTTTCATGTAGAATTCATAGTTGTTTTAGATAAGTAGTCAAACTCAGGTCTATGTTGGAGCTATTGTGTTTTATCATAGCTTTTATAAAAGTAGCTTCCACAATTTTGCAGAACTTGAAGCTTTAAGGAAATATTCCCAGATGCCTTTCTATCTATTAACGTCTTTATCGATCTTGTGTAGGAATTTAAGTAAACTCTTGTACTTTTATGATCTGCATAGATAAAGAGAATAAACATGAAACAAGTAAATAGGTACTTTTCGTACATCCAATAAATTTTTTAAACTTTGATATTGATTTAAATACGTTCATATTTAAAAGATTTTGACGCATGTCAGCTCATTGATAGAAACATCGTTTAGGGAAGCAAAGTGTTTAATATATGATCTTTAGACGATATAAAATGTTAAACGCTCATTTTTATAAAACTGCTTGTTGTAAGTTTTATTACATCATTTAACAAACTTTTCCTAGACGATTCATTTCTTTAAACGCTTATTTGTTCAACCCTGTTTAGATATAAAATTTTAAACTTTAGTGTTTTTTTAAGTGTACACTTCAATGTTTTCCTTTATTAGACGTTGTTTGTTAATCATTGTTTGTTAGACGATATGCTAAAAAACTCAATTTTCTCAAACATTATTTAATAGCAGATTTATATACAAATGTTTATTTCGTTTAATTGTTGTTGATTAAACTTCAAAGCAGGAAATGATATACAATCTTGTTTTTATCAACGATCTTGTCTTAACAATATGATGTATATCAGAATAATAAATATATATAATTAAAATATGTTCTTTAAAATATATTATCTTAATTTGATTATTATTATTTAACTTATTTATATAAATTAATATTTGTATAGTGTTAAATTAATTATAATTCATGATAAAGACTAAAAAGAATGGTTATGAAATTTACGAAATTTTAAATTAACAAATACTTTTTAAAAATATAAAATAAACATGTGATATTTACTTGAAGTAAAATTGTATTTAAATTAATTTAGTAATATGATACGCACATAAAGGCCGATTCAAATAATGTTTACAAATATAAGTCAATTTAAAAAACTATTACACATGAATAAAAATAAACCACATGTTTCACACTTTTCTCTTCAAATAATTAATTTAACCGTATAATCAAAACTCAAATAAAAAAATTTAATATTGTTATATATGATTACATTTGTATTTAAAATTATCTATTAGATTGAAGACACATGATGATGATGTTTTCATCGAGATGATCACTAGTAGCTAGTCACTACTAAAAAAAACTATTATTCAGTAAAAATTTATTTTTTAATTTGTAGAAGTTCTTACCATCTACAAATAAGTTGGGGTTTAGTCTAAGTCGTAGTTATTAATTTGTGGAGTTTTTAATGGTCATGATATCAAATTTATGTTGTAAATTTTTTTTTTCTGGATGATTTTAACCTCTTCTATTAATTACTTTTATCTTTTGATATCTTCTTTATTTATAATTATCCACATTAATTCACAATTTCTTAATTTAATGAAATATGTTTGTTTAGAATATATAATATAGTACTTTCTGTTTTAAAATATCTTTAATAACAATAAAGTTTTAGTTAAATATTAAGTAAATTAAAAATTTAAAATGCATTTTAATGTATTTTTTATAAACAATTATTTAATTATATATTTAAAATATATTTTATTTTTATCTAAATATCTTATTATTTAATATTTTTTATAAATTGAATAATGTGAATGTTAATTTTATTTTCACATTTCTAACTTATCACTTTATACATTTATTCTATTATTTTCTTTAACTTATTTACTTATTTCTTGTCTCCATAATTGATAGAAAAATAAAGAAGTTTTTTAAATATTTAGAAATTTGCATTTTAAAAGTGATATTGGTTTAAAAATAATGAGACTGGATTATTTTAATATTATAAGTTTTTAATATAAATAGTTTGACTGTGAACGAGTTTTATTATTTTAGAATACACAATCTTTTTCTATAAATCATTTTTTTAAGAACGAAAATTGTAAGATTGACAACAAACTCTTCAATTTGGATCATTCAATTTCTTGAATATAGTAAGTCTTTTTGTTCCTTTCCTTGGTCTGTTCGTTCTTCTTTTGCATGTAACACTTTTTTGGCTCGCATGCGGTGTTTGAGTTTTCTTTTTTAGTCTCTACTGATCAATGGATCTAATGGTATGTCCTGATCATGTTTGTGTTGTTTTTAGAAGAGAATAGAGTTTTCTGTGTGTTTGAAGATGTTTTAAGGGTTCTTGATCAGTCTACTCTATCGCCCAAGTACTGAAAACTAATTGACTTATTTTTAACTGATAGATAACTTATAATTGTTGATGGTATGCTTGTATGATAATTGGTTTGTTTAATTGAACTATTTGATGAAATATGACTTGTGGAGTTGAGTTAGGATTTTGATTATCTTTAGTGGTTGTATGTTGAAATATAATATGATGTATGATTGATATTGCATTTGAATTTAATTAAATCATTGAGTTGTGTATAATCTGATAATTGATATGTTTTGACATTTATGGTTGTGGTTGGATTGATTTGCAGGACCAGAATGACATAAATATGTGGATTTTTATTTTACAAAATTATGCAGACTTATTGGGTGACTTTTGTGAGAATTAAAAATTGTAAGCTTTAGTGATATTCTCATTGGGCGAGCTATATGGTCGCTAGGCAGGTGTGTTGTCAAGCATTACTTGATGAACAAGTAGATCTAGTAGCTAAGTTAGTGTGTTGTCAGGCACTAGTCGTTAAGTGAGTAGATATTCTAGCTGAGCGAAAATATAAAAGTCAACTCAAATTTTCATATGTCTCTTATGATGTGTATTATGTGAATGTTAAAACAATAGCTGGTTTATGAAGTTTTGATGAGAATTGTTGATAGATTTATTAATAAATATGTATATGCATAATGATGAGTATTGTATTTGTGTTTGGTGTAATTCCGTGGATCTCATGGAGAGATTCTACGGTGACGTTTCATTAGTGTAAGCATTGATGTGAAAGTCTAAATGTTGGAAGTTATCTTGTCGTTCTAATAACCATTTAAGCTCAGGTATAGTACAATGATGTATGCAGTGAGATGTGCAGGATATCCTAGTCTAGAAACTTTACCTTGACCAAAGATGTTGTTAGACTAATCTTGTGTGTGGTAGTTTGGGTGAGAGAGTTGTTTCATCACCATAAGTGCAAAATCCTTTGAGATTTCATATCAATCCTTTATTCGAATGATTGAGTAGTATGAATGAATGATGATGATATTTCTATAATTATTATGTGGAAATTTAGCTTTCCTTGTTATACTATGGTTTCTTATGTATCTCATGTTAATAGAATTACACTTTTGAATAATTGTATAATAATTTTTTAGATTATAATTTTTTTATTTAGAATATTATTTTAAAATATTTATTTTATTAATTTTATGCCACTATACAAGTTTATAAGAAAATGAGAAAATTATTATCTCATTAACATATACTTTATTAAAAATGAAAAGAATTTTAAATGGTTAATAAAAATTTATAACTTAAAAGAAATTACAGATACTATCCACTTAAAAAGAAGTGAAGCCATGAATGAGTGGGGGTTTGTAGCAGTGGTGAACAGAAGGGTGTTGGAATGGTTGGGAAAAGTAAAAGTGATTGTATTATTTTCCGAAAGTAGAATTGATTTATTTATTTGGTTTTTTTCGTTTTGGTTTCCACAAAGACTCATTTATTGATGTCCGTACAGGCTGCCATCTTGAGTCGAGGGCACGACAACGACAATTGATGTACCCTCGTACTCCCTTTCTCACTCACACTGGTCCCTTTATGCATTTCTTAATTCGGAACAGAGCTAATGCTCACAATTATTCTTTTATTTGTTTACTCTATAGATATTTCTTTATTATTATTTCATCTCAAATATATATATATATATGTTTATTTTTGTTTTACTTTCAATCGTCTTACATCATATTCCAGCTCACTCCTACTTCGTTTCATCTTACGATGCTAGACTCGTCAGGTAGATTTATTTGTAAGCTCCTAAGACAAAATATGGGATGAATGCGTAAATTTGTATTATAATTGTGTTTATAGTTTTAGTTGATTGAAATTAATTATTATATGAATTTGTTATTAATTATGTTTACTTAGATGTTTTAATGATTATTATTTTTGTTTCACAATTTTAATCATTTAGAATTTAATTTTAGATGTTGTCTTAGTTATTTAAATTTATTATAAAATTATTTCAGATTCATATTTATAAATTAGAAATTATAAAATTACGAATATTACTAATTTTGAACAATAAATTTATAAAATTTATTGTTTTTATTAATTTAATTAAATAAAAATAAAATTATTAAAATTTTGCAACTTATTAAAAGAAAAAAAATTAAAAAAGCATTACAAGAAATGAATCGCCATGACTATTTTTCGAAGACTAAATATTGAACAAGTTAAAATGGGAAAAACTTGCTGGTATTACTATCCCTAATTTCGATGCTATAGAAGAAAACAAGAGGGTAGGAAAATGAGAAAAAGGAAAAAAAAATAAAGATAAAGATAATTTTGTTTAAAAAAATGAGAATAAAATATTTCCAACGTAATATTATTTAATTTTTTATTTATATAATATTGTTATGAGTTGTCATAAAAAAACACAACATAATGAATTATATGAAGAACGTAATTTGTTTTATGTTGTATTATTTTCACTTTCCACATTTTAACTCATAAGTTAATTATACCACGCCTTTTATTGATTTTCTAATTTTCCGTACTTTTATTCGATCAAATCCAACCTTTTCCTTATAAGATTTCCTTACTTAAAGGAATTTATAGAACAAATTTAAAATATTTATAAAGAATATAAGACAGAAACGTGATGTTTTTAAACACAAACTATTTTTACACACATTTGGTAAAAAAGGGTTGGATTATATATTAAACCATTATAATATGTATGAGGGAAAGAATTACTTAAATCTCATAAGATTGGGTTTGATTAATTGAGTTACTTAAAATAATGACGTGATATTATTTATTGAGTACTTAGTGTTAGTTAGTCGATAGCTGATAAGATGACCACTATATATTTTATGAGGAATGAATCACTTAGTCAAATATAAAATATCGAATACTAAGTATTATGTTTCCTACACCAAGGTCTATATTTAGGATATGCGTATAAATATTATTTTAATCATAATTTAACTTTACTTTTTGTATTAATTCAAAATTGACAAAAATATTTGACCAAGTACTAACTTGAGCGTCGGGAGTATCTTCTACAGACATCTCACCGTTTGGTAAAGGATGAAAAAGGATTTGGAGGATAAGTACTACGTAATGAAGAGTTTGTGGAGTAGAATGAGACTTTGTAGGGTATGTTTGGTTTTTGTAAGAACATTTGACACCCACCGAGGGCCAACAAGTATTTTGTGAAGAGAAGTTAGTTGTGTTAATATGCAAGTTTGGTTTTGTAAAGCCCGTGAAAATAATCATCTTAATAAATAGTAGTAATTTTCTCTAAGTATTATTATTAGTAGTAATAATTTTTTTGGGTACAAAATATGATTAATAAGTTATGTGGTAAGTTAAACAAAATATTATAGTATTTTAGATGATAACTATCTTGTAACACTTGGAACATGGGTTCAAACCTAGTGGAATACATTTCTTCAAAATGTATTTTTATAAAATCAATTAATTAATTAATAATAATAATAATAAAAAAATAAAAACAAAGGACAAACTAACTTTCGGTAGTGCAATCAAGATGCAACCAACCAATAAGAAGAGGAGAGTTGTGATAGGCTACTGAGAGCAGTTTTTGACCGAGAGGAAATTACTGGAAAAGAGATAGGGGGAGAAAACTCTCTTCTTTGCGCATATAAATATATATTTTAGGTTTATGATTTTGATATGAGCATGTTAGATTTTTGTATTGTTAACTAACTGTCTACTTGCAAATGTTTTGATTGTCATTGACTATATTTTTCGTGTTTTCTATTTTTGAAGTTACCACAGTAAAACCTTAATCTCTACTTCATTCACCATTAGATTAAGCTTAAATTTTGATATGTGATTCCTGAGATATATTACTACACTTTGACAGTTCAAAATTTTAATTTAAGGTATGTAATTAAACAACTAAATTTCACAAATCTTGAGTAAATTGACAACCACTTTATTTCTATCTCAGAGTTACTTTAGTAAAATTTTAATTCCCACTTAGTTTACCGTTAGATTAAACTGAAATATTTATATATGATTCCTGAAGAATATTACTCCCTTTTGATCGTTCAGATTGCTAATTAAAGATATGTACTTAGAGGAAAAATTTTCACATTTTTGAGTAACCTAATTAACACAATAATTTTGTCATTAAGTTACGTCAGTAAAAACTTTAATCTCTGGTTTGTTTACCATTAGATTGACCTGATAATTTGATATATGGTCGATAAGACATATAAAATCATCTTGACCACTTAGATTCTTAAGTGGATTACTGTGCTTGAAGAAATTAATTTCGCATTTTAGATAAATTTGAAAACCATTTAAATTATGTTTTTAAGTTACCTCAACAAAACTTCAATTTCAACCTAGTTAATCATTATATTAACCTAAAATTTTAATATGTAGTTCATAAGACATATTTAGTCACATTGACTGCTCAAATTTTTAATTGGATGTATATATTTAGAGAAATTATTTTCGTGTTTATTAGAAAACTCAATACCATCTTAAATTCTGTTTTTGAGTCGACTAGGTAAAATTAAGATTCTCATGTTCATTAATTGTTAGATCGAACTAAAATTTTATAGTAGATTCTAAACCTGTTGTTATTTACTTTGATTGGTCAGATCTTAAATTAGAGGCGTTAATGAGAATAATCACCCCACATAATACTACAACTGATTAAATTGTTAATAATATTTAATCATATTAGGTGAAATTTTGAGTAATTGTATTTATTGATTTGTATGTTTGATTGTATCATTGACTTAAAACATTATTCTATGTTAAGCTACAAACATAATTTTTGGATCAAATATGTATTGCATGATGAATATGAATATGATGTGAGATTGGTCAAATGTCTCGTAGAGAGACTCGTTGAGGGTCCTATTGTTGGAGGTTATCCTGATACTCTAATAATAATCCAGTCTCAAGTAGAGAAGGATGAATTATGTGGTGAGAGGGATATGAGGTCCTAGTCTATGTGCCGATTTTGGTCATAGGTGCTAATAGACTAACCCTGTGGATGACATTGAGTCTTTCATTGGAAGTGTATCTATAAAGAGTAGTGGAGGCTACCAAAAGTGCATAACCTCCCTGATCACGCATGAATGTCTCATCTAGATGATTGTGTATGACATGATTATTATATGTTATGATGATTAAATCTATTATAATTATTGCATGATGATATGATTATTGTTATGTGAAGTAATATAATTAAGCATGTTTTATAAATATTCTATTGCATATTATCTCACTCCTACTTGTTTGTGTTTGTGTTAATATATATAATTTTTGCGATGATCGTATAATGTGTGTGTTATACGGTAGTAGATGAGGGAATGTTGTCTGATCTAGTACAAGTGAAGAGAGAGACCGAAGAATAATTGAGAAGAGTTCGAGTTATCTTTTTGAGTGTTGTATTTGAAATTTAAAATGTGTATTATGTGTGAAATCCTTTATATTTCCTTATGAATGAGTATAATGCTACAATATATCTACTATGAGTTATCAAGTGTGAAAAATTGGAATGTTACATTATTGGTATCAGAGCAGTTCATCCTTAGGACGATCTGAGGGTTGTGAGTTTGTCCTACAAACTCATATAATAGAGCGTACTAACGATAATTCTCTGTGTGAACAGAGTAATGACACCTAGCCCACTAACCGTTCCAACCTCTTACATGCCTAGCTTGGCAAGGGCTATAGAATCCATTGCATCGACTCTTCAATAATAAGGCACTACTTTAATGCAACAACACGAGATGGCTATGCAACAGTTGGAATCGGCTAGGCAATGTTCTGAAGCCAGCCAAAGATAGCATGTGGAAGCCTTAAGACAATTAGTTTAGAATAGGATGTTTGTCAAACCATCCCACGCTCCACCTCACAAAGTTCAGGAATGAACTTTATAAAACTTTTTACAACATCGCCCAACTACTTTCAACGAAAGGACGAGTCTGGATGAGGCTGATCAATGGATCAGAAATATGGAGAGAATCTTTAATGCTAAGGGATGTTCATGCAAGACAAGACTAGTGTACACAGAGTACTAACTGTTCGGTGAAGCAATACACTGGTGGGACAACATGAAGTTGATGCTAGAAGAAGGGGGCAAAGTTATTACTTGGGAGCTTTTTAAGAATAAGTTTTACGCTTAGTACTTTTTGGACAGCGTAAGACATGTCAAAGAATTCGAGTTCTTGGTTGGTGCAAGGCAACAAATCAGTGGCTCAGTATGCTGATAAGTTTAAGCATTTAGGAAGCTTCTATACACAACCTATCAACGAAGAATGGAGGTGTAGAAAATTCACAAATGGGTTGAGAGCCGAGATCAAGTTGGCAGTGACTTTGTTAGCTATTAAGGAATTCCCTACTCTAGTCGAACATACTAGAAATGTGGAAAGGCTGAGAGGCAAAGTGGAAACTCAATGTAAGCTTTAAAGAGTAGGAGGACCAATCGAAGCGAGAGCTGGACAGAACCTGAGGAACTGACCTTATGAAAGACCTTAGAGATTTCAAGGGAATCCTCATCAATAGCAGCCCGAGCAGAAAAGAATCCAATGCTATGTTTGTGGAGGACCTTATCTGAAGGACGTATGTCCACAAGTTATTGCACGCAACTGATATTTTCTTTGCGGAATAGAAGGACATTTTGCTAGAGACTGTTCCTCTAGCAGAAGAAAAGCTGCTTAACCTCAACAACCACCCCAATAGAGAAGGATTGATGATAGGCCACAAGCTACTAGGAGGGTTTACGCCTTGACAGGAGCTGAAGTTGTTACGTTAGGTAATCTCATCATTGGATGTTGAATAATAGCTAGTAGAAATTTGAATGTGTTGTTTGATTCTAGAGCAACACACTCTTTTTTGTCTAAAACTCTTATTCAAGAGTTAAATCTGCCAGTAAAAGAGTTGTGGTATGATCTTATGGTATCTATTCTAGCCTCTGGTTTAATGAAAATGTCAAGGATGTGTCCTTATTGCTTGATAGTTGTAGAAGAACGTAAATTCAAAGTACATCTTATATCCTTACTTCTAAGGTTTAAATGTAATATTAAGAATGAATTAATTATCTGCTAATCATATCCTTATAGATTATAGTGGGAAGAAGTTGATCTTTCCTAACCCAGTATAATCAGAGTTCTTGTCATCACACCAAGTGTTATAAGAAGGCAGAGAAGGATCTATGTGTTTCATCATCTTAACTCATATGGAAGTCGAGAGAAATGAACAAAACCTCAATATTCCCATAGTAAATGAGTTTGGTGATGTGTTTCCAGAGGAAGTGCTAGGGTTGCCTCCTCAATGGGAAGTATAATTCTTCATCGACATAGTAGCTAGAGCTGGACCAATATCGATAGATCCATATCGAATGGCCTCGACATAATTGGCTGAGATGAAGAAGCAGATTGATGAGTTGTTGGAGAAACAATTCATCCGACCAAGCGTATCACCATGGGGAGCACTTGTACTACGGATGAAGAAGAAGGACAATAACTCTAGATTGTGTGTCGACAACAGGCAGTTAAACAAGCTAACCATCAAGAACAAGTACCCTCTTCCTAGAATTAATGACTTGACGAACCAATTACATGGAGCTCAAGTATTTTTAAAGATAGATCTAAGGTCCGGATATCATCAAATTTTAGTTAAGGTTGAAGATGTACAAAAGACTGCTTTTAGATCTAGATACAAACACTACGAGTATGTAGTTATGTCGTTCGGGGTAACTGATGTTCCAACTTTTTTTATGGATTACATGAACAGAATCTTCTCACCCTTCCTAGATAAGTTGATCATAGTCGTTATAGATAACATACTTATCCATTCTAAAATTCGGGAAGAACATGCTGAACACTTAAGGATCGTGCTTGGGATCTTGAGAGAAAATAAATTATATGCAAAGCTGTCAAAGTGTGAGTTTTGGACACAGAAGGTGCAATTCTTGGGGCATGTTACATAAGCTCAAGGCATAGTGGTGAATCCAGCCAAAGTTTAAGGAATGCTATAGTGGGAGAGACCAAAGACTATAACGGAAATAAGGAGGTTTGTGGGTTTAACTGGCTATTATAGAAGGTTTCTCAAGAATAGTAATGCCTTTAACACAGTTAAGTCACAAAGATCAACCGTTTGTTTGGATGGACAAGTGTGAGAAAAGCTTCTTGTGGAGCTGAAGCACAGGTTGACGAGGGCACCAATATTGATTATCTTAGATCCAAGTAAATCTTTTGAGGTTTATTATGTTGCTTCTCATTAGGGGTTAGGTTGTGTTCTCATGCAAGAAGAAAGGTAGTGGCTTATACTTCAAGACAACTAAAGGTTTATGAGAAGAATTATCCTACCCATGATCTAGAGCTTGCATCAGTGGTGTTTTCTCAAAAGATTTGGAAACAATATCTTTATGGTGCTCAATTTCAAGATTCAGCGATCACAAAAGTTTGAAGTACTTATTTGACCAAGAGGAGTTGAATACGAGGCAAAGGCGGTGGATGGAATTTTTAAAGGATTATGATTTCAAACTGGTGTATCATCTAGGAAAGGCAAATATGGTAGTTGATGCCTGAAGTAGGAAGACAATGCATGTTTCACACATGATGATCAAAGAATTAGAATTGGTGGAGAAATTCAGAGATCTAAAGTTATAGGTGGAGTTTGAAGCAGACTTCATTAGATGTAGTAATATAACTATATCTAATGACTTTCTAAGTTTAATCAAGGAGAAGCTGTTATTGGACCCTAGCCTACAAAAGGCAACAAAATTGATTGAAACAGAACAAGCTAAGGAATTTAGGTTAGGATCTGATGATGTGTTAAGATTTAGAAGTAGAGTATGTGTACTAGACAATATGGAGATAAAAAGGTTAATCCTTTAAGAAGGACACAAAAGTCATTTTAGAATGCATCCAGGCATGACTAAAATGTATCAAGATCTTAAGGAGTTTTTTTGTGGCCTAGAACAAAGAAGGAAGTAGCACAATTTGTAGCAGTTTGTTTAATGTGCCAGAAAGCAAAAGTGGAATACCAACCACATAGAGGAATGTTGCAGTAATTGGACATACCAGAGTGGAAATAGGATAACATTATTATGGATTTTGTTACTCATTTACCACGAACGGTGAAAGGTCACGATGCTATTTGGGTTATCATAAATCGATTGGCTAAAAGTGTTCACTTGTTAGCAATAAACCTGAGGATGTCAATGACTAAGTTGGCACAATTGTTCATAAAAGAGATAGTAAGATTGCATGGTTGTGCCTTTGAGCATTGTATCAGATAGAGACCTAAGGTTCACTTCAAGATTTTGACAAACTCTATAGGAAGTTATGGGCAGCAGGTTACAAATGAGTTCTGCCTATCATCCTCAAATCGATGGACAATCTGAAAGAACTATCTAGTTGTTAGAAGATTTATTGAAAACCTATGTATTGGATATTCTAGGTGGTCGAGATGAAATACTTCCTCTTGTGGAATTGGCCTATAACAATAGTTTTCAAGCAAGTATAAGTATGACACCTTATGAGGCTTTGTATGGCAGATGATGTCGAACTCCGTTGTATTGGTATCCGGATGGTGAAACAGTTGTAGTAGGACCTAAGTTACTACAACAAACCACAGACAAAGTAAAGTTGATACGGGAAATAATGAAAGCTTCTTAAAGTAGACGAAAGTCGTATGCTGATCAAAGGAGAAGACCGTTAGGGTTTGAAGTTGGGGATCATGTTTTCTTGCAGGTGACTTCAACCACGGGTGTGGGAAGAGCTCTTTGCTCGAGGAAACTTTCTCCTAAGTTCATTAGTCCATACCAATTTTTCAGATGAATTGGACTAGTTGCCTATGAGATTGAATTACCCCCTCAATTGGCCAATCTGCATTCAGGTTTTCATGTTTCCTAACTAAGAAAGTATGTACTTGATCCTTCTCATATTTTAGAAGTGGAGGAGATTCAAATCCGAGAGGATGTTTCAATAGAAATGCAACTAGTTGGTATAGAAGACCCTTAAATGAAGCAACTTAGAGGAAAAACTATCAAATTAGTCAAAGTGGTTTGGGACAAGAGAACAAGTGACTCTACATGGGAACTAGAAGAAGATATGAAAGAATCATACCCCTATCTGTTTTCTTAAAGTGTAGAGTTTTTGAGGTAAAATTTTTTTGTTGTTGGGAAGAATTAAAGCCCATGAAAATATTCATCTTAGTAAATAGTAGTAATTTTCTCTTAGTATTATTATTAGTAGTAATAATTTTTATCGATAGAAAATATGATTAATAAGTTTTGTGGTAAGTTAAACAAAAAAATTTCGTAGTTTAGATGGTAACTATCTTGTAACACTTGGGACATAGGTTCAAACCTAGTGGAATACATTTCTTCAAAATATATTTTTGTAAAATAAATAAAAAAATTAATAATAATAAAAAACAATCAAAACAGAGGAAAAACTAACTTTCGGTGGATTGATTTTTGGCCTATAAATAAGGAAGGGATAACTCTCTTCTTGGCATGATAAATGTATATTTTAGGTTTATTATTTTGATATGAACATGTTGAATTTTTGTAAAACCTTAATCCCCATTTTTTTTACCGTTAGATTAAACTTACACTTTGCTATATGATTCCTGAGAGATATTAATATACTTTGACCGTCCATAATTTTAATTTAAAGTCTGTAATCAAAGAAATGAATTTTGCAAATCTCGAGTAAATTGACCACCATTTTATTTCTGTCTCAAAGTTACATGAGTAAAATTTTAATTCTCACTTAGTTTACTGTTAGATTAAACTGAAATATTTATATATGATTCCTGAATGATATTACTCCCTTTTCACCATTCAGATTTTTAATTAAAGATCTATACTTAGAGGAATAATTATCGCATTTTTGAGTAACCTGATTAAAACGGTAATTTTGTCCTTAAGTTACCCCAGTAAAAACTTTAATCCCCGTTTTGTTTACAATTAGATTGACCTGATAATTTGTATATGGTCGATAAGACATATAAAATCATCTTAACCATTCAGATTCTTAGTTTGATGGTTGTGTTTAGGGAAATTAACTTCACATTTTAGATAAATCTCAAAACCACTTATATTCTGTTTTTAAGTTACCCTAGTAAAACTTCAATTTCAACCTAGTTATTCGTTAGATTAACCTAAAATTTTAATATATAGTTTCTAAGACATATTTAGTCATATTGACTGCTCAAATTTTTAATTGGATGTCGATGTTTAGAGAAATTGTTTTCTTGTTTATTAGAAAACTCAATTCTATCTTAAATTCTATTTTTGAGTCAGTTAGGTAAAATTAAGATTCCCACTTCATTAACCGTTGGATCGAATTAAAACTTTTACAGTAGATTCTAAACATGTTGTTTACTTTGATTAGTCAAATATGAAATTAAAGGCAGTAATAAGAATAATCACCCCATATAAATCTATAACTCGTTAAATTGTTAATAATATTTGATCATATTAGGTGAAATTTTGAGTAATTTTATTTATTGATTTGTGTGTCTGATTGTATCATTGACTTAAAACATTATTCTATGTTAAGCTACGAATGTGATTTTTGATCAAATATGTATTGCATGATGAATGAGTTGATCAATATGAGTGTGATGTGAGATTGGTCAAGGGTCTCATGGAGAGACTCTTTGGTTGTAAGTATTTAGTGTGCACGTTGATGTTGAGAGTCTTGTTGTTGGAGGTTATCCTGGTACTCTAATAATCATCCAGTCTCAAGTAGAGAAGGATGAATTACGTGGTGAGAGGGGCATGAGGTCCTATTCTATCTGCCGATTTTGGGCATAAGTGTTAACGTTGTGGATGGCATGGAGTGTTGCATTGAAAATGATTAAATTTATTATAATTACTGCATGATGATATGATTATTTTTATGGGAAGTAATATAATTAAGCATGTTTTATAAATAATTTATTACATGTTAGTTTAGCCCTACTTGTTTGTGTTTGTGTTGATATATATATATATATATATATATATATATATATATATATATATATATATATATTTTGTGCGATGATCGTATAACATGTGTGTTATGTGGGAGTAGATGACAGAATACTGTCTGATCCAGTGCAAGTGAGGAGAGAAGCCGAAGAATAATAGAGAAGAGTTCGAGTTATCTTTTTGAATGTTGTATTTGAAATTTAAATGTGTATCATGTGTGAAATCCTTTATATTTCCTTATGAATGACTCTATAATGCTACAATATGTCGATTATGAATTATCAAGTATGAGAAATTGGGATGTTACATGTTTCCACGACAGTTAGAGCTGCTGGAGAAGTCACCCTTTGTGGTTGACATAATTAAGATCTTGGAAAATCAGGCGAAGATGTAATAGAAGTTTATGGATTTTTGTAAAAGAAACGTTGAGGAAATGGATGTCTTGGAGGAGGAAAACTCTAGGCTAAGACGGAAGATTAAGGCCAATGTTGTTGCTAAGAAGGAGAAAGAGAAGAAGAAGGAGATTGTTGATAACACGGTGTCCGTGTTGAGGAGCCGTCACACTTACCCTGCATTCGACTTTGAAAGTGAGTTATGCCATGTTATGAGGTTTCATCACTCTCTAGTAGTGGGTGAGAAGTGTTGCCACCCTTTTATTGATGACATTACTAAAACTCCCCATCTCAAAGGATTAGAAGACCCTGACCTATCTTGGCCTCTTATACTCAATAAAGATATGGTTGTAGAGATCTTCTATCTTTCTTCAGTCTTCTTCAAATAATTTTCTGTCTTGAACTTTGCCCTTGGCCTTTTTCTCACACTGTAAGCATCGAGTCTTCCACGTCTTCATGCACAAGACCTCTTCTTCCAAGAGCTTATTCTTATCGGCCCTTTGCTTCTCCTTATCAGCCTAAGATTTTTGTTCCTCTTCTTAGTCCTTTTTCTCGATTGCCAGTTCCTTGGTTATTTTCTTCTTCCCCTCCTATCTTAATTCTTTTTGGGCCATGTTGACTATCCGACGGTTGTGAATAAAAGCCTAGCTTAGAAACTCTAGGAGTCCCCAAAACAACACCTTGGGTTAGAACTATCAACCACCTTCAATTAGTGCCAACAACTCAATAGAAACACTTTTGCGCATACGTATTAAGGGGCCTTTCAACTCCCCTAGATCAAAGGACAAGTCTCTCGAGCCAACAGAGGTACTTGCACCGACCCCTTTTCCCTCACCTAAAAGTTTAGCTCTTAGCCTCTTTCTTTCCTTGCTAGTGTCCCTTGGTTTATAACCAGTCTCTTCGTTCTAACACCCGACCTATGCATGTTGACCTCTACTTCCTAAAGATTAGGGACATCAATCCTACCCTCATCCTTTTCCTCCCCTTCCATTTGAGCTTTGATTTGGAGGAATAAGTTGTCCTCCCCCCAACCTTGGAAGCATGAGCCATGAAACCTACAAATATAAAAAAAAAATGCTTAGATAAGATCAAAAAGTGCTCAATGATTAGACAATTTTTTTGACACTTACCCTTTAATGTTAAGACAAGGTCGTCTATAAGACTGATTTGTCTAAACATCTTCATTTATTTTTAAGTTTAACAAAAAATAATAAACAAAATGAGCATATGACAAAATGTTATCTTTGAAAAAATAGTATAGTTGAAAGATAAGATTTTTTTTTTGAATAAGCTTTATGAAATCTAAATGTTTTGAGAAAAGCTTTAGTAAATGCACTAATGCATGGGCAAATGCACTATCAAACAATTTCCTTACAAAATGCATCAATGTGTTATGTGAGAGTCTTGTTAAACACACTCATTATGAAGAATAAAAGAAAGAGAATTATAATTTGTTGGTATCGTTAGAATATGATATATAATGTATAAAATAAATTTATTACAAACGTACATTGTGGTTCTTACTACAGGGGTATGACCCTCTTGCCCAAGGATTGTCTAGGACATTCTAAGGAGGTGAAATCACACATGACATAAAAATCAAGTTTCACACAGAAAGGAAAATTATGTGCGCAAGAGGCAACATAGTTTATTAAGTGCAAACAAGAAAAACATGATCCAAGTATAGGAAGTTGATGACACCATTAAAAAGTTGAGGTGCATTCTAGGGGAGTATGCCCAAAATGTTCTATAAACACAAGGTTATGCCTCTACTTTCAACATATAATACTAGAGAGTATTAGTTATTTATTTATCTATAATGCTTATAATAGCTATAGCAAGAGTCATAAGGGAGGTTTTGCAACTCTTTGAGCTTTGATTCTAGATAATCATGAGTGGTTGAATCTTCGAAATGGAAGGTTAGATGTAATTAATTAAATTTTCTATACTACTACTTCTTTAATATTCACATCTTGTTCTTATAGATTTTTTGTTTGATTTGTGTTTATTATTTAGATGAGTTGACAAGTTATCATATTTCACTAATTTGGATTGAGTTGAAAAATTAATCTCTAATTGTGGTCAATCAAAACCATCACATTCTTATTGAAGACTCCCATAAAATCTAGAGGGTGTGCTATGTGTGAAAGTCTTACATAGTAAAATAAAGAGTGAATAAATCACATTGGATCTGAAATCCTTAGGTTATAGTGATTCAGGAACGAACCTAAATCTTCTAGAACATAAAACAAGGATGTAATAAGCATGAAAAGAGTGATGACAGTATATCAGAAAAAGAAGAAAAAGAAAAAGAAAAACCAACCTCACCATAGATTTAATATTATAATTTTTATAATTTGAACTTAAGTCCATTTAATTATCAATAACCGATTTTTAAACATTATTTCATTGAATCTAAAAGTAAATATTGACCTTTTTTTGATAAATCTTTATCGATATAACATTTGTTGATACTACTGTGCATTAGTGCTATTGTTGGACATTGTCCGTTAAGAAAACCTCATTAGTTTTCTTAAGTTCCTATTTTGTGTTTTGAAATAATTATTAGTTTATTTTAAATGTATGTTGAAACATAATATGGTCTAACAAGATGAATTAGTTTATCTCCAATTATTATTATCATAAAGACTTTATGATTATTAAGTATTTAATGAATGTATATTGGAAGAAATTTGGGTGGTTACAAGTAGAAAAAAAAAGAAAACATCACAGTCATAATTAATTAATTAAAAAGATTCAGAAGTCTAAATTACTAATTAAATTTTTTTATTAAAAGTTCTGTAAAAAAAATCAATTGAGAATTTTTATCATAGCAATAAGCTTTTATTTTAATTAATTCTAATTTTATTTGAAAAGTTTCATCCATATACAGTCGTCTTTTATTTATGATAATACATTATTTATTGTATAACAATGAATAAATAATGTGTGGCTGTTAGAAAGTGGTGATTGTAAGACAGGAAGCTCTCTTGAATACCCGTTTAACACGTGAAGATTTGTAATTAATGAATTTGTATTTGTTGGAAGTTTTGTTTTATGTAGACACAGACACTCCAAGCCTAACTTGTCCATTTTGTGAAAGAAAAACCCCACTTCACCAATCTATGATTCATATTTTACCCGTACCTTTGCCTTATCCCTGTGAACCCATCATCATCACTCAACCCTTTCTCCTTCCATTTCTGCAAAATTAATTCTCACTCGTACCATCTCACCACACTCAACGATACCATAAAATATTTTTAAAATTACCCACATTCTACAAACTCTCTTCTTAAACACTTTAAACAAATATCAACTCCTCAGTACCTTATTACAATTCATTTATGCACAATTTTTTAATTACTTTTTCAAACTTAAGAAGGTGTATACATGTAACTATACACCGAATTTGTTAATAAATGCACATTAAAACTATTAAAAACTGTAAATTATATCAGTCAAAGACATTTACTGATAAATTATTTTGGAAATACTAACTTTATGTTTACAGTTAGAGGCTAATATTTATCATAATAGCTAATTTATATATATTTTGTTTAATAATGTATTATGATAGATTATTTCTTACATATTTATTTGAGTGTTACTTATTCCTTTTTTCTTTTCAATTGATGACAACAACCTTCATTAAATTTTATTATCCCATACATTTAGTTACGCAACTCAAATAGAACCTAAAATCTCATTGAATTGTTATTCATACAATACATAAACTTCTTTAAATCTTAATTATTACATGGATCACTAGTAAATACCCAACAATTTATTTCTTATATTTCGATTGGTGTTTGAGTCCACTTATGTATTTGAGGTTTCCAACATGATAGTTTCTTTTGTTTTTTCACCTTTTGTGGGAGTCTGAATTTCTTCTACTGCATGGTCTAACTTTTCTCTAAGACTTTATAATTTAAGTGTTTTTGTTCTTGTATGTTGATGCAATGGCTGTGATATTCTGGAAAGGTATAATACTATGTCAGTGTGGGTGCAAGAAGACTGTAATATAGAAAGAAGAGTAGGGACATACACTAATAGAGGAACAAAATCTTGGTTGTAAGGTATATATTTTCTGCTGAGATTTTATTCAGGGCATATTGCAGACATACATAGGACAAATAGAGCTACCTCTACATATTCTTCTTCAATTTTAAGAAATAAAAACCGGTTAGCAACATTTTGCATATTTTGGTCCAAATCATTAGTTGTATAAGTTTTAATAGGCTCTAAAGAGTGGCTAAGTTCTGTTGGGATATGTTAAAATGTTAGCACATGGAAGAGTACGGATCATCTCTTTATTATGCATCTTTTAGCTTGTCTCTTTTATATCTACTTTTTGTATTTTTTTTTAGTTTCTTTGAGCTTTTTTCATTTACTTTGTACATTGAGCTACTTTGTAAACGGATGGGAACATCCCAAGTGTTTCACATTTATATATTCTTTTTGATTGATAAAAAGAATACAGAACATGTATTCATCACAATAATATGGATCTAATCACTACTTATAAAAATCATAATATTTTTCATTGATGACAATTAAAGTCACTCCATGGTGTAAATATAAGAATTTGAATAACCATTATTCAACTGTAAAGAACTTCTAGTAGTTCATATATATAACAATATAAAAATGAATGACAAAGGAATTAGGGATATGATGATTGAAAAGCTTTGAGTGACAACTCATATTGCTTGGACAACAATGTTTCCTCTTGAGCATTATCAAATTACTTAAGCAATATATTTAAGGATAATGAAGAATTAATGTTAACTCTACCATACTCGAGTGACTAGTGATAATTTTGAACACCAAACAATAGATTGGAAAGAGTTAACAATGACTCCTTAAGTGTCACACCATCGCTTGTGTAACATGACTTGTTACTCAAACCACAAAATTTCAAAAATTTATTTTCAACACTTCTTCTCTTTACTAATGAGCCACGCGTTACTTGAGTGATGAGAATTTATGAAGAGAGAAAATTAATTTGTTATCTCTTTTATGCAAACATCAAGTCATAATATAAGCAAGGAACATTACTTCTTGAATGACCAAGTGGACATTTTTTTGATGATATTGCTCAATAACTAAAATAAACATTATTGTTTTAGCGTTGATTGAATAACAAGTTCAACACTGGAATGACATACAATAAATGAGGTATATTTTGTAAAACATATACAAAGCTAATTCAATTCTTTTAACCGTCATACTTAGTTTTATACATAAAATACAACTAGTTTAAATCTAAACAACATAGTCTTGGATTCGAATCATACACTAGTTTAGGATTCATTATCATATTCAACTATTTATCCACAATTTATTCTATGCATTCTACCTCATTTCAATTTTAAATGGATATTGTGTTTGAATTAAACACGCTAACTTTTCACATCGAATTAAGTTCACTCACATAGAAAATTCTTTTTATCTCTGTTATTTAGGTTTTTTACATTTGTTTTAGATTAAATGTAATTGAAAGAGACATAAATTTACATATATTAAAATCCCCTACTTAAATTTACATTTTTTTTTACTTAATAACATATGCAAATTTATGTTTGTTCCATTTATAACAAACATAAATTTATGTATGTTGCAGAGACATTAGACGTAAATTAATTTGAATATTTTTTTTCAAACTTACACTAAATTTATGTTTGTTATTACAATAACGTACGTAAATTTACATTTGCTAATATCTTGACAGACATAAATTTATCTTTATTAGCATAACAACAAATGTAAATTTGGGCGCTTTTTAAAAAGAAAATGATTTTTTTTGGCACGACACCGAAACTTGAAAAACAAAAATTTATCCAAAATAGAATATACTTTTCAAATGTAACATTTATAAACATATATTTCCATCGTCAAAATAAATATATATTCACTACAAGAATCGCGCTTATTACCGGCGGAACATTATTGAAGGATTTTCGGCCGTCGGTACAACTAAATTACCGAAGGCCTTGGAAAGCATTACCGAAGGTGTGTGTTGATTTAATTTAGCGAGGGTGTTTGACCGTCGATAAGTGGCCTGACTTAAGCATTTGGATGTATTGGAGGAGTTTGTCTCTAATTTCGTGACACTCAAATTCGTATTGGTGCCCCAATTAGAAATTTCCCTCTCGTCCTTTGCTTCCATTCTCGCCCTCTCCCTTCGCGTTTATCTCCCTCTCCCTTGGCGTTTATCCGTACTGGCGGTCGTTGGCATTGTGTGCCGATATCATTGACAGCAATACCTTAGTGGGTGGTTGGGGTTGTTTGTTTGGTTAGGGCTCTTCGAAACGTTGTCGTTGTTGGGGTTGGGGTGGTGGTTGGTGGTGTGCGATTCAGGCTGTTGCGGCAGTAGGGGTGCTGATTCGTGGTTGTTGGCGTGTGTAAGTCATTGCGGTGAAGCCAAGGTTGGTTGTTGCGTTGAGAGCTCGCAATCTTCCTTCGATCATTCTGGAGTGCGAGGTAAGGTCTTTGTTTTAGAACGCGTCCTCAATAAATTGTTTGCCCAGTTCATGCCTATATGTGTGGAATGTGTTTTGTGTTTCGCGTGGTTAAGCAGGTCTGATGTTCATTTATTGATGAATGGGCATGTGTCTAGAGTTAAATAAGAATGATTGTATGGAGTGAAGTAAGTTAAATTGAATCTAGTTAGGCTGTAAATGAACATGATAACGTAGTTACTAAATTATTCTGACTATGTCCTTCACTGTGTTAACTAATGAACATGTGTATTAGGTAAGGGAGGGGTTGGGTTCATGATAAATCAGGATTAACAGGGGTTTCATTAAATGAAATGGGGCTGTTTTGGGAAGTACGATAAAACTGAATGAAGTCTTATAATTGTTTCTTTACTGGTTGTCATAAACCAGTGGCTGCACTATCAACTAAACAATAAAAATGTTTCTCTTCATTTGAAACCTTCCCTTTCTCTAAATTTTTCATCTTCACCTTTGGTAGTGAATTCTGGTTTTGAATCCTATAATGCTGATGAGATAATTCTGCTGCCATCTGTATTTCAGCCAATAATTTAGAAGCAACTTCTGCTACTTTTTTTTGTTCATTTCTTTTGCCCTGTTTGAAGCTGCTTTGTCAGCTCATTCTCCACTGGTTTGTTTGCTGCTTCAGCCATCTCAGTCCTTTTCAAGACTTCCTGTGTTTCATTTTTCATATCCTCAATTTCCTCTTGGGTTTCCTCTAACCTTTTTAGAACTTAATTTTCACTCACCTTTGTAGCTTCCACCTCTGCTTTGGCAGCATCCAATTTCATATCTTCTAATTTATCAGACTCCTCAACCTTATGAACTAAGGACTTAAAATCCTCCCCTGATATGTTGAACAGCACTTGCCTCAACTGTTTTTGCTACCTCTACTTCTTTCAATGCTGCTTTGAGCTTTATTTGGGCATCTTCTAAAACAAGTTCAGTGACTGCAACTTCCATCTTCAATTGTGCAGCCTCATTCTTCCAGTCTTGTGTTTCTTCCCTTGCATTTTCAGTTTCAGTGAACAACTGGTTCAATTTCCAAATCATTTCCTCTTATGCACCTCTAGCTTTTGATTCTTCTACAAATGTTGCTATACTTTGAACTTAACCATTTCAACAAGATTTAAATATCAAAACAAACTTGTTTGAGCTGCTAATGGACACTAATTCAAAATGTCACTTTTGCAACATTCAATTATGTAGAAAATTAACAGAACCTCATCACCAATTCTGAGTTTTAGGAATTCAAATGACTGGTTAACAATAAAAAAGACTCAAAGAACTTTGAACTAACTGAACTAAGCTAGAAAAGGTGCAACTAAGTATGAAGAGAGCATAAATGAACTTATAAAGAAATTTAGCACTATGAAAAACTAATTATAAGACCAAAAGAAGCATGATTCAGATTTGAGAATTTAATTTCTTGGGAGAATTGAATGAGAATCTGCACATATCAAGTTTCTGAATAGTTTCTTCCAATCAATGTAAAAGTATTGCACAAAAAATGGTTATCTCTTAGTGTATAATGACAACACCCATATTAGCCTTAGTTTCCTAAATAGCTATTTTCTTATGTAAGCTAATTTTATAATTTTAAAGTTGATTCCTAGGCTTTTGACCTGCAATCAAAGTCTGTAACCACAAACAATTAGTGTGAAAGTGTTGTCTACTTAATTTTTGCCACAAAAATGACTCACAACTTGGTGGTTTAAGACACGAAATGTCACAGCAGTGACTGTAGGTCAAAACTAATCACTGCTGCAACTTGGATTAAAGTTTTCAAACTTGTTCACAGTATTAATTTGCTCAAATCCAAACTGTTATTCAAAAACACCTTGCCACTTCCCAATTTTGACTGAAAGTTGAGGGTTTAGTATACTATTATGCACTTAGATCATTATACCACTAATTGAACTTTGCTAGCAAGTTTTAAACATCATTTTAGACTTGCTCAAACTGTCAGACAACATAGAAATGGTAGCATTCGAAATCTGACTTTGTTATGGCCAAAAATGCAGAAAAATCACTCCATCACAAAAGCAAAACTGAGTTTATAATATTCAATGGACTAGGAAATAAGTTTTGGTATAAGAGGAACTTTCAGTAGTTCCCTTATTATTATGCTTTAATCCAGTGCCTAGTTATTATGGTGTTGTTGTGAAGTGTTTAAAGTATACATGTGTTGCTATAAGGTTCGTAATCCAAATGCTTGGTGGTCAGATTGTTCAGACCAGTGTTCCAGTTGCTGTAAGGACCATTTTCAGTTGCTTAGTTGCTAAGAACCAATGTCTTTTTGCTAATTGAGTTATTTCCAACGTGCCTTTAGTGTATTAGGACCTAAGTCAGCATTCGTTTGAATCTGTTCTGCTGTAAATTTTTCGTTTAATTTGAGTTCCAGTGCATGTGTAGCCATAGATGAATCATATAAGGCAATGACACAATGTCTAGCCTTGATTATATGTGCTAAATCAGTCCACACATGATTCTGTAATCACAAATCTACATCACATTTGCTTCTCTGGTTTGATCACGTGCAATCTGTTTTGTCTAGATTTCTTTGCATCTAAAGCTTTGAACAGGTTTATTTGGTGATGTTAAACATGTTCCAGGCAGTGCCAACCAGTATTAATCACTACAATGCAATAAGCATAGTTGAGTTCCTCAAAAATCTGGTTTCAAGTGTTGTCACAGTTTTCATTCAATCTTTTTCACCGTGATTGTTGTCTTTGATGTGTCTTAGGTGTTTAAAATTCTTCTAGCTGATATTCTACAGTTAGATCTAGTGTTAGGACATTCCTAGAGTCATTGTGTGTGCTTTCAAATTTTCATTTCCATGCTTTCAAAATCTGATGCAGTTTTGGTCCAATTTTCTTGAATTTTGGCAACTGCTACTGTCATACAAAGCTGCTGGCTATTTCTATGCATTATGAACAATTGAACAAGTATATTTTGTCATTTTCAACTTCTATGCACTGTTCAAATGGTTCTTGAGAAGCCTATATGCAGATTTCTTCTTTAAACCACCCTATTTTGTTGCATTTTTGGCTACAGCAGAGGTGATTTGATGACTCTGGTTGTTTCAATGCAGTTTAACCATTTTTGAAAGTGTATTTTGCCATTCCAAACTTGTGTGCACTGTGCATTTGGTCAAATTTGAGCTGATATGAAAAATCACTTCCTAAACCATTAATTTTACCTAAATTTGGAAGTGAACTAGTGAATTTCAGCTGCAGTATGATTCCTTACTGTTTCAGTGTTTAAACATTTTCCATTTGATGATACAAACTTCCTTGAAGTGTCATTTGACCATTAGCATCACTCAAACTCATTTTAGCCACTGCTGTTAATTTTTCCAGCCACTTTATAAGGTGCAGAGTTCATTTTATTTCTGTTTGCCATTGTTCTTCTTTGGTTTTTCATCTTTGGATTGGCAAAAGCTGGGTTTAAGTTTCCAAATGCATTTATATGCTTATCCAAGTGTATAGCAATCATAAAAAACACTTTAAACCCTGCAATCCAGATTTGAAAGATCCAAAACCAGAAAACACCAAAATCTGCTGTTCTTTGTGGCATTTTGTCAAACAGTTTGACATTTTCATCAAACACTTTCACTGCACTTTCATTTTCTTATTACTTGTTACACAAACATTTGGATATTAGAACATTTTTGACTTGATATGATTTCAATGTTAGTTAGATCTACTTCTAGACTTTGGATGTTAGAACATCCTTTTGTTACATTATTTTATATTTGCACCATAATTACATTATCTATACATTAATGGATGTTCGTTGGATTAATTAATGTTCAATGGATATTGATAATTGATTGCATCTTTGAGATGCACATTATGCATGTCTGTATGTGCTTGAAAACTGATATGCAGGTCTGTTTGTAATTGAAATTTGATATACAAGTCTGGGTTGCACAAGAAATACCATTTCTCTGAAACCTTCTCTGCAATTTACCGAAGGCTTTTGCCCTTCGGTAAATACCCTCGTATGGTCATTACCGAAGGCTTTCGCCCTTCGGAAATTACCGAAGGCTTTTGGCCCTCGGTAATTACCGAAGGGCAGAAGCCCTCGGTAAATTTAGCGACAAGAGATTTACCGAAGGATATTTGACCGTCGATAAGCCTTCGATAAACACCCTTTATCGACGGCTTATGGCAGTTTCCGAGGGCTTCTGGCCTTCGGTAACACCCAACTTTTTTGTAGTGATTGAATAAAAGAGGTAATCTAACATGAAACAAATCAAAACTTAATCTACATTTTGTAGGAGATAATTTGCATAGTCTCTTCTTATCACTAGTGCATAATTGGGATACTAACGCGGCTAATATGCCTCGGTTTATAAAAAACCGAAGCATATGAAAATGTTGTGGCACTTTAGCAATTTTAGCGAATTTATAGGTCTCGGTTCCAAGAGAACCGAGGCATAATAGCTCTATTACCTCGGTTAAATAACCACCCGAGGCATCTAACCCTTCAGATTTGACTTAATTCTAACCTTTCATATCACACCTTTTTTTGGAAACAGAGCTACTAACTCGGTTATCAGAAAAAACTGAAACACATAACGCTACAAAAAGCATAAAGTAAAACGTAGCCTCTGACACCTTTTTGGTCAGGGTGCTACTACCTCGGTGGCTTGGGGAACCGAGGCATATAATCTTAATTATTTTGAGTGCTGAAACCTTTAGGGTGCTACTGCCTTGCGTAAACACTTTCTTTGAGAAGAGTTTTCTTCTTTCTCTGCACTTTGCTCTCCACCACCACTACTCAGTCTCCACCACAACTCGCGCCTCCCTCGCTGCGTCTCTACCGCCACGTTCTTCACGCCTCCGTCCCCGTGGTCGCCCCTCCTCCGTTGCGCCCTGTCACCACTGCTCGCCTCCCTTGTTGCTCGCGTTACCCCTCTTCACTGCAGATTGGTTTATTTAAATGAAAGTTTCTGACTTTAGCAGTTGCGTGGTGGTGAGGCGCTGCCCGACGACATTTGGCGTGGTGAAGGTAGTGCCTTTGGGTTTCGGTGTTTTTGATGATGACGCTCCTACTGACCTCGGCGGTTGCCATGGAGATCTCACCCACCCACCAGCCGTCATTGTCAAAGATGTCGACTTACTGGCAGGGCGTAAAGGAGGAAGTGGCGATGAAACGCGGCGCGACGACTCCGAGTAGAGGAGATTGAGGAGGTGTGATTCTCTCCGGCAAGATTGGGCAGCGAGTCAGGAGCTGTGACGCTGATGGCAATACTCGCTGGCGACGTAGGTGGCAGGGTGTGAAGGAGGAAGCGGCGATGAAACGCGACGCGGCGGCTCTGAGTAGAGGAGATCGAGGAGCTGTGATTCTCTCCGGCGAGATTGGGTGGCGAGTCAGGAGCTGTGACGCTGATGGCAATACTCGCCGGCGACGTAGGTAAGGTAATAGGTTTGAGGGTTTTTTGGGTTTCTCTGTTCTACAGGTTTCGATTCACGTGCAATCCTCCTCTTCTTTTGTTCTACAGGTTTCTTTGTTCTACGGGAATATCAATCCTCCTCTAGCAGTGGTGCAGGTCTTGGGCTTGCAATTTGTAAAAGGTAGGGGGAAACATCGAATAGTATTTTGAATGTGCTGCAGTCTCTCAATTCTCAATATGCTAAATGGATTTTATTACAATAAGCATAAATAATGATTGTCTTTCGTCTATTAAGTCTGACTCCTCCACAAAATTGATTCAAATTTGTAAACCTCATGGGAGGTCACATATGGATTGAGAGCGAGGGCCTGGAAAAGGAAGCACAACTACATTTATTGTCTAAGTTGGGATCTGTGGCAATCCAGATCCGTCAGATCATCAAGCTACAAACAGAAGCCAAGCATATAGTGGAAGTGGTGGCCTCGCCAGATTTAAACCCTTCATCAAAGATGAAGATGACAGTGGTTTTTCTACTCGGCGCAATCAAAGAAGTTTCTAATATCCAAGACAACAAAATTGCATACCTTCCATTTGCGGTCTGGAAAAATGGATGTGCCATTTGGAACTAAAAAATAAAATAAAATAAAAACACTCTACTGCCTCGGTTGTCTGTGAACCGAGGCAGAATCCGAACCCTTATGCCTCGGTTCCGAACCGAGTCAAAAAGCCTACTCTTTTTATCTCGCCTGTATATGTCTCAATTGTGTAACCGGTGTCTATAAGCGAAAATAACTGATGTCATTTTCCTTGACTGCACTAGTGTATATGGGTCGTGTCTTCTTTTCATAAGGCTAAGGGATCCTCGAAGACATAAAATAATGATAGAATGTTATTATGTAATAGAGTTCCTCAAACCATACAATTCATGCATGAGTTATAAGTGTTTACCGTTGTCTAGTCTTTAATGACTTCTATCCTTATGATAGTTTTTATTCGGTGCATGACGTAGTACCCACATTTGAAGGAACTACTTTTCCTATTACACTAAAATAAAAGAAAGAAAAATTGATATCATACAACTTCTACACAATAATTAATTTAAGGGTTTAAAGGATATCTAACCTTAGGATATATATACTTTGAACTTTTCTTTGTATAGTCCTTTGTAATAATTGGTTTGTCCAATCCACAACTCTCGTTAAATTGAATACATGTTAGTCATAATTGTTATATACTAATTGGACTATATGAAAATTGTAGCATTACCCTTGTAGTAAGGTCTTTAGTTCGTTATTGGGTTTCTTATGAATAGAACAAAACCAAACAATCAAGCAATATTCAGGAATGAGGACTATTAATTGTCAATGAGACCTAAAATGAAGGAGAAATGGTTAATTCAGTAATAAGACTAACGTTTCAATATATGGAGTCAAGTAAACATGTCTTAGCAAGGTGATAATCCATGTTATATATTATTGGATTTAAGCCTTTGTGTTGTCAAATCTTTCAATTGTTTGGGGCTCAAAAAATCCATGCACTTGTAAGTAGCTTAGACCCACACTCATTACGTCCATTATCTTGCTAAGTATACTCGACCTGATATAACATTTTTTGTAAATTTGTTAGCAATATATAGTTCTTCACCTACAAGAAGACATTAGACTGAAGTAAAACATGTACTTCGTTATCTTAAGGGTATTGTGAATGTGAGTTTATTTTATCCAAATTATTCAAAATTAGGTCTTATAGGTTATGTAGATGCGAGTTATATATTAGATCCTCACAAACAAGATATTTGTCCACATGTGGTCGCACAACGATTTCATGGCAGTCTATGAAACAAATCATAACAACAACAATGTCAAATCATGCAAAAATTTCGCATTACATGAGGCAAGTCATGAATGTGTTTGTTTAAGATCTATAATTCAACATGCGCAACAAATTGTGGTCTATCCTCGGGAAAAATGAAATCAAGAACCATATATGAAGATAATAATGCAATATTGCTCAATTGAAAGACATATATAATAAATGGGACAAACAAAACATATTCTTCCAAAATGCATTTTCACTCATGACTTTCAAAGAAGTGATAATATAGAGATCCAAAAGATTCGTTTATGTAAAAATCTAGCAGATCTATTTACAAAGTCTTTGCCAATGAGAAATTTTGAACAATTGTTCACAAGATGAGACTCTATCATCTCAATGATGTGAGTTTACACGAGGGAGGAAAATAAAATATATGATGAACAACATTGTAGAAAAGAATAAAGAATGAGGTACTCTTTTTCTTTCACTATATTTTTATCCCAAAGGATATTTCCTAGTAAGCTTTTAACAGGAACATTCTCTTATCAATGGACATTTAAGAGGAAGTGTTATGAATTAATAGTTGTCCATTGCTTTTTCTACTGTTACTCTTATATTGATTACTCTTTATGAGATTTAATATTTGTAACCCTTGAATTATATATTTTGGATTGCATTTTGTATCTATATAAATAAGATTTTTTTTATCCTTTATTAATGAGACAAAAAATTAGTTCTTTATTGTATTCTCTTCTTCTTCTCTTCTAATCAGCTTTATACACAATAATTTTTTTATAGACTAAAAGAAATAATTGTTTCAAATTGAAGAAATATTCAAACACATGATAAGTTTAAAAGAATATAACAAAATTAAGTTTTTATTCTATCAATTCATAATAGAAATAAGTTTTGTTATATATTTAAGTTATATTTTGAATTAAATATTTTAATAATTTTAATAGCATAAATAAAATATTAAATAATTTAGTTGATATTATAACTTTTATTTATTTTAAATACCTATAATATGTTTTAAACTTAATAAACATTAAATGAGGCTAAAATGGAACAAATAAAACTAAAGTAAACACATTGTACAAAATAGTTAGTAACATGCTATTAGTATAGTTAGAATCGGATAGTTTAAGTAATCTTTTAATTTTGAATCTTGTAGTTTTCTTAACATAAAAGTTACTTATGAGTATAGTTAGTTTATTTGATTGAGTAAAACATAAATAAAGAAATAATACAGCGAGGGACGACTATTAGGACTTATGAATATGGTTAGTTTATTTAATAAAATAAAACATAAATAAAGAAATAATACAAAATAGTGAGGGTGATCAAGATTGAAAGTCAATAAGAGTAAGCTAAGATCGAAAGTTGAAACGGATGAGACTGGTCTTGAGTTGTATGTCGAGATGGTCTATTTCGAACATGAAGGATGAGACGAGCCTCCTAGAAACAAAATTCTAAACAAGTTGATCCAGATCGAAGATCGATATTACATGATCTCGACTAAACTTCAAAATGGACAAGGTCAAAACACATGTTAAAATTGGTCAGTCCAGTTATAAGGTTATAACAGTCAGTCTGGGTCAAAGATCAAAACATGTTTATTCGTACTGTAATAACAGGACCTCCCGGCATAGGACGAGCATCCAGCCATGTGGACGACCGCCCAAGTTGGAATGCCCGTCCAAAGGGACGAGCGTCCGCCCAAAGATGGTATTCAGGACGAGCGTCCGCCCAAGAGGGCGGGCCGTCCGCCCAAAGATGGTATTCAGGACGAACGTCCGCCCAAGAGGGCGGGCCGTCCGCCCAAAGATGGTATTCAGGACGAGCGTCCGCCCAAGAGGGCGGGCCGTCCGCCCAAAGATGGTATTCAGGACGAGCGTCCGCCCAAGAGGGCGGGCCGTCCGCCCAAAGATGGTATTCAGGACAAACGTCCGCCCAAGAGGGCGGGCCGTCCGCCCAAAGATGGTATTCAGGACGAGCGTCCGCCCAAGAGGGCGGGCCGTCCGCCCAAAGATGGTATTCAGGACGAACGTCCGCCCAAGAGGGCGGGCCGTCCGCCCAAAGATGGTATTCAGGACGAACGTCCGCCCAAGAGGGCGGGCCGTCCGCCCAAAGATGGTATTCAGGACGAACGTCCGCCCAAGAGGGCGGGCCGTCCGCCCAAAGATGGTATTCAGGACGAGCGGCCAGCCATTTGAGAAGCGGACGACCGCCCAAGGAATTGATGTCCGCCCAATATAGGACGTTCGCCCAAACATGGGTCGACCGCCCAAGGAATTGATGTCCGCCCTGGGACGTCCGCCCAAGGGTTGGACGACCGCCCAAGGAATTGATGTCCGCCCAGAGTGGAACATCCGCCCAATATGGAACGTCCGCCCAAGGACTGGGTCCGACGATGAGGAGCGTCCGCCCACTGTGGAGCATCTGCCTGACACGGGACGTCCGTCCGCCCGAGAAGTGGACGACCGCCCAAAGAAGTAGGACGTTCGCCCAAACATGGGACGACCGCCCATGGAATTGAAGTCCGCCCAAGAGCTGGACGCCCACCCAAGGTAACATCCCTGACCGACCATCATTCCCAACCGGCGCACTTTGCTGATTACACGGTTAAATACTACTAACGACAACATTAAAGTCCTTAACGAAGATTAAGGTATTATTGGGCCGTTCATGGGCCCCCAAAAGGTAAAAGCCCATTACAATTCACTATAAATAAAGGTCTCAGGTATGAACTCTGAACTAACTTGAATAACGATAGATACACGCATCACAATCGCTCTGTCATATTACTGACTTGAGCGTCGGAGTGCCTTTAGCAGGTACCCGGCCCCTCCCCAACTGGGAGGGTGGAGCAACGCCAAGGAGAGGGAGGACGCCCGCCCTGCTTGGAGCTGAAAGCAAAGGATCATCCGCCAGGAGGAGAGGACGCCACCCGCCCTGCTTGGTGCAGAGAGCGTGCGTCTGGATTGGAGGACGTCCGCCCGGTTTGGAGCATAGAGCAATCGTCCATCTTGATGCCGCCCGCCAGCGAAACTTGCCTCGATTCTTGACTACTCATCCGCCCGTCTTCTCAACCGCCCGGCAGTACGTCTTCGTCATTCGCCCGGCTCGTCTTCGAGTGTCCGTTCACCCGCCATCGGTCGTCCGCCCGCACTCACCATAGGTCGTCCGCCCGCCCTCAGCATCCTTCGTCCGACCGTCCGCCTTCAACAGTGAACTCGAGCGTCCGGTCCATGCATATTCACTGCCCGTCCGTCCATCCTCGGCAGTAGACTCGTATGTTTTGACAGGGTCCGTCCGGATCCGGCCGAAACATTTGGCGCCCACCGTGGGGCCGTGTAACTTCGGTTACCCAAAGGTGACCACGAGAAATGAGCACGGACCACCCCATCACCAGTACTTCATAGCCGCACGACATATGTCCTCAGCCATTCGGCCTCAGTAAGATATCAACGTACGCTCGACATCAACATACGCTCGACATCAACATACGCTCGGCATCAGCGTACACTCGGATTCATTTGTTGCTAGCCGTTCGGCCTCAAACATCTTTTCGGCCGTCCGGTCTCATATGTCGTCTCGGCCGCTCGGCCTCATAATTTTCTCTTCCACTCGGCTAAGCTTGATCTCGGCCGCTCGGCCTCAACACATAATTGGCCGCTCGGCCTCAGAGTATTATCGGCCGCTCGGCCTCAACACGTAATTGGCCGCTCGGCCTCAGAGTATTATCCGCCATTCGGCCTCAGAGTTTTATTGGCCGCTCGGCCTCAACACATAATGGGCAGCTCGGCCTCAGAGTATTATCCGCCATTCGGCCTCAGAGTTTTATTGGCCATTCGGCCTCAGCATCATATTGGCCGCTCGGCCTCAACACATAATTGGCCGCTCGGCCTCAACACATAATTGGCCGCTCGGCCTCAGAGTATTATCGGCCGCTCGGCCTCAACACGTAATTGGCCGCTCGGCCTCAGAGTTTTATTGGCCATTCGGCCTCAGCATCATATTGGCCGCTCGGCCTCAACACATAATTGGCCGCTCGGCCTCAGAGTATTATCCGCCATTCGGCCTCAGAGTATTATCCGCCATTCGGCCTCAGAGTTTTATTGGCCATTCGGCCTCAGCATCATATTGGCCGCTCGGCCTCAACACATAATTGGCCGCTCGGCCTCAGAGTATTATCCGCCGCTCGGTCTCAATATATCTTTGGCCGTTCGGCCTCAATTATTCTCGGCCTTCCGGCCCCAATAGATTATTAGCCGCTCGGCCTGAATTCTCGGCCAAAGCATATTTTCGACCTTACAAGGTACGAACACACCCTTTAAGTTAGAAATACGATCATGTTTCCCTTATACTGCAGGTGACCAACCAAGCCGGACTTAAGCAATCGTCCAATCCGGACATAAGCACGTCCGCCCGGATTCACTGAGCGTTCGTCCAATCCGGACCTGAGCGCTCGCCCAAACGGATTCAAAAAGCGCTCGTCCAAATATGGACTCAAGCGCTCGTCCATCCAGCTTCAAAGAACGCTCGACCATTCGGCCTCCACCCTTGGCCGTCCGGCTTCGACAAATTAATGGCCGCTCGCCCTCAACATATTATCGACCCGCTCGGCCTCAGCTTATTATCGACCGGCCGGCCTTCATATTTAAGGACGATCGGCCTCAACATGATCTCGGCCATCCGGCCTCCAGATATCCTCGGCCGTTCGGTCTCAGCATTGTCTCAACCGTTCGGCCTCATCCTGATTTCGGCCATTCGGCCTCCACATGATTAATAACGTTCGGCCTCAGCACAGTCTCGGCCGTCCGGCCTCAACTTCTTCTCGGCCACTAGGCCATAGCATATGTTCGGCCTTACAAGGTACGAACACATCTTTCGTTAAACTTGAAATTCGCTGTTCACTTTAAGGTGCAGGTAACCGGCAACGATGACAACAAAGCGAAGGACCGTCCGTCCCAGTAAGACCAAGCTGGTGAAAAAGAGTGTTCCAACGAGAACAACTCTCAGCATTGGCCGGGCATGAAAGCGAAGGACCGTCCGTCCCAGTAAGACCAAGCTGGTGAAAAAGAGTGTTCCAACGAGAACAACTCTCAACATTGGCCGGGCATGAAAGCGAAGGACCGTCCGTCCCAGTAAGACCAAGCTGGTGAAAAAGAGTGTTCCAACGAGAACAACTCTCAGCATTGGCCGGGCATGAAAGCGAAGGACCGTCCGTCCCAGTAAGATCAAGCTGGTGAAAAAGAGGGTTCCAACGAGAACAACTCTCAGCTTGGCCGGGCAAGAAAGCAAAGAGCCGGCCGTCCATAACTTAGCCAAATCTGGCATTCAGCAAAGAGCCGGCCGTCCATAACTTAGCCAAATCTGGCATTCAGCAAAGAGCCGGCCGTCCATAACTTAGCCAAATCTGGCATTCAGCAAAGAGCCGGCCGTCCATAACTTAGCCAAATCTGGCATTCAGCAAAGAGCCGGCCGTCCATAACTTAGCCAAATCTGGCATTCAGCAAAGAGCCGGCCGTCCATAACTTAGCCAAATCTGGCATTCAGCAAAGAGCCGGCCGTCCATAACTTAGCCAAATCTGGCATTCAGCAAAGAGCCGGCCGTCCATAACTTAGCCAAATCTGGCATTCAGCAAAGAGCCGGCCGTCCATAACTTAGCCAAATCTGGCATTCAGCAAAGAGCCGGTCGTCCATAACTTAGCCAAATCTGGCATTCAGCAGAGAGCCGGCCTTCCATAACTTAGCCAAATCTGGCATTCAGCAGAGAGCCGGCCTTCCATAACTTAGCCGAATCTGGCATGCAGCAGTCAACCGTCATGCCATTTGTCCTCCAAGGTACGCCAAGTCGACCTCCACGAGGACCCCGCAATTCGGGGGCCATCCAGAAAATCCCTTCGCACAATAACATTATGCTCGGGCTTGGGGGGCTTATGTAATAACAGGACCTCCCGGCATAGGACGAGCATCCAGCCATGTGGACGACCGCCCAAGTTGGAATGCCCGTCCAAAGGGACGAGCGTCCGCCCAAAGATGGTATTCAGGACGAGCGTCCGCCCAAGAGGGCGGGCCGTCCGCCCAAAGATGGTATTCAGGACGAACGTCCGCCCAAGAGGGCGGGCCGTCCGCCCAAAGATGGTATTCAGGACGAGCGTCCGCCCAAGAGGGCGGGCCGTCCGCCCAAAGATGGTATTCAGGACGAGCGTCCGCCCAAGAGGGCGGGCCGTCCGCCCAAAGATGGTATTCAGGACGAACGTCCGCCCAAGAGGGCGGGCCGTCCGCCCAAAGATGGTATTCAGGACGAGCGTCCGCCCAAGAGGGCGGGCCGTCCGCCCAAAGATGGTATTCAGGACGAACGTCCGCCCAAGAGGGCGGGCCGTCCGCCCAAAGATGGTATTCAGGACGAACGTCCGCCCAAGAGGGCGGGCCGTCCGCCCAAAGATGGTATTCAGGACGAACGTCCGCCCAAGAGGGCGGGCCGTCCGCCCAAAGATGGTATTCAGGACGAGCGGCCAGCCATTTGAGAAGCGGACGACCGCCCAAAGAAGTAGGACGTTCGCCCGAACATGGGACGACCGCCCAAGGAATTGATGTCCGCCCAATATAGGACGTTCGCCCAAACATGGGTCGACCGCCCAAGGAATTGATGTCCGCCCTGGGACGTCCGCCCAAGGGTTGGACGACCGCCCAAGGAATTGATGTCCGCCCAGAGTGGAACATCCGCCCAATATGGAACGTCCGCCCAAGGACTGGGTCCGACGATGAGGAGCGTCCGCCCACTATGGAGCATCTGCCTGACACGGGACGTCCGTCCGCCCGAGAAGTGGACGACCGCCCAAAGAAGTAGGACGTTCGCCCAAACATGGGACGACCGCCCATGGAATTGAAGTCCGCCCAAGAGCTGGACGCCCACCCAGGGTAACATCCCTGACCGACCATCATTCCCAACCGGCGCACTTTGCTGATTACACGGTTAAATACTACTAACGACAACATTAAAGTCCTTAACGAAGATTAAGGTATTATTGGGCCGTTCATGGGCCCCCAAAAGGTAAAAGCCCATTACAATTCACTATAAATAAAGGTCTCAGGTATGAACTCTGAACTAACTTGAATAACGATAGATACACGCATCACAATCGCTCTGTCATATTACTGACTTGAGCGTCGGAGTGCCTTTAGGAGGTACCCGGCCCCTCCCCAACTGGGAGGGTGGAGCAACGCCAAGGAGAGGGAGGACGCCCGCCCTGCTTGGAGCTGAAAGCAAAGGATCATCCGCCAGGAGGAGAGGACGCCACCCGCCCTGCTTGGTGCAGAGAGCGTGCGTCTGGATTGGAGGACGTCCGCCCGATTTGGAGCATAGAGCAATCGTCCATCTTGATGCCGCCCGCCAGCGAAACTTGCCTCGATTCTTGACTACTCATCCGCCCGTCTTCTCAACCGCCCGGCAGTACGTCTTCGTCATTCGCCCGGCTCGTCTTCGAGTGTCCGTTCACCCGCCATCGGTCGTCCGCCCGCACTCACCATAGGTCGTCCGCCCGCCCTCAGCATCCGTCGTCCGACCGTCCGCCTTCAACAGTGAACTCGAGCGTCCGGTCCATGCATATTCACTGCCCGTCCGTCCGTCCTCGGCAGTAGACTCGTATGTTTTGACAGGGTCCGTCCGGATCCGGCCGAAACACGTACAAAAGGTAAAAATGAGTTGGTCTAAATTGAAAGTCTAATAAAAATTTTGATAAATTAATATTTTTTCTGTTTAAAAAGAAACACATGGATTGGCTCGGCTCACATAATTTTTGTAAGCATTTTAACCGTGTAAAATTTTTCAATAGGAGACTTTATGATCTCTGAGTTTTTGTAGCCCTAGTCCAAGGCCGAATGCTATGGGGACCAAATTAATATATACAGTGATAGTGGATTGTAACAAAGAAAGAGGATGTGATTTGTTTACACCGGAAAATTGTAAGCTCACACACATATACCATGCAATCCATGTCATCATCCCATAGTCAATGCCACGTCATAATAGTAGCCACTACCACCATGACAATTATGAACACAACCACTACCATAACTATTTCTTCTAATATGATAGTTTTCTTTTCTGAAGTGTTTTTTATGTTGTTATTTTCAACCTAGAAACCAGATTATTTATTTGTCTTTTTCTTTTATCAATACGGGCTTAGAAAGACGTTCCTTTTAAAAAGCGGGTTTAACCAACTGCGCGGTTGGACCGATCTGTTTATCCATCTTAGAGTGTTTCATTCTACACCTCCAACATCTCATCCTGCATTTCCAAAAACTTTATTTTTAACCTTATGACATATGTACTTTCAACTTTTCTAAAAAAATTATTTTTTAATAAATATATTTTTATTTTCTTCTCTCTTATTAAAAGCACTTTAATAAATACTTTTTTATTTTTTTCTCTTTCTTATTAAAATTACTCTACACCACCTTAATAATAATCTAATTTAATTTAAAATTTAAATATTATTTAATATAATTTTATATTTTAATAATTATTAAAATATGATTTACATTATAATAATAGTTATATTAAAAAAATAAAATAAAATAATTAAAATAATAATAATAAAAAAAAATGTAATAATAATAATATAAAATTTGATTTGATATATTAATATATATTAAAGTATATTAAAATATTAAAATAAATTAAACAGTTATTAAATTTTAAATAGAAATTTTTTTTAAATATGTTAACAATTTTTCTTATTTAAAATTTAATAAATATTTAATTTAATTGAAAATTATAATATTATTTATTATATTTTTATATTTTAATAATTATTAAAATATAAAATTATATTAAATAATATTTAAATTTTAAATTAAATTAGATTATGATGGTGCAGAGGGACTTTAATAAGAAAGAGAAAAAAATAAAAAGGTATTTATTAAAGTGTCTTTAATAAGATTGAAAAAAATAAAAATATATTTATTAAAAAATAAAAGTTTTAGAAAAGTTGGAGGTACAGATTAAAAATAGAATTTTTAGAGATGATTAAAAATGGAATTTTTGGAGATACAAAATGATAAGTTGGAGGTGTAGGATGAAACACTCTCCATCTTAATAGGAAGTAAGAAGAGGGAAATGTAAGGCATTATGGTGTTTCTAAAACTAAAAAGAAAAATGAGAATTGTAAATTAAAGGAGGGTGAGAATATAAATCACAAAATAATGCCTTTTGTTCCAGGCCCATCTACAACTGTAAAAGGAAAAACACTGGAGGACTTTGGATGAAGGGAGACCCAAAATCTGGATTCACCATATTACAGTTCGGACAACTTCTTCCTACACCTCCATACATTTCTTTCTGTACCCTTATTATAAAAGATTCAGATTTTATCCTTTTCTGGATTGTGCAATTTAGAGATAAAAAATAATTTTTGAATTATGCAATTTGGAAGTCCTTTTTTTCTTAAAAAGACTTCTATATTATGCTATCCAGAAGTCAAGATGATTTTTGGATTGTACAATTCTCCCACTTCTAAAAGTTACTTTTAGCTTCCAAATTGTGCAATGCAGAAACTATCTTTTGAAAAGAAAAAAAGAAACTTTTTAATTGTGAAACTTAAAAAGACAAAAATAACTTTCGAATTATTCAATTTATAAAAAAATTTACTTATATAATTGTAAAGTCATTTCTACATTCAATCCAAAATTAATAAAGTAGAAAATTTTTATATGACAGATGGAGGTGCAGGAAAAAGTTGCCTATAAGTATTTAAATGGGTGTTGAGTTCGATATTCTAGTTTTTATTCCTACACCACACCACTATCATTGTAACTTTTATCACCGTTGCTGGGAAGGAACGTGTAATGGAAAAAACACATTTTGAAAAGCTCTTTTCCAAATGCATTTTATTAATTAGAAAAAAACACTTCTACACTGCGTAATAGAAGATTTTCATAACTGGTAATCTAAATGTCAAAATGCCGGAGGCGCAGTTAAAAATATAGAAAGGGTAGATTTACAAGGTTTGATAAATTAGCTCGATGGTTTTATTGTTGGATACAAAGTCCTACGTCAAATAAAATAAGAGATGAACATGAATTTATATACACATAAGATACCTTCTTTGGTAAGAGGCTTTTTAAAATGATACCAAAAGGAAATTCGTGAGGACTTAACTCAAAGTGAACAATATTTTATCAGTGTGAAGATCTATGTGTTCAAATTAAAAAAAAGTTTGTTTTCTAAATATATGATTGTCCTTATATATATAATTACCAGTGTGGAGATTTAAGTGTTCAAATTAAAAAAAAAAAGTTTGTTTTTTAAATATATGATTGTCCCTTTTATATATATATATATATATATATATATATATATATATATATATATATATATATATATATATATATATATATATATATGATTTTATACATTTGAATATTTTATTATTAAAAGTTAAATTATAAATAAAATTTTATTAAAATGAGTTTCATTTTATAGAATTTTTATTTTTCTAAAACTTTATATAGGGTATAAGGAGTGGTAGAGCGATCATTATCTACAACTATTCCATTCCAATCAACGAAGGTTGGTCAGAACAAATTGTTTTATTTACGTTGGGCTAGCACATAAGTCACTAGGCCGCGATAAGACAAGCTCCCGAGTTATTTATGATGGGCCATAGTTTAGCTAGTATTTATATTATGGTTGGGTTAATAATCCAGCAGGTAATAAAATAATATCATAATGATTAAAGAATATTAATTAAGGATATCTGATTAAAGATATTGATAAACTGTTTACGAGTAACTGACCAAGTCTAAAGGTAAGTTTATTTTTATTTTATTGGATCTGTGTTAAGTGTGGAATAACTTATAAATACAAGGTTAAGTCTAAAAGGCAAGTACGCTTGACAAAATTTCAAAGACTGGATTAGAACAATTCATTGAAGAGGAAAAGCAAGCGGAGTAGAGGATTCAAGCATTGAAAGACAGGAAAGCTACATCAGAAAGGTACGTCTCTCAGTCCTACACATATCCATACAAAAACATTTTGGCGTCCACCGTGGGGCGAGGGAGAAGTAGAAGAAACCCAATGGTGACCACGAGAAACATGAAGGAGCAACAAAGCACCAAAGAGCTGATCAGAGATATGCAAGTACAAATGCAAGCACAGTTGTTGGAGATGCAACAGAAGCACGAGGAGGAAATCACGGCACTAAGGGCGGAACATGCTCATGCTGAGCAACCCGCTCAACATACGACGTCAACAACCCAACAGGTTCGCAACCGCGATAGTGACCATGAGGCAAGTCGAAATCAACAATCGTCCCACCACACCAATTAGAATGGCCAGGAAAGAAGGGAAGCAAATAGCAGAATAACACATAACCCAACGCCTTTGCGAACCGTTCGACCTATGATGGACAAATTTGTAAGCACCAAAATATGATGTCACAAACTTGTTTCACAATCGGCAAGTATGACCGAATCGTTCAAGTAATAAACTTGGTAAGACCAAGTATCGTTCTTCCCAAAGGACTCACGGCCTAGTTTAGTTGTGTGGTTTGTTGATTAGCTAAGACTTAAGGACGAAATAATTGGATTATATTATGCAAGACGAAAAATAAACATGTATGCATGAAGTTTGATCAATGGCAAAGACAAAAGATAAACACTTTCAATGAATTATATGAATGAATATGTTGTTGGGGGTCAATTTCATCTCATCCACTCTCATACATTTTAGGAATTCCACATTCAAATCATCATTGTTAATGCCACTCTCTAAAGTACCATTCTAGATGGCTTCTCCCTAATCAAATAGTTCATACAATTCCTAGCATTCCTAATGATTAGTTCATAAGTGCAGGAGCTTAACGACAACCAATATAATATTGTCAGTATAATATTGGGAGAAATTCCCCGGATCTAGACTTCCCCGTACGTGTCCGTATCGACAAAACCAATAATCATGCAATAGAATGAGTTAAACAATGCAAGCATTAAGCAAAGAGGAAAAACCCTAACTAATGATGAAAGAAAGCATATATCTTAGATTAAGATGCAAGCATAAATTCCATATATGAGAGCTTCAAGAGATTACATTGATTCCCCAACAAACATACAAGGTTTAGTTCACCATATTCATGGTGAACCTAGATGAACAATGAAAGAATGAAAGAATAAACCCTAGAAAGGTGAAGAGGTAGCCTGAGCATCCAAGATCCTCCTTCAAAGGGGTGGAAGAGAGAGTGTTTGCCTCGTTTCTGCCAAAGATGTTTAACCCTAGGACGTGCAAGCCCTTATATACTAATCTAGAGTTACAAAAGATTACAAAAGCCCAAGCCCAAAAAGTGCCGCTCAGCGGTGGTTGCGCGTCTTCTTTCTTCCCCTCAGCGGCCATTTTGCCCCTCAGCGGTTCCAACGTGACTCCTTGAGTGCCGCTCAGCGGTAAATTACCGCTGAGCGGTGCCTTCGTCTTCTCTTTTTGCACTCTTTCTTGTCTTTTCTAATGTCACTTCTCTCCTTCTTCACTCTTTTCACTAAATTCACCTTAAAACCTGCACAAAAACACTCAAATCAAGCATAAACCTGTCCAGCTCTCTTATTTCTGAAAATATAGATAAAAGCATTGATTTCAAGCTAGTTTCTAAGTCTAAAGGTTGCTTTTAGTATCAATTTTAAGCATGAAAATAACAGTTTTTCAACTGTTATCACAACCCCAAACTTAGAACTTTGCTTGTCCTCAAGCAAACAAAATGTAACTCCATCTCCAACCAATTCATATGATGGTTCACTCATTCAAAATCCTTTTCTCAAGATAAGTAACAACTTCACTCAAACTTAAGACTAAGAGTTCAATCAAGATGTGCACATGCTTTAGTGTTCACAAAGTCATTTAAATTCCAACAAATGCTATTTTTCATGAATGATCAATCAATCAAGCATGGATGTTCATGTGCTCATGGAATATTTCCTCACCAGGTAAAGTGTTTCACTCACACACGAGTGTATAAGAGGTATAGTGTTTCGCTCATTCACTCCACTATCACAATGTCACATGAATCAACTTTGCCTTTCATTTTACCACAATCAAAACAATCACAAGCATGCATCATCAAAAGGACTTTTCACTGGCTTATAATGTGGCTGGGCTAACAAGAAAATTGGTTTTTCTGGATCACAAAATCCTTGAGTCAAGAGAATCATAACAACACAATCATCTTATTCATTCCCAACTTGCCTTTTACAATTGCAATTGCATTGAGCTTTACTTCTTTTTCTTTTCTTTTCTTTTTCTTTGCATATTCTTACTTTTTAGCTCTTAGCTCAATGCTTTTTATGTTTTCCCAACAACCCCAAACTTGAACATTTAACAATACCACACAAGATCTTCTACTTAACTCAAGGTAAAGATTTTCAATCAAAGGTTTCAAGTGTATGTTCAAGGCTAAGGGTTCAAAGGATAGAACACAAAGTGTTCTCTTTTAGTGGGCTAATTTTATGTATTTGGCCAATAAAAAGGGTTTCAACAACACGGCCTTGATCATATGATGCAAAACAAGCAATTGATTCAATCATAGAAAACCTGGGCAAAATCATTCATGCTTTCAAAGTAATAGCATTCAACAATAACAACTCTGGAGCTCAAAACCTCACATATAAGCTCATTCACATTTGACATACACATCCTGCTTAATCTCACAATCACAATCATGATATCATGCATTTGTTCACAAAGCTTGTGAATCACCTGTATAAGCATTTAATGTGCACATCATCTCAACATCAATCAATCAATAAGCATCATCAAGCAGTACTTATCAAACAATCACAGTTAATAGCAAACCATCACACAAACCAGGTTTTCAAGAGAGTACATCAAACCCTAATCTAAAACCGAAAACAAATAAGTTCAGAAAACTTAAACCGCAAAAGCATAATCATATGATAGCATTCATCAGTAAATGCTATCTCAGCTCCTCATCAGTCTGAGCTGTCCTCTGTATCTTCCTCTTCCTCCTCATCTTCATCTTCATCAAATGCATCTTCCTCCTCAGCTTCATCTTCTTCCATATCTCTTGCTGAAGCTTCAGCTGCTCCAGCTCCTCCTCCATGTACTGGTTCTTCTGGCCAAGCTACGACATTATGGAATTCATCCATAGTCCACCTGTGGGCTGGAGGATTATCATACATCCCCACTATCATCTCAGCAGTGGCCACCTGCCCTCTGTGAATGGACTGCAACTGAGCACCTATAAGAGACATATACATGTCCCTCATCTGGAATGGTTCTGCTTCATGTGTATCAGCAGATGTTTGGCTCTGTGCTGGCCCTCTCTCTCTACGAGCACGGCGTGGTGGAACTGGCTGAGCCGCCTCCTCACTTCCACAGTACTGTCTGTAATAGGCCTCATCTATAGCTTTTCTTGGCCTCTCAAATGGTGGAACAGAAGTGTCCACCCCAGCTTGCTTGCAAAGGTGAGTGATCAAAGAAGGATGTCCTAGTGGTGCTTTGTTGTTTGAGGTGTTGGCACATACACTGATCTCATCAGCTATCACCTGCCCAATATTGAAATTCAAGTTTCTGATAGCACAGTAGATGAATAGTGCCCTGCTGAGAGTAATATCTGACACATGTGAACATGGCTGGATATTGGCATGAGAAAATGCCATCCAATACTTTGCAAGAGGAGTCAAATCTGTCCTCCTTATGTTAACCACCGCGCCAGATCTATTCCTTTGGAAGTGTCCTCCAGGTATACACAGTACTCTCTCAACATCCTCAAAGTCAGCACCTTCCTCCATGCTAAGAGCAAACTGACATTGCTCACCAGCCCACACAGTATCCAGGAAGTTGTTGATAGAATCAGGATCAAACCTGATAGCATGGCCTCTGACATAGCCCAAATAATTCTCAGCTGGATGACCACCAATCTTCTTTGCATTGGTGTAGAATTCCTTGACCACAGCTATGTTGGCAGGTGCTGGATAAGTGGCTAGCTTTCCCCAATCATTCCCTAACACTTGCTCTCCAAATTGAGGAGCAAAGTTAGGTATCATTCCAACCTTTCTCTCCATTAGAAGTCTCCTGTCCTGAACCACCCTAAAGTGCTTCTCATGTTTCCTAGAGAGGAACCTGCTAGAGTGGGGTTGCTCTGGTTCCTTTTCTTTCCTCTTAGTTGCCATGGTTTTCAATCTCTTTCCTGAAGAGGATGCCATTCCTGCATTCAAAACACAAACCAAAACCACAGAACATGATGTTAATCATTAGTAAAACACAGAACACAACTTCTTTCGAAGCTAAACCACCGCTGAGGGCCAGAATTTCCCCTCAGCGCCACCAGTAACACACGCAAAACCAGAAAAAACCAAATCTGGCAGAGTGCCGCTCAGCGGTAAATGCCGCTCAGCGGTGACCTGCAGATTTTTGCAAATCTCATTTAAAAACTGTCCTAACTCCACCCAAATGCAATTTTCAGTTTTCCAGTTCATAATCAAGCAGTTTAATCGGTTCAAATATCAAGTATATCATCAAATCATGCATAGAAATCAAAATCCCTAAATATTCATGCTTTGACAATCACATTCAAATTCAAGAACCCTAGAATGAACAAAATGCATTTTACTTACTTGGGTGGAGATGCTAAATGATATGAGGATGCTTCCAAACTAGAATGCTCTCTTCCAACCCCAAACTTTGATGGCACACTAGTGTAAAAGTGAGTGGAAGAGAAATTTTTCTAAGAGGGAAGAGTAAAAAGATGTGTGAAACCTAAGAGAAGATATGTGGAAGTGTTTGTGCAGAGAAGGGCTTGAAAGAATGTAAAAACGCGCAGCTTAGGGTTTAAAAATACCCCAATGGGCTCGGGTTCCGCTAAGGGGAACTTAAGCCCCTCTGCGATAGTACCGCTCAGCGGTAATTGCCGCTCAGCGGCACTTTCGTGATGTGCCCTTCTCCTTCTTTTCTTGACCTACGTGCCTTCCTAACATACCCCTCATAGATTCCCTGCAATTCTATGTTAAAAATGCTTATGCAAATCCTAACTAAAAATAAACAAACAAAAACAATCAATCAACTGGGTTGCCTCCCAGGTAGCGCTTGTTTAACGTCACGAGCCTGACCCGAAATCCACCAACACCCATCAGTAGGTGTTTCAAACTTACCAGCACCCATTAGTAGGTGCAAAATTTCTTACCAACACCCATCAGTAGGTGTTATAAACCTAGTATCCTTCAGTAGATACTTAACCACCTAGCATCCTTCAGTAGATGCTATCTCCAACAAAATAATTACAAAATAAAGTCCACAACTTAAAAATTACAAAACCAAAATAAAATCAAAAGTCTGTCAATCACTGGGTTGCCTCCCAGCAAGCGCTCTTTTAACGTCACTAGCTTGACCCAAGCTCAAGTTCCTTCTTCTTTTTCTTCTTTCTACTGAACTTCTTCAGAAATTTGATCAAACCAGGAACCTGTTGCAGTGTCTCAATCATAGGAACTTTAATCTCCAATTTCTTGAAGATTTCCATAAAGCACTTGAACTTCTTTTCCTTCCTATGATTCTTCTTTAGATGAGGATGTGATTTTTCATATGATTTCTTCTTCTTTCCTCTCATCTTCTTTTTCTTCCTTTTTTTCTCCCTCAATTTTCTCTTTTTCTTTTCTTTTATTTTTTTCTTCCCTTTTCTTTTTCTTTTCAACTTCTTTATTTTCACACAAATCTTCTTTCTCTCTTCTCTCTCAACCACTTCTTTCTCTTTTTCTTCATCTTTATTTTTCTCACTCAACTCTTCTTTCTCTTTTCTCTCTATCTTTTCCGCATCTCCCTCTATTCTTTTCTCATCAAGAATCTTGTCACTTTCAGTGACATTGGTTTGCCCTTCCTCCTTAAGGTTAACTTCAGTATTAACCTCATCATCCAATCTCTGACTAATGTAACGAAAGTGCATCTCCATCCTTTTACATGATTCTTCAATGCTTTTCTGAGTAGAGTCGGAACTTTTCAAAAATCGTTGAAGGGTGTCCTCCAAACTTTCTGATAGAGAGGATTTTTGCTGCCATTGTTGTTGTGGTTGGTTCTCAAATTGTCCGGCAGCTTGCCAAAATTGGCTTTGATCCATGCTTGAGTGAGGTTCCCACCATTGGTTGAGATTACTTTGGTAGAATTGAGTGCCCATATAGTTAAATTCTTGACCAAATTGCATTCTGTAGACATTAGGCACAAAACTCTAGGAAATATTTGTTAGCACAAAAAGATATAGAAGAAGATATATATTCAGAAGATAAAAAGATTTAGAAGATAGAATAAAATAAGATAGAATAAAATAAAACCTAATCTAAAAAATAAAATCTAACCTAATCTAAAAGATAGAATAAAATCTAATCTAAAAAATAAAATCTAACCTAATCTAAAAGATAAAATAAAAAACAGAAAAATAAAATAAAATAAAATAAAATAAAATAAAAACAGAAAAAAATAAAAACAGAAATTCAAAAATAAAGTCAAAGATAATCAATAATCACACAAATTAACCAGTTAAACCACGAGTCCCCGGCAACGGCGCCAAAAACTTGATGGACAAATTTGTAAGCACCAAAATATGATGTCACAAACTTGTTTCACAATCGGCAAGTATGACCGAATCGTTCAAGTAATAAACTTGGTAAGACCAAGTATCGTTCTTCCCAAAGGACTCACGGCCTAGTTTAGTTGTGTGGTTTGTTGATTAGCTAAGACTTAAGGACGAAATAATTGGATTATATTATGCAAGACGAAAAATAAACATGTATGCATGAAGTTTGATCAATGGCAAAGACAAAAGATAAACACTTTCAATGAATTATATGAATGAATATGTTGTTGGGGGTCAATTTCATCTCATCCACTCTCATACATTTTAGGAATTCCACATTCAAATCATCATTGTTAATGCCACTCTCTAAAGTACCATTCTAGATGGCTTCTCCCTAATCAAATAGTTCATACAATTCCTAGCATTCCTAATGATTAGTTCATAAGTGCAGGAGCTTAACGACAACCAATATAATATTGTCAGTATAATATTGGGAGAAATTCCCCGGATCTAGACTTCCCCGTACGTGTCCGTATCGACAAAACCAATAATCATGCAATAGAATGAGTTAAACAATGCAAGCATTAAGCAAAGAGGAAAAACCCTAACTAATGATGAAAGAAAGCATATATCTTAGATTAAGATGCAAGCATAAATTCCATATATGAGAGCTTCAAGAGATTACATTGATTCCCCAACAAACATACAAGGTTTAGTTCACCATATTCATGGTGAACCTAGATGAACAATGAAAGAATGAAAGAATAAACCCTAGAAAGGTGAAGAGGTAGCCTGAGCATCCAAGATCCTCCTTCAAAGGGGTGGAAGAGAGAGTGTTTGCCTCGTTTCTGCCAAAGATGTTTAACCCTAGGACGTGCAAGCCCTTATATACTAATCTAGAGTTACAAAAGATTACAAAAGCCCAAGCCCAAAAAGTGCCGCTCAGCGGTATTTACCGCTCAGCGGTGGTTGCGCGTCTTCTTTCTTCCCCTCAGCGGCCATTTTGCCCCTCAACGGTTCCAACGTGACTCCTTGAGTGCCGCTCAGCGGTAAATTACCGCTGAGCGGTGCCTTCGTCTTCTCTTTTTGCACTCTTTCTTGTCTTTTCTAATGTCACTTCTCTCCTTCTTCACTCTTTTCACTAAATTCACCTTAAAACCTGCACAAAAACACTCAAATCAAGCATAAACCTGTCCAGCTCTCTTATTTCTGAAAATATAGATAAAAGCATTGATTTCAAGCTAGTTTCTAAGTCTAAAGGTTGCTTTTAGTATCAATTTTAAGCATGAAAATAACAGTTTTTCAACTGTTATCAACCTACCAATTTACTTCCCTTCACGGCTGCTATCATACAAACTCATGCCGGAAAAAACTCCTCTTACATTGGATAAATATGATGGTTCAACTGATCCAGACGATCACCTTAGGACGTTCGTTAACGCAATGGCGTTCTATACGAACAACGATTTGTTCATGTGCAGAGCTTTTTCATTATCACTAAAGAGGAAGGCATTAGCATGGTACAACACCCTTCTCCCAAACATAGTGGATTGTTTCGCTATTGTTGAAACTCTTTCTCGAAAACAATACGTGTCCAGTCGGGTACAAGAGCTAACGCCGGCGAAATTGGTAAACACCAAACAAGAAAAGGAGGAAACCTTGAAGGCCTTTATGAAAAGATATAATGAAACCGCACGACGAGTTAAAGATATCAATCACACTTTTATCATCAGCAATTTGCCTTCATGCCTAAGGACAAGATCGTTTGCTGAAAAATTTATATGCGCGACCGCCCAAAACTATTGACGAACTCCAAGAAAGAATTGTCGAGTTTATTTGTATGAAGATATTAGAAACTCAAGGAAAAACCAATAGTAGGAAGCCTCTACAGGTGGAAACAAGAAGGAAGGGAAGCGATCGTTCGACAATAATGACAAAAACGGAGAGTAGCCTCGGAGGGATACTCCCCGGATACCCAAGTTTAATCACTATACCTCCCTCAACGCACCTAGGGCGAAGGTTCTCGAAGAAGCCCTTAACACTGAACTTCTCACATTCCGAAAGAAACCAACTCCTAAAAACGCAAACGAGAGGAAGAACTGTCATTTCCATCAGAATCGTGGCCATACCACAGAGGAATGCGTTACGTTGAAAGATGAAATACAAAGGCTCATCCAAGCAGGCCATCTGAGTAAATGTGTAAAAGAAGAAAAGGTCCAAGTAAGAAGCCCCCTCCCCCCTAGGGAAAAATATCTACGCAGAAGCCCTGAACGATCGTACCAAAATGACGACCGAAGACGGAGGCGCAGTTGTAGCCGCAGTCGCGGTCACAATCACAGGCGTGAGCGATCGGTTCACGTGCATATCAATATCATTTTTGGAGGCTTCGTAGGAGGAGGAACATTCTCCTTGACCCGCAAAACGCACCTAAGGACCTTGAAAATTGTTCACATGGTGGATAGAAAGTCTTGATCTTTTCCACCTATTACCTTTACCAATGAAGACTTCCATGCCCCTGACTCTGATCAAGATGATCCCATGGTCATCACAACCGAAATAGCTCGATACAATGTCAGTAAGGTGTTGTCAAGGCAGTTCAATCAATATCTTATATTGGAAAACATTCCTAAAAATTGATTTTTCTAAAGATATAATAACCCTATTCAATGAACAAATTGTGGGGTTCGCAAGAGAAAGAGTTGATACTCGAGGATATTTTGACTTGAGGACTCGACTTGGAACAGGCAGAGAGGTGAAAGAGCTCAGAATAAGATTCTTACTAATAGAAGCAAATACTTCGTATAATGTCTTATTGGGACGACCATGTTTGAACGCTTTCGGAGTTGTGGTATCCACCCCTCATTTGACCATGAAGTTTCCTTCGGACAAAGGAACCATATGTACTGTGCGGGCGGATCAATCGAGAATGCTATGTTGCTGGCTTAAAAGTCATACCTTTCATTCCCCCTAGAAAGAGCAAGGGAGCAGAAACTGCTGCAGTTGATCTCGACCCGCGAACAAACATTGGTGACCGCATACAACCTCAAGCAGATATTAAGCCATTTGTGCTTGGGAAAAACAAGTCATAGAGGAAGGCTAGAAGAAACTGACGAAGAAAATATGGGGAAACTTTTGAAAGCTAATGTGGATTTGTTCGCCTGGGATTCATCTGAGCGTTATGACACACAAACTAGCCATATTCGAGGAAGCACGCCGGTGGCTCAGAAGAAACAAAGGTTCTGCGAAGAGAAGAGAAATGCTATACAAGCGAAGGTTACCAAACTCCTCGAGGAAAGTTTCATTCCGGAGGTAACATATACTACATGGTTGGAAAATGTAGTCATGGTCAAAAAATCAAATGGCCAATGGAGGATGTGTGTCGACTTCACAGAGTTAAACAAAGCATGCCTTAAAGACTCTTACCCCCTTTCTAGTGTTGATAGATTGGTAGATGGTGCTTCGAGTCATGAAGTGCTAAGCTTTCTATATGCCTACTCGGGGTATAATCAAATCCCTATGTTTGCACCAGATCAAGAAAAGATAGCTTTCATAACTAAACGAGCCAATTTCTATTAAGAAGTAATGTCGTTCGATATCAAAAACGCTGGAGCCACTTACCAACGTTTAACGGACAAAATATTTCATCATCAGATAAGAAGATGTATGGAAGTATACGTCGACGACATGGTAGTCAGGAGTCAGTCCATGAACCAACACCTCCAAGACTTGGAGGAAGTTTTTCTACAAGTACGAAGGTATGGTATGCGGTTAAATCCTTCTAAATGCACTTTCGGTGTATCTGCCGAGAACTTTTTGGGATTCATGTTAACCTCTTAGAGAATTGAGGCCAATCCGGACAAATTCCATGCGGTCTTGAAAATGAGAAGTCCTACCAATTTAAAGGAAACACAACGCTTAGTTGGCAGGTTGACATCCCTGTGATAACAGTTGAAAAAATGTTATTTTCATGCTTAAAATTGATACTAAAAGCAACCTTTAACACTTAGAAACTAGCTTGAAATCATGCTTTTGTTCATATTTTCAGAAATAAGAGAGTTGGACAGGTTTATGCTTGATTTCAGTGTTTTTGTGCAGGTTTTAAGGTGAATCTGGTGAAAGAAGTGAAGAAGGAGAGAGATGGAATCAGAAAAGACATCAAAAAGTGCAAAAGGAGAAGCCGCAACTGCCGTTCAACAGCAGTTTACCGTTGAGCGGCACTCAGGAGTTCACGTTGGCACCGCTGAGGGGCAAAATGGCCGTTGAGGGGATGAAACCAACTCACGCACTTACCGTTGAGCGGTAGTTTACCGCTGAACGACACTATTTTTGGGCTTGGGCCTAATTTTCTGTAATTTACGAATAGTATATAAGCTTTAGGGTTTCCTAGGGTTAGTATCTTTGGCTGGAACGAAGCAAACACTCTCTCTTCCACCCCTTTGAAGGAGGATCTTGGATGCTCAGGCTACCTCTTCACCTTTCTAGGGTTTTATCTTTCATTCTTTCATTATTGTTCATCTAGGTTCACCATGAATATGGTGAACTAAACCTTGTATGTTTGTTGGGGAATCAATGTAATCTTTTGAAGCTCTCATATATGGAATTTGTGTTTACATCTTAATCTAAGACCTATGCTTTCTTTCATCATTAGTTAGGGTTTTTCCTCTTTGCTCAAAGCTTGCTTTGTTTAACTCATTCAATGCATGATTATTGGTTTTGTTGATACGGAAACGTACGGGGAAGTTTAGATCCGGGGAATTTCTCCCAATAAGTATATTGGTTGCCTTAAGCTCCTGTGCTAAATAAACTAATTATTAGGAATGCTAGGAATTGTATGAACTCGTAATTAGTGAGAAGCCTTCTTTGAAAGGTAATTTAGAGAGTGGCATTAACAATGATGAATTGAATGTTGAATTCCTAAAATATGAGAGTGGATAAGATGAAATTGATAACCCCAACAACATACTCATCCATATATTCCATTGAAAGTGTTTGTATTTTGCTTTAGCCATTGATCAACCTCATGCATACATGTTTATTTTCGTCTTTTGCATATTAAAATCCAATTATTTCGTTCTTAAGTCTTAGCTAATCAACAAATCACATAACTAAACTAGGCCGTGAGTCCTTTGGGAAAACGATACTTGGTCTTACCAAGTTTATTACTTGAACGATTCGGTCATACTTGCCGATTGTAAAACAAGTTTGTGGCATCATATTTGTGTGCTCATAAATCTGTCATCAAGTTTTTGACGTCGTTGCCGGGGACTCGTGGTTTAACTGGTTAATTTGTGTGATTATTGATTATCTTTGACTTTAATTTTGAATTTCTGTTTTTATTTTTCTGTTTTTATTTTTCTGTTTTTATTTTTTTCGGTTTTTATTTTATTTTATTTTATTTTATTTTATTTATTTTATTCTTTGAATCTTATATCTTCTCCTATATCTTTTTGTGCTAACCAATTTTTTTTAGGGTTTTGTTTTCTTGTGCATGCAGGAAGCAATTAGAACAAGGAGCAAGAAAACAACAGAACCTCTTCTTGAAGGTCTAGACGAGAGTAGACGGAGGAGAAGAATCCGAACATCTAGAGAACTTTTCCCTCCTCCGGAAACTCTGTTGCAACCATCACCACAAGGTTCTGACCATAGCACAGAAAATATGGAGAACAATAATGTCAGAAGAACTCTTGCTGATTATACCAATACAGTTGGACCTTAGCACTTTAACAGTATAGCTAGACCTAGAGTCAATGCAACTAACATGGAGGTCAAACCAGCATTGATCCAACTGGTGAAAAGCAACCAATTCAATGGGTTATCTCATGAAAGCCCATATGAGCACCTCACTACCTTCAATGAGATTTGCAACACAGTCAAAATTAATGGGGTGCCAGACGAAGCTATCAAACTTAGCTTGTTTCCTTTCTCATTGGGAGGCAATGCTAAGCTTTGGTTGAAATCTTTCCCAGAAGAAAGTTTCATAAAGTGGGAAGCAGTGGTAACAAAGTTCTTAAACAAGTACTTCCCACAATCCAAGGTGACAAAAGGCAAGCAAGAGATTTCTTCATTTAAGCAGGGCATGGAAGAATCACTGGGGCATGCATGGGACAGGTATAAAAGCTTGTTACGTAAAACTCCCACGCATGGTTTTGAAGATCAGGAAGTAGTCTTAACTTTCCTTGGAGGTCTTGGTTCACAAACCAAGATGATGCTGGACGCCTCAGCAGGAGGAAATATTAAATGGAAAACTCTAGAGGAAGCAACAGAGATTATAGAAAACATGGCTACTAGTGATAATGAGCTGCACAGTGAGAGAGGAGCTCCTATGCAACAAAAAGAAGTTCTCCAATTACAGACACATGATGCCCTGCTAGCTCAAAATAAAATTCTAACTCAACAGTTGGAGACTCTTACTAAAACTCTTGCACAATTACCCAAAGAGTTGAAGACTGCTGCACAGGTACAATCCCAGTTGTGCGAATTGTGTGGAGGCGACTGATACGACTGTTGCGGTCATACAAATTTGATTGCATAAAAGAATGCAGTATAGATACTAGGAAGTGACTCCTAGGTCGTCTCTCAAGGATCAAATTGTGGTTCAAGTTTCGGATCACACACGAAGTGGGGGGTTTGAAATGGTTGTTTTTGCGATGAAAATTAAATGCGACTGAATTTTAAAAACGTTGAAATAAAAACGATGAAGTAAAACGCAGTACAGTAAAACAAAATTAAAACGGTAAAAACGAAATTGCTACAGTAAAAACAAAATTGCAGTGAACAGTGAATCATTAAAAACAGCTGGAACAGAAAACTAAAATACAGAAAATGAAAATACAGTAAACAATAAATACAGAAAACAGTAAAAACACTAAAAACACTAAAACAGTAAATTTTAGAAAACAGTAAAAAAAACGAAAATACAGTAACATAAAACAGTAAAAATAAATCTGGGACAGTAAAAACGAAAATACAGAAAAATAGAAAAATACAGAAAACAGTAAAAACAGAAAACAGTAAAAACAGTAAAATATTTAATACAAAAAAAAATGGAATTACATGTAGTAAATAATAACAGTAAAAACAGCAATTACAGAATTTCAAAATCAGTAAAACAGTAACAGAAAAATACAGAAAACGTAAATACAGAAAACAGTAAAAACAGAAAATACAGTAAAAAGTAAAAACATAAAACAGTAAAATTCAAATCTGAAAACAACATCAACATTACGGCGGCAAAACATTTAGATCAAAACTTCAGCTAATAATTTAACGTGCAATATTCAACAACGCAGTGCAAACAACGGTAAAAATTAGACGACAGGTAAACAACACAGGAATTAAATTGCTACATAATTAAAATTACAGCAACAAATAAAACAGATACAGTAAAATGGAATTGGCATTTGAGTAACAGGAAATTAAATCACATTTTGCATTGAATGTAAATTCATTACAACTAAAAACATAAAATTGGAACCTAGGAGCGTGTACACCAAAATCAGTTATTGTGCGCATCAACAGTAGCAGTCCTTCACATCGGTTCCAGCCTCTACTGTTGCAGCCAGCTTCTGCCGTGTCCTCCTCTGCTAGACAGGTCCAGCTTCTTCTTCCAATGGTCTCCCACACGGCTCTCTCTACCAAACTCCTTACATCACTCTACATTCCATACTATTATGTTTTTCTAGGAGGGGAAGACTCCCCAGACCGTGACCCTTCCAGAACGTCCCCCTGTTCATCTCTTCTCTCCCTCTTTTATTCTTAGAGGTAAGTGGTATCTTTGCTGGAAATGCAGATGCAGTAGTGCGTGTGGTGCTTGCTGCTTTCCTCGTGCTGGCCATGCCTTCCAATCTGGTATTCCATTACCATCCTTTAAAACTAATTTCTTCCATCGTACCAGAAAGAAATAAGGTGGGGCCCTCTAAAAATTTTTTTTTTACTCTCGTATGCTCTGCACACCACCGAGAACAATGGCCATCCTTCTTTGCGCATGCTGTAGTGGATGACGCTGGATACTCCTTGCTAGCTTCTTCAGACGTGGCTGGAAACTGCTGGGACGTGTGAAGCTTGGTGTTGCTGCTGTTTCCCATTGAAGAATGCTGTTGCTGCTGGACCCGTGATGCTCCTGGACGTGGAGGTAGCTGCTGCCCTGCTCTTGGACGAGACAACCTCCAGCTTTCTCCTTCATCACCGTGAATCTCTAACTGATGTTGTTGCTGCTCATCAAGTGCTGGACATTGAGCACGCTGCTGGAGCAAATATTTTTCTGCTGAAAACGCGTGGAAGCATCAAGTCATGGCTGCAACGTGCATGTGTTCTTGGCTGGACAGCAACTCTCAATGACTGTTGTTCTCTCCTTGCTCTGGATGCTCCTGGACATGCAGCTCATCCAAGCTTCTTCTTGAATCATCACCGTCCAACCTCCATGAATGTGCCATGCTGCTGTGTGCGTTTTGGAGCTGCTTTCATGAGCTGCCCATGACTTTCTCTCCCTCTTAGTGGTTGCTGGAATGCTGCAAAATGAAGCTGTAAAAACTCCATAGCAGCTGCAACATGAAGGTGTGCTGGATGCGTGAGAAGTGGTGGAGTTGGACGTGTTGGAGCTGCTGGATGTGTGTTTCTTCCTCTTGACATGGTGGGTGGAACTTTACTGGACCTGCAACCAGCTCTGGATCGAGAATGCCTCTTCATTTTGCCTCTCTTCTTCTCCTCCCCTTGGTCATAACACCCATCATGTAGTGCTCATTCCAGCAAGCGTGTAACTCTCTGCATTTCTGGAGGTGGCAAGTGCAGCTTTCGGTCTCCTAATTGCAGCAAGGAAAAATAATATTTCCATGCTTGTATGTGTTGCTGACATGCATCTTCTTCACGTGTTGTGTGCGTGGCCTCCCACATCCATTCCAAAATATATTTTGTTCCATGTTTGACAAAAGTGTGCAGGGCCCGTGTGTTAGATGCTTGCCAAAATAAATTCTGATGGCTGTGAAACCTATTGCATTTTGCAATCCCACATGTGCTTTCAATCAAATTGTCTCATTCAAGAATTGGTGGTCCCCCTTGTGTTTTCATATTTCAGCAAATAAGAAGCAGTGTGGTGCCCACTTCATTTCCATATTTTTCTTCAACTAAAACTAATAATGGGACCCTTTACTGAAATTTAATTCAGCCGAGACTCATCCAAGGGCCCATGCATATTTTTTTTTCTGAATTTCATGCTCACACATTTTGCTAAGTTGTTACCATTCCAGCCATGACATTATCACCTTACATGATGTTACTTTTTACTTGCTTCTCCATTTGTAAATGCCGTGAGATGTCCAAGCCATGTGTCTATGTTTCCAATTCAATTTCAACTTAAATGTGCCCTTGCAACCAAAAGATTCTTACAATTAAATCACTTATAGCCATGAGATGCATTGTCTAATGATCAATTCCAGCCACCACAATTACCAAACAACAAGCAAACAATGCAAACAAAGTAGAAGTTACTCAAACAGTAAACATTGGACTAACACAGCGGAGTAAACAAATTACTGGGAACAGCACAGAACGAATTTGAACAAAATAAAAACTATACGTGAAACTAGACATCCAGACGAAACTATGAAAAAAAATTGCATGGAAAAAGGATAAGAATTGAACTCGAACGAAGACAAACAAGTTGGCACAAAATTTACGCAGCAACCAGCGAAAATTGAAATGATTAAGATGAAATTGGCTCAATTGTCATTTTTCATTTAGCCTTCAAATGTCCCAAATTGTATTTCCAAATTTTCCTTGTAAAATTATTAGCTCAGATAATTCAAATTAGTTAAAATAAGAATTTCCGATCAATTTTAGCACAATTAGGAAAAACAGGATAATACTATACATTCAAGCACAATTCCTTGATTAAATCCGGTACAATAAGCTAAGTGAAGTGAATAAAATATCGACTCATCAAAATAGACCACACTTAGTCTTTTGCACTCCTGGGCAAAATCAAGACGCAAAACAAGGAATAGTTCACATGACATTAGGTGCACGACACATAAATTCAACACACAGAAAATAAAAACTCACAAGGAAAAATAACAGAATTTTAGAGTTCTCAAGAAATCTGGACAACGAAAAGATGTAGACAATATCAGACACAAAATCATAGAAAAAAGATACTAACAAAAATCATCCAAGCAATTCAAAGCATGGTAAAACAATTAATCAGTTCAAGAGGTGAATTAAAAGTACCAAAACCTCACAGATGCACTATCAGTGTTTCTCTCAAGTGTCTAGGGTAAATAATAATATCAGCTCGATGCACTCCAGAAAGCAAACACAAGCAGACTTGGCAAGCCTCTAAAATCAACACTCAGAAGTATATGCATGTTTAAATCAAAAGGTCTTTTATGGCTGTAATGGGGCCAAGGACAAGGGAGGATAAATATGGATAAGTAGCTACAAACCACAAGAAATAGAGGAGCAATGGGGAACAAGTGTAAACACAGTCAAATCACACCCAAACCTCTAATTCAATCCTCTTCTTGACTCCATTATTCACAAAATTGTTTTTTTTTTTCATTTTTCAATTTTTTTTTCTTTTTTTTTTCAATTTTTTTTTTATCACTCAACAAGATCATATTTCCAAAAATAAAATAAGATGAGGAACCAACTAGCCAATTTATAAGAATCCCCACGGAGACCACACTTATTCCCAAAACACTTCCAAAGCTCCAAATTTTCCTAAGGTTAAGGTAATCATGTTTTTTCACTTAGGGCTATTGTATGAGCTTTAAAACAAAGAAATGGATACAGTATAGGCTCAAAGGGGTTATCAAATGATAATAACAGGGTAGGCTTATTTGGCTAATGAGGCTCAAGAAATGAAATGCCTTTATCATTTCTAAACATGCATATCCATCAAGAATCATCAACAAGAGTCAAGCCAAGGCACATGTGCAAGCAATCAAGAGACATGTCACACGCAAGAAAGAAATAAAGTGGCTCAAATTCTCACATAGGGTATTTGTCACAATTACATCAACCTCTTAAACATCATAATCATTTTCCAAGCAGAGAAAAGCAAAGATTTCATGCCATGAGTATCAATCAAGTGAAATGAAAGACGAGTCTACAACTTAAACAAAGTCCAGAATTGAAGAGAAAAAATGTAAAATTGCACACAAAAACACACTAAAAACAATCTAAAACAGAAAAAAAATTTAACACTCAAAAACAAAAAATTTAACACACAAAACAAAGAACAATCAGAATCTCTCCCAATAGACCACACTTAAACTACACATTGTCCTCAATGTGTTCTAAGCATACATCAGCAATCAAACCAGGAAACATATTATGGACAAGTGCAATAAAAGTAGGAAAAAGGGAAGAAATTTTCAGTAACATCCATCAGTAGATGTTAAAATTGACATCCATCAGCAGATGTCTAAATCACCTAGCACCCATCAGTAGATGCTAAAATAATTTTTTTTTATTTATTTTTTTTGAAAAAAGAGAAGACCGGTACTGTGGCAACAGTTTCGGTGGGAATGACCGGAACTATTGCTACAGTGAAAACAATTTGGCTATAAATGGGCCAACTTCAGCGCCTGAGCGACATTTCTGACTGCCCTGCTCTCTCTCTACTCCTCTCTTCCCTCTCTCTCTTCTCTTCCCTCTCTCCTCTGAGCATCCGGAGCTGCGCGGAGCCTCTGCCACCGTGCCTGCTGAAGAGTCTGAGATCGTCGAGGAGCCTCTGCAAGCCCACTTCTCCAGGTAAGTCCTTCTTCACCTGGATCTCCCTTTCTTACTGCTTGCCTTACTTTTCCTTCTTTCTGCCTTCTCTTTTCTTCTTTTGTTTTCCTCTGCTTTCCTCTTGCCTACTCTCCCTTTTCCTGCTCTCCCTGCGCTTTCTCTCCTTTTTATAATTTTCATTTTCAGCTTTTCCAGTTTTTTTTCATTATTAATACGCACACTAAAAACAACTAAAAATCAAACTAAAAACAAAAAGAATGGACAAAACACAGGACCTAGATCCGTTAGGACCCTTTGCAAGGACCTGGACCTAAAACTGGACAAAACCGATGGACCTAAAACTGGAAAATGGATAAACCTAAGACAAGACACAGAAACATGAAAGACTGACCGGACAAAATGAACTTAAAAGGAAACAAAAACAAAAAAGGAAAACACTGAACTAGGCATCTAATATTTTTTATGCTTTTTGTTGTTTTTGTTCTTTTTATATTTTTTTTTATGTTTTAGAATACTAGAAGAGGAAAGATGACGAGTGAGATGGAATCAGAGAGATACACCAGTCAGAGGTGGCGTCCTACCGAAGATCAGACCCAGATGATGACCAGAATCTACAACTTTGGGGTCACACACCCAAGCAGAGCGCAAGTCGTCGAGATCGCGGCTAGACTAAGGACCTTCGCAGATGCCAGCGAATACAACGTGCACTGCTGGTTCAACAACCACGGCAATCGGGTCAGGCGCTGGCAAGCGGAGGTAGACCCCACTGGCACTCAGTTTTCACAACTGCCGCTATATATGTACGGTAAGAATCCTGATCATACCTCCATTTTATTGATTTCCTTTCACTTCCTCTTCTATTATTAACACAATTTTTTTTTTTTTTGTTGAAAGAATACGACTGGGTGATTATGAGGGCACCAAGGCTGCTGCATCTGTTTCCCATCCCAATCATCATCGACGACGACAGGGACGAACGACAAATCCCTCCACCCATGCTTCTCACATTCCGAACCAGAGCTCCCTCGACGGAGCTCTCCCTTAGACCGCCACAACCAGCTCGAGAATTATTTCGTTGAATTTTTTATGTTTTTGCTGGCCGAGTGTGGCCAGAATTTGAACAAGGCATGTAATCTGAACACTTATTTTTTTTTTTTTTATGTTTTTAATTTTTTTTTATGGTTTTTTTATGGTCTGTAATATTTAACGATCAGAAATGATCGAACCCTGAACATCTTTATTTTGTTTTTCTGCATTTTATTTTATCAGCAGTGTAAGACAGAATGTTTTCGGTGAATTAGGTTATTTCAAATAAATGCACTCAGATTAAATCTGCTCGAACCTCACCTCTCTGCCCTATTACTGCAATTTTGCTCTCTGTTTTTTTTTAAACAAAAACGAAAACTAAATAAATAAATAAAACAGAAGACGTATTAACAAAACAAAATACCTAATACCAAACACAAGATATCAAAGCAGATAAAACACATATTTCAAAAACAGCAAACAAAACACATATTTACAAAACATACATTAACAAAATAACAGACCAAAAACAGAACAAAAATATTTTTTTTTAAATAAAAATAACAAATCGAAAACTAAGAAAATCAGAATTCTCCCCTAATTCACAAACCAAGAAAATTAAGGGAAGAAGGAACAGGAAAACTTCCCTGGTTATGGTGGCAGTTGCCAAACTTGGACAAGAAGAGAGATGTTTTCGATCACAGGATTCAGCAAAGAAAATTTGAGGAAGAACTGCTTCATCAGTATTCTTCTCGTAGCAATTTGTTTCAGCAGTATCTCTCCTTCCACTAGCAGTTGTTGAGTGTGTAACACCGGAATAAATATCTCTGGCTCGCTCAAAGAAGTAGCAGTATATTCTTCTTCATCAATCATCAATTCTTTAATGTCAGCACCTGCATTTTCTTTTAACTCTGCATTCTTGTCATCAAACTCACATTTAATAGCATCTGTAATAAACTTAGAGTTTGGCTGTAACGCATAACCAATTTCAGCACAAATGGAGCAAGAACCAGATTCGCAATCACATTCAAAATTTTCAGAAAACTGTGTTAAATCAAAGTTTAGTCCTAACTCTATAAAATCATCAGATTGCACAGTTTCTATTTCAAAATCAATATTGACGCAACTTTTACCAATGGGTTCAATGGCTGACACTGAATTAAAAATTTTAGAATGGTCAATCGAATTTGTATCAGTATCAGTCATAAACCCTATAGAATCAATGTGCGTCAAATCACATGCATTTGAATGTGTAGGCAAATCAGGTAAAATTGGAATATCAGGTTCAGAATAAACCTGTTTTTGCTCATTGAAAAGTTCTTTACCAATCTCTAAGTCATCAACTGCGTCCTCAGGGCTATCAGTGTCAGAATCCAGAACAGGCTGCTCAGGTTCTTCCTTTGTTACCTCAATTGGATTTTCACCAGCTAGCTTGCAGAGCAACTTCCTTGCTTCTTCTGGGGTTCTATCCATCAAACATCCACCAGTAGTTGTATCCACAAGTATCCTTTCACTGTCTAGGAGCCCTTCATAAAAATAAATCAAGAGCAAATGCTCTGAAATTTGGTGGTTTGGACAAGTTGTGCAGAGCCTGTTGAACCTTTCCCAATAATCTGCCAGGCTTTCTTCTTTAAACTGCTCAATGGCAGTTATCTTCCTCCCAATGCTGCTCACCTTTGCTGCTGGAAAGAACTTGTCGAAGAATTTTTGTTGTGTTTCCTGCCAACTATTAAAAGGATACTGGTATATGAACCAGTCTTTTGCTTCGTCTCGAAGGGACATTGGAAACATTCTCATATGTACTTCCTCCTCTGAAACACCAACAGGCCTCATGGATGAGCACATCGCATAAAACTCCGTGAAGTGCCTGTATGGATCCTCATGTGCCAATCCATGGAATTTGGGAAGCCTCTTGATCAGCTTATACGTCCAGTCTTGAGAATCCGTCATTTTCTCTATTCTAGTTCAAAATCTGTCTCAGACCTGGACTTCCACTTCATGCAAAGATTATACGAAAGCATAACATGAAGTAAAAATAAAAATTACAGTTTTTTTTTAATTATTTTTTTTAAGAAACAACAACTAAATACAAAACACAACACATAATGGCACAACAAAAAACCAAAGACTGAACCGTTTGATCCCCGGCAGCGGCGCCAAAATTTTGATACGACTGTCGCGGTCATACAAATTTGATTGCATAAAAGAATGCAGTATAGATACTAGGAAGTGACTCCTAGGTCGTCTCTCAAGGATCAAATTGTGGTTCAAGTTTCGGATCACACGCGAAGTGGGGGGTTTGAAATGGTTGTTTTTGCGATGAAAATTAAATGCGACTGAATTTTAAAAACGTTGAAATAAAAACGATGAAGTAAAACGCAGTACAGTAAAACAAAATTAAAACGGTAAAAACGAAATTGCTACAGTAAAAACGAAATTGCAGTGAACAGTGAATCATTAAAAACAGCTGGAACAGAAAACTAAAATACAGAAAATGAAAATACAGTAAACAATAAATACAGAAAACAGTAAAAACACTAAAAACACTAAAACAGTAAATTTTAGAAAACAGTAAAAAAAACGAAAATACAGTAACATAAAACAGTAAAAATAAATCTGGGACAGTAAAAACGAAAATACAGAAAAATAGAAAAATACAGAAAACAGTAAAAACAGAAAACAGTAAAAACAGTAAAATATTTAATACAAAAAAAAATGGAATTACATGTAGTAAATAATAACAGTAAAAACAGCAATTACAGAATTTCAAAATCAGTAAAACAGTAACAGAAAAATACAGAAAACGTAAATACAGAAAACAGTAAAAACAGAAAATACAGTAAAAAGTAAAAACATAAAACAGTAAAATTCAAATCTGAAAACAACATCAACATTACGGCGGCAAAACATTTAGATCAAAACTTCAGCTAATAATTTAACGTGCAATATTCAACAACGCAGTACAAACAACGGTAAAAATTAGACGACAGGTAAACAACACAGGAATTAAATTGCTACATAATTAAAATTACAGCAACAAATAAAACAGATACAGTAAAATGGAATTGGCATTTGAGTAACAGGAAATTAAATCACATTTTGCATTGAATGTAAATTCATTACAACTAAAAACATAAAATTGGAACCTAGGAGCGTGTACACCAAAATCAGTTATTGTGCGCATCAACAGTAGCAGTCCTTCACATCGGTTCCAGCCTCTACTGTTGCAGCCAGCTTCTGCCGTGTCCTCCTCTGCTAGACAGGTCCAGCTTCTTCTTCCAATGGTCTCCCACACGGCTCTCTCTACCAAACTCCTTACATCACTCTACATTCCATACTATTATGTTTTTCTAGGAGGGGAAGACTCCCCAGACCGTGACCCTTCCAGAACGTCCCCCTGTTCATCTCTTCTCTCCCTCTTTTATTCTTAGAGGTAAGTGGTATCTTTGCTGGAAATGCAGATGCAGTAGTGCGTGTGGTGCTTGCTGCTTTCCTCGTGCTGGCCATGCCTTCCAATCTGGTATTCCATTACCATCCTTTAAAACTAATTTCTTCCATCGTACCAGAAAGAAATAAGGTGGGGCCCTCTAAAAATTTTTTTTTTACTCTCGTATGCTCTGCACACCACCGAGAACAATGGCCATCCTTCTTTGCGCATGCTGTAGTGGATGACGCTGGATGCTCCTTGCTAGCTTCTTCAGACGTGGCTGGAAACTGCTGGGACGTGTGAAGCTTGGTGTTGCTGTTGTTTCCCATTGAAGAATGTTGTTGCTGCTGGACCCGTGATGCTCCTGGACGTGGAGGTAGCTGCTGCCCTGCTCTTGGACGAGACAACCTCCAGCTTTCTCCTTCATCACCGTGAATCTCTAACTGATGTTGTTGCTGCTCATCAAGTGCTGGACATTGAGCACGCTGCTGGAGCAAATATTTTTCTGCTGAAAACGCGTGGAAGCATCAAGTCATGGCTGCAACGTGCATGTGTTCTTGGCTGGACAGCAACTCTCAATGACTGTTGTTCTCTCCTTGCTCTGGATGCTCCTGGACATGCAGCTCATCCAAGCTTCTTCTTGAATCATCACCGTCCAACCTCCATGAATGTGCCATGCTGCTGTGTGCGTTTTGGAGCTGCTTTCATGAGCTGCCCATGACTTTCTCTCCCTCTCAGTGGTTGCTGGAATGCTGCAAAATGAAGCTGTAAAAACTCCATAGCAGCTGCAACATGAAGGTGTGCTGGATGCGTGAGAAGTGGTGGAGTTGGACGTGTTGGAGCTGCTGGATGTGTGTTTCTTCCTCTTGACATGGTGGGTGGAACTTTACTGGACCTGCAACCAGCTCTGGATCGAGAATGCCTCTTCATTTTGCCTCTCTTCTTCTCCTCCCCTTGGTCATAACACCCATCATGTAGTGCTCATTCCAGCAAGCGTGTAACTCTCTGCATTTCTGGAGGTGGCAAGTGCAGCTTTCGGTCTCCTAATTGCAGCAAGGAAAAATAATATTTCCATGCTTGTATGTGTTGCTGACATGCATCTTCTTCACGTGTTGTGTGCGTGGCCTCCCACATCCATTCCAAAATATATTTTGTTCCATGTTTGACAAAAGTGTGCAGGGCCCGTGTGTTAGATGCTTGCCAAAATAAATTCTGATGGCTGTGAAACCTATTGCATTTTGCAATCCCACATGTGCTTTCAATCAAATTGTCTCATTCAAGAATTGGTGGTCCCCCTTGTGTTTTCATATTTCAGCAAATAAGAAGCAGTGTGGTGCCCACTTCATTTCCATATTTTTCTTCAACTAAAACTAATAATGGGACCCTTTACTGAAATTTAATTCAGCCGAGACTCATCCAAGGGCCCATGCATATTTTTTTTTCTGAATTTCATGCTCACACATTTTGCTAAGTTGTTACCATTCCAGCCATGACATTATCACCTTACATGATGTTACTTTTTACTTGCTTCTCCATTTGTAAATGCCGTGAGATGTCCAAGCCATGTGTCTATGTTTCCAATTCAATTTCAACTTAAATGTGCCCTTGCAACCAAAAGATTCTTACAATTAAATCACTTATAGCCATGAGATGCATTGTCTAATGATCAATTCCAGCCACCACAATTACCAAACAACAAGCAAACAATGCAAACAAAGTAGAAGTTACTCAAACAGTAAACATTGGACTAACACAGCGGAGTAAACAAATTACTGGGAACAGCACAGAACGAATTTGAACAAAATAAAAACTATACGTGAAACTAGACATCCAGACGAAACTATGAAAAAAAATTGCATGGAAAAAGGATAAGAATTGAACTCGAACGAAGACAAACAAGTTGGCACAAAATTTACGCAGCAACCAGCGAAAATTGAAATGATTAAGATGAAATTGGCTCAATTGTCATTTTTCATTTAGCCTTCAAATGTCCCAAATTGTATTTCCAAATTTTCCTTGTAAAATTATTAGCTCAGATAATTCAAATTAGTTAAAATAAGAATTTCCGATCAATTTTAGCACAATTAGGAAAAACAGGATAATACTATACATTCAAGCACAATTCCTTGATTAAATCCGGTACAATAAGCTAAGTGAAGTGAATAAAATATCGACTCATCAGCGACCATATCAATGGTCAATGTGCCTTTCCAGTTGAAGCTGTAGAGGATGTAAACTACATGACCAATCAATACCGTCAAGGGAGCTACAATCAGGGGTGGAAACCACACCCAAGTATTGGTCAAGGGCAAACTGGGCAAGCTGGTCAATATAATAAGCAATAGCAGCAACCCACCTTATGGCAACAATTATCTATGCTTAATGAAAGGTCCATGAGGATGGAGGAAACTCTCAACAACTTCATACAGAAAACTGAGTCTACCCAAAAGAGCACTGAAGCTACTATCAAAAATTTGGAGACTCAGATGAGGCAGATCACCAAGCAGGTGGAAGAAAGGCCAAATAGAAATTTTGGGGCTAATACTGAGGTTAACCCCAAAGAAGAATGCAAGGTGGTAGAGAGTGCTGAAGATGAGGCAGTTTAGTTAGAAACAGGAGAAACAGAAGAAATAGAGAGCAAAAATACTTCTCTTTTTCCAATGCATCAAGGGAAACAACTGGACTTCACAGAATTATTCAAGATTGTGGATAATGATGCACCTTGGGAGCAGATTCTACAACAAATCACAGTTTACACGAAATCTGATGAAAACATCTCTACAAAGAAAAGACGTAGAGATGATGAGGCAAAGGAGTGTATAACTGTTAAAAAATAGCCATTCCCTCCTAAAGCAACAGATCCAGGCAGTTTTTCTATCCCTTGTACCATAGGGAAGAAAAGGGTGAAGAAAGCTCTTCTTGATTTAGGTTCAAGTGTTAACTTGATACCTTACTCTTTACTGGAGTAAATCAGAAATGTTAATGTGAAACCTGTAAGGGTTAATCTAGTAATGGCCGATGGATCTTCAAAGGAGCCATGTGGAATTGCAGAGGACATTATAGTTTGTGTTGGCAAACTTCAGTTCTTGGCAGACTTTGTGGTGATGAAGATGGAGACAGAGAAGATACCTATCATACTTGGAAGACCGTTTATGAAAACGGCCAGAGCTATCATTGATGTAAATGAGGGTATAGTGGTGCTCCAGGACCGAGAGGAGAGAGTGGTTGTAGACGTCTTTAAAGATGAGACGCAAACACAGGAGCAAGAAGCTAGTTATAAAGTTGCATTTCAAGATGCACTCATGACTAGCCATAAAGATGAAAATCCCAAGGTTGCAGGTAACCATTGTTTGTTGTTTCAGGTACACAAGGAAGAAAATATTGGAAGAGGAGGAGAAATTCCTGGTGACTGGGAGAAAAGAAGACCCCAACTTGGTGAACCCGTGAGAATCAAAAACAAGTTGTGGGTTGTGAAGGGCTTTAAAGAGAAGGAGATGATAGAGATAGAATCTCCACATCTTAGAAGAATCAAAACAGTTCATAGGAAACAACTGAGGAGTTGGTGGAATAACAACATCAACTATGAAGAAGGAACCTGAGCTTTACTGGGTGAAGCTAATGACGTTAAAAGAGCGCTTGCTGGGAGGCAACCCAGTGAATTAAGAATTTTTTATTTTTTGGTTTTGTAATTTTTAACTTGTGGACATTATTTTTTGTAACTATTTTGTTGGAAATAGCATCTACTGAAGGATGCTAGGTGGTTAAGTATCTACTGAAGGATGCTACGTTTGTAACACCTACTGATGGGTGTTGGTAAGATTTTAACACCTACTGATGGGTGTTGGTGAGAAAATTTTTCACCTACTGATGTGTGTTGGTAAGTTTGTTGCACCTACTGATGGGTGTTGGTGGATTTTGGGTCAGGCTCGTGACGTTAAACAAGCGCTACCTGGGAGGCAACCCAGTTGATTGATTGATTTTTGTTTGTTGCATAATAGGGTTTGCATAAGTATTTTAAACATTGAATTGCAGGGAACCAGTGAGGGGTATGTCTAGGAGGCACGTAGGTTAAGAAAAGAAGGAGAAGAGCACTTCACGAAAGTGCCGCTGAGCGGCAACTTACCGCTGAGCGGTACTCTCGCAGAATGGGCTTTAGTTCCCCTCAGCGGAACCCGAGCCCATTAGGGTATTTTTATACCCTAAGCTGCGTTTTAGGTTTTCTTTCCAAGCTCTTCTCTGCACAAACACTCCCACATACCTTTTCCAAGGTTTTCCACATCTTCTTCCTCTTCCCTCTTAAGAAAATTTCTCTTCCACTCACTTTTTCACTAGTGTACCATCAAAGTTTGGGGTTGGAAGAGAGCATTCTAGCTTGGAAGCATTCTCATTGCATCTAGTATCTCCACCCAAGTAAGTAAAATGCATTTTGTTCATACTAGGGTTCTTGATTTTGAATGTGATTATCAATGCATGAAGATTTAGGGGTTTTGATTTCTATGCATGATTTGATTGATGTTTGAACCGATTAAACTGCATGATTTTGAACTGGAAAACTGAAAATTGCATTTGGGTGGAGTTAGGACAGCTTGAAAAGGGGTATTTCAAAATTCTGCAGAGTTACCGCTCAGGGGTAAACTGCCGCTGAGCGGCACTCTGCCAGACTTGGTTTTTCTGATTTTTTGTGATCTGGAATGTGGCACTGGTGGCGCTGAGGGGAAATTCTGGGCCTCAGCGGTGGTTTAGCTTCGAAAGGAGTTGTGTTCTATGTTTTACTAATGATTAACATCATGTTCTGTGGTTTTGTATTTGTGTTTGAATGCAGGAATGACATCCTCTTCAGGAAAGAGATTGAAAACCATGGCAACCAAGAGAAAGGAAAAGGAACCAGAGTAACCCCACTCTAGCAGGTTCCTCTCTAGGAAACATGAGAAGCACTTTAGGGTGGTTCAGGACAGGAGACTTTTGATGGAAAGAAAAGTTGGAATGATACCTCACTTTGCTCCTCAATTTGGAGAGCAAGTGTTAGGGAATGACTGGGGAAAGCTAGCCACCTATCCTGCACCTGCCAACATAGCTGTGGTAAAGGAATTCTACACCAATGCAAAGAAGATTGGTGATTATCCAACTGAGAATTATTTGGGCTATGTCAGAGGCCATGCTATCAGGTATGATCCTAATTCTATCAATAACTTCCTGGACACTGTGTGGGCTGGTGAGCAGTGCCAGTTTGCTCTTTGCATGGAGGAAGGTGCTGATTATGAGGATGTGGAGAGAGTACTATGTATACCAAGATGACACTTCCAAAGGAATAGATCTGGCTCAGTGGTTAACATTAGGAGGGTAGATTTGAATCCTCTTGCAAAGTACTGGATGGCATTTTCTCATGCCAACATTCAGCCATGTTCACATGTGTCGGATATTACTCTCAACAGGGCACTATTCATCTACTGTGCTATCAGAAATTTAAATGTTAACATTGGGCAGGTGATAGCTGATGAGATTAGTGTGTGCGCAAATACCTCAAACAACAAAGCACCACTAGGACATCCCTCCTTGATCACTCACCTTTGCAAGATAGCTAGGGTGGACACTTCTGCTCCACCATTTGAGAGGCCAAGAAAAGCTATTGATGAGGCCTATTACAGACAATACTGTGGAGGTGAGGAAGCAGCTCAGCCAGTTCCACCACGCCGTGCTCGTAGAGAGAGAGGGCCAGCACAGAGCCAGACATCTGCTGAGACACATGAAGCAGAACCATTCCAGATGAGGGGCACGTATATGTCTCTTATAGGTGCTCAGTTGCAGTTCATTCACAGAGGGCAGGTGGCTACTACTGAGATGATTGTAGGGATGTATGATACACCTCCAGCCCATAGGTGGACTATGGATGAATTCCATAATGTGGTAGCTTGGCCAGAGGAGCCAGTGCATGGAGAAAGAGCTGGAGCAGCTGAAGCTCCAGCTAGAGAGATGGAAGAAGATGAAGCTGATGATGATGATGCATTTGAAGATGAGGAAGATGAGGAGGAAGAGGAAGATACAGAGGACAGCTCAGACTGATGAGGAGCTGAGATAGCATTTACTAATGAATGCTATCATATGCTTATGCTTTTGTTGGTTTAAGTTTTCTGAACTTATTTGTTTTTTGTTTTTAGAATAGGGTTTGATGTACTCTATTGGATACCTGGTTTGTTATGATGGTTTGCTATTAACTGTGATTGTTTGATAAGTAATGCTTGATGATGCTTATTGATTGATTGATGTTGAGATGATGTGCACATTAAAATGCTTATACAGGTGATTCACAAGCTTTGTGAACAAATGCATGATATTATGATTGTGGTTTTGAGATTAAGCAGGATGTGTATGTCAAATGTAAATGAGCTTATATGTGAGGTTTTGAGCTCCAAAGTTTTTATTGATTGAATGCTATTGCTTTGAAAGCATGAATGATTTTTCCCAGGTTTTCTATGATTGAATCAATTGCTTGTTTTGCATCATATGATCAAGGCCATTTGTTGAAACCTTTTTACTGGACAAGTTCATGAAGTTAGCCCACTAAAAGAGAACACTTTGTGTTCTATCCTTTGAACCCTTAGCCTTGAACATAATTGAAAAACCTTGTTGAAAAGCTTTACCTTGAGTTAAGTAGAAAATCTTATGTGGTATTGATAAATGTTCAAGTTTGGGGTTGTTGAGAAAGCATGAAAAAGGAAAAGCATTGAGCGAAAAGCTAAGAAATAAGAATGTGAAAAGAAAAAGAGAAAGAAAAGAAAAGAAAGGCAAAGCTCAATGCAAAAGCAAGTTGGGAAAAACTAAGAACAATTGTGTTGTTATGATTCTATTAACTCAAGGATTTTGTGATCCAGAAAAAACAATTTTCTTGTTAGCCCAGCCACGTTATAAGCCATTGAAAAGTCCTTGTGATGATGCATGCTTGTGAATGTTTTTGATTGTGGTAAAATGAAAGGCAAAGTTGATTCATGTGACATTGTGATAGTAGAGTGAATGAGTGATTACCTCTTATACACTTGTGTGTGAGTGAAACACTTTACCTAGTGAGAAAATATTCCATGAGCACATGAACATCCATGCTTAATTGATTGATCATTCATGAAAAATAGCACTTGTTGGAATTTAAATGACTTTGTGAACACTAAAGCACGTGCACATCTTGATTGAACTCTTGGTCATAAGTTTAATTGAAGTCTTTACTTATCTTGAAAAGGAGATTTTTGAATGAGTGAATCATCATATGAATTGGTTGAAGATGGAGTTACATCTTGTTTGCTTGAGGACAAGCAAAGTTCTAAGTTTGGGGTTGTGATAACAGTTGAACAACTGTTATTTTCATGCTTAAAATTGATACTAAAAGCAACCTTTAACACTTAGAAACTAGCTTGAAATCATGCTTTTGTTTATATTTTCAGAAATAAGAGAGCTGGACAAGTTTATGCTTGATTTCAGTGTTTTTGTGCAGGTTTTAAGGTGAATTTGGTGAAAGAAGTGAAGAAGGAGAGAGATGGAATCAGAAAAGACATCAAAAAGTGCAAAAGGAGAAGCCGCAATTGCCGCTCAACGGCAGTTTACCGCTGAGCGGCACTTAGGAGTTCACGTTGGCACCGTTGAGGGGCAAAATGGCCGCTGAGGGGAAGAAACCAACTCACGCACTTACCGCTGAGCGGCACTATTTTTGGGCTTGGGCCTAATTTTCTGTAATTTACGAATAGTATATAAGCTTTAGGGTTTCCTAGGGTTAGTATCTTTGGCTGGAACGAAGCAAACACTCTCTCTTCCACCCCTTTGAAGGAGGATCTTGGATGCTCAGGCTACCTCTTCACCTTTCTAGGGTTTTATCTTTCATTCTTTCATTATTGTTCATCTAGGTTCACCATGAATATGGTGAACTAAACCTTGTATGTTTGTTGGGGGAATCAATGTAATCTTTTGAAGCTCTCATATATGGAATTTGTGTTAACATCTTAATCTAAGACCTATGCTTTCTTTCATCATTAGTTAGGGTTTTTCCTCTTTGCTCAAAGTTGTCTTTGTTTAACTCATTCAATGCATGATTATTGGTTTTGTTGATACGGAAACGTACGGGGAAGTCTAGATCCGGGGAATTTCTCCCAATAAGTATATTAGTTGCCTTAAGCTCCTGTACTAAATAAACTAATTATTAGGAATGCTAGGAATTGTATGAACTCGTAATTAGGGAGAAGCCTTCTTTGAAAGGTAATTTAGAGAGTGGCATTAACAATGATGAATTGAATGTTGAATTCCTAAAATATATGAGAGTGGATAAGATGAAATTGATAACCCTAACAACATACTCATCCATATATTCCATTGAAAGTGTTTGTATTTTGCTTTAGCCATTGATCAACCTCATGCATACATGTTTATTTTCGTCTTTTGCATATTAAAATCCAATTATTTCGTTCTTAAGTCTTAGCTAATCAACAAATCACATAACTAAACTAGGCCGTGAGTCCTTTGGGAAAACGATACTTGGTCTTACCAAGTTTATTACTTGAACGATTCGGTCATACTTGCCGATTGTAAAACAAGTTTGTGACATCATATTTTGGTGGTCATAAATCTGTCATCACCCTGTCACGTTTTATCCCGCGACTAGCCGAGCATTTTAAACCTATTCTTAAGAATATGAAAAAGGGGATCACCCAGCAATGGGATGAACAATGTGAAAAGGCTTTTGATAAAGTGAAGGGCATATTGGCTAATCCTCATGTAATGGGCCGACCAATGCAAGGACATTATTTACAGTTGTACATTGTTGCGTCAAACAACACAGTCAACACAACCCTCATTCAAGAGACTCCCAAATTCAAATTGATTTACTTTGTAAGCAGAACGTTTCAAGGAGCGGAAGAACGATATTCAAAGATAGAGAAGGTGGTATTAGCCTTACTCACAATGGCATGACGCCTCCGACCGTATTTTTAGAGACACCAAGTTGTGGTCAGGACGGATCACCTCGTTGCTAAGATTCTTAGGAAACCCGATTTAGCTGGGAGAATGGTTTCTTGGTTTATTGAGCTTTCGGAGTTCGGTCTTCATTTTAAACCGCGTGAATCTGTTAAGCGACAATACTTGACAAACTTTGCAGTTGAGTTAACGTCCACACCCAATATCTACTCCCAGCTATGGCATCTTAATGTGGATGGTTCCTCAGATAAAAAGGGCGGAGGAGCAGGTAATGTCTTAGAAGGACCGAACGGTGTTGCAATCGAACAAGCCCTAACCTTCAGATTCTAAACTAGTAACAATCAAGCTCAATATGAAGCATTAATCACCAATCTTATGCTGGAAAAAGAATTGAAAGTTGTTAATCTGGAAGGCCGAATGAATTCTCAATTAGTCGGCAGTCATATGAATGGAACTTTCCAAGTCAAGGACAATCAGTTGTTACAATATTTTCCTAAGGCGAGTGACCTGTTTAAAAGCTTGACCAAAATTAGCGTTGTCCATATCCCAAGAGAGGATAATTCCAGAGTGAATCTCCTCTCAAAGTTGGCCCATTCTAGAAATAAAGGGCAATTGTCTTCAGTTATCAGGATAACACTTGATAAACATGTAGTTGAAATCTTTACGACTGATGTAACGCCACTTAAGCCTGACTACAGAAAGGATATCCATGATTTAATGAAAAGGAAAGAGCAAGGAGAGGATGTTAGTATCGCCGATTTCAAGCGCATTGCCCGCAATTTCTTTGTAGGAGAAGATCTATATAGGCAAGGATACACAACACCACTACTGAAGTGTTTGTCCGAGGAGGAAGCAGATTATGTCTTAAGGGAGCTTCATCATGGCATATGCGGCTTACATTCTAGTAAGCGCACTCTTAGAACCTGGGCGTTACGAGCTGGATATTATTGGCCTACTATGGAGCGTGATTGTCATTCATTTGTCAAGAAGTGTATATCCTATCAGGAGCATAACAATGATGTGTGAGTCCCTCCTAAAGAATTGTATGGTATTACTTCACCATGGCCGTTCACTCAGTGGGGAAAGGATATAGTGTTACCACTTCCGATCGGGAGGGCGTAGAACAAGTTCCTTCTTTTGGCAGTAGACTACTTCACTAAGTGGATTGAAGCGGAACCATTAGCGATCATAAGCGCTCAACGGGTGGAAAAGTTTATATGGAAATTAATTTGTCGATTTAGGCTATTCCAAAAGATTATCATGGATAACAGGCAACAATTTATTGATAAAAAACTTGAAGAATCAAACACGTCACTAGCTCCGTGGAACATCCTCAAACTAATGGGCAAGCAAAAGCTACTAACAAAGTTGTGATAGCATAATTAAAAAGAAGATTGTGCGAAGCTAAAGGTTTATGGGTAGAATAATTACTCGAGGTGCTATGGGGATACAGATGTACTCCACAGGGTTCTACTAGTGAAACCCCCTTTAACTTAACCTATGGAACAGATGCCCTGCTTCCAGTTGAAGTGGGTGAACCTTCGTTGAGACGAGGCATCAAAGATATGGACGTCAACGATGACCAACTATAAGTCAACCTCGATACTTTACCAGAAAGGCGAGAGGTAGTCGTTGTTCACGCCACTGCACAAAGGAGGTTGATTTCAAGAAAGTACAATTCCAAGGTGAAACCGAGAAGCTTCAAGGAAGGAGACCTCGTATGGCGTAAGAAGGGAAAGGCTAGGAAAAACCGAGCGCATGGAAAGTTCGCAGCTAACTGGTAAGGATCATTTCGCGTCACGGAAGATTTGATGAATGGAGCTTATCGGCTTGAGTTTCTCAATGGAAAAGCTATTCCTAATACTTGGAACACAACTCATCTAAAATTCAACTTTAGTTGAATACTAACGTTACTTTTAAATTGAGTTTCCTTTGACTTAGACTTTTGTTATTTTCTTGTGCTTACATTCTGGAATGAATAAAGTCGAACAATTTTTGTTCAGTCACATGCTGCGGTTTCGCTAGAAAGTTCCCCAGTGAACTCCTAGGTCAAAAATTGAGAGGTAAATCCCTCTCGTCCACTAGCAAGTTTCCCAATGAACTCCTAGATGGAAAACCGAGAGGTAAATCCCTCTCGCCCGCTAGGAAGTTCACCAGTGAACCCCTAGATGGAAAACCGAGAGGTAAATCCCTCTCGTCCGCTAGGAAGTTCCCCAGTGAACTCCTAAATGGAAAACCGAGAAGTAAATCCCTCTCGTCCGCTAGGAAGTTCCCTAGTGAACTCTTAGGTCAAAAACTGAGAGGTAAATCCCTCTCGTCCGCTAGGAAGTTCCCCAGTGAACTCCTAGATGGAAAACCGAGAGGTAAATCCCTCTCGTCCGCTACTAAGTTCCCTAGTGAACTCCTAGATGGAAAGCCGAGAGGTAAATCCCTCTCGTCCGCTAGGAAGTTCCCTGATAACGGTTGAAAAACCGTTATTTTTATACTTAATTTTGATATTAAAAACAATCTTTATGACTTAGAAACTAGCTTGAATTCATGCTTTCGCTTAAGTTTTGGAAATAAGAGAGGTTGATGGATTTTATGCTTGGTTTTCCTTGTTTTGGCAGGAATTAAGATGAATTAGATGAAAGAAGTTGAAGTAGTAAGGAGCTGGACTCAGGAAAGGAAGTAAAAATGCACAAAAGAAGAGCCGATGTCACCGCTGAGCGTAACTTACCGTTGAGCGGCACTCTAAAGCACTGCAGTCACTACTGAGGGCCAAAACTGCAGCTTAACGTCATCTTGAAGAGCTGCACTTACCGCTGAGCGCCAAAAGTACCGCTGAGCGCCATTTAATTTGGCTTGGGCCTATTTTCTGTAATTTTTAATAAACTATGCAAGGGTTTAGTCGACCTAGGGTTGGTATCTTTGGACAGAAAGAGGCAAAATCACACTTTCTTCACTCCTTGGAGGCGGATTTTAGATGCGAAAGCTCCTTTCTTCAAATTCTAGGGTTCTATCTTTCATTCTTTTCATCTAGTTTCACCATGTCTATGGTGAACAAAACCTCCATTGTTGTTGGGGAACCGATGTAATCCTTTGAAACTCTCATGTATTGAATTGGTTATATATTTTATATTATTTGCTTCATTAATTGTTAGGATTTTTCCTCTTTACTCTATGCATGCTTTGTTTAACTCATTCAATTGCATGATCATTGATGTTATCTATATGGACACATATAGGTAAATCTAGAACTGGGGAAATTCTCCCGGAAGCAATATTACCTAGACATAGGAATAGGAGGATCGGTTTCCTTTAAGCTTCTGTGCGAATGTAATGCATGAATAATTGCTAGGGAGACAAGACATCGTAAACTAGTGATTAAGATTAGGCATTCTTCACCGAGACATCGGGTTTAAGGTAAATTAGAAAGTTACATTAACATTAGTGAAGAAAGATGAATTCATGAATACATGAGAGTGGATAGGATAAATCGAAAACCCCAACAACAACATCATTCCTTATTTTACATCAATCTCTTTTGGTTCTTTCAATCCAATTGATCAAAAACTTGCATTCATGTTTATTTTCCGCAATTCAAACATAATGATTTCGTTTACAAGTCTAATTTAATCAAGAAATCACATAACTTTCTAGGCCATGAGTCCTTTGAGAAACGATACTTGGTATTACCATTTTATTATTACTTGATACAATTCGGTACACTTGTCGAAGTGTTAACAAGTTTTTGACTTCGTTTTCGGGGATTGAAAATTTGTTTATCAAGTTTTTGGCGTCGTTGCCGGGGACTCGTGGTTTAACTATTCTATTTGTGTGATTATTGTTTAGCTTTGACTTGATTGTTATCTTTTTATTTTTTTTTATCTTTTTGTGCTAACAAATGTTTTCTAGGGTTTTGTGCGTAATGCTTGCAGGATGCAATTCGGACAAGAATTTAACTATATGGGCACTGAATTCTACCAAGGTAATCTCAACAATTGGAGGGAATCTTACTCAAGCATGGATCAAAGTCAATTTGGACAAGCTGTCGGACAATTTGAGAGACTACCAACACAACAATGGTAGCAACAAAGCTCTCTATCAGAAAGAATGGCAAAGATGGATGACGCCCTTCAACAATTTATGCAAGAGTCCATCTCCACTCAGAAAAGCATTGAAGCAGCATTCAAAAGAATGGAGATGCAGATTGGTCGCTTAATTGAGAGATTGGAAGATTTTGGGGTTGATACTGAAGTTAACCCAGGGGGAATGTTAAGCCATTATCACTGGAAGTAACAAGACTTCAGATGAGAAAAAGATAGAGAGAAAACAAAAAGAAGAGTTGAGTGAAAAAGATAAAGATGTAGAAAAAGAAAGAGAAGTGGTTGAGAGAAAAAAAAGAAAGAAAACTTGTGTGAAGATGAAGAAAGTGAGTGGAAAAAGAGAAGGGAAAAAGAAAGTGAGAGAAAAGAAAAAGAGGACGAGAGGAAAAAAGAAAGAATCATATGAAAAACCCCTTCCTCATCCAAAGAAGTATCATAGGAAGGAGAAGGAATTTGAGTGCTTTATGGAAATCTTCAGGAAATTGGAGATTAAAGTTCCTATTATTGAGACATTGAAACATGTTCCTGGTTTTATGAAATTCTTGAAGAAATTCAGCAAAAAGAAGAAAAAAAAAAGAATATCCAGAAAGGAGAACACCAACATTGAAGATGGAACTTGGGCTTTATTGGGTCAAGCTAATGACGTTCAAATAGCGCTTGCTAGGAGGCAACCCAGTGGTTTAAAAACTTCTAATTTTTGTTTGGTGATGTAATTGTGAACTTTTGATATTTTTGTTTTGTTTTGGTTATAAGTTTGTTACAGGGTATACATCCACTGATGGATGTTAGGTGGAAGAGTATCTACAGAAGGATACTATGTTTGTTTTCACCTACTGATGGTTGTTGGTAAGAAAGATTTTCTCCTACTGAAGGGTGCTGGAGGATTTTGAGTCAGGCTCGTGACGTTAAATAAGCGCTACCTGGGAGGCAACCCAGTTGATTGAATTTATCTTTGTTTGTTTGTGTTGGTTTTGCTCTAGTTGCATTATAGGGATTGAATGTTTGAGAGATGTGAGAGAATAAATGCATTGGGTAAGTGAGAGACATTGGTAAAGGACATCTAGGGCAAGCTAGGAAGAAGGAGACTTGGTGTCGCGTATACCGCTCAGCGGTAATTACCGTTGAGCGTTAACGCTACAGTTTTGCTGACTGGTCTTGTGTTAATTGGGCTCAGCGGGATTTAGCCCATTAGGTCATTTTTATACCCTAAGGTGCGTCTTGGCCGCCACTTTCAAATCTCCCTCTTCCCACACACTCTCAAGCACTCTCCAAAGAGTTCTCTACACTTTTTTCTTCTTCCCCCTTCATAAAATCTCTCTTTAAACCACTTTTGCATCAAGTTTCCATCTAAGTTTGGGGTTTGGTGAGAACATTGCTGTTAGGGACTGAATTTTGCACATTCCTAGAGCATTCTACACATATTCAACATCTCCACCGAAGTAAGTACAAGCATTTTACATTCTAGGGTTTTTGAAAGCATGAATTGGTATGAACATGGTTGTCTAAGCATGATTCTTGAGGGATTTTGATTTTTATGCATGATTAAATGAATTAATCACGGTTTGGACCGATTAAATTGCTTGATTTGGGTATGGAACTAGGAAGAATGCATGTGGGTGGAGATTAGAAGCATTTTTGGGTGATTTTGAAAGATTTGCAGAATCGCCGCTCAAAGGAAATTTCCCCTGAGTGCGATTTCTGCATAATGGTGTTTTGAGTCTGTTTTGCTTGATGGTTCTATGCATAGGTTGCGCTGAGGGGTTCTGTTTGCCCTCTACGGTGATAGGAAGGTTTTTAAGGAGTTTTTTGTGGATTACTAATGCTTAACAATGTGTATTGTGGTTTTGTGAATTGTGTTTGATGCAGGGATGGCCTCCTCATCGGGCAAACGATATAAGACTATAGGATCCAAGAGGAAGGATAAGGAATTAGAACGCTCTTATTCCAACAAGTTCCTTTCCCGCAAACATGAGCGCCATTTCAATATTGTCCAAGATAGAAGGCTACTGATGGAAAGGAAGGCTGGGTTGATACTTGATTTTGCTCCACAATTTGGAGAGCAATTGGAGAATAGGAATTGGGAGAGACTAGCCACTTATCCTGCACCAACTAACATAGCAGTGGTAAAAGAGTTCTACACCAATGAAAGGCGGTTAGGTGATTATCCCACTGAGGAATATATGAGCTATGTTAGAGGAAACACCGTTCAGTATGATCCTGATGCCATTAACAGGTTCTTAAATACAGAATGGGCTGGTGAGCAGTGTCAGTTTGCTCTAAGTATGGAAGAAGGAGCAGAATTTGTTGATGTGGAGAGCGTGCTTTGTGTGCCTATAGGGAACTTTCATAGAAATATGAATGGTGTTGTTGTGAATATCAGGAGAGTTGATCTGACTCCTTTAGCAAAGTACTGAATGACATTCTCTCATGCCAACATCCAACCTTGTTCGCATGTCTCTGATATTACTATCAACAAGGTTCTTCTTCTGTACTGTGTGCTGAGAGGGATGAGCATTAACTGTCTAGGCCGTGAGTCCTTTGGGAAACTGTTAACCCTCGGCAAGTGTAACCGAATCGTATCAAGTAATAATAAATGATAAGACCAAGTATCGTTTCCCAAAGGACTCACGACCTAAACAGTTGTATGATTTCTTGATTAAATAAGACTTGTAAAACAAATTCTTGTAGGTTTAAATGCAAATAACGAAAAGTAAATATGAATGCATGTATTGATCAATTGCATCAAAAGAAGCAAAACGTGATTGAAATATATGGAATGATGATGTTGTTAGGGGTTTTCAATCCATCCTATCCACTCTCATGTATTCAAGAATTTATCTTCTTCATTAATGTTAATGCCACTTTCTAATTTACCTTAAACCTAATGTCTTGGTGAAGAAAGCCTACTCCTAATTACTAGTTTACAATGTCTTGTCTCCCTAGAAATTATTCATGCATTACATTCACACAAAAGCTTAAAGGCAACCAATCATCCTATCCCTATGTCTAGGCAATATTACTATTGGGAGAATTTTGTTTATGTCTAGATTTAACTATATGTGTCCATACAAATAAAATCAATGATCATACAATTGAATGAGTTAAACAAAGCATGCATAGTGTACAGAAGAAAAACCCTAACAATTAATAAAAGAAAGCATATGAATTAAAGAACCAATTCAATACATGAGAGTTTCAAAGGATTACATTGATTCCCCAACAACAATGAAGGTTTAGTTCACCATAATCATGGTGAAACTAGATGAAAAATAATGAAAGAATGAAAGATAGAACCCTAGAATTTGAAGAAAGGAGCTTCCGCATCCAAAATCCTCCTCCAAGGGGTGAAGAAAGTGTGATTTTTCTTCGTTTTGCCAAAAGATACTAACCGTAGGTCGACTAAAACCTTATATAGACTCCTAAAGATTATAGAAAAATGGCCCAAGGCCCATTAAAATGGCGCTCAACGGTAATTACCGCAGCGGTAAGTGCGGTTCTTCTATTTGAAGCTCAGTTGTAGTTTTGCCCCTCAGCGATGACTGCAGGGCTTCAGAGTGCCGCTGAGCGGTAATTTCCGCTGAGCGGTACTTGCCGAAGTGTTAACAAGTTTTTGACTCCGTTTTCGGAAATTAAAAATTTGTTTATCATTCCCCAATGAACTCTTAGGTCAAAAACCGAGAGGTAAATCCCTCTCGTCCGCTGGGAAGTTTCCCAACGAACTCCTAGATGGAAAACCGAGAGTTTAATCCCTCTCGTCCGCTAGGAAGTTCCCCAGTGAACTCCTAGATTGAAAACCGAGAAGTAAATCCCTCTCGTCCGCAAGGAAGTTCCTAGGCCAAAAACCGAGAAGTGAGTCACATCACTCTCGCTTACTAGGAAGTTCCCAGTGAACTCCTAGGCCGAAAATCGAGAGGTGAGAAACACCCCTCTCGTCCACAAGGAAGTTTCAAGTGAAATCCTAGGTAGAGAATCAACAAGCGCGAAACATTGTAAGTAAATCATCACTCTCATCCATTAAGGAAAGTTCTTCAATATAAGAGTTTCAAGCAAGTGCTTACAACATACTTGACATTATCCGATCAGTATGTATCAATTAAGCACATAAAAGTTAGTGTATTGATTGTCTATTTAAAGGATGGAAGGCAACCAGTGCTAAAGTGAAATGCAAGGTCGTGCACAATGGATAACATATGAAGCAACACCAGGTATAAAGGTGTTTGATTGCAGCTAATAAAAATATGTTAGCTAAGGCATGAATCACATAAATATAGTAGCACAATAGAAAAATCCTAAATGTTTAAGATACGCGTGAGTTGTTACATAATCATCTAGAAAAACAACAGCTAAAACTAATTGATGATTATGTGGGCAGCCTCATCCTTTCTAGAGTCCACTGGATTTTCTTGCACAATATTCTCATTGGCAGGCACCTCTACAAGTGCTTCCCCTTCAACCTTTTCTTCAGTTGTTGACGATGGTGCTTCCTCTACAAACTCCTCATCCAAAATCTCTTTCAAAGGCACGAGCTTCCCTTGATAAAGATCTCTCATCACATCAAAGCCAGCTCCATCGATGGAGGCGTTCAGAAGAAGGGGAATATGCGTTAGTGCCTTTTGAAAGCCTAGGGTATGCTCATCAACGATAGCTTTGCCCATCTCCCCAATTTAAACGTCTTGGGCTTCCACCTTTGCTTTCAAGGTATTTCTTTCCTTACGAGCATCTCGGTAAGCTGTACCGAGATGCTTGCCATGATCTAGCAGTTTAGCATTCTGCTCCTTCAAAAGCTTGTTGGTGGCAATATGCTCCTCATTGGTTTTTGCAAGCTCATCATTCTTTGTCTGGAGCTCGTGGCCGAACCTACGAATATCTGCCATGGTACCTTCAATATTAGCAAGAAGGAGAGTTGTCTCTGCATGTTTCTTCTTACTTTGAGAATGAGCAGTCATCTCCTCCTCCAACTTTAGCTTTAAGGCGGCCACTTCATCACGAGATTCTTTCAAATTAGTCCTTCGCTTGCCTCTATCCAAGGCATAAGCTAGGTGTCAGTTCACCATAGCCATTTGACAAGCTAATTCCAGAGAAGTGTCGGCCAATTGTTGCTCCAACATATTTTCAACTATATTCTTCTAGTCTTCGGCCAGGTTGAAATCTACTTTATGGCCCAAGCAGAAAGTGGTTCTCCAAAGACCGCTGGGAAGCAAACGGATAAGAACTTCAATGCTCTTACCCTTCTTGCCAGCACCGCCCTTGCCAATGCGTTGTCCACCTTTCCTTTTTTCAGGTAAAAGGACGTTCTTAAATAACAACCATCTCTGGCGACGCTTACTCAGGCGAAGGTGGTCGAGCGGTTTTAGAGGGAGCAACAACGGTCTCCTTAACGATTGTTTCAGCACTCTTGTTTGACGTGACCGCGCGGCTAGGTACAAGCAAGCTACTTGGGACGCTCGGTGTTGGAAGGGAAGGCTCTCCTCTGTTATCGGTCATCAACTTGAACCATTTCTTCTTGGGGTTCTTCATTGCCATTATATATGCAAAATTACAAGGAATTCAGCCTGATCACAATCACATAAATCGCAAAAGTATTAAATAGAATGTACCATACCAAACACCTCAGAGCTGAGGTCATCCAAGGCAATTTATTACATGGCGGGAGGAGAGTTGGCGAGACAAGTTGTTAAGCAAGTCTAAGGACTCCAACTCCCTAGACGTCATATCACTTTGGGACCAAAAGGAAACTCTTACAAGATTTTGGGTCGAATAGAGGGGAAATCTAGGTTGTCCATCTCCACGAAAAAAGTACAAAGTACGGTCGGCCTAGGTCTGTTATCTCTACGTTAAAAAACTTATCCTTGAACCCTTTGAAGGACAACGAGAATAACTCAAACAATGAGTTCCCCGGTTCGGATATCAGTGACACCCATCCCTTTTTGGCGATCGGTCGGGTACGAAAATGGGAAAGGAATGTGGTTGGTGTAGGGTTTATTCCAATGGCTTGACACACTACGACAAAAGCCTGAATTTAACCCCAGCTGTTGGGGTGTAGTTGGGAGGGTGTCGTATTTGATAACAGTTGAAAAACTGTTATTTTCATGCTTAAAATTGATACTAAAAGCAACCTTTATGCTTAGAAACTAGCTTGAAATCATGCTTTTACTCATATTTTCATAAATAAGAGAGCTGGACAAGTTTATGCTTGATTTCAGTGTTTTTGTGCAGGTTTTAAGGTGAATTTGGTGAAAGAAGTGAAGAAGGAGAGAGATGGAATCAGAAAAGACATCAAAAAGTGCAAAAGGAGAAGCCGAAGTTACCGCTCAGCGGCAGTTTACCGCTGAGCGGCACTCAGGAGCTCACGGGAGGACCGCTGAGGGGCAAAATGGCCACTGAGGGGAGAAAACTACTCACGCACTCACCGCTGAGCGGCTAATTGAATGATTTGAAAGAAGAATTGAAGTACCGAATGATTGCAGTGCTGAAAAGTCAACCAGAAACCAGAAAAGTCAATCAGTCAATCAGAATACGAAAAAAGTCAACCAGACGAGTTTTGGGCCAGTTTTATGCGATTTTATGATCTGTTTGGGCTTGGACCCGTTTTATATTATTTTTATGTCCTATTTAAAGGCCTAGATGTCTTAGGGTTTGTATCTTTGGCAGAAACAAAGCAAACACTCTCTTTTCCACCCCTTAGGGGTAGATTGGGAGATGGTGACAGCTCTCCTCTTCCCTTTCTCGGGTTTTTCTATCTCTTTCATTCTTTCATTATTGTTCATTTAGGTTCACCATGAATATGGTGAACTAAACCTTGTATGTTTGTTGGGGAATCAATGTAATCTTTTGAAACTCTCATATATGGAATTTGTGCTTACATCTTAATCTAAGATTTATGCTTTCTTTCATCATTAGTTAGGGTTTTTCCTCTTTGCTTAATGCTTGCTTTGTTTAACTCATTTAATGCATGATTATTGATTTTGTCGATACGGGAACGTACGGGGAAGTCTAGATCCGGGGAATTTCTCCCAATATTATATTGGTTGTCGTTAAGCTCCTGCACTTGATGAACTAATTATTAGGAATGCTAGGAATTGTATGAACTCGTAATTAGGGAGAAACCTTCTTGAAAGGTACTTTAGAGAGTGGCATTAACAATGATGATTTGAATGTTGAATTCCTAAAATATATGAGAGTGGATAAGATGAAATTGAGCCCCAACAACATATTCATATATATATTTCATTGAAAGTGCTTGTCTTTTGCTTTTGCCATTGATCAACCTCATGCATACATGTTTATTTTCGTCTTTTGCATATTAAAATCCAATTATTTCGTTCTTAAGTCTTAGCTAATCAACAAATCACATAACTAAACTAGGCCGTGAGTCCTTTGGGAGAACGATACTTGGTCTTACCGAGTTTATTACTTGAAACGATTCGGTCATACTTGCCGATTGTTCAACAAGTTTGTGACATCATATTTTTGTGATCATAAATATGTCCACCAGTATTCAACGCCTTCAACACTCCCATTTGAAAGGAATTAAAAGGCATTCGTATATACATTTCATGAAACATATAGGCATAGGCAAAAGAGAAATCATGTGGATGGTTTTCCTTCCCATGGAAAACTCGCTCATTGTCGTTACAAACAGATAATTTGATCAAAGGACTACAGTCTATGGTTCTTACTACACAGTTATTCTCTACCCATCTTTCTAATTCTACCCTATTAGAAAATAAGCTACTATACTCACTGACATCACAAGAAGCCCAATCATAAACATTACCGTAAACAAAGGCATTATTGCCAATATGTGCTACTGGTTTCCCTGAATGACGTCATTGCTACGGTGACTGATGCGTCATCATCGCTGCCTTGCCCTTCTCCTCCCATGGGCTCAGATGAAGAAGACAAAATCACAGTAAGGTTCATGATTACCTGAAGTTTGCAGAGAGAAAAGCTTTGGGGATGAAGAAATTGTTGGCATGCTTTCAGGAGAAGCGGCGGTTAGGAAATCAAAGTGATTTCGAATGTCTTTTGCATTTATGAGAGGTAATTGACGCGCTCATAATTCATATGAGTCATAGGATAACTTTCCATCTCACGATCTTTATCGCAAGACTCTACAACTGCCTCAAAGGAGGGAAATGCAAATAATTATCTAACAATGTCAGATCCTCATCCAACAATGTATAATCCACTTCTTAACGGACGAAACGATTACAATACTCAGCCTTTACCCTAACGCTTGTTATAAGTTCTATAGTTAACCCTTCTTCAGACCGAATGGTTAACTCGGACTTGGGGGGCATATGTAGGGTATAAGGAGTGGTCGAGCAGTCATTATCCATACAAAAACACTTTCTTTGTATTGTTTTTTAATTCTGACTCCATCTTTCATGTCTTTGAAAATTCGAACTTTCCTTATGAAACACAACTAACCGATTAGATTTATGGAAAGTATAAGTCAATTTTTTCTTTTTAGTCAGTTTGTGTTCTGTTGCATGTAGCCATAATATTGTTTATAATAGTGTTTAAAGTTTTTTATTGGACTTGATGAAACTCTAATACAATTGTTGGTTGAGAGTGAAATAGTCGCGATAATCAATTTAGTATGTTTGAACAGTAGAAATGTTGAGTTCTAGGTGTTTGTATGAGAACTAAAATATTTTTGGTAAACTTGTGATGAGTCGAATGATGATGCACCAAATTAGCCTATTGGCCTTTTTCGGTTGGGCATGAATTGGGACTTAAGTTTTAAGGAGTTTCATGAGTTGGGTGGAAATGGATTAATATTCAGCGCTAATGAGTTGAGTTTCATGAATTAACATGTTTTAGATTTTTATTTAAGTATGTGTTTATTTATTGTTGAGAATGAAAATGTAATGTATAAATTGTGTAAATGATGAAGGTATAGTGACTTCAGAAGAGGAAGTGATAGTTGTGTTTGAGTTAGAGTATATTAAAGTATGGTTTGATGATATTATCCTAACTCTGATAGTATACAACTCACATATAGAGTATGAAAAACTAGGGATGGACATTATGATATTGAGTTTGGAGAAGTATATTAACGCCATACTTAAAAGAGGTGAGAATGTGAGTGATAAGTCATCGAGTTGATTGTCATAAGTTGTCGTGATAAAATAAAAATTGGATTATTTTAACTTAGAATTCCAAAAGGTTCTCACAAAGAGAAATCTCACTTTTTGTGAAACACATATATCATTTTATTACAAAGTGTTTCCTTTTTATAAGATGAAATAGGCAAGACTCTCTAAATTCCACATTAATTTTCAATAAGTACTTTTTAATACCCATTAACATTGTATTTAATTCTTATTATATGAATCATTATTTCTTATATTTAATTAAAAGGTAAAAATTACAAAGAAAACTCAAAATACCCCTCAATATCCTACCATTTCTTCCTTTTTCAAGTACATTAATCCTCTAATGTTATGAGTATACTTCTCCTAAGAGAAACATAATACTAGGATTAAATATCATCATTTTATTAATTTTTCAATTTAGAATTAGAATCAATGCACACACTATTAATTGATTAAGACCAAATAATTGTTGCAACATCTAACTAAAAGTTATTATGGACAAAACAATAATATTTGCATAAAACACATAATCTTTATCATTATAATTTCCTTCCTTTTTTTTTGGTCACTTCTTTTTTTTTTTTTATTTCCTTTTCCTTTTCTTCTAAAATTTTATCTTGAATTTCTTTTTCTCTCGACTCTTTCCTTAATTTATTTTTCTCTTAACTCTTTTACTTTGATTTCTTTTCTCTCAACTCTTTTTCTTTGATTTCTTTTTCTCTCAACTCCTTTTTTTTTCTCTCAACTCCTTTAGGTTGATTTCATTTTCTCGGAATTCCTTTTTTCTTTAATTTCTTTTTCTCTTAACTCCTCTTTAATTTTTTCTCTCTCAACTCTTTTTCTTTAATATTTTTCTCTCTCTCCACTCATTTTCTTTAACTTCTTTGTCTTCCCTAATTTTCCTTTCTAAGTTTTTCTTTTTCTTTTTCTTTATCTCTCTTTCTCATCATAATTTGAGTATGTTTTTTTTTCAATATTAGTCAAATATTTTATCCTAATTTCTATATCTTTACGCTTTCCTTTTTTTTATCTCCTCAAAATTCTCTTTTAATTTCATTTCCATATAAAAACAAACTCATCAACAAACAATTAATGATAGATATTAAGTTAAGAGATTCTTTTACCACTATTTACAATTAGTGATAGACATTAAGTTAAGGGATTCTTTTATCACTATTTAGATGTAGACATTGAGTTAAGGGACTCTTTTACCACTGTTACCTGTCATAGGTAAACTTGATATATATATATATATATATATATATATATATATATATATATATATATATATATATATATATATAAACTTACTTAAGAATCAAGTGAACAAATCAGAAACTCAGAGAAGTATAATACCTCAGAACCTAACATAACAACCTACCAATATATGAAAAACGCGAAATGAAATTTGTATAAGACTCAAATATTATCTTTTGTTGCACTATCTAAACTTCCATCCATCAATCAATGACCAACAGAGTTCGAGCCACAAAAGAAAGAGCGAGAAATGTAAAAAGACAACGAAACCAAAAAAATCTTTTTACACCTTCATTGGTCCCAAAATTGGTTGATGGTATAATCATAAACTGACTAAACCAATGAGAGAAGGACTTAAAAACCTAACAATATAAACATGTGTTAAAATAGTAAGAGGGGTAGAAAAGTCAATTTGGTGGAAGTTTGTTTGTTTATATTGTTATAGGTAAAATATACTAAAATTACAAAAAAAAATTATTTTTATTCATATTTAAAAAAATTAAAGAAACCAAGATTTTTCACTGAAATTTAAACAACTAAGGAGTGTAAAGTTGTAAAAAAGGTGAAAATGGGGCAATCTTATTTTATCCACACTCTAAGATACTGGTAAACATAATTTCCTGCTGTCTCTATATAAGATGACTTTGTCTGCAGGAGCAATCATATGCTCTCTGTGTTTTGGTAACAAGTATTACATCAACCAATCAATTGATTCTGTTTCTGCTACCGCATACGAATTCAACACCTAACCAACACAGTCTCTTGATGTGTGTGCCATTGGCTATTGCCAAATCAAAGTGAGAGAGCATCGTAACTACCATGGAATGAAGCGCACAATAAAACTAACAAAGCCAAATTTAAAAAATAAATAAATAAAAAGGGATTAAAATAAAAACATTGATTGGCTCCGCCGCAGCTCAGCACTAACAAAGAGCATTCATGTGGATGTGATATCATTTGATTTCAGTTATTACCGTATGATATGACGAAACTGCCCTCGCCCACCACACCCTGAATCTCTAACTCCGTGTCCTTTCTTGTCCGTTTCCAAGAGTGAGAGTCACCATGGACGGCAGCGGTGGAGGAAACCGAGCGGAGGCGGAGCGGTGGCTGTACACTGCGAACAAGCTGTTGACCGCGAGGGACCTGCACGGGGCGCGCTCCTTCGCGATCCGCGCGCGCGAGTCCGACCCGACTTATGAGGCCTCCGAGCACCTCCTGACGGTGATCGACACGCTCCTGGCGGGAGAGTCGCGAATCAACGACCACCACTGCGACTGGTACGGGATCCTCCAAATCCTCCGCTACACCACCAACATGGACCACATCTCCTCCCAGTATCGCCGCCTCGCTCATCTCCTCGATCCCAGCCGCAACCTCTTCGCCTTCGCCAGCCACGCCTTGTCCCTCGTCAACGACGCCTGGTCCGTACTCTCTAATCCTGCCAAGAAAGCCATGTACGACACCGATCTCCGGCTGCTCACAACTCCGCCGCCGCAGGCCCCGTCGCGTCCTCTTCCTCCTGCACAGCCCCAACCCACGCCCAGGCGAAACCCTAGATCGAGGGATGATTCGGCTGAGACGACTCGGCCGAACTCCAACCGTACCGAGTCCGCTGAGTCGACTCGGCAGACCGGAACCGTCGAAACCGACGGTGGAACGAGTTTCTGGACCTCGTGCCCTTACTGTTACGTTTTGTATGAATACCCAAAGGGGTACGAGGAGTGTACCTTGAGGTGTCAGAGTTGCCGAAGAGGGTTTCATGCGGTGGTGATACGGTCGCCACCGCCGTTGAATGGGAAAGACGGTTCCTATTGCAGTTGGGGTTTTTTCCCGTTGGGATTTTCTGGGGATTCGAAGGACGTGAACGGGTTATCCTCCAATTGGAACCCGTTTTCCCCTTTGTTTCCTTGCCCTTTGAAGGGGTCGTCCTATAGTAAGCCTAAGAGGAACTGGGATTACTATGATGAAGAGGCTGCCGCCGCGTTTATCGAGTTATCCGATCCCAGTGACGACGATTCCGGTGATGGAGACTGGAGGGTTGTGAAGAGGAGTGGGAGGAAGAAGACTAGAGTTAATAAAGATTCTGGTGATAGAAGGAGGGAAACTGTGGGGAGAGCTAGGAGGGGTGTCCATACAGGGCATGAGAACGTGGGTTCAGGTGATCCTGTTACAGCTGCTGGTGCTACTGCTACTGCTAGTGTCAAAGCTAATTCTAGTGCCAAATCTAATGCTAATGCCAAAGTCAATGCTAATACCAAATTCAATGCTAATGCCAAAGTCAATGCTAATACCAAATTCAATGCTAATGCCAAAGTTAATGCTGCCTCTCCTATGCCTTCTGGTGCAAGGGTGGAGTCTAGTAAGAAGACTGCGTTGGGTGGTTCGAGAAGGAGGGGTGCTGGAAACTTGGGAAAGTTGGATTTGAATGTGGAGTTCAGCAATGAGGTGGAGGAGCCTTCCCGTGGAGTGCGCGATCGTGAAGGGAATGCTGCTGGACATGCTGAGGATAATATTGAAGGGATTGGGTTTTTTGAAGGCCTTGATGAGTTCCTCAGTAGCTTGCCCATTCTCAATGTTGTGGCAGATGATAAGGTTAAGGGTCATTAGTCTTATAGATGCATCTTTTTTCCTGAGTGTTGTAGAATTTAGATGTTGTTACTTTTATGTTTGTACCAGATGCATAACATGATGCTGAGCTATTGTGAATTCTTGTCATTGTTAAATTATATAATAATTTCCGGCAATGTGTCTACTTTAGTTTTGAACTATTTGAGGAGGATTACTTTGTTTTCTGTAGATTATGGCTTTATGATTGAGGAATACATACATATATATATATATACATACATATATATACATACACATACATACATATATATACATACACATACATATATATATATATATATATATATATATATATATATATATATATATATATATAATTGTTGATTAATGTTTTGATCATGTAAACACACTCATTAATAATGCATGTGAGAGTTTGCTTTGGTCTTTCCCTTAGTTCTTTAGTGCAGACTGTGTTTGACAACCCTAATGCATAATGTAACTATTACCCGTTGGTGCCAAACTCCTAATTTTTTGCAATTAACTTGTATCTAAAACAAGTTTTAATCCATTTTAAATGTTTCTGTTTCAATTTTGTTTGATTTGTTTTTTATGCTGTTGTTTCTTCTGCCCTGTTGTGTGGCTTAGCTCTCTAGTTTTGAAAGGAAAAACATTTTTGGGTTAAAAGTTCACGTGTTGGTTCTTGTTTCTTTTAGTTTAATGTGTTCGATTAACAATGAAATGCATTGACAGAGTCTGTAATTCTCAAAAAACATTTATCCTGGAGTTTAAAAGTTGAGGCCACCCGTTTTATATTCCATTGCATAGTGTTTTTATTTTTCTTTTCATCACATTTCAATCATACTCTGTTTTATATAGACTTTAAAACATCTTGTTTTAAAAAGAAATTTTATATGGTTTGGTTACCTGATTCAGCATTTTCAATGCTCTAACTTTCTGTAGTTTGGTCGAGACCTATAGTTGTGCATCTAAACAAAGTTATACTTCTCTTTTACCATTTCACACATCAGGAGTTGTCTATAAATGACAGTGATGAAGAAGGCTAAGAGGTGCTAAACGAATTTGGAAGAATGGTCTTGCTTTATTAGCTTTTTTTGATGATGTTTTCATTCTCCCCGTAGTTTATATTTGCTCTGAAAGCTTGACTTCAAATGTAATGCGCAATAGTGAATGTGTACTCAATATAAAAAAGAATCACAACTGCCGCAAAAGACCGCGAATACACTACTCTTTCAATTTAGACCTAATTATCGATAAGAACAAAACCTAATTTGGTATTGTCCCTTTAGACCTTCAAAATATATTAAAAAACTTAATATAATTTAAAATATTGAAATCAATACATATAAATATATTTTGAAAACATATCAGCGAGAAAATATAAATTAAAAGCAGCAAACCATATCTGATTTTAAAGTAGATGGTGATTTTTACTATTTTCACCTACATTAGAAAAACTAAAATATAATTTAAAATAAAGAATAGACTTTTAAAATTTAAATTATTTTAATTTTAAATATAATAATTTGAAATATAAATTATAATATATGTAAATATTTTAATAAAATAAATTACCTTTTAATTTTTAAAATATAATTATTATTTAATTATTTGAGTTGGTCCATAAATTTAAGGATTTTAAGGACTAGCTTTTATGAGCAAATACAGGTGTTTGAAATAATTTGAGAGGTGATAATTCAATTTAAATTATGTTGAAGTTATAACTTATTTAAATTTGATTAAAGGTTAAAATCCAATAAAATGTTATAAAATCATCTATGAACACACGTTATAGGATAAACTACCTTTGAAAGACGGTATTATTTATGGTCCACATAAATCATAAAGATCAATTGAAGCTTTTTTTTTTTCCTTCCTCACTGTTTTCAGATAAGATATTTGGTGTTGCTTTCAAATCTAACGTTTGGCAATAAGGAAGATACACATCTAAATTTGGTAAACTATTCACCAATTATTTTGGTTGAACTAATAACAGTCATTGATGATGATAGTAACAAAACATGTTTTATGCCTGATATTCTCTTTAATTGGAATAGCAGCATGTTCTTTCTCTAACAGATTAAGGTGGAGCTCTTCCTCTCATCTTCACCTTGAGCATTTCTTTACCAAAGACACATTTTTTTTATCAAACAATATTAGTCTTCATGATAAACTTTATATCCATCCTCCACTTCATCAACACTTAATAGATTTTGGTCAAATTTTTTTAACATACATCACTTCGGCGATAAATTTTCTTTCAAAACAACTTTCAATTGCAATAGCATTTTTTCCTTACCATCTATTTCCAATTCTGACATTTGAAGTTTCTATGCTTTTAATTCCTTGAATGACTCCTCACCAGTAAAAAAAACAGCTTTAGAACGCGTCTGATATGCCTCGGTTTTAGCACACCCGGTGCCTATACGTGATACCGCCTCGGTCCTTTGCAGAACCGGTGTCTAAAGGGTATACGACTTCGGTCTACAAGGAAACCGAGGCATATATAATTATTTTGAATTTTTTTAAAGATGTTTAGGCATCGGGTTTGCGGAGAACCGCTTTAATAGTCGCATACGGCTTCGGTTTTCTATGAAACCGAGGTAATATCCTTTGCTTTATTTTTACCAAAGCCATTTACAGTTTTGTCTTCCACTCTCGTTTCTGAGAGTTTCTCTTCCACCAGCACTAGCCCTTCTTTCTCTTCGACCAGAGCAAAAGCGAACTGCTGCAAGGCGATGCGATTCTTTCCCGCTGCCATCCAACCCCTGCTCGCGCTTCCCCGTGATAACAGTTGAAAAACTGTTATTTTCATGCTTAAAATTGATACTAAAAGCAACCTTTAGACTTAGAAACTAGCTTGAAATCATGCCTTTTATCTTTATTTTCAGAAATAAGAGAGCTGGACAGGTTTATGCTTGATTTGAGTGTTTTTGTGCAGGTTTTAAGGTGAATTTAGTGAAAAGAGTGAAGAAGGAGAGAAGTGACATTAGAAAAGACAAGAAAGAGTGCAAAAAGAGAAGTCGAAGGCACCGCTCAGCGGTAATTTACCGCTGAGCGGCACTCAAGGAGTCACGTTGGTACCGCTGAGGGGCAAAAGGGCCGCTGAGGGGAAGAAAGAAGACGCGCAACCACCGCTGAGCGGCACTTTTTGGGCTTGGGCTTTTGTAATCTTTTGTAACTCTAGATTAGTATATAAGGGCTTGCACGTCCTATAGTTAGACATCTTTGGCAGAAACGAGGCAAACACTCTCTCTTCCACCCCTTTGAAGGAGGATCTTGGATGCTCAGGCTACCTCTTCACCTTTATTGGGTTTATTCTTTCATTCTTTCATTATTGTTCATCTAGGTTCACCATGAATATGGTGAACTAAACCTTGTATGTTTGTTGGGGAATCAATGTAATCTCTTGAAGCTCTCATATATGGAATTTATGCTTGCATCTTAATATAAGACTTATGCTTTCTTTCATCATTAGTTAGGGTTTTTCCTCTTTGCTCAATGCTTGCATTGTTTAACTCATTCTATTGCATGATTATTGGTTTTGTCGATACGGACACGTACGGGGAAGTCTAGATCCGGGGAATTTCTCCCAATATTATACTGACAATATTATATTGGTTGTCGTTAAGCTCCTGCACTCATGAACTAATCATTAGGAATGCTAGGAATTGTATGAACTATTTGATTAGGGAGAAGCCATCTAGAATGGTACTTTAGAGAGTGGCATTAACAATGATGATTTGAATGTTGAATTCCTAAAATGTATGAGAGTGGATGAGATGAAATTGACCCCCAACAACATATTCATTCATATAATCCATTGAAAGTGTTTATCTTTTGTCTTTGCCATTGATCAATTCATGCATACATGTTTAGTTTTCGTCTTGCATAATATAATCCAATTATTTCGTTTGTAAGTCTTAGCTAATCAACAAACCACACAACTAAACTAGGCCGTGAGTCCTTTGGGAAGAACGATACTTGGTCTTACCAAGTTTATTACTTGAACGATTCGGTCATACTTGCCGATTGTGAAACAAGTTTGTGACATCATATTTTGGTGCTTACAAATTTGTCCATCAAGTTTTTGGCGCCGTTGCCGGGGACTCGTGGTTTAACTGGTTAATTTGTGTGATTATTGATTATCTTTGACTTTTTGAATTTTTTATTTATTATTTTTTCTGTTTTTATTTTTTCTGTTTTTATTTTTTCTGTTTTTATTTTATTTGATTAGGTTAGATTTTATTTTATTTTATTTTATCTTTTTAGATTAGATTTTTATTTTATTAGGTTAGATTAGATTTTATTTTATTTTATCTTTTAGGTTAGGGTAGATTTTATTTTATTTTATTTTATCTTTTTTAGGTTAGATTAGATTTTATTTCTTTTAGATTAGGTTTTATTTTATTCTATCTTATTTGTTTTTATCTTCTAAATCTTTCTATCTTCTGAATTTATATCTTCTTCTATATCTTTTTGTGCTAACAAATCTTTTCTAGGATTTTGTTTTCTTGTGTATGCAGGAAGCAATTCGGACTAGGAGTAAGAAAACAACAGAACCACTCTTTGAAGGGCTAGACGAGAGTAGAAGGAGGAGAAGAATCAGAACGTCCAGAGAACTTTTCCCTTCTCCAGAAACTCTCCTCCAAACATCACCACAAGGTTCTGTTCACAGCACAAGAAGTATGGAGAATAACAATGCTAGAAGAACTCTTGCAGATTACACCAATATTGCTGGACCTCAACACTTTAACAGCATAGCTAGACCTAGAGTCAATGCAGCCAACATGGAGGTCAAGCCAGCATTAATTCAACTGGTGAAGAGTAATCAATTTAATGGGTTATCTCATGAAAGCCCATATGAGCACCTTACAACTTTCAATGAGATCTGCAACACGGTCAAAATTAATGGGGTGCCAGACGAAGCTATCAAACTTAGCTTGTTTCCCTTCTCATTGGGGGGCAATGCTAAGCTTTGGTTAAACTCTTTTCCAGAAGAAAGTTTCACAGAGTGGGAAGCAGTGGTCACAAAATTCCTGAACAAGTACTTTCCACAATCTAAGGTGACCAAAGGCAAGCAAGAGATTTCGTCTTTCAAGCAGGGCATGGAGGAGTCACTTGGACATGCATGGGACAGGTATAAAAGCTTGTTACGCAAAACTCCCACGCATGGTTTCGAAGATCAAGAAGTAGTCCTAACTTTCCTTGGAGGGCTTGGTTCACAAACCAAGATGATGCTGGATGCCTCAGCTGGAGGCAATATCAAATGGAAGACTCCAGAGGAAGCAACTGACATTATTGAAAACATGGCTACAAGTGACAATGAGCTACACAGTGAGAGAGGAGCCCCTACGCAACAAAGAGGGGTTCTGCAATTACAAACTCATGATGCCTTGCTAGCTCAGAACAAAATTCTAACTCAACAGCTGGAGACTCTGACTAAAACTTTGGCTCAATTACCTAAAGAGTTGAAATCTGCTGCACAGGTACAAACCCAGTTGTGCGAACTATGTGGAGGTGACCATATCAATGGTCAATGTGCTTTGCCAGTGGAAGCCGTGGAGGATGTAAATTTCATGGCTAATCAGTTTCCATACCGCCAAGGGAATTACAATCAAGGGTGGAAACCACATCCAAGCATTGGCCAAGGACAAACTGGGCAAGCTAATCAATATAACAAGCAGCAGCAACCAACCTTGTGGCAACAGTTGTCTACACTTAATGAAAGGCAAACAAGGTTGGAAGAAACTCTTAATCAATTCATACAGAAAACAGAATCTTCTCAAAAGAGCACTGAAGCTGCAATAAAGAATTGGGAGATTCAAATGGGTCAAATTATCAAGCGATTGGAAGAAAGACCTGACAGAAATTTTGGGGCTAATACTGAGGTTAACCCCAGAGAAGAGTGCAAGGTGGTAGAGAGTGTTAATGATGAGAAAGTTGAGTTAGACACAGAAGAAAGAAGAGAAATAGAGAGAAAAAGCACTTTTCCGTTTCCAATCCATCAAGGGAAACAACTAGACTTCACAGAATTATTCAAAATGGTGGATAATGATGCACCTTGGGAACAGATTTTACAACAGATTACGGTTTACACTAAATCTGATGAAGAAATCTCTACAAAGAAAAGACGTAGAGATAATGAGGCAAAGGAGTGTATAACTGTTAAGCAAGAGTCATTCCCTCCTAAAGCACCAGATCCAGGCAGTTTTTCTATCCCTTGTACAATAGGGAAGAAAAAGGTGAAGAAAGCTCTCCTTGATTTAGGTTCAAGTGTTAACTTGATACCTTATTTTTTACTGGAGCAAATCGGCAATGTTAAAGTGAAACCTGTAAAGGTTAATCTAGTAATGGCCGATGGATCTTCAAAGGAGCCATGTGGGATTGTAGAGGACATTATAGTTTGTGTTGGCAAACTTCAGTTCTTGGCAGACTTTGTGGTGATGAAGATGGAGACCGAGAAGATACCTATCATACTTGGAAGACCGTTTATGAAAACGGCCAGGGCCATCATTGATGTACATGAAGGTATAGTGGTGCTCCAAGACAGAGAGGAGAGAGTGGTGGTGGATGTCTTCAAAGATGAAACACAAGCAAAGGAGGAAGAGGCTAGTTATAAAGCTGCATTTCGAGATGCACCCATGACTAGAAGTCAAGATGAAAATCTTGAGGTTTCAGGTAACCATTGTTTGTTGTTTCAGGTACCCAAGGATGAAGAAGAAACTGGAAAAGGAGAAGAGATTCCTAGGGACTGGAAGAAAAGAGAACTCCAACTTGGCACACCTGTGAGACTCAAGAACAAGTTGTGGGTTGTGAAGGGCTTCAAAGAAAAGGAGATGATAGAGATAGAGTCTCCACATTCTAGGAGAACCAAAACAGTCCAAAGGAAGCAGTTGAGAAGTTGGTGGAAAGACTACATCAACTATACAGAAGATGGAACATGAACTTTATTGGGTCAAGCTAATGACGTTAAAAGAGCGCTTGCTGGGAGGCAACCCAGTGATTGAAAAACTTTTAATTTTGATTTGGTTTAATTTGTGAACATTATTCTGTAAATATTCTGTTGAATTTAGCATCTACTGAAGGATGCTAGGTGGTTAAGTATCTACTGAAGGATACTAAGTTTGTAACACCTACTGATGGGTGTTGGTGAGAAGATTTTGCACCTACTGATGGGTGCTGGTAAGTTTGAAACACCTACTGATGGGTGTTGGTGGATTTTGGGTCAGGCTCGTGACGTTAAACAAGCGCTACCTGGGAGGCAACCCAGTTGATTGATTGTTTTTTGTTTGTTTATTTTAGTTAGGGTTTGCATATGCATTTTTAAACATTGAATTGCAGGGAACCAATGAGGGGCATGTCTAGGAGGCACGTAGGTTAAGAAAAGAAGGAGAAGAGCACATCACGAAAGTGCCGCTGAGCGGCAACTTACCGCTGAGCGGTACTCTCGCAGAATGAGCTTTAGTTCCCCTTAGTGGAACCCGAGCCCATTAGGGTATTTTTTATACCCTAAGCTGTGCAAATGCTTTTATTTTCAGACTCTTCTCTGCACACACACTCCTACATACCTTTTCAAAGGTTCTCTACAACTTTTCCCTCATCCCTCTTTAGAAAATCTCCCTTCCACTCACTTGCTCACTAGTTTTCCATCTAAGTTTGGGGTTGGGAGAGAGCATCATTGAAGGGGCTGATTTCTTTATTGTGGTTTACTAATGCTTAACAATGTATCTTTTGGTTTTGTGAATTATGTTTGATGCAGGGATGGCCTCCTCATCGGGCAAAAGGAATCAAGACTATAGGATCCAAGAAGAGGAAGATACAGAGGACAGCTCAGACTGATGAGGAGCTGAGATAGCATTTACTGATGAATGCTATCATATGATTATGCTTTTGCGGTTTAAGTTTTCTGAACTTATTTGTTTTTGTTTTTAGATTAGGGTTTGATGTACTCTATTGAAAACATGTTTTGTGTGATGGTTTGCTATTAACTGTGATTGTTTGATAAGTAATGCTTGATGATGCTTATTGATTGATTTATGTTGAGATGATGTGCACATTAAATGCTTATACAGGTGATTCACAAGCTTTGTGAACAAATGCAGGATATCATGATTGTGATTGTGAAATTAAGCAGGATGTGTATGTCAAATGTGAATGAGCTTATATGCGAGGTTTTGAGCTCCAGAGTTGTTATTGTTGAATGCTATTATTTTGAAAGCATGAATGATTTTGCCCAGGTTTTCTATGATTGAATCAATTGCTTGTTTTGCATCATATGATCAAGGCCGTGTTGTTGAAACCCTTTTTATTGGCCAAATACAGAAAATTAGCCCACTAAAAGAGAACACTTTGTGTTCTATCCTTTGAACCCTTAGCCTTGAACATACACTGAAAACCCTTGATTGAAAATCTTTACCTTGAGTTAAGTAGAAGATCTTGTGTGGTATTGTTAAATGTTCAAGTTTGGGGTTGTTGGGAAAACATAAAAAGCATTGAGCTAAGAGCTAAAAAGTAAGAATATGCAAAGAAAAAGAAAAGAAAAGAAAAAGAAGTAAAGCTCAATGCAATTGCAATTGTAAAAGGCAAGTTGGGAATAAATAAGATGATTGTGTTGTTATGATTCTCTTAACTCAAGGATTTTGCGATCCAGAAAAACCAATTTTCTTGTTAGCCCAGCCACATTATAAGCCATTGAAAAGTCCTTGTGATGATGCATGCTTGTGAATGTTTTGATTGTGGTAAAATGAAAGGCAAAGTTGATTCATGTGACATGGTGATAGTGGAGTGAATGAGCGAAACACTATACCTCTTATACACTTGTGTGTTGAGTGAAACACTTTACCTAGTGAGGAAATATTCCATAAGCACATGAACATCCATGCTTAATTGATTGATCATTCATGAAAAATAGCATTTGTTGGAATTTAAATGACTTTGTGAACACTAAAGCATGTGCACATCTTGATTGAATCTTGGTCATAAATTTGAGTGAAGCTGTTACTTATCTTGAGAAAAGGATTTTGAATGAGTGAACCATCATATGAATTGGTTGGAGATGGAGTTACATTTTGTTTGCTTGAGGACAAGCAAAGTTCTAAGTTTGGGGTTGTGATAACAGTTGAAAAACTGTTATTTTCATGCTTAAAATTGATACTAAAAGCAACCTTTAGACTTAGAAACTAGCTTGAAATCATGCCTTTTATCTTTATTTTCAGAAATAAGAGAGCTGGACAGGTTTATGCTTGATTTGAGTGTTTTTGTGCAGGTTTTAAGGTGAATTTAGTGAAAAGAGTGAAGAAGGAGAGAAGTGACATTAGAAAAGACAAGAAAGAGTGCAAAAAGAGAAGTCGAAGGCACCGCTCAGCGGTAATTTACCGCTGAGCGGCACTCAAGGAGTCACGTTGGTACCGCTGAGGGGCAAAAGGGCCGCTGAGGGGAAGAAAGAAGACGCGCAACCACCGCTGAGCGGTATTGACCGCTGAGCGGCACTTTTTGGGCTTGGGCTTTTGTAATCTTTTGTAACTCTAGATTAGTATATAAGGGCTTGCACGTCCTATAGTTAGACATCTTTGGCAGAAACGAGGCAAACACTCTCTCTTCCACCCCTTTGAAGGAGGATCTTGGATGCTCAGGCTACCTCTTCACCTTTTTTGGGTTTATTCTTTCATTCTTTCATTATTGTTCATCTAGGTTCACCATGAATATGGTGAACTAAACCTTGTATGTTTGTTGGGGAATCAATGTAATCTCTTGAAGCTCTCATATATGGAATTTATGCTTGCATCTTAATATAAGACTTATGCTTTCTTTCATCATTAGTTAGGGTTTTTCCTCTTTGCTCAATGCTTGCATTGTTTAACTCATTCTATTGCATGATTATTGGTTTTGTCGATACGGACACGTACGGGGAAGTCTAGATCCGGGGAATTTCTCCCAATATTATACTGACAATATTATATTGGTTGTCGTTAAGCTCCTGCACTCATGAACTAATCATTAGGAATGCTAGGAATTGTATGAACTATTTGATTAGGGAGAAGCCATCTAGAATGGTACTTTAGAGAGTGGCATTAACAATGATGATTTGAATGTTGAATTCCTAAAATGTATGAGAGTGGATGAGATGAAATTGACCCCCAACAACATATTCATTCATATAATCCATTGAAAGTGTTTATCTTTTGTCTTTGCCATTGATCAATTCATGCATACATGTTTAGTTTTCGTCTTGCATAATATAATCCAATTATTTCGTTTGTAAGTCTTAGCTAATCAACAAACCACACAACTAAACTAGGCCGTGAGTCCTTTGGGAAGAACGATACTTGGTCTTACCAAGTTTATTACTTGAACGATTCGGTCATACTTGCCGATTGTGAAACAAGTTTGTGACATCATATTTTGGTGCTTACAAATTTGTCCATCACCCCGCTACTGCTTCCTCACCGCCGCGGCCTCCCCGTTGCTGCCTCACCGTCGTCGATCCACTACAGATCCGCTCCAGATCTGCTTCGTCCAGATCCACCGCCAGCTTCGTCGATCCGCTCCAGATCCGCTCTGTCGTTCCGCCTCTTCGTCGCCACCACTTCGTTGCTCCGCCGTCGCCACCTCTCCTTCAACACTGCCGCTCCATTTTCGCTGCCCAAAGCCATGGCTGCATCCCACCCCGCAACCCCAACCCATGACGCGATCTCAGATCTCATCTCCAGCACCGGACGCGATCTCAGATCTCACTCCACCCGGTCCAGCCCCCTTCCGGTCCAGCCCTCTTATGGTGCCAGTGGTGGTCACGGAAAACCGATTTGGGGGTTAGGGATTTCAATGGGGTTTTGATTGGATTTGGGGGTTAGGGATTTGAAGGGGTTTTGACTGGATTGGGGGTTAGGGATTTGAACAGGATTCATGTATTGCTGATTCAAAAACATTCATCTGTGATGAAGATCACAAGAACAATCAATTTGCTTGTTCCCTATTTCCTGATTCAATTTTTATTTCAATTTTTGGTATCTGAATCTGCTTGTTTACTTCAAATTTTTGACTGTTCAATTTTTGGGTTTCTGCGTGTGAGTTCCAGGAACAGAGGCTCAGAGGCTGGTGGAAAAAATTAAAAAACAAACACGTTACTACCTCGGTTATTCAAAAATCGAGGCATAAATTCTATCTTTTTAACCCAGTTCACAACCGAGGCATAAAATCTACCCTTTTTTACCTCGCTGGTATATACACCGGTTGTAGAACCGGTGCTTATAACCAAAAGTAACCGGTGTCATATCCTGATAGTGTACTAGTGCCTCGTCATGAATCATGATAAGGTTACTGTAACCATTATCAATTAAATAACTTTCACTTGAATTTCTTCTAGAGAAAGAGGTACTACTAAAGAGTTATCCTCCTCCTCTTTATCAACTACTTAAGCACCGACTTCTTATTGTTGAAGTTTTGATATGTATATCATTGCTTCATTATCAAGTTGTCACACATGTTGCATTTTGAATGAGGTATTTTCCAACATTTAAACGGAGGACGACCCATTATATCACAATACTCATTAGGTGGGTAAGTTTTTTTTATCCTTTCCTTTGCTACAATTATACCTAATACTTTCATTACCTGCCTGAAACACTTGTTATTATGTAGTTTTCTTTTTTCTTTTTACTTAGTCCCAATTTTTTGATCTTTTACTTATAGAGTACTTTCAATGGTACAATTGCTTTTGGAGTGTTTCTACGTCACATTTTCTTAAAATCCCAAAACTATATTTTGTATTTTAAAAAATCCAACATCTCACTTCCTTTCTTTAACAAATTCCGAAATCCGTTAAAGAAGCTTATTTTTGGAATGTGGGGTGTAGGAAGAAATGTGAGGAGGTGTAGGGAGAAACACTCTTGCTATTGGGCTTGTAAAACATGTATGATTTTTCTAAAGAAAAAAAGAGAATAAAATGAGTCTCACATTTTTTTTTGTTCATTACACATAATCAATATATACATATAAATCCTTTGGAAAATTTTAAAATACTTACAAAAAAAATTTAGAAATAAAAGTAAAATATATAGAATTAAAGTTCAATAAATACATAATTATAGTAAATAAGAATAACATAAAAAAATTCCTACAATATCTCAATAGTTCCCTTTAAGATGGTGAATAAGTGTTTTCCATTCCTAACTTATATATAATTCTTTTAAAATTATTGTTGTTCAACCCTTTGGTAAGTATATCTTCAAGTTGTCCTTGAAAAGAGTCATATGGTATACAAAATCATGTCGTAGTCAAGCTTTTGTTTAATAAAATGTTTGTCTATTTCAATATGCTTGGTTTTATCATGTTGTACTGGATTATAAGTTATGCTAATTGCAAACTTATAATCATAAGGTCTATACATTTTATCTTCAAGTCTTCCAATATAATATTTAGCCACAATAACTCACATATCTCTTATGTCATTGCTCAAAATTATGCTTCATGGACTAACTATTACACTTTGCATTTTACTCTTCCAAGTTACCAGTTTTCCTCTAAGAAAAGTGCAAAAACCAATAATCAATCTTCTATCAACAATCGATCCTGCATAATCATCATTAGTATATGCTTCAAGACTAACATTCTTGTTTCTTCTTAACAAAATTCATCTTCCTGGTGTCTCTTTCAAATACTAGACAATCCTAAGAACAACTTGTAAATGAGCTTCCATCAATTATGGAGACTTTTTTATTATGCTTAATTACTTATTTGGTTCATACTTTGGTTGAAACGCTTCAAGTTAGCCCTCTCTTTTAAAAAAGTTTCAATTGTGTCCTAACTTTTGAAAAAAGTTTCAATTGCGTATTAACTTTTGAATAAATGTCTCAATTAGATCCACTTAAAAAAATTACTAATAGCATTAATGGTATGTCATGTGTCCTAACTTTTGAATAAATGTCTCAATTAGGTTCTCTTAAAAAAAATTACTAATAACGTTAACAACATGTCACGTGACGATTACTAATATTTATTTTTGTTTATGTTTTAAATTTGTTTGTAAAAAATTTTGTTTCCATGTGTCAAGTTCTTAATGTGACACGTGACATTGTCAATGTCATGTTGCAAGGTACTACCACGTGTTAGTGTTAATGTCAAGTGTTATTGTCTTTATTTCAATTTAGTCCTTGTATATGTCTCTTTAATTCAATTTAGTCCTAATTTTTCTCAAAATGGAGCAATATTGTTCCTCTCTAAATTGAGACAAAATTTATTATTTGTATAAATGTTATACTAATATATTTATTAAAAATTACTTTTTAACATAAATGACAGGAAAGTAGAAACACATCATAAGCATCAATCTTTATTTAGTCTCACAGTTAAACAAAAGTTTAAGGATGTAAATATATGATACTTTCATTTAGTACTTTCTTTTTTACATCATGTATGTAGTAAAGATATATTACACTTGTTAAGACAAGATTGTCGGTAATATCTAAACGCTCTTATATGTTTTAAAGTTTAACAAAATATTAAACGAAATGAGCATGTGATAGTGTTATCGTTAGAATAACAGTATATCTAAGATATAATTGATTCGTGAAAATGCTCTAAAAAACCTCAATACCTTAAAGAAAGCCTTAGTAGAAAACACCTAGTATGAACATTCGCACCACCAAACTAATTAGTGCATCAATGAAAGTCTTGTTGAATGCAATGAATGATATACATCACTAGGTGATGATCAAACAAACTATTAATATGTCTTGATAGATAAAAGTGTCAAAAGATGTTTTTGGAAAGAACGTTAAAAATCTCAAATGGTATTCCAAAAGCTTGTGTTAAAAGACACCTTGTTAAACACATTCCTGAATAGAACAAAGAAAAATCTAAAGAATGGTTTACATATAGACTATATCATGTGCCAAATGATCTACTTCATCCAACGGTGAAGTCTTCATCAATTGTTTGGTATCTTAGTGAAAAACTTAAACGATCAAATCTTACCTAAACGGTAGAAAATGTAAAAAATATTTTGTTGTTCTGAACAGACATTAAATGCCATTAAATGCTCAATATTTAAAATCAATAAAAGTGATAAGAGAAATGACATATCTGCTGCATGCATATCTACTCTACTTTGTGCAGATTTTCTATTAGACGCATCCACTTGCTTCATCGTATATAAATTTGAAGTGAACGTTAGGAACAAAGAAGATATTCACAAAATGTTCTCCTCATCAAAAGTCATGCCAGAAAATTGTGTTGCCTACTTTTCTCAAAGTACTGAAAAAAAAAAGAAAGCATGTTTTGACTAGTTGACTTTAACCAATGACTTTTACATATTACAAGACTAAGAAGACTCAAAGATCAAAGAAAAGCTTTGTCTAACAAATATCTTTTGAACAAGCCTTTAAATAGAAGATCATTCAAAAAGAGAATCAAGAGAATTACCTGTAGAAAGAAAAGGCTCAAGCGAGCAAGTGAAGAAAAGGGTCAAAAGCACACGAACTCAAAAGAAAATACCTGAGAAAGAAAAGCTCAAGAAAAGAAACACTCTCAAGCTTCATTGATATACAAGCTTACTTTTGTAAGAAGAAAGAATAGATAAATATTTAGTGAGTCTGTTAGATTGAATTGTATTGAACACATATTCTCTTTGTGAGAGTTATTGTCTAAGAACTTGTAATCAATCTTTTGATTATAAATTCTGAAGAGAATTAAAATACTTTACGTTTAACTTTGCAGAGTTAAACGGTAGTTAGACATGTGTGTCTAGTGGAAACCAAAACTGGATGAAACTCTTACGTTTAAGTTAGTGAAGTTAAACGGTAGCTAAACGAGTTTTTCTAGGGAAAATCAAGAGTGAGTGAAACTTAACTAGACATCATATCAGGAATATATTTGGATTGTCCAAGAGTATCAGTAGTGGTGAAGAATACTAAGTAACCAGTAGTGGGTGAAATTTGATACTAGTAAGAGTGACATGAAGTACCTGAAAAACACTAGAAGAAGGGTGAAGGGGTTGAATAGTATTTATGGAAAACGTTTTTCGCAACCCTTCTGATATAACACGTTATCAAGCATGTAAAATATTCTTTCAAAGGCTTAGACGCTCGACTTGAAATATAAGCCTTTCAAAAAACAGCGTGCTATTCAGAATAATTTATACTGTAGTGTTTGTAAGAACTTCCTTTAAAAGTAAGAATCGTTTAGCCTGGGAGTTCTTATACTTTCAAATATAAAACTCAACTGCAAGTTTTCTAAGAGGATCACTCAGTAAAGAGAAGAGAGAATAAAGAGATTTTATATTAGTTCACTCCAGCTAAGCTATGTCCAGTCTCCTCCGCAAAGGGTTTCACTATAATCCTTACACGACTACAAATGAGTATTAGCACCACTCTTGGTACTCAGCTACTTTGCCGAAATTTCCTTTGAGTATTTTCACCACTCTTGGTACTCAGCTACTTCGCTGACATTTTTTGAGTATTCGCACCACTCTTAGTACTCAGCACCCTGTCAAGATTTCCTTTGAGTATTCGCACCATTCTTGGTACTATACTATTGCGCCTAGATTCCTCAACTCAAAAGACTTCAGTTGTAAGTGTTTTAATTCTCTTCAAAATTGCAATTAACGATTACTTACATGCAGTTTAGACTAAATCTCTGATGGAGGACCATCTAAGCTTAACATAGGACCTTTAACAAGAGCCATGTCCAAGAGAATCCAAGAGGAAGAGGGAGCACTCACTACCTTACTCTTATGGAGTATTACTTACTAAGTTCTCTTTCTCTTTGCTAAATACTTTTACATTGCATTTGTAGAATATTAATAAAAGGGAGGAACCATGTCTATGAAACTTAAAAAGGTTGCCACGTAAGAAAACCAAAGAAGCACAAATGGATGGTTGGTGCTCAAGGCCTTTGCACTACGTTCAACACCAAAGACAACAACTCCATCTTCTTCAATTGCTTTGCTGAGTTGGCAATTATAGCTTGCTTCCCAAGCTTCCTTCATCTGTTTTACAGCATGTGCACATTTAAAATAACTTGCACAATACGTTTTAGAAGCTCTCATTCTTCTATAAATAGAGAGCTTCATCACTTGTAAATGTAACTTGATTTGAAGTAAGGAAATGCTGCCAATTTTCAGCTTTTACTCTCAAGTTCAACCTTGTGCATTGTTATCTTGCACCTCCTCTAGCTTCTTTCCCCTTTGGAAAGCCTACTGAGCTAGAACTCTACCAAACAGCCACTCTAAAACACCTCCAGCATATTCACAAACACCTTACGTTCATCCAGAACTCCACTGAATTCATTCAATCCGCTGCCACTTCTCTGCTTCGGTAAGCTTCTTCTGCATTTCCTGGAGTTGCTTCCATCATTTCTCCACGAGGGGTTTGATTACAATGCAATACAACACTAAGATATTTGACGTTTAAGCTCGAAAGTATCTCTTTCTCTTTTCTTTTCTTTTCTCTTTTTTTCAACTCAGATGTATTCTTTTCTTTGAGCTCTTTTCTCTCCTTTTCTCTTTAGAATGGATATGTCGTTGTAAGCTTTGTGCACTTTGGCTATCCTATTCTATACTCTTGATTTTCTTCTTGAGAGATCTTCTATTTATAGGCTTTTTGAATATTTATCTATTAGACTGCATTTGTAGTTCGTAGCCTTGATACTTGTGTTTTCTCTTTCTTCTTTTCACAGCAGCCATTGTGTAAGTTAACTTTGTCATAGTAGGCATGCTTGTTTAGTCCTTTTCTTGAAGTAGGTTGTACGATCTTTCTAGACTTTGCTTCAAATGAGGAACATTCTACAATTATCTCTTTTGTCTCTACGTCCACATTTTATATTTGATTTGTAGTATTGTGGATGCATGTAGAATAGCTTATCTGCAAAATTAGAGTAAAATGTGCATGCAACATATATGACTTTTCTTATCAGTTTTTTTTTTGTTTTCGAATGTTGGACATTTAATGTCATTTAATCCTTGCTCAAAACGACAAAGTGTTTTTTGATTTCCTACCATTATGTAGCATTTTACAATAAAGCTTTGTTAATTTGAAGATGCAAATTGTATAGATACTTCAACACATGATGACGTGTTTGTTTTACTTATGGTATCATCTTGATTCAAGTAAACACTTCTTTTGCTTTTGTCTCTTTGTAGACAGATAACGTTTAACTTGCTCAGACTTTTTTTATATCTTTTAATAATTATGTCTTTTAATTGTTTTAGTCGAAGACATTGTCTCGACCTATTTCGTTTTCAAGAGAAAACAAATACCAACTTCAGGTATTTAAGCATTAAGCATTTAACTCAGTTCTCTCTCATACGTCTTTAGACATGACACCGTCTAACCATGCGTCTGACTGTTCTAGCGTAAGTGTTTTTCTATTTCGTAGGATCTAAGTGTTTTCCTATGATTTCTATGTTTGAGGTTCAGATTCTAGTTTTTGTTTGTTTGGGGTTTAGGCTCTATGTTTTTATCCTAGATTTCGTTTTGATTTTTAACCCGTTTTAATGTTATTTGATTAAACTTCAAAACGTGAGATCGTTTGTTCATATAGAAGATTTTGTCTTTAACATAATAGTGATTACTTAGAGTGACTAGAGATACCAAGAGTGGTGAAAATACTCACTTGTAATCTTGTTGAAAATTATAGTGAAATCCTTTAAGTGTTAGAGGAGATTGGACATAACTCGGTAAAGCAAACCAGTATAAAAACAACTGTGTGCTTATTGCTTTATTATGTCTAAACGCTTTTCTTACAAATCTAATTGTACATTACTTTAACCACTATAGAAGCTCTTGTTATTAAATGCCTTTTATTAAGAGCTAGTTTTATCTAAGAACTATAAAAAATATATTTAAACAATTAAAAAGTATTTGCTAAAGTAACTTATAGTTTAAATTGAACCTTAAAATCGAGTGTTTAAGAACTTACGTAAACTTTTCGATCTTCAACAAAGTTAAATTATCTCTTTCAAAAAGTTTAAGATAAGAGATCGAAATGTCTTTCCAATAGGATGAACAACAATTATCATGTCAAAACACCAACAATTTGGCAATAACAGTTGTAGTTCAATAGCATACGTACGTTAAAAGCTACAAATTTCGTGTAGATTTACGTCTAAATGTATACTAGGGTCTATGTCCTTAATAGGGTTGGTTAGGCAAATGAACTTGGAATCAAAGATTTCAACAATTATCGATCTGTTATAAAGATATGTAAGTAGGCTGCTGAGCATTAGTTTAACAATTGAGTCCTTAAAAAAATAAATTCACCTTATAATCTACTTTAATAATATAATTGTATATATAGTATAATTTTAAATTTAAAAATAAAACAAATATATTTAAAATATTATTATTTTTGAATTGTTAAATGGTTATTTTCTATTCAATGAGTAAAATATCATTACTTGATGACCAACCTTGATTTTCCTACTTCTTACCCCATATAATGTGTTTCTATATCATATACCTTTCTTCTCAATCGCTCAACGATATCAATCTGTATTATATATTATTTGATGGAACAAAATAAATTTTAATCGAGTAATTAATGATAAATTTATAATTCCTATTTTATGTTTAATAATTTAAAAACTTGAGTATAATAATATAATATTTAAAAACTTAATTTATTAATTTAGATATCTATATTATATAATTATATTATTATAATCAGTTATTATTCATTTAATTCTGTATGTCCACGAATACTAATAGGAAGTTAGGGTATTAATTAAGCGTCAGCTTATGATAAAATACATTCATTTCATAGTATAGAGTCTATCGACTCTAGGTACTTGCCCTGCATGAAGTAATGCAGAAGTGCAACAGAAATACACATATTCAAAGACGAAATGGAAATGGAACACCCAAAAAGAAAAGTTTCATAATTTATGCTATCATTATATAAACCACTTATTGAAATTCAAACAAAGCATGCAGCGAATGACAGGAACCCAATTTCGAAATCCAAAGTAGAACGTTGGTTAAAGGAGAAAGGAATAGGAAGTAAATAAGTGGGACTTGGATATTAGGAAGAGTGGGCAAATATGATTAAGACAGAGGAGGGAGTGGCGGCAGAGGTGGAAGTGGCGGCAGAGGTGGAAGTGGCGGCAGAGGTGGAAGTGGCGGCAGAGGTGGGAGCGGCGGCAGAGGTGAGAGTGGCGGCAGTGGTGGACATGGCGGCAGAGGTGGAAGTGGCGGCGAAGGTGGAAGTGGCGGCAGAGGTGGACGTGGCGGCAGAGGTGGAAGTGGCGGCAGAGGTGAGAGTGGCGGCAGAGGTGGACGTGGCGTCAGAGGTGGACGTGGCGGCAGAGGTGGAAGTGGCGGCAGAGGTGGGAGTGGCGGCAGAGGTGGGAGTGGAGGCTGAGGGAGGGCTCCACACGAAGGTGGGACCGTTATTGGACGTGCTAGTAATAATGTAATGTCCATGGTTGAAAAGAAAATAGCAAAGATTAAAGAAAAAATGGTGCAACGATAAGGGGCCATGACTGGGTTGAATTTCAGATGTAGATATGCTGAAGTGAAGAACAAATGTGCATGTATTCCCATGAAGAATGGCATGACTTTTTATAGACTATGAACATACCTATTTTTCATTCTTTTTCGAAGACCTTCCCTTGTACGTATCTTATTAGTGTTATTCGCAATGAGTGGATATTCAAAAACTAAATTATTATGTCCCATTTTCATTTCCAATGATCCAATACAACAATTATTACTTATTATTATGTTACTAAAAATGCAAAATACAATACAAGTAGTAACGAGGGGGAAGTCATTATAGGTTTAAGCCTATTATTAATTAATAGTTAACTACGACGGCACGCCAAATTTGTGAGACATAATTCAACATTTTTTATTTATTTTTTTATAAGTTAATTAATGAACAAGTAGATTTTAAATGTATTTAACAACCAAGAAAGGAGCAAACACTGAGTAATTGAAATTAGAAAATTAATAAATAATAATTAAAACGGATAACAAAATTAATGTTTTTTGACAAAGTTGTATGTCAATGTATAATCTCAATTCTAGTCCTTAGTATTAGAATCAATTAATGTATCATTGGTTCAAAGATTAAAGTTCAATGTGCAACATCGTTCTTCCCTCTCTTCTCTTCATCCAGTCTCCCTCTATAATCTCAATTTTAACCGTACAAATTATACAGTTCTGGTCTACAAGACCAGTGATGGAGGATAACAAGGGCGCGAAGGTGTTGTTGCCCTAAAGTTTTTAGAATTTAGTGGATAAATATAATGTTCATTAAACAAAGATGATTTCTTTATATTATATGATTTAATTCTAATAAATATAAAATACATAAAATTAAATACGTTAGAAAATTAGATTAATGAAATATGTGAGAGAAGATTTTTCTTTTAATATTTTTTATCGACATATATAAAAATTAATAAAAATAGAAATTTTTACTTGTACTAATTCCTTATTTCATGTTTTCTATTTTTTTCAATAACTTAAAAAACATTGTCACCTTATTTTAAAAATATTTATGAGTGTCCGAGTATAAACTTTGTTTTGAAATAACTAAAGCTTATATTTTGATTTTCAAGTAACGCTTAAATTTTGATTGTGAAAAGTATAAGTTTCGATTTTTTAAGTGAACCAAAAGGATAATGATATGTTAACACAAATTTTTTTTTGACAACATTTGATATAGAACACGTCATTTTTTTTATTGAGTTTAAAGTATGTCAACACAGTAACAAGTAAATAATGAATTAGTGAAAAATGACACGTATGTTGTGTCAAAATATTGTCAAAATATATTTTTCTAAACCAAAATTATACTTAAATAGTCCAAGTATATGTTTCGATTCAGAGTCTTTATCCCTCTCATAGGGTTAATTTGTAAACTTTTACAAGTCTGTGAAAGGTTTTTGCATTGTGCTGTTATGGAACTTACTATTCTTCTCCTCTTCTGTTGCTGATCTCACATTTTCCTCTATAAGGTTCTTCATTAACGTTCATTTATCTCTCTTTTCTTGTTTTTTCTCTCTCTTTTGTTAAGGTTTGTTTATTGCTATAGAACTCTGATTGTCCATAACAAATTCTTCCTCAATTTTCAAGAAGAAAAGAGAGAAAATTAGAAGATAGTATAGAACACTATTATTGTTGTGGTAAGATATGATACACAAAATGCATGTTATCTTTTGGTGATGTTAGACACCAACAACATTGTGCCACAAGAAGGAAAAGAAAAATGAAGGTCAAAAGCAAACCCATTTCATGAAGAGAGTGGATTTCTAATTTATGAATGAATTGTGCAAAGACAATATTCATACACAAGATAAATCCTTAATATTGTTGTAAAATTTGATGAGAAATGAAATAAATGAATTTCTTGAGGCATGTATGTTTATATCCTTAAATATTTATCCATAGTTTATAAATTGTCCCAAAATACAATAGAAACTTCTAAAAAGAAATTCAAGTACCTCATAACTAGCAAGAGAAACTCTTTGAGAGAGTAGAAAATTAAACCAAGATTATAGGAGAATAAGAAAAGAGAGAAAAGATCGGTAGAAGAATTATCTCTTATTGTGTTTTCGCAAGTGATCATATTAATTTTTACCATTATTTTAGTTATTTATTATTAACAAAATCAACTATTCCTTAGCTTTTAAGCTTCTTAATCTTTATTTTTACATTGCTTTTGTAAGTAATTACATTTTGGATTACACTAATCTAATTTTAGCGCTAACCCATTCTTGTTAATTTTACAATAAGAAGCTTTTGTTCCAAACTAACATAAGTTGGTAATCTTGAGAAGTAAGAAGAACAACCAAAATGTGAGATCATGGTAGAACAACAATGTCAGGCACCACAAAAGCCACACCCAAAACAACAAAGTCAAAGAACAAGGTCTTTATACAAAGCGACTAACGTTAGGCAGTACCCACACTAGGCAACCAAACACAACGTTATGCACTAATTACCGAAGGCCAAATACCGACGACCTTTTTGTCGTCGATAATATCAGTTTACCGAAGTCATTACCGAAGGGCATGTTGAAGTGGTGATTACCGAAGAATTATGAACGTCGATAATGGCGCAGTAAATTTACCGAAGGATTACGAACGTCGGTATAAGCATCTACCCAATGAAATGCGAATTTGGGATTTCCCTAACCCATTCTCCGAAATTGTTTTCGCGCAACTTCCCCCAAGTCTTCCTCTTTCCCTCTACCCCAAGCATCGCAGACTTCACCTACTCCCTTGTTCAGAACCCTAACTCTCTTTTCTTCAATCGCTGTGTCAACGTGAGGAGAGTGCCGGTGAGGAGGGTGGTCATTCACGGATTACATTGTTGTGAGGGAGCTGTTGGAAGGTGTTTCTTGACGTGGTTGCTGTGGCGGCGTGTCGACAATGTTGTGGCGGCGTGACGACGATTCTGTGGCGGCATGACGATAGTGTTGTGGCGGCGTGACAATAGTGTTGTGGCGACCTGACCAGGGCTTCCACTATCGCAGGGTGAGGCCAATCTAGAGGCTACAGGTGTTCGACAAGGGATTTGTTGCGGGATTTTGCGCCGGAGGGAGGGAAGGAGACTTACGTGGAGTTGAGTGCTTCTGATGAAGATGAGGACGGAGAAGAAAAGGATTAGGAGGATGAGGAAGAAGGAGAAGTTGGTGGAGTGAGGGTGGAGAGAGAAGAGGAGGAAAACGCGGCGAGGATTGCAGATATTGTGGATGAGTTTTCTGGGTTTTCTACTTTGAACGAAGATGATTCTTCTAGCACTACCACGGGTCCTAATTCTAGTAATATATCTCCTAATGGGAGAATCAAGCATGTGATTACCGCGGGTAACTGGCAGAAGGGTGAGCTTTTGGGGCGTGGTTCGTTTGGTTATGTCTATGAAGGGATTTCTGAGTAAGTGCTTTTGAGCCCATCACTTCGCTTATACTCGCTTAAAGTTATTGTTAGAAACGAAAGATAAGCCTTATTGTTTATTTCATTGTTTACTGTGGTGTTGGAGTTAGAGAATAGGGTTAATAGAAAGAGAAACAATTATAGTAGGGCTAGTGAGAACAGTTTCAGGGATTCGGTTCATCTATTTTATTCCTCTCTTTCTACTGAAATCTTTGTAGGATACTATGTTATGGAATGTTAGTGTTAGAATTAGGAGATTGCCAGGTTAATTGTAGAAGGTTTGGATATGAGAATATGTTGGAAAAGCATATGACAGTATGTGAATGTCAATTTTGTGGGAGGGTGCTTACCAGTACGCTATAACTGATAGTGAGGATAACTCTTTCTACTTAATATCAACCCAAACATCACGATCCTATTGTGACTTGGCTCACCTAATTTCACCTTGAACAATTGAGGAGGATCAGTTATTGTTTCCAGTTTTTGTTGTCAACATAAATAGTAACTACTTGTTATGATGGGCAGATTAGGAAATGGAATGAACCTTGAATTCTTTTGGCCAATACTTATCATTATTTTTAGTTTGTGGACTGAAGCATAGTCGTGGTTGTTGGGAAAATGTCTTGCTCCTTAAATAATATAATCAATCATTTCCTTTCTTTTAAAAACAATAATTTTTTGATAGTGAAGAAGTGATTGGATCTATTGAGATGAAAGGAAAAATGATTTCTTGTGTTTTGCTGAGTTATTTCTACACATAAATGTTCAGGAATTATGACCAAGCTATCTAAGGAAACTAAACAAATTAAGGAAATAAGGAAACATGCAAATAGAATCAGGATCTGAACATATATAACATAACTTTTAAACTGTCTTGTACTCTTGGTTAACAATCTATTGAAAAAGACTATTGTCGCAACCGGAATCGCGACGGGACGACGATCCAATAAAAAAAAAAGATTTATAAATATTGAAAAGAGATTTTGGAGTCGCCACCATAGTTTATTCTGGAAAACTACGGAAAAACCATAAAATGATAAGGCATAGTCAAATTGAACCAGATTCTTGGTTCGGGAGTCGGTTACGTGTAGGGAAGGTATCAGCACCCTACAACGCCTGCCCTAAGGCAGTACATTTAACTAAATATGCGAATATGATGTGGTTTTCAAAATGTTTAACTATCCCCTAAAATAAGATTCTAAAGAAACAACATATATTTTTTAGTTTTTTGGGCCCGACAAGGATTGACCTTGCTCCTACGTATTCTCATTAAGAATGAGAAATCAGGGTTCCGTAGTTCTTTTAGAAACTGTTTGAAAATTTGTTTGAAAATTGTTTGAGAAAATGATTATGGATAAATTTGGATTTTTGGGAGAGTGAGCCTGACAAGGACTGGCCTTGCTCCTACGTATCTCCACTTTTGATGGAGAATCAAGGATCACGTAGTTCTGACAAGGCGATATTGTTTGAATTTGAAAAATAGATGTTTTTAGTTTTTGAAGATTTTTTTTTATATGTTTTTGGTATTTTAATTTAGGAGAATGAAAAGGTTTTTAGCACAAGGATGATGCGTGCGATCACACATGTGCCTAATCCTTTAAAACATATTTTTTGTAATTTTATTGAAAAGAGAGAAAAGGTTTTTAGCACAAGGACGATGCATGCGATCACACATGTGCCTAAACCTTTGAAACATATTTTTAGCATTTTTTTGAAGAAAGAGAAAAGGTTTTTGGCACAAGGACGATGCGTGTGATCACACATGTGCCTAAACCTTTAAAACATATTTTTGGTAATTTTAGAAGAAAAAGAAAAGGTTTTTGGCACAAGGACGATGCGTGCGATCACACATGTGCCTAAACCTTTAAAACGTATTTTTGTGATTTTGTCAAATTCATTATTATTATTATTTTATTTACTTATTTTTGTGATTTTTGTTCAATTATATAAAAAAAAGTGAGTGTGTGCAGTGTTTAACAAATAAATAATACAAAATACAGTACAGAGGGATGGGGGTTATTTTACAAGGGGATTACACAATAAAAATTAAATGACCAAACAAATAATAATAAAATTATAAGAAACTGAAGCGTGAAAAAAATAAAACAAGAGAAACAAATCAGAGATGTAGAGATAAAACCAGGAGTGACATGTGAAATTGAAGCTCCTCTGTTTGGGCCAAAATCCCCTCTTTTGTCTTTGTATCCGCCAGGGATGTCAAGATAAAACTGGAGGTGCATTGAGTATCTAGTTGTCCGGCCCAAATGCTTTTTTATATTTGTTTGCAGAAATTGATGGGTTTAAACCCAAATGGAAGGAGGTGTAAAGATGAAAACCGGGGACTGCGTGAAGGAGAAAGCTGTTTTTATTATTTTTTTTTATTATTTTTATTAAGAAACCAAAACGGGCTCCAAGCCCAAACTCTTCTTCAGGGTTTTTCTCAATCCTGACTGAGACCAAAGGAAGCAAATTCCCTTCTTCCTAGACTTGGCAGCCACAGCGTGGGGAGACTCTTTCTTCCATGGCCACCGCGGCGTGGCTCGCGATAGGGAAGGCACTGGTGACGGCTGGCGAGGGGTTGGCGGAGTGGATATCACGGTAGCAGGTTGGTGAATCAGATGATCGACGCTGGAGCTCGTGGTGGCGGGTATTGACCTAGGAGAGAAGAAGACGGCGGCTACGAGGTAGAGGCGGCGACGCCCTCCATAACTGAAGTTGCCGACGAAGATGGCAAAGGCGGAGAACGACGGTGACCGGATCTGAAGTGTGCTGTTGATGAAGGTCGCGATAGACATACGCGGAGGTAAAGGATGGTGGTTCGGGTTTGGATCAGGGGCGACAGGTAAAGGCTGAGGCAGAGTCTCCGATGACACTCAAATTTGGTTTTCTGTTTGTTAGGATGATGAAAACGGAGGAAATAGAGGAAGACTAAGGTGCTGCCATGAAATGGTATAAGGATGGCCGTGAGGCGTGTTGGAAATGAAGGTGATGATATTGGCTGTGTGTGAATATGGAGGATGGCCGTTTCTAGTAGTGGCGGGCGTTTGAGATGAATAGGGAATGTTGTTGTTGCTGATGTTGTGGAAGAAGATGATGAAGTTGGTTGTGAGGTGAAAACGAAGAGGGAAGGGATGTGCAGGTGTTCCCGGGGTCTTGGAGATGATCACCGGCGTTGAAGATAACAGAGTTGGTAGTGAGAAAGGAAAAATGGTTGTGGTCATGAGGTGTTGAAGATGATGTTAAGATGATGAAGATTGGGGGAATGGCCGTGAGGTAAGGGTGAAGATTGATGATTAGGTGTGAAGGTGGAGAAAAATGCTCAGAGGTGTTGACTGTGGTTATTAACACTTGGTGATCAAAATGCAGAAAAAACAAGGTGATGATAGGGGTTGGCCGTGAGGTTGGGGCACCGGTTGAGACCCATTTGAGGACAGTGGACCAATGGGAACTGCTGCTTGAAGGAAGCAGAAGAAGAGGAGGAGGTGCAGGAAGAGTTTCATGGTTCAAGTTTACGGCATTCACTTCCTTTTGTGCACTTGGCTGTGACATACTTCCATTTCTGCAGCTGCTCCTACTGAACCCTGGAGTTTCCTTCCAAGCCTCTCTCTTCAACAGAAGGAAATGGCCCCCTACATCAGCGCACCACCTCTCCTTTCATGCGTGCTGATGCTTCTAAATTCATTCTTTGTGCTTAGTTGGACAGCACCCTCAATGCCATACTCTGCCGTCTAGTACATGGGATAGTCCATCCGTTGTGCTCCACTCAACATATGAGTATCTGTTTATTCACCTGGTTTTTTTGCTGACCCCTCTTGGCACTCCACTTATCAAAAAGAAAATATATGTTGCCAATTTCCTTTGACCTCATTCTTCAAATTAAACATGGTGGCCCCCTTTTCCAATAAAAATTGTATTCTTCCTGTGAATTATTTGAAAGAAAGAAACATTGTGCTCAGTCCACTTCCAAAGATTTGTCCGTTTGGTGACTCTAATGCTGCCAACTTCTGACTGCTTTTCCTTAGTGGCCCTGTTGTCCGTCACATGCTCACCAAACCAAACAAAAGTGAATACAAACAAAACATAGCAGCTGCTCTTTCTTTATTCAAAGAAAGCCATTACTTCAATGTGCCTCCAGCTCACTTTCACGTGGCAGCACCTCCTTCCCAGTGCACTTACACTATTTTTCTGCATGCTTCTTACCATCTTCACGTGCTACCATGCCCTTTGTTTTGCTGCCATGTGCGTCTCAAGCTGGATGGAATTTGTTGCTGCAGGCCGTGAGCTTCTCAACTGCTGGATGGTGGACCGTGGCAGCTGCTGGATTGGACGGACGTTTCACAGCTGCTGAACGGAATGAGTGAGCTGCTGCTGTCCCGAGCTGGTGCAGGCCGTGACAGTCTTCCTTCTTTACCTCCAGCCATTTTGCCGTGCCATGCTTGCTTCACTTTATGAAGAATAGAACTCTCCATTTACTCATCACCGTGTGCACTCTTTGCTGGATTTTCCTGAATGTACATGCCTTGTGCATGCAGCTTTAGAATGGTATAGGTCATGACATGCTACTGCAAGTCCGTGATCAATGCTTCCTATTCCAACAAGGCCTTGTGCTTCTGCCATGAAAAATCAGCGAACATTCTTTTCATTCCTCCATTGAAAACCACGTTCCAAGCCAAGAACAGAATGAATATGGCGTTTCCTATGGACGTGGCAGCAGCCCAAAGTTGAACCATGTGCTTCCACGTGAATGAATTACCACGCACACCAACCAATAATTTCCCTGGACGAGTGGTAGAAAAGGGAAGGAATTGGGCGAGCGGTCGTACAAGGCACAGAACGAGCGTTCAAAAACAAACGCAGGAAATACCAACGCTGAAAACAAACATGAAATGAAAGACCGAATGTTCAAGTGATTACCGAACGCTCATTAAACAATATAAACCGAACACTCAAAATCAATCATACACCAATAACGAACGCCCAAAACCGAACGCTTATCAGTCATACATAAAGACCGAACGTTCAAATGAGAATAAATAACTTCAAAACCGAACGTTCACTAACACAAAACCGAACGTACGTTCACTAACCCAAAACAAGACCGAACGCTCACTAATACAAAACCAGACCGAACGTTCACTAATACAAAACAAGACCGAACGTTCACTAACACAAACATGACCGACGGCTATTTGCTGAACACCGGCCGAACGTCCAACGCCGAACGCTGAAGACATATATCATTGAGCCCGAACGTTCATCAAAACATTATGACCGAACGGTTGAAGATGAGGACGAACGATCTAACACACCGAATTACCGAACGGTAGAACAGTGCAAAGGACGAGCGGATGAACTGTTAGGACGAACGCCTGATCAAACTGATAGGCCGAACGGTGGAGGACGAACGGTTGATGACGAACGTCCTAACGTCTTTGAGGTTGAACGCTTGAAAGCTGATCACGTTTGACCGAGCGGACAAGGACGTACAATCAGATAAAGGCGAGGACGAACGTTCGAAATAGGCATAGGACGAACGGTTGGAAACAGAGGACGAACGTTCGCATAAAGGCGAGGACGAGCGGTTCGAAACAGAGGACGAACGTCCTAAATTAACACAATGACCGAACGGCCGAATAGTGAACGCTTGAGGATGACCGAACGGTTGAACATGAGAATTGCCGAACGTCCTCAAAGTGTGAAAGACCGAACGCTCAAGCAGTCGCTTATGGGCGAACGGTCGCAGCAACAGTGAGGAAGGACGAACGGTCACAGCAACAGTGGGGAAGGACGAACGGGCACAGTTTGGACGAGCGGCCACATCAACAGTGAAGAAGGACGAACGGTCACTGTTTGGACGAACGCTTCATCCTTTTTTTTCTTATTATTTTATTTTTACTCTTTTTTTTTCTTATATATACATTTTTTTCAATTTTTCTTTTTATGAGGAGAAAACAATAAAACAAAAATATTTAGTCAATCCGGACGAAATTGAGTGTTGACAGCTGCCCCTCTTTACTTAGATTTTACTAGATCATATGATAAACAATGTTTTCATATTATCAGAGTAAAAGATAAGTAAAGATAGAAATACTAATTTCGTCTGGATTTCAAGATAAACAAGAAACAAACAGAGAACAAAATAAACAAACAAAACTGAGAAAATTGAAGTGTGACAACCTCGTGGAAGGTCCACCAATGCTACAGATGCAGTGAATGAGGAAATATATATATATATATATATATATATATATATTTTTTTTTTGTTTTTTTGATGAAAGTAAATTTATTAATCAACCCGGACGAAATTGAGTGTTGCCCCTCTTTACTTAGATTTTACTAGATCATATGATAAACAATGTTTTCATATTATCAGAGTAAAAGATAAGTAAAGATAGAAATATTAATTTCGTTCGGATTTCAATGAAAAGGAACCAGGATCAATCATGGAATTTTTTCATTTTTTTTTTGAATTAAATTTTTTTCTTTTGTTTTTTTTTTTCAAATAAAATGAACAAGATTAAATGAATGAGAAATTTGAATTTGATTGGGTTCGACCATTGCCATGCAGAGGGTCGTTTGAAAAAATTAAAATCTGTACCTGACCATTGTTAGAGCGGCTGCAGCGGAATGGTTAGCGTGGGAACAAACCAAGAGGGGGGGGGGGGTGAATTGGTTATATTCAAATATTATCCCTTTTTAATCTTTTTCTCTTAATTTCTTACTAAGCAGATAATTAAACGTAAATAAAAGAGTAAGGGAAAGAGAAAAATTACACAGGTATTTTATCCTGGTTCAGATCACTAAGATCCTACGTCCAGTCGCTTATCTCAAACAAGATAAACCTTTTTCACTATCACAAAACTATTACAAATATTAGTCACAAAGAAAAACAATTTGTAACAGTTTAGAAATTACCACCTCTCTTGAAACCACAAGAGATGAACTTACACCTCCTTTGAATCTTCACAAAGGATGATCACCTCCTTCGAATGCTTCACGAAGGATGATTCTCTTCCAGACACTTCCTCAGACACACCAAGGATGATCAAGCTATTCCTCTGTCACCGCAGTACCACTTCAGGACTTTGCAGACAAGAGTTTCCTTAGCTTCAGCAATTTCACAGAGTTCTCACAAGAGTTCAGAGATTTTTGCACAAGGGAAGAGTTGTAGTTGAGAGAAAATGAGAGTCTATTTATAGACTCATCCAAAGGCTCCTCCATTTTCGCTTTTAGACTTTCTGACTGTGTTAATCGATTAGCTACAGTGGTTAATCGATTAACAATCCAACGGATACTTCAACGGCTCTAAAAACGGCTAGTTTTTCAAACGTTCACCTTGTTAATCGATTAACAGCCCTTGTTAATCGATTAACGCTAATCGATTAACACCCTCTGTTAATCGATTAGCACTGTACTGCTGGGCTTCTCCATGGCTCTCTGGAACAATCGATTAACAGCCCTTGTTAATCGATTAACGTTAATCGATTAACACCCTTTGTTAATCGATTAACACTGCACAGAATTTTGCTTATGATTTATTTTTACATCACTTTTGAATACATACATGAAACAACTAATTTTCCTATGTTCATACAATTATTACAAAATATTTCAAGTCTACAAAGATCATTCTTGATTGTTCTTGACTTGATTTGGACATCATCTACAAAGATCATTCTTGATTGTTCTTGACTTGATTTGGACATCATCAAAACTTCATCTTCATCATTTTGCTAACAATCTCCCCCTTTTTGATGATGACCAAAACCTTCTTGTTTTAAAGCTTTTGGTAATAATCTGTATTTGAAATACAACTTAAGGAAGAAATAATTTGTTAATGAACATAGAGATAATTTGAAGACTTTAAATATTTCTCCCCCGTTTTGATCATTATTAAAAAGTGATGTAGAAGTGCTCCCCCTAATTTGATTAGAAATTATACTCCCCCTTAATAAAAGCATGTATGCATAGAAAGAATAAGAAAAGACAACATACATTTTATTGAATATTAAGATGCAAGCATACAAGGAAATATAAAGGGCACATACTAATAACAACATAAATTTCCTAGGGCTCATCATCGCTATCGGGTACATAGAGTTTTGCCAGTTTGTCATCAATCTCCTTAAGATGATTATCAATTTCATCATATCTAAGAGCATGATAAGCCATCATATCATCCATCCGTGATTGTTGCATAGAAGCCATATCTGCAATTTGTCTAGATATACTCTCTAGACTATATTCTTGGGGAGGATGGGATGGTCCAGCAACATTGGTTGGATGAGGCATAGGTATATCTTCATCTTCTTCAGCTGAAGCATCATCTTCTGGTGCAATATCATCTTCAGCACGGACAAACAGATTTCCTTGTCGTATAAAGCCCATTTGATGCAAAGCTGATTCCTCAATTTTATGATTTCGTAAGACGGAGAGATGTTTCTCTCCGGTAACATCAACTCACATATTAAGGAAATAAGGAGGGGATATGGAAGATGACTTCTATCATACCTCTTTGCCCGGACAATAGTGTCGGAGATGAGATCTGCCCAATTGATTTTGATATTTTGAGTAATGGCAGACATGATCATGAGATCAATTTCAAAGCATTGGGCTAGGTTTGAGCCTCTTGGACACAACAACCATACAATAAGATAATGAAGAACCCTTTCCTCCATTCTAAGATTTCCTACAAGAAGATATCGCCTATTTGGTAGAGGTTGTTGAGGGTTGCGCATGAACGAACGATATGCCAAAATTTTGTTAAAATCACCAAAGTCATTTGGCACATGCATGGTATTTTCTAAAATGGGAAGATGAGCAACATTTGTCCAAATGTCATTATCCAGAATGATATCTATCCCTTTTACACGAGTGTAAACAATACCATTTTGGGATTTTAGATTGTAGTAGAATACTCTTACCAAATCTGGATAATAATACCCTTGAAGTTGCATTAGATGCTGGACGCCTTGCTCAATCAATTGCTGAGAAAATTGAAATTGATGTGTGGTGAACCAATTGAGATCTACAAATTTTTGACGAAGAATCTTGCGTTCTTTCCACATTTGTAGATATTCGTCATGCTTTCCATCATCGGAAATCCACCCATGAATGTTTGGACCACGTGCAAGAGGTGTGCTTTCCGATCCATAGCTTCTTCTTCTTCTTCTTCTTGATGGTTCAGCCATGAGAGTGTGAAAGAAGGTTTGGACAGCAAATGAATGGAATTTGAGTGAAGAAAAGAAGTGAATTTGAGTTGTAGAGAGATAGGTAAAGTGAATGGGTAAAAAATGAGGGATGGTATGGGTTTAAATAGGCTGAAAATGACCCCCCTAACGTTCAAAATTAAGAAAATGACCGTTTATAGCCGTTTATAACGGCTAGATTCTGCAGAATTTACTGCAGGTTACCGTTGTTAATCGATTAACAGGGTGTGTTAATCGATTAACGTTAATCGATTAACAGGACGTGTTAATCGATTAACAGACGCTGATTTCCGAAAATCAGCAAATTTGTCCCTTTGTCCAATTTTAAGATATTTTTAATATTCCTAAGTCTCTTCTAAGCTCATAGAATCTATCTTTAGGCAATGCTTTGGTGAAAATATCAGCTAATTGATGTTGGGTATCAATATATTCTATTTCACAATCTCCTTTTTGCACATGATCTCTAAGAAAGTGATGCCTAATCTCAATGTGCTTGGTTCTAGAGTGCATTATGGGATTCTTTGTAAGGTTTATTGCACTTGTATTATCACACTTAAGTGGTATATGATCTAAGTGAATGTCATAATCTTCTAATTGCTGTTTCATCCATAAAATTTGTGCACAACAATTTCCCGCAGCAATATATTCAGCTTCAGTGGTAGATAAGGCTACACAGGCTTGTTTCTTAGAATGCCAAGAAACTAAGGAACTACCTAGAAGATGACATGTTCCACTAGTGCTTTTTCTATCTATCTTACAACCTCCATAATCTGCATCGGAAAATCCTACAAGACTAGGTTCCGTTCCAGATGGATACCATAAACCAAAGGATGCAGTTCCCTTAAGATATTTCAATATTCTTTTAACTGCAGTAAGGTGAGATTCTCTAGGACTAGATTGATACCTAGCACACACACAAACACTTTGCATAATATCTGGTCTACTAGCAGTGAGATATAGCAAAGAACCTATCATACATCTATATTTAGTTTGATTTACCTCTTTACCTGACTCATCTTGGTCAAGATAGCAAGAGGTTCCCATAGGTGTAGATGCTTCCTTTGCTTTGTCCATTTCAAATTTCTTAAGAATTTCTCTACAATACTTAGTTTGAGAAATGAACGTACCTTCTTTCATTTGCTTAATTTGAAGACCAAGGAAGAATGTTAATTCTCCCATCATAGACATTTCAAATTCACCCTGCATAGTCTTAGCAAATTCCTCACAAAGAGATTTGTTAGTTGATCCAAAAATAATATCATCAACATATACTTGAATAATCAAAATATGTTTTCCGACTCTCTTAATAAACAAAGTGGAATCAACTTTTCCTCTATTGAAATCATTTTCTAAAAGAAAATTGCTAAGTCTTTCATACCAAGATCTAGGTGCTTGTTTTAAACCATAAAGTGCTTTCTTTAACTTATAGATGTGATTTGGAAATTTAAAATCTTCAAAACCGGGTGGTTGTTCAACATACACATCTTCTTTTATAAAACCATTTAGAAATGCACTTTTAACATCCATTTGAAATAATTTAAATTTCATTATAGATGCATAAGCAAGAAGTAGGCGTATTGCCTCTAACCTGGCAACTGGAGCATATGTCTCATCATAATCTATACCTTCTTCTTGACTATATCCTTGAGCCACAAGCCTAGCTTTATTCTTGGTGATGTTTCCATCTTCATCCAGTTTGTTTCTGAATACCCATTTTGTTCCAATTACTTGATGAGTATCTTCTCTAGGGATCAATTCCCAAACTTGATTTCTTTCAAACTGGTTGAGTTCTTCTTGCATTGCTATACACCATTGTTCATCTTGAAGAGCTTCCTTAATGTTCTTGGGTTCTATCTGCGACATAAAAGCTACATTCATACAAAAATTTACTAAATTTCTTCTAGTGTTTACCCCTTTTGATATGTCGCCAATGATGTTGTCCAATGATAATCCTTTAGGTTGTTGCCATATTTTGTTTAGATCTTCATCATCTTGAGGATTATTCAATTTTTCTTCATTTGTTGTCTTTTGCAAGTCTTCATTTTCACCTGCATCTGATTCATCTGACTCAAGAGATTTTGCCTCAAGGTCCACAATTTCATCAAAGACAACATGTACAGATTCTTCTATTTCAAGTGTTTTCCGATTAAAGACTCTATAAGCTTTGCTAGTTAGAGAATATCCTAGAAAAATAGCTTCATCGGATTTGGAATCAAATTTTCCTAAATTTTGTTTTCCATTATTTAAGACAAAACATTTGCATCCAAAAATTCTTAAATGTGAAACATTTGGTTTTCTACCTTTAAAAAGTTCATAAGGAGTACATTTCAAAATTGGCCTAATAAGCATTCTATTCAATACATAACATGCAGTACTCACAGCATCAGCCCAAAATTGTTTAGGAACACTATATTCATTTAACATAGTTCTAGCAAGTTCCTCTAAGGATCTATTCTTTCTTTCTACAACTCCATTTTGTTGAGGAGTTCTAGGTGCAGAAAAATTATGAGAAATGCCATATTATTCACAAAAAGTTTCAAAAGATTCATTTTGAAATTCACCTCCATGGTCACTTCTAATAGCCTTTATTTTCAAGTCCTTTTCATTTTGAACTAAATTTGCAAACTTTTTAAATTCTTTGAAAGCTTCACTTTTAAGAGTAAGAAAGAAAGTCCAAGTGTATCTTGAATAATCATCTACAATGACTAAAGCATAATAATTTCCTCCAAAACTTTTTATCCTAGAGGGACTAAATAAATCCATGTGCAAAAGTTCCAAGGGTTTTAAACTAGAAACAACATTTTTCGAATGGAAAGATGATTTCACTTGTTTTCCCTTTTGACATGCATCACACAATTTATTTTTCACATATTTTAGTTTTGGTAAACCAATTACTAAGTCTTTAGAAATGAGTTTATTCAATTGTTGCATATGAATATGTGCAGCTCTTTTATGCCATAACCATGGATTTTCTTCTTTTACTACTAAACATGAAATATTCCTATTTGATGCATTTTCTAAATCAATCAAATAAATATTGTTATGCCTAATTCCTTTCAAAGCAATTTCAGAAGAATCATTTTTATAAATAGTGCAAGAATTTTGTTCGAAGGTTACCTTGAATCCTTTATCGCATAATTGACTAATGCTAATTAAGTTGTGCTTTAATCCTTCCACATATAGCACGTCTTTGATCATCAAGGTATCTTCACTTCCAATATCTCCTATTCCAAGGATTTTTCCTTTGTTGTTGTCACCATAGGTGACAAAGCCTCGTTCCTTTTTCCGGAAGCTTGTAAATTTCTTTTTATCTCCGGTCATGTGTTTTGAACATCCACTATCAAGACACCACATATACTTCCTTGGTTTTGATAATTCCTACAACATAAAAAGAACAAGCTATTTAGGTACCCAACTACTTTGTATGGGTCCTTTGGGTTAGATTTAAAAGATTAAAATCATTTTACAACCCAAGCATATCTACCACTTGGAACACCATAATGCTTAATTTTACATTTGTTAGATGTATGACCCTTTTTCATACAATAAAAGCATGATGCAACATTTGTGTTCCTATAAGTTGTTCCTTTTTCTACCCAAGTTCTACTGGTTCTATGATTATGCTTAATTTTAGGAACATACTTATTTTTTACAACCTTATTTTCATTATTTTTACTACATTCTCCAGTGGTTGTGTTTTCAGAAAAATATTTGAATTTAATGCATGATTCACATTCATTATTTGCAATAAATTTTTCTTTTTCATAAAATAAAACTTTACTTTTTAAATTTCTAATTTCTTCTGCTTGATATAAAAATTTATTTTTCAAACTTCTGTTTTCTTCAGATAAATTTGTAAATTCAGTTTTTAAATTATCATTAATTTTAGAGAAATTTTCAGAAGTAATTTTCAAATTTTCATTTTCTTCAAGAATATTTCCAAAATTTAATTTTAACTCTTTGAAATCCTTTTTCAATTTCTTATGAGCTATATCTAATTTTTCGGATTCTACTAATAAAGCAGCATAAGTATCATGCAATTCAGTTTCACTATCATATTGACTAGAATTATCTGAATCGTTAGATGTACTTACTTGGCTTCCAGCGTCATCGTCATCCGCCATTAGACATATGTTTGCTTCTTCATCAGAACTGCTTGAGTCAGAAATTGATTCGTTGTCATCGTCCCATGCGATGTATGCTCTCTTTTTCTTGAAGAATTTCTTTTCTTTCTTTTCTTCACCCTTCTTTTGATTTGGGCAGTCTGCTTTTAAATGTCCTTTTTCTCCGCAACCATAACATCTATAGTTTGAGGAAGATCCTTGATTTTCTCTCTTTTCATTTCTGAATCTCCCTTTGCCTTTTGATTTCATGAACCTGTTGAACCTCTTGATTAACAAACTCAAGTTTTCATCTTCATCTGAGTCTTCATCTTCCATCTTGTTTTTGCTCTTTTCTACCTCAGATTTGAATGCTAGAGTCTTTTTCTTAGTTTTTGCTTCTTCTTCATCTAATCTTCCAAGGTCTAGTTCATGCTCTCTCAACTTACCAAATAATGCCGCCATGGTCATTGTGTTGAGATTTTGTGACTCAGAAATTGCAGTCACCTTTGGTTGCCACGACCTGTCTAAAGACTTCAAGATTTTAATGTTAAGTTCATCTGTATCGAAAGACTTACCTAGTCCAATAAGATGGTTTACGATGTTGGTGAAGCGTTTCTGAACATCTACTATTGTTTCCCCTTGCTTCATCCTGAACATTTCGTATTCCTGGATTAAGGTATTCTTTCTAGCTCTCTTTACATCATCTGTACCTTCATGGGTTACTCTAAGTACTTCCCACATTTCTTGTGCAGTTTTACAAATAGAAATCCTGTAAAACTCATCAACAGTTAAAGCAGATGAAATAATATTACGAGCTTTTACATCATTACCAAATCTTTTCTTATCTTCAGCAGTCCATTGATCACGGGGCTTTGGTTCCTGCATATTGTTAATTGGAACAAAAGGACCAGATGCAACAGCATCCCAAATATCTATATCAATAGACTCCATAAATATTTGCATTCTTACCTTCCAAAATGCGTAATTCTCACCAGTGAATAGTGGTGGTCTATTGATAGAAGCACCCTCTGCAAAGGTTTGATGCGATCCCGCCATTTGAATGACTATCAAAGCAAGCTCTGATACCAATTGTCAGAGCGGCTGCAGCGGAATGGTTAGCGTGGGAACAAACCAAGAGGGGGGGGGTGAATTGGTTATATTCAAATATTATCCCTTTTTAATCTTTTTCTCTTAATTTCTTACTAAGCAGATAATTAAACGTAAATAAAAGAGTAAGGGAAAGAGAAAAATTACACAGGTATTTTATCCTGGTTCAGATCACTAAGATCCTACGTCCAGTCGCTTATCTCAAACAAGATAAACCTTTTTCACTATCACAAAACTATTACAAATATTAGTCACAAAGAAAAACAATTTGTAACAGTTTAGAAATTACCACCTCTCTTGAAACCACAAGAGATGAACTTACACCTCCTTTGAATCTTCACAAAGGATGATCACCTCCTTCGAATGCTTCACGAAGGATGATTCTCTTCCAGACACTTCCTCAGACACACCAAGGATGATCAAGCTATTCCTCTGTCACCGCAGTACCACTTCAGGACTTTGCAGACAAGAGTTTCCTTAGCTTCAGCAATTTCACAGAGTTCTCACAAGAGTTCAGAGATTTTTGCACAAGGGAAGAATTGTGGTTGAGAGAAAATGAGAGTCTATTTATAGACTCATCCAAAGGCTCCTCCATTTTCGCTTTTAGACTTTCTGACTGTGTTAATCGATTAGCTACAGTGGTTAATCGATTAACAATCCAACGGATACTTCAACGGCTCTAAAAACGGCTAGTTTTTCAAACGTTCACCTTGTTAATCGATTAACAGCCCTTGTTAATCGATTAACGCTAATCGATTAACACCCTCTGTTAATCGATTAGCACTGCACTGCTGGGCTTCTCCATGGCTCTCTGGAACAATCGATTAACAGCCCTTGTTAATCGATTAACGTTAATCGATTAACACCCTTTGTTAATCGATTAACACTGCACAGAATTTTGCTTATGATTTATTTTTACATCACTTTTGAATACATACATGAAACAACTAATTTTCCTATGTTCATACAATTATTACAAAATATTTCAAGTCTACAAAGATCATTCTTGATTGTTCTTGACTTGATTTGGACATCATCTACAAAGATCATTCTTGATTGTTCTTGACTTGATTTGGACATCATCAAAACTTCATCTTCATCATTTTGCTAACAACCATTGCCATGCAGAGGGTCGAGACAAAATAAAACTGAAAACTGCTTTCGACCATTATCTTGCAGATGGCCGAGATAAAACAAAACAAAAGGTGCGTCCGACCATTATCTTGCAGATGGCCGGGATAAAATGGAACCGAAAAAGTGCTTTCGACCATTATCTTGCAGATGGCCAAAATAAAACAAGAGAAAAGTGCTCCCGACCATTATCTTGCAGATGGCTGGGATAAAACAAAAGAAAAGTGCTTTCGACCATTATCTAGCAGATGGCCGAGATAAAACAAAACTGAAAACTGCTTCCGACCATTATCTTGCAGATGGCCGGGATAAAACAAAAGAAAAGGTGCTTTCGACCATTATCTAGCAGATGGCCGAGATAAAAAACAGAACAAAAGGTGCTTTCGACCATTATCTACACTACAAGAAATATTGGAATTATATACGGATTATTATATACGGATATAAATCCGTATATAATTTAAATATTTTATACGGATATTATATACGGATTTTAAAAAAAATTACATACAAATATTATATACAAATTTTCCGTATATAAATTTCATACATAAAGTAGGCGCGTGACGGCGGGAAAATTTCATAAGATATATCCCAATGTAATTTCCATTAACCGTATGTAAGTAGAATAAAGTATGTTATATACGGATTTCAAAAATAATTTGAAAAAAATGTATTTTTGATTAATTAGAAGCTGAAACCTATCATTCACTCTTTGCTATCCCTCTCGAACCGTCGAGCTACTCTCTCTGAAAACCTCGAGCTATGTCTCTCCTCGAACCCTCGAGTCCTTTCTCTCTTGAACCCTGGAGCTCTCGCCGTCCCTCTCTCGAGCCGTCTTCACTCTCCCTGTCCCTCTCTCCAGCCCTCTTCACAGTCCCTGTCCGTCGTGCTCTGCTTCTGTGTCCTCTCTCTCTGTCGAAGTGTCCGTCGTGTTTCGGCGTTCACCAAGCAATCTCCTTGTTCGTCGGGTGTCGTAGTTGGACGCTGAAGGAGTATCTTCATCTGGTAAGTAAACCCTAATCCTAATGCTTAGTAATCGATGAAATCGTTAATCACGAACCCTAATCTTTGTCGTTTTTTGTTTTATTTGACACATTTGTGGTTGGTCTCGCAAGCCGTGGTTGGAGTGTTAGGAAGCATCGATTGAGGCTAGTGTTTGGCGGTTTAAGAAGATTGTCAGTGGTATGTAGGACTGAGACATATACCATTTGATTATGAAGGCCCTTAGTGAAGCAACCAAAGGTGAGTGAGTTCCTTTGCCTTTTGAAGTTTCTTAGATGCAGAAAAAATTGTTTGTACTGTGTTCTTTTGCTTCATTTGCTTAATAATATGTTGTTATGGGTTTTGTTTCTTCTGCCAGATTTAGATCCATCATGGTGATATAACCGCCTTTGGTTATTTGCCTGTATAGAGAAATTGAATGCTTTTCTAATGTTTATGACGCAATGCGTTTGTAATTAATGAGTGTATTAATTTTTTTTTATCATAAAAATTATATGCTTTGGCCTGCAATGGATTGTGTAGTTCACTGTTGATGGGGATCCGTTAATTACTCAGTTTGATTCTTTGTGATGCGTGTGCAGGGGACTCTATTGTTTGGATGCAGGGGACTCTATTGTTGTTGCCATGTCCTTTTCCCACATGCTTAACTTGGCCAAATTGGCTGAGGAGGTCCAGATTTCTCGTCGTCGAAGGAACAAGGTGAAGAAAGGAGATTTTGCAGATGAGAACAATGCAACTACAGAATCAAACATTGAAGAAACTCTCAAGAAACTTGTATTTGGCTTGAAGAAGTCTCCTTAGGAAGTTTTTGATGCACTGAAAAACCAGACTGTTGATCTGGTTCTTACTACTCATCCTACTCAATCAATTCATAGATCTTTGCATCAAAAGCACGCAAGGTTTGTTACAAAAGTATAATGTTTTTCAGCTTCATTATTCAATTTTATACTTCCTTTGTTTAAGTTGGTTCAGGACACCAAAATTGAGCTTTCTGGTTTTGATCTGCATTGTAGGATAAGGAATTCTGTCTAAATTTTATGCCAAAGACATAACTCTTGATGATAAGCAGGAGCTTGATGATGCCTTGCTAAGGGAGGTAAGTATCAAAACACTAGGATTATCTTCGTTGGTTTAGCAAACTGCATTAACCACGGCTTTGTTTGGAGTTTATTCTGCAGAAGAAGAAATGTTCAAGGTGAAAAGAAACACAGGCTTCGTTGAAGTTTTATTCTTAACCTCTATAGGTTAATGTTGTTGAAGTTTTTATGAGGGATGTTAAAACAAGTGATGGGGCTTATTATCTAGCACTCAAGGTATCCAAATCCAAGATGCATCGTGATTTTTAAGAAAACTATGGCTATCGCTATGCACATATAATTAACTTCATCTGTTGTTTTTATTTTGAAGGTTGGATCCCAATGCACAAAGGTAGGATCTGATAAATAGTAATGACATGATTCCTTTTACAATAGCTTGTCTGAGGAGGAACTTACACAAGTACAAGATTACAACTTTGACCACCCTGGTAGTTCAATTCTTGGTCATTTCTAACATTCTGTTCATATTAAAGTATAATGGAATGTTCTATGGCCTTGTCTCTTTTATTAATTTGCATTTTTTTAAATTTTGAGAATGAGGCAAAACATTTGTTCATTTTCATGTTTTTGTTATTCTAGTAAATTAATTATGAACTCGTTAACTAAAGCTACATGATAGTGAATTAAAACATTAGTTAATGATAATGCACTGACAGTGTAAAATAGTTTTCTAGTCTTTTCATTCATTGCAGAGTGAAGGAGAAAACATGAAGGCCGTGTGGAGCCCTGATGCCAAATTAGTTGTTATTCTTGTAAGTTTGCTAGTCTTTTGATACATGATAAGATATATTCTATGAATGACCAACTTTACATTCTAAGTAGAAATCTTCAAGTCATATTCATCTTCCTTATACATCTATATTTTTCGTTTGCAGACATCTACTTTCTTTCTTCATAGTTTCAAAGTCCAGTTCTCAGATAAAAGAATACACACTGGTGGTAGACAATCCTCTGCTTTCTACCTAGCTATAATTTCTCTTCTGCTTACAGAGCAAGTTCCTTTTGCAGTAAAGGATTTGTATGTGTGAGTTTCCTTCTCGTTTTAATTTTATAATTTTCTTCATCTATATGAGATGAATCAAATTGATTGAATAAAACTATTAAACTACTACTGGTATGGATTGTGGAATGTGAATTGAATAGGATTTTTTCTTAGTAATTAAAATTATATATCGTCCATTTTATGAAATTATGTTTCAAGAACTAAATTAGTTTAAAGAACTAAATTATGTTTCAAGAACTAAATTAGTTTAAAGTAAAAATATAAAGCAGCACCTAAAACTTAGAAGTTTCTCTCATCTGATACAACTTTTTCTTTTAATATTTCATTAAAAACTGATGGATTTTTGACATGTGATTGATAAAGTTTATAAATAAAACCTGGTCACAAAACTCTGTGAGTGAACAAATATTACTCATAGATATAGTTTGACATGTTAGTGATGCTGCTTACTCCTTGAAATCCTTCATTCTTAATGACGAAATACATATATGTTAGCTACTGTTCTGTTTGACCCTTACACTATCATAATGTCAGGTTCCATAGTCTAACCACATTCTTTGATAGAATTGAATTCTATCTTATTTATAATAATTGACTTGGATATTTGAGGTAATCCTTGCTAATAATTAAATGCAACATTGATGGCCACGACAGCGTAATGGAAGATTGACTTCACACTGTAAAGTCCTCTTCTTCTTTCCTTTTTCAAATGTTTTAGGAAATATTTTTACTTTTAGGTGTAAATTAGAGTTTAGTTAATACTCAACTCTATATTGTATATATTGTACAAGGGCCGGTTTGTTTTGAACTCTATTTATAGTCTTTTAATAAAAAATTTTATGTTTTAATTATTTGTTTTAAGCATAATTATATATTATAAATTCTTTACATTTGTTGAAAGTTGAAACTAATAGCAATAACTTTATATAATATTGTATTTGTCTTTAGTCTATAACATGCATTTCCTTCTTAGTCTATAAAATTATGCATTTTCCCTTTAAAATCTTGCAACTTTAAAGGAGCACATTTCATAGTCTTTAGTTACATTTGTGAATATTGTCTTTGTATAATACGTCATGTCTCAAGAGTGTTCAAGTAATGTGGTCTATTTTATATTTGCAGGTGTTAGAATTTTTTAACAGTCGCATGGATGCCCAAAGAATGGATGGTGGATGGTCAGTCAATGAAGTACTCCAAGTGGTAATTGTAAACTGTTTGGTTCACTTTTTTTTTTCAAAATATTAGAGTTCTAAAAACAAAGTAAAAGTCGTTTTGCAGCTTTGTTTCTCCATACAACATTGCTTCAATTATTTTTAAATGAGAGAAAAAAGGAGGCTAGAATGTGCAACTTATTTCTAAAAACTACTTCAGTCAGTTTTCCTTTTCTTGTCTAAAACCCACTTTATCCCTGCCTTTCTTTTATCATCAGCTCCCTAATTCGGAAGAGTTTTTCACCATTTTTTTAAGTAGAAGAAAAACTAGGAAAAAAGCTAAGTCAAGCAATACTAGTAAGGTCTTGTCTGCTGCCATTATTTCAAGTGATAGAACTTATTCCCGTCACATTTGTGTAATGCATAATTCTAGCTACGTTTCCTTTAATTCCTAAGCAACTTAATTGTTACTTGTCAGTAAAGAACCTAATTTGCACCAGCCATTCTCTTTGACTGATGAAAAAAATAATGGAAGAATTGGTTTTTTATGGTATATGATTTGTTGCTTTTGTTTCTTTTGCATAGGTTTGACATACTTATACATTAACTTGGATTATTGTCTTCAATGACAAAATTCACTGTGTTGCAGAAACTTGACAATGAGGTGGAAGGAAATACATTCCAAAACAGTGACTTTGACGAAGTCTGAGTATCAGCTTGATCCGTTGCCAAGTACTCCAATTCTGTTTGTGAATATTTGTATAGATAAATTAGTTACAAAAATGTAATGTTCTCATTCTTTTTTGTTCATAAATTTTGAGTGTAATTGTTCACTCCTGAAGATGAAAGTGGTTTGAGATATCCATGTAAGGAATAAATGATGATGCTAACATGTGATCCATGTTATGTCAGTTTATACAAGTTTGCCATCACTTGCACTTCATTTTATGATTTTGTAGTAGTTTTATGATAAAGGCAAATCATCTTGGTACATCTTGATTTAGTTATTTAATATGTAAAAAAATAATAATTATGTTGTAATGTCAAAGAAGATCAATTTGTCCTTAAATTATACAAAATATGATTGAGATATTTTTTACATATCTAACAACTAAATTATAATTTTTACTTTTACTAAGACTTTTTAATCACTATATTATCACTCATTTATATTGTAAGTTTCTTTGTTTTAAAGCTTTTTATTTTTACAATTAAAATTATTTTTTTTCTCTATTATATGTTACATACGGATTTATCCGTATGTAAAAAAATATTTTTTTAATGTATTATATACAGATTTTATATACGGATTTATCCGTATATAAATTATATACGGATTTATCCGTATATAATTTATATACGGATATATCCGTATATAATTTAGCTACGATGATTTTATATACGGATTTTTGTCCGTATATAAGTCGTATGTAACCAAGTGTTATATACGGATTTTGGGTCTTATATACGGATTTTGGTTGTATATAATTCAACTTTTTCTTGTAGTGCTAGCAGACGGCCGAGATAAAACAAATCTGAAAAAGGTGCTTTCGGCCATTATCTTGCAGATGGCCGAGATAAAAAAAACTCAAAAGTGCTTTCGACCATTGTCTTGCAGATGGTCGAGATAAAACAAAACAAAAGAGTGCTTTCGACCATTATCTTGCAGATGGCCGGGATAAAAAAGAGAAAAGTGCGCTCGACCATTATCTAGCAGATGGCCGAGATAAAACAAGAGAAAAGTGCTTCCGACCATTATCTTGCAGATGACCGGGATAAAATGGAACTGAAAAAGTGCGATCGACCATTATCTAGCAGATGGTCGAGGTAAAACAAAACTGAAAAGTGCGCTCGACCATTATCTTGCAGATGGCCGAGATAAAACAAAATTGAAAAGTGCGCTCGACCATTATCTAGCAGATGGCCGAGACAAAATGGGAGAACAAAAGGTTTCGACCATTATCTTGCAGATGGCCGAGATAAAATGGCAGAGAGAAAAAGGTTTGATTGCTTTGAATTTGAAAATTGGAATTGGTTGAAATTTTGAGAAAATTTTTTTGATTTTGATTTTTGATTTTTTTTTTTTGAAAATTTTGAAATTAAGAAACAAGGTGTTGCATTTTTGTACAAGGATTTGAAATCTTGGCTGATGTAAATTTTGAAATTTGGAGAAGAAAACTTTGATGCATTTTTTTTGTCTTTTTGAAGAAGAAAAATTGATGTAATGTACATGGAGGGAAAACTTTGATGCATTTTTTTTTGTCTTTTTGAAGGAAGAAAAATTTGATGAAATTTTGAAATTAGAGAGGAAAACTTTGATGCATTTTTTTTGTCTTTTTGAAGAAGAAAAATTGATGAATATACATGGAGGCAAATTCAAAGTTGATGAAAATATGTACATGATGTATCGGAAGATTATGAAACTATGACATTTTTTTTTCTGAGTTAATTTGCTTTCTTTGAAATCATCAAATTTATGACGATCTAGACTTCCAATTTCCTTCAGTGGACGTCCAAATTCTAAAGTCAATTGTTCAAAATGAAGCTTGCGTGCTACGCATTTCTTGACGAGATAATTAGTGCATACATGCTTGGTATCAAGGGTTGGGACAAAAAAATGTGGAGGACGATTGGAAGGATTTGGAGAGTACCGGGTTGGCTACTTGAGCCTCTTACTCCTTAAAACGGCTACTGATGAATCAATATTTTCTTCACTTCACTTAGTTTATTGTACTAGAATTAATTGGGGAATTGTGCTTAATTGTCCAGTATTTTCCCGTTTTTACTGATTGTGCTTAATTTGATCAGAAATTCTTATTTTAATTAATTTGAATTATCTGAGATTAATTATTTGCATTATTAATTTTAGGAAAATTGTTGGATAATATTTTGGGACATTTTAAGGTTAATTGAGAAATGGCAATTGAGCCCAATACATCTGAGCTATTTCAATTTTCGCACAGTGCTGCGTGAATGTTGTGTCAACTTGTGTGTCTTCGTTCAAGATCAATTCTTATCCGTTTTCCATGCAATTTTTTTTCATAGTTTTGTCTGGATGTCTATTTTCACGTATAGTTTTTATTTTGTTCAAATTCGTTTTGTGTTGTTTTGTTTACTCCTCTATGTTAGTCTTGTGTTTACTGTTTGAGTGACTTCTAAATTGTTTGCATTGTTTGCTTGTTGTTTGATACTTGTGGTAGCTGGAATTGATCATTGCACGGTGCTAAGACCTCCCAACACTCAGGGATTTAACACTAATATTGGCCCACTTGGTAGCTCATTTCTCGTAAAAATATGATGAATTAGAAGACATGCCACACGGCCTCCAATATTTTTGCACGTCCAAAACTGCTACGAGCTTCAACAATTGTTTTGGTTTGGAATGAAGGAGGGGACCACCACCTTGCAAGTGCTCACGGTTCTCAATTAATTTGGAAGAATATGTGACAATTCACGTATGAAATGTAGCACCAAACATATTAAACAAAATTGAAAAGTATGCCACATAAGAGGGGGAGGGACCACATTAGTTTGGAATCACACGGCCCCCTTTTGCTTTGTCAAAAGTCACGGCTGCACACAAAATGGGATGTTCCTTTCTTGGTTTTGTAAAGTGATAAAGGGGACAATCATGGGACCACCTACGGTTTTCTAATGGCATAGCTTGGAACGTGAATTGCATTTTAATTGTCTATTATTTGAGAAAAGCAACCAAAGAAGCTCACGGCCATTCTTAATTGAAATCAAAGAGTGGGAGCCACCATGTTGGAAAAGCTCACGGTTATTGGAAGAGGAGGGGCCACGTTGGAAGCTCTTGTCCGCATGAAGGATCTCCAAAATCAAGTGCAGAATTTTATTGAAGAGGAGTCCACGGCCACACCACGTAAAGGCTCACGGTCTTCCTGGCTTGGCAGCAGCTCATTGCCCAGCATTTGGAGAAGAAGACGTCTAGCTTGGAGCAGCCACCAGTAGAGAAGACCTCCATGTCCAGCAGCAACTCCATAGCAGCAGCCATCACGTAAGAGAGTGTTTGTATTTTTGGCTTAGGAATTGAACATGACTGGAAGGAGAAGCTCACGGCCTTCATCCAGCAAAGTGGCCCAAGCAAGCAGCTGCAACGTGAGGAGGCCATGGCTGAACGGAAAGGAGAAGGGTGGATGCACATGGAAGGAACGTCCAGCAGCCGAGTTTGAAGAAGAAGTCCAACCACATGTCCAGCTGCTGGTCCAGTAAAGGAGATGCTCCACAATCTTAATCTAGTTGAAGAAGAAGAAGCCGTGAGCAAGGAGCTGGAAAATGGAAGCAAAGGCAACAACACCAGCAGCACTTGGAGAGTTACGTTCCAGCACATGTCCAGGGAGAAAAGTGGATTCTTAGAATGAAGAAGGGAGTTCTCGGCAAAGAGCTGGAGTAGCCACGGTCCAGCAGCTTCACGTGCAGCAACAACAACATCCAGCATGCACAGCAGAGGAAGCTACAGCAGTTTGGAGTGGGGCACACGGTTGAAAGGAATTTGCGTGAATGGGGGGAAGCCTAAGCAAAACCTAAGCAAACGGACACCACATAGAGGATCTCTTTTGGCACGACTAGGAGCAAATTGGTGGGAGAAATTCCCCAAAACAGGAGCTGCCAATTAGGACAAACCCATAAGCAGACAAGGTCCGTGAAATGAAGAAGGAAATCAGGAGACTTTGTTAAGAGAAGTGGTTATAAATTGGCAGCAGCAGAGCACACTTAAAAAGGAGATTTTGGTAGTCGAATTTAGAGTAGTTTAGGAACCCCTCACGGCCCCTGGAAGAGGCTCTTGCCTCTTCCTCTTTGAAAGCTCTCTGTAATTTATTTTCAACAGTGCCAAAACATAGTTTTCATTTCTGAATGTGTCAGCTTTGCTCGTTTCCTTTTTACTTTGTACTGTCCATAATTTTAATTTAAGTGTTCAATTTGTGATGAATTCCATTTTCAGTTAAATGTTTTTATCTGTTAAATTTATCGTTCAGTATTTTCTGCACTGTTAATTTCTATCATTGCGTTTTACCGTTTGTTTTATTTTCAAACGTCTTCTATTTTTACCATCTTTTTCCGTTCAGTTTTTACCGTGTCTAAAATTTATTTCAGTGTTTTTAAATTTTGTTGTCTTATTTATATTCCAGTCAGTTTTAATTTATTTTACCGCATTCAAAACATCCACAAACCCCCCTCCCCCACTTCGTGTTAAATCTGAGACTGAACCACAAAAATTGGTCCTTGAGAGACGACCTAGGAGTCACTTCCTAGTTATACTGCATATTTTCGTGCAAAACACTTTTGTGAGCGGTGCGACCCGTTCATCAGCTACAAAGGCCATTGTGAAGTAGTAGATACCCAGAAGCTGCTCTGGAACATGGTAAAAGTAATGGTATGGATGAATGTATTTGTGAATTGAGAGGGAATAAGTCATGAATCTGGGAGTGAGAATATCATGTGGGATTTGCAAATTGCCCCAAATTTGGTTGTGATGGATTTTTGAAGTTCGGGGCGAACCAAGATCATGCAAGGCCCAACAAGGGATGCCCCAGTCTTTGTATGAACTTTGAATGTTCAGATGAAAAAAAATTTGAGATTTAACAAAATTGTTCAATACTCTGAATGGGCTGAAGCATATGAAAGTCACGCCTTGGTTTTGGGTATGAGTCAATTAAGCGAGGTTCCACAAGAAGTTGCCCCCCACTTTGGGTTTACGAATGATAAGATGGACTCAAAATCATACAAAGCCCCAAAGCGTCTGCCCCTGTTTTGAGGGTGGATCCATGAATTTCAGTACGGACAAATCTGAGAGGCCCAACAAGGGATGCCCCGGTCCTGGTATGAACTTTGAATATACAGATGAAACAAATGTGAGGCTAACAAAGTTGCTCGATATTTTGAATGGGCCAAAACATATGAAATAAAGTTGCCCAAAATTGCCCCCTAGTTTGGGAATCGGGGGAAGAGTTTGAATGGGATTTGAATGTGTTCAGGAATTTGTGATGGATATGGAAATGATTGGCTTGAAAGGATTGCCCCAATTGGCTTGATTTTCCTTTGTATAATTTTGATCAATAGGGACTTCCCTTCATCCGAGGACAATTATTTTTCATCACTCATTTTTTTTTGTTGGTCATTTTTGTCTTGTTCCAAAATTAAGCTTCATGAAAAATTAAGCAACCATCATCCAATCTGTGTGGACTTTTATTGGGCTTGTAATGTGGCTTGGGCTAAAGGTGTTGAAAGAAAGGATATAAAGGCCCAAATAAATTTTTTTGGGTTATTTTTTTTGAAAAACAAAGGTTACCATCTATACTTTGTATCAGTTATTCGTCAAAACTGTTTTGAATTTCTTGCCACTTCTCAAATTTCATTCCTTGCTTGCCATCACTTTGTGATTCTTTGTATTTTTGCTTCACTTTTGAAGAATTTTCTTCATTTGATCACTAAGTGTGCTCTTTCTGCAATTTGAGTCGATTTTTAACGTGATGGTAACCCTTGTTTGGGTAAAATTTGAAAAGAAATTTCTTATTGGCTCAAATTTGGTATCAAAGGATATGTTTTTGTTTTTTTTGTTGTTTTTTTTTTGGATGAAGAAAAATGGCCACACATCATTTCAAATATTGGTTGTTTTATTTTCAAAAGATCAATTAAGAGACAAAGACTAAATGATCTCAACAGAGTCATTTTTCATCCTTTTTTTTTCTTTTTTCTTTTTTTTTCATTTTTTTTTAACGGATTCCAGGATCTCCCAAATGAAAACCAGTGGAGGTAATGGAAAATCTGCCCCAGTGTAAAACTTGGTGTTTATTATTTGGGCTCAAGAACATGATTGGGCCAATCTCTTGGTATAGCGAGGGCTGAACGATGATGTTTTCAAGCAATGCACACACAGATATCTCTTAAGAATATGTGACTCAAACATTTGACTACAGGAGATTATGACATCCATTACATTTTTTTTGAAATCTCATAAAATGGATGATTTGCATCGAAAACAAATGACTCAACTTTTGCGTATTTTTTTTGATTTTATGCATGAAGAAAAGTAATATGAAATGAAAATGATGATGCTTGTTGAAAAACAGATTTTTTTGTTTGAAAATCGGGCTTCGCGGACCAGCCTGGAAACTGGACCTTGTGAGCCATTGGGGAAAATGAGATTTTTTGGAATCTGGGCCTTGCGGGTCAACATGGAAACTGAGCTTTGTAGACCAGCATGGGAAATGGGCTTTCTTGGCCATTGGGGAAATGGGATTTCTTGGCCAATGAAAAATGGGATTTGTTTTTGCCAATGGAAACTGGGTCCTGCGGGTCAGCATGGGAACTAAGCTTTGCAGACCAGTATGGGAAACGGGCTCGCTGGGCTAATGTAGAAATTGAGAGTTTTTTTTTTTTTTTTTTTTTGGCCTTTGTGGAATCTGGGACTTGCGGGTCAGTATGGAAACTGAGCTTTGCAAGTCAGTATGGAAAATGGGCATTCTGAGCTTATATGGAAATTGAGATTTTTGCCATTTTGGAATTTGGGCCTTGCGAGCCAGCATGAAAACTGGGCTTTGCAAGCCATTATGAAAAATGAACTTTCTGGGCTAATGTGGAAAATGAGCTTGGGAACCAGTGCAGAAACTCGGTTTGGTGAGCAATGCAAAAATTGATATGAGGAAACTTGATTTTAGAAAAACGTTTGAAAAATAAAAATGTTTTGTTTTATTCATTTACACAATATGAAAACATTAAACATATTAGAAAAATGTTTTTGTGTTTTTTATCTTTTAGAAATAGAAATTAATTTGAAATATGCATGTAATGGGCCGAGTTGGGCCAAAAACGTTTGAAAACCTGAGGAGAAGTAACAAAAGGAAGTTGGACTTACCAGGCACATTGACCCAATGGATCAGATGACCTGAGCCGTGTGAACTTGTCACAAGAAGATGACAAAGAAAACACATTTTTTTTTTGCATTTTTCAAAGTTTATGGAATCAAGCTAAAAGAAAATCATTTTTAATTTTGTGTTATGAAAGGATTTCACAAGATTGAAGTAAAGACAATTTTGCAACACCACTAGACTCAATGGGCCCAACACTATTCCTCTTTTACAACCATGACAAAATCTTCAGACAAAGGTCTGAATTCCATTATTTTTTTTCTTTTTTGCACATATACTTGTTCACACAAATGGAAAGGGAAATTATGAATTGAAAACACAAAATCTACATAAACAAGGATTTTTATTTTTCAGAAATTCAGATGCAGTGGTTCAGGAGAAACCACATATGATAAAGGGCCTAATGGGCTCAAAAACTGTTCATCTTTCATTCTGAGATTTTTTGTTACAAATTCAAATAAAATCACACAAGACAATTTGAACAAAAGTACAAAACATCATTCAACAGCAAAAATGTGAAAACAAAATATTTTTGACATATTTTCAAAAGAAGTAGGCTCGAGAGAAAACCACGAAGGCCATTGGGCCTAATGGGCTCGAGCACTGTTCCTTTTTCAATATTTTTGATTTTTTTTTTGGATTTATTCAAAATGTAGAAGAAGAAAGAATAAAATCGAACAAAATGGCGTGATGTGAAATTACAAACATGCCAAAATAATTCTTCACTCAAATTTATATTTCAGAAGAAATGGGTTCAAAGAAGGCTAACATGACAATGAGGCCCAATGAACCTGAAAAATGTCCTTTATCATGCAAATGAAAAACAATTTTGAACACTTCAAATTTTACATCACTCCAATTATTATTTTTGAAAATTTTCCATTTATCATATTTTTTTATATTTTATTTTATTATTATATTTTTTTTTAAAAAAAAAAAAAAAAACGGATCATCCAAGAAGTCTGGTATTGGGCCGGATCGATCCAACAAAACCCTACCCGTTTTCAGATTTTCAAATTTTTTTTTTTATTTTTTTTTTGTAAAACTCAGAAAGAAATCAGACCGACACCAGACGGTTGCAGTGACCGGAACTGTAGCTACAGTGGATTTGCTTGGCTATAAGTCGAGAGCTCCTCCGCGTTGGGCGACATTTCAGTCTGATCACTCTCTCTCTCTTGCTCTCCCTTTCTCTCTTCTCTCTATTCTTTGAGCGTCTGGATTTCTGCGAGGAGCCTCTGCCCCCGTGTGCTTTCGGAGGCGTCCCAGTGCTGCGACGAGCTTCTGTAAGCCCTTCCACTTCCAGGTAAGTCTTCTGAGCTCTTCGATCTTCTTTCTTTCCTTTAATTTTTTGTTTTTCTTCCTTCCATCCTTCCTTCTCTGCTTTTCTGTTCTTTCGATCTTTCCTTCTCTGTTTTTTTTCGTTTTTCTTTTCCTTTACGATTTCTGGTTTATTTTTTACTCTCTAGCTTTCTGCATCTGCCTTCCTTTCTTGTTCCCTTTTCTGTTTTTTTCTTTTCTGCTTTCCTTTCCTGCAAGCTCTTTATTTTCTTCTGCTTTCCGCTTTGTCTGCTTTTATTTCCGTCTTGCTCTTCTTTGCTTTTCTTTTTGAGTCTTCTTTCTTCCTTTCTTTTAATTTTAAAAACTTAAAACACTTAAAAACACAACTGTCTTAAACTTAAGGGGTATATAGGCTGGAAACCAGACGTTTATCTCCCTTCGATTGAAGGTATGGCAGAGACAATCGGGTAGAACAACGCCACGTACCCCATAAAATCAGAAAACTTAAAAAGATAATTTTAATTGTATGAACCGAACATGGACAATATGGACAAAGACAAAAGGACATAGATCCGTTTAGGACCCTTTTGCAAGGACCGTGAAACAGATCCGAGACCAGACACTGAAATAACAAAGACCGACCGGACAAGATAAACTTAAAAGGAAACAAAAACGAATAAAGAAAACACTGAAAATACTTTTTGTTTTATGCTTTTGTTATGTTTTTGTTCTTTTTATTTTTATATATTTTTTTTTTGTATGAAAACTTAGAGAGGAAAGATGAGCGAGATGGAGATGGAGAGGTACACCGGTCAGCGGTGGAGACCTACTGACGATCAGGTCAGAATGATGACCAATATTTACAACTACGGGGTCACACATCCCAGCAGAGCGCAAGTCGTCGAGATTGCGTCTCGACTAAGGGTTTTCGCAGATGTCAGCGAATACAATGTGCACTGCTGGTTTAACAACCACGGCAATCGGGTCAGGCGCTGGCAAGCGGAGATAGACCCCACTGGCACTCAGTTTTCACAACTGCCGCTATACATGTATGGTAAGCATCCTGATCACCTCCACCCCCCTTTTTTTTTTTTTTTTTTTTTTTTTTTTTTTTGAAAATTTCCCTCTTCATCTTATTATTGACAAATTTTTTTTGTTTTTTTTTTTGGAAGAATACGACTGGATGATCATGAGGGCGCCGAGACTGCTGGACTTGTTCCCCGTTCCGATCATCATTGACGACGACAGGGACACACGACAAATCCCTCCACCCATGCTTCTCACATTCCGGACCAGAGCTCCTTCGACGGAGCTCTCCCTCAGACCACCGCAACCAGCTCGGGAATTTTTTCGCTGAATGCTTCTTTTTACTTTTTATTTTCAAGGCCTGTAACTTAACGATCACCAGTGATCGAACCCCGAACATTGTTTATTTGCTTTTGTTTATTTTCTGCTCTTTTTTTGTTTTTTATTTGAATTTGTGACTTTGCACTTCTTTGTTATATCTGCTTTTTTTTTCCTTTTTTATGCATTTTTATTTTATTTATCAAATGTTAAGATCGTATGAGTGTAATCAAAATGATGTCCTTGTTCAAAATCAACTCTCCGACCTTACTGTAAATCTCTCTTGATGGTGAAATGAAATGGATTTTTATGCTTTTTTTTATTATTATTTGGTCCAAAGAAAAATTCTAATCGAAAAAACCTTTGAAACAAAAAAGAAGAGGACATAAAAAAAATATTTACGATGAAGGAAAATAAGGAAAATTAACTTCGAAAAATGAGAACGAGAGAAAAACTCAAAATTATTTGCATGAAACAACGAAGAAATGGGCTCAAGATAAGCCTTTGATGGAAAACAAAGATGAAATACACGCTGACACAACTGTAAAGATGGAAAACATGCCTCGCAACAAAACAATTAAATTCGGGAAAATCCGACACTGCAACATTACTCTTGATTAACAAATTTGATATTTTCGAAAAACATGAGTTTGGTAATTTGCAAGTAAGACAAGTGACTCAAGATTTTTTTTTAAATTTTTTTTTCTGCAATACCCTTTAAGGACTCGATTTCCAGCACTGCTTTGAGAACCTTATAGTGAATGTTCACATTGAAAGTCATGGATGAAGGTGCTATATCGATGCGTATACCTCCTCGGTACTAAGACACTTCACAACATCAAATTCTCTTGTATAATGACTTATGTTTTCCTAAAGCCCAATCCATCGAACTTTAAACATCTTGAATCAATTAAAGTTTGGCTTTGCGCTGGAACACCCAACACTTTCGATGAAACCATAAGCCCTGGATCATGGAAGTTTAACAGGTTTCATGAAACCAGTAGACAAGGCCTTTTCGTAGGAGACTTGGTAGCATCACGCGTAAGTTTCCTCTCCGTCCAAATCTGCTTCTGCAACTCCTCTGATTCAGCTTTTAAAGAGAAGGGTTCAATAATTGAGTCACACGAGCGTCCAATTTTCTGGACGAGCATCCCAATTCTGGACGAGCATCCACTTTCTGGACGAACGTCCTCTGCTGGACGAGCGTTTCGAGCGTTATGGACGAGCGTGGACGACTCTCCACTTTCTGGACGAACGTCCTTTGCTGGACGAGCGTTTCGAGCGTTCTGGACGAGCGTGGACGACTGTCCACTTTCTGGACGAGCGTCCACTTTCTGGACGAACGTCCTCTGCTGGACGAGCGTTTCGAGCGTTCTGGACGAGCGTGGACGACTGTCCACTTTCTGGACGAGCGTCCACTTTCTGGACGAACGTCCTCTGCTGGACGAGCGTTTCGAGCGTTCTGGACGAGCGTCTACTTTCTGGACCAGCGTCCACTGCGCGCTGAACGAGCGTCGCTATGGAACGAGCGTGCGCTCGCTATGTGACGAGCGTCCGCTCACTTGGCGACGAGCGTCCATGCAACACTTTCAAACTTGGCGCTTCATCCACCTTTTATGGCTTTCACAATTTTTCTAGCACCTCAAATTTGTGCCTGACAACCTCAACATTGACTTTGGTGAGAAGATTTTAACTCAGGAAGCTTTGTCCTCATCGTGCTCACAATACTTGGCTTAATAATTTCCCCAAAGGACCATGCAAGTGGTTGTCCCCAGCTTGTTTCCTCTCTCAAATGTGCTCTCCTTGGTCTTTTGTGGGCTTCATGACCCGAGTCTGCCTCTCACGGCGGAGTGTAATACGAGGAAAGACCAATAAGGAGGGAAAATTTGTGCCACTCAAACTCTATTGTAGTTGTGGTGTGTACAAATCTCCAAGTCATTGTAAGGCGCTTAGGGCCTCTAAGATTAAGCTCATTTGTTCCTTCAGTTGCTGGATATCGACTTTCATTCCTTCTTTTTGGTTCTCCAAGATTTGTGAACTGGTTCGAGTCTTTTAGGGTATCTTAGATGTTTAGCTGTATTTTAGTTTTTTTTTTTAACTGAAAAGAACACACAACGCAGTTTAAAATCTCTAGTCAGAAATTATAAAGCTGTGAAAATAATTGCCCCGGTATAATTTGGAAATTAACACGAAACTGAGTCAATAAGGTGATTCATCATTCAGAAGTTCCCAAAATGCGAGACATAGGAATTCTTGGTCAACCATCGCAGGCTTTAGTCATCACATTCTTCATTTGTCTGATCAGCTTCTCGCAGTAATTGAGGAATGTTTCAATCCCCTTAGGCGGGTTGATGATTGATATTACAGACTCAGCATCAACTAAGAACTTAAGGACGTTTTCAATGGCTCCATTGGCAAGGGAAGCTAGCTGTGAGAGACTTCTCTTCCAATTCTTTTAACTTGTCCTTGTTCAACGACATATTCTTTCTTCATCTGACTCATCAATCTTTTATGTTCCCTCTTAGCTAAATGGAAACATTCCTTCTCTAGTTTTGTCATTGCTGCTTCTATCCACTGCTCATCATTTTGAAATTTCTTTTCGCAATTTGGGTAAGGGAAATTAATTACAACTTGATTGTCTTAACCCTTTCTGTGATTCATTGGCTAAGGGAAACTTTCATTAACAGTTCATGATCTTGGGCCTTTCATTGAAGCGAACAACATTGCCCCCAATTGTCTTTAACTTGATAGAACATTTCAGCGAAGATTCATTCCTCATATGATCTGCAATGTGGCGAGAGATGCAGGTGTTAGCGATCCTCTCAGGATACTCAAATTATCTTTTGCGCTAACACAGGATTGCAATTAATACAACACCTAATACCCATGAGGGGTACATTAGGATATCTCCCGCAATGATATGTAATCTGCGATCTATGCTCCCAAGGGACACACCATTTAACTTGTTCTTCATTTAAACTTGCACAAAGTTGCGCCCATTCATTTACTCTTTTCACATGTGGTTCACAAGGAACAGCCTAAGACAAGCGCAAAAGTGCCTAAAAGTCACTTCTTTTTCCAATGGTGACCCATGTTCACCTGACTGAGTACCTGTGATGGACTTTTTGTACAAAATCCAATTTTCTCTCGGGTAATCGTTTACAATGTCCTTGTAATCGATTACATACTACAATAATTTGTCCATGGGGTACAGGGAATTTAAGGCGTCTCCAGTCTCACGGGAAATGAACCACAAATACACCACTGGTAGACAACATAACATCTTTCCCTCTTTAAGTTCGTAACAACGATTAAGGGTCCCATAAACTTCAGCCAGGACGGGACATGGGTATATTGCCCGATTTAGTTGTATAAAGCTTTGGCCTCAAGACTTGCATTTAATATTTTCCCAAATTCTTCCCCTCTGACAAACTCACCAAATTCTTATACCCCTTGACTCAAATTCCATGTTAATTTCCATTTTTAGCTTAAGGGCCTTAATCACAACTTTATAATTTTTGACTAGAATCCACAAAATGTGACAAGACTATGAAGAAAAACAATGAGCGAAGAAAAAGGAAAAAGCAAAAGAAAGAAAGAAAAAAAAGATAAAGAGATATGATGATATGTACAAGGTGCGTGACTTTTATTAAGCAAACATGAGGGTTATAAGAATACACATTTCTCCCTTTTGTGCCTTATCAAAGGTTGGATGACTGAAGTTCTAGGGCCAAATATATGCACTCACAAGGATAGCTCCCTAATGCTTAAATCAGGCCACCAGAGCTATGGCTCTTTTCACTGTTTCTCCACAACAGTCAGAGTAATCAACTAGATGTGGAGACACAAATGAAGAGAACAGACTCTGGCTGGGGTTCTCACGATAGCCAAACAGGAAGTATGTCCCAAATGACACCGCTACACAACCCCTCTATTTCTAAGTTGCGCTCAGACCCGGGTATAGGGCCCCACTCATGATATGCATATTGTGTGTGTGTAAAGGAAGAATGCAATCGTACACCCCAAACCCTCACCTGCAAAACAACCAGAAAAATTCCCAGGCAGATATAACATGTTTTCTACCCTAGGGTTCAATATAATCAAAACAAACACATATACAATTATGACAAATATCAAATAAGGATAAAGAAAAAAAGGAAGAAGAACACAAAGAAAAACCACATTGAATTCGCACATCTAATTAAATGGCCTGACTCTCTGGAGTCCCCAGTGGAGTCGCCATCTGTCGCAACCGGAATCGCGACGGGACGACGATCCAATAAAAAAAAAAAGATTTATAAATATTGAAAAGAGATTTTGGAGTCGCCACCATAGTTTATTCTGGAAAACTACGGAAAAACCATAAAATGATAAGGCATAGTCAAATTGAACCAGATTCTTGGTTCGGGAGTCGGTTACGTGTAGGGAAGTTATCAGCACCCTACAACGCCTGCCCTAAGGCAGTACCTTTAACTAAATATGCGAATATGATGTGGTTTTCAAAATGTTTAACTATCCCCTAAAATAAGATTCTAAAGAAACAACATATATTTTTTAGTTTTTTGGGCCCGACAAGGATTGACCTTGCTCCTACGTATTCTCATTAAGAATGAGAAATCAGGGTTCCGTAGTTCTTTTACAAACTGTTTGAAAATTTGTTTGAAAATTGTTTGAGAAAATGATTATGGATAAATTTGGATTTTTGGGAGAGTGAGCCTAACAAGGACTGGCCTTGCTCCTACGTATCTCCACTTTTGATGGAGAATCAAGGATCACGTAGTTCTGACAAGGCGATATTGTTTGAATTTGAAAAATAGATGTTTTTAGTTTTTGAAGATTTTTTTTTATATGTTTTTGGTATTTTAATTTAGGAGAATGAAAAGGTTTTTTAGCACAAGGACGATGCGTGCGATCACACATGTGCCTAATCCTTTAAAACATATTTTTTGTAATTTTATTGAAAAGAGAGAAAAGGTTTTTAGCACAAGGACGATGCATGCGATCACACATGTGCCTGAACCTTTGAAACATATTTTTAGCATTTTTTTGAAGAAAGAGAAAAGGTTTTTGGCACAAGGACGATGCGTGCGATCACACATGTGCCTAAACCTTTAAAACGTATTTCTGTGATTTTGTCAAATTCATTATTATTATTATTTTATTTACTTATTTTTGTGATTTTTGTTCAATTATATAAAAAAAAGTGAGTGTGTGCAGTGTTTAACAAATAAATAATACAAAATACAGTACAGAGGGATGGGGGTTATTTTACAAGGGGATTACACAATAAAAATTAAATGACCAAACAAATAATAATAAAATTATAAGAAACTGAAGCGTGAAAAAAATAAAACAAGAGAAACAAATCAGAGATGTAGAGATAAAACCAGGAGTGACATGTGAAATTGAAGCTCCTCTGTTTGGGCCAAAATCCCCTCTTTTGTCTTTGTATCCGCCAGGGGTGTCAAGATAAAACTGGAAGTGCATTGAGTATCTAGTTGTCCGGCCCAAATGCTTTTTTATATTTGTTTGCAGAAATTGATGGGTTTAAACCCAAATGGAAGGAGGTGTAAAGATGAAAACCGGGGACTGCGTGAAGGAGAAAGCTGTTTTTATTATTTTTTTTTATTATTTTTATTAAGAAACCAAAACGGGCTCCAAGCCCAAACTCTTCTTCAGGGTTTTTCTCAATCCTGACTGAGACCAAAGGAAGCAAATTCCCTTCTTCCTAGACTTGGCAGCCACAGCGTGGGGAGACTCTTTCTTCCATGGCCACCGCGGCGTGGCTCGCGATAGGGAAGGCGCTGGTGATGGCTGGCGAGGGGTTGGCGGAGTGGATATCACGGTAGCAGGTTGGTGAATCGGATGATCGACGCTGGAGCTCGTGGTGGCGGGTATTGACCTAGGAGAGAAGAAGACGGCGGCTACGAGGTAGAGGCGGTGACGCCCTCCATAACTGAAGTTGCCGACGAAGATGGCAAAGGCGGAGAACGACGGTGACCGGATCTGAAGTGTGCTGTTGATGAAGGTCGCGATAGACATACGCGGAGGTAAAGGATGGTGATTCGGGTTTGGTTCAGGGGCGACAGGTAAAGGCTGAGGCAGAGTCTCCGATGACACTCAAATTTGGTTTTCTGTTTGTTAGGATGATGAAAACGGAGGAAATAGAGGAAGACTAAGGTGCTGCCATGAAATGGTATAAGGATGGCCGTGAGGCGTGTTGGAAATGAAGGTGATGATATTGGCTGTGTGTGAATATGGAGGATGGCCGTTTCTAGTAGTGGCGGGCGTTTGAGATGAATAGGGAATGTTGTTGTTGCTGATGTTGTGGAAGAAGATGATGAAGTTGGTTGTGAGGTGAAAACGAAGAGGGAAGGGATGTGCGGGTGTTCCCGGGGTCTTGGAGATGATCACCGGCGTTGAAGATAACAGAGTTGGTAGTGAGAAAGGAAAAATGGTTGTGGTCATGAGGTGTTGAAGATGATGTTAAGATGATGAAGATTGGGGGAATGGCCGTGAGGTAAGGGTGAAGATTGATGATTAGGTGTGAAGGTGGAGAAAAATGCTCAGAGGTGTTGACTGTGGTTATTAACACTTGGTGATCAAAATGCAGAAAAAACAAGGTGATGATAGGGGTTGGCCGTGAGGTTGGGGCACCGGTTGAGACCCATTTGAGGACAGTGGACCAATGGGAACTGCTGCTTGAAGGAAGCAGAAGAAGAGGAGGAGGTGCAGGAAGAGTTTCATGGTTCAAGTTTACGGCATTCACTTCCTTTTGTGCACTTGGCTGTGACATACTTCCATTTCTGCAGCTGCTCCTACTGAACCCTGGAGTTTCCTTCCAAGCCTCTCTCTTCAACAGAATGAAATGGCCCCCTACATCAGCGCACCACCTCTCCTTTCATACGTGCTGATGCTTCTAAATTCATTCTTTGTGCTTAGTTGGACAGCACCCTCAATGCCATACTCTGCCGTCTAGTACATGGGATAGTCCATCCGTTGTGCTCCACTCAACATATGAGTATCTGTTTATTCACCTGGTTTTTTTGCTGACCCCTCTTGGCACTCCACTTATCGAAAAGAAAATATATGTTGCCAATTTCCTTTGACCTCATTCTTCAAATTAAACATGGTGGCCCCCTTTTCCAATAAAAATTGTATTCTTCCTGTGAATTATTTGAAAGAAAGAAACATTGTGCTCAGTCCACTTCCAAAGATTTGTCCGTTTGGTGACTCTAATGCTGCCAACTTCTGACTGCTTTTCCTTAGTGGCCCTGCTGTCCGTCACATGCTCACCAAACCAAACAAAAGTGAATACAAACAAAACATAGCAGCTGCTCTTTCTTTATTCAAAGAAAGCCATTACTTCAATGTGCCTCCAGCTCACTTTCACGTGGCAGCACCTCCTTCCCAGTGCACTTACACTATTTTTCTGCATGCTTCTTACCATCTTCACGTGCTACCATGCCCTTTGTTTTGCTGCCATGTGCGTCTCAAGCTGGATGGAATTTGTTGCTGCAGGCCGTGAGCTTCTCAACTGCTGGATGGTGGACCGTGGCAGCTGCTGGATTGGACGGACGTTTCACAGCTGCTGAACGGAATGAGTGAGCTGCTGCTGTCCCGAGCTGGTGCAGGCCGTGACAGTCTTCCTTCTTTACCTCCAGCCATTTTGCCGTGCCATGCTTGCTTCACTTTATGAAGAATAGAACTCTCCTTTTCCTCATCACCGTGTGCACTCTTTGCTGGATTTTCCTGAATGTACATGCCTTGTGCATGCAGCTTTAGAATGGTATAGGTCATGACATGCTACTGCAAGTCCGTGATCAATGCTTCCTATTCCAACAAGGCCTTGTGCTTCTGCCATGAAAAATCAGCGAACATTCTTTTCATTCCTCCATTGAAAACCACGTTCCAAGCCAAGAACAAAATGAATATGGCGTTTCCTATGGACGTGGCAGCAGCCCAAAGTTGAACCATGTGCTTCCACGTGAATGAATTACCACGCACACCAACCAATAATTTCCCTGGACGAGTGGTAGAAAAGGGAAGGAATTGGGCGAGCGGTCGTACAAGGCACAGAACGAGCGTTCAAAAACAAACGCAGGAAATACCAACGCTGAAAACAAACATGAAATGAAAGACCGAATGTTCAAGTGATGACCGAACGCTCATTAAACAATATAAACCGAACGCTCAAAATCAATCATACACCAATAACGAACGCCTAAAACCGAACGCTTATCAGTCATACATAAAGACCGAACGTTCAAATGAGAATAAATAACTTCAAAACCGAACGTTCACTAACACAAAACCGAACGTACGTTCACTAACCCAAAACAAGACCGAACGCTCACTAATACAAAACCAGACCGAACGTTCACTAATACAAAACAAGACCGAACGTTCACTAACACAAACATGACCGACGGCTATTTGCTGAACACCGGCCGAACGTCCAACGCCGAACGCTGAAGACATATATCATTGAGCCCGAACGTTCATCAAAACATTATGACCGAACAGTTGAAGATGAGGACGAACGATCTAACACACCGAATTACCGAACGGTAGAACAGTGCAAAGGACGAGCGGATGAACTGTTAGGACGAACGCCTGATCAAACTGATAGGCCGAACGGTGGAGGACGAACGGTTGATGACGAACGTCCTAACGTCTTTGAGGTTGAACGCTTGAAAGCTGATCACGTTTGACCGAGCGGACAAGGACGTACAATCAGATAAAGGCGAGGACGAACGTTCGAAATAGGCATAGAACGAACGGTTGGAAACAGAGGACGAACGTTCGCATAAAGGCGAGGACGAGCGGTTCGAAACAGAGGACGAACGTCCTAAATTAACACAATGACCGAACGGCCGAATAGTGAACGCTTGAGGATGACCGAACGGTTGAACATGAGAATTGCCGAACGTCCTCAAAGTGTGAAAGACCGAACGCTCAAGCAGTCGCTTATGGGCGAACGGTCGCAGCAACAGTGAGGAAGGACGAACGGTCACAGCAACAGTGGGGAAGGACGAACGGGCACAGTTTGGACGAGCGGCCACAGCAACAGTGAAGAAGGACGAACGGTCACTGTTTGGACGAACGCTTCATCCTTTTTTTTTTATTATTTTATTTTTACTCTTTTTTTTTCTTATATATACATTTTTTTCAATTTTTCTTTTTATGAGGAGAAAACAATAAAACAAAAATATTTAGTCAATCCGGACGAAATTGAGTGTTGACAACTATGATTAGTGCATCCCTTTTTTGCATGTGTTGGCTCGTGCCATTACTCCTTGGGCTGTTGATTTTTAAGTAATGAAAAACATAGTTAGTATTGATTTAACTTTTTTCTTTGCCAAATATTCTAGATTATATTATTTTATGTGTGTTGCTTTTATGGTTTAAGTTTTCCTCTAATATGGAGCCCCTGTTGGGGCTTTCCTAAACTGTCATAACTCTTTAATGGTAAAATATATTTGTTTTGTTGCTCTTTCGGATTGGGAAATACACATAAGCATTATATGAGTATTTTTTTTTTGTCATAGAATGGTCAAACTAAGTTTATGGTGTCTTTTAGAAGTTACATAAGTGTTAACTGCCCGTGCATTCCTTTTGTTAATTTGTTTATATGTTCTGATTTCCACTGCAGAGATGGATTCTGTTGTGGAATAGCTTTTAAGGATGGATGTTTATATATTATATCAGAAATCGATTTTGCACAAGGTTAAGATCGAGAGGTTGAATGTGTACATGTCACATGTGGGTTTGGTATTGGAAATTTAACTATCAGTGTTTTCTTTTCTGGGGTTGTGCAGTATGCTCATATTTTCTATAACTTTGTTTTCTGTATTTCTGTTTCATTAATGTAATGTCATGAAAAACTTTGTATATATTACCTAATTATTTCCATTGATTATAGGGATATTAAATGTTCAAATATATTGGTGGATGCGAATGGATCTGTTAAGCTTTCAGATTTTGGATTGGCGAAGGTGGCTCTCAGTTCATGACTTTGTTTTGTTCTTGTCAAGCTTTCATTTCTGAACAATCTTTTGTTGTTTATCTTTCCATTTTCTAATATTGTGTTATTCTTATTGTTTTTCAGGCAATCAAATTGAATGATGTTAAATCATGCAAGGGAACAACATTCTGGATGGCCCTAGAGTTTTTCCTTCAATATTCTCTTATAATTAAAGTTATTGAAAAGTGGGTATGGGCCATCATTTGTATGAATGGAGTGTAGACATGGTTGTTAGTAAGTAACAATTAAAATGTAAGTTTGTTGTTGAATCCGTGGTTCTAGATTGAGTTTATACTTTTTTTTCAGCCCTTCGTTAATTACCAAAGGCTTTTGTCCTTCGGTAATTACCGAAGGCTTTTGTCCTTCGGGAATTACCGAAGGCTTTCACCCTTCAGTAATTACCAAGGGGTAAAGGGTCGTCGGTAAATGTTAGCGACAAAGGATTTACCGACGGTAATTTGGCCATCGATAAGCCATCGGTAAAAGGTCATTACTGACGACTTCTGGCTGTTTTCGAGGGATTGTGGCCTTCGGTAATAACATTCAATCAAAAACTATGGATCTCAAAAACCTCACATAAAGGCTCATTTAACCATTCCACATACACATCCTGCTTAGCATTATAATCACAATCACAACATCATGCATTTGTTCACAAAGCTTCTGAACCATCACCTGTATCTCAGCATATATTGCACAATCTCAACATCAATCAATATCCAAGCATCATAAAGTAGTACTCATCATGCATAAGTCACAAGAAAACCATCATAATAGACACAATTTCAAATTGAGTACATCAAACCCTATTATACTAACAAAAGCAAATAAGTTCAATAATACAAAACAAAAGATAGAAAAGATCCTGCTCTAGTAATGATAGCATCCATCAGTAGATGCTATCTCATCCCATGCTGTCATCTGTATCTTCCTCCTCTCCATCATCTTCAGCATCTTCAAATGCGTCCTCCTCCTCATCATCTTCATCATCATCCATAATTGAAGCTTCAGCTGCTCCAGTTCTACTGCCCTAGGCTTGCTCCTCTGGCCACGCTACCACATTACGAAACTCATCCATGGTCCACCTGTGTGCTGGGGTGCATCATACATCCCAATAATCATCTCAGCAGTGGCCACCTGCCCTCTGTGGATCGACTGCATCTGGGCATCTATAAGAGACATGTACATGTCCCTCATCTGAAATGGCTCTGCCTCATGAATCTTTGCAGATGCCTGGCCTCGTGGTGGTCCTCTTCCTCTATGAGGACAACATGGTGGTATTGGTTGAGCTGCCTCATCACCTCCACAATATTGTCTGTAATAGGCCTCATCAATAGCCTTTCTTGGCCTCTCAAATGGTGGAACAAAGATGTTCACTCCAGCAAGCTCACATAGGTGCGTGATCAAAGAGGGATGTCCCAAAGGTGCCTTGGTGTTCATAGTGTTGGCACATACCTGTATCTCATTGGCTATCACCTGACCAATGTTAATGCTTATCCCTCTGAGCACACTGTATAAAAGAAGTGCCCTGCTAATAGTAATATCAGACATATAGGAGCAAGGCTGAATGTTGGCATGAGAGAAAGCCATCCAATATTTTGCTAACGGAGTCAAATCAACTCTCCTAATGTTCACCACTACACCATTCCTGTTTCTTTGACACATGGTTCCTTATCCTTTCTCTTGGATCCTATAGTCTTGTATCTCTTGCCAGATGAGGAGGCCATCCCTACATGAAACACAATTCACACAACCACAAGACATGTTGTTAATCATTAGTAAATCACAAACAACACCCTAAAACCATGCCAAATCACCGCTGAGGGAAAACAGAGCCCCTCAGCGCAACCAACAAGCAAACCAACAAGCAAAAAGAGCCAACAAAATCACCTCTGTCAAAATCGCACTCAGGGGAAATTTCCACTGAGCGGCGATTCTGCAGATTTTGAAAACCTTGTTTTTAACACTTCCTAACTCCACCCTCATGCAATATTTCTAGTTTAAGACCCAAATCAAGCATTTTAATCGGTTCAAACAACAATTAATTCACCAAATCCTGCATAAAAATCAAAATCCCTAAAGAATTATGCTTAAACAACCATGTTCATATCAATTTATGCTTTCAAGAACCCTAAAATACAAATTGCTTGAACTTACTTGGGTGGAGATGCTAGATGAATTAAAAAAGCTCTAGGAATGTGAAGAAATCAGCCCCCAATAGCAATGCTTTCACCAAACTCCAAACTTGGATGGAACCCTAGTAAGAAAGTGAGTGAAAAGAGGTTTTGTAAAGGGGGAAGAGGGAAAAAGTGTAGAGAACTCTTGAGAAAGTGTTTAAGAGTGTGTGGGAAGAAGGAAATTATAAAATAGAGGTAAAACCGCGGCCTAGGGTATAAAAATACCCTAATGGGCCTTACTCCCGCTGAGCCCAAATGAGCCAAACCCTAATTACCGCTGAGCGGCACTTGCGTTACTTACTCTCCTTCTTCCTAGCTCACCCTAGATGTCCCATAATGATGCCTCTCACTCACTCCCTGCATTTAAGTTCTCCCTTCACTCAAACATTCAATCCCTATCATGCAACTAAAACATAATCAAAACAAACAAAAATAAAGTCAATCAACTGGGTTGCCTCTCAAGTAGCACTTGTTTGACGTCACGAGCCTGACCCAAAATCCACCAACACCCATCAGTAGGTGCAAACTTTTCTTACCAACACCCATCAGTAGGTGTAACAAACCTAGTATCCTTCAGTAGATACTTATCCACCTAGCATCCATCAATAGATGTAAACCCTGTAACAAACTTATAACCAAAACAAAAATACCAACAGTTCAAAATTACATCACCAAACCAAAAATTAAAAGTTTTTAAATCACTGGGTTGCCTCCCAGCACGCGCTCTTTTAACGTCACTAGCTTGACCCAATAAAGCTCAAGTCCATCTTCCTTTTTTCTTCTTTTTGCTGAACTTCTTCAGAAATTTGATAAAACCAGGAACCTGTTTCAATGTCTCAATCATAGGAGCTTTAATCTCCAACTTCTTGAAGATTTCCATAAAGTGCTCAAATTCCTTCTCGTTCCTATGATACTTCTTTGAATGAGGAAGGGATTTTTCACATGATTCTTTCTTTTTTTCTCTCGTCCTCTTTTTCTTTTCTCTCACTTTCTTTATCTTCACACAAATTTTCCTTTTCTCTTCTCTCTCAACCACTTCTCTTTCTTTTTCTACATCTTTATCTTTCTTACTCAACTCTTCTTTTTCTTTTATCTCTATCTCTTTCTCATCTAAAGTCTTGTCACTTCCAATGATCATGGCTTGACATTCTTCCCTAGGGTTAACTTTAGTTTCAACCCCAAAATCTTCCAATCTCTCAATGAAGTGACCAATCTGCATCTCCATCCTTTTACATGATGCTTCAATGCTTTTCTGAGTGGAGATGGACTCTTGCAGAAATTGTTGAAAGACGTCATCCAGCTTTGCCATTGATAGAGAGCTTTGTTGCTCCCATTGTTGTTGTGATTAGTTCTCAAATTGTCCAGCAGCTTGCAAAAATTGACTTTGATCCATGTTTGAGTGAGATTCCCTCTAATGGTTGAAATTACTTTGGTATAATTGAGTGCCCATATAGTTAAATTCTTGTTCGTATTGCATCCTGCAAGCATTAGGCACAAAACCCTAGAAAACATTTGTTAGCAAAAAAAATTTAAAAGATAAACTAAAAAGATAAGAAGATAAAATGATAAAAAGATAAAATAAAAAGATAAAAAGATAACAATCAAGTCAAAGTTAATCAATAATCACACAAATAGAATAGTTAAACCACGAGTCCCCGACAACGACACCAAAAACTTGTTAACCCTCGGCAAGTGTAACCGAATTGTATCAAGTAATAAAACTGGTAAGACCAAGTATCGTTTTCCCAAAGGACTCACGGTCTAGACAGTTATGTGATTTGTTGATTATCTAAGACTTGTAAAACCAATTCTTTGAGATTTTAAATGCAAATTACTAAAAAGTAATAATGAATGCATGTATTGATCAATGGAAAGGAAGAAGCAAAACACGTGATTTGAATTATATGAATGATTATGTTGTTGGGGTTTATCAATATAATCCTATCCACTCTCATGTATTCAAGAATTCATATTTCTTCATTAATGTTAATGCCACTTTCTAATTTACCTTAAACCCGATGTCTCGACGAAGAAAGCCTAATCCTAATCACTAGTTTACAATGTCTTGTCTCCCTAGCAATTATTCATGCATTACAGAGCACAAAAGCTTCAAGGCAACCAACCATCATATCCCTATGTCTAGGCAATAGTACTATTGGGAGAGATTCCCCAGATCTAGATTTCACCGTATGTGTTCATATCGACAAAATCAATAATCATGCGATTGAATGAGTTAAACAAAGCATGCATAGAGCAAAGAAGAAAAACCTTAACAATTAATGGAAGAAAACATATATATTAAATAACCAATTCAATACATGAGAGTTTCAAAGGATTACATTGATTCCCCAACAATAATAAAGGTTTAGTTCACCATATTCATGGTGAAACTAGATGAAAAACAATGAAAGAATGAAAGATAGAACCCTAGAATTTGAAGAGTGGAGCTTTAGCATCCAAAATCCTCCTCCAAGGGTGAAGAAAGTGTATTCTGCTTCATTCCAGCCAAAGATGACTGACCTAGGTCGACTAAAACCTTATATGTTATTCTAAAAATTTCAGAAAAGTAAGCCCAAGCCCATAAAAATGGCGCTCAGCGGTAAGCGCGGCACTTCAGATTGACGCTCAGCTGCATTTGCCCCTCAATGGAGACTACGAGATCAAGAACGCCGCTCAGCGGAAATTACCGCTGAGCGGTACTCGCTCGTCTCTTTTTGTGCACTTTTTACTTCCTTCTCTGATTCCAACTTCTTCCTACTTCACTTCTTTCATCCAATTCATCTTAAAACCTGCAAAAACAAGGAAAACCAAGCATAAAACCTATCCAACTCTCTTATTTCAAAAGCATAAACAAAAGCATGATTCCAAGCTAGTTTCTAAGTCACAAAGGTTGTCTTTAAGGTCAATTTTAAGTAAAAAAAATAACAGTTTTTCAACTGTTACCAGGTATTGGTTTTGTGGGACCCTTTCCACCAAATTTCAACAATGAATACATATTGGTGGCGGTGGATTATGTGAGTAAACGGGTGGAAGCCCTGGCTTGTCCCAAGAATGATGCTAGCATTGTAATTAAATTTCTGAAGAGGAAAATTTTCTCACGCTTTGGAACTCCAAGAGTACTTATTAGTGATGGAGGATCTCATTTTTGCAACTTTCAGCTTGCAAAAGTACTCAAACATTATGGTGTAAGGCATAAGGTGGCTGGACCTTATCATCACACACAAATGGGCAAGCTGAGGTGTCTAACAGGGAGATAAAGAGGATCTTGGAGAAAACAATTGGTTGCACAAGATGCTGATATACAGGTGGTTGTTCACAAGCTGTGTGACCAAATGTGTTGAGGGATTGGCAAGTGTACCAAATCGCACAAGTAATATAAAATGGTAAAACCAAGTATCGTATCCCAGAAGACTCTCGGCACTAGACAATTGTGTGATAACTCGATTAATTAAGACTTAAATAAACGAGATCATTGGTTTAAGATGCAAAAGACTGAAAATTAAATATGAATGCAATTTGATCAATAGTAGAAGAGCACAATGATAAACGGATGTTGTTTGTAATGAGATGAGTATGTTGTTGGGGTTACATTTCACAAAATTCCCTCTCATGTATGTAAGAATACTTCTTTATGCATTAATGTTAACGTCACTCACTAAACCACCTAAACCCGATCCCTCGGCGAAATAGGCATGTCCTTAATCATCAATTCATGCAATTCCTAGCATTCCTAGTAATTAAATGTGAAGATCAAGAGCTTAAAGATGACACAGACTCATACCCTCATCCCTGAGGAATATTACTTTTGGGAGAATTCTCTAAGAACCTGAATTGTAAGGAATCTCCCCACACTCATGCAATTCATAAATCATGCGATGAATGAGTTAAAGAAAGCATGTAATAAGCACAAATGAATTACTGTAACAATTAATGAAAAAAACATGTGTTATTAAGAATCAATTCAAATACATGAGAGTTCACAAGGTTACATCATCCCCCAACAACAAATAGAGTTTAGCTCCCATTAGACATGGAGAGACTAGATGAATAATGGAAAAGCATGAGATAGCAAAACCCTAAAAGTAGAGGAAGGACGCTTTCGCATCCAAATCCGCCTTTAGAGAGTGGAAGAGAGTGTTGTTGTGCTGCTCCAGCCAGAGATACGAAACCTAGGACGTGTGGGTCCTTTAAATAGAGCAACAACATAATAGAAACAAAGCCCAAGCCCAAGCCAGTGGCGCCCGGGCGGCAAGCGGTGGTCTTCCACGCTCAAGCCTTGTTGAAGACGCCCAAGCTTCGACCCTCCGGCGCTCAAGCGGCCCAAAAGCGGCACCCATGCGGTGACCGATGGTCTTTTGCGCCCAAGTGTTGATGGATTGGCAAGTGTAACAAATCGCAGAAGTAATATAAAATGGTAAGATCAAGTATGTGATAATGGTTGAAAAACTATTATTTTTATACTTAAAATTGATATAAAAAACAACCTTTGTGACTAGAAACTAGCTTGGAATCATGCTTTTGCTTATGTTTTTGAAAATAAGAGAGTTGGACAGGTTTTATGCTTAATTTCCTTGTTTTTGCAGGCTTTTGAGATGAATTTGATGAAAGAATTGAAGTGGGACAGAGATGAAATAAAAAAAGGACACAAAAAGTGCAAAAGAAGAGAAGCCGCAAGTACCGCTCAGTGCCAATTACCGCTGAGCGGCCCTTTCAAAGACCCGTTGGCACCGCTGAGGGGTAAAAATGCAACTGAGGGGCAAAATAGAAGAAACACACTTATCGCTAAGCGGTAATTACCGCTGAGCGCCACTTTATTTGGGCTTTGGGCCAATTTTCTGTAATTTTTATGATCTATTTTGGGGTTGGACCCGTTTTATGTTATTCTTATGGGCTTGGGCTTAAATTTCTGTAATATTTAGAAGTCTATATAAGGCTTTAGTCTTCCTAGGGTTAGTATCTTTTGATGGCTTAAGCACAGAAACACACTTTTCACCCCTTGGGGGTAGATTTGGGGATGGTGACGGCTCTCCTCTTCTCTTTCTCGGGTTTTTTTATCTCTTTCATTCTTTTATTCCATTATTCATCTAGTTCTTCCATGACGATGGAGGGCTAAACCTTATTGTTGTTGGGAAAGATGTAACCTTCTTAAACTCTCATGTATTGAATTTGTTCTTCAAGATCTTTTATAAGATACATGCTTTCTTTCATTAATTGTTAGGGTTTTTCGTCTTTGCTCAAAGCATGCATTGTTTAACTCATTCGATGTAATGATTATTGATTTTGTCGATATGGACACATACGGGGAAATCTAGAACTGGGGAAATTCTCCCAAAAGCAGTATTGCGTAGACATAGGGATATGAGGGTTGGTTGCCTTTAAGCTTCTGTGCTTCAGAATTAATTATTAGGGATGCTAGGAGTTGTATGAACTCATAATTAAGGATATGCTTTCTTCACCGAGACATCGGGTTTAAGGTAATTTAGAGAGTGGCATTAACATTAATGATAAGAAAGACGAATTCGTAAATGCATGAGAGTAAATTAGGTGAAATCTAAACCCAACAACAATATCATCAACTTCATCCATTATTTCTGGTGTTTAACCTCAATTGATCAAATTGCATTCATCTTTATTTTATTGCATTTACATTCAAAAACCCCAAAATATTTTCTTTAGAGTCTTAATTAGTTGAGTAATCACATAACTGTTTAGTGTCGTGAGTCTCTTGGAAAACAGTACTTGGTCTTACCATTTTTTATTACTTGATACGATTCGGTTACACTTGTTGAGGGTTAACAAGTTTTTGACTCCGTTTCCGGGGATTGAAAATTTGTTCATTAGTATGGTATCCCAAAAGACTCGCGGCACTAAATAGTTGTCTGATGACTCGATTAATTAAGACTTAAATAAAATGAAATCATTGGTTTAAGATGCAAGAACAAAAAATTAAATATGAATGTCGTTTGATCACTAGCAGAGTAACACAAAGATGAATGGATGTTGTTTATAATGACATGAGTATGTTGTTGGGCTTAGATTTCACCAAGTTCCCTCTCATGTATGTAAGAATTCTTCTTTATGCATTAATATTAATGTCACTCACTAAATCACCTAAACCCGATCCCTCAATGAATAAGCTCGTCCTTAAACACCAGTTCATGCAATTCGTAACATTCCTAAAAATTAAATGTGAAGATCAAGAGCTTAAGACGACCAAGACTCATACCCTCATCCCTGAGAAATATTACTCTTGGGAGAATTCAACAAGAACCTGAATTGTAAGGAACCTCCCGACACTCATGCAATTCATAAATCATGTGATGAATGAGTTAAACAAAGCATGTAATAAGCACAGATGAATTACTCTAATAATTAATGAAAAAACATATCGAATTAAGAATCAATTCAAATACATGAGAGTTCACAAGGTTACATCATTCCTGATGACAAATTTATGAACACCGAAAAACGGCGCCAAAAACTTGTTTAACCCTCGGCAAGTGTGACCGAATCGTATCGAGTAATAAACTCGGTAAGACCAAGTATCGTTTTCCCAAAGGACTCAGGCTTAGTTAGTTATATGATTTCTTGATTATTTAAGACTTGTGAACAATTGGTTATAGGTGTCAAATGCAAAAGAGATTAAGTAAACATGTATGCATGAGTTTTGATCAATGGAAAAGAGGAACACAAACACTGAACGAATTAGATGGATGAGTATGTTGTTGGGGTAATCAATTTCATCTTATCCACTCTCATATACTTTAGGAATTCATCATTCTTTTCATCAATGTTAATGCCACTCTCTAAATCACCTTGCAAGAAGGCCTATCCTTAATTACGAGTTCATACAATTCCTAGCATCCCTAATAATTAATTCTGAAGCGCAGCAGCTTAAAGGCAACCAACCCTCATATCCCTATATCTAGGCAATATGCTATGGGGAGAATTTCCCCGGATCTAAATTTCCCCATACGTTCCCATATCGACAAAATCAATAATCATGACATCGAATGAGTTAAACAATGCATGCTTTGAGCAAAGAGGAAAAACCCTAACTAATGATGAAAGAAAGCATGTATCTCAAATAAGATGTTTAAACACAAATTCCATATATGAGAGCTTCAAAAGATTACATTGATTTCCCAACAACATTATAAAGTTTAGTTCACCATAGTCATGGTGAAACTAGATGAACAATAATGAAAGAATGAAAGATAGAACCTTAGAAAGATGAGTAGGTAGCCTAAGCATCCAAGATCTTCCTCCAAGGGGTGGAAAAGTGAGTGTTTGCTTCGTCTCCCGCCAAAGATACAAACCCTAGGACGTCCTAAAGCTTATATATTATTCGAAATGTTACAGAAAAGTGGGCCTAAGTCCAAAAGACCACCGCTCAACGGTAAACTGTCGCTTAGCGGTACCAGCGCGTAGTCAATTCTCCCCTCAGCTACACTTTCACCCCTCAGCGGAGCCAACGGGTGTTCCTGAGTGCCGCTCAGCGGTAAATTGGCGCTGAGCGGTACTTGCGGCTTCTCTTCTTTTGCACTTTTTGAGTTCTTTTCTGATTCCATCTCTATCCTTCTTCACTTATTTCACCAAATTCACCTTAAAACCTTCATAAAACACTGAAATCAAGCATAAACCTCTCCAGCTCTCTTATTTCTAAAAATATGAACAAAAGCATGATTCCAAGCTAGTTTATGAGTGTTAAAGGTTGCTTTTAGTATCAATTTTAAGCATGAAAATAATTGTTTTTCACTGTTATCAATTCCCCAACAACAAATAGAGTTTAGTTCCTCATAAACATGGAGAGACTAGATGAATAATTTAAAAGCATGAGATAGCAAAACCGTAAAAGTAGAGGAAGGATACTTCCGCATCCAAATCCACCTTCAAATAGTGGAAGAGTGTGTTGTTGTGCTGCTCCAGCCAGGGATACAAAACCTAGGACGTCTAAGTCTTTAAATAGAATATCAAAATAACAGAAACAAGGTATGACCCATGTCGTTGGCGCTCAAGCGCCCTAAATGGGGTGCCCGGGCGTCGAACGACACCTGTTGGCGCTCAAGCGCCCCTAAATCAATTCAAATACATGAGAGTTCACAAGGTTACATCATTCCCCAACAAAAAATAGAGTTCACTTCCCCATAGACATGGAGAGACTAGATGAATAATTTAAAAGCATGAGATAGAAAACCGTAAAAGTAGAGGAAGGATACTTTCGCATCCAAATCCGCCTTCAGAGAGTGGAAGAATGTGTTGTTGTGCTGCTCCAGCTAGGGATACAAAAAATAGGACGTCCAAGTCCTTAAATAGAACATAAAAATAACAGAAACAATGTCTAGCCCATGTCGTTGGCGCTCAAGCACCCTAAATGGGGCGCCCAGGCGTCGAACGACACCTGGTGGCTCTCAAGATCCCCCAAGGGGCTCCCAGGCGCGACTTCTGGCGCTCAAGCACCCCTGAGGGGCGCCCAGGCGTGACTTTTGGCGCTCAAGCACCCCTGGAAGTGCGCCCGGGTGGTGTGAGGCACCTTCTATCCCTCAAGCCCCCCTCTTATAGGCACCCAAGCCTCGCAGAATTTTTCAGCACTACATTTTTTTCACTTTTACTGCAGTTTTGCTCGCTCCTTGAGTTCTGACTCCTGAATACTTTGACTCCTCTTCCAAATTACTTCATTAACCTACTAAAACAAGGGAATTTAGTCATAAAATCATTAAGTTCAACCTCATTTTTCTTATTCACAAAACTAAAGCAAAAACATGATTCCAAGCAAGTTTCTAAGCAGAAAAGGGTGCATTTAGTGTCAAAATTACATCATAGATAACGGTATTTTCAACCGTTATCACAACCCGAAACTTAGAACTTTGCTTGACCTCAAGCAAAATAAAATGTAACTCCGCTTTTCAAAACCATCACTACAATGACTCAACATTTTTCAAAAACTTTTTCTTCCAAACAAGAAATAACTTTTATCAACTCAGCATAAAGATGTTAGTCAAGATGTGCAGATGCCTTAATCCAATCAAAATCAATATGATGCTCAGCAGATGCTATCCTTAAGAATGATCAATGAACCAAGCAAAGATGTAATCAAAAATTCAAAGAACTACTCCTCACCAAGGAAAATGTTTCTCTCAAGCACTCAAAAGTGTATCACTCAACTAAAAGGTGTATAGTGACGTGTCGGTGTCTTTTTCACTCTCTTTTTCCTTTTCTTCCCTATCTTTTTCCTCCTTGGAACACTCCTTAGGGTACAAAAGATTTTTCTCAAATTTTTTCTTTTCTCTCTCAACCTCTTCTTTTTCTTTTCTTTCTTCTTCCACATTCTTCCCCTTTTCTTTTCTCTCAACCTCACTTTTTCTCTCTTCTTTTTCTTCCTCTTCCTTTACATATTTCTCTTTTTCACTCAACCTTTCTTCTTCTTTTCTCTTTATTTTCTCTCATCTAAAACCTTGCCACTTTTAGTGATAATGGCGTTACACTCCTCCCTAGGGTTAACTTTCATGTTACTCCCAAGATCATCCAGCTTCTGAATTATGTGACAAAGTTGCCTCCCTATCCTTCCAAATGCTGCTTGAGTGTTTTTATGATGAGAGTCAGACTTCTCCATTAATTGTTGAAGTGTGTCATCCATCTTGGCCATTCTTTCTGATAGAAAGGGTTGTTGCTGCCATTATTGTTGTGGTAGTTTACCATATTGCCCGGCAGCTTGCCCAAATTGACTTTGAACCATGTTTAAGTGAGGTTTCCATTAGTGGTTGAAATTACCTTGGTGGAATTAAGTGTTCATATAGTTAACTTCTTGTCCGAATTGCAATCTGCAAGCATTAGACACAAAACCCTAGAAAACACTGTTAGCACCAAAGCAAAAACAAATGACACAAAACACAAATAAAATAAGACAAAATAAAATAAAATAAAAATAAAAAATAAAGTCAAAGTTAATCAAGAATCACACAAATAGAATAGTTTAAACCATGAGTCCCCGGCAACGGTGCCAAAAACTTGTTGATGGATTGACAAGTATACCAAATCGCACAAGTAATATAAAATGGTAAGACCAAGTATCATGTCCTAGAAGACTCTCGACACTAAACAGTTGTGTGATGAGTCGATTAATTAAGACTTAAATAAAATGAAATCATTGATTTAAGATGCAAGAACAAAAAATTAAATATGAATGCAGTTTGATCACTAGTAGAGTAACACAAAGATGAACGGATGTTGTTTATAATGAGATGAGTATGTTGTTGGGGTTAGATTTCACTAAGTTCCCTCTCATGTATGTAAGAATTCTTCTTTATGCATTAATGTTGACATCACTCACTAAATCACCTAAACCTGATCCCTCAGCGAATAAGCATGTCCTTCACCACCAGTTCATGCAATTCCTAGCATTCCTAGCAATTAAATATGAAGATCAAGAGCTTAAGAAGACCAAGACTCATACCCTCATCCCTGAGAAATATTACTCTTGGGAGAATTCAACAAGAACTTGAATTGTAAGGAACCTCCCGACACTCATGCAATTCATAAATGATGCGATGAATGAGTTAAACAAAGCATGTAATAAGCACAGATGAATTACTAACAATTAATGAAAAAGCATATGAAATTAAGAATCAATTCAAATACATGAGAGTTAAGAAGGTTACATCATTTCCCAACAACAAATAGAGTTTAGTTCCCCACAAACATGGAGAGACTAGATGAATAATGGAAAAGCATGAGATAGCAAAACCCTAAAAGTAGAGGAAGGTTGCTTTCGCATACAAATCCGCCTTCAAAGAGTGGAAGAGTGTGTTGTTGTGCTGCTCCAGCCAGGGATACAAAACCTAGGACATCCAAGTCCTTAAATAGAACATAAAAATAACATAAACAAGCTCCAACCCATGTTGCTAGCACTCAAGCGCCCTAAATGGTGCGCCCGGGCGTCGAACGACACCTAATGGTGCTCAAGCGCCCCTGAGGGGCGCCCGACTTTTGGTGCTCAAGCGCCCCTGGAAGGGCACCCGGGCGGTGTGCGGCACCTTCTTGCTCTCAAGCACCCCATGAGGGGCGCCAGCCTCGCGGAATTTTTCAACACTGTTTTTTTTTTCACTTTTTCTGTAGTTTTGCTCGCTCCTTGAGTTCTGACTCCTTTGTACTTTGACTCCTCTTCCAAATTACTTCATTAACCTACTTAAACAAGGGAATTTAGTCATAAAATCATTAAGTTCAACCTCAACTCTCTTATTCACAAAACTAAAGCAAAAACATGATTCCAAGCAAGTTTCTAAGCAGAAAAGGTTGCATTTAGTGTCAAAATTACATCATAGATAACAGTATTTTCAATCGTTATCACCAAGCCTCAGAGACGACGCCCAAGCTTCGTCGGCGCTCAAGCACACAAAAAGGGGTCCCCGGGGGATGAGCGGCACTCTTCTGCGCTCAAGCCTCCAAAAAGGGCGCCCAAGCTTCGAGCACTCCTCCCTTCTAGTGCGTTTCCAGGCCTTTCTAAGGTCCATCTCAATGGCACTTCATCTTTGATTTCCATATTATCTCATTTTCTATCAAAATAAGGGAAATTAGTCATAAACTTATTAAATTCAACCTCAACTCTCTTATTCACAAAACTAAAGCAAAAACCTGATTCCAAGCAAGTTTCTAAGCAGAAAAGGGTGCATTTGGTATCAAAATTACATCATAGATAACAATATTTTCAACTGTTATCAAGATGCATGATGTTAGGATTGTGATTATGATGCTAAGCACGATGTGTATTTGTGATACAAGTTGAAAAACTGTTATTTTTATACTTAATTTTGATCTTAAAGACAACCTTTATGACTTAGAAAATAGCTTGGAATCATGTTTTTGTTTAAGTTTTGGAAATAATAGAGTTGGATAGGTTTTAAGCTTGGTTTTCTTGTTTTTACAGGTTTTAAGATGAATTGAATGAAAGAAGTGAAGTAGCTAGGAGTTGGATTCAGAAAAGGAAGAAAAAGTGCACAAAAGAAGAGCCGCAAGTACCACTCAGTGCCACTTTTACCGCTGGGCGGCACTTTGAAGAGCCGTAGTCACCGCTAAGGGGCAAAACTGCACCTGAGCGTCAAACTGAAGAATCGCGCTTACCGTTGAGCGCCATTTTTATGGGCCTTGGGCCACTTTTCTATAATCTTTAGGAAGCTATATAAGGCTTTAGTCGAATTAGGGTTAGTATGTTTTGGCAAAACGAAGCAAAATCACACTTTCTTCACCCCTTGGAGGAGGATTTTGGAGGCTCATGCTCCATTCTTCAAATTCTAGGGTTCTATCTGTCATTCTTTCATTATTTTTCATCTAGTTTCACAATGATTATGGTGAACTAAACCTTCATTGTTGTTGGGGAATCAATATAATCCTTTGAAGCCCTCATGTATTGAATTGGTTCTTTAATTCATATGCTTTCTTTCATTAATTGTTAGGGTTTTTCTTCTATACTCTATGCATGATTTGTTTAACTCATTCAATTGCATGATCATTTGATTTTATTTGTATGGAAACATATAGATAAATCTAGACATGAAGAAATTCTCCAAATGGTAATATTGGCTAGACATAGGGATAAGAGGATTGGTTGCCTTTAAGCTTCTGTGCGAATGTAATGCATGAATAATTGCTAGGGAGACAAGACATTGTAAACTAGTGATTAGGAGTAGGCTTTCTTCACCAATACATTGGGTTTAAGGTAAATTAGAAAGTGGCATTAACATTAATGAAGAAGATGAATTCTTGAATACATGAGAGTTGATAGGATGAATTGAAAACCCCTAACAACATTATCATTCCATATATTTCAATCACATTTTGCTTCTTTTGTTTAATTGATCAATACATGCATTCATATTTACTTTTTAGTATTTGCATTTAAATCTACAAGACTTCGTTCACAAGTCTAATTTAATCAACAAATCACATAATTGTTTAGGCTGTGAGTCCTGTGGGAAACGATACATGGTCTTACCATTTATTATTACTTGATATGATTCGGTTACACTTGCCGAGGGTTAACAATTTTGGGAATGTGGAACATTGGATTAGCTTATATGTGAGGTTTTGAACTCTAGAGTATTTGTTGTGAATGATTGCTATTCTTTTGAAAGCATGAATGATTTTGCCTAGGTTTCTATGATTAAACTACTTGCTTGCTTGTGTCATATGATCAAGGCCATTTTCTATTACCCCTTTTCTTAGCCAATGTATGATTTTATCCCAAATGAAAGAGAGCACGAAGTGTTCTACCCTTTTTGAACCTTAATCCTTAAACAAATTATAAAAATCCCTTGTGAAAATATTTAACTTGAGTTAAGTTAAGAATCATGGTGTAGTATTGATAAAGGTTCAAGTTTAGGGTTAATTAGGAGAATTGAAAAAGAAAGTAATGAAAAGCATTGAGCTAAGTATTGAGCAAATATGAAAAAGAGAAAAGAAAATAGAATGCAAAGAAAGAAAAGCTCAATGCAAAAAAGGGGAAAGTTGGGAATGAGTGAGATTGGTTTGTTTGAAGAGAGATTGTATTTGAATGATAAATTTATGAATGACTCTCTTAACTCAAGGATTTTGTGATCTTAAAAAACTAATTTTTCTTCTTAGCCCATCCACGTTACAAGCCTTGGAAAAGTCCTTATGATGATACTTGTCTATGAGTATGTTTGATTGTGGTAAATGAAAGGCAATTTTGTTCTATGTGACATTGGGATAAGTAGAGTGAAGGAGTGACCTCTATATACACTTGTGTGATTGAGTGAAACACTTTGTCTAGTGAGGAATATTTCCATGAATACAGGATTACATCTATGCTTAGTTAATTGATGATTCATGAGAATAGCATATGTTGGATATTATGTGATTATGTGAACACCATGATGAGTAATTATAAAGAAAGCATGTGTACATCGTGAATGAATTCTATTTGATGAGCTTATTTGAGTAATTACTTGTCTTGGAAGAAAGAGTTTTTGAATGTGTTGAACCATTGTATTTATTGGTGGAAGACGGAGTTATATCTTATTTGGGATTGTGATAACGGTTGAAATACCGTTATTTTTATACTTAATTTTGACATTAAAAACACCCTTTATGACTTAGAAACTAGCTTAAAGTCATGTTTTTGCTTAAGTTGTTAGAATAAGAGAGTTGAAGGTGGTATTATAGGTTTTATGCTTGGTTTTCCTTGTTTTGACAGGAATTAAGATGAATTGGATGAAGATGTTGAAGTTGAAAGGAGTTGGAGTCAGGAAAGGCGAGAAAAGTGGAACATAGAAGAATCCCAAATAGCGTTGAGCGTCATTTTGGGGCGCCGAGCGCCAATTTAGTGGTGTAACCACTATTTCACGCCTGAGCACCACCGCTGAGCGCCAATTTACTGGTGCAACCACTGTTTCACGCCTGAGCACCACCGCTGAGCGTCAGTTTAGTGCTGCAACCACTGTTTCACGCCTAAGCGCCATCGTTGAGAGCCAGTTTAGTGCCGCAACCACCGTTGGGCGCCCTTTTGGGGCGCCGAGCGCTGACTATGTGGGCTTGGACCTTTTTTATGTTATTTTTATGAACTATTTAAGGTTTTGGACGACCTAGAGATTGTATCTTTGAACATAAAGAGGCACAAAAACACTCATTTCATCCCTTAGAGGCGGATTTTGGATGCGAAAGCTCCAATCTCCAACTTTTAGGATTTTATCTTTCATTCTTTTCCATATTTTCATCTAGTTTCACCATTTCTATGGTGAACTAAACCTGCATTGTTGTTGGGGAAACGATGTAATCCTTTGAAACTCTCATGTATTGAATTAATTTATACTACAAATGCTTTACTTCATTAATTTTTAGGGTTTTTCCTCTACATTGTATGCATGCTTTGTTTAACTCATTCAATTGAACGATTATTGATGTTGTCGATATGGAAACATATGGGGAAATCTAGAACTGGGGAAATTCTCCCAAAATGATGGAAGAGCGTCCAAGGAGATGATGAATGTGCGTGTCGCGAGCTCCTTCAAAGCTTCCTCCAGAGATGAACACAGCGGAAAATTATAAAAACTCGAAGAAGAACAAGAAACAGAGGGTTAAACTCGATAGAAATCCTAGAAATGGAAGGAAACCCAATATGACCCGATTAATCGGTTCAAAATGAAGATTGAACGGTGGAAAAGGTTTGGAATGGATCAAGAGTGAAAGATGAAGAAACCCTAGCCAAATGTGCAGATGATTTGAAAACAGAGGAAGAAAGATGAAGAAACTGGTGAATCTGATACTTACTAAGGAGAAGAGATGGATCTGTGATGAAGAATGGTTGGTGATGATGAAGAACACTCTCGAGAAAGAATCTATCTCGCGAGAGAGAAACGCGAATAAAAAAAATGAAGAGTGATGTGCTGATGAAGATATGAAAGAGGACGCGTGGCTGCTGAAGGTGTAGGCAGCTTTGAGCGCTGATGTGAGGTGGCAACGAAGAATGGTAGCAAGAAGGTGAGAGAAATAAGTGGAGCACCGTGGAAATGGAAAAATGGAGGTAGCGTGCAAGTAATGTGGCTAGAGAGAGTCTTTGGACTCTCTAGCATGTGACTTTCCAGAGAGAATTATTTCTGAAGGTGAGAAAATCAAATTCTCATTAAGCTCAAAAGTCCCAATACAAGAGAGGAGCTGGGTATTTATAGTAACCCATGCTCCTTACAAGCTAAAATATGTGCATAATAAAATGTGAAAATTACGAAAAGAGGACACTGACAAAACACATTAGGCAGGATTACATCATACCCTCCCTCTTAAAAAAAGATTTGTCCTCAAATCTGGCAATCGCCTTATGAAGAAGCTCCACACAATCTTTGGGAGCATGGCCATCTTGGAGTGACCTTATTCTTTTATATCCACTTTTTCTTCCTCCTGGATCAAACACAAATATGCAATAAACATCAAATATATTTTCAATTAATATCAATCCAAGAAACAATTTTTCTATAAAAACAAGGAAATAAGGACTTCTAATATTTTGTTTTATAACATTTGGAAATTCTAGAAGTCCAAATTCACTTTTGTCTTGAGTTATTTCTTTCCTAAAAGATAAGAATAATTCAAGATTTAAATTGTCATAGTTTGAAAAAGTTTGCATAGAATATGAGATAACAATTTGTTTGAAAGAGAAGTTAAAAATTGAAAAATAATCAATTATTGGAAAAGAAGTAAAGATTTGGAAACCTTCCCTTTTAGGTTCCATGGTCTTTGAAAGAATAGGATTTGTCGTAAGTAACAAATTCTCCTTTTCTTTCTTCTCTCTTTCTTGCCTTTCTCTCTTTTTCTTCATTTCTCTCTTTTTCTTCTTCTTTTCTCTCTTTTTCTTTTCTCTCTTCTTCTTTTCTTTTATCTTCTTCTCTATCTTCCTCTTCTTCTTCTCTTCTTCTCTCTTCTGCTCTTCTTAATTCCTCTCTTCTTCTCTCTTCTCTTTTCTCGTTTTCTTCTCTCTCTCTCTTATCTTCTTCTTTCCTTTCTTCCTTTTCTTTTCTTTCAATCTCTCTTTCTCTTTTCTTATCCTTGATCTCTTTAAGTCTTGCCCCAAATTCTAATTCTCTACGAAGAAACCCATGATCATTTAAACTCTCAAGAAATAATTTTCCATCATCAATGCAATCCCTAATTTGTTCCAAGTTTCTTTTAATACTTAAAGGCACAAACTTTCTTCTCATGCAAGCTTTTAAATCATGCCAATCACGTATGGAAGACTTTCTACCTTTCCTAACATGATATTGTCTTTCATCCCACCACTCACTTGCATGCTCTTCTAACTTAGAGATATATATGCTAAGGACATAATATTCACTCTCTCCATAAAACCAAGGATTTATTTTATAAATTTCTTTTTCCCAAGCTAGGTATGTTAAAGGATGGAAGATTCCTAGCTTGTTTAAACATTTCATCAACATTATCTAACCTAGAAGACCTATATGAACTATAAGAAGACATCTTTGTTTTTAAGAGTTTTCTTAATTTAAAGGGTTCAAAGCTTCCACTTAGACAAGTCCCAGGTAAGAGAGGTGAGTCATAAAGACTGCTTAAGTACCAAATCTTTCCTTGCCAGAAATGTCTTATGTTACTAACTATTTGCCCTTTAAACTAAAATCACCTTTAGAAACAAAGTACACAACTCAAACAATCACAAATAATTAAACACTAAAAGACTAGACTCCTAATTACGGACTCTAATGTGGTAAGGCTTAGAGTTTAATCTCTTTTAGCCTATCCATCCCTAAAACGTGAACATATCAAAAAATTCAAACAATCAAAAAAATTAAGAGACCAGCGGACTCTAATAACCCCTACGTGAAACACAAATCAAATCAATATTTAAAGTCTACTCCTATGGTGAGGCTTGTAGCTTTGGCTAATCAAGACACACTCACCTGTCTAGCTATGCTAAAATTAAAGCAAGTAAAGTTGCCAAGAGTTTGAAAGAGCACCACGGACTCTTCCAAAGCACTTGGAATTTATGAAAGGCCTTTTTACAAAACAAGCTAAAGCTAACCGTAGGCTAACACAAGCCTATTACAAACAATTTGAACAAATCAAATACAAAGAAAACAACTATGCTAGGCTGCTACGGTCCTGGTCCACTTCATTCAGCTTTGTTGCTCAACTTTGTTGCTTCTGGAATCAATTGTCTTGAATCTCCTTGCCAGTCCCATCCTACAATCACAAATCACAATTTAGATAAGTGCACCGTTTCCACACAGACATTAAGAGGATTAACTTTACACAATATAAAAGACTCTTCCCTTTTCTCCTAGTCTCGTGCACTTGATGCAGCTATATAAATTTCATTTGCTCTCAAATGACAAACTGCAATCAAATATTCACACGCAATTCAGCAGAGCAACCATCAATGCTATCAATTTCCAGCTAAGACAGAAACAGTTAAGCAATCCAGAGGTAAGAAAGTTAAGCAACTCCCCTAATTAAATGGTTGGTCTAGCTTGCTCTAAACTCTACTGAGATTCTGCTGCTGCTTAAAATTCTTGACTCCAAATATTTATCAATTCTGCACACAACAACACACATATTCTACACTTTCTCCCTGCACTGATTCAGTTCAAATATGCACACAGAAATTACACCAATTCCAGCAAAATACACATAAACATGGATATTAAACTAGATGTAAATGTATGGAGTTCAATCCTTAGTCCAACTGATTAAACAACCACCCTAAGCTAATCAAATCAATGGAGAAAGATTAACATGATGCAATGCAGAAATTGGCAGTTAAAACAGTGTTGATGCATAAATGAAGAAGCTCAAAACTAATTCAGAGCAGCATTTGCAATTCCTGATGCATCTACCAAGTTCCCATAGGTCTTATCAAATCAAAATCAACATTCACATTCAAACAATTAATATACCAATGATTCCAATAAACAACTTATAATCTAAAATGAATGCAAGAGCATATTAAAATGAAAACAATCATAATTGCTCTAGGTTGATCACTCAAACTCCTTTTCCCTGCACAATGAACAATCACAAACAGTTAGATTAACAATGAATTCTCTATTTCAAAGTGCCAAGGAATTAGGCCAAATTAGCCTCACTAAACTCACTACACTCAGGCTTCTCTTTTGAAATTTAAAGCACATAAATGAAAAGGTTTGGAAGGGAGACTCTCCCTTGGCAGTTCAAGGCTTGAGAGTCTTTTAGACCACCACCACCTAAGATGCTACCAAGCACACAAACCTTCTTTCAAATTCCAGAAACCAAAGTGTAACAACTTCTCAAACAAGAATGGCTAGGCTAAGGCAAAGTGATGGAAAATACAGGATAGCCACCAACAATGTAAGCACCAGATAATGAAACTGACAGCACAATAGAGAAACTGACTCAAGATCAACTGTAGACCAGATTACAAAAGCAAACAAAAAACTTCAATTAGGAACGGCAGATCATAGTTTACATGTGCACTGAGACAAAACCAGAATAAGCAATAATGACAAACAAGAAATAAGGCTATTGTTCAAAGTAAGCACAACAGATAGAACCTAAGAAATAGAACTATACCAGATTAGTAAAGCAAGAAAAAGGACTTAAGTTGAACCAATACTGAAGAGATTTGATTTATAAATTGGCATACCAAACTGTTTGACATTGTGCCTCAAAGAAACTTGTTTTATTTTTCATATTTGATGTTCTGAATTAGAGGCAGCTATTGTGAATTGCACTAAGTCCTTCAACTCTTTTTTTTTTAACTTGTAACACTAGGATTAATCCTTAATTGCTTCAAATGTTATTAACTTACAACTCTTGCTACAATCCACAATAGACTAAGATCAATGCAGTTTACAAATCAACACTTTACTTGCATCAGATTAATGGTTCAACTTAATAAAAAGAAACACACATAATTGGTTTCATTGATAACTTTTGACTCTAGCATCAAATTTCACTCTTAACCAAAACTGTAGAAATTGAACTTGAATAACAAATCAGCAAACACAAATGACTCTTGAATATGATTGAACTAGAAGCTTAGCAATGAACTTATACCAAGAAGAACAGACACGCACTCAAAACATTAACACAGACTTCAAAGAAAAACCAGATTCAAAAAAACATGAGACTCATTATCTCTACCACTGAAATCTGCCACCAAGCTCATTAATCCAATGTCATAGCTTATATATGGTGAGCAGAACTTACTTAGTGCAAGCAACTCAAATGAATCACAAAACATAAGCAACAACTAGTTAAGCTCGAATTCAAATGACAATTAAAACAAACCACAAGACTAGAACATGACAGAATAAGATTCAGAAAATAAAAGACTCAAACAAATTGGATTCACCAAATAAAATGAAAATAAAACTCAAAGTAATGACTCAAGGCAAAGAACAAGTCAGAACACTCAAGACAATGAAGGAAAATGATGAACAACTCAGAAATGAAAAGAAACAGCACAAAATGCTCAGAATCAAAATCAAACCGAGACAAAACAAGATGAATGAACATAAGAAAATTTGAAACAACACAAGAACATAATAAAACTCGAAACAGATAACGTGATATTAATCGAAACAATGCGGAAATGGAAGAACAAACTCAGAATCAAGACAGAATCAAAATAGAAAACTAGAACAAAGACAGAGACGCGAATCAAACTGAAACAAGAATCGAAACAGAGATACTTACCTTTGACGGATAAATTGTGGACGAAACCTAAGCTCTGGTGCCAACTGATGGAAGAGCGTCCAAGGAGATGACGAATGTGCGTGTCGCGAGCTCCTTCAAAGCTTCCTTCAGAGATGAACGCAGCGGAAAATGACAAAAACTCGAAGAAGAACAAGAAACAGAGGGTTAAACTCGATAGAAATCCTAGAAATGGAAGGAAACCCAATATGAACCGATTAATCGGTTCAAAATGAAGATTGAACGGTGGAAAAGGTTTGGAACTGATCAAGAGTGATTTTAATCAGCTAAAATAAGAGAAAATGATGAAAGATGAAGAAACCCTAGCCAAATGTGCAGATGATTTGGAAACAGTGGAAGAAAGATGAAGAAACTGGTGAATCTGATACTTACTGAGGAGAAGAGATGGATCTGTGATGAAGAATGGTTGGTGATGATGAAGAACACTCTCGAGAAAGAATCTGTCTCGCGAGAGAGAAACGCGAATAAAAAAAATGAAGAGTGATGTGCTGATGAAGATATGAAAGAGGACGCGTGGCTGCTGAAGGTGTAGGCAGCTTTGAGCGCTGATGTGAGGTGGCAACGAAGAATGGTATCAAGGAGGTGAGAGAAATAAGTGGAGCACCGTGGAAATGGAAAAATGGAGGTAGCGTGCAAGAAAGGTGGCTAGAGAGAGTCTTTGGACTCTCTAGCATGTGACTTTCAAGAGAGAATTATTTCTGAAGGTCAGAAAATCAAATTCTCATTAAGCTCAAAAGTCCCAATACAAGAGAGGAGCTGGGTATTTATAGTAACCCATGCTCCTTACAAGCTAAAATACGTGCACAATAAATTGTGAAAATTACGAAAAGAGGACACTGACAAAACACATTAGGCAGGATTCCATCACAAAAGCAATATCACCTAGACATTGGGATAGGAGAGTTGGTTGTCTTTAAGCTTCTGTGCGAATGTAATGCATAATTAATTGCTGGGGATACAAGACATTGTGATCTAGTAATTAAGAGTAGGCTTTCTTCACCGAGACATCGGGTTTAAGGTAAATTAGAAAGTGACATTAACATTAATGAAGAAGATGAATTCATAAATACATGAGAGTGGATAGGATAAGTCGGAAACCCCAAAAACATAATCATTCCATATTTTATACATCAATCACCAGAGTCAATTGATCAACACTTGCATTCATATTTATTTTCTGCATTATAGACACGATGATTTTGTTTACAAGCCCTAATTAGTCAAGAAACCACATGAATGTCTAGGTCGTGAGTCTCTTGGGAAGCGATACTTGGTCTTACCATTTATTATTACTCGATACGATTCGTTACACTTGCCGGAGTGTTAACACATGTGTTGCCCTAGGAATGAAAAGTTTTTCCATAGGTAATGGCCACATGTCACCCTCTCGTTTGAGAGGATTTTTGCCACTTGTCTCCGTCCTATTGGATAGGATTTCTCCTTATTCTCCAAGCCAATCGAGGTGGTTTTTTTTGGTTAAAGTTTCTACCGATTTAGAGACAACTTAGCCTATAAATGGAGGTGTCTCTCCTTCATGTGATACCGTTCGAATAAAGTATAACTATGCTGCAATTTTGTGCACTCATACTCTTGTAAGGTTACCTTAGGCTAGAGCAACCCCATATGTCTTTTGTAGCCCTCTTTCTCCAAGAGTTCGCCCAACCTCTCTATGGAACCCTTAAATACATCTTCCATCACCATATATCACTCAAAAATCGCAACCCATCCATCATTCCACACCACCACAAATTTCGCATGCAAAACAAAAAACACCCATGGCTTGGTGGCTTCTAGATTTGGCTTGTCCTAGCTAGATGATAACAGTTGAAAAACTGTTATTTTCATGCTTAAAATTGATATTAAAAACAACCTTTAACACCTAAAAACTAGCTTGGAATCATGCTTTTATATATATTTTTGGAAATAAGAGAGTTGGACAGATTTATGCTTGATTTCAGTGTTTTATGCAGGTTTTAAGGTGAATTTGATGAAAGAAGTGAAGAAGGATAGAGATGGAATCAGAAAAGAACTCAAAAAGTGCAAAAGAAGAGAAGCCGCAAGTACCGCTCAGAGCCAGTTTACCGTTGAGCGGCACTAATGAACACCCGTTGGCTCCGCTGAAGGGTGAAAGTGCAACTAAGGGGAAGAATTCAACACACGCACTTACCGCTAAGCGCCATTATTTTTGGCTTAGACCCACTTTTCTGTAATAATTCGAATAATATATAAGATTTAGGACTTCCTAGGGTTTGTATCTTTGGCTGGAGAAGACGCAAAACACACTTTTCACCCCTTGGGGGTAGAATTGGAGATGGTGACGAATCTCCTCTTCTCTTTCTAGGGTTTTTCTATCTCTTCATTCTTTTATTATTGTTCATCTAGTTTCACCATGAATATGGTGAACTAAACTCTTCTTGTTGTTGGGGAATCAATGTAATCTTTTGAAGCTCTCATATATGGAATTTTGTGTTTAAACTTTATATTTATGAAACATGCTTTCTTTCATCATTAGTTAGGGTTTTTCTTCTTTTCTCATAGCATGCATTGTTTAACTCATTTGATGTCATGATTATTGATTTTGTCGATATGGACACATACGGTAAAATCTAGATCCGGGGAAACTCTCCCAACAGTAGTATAAACCTAGACATAGGAACATGATGGTTGGTTGCCGTTAAGCTTCTGTGCTTCAGAATTAATTATTAGGGATGCTAGGAATTGTATGAACTCATAATTAAGGATAGGTTTTCTTCGCCGAGACATCAGGTTTAAGGTAATTTAGAGAGTGACATTAACATTGATGAAAAGAATGATGAATTCCTAAAATATATGAGAGTGGATAAGATGAAATTGATTACCCTAACAAAATACTCATCCATATAATTCGTTCAGTGTTTGTGTTCTTCTTTCCCATTGATCATCACATGCATACATGTTTACTTTTTGTCTTTTGCATTTGAAACTTATAACAATTTGTTCACAAGTCTTAAATAATCGAGAAATCATATAACTAACTAGGCCGTGACTCCTTTGGGAGAACGATACTTGGGCTTACCGAGTTTATTACTTGATACGATTCAGTCATACTTGCCGAGGGTTAAACAAGTTTTGGCGTCGTTTTTCGGTGTTCATAAATTTGTCATCACTAGAGCATTGTCATTACGTCCTTTTTGCAAGAGTAACGGTCTAAGGACTTGAATTTGATATGTTGATTGTAAATTCTTAAGAGAATTCAAACACTTTACGCTTAAGTCGTAGGGTTAAATGGTAGCTGAACGAGTTTGTCTAGTGAAAATCATTACTGGGTGAAACTCTACTAGATAAGATATCAGGAAAATATCTGGATTATCTAGGGATACCAAGAGTGGTGAAGTATACTACACAACCAGGAGTGGGTGACACTCGTTATAGTAAGAGTAACAAAGGTTACTTGGAGTGACTAGGTGATACCGAGAGTGGTGAGAATACTCGGTTGTAATCTTGTTGAAGATTATAGTGGAACCTTCTAAGAGTTCTTAAAGGAGACTGGACGTATCTCGTTGGAGAAAACCAGTATAAAAACAACTGTGTGGTTATTGCTTTAATCTTGTTAGACACTCCTTTTATAAACCTTACATTCACGCACTTTCTTAACGATTATAACAACTATTGTCATCAAATGTTATTTTTATTAAGAGCTTGTCTTATCAAAACGTTGTAGCTAATGTATTAAATGACTAAAAAATATTTTTTTTGAGAACTTATAGTTTGAATAGAACTTTCAAGTCAAATGTTTAAAACCTTATATAAAATATTTTAATCCTTGACAAGTCTATTAAACTATATCTTTTGCGAAAATTTTTCCTATAATACTATTCAACCCACATTCTAGTGTTTTCCATGTATTTCAGTATATACAATTTATTTAGGTTGATTTGGTGTTCTAGTCTCTTGAGTCTCTTGTGTATGCAGGGTACCATGCGTACAATGACAACCGTTTCTTTAGAGACTTTACTTGATGATGGAAGTGCTCCGAGGAGAGGATGGAGGTAGATCGAACCGAATTGGATTTGTAGCTCCTTTAGGCATCCTCCAATGACTTAATGTAGCGGAACATGTTTATTAACCTTGACGCGAAGATGATGTGCCAAGAACAAATCTGACTCGAAGATTCCAAAGCCTTCTCTAGAGTTTTCGTTGTAGAAGAACGAACAATGTAACCCTAGGTTCGAAGAAGTTTTAGGTGGAGGAAACTATGTTCGACGATGGAATCAATTTAGGATGCTAATATAAGTGGAGGAAAAGACATGAATCATTGGTGAAACTGGGTATTGCTTGGCCAAGTGTAAATACCAATAATATGGAGATAAAGTCTCCTCTTATTCATTTAGTGCAAAATAACCAGTTTACAAGATTGTCTCATGAAAATTCATATACTCACTTGGCCATATTCTTGGAGATATTTAACAGTGTGAAGATCCATCAAGTGCTTGATGAGGCTATTAAGCTCAGTCTATTTCACTTCTCAATGGCTAGCTAGCAATGCCAAAGTATGGCTTAATTCTTTCCCTGAGATAATGAGGTTGTCAGGTTGTTAAATAAATACTTCCCCGAATCCAAGGTTAACAAACGAAAGCTAGAAAATCTTTTCATTCCAAGATGGTGGTAATGAATTATCGAGTTAAGCATGAGATAGGTTCAAGGGATTTCTCAAAAAACTTCCACTCATGGTTTTGATGAGCCTACCCAACTTAATATGTTCTTAGGAAGGCTGAAATCTCACACAAAGTTTATGTTTGATGCCTTAGCAGGAGAAACTATAAGGTTCAAGACACCTCATGAAGCTTAAAAGTTGATTGAAGCATGGCTTCTAATTACAATGAAGTTCATAATGAGAGAGCTCAACCTCAAAAGAAAGGTGTGTTAGAGTTTCAATCTTAGGATGCTTTATTGGTTCAAAACAAAATCACAACTCAACAACTTGAAGCTCTTATAAAGAAACTTTCCCAACTTTCTCAAGAGACCCAAATGTCCCTCATGCGCAACAACAAGTACAAAGTTGTGAGTTATGTGGTGGAGATCATACCAATGGGCAATTTTGCCATGCAAAACACATCTCAAGAGGAGGTTAATTATACGACTAATCAAGGCCATCAAGGTAACTACAACCAAGGTGATGAATGCATATTTATACCCTCATTTAGCCTTTAATATTGGATTCTTAACACTCCTAGTGGGATTCCACGTATTTAAATTTTTCTCAAACATTTCTTTAGAATATTCAAAAACTTTATTTGATTATAATGCAGAAGCAAAAACCACAACTGTAAACTTCGTCCACACAAAACATGAAATCTCAAATGTAATTGTTTACAACTATATTTTCATTGTTTTATCAATTACAAACTTAATGTTTTATGTAAATAGTTATATTTGAGATTTCACGTTTTGTATGAACGAAGTTTACAGTTGTGGTTTTTGCTTTTACGTTATAATGAAATAAAGTTTTTGAATATTGTAAAAAAATGTTTACAGAAATGTTTGAGAAAAATTTAAATACGTGGCATCCCAATAGGCGTGTTACATTTTGCTTCCTTATAGGAACAATACACATTAAACAAATAATTAGATAGTGCACTAACGTATGCTGACATATCTTGTTTGCATGAATTCAATCTTCAAGTTGTTTTGAATTTAAAGGAAGACTATAGTCAGGTTTTGGAGATGAAAGAGCAAAAGCGACTCTGTACATGTCTAAAATGGTAGACACGTGTTTTTGCTTCCTTATAGGAACAATACCCATTGAACAAATCATTAGATAATATACTAATGTACGTCGACATATCTTGTTTGGATGAATTGAATCTTCAACTTTTTTTGAATTTGAAGGAAGACTAAAGTCAGGTTTTGGAGATGAAAGAGCAAAGCGACTTCGTAGATGTTTAAAATGGTAGACATACGTTCTTGGCAATGCCAAAATTTCTGACCAAAGAAAACCTTGATTTTTGATACATTTGGGAAAGGTTTCACGAAGATCGTTTGAGTTTCAGAAACAATATTCTAATTTTTTAGAATTAAGTTTTTTATGTTAGTCATAAGTCCTTAAAATTATTGTAGAAAAACTGACAGAAAACGAATAAAGTTTCTCGAGATGTGTAGGTCCAATATCATTAAAGTTTATCCACGGTGTCACACACTTTCAAGATATAATAAGAACTTCTTATAAATTTATGAAGATATAAAAAATAAAAAAAAAATTATAAAAAACTCTAAAAGGAGTAAAATAATATACCTACAAGAAAAAAATTGAAAAAAAGAAAAGAAAGAGAGAGGTAGAGAATGAGAGAACAAGATTGTGTGTGATGCTCTCTGAAAGAGAAAAGAAAGATCTACTTATAGACCCTAAGGAGATTATCCACGACCCTATGGAGATACCCACCGTAATTTGCTTGAAAGTGGCACCAGCTGACAAATTTGCTTTCAACGTTCACAATATGACACAGAAACTGTTGGTTGTGGAGAGAGAAAAGAAGCATCGTATAATAGTATAATAATATAATATTTAAAATTATTTGCTTTCAACGTTTATAACTCCTATTTTATTTTACTCTAATAGTATAATAATATAATATTTAAAACTATTTTATTAATTCAGATAATAGTATAGTTATTAACTAGTTATAGTTAGTTATTAACTAGTTGTATAGAAAATTAAAGTTGTCAAAAGAAAAAATATATTCATTTAATTTTGATTGTCCACCATACTAGCATGTTGTCGTTTTAAGAAGTTAGGGCATAATATCATATCGTGGGAAAGAGAAGAAGAAAGAAAGAAATATTTATGATAAAATACATTCATTCCATAGTAATGAGTCTATGGACTCTAGGCACGTGCATTGCATATGAAGTAATGCAGAAGTGCAACGGAAATACAGATTGAAAAGGAGGAAAAGAAAGAAGACAAAAGTTACATAACTGATGTGATGATTATATAAATCACTTATTGAAGTTGAGAGAAAGCATGCATGCAGAAAAATCTTAGATGGTGATTGAAGGTGGTGGCTATGGCAGTGGGGTTGGAGGCAGCGATGGGATGTCTATAGGTGGGATGATAATAGGTGAGAATTCAATGGGTGGGATTTGGAGAGGTGGGAGTTGTATGGGTGGGATGTCGAAAGGTGGGAAGACGAGAGGTGGTAGTTGTATAGGTGGGAGAGGTGGTAGTTGTATAGTTCCGAGAACTGGAATTTGAATGGGTGGGAAGACGAGAGGTGGGAGTTGTATGGGTGGAAAGACGAAAGGTGGGAGTTGTATGGGTGGGATGTCGATAGGTGGGAGTTGTATGGGTGAGATGTTGAGAGGTGGAAGTTGAATAGGTGGAATGACCACAGGTGCGAGTTGCAGAGCTTCGATCGGAGGTGGTAATGGGAATAGAGGCGGACTTGCCGCTAATGTGATGTCCATGGTTGAAAAGGAAATAGCAATCATTAAAGCAAACATGGTGCAACGATGAGAAGCCATCACTTAGTTGTAGATATGCTGGAAGAGCGAATAATGTGGATGTATTCCCAAGGAGTGCTTTGCATTTTATAGACAATGAACATCATTTTTACTATTACTATTTACTTTTTCAAAAGTGATAAACACTTAAAATGTGCATTAACATTTAATATGTACAGTGAGAATATAAACAAAATATACTTTTACAGATAATATGAAAAAATAAATATATATAATAGGTGTAGATAAAGTGAAGGTGTATGTGTACCATTCTTCTTTTTCTATAAGTTGATGATTAAGAAGTGCATGTGTTAAGATTATTTGGATGAAATGATTTACAGTATTTAGAGAGATAGATTTGAAGGATTGAACTCTCTTAACTTCTTGCATGAATGAAGAGAATAAAGATAAAGTCACATATATCTTAAATTACCAGAATAATTCTCTTCTTTACATTTTTTTTTTACTTTTCATTGTTTCTTTTTGCTTTTTTTTATCGAATTTTATTGGCCTATTCAATTTAAATTGTTTTCATCAATTTATATACATAATTTTTCAAAAACCTTACTCGCATTTTAATTTATATTAACTTTAAACAACAACTTCTCAATTTAAAATAATTTCTACAATTTAAAGTATTATTTAATTTATTTAAAGGAATCACCAACATTTTATTTCAACTTAATTTATAAAAAATTCATTTTAATTTAATATAATTTTTTAAATTTTAATTTTCTCATTTTAAATACTAACTCACATCTCATAATAATAATAATAATAATAATAATAATAATATTTTTATTTAAATTAGTCACTCACCCACATTTTATTTGAATTTAATTTCTATTGATTCCAATTTATTTAAATGTGAATTAATAATTTTGAACTTTTATTTTATTTTAATCAATAATTCACATTTCATAATCAAGAATAAAATAATAATATTTTAATTTAAAAAATTAAAACATATTTTTTAATATATCAAAATTTTCACATAATTCAAAGATTTTTCTCTCAACTTCACAAATCTTTTTATAGAAAAAAATAGTGTGTTTGAATTATTGGAAAGTAGATTTAAAAGAAAAGAAAGGAAATAAATGAAAAGAGGTAGAAAAGTGAGATTAGTTGGTTTAAAAGAAAGATAATGAAAAGTGAAGAAAACATGAATGAAAATTTAACAATTATTGATTGATATCTTTATTGAAATTGATTAAATTTATTTAATTTATTATTTTAATATAAAACATATATTAATATAATTTAAATTAATTTTATTAATTATTTAATATTTTTATTTTAAATATTTTTTTATTATAATAGTAAAATATATTTATAAATATCTAATTACTATTTATATCTATATTGATAAATTTTATTTTATTTTTTATTTCAATATTTTATTTTAATTATTTTTTACTATAATAGAAAATATAATTATAATTATATTAAAGAAATAATTATTTACATTTAAAATAAACTATTAGTTTACTATGTAATTAATTAAATACATAAATATTTTATTACATTTATCTATGAATTAGAAACTTGTGTCGTCTTTCTTCGAGTTGTTGAATGGAAATTAAAGATGTACTTTATTTCTCGTTTTTTATTGAGTTTTTTGTTTTCATTATCAACAGTAAATACTTGCATTTGAGTCTACAAAATCAAACATACCCTTAATTACATAACATTTTTTTTGTACTTATGTGATTGGCGATGACTGGAAATTCAAATCACTCAAATATATATAGTGCCCCACCCTCCTTTTCAATGATTCTTATTATCACTTATTAAATTTTGTTATTCTTAATATTATTTTTTTATAAGTAAATTGATGAAACAGTTAGAATTTATATGGACTTTATATCATTTAATAAATAAATAAAAATGTATCAACCAAGAAAGTAGCGAACATGATTGAGTGGTTGAAATTAGAAAATTAATATATAATAATTAAAACGGGAAAATAATTAAATTTTCAGTTAAATGTGGATATAGTGAAGTGAAGAAGAAATGTGCATGTATGCCCTAAAAGAGTGGCTTACCTTTTTATAGACAACGAAGGTATCCATTTTGCCATTTCGTTTTCTAATTTGACCTTCTCTTACGTATGTGATAGTTGTTGGCAATGAATGGAGATTCAAAATTAAAATATTATGTCCACACTCTTTTCCAATGATTCCATACAACAATTACTCCTTACTATTATGGTTTACTACCATGGCAAGTAGTGAGAGGGAAGTCATCCCAAGTGTAAACATATCAAGTAATTAATTAATTCTCCTGAGTAAAAAAATATTTACTTAGTAAAAAACATAATTGAAAAATAAATGTGCGAAAAAGTGAATTCCCTGTATAATAAGATAAATTAGTGAAAACATATTTCTTGTTTTTCTACTTTTCTTTTTTTATTACAAGTAATTATTTTCTTCTAAAAAAGCAGTTAAATTTTAATAAACATTTATTTAGAGAATAAAATAGTAAATTACTTATTTTAGATTAAAAAGAAGTTAAATATAAATAAACTATTACTTAAAAATAGTGAAAATTTGTGTACTTTATAAAGAGATAAAAAAAAATAACAAAAGAAAAATGAGCAAACAAGCAAGTTTCATCAAAGTACTTTTATTAGGTTGTTAATTACATGGTAATAGATTCATACCGGAGGTTGAGTAAATATATAATAAATAGATTCAAATGCATTAATGGTTTCCTGAGGTAATCCAACCTTGCTTGCTCTTGGTAGTGGGAAACTCTTTTCTCCTTTCTTTTTCCAAAATATATAGATTACTATCTTGACTCTTCTTCTAAAAAAATACATCACTTTGTTTTGTTGCACAGCAATGGAATGCAATGGTCAAAGCAAAGTGAAGAAAATGAAGATTTTGAAATAAAGGCCAATAATCTTTCTTATAAAATCTTTCTAAAAAATAAAAGGTATTATTTCTTTTTTTTAGTTTAGATATATTCTTTTAATACTATAACAATTCATTCAAAATCCTATTTACTATTTCTTGTAGGTATATCTTTGATCCAAGAAGAGATCAAAAGACCAAAGTTGTGCTTCCTTAAATATCTTTCCGATTTAAAGACATATCGTTTTTCAAGAGGAAGAGTATCATGGAACCTGATAACGGTTGAAAACACCGTTATCTCTGATGTAATTTTGATGCTAAATGCACCTTTTTTGACTTAAAATCTTGCTTGAAATCATGTTTTTCTATTAAGTTGTGTAAATAAGAGAGTTGAGGTTGAACTTAAGGATTTTATGACAAAATTCCCTTGTTTTGGCGGGAAATGAGATAATATGGAAGCAGAGCTGAAGTGCCAAGGAGATGGAGCTCAGAAAGATCTGTAAAATCACCAGAAAGTAGGAACTCCTGAAGCCTGAGCGCCCTTTTTGGAGCCCTCAGTGCCAAAGCCTACCGCACATCGCCTGGGCAAATCCTTCGGAAAGCAGCATGTGCCATTACCGAAGGGTGGGATCCGCCAGAAAGCAGCAGAGTTTAGTAAAAAAGGGATTTGGGAAAAATCAGTTTCCCCCCTTCGTTCAATCCCATTTCACATTTCTTCTTCTTCTCACGCGTTCTCCCAGTGTTCCTTAGTTGGCTTGTGCAGAGGCCCTCTCCATCAGCTAGCGTGACCGTCAGCCACCGTGTTGGTGATTGGCTGTGTCCAAATCGCGTGTCCGTGATTCGGTGTGTTGCAATCGCCATCGGAGTTCTTCCATCGCAAAGGTAGGTTCAACTCTTGGTTTCGCAGTTAAACGGTGAGTTTCATCGATTTTCATCGAGGGGTGGGCTTCCACTTGCTGTGACTTGTGCGTTCTTATTGCAGGGTTGTTGTTCGAGGGTTGAAGGGTTGTTCTTGGAGGGGTCTTGTTGGAGTGTGGTTCGTGTGTGTGAGCGAGCTTGTCTAAATCATCTTGGTGGAGGTTTTGGGTTGTCTTTCTTCCCCTGTTGTTTAGCTTGAATGTGTTTAGCCCCTTTTCCTGGGTAATAGGGTGTTTTTGATGATTAATATTTGTTCCTGTTAGGTTTTGCTAATGTCATTTTTCCATTAATTTACAAGGTTTTGGGGCTTCGATCAGGGTCTGAGGCGTGTCATTGCTGAAGGGCTGCACTGAAGTGTCCAAGAGTTCATCATTTTCAGGTAGGTGAAGTTCGTGCTCTTGTATTTGGCTTGCTTTATTTTGGGTTTTAATTGTGTTTGAAATGGGGAAGTTGAAGTTTTGTTAAGATGGAACTGGTTTTTGCAAATGTGTAATGGATACTAGTAACTGGGTGGCTTTGTGAGAGGTATGAAACTCCCTTTAAGGGGAAAACTTGGAGTATAAGTGTACTTAGGTTTGGGTATAAGTGTACATTGTTGTGTTAAAGTAAGTATTAATATTATATGTGTAGGCAAAGGGAGCTGATTTTGTCACTGGTTTAAGTGTTTGAATGCTTGATATCCATGAGTGAATGTCCATGATCATGGTGTTGTGATGCTTATAATTTTTTGTTGTCCTTGGTGGTTTATTTGTGGAATTATGCTAGCTGTTTTGGGCAGATCATAAGTGGTTTTTGATGAGAAATTTTATGAGCATGTGTTGATATTAGTGTAGGATGTTAGCAAAATGATGAAGATGAAGTTTTGATGATGTCCAAATCAAGTCAAGAACAATCAAGACTCATGAAGAATGATCTTTGAAGACTTGTAATCTTTTGTAATAATTGTATGAACATAGGAAAATTAGTAGTTTTATGTATGCATTCAAAAGTGATGTAAAAATAAACCAAAAAGCCAAAACTGTGCAGTGCTAATCGATTAACAGAGGGTGTTAATCGATTGTTCCAGTGCGCCATGAAGAAGCCCAGCATTGCAGTGTTAATCGATTAACACAGGGTGTTAATCGATTAACGTTAATCGATTAACAAGGGCTGTTAATCGATTAACACAGGAGCCGTTTGAAAAACTAGCCGTTTTAAGAGCCGTTGGACTATCCGTTGGGGTGCTAATCGATTAACCACTGTAGCTAATCGATTAACACAGTGTGAAAGGCTGAAAACGAAAAATGGAAGAGTCTTTGGATGAGTCTATAAATAGACTCTCATTTCCTCTCAACCAACTAACTAGAGACACAGAGAAACTCTTCCCTTGTGCTCAAATACTCATAAACTCTTGAGAATTGTGTGCTCTTGCTCAGCTAAGGAAACTCTGTCTGTAGAGTTGGTGGAATACTTCTACGGTGATAGAGGAATAGCTGATTCATCCTTGGTGTGTCTAAGGAGGTGTTCGGAAGAGGAAGTTCATCCTTCGTGAAGCATTCGAAGGAGGTGGTAATCCTTTGTGAAGATTCAAAGGAGGTGTAAGTTGGTTCATCCTTCGTGAAGCATTCGAAGGAGGTGTTCATCCTTCGTGAAGTATTCGGAGGAGGTGTTCATCCTTTGTGAAGACTTAAAGGAGGTGTAGGTTCATCTCTTGTGGTATCAAGAGAGGTGGTTTCTAAACTCTTACAAATTGTATCTTTGTGATTGTAGTTTGTAATTGTTTTGTGATTAGTGAATTGTTTATCTTGTTTTGAGATAAGCGACTGGACGTAGGATTGGTAAGATCCGAACCAGGATAAAATCATCTGTGCAAATTTCTCTCAACCTTACTCTTGCTTTATTTGTCTTTATTAATTGCTAAGTAAGTTTAATTGAGTAGAAATTAAAAGGCACACGTTAGTATTAAAAACCCTCTTGGTTTGTTATCCCACGCTAACCATTCCGCTGCAGCCGCTCCTGACATAGGATATATGTTTGTTGTCATTAGTGTGAGGCTTGTAGCTTTGGCTATCAAGACACACTCACCGTCTAAGCAAAATTCAAAAGAAAAAATTGCCAAGAATTGAAAGAGCACCAAGGACTCTTCCAAACCACTTGAACTTTTAATGGCCTTTTTTAAAAAATAAAAGCAAAGGAAATTGAAATCTAAAACAATTACACAAAAGAGATGAAAAACTATGAAATCTGCTGGAGCTTGCTGAATAGTTCTCTTCAGCCTTTGATCACTGACATTTCAAACTTCGAGAGCAATATTTGCTAGTGTAGGACCTATTCCTTGACTCTTTTTCTTTTGAACAACTTGGAATTTCACAATTGAAGGGCATTCAGCTTAATTTTTATGGTCTGCACATTGTTTCTCAAAAGGGATATGTGAATATGTTATTGATAGCTATAAGACATTATCCAGATCAAATCTGCACAGTTAGATTACACCAAACAACAAATATTCGAAACTGAACAAAATACACCCTTTAAATAAATGACTTGATCAATCGAAATTAGAGGGCCAAGCTGGACAACCCAGTTCTTGATGGATACTAAATGTTACTAGCTTTACAAGTTCAAATCATAACATAAATGAGCAAAATAAAACCAATTGAGTCAAATGGGTTCCAAAAACTCATTTCATCAAGAAAGTTGCAACCAAAAACAGGATTAAACTCATTTGGCCATTTGAGTTTCAGTTAATGACTCAGAATAAAAAACAGAATTAGCAACCAGCTATGGCTTCTCACAAGGATAGTGTTGTTAGTGTCTAGCAAACTAATATCACAGCTGCAAGGTGGAGATGTGTTGATTTGCTTTGCTAGAAATCAGATTTGCTTGTTGCAGTCCAGACTTGTCTTCGTGCTGGTCGTTTATCATTTTTTCCCACTTCCTAATAGACTACCAATGATAGATGAGGTCTCTGAACTGATTTGCACCTCCAAAGCACCTCACAAGACCATAATTACCACAATATTAACAACAATTAATACTTACAGTAGCACCAATTAATACTTATGTAGATGCTTTATTTTAGTTTGTTGTTGATTGATCTGTCTAAAAGCCTATATATTGAAGACACTTTTGTGTTCTCTAATTTCAAAAACTATAACATTTGATAACCTAATGAAAGTCTTTAACCACAAACAATTAGGCTCAAAGTGTTGTATGGTTCATTTTTGCCACAAAAATGACTCGCAATTTGGTGGTTTAAGACACGAAATGTCACAGCAGTGGCTGTAGCTCAAAACTAATCACTCCAACAACTTGATTTAGTGATTTTAAACTTGTTCAAACTTTGAACTGGCTCAAATCCAAACTGTTACTCAAAAACACCTTGCCACTTCCCAATTTTGACTCAAAATTGATGTTTTAGTATACTTTTATGCACTCAGACCATTATATCACTAATTGAACTCTGCTAGCAACTTTTAAACATCATTTTAGACTTTCTCAAACTGTCACATAACATAGAAAGGCTAGCATTCGAAATTTGACTTTGTTATGGCCAAAAATGCAGAAAAATCACTCCATCACACCACCAAAATTGAGTTTAAAAGATTCAATGGACTAGGAAATGCTAAAAGTGATTGTAGAATATGTAACTACACAAGACCAAGCTGGAAAACCGCAGCTAGGTGGAGTTAAACTCGAATTAGACTCACACACAACTCAAATAGCATAGTGCAAAGCTGAAATCTGAAATTTGAATGCTTATTCAATGCTGGTGCAATATCAAGCTTCTGTTTCAGTGCACATTTCTTGTTTCTACAACTTAATACAAGTTTTTTTGATGATTTTACATATTTTTGAAGTGATAACAACTCCTAATAATTACAAAATTGAAAATTGACTATTTGAGTTGCTTGAAATCTAGTTTCAACCACTGTCACTGTTTTTCCATCAAGCTTTTTCACCGTGCTTGCTTTCTTTGACTGTGTCTTAGGTGCTTATAATCTTCTAGCTGATTATCTTCAGTTAGCTCTAGTGCATTAGGCCTTCCTAGAGTCCTTGCTACTGCTATCCTCTTTTTCATTCTTTCAAATATGATTTCTAGTGCTGTTTTTGGTGCATTTTGCTGCATATTTGACTATAACAAGAGTGATTTGTTGAATCTTGCTATCTTTGTTCATTTCCAACGTTTGAGAAAGTTTAAATTGTCATTTCAAAGTTGTTTGCATTGTTCATTTGGTCATTTTTCAGCCTATATGCAGAATCACCTTTTAAACCATCAAAATTTGATTTAAAATGGAAGTGAACCAGTGATTTTTCATTGCAATATGTTTCTTGGTTGTTTAAGTGTTTGCACACCTTCAAATTGATGATAAAAACTTGCTTGAAGCATCACTTCAGTTGTTGAAACACTTCCAAGCATTTTTTAGTTTGAAACCACCATTTTCAATGTCATTTTATGGTGTAGTGAGCATATTAAGTGTTGTTTGACAATTTCCAATCTTTAATCTGCATTTCTGGATTGGCAAAAGCTGGTTTAGTGTTTCCAAATATAATTACATGATATTTTCACTGTAATACAATCATAAAAAGGAAAAGAAAATGAAGCAATCCAGTTTTGGTCCCAAAACTTTGAAATCACAAAATCTGAAATTCATTGGGGACTTTCATCAAACAGTTTGCAAAATTATCAAACAGTTTCACTACTCTTGATTTTGATCTTCGTTTTTGAGTTTTCTTGCTTGTTTAATCTGTTCTGGTGCCTTTCCTAGGTTCCTTTTGTGTCCCTCCTTTGATTCAATGCTTAAAATCACTTGATGCCAACTTGTTTGGCTTCCAATTTTTGCCACAAAGTCTAGTTTTGCGTGATTGAAATGCTGGTGCAGTAGCCATGCTTTTAGTGTGCTTAAAGGGTGAACATCCTAACATATCTAAACTAGTGGAATGAAGCTAGGAAAGTTGTCAAAAGCAAACAAGTACCTCAAACTCAAACGATACTTGGTCTTACCCAGTTTTATTACTTGATACGATTCGGTCACACTTGCCGATTGTTAAACAAGTTTTTGGCGCCGTTTTTCGGTGTTCATAAATTTGTCATCAACAACCTAAGCGAGTTTTATAGCTACAGTCTTATGATGCTCTACTTGCTCAAAATAAAATTCACTCAACAGTTAGAGATTTTGACAAAAAAACTTTCTCAACCATCAAAGGAGTGCTAGAATGTTTCACAAGTTCAACAACAAATCTGTGAGCTATGTGGTGGTGATCATATTAATGGTCAATGTGCAGTGCCCGAGAATCTCAATGAGAATGTGAACTACATGGGCAACCAGTTCCATCCCAACAACTACAATCAAGGGTGGAAATCCCATCCAAGCATAGGACAAAGCCAATTTGGGCAAACTGGTGGACAATTCAATAGACCACCATAGCAGCAACAATAACAGTGGAAACAACAACCCTCTCTATCTGATAAAACTACAAAGCTTGAGGAGACCCTCCAAAAATTCATGCAGGCATTTCTTTCAACTCAAAAAAGCACTGAAGCTGTTATAAGAAACTTGGAGATGTAGGTTGGTCAAATTGGCCAACAAATTGGAAGAGATGCCTATCAAAAGTTTTGGGGCTAATACTAAAGCTAACCCCAAAGAAGAATGTAAGGTCATTATGAGTATGAAAGACGAGAGAGAGAAAGAAAAAGAAAAGTTGAGTGAGAAAGAAAAAGAAGAGAGTGAGATAAAAGAAAAAGATGAGAAAAAAATTGAGAGAAAAGAAAAAGAAAATTTGATTGAGATTGAAAAAGAAAGTAGGGTGCATTGAAGAGAAAAAAAGAAAAAGTAGAGAAAAATCTCAATCACCCTGAAGAGTGCTCTAGAAAAGAAAAAGAAAAACAATTAGGGTGCATTGAAGAAATTTCCAGAAAATTAGGAATAAAAATTCCTGTGACTGAAGCACTGCAGCAGATTCCTTAATATGCTAAATTTTTGAAGGAACTCCTCCAAAAAAAAATATTTAAAGGAGGAAACAATGGAGATACAGGAAGAATGCAATGTGATTTTACAAAAGGCACTCCCTCCTAAGGTTGAAGATCCAGGATGTTTCACCATTCCTTGTACTATTGGGAAACATAAAATAGGGAAAGCCCTAATTTGATTTAGGGTCCAGTATTAATTTGATGCCCTTATCAGTTCTTGAAAAGATTGGTGGTCTTTAATGTGGATGATGGAACTATAGCACTTAAAGACCAAGAAGAGAAGGTGATTTTCAATGTCTTCAATGCTGAGTAACCAATCCAGGTGAAGAAGACTAGTCTCAGAACTTCAAGGGGAGGTACACCAGAGACCAGTACTAAAGCTGCCAAGCCAGGTGAGGAAGGTGAAAATTGTTTTTTGTCACAGGTACAACAAGAAGAAAAAGACAGCAAAGGAGCAAGTGTTCATCAAGATTCTCTGGAGAAACATGAAGAACTGAAACCAAGACTACCAGTGAGGTTTAACAAAACGTTTTGGGTTGTTAAAGAACTCAAAGATGATGGACTAATAGAGATTGAATCTCCAATTTCAAGGAGAACTAAAAAGGTGAACAGGAAGTTGCTGAAGATCAATTGGTGTGGAAAAGGAAAAGATGACACCAAAATCAAAGATGTGACATAACATTATTGGGTCAAGCTAGTGACGTTAAAGAAGCGCTTGCTGGGAGGCAACCCAGTGTTTTACAAAATTTTATGTGTTTATTTATTTATTTTTTGTCAATTGTTCTCTATTTATTTTGTGGTTACTCTAGGTCAAGCTAGCGACGTTAAAGAAATGCTTGCTAGGAGGCAACCCAGTGTTCCTACAAACTTTTATTTTATTTTTTTAAAAAATTTTCTGTTTCTGTTTGTGTGATTCTAGTGTGCTTACTCTGTAATAGTTGAATGTTTGAGAGGTAAGGAGAGATTAATTGATTGACCTCAGAGGTAAGGAGAGATTAATTAATTGATTAGTCTCACCAATTCAGAACGGCTGCCCACGAGAGGTATTTCCCCTCAATGAACGTCAAGAAGGTGCTAATGGAACGTAGGGTGGGAACGATCCTTACTTTGGCCCCCCAGTTTAGAAGGGAGGTCAGCGCTAGAGGCTGGGGGAACCTGACCACTTATCCTGCTTCTGCTAGCATCCCTATTGTGAAAGAGTTCTACACTAATGCCAAGGCATTAGGAGGAGAGCAGGAGACTTATACCAGTTATGTGAGGGGCAAGAAAATTTCCTTTGATGCTGACACCATAAACACTTTTTTGGGCACTGACTGGGAAGAAGAGTGGTGTCAGTATGAGCGGGCTATGGCTGAAGGGGTTGATTATGAGGATGTGGAGAGGACCCTATGTGTGCCTGGAGGGAACTTTGAGAGGAGCAGATCTTATGTACCTATCCACATCAAGAGGGAATCTTTTATACCACTAGCCAAATATTGGATGACTGTTGAACGGGTCGCACCGTACACAAAAGGTGATTGCATAAAATTAATGCAGTACAGTTACTAGGAAGTGACTCCTAGGTCGTCTCTCAAGGACCAAATTGGGTTCAGTCTCAGGTCAACACGTAGGGGGGTTTTGTGAAAGTTTTGTTGCGGATAAATTAAAAAGCGTTGAAATAAAACTCAAAACAGTAAAACGAAATTAAAACAGTAAAAACGAAATTGCTACAGTAAAAACGAGATTACAGCAACATAAAACAGTAAAAATAAATCTGGAACAGAAAATAAAAATACAGAAAACGAAAATATAGAAAACGAAAATACAGAAAACAGTAAATACAGTAAACAGTAAATACAGAAAACAGTAAAACAGAAAATAAATTACAGCAATAATTAATAACAGCAAAACAGAATTACAGAAAATCATTTCAACATATAAAATATTTTAATGCAAAAGAAATGGAAAGACAGTAAAACTTCCCTATTAACTGTGACCAATTCATCTACCAAAAAAAATTGAAAATTCAACTGCTTAACAGAAATTGCCATGACACTTATGTGTTGCAAACAAAGAAAAGTTAAAACAATTAATTGGGATGCTACTTCCTTCCAGGAACAACGTGCACTTCCAACTTCTTCCTAATTTAATCACCACATGGTCCACTCATTACAAAAACAATTGAAAGCAATTAAATGGAAAGCTAATAACGTGTAACTATTACTCCCATACATTCCAAAAGAAATAAAGAAATGCAATCAAGGTGGCCGTGGGCCACTTGCCAATTCTTCTTCACTTTTCATGGCTCCACCACTTTTGGTTTCTACCTAAACTTGCTGACTTGCATTCTTCACATTAATAAGTCCAATTGCTTCTCCAAATTAAATGAAAGATGCTTGCTGGAAACTAACGTCCCACTCCAAGTACCGTCCACTCCCTTCCCTTCTTCTCAAAACCGTGAGTTATTTCTCAATTTTGACAATTTTGGTTCATTTCTTTTAAGTAATAGCATCCTACTCATAAAATAAACAACTTTCTTTTTGTGTTATTTTCTTTTACTGGATGGAAATCTATCTACTACTCTACTGCAAAAGCAAAATAAATGAACTTGTTCTTTGGTTCAACACAAAGCCATGAATCACCTTCCCAGAGGTTACAAAATGCAAGAAGAGATTTTATAGAGAAACAGGGAACAAAATGAAATATGCAATCAGAATTCAAGAAAAGGAATAAACATCAACCAATTCATTCATCATGAAAAACACATTATAGTTCTCTTGAAGTAAAAACATTCAAAGTAAAAGAACAAACAAGTGGTGCCTGGATTCCTCCTGGCCGTATGCTTCTCCTTCCAGTCTCCACACCAGTTTGCTTTCTCCTTCTTCAATCCATGCTAGGTGTACTCCTTGTATCTTCTCTGTGTGTAGAATAATGGAAGTGGAGGAAAATACCAGAGCCCTCCAAAGAGAAGTTCCGGAGAGAGCCTCATGACTCTAAGTCGTCCACTCCTTTTGTTCTCCTCTGCATCCTCTCCCCTGGAAAAACATTCTCTCCTTCTCCCTAGAATCCATGGACCGAGAGATGTTCTTCAGCAAGCATGCAGTCCCCCTTCCAATCATCAAGTGGCAGCTGGACTTCCAAATGCTTCTTGTGTTTGCTGCTGGCCGTGTAGCTCTCTTCTCCATGTGTTGGTTCCCATTTCTTATTTCACTTTGATTGTTGGATGAAAAACCAAGAAGGCTTGTGGAATGAATGTTAGTTGTAACTTCAATTGTTGTGCAGCTCTCTGGAAAACACGCTCCAAACTAAGAAGTGTGGTGGCTCCCATTTCTATTAGCATTTGTTGACTTGCCAATGGTTGTAAAACATGTGGAATGTGTGGTCCCTTAATTATTTTGAGTTTTGCCAAACCATTCTTTCAGCAAAAACCGTGGAAGCTCTTGTAATATGGTGGCCCCCTTTTTCTACTTTGTTGTCCCCCATTAAGAGAAACAAGCCTCCCATTTTGTGTGAAATTGCCGTGAGTGTTGGATGTTCACGTGGCCCCTCCTTTCATTTCACTTCACTTCCATTTTGTGCTGGATAGCCGTGGAGTGTGCACCTCTTTTCCACATTTTGTTAAATCAAAACACAAGGAGGGCCCTCCACTAGTTGATGTTTCAGCCGTGACATGCACCTTCTAGTGGTAGCCTCCATTTCATTCCAAATCATGTTCATCTACTTCTACATTGCCGTGAATTTCCTTAGAGAAGGTGGCTTCCTCCAACAACAAAAATCACACTTGTTATCTTTCAAGAGAATTCTGAAACCGTGAGCTTCTCAACTCGGTGGCCCCCTTCAAAAATTAATTTTCCAATGGACCTTAGCTATTACAAATTCAAGAAAAATATTTATCAACACACATAATAAATAAATGCAGTGCAAGTTCTTCTAAGCACAGTGTGTGAATGTTTTTCCAAATGTCCCAATTTATATTTCCAAAAATTTCCTTGCAATTACTAATGCAAATAATCAGCTCAGATAATTCAAATTAGTTAAAATAAGACTTTCTGATCGAATTAAGCACATTTCAGAAAAAATGGAAAAATACTGGACAATTAAGCACAATTTCCCGATTAATTATAGTACAGTAAACTAAGTGAAGTGAGCAAAATATCGATTCATCAAAATAGACCACACTTAGTCTTTTGCACTCCTGGGCAAAATCAAGACGCAAATCAGGAAACAGATCAAAGGACATTCAAGGGTACGACACAAACATATCACACAAAAAAAAGTAAAGACTCACAAGGAAACAAACCGAATTTACACAGTTCTCAAGAAATCTGGACAGAGAAAAGATGTAGACAATATCCAACACATAATCAAATAAAGCAGATACTGACAGAAATCATCCAAGCAATTCACAGTATGGCAAAATAATCAATCAATTCAAGAGATGGATCAAAAGCAACAGAACCTCACAGATGCACACAATCAGTGTTTCTCTCAAGTGTTTAAGGTAAATCGATGTCACTCAATGCACTCAAGAAGGCAAACACAATTAGACTTGGCAAGCCTCTAATATCAACACTCAAGCATATACGCATGTTCAAATCAAAAGGTCTTTCATGGTTGCAATGGGGCCAAGGATAGGGGAGGATAAAATATGGATAAGTAGCTACAACCCAGAAGAAATAGAGGAGCAATGGGGAACAAGTGTAAACACATTCAAATCACACCCAAACCTCTAATTCAATCCTCTTCTTGACTCCATTATTCACAAAATTTTTTTATCTCATCATTTTTTTTCTATAGTTTTTTTTTCATCCTGTCTCTTTTTTTTTTCTTTCTTCAGGACTCAACTGTAAGAGACAAAATACACAACACATTTACAACCACAAAACAAGAAGAGGAGCCACTTTAACCAATTCATAAGAATCCCCAGGGAGACCACACTTGTTCCCAAAACAGTTCTAAAGCTCCAAAATTCCCTAAGGTTAAGGTAATCATGGTTTTTCACTTAGGGCTAGTGTATGAGCTTCAAAAACAAAGAATTGAGGAAAGTATAGGCTCAAAATGGGTTATCAAAGGATTATTACAGGGTAGGCTTATTTGGCTAGAGAGGCTCAAGAACAAAAATGCCTTTATCATTTCCAAACATGCATATTAATCAAGAATTATCAATAAGAGTCAAGCCAAGGCATATGTGCAAGCAATCAAGAGACATATCACACGCAAGAAAGAAATAAAGTGGCTCAAATCTCGCATAGGGTAATTTCTGTCATAATCAATCAACCTCTCAAACATCATAATCATCTTCCCAAGCAAAGAAAAGCAAGAATTTCAACCCATAAGTATCAATGAAGTGATGGACACATCTACAAATAAAATCCAGAAATCAAGAAAAACATGTAAAATTGCACAAAAGACACACTAAAAACAAATTAAAACAGAAAGAATTGAACACACAAAACGAAAAATTTAAACACAAAAAGCAGAACAAAAACTAACAAAGAAAAAAATCAAAGTCTCCCCCAATAGACCACACTTAAACTACACAGTGTCCTCAATGTGTTTTAAGCATAAGATCAACAATTACAACCAGTAAACAGATCATGGACAAGTGCAATAAAAGTAGGAAAACGGGGAAGAAGGAAAAAAGAAAACTCCCCTGGGTTATGGTGGAAGTTGCCAATTTTGGACTATCAGGGATATGTCTTCCACCATTGGATCCAGCACGGAAGATTTAAGGACAAACTGCTTCATCCTCCAAATTTGATCAAGCAGGGAAATATCTTCCACCGCTGGATCTAAGCAGAAAAGATTGTTGATGAGCGAGTTCAGTCGGTGCCTATTGATCTTCAAACTGTTGTGTAAGCTTGCACCTTTGTTGTCCACTGTCGGTGTTTGTTGATCAAATTCAAGTGTACCTCCTGCAATAAGTTTTGTGTAATCTGGTTCTACAGAAATTTCATGCAGGGGTATAACACCCAATCCCAGTGTAACAGGATGAACCTCAGATACATCCTCAGAATATGAATCAATTTTAAAATTACATGCATTTTCAACCACAAACTCAGATTCATGTTCAGAGGGAAAATTAAAAACATGCTCAGCAACAATATAATCATCAGCATACCAATCAACAGTACAATCAACAAAATAATCAATTTGTGGTATGCTTACCTCCACTTCCTTTAAGATTGCTAAAGTGTGGGAAGATGAAGGTGGTCTACCTGGTTCAGAACTACTGCTTATTCTTGCCTGGTCCTCAAAATCTTTAGCAGTCCCCTCAGGTGCAAGAGCAGGAACATAGGACGATGTGAAAGTAGGTGGTGTAGTGAGCATGTGACTTTGGTTCTCATCTCCTATGTTGATGGCACTGTCATCATCATCTGGAATCTGAACAGTCTGAAATGGTGATTCCTCTAAATCTTGAGACTGTTCCTGATTGAGTTGCGTGGCCATCTGCCCTATTTGGTCATTCAGGCTCTGAATGGATGCTCTGGTCTCTTGCTGAAACTGCATGTTCTCTTGCTGAAACTGAAGGTTCTGCATGGTCATCTGCTCCAACAACTCCTGCAATGTAGGCTCAAAAGTAGAAGGCTGAGGAGCTACTTGGGCAGGAGCATCATATTGCTGACTTTGGTATTGCTGGACTGGTGGAGGCATACAAGTACTCTGGAATGGTGGTTCTTGATAATGATGTTGCTGTGGGGTACCTTGCCATCCCAAGTTAGTGTCATTCCATCCATGATTATTGTTGTAACCATACTGAGAAGGGAAGAATTCATCCAAGAACAATCGCTTAAGATCTTCCCAAGAAGTGATACACCCTGAAGGAAGACAATAAAGCCAATCCCTTGATGCTCCTTGTAATGATTGCGGAAATGCCTTTAAGAACATATCGTCATCCTGGACATGTGGAGGTTTCATTGAAGAGCACATGATGTGGAATTCATCCAAATGTCTATGTGGGCATTCACCTGTAAAACCATGAAACCTAGGCAGCAAATTTATCAGTCCAGAGGTAACAACACAATGAACATCATCCTCATTAAGTGAAACTGGCTCACTAGGAGCACTCTCAGAAGTTGGAGGATGAGCCCTATTTTTCTCAACATAAAAGTCAGCAGAATTACAATCAGAGTACCATGCAGAAGGAGAATCATAATCAAAGGCACTCACAGAATAAGCACTATTCTCATAACCATAATAGGTAGACATGGAAAAAGAAAATACTAAAAATTACGAAACAAATAAAACACAACACATTTATACATGCAACACATACACAGAAAACAGAACATCAAAACTAAAAATATTTTTTTTTGTTTAAGAAACAACAACTAAATACAAAACATAATACACACAAAAACAAAACACATACGACATGCATACACAAAACAGAACATCATATAACAACACAACTAACACAACAAAAACCTAAGACCGAACCACTATTGATCCCCGGCAGCGGCGCCATTTTGTTGAACGGGTCGCACCGTACACAAAAGGTGATTGCATAAAATTAATGCAGTACAGTTACTAGGAAGTGACTCCTAGGTCGTCTCTCAAGGACCAAATTGGGTTCAGTCTCAGGTCAACACGTAGGGGGGTTTTGTGAAAGTTTTGTTGCGGATAAATTAAAAAGCGTTGAAATAAAACTCAAAACAGTAAAACGAAATTAAAACAGTAAAAACGAGATTACAGCAACATAAAACAGTAAAAATAAATCTGGAACAGAAAATAAAAATACAGAAAACGAAAATATAGAAAACGAAAATACAGAAAACAGTAAATACAGTAAACAGTAAATACAGAAAACAGTAAAACAGAAAATAAATTACAGCAATAATTAATAACAGCAAAACAGAATTACAGAAAATCATTTCAACATATAAAATATTTTAATGCAAAAGAAATGGAAAGACAGTAAAACTTCCCTATTAACTGTGACCAATTCATCTACCAAAAAAAATTGAAAATTCAACTGCTTAACAGAAATTGCCATGACACTTATGTGTTGCAAACAAAGAAAAGTTAAAACAATTAATTGGGATGCTACTTCCTTCCAGGAACAACGTGCACTTCCAACTTCTTCCTAATTTAATCACCACATGGTCCACTCATTACAAAAACAATTGAAAGCAATTAAATGGAAAGCTAATAACGTGTAACTATTACTCCCATACATTCCAAAAGAAATAAAGAAATGCAATCAAGGTGGCCGTGGGCCACTTGCCAATTCTTCTTCACTTTTCATGGCTCCACCACTTTTGGTTTCTACCTAAACTTGCTGACTTGCATTCTTCACATTAATAAGTCCAATTGCTTCTCCAAATTAAATGAAAGATGCTTGCTGGAAACTAACGTCCCACTCCAAGTACCGTCCACTCCCTTCCCTTCTTCTCAAAACCGTGAGTTATTTCTCAATTTTGACAATTTTGGTTCATTTCTTTTAAGTAATAGCATCCTACTCATAAAATAAACAACTTTCTTTTTGTGATATTTTCTTTTACTGGATGGAAATCTATCTACTACTCTACTGCAAAAGCAAAATAAATGAACTTGTTCTTTGGTTCAACACAAAGCCATGAATCACCTTCCCAGAGGTTACAAAATGCAAGAAGAGATTTTATAGAGAAACAGGGAACAAAATGAAATATGCAATCAGAATTCAAGAAAAGGAATAAACATCAACCAATTCATTCATCATGAAAAACACATTATAGTTCTCTTGAAGTAAAAACATTCAAAGTAAAAGAACAAACAAGTGGTGCCTGGATTCCTCCTGGCCGTATGCTTCTCCTTCCAGTCTCCACACCAGTTTGCTTTCTCCTTCTTCAATCCATGCTAGGTGTACTCCTTGTATCTTCTCTGTGTGTAGAATAATGGAAGTGGAGGAAAATACCAGAGCCCTCCAAAGAGAAGTTCCGGAGAGAGCCTCATGACTCTAAGCCGTCCACTCCTTTTGTTCTCCTCTGCATCCTCTCCCCTGGAAAAACATTCTCTCCTTCTCCCTAGAATCCATGGACCGAGAGATGTTCTTCAGCAAGCATGCAGTCCCCCTTCCAATCATCAAGTGGCAGCTGGACTTCCAAATGCTTCTTGTGTTTGCTGCTGGCCGTGTAGCTCTCTTCTCCATGTGTTGGTTCCCATTTCTTATTTCACTTTGATTGTTGGATGAAAAACCAAGAAGGCTTGTGGAATGAATGTTAGTTGTAACTTCAATTGTTGTGCAGCTCTCTGGAAAACACGCTCCAAACTAAGAAGTGTGGTGGCTCCCATTTCTATTAGCATTTGTTGACTTGCCAATGGTTGTAAAACATGTGGAATGTGTGGTCCCTTAATTATTTTGAGTTTTGCCAAACCATTCTTTCAGCAAAAACCGTGGAAGCTCTTGTAATATGGTGGCCCCCTTTTTCTACTTTGTTGTCCCCCATTAAGAGAAACAAGCCTCCCATTTTGTGTGAAATTGCCGTGAGTGTTGGATGTTCACGTGGCCCCTCCTTTCATTTCACTTCACTTCCATTTTGTGCTGGATAGCCGTGGAGTGTGCACCTCTTTTCCACATTTTGTTAAATCAAAACACAAGGAGGGCCCTCCACTAGTTGATGTTTCAGCCGTGACATGCACCTTCTAGTGGTAGCCTCCATTTCATTCCAAATCATGTTCATCTACTTCTACATTGCCGTGAATTTCCTTAGAGAAGGTGGCTTCCTCCAACAACGAAAATCACACTTGTTATCTTTCAAGAGAATTCTGAAACCGTGAGCTTCTCAACTCGGTGGCCCCCTTCAAAAATTAATTTTCCAATGGACCTTAGCTATTACAAATTCAAGAAAAATATTTATCAACACACATAATAAATAAATGCAGTGCAAGTTCTTCTAAGCACAGTGTGTGAATGTTTTTCCAAATGTCCCAATTTATATTTCCAAAAATTTCCTTGCAATTACTAATGCAAATAATCAGCTCAGATAATTCAAATTAGTTAAAATAAGACTTTCTGATCGAATTAAGCACATTTCAGAAAAAATGGGAAAATACTGGACAATTAAGCACAATTTCCCGATTAATTATAGTACAGTAAACTAAGTGAAGTGAGCAAAATATCGATTCATCAATGACCTTCTCCCAGGCCAACATCCACCCTTACTCCCATATGTTTGATTTCACCACTCAGAAGGCTATCCTTTTATATTGTATTTTGGGTTGAAGGGAGGTCAACTTAGGGGCAGTTATTGCTGAGGAAATCAAGAGCTGTGCACGTGTTGTGAACAGCAGGACCCCTATAAGACAACCTTCTCTGATCACACATCTGTGTGAGATTATGGGTGTTGATGTGTGATAGAAGCAACCTCCACCTTCAAGAATGGAGTGGCTTCTCGGTCTAGAAGTGGCAGCGGAATGGAGAATGGATGGAGATGCGACGATGCACGGAAGGTGTTTAATGAAATGTCTGGCAGCGTTTTGGATGTGGTGTGAAGTGAGTTCTAACTCAAACGGCCTTCCAAAGGGGAAGGGAGCTAGAGGGAGACAAGCTAAAATAGCTTTAAGTAATGAACTTGAGAGAATGGCTGGATTTCAGCATCATTTCATTATCAAACTCAAGTTAAGTTCTATACAAGATGAAGCTCTCTTTTATAGAGTAAGAGAAGCTTGGCTATCAATCTAAAATGTGCATGAAGCTACTGCAATGTGCTAATGAAAGTGGGCAGCGTGAGTTGTATGTTTCACGTTGACAACATGGAGAATGTGCTTCAAAGAGGGGAAGCTATGGCTGGTGTGTTCCATGTGGTAAATGTTCTTCATCATTGGCATGTTTTGAAAACCCTGTTTTAAATTCTTTACCATGAGTTGAGTTGAGAATATTTGTGAGGTATTGAAAAAGGTTCAAATTTGGGGTTGCTGGTAAGCAACCCCACTTTTCGAAGCAATGAGCAATTGAAGAGCAACAAAAAAAGAAAAAGAAAAAAATCAAAAGAAAAGAAAATAGAGCTCACTGCAAGGGAAAAAGGTTGGGAAAGATCTTCTTGAAAAGAGAACCTGTGAGTAATTGATAAATTCATAAATGTCTCTCTTAACTCATGGAATTTTTCTGACTAGAAAAACCAATTTCCTTCTTAGCCCAACCAAGCTACAAGCCATGAAAAGGCCTTGTGATGACAACTTGCTTGTGAGTCTGTTTGATTGTGGTTAAATGAAAAGAAAACTTAATTTGTGTGACAGTGTGATAGCAGAGTGAAAAAGGCACCAACACTATACACCTGTAAGGGAGTGAGATACTTTTGAATGCTTGAGTGATACACTTTTGAGTACTTGAGTGAAACACTTCCCTTGGTGAGGAATAGTTCTTTGAATTTCTAATTACATCTCTGCTTGGTTGATTGATTGCTCTTAAGGATAGCATCTATTGAACTGTTTGAGTATCACTTTAAGTTATTTGAGCGAAAGCATTTGTGCATCTTGTCTGATATTCCTATGATGAGCTGATTTAAGTGATTACTTGTCTTAGAAAAATATTTTGAAAAACTACTAAACCACTGTGATATTTGTTGAGAGCTAAGTTACATTTTGTTTTGCTTGAGGACAAGCGAAGTTCTAAGTTTGGAGTTGTGATAACGGTTTAAAATACTGTTATCTGTGATGTAATTTTTATACTAAATACACCCTTTTTGACTTAGAAACTTGCTTGGACTCATGCTTTTTCATTAAGTTGTGTGAATAAGAGAGTTGAGGTTGAATTTGATAATTTTATGACTAATTCCCTTTGTGTTTGATAGAAAATGAGTTAATACAGGAAGCAGAGATGAAGTGCTAAGGATATAGAGCTCAGAAAGGCCTAGAAAAGCACTAGAAGAGGGAATCGCACGAAGCTTGGGCGACCTGCAAGAGGCTTGGGCAAGGAAAAATTGACGCCCGCCGCCCGGGCGTCGGACCCCCAAAGCCCGGGCGAAATTGAAGGTTCAAGCCTTACGAAAATCGACGTCCACCGCCCGGGCGGCCAAATAGGGCGCCTGAGCGTCGCACGTTGCTGATTCGGCCCAATTTTTGCTTTGTTTCGACTCTTTTGGACCGGGCCCTGATTCTACTCTATTCCAACTCTTTTTAAAGGACCTTGGCGCTCTAGGTTTTGTATCTCTGGCTGGAGCAACACAATAACACACTCTTTTACTCTCTGAAGGCGGATCTGGAGGCGGAAGCTTCCTCTTCTACACTTAGGGTTTTACTATCTCATGCTTTTCCATTGTTCATATAGTTTCTCCTTGTCTATGGGGAACTAAAATCTATTTGTTGTTGGGGAATGATGTAACCTTGTGAACTCTCATGTATTTGAATTGATTCTTAATCATATATGTTTTATTCATTAATTGTTATGGAATTCATCTATTTTAATGCTTGCTCTATTTAACTCATTTAGTTGCATGATTTATGAATTACATGAGTGTCGGGAGGTTCCTTACAATTCAGGTTCTTGTTGAATTCTCCCAAGGGTAATATTTCTCAAGGATGAGGGTATGAGTACTTGGTCGTCTTAAGCTCTTGATTTTCAGACTTAATTTTCTAGGAATGCTAGGAATTGCACGAACTAGGAATTAAGGCAAGCTTATTGCGCCAAGGGATTGGGTTCTAAGTACTTTAGTGAATGACGTTAACATTAATGCATAAAGAGGAAATCTAACACCAACAACATATTCATCTCATATTAATCAACATTCGTTCATCTCTATGTTACTCTACTATTGATTTATTTGCATTCATATGTTATTTTATGTTTTTGCATCGCAAACCAATGATCTCGTTTATTTTAAGTCTTAATTAATTAATTTATCACACGACTATTTATGGTCGAGAGTCCTCTGGGATACGATACTTGGTTTTACCATTTTATATTACTGGTGCGATTTGGTACACTTGCCAATCCATTAACAAGTTTTTGGCGCCGTTGCTGGGGATCAAAAATATTGTTAACAAGTTTCAAGATGGAAACACTCCTTGTCATCATTTGGGTGAGCCATAACTTCAAAAACATCAAAATTTACTTATTCATCTTGCACTCTCACCTTCAGTTTGTTGTTTTCCACATCAATAAAAAATCTTGCAGTCTTCATAAAAGGTCTCCCAAGAATAAGAGGCACATTTACATCCTCCTCCATCTCCATGATAACAAAGTGCACAGGAAATAGAAATTTGTCTACCTTCACAATCACATCTTCAGCTACCCCATAAGGATATTTCAGAGATCAATCTACTAGTTGAAGAGTCATCCGAGTAGGCTTGAGTTCCAAACCTTCAAATCTCTTCAAACATGGAGAGCGACATGTGATTAATAATGGCTACCAAATCAATTAGTGCCTTTCTAACAGAGATATTCCCTATAGTGCAAGGAATGATGAAGCTTCCTGGATCTTTCAACTTGGGAGGTAGAAGCTTTTGTATGATAGCACTGCAATTTCCTTGAACTTCAATGGTTTCCTCTTCAATGTACTTCCTTTTCTTAGTAAGGAGCTCCTTCAGAAATTTAGCATATGAAGGCATTTGTTGCAAGGCTTCGAAGAAAGGTATGTTAATCTCATATTTCTTAAAAATCTCCATGAAACGCTCAAATTGTTTTTCTTTCTCCTTCCTAGAATAATTCTTTGGGTAAGGAAGGGGGTTTTCATACAATTCTTTTTATTTTCTCTCATCGTCTTCCTCTCTTTTTTTCTTCTCTTCCCTCTCTTTTCCTTTTTCTGTTCGCGCAATCTCTTCTTTTTCTTTCTCTTCTTCATCTTTTTCTTTTTCACTCAACCTTTCTTTTTCTTTTCTCTCTATTTTTCTCTCATCTAAAATTCTGCCACTTCTGGTAACAACAACTTTGCACTCTTTTCTAGGGTTTACTTTCATATTACCCCCAAAAACATCTAGCTTTTGAATTATGTGACAGAGATGCCTCTCTATCCTTCTGAATGTTGCTTCAGTGCTTGGACGTTAAACACCAAGCGGGTCGGTCTTTCTCGTCGTCTAGCAACCCTGGATGTTAAACACCGAGTGGGTCTATCATTCCCGTCATCTAGCAACCCTGGAAGTTAAACACCTAGCGGGTCGGTCGTTCCTGTAATCTAGAAACCCTAGACGATAAACACCGAGTAGGTCGGTTGTTCCCGTTGTCTAGCAACATTGGATGTTAAACATCAAGCGGGTCGGTCGTTCCCGTCTTCTAGCAACCCTGGACATTAAACACCGAGTGGGTCGGTCGTTCCCGTCGTCTAGCAACCCTGGAAATTAAACACCGAGTGGGTCGGTCGTTCCTGTCGTCTAGCAACCCTGGACGTTAAACACTGAGCGGGTTGGTCGTTCCCGTCGTCTAGCACACATGGACGTTAAACATCAATCACCCAACAACCTTGGGTGATGGAATCCTGCTTGACGTAGTCCTCTTTTTGTATTTTTACCTTTCCTAGCTTAGCTCTTAAGGAGCATGGGTTACTATAAATACCCAACTCCTATCTTGTATTACGACTTTTGAGATTAATGAGAATTAAATGATCATGGGTTTCTTCGTAGAGAATTAGAATTTGGGGCAAGACTTAAAGAAATCAAGGATAAGAAAAGAGAAGAGAGAAAAAGAGAGCAATTAAGAAGAGAAGAAGAGAAAAGAAAAGAAGAAGAAAGAAAAGAAATAGAGAGAAAAGAAGAAAAGAGAGAAAGGCCAGAAAGAGAGAAGAAAGAAAAGGAGAAATTATTGCTGATGACAAATTCTATTCTTTCCAAGACTATGGAACCTAAAAGGGAAGGTTTTCAAATCTTTACTTCTTTTCCAATCATGGTTTATTCTTTAAATATGGACTTTTCTTTCAAACCAATTGTCATTATATATTATATGAAAACATTCTCAAAAAAATTAACTCAAGACAAAAGTGAATTTGGACTACTAGAATTTCCAAATGTGATAAAACAAAATATTAGAAGTCCTTATTTCCTTGTTTTTATAGAAAAATTCTTTCTTGGATTGATATTAATTGAAAATATATTTGAGGTTTATTGCAGATTTGTGTTTGATCCAGGAGGAAGAAAAAGTGGATATAAAAGAATAAGGCCACTCCAAGATGGCCATGCTCCCAAAGATTGTGTGGAGTTTCTTCATAAGGCGATTGCTAGATTTGAGGACAAATCTTTTCTTAAGAGGGAGGGCATGATGGAATCCTGCTTGACGTAGTCCTCTTTTTGTATTTTTACCTTTCCTAGCTTAGCTCTTAAGGAGCATGGGTTACTATAAATACCCAACTCCTATCTTGTATTAGGACTTTTGAGATTAATGAGAATTAAATTTTCTGAAATCAGAAATTATTCTCTCTTGAAAGTCATAGGCTAGAGAGTCCCAAGCACTCCCTCTAGCCACCTTGCAAGCACATTCTCATTCTTCCATTTCTCCAAAAATCCCCGATGCTTACTCTCTCATTTCCACGCTGACTCTCCACTGCCACATCTGGCACGCGTCAGCTGCCAGTACGTCTCCACTCCAACGCATCAGCCACGTCTTCAGACCGCGCCTCTCATTCCTTCCCTCGTGCATCCATTGCGCATCAGTCCACATTTCAGAGAGTCTCCTTCTCGTTCTCGAGAGCTCCATTGTCGCCAACCATAGATCCGCGCTCCATACGCATCTTCGAAGGTATTTTATCTTTGTTCATTACACTACCACATCTTCTTCTAGGGTTTCCACTCCCGTCCTCCATTTTCCACTGTTCAAATACCTTAGTCCCTTCGATCTTCACTTTCCACCAATCATCCGAGCCTTTGAACCATTTAATCGGTTCGTTCTGAGTTTCCTCGCCATTATAGAGTTTTGCACCGTCCAAAACCATCATCCTCTTTACCTTCAACTTATACCGATTAAACCCTAGATCCTAAGTTTTCGACTCTTCGATCTCCGTTTTCCCCTTCAATCTCGAGTTTCCTATTCCATTCCGCTGCGTCTTCACTCGTTGGAGAAGCTTCGAGGAGTCCGAATCGAGCTCACACAGCTTCGGTCGTGAGCTTCTCGGGCGCTCGTCCATCAAGTGGTATTCAGAGCAAGGTCGAACACGCTTCGAAGGTAAGTATCTCAGTTCGTCTCTATTCTGAGTTTTCTTCAATTTTTGAGTTATTCGGTTTTCTTCTGTTCTTGCGTTATTTCGCGTCTCTGTTCTTTCATCTAGTTTTGTGTTTTGATTCTTTCTTGATTCTGTGTTGTTTCTTTCCATTTCCGCGTTGTTTCGATTAATATAATGTTATCTGTTTTTCTTGTTTTTGTTAGTTTCGTTTTCTCTGTTCGAGTTATTCATTCTGTCTTTCCACTTTGAGATTCAATCTCTTCATATCCGTTTAGGTTTCAATATTGTGTTGAGTCTAATCTGTGCTTTGAGTCTTATATCATTTTATTCGGTGAATCCAATTTTGTTTGAGTCTTTTATTTTCTGAATCTTATTCTTTCATGTTCTAGTCTTGTGGTTTGTTTTAATTGTCATTTGAATTCTAGCTTAACTAGTTGTTGCTTATGTTTTGTGATTCATTTGAGTTGCCTGTAGTGAGTAAGTTCTGCTCACCATATATAAGCTATGACATTGGATTAATGAGCTTGGTGGCAGATTTCAGTGGTAGAGATAATGAATCTCATGTTTTTTTTTTTGAATTTGTTAATGTTTAATGATAGCCTTGTTTGGTTTCTGCCTAATCAGTAACACGTGCATACCAAGTGAGCAATGAAAGGCTCGGCCTAGCTCGGTTGCACATTGATTAATCAACATATTTGTGATTTGGCCAGCTACACCGAACTGGTTTTGCTTTGAAGAGTCTGCGAGTCATTCATACTTGGTTTTAAATTCTTTGCCAAGTTCTGATTCAAATATTTTTCCAGTATTGTCTTTGTTTCATTGGCATCTATTGAGGTATATGAATTTGCAGAATTGCATTAAAACTGTTTACAATAGTGATTGAATTTAGTTTGAACTTCTAAGTTTGTGATCTATAGTGTGCATTCACTGTTTTCACTTTGCTATCAATTCTGCAATTGAGAATAAATTTTTGTTCACTCAAGGAAGCCTAAACCAGTGATATTGAAACTATAATTGTGGCTGAGAGTGATTAGCCTCTTGTTTTCCTTTGGATATTTTTTTTTAGTTGAATCATTTGTTTCTATCATGACTCATATCTTGTGAAGTTGAATTGAAATAGAGTCAAATTATATGTTGTGAATTGTAGCAAAATAAAGTGAAAGTATAAAAGCATGAGTTCTTGTGATTTGAAAAAGAAAAAGCAATTAGAAAAGAAGTATTGATTGAACCACATAAAGAGTCAAGTGGCAAGTGCAATTCACAACACAGTTTCACTCTTAATGTTTCTCTCCTTTTTCTGGTTCATCATATAATTGGATTGGAGTGAACATTTTAGAGCAATTGGCAATGCTTTATTCTATTTCAATTGCAAATCTGTTTGGTCATGTATGATTCAACTTGCTGTGATTTTCTTGTTTTATGAATCTGTTCTAGATCCTTTGATAGGTTCAGTTTTTGTGCCTTCTTCTTAAATAGCTTTGTTTCTTGTTTGTCATTTGTTGGCTGTCTTAGTTTTGTCTACATTACATGAAAAATTTGTTCAGTTGTTTTAATTTGAGCTTTGTTTGCTTTCATAATCTGATCTTAAGTCAGTTTCTCTGCTGTGTTGTTAGTTTCATTATCTGGTGCTTACATTGTTGGTGGTTGTCCTGTAATGTCCATTACTTTGCCTTTGCCTTAGCCTAGCCATTCTTGTTTGAGAAGTTGTTACACTTTGGTTTCTGGAATTTGAAAGAAGGTTTGTGTGCTTGGTAGCATCTTAGGTGGTGGTGGTCTGAAAGACTTTCCAGCTTTGTACTGCCAAGGGAGAATCTCCCTTCCAAACCTTTCCATTTTGAGTGCTTTAAGCTTTCAAAGAGAAGCCTGAGTGTAGTGAGTTTAGTGTGGCTAACTTGGCCTAAATCCTTGGCACTTTGAAATAGAGAATTCATTGTTAATCTAACTGTTTGTGATTGTTCATTGTGCAGGGAAAAGGAGTTTGAGTGATCAAACTAGAGCAATTGTGATTGTTTTCATTTTAATCTGCTCTTGCATTCATTTTAGATTATAAACTGCTTGCTGAAATCATTGAGATATTAAATGTTCTGAATGTGATTACTGATTTCATGGTTTGATTACAATTGTTGAAATCTGTTGAGTCCTGATTAGCACCATCAATCTTTCTTTGTTGAGGTCATTTTTCCAAATGCATATAGAAAATAGTTTCCTGGTATTAATCACATGCAAATTTCAGTTTTGTTCAGATTGATTGATTGCATACCCTTGCATGTCACCTAGTTAGTTGTTCATGGACTGATTTATGCATGAATTGATTTGCTTGGAGTAATTAGGCTTGTGCATGAACTTGTTTTAACTGCCAAAGCATCATTCAATTTTAAGAAGTGACTAAAGCACTTAATTTCCAATTCTGACGTTGTGGTTGAATTAAGCACATAATTCTTTTTACCCATTGGATTGATCAGATTTTAAATTAGAATTGAATGGTTGTTTAAATCAGTTTAGTTTCAGCCTTGAATAACACCCATTTGCAGCTGGTTTAATATCCATGTTTATGTGTATTTTGCTGGAATTGGTGTAATTTCTGTGTGCAGATTTGAACTGAATCAGTGCAGGGAGAAAGTGTAGAATAGGTGTGTTGTTGTGTGCAGAGTTGATAAATATTTGGAGTCAAGAATTTTAAGCAGCAGCAGAATCTCAATAGAGTTTAGAGCAAGCTAGACCAACCATTTAATTAGGGGAGTTGTTTAACTTTCTTACCTCTGGATTGCTTAACTGTTTCTGTTTTAGCTGGAAATTGGTAGCATTGATGGTTGCTCTGCTGAATTGAGTGTGAATATTTGATTGCAGTTTGTCATTTGGGAGCAAAAGCAATTTTATTCGCTGCCAGGATTAACAAGTGCACCGTGAAGGCCAGAGAATAAAAGGGAAGTTCTTACTGTTATGTGTTTTCATTGTGCAATTTGTTCTAGCTAAGGAAATTTTTTATTGCAGATCTGCATTTGCCTTTGTAGGATTGAACTGATCAGGAGATTCAAGAGAGTTGATTCCAGAAGCAACAAAGTTGAGCAACAAAGTTGAATGAAGTGGACCAGGATCGTAGCAGCCTAGCATAATTTTTGTTTTTCTTTTGTAATTTGATTTGTTCACATTGGATTGTAATAGGCTTGTGTTAGCCTACTGTTAGCTTTAGCTTTTGTTTTGTAAAAGGCCTTTTATAAAGTCCAAGTGCTTTGGAAGAGTCCTTGGTGCTCTTTCAAACTCTTGGCAACTTTACTTGCTTTAATTTTAGTATAGCTAGACAGGTGAGTGTGTCTTGATTAGCCAAAGCTACAAGCCTCACCATAGGAGTAGACTTTAATTTTGATTTGCTTTGTGTTTAATGTTTAGGGGTGATTTAGGCTAAAAGGGATTAAACTCTAAGCCTTATCACATTAGAGTCCGAGAGTCTAGTCTTTTAATTGTGCTTAATTGTTTGTGATTGTTTGAGTTGTGTACTTTGTTTCTAAAGGTGATTTTAGTTTAAGGGGTAATTAGTTAGTAGCCTAAGACATTTCTGGCAAGGCAAGACTTGGTACTTAAGCAGCTCTTTAGCTCACCTCTCTTACCTCGGACTTGTCTAAGTGAAAGTTTTTAACCCTCTAAATTAAGAAAACTCTTAAAAACAAAGATGTCTTCTTATAGTTCATATAGGTCTTCTAGGTTAGATAATGTTGATGAAATGTTTAAACAAGCTAGGAATCTTCCATCCTTTGGTAAAGACATAGGTGCATTAACATATCTAGCTTGGGAAAAAGAAATTGAAAAAATAAATCCTTGGTTTTATGAAGAGAGTGAATATTATGTCCTTAGCATATATCTCTCTAAGTTAGAAGAGCATGCAAGTGAGTGGTGGGATGAAAGACAATATCATGTTAGGAAAGGTAGAAAGTCCTCCATACGTGATTGGCATGATTTAAAAGCTTGCATGAGAAGAAAGTTTGTGCCCTCAAGCATTAAAAGAAACCTAGAACTAATTAGGGATTGCATTGATAATGGAAAATTATTTCTTGAGAGTTTAAATGATCATGGGTTTCTTCGTAGAGAATTAGAATTTGGGGCAAGACTTAAAGAGATCAAGGATAAGAAAAGAGAAGAGAGAAAAAGAGAGGAATTAAGAAGAGAAGAAGAGAAAAGAAAAGAAGAAGAAAGAAAAGAAATAGAGAGAAAAGAAGAAAAGAGAGAAAGGCCAGAAAGAGAGAAGAAAGAAAAGGAGAAATTATTGTTGATAACAAATTCTATTCTTTCCAAGACTATGGAACCTAAAAGGGAAGGTTTTCAAATCTTTACTTCTTTTCCAATCATGGTTTATTCTTTAAATATGGACTTTTTTTTCAAACCAATTGTCATTATATATTATATGAAAACATTCTCAAAAAAATTAACTCAAGACAAAAGTGAATTTGGACTTCTAGAATTTCCAAATGTGATAAAACAAAATATTAGAAGTCCTTATTTCCTTGTTTTTATAGAAAAATTCTTTCTTGGATTGATATTAATTGAAAATATATTTGAGGTTTATTGCAGATTTGTGTTTGATCCAGGAGGAAGAAAAAGTGGATATAAAAGAATAAGGCCACTCCAAGATGGCCATGCTCCCAAAGATTGTGTGGAGTTTCTTCATAAGGCGATTGCTAGATTTGAGGACAAATCTTTTCTTAAGAGGGAGGGCATGATGGAATCCTGCTTGACGTAGTCCTCTTTTTGTATTTTTACCTTTCCTAGCTTAGCTCTTAAGGAGCATGGGTTACTATAAATACCCAACTCCTATCTTGTATTAGGACTTTTGAGATTAATGAGAATTAAATTTTCTGAAATCAGAAATTATTCTCTCTTGAAAGTCATAGGCTAGAGAGTCCCAAGGACTCCCTCTAGCCACCTTGCAAGCACATTCTCATTCTTCCATTTCTCCAAAAATCCCCGATGCTTACTCTCTAATTTCCACGCTGACTCTCCACTGCCACATCTGGCACGCGTCAGCTGCCAGTACGACTCCACTCCAACGCATCAGCCACGTCTTCAGACCGCGCCTCTCATTCCTTCCCTCGTGCATCCATTGTGCATCAGTCCACATTTCAGAGAGTCTCCTTCTCGTTCTCGAGAGCTCCATTGTCGCCAACCATAGATCCGCGCTCCATACGCATCTTCGAAGGTATTTTATCTTCGTTCATTACACTACCACATCTTCTTCTAGGGTTTCCACTCCCGTCCTCCATTTTCCACTGTTCAAATACCTTAGTCCCTTCGATCTTCACTTTCCACCAATCATCCGAGCCTTTGAACTATTTAATCGGTTCGTTCTGAGTTTCCTCGCCATTATAGAGTTTTGCACCGTCCAAAACCATCATCCTCTTTACCTTCAACTTATACCGATTAAACCCTAGATCCTAAGTTTTCGACTCTTCGATCTCCGTTTTCCCCTTCAATCTCGAGTTTCCTATTCCATTCCGCTGCGTCTTCACTCGTCGGAGAAGCTTCGAGGAGTCCGAATCGAGCTCGCACAGCTTCGGTTGTCAGCTTCTCGGGTGCTCGTCCATCACTGGGTAGTAAAGTCGAACGATCATTTGCTCCAGTTACCCAACAACCTTGGGTAGTAAATTCGAATGGTCATTCACTCTAGTTACCCAACAATCGTGGGTTGTAAAGCCGAACGGTCATTCGCTCTGGTTAACCAGCAACCCTGGGTAGTAAAGTCGAACGGTCATTCGCTCTAGTCACCCAGCAACCATGTGTAGTAAAGCCGAACAGGCATTTGCTTCATTCACTCAATAGCCCTGGGTAATAAACCGAACAGGGGGATCGTTAACTATCTTCCTGAACCGAACGGTCCTGCTCACATGGTTCTCGACTGCATGGGAAAAAGTTCCAAAAGAGAACTTCTCGAGCATCTTGCCATTAACCGATCAGTCCAGCTTTGCTCAGTGAACAACAATCTAAAAAGGAATTACCCAATACAGCAAATATAGCCTCCCTCAAACTCATAAGTCCTATAGTTAATCATGGCTAAAGCCGAACGATTTGTTAGCAAAATGATGAAGATGAAGTTTTGATGATGTCCAAATCAAGTCAAGAACAATCAAGACTCATGAAGAAAGATCTTTGAAGACTTGTAATCTTTTGTAATAATTGTATGAACATAGGAAAATTAGTAGTTTTATGTATGCATTCAAAAGTGATGTAAATATAAGCCAAAAAGCCAAAACTGTGCAGTGCTAATCGATTAACAGAGGGTGTTAATCGATTGTTCCAGTGCGCAATGAAGAAGCCCAGCATTGCAGTGTTAATCGATTAACACAGGGTGTTAATCGATTAACGTTAATCGATTAACAAGGGCTGTTAATCGATTAACACAGGAGCCGTTTGAAAAACTAGCCGTTTTAAAAGCCGTTGGACTATCCGTTGGGGTGCTAATCGATTAACCACTGTAGCTAATCGATTAACACAGTAAGAAAGGCTGAAAACGAAAAATGGAAGAGTCTTTGGATGAGTCTATAAATAGACTCTCATTTCCTCTCAACAAAAACCAGAGACACAGAAACTCTTCCCTTGTGCTCAAAATACTCAGAAATTCTTGAGACTTGTGTGTTCTTGTTCGGCTTGTGAAACTCTTGTCTGTGGAGCTGGTGAAGTGCTACTACGGTGACAGAGGAAATAGCCGGTTCATCCTTGGTGTGTCTAAGGAGGTGTTCGGAAGAGAATCATCCTTCGTGAAGTATTCGGAGGAGGTGTTCATCCTTTGTGAAGACTCAAAGGAGGTGTAGTTTCATCTCTTGTGGTATCAAGAGAGGTGTTTTCTAAACTCTTACAAATTGTATCTTTGTGATTGTAGTTTGTAATTGTTTTGTGTTAGTAAAAAGGTTTATCTTGTTTGAGATAAACGACTGGACGTAGGATTGGTAAGATCCAAACCAGGATAAAATCATCTGTGCAAATTTCTCTCAACCTTACTCTTGCTTTATTTGTCTTTGTTAATTGCTAAGTAAGTTTAATTAAGTAGAAATTAAAAGGCACACGTTAGTATTAAAAACCCTCTTGGTTTGTTATTCCACGCTAACCATTCCGCTGCAGCCGCTCCTGACAATTGGTATCAGAGCTTGCTTTGATAGTCATTCAAATGGCAGGATCACATCAAACCTTTACAGAGGGTGCATCATTCAATAGACCACCACTATTCACAGGTGAAAATTACGCATTTTGGAAGGTCAGAATGCAAATTTTTATGGAGTCTATTGATATAGATATTTGAGATGCTGTTGCATTTGGTCCTTTTGTTCCAACTAACAATATGCAGGAACCAAAGCCCCGTGACCAATGGACTGCTCAAGATAAGAAAAAATTTGGTAATGATGTAAAAGCTCGTAATATTATTTCATCTGCTTTAACTATTGATGAGTTTTACAGGATTTCTATTTGTAAAACTGCACAAGAAATGTGGGAAGTACTTAGAGTAACCCATGAAGGTACAGATGATGTTAAGAGAGCTAGAAAGAATACCTTGATCCAGGAATATGAGATGTTCAGGATGAAGCAAGGAGAAATAATAGTAGATGTTCAGAAACGCTTCACCAACATCGTAAATCATCTTATTGGACTAGGTAAGTCTTTCGATACTGACGAACTTAATATAAAAATTTTGAAATCTTTAGACAGGACTTGGCAACCAAAAGTGACTGCAATTTCTGAGTCACAAAATCTCAACACCATGACTATGGCGGCACTTTTTGGAAAGTTGAGGGAACATGAACTTGACCTCGGAAGACTAGATGAAGAAGAAGCAAAAGCAAAAACTAAGAAAAAGAGTCTAGCCTTGAAATCTGAGGTTGAAAGAAGCAAAGGTAAATCGGAAGATGAAGACTCAGACGAAGAAGAAGAAATTTTGAGACTCATGGTAAAAAGGCTCAACAAGTTCATGAAGTCTAAAGGTAAAGGAAAATTTAGATACGAAAAGAAAGATAATCCAGTATCTTCCTCAAATTACCGATGCTATGGTTGCGGAGAAAAGAGGCATCTAAAAGCAGACTGCCCAAATCAAAAGAAGGGTGAAGAAAAGAAATCCTTCAAGAAAAAGAAAGCGTACATCGCATGGGAAGACGACAATGAGACCATTTCAGATTCAAGCTACTCAGATGAAGAAGCAAACATCTGTTTAGTGGTGAACGACGACGCTGGAAGCCAAGTAAGTACATCTAGCGATTCTGATAATTCTAGTCAAATTAGTGAAAATGAGTTGCATGAAATTTATGCTGCTTTAATAGTAGAATCTGAAAAATTAGATAAAACCCATCAGAAATTGAAAAAGGATTTCAAAGAGTTAAAATTGAATTTTGAAAATACTCTTGAAGAAAATCAAAATTTAAAAACAAATTTTGAAACTATTATTGATGAAAATAAAACTTTGAAAAATAGAGTTTTATTTCTTGAAAAGGGTAAATTTACTAGTAGTGATGAGTGTACATCTTGTGCTAATTATAAGAAACTACTAGATGAAACAACCTCAGGAGAATGTAGTAAAAATAATGAAAATAAGGTTGTTAAAAATAAGTATGTTCCTAGAATTAAAAATAAACATAATCATAGAACCCATAGAACTTGGGTAGAAAAAGGAACAACTTATAGGAACACAAACTTTGTATCATGCTTTTATTGTATGAAAAAGGGTCATACATCTAACAAATGTAAAATTAAGCATTATGGTGTTCCAAGTGGTAGATATATTTGGGTTGTAAAATGATTTCAAATTTTCAAACTAACCCAAAGGACCCATACAAAATAGTTGGGTACCTATTGTTTAAAATTTAGAATTTCTTTAAAACAATATTTGAGAAATTTTTGTTTTAAAAATTGTTTTTGTTCTAAATATTTAATTTTTATTCCAAGGAAAATGGAACAATTTTTTATACAAAGCATATATAGTTTTCAAACGGAAAACAATTGAAATAGAAAAATGTGTGCATGTTGTCTTTGATGAAATTGTAGACCTTGAGGCAAAACCTCTTGAGTCATTTGAATTACATGCAGGAAATGATGAAGATTTACAAATGAAGTGAAGAATGATGACAATCCTCAAGATGAAGATCTAAACAAAATATGAAAACAACCTAGAGGATTCTCATTACAAAATTGGAGGGATATCTAAAGGGGTACTTTATATTTCTATGTTTCTATTAGTGTATGCCCTTTATATTTCCTTGTATGCTTGCCTCTTTAAATTCAATCAAATGTATGTTGCTTTTCTTATTATTTCTATACATACATGCTTTTATTGAGGGGGAGTATAATTTCTAATACATTTAGGGGGAGAAATTATACATCACTTTTTAATAATGATCAAAAAGGGGGAGAAATATTTAAAGTCTTAAACTTATTTCTAAGTTCACTAACAATTGTTTCTTCCTTAAGTTGTATTTTAAAAACAGATTATTACCAAAAGCTTTAAATCAAGAAGGTTTTGATCATCATCAAAAAGGGGGAGATTGTTAGCAAAATGATGAAGATGAAGTTTTGATGATGTCCAAATCAAGTCAAGAACAATCAAGACTCATGAAGAAAGATCTTTGAAGACTTGTAATCTTTTGTAATAATTGTATGAACATAGGAGAATTAGTAGTTTTATGTATGCATTCAAAAGTGATGTAAATATAAGCCAAAAAGCCAAAACTGTGCAGTGCTAATCGATTAACAGAGGGTGTTAATCGATTGTTCCAGTGCGCAATGAAGAAGCCCAGCATTGCATTGTTAATCGATTAACACAGGGTGTTAATCGATTAACGTTAATCGATTAACAAGGGCTGTTAATCGATTAACACAGGAGCCGTTTGAAAAACTAGCCGTTTTAAAAGCCGTTGGACTATCCGTTGGGGTGCTAATCGATTAACCACTGTAGCTAATCGATTAACACAGTAAGAAAGGCTGAAAACGAAAAATGGAAGAGTCTTTGGATGAGTCTATAAATAGACTCTCATTTCCTCTCAACAAAAACCAGAGACACAGAAACTCTTCCCTTGTGCTCAAAATACTCAGAAATTCTTGAGACTTGTGTGTTCTTGTTCGGCTTGTGAAACTCTTGTCTGTGGAGCTGGTGAAGTGCTACTACGGTGACAGAGGAAATAGCCGGTTCATCCTTGGTGTGTCTAAGGAGGTGTTCGGAAGAGAATCATCCTTCGTGAAGTATTCGGAGGAGGTGTTCATCCTTTGTGAAGACTCAAAGGAGGTGTAGTTTCATCTCTTGTGGTATCAAGAGAGGTGTTTTCTAAACTCTTACAAATTGTATCTTTGTGATTGTAGTTTGTAATTGTTTTGTGTTAGTAAAAAGGTTTATCTTGTTTGAGATAAACGACTGGACGTAGGATTGGTAAGATCCGAACCAGGATAAAATCATCTGTGCAAATTTCTCTCAACCTTACTCTTGCTTTATTTGTCTTTGTTAATTGCTAAGTAAGTTTAATTAAGTAGAAATTAAAAGGCACACGTTAGTATTAAAAACCCTCTTGGTTTGTTATTCCACGCTAACCATTCCGCTGCAGCCGCTCCTGACACGATTAACTCAGACTTGGGTTGGCATGTATCGGATATAGTGTATACCGATTGGTTATTAATTGTTAATCGATCGGTCACCACCACAACAATGGTCAACCAGGCCATCATCCACTACATTAACTAAGGTCAACCAGACCGAATGGATTTTGGGCCAGCGGTCTAGCAGAAGATAAAATTATCAAAGGAATAATCAAGAATATTTGATTGAAGATCTGATTAAAGATATGATAAGCGATTAAGATATTTATGAGTAACTAACTTGATTTCCAGGTAAGGTTATTTTTATTTGGCTTATGAAACACTTATAAATACAATGACAGGGCCAAAGGCCAGGTACGTTCCACTTACGCTTTACTCACACTCTACTACTCTAAAATACTCACATAGTGATAACTCTTCACTGGGTATTAAATCAAAGAGCCAAAGCTCTTCCACCACACTCCTAACTTGAGCGTCGGAGCGCCTTTTGCAGGTACCTTCCCCCACCACCAAGAAGGCGACCGAGCAGACAAAGCATGAAGTCCACCGAACGAACAAGACTGAAGGTAACCGAGCGGTTTGATAACGGTTAAAAAACCGTTATTTTTATACTTAATTTTGATATTAAAAAAACCATTTTTGACTTAGAAGCTTGCTTGAACTCATGTTTTTGCTTTAGTTTTGTGAATAAGAGAGTTGAAGGTGAATTTAATGGTTTTGTTCTAGATTCCCTTGATTTTATAAGTTATTGGAATGATTTGAAAGAAGAGTTAAAGTACCGAATGATTGGAATGCAGAAAAGTCAACCAGTCAACAAGAAAAGTCAACCAGTCAACCAGAATGCATAAAAGTCAACCAGAGTGCAGAAAAAGTTGCACCGAGCGGCGCTGAGCGGTAATTTCCGCTAAGCGCCAGTTTTCAGGTGCCGAAATCACCGCTGAGGGGCAAAAACAGCAGCTGAGGGGCAAAATTGAAGACTCGCACTTACCGTTGAGCGGTAAATACCGCTGAGCGGCGTTTTTATGGGCCTTGGGCCACTTTTTTGTAATGTTTATGGGCTTGGCCCTGGTTCCTGTTATTTTTATGTTCTATTTAAGGACTTGTACGTGCTAGGGATTGTATCTTTTGATGGCTTAAGCACAGAAACACACTTTTCATCCCTTGGGGGTAGATTTGGGGATGGTGACTGCTCCCCTCTTCTCTTTCTCAGGTTTTTCTATTTCTTTCATTCTTTCATTCCATTATTCATCTAGTTTTTCCATGATGATGGAGGGCTAAACCTTATTGTTGTTGGGAAAGATGTAACCTTCGTAAACTCTCATGTATTGAATTTGTTCTTCAAGATCTTCTTTAAGATACATGCTTTCTTTCATTAATTGTTAGGGTTTTTCCTCTTTGCTCAAAGCATGCATTTTTTAACTCATTCGATGTCATGATTATTGATTTTGTCGATATGGACACATACGGGGAAATCTAGATCTGGGGATTCTCTCGCAATAGTAGTATAAACCTAGACATAGGTGTATGATGGTTGGTTGCCTTTAAGCTTTTGTTCACTATAATGCATGATTAATTGTTAGGGAGACAAGACATTGTAAACTAGTGATAATGATTAGGCTTTCTTCTCCGAAACATCGGGTTTAAGGTAAATTATGAAGTGACATTAACATTAATGAAGAAAGATGAATTCATATATGCATGAGAGTAAACTAGGTGAAATCTAAACCCCAACAACAATATCATCAACTTCATTCATTCATTGTTGTGCTTAACCTCAATTGATCAAATTGCATTCATGTTTATTTTATTGCATTTGCAATTAAAAACCCCAAAATATGTTCTTTAGAGTCTTAATTAGTTAAGTAATCACATAACTGTTTAGTGTCGTGAGTCTCTTGGGAAACGATACTTGGTCTTACCATTTATTATTACTTGATACGATTTGGTTATACTTATCGAGGGTTAACAAGTTTTTTACTCCGTTTTCTAGGATTGAAAATTTCTTCATCACGGTCCACACTAAAGACCGAGCGGTCCAGGCTGAAGGAAGGAAGGCGATCTAGGAATTTGGAAGCAAGGAGGACACGTCAGAAAAGTTTAATCTCTCAGTCCAAAAATTCCCTACCGAAACAATTCTTAATAATGTATGCTTCTTTCATTAACTGTTAGGGTAATTCTTCTATGATCAATGCCTGCTTTTTTTAACTCATTTAGAGCGTGATGTATGAATAGCATGAGTGCCGGGAGGTTCCTTACAATTCAGGTTCTTGTAGAATTATTTCCAAGAGCAATATTTCTCATGGATGGGGGTATGAGTCTTGGTCGTCTTAAGCTCCTGATCTTAAGAATTAATTATTAGGGATGCTAGGAATCGTATGAACTAGTAATTAAGGATAAACATTCTTCACCGAGGGATCAGATTTTAAGTAATTTAGTGAGTGACGTTGACTTTAATGAAAGACGAAGAATTCTTATATACATGAGAGTAAACTTGGTGAAATCTAACCCCAACAACATATTCATCTCATAACATAAACATCATCCGTTCATCGTTGTGCTACTCTTCAATTGATCAAAACTGTATTCATATTTATTTTCTGTATTTTCATTCTAAACCAATGATTTCGTTCCTTTTAAGTCTTAATTAATCGAGTTATCACACGAGTGCCTAGTGCCGAGAGTCTCTTGGGACACGATACTTGGTCTTACCATTTTATATTACTTGTACGATCCGGTACACTTGTCAGAGACTCAACAAGTTTTTGACGCCGTTGCCAGAGATCAAAATTCTGTTAACAGAAACCATCTTGGGAGATTGATGGAAAATCATCCAGGAAGCATCAACTGAAGCTTGGTGATGAGTCATTATTTTACACTATTCACACCGAATTGTGTTTGATTCTCAATTATTGTCGCATTTTCACTATATGGGCTTAATTTCAAGACTAATTCTTATTTTAATTAATTTGAATTATTTGGGCTGAATTATTTCAATCATTATGTGCAAGACAATCATTGTTTGAGAGGTTGAGAAAGGGATTGAATGTTTTGACCGACGGTTTGTTGAAGTATTGACCGAACGGTCTACTGAGGCATTGCATTGAATACCACAAAACTGAACGGTCAATTGAAGACCTGATCGAACGAACTGGAGAATCCTACACCGAACGGTCTATGGAATCCTATATTGAACTATCTGCTAAAGCCTGCACTGAATGCACGAGCACTAGAGAACCAAACGGTCTCAGCAGTGTTGCACCGAATGGTCAGAGAACGAATGGCAGACCACTGTTGTCTGAGAATGAATGACCGAACGGTCTGGGAGTGCATGATCGAAAAGTCTTGTAAAGACTGCAAGTCACCAGTTCCTGAGCCTGTAGAGCATTGCTGAACTGAATGGTCTGATCCCTTATTGACCGAACAGTCAGATGAAGTGACATGAGAAACTCAACAACAGTATTGGAAGCACATTGTGGGACTTCAAGATGGTGACCACTTCAGTATTAGAGTTTAATTTCGTCTTAGAATGTCATTGGGTCAAACTCTAACAATTTGGGCCCAACTTTAGGTCATTTTGTAAGACAAGCCCATTAGAAGAACATGTTGGTCTTTTGGGTTATATAAAACCCTAAAAGCATATTTCTCTAGAGCTTAAAGCCCCTACTTTTACGTTTTAGTTTTGGAGCTTCTTCTTCTCCCCTTTTGGGGGGAGGTTTTAGGTTTGCTTTCCTTTACTTTTCATGTATTGAACTCATTCTCTTTGCAATTTCATAGTTTAATCTATTTCTACCCTCAAGCTTCTTCTTCATTTTATGTTTTTACTGCTCATTTGCTGCTACCAATCGGTTTTCTACTTTTCATTTTGTCATTTCTTCTTTGCATTCGGTCTTTTTATTGTTCATTGTTGCGTTCTACTGTTCATTTCGTTCTCTTTATTGTTGTAGATCATCATTTTACTGTTCATAGGCATTTTCTATTTCTGGTGCATTTTCCAATTGAAAATTCATGTTCTGTTGTTTAAGTTTCGTTCTGTTGTACTCTTGCATTTTCTACTTTCATTTCTGCTGCGTTTTGATTCTAGAAGTTTACTGTTTCTACCTTTACTGAAGTACTTTTCAGTTTTCCAATAACACCGTTCAGTCTCTAACATGCTTTATTGTTAGAGACTGTTCAGGCTTTACGTTTGTTGTTCAAGTTGCTTTTACCGTTCGGCTTTCGTGTTTGTGCTCATTTCCATTGCCTTTCTTTAGAGACCGTTCGGTTTCAATGTTAGTACCGTTTGGTCACCTGTAAAACCGTTCGGCCGTTACCTTTGCTGTTCAAGTTGCTTTTACCGTTTGGTTTCCAAATTTCCTGCATTTCCATTTCCTTTCTTTAGAGACCGTTCGGTCTCCGCTTTATAATAGTTCGGTCTCACTTTAGGACCCTTCGGTCTTACATGTTTTCCACATTTCTTTCAGCTTTCAATTATGTTTAACTTTGTGTTTTAATTTAGTTTAAATATCCTTGCTAAAACACTTTCACCCCCCCAAATTGCGTGTTTGACCTAAGTCTTTAACCACATTTGGTCGCTTCTTCTGTTGTGCCTATGATTAGGATTCTTCTTCTACATGTTACTCTGATTGTGATGTATATTCTGCTGATTTCTATGTTGAGAACAATATGACTCATCCTCCCACTCGTGAGAGTACTCATTGGGAGCCGGTTACATCAAATGAGGATGAAGTTTATTGCGTTCTCACCACTGGACTGATACATTTTTTGCCTAAGTTTCATGGTTTTGCAGGTGAATGCCCACATAAACATTTAGAGGAGTTCCACATCATTTGCTCTTCAATGAAACCTCCACATGTCCTGGACGATCACATGTTCTTAAGGGCATTTTCGCACTCATTACAAGGAGCAGCAAGGGATTGGCTTTATGGTCTTGCTCCAAGATCTATCGATTTTTGGGAAGATTTTAAGCGACTGTTCTTGGATGAATTCTTCCTTGCTCAGCATTATTTTGATCAGTATGGTTATAGCAACTATCCTAGATGGAATGATCCTAACCTGGGATGGTATGGTACTCCATAGCAGCAATATCAATATCAATATCAAGAACCATTATTCCAGAATTCTTGCATGTCTCCTACACCAGTCCAGGAATACCAGAGTCAGCAACATGATGCTCCTACCCGAATAGCTTGTTAGCAAAATGATGAAAATGAAGTTTTGATGATGTCCAAATCAAGTCAAGAAGAAATCAAGATTCAAGATGTTATGAAGACTTGTATTGCTATGGAAAGCTTTTGTAATACTCTTAGAAATATGTATAGGACTTAGATTAGAAAAAGAAAGTGTTTTGCAAAATACTGTAGCAAAATACTGTAGCACATTACTGTAGCAATGTACTGTAGCAAAACACTGTAGCTAATCGATTAACAGAGGGTGTTAATCGATTAACACAGTGACCGTTTGAAAAACTAGCCGTTTTTAGAGTCGTTGGACTATCCGTTGGAGTGTTAATCGATTAACCACTGTAGCTAATCGATTAACACAGTAAGAAAGGCTGAAAACAAAAAATGGAAGAGCTTTTGGATGAGTGTATAAATAGACTCTCATTTCCTCTCAAGAAGAACAACTAGAGACACAGAAACTCTTCCCTTGTGCTCAAAATACTCAGAAATTCTTGAGACTTGTGTGTTCTTGTTCGGCTTGTGAAACTCTTGTCTGTGGAGCTGGTGAAGTGCTGCTACGGTGACAGAGGAAATAGCCGGTTCATCCTTGGTGTGTCTAAGGAGGTGTTCGGAAGAGAATCATCCTTCGTGAAGTATTCGGAGGAGGTGTTCATCCTTCGTGAAGTATTCGGAGGAGGTGTTCATCCTTTGTGAAGACTCAAAGGAGGTGTAGTTTCATCTCTTGTGGTATCAAGAGAGGTGGTTTCTAAACTCTTACAAATTGTTTCTTTGTGATTGTAATTTGTAATTGTTTTGTGATTAGTGAATTGTTTATCTTGCTTTGAGATAAACGACTGGACGTAGGATTAGTAAGATCCGAACCAGGATAAAATCATCTGTGCAAATTTCTCTCAACCTTACTCTCTTTATTTGTCAATATTAATTGCTAAGTAAGTTTAATTGAGTAGAAATTAAAAGGCACACGTTTGAATTAAAAACCCTCTTGGTTTGTTATTCCACGCTAACCATTCCGCTGCAGCCGCTCCTGACATAGCTCCTCAACCTTCTACTTCTGATACTACATTGGAGGAGTTATTGAGGCAGATGGCCATGCAGAACATTCAATTCATGTAAGATACCAGAGCGTCAATTCAAAATTTGATTGATCAGATGGGGCAGATGGCTACTCAGCTCACTAAGGAACAATCTCGAGATTAAGAGAAATTAAATTTTCAGGCTGTTTAGATTCCAGATGATGTTAGTGCCATTGACCTAGGGGATGGGAACCAGAGTCATGTGTTCACTGTGCCACCTACTTTCTCATCGCCCTATGTCCCTACTCTTGCATCTAAGGAGACTGATGAAGATTTTGAGGACCAGGCAGGCATGAGTAACACTTTTGAGCTTGGTAGACCACCTTCATCTTCCACCACTCAACCAATCTTTAGGGAAGTAGAGGTAAGCATACCTCAAATTGATTATTCTGTTGATGATTGTGCTATTCATGATTATGTTGTTGATAGGTATGTTGATGATTATATTGTTGATGAGCATGCTTTTAATTGTACCTCTCTACATGATGAGAACCACTTTTTGCTATCACATCTAAAGGTTTATTCTCCATGCACTGAACATGAATCTAAGCCTATTGTTGATATTGTTTCTAAATTTGAAAGTGATTCATGTTCTGAGAGTATATTTGAGGTTCAGTCTGATAAATTGGGATTGGGTGTTATACCTCTACATGTCATTTCTTTGGAACCACATTGCACTAACCATGTTGCAGGAGGCACACATGAATTTGATCAACAAACACCCACAATTGACTACGAAAGTGCTCACACACAAAAAGTTGAAGATTAATAAGCACCGGCTGAACCCGCTCATCAACAATCCTTCCTTCTTAGATCCAACTGTTGAAGACATTTCCCTACTTGATCAAATTTGGAGGATGAAGAAGTTTCTCTTAAAAACTTCTTTGTTAGATCCAGTGGTAGAAAACATCTCCCTGATAGTCCAAAATTGGCAACTTCAACCATGATCAAGGGAGTTTTCTTTTCCCTTCTCCTCCTTTCCCCACTTTTATTGCACTTGTCCATGATCTGTTCATTGTTCTGATTTCTGATCTTATGCTTCTGACACATTGAGAACATTGTGTAGTTTAAGTGTGGTCTATTGGGGGAGATTTTGATTTTCCTTTGTTAGTTTTTGTTTTCTTTGATTGAATTTTGTCTTTTCCAGGTTGTTTTTGTAGTGTCTTGTGTACAATTATGCATGATTCTCTTCATTTCTGGACTTTGTTTAGGTTGTAGGTTTTTCACTTCACTTGATTGATACTTATGGTTTGAAATTCTTGCTTTTCTTTGCTTGGGAAGATGATTATATTGTTTGAGAGGTTGATTTGATTGTGACAAAGACATTGTGTGAGATTTGATCCACTTTATGTTCTTTCTTGTGTGATATGACTCTTGATTGCTTGCACATATGCCTTAGCTTGACTCTTTTTGATAACTCTTGATGGATATGCATGTTTGGAAGTGATAAAGGCAATTTTGTTCTTGAGCCTCTCTAGCCAAATAAGCTTACCTTGTTTTGATCCTTTGACAACCCCTTTGAGCCTATGCTTTCCCCTTTCTTTGTTTTGAAGCTCATACACTAGCGCTAAGTGAAAAACCATGATCACCTTAACCATAGGGAATTTTAAAGCTTTGGAAGTGTTTTGGGAACACGTGTGGTCTTCTTGGGGATTCTTATGAATTGGCTAGTTGGTTCCTCTTCTTAGTTGTTTTGTATATATGTGTGCATCTTGTCTCTTACAATTGTGTTCTAAGAAGAGAGAAAAGAAAAGAATAAGATGAGAAAAGAAAAGGAAAAAATATAAAAAATGAGAAAAATAAACAATTTGTGAATAATGGAGTCAAGAAGAGGATTGAATTAGAGTTTTTGGGTGTGATTTGATTGTGTTTACACTTGTTCCTCATTGCTCCTCTACTTCTTATGTTTATAATTTCTCATCCATATTATATCCTCCCTTGTCCTTGGCCCATTTCATACATAAAAGACATTTTGATTTGAACATGCATATGTTTTGAGTGATGATATTAGAGGCTTGCCAAGTGTTTTTGTTGCTTGCTTTCTTGAGTGCATTGAGTTGACATTGTTATCCTAGACACTTGAGAGAAATAGTGATAGTGCATCCCTGAGGTTCTATTGCTTTTGATTCACCTCTTGAGCTGATTGATTATTTCGCCATGTTTTGGAATTGCTTGGATGATTTCTATGAGTATCTGCATTCTCTGATTATCTGTGTGAAGGATGTTGTCTACTCCTTTTCTTTTTCCAGAATCATTGAAGATTGTGAAATTATGTTTTGTGTCTTGTGTGTCTTTTTTATTTATGTGTCCGAATGTTGTGTCACACTCTTGATGTATTTAGAATTGTTCCTTATTCTGCGTCTTGATTTTACCCAGGAGTGCAAAAGACTAACTGTGGTCTATTTTGATGAGTCATTATTTTACACTATTCACTTAGCTTTTCACATCGAATTGTGTTTAATTCTCAATTATTGTCGCATTTTCACTATATGGGCTTAATTTCAAGACTAATTCTTATTTTAATTAATTTGAATTATTTGGGCTTAATTATTTCAATCATTATGTGCAAGACAATCACTGTTTGAGAGGTTGAGAAAGGGAATGAATGTTTTGACCGAACAGTCTGCTCAATAATGCACCGAACGATCTACTAAAGTATTGACCTAACGGTCTACTGAGGCATTGCACTAAAGGGTTGTGCACAACCACAGAACCGAATGGTCAGTTGAAGACTTAACTGAACGAACTGGAGAATCCTACACCGAATGGTATGTGGAATCCTATACCGAAGGGTCTGCTAAAGCCTGCACTAAATGGACGAGCACCAAAGAACCGAACGGTCTGAGCAGTGTTGGACCGAATGGTTAGAGAACGAATAGCAGACCACTGTTGTTTGAGAATGAACGATCGAACGGTCTAGGAGTGCATGACCGAACGGTCATGTAAAGACTATAACTCACCAGTTCCTGAGCTCTTAGAGCATTGTTGAACCGAACGGTCTGATCCCTTATTGACCGAAAGGTCAGATAAAGTGACCAGAGAAACTCAACAGCAGTGTTGGAAGCACATTCTGGGACTTCAAGATGGTGATCACGTTAGTATTAGAGTTTAATTTTGTCTTAGAATGTCATTGGGTCAAACTCTAGGACTTTGGTCCCAACTTTAGGTCATTTTGGTCTTTTGGGTTATATTAAACCCTAAAAGACTATTTCTCTGAAGGTTACAGCCCCCACTTTGACGTTTTAGTTTTGGAGCTTCTTCTTCTCCCCTTTTGGGGGAGGTTTTAGGTTTGTTTTCCTTTACTTTTCATGTATTGAACTCATTTTCTTTGCAATTTCATACTTTAATCTGTTTCTGTCTTCAAGCTTCTTCTTCATTTTGTGTTTTGACTGTTCATTTGTTGTTTCCAATCGGCTTTCTACTGTTCATTTCGTCATTTCTTCTTTGCATTCGGTCTTTATACTATTCATTGCTGCGTTCTACTGTTCATTTCGTCCTCTTTACTGTTGTAGTTCATCATTTTACTGTTCATTGGCGTTTTCTGTTTCTGGTGCATTTTCCAATTGCAAATTCACGTTCTGCTGTTTAAGTTTTGTTCAGCATGACTCTTGCGTTTTCTACTTTCATTTCTGCTGCGTTTTGATTCTGGAAGTTTATTACTTATGCCTTTACTGAAGTACTATTCGGTTTTCCAATAACGTCGTTCGGTCTCTAACATGCTTCATTGTTAGAGACCGTTCGACCTTTATTTTTCAAGTTGCTTTTATCGTTCGACTTTCATGTTTCTACTCATTTCCATTTCCTTTCTTTAGAGATCGTTCGGTCTTAATCTTAGTACCATTCGGTCACCTGTAGGACCGTTTGGCCTTTACCTTTGTTGTTCAAGTTTCTTTTACCGTTTGGTTTCCAAATTTCTTGGATTTCCATTTCGTTTCTTTAGAGATCGTTCGGTCTTCGCTTTACAATCGTTCGGTCTCACTTTAGGACCGTTCAGTCTTACATGTTTTCCACATTTCTTTCAGCTTTCAGTTATGTTTAACTTCGTGTTTTAATTTAGTTTAATTTTCCTTGCAAAAACACTTTCAAACCCCTCCCCCCCACACTGCGTGTTTGACCTAAGTCTCGAACCACATTTGGTCCTTGAGAGACGACCTAGGAGTCACTTCCTAGTATTATAATGCATTCTTATTTGCACATTAAATTTGTATGGGTGCGACCTCCATCACTTGGACTTGGTGAATAAAAGAAGAATAAGGACTTCAAGGACTTCCACTCTCGTGGAAGATGCTTTTCAAGCTTGTTCTTACTTTCTCTTAAGCCTTGTAAATATGTAATATAGTTTCATTGTATTCGGCTAACAACTTTGTTTACCTTTGTTAAGAAGGCTTGGTGGCCTTAAAAGTAGCTTAGTTCATCATTAGGGCCTTAATAGGGTAACTAACGCCTAAATGGGTTTCATTTTGGGTTTAGAAGGAGTAGACATCAAAGGAGGCTCCTTATTTAATGCTTTGACTAGTTAGTTACAAACATAGACTCCTCATGTAATGATGGAGAATGCTTTGATTAGTTAGTTACAAGCATAGGCTCCTCATTTAATGTTTAGGCTCTTCATTTAATGCTTTTAGACTCCTTAGGAATGTATGAACTCTAGCCTTCTCCTTCACCACAAAAGGAGAGACACCCTTTGTGAACATTTTAGAACTTGAATGATGTAAGTGAAAAATTTGCTAAATTTGCAAGCCTCAATTTTCTTAGTTCTCACTAGGAGTTGTCTTATACTTAGACTTCTTCTTCCTTACACTTCAATGTTGGCCAAACCTTCTTTAAGGAAAGTTCATTCAAACCACAACTTCAAGTATGTTCATCTCTTCTTCATTGCTTCCGCTACATCATGTCATCTTTATGGAGCTTCATCAACTTGTTGGAGGATCATTCTCCATCATAAATATATACATACATATATATATATATATATACATACATATATATATATATATACATATATATATATACATATATATATATATATATACATATATATATATACATATATATATATATATTAAGAAGTACCAATTTAAATATTTAAATAATGTTAGGATTAAAATCTTTAACGTCCTTTCTCCACCAAAGACCTCAAGTGCATCATTTAGAGTAATATATAATAGCACATGACATTGGAGGCTAAATACTCTTAAGTCCCACTCTAGCTTTATCAATCCTTTATTCAACTTGTATAATTTATTCATCTTCTTTGCTAGAGAATCATCGTCTACTTTTGCCATGTCATGATCTTCATGTAAGCAATATTTGATTGCAATTCTAAAGAGAATTAAAGTACTTACAACTGAACTCTTTTCAGTTAAGGAATTTAGGCGTGATAGTCTATGTTGAGATTTGTATCACACAACGAAACGTTTTATAAAGTGTGATAACAGTCAATAACTAAGAGGGGAGGGGTGAATTGGTTCTTTTAAAAATTATGATTTTATTTTAGGACTTTTGTCAAATAGTTTAAACACAACAGTTATAGAGTCAAAGAAAATCACACTAAAGATTTTATCCTGGTTCGAATCAACAGATTCTACGTCCAGTCATTAATCACTATAAATAATATTTAACCTTTTCAACTAAATTCCCTTGTTTTGGCACGAAATGAGATAATATGGAAGCAGAGCTGAAGTGCCAAGGAGATGGAGCTCAGAAAGAGCTGAAAAAGCACCAGAAAGTAAGAAGGCCCGAAGCTTGAGCGCCCTTTTTGGAGCCCTTAGCGTAAGTTTTAGTACTGCACACCGCCTGGGCACCCTTTCTACGGCGCTGAGCGGCACTTTTCCTGAACCACGCCTGCTTGCCTTCCAAGTGAAGCTGAGCGCCAGAATATGTGGCGCAGCACACCCGGGCACCCAAAGTGGGGCGCTGAGCGCCAACGAGATGGGCCTAGGCTTCGTTTCTATTTTGATTCCACTCTATTTAAAGGACCCAAACGCCCTAGGTTTTGTATCTTTGGCAGAGGAGGCACAACAACACACTCTTCCACTCTTTGAAGGCAGATTTGGATGCGGGAGCTTCCATCTTCAACTTTTAGGGTTTTTCTATCTCATTCTTCTCCATTGTACATCTAGTTTCACTACAAGAAATTAGTCAGTTATCTGCGGATCAATATATACGGATTTAGATCCGTATATAATATATCTATTATATACGGATTTAATATACGGATGAGTTACATACGGAAAATGCCGTATATAATGAGAGAAAATATCTACATACGGAATTTCCGTATATAAGGTCCCTATGTAAGGTTGGCGCCTTTGAGCGCAAAGCTTCCCATGGATAAACCGTATGTATTTTCCGTATGAAAGGGGATAAAATCTTACCGGCTGATAATACATACGGATTTAAGGAAAAAATAAATTAAAAAATTGAAACTGTTCCTAAAATGCTAAAATATGCATCTCTCTCGAAATGTTTCCCCTTTCTTTCTCGACAAAACTCTTTCTCCAGAAAACCTAAAATGCTCCTTCTTACTCCTCCTTCGATTCTCCCAATCACGAGATTGCTTTCTTCGTTGATCTCTCGCAACTGAGTTCCAGTGTGGCAGCTGCATTTTGATCATTTCACTATCGCGATTTCGAAGCTTTGAGCTTGTTTGGTTGATTGCTTTCTCTGTCCAAGCCTGGAGCTTGGGTTGTCCCTGTGTCGAGCCCTCTTCGTCTGGTCGTCCCTGTCTCGAGCCCTCTCCACTTTCGTTGTCCATCGCGCTTTGGTTCTTCATCCTCTCTCTCTCGAGTTGTCTCCTTCATCAAACACTGTTGTTGGGCGTCATTGTTCGGTTCGGTTCGGTGCTGAAAGAGTACCTTCATCTGGTAATTAAATCGTAATGTTGAGCAATCGATGAAATCCTTAAATAGTGAAAATGGCGAACCCTAATCTGTTTTTTTTTTTGACATGGTTCGACTCCCAAGCCGTGGTTGGAGTGTTAGGAAGCATCCATTGAGGCTATTGTGTGGCGGTTTAAGAAGATTCTTACTCGTATTAAGGACGAAGACATATACTATTTGGAGTTGCGAAAGCCCGTAGTGAAGGAAGCAAAGGTGAGTGAGTTCCTTTGGACTATTACAATTCTGTGTTTGTTTGATTCAGTGTTGTGTTGATCTGTATGGGTGCTATTAGTTTTCTTCAATTGACGTGTTGTTCATCGTTATCCTTTACTGTCTTGTGTTCTGATTTTTTAATCATTGTTTGTTTGAGTTTGTTTGATTAATTAGTTTTCCAAATCCTGTTCAATCTGTGTTGGGTGTATAGGGAAGTATTGTATGATTTGATTACATCAAATACACTTGACCATATCATACCACACTATCCTTCTATGGTAAAGCCTCCTGTCCTATTAAACTTTAGTCAATATATTTCCCCTAAAATGTAGCATAAGAAGAATGTAAGTTTCAATTATATAATATGAGAGAGAGATATATAGAGTGAGAGTAAAGATGTTACAGAAGAGGAGTTGAATTGATTTATTGGTTAGGTTTAGAATGAGAAGTAGTGGGAAGGAAAATATTGGTAGAAAAGAGGTAAACAGGAAGTGATATGGATTTGGATTGAAAATGATGAGTTAGGTATAATGGAGATAGTTATTATAGTTAGAGTAGTGTTAAGATAAAGATACGTTGGTATGTTTAGTTCCCATTATAAGGAACTTTGTGTTTCCTTCCTTTGTTCATTCATTATAAGGAACTTTTTCTTGTAGAGTAGGGCTAACAAATTAAATATGCTCTGAAGAGGTGTCCTGTTATGGCTATTGTTGTTGTTGTTGAGGTGCTGGTGTTGGATTTTACTAAGTTTTTTTGTGGTGGTGTTAGTTGTTATGGTTGTGGTTGCTCTTCTACCACTATAACTACACTAGATTCCCCCATTTGAAAGGGTCTGTCTCCAGGCCAAGCCATTAGGTTCAGAACATGAAACTTTGAAATCTCCTCAGTTATGACATCTACTATGTCCAACAAGTATCCTCTTTTGATGTAGTATATGAATTGGGCTTAAGCAATGGTGAAGCTAGGTAGATGAGAGCTAGGGGTCACATTAGAAATGAGAAAGGTGACCCATATTTGTTATAGTTTTCATGTTTTCCCTTTGGAAGTCTTTGAGGTTGTCCAGACCTCCCTAGCTTAGTGTCACTCCTCTTATGAAATCCTTGAACAGTTCCCCTTTCTCATTGGATTTATTTCTTGTGAGCTACAAGAATTGATGGAATGACTTATGAGCTGTGAGGTTCCCACACATACTCATTCCACTCAAACACACCAACCATCAATCAATCTCACTCAATTTTCGCTGCATCCACAGTGCTGATTTCAATCCGCTGCACCAATACTGTTCTCGGTTTTTGAAGCTTTGTCTGCAAGGCCCAGGTCATTCTAAGCATGGCTAAGCTTCCATCAAGTGGTATCTAGAGCCTTGGTTGTCCACGCAAACCAGAGCTAAGCTCCTCTTCCATTTTCTACTTCCAATGGTGATCTAATTTCTGTTTCAGTTTTCCAAATCAGTGTTCTGTTTTGTTTCCAGAGGTGCTGTTTTTCATTTTTGTTTAGCTGTGTATTACTTTTCCAGTAGTTCAATTTGAGTATTCTTTGTGTGTTGATGTTGTCCTTTCATTTTAATCGGTGAAACTTCATTGTTTGAGTCAATTCCAGCCTTATAATTCAAAATTCAGTGCTGTTATAGTCTTGTGCAATTGTTGTATTATATTTTTTTTTTGTTTTGTTTAGTTTCCTGATTCTGCTGGAGTATTTTGTGTTAATTGATTTGCAAGTGCTAAACAAGCTGTATATATACCAAATAAGGCAATGAGGACTTGATCTAGCCTGGGTTATACAAGCTGAAGCATTAAAAGGGCAAATGAGATTTGAATTTGGTGTGAATTCTGTTGCAGAAATTAAATCTGGTCCAACACGTCTAAAACTGTTTCAGCAGTTTTTCTTTGATTCTGGAGCTTGGTACAACATTGTATAATGTTGTTGAATGTGTCTTAAGGTAGAGCAAACCAGAATAAGCACTAAAATGCAATATGCATAGTGTGGTTGCTCAAAATCCTTAACCATTCACTATTTCAGCTTGAAATTGTAGCTCTTCACCGTGCTAATCTATTTGAATTGGTGTAATCTGAATTTGGTCATGCTAAGAACATTAAATCTAGCTTAGATCCGTGTTTATACACTTCTTTGAGTCATTGCATTTGCTGTCAAGTCTTTGATTCCATGAAAAGCTAAATTTGGTTGTTTGATTGATGGTTTTGCTGCATAATTGAGCCATAGCATGCGTGAAATTCGGAATCTGCTATTTCTGTGTGTTTGGACAGTTTGAACAAGTCTAAATGGATGATTAAAAGTTGCTAATACTGTTCATTTGGTCAAAATTGAAGTTATATGCAGATTGGATACTTAAACCATTAATTTTGAGTTAAAATTGGAAGTGGACCAGTGAATTTGAGTAGTAAGCATTAATTTAGCTGTTTAAGAGTTTAAACATGTTTAATATCATGAATAAAAGTTGTTTGAACATTCATCCAAGCTGCTGAAACACTGCTACTCATTTTGGGTTCCAAAACCACCATTTTAGTTCATCTTTATTTTTTTTGTGCAGATTTTGATTTTTTTCCAGCAACTGTTTTGGTAATTCTGGTTTAAATTACATTGTTGGAAGAATTTCTGAACTGTGCTTGTGTTTTTCTTGCTTTCTTCATCCATTCTAGTGCCTTTGATAAGTTCCTTTTGTGTACCTTTCATTGTTGTGTTGTTCCAAATTGTTGTGTGTATTTTGTTTGGCATCCTAAATTGTTGTGTGTATTTTGTTTGGCATCCTAAGTGTCAAAACAGCTGCATAGTTTGGTGCAAACAGCAGCATAGTTTGGTGCAGATTTTTAAACTGATTGGTGTGATTTTGCTGAGTTTTGGAGTGTATGTGCAAGCTCTTTGGGGCATCCAGCACTAGAATCCTTCTCCTACTTTGGTAGCCTCCTAGGAAGTGGTTTGAGCATTGAAAGTGGAGCAAGAAGGAAGACTCAACAGCAGCTAAACATCACTGTCCAGCAAGCTGTAAATTCTGTTACAGCAGCAACTTGCATCTCCAATTCAATTAGCTTAATGCAGCAGCAAGAAGACAAAGTTTTCATTAAATTCTTGGCCTCATTCCAAATCAATACCCATTGTCCGAACCCAGGTCTAGTGGTTGTGTTTTGACTCATTAACCACATTTTAGGCTACCTAGACTAGGTAGAATTAGGAATTTTATTATGCTTTAGTTTTTTGATATCTTATCTTTATTTGAGACTAGGAGAAAACCCATTTGATGTTAACACTAGTTTTGACTATTTTGCTGTCAAATTTGGTATCACCACTGATTTTAAGTTTCTCTTATTCCAGTACTGTATTGAGAATTTTATTATCTTTCTTTAATGATGTATGAACCCCTAATTACCCCATTCCATGCATTTTACATGTTGAAAAACATTCTAAGATAGAGAGAAGAGGACCTAAATTAATTTAGGTTATTCTTTAGGAAGCCATTTGATAGGGTACGTGTCATAATATAGAGACGTATATTAAGCATTGGCTAATTGTTTTGTAATCGATTTATGTACAGAACATGGATCATTCCCCATCAAATCGTGCATGGATGTACGATAGGTGTCATAGAGGAAGAGGTGCTTTGAAAGAGTCTTTTGTATTAGGTGTTGAAGAGTTTATAACTAAAGCTTGTGAACAAGAACATTATCGTAGAGATGGGGGTCTTCGATGTCCATGTTTAAAGTGCGATTGTACAAAGATTCTGCACGAAAGAGTTGTCAAAGTTCACCTTTACAAGAACGGTTTCAAGCCTAATTATTTCATTTGGGAGGATCATAGGGAAATAATACCAGAAGATGATGTACAGAATCATCAAAGTTGGAGGGCTGTAGAGACGGAAGGTGGTCAAATTAACCAATTTCAAACAATGGAAGACATGGTGCATGATGCTCTTGGGCAAAATGAGTCGTGGCAAGCATATACTTCTAATAACATTGAAGAGGCTCCGAATGAAGAAACACAAAGGTTTTTTAATTTTTTGTTGGATGCAAACCAACCGTTGTATGGAGGAGCATCAGACTCGAAATTATCAATGTGTGTCAGACTATTAGCTTGCAAGTCAAATTGGAATATTCCTAACCAATGCATAGATTTTATTGCAAAAATGGTTATGGATGCAACACCCATCAAATCAGGTTTGCCTAAAACATACTACGAAGCAAAAAAGTGTGTATCAAAGTTGGGATTACAATCGCAGAGGATTGATTGTTGCGTGGATGGTTGCATGCTCTTCTATGATAATGAATATGGTAAGAATGATGGCGCGTTGCTTGAATACAAATTTTGTGGAAAGCCAAGATATCAACCACGTAATATGGGAGCAACTACTACAAAGCAAGTTCCTATGAAATCAATGTTCTATTTGCCATTAATTCCTAGACTACAAAGAATGTATGCCTCAACACAAACTGCAGGAGAAATGACTTGGCACTATCAGAACATGTCGACGAATGGTGTATTGCGTCATCCATGCGATGGAGAGGCTTGGAAGCACTTTGATAGAGTATATCCTGACTTTGCTACCGAGCCACGCAATGTACGACTCGGTTTATGCTCTGACGGTTTTAACCCATATGTACAGGCATCAAATATACCATATTCATGTTGGCCAGTTATTGTCACCCCTTATAATCTTCCTCCAGAAATGTGCATGTCTAAACCTTAAATGTTCTTGACATGTCTCATTCCCGGGCCACTCAATCCAAAGGTTGGCATAGATGTGTACTTAGAGCCCTTGATAGACGAATTGAAGAAGCTGTGGACGGGTGTCATAACATATGATATTTCAAGGAAACAACACTTTATTTTGAGGGCCATGCTGATGTGGACAATTAATGATTTTCCTGCTTATGGTATGTTGTCCGGTTGGAGCACTCATGGTAAACTGGCATGCCCACATTGTATGGAACATACAAAGGCTTTTAGATTATATCATGGGGCAAAAAATTCATGGTTTGACTCCCATCGGAGGTTTTTACCGAATGACCATGCCTTTAGGAGGAATAGGAATGCTTTCAAGAAGGGGGAAGTGGAGATGGATGACGCACCACCATATCTTACGGGAGTAGAAGTTTGGAATAGAATCAATGGTTATCCTAAAATAACTGAAAATGGTGCACCAAGAATTGATGGATACGGTGAGTGGCATAATTGGACAAAAAAAAGCATCTTTTGGGATCTACCCTATTGGAAGGATAATTTGTTAAGGCATAATCTTGATTTCATGCACATTGAAAAAAATTTCTTTGACAACATCTTTAATACTGTGATGAATGTTGTGGGGAAGACAAAAGACAATGAGAAGGCCCGAATGGATATAGCTTTGTACTGTAGACGAAAAGATTTGGAGCTAAAAAGGCATACCAATGGAAACATGTATAAGCCAAAACCAAATTATACACTTTCAGCAGATCAAACAAAAGAAGTCTGTCATTGGGTAAAAGCTCTTAGGATGCCTGATGGATATTCTTCTAACTTGTCAAGGTGTGTTGATGTGAATAGGGGAAAGCTCATTGGGATGAAAAGCCATGACTGCCATGTGTTTATGGAATGCTTACTTCCTATTGCGTTTAGTTCTTTACCGTCTCATGTTCTCAATCCCATTGCAGAGATAAGTCATTTCTTTAGAGATTTGTGTTCTACTACATTGAACAAGGATGACCTAGCGAAGATGGAAGAAAACATTCCTCTCATTCTGTGCAAGATGGAGAGAATATTTCCTCCTTCATTCTTTGATTCTATGGAACATCTCCCTATCCATCTTCCATATGAGGCACGACTTGGTGGACCAGTCCACTATAGGTGGATGTACCCATTTGAAAGGTGACAATATGACATCTTATCGTTCAATTTACTACGCATAATTCAAAAATCCTAACATATCAGTTTCAAATTTGTAGGTTCATGGGATATGCTAAACGTTCAGTAAAGAATAAAGCTAGGGTTGAAGGATCTATTTGCGCATCATACTTGCACAGAGAAACAACTCATTTTTGTTCCCACTATTTCAAAAACTTCATGTTAACACCACAAAGCAGTAGAAATGAAGTAGACATTCAAATAGAAAGCCTAACAAAAACATTATCAGTGTTTGACCAACCTAGTCGTCATTCTGGGAGGGAATCAACACATTGGTTAAGTGATGAAGAATTGAGATCAGCTCATGTTCATGTATTGATCAATTGCAATGAAGTTGAACCTTACCTTGAGTAAGCCTCCAAAATCAATTATATTACCCATAGGAGGTTTTTTCATTTGATTACATGCATTGTCTTTGATCTAATCTCGTCATACATGTCAACAGGTCATTCTTACATACCTATCAACTATCTGAGTCAAACAGTTCGACATACATACATGCTAATTTCCCATTGTGGTTCAGGCAAAAAGTACGACTTCCTATCATTCTAACACATTCATTTCTTCCTTAATTCTTTAATCATTACATTGTTGATTAGGTTCATATCCTGAATGGTTGTAGGTTCATAACGATCCTTTAAGTGTGAGGAACCAACATCTTAGAGATTTATCACTTGGTCCTTTAAGGTGTGTAAAGGAATGGCACACATTCTTTGCTAATGGATACAAATTTCATACGCATGCATGGAGTCAGGGCAAGAAGACAATAAATAGTGGGGTTCATGTTAAAGGGCTAACAGAAGGAGGTCAAGATGATTTCTATGGTGTCATTAAACACATTTATGAGTTCGAATACAATTCAACAACCACATAAAAGAAAATTGTATTATTTTATTGTGATTGGTTTGATCCATCGAGAATAGGTACAAGAGTGGATTCAAAGTATGGCATTGTGGATATTCGAATGGATAAAAGATATGTGTTGTTTGATCCTTTTATAATTGCACATAATGTACAACAAGTGTAATATGTACCATATCCTACATCACGCACGGACAAACGAGGTTGGTGTGTTGCGATAAAAACGAGGCCTAGAGGTCGCATTGATTCGAATGATGTAGAAGCCGATGTGCCATACCAAGTGGAGGAAATGTCACATGTTAATGACGTCATTGACGTTGAAGAAGTAGTCCGATTAGAAGATGTAGATGCTGCTCTTGAATAAGTGAACCCTAACAATATTTCATCATTTCAAGGGCAGATAGATGAAGATACAACGGAATCAGAAGAATACAATGCAGAGGAACAGGGTGAAGATGACAATGAAGATGAATTTCATAGTTCTAGCACTGAATAGAGTTAGGGTGTGTTCCTCCATATTTTTGATGCATTTATAATGTTGTCCACAATCTTAAGTTCTTATGAATGTAAGTCTTAAGATTAAACATTTACTAATAGAGTTTATAGCAATATCTTCATTTAAAAAAATCAAGATTGATTTCTTCAACAAAAGTTTTCATCGCATAATTTAGTTAAATTATTAAAGGAATATAATAGAAAATTTGGAGCCTAAATAAATGGGGGGGGGGGGGGGTACGAGGTAAATGTCTCAGCTTGTGGCTTACACTGCTCTAGTCATACATATAAGTTTTATGTGGAAACTGTATTATTATTGACTGTATAAAAAATTAATTGTATAAAGTGATTGTTTGAAAGACCCCAAACCCGAGACATTGGATTTTATTCCTCCTCCACCCACTGGTATAGTGTTAAGTGCTATATATAGCAAAGCCAATTGTTTGCCAGTAGCCTGAATGCATTCATGGTGTTGTTTTCTGACACCACTGCATGTGGGGGGCCTCATGCTAGGAATGGTGGTAGCCGTAGTTAACAAACTCACTCCCTGGTCCAACACAAGTGACATGAAAACTAATTACTGACTTCTAGTATAGATAGAAAGATGTTAAGAGTAAATAGTGAACATTCTTTTATTCATTTTATATAATTTGCACTTGAAAACCACTTTCCCTTAAGGGAAGAGAGAAAATTGGTTGCCTAAGTCTGGTTAAAAGCCAAAGAAATGAGTTAAGTGACTATTGAGTGTATCAAAATATGCAAATCTTTTAACATACCACAGCAGCGATGGTTGTAGATATGGCAACAGTGAGGTATCTGCCAAGTTTGGCATCAGCAAGGAAGCCACCAACAAGGCCAAGAAGGTTGACAGTTCCCATGACATTGGTAACTATGGTGGCAGAATCAGGTGAAGGGAGATTCAAATCTCTAACCAAGTAGGTCACTAAATTCATGGCTATGCCCATCACACATATTCTTGGCCTGTTCAGTACCTGTTTTAAAAAAAAGGATTTTGTTGGAGCCAAATTTGGTTCAACCTTGAGAACATGACTCCAATTTCTATGGATTGAGATTAATGTAAACCTAAGATGAGCCTTGCTGCTAGCCATCCTCCAGTTTTTGTCTTGTCTACTGGGTGGCCTCGAAAATCCACAGCAGCAATGACTTCTGTCTCTTTTTCCTCCTCTTCATGACTTGCAACCAGAACCTATAAACAACAGAGGGGGAAAACTGAAAAATCATTAACACATCAACAATTAAGTACAAACATTTGCAAAATGTATGTACTTCAATCCTCGCAACTTAGTTAGATTTATTTTTTATTTGTCTTAGATCCTTCACGTGGAGAAGTCAACTCAGTTTCCAACTAATCCAAGTTAAGCCAGTGGACTCACAAGCTATACTAGCACTTACTCTTTTAACAACACTTAGTCACCCCCAAAAGTTCATTTAAGAAAAACAATCTTTTTATCTTACCACTGGGATTAAATTATTGGTGGTATTTAGATTAATGAACAAATAAGAAGAAATATTTTTATTCCATTTATAATGTTGTCCACAATCTTAAGTTCTTATGAATGTAAGTCTTAAGATTAAACATTTACTAATACAGTTTTATTGCATTTATCTCTCATTGTACATTTTTCTAAATTTTCTTTTCTTCTATTGTATAAAAATATATATTATGTTCAAGAATATGGCATCAGGTCCTTCTGGCCCTCCTATTCCACCTTCAGGAAATTCTAATAAGGGGAAGGGGAAGAAATCATACGTAGTGAAGTTGATGACACGTTTCAATAATGAAATTGGTTCAACCAGTCAACCAACTACACCTACCTCTACCTCTACTGCTAGATCTGTTCCACCTCCATTAGTTGTTCCTGGCTTCACTCCCACTCCACATCAAGTTCCTACATCTTCACCTACCTCTATTGGTACATCTTTTCCACCTCCGATACAAGTGCCTGGCTTGACACCCACTCCATACCAAGTGCCTCCTTATCGAATGGCTTCACTCTCTCCCAATGTTGGTTCTAACCCATCAACTCCGAGAAATTTTGCAGCATCACCTGGTATAGAGGATGCAGATCCACATTCTAGTTCAGCCGCCAATAACATGGAAGAATGTTCCAATAGTCGTCCAATCATTACACCCATTGGAGGAGGGTAAGAAAAAAAATAACTCAATTAATATATAGACAATTCATTGTTGTATTATTGTAATGTTTGAGTTTAATTTTGTTTTAGCTTTTATCCTACAAAAACTGCATCCAAGGCAATCACAGCCACCATCAAGGAACAGTTTGATGAGCCATGGCTAACATGGGGCTCAATCCCTAAGTCAACCAGAGATGTCTTCTTCGAACGTTTTAAGGTAAACACTTTTCATTCCTAATCCTGTTACAAGTCAATAGTTGGTGTCCTGCATTTAATTTATACTTTGAACTTGTTTACTTATTCAAACCTATTATTTCTAATATAACAGAGAAGGGTTTCATGGAAGCCTGAAGATGAGGAAAAGGTCAAAAAAAATTATCACACCAAGGCATCTCATAGACTCTCAGAGATGTATAAAAAAGCTAGAACTCTAGGAAAAAGACCTGATTGGCTGGGGGACGATACTTGGAATGCTCTTTTGGAAAAGTGGAACATGCCACTTTATAGACAAAAGTGTGAAACGGCAAAGAAGAATCGGACATCTAAAAAGGGTGGTTGTTTGCACACTAGAGGATCTATAAGCGTGCATGAGCATGCTATTCGTTTGGTATATAACTTGTACATTTTTTTTGTTATATTTGTAATCATAAACTTTACAAATATTTAGTAACAACTCCTTTTGTTTGCAGTCACAAGAGCTTGGTCGGTCTGTGCATGTTGATGAAATATTTCAGCAGACACATATTCGTCAATCAACAGGAGATTTTGTGGACGAAAGGTCTAGGCGGACCCATGTAAGTTTGTACTAACTCTATCACATTATAAATTTTCGGTTTTTAAACCTCATGTGTAATGATAATATTTATTCATTTAACAGGAACAATTTGTTGCAAAATTTTCTCAAATTAGATCTGAGACTGCATCTGTTGGTGTCTCAACATCTTCTCCTCTAGACCCTGCGGAGGAGGAAAGATTGAGAAACCGATGTTGGTTAGAGGCTGCTGGTGGAAAATACAAGGGACGCGTATACGGCATTGGAAATGTCACTTCCCAAGATGACTGTGTTGATAGTTACATCCAACAAACACAGGCATCTTCTACTGCTCAACCTCAAAATTCAGAAGAAATTCTTAACCTGAAATCGCAGTTACAACAATATGGTCAGCAGCTTCAAAATCTTGAAGGCTTTATTGGCGTCCACCTGCCATTCTTTCCGCCTTCAGCCGCCGCGGCTGCACAACAATTTTTAAACCTTCCAAATCCTCAAGTTCAAAATGACGTACCCAATATAGTCCAACCAGAACAGCAACCTCCAGAACAGCAACCTCCAGAACAGCAACCACCACACCAGCAACCACCAGATGAACAACCACAAGATGGAAATGATTATATCCATTATTAGGCATTTTATAGAACTTATTTCCATTACTGTTGAACTTATTTAGAACAACAACTACAATCTGTTTATGAACTTACCAAATGTTGCAGTTATATTGATGTAAACAATATTTATGTATTCATAAATGTTTCCTTTGTGGATTAAGTGTATCTGAAAACCTTATTAAATTTATATGTCAATGTGTAATGTATAATGTCCAGGTTTGTTTATAACAATGCTGAATGTTCACTATAATGTCCAGGTCTGCTTGTATATTGTGCATGGGGGAACTGCTATATACAGAGAATTTATTTAGCTCTTGTTAAACCATTATATACGGATAAATCCGTATATAAGTTATATACGGATATTTCCGTATATAACTTATATACGGATAAATCCGTATATAATTTTCGTATATAAGTTATATACGGATATTTCCATATATAACTTATATACGGATAAATCCGTATATAATTTCTGTATATAAGTTATATACGGATAAATCCGTATGTAAACATAGCTACGATGGTATTATATACAGATTTTTGTCCGTATGTAATCCGTATATAAACACAGAATATATACGGATTTTGAGTCTTATATACGGATTTTTGCTGTATGTGATACACTTTTTTCTTGTAGTGTTTCTCATGACAATGGGGAACTAACTTCTATTTGTTGTTGTGGGATGATGTAACCTTGTGAAGTCTCATGTATTTGAATTGATTCTTAATAATTTATGCTTCTTTCTTTAACTGTTAGGGTAATTCTTCTATGATCAATGCTCGCTTTGTTTAACTCATTCATAGCGTGATGTATGAATTGCATGAGTGTCGGGAGGTTCCTTAGAATTCAGGTTCTTGTAAAATTATTTCTAAGAGCAGTATTTCTCAAGGATGGGGGTATGAGTCTTGGTCGTCTTAAGCTCTTGATCTTCAGAATTAATTATTAGGAATGTTAGGAATTGTATGAACTAGTAATTAAGGATAGGTTTTCTTCACCGAGGGATCGGGTTTTAAGTAATTTATTGAGTGATGTTGAATTTAATGAAAGAAGAAGAATTCTTATATACATGAGAGTAAACTTGGTGAAATCTAACCCCAACAACATATTCATCTCATAACACAAACCTCATTCGTTCATCGCTGTGCTACTCTTCAATTGATCAAAACTGCATTCATATTTAATTTTCTGTATTTGCATTCTAAACCAATGATTTCATTCCTTTTAAGTCTTAATTAATCGAGTTATCACACAACTGTCTAGTGCCGAGAGTCTCTTGTGACACGATACTTGGTCTTACCATTTTATATTACTTGTATGATTCGGTACACTTGCCGAAGTCTCAACAATAATCGATTATTTGCATGAGCAACCCCTTTCTATTTTAGCTTGTGATAATCGATTATCCCCTTAGATAATCGATTACTACTGTGATGAAACTCTAGTTTGAGATGTTTCTGATCATTTTACAATTACCAAATGAATCATATACAATTGTTTCTACAAAGAATGCTTTTAAGATTGATATAAAAGATTATTCAAGTCTTCAGTAGTAACATAATAAAAATCACTTCAAGATACCAATGCTCCTCATTGGTAGCAGTCTAGTACCAGGAGTGGTTCAAATACTCCAGGAAATCTCAGCAGGGTGTTATGTACTAAGAATGGTGTGATCACTTAAAGGACATCTCGATAGAGTGCTGAGTACCAACAATGGTGCTAATACACAAAGGAAATCTCGACGAGGTAGGTGAGTACTAGGAGTGGTGCTAATTTTCATTTGTAATTGTGTGAAGATTATAGTTGAACCATTTGCAAAGGAAACAAGTCGTAGCTTAGTTTGAGAGAACCAATATAAAATCTCTTGTATTATTCTCTATTCTCTTTACTAAACGATCATCTTAGATAATCTGCAGCTAAGCTTTTTATTTCAAAATATAAGAACTTCCAACCTAAACGATCCTTTATTTTTGAAGGAAGTTCTTACAAACGCTGTAGTAGAAATTATTCTGATTAACATGTTGATTTTTATAAAGCTTATATTTTAAGTCAAGCTTCTGAGCCTTTAAAAGAATATCTCACTCGCTTGACAATGTGCTATAACATAAGGGTGGTGAAAAACGTTTTCCAAAAACACTATTCAACTTTTTTTTCTTGTGTTTCTCAAGTACTTCAACAACATCAGGTGACCTAGCTAGTTTTTTTTTTCTTTTTTTTCACATAAATGCTCTTAACTCTTTGCTATAACCTTATAGTCCTTTCTTATGCTTTTATTGCCTCTAATACACTTGCAGGAACCTTTTAAATGTTGATCAGCGAGATACTCTCTTTGTCTTAAGTAAGGAGCGGCTTATTGTTTAAGGAATGCATTAGTGGTTATAATCCCAAGTAATAATTTGGATTTGGATTTTTAGTTAGGATTTGCTAAGTGTTAAAGAATACTTGCTAGGGTTAGTCCAAAATGGAGCTATACATCAAGTTCACAAACCATTAGTTTTTGGAAAATTATCCTAGGTGGAGACGTAAAGATTTCATCCCCAGAAGAAGATTGAAAAGAACAATAGTTCAACCAAATGCAGTTGTAAAAAAAAAAAGATGCACTCATAATTGTGCCTAATGAAGAAAATGAGTATGAAAGGTGTGTGGGTTAAAGATTTCCAAAGAGATATGAGAGCAACAAATATGTGCAACTACCTAATAATTCCACTCTTATAAGATTATGAGTCTTCACAACGAAGCACAATGAAAGTTAGATGATATATCTGTACCAGATGACCCCCGGACGGTCATCTACAGAACACATGGGACGTTCAGTAGGACTCGAGCAACCAGACCGGGCGATCAAGACAGGTAGGTTTGCAGAGGTGATTAAGGTTAAGCACCGACTAGAGGATTGGGCTCTGGATTGGGGCGTGATTAAGGCCTTGCTAATCTCAGGCCCATGATCAAAACTATAAATACAGGTCAAAGGTAAGAGGTAAGCATATTAATTAATTATGCATTTATTGCAGTACCTAAACAACCAATCGGACCTTTATTGACTTAAGCTTCGGAACACCTTTAACAGGTACCCTCCCAGACGTACAGGACGAATGAACTTTGACAAAGGGGAGAGAGGACGGCGAGAAGATCAGACGAACGTAGCGCCAAGCCCACAGATTTAGGTGACTCGACCCCAGGAACAATATCTTTGGAAGAATGCAGGTTTTTATAAACAGGATGGAAGCTCTTAGACAATGCAAGGCCCGGATCACATACATCAAATTTCACATTTGGGCATAAGTTTATTAACGTATAAAACTCATACCAAATAATCCTAGATACAACCATTCATAAACAACCCATTCAAGTGAAATATCAACGTGAATACCAGAAAACAAGTCCTAACAATTTCTAGCATGCATTCCTTTCTTAACACAACCACTAAAATTATAAATTAACGAGATGATCTACACTATAGCTACCACTCACAGCATCAACCCAGGGTAAAATGAACTAGTGGCATGACAGATATATTATTAACAGAGCATACACAACTTATCCACTTCGAAAAAAGGGATGTATGGCAGGGTTGCACTATCTACTCACTGAACAGGTTATATAGTTTCTTTGTTTTTGATACAAGAATTATATCAAATAGACTACTGACTGGTAATTCTCCCAAAATGAATCATTTTGATAGTCTAACATACTTTAAACCCTTTCCTAGCCAATTCACTTTTCATTAGACCATGAGTTAAGTTCTGAAGTGTTCAAATAGCCAGCAGATTCCATTAAACCACGTATTGAAAGCACGTATTGAAAGGAATTGTTCACCATTATTCGAAGCATAATCCAAAGCAAAACTACGAATTACGAATCTTAATTGGTGGGAGGAATGAAAATAACCTTTTTACCAAAGTCTACAAAATCTAAGTTCCTAAAAAACCAAAATTACAAAACAAGTTTAAATTTCTGAAACCATTCACAACTTCACATAACTGACCTCAAGGACAGGGATTCTTGACACCCTTCCTCCATAACAGCCACACTACACCATGGCAGCGACAAAGAATGTACTAATGACCGTCCACCACGAGCCTTCAACGAAAATACTTCAACAACAACACGAACCCTTGACAAAAATCCTTAAACGCAGCATGCAACCTTCGGTCACGACACCAACGTCCTCACAACGTCAACGGAGCGCACACAAACACCTCCCGACCACGACCGAAAGAACCAAATGAACGTTGGCTGGGAAGAACGACGGGTGTAGCTATTTAGGTTTCCGTTTCTCAAATTTAAAATGCCATTTATTGTATAATGGTTATTTGTTTTACATTGGTTAATTGATGAAATATATTCAGTGCTTTTTTCTTCTTCTTTTTTCTTCTTGTTAATATAATAATGAATTTTAGAACTAACATTTACTTATAAGAAATATTTACGTTAATGTAACTTTTGTTATAATAATGAATTCTAACAATAAAAATTAATTGCAAGAAATATTCACGTTAGAATTAAAATTTTGTTAATTAAATTTTATATATTTGTAAGAAAATACAAAAGTTTATTCTACTCCCATCTTATTATACATGTATGATGGTTTGCATCATCATATAAATAATAATTAGTCTTATACTAAGGTTCCTTTATAATAAAAAAGACAATTTTATAAATATTAGTTATGCTTTGATAGTTCTACAATGGTATTTTGAATTGACTCTCCAACATAATTACGCAGTTTATATTATTTTTGTATATTAATAAATCGTTTAGTTATTCAATGTTTCTGAATATTATACAACTTTCTCATCAACCTGTCATAGGCATGGATCAATATAATATATTATTTAGGTTTTAGTAAGGTAAACTAATTTGATGAAACAAAATACATTTTAATCATGTAATAATAGTTTTACAAATCCTATTTTAGTTTACTCTAATAGTATATTAATCTAGATAACTTTAATATTATATTAGGTAGTTGTATAGATTATTAAAGTCGTAAAAAAAACTTTATTCATTTAATTTTGAATGTCCACGTTACTACTATCTTGTTTTAGGAAGTTAGGGCATTAATTACTAACTAAAATATACTGTGGGAAAGAGAAGAAGAAAGAAATATTTATGATCAAACACATCCATTCCATAGTAATGAGTCTGTCGACTCTAGGCAAATGCACTGCATGAAGTAATGCAGAGGTGCAACGGAAATACAAATATTCAAAAGCGAAAATGGAACACTGAGAAAGAAATTCAAATTCAAAAAACATACAAGTTACATCATTTATGCGATCATTATATAAATCACTTATTGAAATTCAAGCAAAGCATGTAGCGATTGACAGATACCCAATATCCAATCCAAATCCAACTAGAATCTTGGATATTAGGAAGATTGGGCAAATATAACTATGACAATCAGATTAAGGCAGTGGTGGGATTAGAGGCAGTGGTGGGACTCCCACAGGTGGGACTAGAGGCAGTGGTGGGACTCCCACAGGTGGGACTCTCACAGGTGGCACTCCCACAGGTGGCACTCCCACAGGTGGCACTCCCACAGGTGGCACTCCCACAGGTGGCACTCCCACAGGTGGCACTCCCACAGGAGGTGGCACTCCCACAGGAGGTGGCACTCCCACAGGCGGGACTCCCACAGGGGGGACTCCCACAGGTGGGATTACTACAGGTGGGATTACTACAGGTGGGACTCCTACAGGTGGGACTCCTACAGGTGGGACTCCTACAGGTGGGACTCCTACAGGTGGGACTTGTACAGGTGGAACTTGTACAGGTGGAACTTGTACAGGTGGAACTTGTACAGGTGAGACTCGTATAGGTGGGACTCCTATTGGTGAAACTTGTACAGGTGGAACTCTTATAGGTGGAACTCCTATAGGTGGAACTTGTATGGGTGGGACTCCGACAGGTGGAACTCCAATTTGTGGGATTCCTGGGAGTAGAGATGGAAGTGATGCGAATGTGATGTCCAAGGTTGAAAAGGAAATAGCAATCATGAAAGCAAACATGGTGCACCGGTAAGAGGCCATGGCTTCTTGAACTCGGGTAAGTTGTAATACGGTGAAGTGGAGAGCAAATGTGGATGTAGTCCGAAGATGAGTGGTTTTCCTTTTATAGACAATGAACATCACCATTTTTCTATTTATTTTTCTATTTTGACGTTATCTTAATTAGGTAACATGTCTTGTACTTGTGTGATTACATTGTTGTTCGCAACGAATGGAGATTCAAGTCCCATCTCCTTTCCAATAATGCAACACATCAATTATTACTTATTATTATTGTTTACTACAATTGCAAGTAGTAAGAAGGAAGTCAACCTCATTTTAAATTATATCATGAAATAGTTAATAGTTGAAAAGTTATCTCTCCAAGGTACCACAATACACAAGAGCGCCAAATCTGTGTGACATTATAAATTCAACAAGTTATTTTAATTATTTTTATATAGGTTCATAATCTTTTCAAACATTATAATATCATTTAATAATGTTTAAATAATTTGAATATTTAATTTATTTATTTGTTTGTCAAGTTATACGTGTGAAATACTTTACAAAAGTGGTGTTTGATAGTTATACATGTCAATAGTTTACAATAGAAGGAGATGGTGCAACAACTAAAACTCTTGATAGTGAGGTCGTCCAAGTGGTGTTGGACAAGATGATGCTAAACCAATTGGTGTGGAACTTATGATCATAGATTTGATTCCTTAAACCCACATAAGGATAATATTTACCATTTGAAAGAACTATTCTGAATCAAATGTGGTCCAAAAAGATCACTACAAGTTTTGAAATGCACGTTTCCAAGATTTGGATGAACAAATCCACAATGTTCATTCTAGAGGTGTTGGAGTCATGATTACTCCTTGTTTAGCGAGTTTGAAGAAGATTCTTGATTGATTACAGATAGTCAATCTTGAGATTCGATCTTTCTTGTGTCTTTGTCTGTGTTTGTATTTGTGTGGTGCTCCTAGTATGAGTCTAGGTCTACAAGAATGATTTTTGTTGTGCTTTTATTGTTTCTTTTGTGATTCAAGAAACTTGTATTCTTGTATTTTTCAAGAGTTCAATTATAAGGATGTTATAAAATCTTGAATTAGTAAAAACTTCAATTTAAGGTTGTCTTAACTAACTGGATGTAACTCCTTTAGTGTGAACTAGTATAAAATTTGAGTGTATTGTTTTCAAGTTTCTATCAATTTAAAGTTTTAATTATTTGTTTAAAATATGTATAAATTGGATCTTTAATAATAATTTTGGTGTAATTGCATAATCGGTTGATAAATTAGTGTAGTTATGATTGATCATTCGTATCATATTAATAATATCTTTAATCTAATTCTTGTGCGAAATATTATAAATTTTCTGTCAGAATTTTCATCAATTATTTTCATATTTTAATAGGTTGAAATACTCTATCTAGGAATGCAGCAAGCTATAAATCTTATGTTCAATTAGATTTAAGGAAAAAAAATCATAAGATTTTGAACTGAACACTTTTAAAGAACCAATTCAACACCTTCCCTCCCACCTTACCCCCTTCTTGGCATAAAGCTCTTTTAATGTTTACAACATAAAAACTTGGTTTAAAATACATGCTTACAAACATGACTGTCTTGCTTACAAACATTCATTTTCTATGAAAGTTTTTGTGATTCTTAACATAAGATGTGCCAAAAAGGATCAATGGTTTTATAGGACCTATTTATATATTATGATTTTATCAATGGAAATCATTCCATAGGATGACTTTTGAGATTTGATCCATAATCATATTTTAATTATTCTGCTAGAACCATCTCAACTATATCGCAGTTTATATAAAAATGATATACTAATCCAATATATCACAATATCAACCATATCTCAGTTTAAAGTCTAATTCTCTTCAAAAAAAGTTATAACTAAAATCTTGTTTGATGGTTGAATTGGACTTTAATTAAATTTTTAAAAAGTAAAATAAAGGTATTATAATTACTTCTATATAAAAAATATTAATTTATATATATATATATATATATATATATATATATATATATATATATATATATATATATATTTACTTAAATACTAATTATGAACTTTATTTCTAATATTAATTTTTCTTTATTAGATATATCATGTCACAGATTATATCATCCATTAATATATAATTTTACGCTTAATATCTAATTTCATACGGTAAAAGGTGTGTTGAAGATTCAAAATTCAGTTATACTTAAAATTTACTTCTTTTTTTACTAATAAAAGTGTAATATACTTAACCAATGGAAATATGTAATTAATAGCAAGTGTACTCTTTATATTTTATATATTTAGTGATGATTAAAACCCTAATGGATAAAATGAAAACTGAAAACTGAAAACTCACATCTAAATATTTTAAACTTTCAAAATTAACCTGAGATATTATTATTATTATTATTATATTTTAATTTAAATTTTCTTGAAATTTTTTTTTATTGTTCTTTAAAAAATGCAATTAAATATTCTTTTAAAAAACCAAGCAAGTATCGTCATTAAATTTATTGTGAAACTTATAACAATCAAGAAGGAGATATAAAATTAATCACTTTTATTTGTAATCTTGAATTTTAAAAAATGTAAGATCCTTTATATAAAAAGTATATTCTCATTGGAATATTGTTTAACTATTTTAAAAATTATAAAATTTTAATAATGTTTATTCAATTTGTCCTGGCTCTATCCCTGCCTACTTGAATTTCCTAGGATGCGTCCACACTAATTCAGGCTTTGAGATCCCACAGCAAGTTGAATAAAAGAGTTGAATTTGTCATGAAGTAATTAATACTTAATTAAGGCATTCCTTTAATGTATTTAGTTGCAGCCAAAATGTGTCCACCTCACCGTGGGAGGAAGGAAAATATGGTGATATAATCTTTTTGAATTTGTTTTATTTGATAATTTAATTTACTAAGTTATTTTCAACTATTCTATCATATACTTTTATTTATCTATTATATATATATATATATATATCCTATAGTTATTCAATAATAAAAAAATTATATTATAACAAAAAGGTTTTAAATACAAAAATATCCAATAATATAATGCATATAACGTATAATAAGAAAAATAAAAATATTTTATAGTCAAAATTTATAAGAACACTCAAAATTTGTGGAGGATATTTTTTTTTCAAGACTTTTTCGAAAAAAAATTGTGAATAATATATTTGTAGGAAACATTTTTCAAGGATTTTAATATCTATGAATAATTTTTCATATATACTTTCCGTGAGAAAAGCCACATCTACAATGGGTAATTTTTCACGATTGTGTAAAACGTCAGAGTCTTTCCCAAAAGATATTTCTCACGGATTTTGAATACCTATGTTAATTTTCCACAAAAGAAATATGCGACAATCATATAAATATTTTAAAAGAGATACATAAATAAATATTAAATTTTATATGTTATCACGAAATTTTTGCACTAAAAATATTTAAATAATAATTTTCCTGCAAAATAATTACTTTTTTTAGTCTTTGAATTTGAATATAAAATTAAATTTTATTCACGTCTCAAACTCTGAAATATTATGGTCCAAAATATTTAAAAATGAATGATATATTATTCTTAATTGAATATAAAGCTTTTTAGGTATTAAATAGTATCATAGCCTGAAGTTTAAACTAGGAGTGTCAAATTGTATAAACAGTTTAGCGTGAGTGTCAAATTGTATAAACAGTTTAAGAGTAAGTCTTTGACACATCGAACAAATATAACACATTTGAGTTATGAGGATTACATATGTTACTATAGGGTGAAAGCTGACTGATCGAATATTACTATAAGTTGAGTTGAATGAACCAATCGACTAAGGTACGGAAAAGAACTTCATAGTCGATCGGACACGACAGCAGTTGAGCAGAATTAAAGCGTAATCAATACGGAAACTATTATTGTGAGTGATTAATATGACATTAATAACTATTAAGAGGTAAATTAATATGTTTGATTCTTTTAAACTCTATAAGTAGATGTTTAATTTCTGGTAAGACACCCTTTCCATACTTTAATTACTTTAGATCTTTAAAGAAAAGATCTGACTTAAGTGTCAGAGTGTCTTCTGCAGGTCATCCCCGCTCAAACCGATTGGTCATTCAAAGCAGTTAAGGAGCAAACGTTCATCTAGGAAGGAGAATTATGCAGGAATCGTCCTCCTCCCCCCGTTGAAGAAAAAATTACCGCCTAAGAATGTGAATGGTAGTAAACACTGCCTCTATCATCAGAATATGGAGCATACAACTAAAGAGTGCTCAACTGTTAATACATCGGCAAGTGTACCAAATCGTATCAAGTAATATAAAATGGTAAGACCAAGTATTGTATCCCAGAAGACTCATGACACTAGACAGTCATGTAATACCTTAACTAGTTAAGACTTAAGAAAAATTTCATTGGTTTAAAATGCAAAATACAGAAAAAGTAAATATGAATTCAATTTGATCAATTGGGACAAAACACAAAAGTGAATGGATGATTTTGATACTATGAGATGAGTATGTTGTTGGGGTTTAGATTTCACCATCCTTACTCTCATGCATATAAGAATTCATCTTCTACATTCAACTTTTAATGTCACTATCTAAAGTACTTAAAACCCGATCCCTCGCCGAAGAAATCCTAACCTTAATTATTAGACCACAATCTCTTGCATCCCTAATAATTAATTTTGCATTACGAACAGAAGCTTAAGACAACCAAACCTCATATCCCCATCCCTAGGCAATATTGCTTTTGGGAGAAATTCTCTAGATCATGGTTTCTAGGTATCTCCATAACAAAGAACACCATAAAATCATGATATAAATGATCAAAACATAACAAGCATAGAGAAAAGGAGAAAATCCCTAACAATTAATGAAAAAAGCATATAATAATTCAGAAGAAATTCAAATACATGAGAGTTTAGAGGTTACATCTTCCCCAACAACAAATGAGTTTAGTTCTCCATAATCATGGAGAAACTAAGTGTACAATGGAATGAAAGTGATAGAAAAACCCTAGAAACTGAAGAGAGCTCCCATATCCAATTCTTCCTCTACAAAGTGAAAAAATGTGTTTCTATGTCTCTGCTGCCCAAAGATAACAACCCTAGGATGAACAAATCCATAAATAAAGCAGAAAACAGAGTCCAAGCCCAACATGTTGGCTCTCATCGCCCTTACTTAGGGCAACCAAACGCTGGTACGAGAGGAGTGGCGCTGAGGGCCCGTAAGAGGGCGCCTAGGCGGTGTGCGACACAAGGAGGATGGCGCTCAGCGCCCCAGAAAGGGCGCCCAAGCGTTGATGCGAGACATCCTGTGTTGAGGGCCCTAGAAACGGGTAGCCAGGCATCCATACGAGACATCCTGCGTTGAGGGCCCCAAAAAGGGGCAACCAGGCGCCTACGACCTTCTGTAGCCTTCTTTTCTGGTGCTTTTTCTGTCCTTTCTGGATTCCAACTCCTTGGTACTTTAACTCCTCTTCCAAATCATTCCAATTTCCTACAAAATCAAAGGAATTTAGTGATAAAAATCATAAGTTCTAACCTCAAGTCTTTTTATTCACAACTTAACTAAACACAAGAGTTCAAGCAAGTTTCTAAGTCTAAAAGGGCTCATTTAGTATGAAAATTGAATCACAAATAACGGGGAAATCAACCGTTATCACAACCCCGAACTTGAAACTTTGCTTGTTCTCAAGCAAAACAACATGTAACTCAGCCTAAACAACACTTCAATGGTTCAACATATCACAAAGCACTTTCTTCTAAGACAAGTAATCACTCATATCTTTTTATTATAAAAATATCAGTCAAGATGTACTGATGCTTTAGCCAATCAAGCTCAACTATGGTGCTCACATATTTACAATACATAACAGATGAAAACTCATGAATGATCAACAGCCAAGCAAGAATATTATCCTATAATGCATGGAACAATTCCTCACCAAGGATAATGTTTCACTCAACTCAAAGGTGTATAGTGAGGTGACACTCTTACACTCTACAATCACAATGACACATGAATCAACTTTTTCTTTCATTTAACCACATATCAAACACACTCACAGCAAGTTATCATCACAAGGATTTTTTGAGGCTTGTATTGAGGCCAAGCTAAGAAGAAAATTGGTTTTTCTAGACACCAAAATCCTTGAGTTAAGAGAGTGCATAATTCATTTATCCACATTAAAAATAATCTCTTGAGAAACCAATCTTCAATTTATTCACAACTTTCCTTTCATTGAGCTTAACCTTTTCTTTTCTTTCTTCTTTTCTCTTTTCTTTTTCTTTTTCTTTTTGCTTTTGCTCAATGCTCTTTAATGAATTTCACAAAGTTCTTTCCGGTTTCTCACAACCCCAAACTTGAACCATTCTCCATTAACAGGTAAAGATACTCTACTATACTCAACTCAAGGCAAGGATTTCAAAAAGTTTTTCTTTACAAATTTCAAATTTAGGCTCAAGGTTCAAAGGTTAGAAAAGAAAACATTGTTCTTTGTTGGTTTCACATATTGGCATTGGCTTATAAGGGAGAATAAAAAATGACGTTGATCATGTGTAACAAGCAAGCAAGAGGTTTAATCATAGAAACTTAGGCAAAATCAATCATGCTTCCAAAGCAATAGCATTCAATAAATCAAAGACTCTGGAGTCCAACCTCTCACAGGTTAAATCAACTTCCACAATTTAATAACATCCTGCCCAGCAAATTAATCACAATTTGACTTCATGCATCTGTTCCTAACAATTATGAGCAACCACCTGTCTATGAGACTAAACCATGCATCATCTCAACATCAATCAATACAATAAAGCAGCACAAGACAATATTACTCATCACAAACAACACATTATAGCCAAACCATTGCAACATAGTTCATTTAAGCCAAGTACATCACACATTACAACTTAACAATTCACAAATGCATAAAAATAAAGAGAACGAAAATCCTGTTATAATAGCATCCATCAGTAGATGCTATCCTCTGAGGCATCAGCCTCCGCTATACTCAGACTCATCCTCCTCATCATCATCTTCTTTGTCCTCCTCTTCCTCTTCATCTTCATCCTCATTTTCATCATCGTCATCCTCCTCCATGGCAGTAGATCCAGATGCTCCAACTCCTCCACTAGCCTGAGCCTGGTCAGTAGGCCATGCAACATGGGCCATGAAATCATCCTAAGACATGAACTGCATTAATTGCGAATTCAATTAATTCCTTTGACTACTACTAACTGTTATAACTAAATTGATGTATTCGACTGCATTAGTAGCGAAGTCGATTATATTACGTCTGATATGAGTTTATCGATAAATTGATGCAAATTTTATTTCTGTGAGAAATTTTGTGATTCTAACATTTTAATATTCTTTTGCATAAAGTTTAATTCTTATAGAAAGAGGAAAAGATCCAAGAAACCAGTTTGACCGTGGTGATCAACTACTTGGAATTTCTTGAAGAAAAAGATTGCTAAGTTTCAAAGTCTGCTCTATCTACACATTTGGGTGTCTACTACAAGATCAGGTTGTACAATCAGCTGAAGATTGGGTTGAGTTCCCTGTTATGATTACAAGAAGAAGGACGTGATGCGTACTTGACTTTGAGGGTGCCTCAGAGGGGTTAGACTGCAGGAGAGGGGATTCTTGTTGCTAGTCTGTTTGTATACTGCCTATATTTTCATTAGAGGGTTAGAGAGGTGTTTTATACTTTTGACATGGGGACTCTGTAAAAACCTTGTTGTAAAAATCTTGATCATTATAGTGCATTGGCTTCCTGTGCTTGGAAGGACACTGGATGTAGGCTTGGCCGAACCAGTATAAAAACTTAGCGTTTGATATGTCTTATCGCTACTCTTTTACATTCAATCGACTATACTTTATAATCATTCGATTAAATTGGCATAAAGATCACTGTCGAAAGTCACTACAATATCTGAATCAAGAGAGTTGACCAACATGAACATGACCACCTTATTTGGAAAACTCAGAGAACATGAATTGGAGCTTGGAAGGCTAAATGAGGAAGAAGAAATTGAAGAAAAGAAATCAATGGCTCGAAAGGCCACTAGCAAGAAAGATGCAAAGAATCTTAACCCTGAACCTGAATCAGAAGTAGAAGTACCAGAAAAATAAATCATGAATATGACGGTGAGAAAATTTAACAGATTCATGAAGAATAAAAATTCTGCAACTAACAATGCAAGCTTTTCAAGAGGAGGAAAGAAGAGCTCAAGAGGCAATGTTGTACAATGTTATGAATGTGGAAAGGATGGTCATATTAAGCTTGACTATCCAGACCTGAAGAACAAATAGAAAGAATTCACCAAGTATCCCTAGGACATGAACAGGAAGCAAAGGAAAGCATATATTGCTTGGGAAAATAGTGATGAAGACTCTTCAAGTGATGATGATTGTAGCATTAAAGAAGAGTCAAATTTATGTTTCATGGCAGACTCTTCACAATCTCATGATGATACTGATAGTGATTTTGAGAATGAACAAATAGAGGTCAAGTACTACATGCTGTTAGATGCATTTCAGGAGATACATGCAAAACCATATGATAACGGTTGAAAATATCGTTATTTGTGATGTAATTTTGATACTAAATGCAACCTTTTTGACTTAGAAACTTGCTTTAACTCATGTTTTTGCTTTAGTTTTGTGAGTAACTGTTGATGGATTGATAAGTGTACTAAATCGCACAAGTAATATAAAATGGTAAGACCAAGTATCGTATCCGAGAGGACTCTCGGCACTAAACAGTTGTGTGATAACTCGATTAATTAAGACTTAAATAAAATGAGATTGTTGGATTCAAATGCAAAGACATAAAATTAAATATGAATGCAAATTGATCAATAGTAGAGTAACACGGAGATGAACGAATGTGGTTTAATATGAGATGAATATGTTGTTAGGGTTTGATTTCACCAAGTTTACTCTCATGTATATATGAATTCTTCTTTGTACATTAATGTTAATGTCACTCACTAAATTACTTAGAACCCGATCCCTCGGCGCAATAAGCATGCCTTAATTCATAGTTCGTGCAATTCCTAGTGTTCCTAGAAAATTAAGTCTGAAGATCAAGAGCTTAAGACGACCAAGTACTCGTACCCTCATCCCTGAGAAATATTACCTTGGAAGAATTCAACAAGAACCTGAATTCTAAGGAACCTCCCGAAACTCATGCAATTCATAAATCATGCTACTAAATGAGTTAAATAGAGCAAGCATTGAAACAAATGAATTCCCTAACAATTAATGAAAAACATATAAATTAAGAATCAATTCAAATACATGAGAGTTCAAAAGGTTACATCATCCCCCAACAACAAATAGAGTTTAGTTCCCCATAGACATGGAGAAACTATATGAATAATGGAAAAGCTTGAGATAGTGAAACCCTAAGAGAAGAAGAGGAAGCTCCCACTTCCAGATCCGCCTTTAGAGAGTAGAAGAGTATGCTGTTGTGTTGCTCCAGCTAGAGATACAAAACCTAGAGTGTCTGGGTCATTTAAATAAAGTCGAAAAAGAGTAGAAACATTGCTCGGTCCAAAAGAGTCAAAATAGAACAAAAGCTAGGCCGGATCTGCGATGTACGACGCTCGGGCACCCCAAGAGAGGGCGCCCGGGCGGTGGACAGTCCTCATGTAAGGCTTGAGCCTTCAATTTTTCGCCCAGGCTTCAGGGGCCGCCGCTCGGGCGGCCTAGGAGGGCGCCCGGGTGGTGAACGTTGATTTTTCCGAGGCTCAAGCTTCGTGCGATTCCTCTTTTGGTGCTTTTCCAGGCCTTTTTGAGCTCTAACTCCTTAGCACTTTATCTCTGCTTTTTGTATTATCTCATTACCTATCAAAACAAGAGAAATTAGTCATAAAATCATCAAATTCAACCTCAACTCTCTTATTCAAACAACTTAATGAAAAAGAATGAGTCCAAGCAAGTTTCTAAGTGAAAAATGGTGTATTTAGTATCAAAATTACATCACAAATAACAGTATTTTCAACCGTTAGCAATTAGAGAGTTGAGGTTATACTTGATGATTTTATTACTAAATTCCCTTAATTTTGTAGGCTATTGGAATGATTTAAAGGAAGAGTTAAAGTACCAAAGAGTTGGAATGCAGAAAAGTCAACCAAAGTACAGAAAAGTCAACCAAAATGCTAAAAAGTCAACCAGAGTACAGAAAAGTCAACCATAATGCAGAAAAGTCAACTAAAGTGCATAAAAGTCAACCATAATGCAGTCTGAGAAGCTTGGGCGCCCCTCAGAGGGGGCTTGAGCGCTAGAAAGTGTCACAGCACGCGAAGTCAACTATCTCATTCTTTTCCATTATTCATATAGGTTCTCCATGTCTATGTGGAACTAAACTCTATTTGTTGTTGGGGGATGATGTAACCTTGTGAACTCTCATGTATTTGAATTGATTCATAATTTATATGATTTTTCATTAATTGTTAGGGAATTCATCTGTTTCAATGCTTGCCCTATTTAACTCATTTAGTAGCATGATTTATGAATTGCATGAGTGCCGGGAGGTTCCTTACAATTTAGGTTCTTGTTGAATTCTCCCAAGCGTAATATTTCTTAGAGAGGAGGGTATGGGTACTTGGTCGTCTTAAGATCTTGATCTTCAGACTTAATTTTCTAAGAACACTAGGAATTAAGGCAAGCTTATTGCGCCGAGGGATTGGGTTCTAAGTAATTTAGTGAGCGACGTTAACATTAATGTAAAAAGAAGAATTCTTATATACATGAGAGTAAACTTGGTGAAATCAAACCGTAACAAAATATTCATCTCATATTAAACCACATTCGTTCATCTTTGTGTTACTCTACTATTGATCAATTTGCATTCATATTTAATTTTATGTCTTTCCATTTGAATCCAACAATCTCGTTTTATTTAAGTCTTAATTAATCGAGTTATCACACAACTGTTTAGTGTCGAGAGTCCTCTGGGATACGATACTTGATCTTACCATTTTATATTACTTGTGCGATTTGGTACACTTGCCAATCCATCAACAAGTTTTTGGCGTCGTTGCCGAGGATCAAAAATGTTGTTAACAAGTTTTTGGCGCTATTGTCGGGGACTCATGGTTTAAACTATTCTATTTGTGTGATTCTTAATTAATTTCAGCTTTATGTTATTTTATTTTATTTTATTTGATATTATTTCGTGTCTTTTATTTCCGTTTTTGTGCTAACAATATTTTCGAGGGTTTTGTGTTTAGAGCTTGCAGGATGCAATTGGGACAAGAAGTTAGTTATATGGGCACTCAATTCCACCATGACAATTTCAATCACTAATGGGAACCTCACTCAAGCATGGATAAAAGTCATTTTGGGCATGTTTCCGGATTTTTTTATAGAGAACCACAACAAAAATGGCAGCAATAACCCTCTCTCCCAGAAAGATGGGCTAAGATGGATGATACACTTCAATAGTTAATGTAGATGTCTAATAAGCTGTCATTGAAGTTATCAAATTAATATTACTTTTCAAGGCAACTTCAGTATTGCCAAGTAGTATTCAAGAAGGTAGATAGGGCTAAAGTAACCCTGAGTCGTCTCCCAACGAACACAGAATTGGTTTTGAATATCTGACTCTTACGAATGCTATGCAATGCTTATGAATAAAAGTAATGGTTGAAGAGTGTTTAAAGAATAAATAAGAAACTTAAAAACAGTTATGATGAAATAGGCTAATTCCACTACTTTTCCAAGATATGATTCATCATCGGTTATTCACAGATAATTGTTCAATTGATTATTATTTAAGTTTCAAATTAATTAAAGTACATTCTTAATTAATTTGAGGGCGATCATGCATTTAACCAAAGTAAATTCTCAACCAAATGCAAAACCTTTCTAGATTATTCACAATAAATTCAACCAAAGTACATTCTCAATCAAATTCTATTGTGTTTAATCATGTCTATTCTTAAATCTCCTAACCAAATTAAAAGCTAATCAATCAAAGTAAATTCTCAATTGATTATTGTTGAAATTATTACTAAACAATCAAAGTACATTCTCAATTGATAGTAAAAATCATTTAATCATATGAAAGTTCCTAAATTAAATCAAAGTAGATTCTCAATTAAACCTAGAAACCCTAGAACTCATATAATCAATATGCATGTAGATTCAAACACATTATGATGCAAAAATCTTTGCTTTTAACACGATAGAGAGATGAAAGACATAGAGAGAACAACTTAAATCAATAACCAAAGTAAACAATTACATTAACTCAATCTAACCTCAGAATCCATAATGGAATTACAGCAGAATTAGCCCTAGATGCTTAGCTCTCCATGAATGGAGTTGAATACAAGATGAAAGAAAAGTGAGAGGAGTATGAGAGATTGAATTAAGTGAAGTCCCTTGGGTCTCTTTAAATAGGCTTGATTGGGCTTGGACTCTGAATATTCAGTTGATATAATCTTTTATCTTATATCTTCCAAATAACTAAAAGATTTAAATAGTTATAACATTATTTGGAAGATATTTTCTGTTGATATTCCCAATTTAAATTAATTCAACAATTGAATTTTATTTTCTTATCTTTCCTGACTTTCAAAAATTACACAAATACCCTGAAATTTCCTCTATCTGCATTTTAGCCCCAACTGAATTTTTCAAAATTGCACCAAAAGCCCCTGTTGACCAGCTTTGACCAGAGGAGGACGCACCAATGAGGTGTTGCCACGTGTGAGAACTCTCCCCTCCCAATTAGGGTTTCAGAACATTGGGGAAGGGAAATTCCCGCACCGCTGTTGGAGAAGAATGGTGTTTCTCTTCTCCTTTTTGAATTTGTTCGACCTTGCCCTGTGCGTCTGGTTTTCTAAGTTTTGCTCTCTGCAGGTGTGAGATGGTGATGTCGCGGCGGCAAGGATGCCCATGGTACTACGGTGTGGTTGATTGTTGCAGGTCCGGTGGCGAAGAAGCTTGAATCGCAAATAGGAAGGCGCGATTTTGGGGTTTCTGTGGATGTTTTTCTGCTTTTCAGGTTTGATGGTGGTCTCGCGATTCTAGTAGAGCGACGAAGATGGCGGTATGCGTTGACGGTTGTGCTATGCGAGGAAGATGGAGGCAGCTTCACAGTGGCGGCCTAACTGGTATTCGCGGTGGCTAGCTGGAACTTGCGAGAAAGAAGATGAAGATGGCGCGACAAAAGTATGGTGGTACGCGACGTTGCAGCGCGACAGAGGTTGAAGAAATCACAACTTCAGAGGAGACGAACGGTGCTCCGGCGATGGTGGCGACGCGAATGGAGAGGCGGCTCGCGATTTCACGGTGATGTCGCGGCGTCTTGGTTGAGGCACCGTGGTGGTCCGTTGATGCGCCGGCGAGAAAGGAAGGAGATGATGTTCTGGTCGTGGCGGCGACTTGCGGCATTGGCGGGAGCGGCGGAAGCGGAACGACGGCTAAGGTTTCAGTGGGTTAAAGATGATGCTCATGTGTTAGGGCTGAGGTGTCATGGGTGGTGATGTGGCAAAACCTGATTGGCTCACTGATTAGTGCAAGGATGACTGATGTGGCATCATCTGGACGGTTTGATATGTTAGTGGAGGATTTGGACACGTGGCAACATCTGATGGAGTTTGGCTTAGGAGGGGTATGGGTAAGGAAATTTAGGGGGTGTAAGTAGGAATTTTAGGAGAAAAGGCTTAGTGTTTGGGCTTGGTTGTTGGCCTGTTTCAGAAATAGAAGTGTATGTAGGAATTTTAGGGGGTGTAAGGATAAAGTCTGCCATTTTGGCTCATTTGTATATTACTTTGCAAATAAAATCTGATTTTGGGCCTTGAATTGCCATTTGAACCAATATAACTTATATTCTCAGCTGCACAAATAAACATTAGAATATCCAAGAATAATTTATGCGCTAAAACTCACTTTTTACGTCTCTTTAATTCCCAAACCCAACAATTCCAATCATCACAAATTCATTTAAAATCAACCATTTAGGCACAATTATGTCATCAAAAATTTTAATTTAAAAGCATAAATGTGGGCATAAATATGCACTCATCAATGTCTGATTCTCATCATAAAGGCAATCAAGTAGCATTCACAAGGATAAGGAGCTAGCTTGATCACATAATTCAGAAGTTGGATGATCTTGGGAGTAAAATGAAGGCTAACCCTAGAGAGGAGTGTAACGTCGTTATCACTAAAAGTGGCAAGTTTTTAGATGAGAGAAAAGAAGAAGAAAGTTTGAGCGAAAAAGAGAAAGATGTAGAAAAAGAAAAAGAAGAGAGTGAGAGAAAAGAAAAGGAAGAAGAGAGGGAAGAAAAGAAAAAAAGAAAGGAAGAAGATGAGAGAAAAGAAAAAGAAAGTTTGAGTGAAAAAGAGAAAGATGTAAAGGAAAAGAAAGAAAAAGAAGAGGTTGAGAGAGAAAAGAAAAAAATTGAGAAAAATCTTCTTTACCCTAAGGAGTGTTCCAAAAAGGAAAAAGAGAGGGCTGAAAAGAAAAAGGGAGAGAAGGAGGATGAGAGAAAAAAGAAAGAATCATATGAAAAACCCCTTCGTCACCCAAAGAAGTATCATAGGAAGGAAAAGGAAAAACAATTTGATCTTTTCATGGAAATCTTCAAGAAATTGGAGGTTAAAATTCCTATGATTGGGACACTACAACAGGTTCCTGGTTATATTAAATTCCTAAAAAAATTCAACAAAAAGAAAAAATATCTAGAAAAGGGAACAATTGAGGCACAAGGCAATTGTAGTGGGTCAACTAGTGACGTTAAAGAAGCGTTTGCTGGGAGGCAACCCATTGTCTTAAAAACTTTTAATTTGTTTTTGTTGATTTGGTTTAAGTTTATTTTTATTTGTATTTTATTTATATTTTTTTTTTTGGTTTTGTTTTTAATTTGATTATTGTGTGAATATTTTTTTCCTGTGTGTTTTTTTTTTTAAAGAACTGAATGTTTGAGGGGTGGAGAGAGTTGAATTGTTTGATTTGAGTGTTGTTGTGAGAGCTAGGGAAAAGAAAATTGAAAATTTTAGGTTGAATCTGAGAACTCATGGCCTCGAAAACCCAAAACAGTTCAAAAATTAACGGGTATACAGTACCGCCGGCTGCCGAGGGGCCCTATGGATCGCCTGAGCGGTGGCTCTGCAGGTGGGCTTTTTAAGCACGAAGCTTGAGCTGGCTTGGCCCAATTTCACTCTTTTTAACTCCAAGGGTTTTGCCCAAGCCTCCATTATCTGATTTCCCTCAATCTAGCCTCTCAAAACACTTCTCCCAAGTGCTCTCTCCACTTTCCCCCTTAATATTTCATCAAAACCCTAAGGTTTCACTAGTTTTGCACCATCCAACCATTCAAGTTTGCGGTTTTGGAGTGTATGGCAACAAGAAAGCATCTACTGATGGATGTTATGTGATTAAACATCTACTGATGGGTGTAACTGACAGCGTCTACTGATGGATGCTAAGGAAGATGAGAAAGATTGACATCTACTGATGGATGTTGGAAGATTCAGATGAAAGCATCTACTGATGGATGCTACTAAAACAGGATTTCTTTTATCTCTATTGCCTTTATTGCTTTTATTGTTGTTGTTCTTTTTATTGTTGAACTTTATTTTTCTTTATCTTTTATTGTTTTATTGTTTTTATTTTGTTTGGTTGTAATGTACTTGGCTTGAAGTTACTGTACTGCAATGGTTTGATTTTGCTTATGATTTGTTTTGTGATGAGTATTACTTTATGATGCTTTATTGTTTGGGTTGATGTTGAGAGATGTAAAATTATACAGGTGGTTGCTTCTAGAATGTGAAACAAATGCTTGAGGTAAAATTTTGATTAAAATAATGGGCAAGATGTTTTCTGAATTCTGGAACTTGAATTTAACCTGTGTGAGGATTGAACTCTAGAGTTTTTCTTGTGATTAATTTCTATTACTTTGAAAGCATAAATGATTTTTCCCAAATTTTCTGTGATTGAATTACTTGCTTCCAGGTTTCACATGATCAAGGCCATCTATTGTTTATCCCTTTTTAGCCTGCTTGTGAATTTTTCCCAAACAAAAAGAGAACAACTTTTTCCATCCTTTGAACCTTTAGCCTTAAGCATGTATTGAAAATCTTATTTTAAATTCTTTACCTTGAGTTGAGTTGAGAATATTTCTGAGGTATTGAAAAAGGTTCAAGTTTGGGGTTGCGGGAAAATAAACAGTGTGCAAACAAAAAGAAAAAGAAAAATCAAAACAAAAGAAAGATGAAAAGAAAAATAAAAAGAAAGAAAAGAAAGCTCACTACAAGGGAAAAAGGTTGGGAAAGATCTTCTTGAAAAGAGAACTTGTGTGTAATTCTTAATTTCATAAATATCTCTCTTAACTCAAGGATTTTGCATTCCTGAAAAACCATGTTTCTTCTTAGCCCAGCCAAGTTACAAGCCAAGAAAAGCCCTTGTGATGAAAACCTGCTTGTCTCATGTTTGATTTTGGTAAAATAAAAGGCAAAATTAATTTGTGTGACATTGTGATAGCAGAGTGATTGAGAGATCCCACTATACACTTGTGAGTTTGAGTGATACACTTTTAAGTGCTTGAGTGATACACTTTTGACTGCTTGAGTGAAACACTTACCTTGGTGAGGAACAGTTCTTTGAATTTCTGATTACTCTCTGCTTGGTTGATTGATCATTCATACTGATAGCATCTGTTGAAATGTTTGAGCATCACTTTGAGTTTATTTGAGTTAAAGCATTTGTACATCTTGACTGATATTCTTATGATGAGCTGATTGAAGTAATTATTTGTCTTAGGAAAAAGATTGTGAAAAACTACTGAACCACTGTGATATTTGTTAAGAGCTAAGTTACATTTTTTTTTCTTGAGGACAAGAAAAGTTTTATGTTGGGGGTTGTGATAACGGTTGAAAATATTGTTATTTGTGATGTAATTTTGATACTAAATGCAACCTTTTTTACTTAGAAACTTGCTTTAACTCATGTTTTTGCTTTACTTTTGTGAATAAAAGAGTTGAGGTTATACTTGATGATTTTATCACTAAATTCCCTTGATTTTGTAGGCTATTGGAATGATTTTAAGGAAGAGTTAAAGTACCAAAGAGTTGGAATGCAGAAAAGTCAACCAGAGTGCAAAAAAGTCAACAAGAATGCAGAAAAGTCAACAGAGTGCAAAAAAGTCAACCAGAATGTAGTATACGAAGCTTGGGCGACCCTTAGAGGGGGCTTGAGCGCCAGAAAGTGCCGCAGCACGCCTGGGCGCCCTTCCAGGGGCACTCGAGCATCGTGCGTCGTGGATTAGGCCCAGGTTTTGCTCTGTTTTGACTCTTTTGGACTGGGCCCTGTTTCTACTCTTTTCCGACTTTATTTAAAGGACCCAAGCGCTCTAGGTTTTGTTTCTCTGGCTGGAGCAACACAACAACACACTCTTCTACTATCTAAAGGCGGATGTGGAAGCGGGAGCTTCCTCTTCTACTCTTAGGGTCTCACTATCTCATGTTTTTCCATTATTCATATAGTTTCTCCATGTCTATGGGGAACTAAACTCTATTTGTTGTTGGGGGATGATGTAACCTTGTGAACTCTCATGTATTTGAATTGATTCTTAATTTATATGTTTTTTCATTAATTGTTAGGGAATTCATCTATTTTAATGTTTGCTCTATTTAACTCATTAAGTTCTTGTTGAATTATCCCAAGGGTAATATTTCTTAGGGATGAGGGTATGAGTACTTGGTCGTCTGAAGCTCTTGATCTTCAGACTTAATTTTCTAGGAACGCTAGGAATTGCACGAACTAGGAATTAAGGCAGACTTATTGCGCCGAGGGATCAGGTTCTAGGTAATATAGTGTTAGCAAAAAGCTAAAGAGCAGAAATTTTATGATATCTCAAAGTCAAGTCTCAAGTGCTCTTATTGCAGAAAGATCTTCATGAAGACTTGTTTTTATATTACAACTTTTATAATTTAGTAGATTTATGTATAGGATGTGATTTATATTTGTTTCTATGTATTGTTTGTTTTAGGTTGCGTTAAAATTTATTTTGAATCAGAAAACCTCATTTTATACTCACGATAATTGATTATCAAGTTATAATGATCGATTATCAGTAATATATTATGACTTTCCATAATTGATTTTAATGAGCTATTATGAGAGTTTTTAAGCAAGCTTTTTTTACCGTTGTGCATTCATTAAATGCATAATTAATTACCATAATTGGATAATTGATTATCACACGTTAATTAGTTGACAACGGATTTTTGGAGGTATCCTTGAGTGAGATCTCTATAAATCAGATTAAGACTCATTCTAAAATACAAAATACAATATACAAAATAAGTGTATTTTTAAACATCTTATCTGCAGTGTGCGGTGATAAGTGTTTCTAGGGTTTGTTGAACCCTTGTGCTGTGGCTTTGAGAACTTGGTGTGTTGGCATAAAGTGAGAACTTTCACAAGGAGTGTGATTGAGTGTTGTTGTTGTTGGTGAGTTAAAAGCCTATCATCCTTCGTGAAACATTCGGAGGAGGTGTTCATCCCTTGTGGGTTATAGGGGAAGTTACTTTCATCTCTTGGGGTAACAAGATAGGTGGTTTCTAAACTTTTACAAATTGTTTCTTTGTGATTGTAATTTGTAATTGTTTTGTGAGTAGTGAACTGTTTATCTTGATTTGAGATAAGAGAAAATCGTCATTTCTTCTTTCAAGAGCATTTCTCACCTTCTCTGCAACCATTTTTCTCTCTCGTGCAACCATCTTCCCACACTGCCACCGTTGCCATTGGAGAGCGCCACTGTTGCTGTTGGAGAGTGTCACCACTGCCATAGGAGAACTCCACCACTGTCGTGGGAGAACCACGCGAACCGTCACCGCTGCCGTTGGAGAGCGCCACTACTGTCGTTTGAGAGAGTCACCGCTTCCATGGGAGAACACTACCACTGCCATGGGAGAACATCACCGCTGTCATGTATGCTCAAAAACTAATTTAGAATTTTTCCCAATTTTAGGGTTTCTAAAACAATTGGACATCCTAAGTTTAGTCTTTGATTTTGGTTTTGGAATGAATTGGATTGTTGCTTTAGTTTAGGAATGAAGAAAGTTTGATAAAAAATATTAAAATCTGAGGAAACAGAAGAAGGGGAAAGATGAAGAAGAGGAAACAGATTGAGATATTTACCGACGGACTTACTGATGGCTTTTTCTTTCGGTAATTACCGAAAGACTTTTTGTGACAATTACCGACAACGTTATTACCGATGGAGTTAGGCCCGTCGGTAATCCGTCAAAAAATGCCATTATCGACGGATTTTTGACGTTTCCGACGAATTTCGGTCGTCGGTAATAATTGTTTTTTTTGTAGCATGCTTCTAAATTATTCAATTAACGTGCTTCGGGTCCCCAGGAGATAGAAGATCTGGATTCAAAAAGCAATTTTTCAAGTGTTAAGGCATCACTTGGAATTTTTACCGAGGTCACATGGTGTATATGTCTCGGATCCCTAGTGAACCGAGACAGTATATTAGGATTCAAAAAGCTGTCAGGCCAAAAGTCAAATTTGCAGGAATTTTTTAGGGTGTTAGGCGTCGATTGAAATTTTAACCGAGGTCATATGGTATATATGTTTCGGTTTCCTTTGAATCGAGGCAGAAAAGTTCAGCTAAACTACGAAAATGCCACTGCGTTCTGATAGACTTCGGTTGCTCCTAAACCGAAGCTTGCAAGTTTAAATTTTTTTTACTAGTGACATCTTAGAAAGAGTTTCAAGGATATAAGTGTAATAAATATCCTTTCTCACTTGAAGAAGTTCTTCTAGATAAGAACCAACGTAGCAAGAGTTTGATGCTCTTAAGACCATGGTCGTATTCTAACAAAGTAATCATATTCAATATTCAAGTGAAATTTATAATAAAAGCAATCCTTATTAGAATTCGAGTCAAGAAGAAATGGGTAATATACAATGTTTAACTTGGTTATCATTATTTGCTTTCGAAATTCAATATTGTGATATCTGAAATTCATGTTATACGAGAAAAAAATAGGAAAAGAATATTATATTAAAAAGGATTAACCAACCATTTTATGAAAATTAATAATCAATTACTCCATTATATTTACGTGATTATCAGACTATTGTGTTAATGTGAATGGTTAACACTGTACGTACTTAATACTATTGAATATTCTATTAATTAATTATTAATATGTTTAGGTGTTTGGCAATCAAACTTTTGCGACGGCTGCAATGAAGCCACCACACTAATCTATGGTGAAGTAGATACCAGTTCATATATGATTCATAGTTACCCAAAGCTACATAGTATCTTTGATACTGTCATTCAACAAATTTTACCCTGAGAGTGGTCACTGGGTTTGAATTTAGAGCAAACTGTACCTCTTTTCCATAAAATTAAACGTAAACAATAATATAAAGATAAATGTTTCCCATTTGCATATAGTCATTGCAATTCTTCAACTCATTACAACGATCTTCTTGCTTTCTGTTGAATCTATCCAACAATATTAAAAATATTATATTAATTAAAACATATTAAATTACAATATGTAAATAAATATAAATTTTATTTATAAACTTAAATTAACTTTTTAAAGAGAGTAACGCCATTTAAAATAAAATCAACTATATAATCAAATTATATCATTGAAAGTGAATAATAATATTAAAGTACATAATTTATTACATAGCTAGTCTTTCCCCACACTATCAACCATTTGAAAAATCTATCTCATCCATGCCTAATCCAACTTTCTTTTTGCCTTTACCATAATTGTTAGATTTATAAATAACAAACCAATAAATAATGAGCAATAAACGCTTACAATATTGAGAAGTTCTTAATTTCCTTTAGAACAGAAAACGAAAGTGTATCGGAAAGATTGATTATTAGGAACAACTAGTACTCCACCTTTAATTAATCTCTATTTTCCCTTTGTAACCTTACCTTCCTTCTATATTTTCTCCTCTGATGGATTAAGAGGAAGAAATAGAAAAATATGAGAATACCCAGAGATGGAGATAATGACTCTTTTATGTAACCACTGTCGATTACTTTTTCTATGTTTCAATAATTTTAATTTGGTCCTTCAAATTTTAACTAATTATAATTCTAAGTTAATCTTATAGAGAATAGTAAGTAGCTAAAACGTCTAAATTGGCCTACGTAATAACTTAAAAAAATCGTGAAATACCTCCATGCTCAAATAATATAAACAAAAAATAATATAATAAATAAAGGAAATAGGTGTAAATGAAAAACAAGAACGCGGTTGAAAAAGATCAATGTTGAAGAAGGAGATAAGTATGAATGAAGAAGATCAGAAGAGGAATGTGGATGAAAGAGAGGGAAAAAACATAGATAAAAGATATGTGTGGATGAAAAAAATATTCATGTTGTTGCAGATTTTTTTGTTGTTAATCGGTTCCTTTTGTTTTTGAGAGAATACCGTATGGTTGAGAATATCTGGCTTATTCGTGTTGGGTGACTATGATGCAATTGTATCGGACTTGTTTCTTCTTTGCATATCCTATATCTAACAAGTTCACCTTGAGTACCAAGTAATTAATTTTGTTCTATCGAGAACCATAGCGGCAAACATACAGTTTGTCAAAGCAAGATGTGTTCTGGCTATATATGTAACAGTTTTTGTTTGTTCAAAATTGTTATATATCAAACCCTTCACATACAGGAAACAATTGTTCCTTTTCAGATTGCTAATCTTGCAATTAGTTTGGCTTCTTATTCCTTACATAATATTTTTTTTCCAATATAATCCTTTTTATCTATTGTATATTGGATTTTGAGTCCCTGGCCAACTACATACAAAATGTCTAGGCCAGATAATCTTGGGGAAGCTGGTGGAGACCACACCAAAGCTAGTAGAAATTTATAGATTCTCTAAGCTTTGAAATTTCTACTTCACAACTTTGGGGTTTCATGACTGTTTGGTCTCTAAGTATTAGGCAAGGTAAATAGGGTTGGGCAAAATAAACTAATCCGTAATTAACTATAGTTAATTGTACTGTATAATACTAAAAAAATACTAATCCATTTTTACTAAAAACTTAAATATATTGTTTTATAGTTTAATTTTTAAAACTGAACTGATCACATTTTTAGTTCAGTTAACTATAGGAGAACTCTATCCCTCTCTCCTTTCCAATTATTTCTGAAACGTGACCCTGCCTGGCTGGATGCGGCGTTGCCCACCATGATCTTGTTGGCAAAGGAGATCTCCAACGAAAACTCACAGTAATCCTACCGTGACCCAATCGCTGCTCACCGTTGTCGTCAAATGGAGATTTAGATTCCATACTTAAGTCCATTACATACAATAATTCGAATAGCAGTAGCAGTGTTTGCTGTTGTTTAGGTTACATAACATGTTACAAAGTTATATCATCATCATCATTTAGATAAATTTGTCTTTTGTTTGATTGAACTCTTAATTATTGTAGTGACGTGAATGTCAGAAACGGTAGAAACCCTCACACCAAATACTTCTAGAATGGATTATTTACCTCCTTGTATCGATTCATCGTCAACTGAGAATAGTAAGTGTCGATCAGATGTGTGGGAACATTTTACTAAACAAAAACCACATTCTGAGAAGAAGGCCAAATGCAATTATTGTGGTGATTTGATTAAATATTTGGCTGGAACAAGTGGGATAAGGAATCATTTGGCGAGATGTAAAGAAAATCCTAATAGAGAAGCATTCAAAAGGCAAAAGCTTTCATCATCAATTGCAGAAGTTAGTGTTAGCCCTTGACCAACTATTTCTAAATTTGACCAAAATGCATCTCGAATGAAGTTGGTGAAGATGTTTGTGAAGTTTGAGCTTCCTTTTCGATTTGTGGAAAATGAAGACTTCCGTGACTTTGTATGGTCCTTGCAACCACGATTTGAAGTCTCATCCCGCACTACATTGAGGCGTGAAATATGGGAACTCTATGATAATTTTTCTGAACTAGTTTTTAGTTCAATATAGTTTTTAGTAGTGCAGTGCAGTTTAGTTTGATTTGTCCACCCCTAAAGGTAAATGTCTTTATTTTCTCGGAACATATTAATTTTCCAACATCAAGCTTTTGGTCCAATAATGTAAAACCTTGTATTGGATTTGTGTAGGATATACTTGACGTAGAAAGAGATATACAAAATGGCGTTTATTCTTTCTCGGCACGTTTAGGCAAAAAAAAAAAAAGTATATATATTTCTGAAATTCAATTTTTTTTTATACCCTATTTGTATAACATATGATACAAGATTCTGAAATGTAATGTTGTGTAGAAACATATTTTTGTTTAGATATTCTTAAAGGGTTATACATTATGTTATATTAGAAACTTTTGTATATGGTTGGATGTTTATTTTATCTAATATAGTTTGATTTTTTAACGTTTGGATTTATGAGTGTTAAATTTAGATAAAGAATATTTTATGTTAATTATTTGTTACAGTCAATTATATTATAAATTCTCTTCATTTGGGTTAATGTAATAATTATTTCAATTTTATTAAAAATTCTAATAAGTTTAGGATGATATAACTACAGGAAGAAAATTTGATTGTTTGCATAATCCTTTAGTGGTCAAAGAACTAGAGGATTTGAAAGAGGTTGTCTTAAACGGTGAAGACAAAGGACTTGACAACAAGAGTATCTTTTATCCTGAAAAACACATTGATGCATATTTGCCTGTCAAAGTAAAGAAGTAGAGAGTGACCAATCTCTTACAATCAATCCTTGTTGGAAGCATGAGTCTTTGCCATGCCTGCCATAAAAAAGATACCAACTTCAATTCCGTAGGGATATTTAGCCATTGATAGTCTTCTGGGAAATCAAAAGTTGTAATTAAGTTCATTTTAAATTACTTTTATGTTATTGTGATAATTTTAACAATGAAATGTTGTATATTGGAATACTTTGGTGAACAAAGTTTGTCATATCTTTTGTTATTGTTAATATATTTTAATATTATTGAAAATAAAGATTGTTGACACACAAATATAAACATCTCAAATAGAGACATATATTGTCATGTAGAAACAATGCAAACAAAAAAAGTAGTAAATTCATAAACTAAATAATACAAACAAGAGAGATTAAAACCTCTATAATTATCAAATTGAATAGGGTATTAACCCAAAAGAAAAATGGAGAAAACAAAGGTAATTGCTGCAATAAAATAGTTTGAAATAAAGAGATTTAAAACCTCGAGGTTAAAAACCTTCGCAATGTAATTCTAATACTAAGACTCGCGCTAAACCTCTGTATATAGTTTATTGCGACTCTAACTATAAAGAGTTAAAAAACTCTTACAAATTGATTTGTGGAGGAAAAAACCCTACTAAAAAAAATATATTCTGCATAATGTGAACGTTTTTGTAGTAGTAGAGAACGATCCATGGGAGATCAAGTAAGCTTGCCACATTCAAGGGAAACAAAACAAAAGCTAGAACAAGTTTGCAAAAATAAAATACAAAGAAATTCAAGGCAAGAAAAGGGAAGAACATCTTAGAAAGAGTTTCAAGGATATAAGTGTAATAAATATTTGTCACTTGAAGAAGTTCTTCAAGATAAGAACCAACGTAGGAAGAGTTTGATGCTCTTAAGACCATGGTCGTATTCTAACAAAGCAATCATATTCAATATTCAAGTGAAATTTACAATGAAAGGAATCCTTATTAGAATTCGAGTCAAGAAGAAATGGGTAATAAACAATGTTTAACTAGGCACTAGTACAAAAAAAGGATTTAAAATCGCTATATACGCTTCGGTTTAAGTAAAACCGAAGCATATAAAAGTGCGGTGGCAGAATCGTAAATAAAGCTAATATATATGTCTCGGTTAAGCTAAGACCCGCAGTAGAATAATGATATTGCACCGGTTAATTTGAAACCCGAGGCCTATATCACTGCCACGTCAAACTTAAAGGCATCGGTTCACTAGGAACCGAAATCGTAAATGGTTTCGAGGGCTTTATACCTCGAGTTGGCCATTTAACCGGTGCCAAAGCAATAGCTTATTTTCCCTGCCACTCTGCACTTAGCGTAAATCAACATTCCACGGCTTCTCCTTCCTCAGCTTCTCCTTCCTCCACGGCTTCTCCTTCCTCAGCTTCTCCTTCCTCATGCTCTCCATTCTTCCTCTGCGTCGCGGGTTCCTCCACCTCTTCCACGGCTGCCTCTACGTCACGGGTTTCATCCACCGCTCCAGATCGCGACCTCTGCGTCGCGGGTTCCTCCAGATCGCGACCTCTGCCTCTGCCTCTGCCGGAAATAGGGTTCCTCCACCGCGCCACCGTCACCGCTGCGTCTGCCTCCGACAGTGCTCCAGATCGCGACCTCTGCGTCGCGGGTTCCTCCAGATCGCGACTCTGCCTCTGCCTCTGCCGGAAATAGGGTTCCTCCACCGCGCCACCGTCACCGCTGCGTCTGCCTCCGACAGTGCTCCAGATCGCGACCTCTGCGTCGCGGGTTCCTCCAGATCGCGACCTCTCTGCCTCCGACAGTGCTCCAGATCGCGAAGCCCCAAATCGCGAAGCCCAGATCGCGAGTGGGTCGCCTCCGTCCCGGCACCATCGCGCGTTTCTCTCTCAACGGCGACTGGGTCGCCTCCGCCTCCGGTACCGACACGATCTGGGGCACGCGATCTTCAGTCCCGACGGCCACCGCGAAACTTCTGATTTGTTGATGATGTATATTGTGCTATGAAGCTTCTGCGTTGTGCATTTCTGTTGTTTTTGCTGTGAATGCATTTCTGAACTGTTGTTGTTTTTGCTTTGAATCCCAAATGGCTGGACGGCTGAGGACGGCTGAGGACGGCTGAGGACGGTTGAGAACGGTTGTGGATGGCTGAAAAAAAAAAAAATACGTTACCGCCTCGGTTCCCTGAGAACCGAGGCATAATCCAATTCTTTTTGACTCGACCAGCAACCGAGGCATAAAACCTATTATTTTTTATCTCGTTCGTATACGCCTCGGTTGTAGAACCGGGGCCTATAAGGAAAAGCAACCGGTGCCATTTCCTTTTATTGTACTGGTGAGGTTATCATTATTTGCTTTTGAAATTGGTTCCGGATACATTTAAGTGACATTTCAACTTCACTTATTCAAATGCGTTTGCATATTGTGATATCTGAAATTCATGTTCTATTGAATATTTAAAAAATGACAAATTTCATCACGTATATATCATAATATCTTTGTTTTCATTCGGTCATATTTTTCTTACGTTAAATGTGAAGTTGTTTTATTATAGGTTTGCTAGATATACTAGTAATATTTTTATTGAAAATTTTAATTTTGTTTTCTATATGCTATTTTTTTTTTCCATCCTATTATTAGAATTAAGTCGCCCATGATAGATTTGTATTGTCACATGTCTTGCAATGATTCAAAAGAGATTTGACGTGCTTTTCATAATTTTTAAGTTTCTTAAAAATAAAAATGAATATCTTAAATTTTCTTTTATTTATTTTTTTATATAACTTACTGCCGTCATAGTTTAGAATTTCTTATTCGTTCTGGATGTGCGTTTTTACATTAGTCTTACAATAAAAAGACGTATGAATGAAGATAATAATATTTTTTTATATAGTATGATTAACCTTATTTACATTACTGAAATAATAATTAAATTATGTAACAATTAACTTATTGTACGTGATTATATAGATTAAATTACTTATTTTACCGATCATCACGATTTGGCAATGAATATATATTTTAAGAGAATACAAGTTATCTACGGATAATAAGCATGTAGAAGAGAAAAGAAAGAAGAGATGATATATATATATATATATATATATATATATATATATATATCATTTATTAGATTGCCCTAATCATTTATTAAACATGAAAGAAAGGAAGTGATGGAAGGGAGAGATGAATGGAAAGGAGAGTGGAGATTAGGGCACAAGTATCCTTTAGTTTAGGGGGCAGTGGTGGTTGAAGGTGGTGGTGGTGAAGGACAGAATCCGAGGACGTTGCAAGTAACAACCAGAAATGGCAATGGTTGTAATGGTGAGAACGATGGTGATGGTGATAATGTTGATGGATTTGGAAGGTTAGGAATATGCATGAGATGTCGTGCTGCTACTGCTCTCTCCATCATGCATGAGAAGGAAACAACAATCACAAATCCCACAATTATCCATCTTTCACAGAAAGAACCCATGCTATGCCTCCTTCAATTTCAACTTTAACTTTTTTTGTACTTCACACCCTGCATTTTCACACACTCCCACCTTCCCTTTTATACACAAATTACTCAATAAAATATTAATTAATAATTTTTTTTATATACAACAAAAAATAACGAAATGTATATTTGTATCAAGTTTTTGTATTCTAGTTTTATGAAAAAAAAGAGTAGAAAAAGAATATCATATTAAAAAAGAATTAACCAACCATTTTATAAAAATTAATAATCAACAAATATATGAATACTTCATTATGATTCCGTGATTATCAGACTATTGTGTTAATGTCAATGGTTAACACTACGTACTTAATATTATTGAATGTTGTATTAATTAATTATTAGTGTGGTTCGTTAGGTGTTTGGCAATCCAACATTGGCGACGGCTGCAATGAAGCCACCACACTAATCTATCTATGGTGAATCTATCCCTTAATATTAAAAATAATATATTACTTAAAATATATTAAATTACAATATATAAATAAATATAAATTTTTTTATAAACTTAAATTAACTTTTTAAAGTGACTAATGCCATTTAAAATAAAATCAACTATATAATCAAATTATATCTTTGAAAGTGAATAATAATATTAAAGTGAATAATTTATTACAGCTAGTTTTTTCCCCCACACTAATACAAAAATAGTGTACAACGTCGAATATTTTGGGCTTTTAACGGCGCATTCATGACTGACGTCATAACTGGAGACGTAATTTTCACGTCAAATTATGAAACTTGACATTAATTGTTTACAGACAAGTCGATCAATAAAGACGTCGACGCCTAATATGTGAATAAATTGTTATATTTAAAGAAAGATTTCGCGTCTACTGTAAGGGGGAAAGGACGTAATGTTGACGTCAAACATATAGAGGTTTGACGTAACTTTGACGTCGAATTGTGAAGATGGACATTACCTGTTGTTTAAATACACGTCGAATAGTAAGGAACTGGACGTGTAATATTTGAATAAATATTTATATTTAAAGGAAGATTTAACGTCAACTGCAATGGACTTGACGTAAAATTGACGTCGAATTATGCAGAATGACGTTACCTGTTGTTTAAATACACATCGAGTAGTAAGGAAGTGGACATGTAATATTTGAATAAATATTTATATTTAAAAGAAGATTTAACGTCAACTGCAATGGACTTGACGTAAAATTGACGTTGAATTATGCAGAATGACGTTACCTGTTGTTTAAATACACATCGAGTAGTAAGGAAGTGGACGTGTAATATTTGAATAAATATTTATATTTAAAGGAAGATTTAACGTCAACTGCAATGGACTTGATGTAACTTTAACGTCGAATAGAATGAGGTTTGACGTAAATTTAGCGTCTATTTTATGGGTGGATGACGTTACCCTCGTTGAGCCAGAGAGAAGCTCACCCTCGCTGAATGTCGATCAATACATAGTGTGACGTTAACATACATTATGAACGTCGAACAATGTATAATTCGACGTCACATTTAGCGTTTTTATTAAAATTTTGTTCGTTTTTCCTCATTTAACCAAACCTGAAATACAGAAACTAGTTTTCCAATTCATATATTCACATAATTAATTAATTTAAACCATGTTATCATCAATTCATCAATTCCAATTAAATAATAAAACTAAAAGACGCAAATGCTATCATCAAAACAAAAAGAACCCAGTTTTCCAATTCATATATTCACAGTATTCATCTATTCACAGTTTAAACGATGTTATTATCAATTCATCCATTTAAAAAGCTGCACAAGTAAAACTAAAAGCTAAGCAAATGCTACTATCATCAAAATGCTGCAAAACTTTAAGGTAAAATCTAAAGCTATAGCTATTTAAAATGTTTATTCAAATATTCAACTCATTCCTCTCTTATCTTGTTTATTACTGCATCTGACAATGTGGAGGTAGTGTTGAATTGCTGCAAAATCAATGAAACTTTACTATTATGTTCATTTTAATGTGAAAAGTCTATTGATATTTGTATGATTTTCAAATGTAAACTTCTACCTCAGTCCAATCTACTTTGATTTCTGCTCGGATGATTGCCTTCATCCATGACATGATGTAATAGCCACATGCCCAAGAATCATTCTGCTTGTTACACTAAACATGTTAAAGAACTTAGTCAAATGTAATGGTTTAAATTTGACTACGAAAATTAATGGTTAAAGATCAACGAATTCCAACCTTAGGATATATAATTTCAATTTTTTGTCCTCTGGTCCTAGCCACAACTCAAAACAAAATTAATTATTTGAAACAGTAGAAACATAAGTTAATATATTAATTTCATAATGAATTGATATGAATGAATGTATTACTTACGTTTGTAACAAGGACTTCAATTCCGATTTCATCTTCCTATGAAGAGAACTCGTATCATGTACCAACAATTAGTGAGTTTATTGATTAAAATTTGATAAACGTTGACAATATTGGGAAACACATACGCATCAATGTATGGCGCGATATACAACTCTCTATTAGACTCAATCATCCATGTTTGCATATATGATTTTCTAGAATCTAATGTGTTTCCAGATGGTTGAATGGTCTGAGGTTCAAGAAAGCCATATATTGACGCCCGACTTGAATCCACTGTAATGGTGTCTATATATGTACCTATAACAATAAAGTTAAGTATACTTATTAAAACGTAATAATACTAATATACAAATTGGAAAATAACAATTAAAAAACTTACATGCACCATAGTTGTATGCATGAAATATTCAACATTATTTCTCCAGCAACGATCTCCACTACATCATTGAAATCAATATATAATGGAATATGGCACTCGACACAAAATATTCTTAATTCCCACTCTAGCTCTACCGGTCCTTTTTTCAACTTGACTAATCTCGAGGTCAATATGGACAGAGTATCATCATCCTCTTTTGCTTCCTCGTGAGCCTCATTCACAGGTTGAGCCATTGGTTATTTCTCAAGACGGTAAAATTGCAAGTCATCACATTTACAAAAGTTAGGAATCATTTAACTATAACTTGAAGATTTAAAATAATAAAAATAAGAATATAATAACGTTGGTTGGCCAAAATATGGCATGATCATAGCCTTAGGCCAAGCTATAAATGTGCCTAAGGCCTCCCCCACGAATTGGATTTCAGATGTAGGCATTGACACTTGAGCCTGGGGGTCTCTAACTTTATCAATCGTTATCCGCGCGTGAGTGGGCAATAAAGGAACACCATGAAGGGTCTGGTCTCTTGCAATCTGCGTCCCACGACCACTACGCGCGGAGGATCCTCATCAACAAAAAACTCATACTGACAAGTGTAATTAGTATGATCTACAGTAGAGCATGAGCCTTTGGTACTCACACGGGTGTTAGGCGATTATTTCGGCAAGTGTACCGAATCGCTTCAAGTAATATAAAATGGTAAGTCCAAGTATCGTTTTCCCAAGAGACTCGTAATACTAAAGAATTGTGCGATTAATAACTCATCCAGACTCCAGAACATAACATCAATTTACAAAACAGGTGCAGAAATATAAATTCATACATAATTACAAATTTGGACTCTGGTAAAGAAAACACTGAGATATGGAAAAAGGTCCGAAATGATATGGATCAGTTTTGCTCAGATTAGATTTCACCACTTTCACTCTTGTGCATAAAAAGTTTCATCTCCTCTCTATTAATTACTAATGTCAATCCACTAAAACACTTTACCCCTAATCTCTTAGGTGAAAAAGTCTAGGTTTTCCTTATCAAATCCCAATGTCTTGGATAATCTAACAGGTGAAACCGCATTAAGAACTAGGATCTTAAGACAACAAGCGATCATCTTCCATCCCTAGAACCAATAATCACTAGGACTCCTATTTCAGTTCTGGGTCCATCTTACGTCTCCATAACCCATGAAACCCAAAATTAGTCCATGACATGAACGTCTCCATCACATGCATGCTTTAATCACGGAAATAAGAATACTAGAAATTAACAGAGCAGGCATACATATAATCAAATCATTCTTCAAATACACAAGAATTCAGTAATTACATCAATTCTTAACAAAATGAAACTGGTTCTCCATTTCCATGAAAGAACCTCAAGCTTACAAACATGGTGGATGGGAGAAGAAGAAGACCCAAGGAGGAGAAAAGAGATGCTTTCACATGCCCCAAGCGGCCTCCATGAGCTCCTGCAGTGAAGTCGCGCCTCCACACCTTCGTCCTTGAGCTCTGGGAGGGTTTCCCCCCTCCAAAAACTACCTTCTCTGCCTCTGGTTCGCGTTCTTAAAGAGATGAGTCGTAAGTGATTTTTCGCTGGGCGAACAGGGTCGGGTCGCTGGGCGACTGGTGCAAGCTCGTTGGGCGAGCATCATTTTTCGCTGGGCGCGCGCGCTTGCTTGGCGAGCATATTCCACTCGCTGGGCGAGTCAAACAGTAAAGTCAACGCGTGAACAGTAAAGTCAACGGATGAATAGTGCCGGTCAACGCGTGAATAGTGATTCTTTATTTTCTTCTCCAATCCTTATTTATCTGCAAAATAAACACACAAAAACACTCAAACTGATACAAAATCAACAATATATACATATTATACAACTTTTCATGAGATTTTACTCCATAATGCATCAAAGGAGATCCTAAATAAGTGCTTAGGATATGCAATTCTTGGCACTTATCAACGGGGCGCGGTAGGATCATCTGTGCCGACGTCCTCCTGCTATTGCTATTGTTGGGACATCATCTAAAGTATTTCTTCATAAAGCTTCTTATATGCTTCTTCTTGTTGTCTTAAGCGTTCATTCATGCGTTCATTCATGCGCTCCTCTATCTCCACTTGCATTTGTTTCCTTAGGCTACTAAGCACTTCCTAACTAATGGCCTTTGTACTTCTTGGTTTAGGGCCAAAGTAGTCCCTCAGTTTAATAGCTCCTCCAACAACACGCACACGACCTGAATGGTCTAGCCGACCTATTGCTGCTACTAGGAGGTCCTCCCTACCTTGCCCCATAAATATGCTCTCAGTCTGCTCCTCAACCAACTCATCCTGCATATAATAATGAACTTAGACACATAAAAGAGTTTGTTACATAAAATATATATGAACTCTGGTATAATTAGTTAAAATTTTCCACTTACAATTCTCTCAGATATCTCTTTAGTCGACTGGGACGTATACTGGCCATTGGCCTTGGTTCGTGCAGCCTTCCACAATTCATGCCTAGCTGGTGGAGGTGCTAGGTCAGGTGACTCAAGACCTAAAGCATCAGCACGACTTTTTTTCATCTTTTTCTCTCATAATGCATAACCACCACGTGATAGTACGTGTGGTGTATCATTAAGTCTCTACCTCTGCTGGGCGGTTATCCTTTTCTCCTATGGAACAATTAAAATTATTAAGCATAAATCACAAATCAACATCTTATGTGACAAGAGAAAAATATTAAAAAACATATCTGACAGTCATTAGAAAGTCTAGATGTTTTAAACTACACCCACTCCTCCTCAGTTATTTTTTTATATTTTGCACAAGGATTGTCGTTCTGTTTAGAGCCAAAGACATATAGACGTGTCAATCAATCGTGAAGTCCCTCCATCGGACTGCAATGTGGGATAAAGACTAAAAACAAAATTTATGTTAAAGCATGTCCAACAAAAAAGTCAATGATGGAAGTAAAATATCTTAAACATACCAAACAATCCTGCTAAAGTAGATTTTTCTCAACCTTTGGGACATCATCCCAACAGTTAAAGACAATTGAGACATGTGTTTTTGCCAATGTGCCCAAGTAACTACTAAAACAAGGTGCATGTGCCCCCTCTAGGAGCACCCGATCAGGGATCAAACTCCACCGTCAACTTCCCGTCCCCAACCCGATGGGATGTGCCCCTCTAGGAGCACCACGTCCTCTCGTTCGATCTGATGCAGAGCTCATCATACTTGTATAGAAAGTGTTAGTAAATTAAAGTTAGAACAGACAAAATATATAAATTTTCTAAGTAATTAATACAATAAAAAGACATTTATTTCTCCCATATGCCTTCGTTGTGATCATATCGAGTTGCATGTATTTCATCGGGTACATCATTAACCTTATTTTCAATGGTTCTTGATGAGAAGGAGCTTGTCTCAAGTATGTCTAGAGTGTCTTCATTATTAGTTATGTGCATGACTCTGCCTTCCAACACCACTGACCATTTATGATTCACTTGGTTAGTGACATAAAATATTTGTCTTGCTTGACTAGCCATAATAAATGGTTCATCCGTGTAACTCATTTTATTAAGATCAACCAAAGTGAATCTAAGGTCCTCTATCACCACACCAAAATTACTATCAACCCATTTACACTTGAAAACTGGAACTCTAAAAGTGACATAATCAACTTCCCAAAATTTCTTGTATTATTCCAAAATAACTCATTGATGTTGTAATTGGATTCTTATCCTTGGAATTGGAAAAGTGTACAGCTTCAGCTTGTAAGGTAACTCCATTATTTTGAACTCTGCTTTTATCATTTTCCTCCTTTGAATAGAACAAGTAATTGTTTATGCAATAGCCACCGAAAGTGATCACATTGGTGTTAGGTCCACGAGCTAGTCTCAATAGATTTTCATAAACATTTGGAGTCGCGTAAATCTTTTTCTTAAACCAAGTTAAAAAGGATATGTTATGTTCATGAAGTGTCCACTTTTCGCTCATACGTGGATGTGCATACTTAATTTCATCAATGTGTTGTGAAATGTAAGGAATAACATGCTATGTGTTGTTTAAAATGTACAAATGAGCTTGATTAACTTCTTTTCCACTAACACTTTCAATCTTCACTCCTCGAACTCCCTTTCCTTGACGTCTGTCTTCATATCATTCTTTGGAAGTCCTATTGGTTTACAACTTGGCATATAACTTGAGCAGAATTCAATGGCTTCCTCTGCAATGTAGCACTCTATATAATCGAAGCTTCCGGTCTCAATTGATTCTTAACATATCCCTTTAAGATCTTCATGTATCTTTCAACCGGGTACATCCACCTCAAGAAAATCGGCCCGCATATTAGAATTTCTCACACTAGATGGACAATCAAATGAACCATGATATAGAAAAATGAGGGTGGGAAATACATTTCCAATTGGCACAATAGTCTGATGGCCTCATTTTGTAAATCATCTAACTGTCGAGGATCAACAACTTTCTTGCAAATGGCATTGAAAAACAAACTCAAACGCGTGAGAATACCTCTAACAGATGCATGTAATATTGCTCGAATAGCTACTGGTAAAAGTTGTTGCATTAAGACATGACAATCGTGAGACTTTAAACTAACTAACTTTAAATCTTGCATAGAAACAAGGCTACTAATATTCGATGAATAACCTTGTGCAACCTTTACACTATGTAAACATTGACAAAAAAATTGCTTTTCTTTTTTTGAAAGAGTGTGACAAGCTGGAGGAAGATAGGTGCGTCTTCCTATGAATTGCGGATGTAGCTCAGAACGGATGCCCATGTCAACCAAGTCCTGTCGTGCTTTCACTCCATCTTTTGTCTTTCCTTTTACGTTTAGTAAAGTCCCAACAACAATATCACATACATTTTTTTAAACATGCATCACATCTATGCAATGTCGCACATCAAGTTTACACCAATATGGAAGATTAAAGAATATTAATCGTTTTTTCCAAATATTTTTCTCAATGGTCTTTTTTTTTTATGTTTTTCGAAGACAACATCAATGTTCCTTACCTGGTTGTATACTTCTTCCACATTACGGGGTCTGGACACTACATCATCTTCAGGACTTCCATTAAACGCTTTTTCCAATCTACGGTCAGGGTGATTTCGAGGAAGGAATCTTCGGTGTCTTGTGTACACAGTTTTCTGCCCATGCTTCAGTTGAAGATAAGTAGTATTTTCTTCACAAATCGGACATGCAAAATGACCTTTCACACTGTAACCACTCAAGTTCCCATATGCTGGGAAATCATTTATAGTGCAAAACAACATTGCACGCAAATGAAAGTTTTCTTCTGAATATGAATCGAAGACTTCGACGCTCTTTTCCCACAACATTTTTAAATCATCAATTAACGGTTTTAGATAAACATCAATGTTATTTCCATCAAGTTTCTTCTTAAATCGTGACGTACCATACGTGCGACACACCTTTATTGAAGAATATTGATCTTTATACAATACACAATCATTGGGACATGCATGTATCTTTTGGTATTCCAAACCCATTGGACATAGAATTTTCTTCGTGTCATAATTACGGATAGCAAACATGTTATTTTCTGGAAACATCTCCTTCAGCAACTCCAACAATTACGTGAAACTTTTATCAGTCCATCTGTTTCTTGCTTTCAAACAAAACAATTTCAAAGTAGCCAACAACCATGTCAAATTTGTTACCAATGAGGAGCATTGGTATCTTGAAGCTATTGTGAAATTTTGATGATGATAAAAGCTGAAGAATTGAAGACTCTAAATGCATCTTTTGTTAAACGCATTTTGTAGAAACAAATGTATAGGATAAAATGTAATGATGTAAAAACTCTTAGAAGTTTTCGTATTTAGTGAGTCATTGCACAAATAATCGATTATCAAGAGGAATAATCGATTATCGCAAGCCAGATTAGAAGAGAGTTGCTTGCGCAAATAATCGATTATTACACAGAATAATCGATTATCACTGTTTCATTTAATTCTGTCCAAGTCTCTGGAATAATCGATTATTGCTTAGGATAATCGATTATCACTTTTTTGAAAACCCCATAACGGACACAAATAATCGATTATCTCTTATGATAATCGATTATCAGTGGCAGTTGGGAGATGTCTTTTCAGTTTTTGACCCTGCACGAAACTAGGCTTATAAATAGAGGTCTTCACAACTCTTAGAAAGCAACTTTTCAATTGAGAGTATTAGAGCTTTGTGCCTAAGGGAAGATCTCTGTGAGTGAAAAGGATCTATGCCATTTTGAGAATACAGTTTGTCTGAGGAAGTTCTTAAAGTGATAGAGTGCTCTTGTCTGGTCTTGTGAATAGGAGAAGCTCGCGCTTTGTGTGTCAAAGGTCAGAGCAGTTCTCTTCAAGTTGGCAGAGCTGTTGCTTCCGGTTCGTGCGTCGAAGGAAGCTCTTCCGGTTCGTTTGTCGAAGGAAGTTACTTGTTGCACTCTTCTGGTTCGTTTGCCGAAGGAAGGTTTTTATCATTCTTTTTATTCACTCTATTGTAAATCTTTAAACTGATTTTTAGTGAAAACGTTAATCACTTTTTATAGTGATTAACAACTGGACGTAGATTCTTTTGAATCGAATCAGGATAAAAATTCTGTGTTGAATTTTCTTGCTCTCTATACTCTTTACATTTTACGCATATCAACTGTTTGATAAATTTTCTCTAAGAAAATTGATTTTCTAAAAAGGACCATCAAAACTTGATTTGTGACCATAACACGCTTTCCGAATATCTTATTCCGCTGCGCGACTCTATAACGGTACCGATTGCTCCGACAAAATTGATGCATCCTGGATACAACTCTTGCTCTGAATTATTCTTAAGACTTTCGAATAAATGAGCTCTTCCAAAATTTTCTTCGTCAATGTCACAAACCGTTTCGTCTAAATGCTCAATCATTCATTCGTCGACATATTTCGAACCTCTTAACGTTGTTGGCTTATATAACACTTCCCATGCCACGTCCAAACTGTATAATATCTCATTATTCCATATATGAACAGATGATCACGAATGTTGTCCAAGTCTTTAAATACTTGATTGAGACAACAAACACAAGGGCAAAAATATGCCTCGTTCACTGGTTTTGTGTGTTCTTTAACATATTCTATGAACTCAAAAACCTTCGCTCATACTCTTCACTAATATGACGCTGATGAATCCAGCTTCGATCCATACTACTCTAAGTATTTTTAAAACAACAAAAGTAAAGAATCCACATCAAAAAAGAAAACTAACTTACTTACAGAAACAACAAAACATACATATCATAAGTTGAAGGAAAAAAAACTATCATACGTACACGAACACAAATATCTATCGTAATACATATATCATACGTCGACGGTCCACAAATACAACATCAAACATGAACACATATATCATACATAAGAGTCAATGAAGGAAAAAAAACCAACCTCGAAATGGTGTCCGTGGAGAAGAAGATGAAGTTCGCTGACCACGTACGAAAAAAAGCATTAAAATAAACGAAAATCAATAAATCAAAACAAATGAAAAACAAAGTAAATGAGTGTCAAATGACATTTGCAAGACATAAACGACTTAAAACTAACCTTGTTGGTTGATCACACTCGTCCTTGAAGAAGAAAGTTCAAGCAGAAATGGAAGCGCGAAGAAATAGTGAGACTGTGTTATGTTTTTTACATTCATTAAAACAGATTCCACGACGCACACAATACCAATTTGACGTTCTATTTAAATAAAACGTGGAAACCCCATACAATTCAACGTTTTACGGTGGTAAATACTTAAACCAGCGCACATTCTTTTATTCTTTTTTCTTTTAAACCACCACGGTTACATCAAATTCTACGGGGATTCGACGTAATAATTGTCAGCCAGAAACCAAAGAGTTTCTCCTTTTTATTTCTTTTTTCTTTTTTTTAAACCACAAAGGTTACGTTCAATACTACGGGGCTTGAACGTTTTATTTGTCACCAAAGGTGGCGCACTTCTGAATCTTTTCTCTTTTCCTATAGAACGTCGAAATCAGCGGGACTTTGACGTGAAGGGAATCAGAGTAGTTGGGAGCATTTATGGTGTGCTAGAATATAACGCAAACTCTGTATGGCTTTGACGTTTTATTCTTCAAAAAGGTGGCGCTCTTTTGTATCTTTTTTCTTTTTCCTTTTATAACCTTCCATAGAACGTCCAAACTCTCCTAGGCTTGGACGTACTATTGTAATAGAACAAGACTTTGATGTTTTCTTCTTCCGCAAGTATAAAAAAGTAGTGCACTTTTGGATCTTCTATTATTTGTCCCCTTCCATAGGACGTGAAGGGAATTGAAGTAGTAGGGAGCATTAATAGAATGTCATATTTGATGGGGCTTCGACATTTTCTTCTTCCGCCAGTAGCAAAAGGTGGCGCTCCTATGATTCCTTTTTCTTTAAAACCAGACATGAATATTTTTCTTTTTACTTCTTCCTTAATCGATTCAAGTTAGCAATGTACTGAAATTTTCAGTTTTAAACCAGTGATCAGTTTTTGATCAATATGAGAACTGCATAATCTTCTCTTCTCAACTAGATTGAGGGTTAGTCCACATACAATGCAATCAATATTCACAATTCGGAGATCGTTTACTAAAATAATTCTTCATTTCATTTAATTTATATTATACCGAATGCAGTACATAAAACTAGAGGTGGCTTAATAGCCATGATTACAAAAAAATTACTTTAAAAAGTAGTCCCTATTCTTATCAAGAAGATTCCATTGAATCTTCATCAGGTGACTCATAAGAAATAATTTTCTCCTCCTTGTTTAAGCCAACATGTAGGTACAACTTATCCCCATTGTACCTTCCTTGATATCTTACGAAGTTTATATATATATATATATATATATATATATATATATATATATATATATATATATATATATATATAGCTCTCTTGGATAACCATATGTTTGAGTCAAAATCAAGGATATGAAATCCAAACCTTTAGCTTTCAGTCCAGCAATATTTGACCAAACTTTATCATCAATAGTAATGTTAACACCTTTTACCCTTGAGTGAATGAGCCCATTTAGAATCCTTAGGTTTGTGTAGAAAATCTCTACCAAATTTGGATAGCAATCTCCTTTAATTTGGACCAAATCAGTAAGCCCTTGATATGCAATCCATTCTTGAAAAAGGAACCCTTCTTTCTTGAACAATTGCAGGTCCAGATACTTGTGAGGAACTACAATTTTTATAACTCTCCAGAATAAAAACTTTCCTTGGATCTCTTCATCACTTATCCATCCAGATGGGTTTATGTTTCTTGTAACCCGGACAACCTTCTCTTTTCTTCTTGATGATGATGATGAAGAAGCCATGTCTGAATATAATTCTCGAAACGTCTTTCACAATGTAGAGTTTTTAACCTCTCACTTTTAAAAATGACAAACGATATGTCGAATTCTCCGTTAAAGGATACGTTAAACTCTACGGATATTCGACGTTTTCTTCTTCAGCCTCGTGCCCTTTTATTTCTTTTTTCAAGTTATAACCTCCATAACCTCCCCCTTACCATTATATTTTAAGATAAGATTTACATTTTTTAATATTTTTATATTATAAATTTGTGTAAATTTATCTTGTAATATTTACATATTATAAAATATAAGAAAGATTTGTGGGTGAAATTTAAAAAGAATAAAACTTTATTTCTTTAAAATATTATTTTAATTTCATATGAAAAATAATAATAATTTGTGAGAATTGAGTTTTAGTTATAGATCACAATAATTAAAATCATAATAAATATTATTATATTATTAAAAGTCATGTGAAATGAATTTTTTTTAACATTCGTGTCAAACAACCATTTTTTCATATAACAAATGAAAAATTGCCTACACCCTAAATATTTTTTTTTCATTAGATTCAACAACATTCCCAAACCTTATATTTCTTTCTTCTCCTTTAAAAGTTTTATGATTAAGATAGGTTTGATAAAACATAAATCAAGTCTTCAATGTCTCTTTCTAGGTATGTTAATTTTAGGATAAAGACGGGTATGATTCTACTAAAAGACTTTAATTCATTTTTAAAAAATAATACTTTAAATTTAAATAAAAATTAAGTTGAGTGATAAACTAAAGGTTAAGATAGATTATTGTGGACAAAAATTAAAGGTCAAGACAGACCGATTTGGGCAAAAAATTAAGACTGAATGGGTTGGGTCAAAGATTAAGGCATGTTAAGTTTGACTAACGGTCGAGACTGGTTGACCCAAACTTAATGGTGGGATGGGTTGATTCAGACTAAAGGTCGAAACTGGTCGACCTGAGCCAAAGGTCAAGATGGGCTGACCCGAGCCAAAGGTATGATAGAGGACTATCTCCTCAAGAATAATTTAAGGAAATTAAATAAATTCTATTTTTCCTTTCTCCTCAACAATTTGTTTCTGTTTTTCAAGTTATTTTTGGACCCAATGTCATTGGGCTTTCTTTTAAGGTTTCTTAGGTGCCTTAAACATTTATACCTATATATAGGGGCACCAAATACATATGTAGACACTTTGAAAGTCATAATATATGCATTTTTATTTTTGAGAGAGGATTCTCTTGGTTCTTGGTTTAGAACTTTGATTCTTATCAAAGATTAACATCTTTGTGACGAATCGTCCTTGACATATCAATGTGCTAGATTATGGCATCTCCATATCTATCTTAGGGTGTCGCTCCCTCCACCACCCCAAGTGCTCCTGCACCTCCCCACTATTTTCTTTTATTCCAAAAATACTCTACACCTCCCCACTATTTTCTTTTATTCCAAAGATACCCTACACCTCCCCACTATATTCAACAATCTTTCTCTTCCTCTCTCCACATTAATGGAGCATTCACAAGGCTCAGATTTATACTTGTGATATATTGCAAAATTTTATTTACAATTTTCCTTAAATAAATTTGATTCAATCTTATTTTCACTGTTCAATATTTTTTTTTCTTCAAATTACTTAATAAATGGTAAAATTTTGTTCTAAATTTCTAGAAAAATGTTTATATATGTGTGTGATTTTTTTTACATTTAATATCTATAATTTTTAACATTATATTATGTTTTAACTTACCGACATGGTTGACTCAAATAACTTGAATAAAGTATTTAATTTATTAGATAAATAATATAATATTATTAAATACTTAACATATAAAAGAAAAGTTACTTGTTAAATATTTGGAATTTATTTAGTTCTTTCGTCATTATAAAGTTGGTATATAATAATAATAATAATAATAATAATAATAATATGTTATTTACTATTAATATTATTATGTTTATTATTTTGTATTTGCATCTAACTTTTAAGTTTATAAAATGGAAGTGGTAGAAGCACTAATATTGAAGTTTCCTGTGAATTTTATATTTTGTAATATATCACAAGTTTAAATTTAAGCCATATGAATGTTCCATTAATGCAGAGAGAAAAAGAGAAAGATTGTTGAGGATAGTGGGGATGTGTAGGGTATTTTTGGAATAAAAGAAAATAGTGAGAAGATGTAGAGTATTTTTGGAATAAAAGAAAATAAGGGGAGGTGCAGAAACACTTGGGGTGGTGGAGGGAGCAACACCCTCTATCTTATCAACCTCCAGCCCAAGCAAAAAGTCGAGACAGACGGGCCATGCCATGATAGAAATTTGGCAGAATTTGACCACAACCAAAATATTATTAAGGACCATGATATGTTCACAACTTTTTGACCATAGACTATGTGTCACTATTTTATTGGTCTGTATATTTGAAACGGACCAATCACGAGCTACTACATAAGCGATTATAAAATAGTCGAATTTAAAAAGTCGACGACAATAAAAAAATTCAAACGAACTCTTAAACCAAAAATTTGGCCACATTCAAATAAATTACTTTGAAAATTTTAATAGTTATAATAAGTAATTAGTGTAAATGATTAAGCTTACAAAAATACTATGATTAACATTGTTATAAAAACAAATTTGACCCCTCTTTCATGCCTTATTTCTTTGCTTTTTAGTATTTTAACAAACATGTGATCAATATCCAGCCACATTGTCATCAATGTCACCATAAATAATCAGTAAAGCCCATTTTCTTTTCTTAATTTATAACTCTTGGAATCGATTCTTTATTACATAGAATCGATTATATTAATTTAAAAATTGAAAGTGGAATTATATGATTATAGAGGGGAACATCAAATTTTTAACTGGGATCCCTCCAAATCTCACCTTCTTCGCGGGTGATTGAAAAGTACATAATCTCGCAATTCTCTTTGATTTGTTTCGTGCCTTTTCACGCAAGTGAACACAACTAAATGATTTGATTCCCTTAACATCATATTCGAAAAAGTTGTACACGATTGTGGAAGAAAATAAAAGAAAAAATTTATTGCCATGCAATAAATATATCAACTAATTTATTTAATAAATATAGGACATGAAGTGAAATGTAAATAAAAGAAGAAAACATGGTATTATTTTATTATGTGAGATAAAAGGGTTGAAAAAAAGGAAGTTTAAGCATTATGGATATGGTATGAAAAAGGAAATGATAAAAAACATAAAACTTGGATCGTGGAAATGGTAGTATTATTATGTCGAAGTCGCTTGGGCTTCGACGTTTTTTTCTTCAGCCAAAAGCCAAAGGTCGTGCCCTTTTTATTCTTTTTTCTTTTTACTGTTTAATCATTCAATAGCACATCCAAGTTTGTGGTGGTTCGACATGACGAAAATTGGATAGTTGGGAGCATTAATGGTGTGTTGTTACCAACGATGTTTTCACGTCGATTTTTGGGGGGCTAGACGTCAATTATTTCTTATCTGAATCAAAATAGATTTATTACTTTTCCATTGAATGATATTTGAACGTCGAATTCGGATGGCTTCGACTTTCATACAAGATGGTGGACTGTAGCAGTTACTAAGCATAATTACACGATGTACTGCTATTTCATGATATAATTCCGTTAAAGGTTGTCGTCGAATTCGCGTTCTATTCGATGTGCTATATCGTAGATGTAATATGGTCGATTTCTAAAAGAAATCCCCGTTTACAAAACATAGCTTCAAACATGAACACAAAACAAGAATGAATACATTAAAAGGAAACATAGGAAGTACATAAAAAAGACCAGAAAAACAAAGAAGAATGTTTTTTAAATTCATAAGTGTTAAAATTTTCCTCTGGTTTTCCACCATGTCTTCCTCATTAACAAAGAAATGTCTTCGTTTAGTGGAGGAATTGATGGAGAATCGAAGGAAAAAATTAACATGAATTTGGTTACGGAAGCTCTGTAGTGTAGGTTTTCAACATTGCATTAAAAAGTGTATTTTGTTAGTCTTGATAAATACTACTGTTACAAAAGAAAAGAGTAAAGTTGAAGTCTGAAACTATGTGACGTCTACTTTATATGGGTAGAGGCAAGCTTGTTGTCATCATAAATGACATCGTCATAAACGAAGATATTCACGTCAAATTTGGAAAGTCATCGACGTTAACTGTGCATGGGAAAGTGAATTTGGTTAGACTTGAAAAATGTTGTTGTTACAAACGAAAAGATTAAAGTTGAAGTCTGACACCACTAGATGTATATGCTCATCATAAATGTTATTGTTACAAACGAAGAGATTGACGTCAAATTAGGAAGCGGTACTTTAAACACGTTAATTGACTATTTCTCTCATAAACACGTTAAAATTATTTGGATGATTCATTGTTTTTTACAATCAGATTTCAAAGCAAACAAATTAATTATGAAAAACAACTTGAGCAAACTTAAAACAAGAATCATCTAAATATACCATTGCACAGTTTGATCATTTTTGAAGGATTCAAGAAACTTAGTGATCGAATCATATACACAATGGGACGTCAAGTACTATATGTGTAAAACTCCTTTTTCTTTGGATTTCTATCACACCTTCAAGCTTGTAGCGTTTTGAAAGGATGCGAAATCCAAATCTCTCAACCTTTTTCTTTGGATTTCTATTAGTCCTTCAAGCTTCATGCGCATAATAAAACGTTGAATTATGGAGAGGTTCGTTGTTAATATACAATGGGACGTCGAGTTCTACAAGGATTTGACGTAAAACTCCTAGAAGGATTTCTAAAAGAAATCCATTTCTACAGAAAGTACATTAATAAATGAAAAAAAAACAAATGAAAACCATACTAAGACTAAACATAGGAAAAAAATGAAAATCTAACCACGAAAAGAGCCACGGGATAGTTAAAATGTAGAAGGATTTTGGTGAAGGGAGGTTGTAGAGTTTTGAAAGGGTGCGGAATCTAAATCTCTCACCCTTTTTCTTTGGATTTCTATCACTCTTTCAAGCTTTTCACCCTTCACAAAGAATCAAACCACAAAGAAATGACTCATTTTTGTTACCTTGAAAGAGATAATAGAAAAACAAAGAAAAAATTTAACAGATTATTAGGAGAAATTTTATGAATGGAAATTGTAGCATTTTGAAAGGGTGTAAAATCCAAATGTATCAGCCTCTTTTTTGTGTTTGTATCACTCCTTCAAGCTTTTCAACATGACAAAGAATCAAACCACAAAGAAATGACTCTTTTTTCTCACCTTGAAAGATATGATAGAAACACAAAAAAGAAAAGTTAACACAAAGAAACCTTGAAAGAGTTCTTACGAGAAATTTTATAAATTGCGTAGAGGTTATCGAAGGCTCCGAAACTGTATTTATAGAAAAAAAATAACTGTTGGGAGCCAAAATTAATACACCTAACTACTCCAATGCCAATCACGTCGAAGTCCAAAAGAGTTTGACGTTTTGTGGTTGGTTTAAAAGAAAAAAGGAAAAATAATAAAAAAGGGATAAACCCTTAGGCTTCTAACTGGTCAATAAAACGTTGAAGCCCTAGAGGAATTCGACGTATAATGGAGTGACCCTTTAGGCATAATAAAAAACATAATTTCTGACAAATAAAACGTCGAATGCATAAAAGAATTCAACGTTCTGTGGTTGGTTTAAAAGAAAAGGAAAAAAATGTTAAAAAAGTGACTAAATAAGAAAACGTCGAAGCCAATATCAGTTCGACATTTTATGGGTTGATTTAAAAGAAAAATAAAAAAAATAATTGCTGGTTGTAATCACTAGTGAAGAATTGGGCTTTAACGTCACCCCGTAGATGTCGGACCACAAAATATCCAATGTAAATTATTGACCGGTGGCATTTTCGTAAATAAGTGGGCATATAGACGTCTGTTAGGAGGGGCCCCGACATCTATAATATTATAGATGTTGGGGCCCCTACTAACAGATGTCTATATGCCTGACAGGTAGGTGAAAAGTCATTTTTTTCTGCCTTAGAGACATCTGATCCCGCCACGCCAATGTCTATATTCAATTATAGACGTCGGTGCCCCTCCTAACGGACATGTATATGTCTGACAGGTAGATGAAAAGTTATTTTTTTCCACCATACAAACGTCGGATCCCGCCATCCGACGTCTAAATGGCCTAAATGGGTAGGTGAAAAGTTATTTTGGATGTCATATTAGTGAGGGCCCCGACATTTAGTCCAGAATAGACGTCGGTTCACTTGGGGAGCCGACGTCTAGTTTGCTGTTAAATCAGACATCAAACCCGCAATTACGAGCACTTCATCGTCTTCCATCTTGCCTTTTCTCTCCGCGGCATTGCTTTTTCAGGTGCGTTTTTTGTCTTTTTTGAACCGATTAAACGTACTTTTATTCCGATTATATTAGTCTTTGGTTGATTATCTTTCATTTGAACCGATTAAAATGAATTTTTATTGTGTTTTGGTGCAGTTTTTCTCGTGTCTTTGGGTAGCGTAGTACCGCATTCTCCCTTTGCTAGTTTCCTCGTAAGAAAAGCTTGCGTCTTTTGGATTTGTTATAGCGTTTCAACCCAAAACCGAACTTTGGTCCTTGCCTAATTCTATTGTCACTGTTCGTTTTCATTGGCGGTTTTAATGGAACTAGGCAAGGACCTAGATTCGGTTTTCGGTTGAAATGCCATAAGAGATCCAAAAGACGCAACCTTTTCTATGACGAAACTAGCAAAGGAAGAAGGTGCTATTATGCTACCCAAAGACACGAGCTGCAGTAGACGTCGGTTAATGCAATGTTCGACGTCTACGGAGCTCTTTAGACGTCAGATCATGTAGTAACCGATGTCTATAAAGACGTCGGATCTGTTGAGTCTGACGTTTGACTAACATCACCCACAAAGACGTCGGTTCTGGAGCTGACGTTAAAAGGCCAAAATAACAAACGTTAAATGCCCTTTCTGCACTAGTGAATATACAACGTCAATATTTTGTTACGGTTGACATCATATTAACTAAATCAATATTTAGTATTTGGATAAATTCTCTTTTTAGAAACGAAGATATTCACGTCGAATTTGGATAGTCTTTGATGTAAACATTGCCTTAAAAATTATATTTGGTTAGTCTTGATAAATGTTGTTGTTATAAAAGAAAAGAGCAAAGTCGAAGTGTGAAACTATGCGACGTCTACTTTATATGGGCAGAGGCAAGTTTGTTGTCATCATAAATGACATCGTAAGAAACAAAGATATTCACGTCAAATTTGGATAGTCATCGACGTTAACTGTGCATGAGAAAGTGAATTTGGTTAGACTTGAAAAATGTTGTTGTTACAAACGAAAAGATTAAAGTCGAAGTCTGACACAACTAGATGTATATGCTCATGATAAATGCTATTGTTAGAAATGAAGAGATTGATGTCAAATCAGGAAGCGATACTAAAAACACGTTAATTGATTGTTTATCTCATAAACATGATAAAATTATTTGGATAATTCATTGTTTTTTACAATTAGATTTCAAAGCAAACAAATTAATTATGAAAAACAACTTGAGCAAACTTAAAACAAGAATCATCTAAATATACCATTGCATTGTTTGACCATTTTTGAATGATTCAAGAAACTTAGTAATCGAATCATATATATAATTGAACGTCAAGTACTATATGTATTCGACGTAAAACTCCTTTTTCTTTAGATTTCTATCACTCCTTCAAGCTTGTAGCGTTTTGAAAGGATCCGAAATCCAAATCTCTCAACCTTTTTCTTTGGATTTTTGTCACTCCTTCAAGCTTGATGTGCGTAATAAAACGTCAAATTAGGAAGAGATTTGTCGTTAATATATAGTGGGACATCGCGTTCTGCGAGGGTTTGACGTTAAACTACTAAAAGGATTTCTAAAAAAAATCCATTTTTACAAAAGATACATTAATAAATGAAAACAAAAACAAAAGAAAAACATAATAAGACAAAACATAGGAAAAAAATGAAAATCTAACCACGAAAAGATTCACGAGATAGTTAAAATGTAGAAGGATTTTGGTGAATGGAGGTTGTAGCATTTTGAAAAGGTGCGAAATCCAAATCTCTCAACCTTTTTCTTTGGATTTCTATCACTTCTTCAAGTTTCATGCGCATAATAAAATGTCGTATGTTAATAAATGAAAATAAAAACTAATGAAAAACATAATAAAACTAAACATAGGCAAAAAAATGAAAATCTAACCACAAAAAGATTCACGGGATAGTTAAAATGTAGAAGGATTTTGGTGAATGGAGGTTGTAGCATTTTAAAAGGGTGCGAAGTCCAAATTTCTCAACCTTTTTCTTTGGATTTCTATTACTCTTTCAAGCTTTTCACCATGCACAAAGAATCAAACCACAATGAAATGACTTGTTTTTGTGACCTTGGAAGAAATAATAGAAAAACAAAGAAAAAAAGTTAACAAATTGTTAGAAGAAATTTTATAAATGCACTACCTCAAAATTGTTGAGAGATAGCGCTTTTTTAAATAAGCGCTATCTATCAATTTGGAAAATAATAGATAGCGCTGGTTAAAAAAAGCGCTGATAATAGATAACGCTTTTAAAAAAAATGTTATCGATAAATATTTAATGTTACTTTTTTAATTTATAATTTGAAATATGTGGCAGCAGTTTCTTAAAAACTAAAAAGATAGCGCCTTTTTATAATACGCGCTATCTATAAGTATTAAAAAATTCCCATTCCCGCTACTCTTTCAATTTGACTTCAATTTCATCACTGATTCGCGCTACTCCTTCAATTTCATGCACCCTTCATCACTACTTCGCGCTACTCCTTCAATTTCACGCACATCTTCATCACTGCTTCGCGCTACTCCTTCAATTTGACGCACATCTTCATCACTGCTTCATGCTTCTCCTCGTGTCATCAGTGCATTAGGGCTCCTTCGGCAGTTCTCCTTGAATTTCACATTTACGTCTTTGCTCGCTCCTTCGTTTCTCTGCCATTTTGTTCAATTTGTGTGGCATTGCCTTAGGGCTCCTTCGTTTCAGGGCTTCCATTTTCAGGTATCACGTTCCCTCTCCCTCCTTCTCTTCTCTGTTTCGTTTCTTCTTTGACTTATTTTCATGAAAACGCGTTTTAATCAGGTGTTGATCGCGCCATTGGTGTACTGGGTGTAGGATCTGTGTTCGTGCACTGGGTTTAGGAACCCATTCTCACTCGCTTCGTTGCTAGGGCAAACCTTGAGGGAGAACGACACTCCTCTGGTAAGTTTTTAAATTTTGCAACTATGAGTTATAGTGTCTTGGTTGTGTTATAGTTATAGCTATTTTATTTTAGCATTTGTGTTGCGTGAATATTTGTGTGATTGTGTAGTGATATGAATATGCTATGTTTTCCCTTTCATGTTTGATTCGGAAATATGAATTGGTTAGTTGAATGTTTGTGTTCGAGTGAAAGATACAAACTGTATTATTTGAATGTTAAGGTTGTGTATTATGCCCTTAAAATTTGAGCTATAAATGTCATATTGTGTTTTGAGTTTAGTTATGGTGGTACTATTTACTGCATCAGGATTAAAGTTATGAATCTGGAAATTTGAAATTTAGTATAATGCTATGTCATCAACGAACTTGGGATATTTAAAAGAAATAAAAATAAGATAACTTAGGGATTGAGATGGAATCCGAGGTTAATGCAGGTGAGTTTATGGTGTGTTTGGGGTAGAAAAAGGATTGTGCATTGTGCCTGGGAATTAATTGTGTTAGAAAATGTTGAAATTAGTATTTGGAGATTTAAGTTTTGAAAAAGGTAGTATTGTGTTGAAAGTTGAGTTCGGAAAAGTAACATTGGTAGGTTTGTTTATGTAACTGAGATGGTAGAAAGGAAACTTCTGAAATCTTCTTTCTCACAATATAATTTATTTTAAAAATAAATGTTTAGCCCTCTTCAAAAGATTCTTAACAGTGTTCATCTATCAACGTCAAGATCGCTGCTATATTTCTCCCTAGTTCAACCTTTTCAAGAAAATTTGTTATAACTAGTTATAGAGTAAAATAATAAAAAATACATAACTAAAAGAAAAGAACAGACTGAGGCTCTATGTTTGTCTTTGAAAATAATACAGGGACAAAGTACTGGCAAACATATATCTTCCGAATTAAAGAGAGACATACACTTTCACAAGTATTAAAAACAAGCACAAAACTCACATTGGAAAGCCGAAAAGGACAAAACTTGGGCTTCCCTCTTCTTCCAAACTTGAGCAAGTAAGCCCCCTTTTTTAAAGCAGTAATAGCCTGTAGTTAAGACCATAAAGAACCTCAGTGAGTATAGTCAGCACATTTGGCAAGCAAAAAATGTCCTGCCTGAATATCAGATTCCACAACAGAAGAATAAGCTGAATGCACATCAACTTACATCATAATTGAAAAAATTTCTTAAAATATGTTATAAGAATGAGATCATTATCCAATACCCCTTACTAGATAGACAATCTCTAAAAAGTTTAGTCACCAAAATGGGGCGGCTAGAATTTTATAAAAATATCTTTGGCAACCATGACGCATTAGTTTTGCAGAGATTTTTCATTCTTATCCTAATTTCTCGATAAGTACCTTCTCCACAAGCATACAACAAAGTTCTAAGAAGATGAATTTGTTCTCACTTTTAACTACATACAACCTGAATATCACACTATCAATAATATTAAAAGAGCAATAGATCCTTTGGTAATTTTCAAAATAAACTTTCTCCACTTCATTATAAGCTCATAAAAAAATAAATAATAGAGATAGTCAAATACAATAACCATAGCCTTTTACCACTATACAGGTTTTCAATAACATAAATCAAATGATGTCATTTTGCAAAAACAAATTATTCAACAATTGTACATCCTTCTTTAATCATTTCATTTAGAATCAATCTTTGTTGGCCTATCTGTGCCTTTAGTTATTAGGTTATCCTCCATCTAATCAACACTTTTGATAGGAGCCTCTATTAGTCCTCTTCTCACATGTTCAAATCATCATAAATAGAATTCTACCAACTTTTCCTCAATAGATTGCTCACCATCTTTCTCTCCAATTCTTAGCATAAATTATTGAAATACTTTGAATTTAGAATCTGTTTACTGGCCAAGTGCTCTATCTCACCGTGTAAATAATAAATATACACAAAAAAAATTACCTACTTTTACTGAGAGGATTTTATGCTTCTTTATTTCTATTATTCTTCTTTCTCTTTAATGTATTTCGTCTTTTATTAAAGTAAAACATTGTTAAACAAAAAAAATGGAAAGAATGAAATTCGTAGTCCAAATTGCAATGGTTGCTCTGAGTTGGTTGTATTGCTTTTTACTCACTCCTCCTTTTAAGATATAGAAATGCATCTTTTGTTTTGTTTTAAATATCCTCTGTTTTTGAGATTTTCTTTTTTTTTCATCATCATCATCATTATAATAATAATTATTTTTATTATTAATTTCTTTGTATCTATGAGAAATAAAGAAGATTGGGAGAAAATATCCCTTATGTGTTTAGACTACACATAGGGTAGTTTATTTATATTCTAAGATATGGGCCAATGCCCTTAATACAGAATAGACTAAGCCCAAATAACAGAAACACACATCTTAACATCTAACACTCCCCCTCAAGCTAGAGCATATAAATCATATGTTCCAAGCTTGTTACAAAGATAATCAATTCTAGGTCCTCGTAAGGACTTAGTGAATATGTCTGCCAACTGGTTGCTTGAGTTAACAAACTCAGTCTTGATATCTCCGGATATGATTTTTTCTTAGCTGACATTTTGTATTGGACCTCCGTTGCTTTCTTAGCTGACATTTTGTGATTATTAAGGTCATTGTTTTACGTTGATATGTTTATGGCTGGACGTTATTTCGTTTAACACGACAGTTATAAAATTCAAACGACGTGGAGTGAATAAATTTATTTACAATAATGTCACCGGTCATTATTAACGTTGGCTGTTCTGTTATGGGACGTTGAACGCGTAACATTATACACGATTTTTGTACTAGTGACACTATCAACCATTTGCAAAATCTATCTCCTCCATGCCTAATAGAATTTTCATTTTGCCTTCCCCGAAATAGATTTATAAATTACAAATCAATAAATAATGAGAATTAAACCCTTACAATATAGAGAAGCTCTCAATTTCTCTTAGAACAGAAAACAAAAGTGTAGCTGAAAGATTGGTCATTACGAATAATTACTAGTCAACCTTTAATTCGACTCTCATCTTTAATTTGTATAGAACACCTTAGGTTCCTTATGTATTTTTTTATCCGATGGAGATGAAGAGAAAGAAACAGGAAAATATGGGTGTGCTCACAGATGGGGACCTTGAAGGATGGCTTATATATATATGAATGACCAAATTTGTTAACAATCTCTTACTAGTCACAAATATATATATATATATATATATATATATATATATATATATATATATATATATATATATATATATATCCATATAAATCTTTACAAAAGTGTTAAACTTTATGAGAACAAAATTGCCATTATATACTTTGAGCATATCCAAAGGTCTCGTCCATTGATTATAGTCGAATCTAGAACCAAAGCAGTTTTCATTGCACCCATCGCAATCAAACCTGAGAATGATAATTAATGTTTATATAACCAAATGACATTGATTCATCATGAAATGTATAGTATGAAAATTACGTAAAGATAACTTGTATTTATCTTTTGAACAATTTTTTAAGATTTATGTATTAAGATTTTATTAAGGTTCATAATTTGTATTACATCATGGGAAACATTTTTATGTCGGTTAAAAACGACTTTTTATACCGATTTCATAATCAACATTGATACATGCAGTACAAAAATTTCTCACTTTATATACCGATTTCATAACCAAAATAAAAAAAATCACATTATTATATCGGTTAAGGTCACAACCAGTATATCGAATGGCATGATATCATCTTTATCATCCATATTCTCCCATCAGTACCAAAATAAAACCACCACCCAAGGGTGACCGATTCTCCCTACACCTCGCCGAAGAGGGCATGCGACTACAAACCATCACCATAACAACACACGTCAGAGCGAAAGCTAGCTTCACCAACATGAAAGTGTTGTATTGTCACAACCAGTATATCGAATGGCATGATATCATCTTTATCATCCATATTCTCCCATCAGTACCAAAATAAAACCACCACCCAAGGGTGACCGATTCTCCCTACACCTCGCCGAAGAGGGCATGCGACTACAAACCATCACCATAACAACACACGTCAGAGCGGAAGCTAGCTTCACCAACGTGAAAGTGTTGTATTGTGTATAAATCTACATTTGTTGGGATAAACTTAAATTTTAGGGTTTTATTAATAATTTTGTTTAAATTTTATTTTATTAGTTTTTGGGTATAGTAATATTTAGTTTGATTTGATAGAGATAAAATAGGGACATGTAGCTATGATTTTCGGTTTATCTAGGTACAATATTATTTTATGATAAATTAAGCAAATTTTATTTTTAAGATAGTTGATATTTTATTTTTATTCCTCGTAATATTGTAAGTGTTATGACTATTTAAAACCCTTCAATTATAATGAATAATAAGACTCAATTTCAAGAAAATATCTGAGTGTGTGTATCGTGAGATTTTCCCAACAACATCATGATGATCATCATTGAAAATTATTGCACGACACTTCCAGGCGCAACACACAAAACGAGAGTTCCAGCATGCTTGAAGCGTATCTGCGTCCACAAACAACATATGAAATAAGATCGTTCAAGTGCTGCTGCAAAACCCAACCTCACTAGACGTTTAGCGTGCCAACGGTGATCACCGGAGAAGGCAGCCCCTCCATGCGTGCAACAACACCTTCTATGCAGATTTCCAATTAGAGATTTATGTTAAGAGAAATAATTTTCACACTTAAGCATTAGGTCTTCACATACATTATTTTGAATATCTTAATTTGGAGGTATGTGATTGGAGAAATAATTTTTGTTGTTTGAACTAGTGTCACCTTCCTGTTTCGAGTTACTTCAATAACAATTTGAATCCACCTTCGATAATCGTTGGATCAATTTCAAAATTATACAAAATGTTTTCAAAATAATATTCCTCAATCTAAACATTAGGGTTTAGATTGAGAGGTTTGAGTAAATAATTATCTTTTTCGCATTTGGGTTAAGGAACATCTCTTCTAGAAAGTCGACAAGTGTAATCATCAATCTTTCTTCCTCATTCTTCTCAATTTTCATTTTATTTATCACTTCAAAAAAGGAAAAATCTATATTAATCAAGATTTTGAAGTAGTTTGAAGAAGTTATTTAACCTATAGAGTAATACAATTTTACTTGGACAAGTTTTTTTGAGATAAGGCATGCTTGTATTATATTTTTATTTTTGTAGATGTTTCATTTAAAATTATTCTAATATTTATTTTTCTTTATTATCAAAATTTATTTTACTCCTATAAGGTGTTCCTAACCTCGTATTCATTATATTTACTCTCGTATTTACTTTTATTTAGTGAGGTCTTATTAATCTCAGTTATATATTTATTTTTGTTATTGAGAATATTTTCTTTTGTGAGGTGTTGTGTATACCAAAAATATTGGATGAGTCGTTTCATACATTAATTATATGAGTTTAAGAATACACATTCGACCAGTATGTTCATACATTGATCAGAGTCTTTTAACACATTAAACAAGTTTGTCCATACAGTGATTACACTAGTAACAATATATGTTAGATGATTATGTTCATACACATACACTACAAGAAAAATCACCATTACATACCGCCAAAATCCGTATATAACATCAAAAATCCGTATATAAAATGATTTTACATACGAATTATATACGGACAAAAATCCATATATAAAAAAGGCGTAGCTAAATTACATACGGATAAATCCGTATGTAATTTACATACGGATATTAAATACAGATAAATCCGTATGTAATTACAAATTCATATGTATCTATTGTTTATAACATATTTAACATATTTAATTAGATTTCTTTTTTCTAATAGTTATATAATTAATATTAAAAATTTTACACATTAAAACTTCTCATAAAATTTTAAATAATTACTACCAGATTATAAATGTTAAGAATTTATAATATATAATTGTGTTGAAAATCAAATAATTAAAACATGAAAATTTTATTTGAATACTCTATAAGGAGAGTTCAAAGAAATAAATACAGAAATTACTACCACCACTTCTCTCTCCTACTCATGAACTCCATGTCTTGCCAAACAACATTCACATGTCTTTGTTTCTTGTGAAAAAAAGATAAAATAACTTTCAACTTTTTGCTTGGAGTTGGTTCTCCACTAACCACTGCTCCTCTTTATCCACACTCCTACTACTAGCAAAATGCTAATGCTCTGAAAGAAAAACAAAGTTCTAGCTGCTGCTGCTGGTCATCATAAAGACCACATTCGGACGCTTCATGCTTCATAAGTTTGGGATGTACAAGCTGGAAATTCCTTCAGTTGATGGTGTGAAATGTGCAGAAGATTCTGTAGTTGTGTCTTCATGCCAAGCAAGCTTAATAGGTAGTTCATCCTCTTCTTGCAATGTTCCTGGCTACAGAACCACTTCTAATGTGATTGCAATCAAAGCAAGAAAAGCTAACCTCTGCATGTACAGCTTCAATGCTTTGACTTTCAGACCATCCAAGAGGGACATCACCCTCTGTGGTAATTAAAAGAAGAAGCTTACACAAGTAGGCCTAGAGCTTGGTCACTTGTGTATACATACAAATTTCAAGAAAATAAATGAAAAAAAAAAAAACTCATATGTTCTCTTTTTGAAGCCCATTATGGGCACATATCTCTTGTCTCTCTCTCTCTCTTCATTGTTTTACTGCATTATTTGTTTGGTAATACTGTTTTCATATTATGCTACGTTAGAGAAAGTATCATGGAAGTAGAGTTTGGGTGTGAGAGATAGTTCCTTTTTGATTTATGCAGTTGATTAGGTTTTGTTAAAATGTATGTATATTGTACAGAGAATGCAAGTTGTTCAAGAAAGCAACACATGAATAAACAAGTTATTGTTGTGCATATTATATTTCCCATATGGATAAACACTTTGGCAAAAGAGAAGGGAGAAGGAGCATATATATCAAAATAAATGGGCGAAATCTTCAGTTCAGGATCAATTTCTAAGGAGTAAATATACAATTTTCTTTTCTGAAAAAAAGTGAACATTTCTTGGTTTGGTTTGTAGACCAAAAGTTCTCTATTTACTAACAAATTTCTCCCCACTAAAGCTTCCAAGTTACCTCTAAAATAGACCAATTGGTTTATTTCAAAACTTACAACGATCACAACAACAATTTTCAAGAATCAATTTTGTATTTTCTTCTTCCTCAAAAATTGATTTAGGGAGAGAGTTTTTTTTTATGTCAAATTTTCAATGATCAAAGCAACGAAAGTAACAATTTTCAAAGAATCAAATATTGTTTATTTTCTTCTTTCTCAATACCGGATGGGTGGTTGAAATACAAACAAAAATCTCTGTTAATAACAGCATTCTATGAAAATATCCAAAAATGCCACACAACTGAAGTGGTGGTAGTACTACCACATGTTAAGGAAGATGGAATTTAAAACAGAAATTACAGGAAGAGGAAAGAACATACCAATCCATACTACAAAGCATGATAGACACAGTTCCACAAAATCCTGCAAACCAACAATACAAAGCTAAATAAAAAACACTCAAGTTGATATAGCATGTCAATGGACAATAACTACTTTTCACATCAAATTACGGTGATGGGCCTAATAAAGAAGCAAACAAATTTCAAAAGTAGAGAGTAATCACCCTTACTTTTATACTAGTAATCACCCAATTTTGACCCAATCTCTTTTTTCTTTTCCTCTTTGCCAAATTACACTCCACATTAACTCTCAAACCAAGCCAACAAAATGATTCAATCTCTTTTTTCTTTTCCTCTCTGCCAATACAAACTTAATATAAATTATGCCAATGACATATAGATGATGAGAATATGCTTGTTCTCATTGATTTAGAAGTACATTCCACGCTGCAACTAGTTAACAGGATTCTTTCAACCATTCTAAATTACATTTTTTAATTATATTTTTCACTTTACACTCATACATCTCTGCATATTAATTTCTAAAGTAAATTTTAGTAGTCTTTTTAAGTTGTCAACTATTAAAAGAAGAAAATTACAAATGAATCTTAATCCTCAAAAAGAAGAAAATTAAAGGAATTCAATTACCCAAGTTCTCAAGGAAACTCTGCAACTCCTTCAAACCTTAAGCAGAGAAGCTCCAGTGCACTCTAGACCAAGGGGCTACCAAGTTGCAAGGAGGTTGGTGCTGGAAGCAAATCACAAATGCACACAAATTGTCTCCACTCTTAAGCAGAGAAGCTCCAGTGTCAACAAAAAGCACACGCAAAACCCAAATCCAAATTCGCAAAAAAGCAGAGATTGAAGGAAAAAAGGAGAATGCTCACATCTTAGGCCGACTAGTGGAGATCTCGGCCAGAAGGTGTCGACCAGTTTGTTGAGGTTGGAGTGCGCGTGAAGCTTAAGCGAGAGATGGGGCTCGTTGAGCATCGCCAGCATCCCACCTGCGAAACTCACCAAAGTTGTTTAGGGATTTAGGGAATGAGCAGATAAGAGAGTTTGAATGGAGAACTTATGGATTTAGGGATTTAGGGAACAATGGGAATAAAGAAGTATTAGATAAATTAAACCTAGATGATGGAAACGGACGAGAAAGGAAGAAATAAGGGTTAGATACATGAAAACCTAGGTTAGAGACTACGACAGTGAGATGTCGCCGACGATGACCTTGGCCAACCGGGAGAGGTGCGACAATGATGAGGGACCTAACAACAATGGAGGTGGCACCGTAGTTAACTTGGGAAGGTGCGAAAAGGAGGCTGTTGTTGTTGTTTGCGTGAAGAAGGAGAAGAAACCCTACGAAGGTTTCATGCTTTGTGAGAATTTGGAAGAAAGGTAGAATTTTGAGGAGGGAGAAAATGCAAAATAAAGTTTTACTTTTATTTTATATTTTTTTCATAACTAATTATAAATATCGTATCTAATTTAGGTAGGTAATAATTTTTGGATTTATATACAGATTTTAGTTTCTTACATACGGATATTATCTTTGGATAAAATTCCCGCACAAAAGCATCAATATTATATACATATTTTATATACAGATATATCGGTAGATAAAATCTGTATATAAAATCTATATACAATTCGTTTTTCAGGATCCGTATGTAAAAGTCGTATATAATACTTATATTACATACGGATTAAAATCCGTATATAAATATCGTTCGGTAATGGCTATTTTTCTTGTAGTGATATTAAATGAATTTATTAATGCACATTAAACATTTTTATCCATTTTATGCTTAGGCAAGTCTTACAATATACATTTAACAGGTTTATCCATTTACTAATTGGACGAGTCTAATAATACATATTAAACGAATGTGTCCATACCCTTATTAGATGAGTATAACACCACATATTGAAAGATATCAATGTATTTATTAGACGAGTCTAACAATTCACATTACATTAGTCTATTCATACTTTAATTTATATTTTTAGATACTTAACTCTATATATTTATGTATATCATTTATACTTTTATGTAGTCTACTATTTTTGCGTATTTTTTATGATTTATATTTTTAAAAAAAATATTATTTATATTTTTATAAACATATTCTAAACCTATAAATTTTGTAAATAGTTAATAAAGCTTTTACCAATATTCAGTTACTAGTAGATACATTTTACAATCACTAGTGCGGTCAAGGGAAATGACCTCGGTTATTTTCGCTTATAGACACCGGTTCCGCAACCGAGGCATATGCAGAAGAGGTAAAAAGGGTAGGCATTTTGCCTTGGTTCTAAACCGAGTGAAAAGGGTTCAAATTCTGCCTCGGTTCACAGACAACCGAGGCAGTAGAGTTTTTTAATTTTTTTAATCTCAACCGAGATCAGTTATTGGTTTCTCGTTCTTGTTCAGTTCTGCAATCAAGTGGAAAAGGACACTGGAGTTGCTCTTTTTTGGTGGATGATTGTTTTAGGAAATGAAATGTATGGAGGAATCTCTAATGTTAGAGTTGAAGATCTGACTGCCATCAACACTGAATGAGCTATCATAATAAAAACAACAGTGGGTAGAGGTGGGTATGTGAAAGACATATTTGTGAAAGGAATGAATCTGACAACCATGAAGTATGTGTTTTGGATGACTGACGCGTACAAATCACACCCTCATCCAAACTATGATCCCAAAGCACTACCCAACATTACTGGGATAAATTACAGAGACGTTGTTGCAACACAGGTCAAGATGTCTGCAAGACTCCAAGGAATTTCTAACAACCCTTTCACAAATATTTGCATCTCCAATGTCACCATCCAATTCAATGAAAAACCAAAGAAGCATCAATGGAATTGCACTGATGTTTCTGGAGTCACAAACAAGGTCACTCCTCCTTGCGAATCGTTGCCAGAGAAAGAGCAACTCCAGTGTCCTTTTCCAACCAACTCTCGTTCAGTTTTTTTAATCGTTTTTACACAAGTGGAGGCAAAATTACTTTTGACAAACTCAGATGATTGCTCCAATCTAAGAAGGGGGAAATAGGAAGCGGAGAGAGCAAACGAGAATGGAGGTGGAAGAGAGGAGGAGGAGGCTTTATTCCTTGACGGAGCAAGCAATCAGAAGCCTTAGAGAAACACTATCCAAACCAAAAACAAAAAATCAGAGAAACACTATCCAAACCAAAAACCAAAAAAACAAAAACGCAAATCCATTTCGCCATCCACCTGTAGAGAAACAGAACCAAAAACAAAAAACCAAAAGCACAGATCCAGCGCCTAACCGCCACCACGTCGCCGCCGCATCCTCGCCGCTCTGTCATCACAGCCGCCATCGTAGTATTGTCGTTGCTCTCTCGTCGCACCGTCGCGAGCTCTCTATTCTTCATGGCCGTGGGCAACGTCCTGGGGTACGCTGCGGGGTCCTACAATGTCCTTCACCTCTGAGCGTCAAAACCCTAAAAGCCGAGGTTGTTTTGGGGGACGCGGAGGGAGAAGAGGGTGGTGAGGGAATGGTGGAGTTGAGGGAGAGGGGAGTGGAGAAGGGAAGGGTTGCAAGAGAGGAAGGAGGGGGTGAGGGAAGAGGGAAACCGTACTTCTGGAATAGGGAAATGAAACATGTAGAAAAATACGAAATGGCTATATGCCTCGGTCCCCGCCTAAACCGAGGCATAAACGTGGTTTCGCACCGGTTTTGAATGAACCGAAGCCATAGGCTCTGTGCAGACTTCAAATTTCAGACTTGTCAAGCGAAAGGTAGACTTTTAGGCATCGATTTTACTATCAACCGAGTTAATATTCCTTATATGTTTCGGGTCCCCTTGAATCGAGACGTATAAGTTCGCCTAAACTACAAAAACGTCACCGCGTTTTGATAGGCTTCGGTTTTTCCTAAACCGAAGCCTATAGGACGAGTTAAAAAACAACTTTTTTACTAGTGAATAATACAAATTTATCTCCGGTGTTCATTGTTTTTCTTGTAACAGTGATTGTAAGCCTTGATTTAATATAAATAAAATATTTATTAAATTATTTAACAGTTAAAACAATAATATGTTTGTAAAATGAATTAAATTATTTAAAAACATAAAATATTGAAAAATATAAGTCTTATTATTTTAATCTTTTGTTAATATATTGTAGTAAATATGTATGCTAGCTTTCAACTCTTGATTTTTTTAATCATTCTTTATGTATTTTATATTTAATTATTGTTAGTTTAACGTTATAAACGTAAGAAAACAATGATCCGTTTTTATATAGCAAACAATTTTAATATATATTGAACGATATTATTTTTGCTACTGTGGAATAGCTGGATGAAACAAAATGCATTTTATAATTTTGTGTGTTGACGCTACTAATAGGTGGTATTGTATGGTAATTAAGTTGGACAATGTTAATAGCATAAAATTTTAATATATATTGGACGATCTTATTTTTGCCACGGTGGAATAGATGGATGAAAAAAAAAGCATTCACGTGATAATAAAGTTGAAGAATGTTAAAGATAGCAGATGAAGAAAATGCAGAAAATAAAGAAACTATGGAACTACAGAAAAGAAAAAAAAAACAGAAGGTGGAGAGAAAAGAGAGAACATATAAGATATACATAATATATATATATTATTTATAAGATTGCCCTAATCATTTATTAAACATATGAAAGGAAGGAGATGATGGAAGGGAGAAATAAAATGGAAAGGAGAGTAGAGATTAGGGCACAAGTTTCCTTTAACTTAGGGGCAGTGGTTGTTGAACCTCCCGGTGGTGGAGGAGGACAAGGGATAGACCTCGGAAGGAGTCAGATTGTAGTTAGAACGCACTCTCCATTATAGACATCTTGATATTGCATAAGCTGTCGGACTGCGAGTCCTCCCTCCATGATGACGGAGAAAGAAATAACAATCACAAAAGTAAAAATCCATTTGTGATGCAATGTGACCTCTACCAAGACACTCGAAACATTTAATCACTGGTGCGAGTGTGAGATGATGTTCTCGTCCTTGGTCTCTCTTTTTCTTTCTCTTCTCTCTTTCACTAGATTTCTAAAGGGTTCTTCTTCTACCACTGGTTTACCTTCCCTCTTGTAGTATTTCTTAACACTAGAGTTAGAGTAAAGAATTTTTAAACATTTTCTCAAGAGTTGTTACTCTACCTTTATACAAATTTGTACCAAGTCATTTAAGTCTTGGTAGGGCAACAATTTCACTCTATCTTTAATGTAAAGATTGAGACCACTAAGAAACCTAGAGATAGTGGTATGTTCTTCCTCTATAATTCCCACTCTCATCATATAGAGCTCCATTCTTTGCCTATATTCTTCAACACTCATGTATCTTTATTGTAACCTTTGGTGTTTGACCATTAGCTCCCTATGATAGTAGGAGGGGGTGTGCTTTCTCTCATGACACTTTTCAAGTCATTCCAATAACGAACTTGAGGGGTATTAGAGAGTCTCCTCTCTCTCTCTCTCTCTCTCTCTCTCTCTCTTATATCAAGCACAATCAAGATACAGATAAGACAATTTCTATGTTATTTATTATGCAAGAAACTATAAAACCATTCTTTTGTTCATCATCAAAAATAGATATAAAGGGTATGTTTAGCTCCCCCTATCAACACAAACAATTACTTTGAATTTCAAAAGGAGTTCCTTAAGAGACTTAAGAAAGCAAAAGATATTTAAGTTCACTTTCAAAAAGAGGAGGTGAATCACAAAGGATTTCTTAAGAACAAAACATTTCCTAGCCAAAGTTTACGTTAGGGTCTCTTGCACCAAACTTCTCAAAGGGAACTAGAATTGAATAATTGTAGACACACATTAAGCTACTATAATTAAAGAAAGCAAACAAACTAAGTATGCGGCCTAATTAGTAAGTTAGAAAGAACTTTGGTTTATCCAACTTAATCAACTAAAGGATGCAATTTACTATTATTTTAGAGGTTTTTTGTTAAGAGATGGGGTTGAGCACCAAAGACTCCCCCAAGACACCTAACAAGGACAAGACTTACAATGCAAAAAGGAAACAAATACAAGTCAAACAAATACAAACAAATGGTTCTTCCTCTCAAGTGTTTCTCTCTTTCCTTCTTAGCTACCACTCTAGACTTCAACCACCACCTAGGATGCTACCTCAAAAATGTTGGATCACCACAAAAGAGATCCTACACCACAAATAAAGTACAAAATCGAGAAGATGGGAAACCAAGGAAAAAGTAAGAAAATGTCTGAAAATAAAGAAGACTTTTCATAAGGAAATTATGTATGAAAAAACCAAGAAAACCAAAATGATAAGCAAAAAATTTAATTGTAAGAAAAGAAGGCTAGGCACTCAAAATATATCCTAAAGAAAGGTACTATAGTAGATGCACAAAACAAAAAATTACTAAAATATAAATATGGTGTTTCTTGTCTTTAGCAATATTTAAGAAAATGGGGCACTACAATCACTCTTCTAGCATCATTGGCCAAGTTTTAAGCTGCTAAAAAGTGCAATAAAATGCACAAAAAAAGAGCAAAAACTTTCAAAATAGATTAACCAACAAAATAGTGGTAGGGATCAAACGTACATATTGTTTTAGCACTTTTTTCCAGGCTCTTTTGGTATTTCTTTTGGAGCCTTTGCATAAAATCTTTTAGTACTTCTTTTCCACTTTTTTTAAGTGAAAAACAAGACCACCACACACTAGAAACAAATATGATATTTTGATTTTGAGAGCTCAAAGAACAAGAAACACAAAGTAAAAGAAAACCTACTAGAATAAAAAGTAGAATTTGAAACTCAACAAGACAAGAGAAGAAGAAATTATGAACTTACCAATGATCTAGTGGAAAGCAACTTAAAATTCTGTATATGATGCAGTTTTGAATCCAAGTTGTACATATTTTTTGGTGATTTTTAAAAGCACAAATTAGAAGCAAATGATAATAAAAGGACTACACATGACTCTAGACAACATGAATGGATTAGAAAATCAAAATGACTCAAAATATTGAAAATGACCGATCATAAAATGAAGGAAATACTCAACAAAAATAAAAGCATACAAACACACCAATAACAAAAACTGAATGGTTTAAAGGAAAACAAAAATGAGAACCATAAATACACAAAATATGAGTAATGTAAAAAAAATGCATAACAAGAAAGGAAATAAAATCAACAACACGGAAATAAGAATAAAAGGTAAAGACCAAGATACTTAACTCTTGAAGAACCTAAATATCAAAAGATTACAATCCTCCAAGATAAGTTGGGCCAAAACTAGAAGAACAAACCATGGTGATGGTGTATGGATAAAGGTTTGTGGAATTTGGTGGAAGTAAGCTAAGGCTCTCAGTTTTATGTTGCTTGGTGATGATGGAGGTGGTGTTTGGTGATTATCTAAGAGAAGTTAAGTCAACTCTTGGAGAAAGGTGGCTAGGGGAGGTCACTTGGGTTGCTTTGGCCTAAGGTGACTTAATAAAAGTAGTATGGCTCAAACTTGGCAATATAATATTATTCTAAAATCAAATGTGAGTACAAGAGTAGAAGACACATCTATTTATAGGCTAATGTGTCTTCAAATTTGTAGAAATTAGAGCTAAAAGCCCCATCTTGGATAACTTGGAGAATAAGGAGAAAATCTTCTTCATTAGAATGAGGACAATTGGCAAAAATCCTCTGCAATGAGAGAAGGACATGTGGGCACTAACAATGGACAATCATGTCCAATGTGTGAGCATGACTCATGGCCACTTTCATAAGGAGTAGATGTCCCACTTCTCTTGGTCACCAAGCTAGAGAAAAACATTAACTCCCCTAGTCAACAAGGCTATTTTGACATCGCACTTTGATCAACAATTAATGGGCATTGGCCCTTTGTTAACTTGAGTGGTAAAAACCCTATTCTACTTGATCCTAAATATAAGGCCCAAAAATAAATCATACACTACTAACCCATAATACAAAACCAAAATAATTGTTAGATTACTTGTCCAAAATACGAAACCCAAAATTATTTCTACTCTAAAAAATTTCATGATAGCCGAAGATTGCCTAAGAAATAAAGTCTATGCCCATATTTCACAGATGACTTCAACTCTTCTTTAAAAGTGTTTGGTCGTGACTAGGAAATATACCATCATATATATAACTTGGTTGTCAGCTTTGAAGAAATAATTTATTTCTTAGAAGAAACCTCTATAATAAAACTAATACAATACAATAAATTCATTCTATCAACAATAAAAAATCTCTTAAATAAATCTTGATTTATTTTATCTCATCTCAAATTCTTACAATTTGTAAAGATCATAACTAAAAACTATATTGTTTTTTGTTATCCTAAAAAACACAAAGAACCTACAAATTATAGTACACATTAAATCTATGTACACACACTTCTGAATGCTATGAGCTATCCCATGACCTTCTAAGAGTTGGATTGTCACGTTGTCCGTGAGAAGATACAAGCTAAGTTTCTACATTTACTACCTATTCGATCAGAAGAACAACTTGCTGATGTCTTCACAAAATTCCCTCATCGCACTCGATTTAAGTCGATTATTCCCAAGCTTGGAATGGTGAACATCCACCATCACTACAATAAAATTGTATATTACCGAAGGTTTATTACCGAGGGCCATTTGCCCTTCGGTAATGTCTGCTTACCGAGGGCCGTTTGCCCTTCGGTAATGTCTGCTTGATATTCGAACCACATCTTCATTTAGCCATTCTCTGGAGAGATCCACCCGCACACATTTCTTTTTCTCTCGAAGCTTCCCTCGTCTTCGATCCATATTTCAAGTTCCTTCGCCTCAGATCTTAATCCGCCCAGCCATGGTTAGTCTCTAGATCTTCATTCTCTTGTACATTTCTCCCTTACCTCGGCCTAATCCACCAAAGAATCCATTTTTCACCGATTGTTCTATCTTTTTCCCGATTAAAATCGCTGTTCATTCCATTCCATCTATTCAATCGTTGAATCCTTTCTCTCCACCGATCAAAACATCCCAAATCCCTAACCCTAGAATGTGCACCGATCAAACCATTCAATCTAGGGTTTGCCTCCGTTTTCCGTCATCCGTTGTTCTTCTTCTTCGATTAGCTCGATCTGTGCCAGTTTCCAAGGTTCCTCGTCGATCCGCCTCGATCTGTAAGCATTACTTTTCTCTAATGATTTTATTTTTCATAAACATTGCCTTTATTTCCTTCCTTCATGGTGGCCAAATATCAGTTGTTGTGTTTTGTTTTTTGTATGAAATATCCAGTAGCATTGTTATTCTTTTTTTGTTATTCTTTTTCTGTGTGGAAAGAAGTTTGGGAAAATACGCTCAATTTACTATTTGAGAATCCCTGCATGACAAATATGATACATCAGCTTCCTTGTCTATTTGAATACAAAATAAAAATTCTTACATATATATTCACGAACAAAAATATAACAAACTTTAATTGTTCAAATATAAAAAATCCTAGGAAGCAATTGGGATGATGAAAGGGGGATGATGTTGACAGGTTTGGGAGATGAAAGGGAGATGATGAAGTCAGTGAGTATGGATTTCTAGGAAGGTTTGAACTTGCCATAACAAATGATGTTGACGGAGATTTTACCTGTGAGAAGAGGTGCTCTGTGGAATTGGAACTTCAGTTGGGGCTCTGACTCAGTGAGTTTGCTGGCTGAACTGAAAGGAAGAATTGAAACAACCAGAAATAAACATAGGAGAAAGCTTAAGGATGTAAGAGAGGCCATTTGTTTATGTTGTCTAAGAAAAAAGTGAAATGCTGTTGGTGAATTGCTGTGAAAGAGGGAAGTGTTGGCGGATATATATAGTGGGAGGGGTGAAATAAAATGAGGGAGATGGTCTGAGTGGACTGAATGAGGTGATAATGCGTTTGCGATTTGGTAGTGAAATTGAAGGGGATTGATTTGTAGGTTTGCATTAACCGAGTGGTAAGGTTGGTGGAGACAGAGGATAGCCAGCTAAGGGGAGAGTTGGCATGGATAATAACAACACGAGATGGCGACATGAGGACAAATCCCGTGTACCCTCAAACTCTTTGGCACATAACAGAAATCAAGGGGAGGGACCCTCACATATACAATGTTTCAATGCAGAAACTATCTCTCCAAAAATGATTGTCTTTCTTGCTTCGACACTGCCTCCACCCAAATCCGCAACTGCTCCAAAGCCAATGGCGCCAGAGTTATCTACAACGATTGCTTCCTCAGGTATCTATCTGTCTATTCATTCAAATATATTTAAATTCACTTTGATTTTGCTGTTTGAAATTCTCAAAATCTGACAAGGTTCACAGAGGTATGTAAATGTGGAAAGTTTTCACTTGCATGCAACGCTTGGTATAAATTAGTTCCTGCTTAATGTTTTTTCAAATAGAAATAATGACAAGCTACCAAAAGCAGTATCAGATTGCGTTTTGTTCGAAGCAATTTAATCTTCGACAATTTTTCTGCATTTGATGTAGTATACTGCACAACACAACCCTTTTATTTGTTATTATCAATTATTTTATTCTGAAAAGTCGTATCTATATCATTTATTTCAAAATCTAAACTTGTGTTCCGTTGCAGGTGACATACTGGGAGCAACTGAGTTAAGAGGACCAGTTAACTACAAATATAATGATTTGAAAGCTGGAACTAAAAATTTCAGTGCTGAAAATAAACTTGGAGAAGGAGGTTTTGGTGCTGTATACAAGGTGAATTTTATGTTGTGTATATTTTAATAACATAATTGCAAGCATCCTAATGACAATGATTAATGTGTAAGATTTTTTTAAAAGCTGTCAAAATATTCTCTTTTATTTGAAGTTTTTGTTTATGTTTGCAATTAATAAACAAATAATCATTTTCCTAATGTCCTTTACAAGTTTTTAAAAGTATACAATAAAGATTTGATAATTTTTTAAAATAAATTAAAAAAAGAAAGAAAAATGTCTTCAAAAGATAAATATAAATACAAAACCTAACAAAGAAATACTTAAAGCTACAGTTACATAAACTGAAGATCTCTTTCACTGATTTGCCAATCATATATTTGGAATAATAGGGTACTCTAAAAAATGGAAAAATTGTTGCCATAAAGAAATTAGTGTTGGGATTAAATGCAATTGGATGCATCTCTGTTCCGGAATCTAAAAGCCTTGGATTAAATGCAATTGGAAGAACAATACTTCTTTTTCCCATGATTTGAAAAGTCCACACATCTTTTCACTTTTGATCAATTATTGATGTGGTTGAACGTTTATCTTAATTGCTTTTTTGCATGAATAATTGGAAGCATTGTACCGTAAATATCAATTCCAACCGTAATTGATTTGATTGGCATGGTTATAGATAGATGTACATGATTCATAGGTCAAAATTAACCTGTCAAATACTAAATGAGTTGATTTATATAAATGATTTTTTCCTTTATATTAACCTGTAAAAAATAACGTTTCAAGTTGGCTTTATATTCCTTTATTGCTATTTTTTCCAATAAATCTCTTAATTATTTGATTGATTAAATATTAGTGAATATAATATTTAAGTTAATTAGATTTTTCCAGTAAGATCGAGTTTGATTATTGCACAGATAAAGAGATGAGATATGAGTGTATAAATCAAATTTTGTATTTGATTTTATCAAATATAGATAGCGTTTTGTGAATTTCGATAGTAGTACAAAGTTTGATTATTGCACATATCTTACCCATCATATTTGCTAATTATGTGGGCATAAAGTTATTCGTGTCTTGTTTATTTTTCAATACTAAAGTCTTGCATCATAAATTTCAATTATATTCTCTACCAATCTTTTATGATTCTGCATCTTAACTGATTTTTCTGATCATACTTTCTTGTCAACCATCATAATTGAGTGTTTGGTTATGGGTAATTGATCAAAAAATTGCATCTTCTCATCTTGCAGAAGTAACCGTTTTACTTATGTTCAGAACAGAACAAGATTTGTGTCGTTGGGTGCTGTGAGCAATGATTTAGTTGAAGAGAGTGTGGAAGGTGATGACCTAAGGAGCAGAATCTTAAGGCTAAGGCTCCCCAAGCGAAGCGCCACAAACATTCTTCAGAAGTGGGTCCTTCAAGGGAATCCTGTTACGCTCTCTCAGCTTCGAGATATTTCCAAAGAGCTTCGAAGATCACAAGGGAAAGTAGTGCAATTGCTGTTTGTTTTGTCATATCATGCAGTATGTATTAGATTCGTTTGGTTAATTGTAGGTGTAGTGCATTAGGAATTCAATTTTACACGTTGCTATTATTCGGTCAAATTGACCTGTGTGCTTAAGCTGGTCGGTGAACTTGTTCTAGTGCATTCACAAATTGTGTTTTTTTAATTGGATAAGTGCAGATTTTTCAGAGAAATAAATGAGCTGTTATAGTGAATTGGAATTTGCCTTGTGATAAGTGAGCTGTCATAGAGAAATAAAGAGAAATAAATGAGCTATTATGTGATACTGTCTTTCGGTAATTACCGAAGGCTTCTGTCCTTCGGTAATTACCGAAGGCTTCTGCCCTTCGGTAATTACCGAGGGCCGTAGGCCGTCGGTAATGGTTAGCGACAACATGTTTACCGACGGTCTAATAGCCGTCGCTAATCCCTCGGTAAATTGTCATTATCGACGGCTTTTGGATGTTACCGAAGGATTCTGGCCTTCGGTAATGCCCTCTTTTTTTGTAGTGCATCCAGCTTGAGGGGAGGATATTAAATTATGTTTGTTATTTCCGTTGAGTCTTTTATTGTTCTGTTAGTGGTTACTGTGCTTTTGAACAGTAATTTTGCTTCTAGGGTGTTCTATTTTTGGGGTTTTCTGTTTTGGTGTTACCGGAACCCTATATAAGGGCTTCCAGTATCAGAAACAAAGGATGTAGAAGAAATCAAGAAAATAACAACAGCAATTTTACTTTTCTCTCAAATATAGATTACATACCTTTACCGTGCATCTTCTTTTCTTTCGATCTCCTTCTGATCCGCCACCCATGACCATCTCGCCGGAATACTTTCCATCACCATCGAACTGACCGGAACGGACATCCAAGTGTCTTTGTCGCGCATCGTCCTTGCAGAGCACACGGGATTTGAAGCTTTCAACGTTCTCAGCCACTTTCTGATTCTAAAGATACTTTGCAAAGGAGAGACTTAAGTCTCGATACTGGGCCACAGGTTTGGGCCTTCTGTTGGGCCACTGTTTTCTTTATGGTACCAGAGCAGGTCTTGGACCTGTTCTACGTTTTCCGCTGCTCGTATCAGTAATTCTTGATTCCTCATCCGCTTCTTTCGCCATTCTTGCATTCATGGAGACTACGGATCAAACTAATAATCCCACCAGTCCCTATTATTTGCATCCAGGGGAGAACCCAGGCGCTTCCCTTATATCACAGATTCTTAATGAGTCAAATTATACATCTTGGAGTAGAAACATGAGGAGAGCCCTTCTTTCAAAGAATAAACTCAAATTTATAGATGGCGGGATCACAAAGCCTCAAAGAAGTAATAGTCTTTTTGATTCTTGGGAAAGAAGTAACATGATGATATTATCTTGGATCACCAAGACACTTTCACCCCAAATAGCTGAGAGCGTGATTTATGTGGAGAATGCCCAAGAACTTTGGGAAGAATTAAAAGAGAGATTTTCAAAGGGGGATCATTTCAAGCTTTCAGACCTTCTTCAGGAAATTCACTCTATAAAACAAGGTGAACGAAGCATAAATCAATACTTTACTGATTTGAAGATTTTGTGGGAGGAGTTGGAATTTCTTAGGCCTATTCCTAGTTGTAGCTGCAAAGTTCCTTGCAGTTGTGATCTATCTAAGGCCTCACATAAATATAGGGACATGGAGCACGTGATATGCTTTTTGAAAGGCTTGAACGAGTGTTATAATACTGTCAAGACTCAGATATTACTCATGGAACCTTTGCCCATCATTAATAAAGTGTTTTCACTTATTATACAACAAGAAAGGCAAGGAAATTATAATCAAGGTGATGGAAAGATACTAGCCAACACCACTGACAAACAAAATCAATGGAAAACCAACCAGAATTTGAGAACATATGGGCGTGGAAATCCACCCAGAAACCAAGGAAGGGGAAGAGGAAGAAATCCCAATTATGGGAAACAATGTTCCCACTGCCATAAGATGAATCATACCATTGATGAGTGCTATTCTAAGCATGGGTTTCCACCATGGTACAAGAAAAATGACGGAAACTGTGAGACTGATGCTGGACAAAGGGAATGGGGTTCTACAAATGCTTGCTCTGCCTCCTCAGGAACTCAAGCTAATCAGCAAAATGTTGTTCAGAATCCATTCACGCATGAACAGATGCAAAAGATACTACAACTGCTGGACAAAGCTGATAGCCCATCACACAGTGTTAGTCAAATACAGAAAGCCAACACAGAGGACACACAAGGTATGACTTCTTGGATTATAGACACAGGGGCCACAGACCACGTGACCCATGACAAAAGTCAGTTTACCACCTTTTATAAAATCAACCCCATATCTGTAAAACTACCTAATAACTCTTTAGTTACTGCCCAGTATGCAGGGACCATCTATTTCACTAAGGAATTTGTGATTTTTAATGTTTTATATATACCTGAATTTAGTTTTAATCTCATATCTGTTCAAAGTCTAACTAGAGACATAAACTGCACCCTTACTTTTTCGTCTAAGATGTGTGAAATTCAGGACAATGTTACATTGAAGATGATTGGATATGCTAGTGTGTGCAATGGACTCTACCCCTTGCAGACTTTTGGAAGGAACCATATTTCTAGTTGTATATTTTCCTATGAACAAGAAAGTGTTAGTCTATGGCACTGTAGACTAGGCCATCCTGGACACAAAGTTGTTGAGAAATTGTGTAAAATTGTTCCTTATATTCAAATTTCCGCTGACAATACTTGTGACATTTGCCACTATGCTAAACAACACAAATTACCTTTTCCTAAGAGCAATACTTTGTCTACTAACTGTTTTGATTTAATACATTGTGATATTTGGGGTCCTATTTCTACTCCTTCTGTTCATGGGCATAAATATTTTCTTACCATTGTTGATGACCATAGTAGGCACACTTGGGCCTTTCTAATGAATAACAAAGGTCAGACCAGAGATCTTTTGCAGGCTTTTATCATGAAAATCAAGACTCAATTTAACAAAACAATTAAAATTATTAGGACTGATAATGGACCTGAATTTAATTGCCTTGCTACTTATAATTCTAATGGAATTGAGCATCAAAGAAGTTGTGTTGAAACTCCACAACAGAATTCTGTTGTTGAAAGAAAACACCAACACATATTGAATGTTACTCGTAGCTTAATCTTTCAATCAAATATCCCTCACACCTATTGGTCTTATGCTTTATCTCATGCTGTCTTTTTAATAAATAGATTGCCTTCTCCTGTTATCAATGACAAAACACCTTTTGAACTCTTGTATAATGATTCACCCACCTATCTTGATCTAAAGGTGTTTGGATGCCTTTGTTTTGCATCTACTTTAGAAAACAGTAGGAGCAAGCTTGATCCGAGAGCTAGGAAAGGAATATTCCTAGGATACAAGAGTGGAATGAAAGGGTATATAGTTCTTGATATCAATAGTAGAGAGATAATCATAAGCAGAAATGTTGTTTTCTATGAAAATGTATTCCCATATAGGGATAAACAGAAAGGGAAAGACAGTGGTAATTGTGGTGAAGAAAATATGTTTTTCCTTGATAATATTAATTCCAGGAATGAGAAAGAATCTTCAGAGGATGAAAGAGAGAACCAGAATCCTGATCAAAGTAATTCAAATGGTAGAAACTCGACAGAAAGCAATACTTCCACTAATGAAGACACAAATCCCACAGAACAGCAGCAAGAAAATGTTCACAGAAGATCTAGCAGAGTTAGAAAAACTCCAGAATACTTGAAGAATTATATTCAAGAAGGAGATGAATCTCCATCTACATACTTGACTGTCAAAAATGGTTTGAGTACTCCTTACCCAATAACAAATGTTTTATCTTACAAAAATCTATCTGACAAGCACTTAAGATATACTCTTGCTATAACTAATAACAAAGAACCAAGTTCTTATGAACAAGCCAAGAACAACCCATAATGGATCAATGCTATGCAAAAGGAAATTCAAGCTCTACAAGCAAATAAAACCTGGTTCATGACTCAACTTCCTCCGGGAAAGAGATCTATTGGATGTAAGTGGGTCTATAAGATCAAACACAAAGCTGATGGTAGTGTTGAAAGATACAAGGCTCGGTTGGTAGCCAAAGGGTATACCCAACAAGAGGGTATAGATTTTCTAGACACATTTTCCCCTGTTGCTAAACTTACTTCTGTTAGAATGCTTCTTGCTCTTGCAGCTTCTAAGAATTGGTTTCTACATCAACTTGATGTAGACAATGCCTTTCTCCATGGAGACTTGAATGAAGATGTATATATGGATCCTCCGCCAGGCTTAAGTGTTGATAATAAAGGTCAAGTTTGTAAGTTAACTAAGTCCTTATATGGCTTGAAACAAGCCAGTAGACAATGGTTTGATAAACTTTCCTCATTTCTTATTTCTTCTGGATACAATCAGTCTAAATCAGATCACTCTTTATTTGTCAAAAGAACTAACACAGACTTCACAGCTTTACTTGTCTATGTTGATGATGTTGTCTTAGCAGGAAATTCAATGAAAGAAATCAGTTTGGTAAAAACCCTTTTACACAACCAATTTCACATTAAGGACCTGGGAGAACTTAAGTATTTTCTTGGTTTTGAAGTTGCTAGGTCTAGAAAAGGAATACACGTTTGCCAAAGAAAATATGCGCTTGATATTCTTGAGGAAACAGGGATGCTTGGAAGCAAACCCAGTTCTACACCATATTTGAGCAACAACAACTCATTATACAAGACAGAGGATTACATGGATAATCCTAGTGATTATCGGAGACTAATAGGAAAACTTTTCTACCTTACTAACACTAGACCTGATCTATGTTTTACAGTTAACCTGTTGAGTCAGTTTATGCAGGAACCAACCAAGCATCATTATTAGGCTTTGCAACATATACTTAGATATGTTAAGTCAAGTCCATCTGAAGGACTTTTCTTTGCTTCTGATTCGGAGATACAGATAAAGGGATTCAGCGACTCTGACTGGGCCACCTGCCCTAATACAAGGAGATCAACCACAGGTTATTGCGTTTTCCTAGGAAAATCTCTCGTCTCTTGGAGATCAAAGAAGTAGAGTACGATTTCGAGATCATCTACAGAGGCGGAATACAGGGCTCTTGCTGCTACAGTTTGTGAGATGCAATGGTTGCATTATCTCCTTCAAGACCTCGAAGTCACACCGGTTGCTACAGCTATCTTATACTGTGACAACAACTCTGCGAGACACATAGCTCAAAACCAAAGTTTTCATGAGCGCACCAAGCATATAGAGTTGGATTGTCACGTTGTCCGTGAGAAGATACAAGCTAAGTTTCTACATTTACTACCTATTCGATCATAAGAACAGCTTGCTGATGTCTTCACAAAATTCCCTCATCGCACTCGATTTAAGTCGATTATTCCCAAGCTTGGAATGGTGAACATCCACCATCCAGCTTGAGGGGAGGATATTAAATTATGTTTGTTATTTTCGTTGAGTCTTTTATTGTTCTGTTAGTGGTTACTGTGCTTTTGAACAGTAATTTTGCTTCTAGGGTGTTCTATTTTTGGGGTTTTCTGTTTTGGTGTTACCGGAACCCTATATAAGGGCTTCCAGTATCAGAAACAAAGGATGTAGAAGAAATCAAGAAAATAACAACAGCAATTTTACTTTTCTCTCAAATATAGATTACATACCTTTACCGTGCATCTTCTTTTCTTCCGATCTCCTTCTGATCCGCCACCCATGACCATCTCGCCGGAATACTTTCCATCACCATCGAACTGACCGGAACGGACATCCAAGTGTCTTTGTCGCGCATCGTCCTTGCAGAGCACACGGGATTTGAAGCTTTCAACGTTCTCAGCCACTTTCTGATTCTAAAGATACTTTGCAAAGGAGAGACTTAAGTCTCGATACTGGGCCACAGGTTTGGGCCTTCTGTTGGGCCACTGTTTTCTTTATTTTCCTTTCCCCACTGCGGGCTATCATTTTATTAGCTTTAACGTTCAACCTTTCCTTTTCCACAACAATGCTCCTTTCGTTGTTCAATAATTTGTTTAGTTTCTTAATGCTTCTCCATATAAACCATTGCAATTTCATTCTTGAGACAATTGAGTTCCTGGATATAGTGTTGAAAAACTAACACTTTGATTTTCCCATTATATCAACAAAAATTCAGCAGAAGAACAATATACAAAATATAGTAGAAAATCTGAATTTGGATATGAAACCAAAAGGATCATACATTGAGTATGAAAAATTATATATAGACTTGTTTTAAGAATAAAGGCTTCCAATAAAATGTAATTTGTATATTAATTATTTTTACATATTTGAATGAACTTAATTAAAAGAAAAACACAAGCAGAACAAAATCATCAACTTCCTGAGATATTAGAAAATTTAGTAGAATAGTGTAACAGTTAAATAAAAGTACATAATGTGATATATTAACGTCTCTAAACATGTAGTTATGTCTAATATGAGGATGCAAAATCAGAGATTTTTCATGACCAGTAGAAAACTTACAGTTAGAGATAAGATCCCAGTGATACTCCCAGTTTTGAAAGCAAGAGGCAAGTAAGGACCACTGAAGCATAACGAAAGTAGATTAACACCCTTTGGTAAGTGTCCAATCTACCAGAGAATATATATATACGAGTAGTTACTAGAAAACAAAAACTAAGCATAAACTTTTACGCGAGAAAACAAGAAAGAAAGAAATAGTAAATTTTTAACCGATCCTGTTGTGTTCTCATGTCTATATTCATAGAAGCACAATTATTAAATATAATAATGATGAAAAAATGAATAAATTATTAGTAAGGATTACCCCAAATTCGTTCCAAGTAAATTATTATAAATAAGATAGAATTCAATTCTATCAAAGAATGTAATTATACTATGGAGCCTGCCATAGAGTAAGGGTCAAGCAGAGCAGTAGCAAAGCCATGACCTTAATATATGAAGCTATAAACACCAATGACAAAAAGAATAAGAATGTATAAACCAAATCATGGAATACATCAATCCAAATAGTACTTTACTTTGATTAGACATGTTGAATGAAAATAAATTGAAGTAGCACTAAAAATTACTGTTGGCTACCTAAAATTTTCTCCCTTGTACTACCAAAAAGTTTTTATTTAAGTAGTAGTCTGGTAATAGTTAGTGAAAGGAGATTTTTACTTCAATCCAATTAAGGGTGACAAAATATTTTATTATTAAATATATTTTTATGGACGATGTATATATTTATAACTAAACCAATTTATAAAAACCAAAGTTTGGGAGCGTGCTCCACACACACCATACATAAATGTAAGTCAAATCAAACGGGCTTCAAGAAATAAGAGGAATATATAATCAAGATGTAATTAATAGAAATAAGGCTACTAAGGGGTTTATTCAAGAAGAAGAACTAGATTCTGAAGAAACATATTTTCCTGTAACTAGATTATAAATTGTTTATTACTTCTTCCTTTCTCATGCATGGACGGTTTCAAGTTGTATAAAATGGATGTTGAAATTAATGACGATATATAAATATAAATGAAGAAATATCTGCTCCTCGACCACTAGGTTTTGTTGATCACACAAATTTCATAACCATGTCTTCAAGCTTAAAAAGATCCTTTATGAGCTAAAACAGTCTCAAGACAAATTGATAAATCTCTCTCAATAAAACAGGTCTATGGGAGACATAATGTTGATGTGTAAGTATATGTAGATTATATAGTATTTTATATGCAACTAATGAAAAATAATGTATGAGTAATTATCGAAAGAAGTTAGAAAAATCAATAATGGAAGAATTATTTATTTTTTCTAGGATTACGAGTCCAGCAAATAAGGAGTAAAACTTTCTTAACCAATCTAAATACTATCAAGAACTTTTCCAAAAGTTTGATATGAAAACTTGTAAAAAAGCAAACATATTCATGACTACAAATTTTTATATAGATAAACATGAAAGAGACAAGTCAATTGACTCTACCAAATAGAGTTTTAATTGGTTTTACTTTACTATAATAACTTATTTAATTGTTATTAATTTTAAAAAAATTGCTTGGTTATCTATATAGATTAAAGACAAAATATATTGGAAAAAATGGCTTTACGATTTAATAAACTCGCAAATAGGATTTATTTATTTATTTTATCAGCAAATATGATTTAATACTTAAAAAACAAGAAAATGTGTTTATTATATATAGGTAAAAGAGTTACTCTAAAAAAAGTTACAAGTTATTACTAGTTGGGGCTTTGAACTTGAAAATTTTCCTAAAATAAGACACCAAACTTTGTCCTTAGATTTTAGGAACAAAAGGAAAAAGATAAACAAAGTTATTTAATTATTCTTTAATTTACAATAATTCTTGGAATGTCATGTTATAGACATCCCATAATAGATATTTTATCGTTCAATTTAGTGTCAAGAATACGACTGTTTAAATAAACAGTTAGGGTTGAAACTAAGAATATAAAATTAATTAAAATCCATTTATATTTAGAAATTGAGATTGGGAGGAAAGAAGTGAGAAATGAGAAGTGAGAAAATAAATTCAGTTTTATGTTGTCTTAGTAAAAGAGGGGAGAAGAGAAAAACAAACGTAGGTTGTACGTTGAAAGTGATTCTTTATTGATGGGGAGAAAAGGAAGAACAAGGGCACACGAATTTTAAAACTACAAAAACTTTTTCCTTTCTCTACCTCAAAATCTATATGTGCAGATAATAAATGTGATTCCAAGACCTTTTTTTTCTACTTTTCTTACCTGAAGAAATGAATTGAGTGAAAACTCAATTTTTCTCTCTTTTACTTATCATATTATTTTTAAATCTGAACACTCAAAATTTGCCTTTTTTTTTTATTGAAAATGCATATAAAAACGCACATAATTACATAATAACTCTGCCAATTATTCACAAACTAAGTAAAGTTCTTTCTATTATTGTATCTACACATTAATGCTTCAATATATTGGTAAACATTATTGTTGAGCAAAACAACCAAGGTATAAAATAGTATACAAATTTAACCTTTGTAATAAATAGTGCATTAAAGGAAGACATATAATGGCAAGAGGTTAACCCAATTTAGATAACCAACTCTCATATATTCCCTCACTTGCAACATTCTTCCCATAGCTACCAAATCCTTGAACAAATAAATAAGCACAATCATTATATCAATTTCTACTTTGTAACATACAAAATAGAAAGAGTTGGTGATCACATAAAATACTTTTCTTCAAACTCAGCTAGTTGAACTAACTAAAGATTGCAAAAAGCTCTGGTGGTTGTCCAAACCATAGCACTTTTTTCACACTAACTAAAGATTTCAAAACCTCTAGTTTGATTTCCAAGCCAATCAATTATAGAACCTTAGCTTGCCTTGCTCTATATAAGACCAAACACTACCCTCAAAACTCATACAATCTCAAAGCAAATCCCTCTCAAAACACACTCCCAAACTCTTGCAACTCATCAACCATGGCCTCAGGAAAATCCTTCATCATACCTTTCTTTCTTCTTGTGATTGTGACCTTCTCAAGCATGAGTTTGAGCCTAGCATCTCGCCACCTTTTGCAAACCACAACACCTAATTTGCCTGGCACTCCCACCACTCTCCCTAATCCAACATCACTTCCACCTTTGCCTTCAAACCCTACCATGCCTCAGGGAAATGTTCCTCCTTTGCCCACAATCCCTACCATGCCAAATCTTACATCACTTCCTACCATTATGCCAACACTCAATCTCCCTCCTTTTGCAACTTCACTGCCAAACATGCCATCAATTCCAAACCTCCCCTTTCCCTTCTTCTCCTCACCCCCTTCCACCTCTAGCCCTTAAAGACCTTCACAAGTTGCATTATGTGTTTAGGATACTGCATGTAATAGACATGGCAGCATTTCTTTAGTCTTTTCTCAGATAGTTGTATTAGGTTATGACTACATCTTATTATTCAGTGTGTTTTTTTACCTTCTTTTGTACTCATCAGTTTGGATCTATTGCTTGTACTGTACCCTTTTTATATTATGGTCTATGGATGTTGAACGACACGTCTAGTTCATGTGTTCAAGCCTTTCATCTTAACTTTGTCATTCCATTATAACTACTGATTAATTAATGACATTGAGGTCTCAGATTAGTTCCCTAAGAAAAAATTGCTAGGCCAATTATTTGAATAATTAGTAAAGAAAATAAGTGGATATATATAATAGTCAAAACGTGTAATTGTGATTATGAACTTCTAATCCTGGAATCTGGTATTTTATGATCATGTTCATCATTGCAACAGTTGCGCTTCCATTTGTACAAAGACTTAGTGCCTCAAGTAAAAAGTAGGAAAAAATCCTTCAGGAAAATAACCTAATTGTATTTAATTAAACAAAATAATAGATGGAGTTAGGTTCTGATAAAAGAAAAGCTACATACGCAAACCGATGGGTAGTTAAATCTGTGACTTGTCCCATTAATGAATTTCAATTCATTTCACTTGGTGAAATTGAAATACATTTAGCAGTGGTATAACTCAAACGCAGCATTAGCTCTCAGTGGTACAATAAAATTGATCATGAAGTTATCGACCATGAAATTAATTTGGACACATACACCGTAGTAACAGTTGAGAGATTCAAAATTGTTTTATCAAAATCAATTCTGTCTAGTTTTAAGTCAGGTTTTCAAGAGGACAAGACACTATGGTTGGAAGAGCACTTTTAAAGTGTTCTTCTTTATTACATCGCATACAGTTATAGAACATCTAAGTGGCTTCACATGATCTGGAAAGAGACCACTTATAAAAGATTCTCTGACACTTAACTAAATAAGAGAGTTAGGATCTTTGTATAATGGACTGTATCAATATTTATGAGAAAGTGTAAGAGTGTTTATTTCTTGGAGAATACTAGTTAGATTTATAAAATCAACATGAGTCATGGACCAATGTTCTTATTAGAATAATAGTTACATGTGATGTATAATAACATTATAATAAAGAGAAACAAAGTAATAAATAATAATACACCAAATTATCGAAATTTAGTTATAACATGTGAATATGATACAAATAGATATAAGTTTGAGTTGTTCCATGATAAAGAAAAGTAAAATATCTTATTGCATCGCGTTATTTAATATGTCTATTGGATCAAATATGAACAAGTTATATATATATATATATATATATATATATATATATATATATATATATATATATATATATATAATTTAGTTTTTTCTGAATTGAGTTTATAAAAGATAAAGTCTAAAAAGTGGATTTTCTGTCTACGTAGTAAAGTTCGTGCAACTTCTTTGTTGCTTGGCCAGCATTTCCTAACACTTTTTCAATTATTCGATTTGACTTATTTCAGTGTATTTATAGAGAATAATAATGTACATACTTATTTGTCGTACTTGCAATCTTTAGCAATGTCGAATAACTTTTTTCTTTTGAAAAAATTAAAAACAAAAATAGTTTAACAAGTAATTTTTTTTACCCGTAAATTGTACTTTTAAAATGAAGATAACGTTTCTCAAACTCAACCTTCTCCCATGTTTTTTTTTTCAAAATAATAATGCACATACATTCAATATTTACGCCGTATATTTAGTTAGCCTCACTATAACATACTCAACGGTACCTACCTAACATATTAGGGCCCAAATGAATAATAATGGCTTAAAGACTACAAGTCCGTATACCGTAGAGTATAGACGACTATTCTCGTGACTATAATACGTATAAATAATGTCATGAGTCAGGATTATCCTAATTACTATTACTATATCTAGCAATAGGGCTGAGCATGCATTGGATTTTAATCCGGATTCAATCTAGATTGAAATAAATATATTTGAATCCAAATATATTTTTATTTTAGAATTAGTTTGGCTATTATTTTTAAATTCATATTAAAATAGTTAGATCAAGTTTTAAATTTAAAAACTATTTTTTTACAAGTAATTTAAATTGAACTATTTAAACTTTGTGTTGTCAACCCGATCCAACTTGTTTTGATCATCGGCTTCATTCAGTCCATTTCGGCTCTCGATCTAGGCCAAATCATCTCATCCTTCAACTCAAGTCAATTCATCTCGATCTTCGATCCAAGTCAACTCATTTCGATCTCATGTTAATGTCGGCTAGTCTTGAGTTCCTATCTATGCTGACACATTTCAAACTTAAGCTAATGTTGATTCGTCCTAACCTTTTTCCTCGGACAACATATCTTTATTGTGTTCGAGTTAGTCTTACTTGACCTTCGACCTAAGACAGCCACATTGGGCCTAGAGCTAATTATCTTCAATTCCATCCTGACCTGATTTGTCTTGCCTTTTGTCTTGATTGACATGTCTTGACTTTCGGCTCGGACCGACCCGTCTTCAAGGCATAAGCCGGCTCGAATCAACCTTCGACTTGACTCGACCTGTCTCGACTTTCGGTCTATGCCCACTCATCTCAATTTTCAATCAAAAAATCCTCTCTTAACTTTCACCCAAGCTGCCACAGGTTTACCTTCAACCTGGACCAACTCATCTTAACCTTCGGCCTATGTCGACTCACCTCAAACCTCAGTTCGGGACGGTTCAAGACGATATTGAGTCGGGCATATTGGTCTTTATGACTGACCTAGGTTGTACCAATCTTAACTTTTGGCACAAGTCAACCATCTCGACCAAATTTCAGTTGGGTCTGACTTTGCCAAATTCGAATAAGTATTAATTGAGAATAACTCAACCAAATTTTGACGGGATCCAACTCGTACGAATTTTAGTTGTGGTTGACTCAGTCAAATTGGACCAAATATTGGTCGAGGTTGACTCATCCAAATTTTAGCATGGGCTAACTCGGCCGAATTTCGGTCGAACCAACTCAACTGAATTCAATCAAATTTAATATGAGACCGACTTAGCCGAATTCTTTTGAATTTCATCATGGATCGACTGGTCAAAGGCCAAGTTGGGACTCAATTGAAACAAAAAAGCTAAGTAGGAATTGACTTCAAACTTTCCAACCAAACTAAGAAGTAAGCAACTAATTAAGTCTAACTTTTAATATGAATTTTTTTAAAACCAATGTAAAACGTAATGTGTATAATAGTATTTATTTTTTGTATTGTAAAATGAAATTAGGAGTTAGATGCAGCTACGTGAGCCTAAAGATTTTAGGAGGGCTATGGAGATCACAAGGGATCTGGAAGATTTGTTCAAAAGAACCAAAACTAGAGGTGGAAGTATATACCAAAATAATAATTATAATTTTCGGTATCAAGGAGGAAATTAAATGTATATGTAAGAAGGAAGAAAACAAATGACTAGTTGGTTGGTTATGAGGAAGGGAGGCTATATATAGGTTAGTTTTTGTTGCAATTAGATTACATTTATTTTTATTGTTTGAGAGTGTTGATTGGATATTGAGTGTCTTGTAGAAAGGGAAATATTATCCCTTGGTTGTGTTTGTGTTGTGTTGTTGTCTCAAATCAAATAAGGCAATGTATTTAGCCAATTAGAGGTTGTGAATTACGTTACGTGATCCAGGTTTCTTTTATCAATAAATCTAACACACACAGAACTCTTTCATCACACTATGTCATACATATCACACATTATCATGTAATCTCAAATCATGACACCATAACTTAAAAAGATATCGTACCTTAATTCAAACTCATTCATCATTGTCATTACATAACACTACAATAAAAATGATATTTTCAATGGATAATTATCGATGGATGTTAATTAGTCCTTCGATAATACACATTTACCAGTGAATTTACCGATGGAATATGGATGGTTACTTACTAACGGATATATGTTCCGATAATTCCCTTGGTAGATGATATAAATCATTACCAACGGATTATGACTATCAGTAATTGCATTGGTAAATTACCAACGAATATATCCGTCCATAATACCCTTAGGACATGAGTCATTACTGAGGGATTGTGACCGTTGGTATGTACTTCGATTAAATAAAATCAGAATTTGGCATTTCCCTCTCCTAATTTCACTTTGACAAAAACATTGTCTTCCACTCCCGTTGTTCACACACTCACTACTCTATCTCAACCTTCATTGCCATTCGGTCTTCCCTAACCTCCATTGTCCTTCAACGCTGTCCTTCCTCAACCTACATTGTGGTTCACTCCCCAGCCTTCATTGCGGTTCACTCCCCAATCACGCACTTCTCTTCCCCTACCTTCATTGCGCTTCACTCATCCAACCTCTATTTTTTTTCGTGCTATGTTGACGATGTTGTGAGTAAGGTGTTGCCATAACTTGAAGGTGTCTGGTGCCATTGTCGTGGTCTACGAAGGCTGCCATTGTCAAGGGAGGTTATGCAAAGGCCCTACCATAAAGGTAAGTTTTTTCTTTTAGAATGATGAACTTTAAAAATTGATGTCTCTATTGTGCTATAGTGTTAAATGTATGTTAGCATTGTTTGTGTGATAGGCAAAGGTCTTTTCTTACAAGGTTTTGTATCCACCTAATGATACTAGGTCATAGGAGTTTACACTTTAACAAAACTTTCTTTAGAAAGATTTAGCGCAAAGCCAAATAACCTAAGCCTTTTCTTAGTAGAGGAGAAGAAGAGGAGAGAAGATATTGAATCAAAAGTAATAAGGACCACAAAAATATTTATGTTTACGGATATTTTTGAAAAAAATATGTTACATATAGTAAGTGAATACTTTAAAGAGACACATGCGCGTAACCAATAGTGAATAATTCGCTTATAAACATATTTGGTCAGGTATCATACTATCGGTACCCACAACTATCCATTACTTGTGAAAAATTTAAATTTAATTTATATTTTATTTTGTTAGATTTAAAATATAATTTATATTTTATTATCTTAAATTTAACTAAAATTAAAATTTAATTTATTTTTAATTTAATTTACATTATATTTTATATCTTTTTTAAAACTTTTATTTAAAAATCCATAAATAATATTTTTAACTATTCGTGTTGACAATGGCCACACAACTAACTCCAAGTACATCGACATAGCATTGTTAAAGTCAATCACCTCGGAAAGTTGAAGGAGAAAGATGTATTTTAAATTGTCCTTGACCTCGACTCCTAAGCGATGTGGGACTATTGAGTGTACTAGAACATAAGTCCCTCAATCAAGGGATAGAGGTTTTTCATTCCTACAAACGACGCAAATGATTGGATCCTAAGTCCATTGAGATAGCATTGTTATGGTCAATCACCACAACTGAGATATTGTTCGTTTTGAAACTTAGAGTTCCATGAGAGTTTTGTTCTTCAGAAGTGTCTCAAAGGGTTGAAAAGGGAAAAAATCTTTCAACTACTATTGACTTTGACTTCTAAACCATATATAACTATTGATTGTATGGAACAAACCTAAATTCAATCTACGTTAATAACTAAAGTCTTCCGAACAACTTTGAAGCCGTAATATTTTGATTAGTATTCAATAAAGTGATTAATGAATATTGTAATTACTTTTTATTCATGCACCATGGTATTTTGTACATTTGTATATGATATAAAAGGCAATATATATACATTACATCCCTAATGTTTCCTAATGCACCGTTCTCACTATGCAGATCACATATCTTTTCTATACACTTGTGCAAAAATACTTTTTATAGTGATTATTTACACCGATTTAATCCACCATGTATAAAAAGTGGTGTAATAACATAATTGTAAGATAAAAATTTTATACAAGTTGTAGTTACAACATGTATAGAAAGAGGACACAGTGAAATTTTGTAATAAAGAAGAAAACTTTTTATATCGTTCTAATTATAAGCGGTATAAAAAGTGGACACGGTGACAATTTTGTAATAAATAAGAAAATTTTCTATATCAGTTCTAATTATAATCGGTATAAAAAGTGGACATAATGATTTTTTTGTAATAAATAAGAAAATTTTTTATACATGTTTTAGTTATAAGTGATATAGAAAGTAGTTTCTTTTTTTTCATTCGTATACAAAGGGCTCCTAAATCCTTAACCCTTGTTCTCCTCTTTTTCCTTTATTGCTCTCACCTCCTTCTCCTTCATCATCTGTTACACTATGAACTAAATCTAAATTGAAGGTGTTTTCACTAGCATCAAGGTGTTCTTTTCTTCGACGAGGGTCATTGGCACGTTGGAGATATGGTGAGGTCACGTTTTGCAACAATGAGCGAAGCGAACTGGTTTCATATTCAGGGGTGGTGGAGCTTACATTCATACATTAGAAGTATTCTCCTCTTGATTTATTTTTTCTCTATGCTGCTCTGTAACCGTTTTCACTTTCTACCATTTTTGGAATTCCGTTTTCTCTTGCTTTACTATTTTATTCATTTCCTTGTTTTAACACTTGAAATTTTTAATGTGGTATTGTTATAAAAGTTTAGATGATGATGAGATTGATTTAGTGAAGGAAGATGAACTTTTGGAGTTTTTGAATGATTTGAACAATTTTTTTTATACTAGCTGTAGTTTTAACTTATATAAAAGGTGAGACTTTCTATACTAGTTAGAAAAGCTTTATAAAAAAAAGTTAATATTTTTTATACCTCATAATTTTATTTCAGTTTTAAAATCGATATAAAAAAACTCTTTTTAACAACTATAAAAATGTTTTTCAAATTAAATTAGTATATATTACATTCCACTCGTGTCACAAACCCATTAAATCTCATGTAACCCCATGACAATAAAATAAACTATGGTGGAACTCACTAGTATAAACAATAATATAAAATAACAACCATTCACATTAATTATAATATTCAATCTTACGACTAATAAATGAAACCAACGCATTTAGTTGAACCAACTTATCTTTCACATGACTCGAAATGCAAACGGTTGAGTTGCAAAGAAAAGGAATGATGAAACGAACAACTTCTATGACAAAGGGCTAAGTGACGATTAACGAAAGAGGAATGATGATCGAATTAATAAAGGGGAGAGAGAAAATATAAAAGGGGCAAAAAAATGTTATTTTTAGATGATTTTATAACATACATTTATGATTCTACGTTAAAAGTACAAAACAATAATAATTTTAAAATAAACCGCCAACAAAAAGTCCAAAATAACAATAATAATTGAACAACTGTCATCGGAAAATTGTATTTATTTAAAAATAATAATATCATGTTATTTTAAATGGCAATCTTCCAACAATTATCATTATCATAAATATGTAATTTTTCACGTGAATCTCCATCTTTATTTTTATAAACTACATGCAAATACTAAATTAAAAACAATTATATTAATAAATGGATTGATTTAATAATTTTATTTTCAAAACCAAACTTACACTATAAAAGAAATTCTTAAATAATAATTAATTTTAGTGACTATAAATAATTAGTTACTGACCAATTTAGATACTAATTTATAAACTAAAAATTAGTAGTAATTAAAATAGTTTTTATTATGAATTAGTATTCACTAACATTAATTGCCAAAGTTTTGATTAATAAAAAAAACTATCTTTAAATTGTTCTCTAATTAGGATATTGGTTTTTAATTTGATCTTTAAATATATTTTTAGTCACTAAAATGTTTTTATTTTTTTTTATGTTAACTTAATAAATAGTAAATTTAATTGAATTTCAATATATCTAATTTAACATATTGGTTAGATTGATGGAGATTTATGATACTCGTAGTAGTTGTAAATGTAAGTTGTGAATGTAAGAAAAATAAAATTTTTAACTGCTTCATTTTTCTTGGCTATGATAGGCCGAAATTTCAGTTTGAATTTAGTCAAGCATATTGGACTTTTCCCATTTATAGTCTTCTGGAAGCATACTTTTGCTTCTTCTTTTTTTCATATTTCATTACATTACTGCTATTAATTACTTGTGCTTAAGTTCCTCATGTTTGACTTAATGAATGACTTTTTCTTCTTAATTTTAATTTTAATTGTTTGCATTTACTTCATACGCTTTTTACATTTCATCTAATAATTAACATACATGTAATCAAATTGTTTTATATAATTCATTTCAGAAAACGTTAAACTAAATTATAATTTGGATCCTTTGTTTAATTCTACAATTATGGTTTTTGATTTCTTTATTTTTAATTTTAATTCAGTGTTCAATTTTTCATGTTTATTTATTTGCTTTGGTCCAGTAAATGTTAAGTCAATATTTTCATTTATGGACTATAAAAAAGAAAGAAGTATAACTAAAATTGAGAACTCTCCAAAGTTATAAATTTTATAAAATTTACAGAATAAAGAAATAGAGAAGCCAAATTTACACATCAATAATTATCGGGGAATCAAAAAATTAAACTAGCCAAGCAATCATAAAGAAAATACATAAATTTTAAATAAGTTAAAGTAAAATACATTTATAAAATAAGGAAAATTAGTTTTATTTCACTATTTAATGTTTAAATATTTTTCTGTGTGCATATATACAAATTAATGATATTACACTCTTTTATCACACTTTCATCTAATGATATGATGACACTTTTATTACGCTGGTGTATCAATTATTGGATGAATTTTGGTGATGAAAAAGTAAATTTAAAGAATTGCATAATTATTATGAGAGTAAATATGAGCAATTAAAATTAGAGAGCTAAATACATGTAGGTTAAAATAGGAACCCTAATTGAACCTATCTCTTACTGATATTGGTTGAAGTATGTGAACATTATTTTACATATATAACAAGGCAGTGAAATAAATGATAACAATAATTTAGTATAGTGCAGAAAAAAAGAAATGTTTGTGTAAGGCATTTAGAAGACAGTGCATTGAATCAAAAGGCAAAGACAATGAAGCCTCGTGTAGAATTGCACTCTGGTGGCAGAAAATGATGGCTATCTGCAAAGATAGATGACTGCAAAAAAGGTATAAAGTGGGTCACTTATGCATCTACCATTTTAATTGAAATGAGTAATGCACAGTGCACACCAACAAATGACAACATTAAATTCAAACCAAATGACATGTGTCAATCTCATTCACAAACATCATCAGTGTCAAAATATTCAACTGTTCCTTTTTAAAATCAAACGACCTTGCAACATCCAAGGTGGACTATAAAACTCCATAGCAGAAGACCATTGTGTCACCACCACACTACCACAGTTCTCTATCTATCTATCTATCTATCACTTTTTCTCAGCTTCAACATCATCATTTCATAAAACATGGCCTCTCTCCGTTTTCTCTTCATAGCTTTCTTCCTTGTGTTGTCACTTCACAGCATTGGTGAGGTTGAAGCTAGCAGAAAACTATTGTCTCCATCACTTCCTGATTTCGGAAACATTCCCGTTTTTCAGTTTCCACCTGGAACACCATGGCCGGAATACAGGTTGCCTCCATTTTTGAAACCTAATTACCCTGCAATTCCTTCGAGTTACTACTTTTACACTCCACCTGCCAACACAAACATCGCCAAAGCTTCTTCCAAGCCTTGAGAACATGCATACAATTTGGTATCTTCTCACATATATTGTTGTTTTAGCAGCAAAATAAAAAGGTTCATGGCCATTCACAAGCCCTCTCGCCATCTTTACTTTCTGCTTTAATTTGTATTCCTTGCCGATCTCATCATTTAGCTCCTCCATGTTTTGTGTGCACAATGTTTGATGTTTGAATGAAAAAAACAAAAAAAAACAAAGAAAAAAGTGTACTTGTTTCTTTAATTTTACTACAAATATATATATATATATATCATGGCTCGCCTGTGTTTTTTACTGAAATTTTGTTTCGAAGTTTCTGCATTATCTAAAGTAGTTTTGTTTCAACGTTTTATGTATAATCTTGTGATATGGACCTTTAATGTGAAAAAAGGAAATAACTTGGATACCATCATGGGTATTTTATTATGGTGTAAATCCACATCAGTAGTTTGAGTTTAAGAACTTACACAAAAACAAACTTAATGGTGTTTTTTTAGTTCAACTGTTTCAATTTTACTAGCAGTTGTTCTTTAATCTATTTACTTGATCCATCAAAACTAGTTAAACATAAATAAAATATAAGAATAAAAACAAAATAAGAAAATAAAACAAAATATAAAGTAATGTGGCTGCTGGGATTCGAGCCCAGGTCTCCACGGCCACAACGTGGAATTCTCACCACTAAACTACAGCCACTCGATGATTTAAGGTGTATATTTTAATTATATGTTTTAATATATTATAAAGTGATAACATCATAACAATATGAATTTATTACAGTTTTTTAGATCGAAAGGCAACACATAATTAAGGCGATTCTAAATATTGAATCAAACCTGAAATCAAAATCAAATCACTTGTACCCAGTGTGCCATATAAACCCAATAATTAGTTTTGGGTATTACATTTCATATCTTTAGTTTGAGTAAGTGTACAATTAAAGAAGGTTTGAAATTGCGATTCTAGTTGGATTAAATGATTGGATATTATGAAACATTGTCGATAAATATGGTAGAATTCCTTGGTTTAAATAAGAGAGTAATGTTTTGTGTGTGAAAGCTGGAGTAGAGAGAAAGGAAAAAGATGAAATGATAGTTTTAGGTGTCTAATAATTAAGTAGGGGAAAGGGTGAGAGAGTTTATAGATTGTCCTTTAATTAAGAAGTAGTATGATAAGTTGGAAACGTCAAAATGGAATGAAAATGAGTTCACGGGGTGGGTCTACTTTCAAAGAGAATGAATGGAGTCAGTGAAAGGGATTTTCTTCTTAAAGGGAAATGTTCAAAGATATAAAATAGGTGGCAAGGTGTCTCTCCACACATCCTCGTAGAAACAATTCATATAAATTTATGATTGTTTGAAATTCGTCTCTATCAAATTTTGGTATCTTAAAATCTATTATTATTCTATCAAATGTAAGAATACCATTATCAAATATAAACTAGAAGAAATTGAAAAGAAAATTACGGGTCAAAAATAATTTTTTTAACTATTTTTAATGATTTTTACAAAAATATGGTGTATAGTATAAACATAAAAATTACAGCAAATTCAGGATAAGAAAGTGAATGCAAAAAACAATAAACAATAAAATAACAACGACAACATAAAATTAGAAAATAAAATCAATGAAAATATTCACGCATTGTTGTGATTGAGATCCTAAAACCAATTACAATTTCAATTTCAATATACACATTTTTTTATCATTGTTTTTTTTTCGACATAAATTATGTTCTGTAGAAGACGAATATCATACTTGCGATGGTTCCAAGGTTGAAGGAGGGTACTTCAATATGCAAATATATGATAATTTATTGGTTCCACTAGTGCAGTTAAGGAAAATGGCAGCGGTTATTTTTGTCTATACGTAGCGATTCCTGAACCGAGGCATATCCAGGCGAGGCAATAAGTCTACTACTTTTTGTCTCGGGTGTGAACCGAAGCATAAAAGGGTGAGATATTGCCTTGGTTCTTCCCTAACCGAAGCAGTACATGTTTTGATTTTTTTTATTTTTTTTTCGTAGGACATACTACCTCGGTTCCTTCTGAACCGAGGCATAAAGTCTCATTCTACTGCCTCGGTTGTAACCCTAACCAAGGTAGTAGAGCCCATTTTGGTTTTTTTTTTTCAGTCCGCCAGCCTTTCTACATCGGGTGTGACCTTAACTGAGATCATAGGGGGCTATTCTACCTCGATTATGACCTCAAACGAGGCATATTCCCTTGTTTTTTGTTTAAAATGAGGTTTGTTTCTGCTACATTCCCAACTACAGAAACAGACCTGCACAGCCAGAACAGTCCGGAATAATCTATAAACGTATATTTTGAATGAAAATTATATTAAAACATAAATACATTCAATTGAATCATAAATCAACTTCTTAGAAGCATAAATCAATCCAATGTAATCATAAATCAACTTTGAAGCATAAATCAATGTAATGTACAAAGTTAAACTAATAATAATGTAGAAAAGCATAAAACAACTTAGAAACATAAACTTAGAACTTACTATATCCTAATATCTACTACATACTATTATATAAATGAATTACATATTTAGCCAGTGTTTTCCTCACAAGTTGAAGTGACTTTTCTGGAATTGGAGTAGTTATATTGAATCTTTGCATAAAAATCAAACATCACCATTAATGCAAACTCTCTCTTTCCCATTCTCACTCTACTTTTTTCAAATCCCTTATTAACTTATTTCCTCACACTTTCTTTTACCGTGGAATCATGTCTTTTCGATCACCTATTTATAACAATCATATCATTCATTAAGACGCAAGTTTTGAGTTTTTTTTTTATTTAATTTTTTTATTAAGTGAATAATATGAAAGTTATCTTGTTTCATTATCTAGTTTATTATTTTCACAAATTAAAAAAATATGGAATTTTTTTTTATTAAAATCAAACAATATCAAAGTTATTGTGGTTAATAAGAATCATTGTTGTTTTACTATGATAGTAATATCACTGTATATTAAATAGAAATTTTATATTTTTTAGGATGTAAAAAATAAATAAATAATCATCCAGTTTAAATAAGCGTATGTAAAAAAAATTATTATAAAACAAAAAATATAATTTTTTATCTTTTATATATATATATTTCTAATAAAAATCCAATAAAATAATAAAAAATATTTAGATTTATAAAAAGTTTGCATTTTATCCGTGCCGCTTTTAATAACAAAAGTAGTTTTAAACTCGTGTTTACGGATTGATGTTTGTTTTTGTGTTATTAAAAGAGATTTAGAGGTTGAGAAAACATATAATAAATAACTTTAAGTTTATAATTAAATTTAGAATATAATCAACTTTAAAAATAAAAATAATTTACAGGTTCAAAAAGTTAATGTATTTATATATAAAGAATAGATTTTGTATCAATATAAAGTATAAAACGTATGTAAAAATATAATACACACTCTAAAAGTATAAAAAATATGCAAAAATATGTGGAGTTGAGTCATTTAAAATATAAATCAATGTATAGAGGTGTATTGTTAGAATAGTTAAACTCATTTAATATGTTGTGTTAGATTCGTTTAATCAATATATGGACACACTCGTCTAATGTATATGGTTAAACTCGTCTAATTAATATATGGACATGATGACAAGCGATGGTGATGAGGAGGAGGAGGAGCCAGATCCCAAATGGACACAACAGAGTTATCATTCACAGGAGAGCCAGTGGAGATCAAGATCTGATGGGTCGTGGTAGAGCGACTCCTGTTGTTTATGTTGATTGTAATTTTGTATTTGAGTTCAGTTGTTCGTATGTGGAACTTTGTTTAGTTGATTTATGTTTGTGGTTTTAAAGACAATTGTGTTTTGATTTAATGATTTGGCATTGTCTGATTAAGTTATGTGATTCTTGAGGATGATGACATGTATGTTTGTGGTGATTGTGCTTCAAAAAAATTTCTGTGTGTATGAATATGACCAGATCTATGAGTGTTGAGAGCATATATTGATTGAGAGATATTGAGTTGTCTAGATATGGAATTGGTTTTTGCATGATTTTGATTCTACGTATATACACACACTTTTTGGTTAAGGATGAGAGAGGCATTGTTTGATATTGATTATACAGCTACTTGGTCAAACAGCCAACCTTAACACATCATGATACATTTGTGAACCCTTTTGAGCCTTGAAAATTTTTTCCTTCCACCTTGAGCCTATTAGATGATATCCTACCTTACACCCTAGAAGAGAACATGTATTATGCTTTAAAAGAGGTTAAGGTTGAATTCAAGTTTGTGGGAAGAAAAGATCAATAAAAAAATATGATAAAAAAAAAAGCTCAAAATGAAAAAGAAGGTTGAGCTGTGAAAGAAAATGGTATGTGATGAATGATATATTTTGGGATTTGAGTACTGGATTGGGAATTGAAGTTGTTCTCTTCTTAATAGGTGTCTTTGAATCCAAGAAAAACCATGATTCTTTTTTTCTAGCCAAGCCAAGCTTTAATCTGAAAAGACCTTTGGACATAACCAATAGTGTGTGAAGTTTGTGAGTCAAATGAAATGCAAAAGCTGATGAACTTCTATGCCAATTCTACTATCATGTGAGGACAAACACTTGAGTGTAAGTGATAGGTGAAAAGTTTACCTATTTTTGTTGCTTATATTGTGGGGCTTTTGAGTAAGTTTTAGTGTTAATTCTCATGAAAAGTGTATAATTGTTGATATTAGTATAATTTTGACTGTTTAAATGTTTTTGATGTTTTTGTTGTTTATTTTGATGATAAATAAGGATTGGATTTCATAAAAGACTTGGACCAGGCTTAATGGACGCTGTTTTGCCGAAAGTTTCGCGCCCGGGCGTGAGAAAAAGGACTCGGGGCGCGATTTTACCGAGAAGGTCGCGCCCGGGCGTGAGAAAAGGGGCGCCCGGGCGCAAATTTACAGAGAGGTTCGCGCCCGGGCGCGAGATAAAAAGGGGCGCCTGGGCGCCACATAGAAGAAAGAGGACGCTCGTCCAGAGTGAGGACGCTCGTCCAGCGCTCGTTCAACGTTCGTCCAGGACGTTCGTCCAGTGTGAAGAGGACGCTCGTCCAGCAGCGCACGTCCGCGCACTCGTCCAGTTGGGACGCTCGTCCAGAAGTTGGGACGCTCGTTCAGATAGTGGACGCTCGTCCAGTCGTCCAAGACGTTCGCCAAAGTGCACGCTCGCCCAATGTACACGCTCGTCCAAGTTGACGCTCGTCCAACTCGCGTGCCGCTCGTCCAGAAAATTGGACGTTCGTCCAGCGCACCCAACGCTCGTCCAGGGTCGTTCGTCCTGGGCCGCTCGTCCAGAAAATTGGACGCTCGTCCAGAATTGGGCCGCTCGTCCAGAATTTGGACGCTCGTCCAGAATTGACTCGTGACTTCAATTATTGTACCCTTCTTTATATCAGACTCCAGAGGCATTTGCAGTAGGGGGATCTGGAACGGGGAGAAGACCAGGGACGCTGCTGCAGCTGCTCCAAGGGGCTTTCATGGTGGAAATTCACCAATTTCCACCATCCAATCCATCATTTCTCTCTTCTATGTTGTATATGTGTAGCTAAAACTCCATTTCACTGGGGTTGAGAGTAAATTTCTGAAACTCTGTAATTTCTCTATTAATGCATGATCTTGTCTGAATTTTGTGTTCTATCTTTATTTTTCATGCTTTTGATGGAAATCTGAGCTATTTGAACGGTTAAATCATTGGAAAATGTATGAGACCGTGGACCTAGGATAGAACTGCTAAAGGATTTCGAGTCCTAGACATAGGAGGGAATTTTTAGTCATCTGTGACATTGTGTTTAAGGCAAATCTGATAATTGAATTAGCTAAGGAATTAGCAATTTAGTTTGAATGATTGAGAACTATCTCTGAGGAATCAGGACTGCATGCGCCTAGGATGTCGATGCTTAATTTTGAGAAATTGTGTTAGTAGAAAATTACCGGAGTGATGAACTTGAATTTCAACCCCAGTGAACTTTAAGTAGACTGTTTGTATCACTTTACTTTCATCTGCATGCTAAAATTCATCTGTGTTACTAAATTACGTTTATTAATTGCTAAATTAATAAACTTTAACAATTAGTGAAACATAACAAATCCCTTGGGAAAACGATATTCGGACTTACTGATTTATTACTTGTACGATTCGGTACGCTTGCCGAGGTCTCAACAAGTTTTTGGCGCCGTTGCCGGGGATTTGTTTTTGTTTTCGTTGATTGTTTGTTGTTTATCTGGTTTAGTTGATTTTTGCTATCTTTTGTTTAAGTATTTATTGTGATTGTATTTGAATTCTTGTGCTTAATTGTTATCATTTGTAGAAATTGTGTTGTTTTGGATTGTTTCTTTTTGGTTTGTGTTTTGTATGAGAAGCAGAGAACAGGTTGAAAATCTACTTTTTGATCCGGAAATTGAAAGAACTGCTCGAAGGAACAATAGCAGAAGGAGGAGACAAAGTAGAGAATCCAGAGAATCATCTGCTATCTCTGAAGAAATTCTGGACTTTTCATCTGTTCAAGAAAAAGAAGAAATGGAAGATAATCGCACTGGAGAAGGTTCTGGGCAAGGAAGACGTACTCTTGCAGATTATAATACTTTCTCAGGACCTCTGCACTTCAACAGTATTGCAAGACCAGTGGTGAATGCTGCCAACATGGAGATGAAGCCAGCTCTTATTCATCTGGTGCAGAACAATCAGTTTCATGGATTATCTCACGAGAATCCATACACTCACTTGGCTACTTTCATGGAGATCTGTAATACAGTGAGGATTCATCAGGTTCCAGATGAAGCAATCCGACTCAGCTTATTTCCATTCTCTTTGGCTGGTAATGCAAAAATGTGGCTGAATTCCTTTCCGGAGAATAGTCTGACAGTCTGGGATGATGTGGTTGCCAAATTCCTGAACAAGTTCTTCCCTCAGTCCAAAGTCAATAAGGGAAAGCAGGAGATCTCTTCTTTCCAACAAGATGCTGATGAAACTCTAGGTCAAGCATGGGATAGATTCAAAGGCCTACTGAGAAAAACCCCTACTCATGGATTTGATGAGCCTACAATGCTAAATCTGTTTCTTGGAGGGTTGAAATCTCAAACAAAGTTAATGTTAGATGCCTCAGCTGGAGGTAGTATCAGATGGAAGACGCCTGAAGAAGCACATGAACTGATTGAAAACATGGCTGCAAATGATAATGAAGTTCAGAGTGAGAGAGCTCAATTTCAACAAAAAGGTGTTCTTCAACTTCAAACTCAAGATGCTTTACTAGCTCAGAACAAGATTATGACTCAGCAACTTGAGACATTAATGAAGAAGTTATCTCAGCTACCTAAAGAACTGCAAAATGTTTCTCAATTTCAACATCAGATGGTTCAGAGTTGTCAATTGTGCGGAGGAGATCATAATAATGGTCAATGTGTAGTGCAAAGCATGTCTCATGAAGAAGTACACTATATGGGAAATCAAGGTCTTCAGCCAAACTATGATCAACGTCAAAGTTTTAATCAAGGATGGAGACCTCATCCTAGTATGGGACAAGCTGTTCCTTTCAACAGACCACCTCCACAGAACTCTCAGCAACAACCTTCTCTGACAGAAAGAACTTCAAAACTGGAAGAAACTCTTCAGCAGTTTATGCAGGTATCAATTTCCAACCATAAAAGCACAGAAGCCTCACTTAGGAATTTGGAGATTCAGGTGGGTCAATTAGCTAAAAAGTTGGAAGAAAAACCAGAGAAAGACTTTGGGGCAAACACTGAAGTAAATCCAAAGGAAGAATGCAATGTTATTACTACAAGATCAGGAAGAATTCTGGAAGAAAGAGAGAATGAGAAAAAAGTGAGTGAAGAAAAAGATGAGATGAGTAAACAGGGAGATGAAGAAAAAGAGAGAGAGGGAGAGAAAAAGAAAGAACATGTGTACGAGAAACCTCTTCCATATCCAATGGTTGTCTCTAGAAAGGAGAAGGAAAAACAGTTCAGGAGTTTCATTGATATTTTCAAGAAGTTGGAAATCAAGATGCCCTTCTCAGAAGCACTGAAACAAATACCTGCTTATTCGAAATTCATGAAAGATGTGCTCACGAAGAAGAAAAAGTATATTGAGGAAGAAACTATAGAAGTACAAGGCCAGTGCAGTGCTATCATTCAGAAGTTGCTTCCACCAAAGTTTAAAGATCCAGGTAGTTTTACAATTCCATGTACCATTGGTAAACTGGCGGTTGGAAAGGCTCTAATTGATCTGGGAGCCAGCATAAATCTGATGCCCCTTTCTATGTTTGAGAAAATTGGGGATCTGGAGATGAAATCTACACGCATGACTCTACAATTGGCAGATCGATCAATCAAGTATCCTTATGGAGTGGTAGAGGATGTGCTCATAAAGGTAGACAAATTGATATTCCCTGCAGATTTTGTCATCATGGAAATGGAGGAAGACAAAGAAGTACCTCTCATTCTGGGACGACCATTCATGAAGACAGCAAAAGTCGTCATTAATATGGATGATGGAACGCTGAAACTGAAAGACAAAGATGAAGAGGTAATTTTTAATGCATTTGATGATGTGCAGCAGTGTAATGAAGAAAAGGCAATTCCTGGGGCTGCAAATGAAATCATGTGTGTAAGTGATAAATCAGATGACCACCAGTTGTTGATGCAAAGCAAGGAGCCCAGATTAGGAGAGCCAATTATACTGAAAAATAAGTTGTGGGTTTTCAAAAGAAAAACCAAAGACGGAAGATTTGAAGTTGAAGCTCCTTACTCCAGGGTAACCAGAAAGATATCTAGAAAACAGTGGAAGGGTTGTTGGTGGAACAGAGGAAAGAAGCTCACCAAAATAAAAAATCCACCATGAGCTTAACAGGTGTCGAGCTAAAGACGTTAAACAAGCGCTTACTGGGAGGCAACCCAGCTTTCTAACTCTATCTATTTATGTTTTCAGTTATTTTGGTTGTGTGGATTGAATCTGAATATGTCTGGTTGTGTGGATTGAATTATGTTTATGCAATGATTTGATTGTGAAGTGTGTGTTTGAAGTTTGAATTTGAATTTGGAATTCTGTCCATGATAACTGGCATGATTGTGAGATTGTTATTGCAGAATCTGAGTTTTAGAACTTGTGTTATGATTATATATGATTTGTTCTTGAATCTGATTGATTGTGACCCAGAAGTTGAATATCTGAGTGTACTGAGAAAGCTTTGAGAGCAAGTGAGAAGTTGTTATTTCTATGAATTTGGTTTTTGCATAATTCTTATTAACACAGATGCATTCTGGTTTAGAAATAAGAAAGGCAGTTGTTGTTGTTGAAATTAGCTACTTGGCCAGTTGACTACCCATATGTGAATATTCATCCATTGTTATCCTGTTTGAGCCTTATATATATTTTTGTGTACCCTCAGCATATTACAGAACAATCTACCTTATCCAACACTCTAGAAGAAGAGAACAAGAAACATATTTGTCAAGATGATAGGTAGAAATTAAGTTTGGGGGAAATCATAATCAGTTGAGTCTTAAACTGATGAAAAAAAAAAAGTATCAAAGTTAGAGAAAAATTCAAAAAAATGTGTTATGTGATGAATGAAGAGGTAGTTGATGAATAAAGTTTCAATGTTGTTATGTTCTTGTTCTCTTCTTCATTAGTGTTGTTTTGTTTCCCTGTAAAACCATGTTTCTTCTAGCCAAGCCAAGTTATAACCTGAGAAAGTCCTTTTGATTTAAATCAGAATGTTTGAAGTGTATATGAGATGACTTGCAAAAGTTGATGAAGTAGTTGATGACAATCTGAGTATGAATTGGAGTTGTAAACACTTGCAGGTTGAGATAATCACAGATTGAGCATTATGGTTTTATTCTTTTTTTGGTTGTCTTATCATTTTGGATTCAAGAACTTGTCAATATAGAAGTTATAACATTTGATCTGAATATTTGGAGGTGTAGGTACAATCTTTACTGTTGTGTCAGATATTATGTGATGGAATATTAACTGCTTTGTTGGGTTCGTTTGTGTTGTTATTGTCTATTTTCATGAGGACACGAAAATATATAAGTTTGGGGGAGTTTGATAGGTGAAAAGTTTACCTATTTTTGTTGCTTATATTGTGGGGCTTTTGAGTAAGTTTTAGTGTTAATTCTCATGAAAAGTGTATAATTGTTGATATTAGTATAATTTTGACTGTTTAAATGTTTTTGATGTTTTTGTTGTTTATTTTGATGATAAATAAGGATTGGATTTCATAAAAGACTTGGACCAGGCTTAATGGACGCTGTTTTGCCGAAAGTTTCGCGCCCGGGCGTGAGAAAAAGGACTCTGGGCGCGATTTTACCGAGAAGGTCGCGCCCGGGCGTGAGAAAAGGGGCGCCCGGGCGCAAATTTACAGAGAGGTTCGCGCCCGGGCGCGAGATAAAAAGGGGCGCCTGGGCGCCACATAGAAGAAAGAGGACGCTCGTCCAGAGTGAGGACGCTCGTCCAGAATTGGGCCGCTCGTCCAGAATTTGGACGCTCGTCCAGAATTGACCCGTGACTTCAATTATTGTACCCTTCTTTATATCAGACTCCAGAGGCATTTGCAGTAGGGGGATCTGGAACGGGGAGAAGACCAGGGACGCTGCTGCAGCTGCTCCAAGGGGCTTTCATGGTGGAAATTCACCAATTTCCACCATCCAATCCATCATTTCTCTCTTCTATGTTGTATATGTGTAGCTAAAACTCCATTTCACTGGGGTTGAGAGTAAATTTCTGAAACTCTGTAATTTCTCTATTAATGCATGATCTTGTCTGAATTTTGTGTTCTATCTTTATTTTTCATGCTTTTGATGGAAATCTGAGCTATTTGAACGGTTAAATCATTGGAAAATGTATGAGACCGTGGACCTAGGATAGAACTGCTAAAGGATTTCGAGTCCTAGACATAGGAGGGAATTTTTAGTCATCTGTGACATTGTGTTTAAGGCAAATCTGATAATTGAATTAGCTAAGGAATTAGCAATTTAGTTTGAATGATTGAGAACTGTCTCTGAGGAATCAGGACTGCATGCGCCTAGGATGTCGATGCTTAATTTTGAGAAATTGTGTTAGTAGAAAATTACCGGAGTGATGAACTTGAATTTCAACCCCAGTGAACTTTAAGTAGACTGTTTGTATCACTTTACTTTCATCTGCATGCTAAAATTCATCTGTGTTACTAAATTACGTTTATTAATTGCTAAATTAGTAAACTTTAACAATTAGTGAAACATAACAAATCCCTTGGGAAAACGATATTCGGACTTACTGATTTATTACTTGTACGATTCGGTACGCTTGCCGAGGTCTCAACAGTAAGTAATGATAAATGTTGATCTGGTTTTTCATATTCTATGCACAGGTGATTTTGTGAGTGATGCACCATGTAATACTTGTTGAAATCTTTGGGAAAGCATGGATTTATTTCTGATGTGCAAAGTCATTCTATCAAAATGTCAAATGTCTTTTGTGTTGTGTTGTTCAGTTTCTTTCTGTGATTTCCTGAGGGCATGAAATAGTTCAAGTTTGGGGGAGTTGATAAGTGTGAAAAAGAGTTGTTTTTACACTTATAAATGATCTCAATCTTCTAATTATTCATGTTATTACTCAGTGAAATGTTGTAATAGGAAGTAGATTGTTATATAAATTATTGTACAGGAAAGGATGTATAATTGGAAGTCTGTCAGCCAATTCTCGCATAGCACAAGCCAAAATTCGCACTGCCAGGAAACGAAAATTCGCATAGCGCACCAATACTTGTGCGCTGTGCGAATAACATCAGTTGAGAGGCCGCAATTACAAGAAATTCGCATAGCGCACACACACATGTGCGCTGAGCGAATTAATGAAGTTAAGTGGCTTTAAAAGATGTGACAGAAAGGCAGAAACGATCTTCTAACACACGAAAATAGCCAGAAAAATACTGGAGAATTCAGGAGACGATCAGGAGACGATCAGGAGACCTTTCAAGACATCAAGACTTCACTTTCTGCAAGGAATTGTTGTAAAGAGTACGTTTGAGATGTCTAGGATAGGCTAAATTTTTTGTTCATTGGAATTGGTTGTATGACGAAACATTAATGTAAATTTTCTGTGCAATATATGTTTTTGTTTTTGTTCTTTTCTTGACTTGATTTTGATTATACGGGAGTATTAATCTCTTTAAAAGTTTTATTGTACTGGAAAGTATTTTTAGAACCAGAAACGTAAGAAAAGAAACTAAAAGTAACTACGCTAGAAATAGTTTCTGTGCTTTTGGTCATTCTCAACATCTGAATTCAATGCAAAATTATCTGATGAATTAATTAAGGAATTAATAATTCAATAGATAATTTTAGAACTTGTTTTAAGGAATTAAACCAAGATACTCTCATGTGAATGCTTGAACAGAGAATATATGTTGTCCAGGAATTTACTGTAATGTTAGTCAAAGACCAATTCCAGTGATCTTTTATTCAATTTTTCAATCTTAATTTTTTTTTACGTTGTTAATTTCATGCTTAATTCCAAATTGAAATCACAAATTTTATCATCAGTAATTGATCTTGATAAATAATTTTAATTGAATAACGTAACTCAAATTCCCTTGGGAGAACGATACTCTTTTACTTATTTATTGTATTACTTGAAATGATTTGGTATACTTGCCAAAAAGTTATCAGAATGAAGGCAAGCTTATTTCGTCAAGGGATTGGGTTCTAAGTACTTTAGTGAGTAACATTAACATTAATGCATAAAGAGGAATTCTTATATACATGAGAGGGAACTCAGTGAAATCTAACCCCAACAACATATTCATCTCATACTAAACAACATCCGTTCATCTTTGTGTTACTCTACTATTGATCAATTTGCATTCATATTTAATTTTTTGTCTTTGCATTTTAAACCAATGATCTCATTTCTTTTAAGTCTTAATTAATTGAGTTATCACGCAATTGTTTAGTGCCGAGAGTCTTCTAGAATACGATACTTGGTCTTACCATTTTATATTACTTGTGCGATTCGGTACACTTGTCGATCCATTAACAAGTTTTTAGTTTCGTTTCTGGAGATCAAAAATATTGTCAACACTCCTCAACATCCTCGTCAGGGGCCTCAAATGCCTCCTCTTGACCATGAGTCTCATAGGTCTCATCCTCAATAGGAGTTGCACGTCTTCTACAAGCGAAAGTGGTAGATCTTCTTCGAGCTTCGCCCTGCGTCGAACTCTCTCCTCGAGAACTCTCACCTCGAGAACTAAAAGATGCACCGCGTGTTCTTGCCATTTCTGACAAAAATTTAATTGTTTCATTTTAAAAATTAAATAAATTATTGTTTTAAATATCATTAATAAACTATAAAAAAATACAATTTAAAATAATTAAACTAATAATAATTAATTTATTGACTACAAAAAAAAATAAACAATTACGCTAATTAATTTAAAAAAATTAAATACATTTCCATTTAATTATTATTAAATTAATTATTAATTACAAATACAAATTTACTATAAATAAATTAAATAGAAATACAAATTTACTAACATTAACTTAAATTAAGGCTTAAATGCTTACTTCGTCCCATGTTAAGATGTGAATTTCTATTTAATACCTAGTTTTAAAAATGAATCTATTGAGTCCCAAAGTTGTAAAAATTGTATAAATGAAGTCCCCTCTGTTAAATTAGCGTAAACGGAGTTAACTCCGTGCTGACCTGGCTGCACTTTTTTTCTCTCTCTGTTTTTCTCTTTTTCTCTTTTTCTCTCCCCAATACCCATTCCCAGCCAACACTTCTGCAAGCCACCATGCCAAAACCAAGCAACCACTTCCAGCCAACCCTTTTCAGTCATGGGCACACCCAATTCCCTCCAGCCGTTTCTCCCAACATCATATCCCACAACACTGTACGCTCTGGCCGAGGTTACCCAATACAAAGTTTCTCCAATGCACACATTCTCATTGGGTGTCCACATCGTCAGTCTCACCGCGAATTCCACCAGCGTCGACCCCACAATCTGCCACCTGCCATGTAGACTCTAAACGAAGGGAACAGAGTTGAACTCGAAGAATCCGAGACTGCGACTCCAACGGCGGGGTTGGTCCTTGCAACGGTCAACTCTGAGAATGTGAAGCAGCGAAGAGGTCACTAGAGTTCGAATCTTCAAGGCGGATCTCGCAACGGTCCCGACGAGATACGACGTGGATCCGCCCTAACCAGATCTTGTCGGACTGGAGTCACTCGCCCCTCTCTTCACCGACTTTTGCAGCCAGACATGTTGATTCGAGTCGATGGTTAAGCCGAGTCGACCCGAGTCGATGGTCAAGTTGAGTTGACTCGTGTTGATGGTTCAGTTGATTTGATTCTTGTTGATGGTCAGGTCAAGTCAACCCTTATTAAAGGTCAAGTTAAGTCAACTCATGTCAAAGGTCTAGCCGAGTCAACTCGAGTTGAAGGTTGAACTGAGTCAGATTGGGTCAACGGTTGAATCGAGTCGGCTTGGGTCGAAGGTCGAGTTGAACTCGTCTGAGTTGAATTCAAGCTTAATCATCCTAGACCAAAGTCGAGCCTAATCAACCCACACTAAAGGTCCAGCATAATCGACCCGAACTGAACACTGACTCAAGTCGAGCCAAGTCTACCTGAGTTGAAGATTGAAATAAATTGACCCTAATTAAAGGTCAAGACTATTCAACTTGGACTAAAGGTCATAACTAGTCACCCAAGTTGAATCTTCGGGAGTCGACTTGAATTAAAAGTCAAGACGAGTCGTTTTGGATCAAAGGTCGAGCTAACTCAACTTGTCCTCAATGACAAAATTGAGTTAACCTTAAAATAAAATTTAAATTGTTTTATCCAAACAAGAAATTTGAAATCTAAGATATTTCAATTACCTCATCCAAACAAACTATTTAAGAAATGAAGGGCACTCGTAAGTAATAATCTATTTCAATTTCTTGGAATTATTGAAATCATTCATCCAAATACAAGGTTAAGGATAAGATTGAAGTAAAAATTTTCTATCAATGCAATAAAGAATGTCTTTAGAAGGCAATAACATGTAGTATGCTTTTAAGTAATGTTGGAGATATTATATTGACTAGACACAAAGTAGAATTATAATATATAATATAAGTAGGTGTAAATCTTATTTTACAAGTTAATTTTATAAGATTAAGTTACACTCAAAATCCACTTCTTAAAATGATATCATAGTTATTTGAAATTTATCCTAATAAGATTTATTGTTTGTTAGACCTATCATATCATCAATTATTGAACTGCTATTAGACCACTCATTAATATATAATCTTGGTTTAATACCTCTTTTGGTCCCTCGAAAGGGGGCAAATGTTCAATTGGGTCCTACCTTTTTTTAGAAGTTCAATGTGGTCCCAACTTTTGTAAAAAATGTGCAATCAAGTCCTTTTTGGAAACGGCGTTGATTTTTTAACGAAGCAGCTGACAAGGTGGACTGAAGTTAGCTACGTGGCTGTGTGAGGGTAATACGTGGCTGTGTGAGGGTAATACGTGGCTGTGTGAGGGTGATACGTGGCTGTGTGAGGCATCAAATGCATAAACAATTAGAATAGAAAACGAAGGGAATTAATGATACTAAGGACTCCATTGGATTAAATTTTTTCATAAACAACAAAAGGGGGAAAACTAAGGGAGGGCAAGTTAAACGAAGAAGAATTATACCGAGTGCTGCTGGTCTTGGGGGAGCAGAGGGAGCGAGGGTGAAGCTGTGTTGTTGTGGGAAGGGGAAGGGATTGTAGGGTTGGAGGATGGTGCGGGGTTTTGAGGGTCCAACGGTGAGGGTTTGGACGACAGTGATGCGCTCTCCGCCATTGATTTTGATGTGATGGATTGATCGGTGCTATGATGCAGCCATGGGTGCGCAGGGGAAGGCGTAGAGAGCTGAGTTGAATTGAAGGAAGGCGGAAAGCTGGAGAATCGATATGCGTCAAGAACCTTGCTTTCGAACAATACAAACAACACAATCTCTTCCTTTCTTCAAAATTGAAAAACCCTTTTATCCATTAAGATTAAAATTAAGATTAGCGTATGCTGAAACCAATAATTCCCACCACAATCTCCCTCCCTATCACCTTCTCCACCTCAAAACGCAACCCACCACTGCCGCAGTAAAATTACAGGATGTTTTTATCTGATTTTAAACCCTTTTATAATTTCTATGGGGTTTTTGTCTTCTTTTGTTTGATGTAATTTGGAGGGTATGCGTGCTTAATTAGGGTTTCTGACTTTTTCCCCACATGAAAAAGTACTTGGTTTTTGAGGATTCTGGTTAGTTTTATGTAGTACTCATATTATTGTTAAGCAGAGTAGGGTTCTTCCTAGTAGTGGGGAGACTGAGGTTGTTCAAAAGGTTGTTTGTATTAGGATGATGGTATGCTGAAAGCTTCTTCCTCTATGTTATGGATTTGGTTGATTGTCTTTTTGGACTGGTGAATCCAATGGGTCTGCACCCTTTGCCATTGTTTTGAAAACAAGTGCATATCTGGTGTTCTATTAACTCTTGCTGGTTTTCTCTTTAAGATGGCCGTGAACAATCGTTGTTTTGTGGAATGGAAAGAGCAGTTTCTTTCACAGGAGCGTTGTAATCGTGTGGTTCACTATTACCTGAAGGATGCTGCTGGAGAATCTATCACAGCCACGTATCACCCTCACACAACCACGTATTACCCTCACACAGCCACGTAGCTAACTTCAGTCCACCTTGTCAGCTGCTCCGTTAAAAAATCAACGTCGTTTTCAAAAAGGACTTGATTGCACACTTTTTACAAAAGTTGGGACCACATTGAACTTCTAAAAAAAGGTAGGACCCAATTGAACATATGCCCCCTTTCGAGGGACCAAAAGAAGTATTAAACCTATAATCTTCATGCTTAAGATGTAGATGTCTCAATATGAAAAGATTTTATATTAATTAGAAATATATATATATATATATATATATATATATATAAATGAATTATTTTTGGTGTTAAGAGTTCTATTAATGTTTTCGTAAATTAATAACAAACATAGTTGCTAATTTGATTGAAGAATCTTTACGGTTTCTTTAATATAAAAAGGAGACTAAATTCTAAAAAAATTACACTAGTAAAAACCAGTATAGCAGCATTAGATATGAACACTTATGTAGATAAAGGATACTCTTCTAACTAATTTAATTTAATAATATTTTAATTAATGATAATTTAATTTAATAATATTTCAATGAACATAAATGTCATTCGAAATTATTAACAGTGGGTTTGTCAATTTATCTGATATTGAGACTAAAATTGATAAATTTCGTAATAATTCAATTGTGTAAAATTAAATAAAAATTATCATTAATTTATATATTACTTTAGAGTTTTGAATATCAAGGGTGTTTATTGGATTATATTATTTGATAGTCTCATTTTATCCAATTCAACCTAATTAGATTATGTTGGATTTCATTTATGATTGAATCAGACACAACATTTTTTCTTTAATTAATTTTTTCTTTATGTTTATAGCGGCTTCTATCAACAGATTGAAGTGAGATAATTTTATTGTATTTCGTTAATGATTTGTTATTTTAAAATTATATTTTATTTGACAAGAGAGAGATATACAATCTCTATCCACAACTTTCCTACAAAACAATATATCTATCGTTACATTCTTTTTGTCCCTATACAAAAGTTGCCCACATTTCTACATTGTTTATAATTAATTTGTGGCTTAGCTAGGTCATTTCAAGCTAACTACTACTGCTACTTACTATGCCTTCTTTTTCTTTAACAATATAAAGTAGAATAAAAAAAACAGTCCTCTCGTTCACAAGTTTGCAAGTTCAGAATCATAAAGATGATTACATTTTAACACTTGAAACTCTAATTTGGTAAAGTGCTAATTTTAGTAAATACCAATGCTTATTATGGACAAACATTTTTGAAAAAGAAAACAAATAAAATATTTTTTTTTATAAGACTTCTATATGAACATCTCGTTAGCCCTCGCAGAAAACAAAGTCTCTGTCTTGACAAAATGAAAGCAAAAAAAAAGGCCTTTAGGTTTCTGGTGGGTTGGGCCGAAATAAAAACAGTAAGTGCAGTCACACCGACATAGGAGCCGCCATGAAAATAAAATAGATGCAAACAAAAAGTAAAACAAGAACCGCGTCAAAGACTGAATTTAAAAAGATGTTTCTTCCTATTACGTTAGATATAATCCTTAGTCAATGTTCCAACCTCTTCTCACCTAACCCTTCATTCATCCCTTCCAATCCAATCTCTTCTTCCGTTCCCTTGTTCCCCTTATTCTTTCTCTCTCCATGGAGCTGCATCACAGAAAGTTACTTGAGCCTCCATCTCCTCCTGTTTACAATGATAAACCAAATCCCAACAGCCACAAAACCACATTCTTGATCGTCGGTTTTTCTGTTGTAGCCGCCGTTTTCGTTGTCCTCTGCTCCTACGCCATCTATGTCAAGTTTTTCTCTCCTAGGAACAGGTCTGTGAGGAGAAGCTTGTCTCGGCCTCAAACTGAGGAAGATTTCTTGGACGAAGAAGCACATGGCCCTATGGTTGACCACCCCATCTGGTACATCCGCACCACTGGCCTCCAACAATCAGTGATCGGTTCCATCACCGTTTGCAAGTACAAGAAAGATGAAGGCTTGATTGAAGGGTCGGAATGTTCCGTTTGTTTGAGCGAGTTTGAAGAGGACGAAAGTCTCAGGCTTTTGCCTAAGTGTAACCACGCTTTTCACTTGCCTTGCATTGACACCTGGCTTAGATCGCACACCAATTGCCCCATGTGCCGTGCTCCTATTGTCACTGACCCCACAAGGGTTCCTTCCATGGACCCCAATGCTTTTGGTTCCACGTCTTTTGAGGAAGTGGAGAGTGGTGGTGGAGAAGAACATAATCATGTTCAAGCTCAAGCTCAAGCTCAAGCCCAACATGGTGATGATTTGTTGAGGGGTGAGGAAGAGGGAGAAGTTGAAGTGTGTGAAACTGAGAACACGGCTTCAGAAGTGGTCGCTGTGCAACCAAGAAGATCAGTGTCTCTTGATTCTTCTTCTGCTGCTAAGATCAGTCTTGCTCTTGCTACTGTTGTGTCAGGAGATTCTCATGGAAATAATTCAAAGAGAGTTAAAGGTGGTTGCAGTTCTTCTTCTTCTTCTTCTTCTTCTTCTTCTATCAAAAGGTCACGATCCTTCAATGCCAAGCACTTAATATCATGGTATGGGCGCAGCCAGAGAAAGCCAAACGCTCCATTGAGAAGCTTCTAATGGATTGGAAGTTGGAACTCTTGGCTCTGTAAGTTCTCAAGAGAAATTATTAATTAGGTACTCTGGAACCTCCTGTGTCTATAGTCTTCATTAATCTCTGTACAACATACACTCACCTTTTTCTGCTGTTTATGAAAAACATTAATAACGCTTTAATTATAGGTTAAATAGAGATTAATGAGGATCATAAACCTAGTAGTTTTCCAGTCTTTGCCAACTAGAAGTAGTTTCTGACTCTCAAGAAGGTGAGAGTTTGAAGGGTTTATGTGAATGAATGAAACAGGCCGTGTGATGATCAAGTGTACCTACAAAGTATAATTGCTTTGTTTGCCTCAAGGTAGCACGTGTGATATCTGTTCTGTTTTCTAAGAGGCAATGTAACAACCACTTTATGTGTATACCTTTTGTCTCATCCAGCATGATGCATGGATGAAAATAAATGCAGGACATATTCTCTAACTTTCAGCAATTAATGTATAGTAATATCTTATGAAATCATTTTGATCCTATTCAAAAGGTAAAAGTTATTAATAATGAAAGCTAAACTAGGTTTCAGAAAGTGCAATTGCTAGCAATTTGATGATGAAGGAGGTTTCAGAAACTCAAATTCACGAGCCTAAAACGCAGTCTCAGGAATTAAAGTTCCCTAGAATGATTTCATAATTTGTCACATTGTAACATATTTTAAGAGCTGGTCAGTGGATAGTTGAAAAAAATGATACAAGAAATTGGTCATGTAATAAAGCCATGACACCAGATAACAAAGAATGTCCCTCTTGTTCTTTGCTATATATGGTACAACCAGGAATCTAAACCCATTTAAGAAATTAGGTTATGCATATTTCAGTGTTTGAGGACTAGTAATGTTTTTCACTGCCAATAAATTTCTTAGGCAGACTCAAAAAAACAATAGAAATAGTTTTAATCCGCCCAAAACAATTAAATTGTACTACATTATTTTTAATCGATCTAATCAATTTAGTTTTAACTATTTTATTTACTATATTGGCATGTTTTATACAATAATTCTATTTTCAAAAAAATAAAATTAATGTTATTTTTAAAAAATGTTAATATATATATATATCCAATCAGGTTAGATGAAGTCAGATGCAGCAATTTATCAATTGTATTCTACACAATAGAGAAATAGTCCGAGGATTGAGAAATTACATATTGAGTAGTTCTAGTATAAAAAACATTTTTCTTATACATTTATTTATTTATGGCTTACTTTTTCTATAAATTAATTATAAGAAAAATACCCAAGATATACCCCTTTTATTTACCATCTTCCTTCTATTCATTCTCTGCTTTATTTTCTTTATTACGTTATTTACTTCGTTTACCAGTCTCAATTCTTTTCATTTTATATAAAAAAAGTCGATATCTAATTCTAAATTTAAGGTGTATAGATCATGTGTCAAAACAGATAGTTGGATTACGAATTGATTCATGAATTGATATAAAAATGAATTAACTTTTTTATTTTAATGAATAAAAAGTTGTGTAATCTGACTTCATTTATCATAGTAAATTAACTCATTTAATAATATTTCACTCTTTTAATTTATTTATATATTAATTATAATATAAAAAATATGAATTAAATAATATTATAATTTTTAAGAATAACAAATTATCAATTTACATAAATAATTATAATAAAAAATTATGAAAAATAATAAAAAAATAATAAAAATTATTGTTTGGTGAATTACAAATCAAACAAATCAACTCTAACTTGTTTAACACATAGATTAAACAAGTTTGACTCATATTTAAAAAAAAATATTCTTTCTCCAACCCAACCTAATTCAAATCTTTAATGAACCGAATTAACTCGGAAATTGGAATTCATTTTTTCTATTAGAACCATTATTCAAATTAAAATATATCAAGATATAATACTTTTTATTTTAATATCTTCCATGCTTCACACATACCTACCCAACAATTAAGTGATATTTACATTACTTTAATTTTGAGATCAAGAAATTAACATTTATTTCAAAATTCATATTTAACAACATTTTCGTAACATAGTAGTATATTGTGTATAATATTAAATATTTAAATATAATATTATTTAGATTGGTAATATTTGAATTATTTTATACTTATTTATTAGAGTGTTATGTTATACTTTAGTTACAAAAATTAAGATTGACAAAATCAATTCAGGAGTACAAAAAATAACAATACAATGTGGTAACGAATAGAAACATAATCTATGTAAAGTTGAAACCTATCTGAATATTATCCAAACAAAATAAAAAAATTATGTTATATAGAACTAATTGTTTCTTTTTCAAAATTTATAAGATTATGAATGTTTAATATGAATTACGTTAGATTTTAATTAGTTTTTGTTTTAAATAATTTAATTATTTTTTCTTTTGAATCATCAATAATTAAATCTTTATTTTAATTGATAAAGTCCTTGTTATAAATGTCAAATTCATTGGTAACCTAACCTAATAAATAAATAGGAAGAAAACAGACAACCTTATTCAAGGAAGAAAATAGGCAACCCAGTTCCCCTTTTTATCAAACCTCTTCCAAAGTCTAATTTGTGACATATGCGATAGTCACGAAACGACAAATGAACACATGAATGGTGGCTAACTTAATGCTTGACACGTATCAGATAGCTATGAACCGAGTAATGATAAGAACTCAACCCCATTTCCATCAACTTGAATGCCAAGACCTACTCATATTTGGTCACTATCCAACTTTCTCTTCATTTTCATTTATTTAACTTCTATAATGGCTACAACAGCTTCTGAGGTTGGCCAAGTACAATCCAATAACAGAAAAAGTTTCACAAGCGTGAAAGCACTCACTGAATCACCACAACTCACTTCCCTACCTCCTTCATACACTTACACCACAAATTCAGATGATGAGCATGAGATAGTGACAGACCCAGAAGAAGATGATCCAATTCCTGTCATTGATTATTCTCTCTTGGTCGCTGGCACACCTGATCAACGGGCCAAAACCATCGAGGACTTAGGCAAGGCTTGTGAGGAGTGGGGGTTCTTCATGCTCACCAATTACTTTGTGTCGAAGAGCATCATGGAGAAAATGGTTGATGAAGTTTTTGCTTTTTTCAATCTTAGAGAGGAGGAGAAGCAAGAGTATGCAGGTAAGGATGTCATGGACCCTATAAGGTATGGCACCAGCTCCAATGTTTCAATGGACAAAGTCTTGTTCTGGAGGGATTTCCTTAAAATCGTGGTGCACCCAGAATTTCACTCTCCTATGAAACCACCTGGGTTCAGGTTCTACCTCACTCTCTTCCACCTTTTCTCTCAACTCTTAAGAGCCTCTTTGATGACAGTTACTTATAACTTGAAAGGTTCTTAACTTTAAGAACTAACTCTTAACAACATAGGCTGTTACATATATTTTGCATGCTAAAGATATGTTAGATACGACAAGTGTAAGATACATGTTTAAGTATTTATAAAGAAATCATAAAGCATGATAAGCATATCCTTCAAATATGTGTTAGTTAGATTACTGTTGGTGATGTTAAATGCAGAAGAATGTGTAGTAAGTAGTGACTAAGATATTCTGTATGCAAAATTTGGAATGTTTTTGCTGTGAAGGGAAGCATTAGCAGAGTACAGTAGAAGAACCTGGAAACTGGGAAAGGAACTACTGAGAGGAATATCAGAAAGCTTGGGATTGGGAGTTAATTACATGGAGCATAGAATGAACCTAGATTCTGGTTTGCAAATGGTAGCTGCAAATCTGTATCCACCTTGTCCACAACCTGAGCTTGCAATGGGAATACCCCCCCATTCTGATCATGGCCTTTTGAACCTGCTCATGCAGAACGGGGTTAGTGGCCTTCAACTGCTTCGCAATGGCAAGTGGATCAACGTCAGTTCCACTTCAAACTGCTTGCTAGTCTTTGTGTCCGATCATCTAGAGGTACACAAGAACAAATGCTAGTTAAAGTTGTGTTATATTAGATTACTTGATTTGTTACTTGGTTAAGAAGTTTGTACATATGGTTAGCCCTATGAGATCTGCAAATATGAGAAATGTGTAGTTCTTTTTATCATCTTTTATCAATCAATATTTTACTTACAGAGACTTATTTTCTCTACTTGACTTATGCTTGTGATATCTCTCCCTCTCATCCTCTAATGATTTTGTTTATTTTCTAACGGCAATTTTAATTGTGATATCCTCTTACCCTTTTGTTTCTGCAATAGGTTCTGAGTAATGGAAAGTACAAGAGTGTAGTGCATCGAGCAGTAGTGAGCAACAAAGCTACAAGAATTTCTTTAGCAGTAGTAATTGCACCATCCTTGGACACTGTGGTGGAACCGGCTAAAGAGCTGCTAGACAGTCAAAACAATCCTGCAGCTTACATTGGGATGAAACATAGAGACTATTTGCAACTTCAGAGCAGCAACCGGCTTAATGGGAAATCTGTGCTAGACAATGTTAAAATCTGAATTTGAATCATATAGAGTTACCTCAAGCTATTAGCTCTAAAGTTAGAGTTTGAAGCCAGTGTTCTGTAAAGTATAATAAGCAAGCCAAAGGGATCTGGTTTTCTATGATCATCTTATGAGAACACATCTGATTCTACATGCCCAGACTACGCAAATTCTATATTCCTAAGAGCAAGATTAATTTTACCTGCTGAATAAAATAAAAATCTTACTAGTTTTTTCTTTTTATATTTAAAATGCAGAGGATTACTATGACTATCAAAACACGTAATGAAACATGGAAATTAAGCCTTGAAAAGCTTATCCTAATGAAGTTCATATCAGTCTTCATCCTCGTGAATTGTCTTGTCTCACATTCTTCATTGCATACTGATAGAAAGCAGGCCCAGGCCAAAGCGAATGAGAGATCAGGGGAACATTTTTCTATATTTCATAAAATAATTTATAAAGATAGTTTCTGACTCTCAACAAGGTGAGGGTTTGAAGGTTTTTGTGTGAATGAATGAAATAGGTCGTCGAGTGATGAGCAAGTGTACCTGTAAAGTATAATGGCAAATTATTATTAAATTCTAACAAAATAATATCATATTAAAAATAAAATTTAAAATTTAAAATATACTTAAAAATTTATAATTATTAAAATAAAAATTGTGAATAAAATATTTATAAAATTTTAACTTCAAATTCAATCACAATTATTTATTTTAGTATATTTATTTATTTAACATTTCCCAGTTATCCATTTCCATCCGACGAGTCCAGACATTTACTTGTCTATTTGATTGGCTGTTTTTTTCTCTGTCCTACGTGCTAATTTGGGTACACACAGTCGTCATACAGGGTTTTGGGGCCCACGACGAAACGCTTGCGAGCCACCACCATCGCACTGAAACCGTGAGCACTGTCCACCACCGCACAGAAACAGACCATCACCACGCGAGACTGAGAGAGGAGGCGCGCGACACCACGCACCACGCGACGCGAGGGAGAGCGGCGCCGGTTCCCACAGCAGCGGCGGTTCTGACAGTAGCGAAGCCACCACGAACAGGTTCGCTGTGCAATCCCTTGATTTTGCCCTGATTTCCCTGATTTTGTTTTCTGATTGTTCTGATTGATTTCGGTTCTACTGATTTTCTGATTGTGTTATTGTCCTGTGTGTCTATATGAATTGTGTTATTGTGCACTGTGTGTAGCATTCTCTGTGACAGAGGTTGCATTTTGCGTCCATGCTTATCCTTTTTAAATTTCATTTTCTGTAATAGGATTAGTAAACCTGGTGGTTGCATAAACTGACTTCATTTTCTAAATTAATGGACGAGTCAATTAGATGGCTAAATGCTAAACTGGGCTTGTATAAGTTCATTTATTAACACGACATTACAGAAAAAAAAATACCAAATTAGCCAATGATTTTTCTGATATTGTTTGGTGGATTCATGCAGTTTCAAGGAAAGTGAATATCTGATGTTTCTAAACTTTATAGGAAAATGTAATTCTTTGGTGGGTATATTATACGTAATTTATGTTATTTAATAGATACTATGGTGATTGGATTTCAATCCATTTGACTTTGCAGGGGCTTATAATTGTCTTCCAATAGGATGGGGAGTGTTACTGAAGGGAAGTTGAGGTTTTGTATAGACAGAGGGGGCACATTTACTGATGTGTATGCAGAAATCCCGGGTCGGTCTGATGGCCAAGTTTTGAAGCTTCTGTCAGTTGACCCTCTGAACTATGATGATGCACCGGTGGAAGGGATAAGGAGGATCCTCGAAGAATTCGTTGGTGAGAAAATTCCACGCAACTCCAAGATACCCACTGACAAGATTGAGTGGATAAGGATGGGTACAACTGTAGCAACAAATGCACTTTTGGAGCGTAAGGGAGAAAGGATTGCTGTGTGTGTGACTCAAGGCTTTCGTGATTTGCTTCAGATTGGGAACCAGGCTCGCCCCAGCATATTTGATTTGACCGTGTCAAAGCCTTCAAATCTCTATGAGGAAGTTGTAGAGGTTGAAGAGAGAGTTCAGCTTGTTCAGTCTGAGGAAGAAGAAGAAAATCAGGGTGCTTCTTCATTACTGGTTAAAGGAATTTCAGGTGAGCTTGTCAGGATTGTGAAGCCTCTTAATGAAGAAGTGCTGAAGCCTATACTGAAAAGGTTATTGGAGAAAGGAATTAGCTGTTTGGCTGTTGTTCTAATGCATTCATACACTTATCCACAACATGAACAACAGGTTGAGAAGTTAGCTTTGAGTCTGGGATTCAGACATGTTTCTATATCATCTGCTTTGAGTCCCATGGTTCGTGCTGTTCCTCGTGGTCTAACAGCTAGTGTAGATGCTTATCTGACCCCAGTTATTAAAGAATATCTGTCAGGATTCATCTCCAAATTTGATGAGGGAATTGGAAAGTTGAATGTTTTATTTATGCAATCAGATGGAGGACTTGCTCCTGAGAGTTCCTTCTCAGGGCACAAAGCAATTTTGTCTGGCCCTGCAGGAGGAGTTGTTGGTTACTCACAAACTCTTTTTGGGCTTGAAACGGATAAGCCATTAATTGGGTTTGATATGGGAGGAACATCTACAGATGTGAGTCGATATGCGGGTAGCTATGAGCAAGTGCTAGAAACCCAAATTGCTGGTGCCATCATTCAAGCACCTCAGCTGGATATAAACACTGTAGCTGCTGGCGGTGGTTCAAAGTTGAAGTTCCAATTTGGTGCCTTTCAAGTTGGACCCGAATCGGTTGGAGCACACCCTGGTCCTGTATGTTATCGGAAAGGTGGAGAGTTGGCAATTACTGATGCCAACCTAATTCTGGGATATGTTATTCCTGATTATTTCCCTTTTATATTTGGGCCAAATGAAGATCAGCCTCTTGACATCGAGTCCAGCAAGGGAAAATTTGAGGAGCTTGCTAGACAAATTAATGCTCATCGAAGAAAACAGGATCCATCTTCAAAAGACATGTCGGTAGAAGACATTGCACTTGGGTTTGTGGATGTTGCCAATGAGACAATGTGTCGTCCAATAAGGCAGTTGACTGAAATGAAGGGACATGAGACAAAGAACCATTCACTTGCATGCTTTGGAGGTGCTGGACCTCAGCATGCTTGTGCTATTGCAAGGTCATTAGGTATGAAAGAAGTGCTTATTCACAAATTGTGTGGGATCTTAAGTGCATATGGAATGGGATTGGCAAATGTTGTAGAAGAGGCACAGGAGCCTTATTCTGCAGTATATGGAGCTGAATCTATTATTGAGGTCTCACAACGAGAAGCTGTTTTACTAAGACAGGTAAAACAGAAGTTGCAAAATCAAGCATTTAAAGAGGAAAATATTTCAACAGAGACGTACTTAAACTTGAGATATGAAGGTACAGACACTGCCATCATGGTCAAAAGACAAATAGCTGAAGATGGACAATTATATGATTATGCCACTGAGTTTGTGGGATTGTTTCAGCAGGAGTACGGTTTTAAACTCCAGAACAGAAACATTGTGATATGTGATGTTAGAGTTCGTGGTATAGGAGTTACCAATATATTGAGGCCCCAGGCTATAGAGCCTGCATCTGGCAGTCCTATAGTCGAAGGCTACTATAAGGTTTACTTTGGGAATGGTTGGCAGGAAACACCTCTCTATAAGCTTGATAAGTTGGGTTATGGGCACATGATGTCTGGCCCAGCAATCATCATGAATGGCAATAGTACTGTGATTGTAGAGCCCAACTGTAGAGCAACCATAACCAAATATGGAAACATCAGGATTGAAATAGAATCTCCTTTGACCAGTATTAAAATATCAGATAAAGTTGCGGATGTTGTACAGCTCTCCATCTTCAATCACAGATTTATGGGTATAGCTGAGCAGATGGGAAGGACACTACAAAGAACTTCCATTTCAACAAATATCAAAGAACGACTTGATTTTTCCTGTGCTCTTTTTGACCCTAGTGGGGGCCTAGTTGCAAATGCGCCTCATGTTCCTGTCCATCTAGGTGCTATGTCTAGTACAGTTCGGTGGCAGCTCAGTTACTGGGGTGAGAATCTAAGTGAAGGAGATGTTTTGGTTACTAACCATCCATCAGCCGGAGGTAGCCATCTTCCTGATATAACTGTTATTACACCTGTTTTCTTCAATGGGAACGTGGTATTTTTTGTGGCAAATAGAGGGCATCATGCAGAGGTTGGGGGTACTACTCCTGGAAGCATGCCTCCATTTTCAAAGTCCATATTAGAGGAAGGAGCGGCCATTAAGGCATTTAAGCTTGTGGAAAAGGGCGTCTTTCAAGAAGAGGGGATCATTAAACTTCTGCAGTTTCCAAGTTCTGATGGTCAGGGAAATAAGATTCCAGGATCTCGCAGAATTCAAGATAACTTATCAGATCTTCGAGCACAGGTAGCAGCAAATCAAAGAGGAATTACTCTAGTTCAAGAGCTCATTGTGCAGTATGGTCTGGAAACTGTTCAGGCTTACATGAATTACGTACAGGTGAATGCAGAAGCAGCGGTAAGAGAGATGTTGAAATCTGTTGGTCATAGCATTTCATCCAAGTCAAATGAATTTGCGACTATTGAAGAAGAGGACTACATGGATGATGGATCCATTATTCATTTGAAACTGAGTATTGACTCTAATAAAGGAGAAGCAGTTTTTGATTTTGCTGGGACAAGTGCTGAAGTTTATGGTAACTGGAATGCGCCAGAAGCTGTAACAGCTGCAGCTGTCATATACTGTGTTCGCTGTTTAGTGAATGTTGATATTCCTCTCAATCAAGGTTGCTTGGCTCCAGTGAAGATTCTTATCCCAGAGGGCTCATTTCTCTCTCCTAGTGATACTGCTGCTGTAGTAGGGGGTAATGTCCTTACATCACAGAGGATAACTGACGTTATATTCACTGCATTTCAAGCCTCTGCTTGTTCACAGGGATGTATGAATAATTTTACATTTGGAGATGATACCTTTGGTTACTATGAAACCATTGGAGGTGGAAGTGGAGCTGGTCCTACTTGGGATGGGACCAGTGGGGTACAGTGCCACATGACAAATACAAGAATGACTGATCCTGAGATATTTGAGCAAAGATATCCAGTGATTCTGCACAAGTTTGGACTTAGAGAAAACAGTGGTGGAGATGGGTTTCATAAAGGTGGCGATGGTCTACTTAGAGAAATAGAGTTTAGGCGCCCAGTTATTGTTAGCATTCTTTCTGAGAGGCGTGTCCATGCACCAAGAGGGCTCAAGGGAGGGAAAGATGGTGCTCGTGGAGCTAACTACCTTATAAAGAAAGATAAACGAAAGATTTATCTTGGTGGTAAGAATACAGTTGAGGTGCTTCCAGGTGAAGTTCTTCAAATTTTGACTCCTGGTGGCGGCGGATGGGGTTCTCCATTGTAATGTTTCTTGTCTGTTGGATAAGAACATTGTGAGGAACCACTTTATGTTTGCTGTTTTGGTTACATGGCATCAAAAGTTGTCTTGTTATTATGGATTGATATCCTATACACATCAATAAAATTAAAAATAGTTGGATCTCCATCTTAATATATATTTGTTCAATTATACCCTCAACATGATCACACAATTTCCTTAACTGTTCGCTTACACAATTTTTTATTTTATTTCATAATGTTGAGATGCTTCTATCAAACATAAAATCTGTGCAATCTTTCTCAGAGATTGGATCTCCAATCTTCTGTTCATTCATTCTATTCTTATGCAAGTGAGGGGTAGAAAAGGGTTTTTGGGAGCAACTATACCTGATAAGGTGAAACTCTTCTGCTGTCAGTGTTTGAACCTGCAAATTAAATCTATTGACATATTAACTTCAGTGTGCATCTAGTTTTTGACAAGTACTAATCTAAGTTACTTCTGTCTTGGTCAATTTTTCTCTTTTGGGAAGTGATTTGCAAATATATACCGTAAGTCACTTTAGAAGCATATATATCCAGCCAAAAGTGCATACTACCTTATGGAGATCCTCGAGGGTTAGAAGGTAAGTCATGCATATTAAGGAGCTTCTGGGTCTTCCATACAACAACATAACTTTAAAAATATCTAGATTTTTCATAAAATTGAAATCCTGATTATGGGTAGGATTATTTAGACAACTTTGATAGTGTTTCTATTCTCATACGTTGTCAACATGTAGTATTTAATTCTTCTTGCTATATAAGACATTGTATCCTCTGGTTTTGGTTGAATTGGGACTAGGATTCTTCTAGGATCTCCTAGATGAAATTTGGTTTTAGACTAAAATCTTATAGGGGTATCTTAGTATGCCTTTGTTTATTGGATCACCTTATGTTTAACTAACAGGCTTCTGTTGGGAAATTTGAGGATTGTAATATTTTTGCTATTTTTTATTCCTCTTTGCGTTGGTTAAACTTATTTGGTTGAAATCTTTTTCTATTGGTGCCATAAAGCTGCAGATTAAGATGTATCCAATAACCTCTTTCAGTCCCAGCGGCTGACGCAATTGGTTTGTTTCCTCTGCAATCCAACATATCTTGATTGGAATTTTTGTCACGAACTACATCAAGAAAATCTCTGAATTTCAGCTATCCATGATGAGATTCTAGCTGACATGAATGGTGGCTAACTTAACATTTGACACGTTTCAGATAGCTATGAACCGAGTAATATAAGAGTTTAACCCTATCTCCTTCAACTTGAAGTGCCAACTCTCTGCTCATTTTCACTGATTTAGCTTCTATAATGGCTACAACATCTTCTGAGGTTGGCCAAGTACAATCCAATAACAGAAAAAGTTTCACAAGTGTGAAAGCACTCCCTGAATCACCACAACTCACTTCCCTCCCACCTTCGTACACTTACACCGCCAATTCAGATGATGAGATAGTGACAGATCCAGAAGATATGCTGCATAGATGTAGCATGCTAAATGTAAGATACGATAAGTCCAAGATACATATTTAGGTATTTATAAAGAAATCATAAAGCATGATAAGCATATACTTCAAATCTGTGTTAGTTAGATAACTGTTGGTGATGTTAAATGCAGAAGAAGTTGTATTATGTAGTAACGAAGATATTCTGTATGCTAAATTTGGAATGTTTTTGCTGTTAAGGGAAGCATTAGCAGAGTAAGAAGAACCTGAAAACTGGGAAAGGAACCACTGAGAAAGCTTGGGATTGAGAGTCAATTACATGGAGATAGTGTTAGATGTTAAGATGTGTGTTTATGTTAATTGGGCTCAGCCCATTCTGTATTAAGGGCCTTGACCCATATTTTACATTATAAATAAACTACCCTGTGTATGCAAAATACATCAGGGAGATTTCTCCTAATCTTTTCTATTTCTCACGTGGTATCAGAGCCATAGTTGAAGCCTATCCTAGCGATATTTCTTGTTTCTTGGGCATTTCTATTCCACCCGTTGTCGGGCCGCTATTGGACCATCCATTAATTTCTACTATCACTTACGACATGTCTATACATCAGCATGAAGGGGGTGTGTTGGAAGTCCCACATTGACTAGAGATAAGACCAATTTATAATATATTAGTGAGGTGCAAACCTCATCTTATAAGCCGGTTTGTGAGGTTGGGTTAGGCTTAAAAAGTTCACTTCTAATATGGTTTGACTCACTTTTGTTGGTCTGACTCACTTTCACTCCCTCGGACCTTGGGTCCTTGACTTAGGCGCCACCGATCATATCACTGGTAACAAGTCCTTGTTTTCTTCCTTATCATGTTTGGATAATTTACCTTCGGTAATAATGGCTAATGGGTCTAGAGTCTCATCTCATGGTGTTGGTACTATTCATATTTTTCCGTCCATATCCATTGATCATGTACTTATGTCCCTAGGTCTCCCTTCAACTTATTGTCCATAAGTCGTCTAACTCGTGTCCTTAATTGTGTTATTTCATTTACCAAAGATTCTGTTTGGTTGCAGGACCAGAGTTCGAAACACATGATTGACACAGGATGTGAGTCTCATGACTTATATCATCTCCGCCCTTCTCCACATGTTGGCGTAATCATGGAGTCACCATCCTTTCTTCATGCTCAGTTAGGTCATCCTAGTCTTGCCAAACTGCAGCAACTTGTTCCGAGGTTGTCGAAATTATCAAGTTTGTCGTGTGAGTCTTGTTAATTAGGAAAGCATACTAGTAGTTCCTTTCCTCGTAGTGTCTCACAATGAGAGTCGTCCCCCTTTTCATTAGTTCATTTTGATATTTGGGGACCTAGTCATGTTAAGTCCACTTTAGGTTTTCAGTATTTTGTTACCTTTATTAATGACTATTCTAGATGTACTTGGTTGTTTTTAATGAAAAATCGTTCTAAGTTGTTTCCTATTTTCCAATTATTTTTCAATGAAATAAAAACACAATTTGGGGTTTCTATTCGAACTTTATGCAGTGATAATGGTCGTGAATACCTTTCTCAACCGTTTAAACATTTTATGGCTTCTCATGACATTCTTCACCAGACCTCATGTGCTTATACCTCTCAACAAAATGGGGTGGCTGAGCGCAAGAATAGACACCTTATTGAAACAACTAGTACACTTCTAATTCATGGTCAAGTACCCTCGCGTTTTTGGGGTGATGCAGTTCTCACTACATGTTATCTTATAAACTGCATGTCATCTTCAGTCCTAGATAACAAAATCCCTCATTCTATCTTATTTCCTCAGGACCCTTTACATCCATTACCTCTTAGAGTTTTTGGGTCTACATGTTTTGTTCATGATTTTAGTCCCGGTCTTGATAAGTTATCTCCTAGATCTTACAAATGTGTCTTCTTAGGATTTTCACGGTCACAAAAAGGCTATATGTGTTTTTCCCCTTCCCTCAATCGTCATTTTATCTCTCCTGATGTAACTTTTGATGAATCTTCTTTTTACTTTTCAAATTTGTCTTATAGTTCTATACCTCCACTTGCTACTGTTGATATTTCTATTTTCTGTGATCCTCCTTGTGATGCTCCACCCATTTTGCCTCCTCCTTCTTTAGACTCTCATTCACCACAGGATTATCCTTCACCACCACCTCTTCAGGTTTATAGTCGCCGCAATCGTCTCCCTCATGACGCACTTCCAGTGCTACCTCTTGTGTCTCCTCCGGCTCCAGCAAATGAGTATGACCTGCCTATTGCCCTCCGTAAAGGTATACGCTCTACCTGTAACCCTTCCCCCCATTATACTATTCTTAGTTACCACAGATTATCTCCATCTTTTTACACATGTCTCTCATCCATTTCTTCTATGTCAATTCCCAAGTCTGTAGGTGATGCTTTAACTCATCCTGGCTGGCGTCAAGCCATGCTGGATGAATTAAGTGCTTTACAGAAAAGTGGAACTTGGGAGCTTGTCCAATTACCATCTGGAAAGTCTGTTGTTGGTTGCAGGTGGGTGTATGCTATCAAGGTTGGCCTTGATGACACAATTGATCGTCTGAAAGCTCGACTGGTTGCCAAAGGCTACACACAGATTTTTGGTTTGGATTATGGTAATACTTTTTCTCCAGTGGCAAAAATGACCTCTGTTCGTCTATTCATTACCATGGCCACTCTTCGACAATGGCCTCTTTACCAACTTGATGTCAAAAATGCTTTCCTTAATGGTGATTTGCATGAAGAAATTTATATGGAGCAACTGCCTGGCTTTGTTGCTCAGGGGGAGTCATTTGGATTGGTATGTCGTCTTCGCAAATCCTTATATGGCCTAAAACAGTCTCCTCGGGCCTGGTTTGGTAAATTCAGCTGTGTTGTTCAACAATTTGGTATGTCTCGTAGTGAAGCAGATCATTCAGTGTTTTATCGCAACTCAAGTGTTGGATGTATCTACTTAATAGTATATGTTGATGACATTTCTCTCACAGGAAGCGACTATCTTGGCATCTCTAAGATGAAACAACACCTTTGTCATCATTTTCAAACCAAAGATCTTGGCAAACTCCGGTACTTTTTGGGTATTGAAGTAGCACAATCCAACATTGGTATTGTCATATCTCAGAGGAAGTATGTGTTAGACATCTTAGAGGAAACAAGGTTAATGAACTCTAAATCTGTTGAGACACCTATGGATCCTAACATCAAACTCCTACCAAATCAGGGGGAGCCTTTCTCAGATCCTGAACGGTACAGAAGATTAGTTGGTAAATTAAACTATCTTACTGTTATGCATCCTGACATTTCCTTCGCAGTTAGCATGGTGAGTCAATTCCTAAACTCCCCATGTGAAGACCATTGGGATGCAGTTGTTCGTATACTGAAATATATTAAAGGATCACCTGGAAAAAGTTTTCTATATGGTCCTAACAATGATACGAAAATCGTTTGCTTTGGAAATGAGTAACGTGTAATTCTTTTTATCATCTTTTATCAATCAATATTTTACTTCCAGAGACTTATTTTCTATACTTGGCCTATGCTTATTATGATGTCTATCCCTCTCATCCTCTAATGATTATGTTTCGTTTCTAACAGCAATTTTAATTGTGATATCCACTTACCCTTTTGTTTCTGCAATAGGTTGTGAGTAATGGAAAGTAGAAGAGTGTAGTTACCTCAAGCTATAGGCTCTAAAGTTAGAGTTTGAGGCCAATGTTAGATCTGTGAAGTATAATAAGCAAGCCAAAGGGATCTTGTTTTCTATGATCATCGTATGAGAACACGTCTGATTCTACATGCCCAGACTACGCAAATTCTATTCCTAAGAGCAAGATTAATTTTACCTGCTTAATAAAATCAATATCTTACTAATTTTTTTCTTCTAATATTTAAAATGCACTGAGTATTAACATAAAATCTGTTATGTTTTTATTTATTCTAAGCCTTTTACCAATTGTTAACTGTAGTTCATAAGGAAGTGGCAGTGCGAGACATTACATCTTAATCTTTACATTGTTTACATGTTTTCATTTCATTACCAATATTACCATGACTGTCAAAACACGTAATGAAACATGGAGATTAAGCCTTGAAAAGCTTATCCTAGTCAAGGTCATATTAGTCTTCATCCTTGTGAATTGTCTTGTGTCACATTTTACTGCATATATTTGAAACTCCATCATGGGAAAGTTCCAACTTCAACAACACTTGCAACTCCATCCACCAACCGCACACGAGCTAGATTCCATGCTCCACAAGCTTTGTTCCTCAGTCACGTTTCTTGCACTCAAGGATCTCTGTTATGCACGTCATGAACATGCTGACGTCCAACACGAGCAATTTTATCCTATCAAGTCCAAACACAAAAACGACATAGACAAATTAAAAAAATATAGAGAACGTGAAATATATATATATATATATATATATATATATATATATATATATATATATATATATATATATATATATATATATATATATATATAATTATAAATCTATTAAATTGTAATACTTCACAATTTAAAAATTAAAAATAATATTTACAAAGAAAATTGCTCAGTAAACTATAATGTTATGACTTTCAAATTCATTGTTGGAAAATATAACTTTTAAGTTTGGTTTATCAAGAAATAAGTTAATTTCAAAATTTTCATTGTCATGTGATGAAAAGATATTTATTGTAATATCCCATAATTTAATTTTTTTTTTCGCATTTTGAAGAGTCGATGAGGATAAAGACTAGATCCCGTCTTTTTAGATGTCATTTTATTCTTTCAAATAATATACAAAAGAAAAGATACTCTAAATTCTTTTATAACCTTTTATAATAAGAAGAGCATAATTGTTAAGTAGCTTAATAGTTATGTTATGAAATGTTGATAGAGTTTCATGAACAATCCACTATAATTTTGTATTCATTTTACTTTTATCCTTTGAGTTAACATGTGTTAAATTTTCTCTTCAATTTGAAAATTTTGCATATATTTACTTGTCTCTTTATATCCACTTAATCAAATTACCTCTTAAAACATTTTTTTCTTTCCAAGAATAAGTTCAACATCTATATGTGGGGAAAATATTTATGAATTTTCGTTTAATCATAACTATAATATCTACAACATTAGTAATATATAAATATAAATTAACATAATTTATATAAATTTATAATATTAAAATGTTAAGATATGCATAACAAATATAATCATAAAATAATTGAACAATATAATAATGTATTATTTTGGATTTAAAGAATGAGTAAGGGAATGAAGAGATGTATTTTTCCTAGTCCAACAATAAATTAATAATGAAATTACTATCTAAAAAAAGTAATGTTCAACTTCTCCCTTTTTTTGTCGTTGGTATGTAATCTTTCTTACATTTCCAATTATTGAATTCCATATTTTCACATTTCATATATAATTAAAGAATATATATATATATATCTTTATTTATTTGTCTTATAACATCATAACTAGTGGTAGAAAAAGAAGAGTATAATCAACCACATCCACTAATTATCAACCAACAAAGTTTGTTTTACATGTTGAGCCATTATCCACCTTAGAAATACCGTCCATTACTAATAACATCTCTTGGAGTCCTTTTTTCAAACAAGTAAACTGTTGAGGTAATAGAAAATAACTTTATCAACAATGATACGACGGAGTGATCCGGTATAAAGTTTTCAATAAAGATAACATTATCAACAATTTTCTTAATAAACATTTTAAAATTTAAACATTTTAATGAGTTAATAAAAAAAATACATCACTTTTGTAAATTAGCGACAAGGTCCATTTGTAGCTTGGTATAAGATGAACAACTTCTCAATTTTTCTCTTTAAGGTGTGATTGTTTCACTCTGCACCTCCAATCATTTTCATTTTATTCATCAGATTTCAAAATTCGATGAAGTCTTTGAAAAATCTTTCATCAACTTTCGAAATTCGATGAAGAAAAAATCCTTCATCGAATTTCGAAATTCGATGAAGAAAAATGTAAGGTTATTTTTGAAAATTGGAGGTGTAGAATGAAATCATTGGAGGTGTAGGATGAAACAGTCTAAGGTGAGTTTTGTGTCATTGGGTTGGTTAACCTTGGGTTCAAGATGAGCTTGTGGGCTAAGACATTAATGGAAGGGTTGTTTCATCTTGCACTTCCAATCATTTCACTTTACACCTCCAAAATTCTTAAAAAAATTCAAAATCACCCTCTATAATTCAAAAAACCTTACACCCTACTTTTTGTGTTTCATCAGATTTCGAAATTCAACGGAGAATTTTTTTTTATCGAATTTCGAAATTCGATGAAAGATTTTTTATTTTCTTCCTGTGATCTCAAAATTTGATAAGTCTTTCCAAAAAAATTCGATAAAGAAAAATGTAACCCTTAAAACCATTTTTGGAAATTGGAAGTACAAGATAAAATGTTTGGAGGTGCATGATCAAACAACCTAGCTAATGGAAGCCACGCTTAATAGGCCACCAATTACTAAAGGTGACAACTTTTTTTTGCACCTCCATAATTTTACCTTGCGTTTCTATACATTTTTATATTATGAATTATGCAATCTAAAATATAAATTTTATATTTTATAATTTAAAATATATTTTTATTTTGTATTATATAGTTCAAAATATAATTTGTATTTTTAAATTTATATTTTATTTTGTAGTCTAAAATGTATAATTCATAATATAAAAAATTTAAAATACAAAATTTTTAAGAGTGCATGTTGAAATTAGGAAGGTGTAAGAAAAAAGATACCCTAAAATATTTGGTGGAGATGATGAAGATGGCCTGTGTGATTTGAGGAGGGTGTAGTTATGAAGAATAGTGAGGGTGGGATGTGAAGGTAGAGAAGAATGGAAGTATATGATCTAATGACGTGTTAAAAGGAAGTGATGTAGGAATCAATAACATGAATGACTTTGTGTTTTCAAGAATGAAGCAATTGTGACAAAAATCTTTCAAAAGGAGTGTGCTGAGATGGAAGGTTACTGGTTATGGTAACTGATGTCAATAATTTCTTTAGGATCAGCTAAATGGTTATTAAGCTCATCATTCTATTCATTAGCAATATACATGTAGGGACTCAAATCTTATGTCTCTTTTTCCATGTTCCCTATAAAGTACTTTAACCAAACAAACCAAAATATTGTCCAAGATAGATGTATTATTGGTTTTATTTGAATTGGGAACAAAGAAATAGGTTTGGATTTCAATACATACTTCATTTTTAGCACATATGAAAATGAGATCCATAATTTTTCCACTGCAAAATTTGTCATATTACATACTATATTTATATATGCCCCCAAATATTCATCTATCAAGCAAGAGAAGCACCATAAAAGTAATAGTCACAGTCACAGTCACATTCATTCACATACAGAAAAGCTCAATCACTGTATGAAAAAAATGAACATATCCACCATTTTCCCAAATGAGATTATTTGTTCAATGCAGGATAAGCTATTGAGTTTCACAGACATTTTCACATGTCAGTTGAGCAACATGTGTTTCTCTCGGAAAGAAACAGCAGTGTCATGGAATTCTTTTCCAAAGTGTTTCTATATACATGTAATCTTATATTATTTAGGAGAGCTAATGAGGTTAAGGATATGTCAAATCCATATTTCTTTTTCAACTTTTTAGAATTTTTTTAAAAACAAAATCGTAAATGAGTGTAAGATTCAAGATAAACAATATCTAATAAGATACTATATCTCGACAGATTTATAATTAGATTTCAAATAGATAATATCTTTTGATTTAATAACGTTATATTACATTTGTGTCTTAAGGTGGGAATAATGATGTTATATTACACGTGTGTCTTAAAGTGGGAATCATATGAAAGTGCATTGATTCCTTAGGGAGTGTTGCTCTTTTTCATCCCACATCTCATTGAATTTTTTTAATTTCTTTTTAATTACTTAACCGTTACTCTTTATATGACTGGTTAGCATTTATCTATGTATATTTGCTATGACAAAGTAATGGAAACGAGTGATCATTACATGTATGTAGTGTGAAAATGTTAAAAGAAAAACAAGATCAGAAGAAGGAAATTTGAATGGTTTTGGCTCAACATGTCTATTACTTTGATCTATGAGGATTCAGCAAACAATAGGTGGATCCCACAGAATGATTATTGCAATGAGACAAATATGAATCTATTACTGAAATGGGTCTGTAATTAAGTCAGGCATTCTTCAATTTCAATTTCAATTTCAATTTCAGTCAACATGCACTTGCATTCTATTATAATTTACCTTTTACTTAAAAAGTTAGGCATAAATTTATCATCCTTTGGTGATTCTCCACGTTGGAAAAAATGAACAATCATATTTGAGAATGTTAACAAAATCAATTCCATACCAATAATGCAATTGCAATATCCTCTGGCATTGTTTATGTCGTTATTGTTGCCAAGCCCGCAAATGAACGTGCAATTAATTATTGTGTCATCCATATGATTGACCAGTAACTTCAAACCTCATAAAACTAAAATTTCTGTACGTAACATTATTACCAAAAAAAGTAAAAAATTTCAAAGAGTTACGTAATTGTAGGTAGAATGATGTTATTCTGTCTTGCAAAGACTAAATGCAACAAGAACTTTCAAAGAAAAGGGAGTTCAAAGCATTGAAATAGTTAACTTAACACAGTACATTATATAGGAAGGGAAATGCATTATTATCGGCATGGTATTGGATGAAGAAATGAAGAGAGAAAAATTAAAATTAGAAATGATGTGTATTATACCAAATGGGCAGATGCATGTGGTGGGTTTTCACAAACTCTCGTTAATAAGTTATATATAATAAAATCTAAAAGAAAAATTCCATTTCAAGACATAAACAATGCAAAATATTTACTTTTAGAGACATATTTTGGCCTTCTAATTTATAATATAAGAATAAACTGTATTACGAAGAGATTGAAGGATATTGGCAGTTGGTCCCAACGCCATTCTTATCCTCATGGTTGTTAGGAAGCATATATATGATGTTATGTTAAACGTCTTATTCTTTACTCAGTTTTTTAATCAAAACCTCACTGTCTCATTCAAACATTACAATAATTTCATCTCCCATCATCGCAAAAATTTTCTACTCTTGTTTATGACACTTATATTAATATAAACATGTTTTTTTTATTGAAAATTTCAACATTGGTTTTCTGTTTAAATGCTTGCGTGAGGTTTTAGATTTAAATTTTAGGCTTAATATCATTTTTGGTCTCTTATTTTTTTCGAATGTTTAATATAGTTTTTAATTTTTTTAATTTAAATGTTTGCATGAGGTTTTAGATTTAAATTTTAGGCTTAATATCATTTTTTGTCTCTATATTCGTCAACTTTGTTCAATATGTGATTCATTTTTTTTCGAATGTTCAATATAGTCTTCAATTTTGTAATTTTTGTTCAATTTGGTCATTTTTCCTAATGACGTCTAAATCATTAACGACACAATATCCAGGTCAGCCATCAGTGAATGAGTTGTTAGTTTTTATATATACGTGGCAACTTAAAAGGAAATATAGTATTTGAAAGTGGTTTTGTTGGAACCCTAACCCCCAAATCATGCGAGAAATAGAACCCAAAAACGCAAATGTCAAATTCGAAACCCTTACCCCAAATCGCACCAATAATATGCATATGAGCATCAAGAACACATGAAATTCCCAAACCCAAATATCAAGAATACAAGGACTTCTCAAAACAACACCTAATTTCAAATTCCAATTCGAAACCCTAATCTGAAACGCGAAAACATAAAGGAGCCCAAATTTCCCAAATCAGAAAACAAGATCAAAAACCCTAAATTACAATATTGGGACCACGATTCCCTCTACTGTCGTTGCTGGTACCCCTTGCAACGCATCATCGCTGCCTTTGCTAGTCACCGCGACATTGTTCGCACCCAAACTGCATCTACCTTCGCGGGTTGCTTCAAAGGGGAAAACTCTACCACTACGAGAATGCGTCTTTTTGCCGCAAAGATGTGGCCGTTGTGGCATCTATTAAAACAAGGAAAACACCGCGTCGGAGCCATCTAACTTGGCATTTCCTTCTTGCGAGAATCCCAGGCTAGAACAAGGAAAGAAGGAGGGAAGAAGGGTTCCTTGATGAGTCGAACCCACAACAGGAAGGAGAAGAATATCTCCCTGCGCGATGAAAGCAAGGAGGTGGACGGAGGAGGTGGGGAGTTCATGGCGACGGTGCAACGACAATAGAGTTATAGTGGTAGAGGGTTATGGAATCTGGCACGGTAGTGGCGTCGAGAGAAGTTTGTTCTAACAAAACCACTTTCAAATACCAGATTTTCTTTTAATTTGCCACGTATATAAAAAGAATTAACAACTCATTCCCTAATGACTGACTTGGATACTGTGTCGTTAGTGATTTAGACACCGTGAGGAAAAATGACCAAATTAAAAAAAAAATTACAAAATTAGGGACTACATTGAACATTCGAAAAGAATGAGTCCTACATTGAATAAAGTTGACGAATATAAAGACAAAAATGATATTAAACCTAAATTTTATTATCTTCCTTGTAAAAGAAGATGGATTTAGAGGTTGAAAAGTTCAACCACATCCCATAAGGAATTTAAAGGTAACTAAGACTATGGTTGCTTACTACAAATACAAGAAACCTAATTAAAATTTAATGTTTCAAAAAGTAAAAAAAAAAATAATAATAATTAAATTTTAAGTTTAATTCATTTTTATAAAATCAATGTGAAATGTACTTTCAATTTTATATTATAAACGACGTGAGATCTTTAGTACTTTCGTCTCATGTTATTCTAATTCATAATTTCAATATTATTTTAAAACATGAATTTTAAGCTCAATTTATTTTATAAATTTAATTTGTAAAATTAAACTTTATGTTGATTTATATAAAATAAAAAGATTATTAGCGTTTCTGTTTTGTAATCGTTGCTCCTTGGAGAAATCATTTATGTTTTAGGATTTTCTGTTTAAATGTTTTCTGTTTTCTTTTAAGGATAATTAATTATCCCTGTGTTTTCTTGTTCACACCGAAACCTATTTAACTAGGATTCCAGCTTTTTCCATTGTAAGAAAGTGGAGTAATTCTAAAATGACAATACGATCAAAAGTAATAAAAAGATTATTTCTCTTACCTTTTGTCGTTGTGCCTTCTCTCCTTGGGCTCTATCATTCCTCTCTGACCAGTCGGTGCTGCTGTCTGCCTCGCCGGAGTTACGCCTAGAGCACATGCGTTCCTTTTCTCTCTCGCGTGTCGCATAATGCTAAGTCTCATCAATGTTCTGATGGGAAGAAGTTTCTAGTGAAACTTTTGTTTCTCGTCTTTGGACTAGAGGCGCTTTGGGCCTCTATCATTGTTTTACTACGGGCCAACATTTTAATTTGGTACCTTATTTTTCTTGCTTTCTTGGTGCTAATCTTTTCTTTTAGCGTTTCTTATCATTATGGAAAACATGGATCAACTCAACAACCCTTCCAGCCCCTTTTATCTTCATCCAGGAGAAAACCTAGGCATCTCTCTTATTTGTCAAACTCTTAATGAGTCCAATTACACTTCTTGGAGAAGGAATATGAGAAGAACTCCTCTCTCTAAGAACAAGTTGAAGTTTATAGACGGAGGGATCAAGAAACCTCAAAGAGATGATCCCCTTTTTTATTACTGGGAGAGGAGCAATATGATGGTGTTGTCTTGGATCATAAAGACTCTTTCATCCCAGATAGCAAAAAGCGTCATATACGTTGAAGATGCTCAAAAACTATGGGAAGAATTGAAAGAAAGGTTTTCCAAGGGAGATTATTTTAAATTTTCTGACTTGCTTCAAGAAATTCACTTTATTAAACAGGGAGAAAGGAGTGTGAGTTAGTATTTTACTGATCTAAAGATTCTATGGGAGAAATTGGAATTTTTCAGACCCATTCCATGTTGTAGCTGCAAGATTCCTTGCACATGTGAATTGTCTTCTAAGGTTTCACATAAATACAGAGAAATGGAACACGTTATCTGCTTCCCAAAAAGGCTTAAATGAGTGCTATAATACTGTGAGAACACAAATATTATTAATGGAACCTTTACTTAGCATTAACTGTGTGTTTTCCCTCATTATACAACAAGAGAGACAAGAAAAACATGATTCTGGCGTCACAAATCAAAATGACATCAATGTTCTTGCCAATACAGTGAAATACAGGGTCAGTGGAGAAATGACCAGAATTGGAAAACCCATGGGCAGGGATCTGCCCCTCAGAGTCAAGGCAGAGGAAGAAGAAGAAATCTCAATAATGGGAAACAGTGTTACCACTGCCATAAAATGAATCACACTATTGATGAATGTTATTCTAAGCATGAATATCCACCATGGTACAAGAAGAGTGATAGTAATAACGCAAATAATATGGGACAAAATGAATGGGGTTCTACAAATGCTTGTTCTACCACCAATGTGTCACAAACCAGCCAATAAAATAGTGTTAATCCTGTTTAGAGCTCTTTCACTCCTAAAAAGATGTAGAAAATTTTGCATATGCTTGAAAAGGCTGACAGCTCTTCACATAGGATCAGTCAAATACACAGAAATACTACAGAAGACAGAAAAAGTATGTTCTCTTAGATTATAGACACAAGGGCCACTGACCATGTGACCCATGACAAAAATCAATTCATGACATTCAATAAGATCAAACCTATATTTGTTAAACTCCTAATAATTCCATTGTAACAACTCACTATGCAGGGACTGAGCAGTTTTCTAAAGAATTCATAATTTTTAATGTTCTGTACATACCTGATTTTTCCTTCAACCTTATATCTGTCCAAAGCCTAACTAAAGATATAAATTGCACATTAACCTTTTCTTCTAAGATGTGTCAGATTCATGACAGCTCTACATTAAGGATGATTGGATGTGCTAACGTGTACAAAGGGCTTTACTATCTGCAACTTTTGAAAGGAATCTGGAACCTAGTTTTGCTTTCTCCTATGAACATGTAAATATAAATTTGTGGCACTATAGACTAGACCATCTTAGACACAAAACTATTGAAAGAATATGCAAGATCTTTCCTTATGTACAAACTATTTCTAATTATGCTTGTGACATTAGCCATTATGCTAAGCAACACAAATTGTCTTTTCCTAAGAGTAATTCTTTGTCTGCTAATTGCTTTGATATCATACATTGTGATATATGGGGTCCTATTTCCATCTCATTTGTACATGGACATTGATATTTCCTCACTATTGTTGATGACTGTAGTAGGCATACTTAGGCTTTTCTTATGGATAATAAAGGCGAAACTAAAGAGCTTTTGCAAACTTTTATCATGAAAATTAAGACCCAGTTTAACAAAACTGTTAAAATCATTAGGACTGACAATGGTCTTGAATTTAATTGTCTAACATATATGATTCTTACGGCATTGAACATCAAAGAAGTTGTGTAGAAACTCCACAACAAAATTCTGTTGTGGAGCGTAAACATCAACATATATTGAATGTTACTTATAGCTTGATTTTTCAATCTAATATTCCCCATGCTTATTGGTCTTATGCACTGTCCCATGCCATGTACCTGATAAACAAACTTCCTTCTACTGTTATTAAGGATAGAACCCCTTTTAATGTGCTACATAATAATCCTCCTACGTATCTTGATCTTAAAGTTTTTGGTTGCTTATGTTTTGCTTCAACTTTGGAAAGTAATAGAAACAAACTAGATTCTAGAGCTAGAAACGGAATATTTCTTGGGTACAAGAATGATGTAAAGGGATGCATTGTTCTGGACATCAACACTAGAGAAATTTTCATTAGTAGAAATGTCATCTTTTATGAAGACATCTTCCCTTATAAAAATAAGCAGGGAGATGAAAATAACTGCAATGATAATGAGGACAACATATTTTTTCTTGATAGTTTACCCTACAACCATGATGAGAACTCGGCGGAGGATAGAAGGAATGTTCAAAGCCCTACTGGGAACACTAATGTCAGCACTAAAAACACTGATCTTGTTGAAGAAAAGCATGGAAATAATCAAAGAAGATCTAACAGAGTAAAAAGAACCCCTGAGTACTTAAATGATTACATACATGAGACTGATTAATCCTTATTTGCCTCCCTATATATCAAAAATGGTTTGAAAACTCCTTATCCTATCACTAATGCTTTATGTTATGAAACATTGTCAGATAAACATTTAAGGTACACCCTTGCCATAAATGCTGACAAGGAACCCAACTCCTATGATGAGGCTAAAAACAACCTTGAATGAGCTGAAGCCACTGTTGATGGATTGGCAAGTGTACCAAATCGCACAAGTAATATAAAATGGTAAGACCAAGTATCGTATCCCAGAAGACTCTCGTCACTAAACAGTAATGTGATGACTCGATTAATTAAGACTTAAATAAAATGAGATCATTGGTTTAAGATGCAAAGACAGAAAATTAAATATGAATTCAGTTTGATCAATAGCAGAGTAACACAAAGATGAACGAATGTTGTTTATACTGAGATGAGTATGTTGTTTGGGTTAGATTTCACCAAGTTCCCTCTCATGTATGTAAGAATTCTTCTTTATGCATTAATGTTAACGTCACTCACTAAATTACCTAAACCCGATCCCTCAGCGAATAAGCCTGTCCTTAATCACCAGTTCATGCAATTCCTAGCATCCCCAGTAATTAAATGTGAAGATCAAGAGCTTAAGACAACCAAGACTCATACCCTCATCCCTAAGAAATATTACTCTTAGAAGAATTCAATAAGAACCTGAATTGTAAGGAACATCCCGACACTCATGCAATTCATAGATCATGCGATGAATGAGTTAAACAAAGCATGTAATAAGCACAGATGAATTACTCTAACAATTAATGAAAAAACATATATGATTAAGAATTAATTCAAATACATGAGAGTTCACAAGGTTACATCATTCCCCAACAACAAATAGAGTTTTGTTCCCCACAGACATGGAGAAACTAGATGAATAATGGAAAATCATGAGATAGTAAACCCTAAAAGTAGAGGATGGAAGCTCTCGCCTGCAGATCTGCCTTCAAAGAGTAGAATAGTGTGTTGTTGTGTTGCTCCAGCTAGAGATGCAAAACCTAGGACGCTTGGGTCCTTTAAATAGAACAGAAGCAGAATAGAAATGAAGCCCAGGTCCGAGTCGCTAGCGCTTAAGCCTTCTACATCCGGCGCTCAAGCGCCCCCAAAAGGGGCGCCCAGGCGGTGAGTGACACTTCCTGCGCTTAAGCCTTCCAGAGGACGCCCAAGCTTCGTGTTGTTAGCGCTCAAGCGCCCCAAAAAGGGGCGCCCGGGCGGTGAGCGACACTTCCTGCGCTCAAGCCTCCAAAAAGGGCGCCCAAGCCTCGAGCTTCTTTTCTTCTGGTGCTTTTTCTGGACCTTTCTGGGCTCTATCTCCTTAACACTTTATCCCTACTTTCCATATTAACTCATTTTCTATCAAAACAAAGGAAATTAGTCATAAAATCATCAAATTCAAACTCAACTATCTTATTCACACAACTTAACAGAAAAACATGATTTCAAGCAAGTTTCTAAGCAGAAAAGGGTGCATTTAGTATTAAAATTACATCACAGATAACGATATTTTCAACCGTTATCAGCCATGCAGAAGGAAATCAAAGCTCTACAAGATAATGGTACTCGGTATTTGACCCAACTTCCTCTTGGAAAGAAATCCATTGGATGTAGATGGGTTTACAAGGTTAAACACAAAGCTAATGGAACTGTAGAAAGGTATACCCAACAAGAAGGGATAGACTTTTTAAATACTTTTTCTCTTGTAGCTAAACTCACTTCTGTTAGGCTTTTACTTGCCCTTGTTGCCTCAAGAGGTTGGTTTCTACATCAACTTGATGTGGACAATGCTTTCTTACATGGAGACCTAAATGAGGATGTTTACATGGATCTCCCCCCTAGTTTAAGCACTAACACAAAAGGGCAAGTCTGCAAGCTAACTAAATCTCTATATGGCTTGAAACAGGCCAGCAAACAATGGTTTGACAAATTGTCCACTTTTCTTATTTCTGTTAATTATGTTCAATCGAAGTCTGACCATTCCCTTTTTATCAAGAAAACTCCCACAGATTTCACAACTTTACTTGTATATGTAGATGATATTGTGTTGACAAGAAACTGTATGAGGGAGATCACTCACATAAAGACTCTTTTGCATCATCAATTCCAAATAAAGGATTTGGGAGAACTCAAATACTTTATAGGATTTAAGGTTGCTAAATCCAAAAAGGGGATATATCTTTGTCAAAGAAAGTATGCCCTTGACATCCTTGAGGAAACAGGAATGTTAGGAAGCAAACTGTGCTCTACCCCCTTTTTGAGCAACACTAACTCCTTATACAAAACGAAAAACTATCTAGATAACCCAGTGTCTATCGCAGATTGATAGGGAAGCTTTTCTACCTTACTAATACTAGACCTGACTTGTGTTTTACTGTTAATTTACTAAGTCAGTTCATGCAGGAACCCACTAGCCATCATTATCAGACCTTGCAGCATATCCTTAGATATGTCAAATCCAGCCCTTCAGAAGGGCTCTTCTTTGCTGCTAATTCTGATTTGGCCACATGTCCTTGCACTTGGTTTCTGGTTACCAACCTGTCTCTCAACTCTTTAGGGTGTAACTTCATGATAGTAGCGATGGTGGTAACAGAGGTATGATGCTCTAAGTGTTGGTATGGGGTTGTGTGATATGATCATAAATGGGGCAACAATGAAGAGCTTTCAAAGTGACAACAAGCATAAAAAAGAGTAGAATAGGTTTCCTTTGGGCGTGTATTTGCCTTTTGATTTCTTTCTCTTAGTTCTTGTGAATAATTGCTTATAAACTCTTCTTTCTCTTTAAGAGAAAGTAATGTGGGACTATCCATGGCTTGATCTTAAAAAGAAGAGAAGAGAAAGTGAGCATACTAGGCGTGTAGGAGTTAGTAGCATAGCTAGTTTTCATATTTTGAACTATAGGAGAACTAGTTGCCTTATAAACCCTTTGGAGTGGAGAGAATTGAGCAATGTGGGACTCAAAAGTCCCTAGAAGACCTGCAGCAGCTGCTGGACGGACTACACCCTCAAAAGTCCCACATCTCCTAGATCTTGCATCTTAGCTCACTCCAAAGGTTATATAAGAAGGCTTAGGGGTCTCCTTTTTGTACACCTTACCTTGATTCAATGAATTTGAGTTGATTTGTACTTTTGCAATCTTCTTTGAGATAGAATTCTGTCTCTAAAGTCCCAAATTTGGGCAGACCTTATCTTGTTCAAGCAAGTGGCGGTCCTCCTCTTGATGCTTATCTTGGAAGCTTGTTCAAGTGGCGCATCTTTAATTCCTAAGTTTCTTTTTCCTTAATCTCTTCCATTTTTAATTTCTTTCCCATTCTCTTAAATGTCATTTAGTATATTCTCTCTAGGTATGCACTTCCCCATCATGTGGTATCATGAGCCTTAGGTTTTTGATCTCTTAGGAATTGCATGCTAGAGTAGAATAGCTTAGATATGTTCATTTTCGCTGAGCCATTTTCTGTATCGCCCAGCCTTTGCGTGAAAATACAGTGAACTTGTATGATTTAGTTTAGCTTAGTTTCATGAACATATTTTACTTTTCTCAAATTCGTTCTGTGCTGTTCCCAGTAAATTTTTTTCTCCACTGTGTTCATCCAGTTTTCTGCTGTTGAATTAATACTCCACTGTTTTGCTTGTTGTTGGCTGTTTGGACATTTTGGTGGCTGGAATTGCTCCCTGGACGTTGCTACACCCTCTCAATACTCTTAAGCAAGGAATCAACACTTCAAATCAATGCTTTGAGGGACTAAACCGTGGCTGTCCAGAGCCTTGTGCAAGTAGACATTTCATCAAACAACAACAATGCTATTGGAGGTCTTCAACAAGTAGGTGTCCTATTTCCTTTTGTTTGTTTGTTCCAGCTATTAATTCTTTGTCTTGGCTGGATTGTATGTGTCTTTCTTAATTGCTTAGCTTTTAATTGAGTCATATGTGTTTCCTCTTTAGGAGTTTTCTAGAGTATTTTTCTGAAATTGCATACCTAAGAGTAAATTTTACATCTCCTTGATGGTATGCTGAATTGAGCTTGATCTTTATAGGATTTAAGTGTGTGAACCTTGCTTATATGTTCTGTATTCATAGAGGCATCCATCCATTCTATTTGGCATATTAATCAAACACACTTAATGTGTTAAACTTAGCTTGGCCGAGAACATTCTTGCAAACTGCACCAAAACAACAAAACAAATTTTTGGTAATTGGTGTGCATGCTTGCTGGCCGAGACATCTTCCTTGTGTTTAGTGTGTTTGAGCATTGTTTTCAAGCCTCTTTTCTCATTTAAATACAGAATATATTGGTTTGAGGTTTGCCAAAATTATTTCCAGCATTAATTTGGTCTTGCTCTTCATGTATACTTAGTATGTTGATGTATATTTGCTTCTTGGTTGTGTAAATTTCTTTGCTGTCTTGTTCATTTTGTGCCACTGTTTTGCCTCCATTTTTCTTGCTGTTTTGTCTTCATAAAATCATTAGATTGCTGCCTCCTTATTGTGTGCCAAGTTTCTTGATTTTTTAGGTTCCATTTTCATCATTTGTCTTGTAGTTTTCATTCATTCTTTGGCTTCTACCATGTGCTGTCTTGATTTGGCTTCTTTGCATTGAGGGTGGATTGTACATCTTTCCATTTGCTTTGGACTTGAGTTGGTGCTCTCAAAGTGGACTTGTGAGACATTACTATTTTGAAAGAAGAGTGCATGTGAGTAGAGTGATCTTGCTTTGTTTCACTAAAACCGTGAGTCTTGAGCCTAAATTTTTGGTGCTATTGGAGTTAACCTTGGCTACTGTTTGCGCGACTTTTGTTGTTGTTTTAATATTGTTTCTAACTTGTTTGGTTTTGAAAGTGTTGCTGCTGTTTGCATTAGAACACCATGTCTGCAGGTTCAAGCAATTCTTCTTCCACTGGAAGTAGCCATCAAGAAAGTGCCTCTAGAAAACTTGACTGGATAAAGGCCTTTCAACAAATGCAACATCAACTTGACTCCATTAGTAAACGGCTGGACAAGGACGCGAAAGCAAAAAGGGAGCAACCTCATGGTCATGATCATGGTTTCTACAAGAAGAAGCAAGAAGCTAGAACCGTAAATGTATACCTTCCTTCGCCGAAGAAGCATCCAGAAGATAAAGCTTTGGACCAAGGCCCTACACTACCAAAGTTGAACTTGCCTACTTTCAAAGGAGAAGCCGAGCCGTCCATTTTTCTAGATTGGATAGCTAAAGTAGACCAAATTTTTGATTTGTATAGTGTAAATGGACCTTTGCGTGTAAAGTTAGTTTGTTTAGCTTTAGAGGGATACGCCAAACAATGGCTAAATAGGAGATACTTAACCATGGCCTCACCCGCGAGTACATGGGAACATTGCAGAGACATTTTGTACCAACGTTTCGTACCTCCATACTACCATAGGGACCTCTTGATTAAGCTCCAACGGCTTACTCAAGGTAGACGAAGTGTGGAGGAGTATGCTCGCGAGCTCAAAGTGCTCCTATATCATACTAACACTAAAGAAAATGATCATGCAAAAATAGTTAGATTTATTAGTGGACTCAATAGAAACATCCAAGATGTTTTGAAACTCCATGATGATGAGACTTTAGATGTAGTGGTTCATAGGGCCATGAAAGTTGAGAAGAAACTCTTGCAAAAAGAGGCTTTTCACAACAAAATTTCAAAAGATGTTTTCTACAAATCTTCATCATCAAAGGATAAAGCCAAGAATGTTTCTAAGGAACCCACTAACAAATCTTGTCCTCATTCTTCTTTTAACCATTCTTCTTCTAACCATTCCTCCTCCCCATCTAAATCTCCTTCTAGACCTAGCCATATTAAGTGTTTTAAATGTTTAGGGCATGGTCATATAGCATCTTCTTGTCCTAATAAAAGGGTAGTGTGCATTAGGGAAGAAGTTGTCATTAATGAGTCTACCTCTTCCTCACCTACACACACTTATAGCTCTTCTTCCTCACCAAGTGAAGAAAAAGAGAAGGTTATGCTTCATTGTTTAAATAAGGACATTCAAGATAACCAAGAGGAGATAGTAAAAGAAGAACATGAGAGGAAAGAAAAAGAGGAGAAAGCAAGCAAAGAAAAAGAAGAAATTGTGAGAGAAAAGGAGAAGGCAAATGTCCTAATCACAAAGGAAGTGTTATTGCAGGCACATTCCCCTCCCATCATTCAACTGGATCCAAGCTATGACAGGGGAGTTTTTCCATCCTTCCACTTTTCTCCAAATATTAAGCTTTCTTCTTTTCCTAAAAACTTTTGTGAAAATATCCCATCTTTCTCATCTCTTATTACCACTTCTTCACACACCATTTCCAACCCACATCTTGATTTAATGTATTCTTTTTTACACTTAACTCAAGACAAAAATAAAAGTTTTTCTAAAGAAGGATTTTTAGTTTTCCTTAAACAAATTAATCAAATTTCAAAGACCCATTCTTTCAATATTCCTTTTCCATATACATTGTTTGGTAAACATCAATTTATTCACAAAATGTTTGATGTTTTTTGTAGGTTAACATTTGATCCAGGAGGAGTTGCTTTCGTTTATACACGAAATAAGTCACTAATCTCTCTTTGTTGCAGGTTTTTCAAGATTCGAGGTCGAATCCTCTCCAACCTGGGGGGGATGATATGATCATAAATGGGGCAACAATGAAGAGCTTTCAAAGTGACAACAAGCATAAAAAAGAGTAGAATAGGTTTCCTTTGGGCGTGTATTTGCCTTTTGATTTCTTTCTCTTAGTTCTTGTGAATAATTGCTTATAAACTCTTCTTTCTCTTTAAGAGAAAGCAATGTGGGACTATCCATGGTTTGATCTTAAAAAGAAGAGAAGAGAAAGTGAGCATACTAGGCGTGTAGGAGTTAGTAGCATAGCTAGTTTTCATATTTTGAACTATAGGAGAACTAGTTGCCTTATAAACCCTTTGGAGTGGAGAGAATTGAGCAATGTGGGACTCAAAAGTCCCTAGAAGACCTGCAGCAGTTGCTGGACGGACTACACCCTCAAAAGTCCCACATCTCCTAGATCTTGCATCTTAGCTCACTCCAAAGGTTATATAAGAAGGCTTAGGGGTCTCCTTTTTGTACACCTTACCTTGATTCAATGAATTTGAGTTGATTTGTACTTTTGCAATCTTCTTTGAGATAGAATTATGTCTCTAAAGTCCCAAATTTGGGCAGACCTTATCTTGTTCAAGCAAGTGGCGGTCCTCCTCTTGATGCTTATCTTGGAAGCTTGTTCAAGTGGCGCATCTTCAATTCCTAAGTTTCCTTTTCCTTAATCTCTTCCATTTTTAATTTCTTTCCCATTCTCTTAAATGTCATTTAGTATATTCTCTCTAGGTATGCACTTCCCCATCATTGTGCCTTCTAGCGGTAAGCCTAGGATATGCTCGAACTCTTCTATAGTTGGTGCCAATTGGAAGTCTGGAAATGTAAAACATCTAAGTGGAGAATCATAATATTGAGACAAGACTCTAATAGCAGGTAATTGTATATTCACTTTCATCAAACTGAGCAAATTTCCATATCTCTTCCTGAACGCTTCCCTCTTCATGGTCTTCATTTGCTTTCCTAATTTTATCAACCCCGTCAAACTCATACCAGAGACTCTAATGTGTGTTCTTCTTCTTAATAGGGTAGAATTAGTTTGTTGCATAGTTTCGAGTTCCATGTTAAGTCCTAACATTTACGATATCAAACAACCATGTGATTTCCGCCAATATTGGTAAAAAAAAGTTGTTAATGCATGTGATGAATGAAGATGCATGTGCCAAATAATAATTGAAAGACAACATGCCCTTTATGCCTTTAAGGTAGGTCTGATGTCTTAAGGTCTAAGCATTGTATATGCAATCTCACAGGAAAGGCTTCCTAAACCTAAAATCAAGGCCACCAGAGCTATGGTCTTTTTCACAGCATTTTCCACAACAGTTGAGATGCAATTAGGTGTGAAATTACATGTGAAGAGAACAGACACTGGTTGAGATTCTCACGATAGCCAAACTGGAAGTAGTCCAGACATGACACCGCTACGCAACCCCTCTAATTTTATGTTGCACTCAGACCCGGGTATAAGGTCCCACTCATGATATGCACAATAATAAAAATAATAAAACGAATATAAATAAATTACCAAAATAAATAAAGACAATGATATATAATAAATAAATGGGAAATAAAATGAAATAAAATACAATAAAGACAAACCACATCAATTTTGCGCATTTAATTAAGAAGGCCTGATTCTCTAGGGTCCCTAGTGGAGTCGCCATCTGTCGCACCCGAGATCGCGACGGGACGACGACCCGAAAAACAAACGGGTTTGAGAAATAGATTTGTGGAGTCGCCACCATAATTTATTATGAAAAAACTATGGAAAACCAAAAAATAAAGACATGGTCTGCGAAACTAGATTTTAGGTTCGGGAATCAGTTACGCATAAGGAAGGTGTTAGCACCCTATTGCGCTTGCCCAAAGACAGTACCTTTAATTAAATGTAAAAAGTTGACGTGGTTTTTTTTAAATGTTTAATTTTCCCTAAAAAAATAATATAAAGAAACTATTAAGAAACAAAAAACTATTTTTTGTTTTATGAACCCGACAAGGATTGACCTTGCTCCTACGTATATCCATTTATGATGGACAATCAGGATCACGTAGTTCTTTATCTAGATAAAGGTTTGTGAGTTTGTTTGAAAATTATTATGGATTGATTTAGATTTTTGAAAAGCGAACCCGACAAAGATTTGGTTTAACAAGATTGACATTTTTTTTTTGTTTTAAAGATCTTGTATTTTTTTTATTTAAGAATGATGGAAAAAGAAAGAAACCGGCCATAGGCGGACGCATACTTATAAAAAAAATATGATTTAAAAAAAACATTATTTGTGTGTAGGAAAAATAATACCTTTAGTAAAAACTTCAGAGTACAATAAAAAGCAAAAGAATGGTGTAGAGGTGACATACCCTCTTAGCTTTCAGTATTCGCCCAGTTCTCCCTTGGTAGTCTCTTTTGGCGGAGTTCCTCTAACGTGAGAACTTACTTTTCTTTATATTCTTCAATACTCTTGCTATCTCTATTATTTCAAAATATTTCTCTCTCTTTTTTTGTTCCCCTTTTTTATGATAGAATGCGTATTTATATACACACATTATATTATAATATTATGGAAATCTTGCCGTGAATTAATTGACAATAAAACAAAATAGGGAAATAAATGGTCTTGGTTGCCAGAAAACAAATTAAATAATATTCAAAACATTGATTATCATTATTGTGAGAAAATCATATTTTCTTCTTTAAAAGCAACTGACGCAACAAATTATATTAATATACTATTTTAATTATTGTTTATAATTATTAGCATAATATTAATTCAAATTATTAGCATATTAAACTAACATTTCAAAAAATATTGTGTTTGATATTAAAGTTATTATTTTATCCTTTTTTATCCATCATTAATTATTATTCTCTTATTTTTTATTATTTTTAAATATTTATTTATCCGGACGAAATTGGGTGTTGAGAGTTAGTTTTCTTATAATGAATAACCAAGTGAAATTGAAGGAGAAAGATTTAGGTAACAAAAAGGAAGAGATGTGAAGACAAAGAAGGGGATGGTAGATGCATTTTGAGAGTGTGCAGAGAAGTAACCTGTAGCGGGTTTTCTCATGGTTCATTATTTTGCGATGATTTTGTTAGAGTTGAGTGCAAAACAAAGAGAAAAAAAAAAGACAATGATAGAATGACGATAGAAAATATTAAAATTACTTTTCCTTAGTTTATGCCCTAGTACTATGATTGGGACGAAGGGATTGGAGGGTTTGGAAAAAGAGAAGAAGAGAGGAAAGAAAAAAAAACTAATACGGTAATATATTATTATCTTCTAATGTCATCAATAATAATTTCACGGAAAGAAATGTGTTGATTCTTTAAACAATATAATAAACATTAATCATAAGCGTAAGTATAATAATTAAATCATTAATTAAGCCAAATAAAAAAAATAGACATAATTTAGTTTTAATGTTTGATAGAGTAAGTAAATTATAAAACTTGTGTATGAAAACAAACTTGATTACAAATATATGATAACAAAGTTCAGTTAAATGTAAACTCAATTATTTAAAATAATATTAAAATTATTTAGAGTATTAGTTGAACTTTTTATATTGTCCCTTATGTATCAACATATCCAACAGTTTTTTTTTTTTAGAGAGTGGGACATAGCAATGGTGGAGGAAATACAAACTGAAGGAGACAAACTAAATGCTAATTATGTTGAATTGAGACACAAACCAATGAACTTTACCCTCTTAGCGTAATTGCCTTGATACGACAACCCAAGAAACAAATCAGATTCTGTACTCTATATTTTCTATATTTTCAAAACAAAATCATTCTCCTTCCGTTTCATTTTACATTAAGACAGCAGATACTAAGTCGTTTTCCACCTAATGGATTTGTAATTTGCAATTTATCAATGATGGTCGAATCATATTCTTGTTATTCTTCTTACCTATTTTGTTGCAATGATGGTCGAACGATGTATTTTGTTACAATTCCTCATTTCTAAATTGAAGTTATTCATGGACCCTAAAAAATTCTTCTTAATGAAGGCGAGATTCCTAAATTTATCAGATTGTTGTGCTGCCTCGGTCCATTGTTTTGCTTATTTTTCAGTAGAAAAAGATAGTTTAATATAGATTTTTTTTACAATATTTTAAAACAGTATATATATCATTTTTTATAAATTTATTATTATATTGATATACTCTAAATTTAATAAAAAAAACAATAAGTATATTATGTTAATGTGACATCCCAATTATATAAAAAAACATATATAATAAAGACGTCTCATGCATAATATAGAAAAGCAGTTAAGAGTAATTAGGATTACAGTCATCCTCAAAATGTAGCTCTAGAATTTAAACTTTAACAAAAGAGGTTTAAACTGTAAACTTAAAGAGGAAAAATATTTCAAAATATCATCAAATGACTAAGAAACCTCTAGAAAGCCTAAACTGCAACATCGTCATCTTCTTCTAGAGTCGTCTCCAAAGAAACCTCCTCACCATTTGCTCCCATCCAAGTGGATGATCATCGCAAAAGGAATCATACACAAACAACACAAACAAGCCAGGGTGAGCTAATTACATAAAAGCATACAATATGACAATAGGCATGCAAGAGTTAACTCCAATCAGGCAAGGTAAACACGCATCCTAACATGTTGAATTCTAGACTTGACTCGTCCGACTTAGAATGATTGTCGAGCTATGGCGGGTCTTACACTCGTGGTGGCTTATGAAACTTGGGTTCCCCCACCCTACCACACTCACGAGGTTAGTCTGTTATCACTCACCTTGGGCCATACTGGAAGCACCCAAGACTAGGACCTCCTGCTACTCCTCACCACATGGTTCAATCCTCTCTACATGAGAAGAAAGGCCATTGGAGTTTCAGGATGACCCCCAAGACTGAGCTCCTACTTTCATTCTAAACAACTAAGGGCACCACCATGGATCTTCTCCTTGAAGATCATGGAATTACGTCCATCAACCATACTTGTTACACTCCACCACAAACATGTGTCATACCATCACATACCATCAGTTCAATAACATTACTACCATCATACTATGCATTTCAATCATTCCACACACTTGGTTCACCCAAAGCAAGAGCAAAAGAGAAGACTGGACGCAAAGGGTTCACATAGCGCACCCTATTTGCAAGCCGAGACAGGATGGTCTCGCACAGCACAACCCCCTAATTCGCTATGCGAATTAACTCGCAACATGCATCAGACTTTCAACCTCTCGCATAGCACACCCAGGTCGCTATGCGAGAGCCTAGACAGAGACCACACCCCCAAACTCCCAAGCTTTGCGTCCATCTCGCTCTTCGAATTAAAAGAGCAGTGGTTCTAGACCACCACCAGTCGCATAGCGACAGGATTCGCCAGGCGAATCCACAAACAGAGAGCAACACCCTTTGGTAATTCGCACAGCGCACCAGCTCGCACAGCGAATTACCCAGACAGTGAGAACCCTTTATAGAGTCTCGCTATGCGAGATAGCTCGCATAGCGACTCTGCATCATCTGCAGAACGCAAATTCTGCAGAACCACACACTCACACCAATCCTTACCATTTCTAGGCCTCTTGGCCAACTTCTCAGACCTCCAATTCGAAGTATATGTTGAATTAAACATGTCTAACTGATTCTAACCCTTTCTAACATCTTTTTAAAGTGTTTATGCATTGATTTATACTTGAAAACTGAAAATCTCTCAACCTAGGGGCCCAAATCTAATTCCACCAGTATTAACATGATCTAGTCCAGTTTTATGTTCCTAGCAAGTCAAAATTGACTTATATGAGCTACCCAAACTGCCCAATTGCACTCAAGACCTACAATGCCCAAAATCACCACCTCTCTTCCTCTTAAAGTGACCTAAAACTCTACTAGAACACTAAGTTTTCTATTTTATCAGTATTACCACAGATTCTCACCCCAAGGCACTCCCAACATGATTAATTACAGAATTTAAAGAAACCAAAACAGTTCACAATCATCACATTCCAGTTTCACAACCATGCATTCCAGCACATACAACTAATTTTTCCCACATCAAAACGCAATGCCAACATTGCAGCAGTACAAAACTCAACATACATACATCTCATGCAAGTAATTTAAAACGCATCTTAGCTCCCCTTACCTGGGTTTCTCCAAGCACAACTAATTGAAACTTCCCTAACAGTACCCTTCACAACACGAGAACTCAACCTGACCCTACAAACCACCAAAGTGGTGACAGTAGTAGCTCTTAGAGCTTGATTTGGCAGAAAATATGAAGACGAAACCCCACTAGCAGCATGCAACCAGTAACGTTGCATGCCCTAGGCTCCAGAAACAGCAAAGGAAAAGGGAAAATCACTTACCGGTCCAAACGAAAATATGATCGGGTCACAAGGAAACCTTCGGTGTGGTGAACGCCTGAGCACCTTCAAATCCAAGATTGAATGGTTCAGTGAATGGAAATTTTTAGAGAGAATTTAGGACAAAAGAGTTTTAGAGAGAGAGAGAGAGCTCAAGCAACTGAATCAGACTTCTGAGAAGTCTTTCCTAAAGCTAAGTTGTCTCTGGTTTGATGGGTCTGACTGCCTCACATAAGACCCAATGACTCCTTTATTTTTCAGGCCCTTACCGTTAATATATTATTATTCATTATAAAAATAAAATAATCATAAAAAGGTGAAATTTTATATTTTATAAAAATTAAAATAATAGAGAATAATATTAAATGAATATAAAAATTTGTATATATATATATATATATATATGAAATAATTATTTCTCCGTATGTTAAGGAATCTGTATCAGACGATTCAGAATGACTTATCCATTATGTGAATCTCTTTTTTATTTATAGACATTGTTCTAACCAATTTCTTAGGTAGTAGAGCTCACACATTTGCTGTGTCTGACTTCCAAGACAATTGCCTAATTCCCTAGGTAACTCAATGCCATGATCTAATGCTTTGGTTTAATAGAAGACAATTCTTATAAGAAAATTGTCTCATTTATAAAATTACACATGCTATTACTAAATGATGATAAAAAATAGTACACATATTCTAAACTAAATAATAAAAACACTAATCTAATATTTTATTATAAGTTATTAAAAAAATTATATACGCTAACATTTTTATAATAAAATACTTTTAAACAACATAAAAAGAGTAATATCTCGTTATATATTTTATTGTATATTATCAAATACTTTTCTCTGTATTACAATCGGTAAAACCACCGTCCTTTACAATTCAGAAATCTGTTTTCTTTTGTCCCTTTTGTGTTGTAAGAAAAACAAATCAGAATGAGTAGAATGGTAATTCTTTTGCATGCATTTCTGGGTAAGTAATGTTATTTTACACATTTATTTTCCTTTTCCATCTCTCTCCAATATTATAAGTACAGTGAAAAGATTGGGTGAATATTGATTAGTCTTTCTCATTGAACAGGTATAAATGGGGAGTGGTTAAGTGTAGTGAAAAGAGTGTGTGAGAATGTGATAAGTCTCTCTCATTTAATAGCTATAAATGGGAAGTAGTTCGTTGAAGGTGGAATGAGAATGGATCAAATGGCAGTGTTGTAATTAGCCCTTTCCATGCATCAGAAGGCCAAAGTAAAGTGCAGGTATGGAAATTGGAAACGCACCTTTGATCCTTTCTCGTAGTCAAAAGGAATGTTTTTGGGATTGCAGTAAACACAGTAACACATAAAAGAATAAGAAAATAAAATAAAAATGGGCTGAAAAGGAAGAGACATGTATGGTCAGGTGGGCATAAAGAATTTGGAACTGCATGTCTTGCACACATGAATGATGAAGGGTATCTTTCTAGCTATCAATTTTTTCAATCTCATTTCATAATTCATATATGAAAGAAACAAACACAGAAACAGAAACCCAGAAGAAGATGAAGATGATGATGACGATGATGATGAATGATTCACACCTCACAACACAGCTCCTGAGTGCCCATTACGGCACAGCCTGTGAGATTTCCTTGACATGTTCTCTGAAGAAAGCGACAAGTTTGAGATAAGTCCAAGCACCCCATGTGGGTTCCTCCTCCCTTTTCATCAACTTTCTTTCTCTCCTCATTCACTTTGCTCTTTAGTTTACCCTCTCTTCATTTCTCCCCTTCTTCCTCTTCTTCTTCTTCTTCTCATTCTCACTTCAAAGCCACTTTTCTGCCAAAAACAATCTTCCCTTGTGAGTCTGGTTTTCAGCATGTGGGAATCAGAGAGTGAGTCTGCTGCTGGGAGGGAATATGGGACTGGACTTCTCACTTCAACCAAGCACAGTGTCAAGACTGAGGGATTTCAGCAAAGAGGCAACTCTTGGTATGTTCAATGCAGTCTTGTTATATTTGTTTTCATTTCATGGCTGAAAATAAAGATCAAAATTTCAGATAAAATTGCTTTCAAGAACTGTTGAGAGTGTTGTATATCTGTTTCATGTTCACATGCAGGTATGTGTCAGCTGATATTCCAAGTGATCTTCTGGTTCAAATTGGAGAAGCAAACTTCCATTTGCACAAGGTAGCTACTATCTTGTTATAGAATAAATAAACAAATAGATAATTTCCTACCTGAAAGTTTTCTATTTTTCCTATAAAAAGTATGGCCTTTTATTTTTTTTTATAAAGAGGTGAGATGTTTCTGACTTGTGCTGTTGTGAATTTCACAAACTGTTTTTGGTGATTTTGCTGCGAAAGTATCCTTTGCTGTCTCGAAGTGGAAAGCTGAACAGAATCATATACGATTCTCGCGACCCTGATTTGAATAAGATAGTTATGGACGATCTTCCTGGAGGGCCTGAATCTTTTGAACTTGCGGCCAAGTTTTGCTATGGAATTGCGATTGATTTAACAGCAGGCAATATCTCTGGTCTGAGATGCAGTGCAGAGTACCTTGAAATGACAGAGGACTTAGAAGAAGGCAATCTTATATTCAAGACAGAAGCTTTTCTTAGCTATGTGGTTTTGTCTTCATGGAGAGATTCTATAGTAGTGTTGAAAAGCTGTGAGAAGCTGTCGCCATGGGCAGAGAATCTACAAATTGTGAGAAGATGCAGTGAGTCCATAGCATGGAAAGCCTGTGCCAATCCAAAGGGGATAAGGTGGTCATATACTGGAAGAAGGGCATCACAAGTTTCCAGCCCAAAATGGAATGACATGAAGGATTCAAGTCCTAGTAGGAATCAGCAGGTTCCCCCTGACTGGTGGTTTGAGGATGTTTCAATCCTTAGGATTGATCACTTTGTAAGAGTCATTACTGCCATTAAGGTAAAGGGCATGAGGTATGAGTTGGTTGGTGCTGGAATAATGCACTATGCTACTAAGTGGCTACCTGGTTTGATGAATGACACAGCAATCCCACCAGATGAAGGAAGCATCAGTAGTAACAGTAACAGTAGTTCTAGTAGTGGTGGCGGTGGTGGCTGGAAAAGTGGACTTCAAATGGTTGTGTCTACTAGACCTAGAGATGACACTTCAACTCTTCAAGCTAAAGATCAAAGGATGATCATTGAAAGCCTCATCAGCATAATTCCCCCACAGAAGGACAGTGTCTCATGCAACTTCCTGCTTAGACTACTGAGAATGGCAAACATGTTAAAGGTTGCACTTGCATTGATCACTGAATTGGAGAAAAGGGTGGGAATGCAATTTGAGCAAGCTACACTGGCTGATCTTCTAATCCCATGTTATAACAAAAATGACACTGTTTATGATGTAGATCTTGTTCAGAGGCTGCTAGAGCATTTTCTTGTTCAAGAGCAGACTGAAAGTTCAAGCCCAAGCAGACCACCCTTTCCTGATAAGCATGCCACCAGTAACATCAATGCCAAGACAAGAGTGGCAAGACTTGTGGATAGTTATCTTACTGAGGTTTCCAGAGATAGAAACCTTTCCCTCACAAAGTTTCAGGTTCTTGCAGAAGCTTTGCCTGAGTCAGCTAGGACCTCTGACGATGGACTCTACAGAGCAATTGATTCATATCTTAAGGTAATGAATTCCTTCTCCAAGAGGAAAATAGTGCAAGTTTTCCAATTCTTTCGTAAATAACTAATGTGAGTTTGAACTACCTAGGAGACACCACATTTGTGTAAAACTTCAAGGTAAATTCGAGTTGTAACTCAAGAGTATCACACTAAATATGCTTAGCAGTTTACTATTTCCATCAGATGCAATTGTTGAGAAATATCTATATACATTGGTTTTGAAAAATGCATCTGGAAAATTAGCAGTACAAGTAAAAATGTTGAGTAGTTTAGATTCAAATGTTTCTGTAGATTTCTACTCATGCAATTCTTATACCCTTGAACAAAATTAACAGGCACATCCAACTCTAACTGAGCATGAAAGAAAGCGGCTCTGCCGTGTAATGGATTGTCAGAAACTCTCCATTGATGCTTGCATGCATGCTGCACAAAATGAAAGGCTTCCATTGAGGGTAGTGGTTCAAGTTCTGTTCTCTGAACAGGTGAAGATAAGTAATGCACTATCCAACAGTTCTCTGAAAGAAGGTGTTGAGTCTCACTACCAACCAATGGTTCCAAACCGGAAAACTCTTTTAGAAGGGACACCACAATCATTCCAAGAAGGGTGGGCAGCAGCTAAGAAAGACATCAACACACTCAAGTTTGAGCTTGAGACTGTGAAAACCAAGTACTTGGAGCTTCAAAATGACATGGAAAATCTGCAGAAACAGTTTGATAAGCTGCTAAAGCAGAAGCATACATCAGCATGGACCAGTGGGTGGAAGAAACTAAGCAAACTTACAAAAATGACCAACATGGAAAATCATGATATTTCACCTCAGCTTCCAACTTCAGAAGAACAGAACAGAAAGACAACAACTAGAAAGTGGAGAAACTCAATATCCTGAGAGATAAGAAACTCTCAATGCATTGGATTGGAACTTATACCTTCCATGTTTCAATTTGTGTTCCAGACTTTATTCCCTTTTTTTTTCTTACCATATTTCATTCCTTCTTTCTTTCTTTTAGACAGCAAGAATTTGTGGTTTCTCTTCGTTTAATTCTTTCTTCCTTCTTTTATAGAAATCGCTGTGAAATTCAAACTACATTGTAATTTGTCACCATATCCAATCATAGTTTTCCTTTGCTAGTTCTAGAGGCACAGCTTAACTTTTCCACCTCATGCGTTAAATTTCCTTTTAGAATTTAAGAAAAACCAGCATTGTATTAGACCAATACAGATATTTAGGACTTAAATAGACACTAATGTCACAAGTTTACAATATTTTTTCTCAATTTCGACCATGAAATCCTCACTTAATTAAACAGCAATAGACGTATCAGCAAAATATATGAAACTGACGCTGAAATATGAAACATGAAAGTGTTTCACACTGTTAAATATGATATACAAAAGCACTGATTCATATTTTCACAATTGTTTAAGCGTTTGAAATAGCTTGTTTATGGAGAACTTTTGGCGTATATTGGTTGGTGACGCGCCATAGAAAGTTAAACATGTTGGCTATGATGCAGAAACAGAAATGGGCCAGTTTCTTACTCAGTATGCACTGGTGTTACAGTTGGACAAAACCTTTTTCTTTTATGTACCTTTTATTTATTTATTAATTAATTATTTATGCAAGACTTCAAATATCATGCCTAAAGACCATTCTAACAAAAATTGTCTTTTATAGATTTAAACTTCAATCATGTTCCTAAAAGAAAGAATGAGGATGACCTCATACCACATGATTTTGCCCAATGTGTGCATCAGACCAATAATTCTTTGGTCTTGTTTCAGGTCAAGGATATAATTTTTCTTGGTGAGCAATATAGAAAAGTGGATGATGAAAGATTAAAGCAAAGTAAAAGTACATGGAAGGATGTTAATGTTGTTAAGAAATAAAGGAGCACACATGACACAATCAATGTTTGGCCACTGCGTTCATGATTTTAGATTGGTTTGTTCTCAATTTCATGTGACATCATACCTTGTTATAATCAAATTCGACAAACATTGTTTTTTAAGTGACATTTATGCTTAAATTTTGATTTCTTTTTATTCTAAAAAATGGGGTTTTAATAAAAAAATATATGGTGTAATTTTACACCAATTTTACTATAATTAATAGATTTTTTAAAAATTTACCACTTATGGATAAGTCGTGTTTGGGTAGTGACTACATTGAGGAAAGTTGTGTTCCTTGCACACACCGTTTAGAAAATAAGATGAATAGAAGTTGTGGGTTCGTGATTATGATTTTATTTATACTATTTTTGATTTATTGAAGTCATTGTGTACAAATAATATATTTCAATTTTTGTTTTTAAAATAAGAAGTGGCGCATTAGATACATGATTTTATTAAAAAAATAAGTCATATTGAAAACATGTAAGCAGAGTACGAGTTATAATCTTTTTTTTTTCTTTAAATAAGAAGTCATTCATGGTATCTATAACTTATGTGTAAGCCTCATTGAAGTCGTACATGACTCTAACACAAAAGTAGTAATTTTTTTTAAAATTTGTTCATTTTCATAAAATTAGTGTAAAATTACACAATTTTCATAAAAAACATAAAAAAATAGTATATTTATCTAAGTAATAAAAGTTATCTTAAATTAGTTCAAAACTAAATCTATAAAATTGTTTTCTTAGCATAAAACCAAACACATAACAAATTATGTTTATGCTTATTATATTTCCTTTTTATCAAATATTATTTGTTTTATAATTTAATGAAAATAGGGCCATATATTAATAAAATATTTGAACGGATGCTAAATTCAAAGAAATATGAGTAGGTTTCATATTAGTAATATTATTTACAACATTTACTTAATTAATATGTTTTGTATGTAAATTAGTTTTCAGGATATCTTTTAGGTTTAGAAATTAGTTATTATTTAGATTAAATGTAGTGGACTATTTCTTGATTCTATAAAAGAAGAATTTAAGAAAGAATTATTATAATTCAAAAGACCGGTAAAAGAAGAATTTAAGTAAAAATTTGAGTAAACACTTAGAAGAACATATCTTCTTCAGGTTCATGATGTTTTATAAAAATTAAAATTCAAAGGAGATGAAGAGTGTAACTTGAAACATAATTATAGAATAATTTTAGACAACTAAGAGTAATTGTAATTCTTTTTTAATTTCTATTTTTGAATTTTTAAGTTATTTTTTGGTCTTATAAGTTTTCTTTTAAGGTTTATTAAGTAACTTAAACATTTGTTTTTATATACAAGGATACCAAATACACATGTAGATACCTATAAATTTTGAATTCACTATGATTCTTATTATACAATTCTTATCAAAGGTGAATTTTTTTAATCTTCATTGACTCATCAATCTATTATATTATGGTGTCATCCTTACTCCTGTTCTTATCAAATATAGAAATATTTGTGATAAATTTTCATTGAGCTTTGTCTTAATTTCATTATTTTATTATATTTTTGTTATTAAAAATTCAAATTCATGATCAGACTTTTTCTTGAATCATATCATTTAATATTAAATATTATGTTACATTTTGCTCTTATCTATATATAGAATACATGAATAAATAAAAAATTAACAATTCTTTTATACAACATATATCTCTTACATCTCTCATGTCTCTCATTTGCAAAACCCCTAAAAATCCCCAAGAAATGTTAAATTTAAGTAAAAGTTGTATAACAAGAAATTAAGATTATATTCAAAGAAAGAAAGTCGCATAATAAATCAAGAAATAAATATATGTAAAACATGTTTTAGAACTTTTTCCTGTTAGACCATTTTAAAATTTATTAACCTACAAACAAGAAATTTATTTTCCAATCTAAACACTTTTACTATTTAAGTACAATTTCGTTTTGTGGAAAGCCAAATTCTCAACGTCCCTTTTTTTAATTTTGAAAATTGTTTGAGAAACGGAATTTTTAGCAGCATCTTCTTTTCTAGTTTTATAAATTTGTATATTTATTCATAATAAATTGTTTTTATTAGAAATTTAAATTTTTCTATAAACTAATGTGAATATGTTGTAATTATGGTAATAGAAAAATTATTATAATAAAATATTTTAATTATGGTAATAGAAAAATTATCATATATTGTAATTATATGGTTGTTTTTTTTAACTAATTCTAGCCAATGTATATATATTTGGTTAAAATAATTTATGTAATAAATTTTGTTTGTAATAAGTTCGAAAAATAAAATAAAATAATAATATAATTGTAGATAAGAACCGAATTTTCAACTGTTTTTTTATTATCTTCGTTAAACAATCAACCTGGAGAGTTAATGACGCACTTAATAATTAAAAATCATATAGAAAATAAATAAATTGAAAGAATATTTGTAAAGAAGAAAAAGTAAAACTGAATTTGAAAATTTTCTAACAGATTTACTCATTAACACGGCTGAAAAATAATACAAAATCATTCAGAAATATACATACATACACACAAATATCTACTTGATCCAATCATAGAAATAAGAAACTAAAAAATAAACTACCTTGTAAAAAGATAGATTTTTTTTAATCCTAATATCATCTCAAAAATGGTTATGGATGTTAACAAGAACCAATATATATATATATATATATATATATATATATATATATATATATATATATATATAATTTGGAAAATAATTGGGATAGAAAAATTTAGGGGAAAAATCTAGAAATTGACAACTTGAAGGAACATGGGAAGATATAAATCTTGACCTAAATTATATATGGTGAGAATCAATTTCAATATTTCAACATGAAAAGAAAGGTTTATAAAGAATTGAATGATAAATTCACTATATTATGAGAATGCATAAAAAGGAATTTGAATATTGAAGGTGCTTCTTTTACTTTGTTAGTTAGCCTACACTAAGAACTACATCATCAACACAAAATAACAAGTCAATATTGGTACACCAATCAGTATAAGAAAGGTAACATTTGATAGTTTGACTTTCATCTATATCCAATCATTCACTTATACCAAGCAAGAATATTTCTTCTAAGTCTATTTTTCTTTACTTAAATATAATCAATTCCAATATTTCCAAATTTTCCAAATAACTACTATGTATATACCTTTCCAGATTTTATTTTCTTTTATATTTAATTATTAAATGCAGAAAGTTAATACTATCCTTTAAATGAAAAACTTAAAAAACAACAAATTTTCTTAGAGAATTATGAATTATATAATTCTAATATAAGTAGTATAAAAACTAGATAGTTTTAAGAGTAAATTCATCTTTGATGTGAAATGTCTGTTTTGTCCTTTATGTCCTTATGCTATCCTCCCAAAATTATTGAGGCAATGAAATTGGTTACATAATCAACACAATTGATCAAATAAGACTCATTTCATAAAAAAATGACAAGATTTCAAATGCATATTCTCTATAGTTATACTTCAATCTAAATTGGAAATGAAAACATAACTAAGCGATAAAAGGGTAGGTTTAAAAAAAAATCCATTTATTTTCTTTTTCTTTCAAACCAAAACACTTTAATTAGCAGCTAAATTTTACTTTATTCTTATTTTATTTTCCTCCTTCAACCAAACAAATATTTAATTGTATTTCTATCACCAACATCCATCCACTTCTATTCTCATCCATCATTTTCCTTTCTCTCCTACTATATTTATTATTTTAAACAAACTATTAAATTTTGTTTAATATCATGGGCCATGAAAGAGAGTATAAAAGAGACGAGATAAGAAGGAATACATAAAATGAGAAGTATGTTTGAAATGGTTAAAAGGAAAATAAATAAATGTAAGTCATAAATTTTTATTTCTTTATTAAACGTGCCAAAGAAAAAGTGGATACAAAAGATGTGTGATTGACATTTTTGTGATTAGTTTTTAACTTTCAGAGAAATATTGGTACTTTTTCTTTAGAAATGGTTTTTAGACGTCATAAAATTTAAATATTGATTTTTCAAAAGAAAATATGTTCAATTATACCATGAACATAGTAAATTATTTGAGTTTTTTTTTCTTGGTCTTGTTTAACTATATTTTTTCATTTTTCCTAAATACAACTTACATTTATATTACTTTTATGATCAGGTCTATTTCTCTTATTTCTTTTCTCACATTTTTAATTGAAATATATAACGTAGCATCGTTTATACAAACTTTCTTATTTGTATAAGTATTAATATTCCTTGAGAAATATATATTCTAGCAAAATATATTAATGAAAAAGATATTTTAAATATTAATATATGAAGTTAAAGGTTGAAGTGAGGATGAAGGATTGTAGACATAGAATTAATTAGATATTAGTGATTCGTTAGTGATTGTGCAGTGTATTATTGTGGCAGTGATGCCAAATTTTTCTTCATAATTGCTTGTTTTGTCTGCTAATAAGAGACAAGGATTTGGATTTGTAAGTTCGTCTAATCCTAAACAGTTTCATCTTCAATCATTTCTAAAGCCTGAACAAGTACTTATACTCAAATCATAGATTAATTTAACTAATTTTTAATTTCATAAACTGCATCAATTATATTTATTTACCATAGTATAAAAAAAGTAAGCATTGTAAAAAAATATTAAATAAGACCGTAATATACTAAATATTATTTGAGTGTAGATGAGTATTAATTACTTGTTTATGTTGGTTGAATATTCTTGGGTATGATTTATGTATGCTTTACTAGACTCAGACCCTTCACATGAGATTATACCAGAAAAGTTATTCACTTATAATTTGAAAAATATAAGGTTTAATGTTTGTTGGATTTAATTTCTCAGTGGATTTTCATATTGTGTCCATTTCTTATTCCTAATTGCTATTAATTAATCCACAAATTTCAAAGTAAATAATTGTTAATGAAAACAGGATTGTCTTTTTTTATGATTCAGAGTTTAAATTCATGGTTTTAGATACTGCTGCAATAAAAAATTCCTTCTACTGAACAAGTATCCATTTATAATCTTGTGTTATGTATAAATACGTCAGTGATATAGAAAAATACCTAAATATCTTCTTACTAATAATAATATTTTCATTTGAATTCTTTCTAGTAATTAATACTTATCATATTTTTCTATAAAATAAATAATGTAAAGACTTGAAAAAAATAATTAAAAGAAGAAATGGTTTTTATAAATTGAGTTTGAATATTTTATTATAAAAAAGTTTTTATAATCAAAATTTTCTTTTGAGTAAGATCACTTTTATCCTTTTTCTTGAATTGGTTTTTAAAATTCGTACATCCAAGAGCTTTGAGTTGTTGTATTGACAAAAAGGGGTTTTATAAATATTTGTTTGTCTAGATGTATTTAGACCATTGATATGAAGTTTTTAGGTGCAAATAGAATATCCTGTGAAAAATAGAATCTTTGGAACTAAGTGGAATTATAACATGATCCAGATAAAGGAAACTAGTGACTTTTATTTCAATTTAGATAAATTGTTGCAAAGGTTGACATGTTTACCACATTTGATAAAATTGGAAAATTTCCTTGCGTATATATTTTGTTAGTTTTGATGAGATGTAAAAAATGAGTTGATTTATGAATAGTGACTCTCAATTTTGAACTTTTGTACTTATTTAGAACTAAATGTGATTATCTGTTACAAGTATGTTGTTGATTTCATTAGTACCAGTATTTGATGAGATTGTTTTGAATGAGAATTGTTGAATGTTAAAAGAAAAGGATTATCACGTTTTTGTGTTAAGTGAGTTATAATATATCATTAAATAAATGTGTTCTATTTGAATATGTTTTTTAATTAAATTGCGGGATTTTGAATTGAGAAATTAGTAGAATTATTCAAATAAACTAATTTGATAATCTAAAATATCTTTGAAGTTTTTAAAATGTAGACTTTATAGACAAACTAATTTGACTTATTTATTAGTGTTAACTTTTTATTTATTAAGATCTACAATTTACAGATATTAAAGATGCCACCTCATTAATATCCAATCCAGACCAAAAATATTCTATTTACGATAAGAACCATGTATTCATTTCTTCATATTGTATACGAATTTATGTTTCTCTTATTTGTTTTTCTCATTTTCTACTAATTTTTAGTTAAGTTTTTTATGTTTGTGTATGTTAGTTTGGTATGATAATAATAACATTATTATTATGAAATTAGTTGTTTATTAAAATTGAAAATCCAAAACAAGAATAGACAGAAGAAAAAAAATAAAGAAAGAGAACGTAAAGCCTGGGATAAGCTCATGCTGGACATAGTTGAGACGGTCTCATGTTTGATTGAGTTCAGTACGGTCTACCAAAATTTTAGTGAGTTAGTTTCATGCATGGTTAAGTTGAGTTAAATACACCTTAGGGTGAAATGAGTTGGACACACTTCACACTAAGTTTTAAGTTGAGTAGGATTCACTTAAGTCCAATCAAGTAAAGTCACTACAAGAAAAGTCCCAGTTACATACAGTCAAAATCTGTATATAACCTCCAAAATCCGTATATAAAATGATATTACATACGGATTACATACGGACAAAAATCCGTATATAAAAAGAGCGTAGATAAGTTACATACAAAAAAATCTATATATAATTTACATACGGAAAATCCGTATATTAAATCCGTATATAATTATATACGGAAAAATCTGTATGTAATTTATGATTTTATAAAAAAAAAAATTGGTGATTTTGAATCTGCGTTTAATAGTTACAAGTTTCAATAGCTGATAAAAGTCAACATAACTAACAAATTGCCAAAAATCATCTAATATAGATAAACATTTACAACTATTTAATAGAAGATATAATTAATATAGATAAACATTTACAACTATTTAATAGAAGATATAATTCACTGAAAACTTTCAACATTTATCAAAAATAAGACATAGGTTTCGAGCTAAATGGTTTGTATATCCAAGAAAAGACAATGCAAAACTAAAAAAATTGTACAAGAAAATATATAAGGATCCTATACTTGAATGAATAAGTAAAATATCTGTCCAAAATGGTAAAATATCAAAGTCTAAAGGCAGAGAAAGATGTTTACAACAACTACAATATCTTCTCTAAATAGAAAAAGATGTCGCCTTGCGCTATTCTTTTCAAAACAAGATGTCTAGCCCATTGCTCAATTTCCCATAAAGTGAAATGTTATAGGGCAAAAAACTATCACCGTGTCAATAGTTGTCAAAGCAACAACCTTCAACTGCTCCAATACTAACACTTTGCCCCGACCTACAATAATAAGGAAAAAAAGAAATACAATTAATAGTTTTAAGAAATTAATTAAAAGATTCTACACTTAACTCATTAAATTAATAGAAATTTATTATGTCACTTTTTGTATGAGTCTATACATCAGTTTATAAGTTTACATAACTTTTCTCTTTACTGATATATTAACTCACTAAATAAGTCAATATATAAGTTGATTTTTATTTGCGAGGAAGACCTTTTTTTCTTATTTTCTTTTCTTAAGAGTTTTTATCTAAAATTTTATGAAAAAGAAGTCAACTAATTAATAACAATTGAATCCAAATTTGCAACAAGATTATACTAAAATCACAAGGTATGGTGCATAATATTAGTTCAAACCTCTTAGTACATTCACATGTTCATACATCCAAATATAATTAATTTTGCAGCAATCAAGTTAATACTTTTAATATAATATACTAATAATCCCAAAGAAAAAAGTTTATTACAAACTATCTATAATATATATATATATATATATATATATATATATATATATATATATTATAATATTTTACACCCAAAAATCTCAAATGAAAACTTATCTTAGCTTGCTATATAATATATAACGTAATAAATGTAATATATATAACAATATATCAATCATGACTAACATCCCATACAATAAATATATATGCCCTGCATCCACACTATACAAATATATATTAAACAAGAATTTAACCAACTAATACAATAAAATATTTCTGTAGCATTTGAATCAACACAACAAACAATTTTCTGCAGCATTTTTATATCCAAACATCAAATAATTTTCTGCAACATTTTTATCAAAACAGCAAAGAATTTTCTGCAGCATTTTTATACCCAAACAGAAAATAATTTTCTGCAGCATTTGAATCAAAATAGTTTTCAGCAGATTTTTATTCTGAAACAACAACAGTTTATGCAGAATTCTGAGACAATATACATAGAAATATCAAGGCATAATACTTACATAAATCAGTCATCAATTACTCCAACCCAGATCAACGTAGCTCATCGGTTTGGTGGGAATCCCCAGTCTAACTAATTCAGTTCAAATATATACACGTTCATACACTCCTTTATTCTTGACATATAACCATCCCATAAAGAAAACCCATTCTAATATTTCATTCCCAAAACAGAGCATACATCATATACTTACTTTTTTAGACTCATACATGTCACTAACTGCAGCCCAAGCAAAGATAACAACACCCATACACATCTATTTCTCAGAATAAATATATTCATACACTTATTTCAGTTATTATCAACAATATTATAAAATTTCCAGAATCCAAAGACACCATTACAATTCACAGAACAACAAGATACAAGATCAAAAGCAATTTAACTCTCCCATACCTTGGCCTTTGTTTTCTTTTCCTATTTTCGTTAGCTCTTGAGACTCTTTTTCTCTCTTTCCTTTATGTGATTCCCACTTCTTCTCCCACTCATTCACTTCTTAACTCTGCTAATTCCGTTTCTCTCCGGACATAATTGCTTCCTCTCACGTCCCATTGCACAATGGATTCCAGGATTTGATGGCTTCTAGCCAAGGAAGAAGAAATGAGAAGAGAGAATAAGAAAAAGGAAAAGAGGAACACTCAACTTTAAAACCTAAACACAGAACATGAGATTCAAGAATGAACAATCTCATATTAGCTCTCTTAGACATTTAAAGAAACAGTTTATGAACAAAATCACAAAATAGAACTCAAGACAGTAATGAACGAAAACAAAATGCAGCTTACAACATATCAAAACATAAAAGGAAAAGTAACATTAACAACGCAGAAAAATTGAAGAAAACTCAACAAGCAGATACGCAAAAATCAAAACAGAGAACAATCAACTTGAATCAATTGAAGACAAACGAATAGAAACAAGGAAAACAATACTTATCTCTTGTTGAGCCTCCAAGGAGATGATCAAAAGAGCGACACGGGCTCGACTCGAACTCCTTCAAAGCTTCCTTGTTGAGCAAACACAACAAAATAATGAGACGAACTCGAGATCAAGAGCGAACCGGAGAATGAACAGAAGAAAATATTAGAAAACCCTAAACAAACGAATAGAAGCCGGAACGATTGGGGAAAAACTCTAAAAGGGATAACGAACCCTAATCTAGACCGAAAGAACCCTAAAAATTGGGAGAAATTCAATTTGAACTGATTAATCAGTTCAAACGCAAGATTGATCGGTACAAAAGTGTTTAAACGGCGCAAATGCAGGTTTAATCGATGGAAATCGAAGAACAAACGGTAGAAAGGGTTTTAATCAGTAGAAAAGTGTTTTTAATCGGTTAAAAATGAAGGAAAAGTAAAGAGGAGAACAAAACCCTAGGATTCAGAGGTGGGTATGTATATGAAAGTGAAAATAAAAGGAAGAAATGAAGATTTATGAGGATGAAGTGATTCTGTGATGAAAAAACTTGTGGATGGTTGAGAGGCGCTCTCGAGAGAAAACAAAGATAGTGCGAGGCAGTGAATGAAAATGAAATGTGGTTGAACGGAGAGGAGAAAATACGCATGGTTGAAGATGCACGAATGAAAACGTGGCTTGCGAGCAAGAAGCTGTAAAGTGGCTGTCTCTTATCTTAGGTTAATTAATTTTTTAATTTTTTATTATTATTTATTTTATAATCCGTATATAATATCCGTATATAATATTCGTATATAACATAATTTTTATCTATGAATTAAGATCCGTATATAATAATCCGTATGTAAATGACATTTTTCTTGTAGTGAGTCAAGTCAAGTTGGATCCATGTCAAGCTCAATCAAGTTAGGTGAAGTGAATTGGGTCCACATTAAGTCAAGTAGAGTTAGACTCACATCAAATTGAGTCAAGTTTAGACCACATTGGGTTCACATTAGGTCATTCCTACCTTAGGCTTTGTCGAGTCCACATCGGACCAAGGTGAGTTAGATCAATTACATACATGCTAAGCTGAAAAGTCGAACTGAGTCAGCCTAGGTTGAAGAATTGAGTCGAATCAGCTTGTGCCAAAGAATCGAGAAAAATCAACTCAGGTCAAAGGTCAAGTCTAGTTGGTCTAGTTTGAATGGTTGAGTCTATTGGGTTTATTGAGGGAGGAGGTCCATTGGAGAGACACAACACCAATGAGACTTGAGACCAACTACATAAGGGATTGACACCACTCTCAACCCAAAACCTTAAAGTAATGAGTATATGAGTATTCATCCTTATATGGTGTTCCACTTTTTTATTTCTACCCAATGTTGAAATTAGACTCATACTTGGATTTTCAATAATCTCCCCCTCAAGGGTGAGTCCCTTCTACATTGGTACACTCTCCTTTCAGCAAAAACATTTTCAACCATGAGTACCCTTTTTCGTATCAATATTCATCTTAATGGAACACACTTACCTGGAACCCTTGCCAAGAAGACTTTCAATACATGAACCATATTGTGTTTGTCTAAGCCGATCACCAAGACTAACCATCGACTCTGATTGTTGGGTTTATTGAGGGAGGAGGTTCACTAAGGAGACATAACACCAATGAGATTTAAGTCCAACCATATAAGATATTTACACCATTCTCAACAAAAACCTTAAGACAATGGGTTTGTGGGTCTTCATGGTGGAGTCAAGTTGGCCTCAACTAAAAAATCAAACCAAGTCGAACTAGGTTGATGGTTGAACCAAGTAAGCTCATACTGAAAGTTGAGTTAAGTTAGCCTAGTTTAAAAGGTTGAGATGTGTCTTCCTAGTCCAAAGGTTGAGTTAAGTAGGCTCGGGCCAAAGGTCGAGCTAAGTTGGTCTAAACCGATAATCGAGTTGAGTCGGGTTGGGTAGAAGGTCAAGATGAGTTGGCTCGAACTGAAGAATCAAGACAAGTCGCGTCGGACGAAGGTTGAGTTGAGTTGACTCAAGCCAGAAGGTAGAGTTAAGTCATCTCGAGCTCAAGGTCTAGTCAAGTTTTCTAAGACTGAAGATCGAGCCAAGTCGACCATTGAATGACAAAACAAAATTGGTCTAGATTGAATGATCAAGTGTTGCTAGTTTAAGACAAATAATCATCTAAGTCAATGTGGGATGAAGGTCAAGATGAGTCGATCTAGAATGAAGAATCGAGACGAGTCAACCCCGAGCCGAAGAATCAAGACAGGTTGGCTCAAGCCAAAGAATTAAGTCAAGTTGAGTTGGGTTGAAGGTCGAGTCGAGTTGACTCGGGCCAAAGGTTGGGACGAGTTGGTTGGATCAAAAGTCAAGATGAGGTGGCTCAAGCCAAAGGGTATGGATCCATGTTGGCCTTAACAAAAAAAATTTCAGCCAAGTTGAGCTCGATTTAAAAATCAACCCAAGTCAGCCCATACCAAAGGTCGAGTTGATTCAACTTGGATTGAAAGTCGATTTGAGTCAACACATGTAGGAGGTCAAGATGTGTCTGCTCAAGCCAAAGGTTTAGTCTAATTGCTCTTACTTGAAGGTCAAGCCATAAGATCAAGCCATAAGATCAAGCTTATTCGAACTAGGTGAAAGATCGAGATAAATTGGTCTAAGATGAGTCGACTTAGATTGAAGGTCGAGCCAAGTCATCCTCAACTGAAGGTCAAGTCGAATAAGCTTAAATCGATAATTAATTTGAGTAGGCTCGAGTTGAAAGGTATAATTTGTTATAAAATAATATTAATTGCAAAAGAAAATTAGTTTTAAACGTTGGCAACAATTTTTATTTTCTCATTAACATACATAAGTGCACAATTTTTTTATCTCATTAAAGTTCATAAGTGTTAACGGTCATTTTTATTAGGGTTAAATATGTTTTTAGTCCCTCAACTATCAAGCGATTTTGTTTTTCGTCCCTATTTCAAACTTTGTACGTTTTGATCCCTCTCCTTAAGGAAATCATAATTTTTGGTCCTCAAAAACTAACGCCGTTAAATTTAATCTGACGTGGCTAACGGTATGCCACGTTCTGTCATGGTAAAAATTGAAAATCTGTAAAAATAGTCTGAGATGGCTAACGACCCTCCTCCCTCTCTCGACCTCCACCCCCGACACCACCACCTCTGCCTTGGTCTTTCACCTCAGCCTCGCCGCCCTCCACCGCCCTTCGGCGACCCAACGTGTTGAAGGAATATTTTTAAATCATCATCTTCCTCAAAAGTAAATTCATCACAAACCTTTGCCCCACACAAATTGTTTAAAATATTATTTTTTTACTAACAGAACAGTGACCATCACAGATTTATCTCCTTCTCACTCTCACACTCATTTATTCTCACCATATGCTTTCTTTTTGGTTCTCCGTTTTGTGAAGAAAAGGTCTTTGGTGTTTTGTGTTGTGTGTGTGTGTGTGATGTTGTTGAGCTTAAGTAAGCGAAATGTTGAGAGTAAAGGGAGGGAAAAGGCCACCTTGGATGGGACTTGGAGCTGCTGTGTGGGTTCAGATTTGTTCAGGAAATGGCTACACTTTCCCTCTCTACTCTCATTCCTTGAAATCCGTTTTGGGTTTCAACCAGAGCCAGATTACTCTGCTTGGTGTTGCCAATGATATTGGTGAGAACCTTGGCATTCTTCCTGGTCTCGCCTGCAACAAGTTCCCCCCTTGGCGCATTCTTCTCATTGGTGGTCTCTTATCATTCCTTGGTTTTGGTGTTCTCTGGCTCAGTATTTCCAAAACATTTGATTGCGTTCCTTTCATTGTGGTAACTTCATCATTTTCATATCTTTTTCGCTTTATATCAACAATTTTATGTTTTTTTTCCTGGGATCATAGAGCCACTTCTATTTTACTGCCTTATTGGTTGTTGGGTATTTGATATCTTTAGACAAGCGTTCGCCACAGCATCACTGTGCCGGCAGGACCAGCGTTCGCTGCCTCACCCACAGCATCACTCAACGTTTTCGATAACAACCAGAACCCATAGCTTCAATGGCGTTGTGATATGCGTGGATGGGTTTCTTCTCTGGAGCGCGATTTAGGGTTGAGTTTTGTCATGGTTGGCAATGGCGGCTTGCACGAGAGGTTGATGATGGCGGGCTTGCGTGAGGACGAAGTTGAAGGGGAAGGTGGTGGTGGAGGAGGAGAGAAGGAGAAGAAGGTGGTGAATAGTGGCACACCGTGAACGTGGCACAAGATTACTGTGAAAGCTGGTGGCACACCGTTAGCCATGTCAGATTACATTTAACAGCGTTAGTTTTTTAGGACCAAAAATTATGATTTCCTTAAGGAGAGGGATCAAAACATACAAAGTTTGAAATAGGGACGAAAAACAAAATAGCTTGATAGTTGAGGGACTGAAAACATATTTAACCCTTTTTATTATTCATTATTGTGGAAACAACATTTGACCAAGTTTCTGCTCTATAAATAGAGCATTTTCTGCATTCCAAAAAACACACAAAATCAAGTTTTCACTTCTCCTCTTTAAAGGAAACTTTATTCCTCAAACTATCTTCTTAATTTTTCTTCTTTCTTTTCTTATTCTCTTTATATGTTAGGTTTATTCTTTTACTCTCTTTAGAGTTCCTTTCTAGTTTTGAGATCCTCAGAATTTTTTGAGAAGTTCTTGTTGTATCCTAGGGGATTTACGCAATACACTGTAGATAAGTATTTAAGGACAATGAATCTACATACCTTAGGAAATACGGTTCGTGATTTTGTCAGTTTTCTTACAACAATTTTAAGGACTTAAGGTTGACATTAACAACCCAATTCTATAGTCAAAACATTTGTTGAGATTGTTGATAGGGGGAACACTGATTTAGCTGAACCCACAATCTCAGTAATATTTGAGTTTTTGATGATGAAAACACATAATTAATAACACATGTGTATTTTGTGTTACATGTTCTATGCTTACATGTTATATGAGTATATGAGAACATGATTGTGTTGATTGTTGTGTTGTTCATTGCATTTCACTGAGTTATATATGTGATTTTATACATGAATGCATGACACATGTTTTTGGATGAAAAACCACAAGCACTAATGTTGAACTATAAAATGTGTGGCAAAACAACAATTTGAAATCGATTACATTATGGGGTGAATCGATTAAACGATTAAAACTCGTGTATTTGCACAAACTTTTTCAAGTGTGTTGTGAGAGTTTTTCAAAGAGAAAAGTTTTCAAAACTTTGCATAACACTATTGCATAATCGATTACATGCAATATGTATTCGATTAAGTTTGTTACTGTTTTGAAATATGTTAATGCTTGATATAACTGTTATAACGACTATATTTTTAAATATGTTGACCAAGCATTAAATGTTATTCGACTGCATTAATTGTGAATTCAATTAAGTGCTTTGGTTGCTACTATATATTATAACTGAATTGGTGTATTCGACTACATTCAGAGATGTGTTATACTATAAATTGAAGCGAATTTGATTTCTGTAAGGACTTTTGTGATTCTAACATTTTCATATTCTTGTGCAGAAAAGTGCAAAGCTTACAGAAAGAGAAAGAGCTCCAAGAAACTAGTTTGACCGTGGTGATCAACTAGGTTTGATTTCTTGAAGAGAAAGATTGTTGAGTTTTCAAAGTCTGATCTATCTGCACATTTGGGTGTCTACTACAAGATCAGGTTCTACAATCTGTTGAAGATTGGGTTGAGTTCCCTGTTGTGATTAGAGGAAGAAGGACGTGCGACGTTCTTGACTTTGAGGGTGCCTCTAAGGGGTTGGACTGCAAGAAAGGGGATTCTTTTTGCTAGTCTGTTTGTATACTACTTATATTTTTATTAGAGGGTTAGAGAGGTGTTTTATATTTTTGACGTGAGGTCTCTATAAAAACCTTGTTGTAAAAACCTTGATCATTATAGTGCATTCGCTTCTTGTGGTTGGAAGGACACTAGATGTAGGCTTGGCCAAACCCGTATAAAAACTCAGTGTTTGATCTTTCTTATCCCTACTCTGTTACATTCAATCGATTGTACTTTTTACGCATTCGATTAAATTTTCACTGCATTGAAAATCTTTTAACTTGCGTTTCAAGAAAAGTATAAAGGCATCTCTTTTGGTGAAAAAGATTTTGAAAGTTTTAAATTTTATACTTCACCAATTCAACCCCCCTCTTGGTGTGAGAAATTGAATCATTCTATTTTAACAAGTTGTTTCTAGAACTCATATGGTATTTGAAAAACCACTTCCAAACATGTCAAAAGTCAAGGTCTTCTCTCAACAAAACTTTCGGAGGCTAGCAAGGTGCTCATAGCAATAGTGGCTTCTGATCGCATTTGTAGGGACCGCAAATGAGGGCGAAGGAGAGGGAGACAAGGCAATAGCTTGGAGTTCGTTGGAGTTAAGATGATGAATCCTAATTTTCATGTGTCGTGCCTTTGTAATGTTTGAGAAAAGGTGGATGATAACTCTCCAAATTTGCATATTTTTCTATGATTAGGAGTCTTTCTTAGCTTCTTTTGGTTTTTAATTTTGTAGAATTAGATTAGTTTTAGGTTTTTCTATTAATTCTTTAGTTTTATAGAATTTTAGTTAAAAATAGGTTTTTAGATGTAATTTTTAGTTTTTGTTAATAATTAGAAAATTTTATTTTAGAAAATCTTTGATAAAAATCTTCCTTTTTAATTGTTAAATTTCCTTCTCTTTTCTTTAATTTTGTATTATATAAAATAGATTGGACTAGTGCTGATGCTATTGGTTAGGCCACTATTGGTTTCTTATTGGGCTGCCGATACTGATTGAAGAAGAGTGGGATGCATGTTCTTCCCTGCTACACTGGTGCTGCTGCTGAATTGGGAGAAAATGGGTTGAAGCCCACTTAATCAAAATGCAACAACTAAAGTTAGTGAAACGGAGCGTTTCAGCTAAAGCTGCCTTGAGGGGTTCTGTTTGAGCGTTTCATTTAGGCAAAAGCATCCTCTCTAGAGCGAGGTCTTGCGCAAGCGAAAAAAAAAGAAAAGATTCCCTCGAGATAGGGCATGTGCGAGAGAAGGGTGCTTGAAGAGAATGCAAGAGGAAGAGAGTTCCAACAATCTGAATGTCACTTATCTAGTGAAGCTGAACTAGGGGAGTTCAAACCGGCGAGGAAGATCAAGATGATATGAGGGCTGGAGATAAAGGAACAAGGAGAAGCATTGGATCATGTTGAGAGAAGCATCGAAGGTTCTCGACCCATCTTCGTTTTCTTTGTTCTTCCCTTTTCATTTTCTTTCTTCTTAAGCGGTTTTCTGCCATGTAAATACACACACTTTACACAGACACTTCTAGATACACAGTTTTACGCTTTGTAGATTAGGGTTTTTTACGCTTTCTATACAGTAGGTTTTCGTTCTCCTTGCTTTTGGAGTGCACACTCACGGTGGTGACAGCCCGTGGTGTCTTCGATTGCGAGTTTTGTTCGGTACTTTCCATTGTAAATTTCATTTCTCGTTAATAAAAGTTGTTTTTCATTGATGTGTTTCTGTTTAGATAGTTTTATGATTTTGTGCTTGATTTTTCATGCAATGTTTCTGGGTTTTTGTTTGATTATGTGTGTTTTGATTTGAAAACGAGTTGAACTCGTAAATCTGCACATCTGCAATTCCTTTTTGGAATTAAACGACCCCGAGGTGGGCGTGCATGACCGAGATGTCTTCTCAAGTCAGAGTTGAGTTCAACGAGAAAAGAATATTGTTTTAGAGTAGCTTTTGTCAATTGTTGTACCTTGAAAAATCTGATTTGGACTCTGTGACTCCACACAGTTAAAATTCCTTAGGGAATTACATGACTCCACAGTGAGCATGACTTATCGAGATGTCTTCTCGAGTTTGGAGATGAGTCCAATGAATAAAAAATATTGTGAATTTTAGATTGATGATTAGGCAAATGAACAGTGATTGGACAAATGAGTGGAAAGAGTCAAATTAGGTTCTGAAATATGAACCAAAATACCCTAGATTGGGATTCACATAACAGGATGTCTTCCTGAGAACTCTAAGCACTCTTTTATTCACATCAATGTACATTTACGTGTGAATTTAATTCTTTTTTGATATTACTATCTTGCTTTTGATTAGTTAGAATTTAGGTACTGACTTTGCTTTGTTTCAATTCTAATTTCTATTCTCATTTGCTTTTTGATGATAGTTAGACTAGGTTAGATTTAATTTTTGGTACTCCTTTATTCTGATTGATTTCATTTATGATATTCTTGAGAGTTTAGCATAAATCAATGTATTTCAGATTCATATTGTAGTGTAGCATATGCATATTGTTCATTTGTAGGTTTAGTTGCATCATTTAGATTTTGCATTTATAGTTTTTAGGTTATGTTATTAGGCAGTAGCAATGTTTATTAGTTTAGGTCCTTTATTTTGCATTAGTTTCTTAGTCTAGTTTAGGTTTCATATTAAAGTTTTATTTTCTTTAATTCTTTACTGATAATTTCATTGTTTTCATTCCTTCCCCCCACCTGTTAGTTAGTAGTTAGTAAATAAATACAAGACTAAACTCTACATTCTGAACTTAATCATAGTTGAGTCCTTGGATTGATACTTAGGTTGTCCCTTTACTACATTAATGGGGAAACTTATTTTGTTCTGATTTTGCACTACTAATATCAGTTTAACAATGGAGGAGAATTTATCTCTAGAGAAAGAAAATGAAATAATAATATAAGGTTGGGTTTCTGATTTTTAATTATTACACCCCCAAATTAATTTCAGCATCTCTTGTGATAAGTGATGTAGTGAACCATTATCAAGTATTTAAGTAATTTTTCGTATACTCTACCTACAAATGAGAAAAGCACAACCAAGTATTTTCTCATTTACCAGTCTGAAACATTTTAAAATTGTGGGAGTGTAGGTAAGTTTACTTAATTACTTGAAGAAATAAGGGTTTTTCACCTAATGATATTACTCTAAATCTGGCAGTAGAGAATATGTCGTTATATGTTTATATATGAACGACATGCTATTGATTGACATATGTAGTCAGATAGTCTCTAAAAACTAAGGTTTTGAGAATCTCATTTTGCAATATATGTTGCCTTAAGGTGAAGTCAATAAGATTAGATTTTAGAAGGTAGAATCATAAGGGAGATAGATAGTATATTACTATTCCAAAACAATACAATGAGAAACCTCTTAAGAAGTTTAAGTATTGTGACTTCAAAAACAGTAAGAACCCATTATGATGCTAACTCTAAATTAATGCAAGGTAGAGGAGAATTTATTCTCAACCTCAGTATGCCCAGATAGACGGGAGCTTACTACACTTGATGAGTTTTTTTATACCTGATATTGCTTATGTAGTAAGTAAACTGAGTAGATACACTCAATGTCCATATCAAGAACATTGATATTCTCTTTCCAAGCTTATGAGATACTTAAGAGGTTTAATGGATTATGCCATTTAATATAGTGGATTTTCCGTTGTACTAGAAGGGTACAATGATGCTAACTAGATCTCTGATTCAGATGAGACAAAATCTACTAGTGGTTATGTATTCACACTTGGGGGTAGTGTGATTACATGGAGATCAGCCAAACAAATAATTATTACAAGATCAACAATGGAATATGAGTTTGTTGTTCTTGAGATTACTAGTAGTGAGGCTGAGTGGTTGAAAAACTTCTTAGCAAACATTCCATTATGAATGAAACCAACTCTATTGGTGTCAATACACTATGATTGCCAATCGGCAATAGTTATAGCTAAAAACAAGAATTACAATGGAAAGAATAGACATATACAATTGGGACACAATTTGGTGAAGCAGATGCTAAAGAGTAGAATTATTTCCATTGATTATGTGAAGTCATAACGAAATCTAGTAGATCCTCTAACAAAATCTCTAGGAAGCAAATGATATTAGAAACATCGAGGGGAATGAGACTTAAGCCACTTGCAAACAAACAAGTGATGGTAACTCAACCTTTGTGATTAGAGATCCCATGAATAAGGTTCATATGAGTAAAAACAAGCCACTCGTTAGTTCTAATAGCACTAAATTAATTTTAATCAATTATGTCCATTTCTATGGTGTGTGTGAAAGTTTTAGAGACTTGCATTATGAGAGGTTAAACTTTATCATTAAAATTCTATGTGGTGAAAGAATTTTAGCTTAAACAAAGTTTTTAATGATTTTCATATCCCTTATGGGTAGTGTATGATTTGCAGCATACACTTAATGAAATCACCTATATGAGTGTCGAGTGGGACCGCTTGCATGTGATTTTGGCATGATCTCTAGAGCACTCATGAATATCGAACACGCGCATGGCCTAATAAGCGCAACACAACGATAACAAGGATTATGGGGTTATATTGTGGATAAACCTCTAACACACGACAAGTATCTTTGGTTCATATAGTTTGTTATACCAACTACACTGTGTGTTAAATTTCTTGATCTAGGACTGGTTTATATAGCTTGTTATACCAGCTCCGATGCATTACAACCTATGAAACCCAAGATAAAACTTTCTTATCTTTCTTTTTCAATATGTGGGGGATTGTTATAAAATAATAATAATTGCAAAGAAACGTTAGTTTTAAACGTTGGCCAACAGTTTTTATTTTATCATTAACGTTCATAAGCATACAGTTTTTTTCTCTCATTAAAGTTCATAAGTGTCAACAGTCATTTTTATTATTCATTATTGTGGCAACAGTTTTTGACCAAGTTTCTGTTCTATAAATAGGCATTTCTTGCATTCCAAAAAACACATAAAATCAAGCTTCTCTTATCCTCTCAATAGGAAACTTTATTCCTCAAGCTATCTTCTTAATTTTTCTTCCTTTCTTTTCTTATCCTCTTTATATCCTAGGTTTATTCTTTTACACTCTTTAGAATCCCTTGCTAGTTCTGAAATCCTTAGAAGTTTCTAAGAAGTACCTATTGTATCTTGAGGGACTTGCGCAATACACCGTGAATAAGTCCTTAAGAAAGTGAATCTACACGGCTCAGGAAATACGATTCGTGATTTTGTCAGGTTTTTTACAACATAACCAAGTTATCTCGAAGCCAGAATCTTACCAAGTCAGTTCAGGCTGAAATTCGAGTTGAGTCGACCCGAACCAAAGGTTGAGTAGAGTCAGCCAGAACCAAAGGGACGAGAAGAGCCAACTATAACTAAAGGTTGAGTAGGAAAGTCTAGCAGAGTCCGCCCAAGTCAAAAGGTTTCGGCAGAGTCTGCCCAAGCCAAAGCCAAGTGTTTGAGCTAAGTTAGCTTGAACCGAGTGGTTGAATTAAGTTAGTTCGAGCCAAATAGTCAAACTGAGTTGACTCATGATAAATGTCAAAACGAGTAATGTCAGAGTAAAGATCAAGACAAGTCATTTAAATGAAAGTCCAAACGAATCAATATAAATCAAAAGTTGAAATGAGTCTTTTATAAAACATATTTAAGAAATGAATTTAAATCTAATAATGTAATAACCCTAACCCTAAACCCATTCTAAGATAAGACTTCGAGGATTGAGAGCTCATTTGGTAGGCCAATAAAAATGGACTTATTTAGAAATGGATTATAATTTACACATTGAACAAATTAACACGGGAGTCTTTTACTAAAACAATACATAAAAGGGAAAAACTAGTTTTCCTGGAATCTATAACCATTGTCTGAATCGAATGAAATGGTTCGAAAATCAGTACAACAAAATTCAACACTTATGCATAACATCTCTAGGTTTGGATGTGATCCAATTACAAAAGACATTGACAACTAGTTATAAACTAAGAGAAAATTACTTGAAGGTAAACCTTGTTCATAATCTTTTAAATAAATTATTAGTTTAGCATAAAAATTTATTTGCATTATATTAACAATAAATTATTTTTTGTTTTGCTAGTCCCACCCCGCTAACAAAAACTTTAAAAAATAAGCTTGGTCGATTGTGATACGAGGATTTGAATATTGTTGATACGGATGAAATTGCTAATCGGAACGACTACACTGCATCAGACATCGATGACTCTTTTGCAACAATTTTGTGGAAGAACTACAAATTTAGGAATGGAAAACTTTTTATATGATGCTAACAGTTATACATTCATACTACCATATAACTATGAACTACTCTTCTAGCCTAGTTAACCCTTGCCTGATCCTTTGTTTCCTTAAAACAATCATATTTAGACAGGAAATGGAGAAGCACATATTGACAGAAAATGATATTTACAAACATAAAAACAACATCAGATAACTATGTCCATGATACACTCTGATGCATATAACACTTCCATAACCATTCACACTCCAATTATTCATACAATCACATCTGACAGCTTCATAATAGCATCCTCAAAAGGAGACCTAGACCACCAATATGAATCACAAAGCAGAAACTAGAATTGCTTGTCATCATTCCGCACTCCATCAACATGTAAAACAAAGTAACCTTTACCACAAAATGCTATATATCCAAACAAAGGGCCCCAGCAATTCATGATGAAACACTAGCCTCGCTCTGCCAAACATCAGGAAACTTTCTTGTTACTTTAGAGTATATGCCAGCATGATATGCGTGCAACCTTGAAAGAGAGGACAAAAGCACGAACCCAAGAATGAAAAGGGAGGGTGGAGAGTGGGACCCCAGTTGCCTAATGCGCATGCATTCAATCACCAAGAGAGTGCAACACTTGAGAGAAAAAAAAGTGTCCTCATTTACAGCAAAGCCCCCCACTACCATCTCCATCACTTCAACCTGTGATCTTTAATCCTCAAAAAAAAGCTACAGGATAATCATGTTGGTCAACAAATTGAAACCCCATATCCTGCACTCTTTTCCAACCCAAGTGCCAAAGTGCAATACTATCTATTTCAACATCAGTACCTTTATTTCCCAACCATATATGTGCACCTCCTCAAGAAAGAGGGTTAAACAAGACAAAATGCAAACATGCTAAGATAAACATATCAACCAACAAAGCTAATAAATCAAAGAACTACATCTTTTCACCATGGATGTGTCCTTCAACCAACATACTATAACCTTCGTGGCTGTGATTGACTCACTGATTGACTGTGAGTACTACTTAGTGATATTCTACCCCAAGAGAACCAGTTTGGGACATCAAAACTTTCAAGTACTCAATAGTTCCATCAATGACTAACATTGGCTCCTTTCCTTTTGCACCAGGAATTAAATTCTCCAGAACTCTCAAAGATTCCCGGATCTTATCCTTTTTTAATTTGATATCACACACCACTGAATCATCTACTTTAGTTTTATCAACAGAATATGTCCAACCACTAGAGTTCTTTGATTCAGCATCACTAACATAATCACAGGTTTCATTTGGTTGTACCACAGTAGTTTTGTCCACACGTGAGGATGACCTATTGTCACCACCAGTAATTAACTTCATCTTTTTCTTAGGCCAATAAGAGCTGGCAACTTCCTCCTTTAAGTCCTCACATTGTTCTTGTATCACATAAGTCCTTTTAGTTGCCAAAGGAGAACGATCTGTACTTGTTACCTCATCACAATTATCCTCATCATATTCACTGCTGTCATCATCGGAATAAAGTAATGCATTTATTTCTTCCGTATCTTCATGCTTTTCACTTTCTTCAATAACTGCATTATCCTTAACAGACTCTTCCAGTAAACCATAGCTGGCAAGATGCTTTTGACCCATAATTCTAGCCTGTTCCTCCCCATTTACGTCATAACTTTGAGCAATCTTCTTAGCAGTGACAATTGGACTCTGGACAAGAGGAGGAACATGCCCATAAAACAACCTTGTCTTATTATCAGAGCGGTCAAAGATAAGTAACCTCTTTTGCAAAGAAGGATTTGCATTTTGTAAAGCTCCTCCAAGATGCGTTTCTTTCAGGCTTGTGTCTACGTTGTGATACTTAAGGTATCCTTGCACTTCATTTGTTAGCTGAGTCCTCAGACTTTGAATAGAAGGAGCTGCAAGCCCATGAGGTAAGATGGAAGTGCTTGAGTTCAGATATGTTGGGAGACCGAGTGAGCCGGGCTTAGGCAGCATGCTTAAGTAATTCAAAGAAGGTGATTGCCAAGCCACATGGTGTGAGCAAGGCAGGGAGCTGTCAGCCTTAACCATCTAACAAAACAAATGACCTACAGGACAATAAAACCAATCAGCCAATGTTAAATATGAAACCCTTTTGGTTGAAAAGATGAAAAAACCACATTGGAAAAAAGTACCAGTAGATGTTATGGTGCTCTTGTAAGAGATCTTTTCTAACTTCCTGATTTTCTAAGGAAAAAGAGGGAAAAAGGGGAAACTACAAGCTCCAGCTTAAAGAGAAACAAATATGACTTAATCTACGTGACAGGCTTAAGCAAATGACGGAAGTACTCAGCCTGCAAAGAATCAAAAGATAGCATATGTCACTCATTGAGCTCATATTCATAAATCAAATAACGGATAATAGAGGCTTTTTAATATTCAATGGTCATAATGTTCATGTCTTATGCTGACACATAAGGAAACTTCCATCCAACAAGCTTCGAAACCAAGGATATCATTAAAAAATATTGCAAATGGCAAACGCCAATCAGAAATATGTACTAACCTGACAAAAATGCAAAGGTTGAAAGCATGCTATCACTCTAACAATAATTGTTGCTTCACCGTTAATGCCATACTCATGTTTTAATGCTCGGAATCTTGTTTGGCTCGCTGCTTGGCACACCATAACTTCTTTTGTTTCTCACCACAATACTCAATCAATCTAATGTTATTGTACAAAGAGAAGAAAAGCCCAATAGAATATCAAAATGAAGATACCCAACCTAAACACAATCAGAATCAGCTAGAACTTTAGAATAATAAGAGATGAGAACATACTGAAAATACAAAATACAGAATGTTCCTTCACTTCCTATCTTTTAGCCTATTCTATACTTATCAGAAGAAACGATCAAACAATTAGCTTCCATGGCAGTAGCTAAGCACAGATTTTTGGGAATGATGATCTACAGAATAACTTTACAATATAAGTTCAACTGTATAACTTGGCGGAACACATCAACAGAAAGACCCAACCAACGCATGCTGACTTTTCCTGTGTGGCTTTAGATATAATGAATTACTTAGACCTTCAGGCTGATATTATGCACTCAAAGAAACCAATATCCCTGAAACAAAATCATACCATAGAATAAACATCATGATTTCATTTTACCAAAAACATCACAAAAAATTGTTTTTTAATAAACCAAATAGCCTAATATTACAGTCAAGCCTTAAAAGAGAAAACATCAACAAATAAAATCTAATTTAACCGTTCATTCATTCAAAATAAACCTGTATGAACCTCATCGTTCTGTTAATTTTATTGTTCAAATGGAAACATCCATAATAAGCAAACAGAAACAGAAAATGAACATATTCACCACAGACTGACTTGTTCTCAAGTAACATACGAGGACACGAAGCACAAGTAGCCTAGTTCCAAAATCTGTCAACCATATGGGTTTCTTCAACATAAAGGAGAATAAAAAATAGCAAAAAAAATACTACAATCCTCAAATTTCCCAAAAGCAGAAGCCTGTCAGTTAAACAGAGTATGATCCAATAAAGAAAAAGACGCACATAGACAATCTTATAAGACTTGACTCCAAAACCAAATTTCATCAAGGAGATCCTAATTCAACCAAAGGCTTAAGCTTTTCACTCCCCACCCCTTACCCACTAACCTTAGCAAATAATTCAGAAAACCCACAAAGGAAAAATACGAAGGAATCAAAGTTTGAAATACTTACAGATGGATTAGAAGGAAAGGATGTTTTGAATTGAGCAGAGTGAGAGAGACAAAAGAGAAGAGAAAAAGGGGTGATTGAGAATGAATAGGGAAGAGCAGGGAAGGAACCATTCACTACAAGAAGAAAATGTCCAAAGAGATACTGCTGAATGTGGATGCCACTGCTATATAGACAACTAAACGTGACTTTAGACTTAATTTCTTAGCAGTTGCTCATCATAGTTGTTAAACTAACAGTGAATTTTATATTAATAAATATTATTAATATATATTTTTATCATATTTTATATATTATTTTGATTTAAAAATGAAGGCATTGATTAATAAAACTTATTTCTTATTATATAATTTTTTAATTTTTTTGAAAAGGATACCTTTAAAAATACGTATGTATTATAGGGCAATACCAAAAATGAAGACATTCTTACAATGGGTTTTTAAACATAAAATAGGTTCATTTTTAGCTATAAGTTACCTATATACTATTGTTTGTACCTGTTAAGATTTGAAATGGAGAACAACTTTGGATCTCTCGTGAATTTCTTGAAGAACTTTGGATCTCTCAAAGGCAATATTAGAATATATTGGTGTACCTACAGAGTAACTTTACTGAAATTTGGTAAGAATAATAAATTACCTATCAGTGTATTTTACTATTTTATAATTTAATTTAATCAAAATAAAAGTTTGTGATAAATATTTCAAAGTAGTTTGTTTTATTAACTTTTAATTTATAAACTATAAACTACTTTAATGTATAACTTATGATTTGTAACTTTTTATTATTATTATTATTTTTTTAATTTTATATTTTAGTAATTTATTTATTAATTTTAATTTAATTCCTTTTAATCTTATATTTAAAGTTAATTATTACAGTATTTCTAGTACTTATTGAGTTATTTTTTAATTTATTATACAATTTAAATTAAAAAAAAATTAACATTACCAAATAAAATAACAAAGTGATAATAAATAAAAGCATATACAGTAACAATTATAAGAAAAAAAATCAATATAGCAATAATTTAAATTTAATTAATATTTTTTAAATTAATTAATTGAAAGAAAAATGTATATAAAGATTACGAAACATAAATAAAAGTATAAAAAATTAATTATGTAAAAATTATAATTATAGTTACATTTGTTTTTGTTTAGAAACATTTATAAAATAAAAGTTGTATAGTTATAGATAATTTAACAATAATTTGGTTCTTGACTTGTGAGTTGGACGAAATTAAGTTATGAAAAGAATAGTTAGGTTGAAAAGATTAGCGATAATAAGAAGCATGAGCATGCTTAGAACACGGTTGAATAGTTATGATTAGAAGGGCAATGACGACAATGGTGAATAGTTGATAAGAGACATAAACACTAAACATGCATCATTCACTAATGAAATTATTAATCCATTGCTTAACACATTCCAACCTAATTTAATGGGCCCATGAGCCCCCACCAAAGTCACCACACTATATATATTCGATTAATCATTTTCCCCCATCAAAATAAAAAAATAAATAATAATACAAAAAAATAGACAAATGTAAAAAGCATCAAGTGCAATCCAAAATTTTCCCACTAAAAACAATAATCCAATCTAATATATTACACCCGTGCGTTTGATGAAAGCAAGAGAGACTAAAAATTTTAAAACCTCGTTGTTTAAAGTAAAATTAGATTAATCTCTTAAATGAAATTATAAGTTTTAAACTTGTGATAATAGAATGTTAATAGTGATTATTAAAAGAAAAAAAAAATTGTATGATAGTATAAAGAAAGTAGATGGTGGAGGGAATGAGGAGGAAATAGAGAAAATGATATAATGAGGTCTAGTCTTTGGGTTACATGTACCCCAGAATTAAGGGAATTCATTGCTTTCTACTTTTTCTTCTTTTTAAACCCACAAAACCATTTAACAACTTTTTTTCTCTGCAAATCGTGTTCCATCATTCTTCTTCTCTAATCTCATTATCATATCTCAAATAACACTCTAATCTAAATCATACGTGTCACAAATCAAATTACTACTCAAACTATTTCAATTTCCAAAATGCATTCATTTATTTTTTATAATTTTTTTTTGTAATTTTTTTTTTCAAATCCTTTACCTCTCTCTTCTTTATCTACAATTCTACACTTTAAGTTTCTTTTTTATTCCTCCATGTCCTTCACAACAAAAAATATAATCTCTAGAAAGAAATGCAAAATTTGCTAATTGTAGCCCATGTAACATAATAATTAAGTGAATTAAAAAAATTTGTGTCTTTAATTTATAAATTAAGTGAATTGTCTATAAAATTTGTTATAACCGTGAGTACATAAAGAGCTCAAACACTTTAAATCAAATTAAAATATGTTAAATTTGTTAGTCTAGTGTAAACGAAGGCGTGTTGGTAAATTCAATTCATAAAAAAATAGTTGACGAATATCGAATTCTAATTTTCAAGAAACAATTATTAATATATTATAGATATAAAAATATATATTTTATTATTCTATGTATATAAACCTTTTACCGAAAATCTAAAAGCAATGTTTCTGCTTGTAGAAAATTATATTAATCTTAAATTACATAGGTAGATTTTGAAAAGATGTCATTCAAATAAGTTAAAGAAATAACTTTTAAACATATCATATCTCGAATGGTACAATATAGATACATATTTAAAAAAAATGATTGAAATAAGTTAAAAAAATAACTTTAAAATATATTATATCTCCAATTCTATTATATATAGATAGATTTTGAAAATTTTTAATCTTAATTTTAGTTTAATCTTTACCATGAGTAAACTTATGTTATTAAATCATACTTTGTAGAATTTTATTTCATATTTTGGTAAATAAGTTAATTTTTTTTATATGGATTGAGTTAAATCGGATTAAATCAAGTTAAATGGTCTAACTTCTAGTCCATTACTGTGATTACTAATTAGGTCGATTTTCACAACATCTAGAACAATATAAAAAACATGCATATATTACCTTTACATATTAATATAGATAAAAAAATAAGTTATACATTTTAAAAATTTAATTAATTGTGTATGTTTGTTTATTTTCATTTATCTCTTTATAATTAAATTTGTAGGTGTTAATGATTTCTGGAACATCGATTTGATGAGAAATAAAAAATGTCAAAAAAATTGAGTGACTCACAAAAGGTAACGAAAAGAGAAACACGAGTGTTTTGAATCTTTTTCTTATTATTGGAGTTATATCACAATGATTATTTTTCGTTTAATTCTCCTTCATCAAATATAATTTTTCATATACAGTATTACACAAATGTTAGCTATATTCATTCTCCAATATTTTAACCAAAGTATAAATGCACATTCGTTTTCTAAGAAATGAATTGACATATTAATTTTTTAAAATACATTTCAAAGTTTTTGTTTTTCAATTTATATTTTAAATTGATCTAAATTTTAAATCGAACATTTTATTGCACTGGTACTTTGTAGCTAGTGAAGAAAAATAAGCATAACAATCTGATAAATTGGTCAAGTCAGTTGAATTTGTCCAACTCTCTTTTTTAAAAGAGAAGAAAAGACCTAATGTCCCCCTGATTTGAATCAAGAAAAATAATTAAGATAAACTGTGGAAAGCATTGAAAAGAAATTGTGATCATTTAATAATTAATGATTGTTATCCTTAATCATCATTGCATTTGCATTGCCATATGTCTATTACCTTCTTTCACCATAAATTTTGGAGTTTGACAATTTCAAATCTTCTAAATATGAATGATTAAGTTGAAAATTTGGCCATGGGTAGTCTCTCTAACTCATTTTCCCTTCATGCAATAGTTTACTCCTCTAAAACTTCTAATTAAGAATTATATTTATTTATAAGATAATATAAATAAATAAAAAGTAAAATTGTTTTACTCATGTTTTACTTATATTTACTTATTATAAATCCTTACATAGTGTGACTGTTTGGGTGGTAAGAACTCGTACCGTTATGTTATAATAAAGGAGTGGACAGGTGCACTTATAAATATATTTGATGATTAATAAAATTAATATATAAAGAGAGACATCCAGACATACGTATGAATAGAAATTTGAGATTAAAATTTTGTCACCCACTTCTCTCATATATATACTTTTGTGTACTTCACTTTCGATTTCTCAATTTGGGCTTCCTTCCATTTGAGTGGTGTTGTTATGTCTATTTATAGACAAATTTCTCATTATTATTTGTGGATGGTTTTCAACTTCGCTTTTAATTGGGTTAGCTTCACTTATGACTTCCTTATAATGCTAAACATGTTTAGCAGACTAATCCTTCTATTAAACTATTATTCTTATTATTACTGAATCCTTCATATTATATATATATATATGTTAAACTACACAGTTTATAAACATAGTACTGAAAAAGAGACACTTTATATATAATATTAATATAATATAATTGCATATAAAGCAATAGTCACTTTTAGTATTTGAATGGTTTACTTTTATTTTTTAATTTTAAAATATAATTAGGAATACAATTAAAAATCTTAAATATGTATCGTTTTATCTTTTGTTATATAATTTTTAATTTTAAAATATAATTAAAGTAAAATATATAGGAATATAAAATATGTATACTAAAAAAAGAATTATATATATATATATATATATATATATATATATAGATATATATATATATAATATACACATAGATATATGCAAATGAAAAAGTAAAAAAATAAAATTTAATTAAACACTAAAGAATTTTGTCATCCTACAAAAGAGTGTTATTATTTAGATTCATCCACACATTATACCTACAGATAGATATCGCAATTATGTAATACTAAAATATTATATTTGACTTTTTTACATAAATAAATCCTATTAAGTTAAAAGAGGATGAGTATATTAGAAATTGGAAGCTTAAAAAGTTTGGAATAGATTTTGAAGTTTAAATTTATACGTGATCCTGGAAAAACAAAAAGAAATTAAATGTTATAATAAAGGTTCCTGGTGAGAAATCTCAAGTGGGTATTTCTTTTTTTCAATTATTTCAATTGGTTTTATATATTTACAAAATGTCTTAATTGAGTCGAAAAATTAAACTAATTAAACTCTTTCTTTTAAGTTTTCACTTACTGACATTAAATTACGATGACAATAAATATATTGATGTATATATGTTATTAAGTAAAAATAATTAAATTATGACATGAAATTTAGTAAATTAAAAAAAATGAAAAGATTATGGAAGCAACATTCAGAAAACACCGTACAAGCTTCGTTCCTCCTCATCCACAGAGGATCTCATCCTCCATTAAAACTTCATCAACCATCATCAGCCATGATCAATATCTCTTTGCCAACCAGCACCGTAAAAATCCCAAAATGGCAAACCATAAATTGTTCTTGTTCTATTCGCCACAAATCCTACAAGTGCTAGAAGCTCTCAAACAAGCTAGTGCCACATCTAGCGATACCACACCTCTAATTCTCTGGCGATGAAGGCGTCAATGCCGCAAGCCGCCGTCATTGCCTTCATATACCGCACCATCGAGATCGCCACCGTGAGCAACCTTGTCGCCGCTGCCGCGAAGCGAAACACACCACCACTAGGAGCCTCTTCTTCGCGTCGCAAGCAACATCGTTCAAACCTCCACCGCGAGTTCCCCTCATCCAGAAACACAATCAGCAGCGAACAAATGCACCTCCGCTATGACGCAGAAGCAGTCTAATGTCCCCATCTTTCTCCTTGGCGGTTCTTAATCTACAAACCCAGAAAATCAACATAGTTCATCCCAAAATCAGAAACAGAAACCCTAGAATTGCGCAGCCCCAATTCGCGCCTTCACCTTCCCTAAATAGTGAACTCCAATGCTTTTCACCTGCATCAGAAAATAGAAACCACGAAGAACCCTAAACACAAAACCCCATTTGTAAAAGTCTCAAATTGCAGAAATCCATAAGAGTACGCCTTCTCCTTACACCTCTTCGAACCATCTTCATTTGTCGTCATCACAAAGGTCGCCTAGGATAGAATGGTTTAGGATAGAAGCCGAACGAACCTTATTCTCATAATAAATTTTGTCCCATAATAAATTTTGCCACGTAAAAAACTCTTAATTTTAAAAAAGAATTTCACATAATGAAACACTTTTACATCAACGTGCACTATGTTATCACATTTTAATGTCGTCTATGAAAACTTAATAAATATGACTTATTTGGCTTAATTTTTCAAATATTTGAACCTTATTGAGACATTTTATAAATATATAAACTTAATTGAGACTGTTAAAAAAATAAAGATCCAATTAAAATTCTCGAACAAATATAAGGACTCAATTGAAATTGTCAAAGGGGACGATCTTACCGAAGGTTTAAACTTATAATGAAATAATATTTTTTTAAAGTGTAAGTTGCGAGTACGAAAAAAAATTTCAGTGTCCAATAACCACTGCCCTTTAGGAAAATAAAAGGTTAAAAGAAACATAAAACTTTGGATCCAAAAAGTTAGATGAGTGACAGGAAATGAGGAATTTTAATTTATCGTCGTCTGAAACTGAACTTATTCTTTAAGCAATATTTTAAGTTAAAGCGTTGTGAATATCTGATTTTCAAGAGAGCAGATTTCAACAAAAAGTGAGTTAACTTAGGGAAAGGTAAAACTGTTACAAACTATACACATGTCATGGCTAAAAAAGATACTGCAAACATTGCTTCGTTTCTTGAACTAGCTTGTTGCTAATGCCTAAACCATTTTGTTCATATTTCTGTAGCAAAGTCAACCCAGAAATTTTTTCTTCTTCTTGTGTTCGACGTATTCAACCCTTTTTCTTTTCATGTTTTTTGTTGCATGTTTGGGAAGAAACGCGTCTAGATGATCCAAATTACTTGCCAAAGAAAATGGGAAGCCAAAAGTAGAACAAATTATCACACTTTATACCTTCAAAACCTAAAGGTTGAACTAACTTCCAAGGAACACACACATGACGCATGCAACAACACTTATACGTTTCCCTTTCTTAGGCCACAACTTTGCTTCAAGTAACCAAATTCACGTTCAAATTATTAGTTTCTTATCACCTCTAGTGTTTTTAGCCTGCAAGACTAACCAATCTCACAATTCAATTGCTTATTTTAAACCTCTTCCAAGAATCCATCATCTTTTCTCATTCCAACTTCTGTCAAGAGATTAAGAATACTTTCAATATGTCACTTAGAGGCTCATCGTGGATAACTCTGAAATTCAGAGGTGTTCTTGATGTAGTTCGTGCCACCAAGTTCCAATCAAGCTACGTTGGATTACAGAAAAACAGACCAATTGTGTCAGCTGCTAGGCCTGAAACAGCTCATTGGTTTCATCCTAATCTGCAATTCTACAGCACCAATAGCAACAACACAAGTACTAATGCAAAAGGGTATACCCCAAAACCTTTTATCTTCCATAAATCCTAATCTCACTGTTGAATATTACATTCTGAAATTTGCTTATGACCTTTTCACATGCAGAATAAATGATGAGCAGGTTCAACCTGAACCTGCTGCACCTGCACATGCTTCTAAAAGTTTTGCCTTCTCTTATTGGTATGACACTAAATTTCCTTGCTGCTCCTACTGATTAGAGATTCCAAAATTTTTGTTTATAAATTAAATTTTACGTTTAATTATCTATTACTGTTTTGGTTATAAATGTATGTGATATATTATCACTTTAGTAGCATTTTTTACTGATGTAATTGTTAATTTAAACTGTCTGATTTTTCTTTTGTCAATTTAAAGACTAGTGCAATTAACTTTCAGCAAACTCAGAATTAAATCCAAAATATGGATATTCAAATATCAAGATAACCAACTCATTGATCTAAGTTTCATTGAAAAATCCACCTAAAACTAAGATAGAGTTGCAAGTATTAACTAATGTACCAGATTCCATCATAATTATACAGTTAAACGTGTTTAGATAAGATAGTACTAAGATGGTTAATCTTCTGTGATGTTCTCGTATAGTACCTCAAACATTTAATGTGCATTTTTCCTTATGAACATGGAGGTTAAGGTGGATTTTGGGCATGACACTTTCTGTCTTACTACCCTTCTGGAAACCTTACTGGGAAAAACTGCAGAGAATAGAAGGTAGATGAAAATCTCTTCCAGATGGAATATCCAACAAACAATCTAATTTCTTAAATTTTGGAAATATACTAAGAAAATAGTTTGGGAACAAAATGTGAATTCAGGAGAGGCAGAGTTTGTGATTGAAGAGGCTGAAGCGGTGGCAAAAGTGGTAGAAAAAGTGGCAAGCGTAGCAGAAAAAGTATCTGAAGATGTGGCAGAGATGCTTCCAGAGGATGGTAAACTAAGGAAAGCAACTTTGGTGGTAGAACATGCATCAAAAGAAGCAGCACATGATGCTCAGCTTACTCAACAATTCATACACAAGGTACTTATATACTGTTAATCAATGTTTTTTGTTTAATACCTGACATCTTTCATCACATGGTTTCACCAATTATTCAAATGATTGCTCATTACTTTTTCCTAACCTCCTTATTGAAACATAGGTTGAAGAACTCAAGAATGACCTTGATGATATACAAGCCTTTGTTGAACCAGTAATTGACAAGATTGTGAAGATTTAATTAACCTCACAAAATTGATGTCAAATTAATACCACTTTTCTTGTAGATATTGTTTTGTATATTGGTGTACTGCAATAAGTGCATATTATATTTTGTTGTTGGCTATGTTTATGCTATTTGTAATGTCATTGTATGTTCATTTTATCATGATAAAAGTTAGAGTAAACTGCACCCTTTCTCTGATAAATGGTCCAAATAAATACATTTATTTAAAAATTACCCTTCTCTTTCTTGAAGGATTAATTTATACTGTTGTTCAGCTTGTAACAAGCTTGTTGATAGCAGCACGTCTTTAAGCAAAAAGAGAATATTCTTCGACTTTTTATATCACCAAGAACTTATTTTAAATATCAATTACCAACTTTTATTGGATGAAAGACTTTCAAATTTCATTCAAATTCTTAATTTAATTTGATTTTATTTTTAGAATTATCAAAATGTAGGCTAATTTTATTTCAAGTAGAACATTTGACAAAAACACTATCCGTATATAAACGAAGACTCAATTAAATATATGGATATCCGTATACAGATAAAGACTCAGCTAAATATATGGATATTGACTTCAAACACATATAAATAAAATAGATTATTAGAAAATGAGTTTTTGAGCCTAACTCAACCTCTAACCATGAATCTCTCTAACCATGAATCTGATACCATATTAAGAAATGAGTTTTTAAACCTAACTCAATCTCACAAAACTGGCTTATAAGGTGAAGTTTGCACCTCACTTATTTATTTATTTATATATATATATATATATATATATATATATATATATATATTATAAATTGGTCTTATCTCTAGTCTATGTGAGACTTTCAATATAAATATATATTTAATTTAGAAATATATTCAATTTTATTTTGGGTTTTACAATTGTTTGGATTCCAACTTTATTGAGAGACATTGTCAACGTTAATTATCTCTCATTTTAATTATTACTTGCTTTGAAGATTGAAACTCTCTACCAGTTTGTCTTTAAAAAACATTTTAGAAATTGAAAAGAAAAAATCATATTTAAATTGTCTTAAATTTTATTTTTAAGTGATATGAAATAGTTAGAGATGCCACAAATAATAATATTTTGTTTAATTGTCGAAACGAGGGTAAATTATTATATCTAAAATATTATGTATTTTGACTATTGAAATTGTAGATAATAAGATTTAGAATTTAATAACTTTGGTGAGAAGGAGGTCTTATTTTAATGGAAAGGATGAATGAAAGTGAGGGATGGTTGGGTAAGAAAATGATTGTGATAAACACGACACATACATTAGAGTGTTTATAATATAATTGCTTTTTTCACGTTTGAGCGGCGTAGGAAAAGCTACAATGTCAGTGCCACCCTCATCACCCAACTTTCTGTCTCTCCTCCGTCTATCTTCCTATTTATTCTTACCACTTTCCTAATTATCAACATTAATTTACGCTAATCTAAAATTATTTTTTTATGATTTCACATTAAATGTAAAATACACTATATCAATAGATAAATGTAGGAAAACGTTTTATATTTAACATATAACAATATTAGTGGTGAAATTTTTCTCTCCTATATCACTCAATATTATTGAAAACTTCATATATAATAAAAATAAAAACCAATTATATTACATAAATAAATATAAATCTTACTGAATCAATTTTATATTAAACTAACTTACGAAACTCGTCATTATAAATGGTTAACATTTTCAAATTCAAGTATTTTTGGGTGCTCTATATTTTATTATGCATGTTAAATTATGTATCAATAACTGTTATCATTGAGTGACATGTTAGAACGAACAAGGTTATTTATTCCCGGTCGGTCATCGGTGTAATATTCATGAAGAATCTCTTGTAGTTGTTTGTTTAAGATAATCTTTGAATGTCACGTATAATTAATGACGTAACGGTTATTATGAAACGGTTAAAGTCTCTATTAATTCTTATTAAGAAGTAAATTAATTGATTAAGATTCTTTTAGACCTTATAAATAACGATTTATTAAGAAGGTAAAGAACTCTGACTAATTATTTAATAGACTTGCGGAACGATTTATTAAGAAGATAAAGAACTGTGACTAATTATTTAATAGATTTGCGGAACGATTTAATAAGAAGGTAAAGAACTGTGACTAATTATTTAATAAGCATTCTCGAACAGCAGGCGTTATGTCAACAGAAACAATAACAAAATTATTCAGTGTATAATACTTGTACTCGTGCATGTCAAGCAATTATAATTATTCGACATCCCAAATCGTCTGCGACTAAGATAATAAAAAGAATAATCTGAAATAGTTTTCACATTATATCCAGCAGGAAGAACATATACTGATTGCTCCTCTGCTGAGAATCAATGTTTGAAATTATACTTGCGACAGTGCAATCAAAGTGTTACTTTCAGTACAAACTTATTGTACAAATAATAAAACTGAGGTGAAGTAAAAAATGTTATAATAAAGAAAGCATGTTTTAAAGATTAAATTTTTGGACCACTTGATAGCTATGTACATCAATAATGATAAATGGGCACCCTGGTATATTACAATGTACATTATTCAAAATGAATGGAGACACTTTCTCCTGTCTTTTGTTAGTAGTACATGTCCTGCTTTAGGCATGTGACCTTATCTTGTGTTTTCTACTGTAACCAACCAAACCTCAATAATGCGTTCTTTCATCGTACAATCAGACTGAAACAGAGGAAAAATTAACGTAACAAAGTATCATTGGTCTCGTTCAAATTTCTCAATTTAACTTTTTGAAAAGAGAAAAATAAAAGTAAAGGAAAACGAACAACGAAGTTCATTGCATATGATTCCTCGCAACGACCCCATTTCAACTTTTGATTCGACTTTACCAACAATCACTTTCTCACTCTAAGTTTTGGACTCATGCTGCAATCTTAACCCCAAATCTTATATTTGTATTTTGCGACAGATATAAGCGATGGATTGTTGTGTTTTAAGAACTCTCACTATCTCATTACCGTTGTGAACGAGTTCAAACACATTTAATTTTCTTTCTTGTTCAACCAACTAAACACTGACACAAACAAATTATTAATAGAATAGCAGAGTGAGAATGAGAAAAGTTAAGAGCAATAAAAGTGTATCAATAGTAACCATCTTCGTCATAAATACAATACACCAAATAATCCAAAGAATCAACTCTCACACATCAAAGAAGATAAAAAAAAACAAAAATGAAACAAGAGGAATTCGCGTGTGAACTCGCAACGACATTAAAAAGAAAAAAAAAAGTCCACTAAACTAAACTATCTTCTACATAAACAAAGCCGCAGCGAGAACCACGGCAGCGGCAGATCCGGCGAGGGTGAATCTGTTCAAAGCGGCGCCGTTTTGCGAGGGAGTCGGTGCTTCGGTCGGCGGAGCGGAGATTGCCGAAGGAGTGACGGAAGGAGCACCGGCCGGAGATACGGGAGGCGACGGCGGAGAGTCGATGTCGGTCGGCGAAGGAGACGGAGCGTTCGGCGCCGGAGCAGGGGGAGACGATGACGGCGACTCGGCGGCAGGAGAAATCGCCGGTGATGGAGAACTACGTGGCGTGGCCGCCACGGGTGTTCTCTTCGGAGAGAGAGCTGGCGACGACGCCGGAGACTGAGCCAGCGCGGAGGTGACTAACAATGCAGCGATTAGCGTGAACACAACGGTGGAGTTAGCCATTGTAGAGAGAGAGAGAGAGAGAAAGAGAGAGAGAGAGTAAAAACCAAAAGGATTATGAGTGTTAGTTGAACTATATCAGAGAAAATAAGTTGATGAGTGAGAACGTGTGTGTAGTGAAGAGAAACATAGGATTGTAGGTCATTTATAGAAGGGTGTTCGCTTTGAGGTGGCTCGTTACTCGCCGTTGATGCGTTGAAATCATTTCCGGGTTGACACGCGGCACTAACTCTTTCTGCCAGTGCACAAGGGAAATAATAATAAAAAATAGTTTTCTGGAAAAAGTTTTTCAATTGTTTTAATCGATAACCAAAGGAATAAAATAAAAACTGCATTTGATTTACGAAATATGTGAAATAAAATTTGGAAAAAAGAAAGAAAGGGAGGAAGGTAAAGCAGAAACGGCAGGGCACGCGAGAGATTGAATGAGGGCGGGGATGCTGCAGATACAGCTGTCTTTGAATCAGCAGCGTACACGTGGTGAGAAGTTTGAAGGATGAGATGAACAGGTAAGGATGGAAGCTAGTTAAGGAAAGTGATAACGGTCGAAAGAAGTAAATTTTCATGTGAATTTTGTGGTACATAGTTTCATTAAAGTCGAAGTCGGTTGTAAAAGTGTTAGGGACCACCTCGTTTGTCTTGGCCAAAGGAATAATTAACAAGTAACGGTGTCTCTCTAGTTTCTTCTTACCATCTTTAACATTATATATTATGGTGATTTAAGTGAAGTGAAGCATATATTTAATGTAAGCATTTGAAAGTAATTAAAGTTGCAGAAATCATATATCTATACTCAGAACAGAGCGTGATGCAAGTCTTCATAAACTATTATGAAATTTCAAAATCCTACCTTTTCCTTTTTGTTCAAATAATGCTGTCCAGCCATATTATATCCACCCAGTATCCATTATAATAACACATTTTAAATCATATTTTGTCAAACACTATTGTAACTCAATTAATTATATTAAAATAAATCTATATCATTCAATTTATATCTGTTATAATATTAACACCACTAATTTTTTTTAATGAGATTACATTATATTATATATTTCTAATATTTAGAATATAATTATTTTCTTATCTTATCTTTAATTTTTTTTCGAATGATAACTAATCTTTAAATTATAAATTTCTGTTTATCTTCTAACAATTTAACTATCATTAATATATTAATATAAAGAGCTTAATTTTTTAATAATAGGGTTGAATATATTAGGGCGGTGTTATCAACATTAATTGCATATTCCGTTATCACTATTATACAAATTCTTCAATTATCATTAAAAACTAAAAGTATATAAATAAGTATATATGAAATTAGTTTCTTAAGAAATTTGATGATTAAAGAATCTATATACGTATGGTAAAATATTAATTTTCTATATTATAATTTAAATATTTCTCATCACATACTATTTAAGTGTATTTTCTTTTTCTGTGATTATATTATATTTTATATCTCTAATATTTTAGATATGATCATTTGTTGGGAACAAGGGCAACAAAGGAGAGAAGAGAGATTTAAACAACACTAAGAAGTATTTGTTTTGGTGCACTTGTAAACCTTACATAAGCTTTCTTATATAACAAAATGAAGAACACCATCTCACAATACTAAGCAATGTGGGACTAAAACATACTACAAAGAACTTAATCAAACTACACAAAAAACTAACAATTCTCTCACTTAGAGTTTGATTAATACATAGTGTAATTGCCTTCATCATCAGTTATTCTTGAAGGCCAATTGAGGTACTGCAAAGCCTCAATTTTTCTGTTGTGACAACCTTTGTCAACATATCCGTTGGGTTCTTACTTCCCAGTATCTTTCTCAACGTTAGTACTTCATCCTCAAGCAGAGATCTGATGAAGTGATAACGGAGATCAATATGCTTCGTTCTGGAGTGAAAAGTTGAATTCTTAGCCAGATGTATTGCACTTTGACTATCACTGTGCAAAACAGTCCTTTCCTGGATGAATCCCAACTCTGTCAACAATCCTTGAAGCCATATCAATTCTTTGCTAGCTTCTGTTACTGCTACATATTCAGCCTCTGTAGTGGATAGAGCAACGATCTTTTGTATTTGTGACATCCAACTAACAGCTGTAGTTCCAACAGTAAATATGTAGCCAGTGGTACTTCTTCGATAATCAATTTCTCCAGCAAAGTCTGCATCTACGTAACCTTGTACTTTTAGTTCACCTTTACTAAAGCACAAACACTTCTCCTTAGTTTTTCGTAGATATCGCAAAATTCATTTCACAGCTTCCCAGTGAGCTTTACCTGGATTTGACATAAACCTGCTTACAACTCCCACTGCATAGCCAATGTCTGGTCTTGTGCATACCATCGCGTACATCAGACTTCCAATGGCTGAAGCATACGGAATCTTAGCCATAATCTCTTCTTCTTCTTTTGTCTGAGGAGACTGATCCTTGGATAGACGAAAATGACTGGCCAAAGGAGTACTGACTGGTTTGGCCTTGTCCATGTTAAATCTCTGCAAAACACGGTTGATGTACTCTGCCTGAGATAACTGCAAGACTCCTTTTTGCTTATCTCTCGTGATTTGCATTCCAAGAATCTTCTTTGTTGGGCCTAAGTCCTTCATGTCAAATTCTTTTGACAATTGCATCTTCAAATTTCTGATGTCTGTTATATTTGATCCTGCTTCTAACATGTCATCAACATAAAGTAGCAAAATGACATAGCTGGACTTGTACCTTTTGAAGAAACAACAATGATCAGCATTGCACTTCTGGAAACCTTCCTTGTGCATGAAGCTTTCAAACTTTCTATACCACTGTCTTGGAGCTTGTTTCAGGCCATACAGGCTCTTCTTCAATTTGCACACCATGTTTTTCTTCTTTCCTTCTGAAAAGCCTTTAGGCTGGTGCATGTAAATCTCCTCATCTAGATCTCCATGAAGAAATACAGTCTTCACATCTAATTGCTCTAGGTAGAGCTCCTCACTAGCCACAATACTTAGCACAGTCCTAATAGTATTGAGCTTGACAACTGGAGCAAAGATTTCAGTGTAGTCAACTCCTTCTTTCTGCTGAAATCCTTTGACAACCAGTCGGGCCTTGTATCGCTTGGAACCATCATGGTCTTCTTTCACTCGATACACCCATTTGTTGTGAAGTGCTTTCTTTCCCATAGGTAACTCAACTAGTTCCCATGTCTGATTTGAGATCAAAGACTTGATCTCGTCTTTCATAGCAAGCTCCCACTTGTCGGCATCCGTGGTTTGACAAGCTTCCATATAATCTTCAGGCTCCCCTCCATCAGTGAGTAACATGTAGTCTATGTATCTCCTGTTAGGCACATGGGGCCGAGAGGATCTTCTCAATACAAGAGTTGGAGTAGGAGGTTCTAATTGCTCATTGTTTTCTTCATTTGATTCCTCTGGCTGAGGACTCCTCAATATAGGACTTTCTGGGATATCTTCCACATCTGCATAAACTGGTTCACTCGTTTCTGAATTTCTGGTGTCAGTATTATGTGTAACACCCTAATATTTTAAAGGGTATTACTGATAGTAGAGACTAAATTAATTTGATATCTCATATAAACAATCAAACTTTATTTCAATTACTCCAAAGTACAATACCAAACTTACACACTTTAACAATATAGTCTTCACCATTGAAATTTCAACTTATAAGTTTTACACAACATAATCTTCCCAATACAAATTTATCCTTTTTACAAAAATCCCTGAAAGTTTTTCCCCGCATCTCTCTCATCTCTAAGCTTTTTCAACCGCATCTGCAACATTATCTAATCACATATAACATGAGTTATATGATCATAGTACAAACAAATAAGGGTAAGCCAACCATATCATAAAATCATTAAACTTGTAATAAAAATATTATAATCATGTATTTCTGCAATTGATAAAATATCCTTATTCCGATGTCATTAATTCATCATTATCAAAATCATCTTTTCCATTTCCATAAATCTTACAAGTGTACCATGCTTACTCATGAAGCCTTATGGTCAGACCGCTCTCTGCCTGCTTCCTTAAGCCTCACTTATATACTATGTCTTACTTTCTGAAGCCTTATGGTCAGACCCCTCTCTGCCTGCTTCTATATAACTTACGAATCATACGTTTATGTCAAAGCCTTATAGTCAGACCACTTTCTGCCTGCTTTCATAAACCTCAGGTGTTACGTTGCTCATACCAAACTCTCATGGTATAACTCGAACATACTACTCCCGGTAGTAAACATCATTTCATAAGTAATGATTTCTCATATCCACTCCAACATTTCATAAAACCAACAATTCATACCCTCTTATCCACCTAACTCAATCATGTTCATTCTTTAATCATGAATTCATAATAACCCGTTTTGGTATCAATAAATTAAACATATTGCCATATATCATGCTTCATATTATAAACTCATTTTGCTCATAACGAGTATAACTCAACATATTTTCACCAAACAAAGATCATGGATCAACCAAAATATATCAACATATCGTAGGAACTACATATTAAAGTCTGGGCTCAATGTAATGATAAATAAAATATATATGAAATTTTTACCATGATAATATTATGCATCTACAATCAACTTGTTTTATTTTATTTTCATCCTAGTAGAGATTTTTCTTTACCCCAATTGGTCACCGGAGAGGACCCAGATGTCTGAACGCATCAAACTCACCTTCGACGCCAGCACATATGACTAGTCACAACTGACTGGACCAGGCCAGGGCTGCTCTATGATCAGGGATGTGCCAACTCAGGTTTTTAAGGTTCCTCTATCCTACCAACAAAGGGAGGCCCTCAATAATTAATCAATTTATTTATTTAATTTATCTACCTTGTTGTCTTATGCTCTAAATCTAAAATGCCTAATTTTAATATTTTTACTTCCTCTCACAACAACCTCAAACAGTATCTGTATATCTATTTAATACTCATATATAAGCTATTACAGAACCCTTACTCCAGACCTTCCAACAAGATCAATTTCAGCCAACAAACTCATTCAATAAATTCATCACATCACAACATGTACAATTTAACAGTTTCAGTTATAACACCCAATATAATAAAAGTCATAAAACAGTTTTGCAAGAGAACACCAGTTAAACATTCGTATATTTATAAATTCATACAAAAATAATTAGTTTCCCTTACCATCAAAATAATATTAATATAAAAATTCAGGGGAAACAAGAAGTTGAATCTGGCAGAGCCGGTTAGACAACTTCTCATCCTTCCACAAAGATGCAATAAAAAGAATAGATAAAACAATAAAATTTCTGGGGAAACAAGAAGTTGAATCTGGCAGAGCCGGTTAGACAACTTCACATCCTTCCAAAAATACAATATAAAGATATAAAAAAACAACAACAAAAGCTTTGGGGAAACAAGAAGTTGAATCTGGCAGAGCCGGTTAGACAACTTCTCGTCCTTCCAAAAATACAATATAAAGATATAAGAAACAACCAAAGTTTTGGGGAAACAAGAAGTTGAATCTGGCAGAGCCGGTTAGACAACTTCTCGTCCTTCCAAAAATACCATATAAAGATATAAGAAACAACCAAAGCTTTGGGGAAACAAGAAGTTGAATCTGGCAGAGCCGGTTAGACAACTTCTCGTCCTTCCAAAAATACAAAAGAAACAAATAAATGTTCTCATTCAAAATTCAAGACCATACAGCAACAAAATACTACATATTCGAGATTTAGGATTAGAGAAAAGCAAAGTATAAGAGTGGCTTCCCTTACCTCTATTACAGACTTAATCTCCTCGCTCTCTGAAAACTTCCAGAATATCCCCTTTGCAATTAGAAATTCTTCCAACTCTCTTCTCTCAACATTTTTCTAAGTTCTTTGGTGTAAATTTTCAGCCTTCCCCCTTGGCTATTTATAGTAAAAAATTTTACTATTCATTTTTACTATTCATTTGTACTATTCATTTTTTTATTCATTTTACTATTACAAAAATAATTTTTTTTATTTGCAAATTGGTGAATTCTGATCTCAAAGCTACGTGTAACACTTATCCTTTCCAAAAATAATTTTTTTTTTTTTTTTACTATTCACTTTTTACTATTCACTTTTTACTATTCACTATTTACTATTCACTATTTTTTTTTATTAATAATTTTTTTTTTTTAATTTTTTTTTATCTAGTATCTAACTTACAAATATTTTCAAGGATCTTACATTATGCATGTCCTTGTACATCACTTTTTCATTGAAGATTACATCTCTGCTGCGGGTCATCTTTTTGTTTTCATCATCCCATATTCGGTAGCCAAATTCATCTTCACCATAACCAAGAAAAGTACACTTCTTTGATTTTGGATCAAGTTTGTTTCTAACTTGATCGCTAATATGCACATATGCTACACAGCCGAAAACTCTAAGATGTGAGAGTTTTACCTCTTTTCCGCTCCATACCTCTTCCAGTATCTTGTGCTCCGATGGTACCGATGGACTTCGATTGATCAAGTAAGCTGCTGTGTTGACTACTTCTACCCAAAACTGTTTTGGTAAGCCTGACTGTACACGCATGCTTCTGGCTCTTTCAATCAACGTTCGATTCATACGCTCAGCTACACCATTGTGTTGAGGCGTACCTGGCACGATTCTCTCCATTCTGATTCCGTGCTCATAGCAAAACTTCTTGAATCTGGTGTCTACATACTCACCACCATTGTCGGATTTGAGCTTCTTAATCTTCAATCCTGTCTCATTTTCCACCATAGCTTTACAAATCTTGAAAGCTTCAAATACTTCAGACTTGTGTTTCAGAAAGTAAACCCATACCTTTCTGGAGTGATCATCGATAAAAGTCACAAAGTATTGCTTCCCACCAACGGATGGGACAGTCGTTGGTCCCCAAACATCGGAGTGGATGAGCTCAAGCCTTTCTTTCTTTGGGGTTCTTCTACTTGTCTGAAAGCTCACTCTCTTTTGCTTTCCAAGTATACAGTCTTCACACATGTCAATTTTTACTGACTGAAGACCTGGTAGTTTTCCTTTTGAGTGCATGACCTTCATCCCCTTCTCACTCATATGTCCAAGTCTTTGGTGCCATAGATTGGGACTTTCATTTGTTGCAACTGCAATCAAATGACATGCTCCTACTGTCTTGTAAAGAGTACCATTCTTTTTGCCTCGAGCAATTGTCATCGCACCTTTTGAAATCTTCCAATCATCATCGTGGAAGATTGTCGTGTAGCCTTCACTGGCTAGCTGGCCCACTGAGATTAAGTTCTTCGTCAGGTCGGGAATATGTCTGACATTTTTCAATTCCCATACAGACCCATTTAACTTAATCTTTACTACACCTTTACCTACAATCTCACATGACTGCTCATTACCAAGATAAACCTTACCAAGGTTTCTAGGAATATAATTCTCGAATAGTTCTTTTTGTGAGGTTGCATGAGAGGATGCTCCAGAGTCTAACACCCAAGACTCTTCCTTGTTTTCCAACGAACATATCAGCGCATCACCTCCTCCTGAGGTCGTAGCAATGTTTGCTTCATCTTTCACCTCCTGTTTCTTCGAGGCACTCCGGCATTGATTTTTGTAGTGACCAGTCTTCCCACAATTCCAACATTCGATAGTTTTCGATTTGTTAGAGCTTTGATGATTTCTGGATTTGGACTGCCTCTCCTTTGATTTGTCGCGTCCAGTTCCTCTGGTTGAACTTCTACCTCTTGACTCTGTATGCAATACTGAAGAGGTTGAGGGTTCACCCGACTCTCTCCGTCGGATCTCTTCACTGAGAACTAAGTCACGAACATCATCAAACTTTAACTTGTTGCTTCCTGAGGAGCTACTCACAGCTGTGATAGTAGCATTCCAACTTTCTGGTAGAGAAGAAAGAAGTATTAGAGCTCGTACTTCTTCATCGAAATTGATTCTAACTGAACTCAACTGGATTGTAATTGTGTTGAGTTCGTTTATATGTTGCGCTGTTGATGTGCCTTCTGTCATCCGTAGGTTGAACAACCGCCTCATCAAATGAACTTTGTTTGCAGCCGACGGCTTTTCATACATGCTGGAAAGGGCCGCCATAAGACTAACTGTAGTATTTTCTTTTGCAATGTTGAAAGCAACATTACGAGATAACGTCAAACGGATGGCTCCGAGAGCTTTTCTGTCTAGAAAGCTCCACTCATCTTCCTTCATAGCTTCTGGTTTCCTACATGTGAGAGGTTCTTGCATGCCTTTCTGATACAGGTAGTCCTCTATTTGCATCTTCCAAAAGCCAAAGTCCGCACCATCGAACTTTTCAATCTTCATCTTGCCTTCGTCCATTGCCATTGCTCCTACTGCTTTTGAAGAAAAGCCCCCACTAGTTCTCTAAATTGAGATCCCAAGAACAAGAGAAAAAATCTTTTCTGATGTGGAAGATCAAACGCAACTGCAACCATAGAGCATACTAAGAAAATTTACTCTGACCAAATCTTTTCTGATGTGGAAGATCAAACGCTGTTGCAACCACAGAGCATACTAAGAAATGGGCTCTTGATACCAATTGTTGGGAACAAGGGCAATAAAGGAGAGAAGAGAGATTTAAACAACACTAAGAAGTATTTGTTTTGGTGCATTTGTAAACCTTACATAAGCTTTCTTATATAACAAAATGAAGAACACCATCTCACAATACTAAGCAATGTGGGACTAAAACATACTACAAAGAACTTAATCAAACTACACAAAAAAACTAACATCATTAATATTAATTTTCTTATTATCTTTAATCTATTTTTAGATAATAATTAATTTATATATATATATATATATATATATATATATATATATATATATATATATATATATATATATATATATATGAAGAGCTCTCATATTCAATACCTCTTATATTTGAAGATATGGTCGAGTGGAGAAGTTGAGAGTTTTGGAGGAAGGTTCATATGGCACAGTGTATCTTATTCTTTTGTGTCCTATAGAAGAACAAAATTCGAAGGTTTTACTCTTAACAATGAAGAGAAGTTCTTATTCAATGCTAAGGGAGAAAAAAGTTTTTGAGTTAATGTTGGGTTACGAAAGAATTTGTGAATGTTATTATTACAAATACATTGTTGAGAGAGGTTGTTTAACTTATAACCTTTTCATGGATCTTTAGGTGATTTAATTAAAACAGAGATATTATCTGACATTGTTATGAAGATGAGCACTGGACTTTGAGAATGGTGCAACATTGAAACCACAGACCAATTATTGTGCAAGCTTGCATTTTTCGAAGAAGCACCAAAGATACCATATGAACTTAGTTACGATTGCAAGGATTTTTTGATGAAGTGTTTGATGAATAACCCTCAACAAAGATGGACGGCTAAAATGCTTCTGGATCATCCTTTTATTAAAAAAGAATACCCAACATCATCCACTTATAATCCTTAGAATTAAATGTATCCATTTAATTAAATACTTTGATAATTATATCTCTGTTGATCAAATATAAGTAGATTAGAGACACATGATATATTTTGTTTTTATGTAAACTCACTAAATTGTTTACTTTTGTTTATTAGTGTGTTGATAGTTTTAAAAAATTAGAAAATAATGTTCTTACAATCTCTTCACTTCTATTTTGCTTTTGAAACATTCTTATGATTTCTTTTTATCTATAACAAAATATATATTGGGATTCTTCTAACGAGTCTATAAAATTAATTTTTAAATTTATTCTTAAACATGACTGCTTTATTTATATAAATTATATAATACATCTCGGTCAATGAAATTTTATTTTTTAAATGTCTTCAATTGAAAAAAAAAAGATAATTTTTTTATATTTTTAATAAAATTAATTAGCAATAACTAATGTATTGATGAATTATTTTTAGTTTAATGTTAGAGGTACTTTTATATGTTTTTAACATATCAATTTTGTTGGCTATGAAAAACGTATTGAAATATGAAAATCAATTATATTTTAAAAATAATTTTATTAATTTCGAATAATATCTATAAAAAAATAAAATAAACTTAATAAATAGAATTATTTTTAAAGAATAAATATTAAGTATAGAAATGAATTAATAATTTATCAAAAAAATATATACAAATACATTAGTTTTACTTAATATAAATTACATTTTATTTTAAATTATACTTGAGATTAAAAACCGAAAAGATATAATTTTGAGAACTTGATACACCTTATGTTACATTTATATGAACTATAATGCAACCAGCTAAACCTAGACAACTAAACTTGGTTGAAAAACACTCACACTCACTTAATACACAACTAGTTATTCTAATATTTTCCCTGAAATTAGAGCATACAAATTGTATGTATCAAGCATGGAATAAATGAATTCAATCTGAGGCTCCCATAAGGACTTGGTCAACTGTAAGTTAGTCATTTGACCCAACAAACTCGATACAAATTTCTTTGGACAACAATTTTTTCTGAACAAAATGGTAGTTAATTTCTATGTGTTTAATCATTTCATGAAACACTGGATTTCACGCAATATGGAGAGTAGCTTGATTATCACAATACATCTGCATAATCTAAATGTCATAGAAATTAAGCTCTTAAAGGAACTACTTTACCCATATAAATTCACACGTTAATGACATCATTGCCTTATCTTCAGCTTTAGCAGTTGATCGGGTCACTACATTATGTTTCTTCATTTTTCATGAAATGATGTTTTCTCTAAAGAAAACACAATATGTAGTAGTAGATTGTCTATCAATAGATGAACTTGTATAATCTGCATCATAGTACACTAGTGAAAAATAAGGCTTCAACATCTCGTGTTCAACATCAGAAAACAAAAAAAACCAACATTAAAAATGATGGATGACATTTTTGTAAATAAAAGTTCAATTAAGACGTTAAAATTTAGACTTTTCTGACGTCAATCAGTTATTAGAAGTTGGAAATTGAGAATTTTGACATCATATTGAGTAAATTTTATGAAAATCTTTGGCGCAAAGGTGAAAATGTACTCACGTATGACGTCAAAGGCCATGGTTTCAAACGTCAAAAGAATATAAGATGTCAAAATATCACTTTTTGACATTATACTTTAGTGAAATCAATTTTGGACAGTAGATTACAAATTCATTCACTTTATCTTTGCGTGAGACCCTTTTCTTTGCTCAAACTTTTCTCGGACGAAGCTTAGCGACCAACACATGTAATCTTTCTTTCATTTTATACAAATGCATGCTCATTAACTACTTTAGGTATGATTTGTGTTCGTTTTTATGGATTGGTTTCGTGTTCTCCTTCATAGGCATGTTCCCATTTCTCCCTCATAGGTGACAAAACTTTATTCTGACGAACCTACCTTCAAGAATGTAGGTTCGAGGAGAAGTGTGAAAGAAAGGATAATTTGGAAATATAATGAAGAAAGAAACCTTATGATTGAAAGAGGAGGAGGACATTCTGTTAATAAAAAAACATGTAGCTAAGATGACATATCCCTAATGATGAATAAGAATATGGGCACTAAACAAAAGGGTATGAGAAGTTTCAACCAAGTGTCTATTTTCCTTTATGCTATAACATTTTGTTGTAATGTATGGGAACAAGTGGATTGATGTAATATACCATGTAAACTCAAGACTGCTAAAAAAGTGTATAAGAAATACTCTTTAACATTATCACTTCTAAAGATTTTGATTACTTGACTGAATTGATTCTTGATTTCATTCAAAAAAGATGTTAAAATGAGTAACAATTCATAATGATCTTTCATAAGATAAACCCGCGTATATTTTGAATACTCATTAATGAACGTAACAAAACACCTAAAACCAAAAGATGAGACGCGACTAAGTTTCCAGATATCAAAAAGGATAATAGAGAAAATAGAATGACACTTTGATTAAAACATTTAAGGAAAGGTAAACTTGACATGTTTTGCTAGTTGACATGACTCACATGTTTGGAAACCAATATGTTCAAGAAGCATGTTTTTCTTTTTAATTTAACAAATAAGGATGACTAAGTCCATCGTATAACATTTTAGCACTAAGAGCTAGAAAAATGGATAGATGTGGAAGAGATCTAAAAGGGTATATTCCTCCAACTTCATATCCTTCTCTAGTTCGTCTCCCTAAACCACACTTCTATATAACAAAAGTTTTGTTATCGAAGGTTATGAAACAATTTAACATTTTGATTAACTGGCTTAAGGAAATCAAATTAAAAGGACAATTAGAGAAAAAAATGACACACTTGAGGTTTAGGGTGGGAGACATGGAGACTTGACCCTCTAGCTTCATGTCCTTCTCTAGTTTGTCTCCTCAAACCACACTTCTATATAACAAAATTTTTGTTATCGAAGCTTATGAAACAATTTAACATTTTGGTTAAGTGGCTTAAAGAAATCAAATTAAAAGGACAATTAAAGACAAAAATGACACACTTGAGGTTTAAGGAGGGAGACATGGAGACTTGACCAACTTCCTTTGAGGAAGTTTTAGAGTCATTTGCAAAAGTTATAAAATGAGATTTTCTTGAAAGAAAATGATTGAGAATAAAAAGGTATTACTAGAAATGCGATAAAAAACACCTGAGTTAATTACCCAAAAATTTTGACCTTCCATGGATAGAGAAATGCAAGTTGATGATGTACTTAAAGTTTAAGATGTTTATGCCAAGCTATTAGGCTTTAACCTTATATACTTTTGGCATTTGTACTTAGTGAACTTGGAGTTAGTAGTTTCAACCTTAGAGATATTGACTATTTTGGAAGGAAAATCATGTAAGGAATAAAAATTTTCTTGGGTGTGACTCATCCTCTATAGCATGTGCACTTAATACGCCCTTGACCTTTACGTTCTCCTCCTCTAGTGTTACACCTCCTCTTCCTTATGTGGCAATCATGACAATGATTCTATTATTTCATGAGCCTCCTAAGTTTGAGTTACCAAAACATGAAGAAGGCGTGTGATCAAAGTTTCCATTGAAGGAACCTCATGACTAGTCAAAAGTTGATCTCTGATATGATCAAAATTTGGATATAAAACACGAAGGATCACCAACATATAATATTTGTCAAGTTTGTTCTTGATTTCCTCTAAAAAGTCGACTTCCAAGAACATCCTTAATTCTTCCGCAACTAATTGAGCTTCAATTATGAATAATATCATATCGTGATCTGTCATTTGAGAGGTGCTAGCTTGTTTGTAGAAACATAGGAAGTTGTATATTGTTGGCATATATGTTTTAAGCTTTCTTCCAAAAGGAGTAACATGTTTTGAAAGCTCTAAGAGACTTATGAAGTCTTGGTTCCATAGATTGTCACAATAAGGCACACAATTGGAAATATGGTTGTTTCCACTGTTTAGTTTTTTCAGCAAACATATGACTTACATCTTGCTCACGGTGCTCATGTAGACCAAAATATATAATTTTTTTCGTTTAACTCCTTGGAACTAATGGAGGGACTTCCAGAGAACGAAATAACACTTCCAATAACCATCTTTGATCAAGGGAACAAAAAAAAGTGAAGATATGCTAAAACAACAAGGGAAAATGAAAACCCTAGGTAACTTCCACAAGGATGGCTTCTGGACTTTATTTAAATGATGTTTTGAGAGTCAGAACAGAGAGAGAGAGAGAGAGAGAGAGAGAGAGTTTAGTGACAATTATGGAAGTGACATAATGATGTTAGGGAGTGTAATGGCAGACAATGATTGGATACTAATAAAGAACAATGGTTGATAATGTTGAGACAGTTTCAAAAAATAATGAACAACTGAAAATAGAAGTAGACAATCACAGACAACTATAACTAGTGTTAAGAGATAAGTAAAACACATAAACCAGTGTCAATAAATAAGACAAGATAGAAACCACTGTGAGACTAAAAACAAAAAAGATACAATTTTAAGAGCTTGATACACCTAGATCTTCATGTTACATTTATAGAAACTATAATACAACCATCTAAACCAGATTGGAAAACACTCACATCCAACTAATACACAACTTACACACCACTCACACTCAACTAATACACAATTCACAGACCACTATTATTCTAACAATTATCCTAATTAATGATGTTTTCAAATCAAAATTAATTCTCACACCACTATTATTCTAACAATTATCATAATTAGTGATGTTTTTAAATTAAAATTAATTCATATTGGCATGTGTTTTTCTCTTTATTGGTGAACTATCTTTATGCATTTCAATAAATGTTCTTAGAGTTTTAATACATTTTTGGATCCCAATTCACCATCAGCCTAAGATAAAGTTAGGTTTGAATAAACTTAGAAGTCTAGCAACACCACATGCAGCACAACAAATTAAACAGATGCAAAATCACACATGTGAATAATGATACAAGTCAGAATCTAAATTTCATTTATAGGTAGTGTTCATAGCAAAGAAACACAAGGCGCGTAGTGTTCATAGCCAGAGCAAAGAAACACAAGGCGCCAATCCTTACCTTCTAAGTAGTCCTAGTTTTCTCAAATTGAAAATGAGTGGAGCCAAGGTTTGTCACTGTAACAAGAAAAACCTTTCCCCCACCCTCCAAAGAAAAACATATCGTCTTAACCAACCAATATAAATCAAATGGTCCCAGAACGAATTGTTTCCTCTTCTTTTTCTTTTTTTCTGCAATTAGCTTTAAACTTGGCAATTTTGTTATGCATAGCAGAAAATTAGCTTTAAACAATACAATGTACAAAACATCACCACATGGCCACATTTTCTCAGTCCATTGAACCATACGACATCATGGCCTCATCTTCTTGGCCAACCGATGCATTTTATCAAACAGTTTGGAGGCATCATTGAAGGTCTATGGCCAAGTTCAAGAAGTTCAAGAAATGCAAAACTCAAGGATATTGACCCTGATATTAATTTTCACATTGCAGAATATTATAAACTAAATGTAAATCCCATTACCTTAGTTGTTTATTCTAATCAAAGAAAAATAGGAGAGGGGCCCAGGATCTTTTGAACGTTATTCCACTAATGGAAGACTTTTAGAAAGGGTTTAAGAAAAAGGCATTGTGTTTGGAGGACGGTTTGGAATGGAGGTGGGTTTGGGTAACAAAAGCTCAGTATAAAATTTTTACCTTTCAGATATCAACCTCTCTACAAATGCACACAATAATGTAAAATGGAACTACACAAAAGAGCACACCTTTATATATATCATGAACACAAAAGAAAGCAAGAAAGTGAACCTCAAATTTGTCTAGACAATGCCTGATATATCATCTACGAGACTACGATATACATTACATGGCCCTTAATAAAGTTTAAGAGTGACAAATGTTTGACGAAGCCTAATTTGTAGCCTGCCACAAGAAAAATCAGGCAAATGAATCAGAAAAATTAAAACATGAACCGTATGGAAAACCACTCTTTTTGTTGATTGTGACATAAAATTGTGTATCTGGCAGAAAAAGCAGGTTTTATAGGCCAGGAGCAGCATTAGAATCATCACCACTGCCGGCTTTACCATTGCCACTGTCTGGATAGTTCAATCTGCTGTTAAATTCTGAGCCATATACGTGACCCAATTTCACACGTTTGGTCTCTAAGTATTTCTTGTTCTCTTTTGTGATAAGTGATAACAACGGAATCCTACCGGAAATTGTCAATCCATAACCTTTGAGCCCCACATACTTTGCTGGATTATTTGTCATTAGGTTCATAGAACGAACACCCAAGTCTCTCAAAATCTGCAAATGCAATTTCAAATTCCAACCTTTTGACTCAATACAAAAAATAAATCGTAGGAAATTATATTTCGAACCAGATATAGCATGCCAATGAACTTTCATCTCATTGTAAATTTTAACATTTCAATCACAAAAATGATATATATAGTAAATTTGTTGACTTCTGTGATAACTATGCTAAAAGTCAGATCTACATTAATGTCTAATTAGTTAACCAAGTCCAACTTTTATCCTCGGTGCAAAGAATTAAATTCCATTCTAAATCACCATGAACTAAGAAGTGAGACTGTAAAAGAGTCCAAAGGGTATAACATTCAATATTCCATTCATTAAGTATTTTTACTATAATTACCTGTGCACCAATTCCATACTCCCTTGAGTCAACAGGCAATCCCAACTCCTCATTAGCCTCTACAGTGTCCCGTCCATCATCCTGTAGGTTATAGGCACGAAGTTTGTGGCCCAAACCAATGCCCCTTCCTTCATGTCCACGAAGATAGACCAATACACCTCTACCAGCAGTTTCAATCTGCTGCATTGCAAGAGAAAGCTGATTTCCACAGTCACATCTTGCAGATCCAAATATGTCTCCTGTGAGACACTCTGAGTGTACCCTCACAAGTACATCATGCCCATCACCAATGTCACCCTGTTAAGCTATAAACAGTCAAAACCACGACTGGCTAAAAGTTTACTATTAAGCAATTTAATTTTGTAATGGAAAAAAAGTTAAACATAAGTTGAGCAAATTCTATTTTGCAAATGCTTCAGGTCCATAAACTTACCAGCAAACACCTTGAAGACAAAAATGAAAAAAACAAAGGCTGAACATCAATTTATCCCCATAGAAAGAAAATACTACGTCGATGTTAGTTTGAATGATAATAATATGCTTACATACATTTGTAATTCCTAAAGATAACCTCGATTATCACCCCTATACTTTGAGAGCTTGGCCTTAATCCCAATAATTAAGATAAATAACTAAATTAATCACTTATTTAATAAGCTTTCATCACATGAGAGCCTATGCCATGAATTCAATCATAAAACTTATATGCTAAAAGAGTCTACTTTTATACTTCTCACAAAGACACTTATTGAAATAAGCTTAAAAAAACTTATTATGAGTAGTAAGTCATTTTAATTTTCAGACAGAAATTTGGAAATATCAATTTTCCCTAAAAGAAAAAGGTTGGATTTAAGCATAGCAATAAGGATATACTGCAGCGCTGTATGATTAACATAGACGAAGCTGCCTGGTGATTTTAATTCATGTTGTTATATGATGCTGACATCCTTTCTATTTTCATATTTTTTCGTTGTTATTTATTTAAAATATTCAGTCCAACTATCGACAATGTTCACACGTGTTGCTACAAATAATGGTCCAACATAAACACAAGCATTGCTCACCTTAACCATTGTAATATGCTCAATGCCATCTAAAAGCGACCTATAGCAGTTAGCTGTAAATGGCCCCCACATTGTTGGTATTACTGCAGAACCAGCAGGCTCTATCAGTTTATCTCTCTTCCTTCTATACCTGCAACAAAAATAAGTCAATCTCTCGAGTATTCAAAGAAAATCTTCAGGAAGTAAAACCCAGGGAAAAGAGACTCGTGTAAGGAAAAAAAGAAATAAAAGCACAAAATCAAACAAGCATTGAGAAAATTTTAAGGGTTTATCCAGATTCTCTTTTTTTTTTTTTCACTAGCACTCTAATTCTGGGACATATATGGAATGAAAATAAAATAGAATTTCTGTTAGTATAATTTTATTTGAAAAATTCGATTGTAAATAAATATTTAAATAAAATATACTTCATAAGCAATCATGTCAAAAGTATAACAGAAAGATAACTTTTGGTATTTTAAATTATAATATCTTCAGTAGCCGAAAATCACTTAAAAACATGAATGTTTCATGCATACAGTGAATGTTTCATGAAATATAGACACATACCTTATCAAGTCAGCAATAGATACAATTTTTAAATTTTCACGCTCTGCAAACTGGCGAAGCTTAGGTAATCTAGCCATTGAACCATCATCATCCACAATCTCACACAGAACTGCTGCAGGATTCAGACCAGCTAGTATGGCAAGATCAACTGAAGCTTCTGTATGTCCAGCTCTCTTCAGCACACCACCCTCCCTGTACATTAGTGGGAAAATATGGCCTGGGCGGTTGAAATCACGTGGTTTGGAATCTTTGGATGCAAGGGCCAAGACTGTCGTAGCCCTATCACGAGCTGACACCCCTGTGGTAGTACCATGTTTAGCATCCTGCAAGTACAAGGTAAAGCGTTAAAGTATAGAAAGATACATTAATAATTTCCTTAATGGTACCAAAATACAATTCCATAACATTGTATGATTAACTGCATCTTAGGATGCATGTTCCAAACAATTTGAAATGCACCAGCTTAGTTGCTTCACTTTGTACTTTAAGGATTTTGATTCATTTGGACGTGAAAATATTTCAATATCACGAGTGTTTTTAATGGGGAAGCAAACATGAATTTAATTTCAATAAGCTTTGTTAACATGATGCAGTCTGTTAAATGATGAAATGATCTGCAAATATTTGGAGATACACGATACTAAATGTAATAAAGTTGCACTGAATTCCTAACCAGCTATATGGCATATCCAAGGACAGCTTCAAATAAGACAAATCATTCTCTAAAGTTAACTACCTTGAGTATCTCGGTAGGCAATGAAGTGTAACGCTTCTAGCTAACATTAACAAAGGAGGAGCCTCATCATAGAGACACAGAACAACTACATACGTAGAATGCATGCACCAAATTGTACATACCACTGTTACAGTGAACGCTGTGCGAAGTTTCTCATCATTATACTGACTGTTTACCATCAAAGGAAGTTCCAATCTCTCCAAATCTTCCTCCGTCATGCTTATACAAACTATTCCAGTTCCATGCTTCACAAAAAAAGCCATGGCCTCAGGTGTAACCAACTCCGCAGCCATTATCACGTCTCCTTCATTTTCCCTATCTTCGTCATCTACAACCAAAACCATCTGAAGCACAAACTTAGTTCATAAATGCAAAACCAAAACCTTTCCCCTTCACTAAACAGAAAAAGACAGATCCCATAAACAGAGAAAGCAAGAACCTTTCCATTCCTAACGTCTTCAATGGCCTCCGGAATGGAAGCAAAACCTTCTGTTGGAGTGTCGAAGTCATACTCGTCATCATCATCAGAAAAACCACTGCCTGCTGGCACTGCTGTGTCAATTCCCGGAGTTCCAAATGCCACAACATCACGTTGCCCCTCAGTTCCCACACCATTGCTTTTGGGATAAGATCCCAAGACTCCTTGTCCAGAGGTCAATGTAGCTTTAATTCTACAAGTAGCACTGGAGACACTGGAGTTGAGTTGGACAAAGGCCAAATCCGACCCATGTCCATTGAGAGAGAACTTGTGCAACCCAGTAAACAATTTCAATTGTTTGCATACGCTACATCCAACAGGAAAGCAGCCAAAAGGTATACAATTAGCAATTTTGACATCCAAAATGTGCTATCACAGACACATCATGTGCATATAAACCCGCAGCTCCAGAAATTAAACATGTTTGATTGAATTCACACTAATATCCTCAAATAAATTCACAGAATGACCATCCAAAATTCAGAACTGAAAATTATGCCAATCTTAATTTCGTTTCAAGTGATATGCTAAACTAGAGTTATACTGAAACACCAAATAATCACCAACACGGGCTAAACTAAACCAAACGAGAACCAAACATTCGTAAAGTAAATTTTTTTTCAATAAAAAAAGAGGGGAAATGGTGTATGAAGTGTTGAAATGGGGAGATGGAAACAAACCTAGGGCGGTAGAAAGGAGTGGAGAGACTGATAGAAGAAGCCATTTGCGTTGAAGGGTTTTAGCGAACTTCTTTGCTTGCGTAATTCGAATATGCCAAATAATCACACCCTCCTTACCTTTTCTCTTTCGTCAATTCATCAGTACAAAGTCTGGTTATGCGGACGATCCGACCCGTTTAAGGTCCGCTTTTAAACTGACGGATAAGTCCCAACCCACGAAATAAAAGGATGTTTTTCTAGCCAAAGCTGTCAGATAGTAGCGCTTCACGGGTTCAAATAATAATAGGTAAAATATTTTTTTTCAAACAGTTGATCTTCTTCGCTGAGGCGCCACCGCGTGTTTGCACCGGCAACGGAGTCTGCAGCGGCGACGTCTCTGCCTCTTGGCGCTGAAGGCGGCAGGTCTTAAAAATGGATCCGCAAACGGTACCCGATCCGAACCGGTTTACCTACCTCTATGAACATACATAAACGTGGAGTGGCCACTGTAACTGTAACGATGGACCACCATAATTACATGAGTGAATATTTTCGGTTTTTCTTCCTATTTATGCTTTTTTAGTCGCCATAAATTTATTCTCAAAACTAAAATTATTTATTTAATCTTCATTCTTGTAAATTGGATTCCGCAATTCTAACAAATACCAATGGAATTTGTGGATGGTGCGTGGAAAACCTGTGGTAAGGAAAAGAGAGCATTAATTTCAATGAATGGACAGATTAATTATTTTACACCATGCTCTTTTATTTGAAACTGTAGACACTTCCTCCATACTTGTATTAATAATATTTAACCCATATGAAATAAGAAAAAATCTTTATTAATTTCATCACCATTAAAATGTTAATAGCCTAAAATTTCATACTATTCCAAAGTAAAAAATTGAGACAGATAATTCGTGAAAAATGTGATGTTATGAAGAGTTACTGTTACATGCTAAGAGTATCATCTGGGCACATTTCCATCAGAGGAGAAACATTGCTTACTAATTGTCCCTATATAAGAGATACAGATTTTATCTTGCAAATGGCAATTCCCTGAAGTCCAGCATGATCATTTCAGTCATGAGAATCCCTGTATTCAGGAGGAGGATGTTTCAATCTCTCAAATATCTCATCAAGGGAATCAGATGAAGATTTTGAGTTTAGAATTGACTCGGGAGCATTAGATATAGGGATAAATATCTTGGAGTCAATGTTAGATCTCAAACTTTTAAATCCATGCATCATTGATTCCCATCTTGAGGCTAACACCGATGATGATGATGATGATGATGGTGCTGAACTTGTGCTCTGAGAATCATTACCATCACTTGTAAATGAGGAAGAAACTCCCTCTTGGGTCAAATCTTTTCTAGACACTTCCTCGTTGAGATTTGTCCTCAAAGCTGCATATTTTCTGTTGCCAAATTTTCTACTCCTCTCATAGTCTTCACTTTCCTCTCCTAGAATGTTGGTAGTGTCACTCTCATCCTGAGATGAAGAACAAATAGAAGGAGGGATGGTTAGTTGCACAAATACTTCTACAGATCTTTGTTCTGTTGCTGATCAGATTTTCTTGGTTCAGTGATATAATAAGCTTAAGAATTTGAGCAAGTTTTAAAATTGGCCCGCATTCTAAGATTTTAAGAAGAAAAATGATCATGGCTAGTGGTTTTAGATCGATGCATACCGTGGCCTTGCTGGATGACTCAACATCCATAGTTATGCTGAAACTTCTTGCCAGAGGGAAAACAAGTTCACCAACTTTGTGCCCTTGCTGGAGTAGAGAACGTTCTGAGGAAAGGTAATGAATTAGATGTAATGGAGTTACTGCTCCAAAATTAAGGAAAAAGGTTTGAACTCACCTCTCTGCAAGAGTATTACCCCAGATGGGTCAAATCCATCCATATCTTCTGCATCATCATTGAACTTAAATATTTTCAGATTCCCACAATACTTTATGACCCGGTCAAAAATATTTGCTGCTATTAGTGAAGTATATATAACCATGATTAGGGGGTAAATTTTGTTGAATCCTTTCCCGAAAAAGGGAACGGCGTCATTGATTCTTCCCATTTTCTGCACAAAAAACAATTGAGTATTTCAACAACACTAGAGAAGAGGTCAGGAATCTAATTAGCTCAGGTGAAGCTATTTTGAATAATGTGCAGTAACAGATTAGATGTTAAATCATTGCAGAAATTTTCATGTTATCATTCTTATGGTTGTTTGATGGAAACACTGTCTTAAGTTTCTTGCTACTGTTTTTATAAGAGTTAGAATACATAGTTTCTCTAGGTATATAAATTCAACCAATCCATTCCTTTGTTACCCTCAAATTTGGATGAAATTCCTAGACAATTATCATTTAAAGAAACAATAGATAAGAAGAGAAGATCATGACTTTAGAACAACAAATTAGGCACCAGTAAATAGTAGAAGTACTTTCTCAAAGACGGTTTTTCTATTCCCTCCAATATTTATGAGATTGAGAAAGTTGTAGGAGATGGGTGGAGCATATCTTGCAATCATCCTAAAAAAAATATATGCAAAGGTAAATAATTTAGAATGATTATAAACTTTACACAAATGATTAAAAAATGGAATATTTATAGAAAGCGACTTACGAGCATATCATAAGCAAGCTTACTGAGCTTGTTTGTTTTGGAGTGAGTGAGTAAAACATCATCGATCCCATTTTAAACAAGGAATAATATGTACAAATACACATATACATCAAGGGGATGAAAGCAGCAAGCTGCGAAAAATTCAAGCAGTCGTTTATCAGGAAAATGAACAAAGAAAACTATTAATTTCATGCATGACTCTACTTAAGCTGTATGTAGGTGGCAAAACCGAAACTTCTACAAATGCTTCGTCTTTCTGATAGGAAAAATTGTCTTTTCTAAACAAAATTATCTCATGCACAAATCATTTATTACTATTTCTTTTAAATTTATTTTTTAATTTATGAATAAACAATTTTTTTTTAAATGTTTAGGTAAATAACAATAAACCTTCTACAATGAATATTGTTGATGATAAGATATTAAGTATATTATTAGAACTTCTTAAAAGTTTTTAGAAGATTATAGAGCTCTCTATAATTATTCTTATAAGGTTAGCGTTCCCTTTGTACAGATATTGATGCATTGTTTTAAACTAATCTATTGAATAAAAGATTTATTTCTTTTATATTAATCTTTTCAATGAATTTTGTTTTTGCATTTATTCTTTATCATCTTAGGTACGGTTATTTTTAGAGTTGACTTAAGTGTCATTCTAGTATTCCAAGCGTTCCACTTGTATAGGCTTTGCATAGTCACAAATCTCAATGTCATATTTTTTTTATAGCAACATGAAGCAGAGAGTCGCAAGTGACTACTAAAAAAAAAATTTCCTCTCGAGGATCCATTGGTCATATTGAGGGAGGTTGGTGCATCTATAAGTATAAACCCAATAGAGATTTCATGGGATGTCACTATTTTTAGAACACTTAGGTCCTGTTCTTTTGAGTGGATTTGAGAGGATTTGAAGATAATTTTTTTTGTCGTTTATTTGAATGAATTTGGAAATAAAATTTGTGAGAATTAGTATAGAATTGTATGGACATGACAAATTAAAAAAAATTATTTCCAAATTCACTTTTATTTACCTTCAAATTCACTCAAATAAACGACAAAAAAAATTATCTTCAAATCCTCTCAAATCTCTTCAAATCCATCCTCTCAAATTCACTCAAAAGAACAGGGCCTTAGTGGCATATATGAATCTGATTTGAATGAGATCTTAGCATGCAAGAGTTAAACATATCTATTTGTAATTATGGATGTTGTAAGTTAATTTTTAATCTTTTTTTGTTACCTTATACGCATTGAGGATGATATTAATGTATAAACTTTAGTTACTTGCATGGTTTGTGTTTGGAGCGAGGAATGAAGATACATGAGTTCATACACATGCAATCAATCGGTAACTCTTTTATAAAAAGACAAATGTACATGAACAATACCATACTGGATGGAAATAAACAAATTTACATTGTTCTATATATAGCTTAGTAAGTTTATCATTATTTAATAAGTTATAGTTTTAGACTTTTAAATATGTTTTTAACTAATTTTGAATGCAGTGGTCATTGGCAGCTACTAGTGTTGATAGGAGGAGCCTAGACTCCACATATATTAATTTTTGATGATGAATGATTTAAAATGATTAAGAAATTATTTTAATCATCCTTGCACAACAAAATGGCATAACAAGTGTTTAAATCATTAACATGTTAGTGCTAGATGTATTAATCATAAAATGATTAATTAAATAAGCCTAAACAGATTGAAAATATAGGTTTCTAGTAGAAATAATCAATTACATTAGTGATATAATCCATTAGATTAAACTAGAACACTTTGAATGCAAAACATGGCAAAATGCTCTATTATAATCGATTATAAACAGATTGAAAATATAGGTTTCTAGTAGAAATAATCAATTACATTAGTGATATAATCCATTAGATTAAGCTAGAACACTTTGAATGCAAAACAAGGCAAAATGCTCTGTTATAATCGATTACATTAGTTACCTCAATTAAAACAGAAAGAAAAACATAATAGATTACACTATTAATATAATCAATTAAACTGTGACAATATTTGATTTTTCTATATAAACCAAACTTGAGACCTGACTCTTTAACATTTTCATTGGCATATACTAACACTCTCTCTGAGTTTTGAGTACAGGTTTTCTCAAGAAGCATTCTTGGAGGATTTCAAGCTTTATTGGTGATCAAGCAATCAAGAATTCATTCAAGATTCATTGGACATCAACTGTTCTGATTATTCTGCACTATAGGAGTGTTATACAATCAGGTTCTTGTACCTTATATTTGATTTAGCACCTGTGTTGGGTAGGTCAGGTTAGAGAGTGAGTATTTCCTCTCTTGTATTGTTAGAGATTGAGTGTATCATCTCTTTTGTTGTTTGAGAGTAAGAAAATCCTCTCTTGTATTTGTTGTTTCAGATTTGAGCGGTGTGAGGATATCAATTGAGAGCATTATTGTATTATTGTACTCAAGTATTGAATAGTGGATTGTCCCCAACCTAAAGTTGTTGAGAAAAGACTAGATGTAGACTTGAGAAAAGATGAACTAGTATAAATCTTTGTGTGCTTTGATCTTTCTTTCATCTTTCTTTGTTTGGTTGATTCAAATATTTTTGTTTATTGATTTCAAGATTAAAAGATCTTCAAAGATTTTAATAAGATTTTAAAATCCAATTCACCCATCTTGACTTGAGATATAAGGGCTACATTTCTAACAATTAGCACCATAGCAAATAGTTTAATATCCATACTCGCGAGTATCCGTTAATAATAAAAAATTAAAATTAAAATTAAATTTATATTTTATTAAGTTAAATTTAATTAAAATTTAATTTATATTTTATTAGATTAATTTAATTAAAATTGAAATGTAATTTATATTCAATTTAATTTATATTATATTTTATATTTTTTTGTAATTTTATTTATATATTTTTAAAATTTATAAAATATATATTTTTAAAACCCGTACATATATTTTAAATGGATATTGAGTAATAGATTGAATTTTTTTTCTTTGGTTTCAGATAATGCATAAAGTATTCGCGTCCGAATTATTCTAATTATATGTGGACTTTAGTTAACAAATTTATTTATCAAAGGTTTTTTCAGTAAATAATTTTATGATCTCACATGCGAGCTAGAAGTAATAGATAGGAGTAATAGATATTCATTCATCACCTTGAGGGGATGAATTGTTAATAGATGATTCTTCATATCTTTGTAATTTTTACTACATGTTAGGGTTTTCTTTATATATATAGGTTGATGTACTGTTTCAAATTAATTAATTAAATAAAAAACCTCTTTCTTTTATGATAATTCTTTCAAGTAATATCAATAATTCGAACTCACAAAATCCGATGGAAGTGAAACTTGATTATCATAGGAAAAAATATAGCATTGACAGCAGAAGAAATTAAGAAAATTACTTTATTTCAAAGAAAAGTATGTTGGAACAAGCCGTCATAAATTACCTGCACAAGCACTTCTTGCTGTCCAGCAGCGTGTACTAGGATAGAGAAAAGGGATAAATCAACTCCACTGGTCAGTATGGTAGCCTCTGCTAATAGAATTGCAAATGACATGACGCCCAATATAACAGCCAATGATTTCTCAACATGTTTCCATAATATGCATTTCCATAGAAACTCTGAAAAATTTACATTTCAGTCAGATATAATGCTTCTGTTTATTACCTAACAAGAAACTTTTTGTGCACATCCAAACTCTAATACTTTTGTAAAAGAAAACAAAATGACTTCATTGTGATGTAGAACATCTAGATAGCTTTTATATTTGGGGACATAGATTTTATTGTTAAGAGATCAGTTTTAATACCATAAAGTATAACTAGTGAGTCTATTGGTGACAGTACATACATTTATCAGAAAAAGAGTAGAAATAGCTCTCATAAATTTAATAAGCGGAAAGTACCACATGTTTCCAAAAATGCACCTACTTTGCCTATGCGTTCAGGCCTAAAGCATGAAGTATATTTCCTGCAACAGGAAGAAAAAATTACTTTTAAATATATCTTTAATCTCACAATAAATAGCAGATTCTCTCTCCCTATATTGCTTTCAAATTTTTTGGCTAGAAGAACCCTTATGTCTCACAAAGTTTGCTTACTACTTGCGTAATTTGTTCACTGTCAAAAGAACAGACCATGAAGAGACTGAAAAATGAGAAAAGTGTAGGTTAAGACAAACCATCCTGTAATATCACGACGCTCATAATTCTTTATGGTATCCTCCAGCTCAAGGGCTTCTAAGACAAATTTTGTGTATTCACTGCAAAAAGATAACAATAAAGATAATAATAGTAAGATATTGATAACACAGATTTACTTAGGACATGCAGAGAATATGTATCTATTGAAAATAAGAGTATTTCAGTGAAGTATTATGGTATGTTGTATCAAATGGCATTTCAGAAACGAACACATCATCATATAAACTAAACTGTGTACAGCACAAGAGGACATACATGTACAAAAGATCAACTCATTAACCTATATTTTGCTAGCCGTGTTGCATTCAATTGTCAAGATTTCATGCAGTTTCAAGGTATTTCAATGAGGCAAAGGATTTTCTTAGAGGAGAAGTCTTGCATAACACTGGACCAACTTCTATGTATCAGTGGCTACCTTCTATATCGGTAGTATTGTTCACGAGCTCTCTTAAGACGACGTCTCAGTGATGCCATAGATTTTTCATCTCTGTCATAATCCATGTCACTTTCTCCGAGTCTTCCACCCTGTGGTTTGAAGGAGGGGTCTTCCTTCAACTGGAAAAACCAGTTATTTGAACATGTATATATCAGTACAACATTTTGAAGCAAAATAGCAGCATGTATAAAAACACTTTACCATCTGAAGCAACATTCTGTCAATTATATTCATGTAGGGTCTCAAAGAATCCCGCTTGGACATTTGCTTTGATGTTGCCTGTGTGATCTGACAATGGCACACCATGAAAAATCATATCTGCAAAGAATAAAGGATAAAAAAGAAAGCATTTCTCTTTATCATTGCAATGCAGATTTATTTTGAATGTTACTTATCAAGAGGAAAGAATGACAAACTTTCTACAGGTTTATTGCAGTCCTCAAATTGAAATTGGATCTATAATGATTGATATTGCAGGGCAGGATACTTAAAATTACATGGAAAGAGACAATGAATGCAAATTCAGAAGACTTTACACAGAATGGAAATTTAATTGTTAGAGGGTCATTCATTGTAGACAAATGGTACGAATAGCTTACAACAATAGCATTTGAAAAATTACGATGAGCATCATCTAATTTGACTGCCATTTTTGCAACTTTATGTGAAAGAACTTTTTGCTCAATGTTCCAATCTGCATTCAACCAAATGCCCTTTGGAATTTCACTCAAACCAAACCCAAGTAGAAATGCACCGGTAACCAGTCCAAACGTATTGGAGCAAGCCATGGCAAAACCCGAAATATTGCCACTCCTGAAAATTATGTAACATAAAATTTGCAGGTAACTAGAAGTGTTCACATCCAATGATTCAAGTAAACAAATGAAAGATAACAGAAATATAAAAGAAAGAAGCAGACCAATAATTTTTGTGTAAAGAAATTAGTAAGATGACTCCAAATAGTGCTACAGAACCGACAGACAGATAGAAAACAAGGTTGCCGTGTAAGCTGGTCCTCAATCTTTCTTTCACTGTGAAGTCTCCAGCATCTTCATAACCCTGAATAGTGGGAACCACAGCCCTGTTTAGAGAAATAATTTAATACAGAACTATGAGTGTGTATTTCTATTCACCTAGCTGCCATAAACATCCTAAATATTGCACACAATTTCATATCAACTAGGATAACTCATGAAAAAAATCAAAATGTTGTCAATTACAAAACTAATGGAAATATTCTAAATGTCTGTCTTATAGCTGCTACTGCTTCTTTCCTCCATGTGTGTGAGTTTATTTGTATATTTAACATGCTATAACTAACAAGGAAACAAAGGGTAGCTTAAAAGGAATTTGAATTTGTGTAGAAGACTTGATGGAAAAACATACACAAACATCATATAAAGCTATTAAATTTCAGAGGAATTAGAGTCAAGTGGGACCAGATTATATGGAAGCAGCTTACCATGTAAGTAAGAAGGTACTCCAATATGACAAACTCCATAAGAAGGAAATTGCTCCACTCTCATAATTATTTAGTGCCTATCAATGAAGGGAAATGACTTGACCAAGTTGCAGTGAATCAAATACCAAAAAGTAAATATCTGTTAATGAAAGAAATAAACTCTATAACTTCATTCTATTTCTTTATTGATTACTACTCAACTAGAAAGCCATTTTCTTTTCAATGTTTAACTCTATTTCTTGTCTCATGTACAGAAACAACAAAAACCATAGAAAACTGACATATATGTGTATGCATTGACAATTTGCATAGAAATACCGTCCAAATGTCTGCAGGGACGAGGATGATGATGGAGACAGAGCAGAACCAGGTGTATGCAACGGTGAAGAACACATATCTGGGTACATCAGGCCCAGAGAAATAACTCAAAGTAACAATGACCATGCCAATAGCCACGGGCAATGAGAACATATAGAACACCCACATTTTAATGTTACACTGTCTTAGGTTTCACGTTATGCATGCATGCATGTCCCTTTTGTTTTTTTATTTATTTTTTTGTATGTCAATAGTTTCCTCTCCTTTTCCAATTTGGAAAACAATGCAGAGAAGATGGGAAATTGAGAAAAGAATGTTATGTTAGGACCTAAGTTGAAGAAGAAGGAGAACCGGTCAAGAGGACCCCTATTTTGCTCTTCACTACCTCATTTAGCATGCTATTTCTCACATGTGTCATCTCATTTGTAAATTTTTTATCATTTAAACTGTGTAATTCTATAACATTTTATGTCATTTTATAATTATGACATTTAACTCTATTTTAACATGATTTTATTTTTATTTATTTTATTCCATGTTTTTTATATTGTATAATAAATATAATTACATGATCGAATGTACTCAAGTTGGATTAATGTAAAAACAATTGACAAATCCAAACATATCTCAAAATGATTAATATTCATGTTTTAAATCTTAACATCTCTTAAATTCTAACTGACCAATCGTTCATCCCTATAATTTATCAAAGATGACCCATTATATATAATTGGTGGCAATACTGCTAATTATTTTTGTCTGTGTTTTCTTTAACAGAACCCTTTTGGAAGATGATTGGTCTATATCATTTCATGGGGTAAAAGTCTAGTCCTACTTTGTGATTATTGTTGACCCTGATTGTTTTCCCACATAACATAAATTTAGGAGAGATGTAGCTCATATTTTAATCACAAGTCAATAAATATATATAATAATAAATAAATAAAAGTTTGCATATTTCAATTTCGTCATAACAAATATTTAGGACCTTTTAACAACACAATAATTATGTTATAAGTTGTAAGGTATTTTTAATTGTACTAGATGTCATAGGACAAATGACTATTTTAGTCTCTGTATGTGTAAATCGATAACAATTTAATCCATGAAAAAATATAAACTAAACATATTTTAGTCATACAACATCTTTCAACTTCTTATATTTCCTACTTTATCATGAATAATAGAAGCCTACACACTAATTTTTATTGTTATTTACACATCTCATTTCATTAATTAGTAAAGCTTGAAGGATTTCGCTCTATGATAAATCCAATTTTCTTTGTAATCTGTATAGTTTGTTGTAAAATATTAAAGAATCTACATGTGATCTGATTTCACAAAAAAAAATTCGTAGCAGCAGCTGTTGTTGTGATTCTAACCAACTAAGGGCTAACACTGAAAGGTGGCTGTGTAGTGGAACCATCTGCTTTCTGCACAACTCTTGATTGTTATCAATGTCATTCAGTTTCTTCAAACTCATTTGGCCACAAGAAGGGCAAGAAAGTAAGAATTGTTTCGAAGCCATATATGCAGAAGAAAGTGTCGGTGACCAGAATGTTATGGTTTTTCACCCCATAGTGCACATTACTTCCTCTTTCCACAAGCCAATCTTCAACTCAATATTGGCCATGACGTAAATGTTATTTTTCTAGCCAGTACTAGGCCTAAGGCCAGAGCAACTCCAAACAAAGCATGCAGCCTTACACAGAAGTACTTAGCCATGAAAATCTTATTTTTGTCCTGAAAGATACAACTTACGTTTAGCAATGTACAAGAAATACACCAGGGAAACAAAAACTCAGCACCAGTCTTTCACTTGCCTTGTGATTGTCTTCGACAAATCTAATGACCAGGTTTCCCATTGGCAAGGTCAATGCACAAAGGAACTAGTACAGTCATATTCATAACCAGAAGAACAATCATTAGTGCATGGTCCAAATTAACACAAACAACAACTATAACCGTAAAGAAGGGAAAATATCATAAATGAGATGCAAAAAATGACTAAGTTTAGAAGTACATACTATACAAGTGAGAGGAAGTGTCTTGCTTAGACCAAAAGCAGCCAAAAGAACATAAAGCATCAAAACTGCCCCTTTCACTACCTCTGCACCTTTTTCAGTGCCAAGTCTAACCTGAAAGAGAAATGAAAAATAAGTAACATAGGTAGATTTACATTGTTAACTTGAACAAGAAAAATGTTAAATTAAACGAAGTGCATGTACCAATGGTGACATTTTCCCAACCTCTTTATCTCCTTCCACCTGTGGAGTTCATAAAAACATGCCACCTAATCAATGTTACTCAAAACCATAAAATAGAGTTCAATTACAGAAATGAAAGTACCTGATGGAAATGACTGCAAAACAAGATAAGAGATGTTGTGATGCCAACAAGAATTGATGCAGAAAGAACTGTTCCACTTAAAGGGACATGATTCATCACACTGTCCAAAACATTGAGAATCAAAACCATGAAAAATAAAAAGAGAGTTAGGGACATTCTAATTAGGTAGCTGAAGTAACCTTGCACCGCCATGTAGTAAATAAAAAGCATTAGTAGCAAAGGGACCAAATGCTGCAAAGCACAAGGGCTCTCCCAGCCCCTGGTAGCTTAACCGAAATGGTGGACACTGCAACGAATAGGGCCAAGCAGAGAAATTTAAAGTTAATGACTCCTAAATAATTTTCCAACACTATTCTGATGTCGGTAGAAACTTATACTATACCTGATATATATAGCCACAAATAATTGCACAAACAAGAAACAACATTGAACGAATGTTTTTTTCTGCAACAGCAGTCCAAGTCAGCCCAGCGAAGCCAAGAGCAAGGCACAAGTACGCAGCAATGAAGGTTCCTTTACGACTGCCCAAATTCAACATGAGGAATAATCAAGCTGAGTTATTTCTCTGTATTAAATACAAAAGCAAAAGAAGACAGAAAGCACCAAAACCAAGTCTGAGAAAAACTCACCTACCGACCAGGTTTACAACTGATTCCTTTTTGTTCTTGTCAACTCCAGTGTCAAAATCATGAACATCATTGCTGTCATGGCCATGCATAAGAAATTAAGAAATATTAGTATATTCCTTTTATGAACATTGGAAGTATTTGATAAGAATGATCCATAAGAGTAATGAAGTGGGAGGGGGAGCCAAAATTGGTAGTAAATTCATAGAATTGCATCATTTTCCTTGGATGGGTTAGTACCTGTTAAACTTGATAGAATGAATGGTTGAAGAACCACGTAAGACATCTTGTTAGTGTCCATGTTGTTACAAGTTTTCAACAGATATCTAGCCTGTCATTTGGGTACTAGCAGTTTATATTACATTTTGACTGAAAATTATGGCTTCCAAAAGTTCGAATGATTTTGCTACCAGAATCCATTTTCATTACATATATTTAAGAAAATATGGAGATTTTGTTGTGTTGAACAATCATTTACTTCTATTTCGCATTCACTCATTCCATCCGTCGGTCTGTATTGAAACTTACCTTAAATTGAGCCAGGTAATAACAAGAACCGAGGAAGCCAGGAGAACAAAATAACATCTAGCTGAGAAGATCCCTGTCTGCAAATACGCTGCTGCACTACCTACCTATCCATAGAAACCAAGAACTAAATTAGAAATTCTCTCACTCAGTTTGACATGTAGGATAATGATGAAAGAATCCAGAGAAAGACCAATTTAATCAGTATAAGACTTAGACTCATACTTAAATTCTCAATAGATAATGATATAAAACAAAGCCTTTAAGATGGGGCATTGCTTAAAATGACATGAATTCCCAATGAGAAATATGATAATCTCTAATTCAAATACTATAAGCTATGGAGATAGGTTCAACATTAACATGGGAAAAGGATGGATGGCCACTGGAGGAAAATCTTCTCTAGAAACTTAATATGCTTCAAAATATCCTTCCTTCTGTCTAAATAACTAATATCAGCCTTCTTCCAGAGGCAAGCAGAAAGATGTTACTCTGCTAAAACAGAATGACCTAGTGCACAGAGATTTACCTATGACTCGCATTCAACATTTTTAAATCCATAAGAAAAAAACTATAACACTTGATTATGTTATTATTCATGTAGTATTAAGTTGAAATCATCGTGGTCTCAAACTACTAAGTGTGAACTCCTATCTCAAACTCATGCTACTGAAAAACCTTGTTAGAAGCTACTCTTGTTCAACTTAAAAGTTCAGATTCTCACAGTGAGAGGAACGAATGCAACAGAGTAAATTGGCAACTTGATGGCTCTCCAAATCAATGTTTCCTTTGCAATATCCTCCTCAGTTTCATCGCCAGAGTCTCCAATGAAAGAAGGGGATAACTCCACTCCTCTTGCACATAACACATGTTGATACTGTTCAACTCGCAACCTTCCTCCATATCTCCTATGAAAGACTTTCACAACACTACATGTTGATCTCTGCTGGCACCTGCAAATCAAAGTTCTGTTCAACACAGCATTACAGAAACAATTGACCTGCTATCTTTCACTTTCCCATTTTTGTTGATGAACAGATAGAGAAAAAGGAAGCTACTTTGTGAAGTAGCGCTGCAGTAGAATGTGGTCATTGAGTCTGTTGAAAGCAGAAGAAGCTTGGGTTACTGCCATGATCATCTCCAGAAGGGTCTCTGAGAGAGGGGCGAGTGAATACTGTGATGAGCTACTTGAATTTGAGAAAAGCAGCAGAAGAGAAGTGATGAATAACTGAAACTGAAAGTGAAAACGCTTTTCTCAATCTTTTTGCATTGAAGAATCCTATCTCCTTACAAATTACAATCTCTACATGGACCACTAGAATACTGCCATCTAAGATTAAGCTTAACGGTGGGGCCATATTCTAATGACAAGACTCACAGGACATTATTAATTAATCAAAACAAAACAGTACTGTGTCATGTCTCATTTAGTTAACACAACTAATAGCTTATATTTTACAAGAATTATAATATTATGTCTAATATGTTTTTCTTATGTTTATATTAATTACTTTGTTATTTTTATTTTTTATTTTTCTCTCAATACTAAATGATTAAACATGTCATAAAAAAAATTAATACGTCCTCCACGTCATAAAAGAACAACCAAAATATTTATAATTAAAATATCTAATAAAAATGTACGGATGAAGTTTGAACAAATATATTTCAATATTTTGATGAAATATTTAATATCATCACTATTTATTATTCAAACCAACTAATTTAAAATTTTATGCGTTAAGAAGATGACCTTTTTCTTATAAATTTCATCTAAGCTTTAAGCTAATTTTTAACATTAAGAATTTGTTTTCCTTTGTAAAATCGTCTATTCTAATTCTATATGTTAAATTATAATATACATTTTTCAAAGAAAAAATTTACCTCACCTATTTATTTTAATATTTCATTCTCAATATAAAAAATATTCTTTTAAAAGACATTTGCATTATGTATTTTTGAATTAAAAAAATGCAAATAGATCATTTTTTTCATTCTTTTTAATCATTTCCTTGACGATCATCAATAAGAAAAAAGCTGCCAAAGTATAAAGAGCCATTAGGACAAAAAATATTTAATGACTTTTTTGAATAAGGAGGGGAATGCTTGTCCTAATAAAAGTACTTGTAATAAAACAAAATTCGACTTCACCACGTGATGCGTGGTAAATTTGTTAATAGTTGCATTTAATAATGTGTATTGTATATTTCTATAACATTCAATAATTTAACATCAAAATTTAAATATATTTTTCTCTTTTCATCTTCTATGACACTTCTTAATAATAAAATTGTAACATAGTTTCACACTAAAAAATGAATAATATATTGAATTGATAAGTCAATTGTAGATTGTTGAATAGAAACATTCATTAGGGATTTCTTTGCTTTATATAAAGATAATACACAACAATAAACACAAAGTTTTTACCTTTTTCTCTTATTTGACTGTGCTTTCCTTTTGTCTTCTCAATATCCCTCTATCCTAGGAGCCATGGACATCCTCGCTATCTTCACAAGCTTCGCATGCCATATCTAATATGGTATCAGAGCAGGTTTACTGTTTCTGCCTCTACCTCTACTATATCTACTTCTGATCATCCGGGTTGCACCAACTATGGCAGTCTTTCTTAGTTCTTGGTGTGACGGATCAATTAGATCAATCTTTGAACCCCTCTAGCCCCTTTGACCTACATCTTAGGAAAAATTCAGGTCTCACTCTTATTTCTCATATTTTAAATGAAAATAATTATTCTTCTTGGAGCAAGAACATGAAAAGGGCTCTTCACTCCAAGAATAAGCTCAAGTTTATAGATTGAGGTATCAAGAAGCATCAAAGAAACGACCCCTTGTTTGATGGTTGAGAACGGTGCAACATGATGGTTTATTAAAACTCTTTCTCCACAATTTGCAGTAAGGCAGTAAGTGTTTATGTAGAAAATACTAAAGATTTATGGGATGAGCTAAAGGAAAAGTTCTCCAAAGGAGATTACTTCAAGATTTCAACTTTGTTTCAAGACATTCACTCGAAACAAGGTGAAAGGAATGTAATCCAATTTTTAAAAAGTTTCTAAAAGGCCTGAATGACACTTTAAACACCATGAGAACACAAATTATTTTAATGGAACCCTTCCAAGCTTCAACTGGGTCTTTTCCCTCATCATGTAACAAGAAAGGTAAGAAAGGCAACTAATTAACATCATCAATCAGAATACAGAAACACAATTTTGGCCAACATTGTTGATAAACAAAATCATTGGAAGCAAGAACAAAGAAGAAGGTCTCAAGGACCTGGTACTAGCTCGTGTGGTCAAGCAAAAGGAAGGGAAAGAAATCTCAATTATAGGAAACAATCATCCTATTGCCACAAAATAAATCATATTATGGATGAATGTTACTCCACACATAGTTACCCACCATGATATAACAACAACAATAATAACAACAATTAAGACAGAAGGGAACAAAATAACTAGAGTTATGCCAATGTTTCCAAAGGGCATTATGCTTCTATAGAGCCCAAACCATCCAATAAGCCAAAACTCAATCTTTCAGTTCCTTCACTCCAAAACAGATACAAAAATGGTTAAAGATGTTAGAAAACAGGGACAACTCTTCTCACTCACAGAGTGTCAATTAAGTTCAACAAAATACACTAGGAGGCAAACAATGTATTTTTTCTAAGATTATAAACACAAGGACCTTTAATCATGTGACCCATGAGAAAAAAATATTTATCTCATCTTGATTTTTTATCTTTAATTAGTTTTATTATTATTTCTTATTTATATTTTGGACTTAGCCCATATTTTTTTTATTATAAATATAAAATTCTATCTATATATTCAAGGGAGATTAATCACATACATAATTTTTACTATATTAAAAAATATATATTTTGTCATAAGATTAAACTCATATCTATCAAATTACCAAATGATTCTTTTGTTACTACATAATAACATGTAGAGACCATTCAATTTTCCAAAAATTTTATTATTTTTAGTGTCTTATGCATCCTGATTTTTTCCTTAACTTCATAAGCTAAATCACATTAAATCATGACTTTTTAAATATTATCCTTTTAGTAGAAAAAAATATAAATTTTTAAAAATTATTATGAGGGCGAAAGTTTGAATTTTTAAATAAGTTTAAGATTTATCATAATAAGTTATAATTTTTAAAATCATTATATGAATTAAAATTTTAATTATCAAGAAAATTTAACACCTAACATAATATTATATAATTTTAATTTTTAGAATTTTCGTATGAGTAAAATTTTTATTATTAAACAAAATTAAGAAAGGCATGATAATTTAATAATCTATACTTGGAAAAAATTATTAATAAAAGAGACTTGTACACTAACTTCATAACCAATGAAGGCGAATGAGTTATATACATGTTATCTATGACAAAGATACACATAGATATATCATGTATGCATACTCCAATCAAGTTATTTTAGAAAGCGTATACAACAAGAACATGTATATATTTACTTTTACCTTAACACATAATGATATATATTAGACAAATTTAATAATTACCATTTATTTTTAAATTTTGATATTTCAAACCGTAAATTTGTTTGTTGATGAAGCTGCTGGGCAGAGGAAATTAAAATCCCACAAAAACAGTTCAGACATTTCATTTACTTAATGGGAGTGCAGGTAAAACATTGGGGGGTGCAGGAAGCAATAGCGGAAAACAGATCTTTTCTAATATCTCGATCCAGTGGACTCCAGAAATGCCAAAGATCATTGGGCTATAAGTAATTAAAATGGACAATTAATTTCCTTTTCCTCTTATAGCTTTACAAATAACTTATGAAGAAATTTTTCAATTAAATTTATCATATTTTGAATAATCATTATTGAAGTTCAAAACTATAAAGCTAAAAGAAAAATACTGATATCTTTCACTGATGATAATAAATTAAAAAGGAATACATGTTTACTACTTAAAAGATATTAATAAATTAATGATTACTTGATCTTGAAACATAAAGGAATTGAAATATAAAAAAATTAATTAAGTAGTACGTACATTATAAATTAAACTTCTTAAAATATTTTTTATTAAAAAATTGTGTTTTACTCAATACTCAAAATATTTTTTATTTTTGTTTAAGTATTCTAATATTGGATTTACTATGAGCATAATGAAGTGATTATTATTTTTTGTTTTCTCATATTTAATTTCCTTCAATTTGTAATTTATTTCAATCTTTAATAGACTAGTTCTTAAAGAAAGATAACCTGTGTCATTAAAGAAACAAATTAATTGACGAGTTTGAGGCAAAATTATATAAAAATAACAATCATATCTTCCTAATAACTACAAAAATCACATGAAAAAATATTAAGACAAAAAATAAGTAAAAATTAAACACTTAATAAAACAAAATATTTTAATAGAATATCAATTAAATCAAATATAAATAAGTAACAGTATAATAATGAAACTAATTTAGTTTTAATGAAACTTAATTTAAAATGGTATGAAGCGTTCTTTTAAATAGTTCAATTATAAATACAATTTAAAGTGCTTTAGTTTATTTTAAAAAGAAAATGGTTCAGTTTAAACAAGTTATTTTGTACACTCTAAACTAGTGTTTATAGTTTGATACATATAAAAGTTTTCAAAGATAATTTTGAACCACTATAAATAACACATTTTTCTTATAAATATTGATTTATTTCCAATTCCACATGAAATAGTAGAAAAAGAAAATTCATATATTCAGCTAAAAATATATATATATATATATATATATATATATATATATATATGTATATGTATATATATATATATATATATACATATATATATATATATATATATATATATATATATATATATATATATATATATATTTGGTAGAAATGCTGTAGAAGTTGGTGTTGAACATTGACTCTTATTAATGGAATAGTAGTTTCTTTGATTTGCCTAATTCAATAACTAATTATAATTTTGGCTAAATCCTAACTAAATTCTATCAACTTTCTTTTCTTGCTAACTAAATTACTGTTCCTATGCATATGAAGTTAGTTGGATATGGGTGAAAGATTATTTAAAAGAAACATATTTTTTGTAAATTGATCAAGTGAATTTATTTCTCTGTATACTTGTCAGAATTTTTATGATTTCTGTTAGATTTAAATAACATCAATTGCGATCGACTTAAGAAGCATCTATGAATTTTTTTCAAATATTTTTTTTGTTATAAATCTCACTCTAATTTTCGGTAATTATACAATCATGTGAATATAATCACAAAGAAAAAAATAAATAGTAACATTCTCTGATATGCATTTTTTAAACAATATTAGTTAAATGGGTAATTACTAAATTTGAAACTTCACATATTATTTAACAAATATATTTTATCATCTATAAATTTAATAATTTTTAACAGATAATAATAATCATGTATATTATAAAAATATGCTGATAACCTCATCCAAAGCAGAAAACTGTGACAGATTTTTAATAAATGTTTTGGAAGTATCAACATTTTGTTTTATAAATATATACAAATTTGAGAAGACTTAATACATAATTTAATAAAATTAAAAGAAATATTTTATTTATATATTAATTTTTGTTTGTATAAAAAGATTTGGGGACCACAGCCCCCTAATGCACGGATAAACTCCGCCCCACCTGCTATATATTAATTCATTCTTTCTTATTCCCCAATGTATAGAATAATTCAAGTGAAAAATAAAACTAATAATAATAAACCATAAAATCTTATTTTGGTGATCAACCTTACAAGATATATGTGCATATTTTTCTTTTAAACAGTTATAATTATCTATCAACTTTATTAATATATGATTTGTGTTTTTAGATTTATAATTCTCACATATATTAAAATATTTGATGACTTGTAGATTATATTTAATAATCTGATTGTTATTTTTTTTTCAGTGGACCTTTTAAATAGTATGTTGATATTGAATTCTTAGTAAATTTATAATTAATTATTGTAATATATGATTCCCTAGTCAACTTAGATAAAATAGTAGTCAAAAATATTAATAAAATCATTCATTGATCAAGTAACTATACTATATAAAATTAACGGTCACATTTAAACAATGATTAGACTTAACAAAAATTAGTTTATGTAAAAAATTATTAACACTAACTAGGTCATGATTAAATCGATAGTAATTCAAATTTCACTTTCAAAATCTATAAATACTAGTTTGAGGTAAAGAGGTAGGTGATTGGATTTACTACGCATTAACTGTTGAATTCGTTAAATCTTTATTGACTTTGACATCGAAGTACCTTTTGTAAGTAACCTCCTAATTTGATTGAACAATGTGAAGGACAAACTTTGAAAATAAACTTCAAGATACTCAGGACTTAGTATACAGATAACTTCGACCCCATAACCGAAACAATTATAAAAAATCAGAAATATAGTGATAAATGTAGAACATTAAATTATTCTTAAATAATGACTAATATTAGTAAAAAAAATAATTAACCACTATAGTTACTAATTTAAATACCAAATATAATGAAAATAGTTTCTATTATAAATAAAATATTTTAAAAAAATGGTCTCTAATATTAACTATTAAGGTTTTAGTTATTAAAATTAGAAATAAATTTCGTTAGTAACTAAAACTTTGACCACTGGTGTCAATGACAAATTTCGATGATGAATTCCTAATCAATTATAGTTTTTTATTTATAATAGAAACTATTTTAGTTTTCAATGATTTTTTTTTACAAATTGGTATCTAAATTGGTTAACTAATTTTTTTATTATTGAAATTAATCATTATTTAATATATTTTTTAATTAACTTAAGTTATTGTAACTTTTAACAAATTAGTTCTGTTCTCAAGTTTAATTATTCCAAGATGTGAAATTTATTGTCATAGAAGTTGTGAACTTAACCAAATAGAAGATCATATCACATCTTGGAATTATAATAAAAAAAACAAAATTAATACAATTTTGATTCCTAATATTCATGTTATTGTATTTAAATTTGTGCTTCCTTAATCTCATCAAATAATAATAAAATAAGGTCTCTTAGCTATCCAAATTTAGTTTTAGTTTATTGATATCAAATACTCCTTATTAAATTATAAGGGATAAATTAAGAAAAATATATTATTATTTCTTATTAAATTAAAAAAGTGAAGTAAAAAATATACATTAATGCAGTTTTGGTGTTTTAACTTGTGTAATATGCTTTAGTTTTGAAGAAACTAAAACATATAATAACATGATTATATTTTTGAAATTTTTGTGAATTTATAGGTTCTGATGGCAAAAGAATCAAAGTCATTTACCTTTTTTACATTAATTAACGGAGAACCGAGGTTCAAAGATGCACTTAAATTTTCAAAATGTCTCAAAAATTGTGTTTTCTTTTTAAATTTATCTGAAAAAGTTGTATGATTTTAGTTGCAAAAGGAACCAAAGTCACATACCCCTTCTAGCATCGATTAACATATAATCAAGACTAAAAGGTACATCAAAATTTTCAAAATTATTCAAAAATCTCGTTATTTTCTTATTTTTTTTGAAGAGGACATATGGCTTCAAGTTTCCCAGAATCGAAGCCATATGACCTTTCTGCCTTGATTCTACAAACAATCGAGGCCACAAGGTAATTAAAATTTTAGCTCATCCAAAATGGGTTTGATGCAGCTCGACCAAGATCAGATATATCTCAACTAAGATCGAATACAAGTCGACCAGGGTCGACAAAACTTGGCCAAGATCGATTACATATCTTTTTTTACTTTGTTTTTTTTTTCTAAACAGGACATATGGTTTGGTTATTTCACCAACAGATGTCATATCTACTTTTTGCTTTGGTTTCCCGAGCAACCAAGGCCAAAATATTGATTAAAATTTCAAAATTGTCACTTTTTTTTTTGAATAAGAGATACAGTTTCTGTTTTTTGAACAATCAATGTCATATCTTGATAGAGAGATATCTCCTGAAACATATATGAGAAGAACTTAAGGAAGAACATTTGCAATTCAAAAGATCTATGACAAGGTCCAATATCAAAACATGTCTCCTTGAATCGTATAATGTTCCATGAAGGAGGGAATTTAGAGAATATGAAGATCATAAGCACAATTGAAGAATAATTTAGGAAATTAATTAAATTGTAATTTTATTTTAATTGTAAACAATTTGTTTCTATTTTAATTTTTGAAGTTATTTTTGGACCCGATGTCTTTGAGCTTTCTTTTAGGATTTCTGAGGTGTCTATATATAAGGGCATCAAATACATATGTAGACACTTTTGAGTCATAATATATGCATTTGAATTTTTGAGAGAGGATTCTCTTAGTTCTTGGATTAGAACTTTGATTCTTTTCAAAGATTAACATCTTTGTGACGAATCTCCACTTGACTTATCAATATGCTAGATTGTGGCGTCCATATCTGTCTTGTTATGAATTCTTCTCTGATTTATTTTTGTTGTGTCCCTTGAAGAGTCAAATTTAGAAAAGATCGTACTTTTTCCTGGACAAGGTTGTATCATCTGGGATCTAGAGCAAGGTTTTGGTATGAATATCCTTTTTTTTATCTTATTTTTCTATCATATAAAAAAAAAACCCAAAATCCAATTCTCTTGAGTTTTTAATTTTCGTATACTTTATGTTCTTCTTTTAATTTGTGTATTTCTACATTTGATTCGTGGAAATTATTTGTTTTTCTTTTTTGTGTTTTTTTGTTAATTATAGTCCCAATTAAATATTTACCTTGATCTTGCATGAGTTTTTGTGTTTGAAGGATAATTTTTGTTTGCATGTTGAACTGCCAAATTCAGAAAAATATATATAGTGGATCCAAGTAAAAAACAAACAAATATATATTAAAAAAGAAAAGAGATAATAAGGATCCAAGCTTAAAAAAAATAAAAATTATAGAGTTCAACATAAATTATTATGTTGCACTATTGTTTATGAATCTTAATCTATTAAATTATATTCTGTCTTTTTTTTAGAGTCTTTGTGTTGTCTTATTTAACTTTTTTTGGTAGTTCTATCATTTTCTAATTTTATTATTTTGTGTCTTTTAAAAATTCCTTAAACTTTTGTCTAGAGTTTTTTATTTTCTTTGACCTCTTGAGACAAAACTTAGATCTCGTAACGTTTTTCCATTGTTTGTTCAGTCTTTGCTTAAGCCATTGGAGTTTTCTACCAAGCATTAAAGGGAAATTGAGTGGAAAAAGACAATGGAGTACTTAAAAAAAAGCCTATTTGTGTGATACATGAGTGACATTGAGTGAAACACTTAGATAAGCGGTGATGATTAAAATATATTATGTTATTTTGTTTTCCTAACCTTTTGGAGGATTTATCATTATTGAACAATGCAACATATTGTGACAGAGACATCCATTTGGAAGTTGTGTGCTCGTGAGGTCTTGGTGGAGAATGTCAATGCCTTGGTGTCTAGAATTATAAAGTTGAATGATGAAATTTTTAGTATTAAAAGGAAGCACAAGCATGACAAAATTGTTTTCCCAAGGGTTAAATCAAGTGCCATAAGATGTTCCAAATGTGAAGGTGTGGGCATGAAAATCATCAGTGTCCTAATTGGAATGAAAGTCCAACACTAGTGCAACTAAGGGATACGACAACGGTTGTTTTGGAGTTATGACAATGGTTGTTTTGGAGTTATGACAATGGTTGCAGAACTGAGGTATATTCAGGCAATGTAAAAATGTGAGACTTTTCTCCTTGGTTCAAAAATCGATGCAAAAAAGGTTACGATTTTGCCCTAGTTCGAAAACCCCAAAGTAATAAACCAAAAAAAAAATTGGATCTATTGTCTCGGTTTTGGTTCCAACCGAGGCTGTAGACCTTTAAAATTAATTAATTAAAGGGTCTATGGCCTTGGTTGGATCCAAAACCGAGGCAATAGTCCCTTTTTCACCTCGATTTTTACCACAATCATTGTCAAAAGTCTTTTTTTTTAATAAAATGATCTTTCTAGTTTTATAAACATTCCATATCACATAAACCCAAAAACACATTAATAGACCTGTACATAAAAACGAGTATCCACAACCCAGAAATACATTCCTGCATATAACTATTTACTTGTGATTTTTGATTTTGATAGCTATGATTATTATTTTTGAATGACATTTTTTTTACCACTTTTTGAAACTCTTATTTCAGGGGAAAAATTTCAGGAGTCCTTATATTGGGTGAATTTTAAGTTTAAAAATTATTTGGATTCTAGATCTTTAAATGATCCAAACATTCACTCTGGTTGACATTTTTTGCATTATTATATATGGATTTGGGGTAGGGCACATGGCAGGGCACATGGCAAGGCACTGCCACATTCTAGTGTCAGTATTAAGTGTTATTGTCTTGATTTCAATTTAGTCCCTATATTCGTCTCATTGATTTAATTTAGTTCCAATTTTTCTCAAAAAATGGAGCAATATTGTTCTCTCCAAATTAAGACAAAATTTGTTATTTGTATAAAAGTTATATTGATATTTTTATTAAAATTAACTTTTTAACATATTGCATTATTGTATATTATTAATCCATGATTTGTTAATCATGACTTTAACCAACTAATTTTGATATAAATATTAGTATAACATTTATACAAATATTGAATTCGATCCCAATTAAAAGAGGACCAAAGTTATTATTTGTATAAATGGTATTAATTTATTTATTTTTATAAAAAAATTAAATAATATTATATTAGTTTTAAATAATTTTTTCTTGTAAATATATATATATATATACTTAATATGTTTTAATATTATAAAAAACATGGATTAACAAAACATGAATTGATAATAAATAATAATGTAATATGTTAAAAAATTAATTTTAAGAAAAAAAATCAATATAACATTTATACAAATAATAAATTTTGCTTTACTTTGGAAATGGACAATATTGCTTCATTTTGAGAAAAATTGGGACTAAATTGAATCAACGAGACAAATATAGAATCTAATATGAAATTGATACAATGACACTAACACCGACACATGAGAGTACCCTGCCATGTGAAACTAACAATGCCACATGTCATACCAGGGGCTTGACAGGTGGCTGTTAAGACAATGTCGTCTATAGACAATAAACTGTCTAACATCTCGATGTTTTGAAGTTTAACAAACAATATTTAATGAAATATCATTTAGAGATGTATATCGTCTGAACATTATGCATATCAGAACATTCTTACTAAATGCTTATAAGACAAGTCATGACGTGTCAAGTATAAAAGAATAAACAACATTGGACAAAAACGCGTCTAGTGAAAGAAGCAATAAACGTTGTATCTTATCAATTGTCACTACTTGAAAAAGTTCATACTTACACTAAACACTTACTATATGAAACATGCTTCAACACTCTATCAATGTATAAATCATTAAATGCAGTACGTATTGTACCTTGTTTGCTTTGTTTTTTTCTGTTTATTTGCGCAGATATTGACAACACCAAGATATACTCAAAAGCATTGCACGAGGATCAGAAAGACATGAGATAGAAAGATATTCTTGGAATGTTTCCTAAAAGCTTTATGTCATAATAGCCGTACAAGCTCTAATTACGAAAGCAATGCTTCTCTTGTCAACAAAGTCAACTATCTCTAAGTAAGGGTCATCTATCGAAGAAAGCTATAAAAGGAAGACTCACACAAGAGAATACAAGAAATTTTGCTATCATTGTATCGTTATGCTTATTCTCTCATAAGCTTAGATCGTCTAAGTACATAGAATAAAAGAAAAAACTTCACAAGTTCTCATATTTCTTTGTATTGCATTTATCCTCTGACCGAGACTTATCATAATTGTTAGCAAAATGATGAAGATGAAGTTTTGATGATGTCCAAATCAAGTCAAGAACAATCAAGAATGATCTTTGTAGACTTGTAATCTTTTGTAATAATTGTATGAACATAGGAAAATTAGTAGTTTCATGTATGTATTCAAAAGTGATGTAAAAATAAACCAGAAGCAAAAATAGTGCAGTGCTAATCGATTAACAAGAGGTGCTAATCGATTAGCGTTAATCGATTAACAGAGGGTGTTAATCGATTGTTCCAGAGAGCCATGGAGAAGCCCAGCATTTCAGTGTTAATCGATTAACAAGGGGTGTTAATCGATTAACGTTAATCGATTAACAAGGGTTGTTAATCGATTAACAAGGTGAACGTTTGAAAAACTAGCCGTTTTTAGAGCCGTTGAAGTATCCGTTGGGTTGTTAATCGATTAACCACTGTAGCTAATCGATTAACACTGTCAGAAAGTCTAAAAGCGAAAATGGAGGAGCCTTTGGATGAGTCTATAAATAGACTCTCATTTTCTCTCAACAACTACTCTTCCCTTGTGCTCAAATACTCAGAAACTCTTGAGAATTGTGTGCTCTTGCTCAGCTAAGGAAACTCTGTCTGTAGAGTTGGTGATATACTGCTACGGTGATAGAGGAATAGCTGGTTCATCCTTGGTGTGTCTAAGGAGGTGTTTGGAAGAGGAAGTTCATCCTTCGTGAAGTATTCGGAGGAGGTGTTCATCCTTCGTGAAGTAATTCGGAGGAAGTGTTTCATCCTTTGTGAAGATTCAAAGGAGGTGTTGTCTCATCTCTTGTGGCATCAAGAGAGGTGTTTTCTAAACTTTTACAAATTGTATCTTTGTGATTGTAGTTTGTAATTGTTTTGTGTTAGTGAAACTGTTTATCTTGTTTTGAGATAAGCGACTGGACGTAGGATTGGTAAGATCCGAACCAGGATAAAATCATCTGTGCAAATTTCTCTCTACCTTACTCTTGCTTTATTTGTCTTTATTAATTGCTAAGTAAGTTTAATTGAGTAGAAATTAAAAGGCACACGTTAGTATAAAAACCCTCTTGGTTTGTTATCCCACGCTAACCATTCCGCTGCAGCCGCTCTGACAATAATATGTACTTATAAACCAATGTTGTTTGTGTTTGGAAATTTTGAAGAGAATAAAACATTTGTACTGTTTAGCTCAAGAGAGTTAAAATTTCTCGAAAGTTGTCTAGGGTTGATACCAGGAGTGGTTAGAATACTTGGATATCAGGAGTGACTAAACTCGGACTAGTCAGAATTGACTAGGGGACTAGAAGTAGTGAGAACACTTGGTGTATACCGGAGTGGTTTGTACCCCATTGTAATCTTAGATAAGATTAGTGGAACCTCTCAAGTTCTTGAAGAAGACTGGACGTAACTCAGGATTGAGTGAACCAATATAAAATATTTGTGTTATTACTTCCTCTATTTAAAACATTTTCTAAACGTTTACATAACAATAGAAACATCTAACAACTATTGCATATTTTGTCAAACCCCTGCAATAGTTATTAAGTGTTAGTTAGTTTTAGAAATATTATTCAATCCCCTTTCTAGTGGTCCCTTGTGATTTTAGTGACAATAAAAAGCTTTACAAAAAAAATTATTTTTTTAAAAAGTTTTAAAAACCACAAATTTACAGGTGCCATTGATAATTCTCCAAATTTTCATATTTTTCAGTGCTTAGGAGTCTAGGATAGTCTATTTTTGTTTGTAATTGTCAACAATTAGGTTAGTTTTAGGTTTTTCCATTATTTCTTTAGTTTTTATAGAATTTTAGTTAAAAATAGGTTTTTAGGTGTAATTTTTAGTTTTTTTTAATAATTAGAAAATTTATATTTTTTTAGAAAATCTTTTGATAAAAATATTTCTTTAATTGTTAAATTTCCTTTTCTTTTCTTTAATTTAGGATTGATTTTTTTCTTTGATGCAGAAATTAAATAAAGTGGGTTGCTACACTTAGCATTTGGGTCGCTGATGCTGATTAAAGAAGAGTGGGTCGCTACTGCCCCACTTGGGATATGCTGTTGATTGGAAGCAATTGGGCTGGATTGGACCGCTGCAAACGCTGACACCTTGAGCTGAAATCCAATTAGTGAAACACAACGTTTTTGTAAGTTGTGTGGCTGAAGAGCTTTGCGGGGTCATTGTGCACGAGCACATCATTTTGGTAACAAAAGAAACACTCGAGCTAGGGCTTGAAGTGAGATGAGAGAGAGTGAGGCGAGAGGAAGAAGAGGAGAGCTTGATAACACTCTAGATTTACATATTTTTCTAGGTTAAAAATCTTTTCTTAGGTTTCTTTAGTTTTTAATTCTTTAGAAATAGACTAGTTTAGTGTAAAAAGGTAAAAATAGGATTTTGATAGAAATAGAGTTAATTTGCTCTTTTTAGCTAAATAAAATAGGTTTTTAAATACATAGGTTATTTTCCATTTTAGAAAAATACTTACATAATAGAAAATAAAATTCTTTTTGCTGTTATAGGCTTTTACTTTTTCTTTTTACTGTTTAAACCTTCCTGGATTTCTTTCTTTTTGTAGTGGTGCCTGATGGACAAATTTATGAACACCAAAATACGGCGTCACAAACTTGTTTTACAATCGGCAAGTATGACCGAATCGTTTCAAGTAATAAACTTGGTAAGACCAAGTATCGTTCTCCCAAAGGACTCACGGCCTAGTTTAGTTATGTGATTCGTTGATTAGCTAAGACTTAAGAACGAAATAATTGGATTTTCTATGCAAAAGACGAAAATAAACATGTATGCATGAGGGTAATCAATGGCTAAAACAAAATACAAATACTTTCAATGGAATATATGGATGAGTATGTTGTTGGGGTTCATCAATTTCATCTTATCCATGATAATGCTAAATTATACCATATTTTAAGCATCATTTTAGTGGCAAAATCAACTCCTTTCTTACTTATAACTTGCTTAATCCTCAAAATCAGCCCCTTCCTCCATGCAAAGAGCAAACTGGCACTGCTCACCAGCCCACACAGTATCCAGGAAGTTATTGATTGAATCAGGATCATACCTGATAGCATGGCCTCTAACATAGCTCAAATAATTTTCAACTGGATAGTCACCAATCTTCTTTGCATTGGTGTAGAATTCTTTTACCACAGCTATGTTGGCAGGTGCAGGATATGTGGCTAGCTTTCCCCAGTCATTCCCTAACAATTGCTCTCCAAATTGAGGAGCAAAGTTAGGTATCATTCCAACTTTTGTTTCCATGAGGAGTCTCCTGTCTTGCACCACCTTGAAGTGCTTCTCATGTTTCCGAGAGAGGAACCTACTAGAATGGGGCTGTTCTGGTTCCTTTTCCTTTCTCTTGGTTGCCATGGTTTTCAATCTCTTTCCTGAAGAGGATGTCATTCCTGCATTCAAACACAGATACAAAACCACAGAACATGATGTTAATCATTAGTAAAACACAAAACACAACTCCTTTCGAAGCTAAACCACCGCTGAGGGTCAGAATTTCCCCTCAGCGCCACTAGTGCCACGCAACAAATAAAAAAAAATCAAGTCTGGCAGAGTGCCGCTCAGTGGCAATTTACCCCTGAGCGGTAACTCTGTAGAGTTTTGAAAAATCTCTTTTAAGCTGTCCTAACTCCACCCAAATGCAATTTTCAGTTTTTCAGATCAAAACCATGCAGTTTAATCGGTTCAAACATCAATTATATCATCAAATCATCCATACAAACCAAAACCCCTAAATATTCATGGTTTGACAATCATATTCAAAATCAAAAACCCTAGAATGATCAAAATGCTTTTTTACTTACTTGGATGGAGATACTAGATGCAATGAGAATGCTTCCAAGCTAGAATGCTCTCTTCCAATTTCAAACTTTGATGGCACACTAGTGAAAAAGTGAGTGGAAGAGAAATTTTCTTAAGAGGGAAGAGTAAAAAGGTGTAGAAAACCTTGGAGAAGGTATGTGGGAGTGTTTGTGCAGAGAAGAGCCAGCAAACAGAAGCTTATGCGCAGCTTAGGGTATACAAATACCCTAATGGGCTCGGATCCCGCTAAGGGGAAACTAAAGCCCATTCTGCGAGAGTACCGCTCAGCGGTAAGTTGCCGCTCAGCGGCACTTTCGTGATGTGCTCTTCTCCTTCTTTTCTTAACCTACGTGCCTCCTAAACATGCCCCTCACTAGTTTCCTTCAATTCAATCCTCAGATTACTTATGCACAACCCTATTACTACTACAATGAAACAAACAAAAACAATCAATCAACTGGGTTGCCTCCCAGGTAGCGCTTGTTTAACGTCACGAGCCTGACCCAAAATCCACCAACACCCATCAGTAGATGTTACAATACTTACCAACACCCATCAGTAGGTGCAAAATTTTCTCACCAACACCCATCAGTAGGTGTTACACAATTAGAATCCTTCAGTAGATGCTATATCCAACAAAATATTTACAAAATAATGTCCCCAAATTAAAAGTTACAAAAACAAAAATAAAATCAAAAGTTTTTAAATCACTGGGTTGCCTCCCAGCAAGCGCTCTTTTAACGTCATTAGCTTGACCCAGTAAAGTTCAAGTTCCATCTTCTTTTTCTTCTTCTTTCTACTGAATTTCTTTAGAAATTTGATCAAACCAGGAACCTGTTGCAGTGTCTCAATCATAGGAACTTTAATCTCCAATTTCTTGAAGATTTCCATAAAGCACTTAAATTTCTTTTCCTTCCTATGATTCTTCTTTAGATGTGGATGGGATTTTTCATATGATTCCTTCTTCTTTCCTCTCATCTTCTTTTTCTTACGCTTCCTCTCCCCAAATTTTCTCTTTTTCTTTTCTTTTATTTTTTTCTTCCCTTCTCTTTTTCTCCTCAACTTCTTTATTTTCACACAAATTTTCTTTCTCTCTTTTCTCTCAACCACTTCTTTTTCTTTTTCTTCATCTTTATTTTTCTCACTCAACTCTTCTTTTTCTTTTCTCTCCATCTTTTCCTCATCTCCCCCTATTTTTCTCTCATCAAGAATCTTTTCACTTTGAGTGACAATGGCTTGCCCTTCTTCCTTAAGGTTAACTTCAGTATTAACCTCCTCATTCAATCTCTGACTAATGTAACGAAGGTGCATCTCCATCCTTTTACATGATTCTTCAATGCTTTTCTGAGTAGAGTCGGAATTTTTCAAAAATCGTTGAAAGGTGTCATCTAAATTCACTGATAGAGAGGGTTGTTGCTGCCATTGTTGTGGTGGCGGCCTATCAAATTCTTCGGCAGCTTGAGTGGTTTTGTGATGACAATCAGGTATCTGTATGTACTGTTGAACTGCCTCCTCCAACGTTCTCCTTTTTCCCGATAGAGAGGGTTTTTGCTGCCATTGTTGTGGTGGTCGATTCTTAAATTGTTTGACAGCTTGCGAAAATTGATCATTATCCATGCCTGAGTGAGATCCCACCAGTAGTTGAAATTACCTTAGTAGAATTGAGTGCCTATTAAATTCTTGTTCGAATTGCATCCTGCAAACATTATGCACAAAGCTCTAGAAAATATTTGTTAGCACAAAAAGATATAAGAGAAGATATAAGATTCAGAGAATAAAATAAAATAAAATAAAATAAAATAAAAATCGAAAAATAAAAAAAGAAAATAAAAACAGAAATTTAAAATTGAAGTCAAAGATAATCAATAATCACACAAATTAACTAGTTAAACCACGAGTCCCCGGCAACGGCGCCAAAAACTTGATGGACAAATTTATGAACACCAAAATACGGCGTCACAAACTTGTTTTACAATCGGCAAGTATGACCGAATCGTTTCAAGTAATAAACTTGGTAAGACCAAGTATCGTTCTCCCAAAGGACTCACGGCCTAGTTTAGTTATGTGATTCGTTGATTAGCTAAGACTTAAGAACGAAATAATTGGATTTTTCTATGCAAAAGACGAAAATAAACATGTATGCATGAGGGTGATCAATGGCTAAAACAAAATACAAATACTTTCAATGGAATATATGGATGAGTATGTTGTTGGGGTTCATCAATTTCATCTTATCCATGATAATGCTAAATTATACCATATTTTAAGCATCATTTTAGTGGCAAAATCAACTCCTTTCTTACTTATAACTTGCTTAATCCTCTTGTTTTGCCTTGTTTTCTAAATAATTGTGTTTTTGGCTACTTTGATGTACTTTCATCAATAATCCCTTATTTTGTAGCTAAAAATGAGCTTGGAAGACTCTCCAACAAACTATAGAACCGGACCAAGAAATTAGCACGAAGAAATGCCATCAGCAGTGCAAGAACGCTCGTCCCAGGAGAGCGGACGCTCGTCCAGAAGGCAGAAGAGCGGACGCTCATCCAGAGTGGAAGCACGAGCGGACGCTCGTCCAGGAGCTCATGGAGGACGTTCGTCCAAGATTCAGGACGCTCGTCCCAGCAAGGCGGACGTTCGTCCAGGAAAAAGGACGCTCGTCCAGGAAGAGGACGCTCGTCCCAGGAGAGGACGCTCGTCCAAGCCAGGGAGAGGACGCTCGTCCAAGCCAGGCAGAGTAGGACGGTCATCCAGCTAGTAGATAGGGCGCTCGTCCAGCACGCTCGTCCAGCACGCTCGTCCAGCACGTTCGTGCAGCGAGTAAGAGGACGCTCGGCCAGCTTGAAGGACGTTTGTCCAAATGCGAGAGGCTCGCGCCCGGGCGCGAAAACAGAGGGGCGCCCGGGCGCGACTTTTTGCCAGTTTTCAATATTTCCCGAGAGCCTCGCGCCCGGGCGCGACTGACAGAGAGCGCCCGGGCGCGACTTTTACTGATGTGGCAGACAGCTTATTTAACCCAGAAACGCGAAGGGTTTTGGGTCTTTGGTCATTTGGAGGCGCGATTTCACTCAGAGGAGAGCTTGGAGGACTGCTAGGGTTCGTGGGAACACTCCCTTCTTCTTCTTGAGTTCTTCATCTTCTTCCATGGTCATCTTGTAAGCTTTAGGGTTCTCCATGGAAATGGAGAACCAAACCCATCTTGTTGAGATTAGTTGTAGCCTTTGAATTCTTGTGTAATTGTTGAATGATTTCATTATATATATGCCTTTTCTATCAATTGCTAGTATTCTTGTTTCCAATCTTAAAGCTTGCATGTAATGGGAACGTTCATGACTTGATTTTGGGGTTTTATGGATTATGGGAACGTAAGATGAAACCCGGAACTGAAATAGGAGTCCTTGTGGGTCATTGATTCTAGGAATGGAAGATGATTCACATGTTGTCTTAGATCCCAGCTCTTTAATGCGGGTTTTGCTTGTTAGATTGCCAAGGAATTGGGGTTTGATAAGGAAAACCTAGGCTCTTTCACCTAAGGAATTAGGGCTAGAGTGTTTTAGTGGATTGACTTTAGTAAATTGATAGAGAGGAGATGAAATTGGTTATACACAAGAGTGCATTGGTGAAAACTAATCTTAACAATGTCATTTCATACCATTTCTTGTCTTTTCCATTTCCAAGTGCCTTCAATACCAAAGTCCAACCTTGTAATTATGTATGAATTTATATTTCTGCACTTGTTCTGTAAATCGATGTTATGTTCTTGAGTCTATATGAGTTGTTAATCGCACAATTCTCTAGTATTACGAGTCTCTTGGGAAAACGATACCCGGTCTTACCGGTTTATTACTTGAACGATTCGGTACGCTTGCCGAAATCGAGCCCAACAAGTTTTTGAGCTAACAAGTTTTTGGCGCCGTTGCCGGGGACTCGTGTCAATACTAGACTTTTGTGAGGTTTCTAACTTATGTAGACTTGATTTTGTATATAGAACTAACTCTTTTGTTGTAAATAGATTTTCAGTTTTACTTGGGCTAATTTGTGGCTTTAGCCTAGTTGTGTCTAAGTGTATGCAGGGGATGTTCATACAAGGAGGACTGCAGCCTCAAAAGCATCATGAAGACCCTGAGTTTGAAGGAAATTATAGGACACAAGGAGACAACTATGTTGAGCATCACAAGCTGCCCCAAAATTCTTCCTCCCTTGAAGATGCTCCAAGTGCTAAGTAAGATGAAGAAAGGGAGAAGGAAAAGAGAAAGACTAGTCACCACCACCCTTGGATGAGAGACAAAGAACTCAAGCCTAGCAAGCAAAATTTGATCAAGAGGATTGAGTGTTTGAAGATGTCAAGGTAGTGGAAGGGCTAAAAAGAAGAATTCAAGCTATGAGAGTTGATTTGGTGGCTAGAATGTGATTCAAGAGGAGTTGGTGGAAGGAGCACACCAACAACAACAAAATCTGCACTTCATTGAGTAATCCGTCAAGCTAATGACGTTAAACAAGCGCTTTTGGGAGGCAACCCAGTTTTATTACCTATTTTACTTGTGTTTGTGTGATTTTTGTGTTATTTGCATTTGTAGCTTATGTTTTGCATGTTTGTGTAGTTTTGCATTTTTGTGATTTTTGAGTTGTAATGTTGTTTTTGTGGTTTGTATAAGTGTAGTAGGTTAGTTTTAGCTTGTTTGGTGTGTGAGTGCATTGAATGAAGGTCTAGAACCAAAAATCACATGGTGAGTGGCCAATTTCGCAGAAATCTGCATTATGCAGAAAACTTATATGGCGCCCAAGCGCCCCCTGCTGAGGGGCGCTCGGGCGCGAGCTGCACCAATGGCCTCCTGCATCAAACAGACCGAGTGGCGCCCAAGCGCCCCCTGCTGAGGGGCGCCCGAGCGCGACCTGCACCAGTGGCGCCCAGCACCAAAAATTCTGGTTCTGCACTTTTGTTTTTCTTGATTTATGATGAGTTTCCCATTCTTTTGCACTCTTTCACACACTCCTTTTGATGTGTTGTTATTCCTTTTTGTGTTGTTGTACCTGTGGGAAGCTTAATTCTAAGACTTCCCTCTTTGTTCTTGTACTTTTGTCTTTGTTTGTTTTGCCTTTCACTGTCTTGTTTCTTTGCTTTCTTTTGCATATTTCTTTTAGTTTGTTTTATGGATTCTTCTCTTCAGTTGTTGACTATGGGATACTAATTTTGCTTTGAGCTTTCTTTTTACAGTATAAGATCTTCTTTAGGACTTAACAAGTTCAAAACCACCGCTGGCTAACCTTTGAGCCAGGCGTGAGCAGAGCATTATATGACTTGAAGATTTTGCTGCTCGTGTAGCATGGCCTGGGGGCCAGGCCCCTACTGATGGGGGAGGTGGAGCAGTTGCGGAGTATAAGCTACTGTGGGAGGAAGATGTTGCAGATGAAAGTGAAGCTAGTATCTTACACTGTTGGAGCTGCAAAGAGTCCATTTTAATTCGGTTTTTCAGTTTTAATTTCCAGTTCTTATGCTTTCAGTTTTTTTTTGTTTTTGGATTTTTTTTTACTTGCCTTGTGGATAGTTCTTGTGCAATTGGTCTGGTGATTTGAGTGAATCATTTTCTATGCTTGAATTGAATACAAATCTGTTGTGCTTGCTCTTTATCCATGAGAATTGTTTTGAAAATCTGATTGAGATTATGTGGTTGAGCTTGTTGAACAGAGATTGTGGTTGCTTGTATATGTTTAGATAGATGCTTGATTTTAATTGTGATCAATATTCTTGGCATGATGTTTATCAAATTTGGGAACCTTGAGTGAACCAGTGAGATGTTGTGCCTCAGAGTTTATTGCTGAATGTTATTACTTTGGAATCACAGTTGATTTTGCCTGAGTTTCTCTATTTGAACTAGTTACTTGCATGTTACAAATGATCAAGGCCATCTTGTTCTTCCACCTCTTCTACATTTTGAACCTAAAAGCCAATGTATAACCTTTGAACCTTAAAGAAAACTTTCTCATTCCCGAAACCTTAAGCCTATTGAAAAATCCTTAACCTCCTTACCTTGAGTTGAGATGAACATATATGTTAGAGTGAGGAGAATGGTCTAAGTTTGGGGGAGTTCTTGTCAAAAGGAGAGCATTGAGAAAAACAATAAGTTGAGTAAAAAGAAAGAAAAAGAAAGGAGAAGAAGAAAAACAAAAACATGAATTCAATGAAAAAGAGTTAGGAAATAAGTTGAGAGTGGTTTATTCAATTTTTGAGAAAAAGAGATATTATGCTATATCATGAACTAAATTGTTTGGTCTCTTATCTCAAGGTGCTTTGTTGTCCAGAAAAACCAATTTTTCTTCTTAGCCCAGCCACAATACAAGCTTCAAAAAGTCCTTGTGATGTAATTTGTTTGTTAATGTGTTTGATATTGTTGAAACGAAAGGCAAAGTTGATTTGTGTAACATTGTGATAGTTGAGAGTTAGACACACATCCTTATACACCATTGTGCTTGAGTGAAACACTTTCCTTGGTGAGGATTGGTTCCATGCACTCATTGAAAACAACTTGCCATGTTTGTTGATCTATCAATTGCATCTATCATGTGATTTTGAACTGTTAGCACCATGATTGAAGTTTAGCTTGCTAAGACTATATTGTCTCTTGAATGTGATTTATAAGTTGAGCAAGCATGATTGATTTTGTTTATTTGATTGAAACTATGCTTAAAGTTGCTAGACCATTGTGATTGAATTGTTTGCTAGGAGAAGTACTTTTGCTTGAGGACAAGCAAAGTTGTAAGTTTGGGGGTATTTTGATAATGCTAAATTATACCATATTTTAAGCATCATTTTAGTGGCAAAATCAACTCCTTTCTTACTTATAACTTGCTTAATCCTCTTGTTTTGCCTTGTTTTCTAAATAATTGTGTTTTTGGCTACTTTGATGTACTTTCATCAATAATCCCTTATTTTGTAGCTAAAAATGAGCTTGGAAGACTCTCCAACAAACTATAGAACCGGACCAAGAAATTAGCACGAAGAAATGCCATCAGCAGTGCAAGAACGCTCGTCCCAGGAGAGCGGACGCTCGTCCAGAAGGCAGAAGAGCGGACGCTCGTCCAGAGTGGAAGCACGAGCGGACGCTCGTCCAGGAGCTCATGGAGGACGTTCGTCCAAGATTCAGGACGCTCGTCCCAGCAAGGCGGACGTTCGTCCAGGAAAGAGGACGCTCGTCCAGGAAGATGACGCTCGTCCCAGGGAGAGGACGCTCGTCCAAGCCAGGCAGAGTAGGACGGTCGTCCAGCTAGCAGATAGGGCGCTCGTCCAACACGCTCGTCCAGCACGTTCGTGCAGCGAGTAAGAGGACGCTCGGCCAGCTTGAAGGACGTTCGTCCAAATGCGAGAGGCTCGCGCCCGGGCGCGAAAACAGAGGGGCGCCCGGGCGCGACTTTTTGCCAGTTTTCAATATTTCCCGAGAGCCTCGCGCCCGGGCGCGACTGACAGAGGGCGCCCGGGCGCAACTTTTACTGATGTGGCAGACAGCTTATTTAACCCAGAAACGCAAAGGGTTTTGGGTCTTTGGTCATTTGGAGGCGCGATTTCACTCAGATGAGAGCTTGGAGGACTGCTAGGGTTCGTGGGAACACTCCCTTCTTCCTCTTGGGTTCTTCATCTTCTTCCATGGTCATCTTGTAAGCTTTAGGGTTCTCCATGGAAATGGAGAACCAAACCCATCTTGTTGAGATTAGTTGTAGCCTTTGAATTCTTGTATAATTGTTGAATGATTTGATTATATATATGCCTTTTCTATCAATTGCTAGTATTCTTGTTTCCAATCTTAAAGCTTGCATGTAATGGGAACGTTCATGACTTGATTTTGGGGTTTTATGGATTATGGGAACGTAAGATGAAACCCGGAACTGAAATAGGAGTCCTTGTGGGTCATTGATTCTAGGAATGGAAGATGATTCACATGTTGTCTTAGATCCCAGCTCTTTAATGCGGGTTTTGCTTGTTAGATTGCCAAGGAATTGGGGTTTGATAAGGAAAACCTAGGCTCTTTCACCTAAGGAATTAGGGCTAGAGTGTTTTAGTGGATTGACTTTAGTAAATTGATAGAGAGGAGATGAAATTGGTTATACACAAGAGTGCATTGGTGAAAACTAATCTTAACAATGTCATTTCATACCATTTCTTGTCTTTTCCATTTCCAAGTGCCTTCAATACCAAAGTCCAACCTTGTAATTATGTATGAATTTATATTTCTGCACTTGTTCTGTAAATCGATGATATGTTCTTGAGTCTATATGAGTTGTTAATCGCACAATTCTCTAGTATTACGAGTCTCTTGGGAAAATGATACCCGGTCTTACCGGTTTATTACTTGAACGATTCGGTACGCTTGCCGAAATCGAGCCCAACAAGTTTTTGAGCTAACAATCCACTCTCATATTTTTAGGAATTCAACATTCAATTCATCATTGTTAATGCCACTCTCTAAATTACCTTTCAAGAAGGCTTCTCCCTAATTACGAGTTCATACGATTCCTAGCATCCCTAATAATTAGTTTATTCAGCGCAGGAGCTTAACGGCAACCAATATACTTTTGGGAGTAATTCCCCAGATCTAGACTTCCCCGTACGTTTCCGTATCGACAAAATCAATAATCATGCAGGGAATGAGTTAAACAAAGCAAGCATTGAGCAAAGAAGGAAAACCCTAACTAATGATGAAAGAAAGCATAGGTCTTAAATATAAGATGTAAACACAAATTCCATATATGAGAGTTTCATAAGACTACATTGATTCCCCAACAACAATACAAGGTTTAGTTCACCATATTCATGGTGAAACTAGATGAACAATAATGAAATAAGGAAAGATAAAACCCTAGAAGGGTGAAGAGGTAGCCTGAGCATCCTAGATCCTCCTTCAAAGGGGTGGAAGAGAGAGTATTTGATTCGTCACAGCCAAAGATACAAACCCTAGGAAACCCTAAAGCTTATATACTATTCGTAAATTACAGAAAAATTAGGTCCAAGCCCATAAGTGTGCCGCTCAGCGGTAAGTGCGCGAGCTCGGTTCTTCCCCTCAGCGGCCATTTTGCCCCTCAGCGGATCCCCCGTGAACTCCTGAGTGTCGCTCAGCAGTAAACTGCCGCTGAGCGGTAGTTGCGGCTCCTCCTTTTGCACTTTTTGATGTCTTTTCTGATTCCATCTCTCTCCTTCTTCATTTCTTTCACCAAATTCACCTTAAAACCTGCACAAAAACACTGAAATCAAGCATAAACCTGTTGATAGGTGAAAAGTTTACCTATTTTTGTTGCTTATATTGTGGGGCTTTTGAGTAAGTTTTAGTGTTAATTCTCATGAAAAGTGTATAATTGTTGATATAAGTATAATTTTGACTGTTTAAATGTTTTTGATGTTTTTGTTGTTTATTTTGATGAAAAATAAGGATTGGATATCATAAAAGACTTGGATCATACTCATAGGCGCAGTTTTGCCGAGAAGATCGCGCCCGGGCGCGAGAAAAGGACCCCGGGCGCGAATTTGCCGAGAGGTTCGCGCCCGGGCGCGAAATACAAAGGGGCGCCTGGGCGCCACTTAGAAGAATTGGCACGTTCGTCCAGCGCAGAGGATGTTCGTAAGAGGACGCTCGTCCAGAGCGGCAGACGACGCTCGCCCAGCAGGTAGAGGACGCTCGTCCAGAGCTAGTCCTACGCTCGTCCGGGCACGCTCGTCCAGCAGAGGACGCTCGTCCAGCAGGACGCTCGTCCAGCAGAGGACGCTCGTCCAGAAGAGGACGTTCGTTCGTCCAGCAGAAGCACTTGGACGCTCGTCCATAAAATGACCAAGAGAGGACGCTCGTCCAGAATTGGGCCGCTCGTCCTAGGCCGCTCGTCCTAGGCCGCTCGTTCAGAAAATTGGACGCTCGTCCAGAATTGGGCCGCTCGTCCAGAATTGGGACGTCGTCCACGAAATTGGACGCTCGTCCACAAATTCACCCGTGACTCAATTATTGGACCTTCTTTATATCAGAATCCAGAGGCCATTTGCAGAACCAGATCTGGACGCGGGGAGGAGACCAGGACGCTGCTGCAGCTGCTCCAAGGGGCTTCCATGGTGGAAATTCACCAATTTCCACCATCCAATCCATCATTTCTCTCTTCTATGTTGTATATGTGTAGTAAAACTCCATTTCACTGGGGTTGAGAGTAAATTTCTGAAACTCTTTGTAATTTCTCTACTAATGCATGATCTTGTATGAATTTTGTGTTCTATCTTTATTTTTCATGCTTTTGATGGAAATCTGAGCTATTTGAACGGTTAAATCATTGGAAAATGTATGAGACCGCAGACCTAGGATAGAACTGCTAAATGATTTCGAGTCCTAGACATAGGAGGGAATTTTTAGTCATCTGTGACATTGTGTTTAAGGCAAATCTGATAATTGAATTAGCTAAGGAATTAGCAATTTAGTTTGAATGATTAAGAACTGTCTCTGAGGAATCAAGACTGCATGCGCCTAGGATGTCGATGCTTAATTTTGAGAAATTGTGTTAGTAGAAAATTACCGGAGTGATGAACTTGAATTTCAACCCCAGTGAACTTTAATTCTTCTGTTTTTACCACTGTATTTTCATCTGCATGCTAAAATTCATCTGTGTTACTAAATTACGTTTATTAATCGCTAAATTAGTAAACTTTAACAATCTGTGAATCAAAACAAATCCCTTGGGAAAACGATATTTGGACTTACTGATTTATTACTTGTACGATTCGGTACGCTTGCCGAGGTCTCAACAAGTTTTTGGCGCCGTTGCCGGGGATTTGTTTTTGTTTTTGTTGATTGTTTGTTGTTTATCTGGTTTAGTTGATTTTAGCTATCTGTTGTTTAAGTGTGTATTGTGATTATATTTGAATTCTTGTACATAATTGTTATCATCTGTAGAGATTGTGTATTTTTGGATTGTTTTCTTTTAGTTTGTGTTTTGTATGAGAAGCAGAGAACAGGTTGAAAATATACTTTTCGATCCGGAAATTGAAAGAACTGCTCGAAGGAACAACAGCAGAAGAAGGAGACAAAGTAGAGAATCTAGAGAATCATCTGCTATCTCTGAAGAAATTCTGGACTTTTCATCTGGGCAAGAAAAAGAAGAAATGGAAGATAATCGCACTGGAGAAGGTTCTGGGCAAGGAAGACGTACTCTTGCAGATTATAACACTTTCTCAGGACCTCTGCACTTCAACAGTATTGCAAGACCAGTGGTGAATGCTGCTAACATGGAGATGAAGCCAGCTCTTATTCATCTGGTGCAGAATAATCAGTTTCATGGATTATCTCACGAGAATCCATACACTCACTTGGCTACTTTCATGGAGATCTGTAATACAGTGAGGATTCACCAGGTTCCAGATGAAGCAATCCGACTCAGCTTATTTCCATTCTCATTGGCTGGTAATGCAAAAATGTGGCTGAATTCTTTTCCAGAGAATAGTCTGACAGTCTGGGATGATGTGGTTGCCAAATTCCTGAACAAGTTCTTCCCTCAGTCCAAAGTCAATAAGGGAAAGCAGGAGATCTCTTCTTTCCAACAGGATGCTGATGAAACTCTAGGTCAAGCATGGGATAGATTCAAAGGCCTACTGAGAAAAACCCCTACTCATGGATTTGATGAGCCTACAATGTTAAATTTGTTTCTTGGAGGGCTGAAATCTCAAACAAAGTTAATGTTAGATGCATCAGCTGGAGGTAATATCAGATGGAAGACACCTGAAGATGCACATGAACTGATTGAAAACATGGCTGCAAATGATAATGAAGTTCAGAGTGAGAGAGCTCAATTTCAACAAAAAGGTGTTCTTCAACTTCAAACTCAAGATGCTTTACTAGCTCAGAACAAGATTATGACTCAGCAACTTGAGACATTAATGAAGAAGTTATCTCAGCTACCTAAAGAACTGCAAAATGTTTCTCAATTTCAACATCAGATGGTTCAGAGTTGTCAATTGTGCGGAGGAGATCATAATAATGGTCAATGTGTAGTGCAAAGCATGTCTCATGAAGAAGTACACTATATGGGAAATCAAGGTCTTCAGCCAAACTATGATCAACGTCAAAGTTTTAATCAAGGATGGAGACCTCATCCGAGTATGGGACAAGCTGTTCCTTTCAATAGACCACCTCCACAGAACTTTCAGCAACAACCTTCTCTGACAGAAAGAACTTCAAAACTGGAAGAAACTCTTCAGCAGTTTATGCAGGTATCAATTTCCAACCATAAAAGTACAGAAGCCTCACTTAGGAATTTGGAGATTCAGGTGGGTCAATTAGCTAAAAAGTTGGAAGAAAAACCAGAGAAGGACTTTGGGGCAAACACTGAAGTAAATCCAAAGGCAGACTGCAATGTTATTACTACAAGATCAGGAAGAATTCTGGAAGAAAGAGGGATTGAGAAAAAAGTGAGTGAAGAAAAAGATGAGATGAGTAAACAGGGAGATGAAGAAAAAGAGAGAGAGGGAGAGAAAAAGAAAGAACAGATGTATGAGAAGCCTCTTCCATATCCAAAGGTTCTATCTAGAAACGAGAAGGAAAAACAGTTCAGGAGTTTCATTGATATTTTCAAGAAGTTGGAAATCAAGATGCCTTTCTCAGAAGCACTGAAACAAATACCTGCTTATTCAAGATTCATGAAAGATGTGCTCACGAAGAAGAAAAAGTATATTGAGGAAGAAACTATAGAAGTACAAGGCCAGTGCAGTGCTATCATTCAGAAGTTGCTTCCACCAAAGTTTAAAGATCCAGGTAGTTTTACAATTCCATGTACCATTGGTAAACTGGCGGTTGGAAAGGCTCTAATTGATCTGGGAGCCAGCATAAATCTGATGCCCCTTTCTATGTTTGAGAAAATTGGGGATCTGGAGATGAAATCTACACGCATGACTCTACAATTGGCAGATCGATCAATCAAGTATCCTTATGGAGTGGTAGAGGATGTGCTCATAAAGGTAGACAAATTGATATTCCCTGCAGATTTTGTCATCATGGAAATGGAGGAAGACAAAGAAGTACCTCTCATTCTGGGACGACCATTCATGAAGACAGCAAAAGTTGTCATTAATATGGATGATGGAACGCTGAAACTGAAAGACAAAGATGAGGAGGTAATTTTTAATGCATTTGATGATGTGCAACAGTGTAATGAAGAAAAGGCAATTCCTGAAGCTGCAAATGAAATCATGTGTGTAAGTGATAAATCAGATGACCACCAGTTGTTGATGCAAAGCAAGGAACCCAGATTAGGAGAGCCAATTATACTGAAAGATAAGTTGTGGGTTTTCAAAAGCAAAACCAAAGACGGAAGATTTGAAGTTGAAGCTCCTTACTCCAGGGTAACCAGAAAGATATCTAGAAAACAGTGGAAGGGTTGTTGGTGGAACAGAGGAAAGAAGCTCACCAAAATCAAAAATCCACCATGAGCTTAACAGGTGTCGAGCTAAAGACGTTAAACAAACGCTTACTGGGAGGCAACCCAGCTTTCTAACTCTATCTATTTTTGTTTTCAGTTATTTTGGTTGTGTGGATTGAATCTGAATCTGTTGGTTGTGTGGATTGAATTATGTTTCTGCAATGATTTGATTGTGAATTGTGTGTTTGAAGTTTGAATTTGAATTTGGAATTCTGTCCATGATAACTGGCACGATTGTGAGATTGTTATTGAAAAATCTGAGTTTTAGAGCTTGTGTTATGATTATATATGACTCGTTCTTGAATCTGATTGATGGTGACCCAGAAGTTGAATATCTGAGTGTACTGAGAAAGCTTTGAGAGCAAGTGAGAAGTTGTTATTGCTATGAATTTGGTTTTTGCATAATTCTTATTAACACAGATGCATTCTGGTTTAGAAATAAGAAAGGCAGTTGTTGTTGTTGAAATTAGCTACTTGGCCAGATGACCACCCATATGTGAATATTCATCCTTTGTTATCCTGTTTGAGCCTTATATATATTTTTGTGAACCCTCAGCTTATTACAGAACAATCTACCTTATCCAACACTCTAGAAAAAGAGAACATGAAACATAATTGTCAAGAGATAGGTAGAAATTAAGTTTGGGGGAAATCATAATCAGTTGAGTCTTAAACTGATGAAAAACAATTGAAAAAAAAAAGTATCAAAGTTAGAGAAAAATTCAAAAAAAAAATGTGTTATGTGATGAATGAAGAGGTAGTTGATGAATAAAGTTTCAATGTTGTTTTGTTCTTGTTCTCCTCTTCTTTAGTGTTGTTTTGTTTCCTTGTAAAACCATGTTTCTTCTAGCCAAGCCAAGTTATAACCTGAGAAAGTCCTTTTGATTTAAATCAGAATGTTTGAAGTGTATATGAGATGACTTGCAAAAGTTGATGAAGTAGTTGATGGCAATCTGAGTATGAATTGGAGTTGTAAACACTTGCAGGTTGAGATAAACACAGATTGAGCATTGTGGTTTTATTCTTTTTCTGGTTGTCTTATCATTTTGGATTCAAGAACTTGTCAATATAGAAGTCATGACATGTGATCTGAATATTTGGAGGTGTAGGTACAATCCTTACTGTTGTGTCAGATATTATGTGATGGAATATTAACTGCTTTGTTGGGTTCGTTTGTGTTGTTATTGTCTATTTTCATGAGGACACGAAAATATATAAGTTTGGGGGAGTTTGATAGGTGAAAAGTTTACCTATTTTTGTTGCTTATATTGTGGGGCTTTTGAGTAAGTTTTAGTGTTAATTCTCATGAAAAGTGTATAATTGTTGATATAAGTATAATTTTGACTGTTTAAATGTGTTTGATGTTTTTGTTGTTTATTTTGATGAAAAATAAGGATTGGATATCATAAAAGACTTGGATCATACTCATAGGCGCAGTTTTGCCGAGAAGATCGCGCCCGGGCGCGAGAAAAGGATCCCGGGCGCGAATTTGCCGAGAGGTTCGCGCCCGGGCGCGAAATACAAAGGGGCGCCTGGGCGCCACTTAGAAGAATTGGCACGTTCGTCCAGCGCAGAGGACGTTCGTCAGAGGACGCTCGTCCAGAGCGGCAGAGGACGCTCGCCCAGCAGGTAGAGGACGCTCGTCCAGAGCTAGTCCTACGCTCGTCCGGGCACGCTCGTCCAGCAGAGGACGCTCGTCCAGAGTGAGGCTCGTCCAGGGACGCTCGTCCAGCAGGACGCTCGTCCAGCAGAGGACGCTCGTCCAGCAGAGGACGCTCGTCCAGAAGAGGACGTTCGTTCGTCCAGCAGAAGCACTTGGACGCTCATCCATAAAATGACCAAGAGAGGACGCTCGTCCAGAATTGGGCCGCTCGTCCTAGGCCGCTCGTTCAGAAAATTGGACGCTCGTCCAGAATTGGGCCGCTCGTCCAGAATTGGGACGTCGTCCACGAAATTGGACGCTCGTCCACAAATTCACCCGTGACTCAATTATTGGACCTTCTTTATATCAGAATCCAGAGGCCATTTGCAGAACCAGATCTGGACGCGGGGAGGAGACCAGGACGCTGCTGCAGCTGCTCCAAGGGGCTTCCATGGTGGAAATTCACCAATTTCCACCATCCAATCCATCATTTCTCTCTTCTATGTTGTATATGTGTAGCTAAAACTCCATTTCACTGGGGTTGAGAGTAAATTTCTGAAACTCTTTGTAATTTCTCTACTAATGCATGATCTTGTATGAATTTTGTGTTCTATCTTTATTTTTCATGCTTTTGATGGAAATCTGAGCTATTTGAACGGTTAAATCATTGGAAAATGTATGAGACCGCAGACCTAGGATAGAACTGCTAAATGATTTCGAGTCCTAGACATAGGAGGGAATTTTTAGTCATCTGTGACATTGTGTTTAAGGCAAATCTGATAATTGAATTAGCTAAGGAATTAGCAATTTAGTTTGAATGATTAAGAACTGTCTCTGAGGAATCAAGACTGCATGCGCCTAGGATGTCGATGCTTAATTTTGAGAAATTGTGTTAGTAGAAAATTACCGGAGTGATGAACTTGAATTTCAACCCCAGTGAACTTTAATTCTTCTGTTTTTACCACTGTATTTTCATCTGCATGCTAAAATTCATCTGTGTTACTAAATTACGTTTATTAATCGCTAAATTAGTAAACTTTAACAATCTGTGAATCAAAACAAATCCCTTGGGAAAACGATATTCGGACTTACTGATTTATTACTTGTACGATTCGGTACGCTTGCCGAGGTCTCAACACCTGTCCAGCTCTCTTATTTCTGAAAATATGAATAAAAGCATGATTTTAAGCTAGTTTCTAAGGGTTAAAGGTTGCTTTTAGTATCAATTTTAAGCATGAAAATAACAGTTTTTCAACTGTTATTAGTGCCCCTGGACTCTTTCGGATGTTTGAATTGAAGATGATTGGAATTAAATTGGGCCGCTGGAAGCTGATGCTGAAATGGAAACTACATTGAGCATTGGGCTGGTGTTGAAGAATTGGCTAACTAGGCTACTGAAGACGCTGTTGGGCTGCTACTACTGCAATGGGACTCCAACTTTAGTAAAACGGCGTATTTTGACCTGGATGCAGCTTTCTATGGGGTCCTTGCTTGTGAAACTCAATTGGGATGAAAGCTAATTCTCGAGCAATTGGAGAAGAACGGAAAGCACCCAAAAGTTAGGGCTTGATAGAGAAAAGAAGTGAGAGAGAGAGAGAGTGCAAAGTGAGACGAGAAAGAAAGAAGAAGCTCGCGACCCTGACCAGTGAAGATGAAGAAGCTGACCGACGAGCAAACAGAGCTGACCGGAGATACCACATGGAGGGCGAAGATTAAAGCGTGTCAAGCAAGGTTCTCCTCCCAATTTTTCTTTCATTTTCCAACCCTATAAAAAGGGTTCTGTCATGTAAATATACATATACACACACTTTATACACTTTCACGGAGACATATATTTTTCAGTTTATGTTTTTCGTCTTAGGAATAGATAGAGCGAACGTGAGAGCTTATGGTTTTATCGCGCTTTCAGCTTCGAGTTTCTTGCGTTCTCGCTCGCCTTTTCTTCGGTTTATTCTCGTGTAATCCTTGTTTTCTTGTGAATAAAATTTCTTCTGTGATGTTTCTATGTGTTGTATGAATGGTGATTTTGTTGTTTTGATTTTTGTCTTAATTTTGTGTTTTGTTTGATGATGTGAGAGTCTTTCTCGTTGTATTTTGTGAAAAAAAATCTGATTTAGACTCTTTGACTCCATAAAATTGAAATTCCTTAGGGAATTACATGCCTCCACAGTGAGCATGACATACCGAGATGTCTTCTCGAGTTTGGAGATGAGTCTAATGAAAGAAAAACACTCTAATTAGTATTTTGTTTATGTTATTTCATTTTGATTAGAGTTTTGCATGTTTTAGAGTATATTACATGTTTCAATTGCATTTAGATTAGGTTTTGCATCTGGTGATGATTAGAAACATGAATTAGGAATTGAACTTGCCGTGATTTGGTATAGTAAGTGAACATTTACCCAATCTAAGTTCTAATTTGGATCTTAATACCACACAGTGGGTATGATTGTCCAGGATGTCTTCCTGAGTGGTAAATGACTGCTTTTCTACACTAAAATTGGCACTTTTTATTCTGATTCACGATTCCAATCAACCAATCTGTTTCTACTCATTAGTTTAGGAGTTTGCTTATTTGATTTCAGTTTTATTTGAGAATAATATCGGATGTTTGTTATTAGTTACTTCTATTTAGAGTAGGATTTGATGATTCATTTTAGGTTTTATGTTTTACATTCTAATTCAGATTTGATGCTTAGTTTAGAAATATATCTTGATTGTTAATGCATTCTTTTAGATTTAGGTTCTGCTTCTGTTATGCATTTTTGTTTCAAAGATTTTCTTTCCTTATTCATTTTAGCATTTGTGTTCTGTTTAAATTGTAGGAAGTTGTAGTAAGTAGATTTTGTTGTTGTTCTGATATTGTTATTTTCTTCTCTTTCATTACATTTCAAATTCTTTATTCTTTTAAACAGATGTTAGTTTAGATTAGTTTCAATTCTTTTATTTTAGTTTCATTCATTTTAAATGTCCCCACCTGTTTAGTAGTTAATAAGTAAATAATTAGTAAATAAACACAAGACCTTAACCCTACACTTTAATCTTAATTAGCTGAGTCCTAGGATTGATACCTAGGTTGTCCCTATGCTACATTAGTGGGAACCAGACTTTGTTCTGCCTTAGGCGACTAAGAGGCAGTTTAACAGAGCTCCACTGGCATGATCCTGCCCGGAGAAGAATGAGTGGAAATGACCATTGTAAGTTATGAAACATGAACTTTAAGACCCCAAAGTGGGCTTACTCTTGCCAGAATGTCTTTCTGAAGTGTAATTGACACTTTATACTCAATCATTTGCACATTTAAATTCTATTATATGCTTTTGTTGAATTTCTTGGTTTAGTACTTTAAATTTAGAGTATGATTCCCTTGTTTTCAGATTTTGGTTCTGATATTTGTATAAACCATTCTTTCTCATTAACTGTTCACTATTTTCATTAGTTTCCATATACAGTTACTTCTAGTTTTCTTGCATTATAATTTCATAGCATTCATAGGTTAGTTTAGCTACTCTTTGTATGCATAGTTAGATTCCATATCTTTCCAGTACTTTAGTTTAGGTTTCAATTCTTATTTTTTTTTACATTGTATTTCCTTATTTTTCTTTTTGAACATATTTCATTTGTTTACTCTTTTCTTTTCTTATCTCTTTTGCATCTAATTTCTTTCCCCGACTTGTTTTAATAAATAGTTAGTAAATAACAGATTTAACCAAATATTCTTAAAACTTAATAAGTTGAGTCCAAGGATTTGACCTAGGTTATCCCTATACTTTATTAGTGGGGAAACCAATTTTGTTCTGCTTTAGGCGGCTAAAAGCAGTTTAACAGACATGTCGTTAATGCCATTAGTAACTTTTGTTCAAAAATAATCTAATTGAAACACTTTTTCAAAAATTAGGACGCAACTGAAACTTTTTGAAAAATAGGGACCAACTTGATGCATTGTCACCACGGTGGAGACTATTAGACTAATTAAACCTTTTATATTTAATCTATATATCATAGGGTTAATCATTCTGATAATCCTTATGTTGGGTTTTCTCAAATAGGCCCCTTTCTTATTTTTTCTCAATTGGGTCCCTAAAAGTGAAAAATCAATGTAATTGGATCCCTACCGTTAAATTGGGTTAACGAGGTCAAAATTAAGCTAAGTTGTCACTATGAGATAGAATCATTAATTGACGTTGAAGATGCTGAGCATGTTACGTGAAATATGTGTAATTAAAAAATAAAAAAAAGTGTTTCTGAATATTGAAATTTTAGGGTTCATGAAAACGAAATTGAGAACGAGAATGAAGAAGGTTCGAGATTGAACACACAACGAAATTAGCATTCATAGAGTGTTGCTGCAATTCTGTTTCGATTGCTTGATTTCTTTTTGCAAGATTGATGCTTAGGGAAGAAGATGAAGCTCGCAATGAAAGGGATTGATTTCGCAGGTTCGCGATTCGAAGGGTTTTGGTTGGTTCTGTGTTTGGCTTTACTTGCAGGTTTTGGTTGAATATGAAGACGTGACGACGACCTCGTGGTGGCTGACAAAGGAGCAACTCACAATGCACGTTTGAAGAAGATGAAAGGCTGTGGCTTTTGCATGAAGAAGATTGTGTGTGATGAATAAGAAGGAGTTTTGCGATTTGGGTGCTTTTGTGTTTTGGATGCTTCTGGGTTTCTGGGTTGAAGGAGATTGACTTGAGTTTCTACAAGTCTCGAATTTTGGATTTGTGCGAGAAGGGAGAAAAGAACTCGCCCAATGGTGGCACGATTTTAGGGTTCATGGATTGGAGATTTTTCTAAATTTCTACAGGTTCAGACTCGCTGTAGAGCTCTCGTGATCCTTGTGGTTTGGGTGGCTTCATGGTGCGACGATGAAGAGAAAACGAACCTAGTTTGTGGTGATGGCGCATGGAGGTTGACTGGCGGTGCTTCTGTTGATGCTTCACGGGTTTTGCGATTGTGCTAGGAAGATGAACATGGTTTTGTGATGATGGTGGTTGTGTGACGGTGCATGGAGGCTAGGAGGCTAGTGGTGGCGTTTTTGGTGGCTGTCATGGACTGCTAGGGTTTCTGATTTGGGGAAAGGTTGAATGTGATGACAACTCAGCTTAATATGATGACCCTACATCTGTCACGTCAATGCCACGTCAATTAATGAATCCAGCTCACAACGACAACTAAGCTTAATTTTAACTCATTAACTCAATTTAACGACAAAGACCTAATTTACGCTGATTTTTCACATTTAAAGATCCAATTGAGACAAAAAAAGGAAGAGAAAAACCTATTTGAAAAAACCCAACATAAATAGAGACTATCAAAATGATTAAACTTATATTATAATTCACTTAAGTTCACAGGAATTTTTTAACAATAATTTTCTTTCTTAAACTGTTTCACATACAACAATAACATGGTGTTAAAGAGGCTGCTTTAATATATTTTGTTTTACATTTTTGTTCAATTTATATAATAATATATATAAATATAAAATAGTAATTTTTATATTGAATGTTTTATTTCTCCTATGATTATTTGATTAGTTAAAAAAATGTCAATAATAATAATAATAAACTGTTTAGTTCTAACCAAAAAACTTTAAGTTCTTCTCAAAACATGTTCAATTAGTGAAAAATTATTTATGTTTTAAATGAAATTATATAAAAAAAAAGAAGCATGCAGCTAGAAAAATGATGGAAGTTATTAAATATGTAGAGGAGGAATGTTGTACTAGCCATAATAGATGATGTTCCTCCCTTTAAAGATGCTAAAATGATGATGGAAAATTTTATTTTTTAAATTCTTTTAACACTTTTTTTATAAGATCATATTATATATGCATCTTTATGAAACTTTGATATTTTATTTAATTTGACACATTAAAGTTTCATCAATCACATACTACAGGATGAAAACTCGTAAAAAAGAGAATATAAATAATGAGAGGAGCAAATCAAAACTGATGGAAAGAAAAATCAAATTAAAAAAACTAACAACAACTAAACTATGGGAGGCTTATATGATTTTTACAAGAATGTGATCAAACTAAAGAAAATGCACTTTATTAATAATGTGCAATGCTAAGAACATCGACATATTTATTACTCTCGTAAAATATATATGGAAGAATTTAAAATCTATAACTTTTTATATATTAAAAGTTTTCTGTCAAAGAGTTTTCAGTTTCCATCAAACAAAATAAAATTTTGTAAAGGAGTAACATTCAAAGTAAACACATATATAAAAATGACAAAACAGATCTAAACTTGCAAACCAGACTACTAATCTGTCCAAATTTGGATCAAGTTAAAGATTTCAATTCACTAACTCAATTTGATATTCTCGTCTGCTAAATTGGTAAACTAGAGACAAGGGACAAACCAACTCATAAATCTGTTTTTTTTTATTAAATAAAAATTAAAATAAAAAATAATTCAAAATTTTAATTTTATGCATTATATTACTTAAAAAATGTAAATATACAATAATATCATAAATTCAATAATTAAATAATTAATATTTTTAAATTAAATTTTAATTATTAATTATAATAAAAATATTTAATATTTGTAAAAGTAATTATTATTTTAATTTATTTAATTAGATACATTAATTAATTAAACCAAAAAAGATTTATAACGTGCCTTTAATATATAATAATAATAATAATAATAATAATAATAAATTTTGAAAGTTGAAAGACTAAAAAGAAATCAAAAAGACCCGCTAGACCGCGTTTGAAGGTTCCTTTTTTTGAAAACACCCGGTCTCACCTTGTTTTTAGTTGGTTAGCAACGAGAGACAAGCCAAAAATGAAAGAGTCACTAGTTCGTTTTTTCTGCTTTATAGATCTCTATGACAAGGAAGACACTCATATGTTAAATTTAATGTTAAACATACGCAAAATATCTCCATTCATTAATAAAATATCACTCATATGTATAAATTTATAAAATATCTTACATATTATTTGAATATTTCATTTAACTCTTAGAAAAAAAGAAATTACTTTAAATCTTCTAAGACCATTTGATCAGCATTTAATTGAATGATTAATATTTAAGTTTAGAGATAACTTTCGAAAACTGAACGATCATTAATAAAAAGTTATTAATTAATTGATAATTTCTCTAATATTAATCAATCTTACAAATTAAATATGATTATAGATAAAATATGTTTATCAAATTTTTGAAATGTTATCAGGCTGATATTAATTAAAAATATATTTTGAAACCAATAAATAGATGTTTTTTCCTTTATTTACTTAACGAACTATTACAAAATTACAAAATGTGAACTCCTTCCTCTTCTCATTGCGGTGGCTTTCCACGTGTGACAAAATAACGGTCACATCAGAACGTTTCAAAACTGCCACCGGAACTTGACCCTTTTAAGCTAATGTGGACAGTTCACATTGAACGTAATAGTAGTAAAGACTGTACGTACCTACCATTTCATCTCACTCTTCAAATTATATATGGATCCTAGTGACATTTCTTTCAATCAACTAAAAACTTCTCTCAAACCTCCACATTTTAATTATGTGCCAAAAAGAAAAACATGTTCCAATGACATCATGTAAGTGTCAAAATTTGACTTTCAAAAGAAGGTGAATCACGATGGCTGGCGTGAATAACGTAACAATAAGCATGCGAGAGCATCAAATTTAGCAACTTATCATGATTGAAGAAGTGACAAGACTGTATTTATAAATATGCATATATAGTATGTATATTTATGGTATTTAAAAGTTTCAAAAGTTTCAAACATCGATAGCTTATGCAGAAGCTATTCTATCTATATGCATGAATTGGTTAACACAAATCTAACAAGGAACGCAATCACGTGCTTCCAAAAACTTCGTACTTATGTCTTCTTCTCTTATCCTTAGGAGCAGTAAACGACATATTACCTGAGAAACTTAAGCGGATTATGTTAGAAAACAAATGTATGAAATTAGTTTTGCTGTCTTGTATTCCCTGTATAACATACTAACTACTTCCTCAGCAATCATATTAAAAATTATTTAAGAAAAATATAACTTTATACTATTATAATAATTTTTTAACTTTTTTTAATGTTCTCAATTTAATTTATTTTTAAAAAAAAACATGTCTATACAATCTCTATTTATTAAACTTTTAATGTCGGTGATATTAGAATGTCATATCATATTCACTCATTTAAAAAGAATACATACGTACCAAACTAATTAAATACATCCGACAATGTTTATATTGAAAGTTCACAATTCATCATACTATAACCTCATTATATAATGTATAAAAATATATATTATGTCCTTTACATAATTTATATAAATATAAATAAAATATTTATAATATAATTAACTGTGCCTTCAATTCAGTAAATTATTATTATTATTATTATATATATATATATTTTTTTATCCAAACTTCCCTATATCTGTGTAGAGAATTCATTATTAACTTTTTATGGATATTTTTTTTTTCACTTTGTAAGGAAAGTAATTTTTGGTGATGAAAGTTTCTTGGTTAGGAAAGTTTAATATAAATTTTTTTGCAAGTCTCTTTTGTATTTATGCTGAAAGTTGTTTACATTTATTAATTTTACTTTTTCAGTGTTTATTTTCAGGGCTTATAAAACCTAATGTATATTTAAAAAAAAAAGATTAAGAATATAAGTGTGTAGTATGCTATTTAAATTGAAAATTAAAGGAATGCAAGTGAAACCAATTATTACAGTTTATCATTTGCAGTATCATCAAACCAAACAGAAGTGATTGATTCAATCAAAACAGTAAATTGTTAACATGGTCTTGACCCACATGAACAATATATTTAGAAATACACTGTTTGACGTTTTACTAATAAATTCTAGTAAAAGATAACTTTAGAAGATATTTACTAATAAATGAATGAGGTTGTGGAGTTGACAATCTTAAATGATGCCTTCAAATTTGTTCCCTTTGAAGTAAAATTCTTACTCCCACTCTTAATTTTTCTCTAGTATGTGTCACAATCTCCATCATAAGCACATTTTCCCACTCATCTTCTCGTCTGAACAGTACAGCAGACCGCAACTATTATGATTTCGATTAGATCAACCGATCGCATTCAAGTTTACACATTCTTCATACATTTATAACTATATTCTTATTAGTAATATTATTATTATTATTATTATTATTTTAATTTATCAAGGAAGAAGTTTTTAATTGAAACATTATATGGACATATTTTGACCCTAGGAAGCATTTGAAAAGTTCAAGGTACACGTGGACGATAAAAGATTTGGTGTTAAGTTTATAAGGGCTGGTTTGCATTACGTGCCCTATATATGTAGTTTGTTGGCTTTGCCATTCTTCACAGTTTGATGTTTTTACTTCACGTAGAAAACAATGGACCATGCTTAAGCTTTCTATATCTTGATACCAAACAAAGACATAGCAGATAGTTTAGCAACAGATAACAAAAGAAGGAAGAACAAATAAGAATTACCATGACCAGTTCGAGTTCCGTTCACTGTGATTTTCTCATGCAAGAAGAAAATATTTTAGAGGAGAGCAGCAGAAATAAACCTACTCCGCATATGCTCATAGCAGAAGAAGGTATTTTTCCACACAACCGAATCCTTCTTTCCATTCTTCTTTTTCAATCATTTCACTCATTCATTTATTCATTTCATAATCTACTTTGACATGGATATAGAAATTTCTTATTATAGTTTAATGTTTTGTACCTTACATTACATTTCCATCTATTGGTAATCCCGATGAAAAATGTGGTGTATAGAAACCTCTTACTTCCCTGCACAGATAGAAAGAACTCTAAATTATGATCTTCCTTTCTTTTCCTTTTGTAAACCAAAGTCATTATCCATTACATTTTTCTCTTTCACCATAAATTATGATCATACCCTAGCAGATAGTGAATATGAAATATTACCAGTTTTTTTTTTTTTTATTCAAACTATTGGGCAAATTGATATTGGGGCAATACGTGGAAGACTCTCATGGTTCTTCTTTTAAAAGAGGTTCAAAGGAAGAGATTGATCGTGTAATCCACATTATCAAACTTTGTCTGTTCAAGGTTGTCCAGTTCTGCAAGTTGAGATTACGTGGACATAACTTTTCTTTGCCAAATGATAATAATTGACATTTTCTCTATCAAGTACATCAAATTCAGACAACTGCACTGTACATAAATAGTATTTGAATAATAAGGTTGCTGATTTTTCGGACGAGTTAGTAGAAATTCTTTTTTCTTATCTTTTTTTTACTCCCTATATGGTTTACATGATATTTTTTGTGTTTTTCTCCATTCTCTCAAAAATCCTTATCCTAATATTGTGGATATGCTTAGAAAAGTTATCTCAACAAACTTCTACATAGAAAAAGAAAAAAAGAATTAAAACCAATTTTTTGATAAATAAGTTATAGATGTTTTTTAACAAATTAATTTTAACTTGTAAAAATTTGAAATTTTTTATGCGGCGCATTCATTCATTTTAAACTGTTCTCCGTGGCTGTTTTGTTGAAAATTAACATGGTCTGTGTGCATTTTCAAAAAATTATTTTAGGAGAATCATGATAGATATTAAAAAACTTTGGAGAACCAATTGCATAAAATGTATTAAAATTAAAAAAAATACTTTTATTTATATAATAATTATATACATATAAAAGGAAATTGGGAAAGCCAAAACCTTCCGTGATCCCGTCAATTGAACATGGTCAAACAAGTTATCATTTCAAAATAAACTCATGTTAAAGAAAACAAATTATCAGTCCATTGAACGAAATCAAAAGATCATAACAAAGAAGAAAAATTGAGAAGTTTTTAAACTTAATAAACAAACTGGTACAGATTCAAATTTTAAAGAAGTAGATGATTTTGATTCACAAATTGATAATTTTTTAAATTAAAGGGTTGGTTTTAATTAAAAAATTGATTTTTTTTTAAATTAAAAGATGAACAAAAAATTGGTAGAAATTTAAATAAAATGATAGTTTTTACTAATAATTGATAATAATTTTAAAATTGTTTACTTTTTAAAATTAAATAAAAAATCCTATTTAGTTTGTGTAAATAATTGAAGTAGAAGCGTTTATATAAGAATTGAAATAAAAAAAATATTACAATTGAACGACAACATGATGCACATCTAAATAAAAATGTTACAATATGTTTAAATCAAAGCAAGTTGCACAAGTAGAGGAAAGAGGGGAAATTTGTTTAGGTGAATTTCACATCTTTAATTTCCGCTCCCAAATGTGAGGAAATAAATAGTGCATTTTGAATTAATATTAATGAATTAATTCTGAAATGACCATATTTATGTTTAGATATTTTTATTATGAAAGAAATCTACCAATAAAATTCAGTATAGAGTTTTTTCATCAACTAAAAAATAGTTCAAAATTGTTTCATCTTAGAATCAACAGTCTAGAATCATAATCTACTTCTAACTCTTGGCAATTGATTATATTATAATTTTTTTGTTTCTGTACTTTTTGTTTATTTCTTTTACACTAAAAACTGTTATTTCTATTATAATTTTTATTTAGGTTTAATAGGTTCGGAGGTCCCTATATATGCGGGTTCGTTTCAATTGGGTTCTTTAATTTTGGAAGTGATCAATTGGGTCCCTAATTTGGTCAATTTGATTCAATAATAACATTTTCGTTAAATATAGATGGCATCCAGGTGGCACTGTTTGATCTGTATAGATGAATTTTTAACATTTTTAATTGTTAAATATATTAATAAATGAAAATATAATTAGAAATTATTAAAAATATTAAATTAGGCCGGTGGTAAGAACCCAATTAATCACTTCCAAAATTGAAAGACCCAATTGAAACGAACCCGCAAATATAGGAGTTCCGAACCTATTAAACCTTTTATTTACTCTACTTTATATTTCCTATTTACTACTGTCTCGTAGGTCAAATAACAAGAATAATAATATACCCTTAAGCATAAGACCACTTTTAACATTTTTCCGACATGATGGTCGGGGAATAAATGTGTACGGCTAAGATTTTCCTTGTTCTTTCAACCATATCAACTTGTTTGAGTTGGAATGAATATTGACATTGTCGAGTGTCTCGTAAATCAACAATGAATTTATTTTGTATTTTTCGAAGCTCTCGTTGTTTAAATCGCCTTATAATCTGCTGTTACTTCATATCATGTTCTGTTAGAACAAAATAAAAAACTCTCCTCTCTCTAATCATGAGTTGCTGTAATTAACAAACAACCTTTGTTTCTGTGAAAATGTAACACTTCACATCAATGAATGAAAATACCACAATACCACATTCATTTCCTCTGCATGGAACCATCGAGTCACGTTGCTTAATCACTCTTACGTTTGTTCGTCCACAACATAACCCACAAGTTTTAACCACAGCTGAAGGTGATGACACCAAGTCGATAGAAATGAGTGTAAGAGTTCAGGGAGCGAAGGAGGACATAACAGTGACATGGGAGAATTTGTGGGTCACTGTTTCAAGTGGAAACAAAAAGAAGCCAATTCTGCAGGATCTTACAGGTTATGCTAGCCCAGGGAGGATTCTGGCCATAATGGGTCCTTCAGGATGTGGAAAATCTACCCTTCTTGATAGTTTAGCAGGTGATTATACTGACACACTCTAGTGTCTACAATTCCTTCATTAGGATAGTGTTAATGCCATTTTCACATGTTCCATTATTGTGATTATTATGGATTTCTTAGTATTCACCAACTTGCTGTTATGCTGATTGCTTTATCTGAACATTACCTGTAACTAGATATAAAAACGTAAAGTCTTATGATTCAAACAATGTTGCAGGAAGATTGAGCTCACCAATGAAGCATTCAGGGAAGATTCTAATAAATGGCCAGAAACAAACACTGGCCTATGGGACATCAGTAAGAAAATTCTCAAAATGTACAATACCTTAAAAGAAAAAGTAGCATATTTTTTCGAAGGAAATAAATAATTGTTTTAACCACCATGTGAAATCAGGGCTATGTAACACAAGAAGATGCTATGCTGTCAACTTTAACAGCTGGGGAAACTTTATACTACTCTGCTCAGCTTCAGTTTCCAGATTCCATGTCCACAGCAGAGAAGAAGGAACAGGCAGATATCACACTCAGAGAAATGGGTCTGCAAGGTGCCATTAACACAAGGGTTGGAGGGTGGGGTTCTAAAGGTCTGAGTGGGGGACAAAAGAGGAGACTTAGCATCTGCATTGAGATTCTAACACGGCCAAGACTCCTTTTCCTTGACGAACCGACAAGTGGACTTGATAGTGCAGCTTCCTATTATGTTATGAGTAGAATTGCAACTCTAAATCTAAGAGATGGAATTCGAAGGACTATTGTTACTTCCATCCATCAGCCAAGCAGTGAAGTCTTCGAACTTTTTCATGATCTCTGTCTTCTGTCTTCAGGCGAAACTGTATATTTTGGTCCAGCCTCTGGTGCAAATCAGGTGAAGAACTCAAATCCTACATTCCTAGAAAATAAACACCTTTTGATTTGAAGATGGCAAAACACAATGTAACTTTTTGATTCATCGCAGTTTTTTTCTTCAAACGGTTTCCCATGCCCAACTCTCCACAATCCTTCTGATCACTACTTAAGGATCATAAATAAAGATTTCGAACAGGTACATCATTCTCAACTTTTACTATCTTAGAGGAAAAGAATCACTTTATCTTCCAAAGTTGACCCTATCAGCCATTTCGTCCTTGACATTATATTTATATATAAAAGAACTAAATTTGGTTACTGATTTTAATAATTGCCTCCCTATGGGGAATGAACTCGACATTGAGTTGTCAAGTTTAAGGATTGATATCAAAAGTTATATTAATGTTTTACTTTTTGGCAGACAGTTTTTAAGAAAATACAGTCAAATTAAATTGATTCATCTTATTGTTCTCAGGATGTTGAAGAAGGCTTTGGTAAGGGAGTTAGTACAGAAAAAGCAATCGATACCCTTGTAAAGTCTTACAGGATGTCTCAAGTAAGAAAACAAGTTAAAAGCGAGGTGAAAAAAATAGTTGAAAGTGTAAGTTTCATGTTCCACTCTACCTACCAACACTACAAAATAAAAAAGACTATAATTTCACAAACGCAAAGACTTACTGCACACACAAAATACTAACTTTTGATGACTTCAGGATTCTTGTGAAACAAGGAAGAACAGGATTCATGCTGCATTTCCTACTCAATGCCTTGTTCTTACAAGAAGATCTTCATTGCAATTCTTTCGTGACATAAGCAATTACTGGCTACGTCTAATTGTCTTTATTGTAATAGCTATAAGCATTGGATCTATCTTCTATAACATAGGCACAGACAATGGATCTATACAGGTAACTAGATAATAAGCACAATGCTTACCTTTTATAAACAAACCTTGAAGAGTAATACAATACCCTCATGAATTTTTCAGGGGAGAGGTTCTCTGCTCATATTTTTTGTTTCAGTTCTGACTTTCATGACCCTTGTCGGTGGATTTTCTCCACTGTTGGAGGAAATGAAGGTAAGCTTTCTGTCATTTTGTGCCATATAGTGAACCAGCTTTCATTTCTGGAATCAACAACTGTTTGAAGAAACTAAGAAACATAACATGATGCAACACCTCTCCTTAAACTAGATTAAAAAGATTAATTAAAATGGTAATTTAGTGTAATTTGTAATGAAAATGTTTGGTGGTATGATGTCAGGTATTTGGACGAGAGAGATTGAATGGACACTATGGTGTGACAGCATTTCTGATAGGCCACACATTCTCTGCTGTTCCTTACATGGTACTGATCTCTGTTATTCCTGGAGGAATAGTGTACCACCTTTGTGGATTGCACAAGGGAATAGATTGTTTCTTCTACTTCACTTGTTTGCTATTTTCCATAGTGATGTGGGTTGAGAGTCTCATGTTGGTGATCGGTAGCATCTGCCCGAACTATGTAATAGGCATGTTCCTTGCTGGTGGAGTTGAAGGACTCATGATTCTAACAGGTGGATTCTACAGACTGCCAAATGATCTTCCGAAGCCATTGTGGAAGTACCCTTTCTACTATGTTTCATTCCTCAAATATGCGCTCCAAGGGTCCTTCAAGAATGACTTTGATGGCCTAACATTTTCAGTGAACCTAGAAGGAGGAGGAACTGCAAACATTAGTGGTAGAGAAGTTCTATCAGAAACATGGCACGTGGAAATGGGTCACTCTAAGTGGGTTGATCTTGCAATCATGTTTGGAATGATTGTTCTGTATCGAGTTCTGTTCTTGCTCATCACTAAGTTCAAGGAGAAGTTCAAGCCTTTTCTTGCCTCCATTACTCTTCGACCATGATATCTCACTACAATCAGTTAGAGACACTAGAGTCAAATGATGCTCAATGTGTTAGTTTTATATGATAATCTTTTGAATTTACTATCTCAATTTCCCTAGATGAATCCATGCATGTAATTTCAAATTATTTTAATGTGTAATAATTCAAATTTGTTTATTTATTTATGCCCCTATCTCTCTATGCCCATGTGCATTTTTTGTGCTATATATGCGTTTTCATTTTCATGCTTGTGTTGGAATTCCATGATGATTCTTAGGACTTAATTGTTCAACCTTTTATGCTCATGTTCTTCTTGAAATATTTGACTTGGTGTCTTCTTATGTGTCTATGTTGCCCAAATTTTGATAAAATTTTATTCTTATTCTTCACAAATTACTCTTCACTAAAACTTACCTAAGAAAATGAGGACTAAAACTTACCTAAAACAACTCCAAATCTCGATTAAAGCAAAATTTTATCTGCGCTTATTTTCAATGTTTTTCTAAAACTGAAAATTGTTTTCGTCCATATTTAAACATTTTAAAAAGTTGTAGAAAATAAGAAAGAAAAGCTCTTATAATCTATCTTTTTAACAAACTACTTTCGAATGATTGGTTTTAGTTTCAATAAGAGCTTATAAGACTTATGCTAGAATGATTTATTTAAAGTGTTTAATACTCTAGGTTACTCAAGATTATATAGTTTCTTTATTTTACATTTATCTTTTATTTAGTTGTTGCACAATATTATTAAATTATAATTTAACTATTATGGATTAAATTGAATTTTAGAGTATTATATAATGAAAGCTTACTCTAACTTGGTTATGAGTTGAGGGGAGAAAATTTCTAGGACTAAAGCTTTGGCTACTAAAGAAACTATGAATGCTATCTATATGCAGACATCCTTGTTAATAGTAGTCTGTCTAGAAAATAGACTGTCTAAAAAACTCAAATTTTGAAGTTTAACAAAAACATAAAAAAAAATATCGTTGAGAAGTTGTTTAAAAGAAATAACATGTAAGAGAAAAATATTTTGCAACATCTGTTTTAGACAAAATCAAGCTTATGAATAAGACTTTCTAGATAGAACTGTTTGATGAACTAAGTTTATGAACTGCATCTAAGAAAAGAAAGCATCTCTCTTTTTTATACATGATATGAGTAACAAGCTAGCATTTTATGACAAGAAAGTCTATCTCTTTTATAACATTGAAGCTAAAAGAAAGGTTTATTCAATACAATGTTAACTCAAGTAAAGGATTTTAACAATTGTCTAATGTATGACCGCTAAACGCTATAGTCAAAGACCATTGATAAAGCATCTAATGGTTTACACCATATGATAATCAAATATATGTATGTTTTACCAGACGATGCATTTATTAATGATATGACAAATGATAAAATGTTTTGAACATACAATATGGCCTAATGCTTATCCATGTTCATAATATTTAATGCACGTACAATAAAGTGTTTCGTTGTTTGTATACCTTTTTCTTGATATTTGTGCAGATCACTAAAACAGAAAGATATGATCAGAATCAATGTAACCAAGAAAAAGACGTTGTTAGAGATGAATAACATTTTGGGAACCAAAGAACCAAATTATTTCTCTTATAGACTTAATAAATAATAGAAGACAAACTCTCACCATGACGTTGGGACACTGAATACTCACTTATCTTAAAGAAGGAAGGTCTACATTCCAAAACCTAAGGAAGAGGAAAAAGGAAGAGCCAACAAAGAGCGAGGAAGACTACAAGAGAAAAAATACTGGAAAGATAAATATAAACTTTCTATGGATTAAATATGTTTTTGGTCCCTATACTATCATGTGATTTTAGTTTCCATCCCTCTTCGAAACTTTGATCAATTTTCATCCCTTTCCTTATAAAAAGTCTCAGATGTAGTCCTCCACAACCAACAGTGTTAGTCTTTTTCTGACATGGCTAACGATGTGCCACGTCTTCAAGACACGTGTATTGGTGACTAATGATAGGCTGTCACTTCATTATCTTCTCTACAGAAACCCTAACATCATGAACCACCGTCAACCACCACACGACGTGAGCGACTATTTCATGAACCACCATGAATCCTCAACCACAACGAATCACGACCACAATGTTGGGTACAAACAAAGTCCCGCATCGGTTAAAATAAGAGATGGACATGGGTTTATATACACATAAGATACCTCCATTGGTAAGAGGCTATTTGGAGTGGTACCAAAAGCAAATCCGTAAGGGCTTGGCCCAAAACGGACAATATCTTACCAGTGTGGAGATCTATGTATATGTGTGCATTTGTTGACCCTCCCTACAAATGGTATCAGAGCCTTGTTTAGGTATGGTGACCGGGCTCAAACGAGTACGTCCCTCCATGATCAGGTGAAGCCTTGGCAGGTGGTCAACAAATAGCCAGATGAGTCATGAGAGGTGGAGAGCAAGAGATGCTTAGTGTTGTGACCATGGATCGTGAAAGAGAGTGTTGACCATGGTGTACTCGAGGACAAGAAAAGACTTCCGCTGTAGGGGAGGTAGAAGAACCATAGTCCTTTGTTTGAGGGGAGGATATTGGGTACAAACAAAGTCCCACATCGGATAAAATAAGAGATGGACATGAGTTTATATACACATAAGATACCTCTATTGGTAAGAGGCCTTTCGGAGTGGTACCAAAAGCAAATTCGTGAGGGTTTGGCCCAAAGCGGACAATATCTTACCAGTGTGAAGATGTATGTGTATGTGTGTGTGTGTGTGTTGTCCCTCCATATAAACACTAATGAGAAAATCTCACAATATACGCACTCTGATATTTTCCTAAAATTGAGTCCCAACAAACTCCCCCATAAACTTAAATTCTTCCTTCTTTTGTTCGGCTTTCCATGTGCATCATCTCACACCGGGTTTGCTTCTTTCAATCAAATTTGAGTTCTTCTTTTTCCTTATTGCCCTCCTGTCTTTTACCTTGGTTGACATCTTTAATGCTTTGACTAACTTTGCTATGTCCGACTTATCAATAACCTTGACCAACTCGTTTCTGACCTTAGGCTATTTCTCAACCATCTTGGCCGACATCTTCATCGGGTTCTTCTCAACATCTTCATCTTCCTCTTTGTCTGGTTCAAGAACACTAGATGCTTTCTCCTCTTTTTCAAGAGCCTCATTCTTCAGCTCCTCAAGCTCAACTCTCTGTTTATTCATAATTTCATTAGCTTCATCTAGAAGCCTCCCTATCTATTGAATCTCTTCATCTTTTTGTTTGAGTTCTTTCTCCAGGTTTTCCTTCTCCATAATTGTTGCATCCTTTACTAAGATCACTTCATCCATTGTTGGGATTGGGCTCTCCATGTCCATTGCATCCAAGCTCTTTGCCATCAACAAGATTCCACACTCTTCTTCAACATCTTCAGTAACGAGATTTGTCTCCCCCTTTGTCTCGGACTTGCAATACTTTGCAATATGACCAACCTTGCCACAGTTGTAGCACTTGCTTGATCTACACTCGTTTGCATAGTGGCCATACTTGCCACACTTAAAACACTCAATTCCTGACTGATCACCTTGGCCTTTTCCTTGTCCTCGGTCACACCAATTTTGCTTATCGGTTTGCTCTTCACTATCATTCTCAAAATTACCTCGGCCACGTCCACCTCGTCCTCGGCTTCCTTGCTCTCTACCGCTAGGACCTCGACTCTGAGTAATCCGAGTTTTATTCGAGTCAAACTGTACCTGTAGTGCTTGATCATCGGGTTCCTTCCTTTTCGTTTTCTTTCACAATTCGTGGGCTTTTAATGACCCAGCTAACTCCTCCATAGTGAGAGTTGACAAATCCTTTGTCTCTTCAATAGTGACCACGATACTTTCAAAATCATCCATTAGATTTCTCAAGATCTTTTCTGCAACCCGGTTAGGAGGAACCTCTTCTCTATTCATTCCAACTTGGTTGGCCATCTTCTGCACTCGAGTTATAAACTCGACAACTCCCTCATTTTCATCCATCTCCATATGTTCAAACTCTCTTCTGAGAGCTTGTACTCGAACCTGCTTCACATGGGTATCTCTTTTGTATGCCACCTTCAGAATTTCCCATGTTTCTTTTGTTGACTTTGCATTAGCTATTTTCTCGAATCCAGATTCATCCACTACATTATACAGAAAGTACAAAGCCGATCTGTCTTTCACTCGTGTCTTTTTCAATGCAGCAATCTGGTTCACTATCTGATGCTCATCATCCGCGGGTTCATTGTACCCGCCCTCCACTATATATGTCCCATACATCTTGGGATCCAAGAAGAACCTGCATCTGCAAAGACCAATTGTCGTAATTAGTATTTTCCGATAATTGTGGCACACTCATCCCATTGACTACCTTTGTCATCTCTTTCACACAAAAAATCAAGCACTCACTTTTTCTCTCACGGTGTTTGACTCTCTCCTATCTCTCTTTTTCTCTCTTTCGGTACTCAGAGCATAAAGCTCTGATACCACTAATGAGAAAATCTCACAATATACGCACTCTGATATTTTCTTGAAATTGAGTCTTGCTATTCATTGATAATTGAAGGGCTTTAAATAGCCATAGCACTTATAATATTACGGGGAATAAAAATAAAATATCAACTATCTTAAAAATAACATTGGCTTAATTTATCATAAAATAATATTGTACCTAGATAAACCGAAAATCATAACTACGTATCCTTATTTTATCTCTATTAAATCAAACTAAATATTACTATACCCAAAAATTAATAAAATAAGATTTAAACAAAAATTACTAATAAAACCCTAAAATTTAAGTTTATCCCAACAAACACTCCCATAAACTTAAATTCTTCCTTCCTTCGTTCGGCTTTCCATGTGCATCATCCCACACCGGGTTTGCTTCTTTCAATCAAATTTGAGTTCTTCTTTTTCCTTATTGCCCTTTTGTCTTTTACTTTTGTTGACATCTTTAATGCTTTGACTAACTTTGCTATGTCCGACTTATCAATAACCTTGACCAACTCGTTTCTGACCTTAGGCTATTTCTCAACCATCTTGGCCGACATCTTCATCGGGTTCTTCTCAACATCTTCATCTTCCTCTTTGTCTGGTTCAAGAACACTAAATGCTTTAAGAAAGAGGATAAGATGTTAAAGAAAGAGGATAATATATGAGTATATTATTAATGATAGAAATAATCTTTAAGAAAGGTCAAGATATATAAGAGATGATGAGTTTGATTCAAAAGTAAGGATAATTCTTACTTTTTGATTTAGGCATCAAATCTATTTGTTATGCCTTAGAGGCCTAAACTTATTTAGCAATTGATTTGGTGTTGTATTCTTTATTTGTCATGCCTCTTCTTATAGTGACTTATTGCTTTTATAATACCATAAGTTAACTATGATTGTGCCTTTTAAAAATGTGTTTTGAGAATTAGGGGTGAGAATCTCTTAAAGTGCATTAGTTGAGGCTAGTGATGAGTCCTCACCCTTTTAATGAGATGATGAAATAATCAGTTATGCTAACTACATTTGCATGCTAACATGCTTGGTGAAGCTTGGGGACGTTCTGTAAGCTGAAAGAATATTCTCATAATGGAAATCTAATTTTTAAAAGTATGATATCAAAGTCTCTAATGTTCTTTTGGGTGTATATATGTGAGGGATGGATTAATGGAAGAAATTGAATCATTACATCTCCACACATTGCAAAAGTGTGGTTGTCCAAACTTAAGCAATGGAAATTCTTGTAGAAAGATGTGTGAATTCAAAAAAAAAAACTATTGAGGCTTTTGTTGCAATGAACAAAACTTTGGCTTTGACAAAAAAAATTCATTGAAGACCAACACATGGACTTGTGTTGGCCATTGTGGAGATTTTGTAGAAAGTTCAGAATCTTGAATATGCAAACAATTATATTACACATATCCATAATTTTCGTAAGTTCCACAAGTAGCAAGCTTTTTCTTAATCACATTGATGTTCAATACCTAAAATTTTCAAACTTGATGAAATATAATTTTCGTAATTATAGAATAGTAGTTTCAGTATGGCATGGCTCAAGTCCATTTCTTTATACTTTGAAGAAAAAGTCTTTCACAGAATCACACCATTGTTCACTCACTTGCAAAAACCCAACACAGAATCCAGAATGTTCATCCACCATAGGGCCATCTTAGATAACCCCAAATTGAAACCTTAATCGTGAACGACTATTTCACACCTTCATCATCTTCAACATCGCACTAATTGCAGATCAAGTCGTGTCACCTAAATCTCAAATCGTGCAATCAGAGCGAACATACAAATTAAATCAGAACCCACACGAAGACGAAAACCTCAAATTGTGTCTCCTCATATCTAAAACAAAATCACAAAACGCCACCAACATTCTCATCTGCAATCATGGAAACCTTAATTCTAAGTAAATGAGGGAATTTGAAACGTGGTAGTCCTCGTTGTCAAGTATCAAAAGTTAATTTTAATTCAAAAAATGAAATTAAAAATGTATCACCACGTGTTATTATATGTTGTAGGTTATGTGGCACACTGTTAGCCACATTAGAAAAATACTAATGTTGTGGTGGACTACATCTATGATTTTTTAAAAGGAGAGGGATGAAAATGGACTAAAGTTTCTAAAAAGGACAAAAACTAAAATCGCATGATAGTTTATGGACCAATAGAAGAGAAACTCCCACCATGATGTCGGAACAATGGATACTCACTTATGATAAAGGAAGTTCTACATTCCAAAACCTAAGGAAGAAGAAAAAGGAAGAGCCAACAAATAGCGAGGAAGACTATAAGAGAACAAATACTGGTAAGATATCATAAGACATATGTTAAGATATCATAAGACTATAAGAGAACAAATACATGTAGTATCTTAGTTAAAATATCATAAGACACATTGTCTGAAGACACCCAATATTGCACGCATAACGTTTAGGACACATCGTCTAAAACATTATATTTTTACATTGTATAAGACAAATCACCTATGGACACTACATTCATGCATAAAGTTTGGTGCATAGAAGCCTACTAGGTGGCCTTATTAATTATCATCTAGGAAAAGAAAAAGAGATTTCAAAATCTCCATGTCAACAAAATCGTACAACCCATATTAAATGTACCATGATTACCTTTAAAACCCTGACTATTCAAATTCCAAGAAACCACCTTTATCCCTCACATATATAACTGCCAAAGAAAACCAAACGTTTTCATGCCCTATATGTTTTCTCTGAAATCCCGAGCCCTCACACTCACTCTCATGCATTTTCTCTCTAAAACACTAAAACTCTCATAATCCAAACCCCCTCTCTTCTACTATGGTTAGAAACCAAAACCAAGATGATGTCATAACCCTAGAAGATGTATGAGGCTGCTCGAAGAGTCTCTCATGTTGGCTTGCTGAAGATAATACAACAAGACTCTATCTTGAACACTGGGTAAATCTTTAAGAGTTCAGAGAATATGGTTATGATGTCCTTGTTGATACCCATCATTGTGGCATCAATCACTACTTCGATTAGAAACAATCAAACATTGTTCTTAAAGGTTAGTTTGTGACTAAGTAGAAACAGTCAGATAGGCCAGCTTGTGGCCGAGTAGAAGTAGTGAGACATTATTTTTCCAAAGTCAACTTATGATCTAATAGATCACCATTAGCTTCAGCAGGAAACAAATGGTACTTGTATAAGACATGTAGTCCTCGGCAAACGACATCAAGCTATCAGCATACTCACTCCTAGTTGGCAACACATAGCTTTTAGCAAGTGACACACAACACTCAACAGAAAACACATAACCTTCGACAAGTAATACTCAGCCTTTGACATGCAACACATGACTTTTAATAGACAACACTCAAACTTCGACAAGTAATACTCAGCCTCAAACATGCGATAAATTACAAAGAATCCAAATTCCGACTTCTACAGATATATTGTGTTACTTCAATCAATGAAAAACTACAACATGTTATATAGAAAATTAAACAAGTACACAATACAATTACTCCAAAAGTTTCTCAATGTATGTATATTCAAATAATAAATATATTCTAAAAAACATTATTTTATTAAAGCATACACATGTATTATAACTTATATATCAAATTACGTGTTACAAAGATTGAAATTCAGTTTATTTAGAGTTTCTTGAATTTTAAAAAAATTATATTATTTATTTTTTAACTTTTAAAAAAGTTAATTGTACATTTGATCGTAGTTGTTAAGTTTGTTCAATTTCATCTTTATTTTTTTTTCAATTTAATCCTTTTATTTTTTAAAATAATTCAACTTGGTCATTTTTTATAGATTGAAGTTAATGTTATGTTTATACATGTCACAAGTTAATTTTTATTTTTTTATAAAAGAAATATAAATTGTCCCTGTTTGATCATAATTGTGTTTCATGATAATGAAATTACCACATGTCATTTAAATGGTCATACTTGTTTTCAATTTAGTTCTCATATTTAAAATTTTGATTCAATTTAGTCTTTTTTCTTAAATGAAGTAATTTGGTCCCTCTCCAATTTGAAACTAAATTAATAATTAAACTTAATTATTATGTATACATCTTAAATTATTTTTTATAATTTGTACATAAAATAACTCCATCTAAATATTCAAATTAATTTTTGTTTCTATTTTTACATAAAAGAATTCCTATTTAAACTCCATCTAAATAAGTATCAATTAAGGTGATACTTATTGCATTAAAAATATTTCTCACATTAAACATTTAAAAATTACAAGTGTCACTTTACATTTACATTTTTTAATACTTTTAAACAAGTATAAATTTAAATAGGAATTTTTTTATGTAAAAATAAAAAATAATTAAATATTTAGGTGGAGTGATTTGATGAATAAATTTTAAAAAATTACTTTATCCTTTGTATAAGAATTATAATTAATTTTAATTACTAGTTTGGTTTTAAATTGGAGAGGACCAAATTATTCTATTTCAAAAAAATGATTAAATTAAATTAAAATTATAAATATATGGACTAAATTGGAAACAAACACGACTATGTGACAGAAACAATGACACGTAGCATTGGTCATGTGACATCACATGACAATTTTTGTTTTTTCTTAAATTAAAAGAATTAAAAAATAAAAATAATTGAATTTTTTTCAATTATATGTAACATCTACAAATACGGGAAAACAATTTAGCAAATTAAATATATTAAAATAGGAATAGCAACCAGTCAGGTCGGATAATGTATACCCGTTACCTAATGTGTAACCAAAATTTCACATTATACATGTCTCGTTAGGGACTGACATCCATTTAAAAAATAATCACAAATATTTTAAAATTCACAAATATTCGAAGATCCCGCAAATATTTAAAAGTTTATTTTATAAATTTTTAAAATAAAATTTAGATAAAATTGTAACTCAATATATAAAATATAATTTTAATTAAATTAAATATAAATGAAAATTTAATTTTAATTAATTTAACTTAATAACATATAAATTAATTTTAGTTTTAATTAAATTTAACTTAATAAAATATAAATTAATTTTTTATTTTTATTTTTTACATTAAATATTCGCGAATACGACTAATATGATATTGTACTTAATAATGAATATTAAAATATTTATTTCCCCGTTGCCTGCTATAAATATGTATTAATTATCTATATAGTAAATTTTATCTGCGTCATGAAGAATATTTTTGTTATCTATTTTTAAAAAAAAATAGAAAATGTAAAAGAAAATAGTAAAGCAAAATTAAACCATGAACAAATAAATAGACTAAATATATAATAAAACCTTATAAAACGTTCTAAAATTACAGGTCAAATCTTACCTTTTCCACGTTAACGTGGTAGATCGAAGTACCCATTATTATCACATAACTTTGGTATTTTTAACGTACGAGAGGGCTGCATTAATGAGTTGGAGTTAGTTGTCAAATCTTTGCTCCTTCGATTCTAGCGTTAATTTCTCTATAAACTAGGCAATACAATAACTCACTTACAGTGTATGGCACGCTTTCCATACTCAATGCAAAACTCTGTTCCACCATTAAGTATTGCCTAATCCTCTTTCAATCTGTTAATACATCGTAACGCAAATGAAAACTTATTTTCTGATATTTAAAAAATATCATTTTAACTACATTGCAATTGGTTCTTCTCTATAAATAATCACCTTCGTACCAGGATGTAATCAAAGTGGTATAGAGTGCACACACATGGAGGAAGAGAACGACATAACAGTGACATGGGAGGATTTGCAGGCTAGAGTTGCCGGTGGAAAGAATAGAAAATTAATACTGAATGGTCTAACTGGTTATGCACAACCAGGGAAGCTTTTGGCTATAATGGGTCCTTCTGGTTGTGGCAAATCAACACTTCTTGATGCTTTAGCAGGTATGATAAGTTGTGTTCGTAGTTGAGTAAAATTAGAAGAAGTTGCTTTGTTTATATGTGCTAGTTAATATATAAATATAACAGTTGTGATCATACGATTGAAACACGATGCAGGAAGATTGGGATCGAACATAAAGCAAACGGGGAAGATTCTAATCAATGGCCTGAAGCAAGAACTGGCCTACGGAACATCAGTAAGAGCTATACTGATCCTGAAAATAGATAATAAGATTTTGGTAGAAAAAAATAATAAGTGTGAAAAATGTGAAAGCAGGGGTATGTGACACAAGACGATGCGATGCTGTCATGTTTAACAGCTGGGGAAACGTTGTACTACTCAGCTGAGCTCCAATTTCCAAACAGCATGTCTGTAGCTGAGAAGAAGGAACGAGCAGATGCTACACTGAGAGAAATGGGTCTGCAAGATGCGATCAACACAAGGGTTGGAGGATGGAGTTGTAAAGGTCTGAGTGGGGGACAGAAACGGAGACTCAGCATATGCATTGAGATTCTAACACATCCCAGACTCCTCTTCCTTGATGAACCAACCAGTGGCCTTGATAGTGCAGCTTCCTTTTATGTTATGACTGGAATTGCAAGTCTCATTCTAAAGGATGGAATTCAAAGGACTATTGTGGCTTCCATCCACCAGCCTAGCAGTCAGGTTTTCCAACTTTTTCATCATCTTTGTCTTCTCTCTTCAGGAGAGACCGTGTATTTTGGACCAGCCTCTCATGCAAATCAGGTTACAAACCATAATCCCTTGCAGTTTCACCTATATTTTCACTTGCTGTTTCTGTATATAGTCACACTTTTCCTTCTGTGCAGTTTTTCTCTTCCAATGGTTTTCCCTGCCCACCTCTCTACAATCCTTCTGATCATTACCTAAGGATCATAAACAAAGATTTCAATCAGGTACATTTCTGGCCAAACTTAGATTCTGTCCTCTACTTTTTACTCGGATACTTCAGGCCCTTAGATACTGTTTTGTATTTATTTCTTACATATAGTAATAATATACGAAAGGTGCAGATAAAAATTTGACTTTGTTGAGTTGTTTTTCAGGATGCCGACGAAGGAATTACCACTGAAGAAGCAACTAATATCCTTGTCAGTTCTTATAAATCGTCTGAATATAGAAATCACGTTCAGAATGAAATAGCAAAAATAAGTGTAAACGTAAGTTTCGCATTCAATTTATTCCTTCCATTTATAACATATATATATATATATATATATATATATATATATATATATATATAGAGAGAGAGAGAGAGAGAGAGAGAGATGAAACTTATGGAAAATAATATAAATTAATTTAAAAAGGAGTAAGATATATATAAGTTATCAATTGTTAATTTATTTTCTTATACATGTCAAATATTATTGTTTTGGAATCTCGATAAATTGTGATTAGACTGATCATTTAGTTAATTTTGCATGTATGCGTCTAGGATTCTGGTGCCGTTGGAAGGAAGAAGATTCACGCTGAATTCCTCACTCAGTGTCTGGTTCTTCTGAAAAGATCTTCGAAGCAAATCTATCGTGATATAAGCAATTACTGGTTACGTCTGACTGTCTTTATAGCAGTATCTGTAAGCTTGGGCTCTATCTTCTACCACGTCGGTGCAAGTATGAGATCAATTCAGGTAAAACTATTGAGAGAAAAATCTTGTTTTCGCTCTTAAAGAATATAAAATATAATTTATTTAATCCTAAGGTAATTACTTGTTTCTATGAATTAATTTGTTTAAGTTTGATGAAAATATAGTTGATGTAGAAAGCTGATGTGGGTATGTGATAATCTTCTCTGTGCATGGTTCAGGAAAGAGGATCGCTGCTTTGTTTTTACGTTTCGGTTTTGTGTTTCATGACACTTGTCGGTGGATTCTCGCCGTTAATCGAGGAAATGAAGGTAAGTAATAATTGATCAATAACTTTGAAATTTTGCTGCATTTTAATCATAAACTTGACTTTGGATAAAACAATTTTTGATAGCAGAGATTGTTACCTTTTACCTTGTCAGGTGTTAAAGAGAGAAAGATTGAATGGACATTATGGTATAACAGCGTTTCTGGTAGGGAGCACATTTTCTGCTGTTCCTTACACAGTATTGGTATCTTTCATTCCGGGAGCTATTGTTAATTATCTTTCTGGACTGCACAAAGGATTAGAGAACTTTGTATACTTTTCTTCTGTCCTATTTGCTATTGTGATGTGGGTTGAGAGCCTCATGATGGTTGTTGGGAGCATTTTTCCAAATTTTGTTATGGGTGTAATCACTGCTGGTGGGGTTGAAGGACTGATGATTTTGACAAGTGGATTCTACAGGCTGCCTAATGATCTTCCGAAAGCATTATGGAAATACCCTTTGTACCATGTTTCCTTCCTCAACTATGGTTTCCAAGGATTGTTAAAGAATGAATTTGAGGGATTAATGTTTAGTTCAGATGAGGAAGGAGGAGGCATAAGTCTCAGTGGTAGATATATTCTGTCAGAGACATGGCATGTGCAAATGGGTCACTCAAAGTGGGTTGATCTTGCTATCATGTTTGGTATGATTCTTCTCTATAGAGTTCTATTCTTGCTCATCACTAAATGCAAGGAGAAATTGAAACATGTTCATGTTGGCACTAAGGCTCCTCAAGCAAAAGTTTTCTCCAGAACCAACATCAATGATCTTTAATTAGACAAGTGAAATGGAGAATTATGATGCTCAAAGTCATTACCAGTTTGTGTCAGAGATAACCAGTTAATATGAAAGTTATATTAACATATCCAGAATGTTAAGTAACACCTACCCAAATAAAGAATGAGAGAGAAATTGTAATATAAGTAATAAAATCTCATAGATGTCAATTTTATTTTATTATGTTGTTCTTTCACTCCATGTTTCAATTCCTAAGTCAAATCTCTTCTTTTTTTTTGGCATTGATTAATTATTATAATTTTGTAGAGTTTTTTCAAAGGCTTAAATGCTCGTTTCGTCCTCATGTTAAGATATGAATGTCTGTTTAGTACTCGGTTTTAAAAATGAAGACATTGGATCTCTATGTTAAGAAAAGTGTATGAATAAGGTCCTCTCCGTTAAGTTGACATCAACGACGTTAAGTCCATGCTGATGTGGTCATACTTTTTCTCTTCTCTCTTTTGTTGTCCAGCTTTTTCTCTCTCTTGTTCAGCTTTTTCTTTGATGATTTGTTGAATTTGTTCTTTCTTTGTGGATCTTATTCATATATTTTTCATAACATAGGGACCCAATGTCTTCATTTTTAAAACCAGGTACTAAACAAAAATTCGTCTCTTAACATGGGGATGAAGTAACAAATCATCAAAGAAAAAACTGAACAAGAGAGAGAAAAGGCTGGACAGCAGAAGAGAAAAGAGAAAAAGTACGGCCACATCAGCATGGACTTAACGTCGTTGTTGTCAACTTAACGGACAAGACCTTATTCATATACTTTTCATAACATAGGGACTCAATGTCTTCATTTTTAAAACCGGGTATTAAACAAAAATTCACCTCTTAACATGGAAACGAAGTAAGCATTTAAGCCTTTTTTAAATGTAGCAATGTATTCTTATCCAAAATTAAAGCAAATTAATAATTAAATTTAATTACATTATATATATATATATATATATATATATTAAAATAATCTTTTAAAATTTATATATTTAATTACTTCACTTAAATATTCAAATTAATTATATTTTATACATTTTTAATTTTAATAAAAAAATATTTTGAACTTATTAAGTTAAAACATGTAAAAGCATTTATCAGATTAAATTTATAAATAAGCTAATACATATTTTAAATTATTTCAAATATTAAAATTTATAAATTACCATTGTCATTTTATATTTATATTTTTACTATTTTAAAAACCTATAAGTTTAAAATAGGGCTTTTAATTGAAATAAAAAATTAATAAAATAAAATAAATTTCAATATTTAGGTACATTAATTTTATGCATAAATTTTAAAATATATATATATATATATATATATATATATATTAGCATGTACATATAATTAAACTTAATTATTAATTTGATTTTATTTTGAAAAGAGATATTGTTTTATTTTAAAAAAAATAGAAATAAATTTAGTCAAAATTTCAAATATAAGGATTAAATTGAAAAAATAAGACATGATCGTCTAATATTGACAGTGACATGTGTGTTGAGACTTTGGCAAGTGTACCAAATTGTTTCAAGTAATAAAATCGGTAAGACCGAATATCGTTTCTCAAGAGACTCGTGTCACCAAACAATCGTATAATTTCCAACTAAATTAGACTAAAGAATGCTTCATAATTTGAGTTTTAATGCAATTAAAGTAAACATGAAACATAAATGATAAAAGTGATCTTAGATACTCAAACACTTGGAAATGGAAAGAATAGAAATTATATGGAATGGTATTGATGGGGTATGATTTCACCTACTTCACTCTTATGTATAAAAAATCACTTCCTCTTCATTAATATGCCAATGTCAATCTACTAAATTACTCAAACCCAATCCCTTGGTAGAGAGAGCCTAGACTTCCTTATTAGGCTCCAATCCCTTGGAAGACCTAACAATTATTTTCGCATTAAGAATTGAGATTTAAGACAACCAAAGGTCATAGTTATATCCCTAGATACTATTTCCTTTAGGTGTTTCCTCCAAGTCCAGATTTACCCAACATTTCCCAATATCAAGCAAACCCTAAAATCATGCCATGGGTAGCAACTTCACAACAAGCATTAAGAAAAGGAATTAAACACTAACAATCAATGAAAGATGCATATATTCATTCAAAACACAGTAGTTTACATAAGAGTTCAGTGGCTACATCAATCTCCCAACAACAATGAAACTAGTTCTTCATGAATGGAGAGCTCAAGCTTACAACAATGGTGGAAATGGAAGAAGGAAAAAGACCCAAGGGTGAAGAAGGATTGTTCCTACAGCTCCTAGCTCGCCTCCAAGAGCTCCAAATGAGAGAAATCGTGTTTGGGCAACAAAAAGATCTCAAGCTCTTCGCGCTTCTGAGTTAAATAGACCAATTTTGCCACATTAGCGTCGCCACCGCTTAGATGCACCCCAACTGCACCCTAGCGACAGGATTCTAGTGATAGAGCGCTCAACTACACCTCAGCTACACCCGAGCGGCAGCGTTCCAGAGAGCTAGCGCTCAGCTATAGCAAGCCAAGATGAATGGGGCTCAGTTGCACGCTAACTGTACCCTAGCGGCAACATTTATGTCCATTGTTCTTCTTTTCACACTTCTTCTTGCTTCTGTGGTTCTTTGATTCTTTGGATTGGCACACAAGCTTCATGTGAATGATCTAAACATTTGACGATCAAGAAAAGAGATCACGACGGTGAATCTTCCATTCTATACCAATCAATTTCTAGTTTAGAACAAGTAAGTTTCACTCCCTTTACCTTTTGCTTTAGTTTGAGATCATGCGTAGTGATTTCTTATCGCATGTGTCGTATGGTCCATTTTCCTAATTCCTTGTTGATCAGAGGTTCTAAGGACCCTCTTTGATCACATTTTTGTGTTATGTAGGCATTTCTAGGATTCCTTGAGCTAGAAGCGATATTGGTGAGATGTTTAGAGTTGTGATATTCTCTTTTAAGGTAAGGGAAGCTAATGACCTTTGTTTCTATTTTATTGTTGTGAATTGTACAATTTATGAATTGGTAGTAAATTATGTTGATTTGGTTGAAAGAAAAATATCAGTTTTAGTACTCATGGTAATGAAATGATTCTAACTAATCTTTGGATGTTTGAGGTTGTGAATAATATCTTTGAAATGTGATGATGTTGTTTGGATTTGCTTTGATTATGAATTTTGTATGTTATTGGATGTTGGTGGAGTTAAATGTTGCTATATTATTGAGAAGGAAAGATTAGTTGAAGCAATTGGTCTTTTTAGTGAAAAGTGAAGGTGTTGATAAGTGAGATTTTGAATTAGGAGTTAAAAGGGTAAAATTGAGTCAAATATGGTATTTGGTGATCAATTACGACTCGTTGGGGGCAATTATTTGATAATAATAGGTGTGAGTATTCAATAAGTCGAGTTTAGAAGGTTGTTAAGTTTATTTTGGGATCTGGGCTAGTAAAGGTTTGAAATATAGGTTCTGTGTCAAAATGGAGGTTTTAGAGTATATTGTTAAGTCATTTATGACTTGTTAGAGTCCCCAGATTGGTTATTTATGAGTTAAAATTAATAGAATTGAATTTTAGTCTATAAAGTGAGGTTTAAGTGGCTTTTAAGTGAAAGTCTTCTGGTAGAACAATTTAAAACTTGTTTAGGTTGATTTATATACTTTTGGTTGGATCCTTTGTAGCTTAGAATCAACTTGAAGTGGTAGAAATTTGAAAAAGTGCATAGGGCAGGTTATGAAAAGTTGAGGGGTGCAAATTTTGTAGAATTGATATTCTGAAGAATTATGTAGTCTCGTTGAGCGAGTGTAGTCGCTGAGCAAGCACAACTCATTATTTCTATATTCGTAGAGCAAACCATAGTGGTTGAACTAGTGGGCTGGCAGACAGTTTTAGCTAAGCGAGCAGATCTGGTGGTCGAGTGAAAATATTAGAATTTTCAACTAAGATTTTATATACTTCTTAAGGTGTGTTCAACATGGGTGATTGTTTTAATGATTGGTTTATAATACTTATTGTGAAGTATGAATTGATTTCTATTATGAATTGGAAACAAGATTATCTATATGATTATGTATATGATTATGCATACGATTATGTATGATATATGATGATGATGAGTTTTGTGTTCTTTTCTGTGATATGATTTGTTAAGCATGTAAAAAAGGGTTCCATGGGGAAAACTCTCATGTTTTTGGTTGTGTAATATATTGGTGTAGGAGCTTTGAAATGGGGAATGTTTTCTGACTTCAATAGTTACCCGATCTCAAGTAGAGTATGGTAGTTACGTGGTGAGGAGTAATAGATGGTGAGGACTAACCTTGCGTGAAAATTGGGAGGTATGTTGGAAATTTGGAGGTATGTTGTTTCACCACACATGTGTATGTTCCCTCAATTATGTGTGTGTCAAATTGTACTTGTTTAGTTTACTTGGTATTAGAACTGCATGTTTTATGATTTATATTAAAGTATGTATAACTTTTTTTTATCATTAGCTTACTCTTGTTTTTGTCTTTGTTTATCTATGTGTATTTTCTCTTTTGTGATAATAACTTTAAATAGTGTGAGCTTAGGAAAACATTTTTCCAATTGTTTCAGTTCGAGGTTGAGAGTGAAACAATAACATAAATAGAATTTTGTTCTTAGAATCTTCTTATTTTGAAATCTGTAGTTTTCCTTGGTAATTATCCTTTTTGTTACTCTTATTTTAATGATTTTATGCTATTAAAATAGGATACTATACTATCACTAATATATAGCATTGTCATTGACACATAATATCATAATATGATAATGACTTAATACATAAAAATACAAAATATTAAATTAAAATTAAAAATACCACGAAGTGACATGTATATACAACATTAACATCAATTTAAAAAAGAAAAAATCTAAATAAATCATTTTAAAAAAATTAAATAACTTAATTATACCAAATAAAAATTTCAAATCAAATTAATTTTTTCAAATAAATTAGAAGACAAAAGGATAAAATTAAATTCTTCGTTTAATTATAACTTAATTATCATATATTTTTCTTTCAGTAATTATATTCTAAATATTTAATAAAATATTTAATAAGATTCTAATAATTTATATTTTAAATAAATATAAACACAAAGAATAAAAAGATAAAGGTATTATTAAAAATATATAAAAAAGGTGATTATAAAAATAAAAATAATACAAATTCAATCTCTTCATCTATTATTAAATATGATATTAATATCCCAAAATTATTGGTCAAATTTCTAATTTTCACCGTTGTAAATCACTATTTTACATATTTGTTTTTTAGCAAACAAGAAAATTAATCACACAATCCTTTCGGTAACAATGTTTTCCATTACTAGAGAAAAGTGTAATCAACAGAGACAGAGACGACCACACCCAAAGTAATTTAAGAGCTCTCTCTTTCCTTTATCTGCAGAAACACGTTAGTATAGTTACTCATACGTTGGAATTTCACTTTAATGTTTACGGAGATATTTATTACTTCATCTACTATATTGCACTATTCAAGACCATTTATGGCACCTCGTCTGCAGTGCACTTTATTCTCAATAATCATATTTGTTATCATTCTTTATTTATTGTGGGATATCAAATTTCTATTTTCTACTTCTTATTTCTTATCAAAATATGTTTTCTTTTATAAATACATACTAGAATTATAAAAATTTATTCGTAAGTTGTCTAATTAATTATATTGTAAGGATGAGTTTGTGGGTGAAAAATGTAATGATTCACAAGTGTACAATATGGTCGGATGGTTTTATTGACCACAAGAAAGATATGACCGGTGAGTCAGTAATGAGACAAATCGACCGGTCCGGACAGTCGGTTTTATAAGCGTAAATGATTAATGATTAGGAAGATTAAGGTAAATCGCGATTAAGCTTATTAGACCAGGATTTGATTGAGATTAAAACATCGTTAATCACGGACCCATGTCAAAAAACTATAAATGTAAGTCAAAGGTAATAGGTAGGTATAGGCATTTACTGTGCATTTATTATTGTCATTGTCGTATTAGATAACCGAACGGTTCAACTACTAACTTTAGCATCGGAGTATCTTTAACAGGTACACACCGACTGCACTAGCAGACCAAGAACCTAAGGAACAAGACCGGACGGCGAGGAAGGAAAAATTATGAAGGTGTTTTGATTCAGCCTCGTAATTAAATTTTATTTAATTTTGATAAAAATGAGATATAAAACACAAATTTATATATATACCTATAAATTATAATTTGAGACTTGTTTATCATCTTACTACATAAAAATATGACTTGTAATCTGATACCTTAAATTTTGAAATGTTGTTGATACGATGCATCTTATTTTTTATTAAATAATTATAAAATGATTTCAATTTTATATATAAACATGTTTAATTCTAGCAATTTGGATGTGTATAAGGGGTATCAAATTAGAAAACTCATGTTGCTTTGATATAATTATTTATGTATTGCTTGAGTTTCATTAATATTATTATTTTAAAATATATAATATTTTTTATTTTAGTTTATCTTTATCCTTTTGTGTCTATTTGTGTAGTATAATTCTTTTAGTTATGATCACTTTAATTTGTAAGTAGAAAAGAATGTCTAGACAAACAAGTGCTAGCTAATAATAGAGTTAAAAATCTAAAATATAACTTAATTGTTTCATGTTGTTTAATAAATATTATATCATACTTTTAGTTCATATCTTTGGATAATGTAAAATGTGTATTGTTATTATCTATTATTTCTAAATAATTATAATAACAATTTATATGTTTTTTTCAAAAATAATTGTTTTCTAATATTAAAATTGTAATAATTTCTATAATAGTTGAATATTATAAAAAATTGAAATATTAAAGAAGAGACAAAAATTTCTATATAAATGAAATATAAACAATTAACATAAATTAATAATATGATAATGTAATAACTTAACAAATCATTTTTAATAAAGAATATATATAATATTTATATAAATAATAATATTATTTTATTTTGAAAAATTAAAACTAAATTAAATTCATAAAATATAAAAACTAAATTAAAATTAAAGCAATGATCTCAACGTGATATTTTTCTGATAATGCTAATAATGGACCTACCATAACTTCGTTAATATTTTTCTAAAAGAGAAACTTAATTAAAATAGTTTTTCAAAATTAAAACACAATTAAAAGTTTTTAAAAACGGAAACCAAACTTATTAAAACTTTGGGATCCGAGATATAGCACAGTTCACCTAAAGGAAATCTGATAGTCACTTTCCTTTCTTAATAGAGACACACGTCAGTATAGTTACTGGAATTTCACTTTAATGTTTACAAAGTTATTTATTACTTCATCTACTGCAAAATTCCAATATTCAAGACCATTTATGGCACCTCGACTGCAGTGCACTTTATTCTCAATCATGATCTTTGCCGTCATTCATTATTTATTGTGGTATTTTAGTTATATCAAATTTGTATCTTTATTTCTTATCAAAAGATTTTTCTTTTTGACTCTACCAGATTTTTTAGTGTTGTGTTTTGATTAAGTTTTAAGGACGTCGAAAAGAAGTAAAAAGAAGTTTGAGATTTAGTTTTTAAAACATAGGCTTTTCTTATTGTTAATGCTTAATTATAAATAATTTTTAATAATGTAGTTTTACAAAAAAAAAAACTATATTTTTATAGAATTTTCTTTATTTTTGTTTTGGTTTTTGATTTAATTTTTTCATGAAAAGAAATAGTGGAGTCACTCGTATTACTATAGAAAACTTTTTATACTTATTTCATAAAACTAAAAATATGGTAAGTTCATTTTTGTTTTATTTTTAAAGATATTTTACTGTTTTGAAGTATATCTTATTAGGATGACTATGCACATGTATCAAACAATCTTAGTGAATTTAGTAATATTATTAATATTTAATATAATGTCCATGTAGTTAGTTAGATCATCCTATATGATTTATGTTTCTAGGAACATCTATTTTTTTTACACATTTTATGATTGATATGAATTGTTTGAAATGAGAAAGTAGTGATTCCTAGGACGGAAATGCTACCATGAGTTGGTTTTATATGAGGGGTACTAGTGACTGAAATGTTGATTGTAATTGTGAGAGTCTTTATATTTAAATGTTGATTGTATAACTTGTGAAAATTGTATAATTTTTGTTTTTAGTTATTAAGTAAACACTTATTTTATTTCAAACTTGTAAGTTTTAAGTTATCTTTAACTTACTATGTGTGTTTTTATAAGGTGTTATTATCTAACTATTATGATAGTGCACTTCAAGATAGTAGAGAATAGTGTAGGTGATAAAGAAGAGCAACCATGAAAGGATCATGAAAATGTCATATATATAGATAGTTTAATATAGATAAAGATAATAATGTTATGTATAATATCATGAAATAAGTGAGACACAACAGTAAAATTTGGATGATTGTATTTTCTATGTCAAACCTCATAAGATCCATGACATTACAAACAAAAGATAGATAATTAGAAATAAATTAATATGAAAATTAGTCTCGCTTTAGGCCCCTTCGCTATCACTTTCCTCGATACCTACTCCTGCAAAAAACGACCAAACCAGTAAAATTTAACATCACATTTATTGTCCACTAATTGACCAATAAATAATAAATTGGAATCAAGTCAAAGTGAGACAAACACATTCCAAAAATCAAGATTTAGGTCACCAATATTAGTGACAAAAAAAAGTATTATGTACCATCAATAATATGTATTTTTTTAGCACCATTATAAAGACAATGGAGACATTTTTAACACAATCGTTGTTAAAAATGACATTTTTTTTAATAAAGCATTTACAAATTCGTTCTACCACATTCCTACATGAATTTTGCACAAACACATTCACAATGATACTTTAAACAGTTCAATTTCTAACTATAACTAACTAATCTTTGAAAAATAAAGTTCATAAAGATATAAAAGTATAAACCAATATACAATAACTTTTCAACTACTCTAAATTATTATATCTAAGTATTAAGAAAAGATCGTCTAGGCAAACTTAGTTTTAAAGTTTAACAAAGCGTTCAAAAGAAATAGTGTTGAACAATGTGAACTGTCTAGGATATTAAACGCTATATATTAAAAGGATAATGATACTTTGACAACATTTTAACATCATCTACGTGTCATTCTATGATTGGTCCAAAATTACTCCACAATCAATAATAATAATCATAAACACCAACATGGACTAATCACAGAATGACACGTAGATGATGTTAAAATGTTATCAAAAAAATGTTGTCAAAGTATCATTATCCATATTAAAAATATCCTAAACGCTATAAGTTACTCAAACATATAACACCTATATGATAGTACACATATAATGCCTTATAAATGACTATATAATGCCTAAACATTTAGCAAAAGATTTGAGTAATGAATCTTTTTCAAAGATGCCTATATAAAGAGGACTCTATGAAAAGAAGAAGAGATCTAAGAATAGAGAATTATTTATGCATATTCTCCTACTACTGTTTTCTCTAAAGCTTACATCGTCTAATGCTTATTCTTTGAAAAAGTAAAGTCTCTTTACAAGTTTTCAGAATCTCTTTGTATTGATTTCAAATCCTCTCTATGAGGGTTACACATTATGTTCTTGTAATCTATAAAACACTTTGTTGTTTTCTTTCGAAAGTGAAGTAAAATACTTGTAAGGTTAACTCAATGGAGTTAAACCATTTAGGCAGTTAGACTAGTTCATACTGGAAGTGGTTATACTCGTCCTAACTAGTTGGGTTAGCTGTATACTAGAAGTGGTTAAACTTGTTTGCAATCCTTTGTGATTAATGGAACCCCTTAAGAGTGCTTAAGGGAGAACTGGACGTATCTCAATTTGGAGCGAACCAATATAAAAATAAGCATGCCTTATTACTTTTGGTTTTCAAAGGTTTTCTTTAAACGTTGTGTTAAATACTTAAGTGTTTAATGACTATTGTAGACTGTCTAACCCCTGTAAAAGAGATTAAATATCACAAATAATGTCCTCTAATCTATCATTGTTGTCCAATCAACATATTCATGTGTTTCAAACACACTTGGCATGTCTAACAATTCACTATGCTATGTCCATGTTGTATAATTCTTCAAAAATCCATCGCACAAAAGATGTTCTCTAACTTGCCAACATTCAATCTTCTCTTATTCAAATAATTCACACAAGGACATTCATCCTTACTATGTTTTCTATATTACTAGCATTACGTTAAGTGAACTGTATACACTTTTTCACCCTTTCTCGTAATCATCACTTATATGTGGTAAATTAATCAAACTTTGATGCATATCTATGTTATGTAGATACGTGATCAAAATTAGTTTTCTATGTATACAAATCTCATTTTTTTCTTATAAAAGATATGACTTTATCTCATTATGAAATATTCGCTTTTATTATAATTGAATAGTACATAAATTGTCATTATCACCTCTTATATTTTACAAAATTTTGACACCATTTCACATTGGTCTTCAGGTGATACGAAATGAAAGTGATGAATCAAAATCTACACAGTCAAATATGCACACAAAGATCAATATAAAGTGCAATAAAGCAAAACCAACTAAAATATATAAATATATAATATAATTTATGTACTAATAAACTAATAAAACATTATTACTCTTCTCAAACTATCCAATTGGAAAATTCAAAATTTAAAACAATTATTGTTAATATAACCTCATTACTTTTCATATAAATTTTAATTTAACATAAAAAAAGATATTTAAAATTGAAGGAGTACTACATAAATGAATGTATTAAATTTTAAATGAGAAACTAAGGATTACTCAATGAAATAGTGTAACAAATAAAAAATAAAAAATAATAATCGTTAGGGAATGGACAACTGAAGTCAATACCAACATGTTCGATAAAACAAATATTTCTAATCTAACTAGGAATTGATAAAGTATAACCACATTTATTGAGTCCAACATAAATATGACAATGCATTCAATAAATTCTCTAAATAATAAAATGGATTAAATATCTCTAAATGATATATATATATATATATATATATATATATATATATATATATCATTTAGAAATCATATATAATTTTATAAATAAAAATATTAATTTAATAAAAAGAAGAAGCCAACTTATGTGGAATGAAGAGTAGCATTAAGGCTTTGTTCACTTGAATGAATTTGGGAGAGTGATTAAGGGGATTTGAAAGTAAATTTTGTTATTGTTTATTTGAGTGTATTTGAAGGTAAGTAAGAGTGAATTTAGAAGTAAATTTTGTTAATCTGTCACATCAATCAAATCTTACACCAATTCTCACAAACTTTACTTCTAAATCCACTCTCACTTACCTCCAAATCCACTCAAATAAACAACAAAAAAATTTACCTTCAAATCCCCTCAATCACTCTCCCCCAAATCCATTCAAGTGAACAAAGGGTAAGAGGAAAGCCATGAGAGAAATTAACAATGTATGCCAACCAAAACAATCCCGAAGGAGAAACGAGAGAGAGAAGAGATTGATGGCGAAAAAAGATGGATGAACTTACAAGAAAGATGTGTACAACAATGTGTGTGCACGAATGATAGCGAGAGCAACAACGACTTCCAATGGTGTGTGAGCAGCAACTGCTTCAACTGACGAGCGAGCAATGGTGGCATGGGGAGACATCGCAGACGAACAATGGTGCGGGAAAGACGATTAGGCTCACCGCATATGACAACAGACAAAACAAACAATAAAGAAGACAACGACGAACCCTATTGTGAGTGGTTCAACGAAGAGCGATGGCTAAATGTGCTCAAAAAATGACTTTGAACACAAATTTTGGGAGTGCAGTGTTCGTCGACAGCGAGAGTACGAGGAGAATAACTATACATGCGTGAAGAATTAAAAAAGATTAAATTTTTTTAATAAAGATTATTGCATGCAACCGTTGTTATTTCTTAGTTTTTAAAAATGGTTAAAGGTGAAACTGTCATCATTTTTAAATTTTAAATGATGGTTAATGGTAAAATTGTTGTTGTTTCTTCCATATTGAAATTTAACGGCAATTAATATAGGAACCATTGCAAAAATGTTCACCTTAATTACAATGTTGTCACCATGTGTTCTTATTTGAATTTGCTATTTCGAAAAACGTCATTAATCAGTATCCTGAAAAGACTTTTTTAGACTAGTGGATATATATAATATGCATAACACCATAATCAATTTAAGATTACAATTTGCACAAATAATTACACTCATTTTATCCAAATACACTATAATATAAGTTGAGATTAGATGATATGTTTTCTATGTTGGTTTTCAAGTTAATATTCATCAAACTTTTATGTTAAGTATTAAATAAAAAAGTAAAAAACTATTATAAGAATAAAGAGTTGATTTGAATATTATCACAATTCAATAAATTTCTTGGATGTACATAATTGTGTTATAATTTTTTGTTGTTATTGTATTTTATGTATGAGAATGTGGGTATGTGTATGTTTGTGTATGTATTGTATACATTCTTTTCAAAATACTTTAATGATGTAAACCTTTATTTAAGATATTATAAATAAATTGTGTATATGCAAATATGAATATGGGATGCTACATTCTTAACACCACCATTGTATCTCATTGTTTTGTTCATGAAATCCTACAAACCAACTTTTCCAACACACATCACCGCTAACAAATATATTTTTGTTCTTATCAGTAAGACCAATTTTTTAAGAAATTAACTTGGGTTCAATTCTTCTTTATCAAAGATCTCTTCCATGATAGAAAAGACATTATCGTCCTTTGTATCTTTCTTTATCTATTTTCACTAAAAAATATTATATATAGTGAATGTTAATTTGGGGAAGTTACAAAAAATTTCACAAATTAACATAATTTAGGATGATTATGATAGATTGTTAAAATGAAAATTATTGTGGATATTTTAATTCTTTTTTGAAGAGGTTTAAAACCTACTAAAATTATAATATATTCTTCATTTTCATTCTCCCATATTTATAGGCATTCTTTCTCAAAATTGTACCCTTAAACTTTTTTTTTTCAAATTCTAAAAATACTGTCTAAACCAATTTCTCCCTCCTTTCATTCCTCCCAAATTTCCCAATCTTCCTATTAATGCATTTGAGATTTGCAAACTGTTCATTTTCTTACGCCAATTTGCTCTTCTCTTCAGCCCTCCCAAATAACATCTGAATTAGTAGTTTTTCACTCTTCGGAGGATGATGAGATATTTGTAGGTTCTATGCTTAACAGTAACAAGTCATCTTCTAGTTATTCAATGTATTCTTTTATAATACAATCTAGATTGATAAAATGTGTAAATATTTTATTTATTATGCTTTTTCTAATGTAACATAAGTGCATATTTATTATATAATTATAACTTTAACATGTAGTTAAACTAAATTCTGATTGGTTATAGTTTAAGTTAAATATGTTATTAATTCTTAAATTTAAAAGAAAGTTAGAATTGTTTTTAGCTCAAAATTTAATATATTTTAGATTTTAACTTAACAACTACAATGATGTTTTTATAAATTATTTTTTATTAACAATAAGTCTTTTTTCTAGTGAAAAAACTTATTTGGTTTTATTATTTTTTAATAATAACATTTAATAACTTTAAACTATGTATTATTTATATATGATCTAGAGTATAGTTTTGAATTTCCTTGTAAGTTTGATCAAGTTTTTAATTAAGAGTACCAAATACTTTACTTGGAAGAATATGAGGAATAAAAGAGATGAATTGATTTGCATGACAGACTAATCAAAATATATCATTTAGTTAATGAAGACAAAAGTAAAATTTGAAGATAACATATGATAAATCACAATTCGTGTGATTTACAATAAGTCTTGATAAACTGGAATCGAAATTGTTGAACTAAATAATTGACATACATTATTTTTAATGCAATAAGAAAATAATTATAATATTCATACAAAATTTTTAATTCCTTTAATTCTGTTTGAATTTAGTTAGTAATTCAATATTTTGTCTTTAATAAATATTATGTGTGATTTATTAAAGGAAAAATAATAATATTAGTATACAATTATTCTTTAAACTTTTTATCTTTTGTTTTTTATTTTGTAAATTTAAATTTATTGTTTGTTGTTTTATAAATTTAACAGTCACGATGGTTAAACATAATTACATATTAATTTTAATGTTTTTATTACACACACACACACATATATATATATATATATATATGAAAATTATTAAAAAACCAATCCTATATTAAATTAACAAAAATAAATATTTATATTAAAACTGTTATTATTTTTTGTTTTATATTAAAAAAATATATCAACTAATTATTTTATGAACCACTATTTATTTATTTCGTATTTTTTTTTCAACCATGGTATTTGTACATGTTATTCATTATCGAAATCAATTTTAAATTAGTTAATACTTGCACTAGTACAGAAAACGGAAATGGCACCGGTTAATTTCGTTTATAGGCACCGGTTCTGCAACCGAGGCATATACAGACGAGGTAAAAAGGATAAGTTTAATGCCTCGGTTGCGAACCGAGTCAAAAAGAGATCGGTTTTCGCCTCGGTCCTCCTTTAAACCGAGACCGTATCTTAGAAAATTCAATAAAAAAAAATTCAAAATACTGCTGAACTTGCTGGGATTCATTACAAAGCATCAAAGTTCATTACAGAGATCAAAGTTCTTTACAGAGATCAAAGTTCAGATACATTACAGAGCATATAACAAAAGCCACTGGGATGAAAGAATCAATGTTGTTCATTACAGAGCATATAACAAATGGAAACAAAATCAGAAAATAGAATCCGAAAATCATTACAAAGCATCAAAGTTCAGAAAATCAGAAAATAATAGTTCGGATACATTACAGAGCATATAACAAATGGAAAAAAAAAATCAAAGAAACCAAGGATTCATACTTTTGAAACCCAGCCTCAAACCCCATTTCCCAGTTTCTGAAAATCGTCAACGGCAAGTGGCTCCCGACGGCAAGCGGCAAGCGGGAAGCGGCTCCCAACGGCAAGCGGCAAGCGGCTCCCGACGGCAAGCGGCAAGCGCGAAGCGGCTCCTGACGGCAAGCGGCAAGTGAGTGCTAGGCCAGCGACTCCACCATTGGCACGAGATCTGGATCTGGATCTGGATCTGGATCGGCCACCGCTTGCTCTTCACTCGAGAGGCGATGCAGTCGCAGGCGAGGTGGAAGCCGCACTTGAAGCCGTCGCACACGACGAGGTGGTGGTGGCTCCCGATGGCGGTGAGGCGAAAGGTGGCGTGGAGAAGGAAGAAGAAAGCTATCGATGCTCGAGGAGGAAGAAAAAACCTTATTTGGGTGGCGTGAGAAGATGAAGATGGTGGTCGCGACGTGGGTGAATGGCGGTGCTTGCGGGTTTGCGCGTGGTGGCCGGCGGCGTGGTTGAACGGCGGTGCTTGTGGCGCTGATGATGGGGTTTGGTGGAGAGGAGAAATCGGAGGGAGGGAGGCAAAGATGAGAGCCAGAGCGCGAGATATGAGAGCGAGAGTCTGAGAGGTTTTGCGGGAAGAAGAATAGTGAAAGTGAATAAAGTTTTGAACTTTAACCCTGAAACCCAGCCATCGAGGCAAATATAGGCCTCGGTTAAAATAAAACCGCAGCATAAATGTGTTACAACTTTGTTTAATTTCCAACTGGTCCAGTATACTCTTTTCAAAAGCGGGTTTAAAAGAACCGGTGCAGTATACTCTTTTCAAAAGCGGGTTTAAAAGAACCGAGGCATATAGTGTCTCTAAAATTACATTTTTGCCACCGCGTTTTTATATGTCTCGGGTTTTCAAAAACCGAGGCATAATACGCGATTTAAAAACCCTATTTTTTACTAGTGTTGTATCAACTAAAATTGGCTTCCTTAATGACTTCAAAATTAACAAATGTTAATTTTTTAAAATAATTACTTTCCACAAAGTTAAAAATTAACCTAAATTTTTAACCATTATTATGATGATTTTAATTTATAGAAATATTACATGTTCATAAATCTTTAAAAAATGAAAACCTCAATTTATATATATATATATATAAAAAAAAGCTTAATAGCTATTTTAGTCGCTTGAATCATGACGTTTGTTCAAAGTGGTCTTACCTTTTAAAATAAGTTTTAAAATGTTTTAATTTGTGTAAAAACGATTTAAGTTAGTCCTTTTAGCTTATGGCGTTAAAAACTTTAACGATGTAGCTGCCTCCTAGCCAAAACTGAATGATTTGTCCAATTAGTGATTGCGTGGCAAACTCAACCAATGAGAGACTGCTACGTGGCAGTCCCCTTCCCACCCAAATTAGGGTATGCAAAAAAATGCTTTCTCTTTCTCGAACCAGGGTTTTTGACTCTCATCTACGGCGGCTAGTGGTTCTTCCATTGCATGAAGTAGCTCGCGGTGGCGTGGTTAGAGGGAATTTTTGTGTTGTAGTTCCTTCTCTGTTTGCAGGTCTGGAGATTGATGGAGATGATGTTCGTGTTTCTTCTACGATGAAGAAGATGATGTTGTGAAGAAGGAGATGTTTATTGGTCATGGTGGTTTTGCAATTCGAAACACTATTTAGGTTAGGGTTTTCGACGGTGATGTAGGAGATGAACTCGTCGTTGTAGCACTATTTAGGTTAGGGTTTTCGAATGTTGGCCGTGGAGGTTCGAATTAGGCGATTTGGTTTCTAGGCTTTTTTTTATTTCTGATGCAGGTTTTGAATCGAAGGAGAAGGAACTCGCGATTAGGGTTTGAAGGGGTGAATCGCGATTCTAGTTTGGGAATTTTCTACAGGCATTATCGCGATTGAAAGAATCTGGTTGCGGTGGAGGCAAGGCACGATTTAAGGTTTCATGCATTTTTGATTTTGTGCAAGTCTTCATGGGTGCTGAAGGTGCATAGTGAAGGTCCATGGTGGTTCTGCAATTCGAAATGAAGATGGTGCGATGTTCGTGCATGGAGGTTGATGGCATGGTGACTATGAAGGTTTGATTGCTCAAGAAGATGAACCTGTGGTGGCACTAATGACGGCATGGTGGCCCTATGGTGGCGCTTTGCACGAACCCTAACCCTTTCCACATACGTTGCCAAGTCAATTGACCTCAGCGTGCCACACAATCACTAACTAGACATGTCATTCAATTTTAGCTATGGGGCAGCTGCATTGTTAGATTTTTAACACCATAAGCATAAAGGATTAACTTGAACTGTTTTACACAAAAAAATTTAAAAGGTAGGACTACTTTGAACAAATTTTTTTATTGGAGGAACCAAAATAGGTATTAAACAAAAAAAAACATAATCAGTTGTACAAAATTCACAAAAAAAGCAATTGATTTGAAACATTTAGTTAGTTTTTGGATTAGAGAGTGGATGTGAGAGAGACTGAGTGGATGAATTTGAGAAAATAGAGAGAGGATTGTAGTGTTGTTTGAATTATGACATTTGAAGGGATGAATGAACAAATTTGAAGAAAAAGATTACAAAAGTTTTTGAATGATGTGACATGTGAAATAAATTAAAAAATGTTTTAATTGATAGAAATATATTATTACAAGTTTTTCTTGTGTTGAAATTTGATATAAATTTAAATATACATAGACGAAATTATATTAAAATGAAATTGAAATTGTTATAAAAAAGAAATTAAAATTGGAAAAAAATGAATGAACGTCCTCCAACCAAAGAAGTGCGATTTGAGCTCAACAGACTTGGTTTCACTGGTCAAGCTCGACAACATAGGAGAAGGTTATCAAGCTCGGCAATAGAGGAGAAGTTGATCAAACTTGATAAGTAAGATTAGTAAGCTTGGTTTAGCTCGATAAGGTTAGCAAACAAGGTCAGTTTAGATCGGTAAGATTGGCAAGCAAGGTCGGCAAGTTGGGTTTAGCTCGACAAGCTCGATTGCAATGGTCATAATTGATTCCAACAATAATGGAATTGATTCCACCAATCTCATAATCACTCCTAGAATTGATTCTACCACACATTGAACATGAACATAATTGATTCTACCACACCATAATTGATTTTACCAAACCATAATTGATTCTATAACTTCAATAGGACTACATAATTGATTCTACCAATTTTATCTCTCTCCCTGTAATAATCGATTGACCACTCCATTACCACCACCATAATCGATTCCACTCCTAACATAATAGATTCCATGCTTACCCCACTACACAAAACTGCATTCCTTCTTCGAAAGAGTCCATTCTCTCTCCCTATAATTAATTCCAACCCATGCATTGACTCCAAGGAATCTCTCCAAACATCTTCAATTTTTGCAAAATAAAACAAGAGTATTTTGATCTTTTCGTTTAAATGAACAGTTCACAATCTCCCATCTTTGGGACTTGCGTGGATTACTTCCTCCATCTTTCACACAAATCAAATCTCTAAAATTTCTTTACATGCATGGAAACAAGAGTGGATAAAAATTTCGTCTTCACATATGCTCAAATATGAAAATAAACCAGCATTTAAAATGTATACGAACTTTAACTTTTTTTCTTATCTTGTTACTCCTCATTATTGTTAACTTGGAAGATTCACGTTAATTGAAAAGTAATTTCAAAACATAAAGAAGTAAATAAAAATTACTAAAATTTAATGGTAAAAAAGTACTTTAAGAAAATGCAAAGTATATGATTCCATCGTAAGCTACTATGCATGATACTTTTATTTTTACTTTTGCACAAATGAAGTTAGCCCAGTGTAAATAGGGCCTAATTCATCCAAGAATTGAAACTGGTCCTGTTTTGTTTTGAACATTCGATATTCGAAATCAATTGTGGCCTTTTCTTACTGCACCCCATAATTTCTAACTCACCGAAATTTCTAATCACAGCTTCATAATTTTCAAATTCATTTTATGTTTGGTAAAGTGACTTTTGGATTATCTGTAATAAAATTATTTCATAATAAACTTTCAAAACTTTATGGAATATCATATTTGAAATAAAATTCTTGTACTCGTGAAAAACATTTTCAAAACAATGTTTAAAGAACATAATTTATAGAAGAATATATATATATATATATATATATATATATATATATATATATATATATATATATATATAATCTTTTGAAATAAACATTTTGAAACAAATAACTCCTAAATATATTAAATGCATATTAAAATAAAACTTTTAAAACAATTCCTCTCTCTTCTTATTTCTCAGTAGTGTAAAAATAATAAGTGACTACGTAATTAAAACTATTATAAAGAGTAAAAGATTTTATAAAAAAACTCTCATCTTTACTCTTTAACCTTTTAATGGGGATGTTTTTAGGTATTAATATTACAAAATATAATTTTTGTTAAGATAAGATTGTTTAAACTATAGTTTGGAAGTTTAACAACGAAATAACGTTTAATAAACAAACCGTCTAGGATAAAAACGTTAAATGCTATATATCTTAAATGTTGTAAGTTATTTAAAGAGATTGTGTCTAAACGCTTACTCATGTACAAATGTCTAAACGATTAAGATCGTCTAACACTTTATTGCACATATGTATTAGTACTTTTTTTATTTGTTGTGTTGTGTTCTCTTTTTTTATGAATTCCAATACAAAACTTTTATTCAAAAGTCTATATCAGAATTAGATAAACGTTAAGAGATAATATATTCTAGGAATATTTCCTTCATACCTTTTGTTTGTCTCTTTCGTACATGCAACACTGACCTCTAACTAAAAGACTAGATTCCTCCAAGAAAGCGAAAGCTCTTTCAAAGAAGTTTATATAAATTATATTGCATGGAGAGAAGACAATAACAAAAAATATATTGCTTACACTCACGATGTTGTTTTCTCTTTAAAGCTCACGTCGTTTAAGAATCTTACTTTGAAAAAGAAAAGTTTTCTTATAGAGTTTTTAGAACTTCATTGTATTGATTTCATATCCTCTCTGTAAGAATAATCTTCTATACATGTATTTCGCAAAACAACTTGTTGTTTTTAGATTAAGAAGTGAATTCAGACACTTGTAAGTTTAACTCAGTGGAGTTAAACGTACTAGTCAATTAAACTAGCTTTATACCAGAAGTGGTGAAATTCGTTCTATCCAGTTGGCTTAGTTGTAAAACCATGGGTAGCTAAAATTGTGTTTTAATCTTTGAAGATTATTATAACCCCTTAAGAGTGCTTAAGGAAGAACTAGATGTAGCTTAGTTTGGAACGAACCAGTATGAAAATAAACTTTCCTTTTTGCTTTCGTTTTAAAAGTTTTCATAAATGCTCTTAGTAATACTTAAGTGTTTAATGCTTATTGCAGGTCCTGTAACTCTTTCAAAAACACTTAATCACTTCTTTACGAAAAGTTTTAAAAACTCTAGTTAAACCCTTCCCTTTCTAGAGTTTTTATTGTGTTTCAAATTTGATAGTTAAGTGAGGGGTGTCGATGAAGGTGATCGTTTGGGACAACCTGAGGGTGTCGATGGAGGTCTAGAAGAGCATTCTGGCTGAGAAGAGTCGGTTCTTCGCAGAGAAGCTTCATTGCGACATTCGGTGAAGATCAACGACTGTGATAATGTGGAAGTGTATGTGAAAGGTGTGGTTTTGATGTACTACGAGGATCTCAAGGCTAAGTTGCGTTCCATGGGATGGAGTTCCTAAAGTTTTGATCTTGCTCAAGTTTCCTAATGTTTTGTGTTATCTTAGGTAGATGTTTGTTGTTCTGTACATTCTTTTTATTCTTGTTTCTTGACTGCAATTGGTTTGTTATGTTCTTACTTTTACTTGCGTTATTTTGTAGGTATCAGCAAAATCATGTTTGATTTGGGATTGTGTCATGTCTAGAATATATGGAATGTATTCCATGGAATGAGGATGAACAAGAGGAAGTGATATCCCAGCTAAAACATCTGCAGATTTATGACTCTACAACTGAAGTTCTTCAAAGAGTATCATCGGATCCATCTATTGTTGATAGGGCTAATGACATCTTCTTGAACCAAATAAAAAATAAAAAAAATCTAATGAAAAAAAAATTAAAAAAAAAATATATTAATTACCCTTCATTGCCTCGGTTGCATTTGAACCGAGGAAAAAGCCTGCCCCTTTTTACCTCGGTTCAGAACTGAGACAAAAAACTTATCCCTTTTTGTCTCGCTTGTATATACCTTAGTTCGTCAACCGCTGTATAAGCAAAAGTAACATTGTTGTTCCCTTTACTATACTAGTACACCTTAAATTTTTAAAATTTACATCAGATGATTGGAAGTTTGACATAAACAACGTTGTTTTAATAATAAAGATAGTCATCACAATATTTTTACATAAAATTTTAGCTAAGGTAGACATTAAATATGTGATGTTATTTGTCTTTTTTTTTTCTCACTATTGTCATTTAAAGTTGTATGAATTTGAAGGATTACAAAGTCATTTGTCCAAGACGTAGGTGATACAAGACAAATCCAAAACACACTTAAAAATCATATAACAGATTATCGTATGTTACACACCACACATGTCTATCTAATTAGTTAATTCATTACAATTAAAATTTGTGGAAAAAGTAATAACATTTAAAACTAAGTATTTTGTGAATGCGAAGGAGTGGCGTTGGGGTTTTCCATGATTTGTGTTGATCTCTTGGAAGACAGCGGGACAACAACGGTCTTCAACTTCTCTTCAATCTTGATAATAACCAAAAATAATACTCGATACAGAACAATCATCCCCAGCAAGATTGCAAGATTGACCCACTTTGAGTAACTCATGTCAACTTGCCACACATTTCTCAAAACCTCTTCACCAGTGATGTAACTGTGTGAGCTTCCTCCATCATTTTCTGCTTCAAATCTTAGTCCTTCATACTCGTTCTTGAACATTCCTTGGTTGGCAAAGGTATGAAAAGCAACGTAGTGTAAAGGGTATTTCCAAACTGGCTTGGGAATATCGTTTGGCAACTTAAAGAAGCCACTTAGTAAAAGCATTACTCCTTGAATTCCAGCACCAGTTATGATGCCCATTAGATAGTTGGGAACAATGCTCGCAACTATCATCATAAGACTCTCCACTAACATCAGACTAGAAAATAAAACACAAATGAAATACACGAAATGTTCGAATCCATTCTGAAGACCAGGAAGGTAGTAAGCTATAACCCCAGGAATTACTGCAACCAATACCAAGAATGGGATAGATGATAAGGTGTTTGCAATCACAAATGCAGTGACTCCATAATGCCTGTTTTCTCTTTCTCGTTGAAATACCTGCAGTTAGAAATTCAAAATTCAAAGTGAATTCAAAGTTCCACATTGATTAAAATGATATTTTCTCACTTCTGTTAACGACATTTTAGAATGAGAATAGCTTATAATTTATACCTTCATGACTTCCACAAAGGAAGGGAATCCACCAATGGTCATGAAAGTGAGGAATCCAACTATGAAAGCAACAAGAGAACCTCGATCCTTAATGGAGTCATAACTTGTGCCCAAATTATGGAAAACAGTGGCTAAACTTATACCCAATGCAATATATATGACAAGGCGCAACCAATAATAGCCCAGATCACGAAACATGTTGACGAACGATCTTTTCGTAAGATCAAAGCACTGGTTAAGGAAGCCAGCATGTCCCCTCTTCACATCCGATGAACTTTTCTTCTGAAACCAGTTAAAGTTAATGTTAAGTATTTGCAATGTGAGCATTTATGAATGTTAGAGAAGAAGCATTGAGGGTTACCTTCTCAGATAGTAAAGCTACTTCATTTTTAACTTCTTGATTTCTCTCAGAGCATTTGTATGAGTTCACAAGGATGTGAATCACTTCTTCTGTGGGCAAGTTTGTAGTTACTGCTAAACCCACCTCAATGTCCTAATAAGATCAATCATAACACGTTTTAATTGGATTTTGTTGATTACAGTTGTGTTTATCTTGTATTATAAAGAAGAATAGAATATGGAAACTTGGTCATTTTATTTACCTGATCGAAATCCTTGTTTATAGTTTTCAGTAAATGATCAGACGGATTCATGAGAGTGGGACAAGGATAGCCATATGAAGCGAAAAACTACATAAGCATAATAAGAAAGGGGAGCCTTATGATTAGAAAAAAAGAAATTGGTAAAACACAGTAACAATGGAATAGAATACATAAAATCTGGTAGTTATTTTTATGCTTAATTGAATAGGGTTCCACTTTGTGGGGATGTGTTTAGGTGGTTCTATAAATGCTATTAATTAATTTATTTTTATAAAAAAACATGGATTATGATATATTAAATACTTATTTTTTCTGTAAAAATATTTATACTTAATTAATTTTAATTTTATAAAAAAAATATAGATTAACAAAATAAATTAATAATATATGATAATTAATAATATATAATAATGTAATAAGTTAAAAAATTATTTTTAATAAAAATATTAAAAAGAACATTTATACAAATAATATTTTTTTTTGAATTTGGAGAGATAATATTTTTCCATTTTGATAAAATTGTGATTAAATTGAATCAAAAATTAAAATTAAAACAATAATATTTGATATAAACACCCACACGTGACAGTAACTGATACGTGACAAAAACTTTGTTAAAAAAATAAAAAAGAGCATGAATTAACATGTAGGATATTGTTAACATTATTAGTAATTTTTTTAAAACAAAATCTAATAGAATTATTTAAAAATAGAAATCTAGCTAACTTTTAAACACTGCGGAGTTATTACAGAAGTAATTAATTCTTATTTTTATTATTACCTCAGATGCAGCAGAAGCAGGTCCAAAGTAAACTGTTTTACCAGAAGACAAAAGACAAAGGTTATTGAAGAGTTGAAAAACTTCAGTACTAGGTTGATGGATTGATGCTATAACAGTCCTCTTAATGTGATCATTTTGAGCAAGGGAAGCGATTCTTTTGATGACATAGTAGGAAGCTGCACTGTCAAGTCCACTTGTTGGTTCATCAAGAAAGAGAAGTTTAGGTCGTGTAAGAATCTCAATGCAGATGCTAACTCTCCTTTTCTGACCACCACTAATCCCTTTAACACCCCATCCTCCAATTCTTGTGTTAATGGCATCTTGAAGACCCATTTCTCTGATTGTAAAATCTGCTCTCTCTTTCTTCTCTTGTTTTGACATGGTGTCAGGTAACTGCAGTTGAGCTGAATAATGCACAGCTTCTCCAACCGTTAAGGTTGTCAACAAGGTATCATCTTGTGTCACATACGCCTGTCGTCACAACATGGATCCAAACAATGTTAAGATTGATGATGATGATGATGAGGTAGTAATTAGTATGTTGATGATGAAAGTAAGATTTTGTACATACTGAGGTTCCATAAGTCAATCTTTGTTTATGACCATTGATCAGAATCTCCCCACTTTGCCTCATCTTTGAACTTAATCTACCTGTAACAACAATTTATTTAATTTAGTGACTAGTTATAGAATAAAATTATAACTGGAGTGAAGAATGGTAAAAGTGTTTTATGTTTGTTTTATTGAATATGAAATACCTGCTAAAGTATCAAGTAGTGTAGATTTGCCACAGCCAGAAGGACCCATAATTGCCAAGAGTTGCCCTGGTTTAGCATAACCAGTGAGACCCTCGAGAATTGATCTGCTTCCATTGTTTCTGTTAGAAGCAGTGACCCATACATCCTTCCATGTCAAGCAGATACCTTCCATTTCCACTCTGCTGCCTTCAATGTTCATCACACTTTTCTCCAAAACTGCTTCTGAACTATCCATATCACCTGCAATTCAGGCTCTGTCAATGAATCATAACTTCTAACAAATGAACCCACATATATATACAAAATAAGGATCCATGACACATGTTTCATATTTTAATGTCAGTTTCATATATAAACATGTGCTTCTTGGATCCATTTGATTCAAAAATTTAACACCATTCGAAGTTAGGTAGAAATATTAATTGTGGGAGAAGAGAGGCAAATTTTGAACCACAAAATATAGTGGTACGTTTAAGGGGACGCCGCACCAAACATGATCTTGTTTTTTTCACGGATTAATCGAGGTTCTCATTCTCACACTTGGAATATGAACATAAATGTGACGCAAAAACTCCAATAATCATCGTTTTTTTCTTTTTGTCTTCCTGCGTTTATAGTATTACTTAAATGATTTTTTTTTGTTAGTTGAATATTTCATTTTGATCAAGGGGCCTCTAAAATTTCAACCGTGAACACTATTTCCTTTATATTTTTTATTCTTTAAAACAAATTATAATAACTTCTTTGACTATTAAGTGTCAATAAAAAAAAGGCTACGTAGTATCTTATGCCAGAAATCTTAACACCTAAAAGTCGTTAATTTCCATTTTTTTTTGTTTTTATTTTTCTTATAAATAAAGTACACGAATAAATTAAGAGGGAATATATAATAAGAAACTCCTCTAATAAATCAAATCAAATCAAATTACTCGATTGGTAAGCAGAGCTAACAGTTCGTGAAGCATAGATAGATATAATCAGCAGTTAAGGAATTGTTGGGTGTACGAAATTTTTTCAAGTGTATATTTCCAGAATATCTTCAAGAATAATATAAATATGTTTAATACGTTATATATATATATATATATATATATATATATATATATATATATATATATATATATATATATATATATATATATATATATATATATTCGTGTAAAACTTACATTTTAAATTTCTTTAAAATAAAGATAATTAGTGAAAAGATTAATTATAAAACAATTATAGAAAATATAACATCTTTTAAAACTATTAAATAAAACATTATATAATTGATAATCATCCACAAAAACTAAGTAAATGTTTACTAAATTACAGTCGTCCCAAAAGATATGCTAAATTATAAATAAATGCATATATATAAAACAAAGAGACTATAAAGACTATAAAGTTTTTTAAAAAGATAACAAAACCCATAATGCTAAAGAAAAGAAAAATTAGATAGTTGCACTTTAATCTCCTTCTTGAGTAAAATCAATACATTTTATCATCTTCTCACATTAATAAAGGTGTTCATTCCAAATGAGGAAAAACAACACAAGAAACACAAATACAAGAAAGGATATGTTAATTTACAAGAGGAATATGCATATAACAAACAACAAATTTCATAATCAAGCCATACAATTGACATAGTCACGATGAAATAAAACATAAAATGCAAAACTCTCATAAACTCAATTATCTGGATACATGCATTGATATTAGATTCAATGGAGACATGCACTTGTTTGGGAGTCTACTAAGTCATTATCAATGGGTTTCACCCTACCACATATAAGGTTAATCTCGTTCGTGTCTTAGGCAAAACCCTTAGACTATGATCTTTTCTTACTCTCATCACATAACTCATTCTACTCTATATGAGTATGAATTATTATTGGAGTGTCAAGATATGTCCTTACTTAAATCCATACATCAATGCATACACACTAAAGAAAGCATAGCAATAAGATTTTCTCCATGGAATTCCTTGGATTTCATCCATTCATATATATATATATATATATATATATATATATATATATATATATATATATATATATATATATATATATATATATATATATATATATATATATATATATATATATACTATAACCTTTTCAATATCAATTATTTTCACCATTTTAAAACCATGATTAATATTAATATCAACCATTGGAACCATCAAAACTAGTTAAAATGTAGAAAACAATATATCATAACACACAATCGAATTAACGTCCAACAACACCTAAGGCATGCCCAACATTGGTGTGACAAAGGCTCACTACCTATGGAAAGCCCATCATCCTAAATTGGCTTCCAACTTTAGAGACCTCTAAAACTCTCTGTAATGAGCGTACCCAGCGATACTATTCAACACCCAACATTAGAGACCATTGTAACTCCTTGGAGGAATGGCGCCTAGGGATGAAAACTTCTGCCCAACGCCCTGTCATGAGTTATAGATCTCTGACTTGAAATTTTTGTGCTAGCAACCAACGCTCTCTAGTGCCTTCTAGCACCGTGGCAACATACTTAAAATTATGTAGATTTTTAACTTACCAATTGATCAAATTGGTACTTTTCCTTCTTTAATTCAATCAATTGAAAAAACATGTTTTACTTTGTTCCAATTGGACCAGTTGCTTAAGGAAAAAGGTCCAATTCAATCATACTTCCAAATTCACAATTTATCTCCAATGCACTTGATTTCACATAACTTCCTAACAACAAAATTGAGCACATATACAACACATATACCATAACAATTTCAATACTCAAATTCAATACAACTCCAAACAATAACCATTTCAAATTCCAACTTCACAACATCACAAGTCACATTCAACTATATAAAAGCTCTGATTAACTTCCCTCACTTTGATTGACAACTCACATAAATCTAAAAAGCATAAACACATTACAAATCCAAAAGATGTTTTATCTACACATAAAAACATCACAAGAATGATAAGAACATATCATTATGATTACTGATCAATAGAGACTCATATTGATGAGAAAAAGAGCACAAGCAAACTGAGTAGGCTCACACGCAAGAGACAAACTAGTTTGGACCTACTAAAAAAAAACAACTTACTTGGTGGAAGAAACTAATTTGATGAATAGAATGAGCTTGTTGAGAGGATTATTCCATGGTCTTAGACCTTTAATTAGAGTAATAGAGGATGAGAAATTGTAGAGAGAGGTTAGAACAATATAAAAAAGTGGTTTTTAGAGAGATAAAAATGTTTTTAAAGTAATAAAACTCATTTATAAAATTTCTATTTTTTACTCAAGTTTTTGAATAATAAAATAATTGAGTGTTATTATTTTAAACAACTATCAATTCTAAGATAACATTTCTAGGTTCTTACCAAGAACATTAATGGAGTGAACCTTGCACTTAACTCAATTTTATTAAAGTCGTTCAATGAGAGGAAGTGTGGCTCACTTATTAAACTTTAACGACGTTGTGCTTTCACGTGAAGATATTGTGCATAGAAATCAAGGGGGCATAATAACAAGTTGCACGATAAGCTTAAATCTCAACTAGGATATACTTTGAGTAATAACAAGTTGCATTATAGGCTTAAATCTCAACTAGGATATACTTTGAGTAACTCTAACATCGTATTAATATAGTAGAACTTACATTGAATTCAACCTTAATCAACTTCAATATGGTATCAAAGTCATTAAGAACCTTTCTTATAGTTGAGATTTAGGCATATCATATTATCTGTTGTCATAGTTATAACGATTTCCAATTTGATGTTATCGATTTGAACGCATAGTGCCATCAACACGAGTAAATATGTTGAAGATTACATATTAACTATAGAAACTATATCATATTATAATATATAATTGGGAACAATCGTACCTAGTTAAGTTGAGGTTGTTTTAAACTTAAATTTTACTACCTTAATAGAAAATATTAAATTTTTTGAAATAATTTTTAAAACATTAATACCAAATATAAAAATTGAATGTGTTCAACATAAGCACTTTTTTAACAAACATATTAAAAATATATTTTTAATATAAATTAAAAATATAATATTTTTTATGCTTATTATATGTTTTTTAAATACTTTTGTGTATTCTCATTATTTTAGAAAATTTAATAGAATAACTTATTTCTCAATTATTAGTAATGTGTTAAACTTGGAGAATATTATCATTAGACTATTTTATTTAATGGTTTTATCTCAATTGTCTAATATAGATCTATTATAATTGGATAATGATACTTTGACAACATTTTTTTGACAACATTTTAACACTGTCTACGTGTCATTCTGTGATTGGTCCAAAATTATTCCACAATCAATAATAATAATCATAAACACCAATATAGACCAATCACAGAATGACACATAGACAGTGTTAAAATATTGTCAAAAAAATGTTGTCAAAGTATCATTATCCATTATAATTACATACGTTTAAGTTATTTTAACATTATTACAAGGACTAAGGTCTAATATGAAAATAAATGAACATGACTTTAAAATACTTAAAATCATATATGCAAAGGGATAACTATCTTTTTTTTCAAAATTGATTTATCAAAAATATGCGACGTGAAAAATAAAAAATAATTGTTGTGGAATTTGAGTCTTCTAAAATGAAGAAATGTATTTTGATACATGAGTTATCACTATTTGTTGATTAGAAAAATTAATTATTTAAAATTTTGATAAAAGCTAGAGTACACCATATATAGATATATATTAATTAAAATTCATTATAATCACAATAATAAATTAATTAAAAAATTTATTGTATTTTATTTCTTGAAGAATTTATTTATTTATTTTAAAGAGTTACATTATTCATAACGTATTCTCAATATATTCTTTGCAATTAGTGAGGTAATGACTTACTTAGCATTTTTATCTAACACTTGAAAAATGTATTGATATATATCATAGTTTTTTCTTTAAAATATAATGTTAGTTTAAAAAAGAAAATAGCGATGTATCATTCTTCAACTGGAAAAACTTACAAAAGTAAGTGATTTCAGCATATGAAGTGTAACACGAAGCCAGTATATTAATTATTAAAGATTTAATGTTCGAAAATTTCAAAAGTAGTTTGAGTAGTTTAAGAAAATTTAACCCCACGTAAATTGAATACTACCATTTATTTGAAAATATAAAAGAAATATCAGAATTTTCTTTCTATTCATATAACAATGAGAGAGATCACATACAAAAGGTTTATTACGTTTCAAACAAGACCAAATTTTAACACATAAGAGTTAATTACAATTAATGCACTCTATACGCCCAAAATACAAATAACAAGAACGTTTCCCTCTCTTATATTTCAAAAATGATTATTTTCTACCTTACTCCTTTTGTCGTGTTAGTTTTGTTTACGTTTTGGTTTTTCAATCTCAAACGGAACCTAGCTTCTTTATTTAAATAAAATGGAGGCTCAATAAATGGAAAATATAGATTGATGATATGATCCACCAAACAAACATGGTGGTGAGGGTGGAGCATGTGATACTCAGATTGCTAACCACAGTTATGACCTTGTGAAACACATATAATCAATGTTTAATGATACAATGTACCAATTTTCTCATCCAATCAATTATATTTTTTAAAAATATTAATGTTGATAATTTAATAAAATAATTTATTTATTTGGAGAATTTGAATTTTTTTTAAGTAATTAAAAATGATAAAGTGGGACGGACGGTTTGCAGGCCTACAAAAAAAATAGAGTGATGTTCACTTCACCATCCCATTTTTTTTCTACACCTTCCCAATTTTTTTTAAATTTTAAATTTACCCTTTTTATTTTTACCAGTTTTACATTTTATTTTTTAAAACTCTAATCTCAATTCCCTCTCACTTTATCACTTTCCCTTTCACTCTCACCAGTAAGCCCTCATCCTTCACTGTCACTTTCTCTTTTTCTCTTAATTTCTACTTCCATTAACACAAAATTTAACAAAAGAAGCAAATCTTAAATGAAAGCGTTAGACAATATAGAAAAAAAATAAACAAAGTAACAACAAGCTTGTTTATATGCACATATTCTTCTTGTCTTCTCTTCATGAAATCATCTATATATAGCCTTCTTCGAGAAAGATCCATCAGACTGAGAATTGACTTCCATGTAGACATCATAGCCTTTTTGGGTAGGTAGTCACACTCAGGTCTACGTTGCAGATCTACTATGCTTTATTAGAACTTTAACAAAAGTAGCTTGTACAATTCTACAAAGCTTGAAGCTTTAATGAAACATTCATAGCATGTCTTCCTATCTCTTAACATCTTTATTGATCTTATGTAGGAATTTGAGTAAAGTTCTTGTAATTTCGTGATCTATAAAACATTGGCAATCATTTAGGCGTATTACATATTTAAATCACTTTTGCACATCTCAGCTCGTTGACAAAAATATCGTTTAAGAAGCAAAGCATTTAATATATGATCGTTAGACAATATAACACGTTAAACACTTATGTTATAAAAATGTTTGTAAGTTTCATTACATCGTTTAGTGAGCTTTTCCTAGATGATTCTTTTGTTTAAGCTCTTATCTTGTTCAACATTATAAGTATAAAACCTTAAGCTTAAGTATTTTATTAACCGTATAGTTAGGCATTTCCTTTTGTTAGACGTTGGCTTTTAAACATTGTCTATTAGACAATATATGTTAGAAAATGTTGTTTTCGCAAAACGTTATTAAATAGACAATTTATATTGATAAACGCTTATTTCGTTCAACGTTGTTTGTTAAACTTCAAAACAGGAAATGCTAGATGTTGTTGTTTCTTTAGACGATCTTGTCTTAACATAATTGGTCCCACTTGAAGGTCAAGACAAGAAAACCTAGGTAAAGGTTATGCCGAATGTCCAATAGAGTTGGTCTAAGCTGAAGGTTAAGCCGAGTTGACCTTGACCAAAGTCGAGGTGAGTCAGTCCTAGTTGAATGTTCGAGTTGAGTTGGCTTGGGCCCCAAGTCAAACCTAGTTGAAGGCCAAGCCGAGTCGATCCTAGCATATGTGGTTATTATATAAAAAGAAAACAAACAAAACACATAAAGAAAGAGTGTTAAGACAAGATTGTCTAGTTAGACTAGATTGTCTAGCAACTCAAGTTTTAAAGTTTAACATACAACACTTAATGAAATATCATTTAGTGAGTAAAGCGTCTAATTTTGTTCTTTGAACAAGAAAAAGTATTTCAAGTTATCAAATTTCACTATATTGAATCTTTTAGATATATTATCTTTATCTTTTATGTTTAGTTAGTTTGTTATTATTTCTTATTTGTATTTTGGGCTTAGCCCATATTTCTTCTATTATAAATAGAGGACTCTATGTGTATATTCAACACAAGGGAGCTTAATGACATACATAGTTTTTTATTATATTCAACATCGTATCTAAAGCCTAAGTTTCTTTTTGAGAAAAAATTGTTTGTTGGCTCTACCACTACAATTGTCGTTGTCGATGGCGACGCCATCTACCGTCGTCGATGGCGTTGTCGTCTACCAACGTTGTCTACTACCATCATCTACCACTATCGTTTATCGCTACCACTACAAGAGTTTCAGTCTCAACCGACGATCACACAGTTTTGATCCTCTCGGCCAAACGACCATTGTGCCACCAACAACGCCTTCATCAGAGCTCTTCCGCACTTTCAATGCCTTTTAAATTTTTCGATCTCTCCCATTTTCATCGTGCATGGTGCCACATCTTGTAGCATTTTGGAGCATCGAGGCCACTCTTTTTCCTCTTTGAGGTTCATCGTGCGTGGTCGCACGTCCCATCTTCTCTTAGGTAGGTACTTAGAGGATCGATGTTGCTCTTTTTCCTTTTTTAACTGCCTTGATTGGAGAATCTTGAACTTTTAAGGTTTCTCTCTCTCGTTCATCAATGGCTTCTTTCGTTCCTATCTCTTTTGACTTTCCTTTCATCATCATTGTGTTTGAATCGTTCATATATGCTTTTTCTCCCGTAGCAAAGATTATTTTTTTTTAGTTTATTTGTAGCCATGGTGGCTCTTCAACAATGACCTCTTTATCCTCTGGATGTCAACAATGCATTCCTTAATGATAATTTACCAAAAAAGATTTACATGGAGAAACCACCCAGATTTGTTGCTGAGGGGAGTCTTTTGGATTAATATTTCATCTTCTATGTTGTGTTCACAAATCATTAACAATTTGGTGTCACTCGAGTGTAAAAAAAGATATTTTCACTAAGTTTTTATGGATTATATTAGTAACAAACTTAGTACATACGATTTGTATGCACAAGTTTGAGAGGGAGTGTCAGATATATTATCTTTACCTTATTTTTATCTTCTATCTTTAGTTAATTTGTTATTGTTTCTTATTTGTATTTTGGGATTAGACCATATTTCTTCTATTATAAATAAAGGATCCTATGTTTATATTCAACACAAGGGAGATTAATCACATACATAGTTTTTCACTATATTTTATAGAATCTATCATCCCTTTGAGAGGTATTTGAATCTATACATGTACTCAAAACACTTATGTGTTCATATTCAAAAGTGAATTCAAACACTTGTATTTGTTTAACTCAGTTGAGTTAAACGGTCTAGGTAGTTTGTCTAAGGTGGATACCAAGAGTGGTTAAACTTATTATAGTCAAGTAGACTAGTGGGAACCATAAGTGGTTAATAATACTTGTATACCAAGAGTGGGTTGTACTCATCGTAATCTTGTTAAAGATTAGTGGAATCCCTTAAGAGGTCTTAAGGGAGAACTGGATGTAGCTCAGATTGGAGCAAACTAGTATGAAAATACCTATGTTAATTGCTTTGCTTATTAAATGTTTTCCTAAACTCTTATTTGAAACCACAAGCATCTAATAATTGTTGTGTTGAGACTGTCCAACAACTCAGGTTTTTAGGTTTAACAAACAACACTCAACAAAATAATAATCGTAGGATATAATGTCTAAACGATTGGTTACAGTAAGGGACTATGTTGGATGAAACATGTGTCTATCAAAGATAACAATATATCAAGTAAAGATAAATGGTTATAGAAAATACAATACTTAAAGTAAAATTCTATCTGAAAAAAAGCAATGTTTGATTAAATAAATACACAATCTATATAAACTCTGAGTTAAATGTTTTTGCTTAAAAATGCAACGTACAAATGTTAAAAAACACAAAGTGAGTGTTTGACAGTACGTACTATCTAAGATATCATAATAATGCACTAAACGCTCTCAAGGAATCATGATAATCTAATATCTCTTAACATGTCCCAAGCTTAAGACGTAAATGGCGTCAAACACTATAATATTATAAAGTATGAGAAACTACTGCAAATTTCAATCTCCCATTCACTTTAGTACGTAAACATGCAAACTTAAATAATTGGTTAGATTGGATGGTAATAATTTCGAAAAGAGCATGCATAACACTATTTTGTAGAAAATTATTTGACAGTTTTCAGAGCCTAATTGGATAAAGATAAACACTATGGAGTTGCCAAGGTTATCTTGGTCTATTTGCGTGTGGTGGTATTTTTAGATGAAACAAAAAGAATATATTAAGAGTTTTTTTTTTTGTGCTTTTTAGTATACATGATTTTGTTTATGAAGAATTTATGAAAGCCATTTGTACATTATTATGTGTTTTACTAGACTTTGATTAAAATGTGATTTCACTTTAGTTTGTCAAGCTTTTTCTACTTAAAAGATATGTCATGGTCACTACGTAATATATTATTGTGCGGATAAGTTCACAAATTTGGGTGTGGAGAAGAGAGAGCTATGTCACTTTATAATTTCATGTCTATAATTAGTTTGATTTTTTTACCAAATAAATATCATTTGTCTATATTTGGTGAAATGTTGATTTTTGTTTTTATCTTTTTGTATTATTTTGTCATAGGTTTGGTGCAATATCCATATTTTATATTCTTTAATTATTTTTTATTAATAATTTTTTATGTAATAACAAATTATCATATACTTTAAACTTTAACTGTTACCATAAATGAGGTATTCATATGCATAATGATAAAATGAGCTCAAAATGAATATGTACTAGAATAATGATTTCATTATATATGTCATCAGTATATTGTTTTTAAATGCTTGTTATTTAAGTTTTAATCGTTTATAAATCTATATAACTGGGTTTTACGTTTGAATTTTATTTATTATTAATTTATCTAACGGGATGTTACATTTTGTAATTTTTCTAAACCAAATATAAATAAGTATTTTTTTACTCAGGTTATATATTCAATCAAATGGGTTTGTTTTTTTATTTTCTTTAATTCAATCAATCAATATGTCATCATTTTCAATGATCATCTAAAAGAAAGAGAGCTTATAATTATCCTTGATATTTAGGAATATTCAAAACTAAACCAATTTAAAAAAATGTAACTTAAAAGTCAATTTAGCACTGTTACTTTTTCTAGTTTTTTAGTCGATTATTGTTTGTATCGGTTAATCGTTTCTTTTGAATTTCAAATTAAAAATAGAATAAAAGCACAGTAAACTAAACAGATAATTACATTGACATACAATATATACATTCAAAAATATTTAATGACTAATAAACATATTAGTGTTTATTGAAAAATGTTGTAATGTTTAATTACGTCATACTTACATTATATTTATAAGCGTGATACAAAATTTATATGGTTGTTTTTAGTAGTAAAATGATACAATTTATTATTTATAGATACGAGAGATGTTTAAAATTATAAATATGGCAATAATTATATAAAGAAATTAATAAAATATTTTTTTCTTTGAAAATTTCATAACTTTTGTAAAAGATATTTAATAGCTTGTAATAAGAAGAAGAAAACTTAATAGGAAAACATTTAGTTTTTATTTTATATTGAGTTAAATCAAATTTTATTTAACTTTTCTTATGATAAAGGGAAATTTTCACTAAAAATATTCATCTAGAGACCTCTCATAAAATTTAATTTTAAGATTTTTTTAAAAAACAATTTTCGAATGTGGATATATTAAGACTAAAAATGACATATGAACACAATTTTTTTCCTTAAAAGAGTGAAGAATATTTTATTTTTATGACGTATTTATTAAAATTCATTGTTAAAAAAAATAATGAATCACGTGGTTGTGTTGAAAAAAAGTGTGGAGTGCATGAATTCAGATGTCATACGGCATGAAAAGTTTGAATTGACCATCTTTCCTTCATATCAAGGGAGCATATCTGATGTGTACGTCTATCAGGAAATAAAACTCCTTCGACTTTATAGGAAAAAAAATCCTGAAGAGATTAGGATATATATATATATATATATATTATAGTAGTTGAATGAATGGATAGTATTAAATAATAAAACTAAATAAGATAGATAATAATAGTCAAATTATATTAAAATTTAAAATTAATAAGTATTTAATTTACATTTTTTTACATCGCCCAAAATTTATTTATTTTTTTAAGCATCTATATTTACTTTTCAAGTCAAAAGTCTAAAATTAAAATTATATTTTCTATTATATATTTTTTTATATTTCAACAAACCAATAAAAATATTTATTCCTAGAGATATATTATAAAATCAGGTTAATTTTTAAATTATTTTTTATTTTATTCCTTCTTTAAAAATAATTAAAATTTAATTTTAATATGTTAATTGATTATTTTAAAATAAATTTATCTTATTTTCATTTTCATTTTTTCTCCCATCTTAAAAGAAACTAAAAGCTCAAAAATCTTGCAAAAATTTGGTTATATGAGGAAGTTTCCGAGACCGAAAATACTAGAGTAAGAGTTTCATTCAAGAAAATAACGTGCAGTTGAGGAAATATTATTTTTGAAAAGTACTATTCTGAAAAAAAAAACTCTTAACCAGAATAAATAACAGGTTTATGAAATATAATGTATTAAATAAGAGGAGGAGATTATTTGTGATGTCATTGTTATTGTTATATTTCTGGATTGACCCACATGTCGTTTCATATTGAAACCTTCACTTATTATGTATCTTCTTATATAAAAATGACATATAATGAATAAAAACAAACATTAAATATAAATGAAAAAGAGAAGTAAAAATAAAAATATTAATCATTATCAATAGTTTTAATAATAAAATATTAATAATTAGTTAACGAAACTCTTTTCTCTTTCATACATATTTATCAGAGCTGTCAAAACGTATCATCCGACCCGGCCCGACCTGACCCGGCCCGACCCGACCCGGCCCGACCCGGATCAATTCACCACAGATTGATCATTTAGTGAGTCAATCCAACCCGGTTCATTTATTAACAAGTCAAAATAATTCAAACTCGGCTCGACCTACCACGAGTTGGTGGGTAAACGGGTTGGCTCACTGGCTCACTTAATTACAATTTTTTTAAAATAAAAAAAAGTTACAAACTTTCTATAATTCAAATCTAAATAAATTTCACTTCCAAATTTCACTCCTCAGATGAGTGTTTAATTAATTTTGAAAATAAGGAACTTAAATAATTTTTTCAAGCAAAAACAAAATAATAAATATCTTTTTATAAAATTAAAATTAAATTTTAATAAAATAAAATTAGGTAGGTGGGTTGGTGGGCCTGGCCCACCACGGGTTCAACACGCATGAACCGGATTTAAATGAGCGGGTTTAAATCTGACCCGCATAAAAAAATATAATTTTTTCAAACCTAATCCGGCTCAAACCCGTGGTAGGTCGGGTTGGCCCGCGGGTTGTGACCCATTTTGACAGATCTAATATTTATGTGAATTTCAACGTCAATATATATTCGTCTATTCTCAATCCTTTTACATAGTCAAATCAAAATCACTTCACTATAAATAAATAAGGAGAGGGGTATTAAATGTGAGGAAAGATTAATGGGATCGTTTATCTTTTCCTAATTCATATTCAATATATTAAAGGCTTAATATCCCTTATGGTCCTTATTTTTGTTAGGTGTGTTCGATTTGGTCCCATATTTTTTTTTATGTTCAATGTTGTTCTAAAGAATGTAATTTTTTTTGTTCAATTTAGTCCTTTTTGCAAACAGTGTTTAAATCGTTAACGTAATTGCAAATCTAAACGTTTATGTTCAACTGCATAACAGGATCCGAGAAAAAGAAAAAGAAAATCTAAACGTAATTGCAAATATAAAACTCCAAATTTAAGTTTATTTTAACAAAACTTTCTTATAAACTTAAATTTTTCATCTAAATTTTTATATCTCGTCTTTAGTCAACTCTTCAATAACTTTGTTACTACTACGGTTTACTATACTTTTAACAGCTTCTTGTAACATTTTCAATTTCCTCAAAATTGTTGCTCCTCGAGCCTCGTTTTCTATACCATTTCCCAGTAATCCAAACACATTTACCAAGCTGCTCGCCATCACACAACCTAGATGCAGACATCTAGTGTCCAACTCGGTACGTCGATGTCCATGTTCCTTGCCATCAATAAGATTCATATTCCTTCATCATCTTCCTCTGTAAGGAAATTCTTCTCCCTCTTCTCAACTTGAGAGTAGTTTACTATGTGACAAGCCTTAAGAGAGTTGTAGCATTTTTCCCATTTACACTCATTTGCTTAATGGTCGTTGTTACTATGGGCTCATGGCCGACCGAACGGTAAAGATGCAGAAGAGTCTCTAAGTTACTTTGGGCTCATGACCGACTGAACGGTAAAGGTGCAGAAGAGTCTCTAAGTTACTTTGGGCTCATAGTCGACCGATCGATCAGGATGACATACGACCCTAAGGAACCGAACGGTCAACGTGCAGGAGAAAGCCTCTCAGTCATTCGGTCCCGACAACCGTTGAGCAGAGTTAAGGCACAATAAATGTGATAACGGCTACTGTTAAACCGTTAAGGTTTGCATTAATGACCATTAAGAGGTAAATTAATTGGTCAGATTCCTTTAAACTCTATAAATAAGGGTTTAAGTTCGAGCTAAACTCATGTTTTCACTCATTACTTAATCATAAAAGACCTACAGAGAAAATTTCTGACTTGAGCGTCGGAGTGTCTTTTGCAGGTCAACCCCCTTTCGGTGTTCGGTTAACTAGAGCTAGGAGAAGCAGAACGCTCGACACGAAGGATTACCAGACCGATGAAAGATCAAAGGCTGGAGATCTTTCGACAACGACAGGAGGACGTTCAGCGGAGATCCTCGTCCCATTTCAGTAGAAACATTTTGGCGCCCACCATAGGGCCGAGCGAGTATCCCTATTGTATTCACAAGGAACCAGCGAGTAGTGCCTCAAAAGGACGTCAACTCAACCTTTCAGACTCGTCCGCTCGGCCTCGTCAACTCGGTCATTCGGCATTACACATACTTAGCAAAATTTGGCATCAAGTGTTCGGTCTTTCGGCCTCACAGGTACTTAGCCAAATTCAACATCAGATGTTCGGCCCTTCGGCCTCAACTGCTCGGTCATTTGGCCTCACAAGTACTTAGCCAAATTCAGTATCAGGTGTTCGGCCCTTCGGCCTCAAGTGTTCTAAAAATAGGCATCTTTGACCTAGGGAACGCTCCAAGTGAACTCCTAGTGTCGACCGAACGGTGAGGAATGCTCTTCGTGAACTCTCAACTTGATCTTAGGGCACACTCATAGTGAACTCCTAAGATCTAGACCGAACAGTGAGGAACGCTCTTCGTGAACTCTCACCTTGATCTTAGGGCACGCTCCTAGTGAACTCCTAAGATCTAAACCGAACGGTGAGGAACGCTCTTCGTGAACTCTCACCTTGATCTTCGGGCACACTCCTAGTGAACTCCTAAGATCTAAACCGAACGGTAAGGAACACTCCTCGTGAACTCTCACCTTGATCTTAGGGCACGCTCCTAGTGAACTCCTAAGATCTAAACCGAACAATGAGGAACGCTCCTCGTGAACTCTCACCTTGAACTTAGGGCACGCTCCTAGTGAACTCCTAAGATCTAAACCGAACAGTGAGAAACGCTCTTCGTGAACTCTCACCTTGAACTTAGGGCACGCTCCTAGTGAACTCCTAAGATCTAAATCGAACAGTGAGGAACGCTCTTCGTGAACTCTCACCTTGATCTGAGGGAACGCTCCAAGGAAACTCTTAGTGCAAAAACCGCTCGGCCGGTAAAGAACGCATGCAATTGTATGAATCGTCATGACCCTTGAAACTCAGGTAAAATCCTATGTCGATCGATATAACTCTACAAACCCAACGCAATATCAAAAATTTTGCTAGGGCTTGGGGGGCTTATGTTACTATGGGCTCATGCCCGACCGAACGATAAAGGTGTAGAAGAGTCTCTAAGTTACTTTGGGCTCATGGTCGACCGAACGGTAAAGGTGCAGAAGAGTCTCTAAGTTACTTTGGGCTCATGGCCGGTCGATCGATCTGGATGACATATGACCCTAAGGAACCGAACGGTCAACGTGTAGGAGAAAGCCTCTTAGTCGTTCGGTCTCGACAACCGTTAAGCAGAGTTAAGGCACAATAAATGTGATAACGACTACTGTTAAACATTTAAGGTTTGCATTAATGATCATTAAGAGATAAATTAATTGGTCAGATTCCTTTAAACTCTATAAATAATGGTTTAAGTTCGAGGTAAACTCACGTTTTTACTCATTACTTAATCATAAAAGACCTACAGAGAAAATTTCTAACTTGAGCGTCAGAGTGTCTTCTGCAAGTCACTCCCCTTTCGGTGTTCGGTTAACTGGAGCTAGGAGAAACAGAACGCTCGGCACGAAGGATTTCCAGACCGATGAAAGATCAAAGGCTGGAGATCGTTCGGCAACGACAAAAGGACGTTCGGCTGAAATCCTCGTCCCATTTCAGCAGAAACAGTTGTGCTTACAACATTTAAAGCACTCCCTTCTTATTCGACTTTTCAGGCTCTACCTTGTCCTTGACTATGTCAATTCTATCGACCGATTTGTTCTTTGTTGTCTTCATGGTCATCTTAGTCATGACCTCAACTTTCCAACGAACTTACTCGGCCTTTTCCATTAGGACCTCTAAGACCTCAACCTTGAGGGTCTTGAGCTTCTCCTTTAAGACATGTTGTGCTTGTAGTTTTTGATCAAGTGGCTAATTGTTCTTCTTTCTTCGTTGTTCGTGCTTTTCAAGTGACCCGACAAATTCTTTCATTCGTTGACAGGTATTTAGACTCCTCGATAGCGCAGACTATGCTTTCAAAATCATCTCAAAATTTTCCCACAACCTAACTGGTTGGCAACAGTTCTCATTCCTGACAAATTTATTTGTCATGCTCTCCATCCATGTTATCCTCTCCATCCATGTTATGTACTTGGCTACTCATTCTCTATCCTCCATCTTCAAATTTTCAAATTGACCAAGCATCCACTTGCTATCTATTATGTACTACATTCCATACGTCTTAAAATTAAGAAAATCTTTCATTTATAAATTCCAATTATCATAATAGGCTTTCTTCAACAACAATTATGACACTAACATATCATTTACTAGTCATCTCATTCACTTTTTTTTCTCAAACACTCTTTTTCTCTCTTTTTTTCTTTTTTTTTTCTCACTCGACAGTCAGATCACGAAAGCTATGATTCCAATTTGTAAAATGTAAATGCGAACACATTCTGATAATTGTACTATAATTCACTGTGTTGTCTTTTCATTGATCGGAATAGGTCATTAAATAGCCGCAGGTCAGTGATCGTGTACATAAGAAATAAAAACAGAAACATATAATACTTGACCGAGTATGTTATATGGCCAGACACAATAAAATAAAAATAGAACGAAAAACCAGAAATCACAAACGCTGCAACTGCATAATTATATATTTCCTTATTTCGTTATTCACAGTGCATATTGGACTCTGAATAGTTATGTATTTCAAAATCTTGTTGTGATAATTTTTTATTCATACATTCTTTTCTTCGAGACCTTTGTCTCTTTCATATATTTTTGTAATATTTATGTTTTCTATAAATAATCAAACCAACAGAAAGTACAAGTTTGAAGAAAATGTGTTTATTAAAAAATTAAATAAATTATTTGTAAAAAAGAAAATCAAACCGATAACTATGTTTGTTTAAAAAAGTGTTGTTTATTAAAAATTAAATAAATTATTTTAAAAAAAATAATCAATAAACAAACGCTTACACTAGTGCAATGAAGGGAATTGACACCGGTTAATTTTACTCATTCGCACCAGTTCCTGAACCGAAGCATATTCAGACGAGACAAAAAATTGTAGACTCTTTGTCTCGATTAAGAACCGAGTTATTTTGTCTGCCTCTATTGCCTCGGGTAGAACCTGAACCGAGGCAGTAGAACGAAAACAGAGGAAGGAGGAGAAGGAAACTTGCGCCGCGAACGGCCAACGTCATCGCGCAGTCGTCTCTATCGAAGATCTCGCTGCGCCTCGCCTCGCCGCTATCAGACGCGACCTCGCCGCGCCGCGCCTCACCGCTATCAGACGCGACCTCGTCGCGCCGCGCCTCGCCTCCCCGCTATTAGACGCGACCTCGCCGCGCCACGCCTCGCCGCTATCAGACGCGACCTCACCGCGCCGCGCCTCGCCGCTATCAGACGCGACCTCACCGCGCCGCGCCTCGCCTCGCCGCTATCAAACGCGACCTCGCCGCTATCAGACGCGTCCTCGCCGCGCCTCTCCACGTCTTCGCTGGCCACTCACCTCCATCACAACACTCTCCTGTACTGCCTCCTGGTCTGCGTTCAAGGGAAGAGGACGATCTGGACTGCTCTGAAACGAAAATAAAGTTGAACCCTTTATTAGGTCACGGGTTCAAGGCCACTGAGAAGGATCTGGGCCGCCTATACTGCCTCGGTTCAAAATATATCCGAGATAATATAACCATACTGTTTCGGTTATTCAGTTTAACCGGTGCCTATTATATCAGAAAATAAAAAAAATGAAAAGTATAATGGCAATTTTGAAAATATATTGAACCTTTATGCCTCGATTTCTGACTTAACCGAGGTAGTAGACATCTTGCGTTTTGGTTTTTTTTAAACTGAGACATATAACTTCCATAAAACTACAAAAATGCCACCGTGCTTTTATACGCTTCGGTTCTAGTACAACCGAGGCGTATATAGCACGTTAAAATGACGTTTTTTTACTAGTGTTATTTAAACAAATGTTATTATTAGTCTCATAAAATGTTTTTTTTAAGTTGTCTACTAATAGATAACTCTCAAATAGACAACATCATTTTCTATTAGAGAAAAAAAATGTTATTTATTAACAATTTTATAATTGTACATCAAAATCATCTATGACAATTTTGTAGCAATACATCAAAATCATATATGACATTTTTGCTTACAACTCCTCGTTCTTTTCAATTACAAACCCACTTTTTCTTCTTCAGAATCTCTTTATTTCCACATTAAAATTAGCCGCATATCTATACTTTGACGTTATGCAATTAAATAAATGACAGTGTATATATTTTATTGTGTTATATGTAACTTTCTTCCTGACAATGAAATCGCGTTCTTTTAGCAAAGATATGTATATATTAATAATTTGATATATAAAACAAATACTTTGGATGACGAGAAGACTTGGTCGAAATTTCAAGCAGAGTGGAGAATGCGATTCCAAAGGGTACAAAAATATGAATATTTAAAAAACGCTTACGTCGTGATCCACAACTTAAGCAATTGTTATGCAACATGTACACTAATTAATTCAGATCAATATTTTTCCTGTTTAATATTGTTTGCGTGATTTTGTTAACTATAAATATTAAATATTCAAGGCAGGTTCTGTATAATTATTTCATTTTTTTAATCTTTTTATATATTATATCTAAACGATTACTATAAAACCAAATTATAATAATCATTATAACACCAAATGAAAGATATTAACAGAGAAAAAGCATATATAGCGTTAGGACAGTAAATTGTTAGCATAGACTTTTGTATGCCGGTTCTAATCATCAACTTAGTTGAAATTAAGTCATTATTAATTTTTAAATTAATTTTTTTATTTAAAGAAGTTTACCATTGATTTGGCTTACCTGAGGTATTTTCATTTTAAAGTTTTTGTGTCGGTTAAGAGTAATTTAAAAAAAAAATGATATCATATCTTCATATTCAAATAATATAAACAAAAAAACATAAAAACTTATAATGCATTAAGAATATTATTGTAAATTAAAAAGATGAATATAGACGATATTATGAATAAAATACATGACGAGAAGGATGTAAATGGAGATGAGAAATTAAAATTTGTTTTTTCAAAAACTTTGATATAATATGTAAGAACCTAAAAAAATACAATATTAGAATTTATAAATGTTTTAAAATAATAAAATTAAATATTTTAAAGTTAAAATAATTTAATAAAACAAACAGAATTTTTATATAATTATTTTATGATATTAAGACATGGAATGAAAAGTTCATTCTTAAACAAGATGAGATGAGTATGAAAGGACCGACAGTTTCACCTTCCACGAGAATAAAAGAATAAATGTGCATATATATTCCTACATAATGGAAAGCTCCCTGTTTGCATCACAATTATATTCCTTAATATTGCCCTCGGTTTGCATAACATATTATAATAAATTGTCCTTAGTTAAATTACAAACGTAAGTCACAATAAAATATAGTCATCAATCTCAACATTGTAGAAACACGGTTAGAACTCAATATAGTCATCCACTACACAACTCAACAATAAAGTCATTCATCATGTTCATTTTCAGGATTATTAGAGACATCCTTAGAGAGCAAATCCCTCCACTCTTCCATATGTTCATTTGTGACCTTATATGAAATTGAAAGAAAAATTTAGAATATAAAATATTGTTTATGAAAATTAAAAAAAATAAGATTTAATTTGATAAATTACCATCATATAAACGGGTTACAATCCGCGGGCCAACCCGTCTCACCACAGATTCGAGCCGAGTTAAGTTTGAAAAAAATGTATTTTTTTATGTGGGTTAATTTTCAACCCGATTCATCTGGGTTGAACCCGTGGTGAATCGGATTAGCTCATCAATCCACTTAATTTTATTTTATTAATTTATTATCTTATGAAATCCTAAAAAATACCTTCTAACTCATTATACGTGGAATCTATTATATTTGTTTTATTATTTTGAATTGTCTTAAGTTAACATCATTTTGGAAGTGAAATTTATTTAGATTTGAATTACAAAAAACTTGTAATTCTTTTTATTTAAAAAAAAGTTTGTAATTAAGTTAATCGGTGAGTCAACCTATTTAACCCACCAACCCGTAGTGGGTCGAACTAGATTCGAATTTTTCTGATTTATAAATAAGTTGGGTTGAGTTGGTTCACTAATTAACGAACCCGTAGTGGGTCAAGCCAGGTTGGACCAGATGATCTATTTTGACAACACTAATATAAATCATTCTTCTAACTAAGAATACAAATAATTGTTTTTGCATTTTCTAGCAAAAAAGATTAGCTCTACATTTATTAAGAATTCTCAAAAAAATGTTGAATACAAATTGGGATGTATCTTTAGTAATTAGAATACTTAACAAGTCTCCATTCATCAATGAAAGATATGAAAAGCTTTTATTTTTACTCTTCCATCATTAATGAACATCCATATGTTTGGTATAATTGGTTCATCTAAATATATCAAGTTTACTGATTTTTGTTGCAACTTAAAGTTTACGTTATTTTTTTAAAGCATAGCATGATAATCCAAAAAAACAAGTTATTTATAAGAAAAATAATAATTAAATTAGAATAAAGGTAAATAATTTACATAAAAAAAAGGTTTGATTTGATGAAAGCAATTGAGGATGAAAGTTATTATGCTTATGCTTTAGAACGTTTGAAGTTGAACTATTTCAACAATATTAAGAGAAAAACATGTACAATTTTTTCTTTATCTTTCCTAATTTTACTTTCCAATAAAGAGGAACAACCATTTCATAGCAAAATCTCAATGTTTCTAACTTCGTCCTTGGATCTAAAATACCAAATGCAAGAACAACACTGAATCCAGCCCAATATTTATCTAATTTCACCATTATCTTTTTAGCTATATCTCTTATAATTTGATCTTCTTCTTTTATACTTTTCATTGAAAGGGATTAAATTTGAAATAAAATAAAAACAGAACCAAAACCCAAACCCAGCAAATAGAAATGTTGCAACTAAATAACGCAAACCCGGCAACAACAAAAAAAAAGAAAAAAAAAATTTAAACGTAAGTGCAAACAAAACCCCAAATTTAAGTTTATTTCAACAAATGAAATGATTTTTCATCCAAATCTTGAACCTGGTACATTAACTTTAAGTAACTTGAACTTCTTGAAGAGGAGTGGCAGTGGGATTCTGCATGATCGACGTTGTTCGCTTGGTAGAAGTTCTTGACGACAAGAATGATACAATGATCGGTTTCAGCTTCTCAGTAGTTTTGATGTTAACTAAGAAGAGGACTCGATAGAGAAAAATCATCCCCAGCAAGATTCCAAGATCAACCCACTTTGAGTAACTCATGTTTACTTGCCATGTGTTTCTTAGAATTTCTTCACCAGTAACGTAGGAGCCACCTTCGACATTATCTGAATCGAATCTTAGTCCTTCAAACTCGTTTTTGAACATTCCTTGGTACGCATATCTATGGAAGGCAAAATAGAACATTGGGTATTTCCAAAATGGGTTTGGAAGATCTCTCGGCAATCTGAAGAACCCACCACTCAGAATCATCATTCCTTGAATTCCAGCACCAGTTATGATGCCCATTAGAAAGTTGGGGACAATGCTTGCAACTATCATCATAAGACTCTCTACCAACATCAGACAAGAAAAGAGAGAACAGATGAAGTATACAAAGTGTTCGAAGCCTTTCTGAAGACCAGGAAGGTAATAGGCTATAGATCCAGGAATCACAGAAACCAACAACAAGAATGGAATTGATGAAAAGGTGTTCCCAACCACATATGCAGTCACACTGTAATGTCCATTTAGTCTCTCACGTTCAAACACCTGGATGACCAATCACAAGGAGAGAACAAAACCTGAATAGTTTATAAATTTGGAAACAACAAAATAGGACACTGCTATTTTGAAATCACAAAATACTACTCCTTATACAATTTACTCTCTTTTTCTTTAAAAAACACAAAAATTAACTTTTAATAAGACTTTATCTTATAAAAGTTGTGTCTCACCTATATGTTTTATGCCAGTTCATAAGAAATAACTGAGATTAATACTTTACCATAATTCACTTTTATCTATTTGAAACACAACAAAAAAGGGTTGAATTACCTTCATATCCTCCACAAAAGAAGGGAATCCGCCAATGGTCATGAAAGTGATGAATGAAGATACAAACATAAGAAATGAACCTCTATCCTGAAATAATGAAACGTGACTTCTGATTTAGAAGACATTAATTAGGTAAAGAAAAGTCAAATACTGCACAGTAAGTTATATGAAGTTGTATATATTATGTGTTACTTTTCCTTTATTACCTGAATTGAGCGGTGGCTTGTACCTAAATCATAGAAAATAGTGGCTAAACTTATAGCCAATGCAATATATATGGCAAGGCGTAACCAATAATAGCCGAGATCACGATACATGTTAATGGACGATCGTTTGGTAAGAGAAAAGCACTGACTAATAAAGCCAGCATGCTTTCTCTTATTGTTTGTTGAACTGGTGTCCTGCAAATTAACCCACGAAAGTTTAACACTGATATTTTGTAAATTGAAATTAGTTTCTGATAAAATTTAGGTACATGGTATGAGATCTACTTAGCTATAATTAAAGATATACCTTTTCAGCTAGTTCTGCTACTTCTTTCTCAACTTCTTGGTTCATTTCAGATGACTTGTACGAATTTACAAGGATCTCAATCACTTCTTCAGTGGGTATTGTTTCCTTCCCTCCTAACTCAGTGTCCTGATAAATAAAAGACATTTCAATATTACTTCTAGGCGTTAATTTGACTACAATAATGATGCAGAAGAGAAAAGTTAAAACATTAAAACACGAAAAGAACACTTATTCCATGGAAGCATGGTCAAGTTAGTTACCTGTTCGAAATCCTTGTTTATGGTTTTCAGCATATGATCTGATGGATTCATGAGAGAAGGACAAGCAAAACCATTTGAAGCGAAAAACTACATTGAACAAAAGCAAAATTAATAAAGGTCAACCTTAAAATTAAAAATGAGAAAAAGAGTGGTATATGGAAAAAGCTTTTAGTTTAGTCACTAACCTCACTTGCAGCAGAAGCAGGTCCAAAGTAGACAGTTCTGCCTGAAGATAGAAGACAAAGGTTGTCGAAAAGATGAAAAACTTCAGTACTAGGTTGGTGGATTGAGGCAATAATAGTTCGGCGAACGTCATCTCTTTTATCAAATGTAGCGATTCTTTTCATGACATAATAGGAAGCTGCACTATCAAGTCCACTAGTTGGTTCATCAAGGAAAAGAAGCCTTGGTCGTGTAAGAATCTCAATGCAAATGCTCACTCTCCTTTTCTGACCTCCACTTATTCCTTTAACAAACAATCCTCCAATTCTTGTGTTAATGGCATCTTGAAGACCCATTTCTCTGATTGTAAAGTCTGCTCTCTCTTTCTTCTCTTGTTTTGACATGGTGTCAGGTAACTGCAGTTGAGCTGAATAGTGCACAGCTTCTCCAACCGTTAAGGTTGTCAATAAGGTATCATCTTGTGTCACATATGCCTGTGGCACAGCATGAATTCAAAGAATGTTTAATTGATCGTGTGGCTACTGATACTAAATAACATTTATTTTGTTTTTTTTTCTTCATGAATTTTATAGTTATACATACTGATGTTCCATATGCGAGGGCTTGTTTCTTCCCATTGATAAGAATCTCCCCAGTTTGCCTTGTGTCGGAACCTAATCTCCCTATAATATGAATTTATATCATCATTTAAGTTTTCCAAGATCACAAAAGTTCAAATCTTACAGGTAACAGTTCTTTGATCATGCTAGCATTAGAACTGATTGGGCTGCTACGGTAAAATTATAACTTATCTCTTAACATTAAACTATAACCTTTACTGGTATATATATATATATATATATATATATATATATATATACCAGTATATATAGAGAGTATAAGTATGAAGACTAATATGAAAGACTTGTTTTAAGATTTAGAATAATTTTAATACTAATTAAAGTAAATTGTTAAATATTTTAAATATGGCGTGACATAACAAAATTTATGAAATTTGAGTTAAGCACCAAACAACTGGTGTACTAATAAACATTCATGAGCGTTTCTTTGCCAGCTGAATTCTCCTTGTTTCGGTTTCGGAAAATAAACAATGGTATTTTGACATTAAAAATACCCTTATTATTTTTCATTTCTAAATAGAATTTTATTCTCAAAAACAAAATATTATTATAAACTTTTGTTTTGAAGTTATTGAGAAAACATAAACTTGTCCAAGTTGACCTAATCTCCAAGAGATTAAACCATGCAATGAAGGTTGATCAACATTTAACATATTTCTAGAGGTTTATAAGATGTATAATGTGATATGAAGAAGAACAAGAAAAATAAAGAAAAAAATTGTATAACATGAGTGTATAGAAAATTAAGATATATGAGTATTTCTATATATGAAATTAAAGTGTATTTGTTTCATTTTCTCAAAAAATATACCTGCCAAGGCATCAAGAAGTGTAGACTTTCCAGAACCAGAAGGACCCATTATGGCCAAAAGTTGGCCTGGCTTGGCATAACCAGTTAAACCCTGCAGAATTGACTTGCTTCCATTCTTTCCCATGGAAGCAGTGACCCATACATTTTTCCATGTCAAGCACATACCTTCCTCTTCTCTCCAACCTGAACTTTCTCCTTTTTTACTCCCTTTCCCTTTTGGAACACTCCATTCTTCTTCTATCTCCACTGCAGTGGCTTCAACTCTTGATGAGTTAGGTTTACTTTCATAGTCACCACGAGCAGGTGAATTATATGGAAGAAGAGAAGCCATTTCACAACAACACAAATTAATGCAGATCTGCTGCACTACACTACCCTTCTCGATATAGTTCTCTGAAATCAAACCAAATATATATAGACAGATTCATTAACTTAATTACGTGTGAAATTTATTAATTAACATGCGTTTCAACATTTCCTACTCAATGTTTGGCCTATATTAGAAAGTGCAAACGAAGATCGACAATTTGGAAGTTGAAATCGTACTCTAACAAATGCACGTAAGGACACTAGTACCATCTATGTTTCTGACATTTGTGGCTTGAGTTCAACCACGTAGCGGAAGTATTTGCACAACAAACATGCACTTGTCGAGGAAAAGTAATTTCTGTTGACTATTACTATGATCAGTTGCAAATCTTTTTAAGAAATGGGGCAGTATTTGTCTCAACCCACAAATAAAAATTATTCAATAATTTTACATAAATTTGAATATCAAATATACTTTGAGTAGTTAAAAATAAGATAACCTAACCCTTGCTTGTTATCATGTGATCAAATAGTCTTCTTTATAGTGACATTCTCCTTTGAGCTTCCATGTGAAATTAATTAACTCATTTTATTAATTATATTCAGTAAAAAAAGTGCCTTTTGCACCCAAAATGTCAGATCGTTCAAAGTCAAGACTTAAAATAGTTAACAAATATAATAATACTCCTTCCTTTTCATACAAGTTTCGATATAAATGCATTATTGTATGGACTATGGAATATGAATACCCAGGAAAATTGACATCTCCATAATCACCAACCAATCATTTTGTCAAACATTTATTGAGTATCGTTATATCACAACATGTGAACACAAATAAATCAAAAACTCGTATGTAAAAATCATGTAAAATTATACTCATACATATCACCCATGCTCCTAGAAAATAAACCAAACTTGCCCGTTATCCAAACTTGATTAAAATAGTTTGTATTGAAATTTTATCCTATTATCAAATACTGACTAAACCAACCTATTTTCAATGTGTTGGGTTAGAATAGGTGAATGTGTATTTAAAAAATAAAAATTATTTTGCAATTAAAAAATACTATCATTTTATAGCTTTGTGTATTTGTATTTAAACAAATTAAACAATAACTTAAATATTTAAAAAAAAATAAAAAAAACTAAAGCATGACATAATAAGGATACTGTTTTAAACAAGGAGGTTAAAGCACAGCAAGTAAAGAAGTAAGGATATATAAATTTCAATGAAACAATAAATTTGATTAGGTTGAGTTAAAATTTAAGCAGAACATTCAGAATATGTAATATGATCTGATGTATAGGTTGGATTAGATCATTCATGTTATATCTTCATGCATTCATAACTTTCATTTTGTAATATTATCTCAGTGCAACAGATGAGAAGGAAAAAGAAAAAGAACCTGGAGGTAGTAAGCCTATATGATCTGAATTTTGGTTTCTGTATCTTCTTTTCTTCTATCGAAATCATCTCTGGTCTTTCTGCTTGCTCTTCCTCTTATTTCATTTGTTCGTACTTTCTTCTGCATATATAATCTCTTTATTTCCATGTGTTCATTCCATATAATATATATGAAACGAGTACATCATGTTACGTGCTCTGACTTTTCTCTATAAGGTCAACATTCTTTTAAAATCTCAACTTTCTGCGTCATCTCAATTAAATGACGTATTTTTTTTCAACAATTAATTATGCATTTTTTTTCTCACATTCTCACAAATTTTATTTAGCAAAACTTTCGTGAATTTTGTCTCCTAAATGTTGCTAATTTACTAACTTTAAACCGTCACAAATAAAGACAAGTTGTACTAAAATCTTAATTATGACGGTTTAAATAAGTTAATTCGGCTAGATTTTACAACATTTTTTTCGATTAAGTTTTCGCAAATATTAAAACGGCTTCTATTAATATATAATGTTATAATATAGTAATGTGCATCTAAAGTAATATTTTCTTTCATATATAGTTTGGCATACATTATGCGCATTATCTTTTTCATTTTATAATTCGTTTTTGTTTTCCGTGCTTTCCCTCCTTCTAATGTATGTACATCAGCCGCCAGCAAGTTGTTTCCATATTAAAATTAGCCATCTATACTTTATATTATTTAATATTTTATTACTATTTATTTTATTGTGTTATATATGTAACTTTCTTCCTGACAATGAAATCGCTTTATTTTAGCCAAGATTGGATGACGAGAAGACTTGGTCAATTTCAAGCAGAGTGGAGAATGCCATTCCAAAGGGTACAAAATTATGAATATTTAAAGAACGCTTACGTCGTGATCCACAACATAAGCAATTGTTATGCAACATGTACACTCATTAATTCAGATCAATATTTTTCCTTTTTTTAATATTGTTTGCGTGATTTTGTTAACCGCTTATATTTAAATATTAAATATTCAAGGCGGGTTCTGTATAATTATTTTATTTTATTTATCTTTATATATATTATTCATTATGTGAAAACAATTAGTATGCACACACCAAAATGATGATACTGGGAACTCTTTATCATATGATACAATAAAACCAAATTATAATAACCATTGTAACACCAAGATTAAAAATGAATGATATTGACACTGAGAAAAAAAAAACATATATAGGACGATAAATTGTTAGCTTGGACTTTTTAATGCCGGCTCTAATCATCATCAATTTTGAGTCATCATTAATTTTTAAATTAATTTTTTTAATCAAAGTAGTTTAGTATTGATTTGACTGATCCGAGATATTTTTTATTTTAAAGTTTTTGTATTGGTTTGGTCAATCCTAAGAGTAACTTAAAAAAATCATACCATTCATTTATCTTTATGTTCAAATAATATAAAAAATAAATGAAAACATATAATGAATTAAGGATATTATTGTAAATAAAGAAGATGAATATAGATAAAAGAGATTATTATGAATAGAAAACATACAGAGAAGAATGTGAATGGAGTTGAAGATTTGAAATTTGATTTTGTCCGAAACTTTGATATAATTTAGTTTTTAAATTTTAAAAATAATAAATATATTCCTTCTAATCCAATTGCATTAAAAAAAATTACATGTTAAGCAATGTTTTTGGTTAACGTTGGAGTGGTTTAGAATCTTTAACACATTCTAACTCAAATGTCAATCTCGAAGATCATTCAATACATAAAAAAAAGTTAATATATTTTTTATTTAAAAAATATATATTTTTTCCTTTTTAAAGTTTAAGCACCAAAATGTTTTAAAGCTTCAAACATAAATGAATTTTGATTTCACGTTAAAGTTTAGGGACTAACTAACCTAAAGAAAATGTAGATAAAGATGAGTGGATTAAAAAGACGAGTGTAGAGATATTGATGAATATGAATAAAGAAGATGTGATGAGATTTATATAGAAATTAAGCAAACTTAGAAGATTTGTCATCTTTAAATATCAACATTTAGTCTTTGTTAACCTAAATACTAAATTAAATAAAAAAATATTAAAATTAACCCCACATTTAAATATTTTGTTTATATTTAGTGTCCTTTTAACTAACTCTAATTTAAATAAAAGAAATTTAAAATTCAATAAAATTAAAATTCATTAAACTGACTCTAACCTTATTTATTTTATGTTTTGTAGTTAACTTACACTTAAATGATGATAACTTAAATAAATATAAATATTAAAAATAAAAAAAGTTAGCTATTATTGATTTTTAATATTCATTTTAATTTAATTAAGTTGAAGTTAAGTCAAATATTTATTTAATATAAAATTTAAGAAAATTACATTTTTAGCTTTTTTAATTAATATTTTATATCACTTTAGAGTTGACTACGTCGAAGCTAATAGTATGATAGTTAGTCTGATACTAATATTTAAAAGAAATTTATATTTTATTATAGTGTGAGATTAAAACTTAATTATATAAGTCCCATAAATAAAAGGACCTTAAAAAAGTGTTACCAATATTTATCAAATAAAAAGAAATTGAAAAACTAGATTTTTAACTTGAGCAATTAATTAGAACTCATTATTTGGTTGGTTAGCGTAATTAACTAAACATGTTATTTATATTTTAAAAATATTTATTTCACCATGAACTGAACAAATAATAACATTTTTTAATTAAAATTTATTATTATTTATTATAAATATATTATTTATATTTTAAAAATAATTATTTCACTCTAAAAACATAAAATAAAATATAATAACATTTTTATTTAAAATTAATTATTATTATTTATTATTTATTATTTATTATTATTGTTGCTATTATTATCATTATGAGATATCATATAAAAAAATATTATTATTTTTTATGTTAATTTAGAACGATGTAAGTAAATTTTACTTCTCTTAAAGTAGGGTATAACAAAATAGACCATTCCTACTTATTTTGATTTGTCAAAAGTGAAGTCAAATAAGGTTAGCCTAAGATAACAAAACTAATTGTGAGATAATATGTTGTATTACTAGGTGGGGCAATATTTCAATTTGTTTTGTAGTTTTTTTATTATTAAATGGATCCATAAGGTTTTTTTTTTTTGCAATTTTTCAGTTGCTTTTTTGTATGAGCTTGACAATTATTTTGTGCAATTTTTTGTGTAGTATTTTTCTTTTGGGGTTAAATAGACCTATCATCTCCATCCACAACACAACAAGAGCTTGCTAAACTTCACCATGCATTCCATTCATGGACATGTTATCTATTTCTAATAATTTAAACATTTCAATAACTAAAGTTAGTGATGTCATCCTTAATGCAAAAATCATTTTCTATGTTAACAATTAAAGGTAATTTCTAGACAATTGTCATAAAGAAAAAAGGACATGGTGACATATTTGTAAATAAATGAAACTTTTTAACAATAGTTGCACTTGAATCGTCACAAAATTAAATTTTGACAATTAACGACGATTGCATGTAGAATAATTGTTGAATGTGTTGCATATCAATGAAAAATTAAACGTTTTGCATTTTTATACGCTATTTTGTTCCTTAGTTTCTCTAAAGTTACCTTATGTCGTTCAATGTTCGCATTTCAACCATTGTCTTTGTTTGACTTATTTGATTCTCAATCGTCAATCATCGTTCTTACTCATCACGCTTTTACACTATATTTTTTTGTTGTCTTCACATTTACTCCACAATGTTGTTGTTCTTGACCTCTATTGCCTTTGTTAGAGGCGTTGGTTACTCCCAATTATTTTGTGGTATTCAGGTATTAGGCCATGAAGTGTGTTAAATATATTATCTTTATTTTATATTTTATCTAAGTTATTTGTTATTAGTTCTTATTTGTATTTTGTGCTTAGTCCATATTTCTTCTATTATAAATAGAGTACCCTATGTGTATATTCAACACAAGGGAAACTAATCTCATTTATAGTTTTACGTGGACCTAGTAAACCCATCAACGATACACATGTTTCCTCTACATTGGCATCTCAACGTCATGATCAGAATCATTCTCGCAATTCGGGAAAAGGACTTATCAAGTGTGACCATTGTGGCAAGTTAGCCCACAAGATTGAAAAGTGTTATGCATTACATGGTTGCCCTCATAGATCTGCTGATATTGTTCAGACTGCTTCTGTTAAGACGAGATCGTCTAAAGAAGGATAAACAGTCTAGCAACCCAAGTTTCGAAGTTTAACAATCAACATTAAATGAAATATCACTGGTTAGGAAAAGTTGTTTTAATCAAGTAGCGTCTAGCAAAGAAGGATATCTTATAACGTCTAAAGTCAAGAGTTGAATAAATACTTTCTTGACCAAAATGATTTAATGAATTAGAAAATCATAAACAACGTCTAAGCACTTTTTTAAATCGAATGAAAACATAGGGCTTTATATTAGAAGCTACGAAATTGACTAAATGTTAATACATAGTCTTCTCGAAGAAAGAACATACACAATAGTTCTTCTAAGAAACCTATATCATCTGACACATTGTTTACAGGAAGTGTTTGATCATTAAGGAAAGTCTACATGAAAGCTTTAGAGATAACATATGTGTACTCATGTAGAGACAAAAAGAAGAATATGTCAAGAAGGCACTATTCTAAGAATATCCGAAAAAATAGTAGGATATACTTTCAAGTTGAAATATCTTTTATTAAGAATCGTAACAACACTGAAGCTTAAATAAGTTACATAAAAAAGTAGTGTTGTAAGTGAAAGTGTTTTATATCGTCTAATGAAAAAAGTCTGCTAAAATACAAATCTAAAATACCTTTTCATAAAAGTCTAATATCTTATGTCGTCTATTGTCAAAAGAGTTGTACATCGTCCAATATTTCTTGAGTGATATACTTGAACGACGCATTAATTATTGACAAGACATATGATAAGATGTTTATGAACAAACAATATAAATTAACGGCTATAAACGATCAAGTCATTTAATGCGTGTACTGTAAAGTGTTATCTTGCTTGTATACCTTGTCCTTGTTATTTGTGCAAAACATGAATACACAGTGGATTAATCAGAATATCTACACACATTGAATAAAGACATTGAGAGAAGTGAAACACATTCTAGAATAAATCTTTTGAAGACTTCTACTCTAACAAAGTCGTACAAGCTACTCTTCAATGAAAACTCAGATAAAACACTACATATTTGATGAAAAGACTAAGTCTGACCTCTCACCTAAAGGCTGTCAGCTCTCTTGAATATCAACTCAGCATCCAACGGTCAACTTTCAAAAGGGCATATATAAAGAAGATCAACTGAAGGGGAGAAGTTGCTACACTTGAGAAAAATGTAGAAGGATGATTGAAGCAAAAATATAGAAAAGGTGAAATATAAAGGAAGGAAAGAAGAGAAGAAAAAGGAGAGAAGGAGTATGGCTAAAAAGGATCATAAAGCATCAACTCTATCTCATCTCAAAGCTTATATCGTCTGGTACTCTTCAATCCAATAGATGTAATGAAAGCAAACTCAACCAAGATGAGATATGAAGAGGAAACTTTCATAAAGGAAGAAGATAGAAGAAGAGAAAATCAAATAAAACAAAGCCTCATTTAAAATCTGATATGAAGTTCATCTCTGCACACATAGCGTCTAACACAAATGCTTAAAGAAGATAAGAGAGAGAAAATAAGAGAGTCAACAAAAAACAAATGTCAGATTGTAATTGTAAACTTATCCCCTCTATGAGAGTTAACCATTTGTACCTTGTAATATCATGGAGTGGATTTGTTGTATGTTATGGAGAGAACTAAAACACTTACGACCAGAAATGGGTAAACTCGAACTATACAATTGTCTTAGGATAGATCCTGGAGAGCCTAAACTCGATCTGAATAGTTATCTAAGGATAGATTTTGGAGAGCATAAACTCAGACTAAACATCTTGTCTAGGAGTGTCAAGAGTGGCTAGAATACTCAACCAGGAGTAGGCTATACTCAGTGCCAAGAGCGGCTAGAATACTCAACCAGAAGTAGTTTATACTTGGTTCTAGGAGTGACTAGAATATTGAACCAGGAGTGGGTTATACTCGATGTCAGGAGTGGCTAGAATACTCAACCAGAAGTGGGTTATACTCGGTGCCAAGAGTGGTTAGAATACTCAACCTGTAGTGAGTTATATTCGATGCCAAGAAAAGATGAGAACACCTCAAATAACAAAAATAAAAACCTTGAAATAAGAGAAAATATACCAGAATTGTAAAGTCATATTCATCTTCACAAGATCAAATTTAATTTTATAATTGACTAAACATTAACATATGCTGCTTTTAAAACATTGTTTTTTCTTGAGAAATTTTCATACAGAAGCAATGTCACGTCATTTCATTTATTCCATTAATAAATTTTGTTAAATGAAATGGTTTAACTAACTATTTCAAAAACTATTGAAAAGAGAGTGCTTAAAAGTTATATAAATCTTATCTCCTTTCAATTCTATGCATAGTGAAAAAAAATTAACTAAATCATGAGAATAATCTCATATTCTTTAGGCACTAAAATTTAAGGCATTTTAAATATTTATTTCTCCTTTTAATTTAAGACACTTTTTAAGAATAACCGTGATGAAACTTTCATCTTCAAAGCAAATAAAATCTTAAATGTATAGTAATTGATCCTAATGATATCATTTAGGAGATTAAGAATGGAAACATTAGTACTCTGAAACTGATAATTATATCATTCTTTTAAATATTTAATTAAGGATAATTTGTCATTCTCTTTTTAATTCGATTGAAGAGTTTACGTTCCTACCATTCTTTCCATTTGAAATATATTATGATTAAGTCTAATCATATCATTAGACGGACTTGAAATTGAATCATGTATCTTTATTAAAAAAAATTACGATCCATGTTATTTAAATCAATTGGTTATATAAAAATATATGACAAGTTCATCAACTCTATTCAAACTTCATTTGCCACTTCGAAATCTTCTACCAAACATGAACGTGGCCACAAACTCCATAAAGAATAATGGCAAAGCATCTTTTCCAAAATGAAAGTAGCCGTGAAAACAATAGTAGAATGACATAAAAAAAAAATAAACAAACAAAAAAGGTATGAACAGGAATTTACACTTCTTCGTGGGCGCATTCATTGCATTGTTAGACCAACAAAACCGTTCCAATGTCTATGTTGTCTACCATGGAGCCCACACGAAACTGTTGGCCATAAATTTCAAACCCCGTAATTAAGCCACCACCAAATTCTAATGATGAAGCTTGGAGAAAAGTTATACTATTTATTATTATTTTATTTTTATAATTTGAAAATTTTATTTTAATTGTGTGGTTAGCTATTTTTCATTCATAAAATCCAACGTTTTTATGTAAATAATGTTAATTTAACACTTTCATGATTTTATATTAACATATTTTTGTTAGGATAATTTTTTGCAAAATATAAGCTTTAAATTTGAAACTCCAGCTAAAGTTTATGCAATGAACTAAAAATAATTCAGTTGATAATGAATAAAATACAAACAAAATAGCAAACTCACAAGATACACTCAGTGTATTGATCTACTAAAGTTAATATCATTGAATTAGAATATTATGATGTGAAAACACATACTTAAAGAGTAAAATTAGAAATAAAACTGTGTACATAAAAAAGAAGTCTCTTTATGTAATAATATAAATTAAGTAGGTCAAATGTCCTCACTTAAAATGAATTGAGAAACGAACTTACGTTTTTTTTTTTTAATTTTGTTATTTTTTATTTAATATATACATATATTTTAAAAACCCATTTAATCTTGTTAATGTTTTTTATATCTTGAGTTGGTTAATAAATATTTCATTATAGTCAAAATTTAAAATTTAATTTAAAATAATTAATTATATTACTCAAATAATACAATATAAAAAGTATAATCTTTTAAATTATTTTTTAATTAAATTTTAAATTAAAAAGATGAATTAACAATTCAGTCTATTAACTCCTCCTCTAAAAATATCAATTTAAAAAAAAATCTAAAACATAAAAAGAACGATTAAAACATGTGTAGCGTAGGAGTGCAACAGGATAAACTAGCTTTTTGAAGGAAAAAAAATGTACGAGTAAATTTGTCATTCTAAATAAATAAAAAAGTGTATATGATTAGGGCCATTGCTTCTTGCACCCCATATATTTTGTTCCTTCACCTCATAAGTTTCTGAAAATGCCCTTGTGAGTAAATTGTGATAGACCAAGCTCTCTTCCCAAGCTCGATCGTAGCAACATAGCCGATGCAGCCTTCCTCACAAAGACGACCCTTCACTCCAGTGACCACAGTTCGTCGGTGGCCATCGAGATCCACACGTGCCACTTCCTGACCGCTAGCACAACACGACATGCGTCCGCATGACAGATTCATTACAAAATTTACAATGTATTTCGAAACCTAATATATTTTAGATGGCATAATTTGAAATATATTTTCAGAAAATAATTCAAGTTTTTATTAGTTTTTTTTATTAAGCGTAAAACAGTTATTTCATCAGAAAAAAAGAAAACGTTATAAAGTAGGAAGAAATTAATTATAAGAAGTATGAATAGGGTCATTGCTTCATGCACCTCTAAGTTTTGTTTCTACAACCCCATGATTTTTAAAATAGCAATTATATCTTTATTGTTGTTGTGGCAACGTTTTTTATAGTGAAGGAGGCGTTGGTGGGCGGTGACGGCAGGCCATTATGGATTTGGGTGTGTTTTTTGAGTAAGAGGTTAGGGGAATGAATGAAGAAGGAAGGAGACGAAGAAATAATATGTGATTCGGAATCAATTTCAAAATTAATATTTTTTTATTGTATATTTCATATTATATTTTTAATTCTAAAATATGTATTATCATAATGTATTATTTTTAAAATACATTATGGATTCCTGATTAATTCCAAATTGAACGATTTAGAATATATTTTGAATTTCACAATATAAAAAATATATATATTTTGAATTGTATAATTCAAAATTAAAATACTTTTTGAAAAGCACAATCCAAAATATATTAAATTTTTAAATATATTTTCGATTGTATAATATAAATATCTAAAGTATATTTTAAAAGATAACACATTACGAATAATACAATAATCTATTTCTAGAAAGAAAATAATTTAGATATTTATTAATTTTTTCAATAGGAGTAAAATAGTCATTTCATAACATAACATCTACATGAGTGCAGTGAGAAAACATGGATGTGCAAGAAACAATGTCCTATGACTGGTAACTTGGTGCTAGCTTGCTATGTTGCAGAGGGTGTTTCACCCTGCACCTCCAATATTTTATGTACTTCCAACTTTTTCAAAACATCCTTTCTTATCTTTAGTAAATAATTTTTTAACTTTTACTTTTTTTTTATTAAAATAACTCTGCACCCGTTTAATTCTACACTTTTTTTAATAAAAAATTTTAAAACTTTTTTTCTTATTTATAATTTAATAAATATGTAATTTAATTTAAAAATCTAATATTATTTATTATATTTTCATATTTTAATAATTATTAAAATATAATTTGTATTATTATAATAGTTATATTAAAAAAGTTAAAATTAAAATAATTAAAATAAAAGTAATAATAAAAAAATAAAGAAACAAAAATAATAATATAAAATCTAATTTAAAATATATAAATATATTAAATTATATTAAAATATTAAATTAATGAAATAAAATTTCGAATTTTTTAGATTTCTTAATTACTATTACTTTAATTTTAATTTTTTAATATTATTATTATTATAATAAACATAAATTATATTTTAATAGTTATTTAAAAATAAAATATATTAAATAATATTAAATTTTTAAATTAAATAGTTAATAAATTATAAATAAATAAAAATTTAAAAACTTTCTTTTCAGAATTGAAAATCCGATAACTATGTTACTGGATACCAATAGCCGATGATTATTTTTTTTATTTATTTAAATTTAATAATAATTTAATTTAATTTAATATTTTTATATATATTAAATCAGATTTTATATTATTATTTTTGCTTTTTATTTTTATTAGTTTTATTTTAATTATTTTAGTTATTTTAATTTTAAATTTTTAATATAATTATTATAATAATACAAATTATATTTCAATAATTATTAAAATATGAAAAAATACTAAATTATATTAGATTTTTAAATTAAATTAAATAGTTATTAAATTATAAATAGAAAACAAAATTTTAAAAATTTGTTAGAGGATGCAGTGTTAAATAGATGTATAGTTACTTTAATAAAAAGGAGAAAAAGTTAAAAAAAAAATATTTACTTCAGAAAGAAATTTTCCAAAAAAATTAAAAGATAAAGTGTTGGAGGTGCAAGATAAAATATCCAAAATAGAAATTTTAAAAGAGTTAGAGGTGTAGGATGAGATATTAAAAGGTTAAAATTATAATATTTGGAAGTGCAGGATAAGATATTGGAGATGTAGGGTGAAACACCCGTCCATCGAAGTCCAATTTCTATATCCTTCAAAATGAAGACTCCCAATCTCCAAGCTCACTGCTAATTTGTCAAGTGTTACAAAAAAATTATTAGGCTACTATCTCTTGCACTCCCTAAGTTTTTAAATGTTCATTTTACTCTTTTGAGTTAATAATATATAATTGCACTATCATCAGTTGCCCTTCTTTCCTCTTCGCGTTCATCCCACCTCCTCTCCTCGTTCATCTTCTTCGTTCCTTTCTTATCTCTTATCACCAACCTTGTTGAGCGGAAGTTTAGAAGGTTTGAAACAAAAGCAATGTGCTTCAACGTTCAATAAAGAAACAATGTTTCCTTTGTTTTTGATTTCGTATCACTACTTTGTCGATGGTGGGTGGTGGTGGTTTTTCCAAGTTTGTTTTTCATATTTTCGGAATGGTGAATCCAAAAAATATGTTCCAAAGTCAACAATCCAGACAACGATATTGCATTAGGTATCTGGAACGTGCAATTTAAAAGTATTTCTAAATATGAAAGAACATTTGGGATTGAATAATCCAAAATATGATAATATTTTCTTAATTTTGAATCTAGAATCTTCTTTATGGAAATAACTTTCGAATTGTAAGTTCCGGACTAATGGAGTGTGTTAAGAAGTAGATTTTAAGCCTAACTTAATCCTACAAAACCGGTTTGTATGGTGAGGTTTGCACTCCACTTATATATATTCTAAATTAGTTTTATCTCTAGTCGCTGTGAGACTTCCAACACAATTTCTTGACGCTGAAGTATATACATCTCAAGTGAAGACTTAAAACAAAGCTAACGCTAGTCTTTCAATTTCCTCAAACTTCTCTCACATGTGTGTGCCATTGGAAGCTGGTCTGCAAATGTTGGAGGTTGCTCCTCTTCCTACAAGGCTTAAAGTTTCACAAATCGTTGTGCTCTTCCTTAAGTCACATGACATGAATCTCTTAGGTATTGTGGTTTTCCAATCTTTTTCAAGACTTATAATTAAGCTCATGCTCACCTCCAAAACTCACAATACTTTTTTCCTTTTCTTTTTTTTTTATCTTAATTTCTTCTTCTTCTTTTTATTTCTTATAATATCTCGGGTTTATTATTTTACTCTTTTTAGAGTTTCTTGCTAGTTCTGATATCCTTAGAAATTTCTAGAAAGTTCTCGGGGCTTGCGCAACACACCACAAATAAGTTCTTAATGATAGTGAATCTACATGCCTCGTAAAATCTTTGTCTGTGGCTTTTATTATCTTTTATCAGCATTTAAAAAAAAATCTTAAGGACTTATGGATGATAACAACAACACAAACTTGGAGCAACAGAATATTGTTTCCAAAACTCAAACAGTCTTCACGAAACCTTTCCCCGATGTATAAAAAATTGAGGACTTATTTGGTCAGAATTTCCAGTATTAGTAAGAACGTGTGTTGAAAAGCTTTTTGGCCATAAAAAAATTCAACAAACTAGCTCTCTCTCACTCAACATTTTTTTTATATTCTATTTTCTTCTCTCTCACTCTCTCATTTATTATCTCTTCCTTTATAGTATTATGGGTATTCTTTCTCCTTTTTTTAAAAGAGTCTTACTTGCTAGTTCTATTATCATCGGCTTTACCGAGAAGTTCGTGTTGTATCCTAGGGAACTTGCACAACACACTACATATAAGTTCTTAAGGATAATGAATCTACACGTCTCAGGAAATCTTTATTCGTGGTCTCTTTTCTATCTTTTGTCAGCATTTTACAAAACATTCAAAGAACTAAACCCATAATAAAGAGGATGTTGAAGTCTCAAAATTTAAAGATGATGAGTTATTTGACAAGATAGTTTGGTCTAGGAGTCAATCAGAAAATTTTGATGCAGAGGAATATTAAAACCACAAAAAAAAGGTCTTTTTAATTTTTATACATTTTACATTTTGTCTTTAATTTGTTTTTAATTTTTGTTTTTGCTTTGAATTATTGCATAGTATAAGCATTGACATTTTCAGCAATTGATATCTTTTGGAATTGCATATAAAATCTTTTTGAACTTTTGGTTGGAACACGAACTGAGAGTAAAACCAGAAAAAAAAATTATAACTTTCAAAACCTTAAGGAGTTGCAAAATCAAGAAAAATGGTGAGTCTTAGTGCTTAAAAATTCAAGATGCATTGCAAGTAGAGTTTACAATTTAACATAATAGTTAATGCACCTAATAAGAGGAGTGAGTCAAACACTAGCAGTACGATGAGTAAGGCATATTTCCTGAGTAATTTTTTAGTAGTTTTGTGTGTAGTTTTGATTTCTATTAAGCATGATAAGCATGAAGAGGATCAAGGAAAGTTCTTTGTTGAACACTTCTAGCCTAGAGCCAAACAACTAGTCCAACATAAATTGAATTGTCCGTTTTTTAACCTCAATTTTTATACACGCATCTTGTGCTTGAACATCTGAAAATCTTACCTTCCTTATTAAGGATGGAGATATAACAATATGCGTGTTGTCAAAAAGAAAAAGGGAGGTTGTTATGAATGGAAAAAAAAGGAAAGGTCAAGGTGATATCACCCAATTACCAAAATAGAATGAAAACAAATTTATGTGTTGAGACAAGATCGTATAGAGAGACTAGATCGTCTAGCATATATAGTTTTGAAGTTTAATAGATAACATTAAACAAAATATCATCTTAGAAAGAATGGTGTCTAAAGATAATGAACATAGACATAACCTTGAGAAAATAGATTTAGACAATAAACTGCTAAAGAACCTTATAGGAAACAAGTGTCTGAAAAAAGAGAACATAAATACATAAAAAAGAAAACATAGATATATCCTTGAGTGATCACAAGAAGAGAGTGTTTGAACATTAGGAAATAAACAATATCTTAGAACCATCAACAACATCTATCAAATAGAATCGTCTAGATAATTTTTCGACCAAGAGATAAAAACCAAAAGAATTAGGCTCAAATCTCCTATAAGTGTCTATCATAGACATTGAAAGTATAAGAAGACCTAAGCTCAAAAGCGTCTAAGTGCTAATTTGAAAAGTCTTAGGGATCTAAAGAAACAACATTTTCCTAGTTTACTAGGATTATCAAGCGAAAATGTTTGATCAACCTAAGAAGAGTTCACAAGAACATCTTGTAAAACAATAGGCTTAAGTGATCAAGAAGAAAAGCGTTTTGCAAAGACACAAGAGCTAACTGAAAATACAAATGTCTTTCAAAGATGTTATCTCAGTGAGAGAAATGAGCATCAAACAATATGATGCACTCTTAAATGGAAGTGTTTGATTTGTAACCTACATAAAATTGTGAGACATTGTGCTTAACACATGTATATACATTCATAGACTAATAAGTGAAAAAATGTCTAAGAGAATCTTGTAAAACAATAAATGTGAGAAACTATCACCCACAAATGTGTTTTACAAAGATAAATTTCAACCAACATTGTCTAAGAAAGACATGCAAAAATATCAAGGTAAGTTCTTATGTGCTAAAACTAACATATTTATCCTCGATAAGAACAAAACACTAAAATTCTAAACAATGTATATTCAATAAGTGTTAATGAGAGAAAAAGAACTAAAGCAAAGATATCTTCTAATGAACATAAGCTCTGAACAATGAGACGTGGTCTTAAACATGTTATCAATAGAAATGTCTTATAGAAGAAATAGTTTAATGAAAAAAATGTCTAATATTATACCTTAAGATTGCTTTTCAATTCACAAGCATCTAAACGCTTTGTATCGTATATCAATATTTGAATGTTGAATTAATGGTGGTGATCATATCAATGGTCAATGTGCTATACAAAAGTAAAGTACCTGGAAAACACTATAAAGGGTGGGGGTTGAATAGTGTTAACGGAAAACTTTTTGCAGTCCTTCTGATATAGCACTTTATCTAGCTTTAAAAATTTTCTTTTAAATGCTTAAACGCTCAACTTGATAAATATTGGTAAATGATTGTTGTGTCTATCGTGATATTCAGAATTTATACTATAGCGTTTAGTAAGAACTTTCTTTATTAAAAGTAATCGTTTAGCTTGGAAGAATCTTGTATTTAAAAATAAAACACAACAGTAGGTTTTTATAAGAGGATTGTTTAGAAGAGAGAAGAGATAATTGTACAAGTATTTTTATACTGGTTCACTCCAACTAAACTACGTTCAGACTCCTCCGTAGAGGGTTTCACTCTAATCTTAACAAGATTACAACTGAGTATTCTCATCATTCCTGGTCTGAGTATTCACACCACTTCTGGTACTAAACTACCGCGCCTAGATTTTTCTTGAGTATTCACACCACTCTTGGTACTAGACTACCGTGCCTAGATTTTCTTTGAGTATTCGAACCACTCCTAGTACTAGACTACCACGCCTAGATTCCTCAACTCAAACTGAGTTCAGTTGTAAGTATTTTGATTCTCTTTAGAATTACAATCAGTGATTGCTTATAAGTCATTCAGACTATTACTTATATAGAGAGGATGTAAATACAATACAAAGCAATCTAAGCAATATAACAATGAAGCTAAAGAATGTTTCTTTTTTCTTTTTGCTCTTCTCTTCTCTTCTTTTTTTCTCTTTTGCAGCTTAGATATATTCTTTCTCTTGAGCTATTTCTTCTCTTCTCTTTTCAATGCTTCTAGGATTGATATTTCGTTGTAAGCTTTTCACTCGACTATCCTCTTAAATTATCCTCTCGATTTTTCTTTTGAAAGTTTTTCTATTTAAAGGCTTCATGGATATATGTTTGTTAGACTTCAGCCTTTGGCCTTGATACTCATGCTTTCTCTTTTTTCGTACAACAGTCATTGGGTAAGTCAACTTGTTAGAGCAAACATGTTTTTTCAATACTTTGCTTGAAGTAGGTTGTACGTTCTTTTTAGGCATGACTTCAAGTGAAGGACATTTTATGAATATCTCCTTTATCTCTAACGTCCATTTTTATTATTTGATCTGTATCTCTGTGGATGCGTGTAGAATAGCTTATCTGCAAAGAGTAGAGTATATTGTGCTTCCAGCAGATACGTCTTTTCTTATCATCTTTGTTTTTTTAAACGTTAAACATTTAATGTCATTTAATGTTTGCTCAAAACAACAAAGAGTTTTTTTATTTTCTACCGTTAAGTAGCTTTTAACAATTAGTCTCTTTTCTAAATATACCAAGTGTTGTATAAGGATTTCATCGTTGGACAAAGTATTGTTTAAGCTCATGGTATCGTTTTGCCAAGTAAATGCTTCTTTTGTTTTTTTCTCTTCTTTTCTTTAGCTTGTTTTAAGCTTTCTTTTAATTTTGGGTTAAATATGTTTTTAGTCCCTAAACTATTGGCCGTTTCTGGTTTTTGTCCCTCTTTCAAAGTAAGGTACGATTTGGTCCTCAATCTTTTCGAAACATTGGTTTTAGTCCTCGAAAAGTAACACCGTTAAATATGTGCTGATGTGTCTAACGTCTCTGTCCACGTGTTCTAACGTTTGTGTCCACGTGTTCTAACGTCTCTGTCCAGGTGTTGTTACAGCTGAAATGCAAAGTTAATCCAACATTGGTAAAGTTTGGTTTATTACTTTCACTGCAAAGTGTTGTGTGAAGGATTTGAGCAAAGACGAAGTCAAGGTTCAAGCTTGGATATCACCTTCTTGGGCATTGGTGGAGTTGGGCACGTAAGTTCATATTCGTCTCTGTTTTGGTTTAAAATGATGGATGGATTTGGGGATATAGGGTTTTGTTGAAGGGTTTTGGTTTCGAACTTCAGTTTCTTTGTTAATCACTTTTGAAGGGAAATGAAAGGTGATAGAGGAGGTTGCACACCAAGGAGCATAGGTTCTGGAATGTCCCAAACATGTGGATCCTCTCACTTAGCTTCAAAAAACTGTGGTTGTGGGGAAAGATTGTTGTTGTTGAAGGCAACTACATTGAAGAACAAAGGGAGACTATTTTATAGATGTAGAAATTGGGCAATAAGTGAGAATAAAAGCTTTATTTATTGTGTTGAATATTGTATTGGTGATTTGTAATTTTCATTTGCAGAGTAATTCAAGTTGTAACTTCTTTGAATGGGTTGATGAAGGAGATTTCGAAATGGAAGGAAGCTTACAAAGGAAGAGTGAAGAAGTTGAAGTGTGTATTGAAAATGTGGTGTTGGATCTAAGGAAGAAGAAAGACAAGTTGAAGAAGAAATTAGAGGAAGAGAGAAAAAAATTTCAAAATGATGTTGGTGTTTTTTGTATTGTCATGGGCATTAACAGCCATGTTTTGTATTCTGTTTGTGTTGAAGGTAAATTGTAATTAGATAGGTTGTGTTGTGGATGTACAAGCAAGTTTTAAATTGAATAAAATGTGGAAGTTCAGTTCAATTGTGCCCTGATGGTTGTGTTATGTGCATTTGTGTTATTTAGTTTGCAAATATTAGCAGCTTTGACTACCAATTCTGCAACTTATCAGAAAAAGTGCTAAAAATTTGGGGGTTTAAATGTGAATTTTGCAGAAACGAGTTTGGAATGTTAATGTGATGATAAATACAACTTTGTTTTACCAAATTTGACATGTAGTAACTGCCAGCAGAGGCTAAAAGCTTCGAGATGAAAAAATCATTGTATGAGTTGCTCTTTAGCACCAAAAGTGGTGGTTTAGAATGGGAAATGCGCAGAGGGACTAAAACCAAAAACTGCCACCAAATTGTAGCTTGTCCCAACAGAGGGACTAAAACCACTAAAAGCAATTACAGCATAAAAAAAAGCAAAGCAAAGCAGACAGTAGAGGGAGTAATAGCAGACAGCAGCTTAACCAGTTACAGCATAAGTAAAACCAAAGCAAAGTGGTCCATATTGATTAATAAAGAAGTCGTTCAAATAGTGGTCCCAACATACTTTAAAGGGTTACAGTCACTACAAGACAAAAAAGTGGTCCACTACAGCCACTACTTTAAATACAACTTCCTTGAGACCCTACAGCCACTACAAATTGTTTGAAATTACATCCTTGAATTACAACTTCCTTGAGACCCTACAATTTGTGCAGCCAATCTTGAGGATGCTCTTCTTGCCCCTTGACGCATAGTTGCAGATGCTCCAGCTTGTGATGTTGATGCAGCCCCAACCCCTGCATCTCTGGCTGATCTCCTTCCAGCTTGTGGTGCAGATGCAGATGCCCCCTTTCCAGCAATTGATGCAGCCCTTCCAACTTGTGATGCAGATGCAGATGCCCCCCTTCCAGCTTCTGATGCAGATGCAGATGCAGCCCTTCCACCTTCTGATGCAGATGCAGATGCAGCCCTTCTTGATGCAGATCCAGGTGTTGATGTAGAAGCCCCCATTTTGTCCTATGAAAGGAGTAAGATAGTTAGATAACAAAAGTAATAAATCAACTTGTAAATAACATTACCAAGAAGATTTACCTTGCTTTTCTGGCTCTTTTTACATGTCCTTACATTGTGTCCATATGCATTGCAAGTGCTACATCTCATAGCAGTATTGGTCTTTGACAATTTTCCATGGCTGACATATTCATCAGCTTCTCGTCTTCTTAATTTTTTTGGCCTCCCAAGAGGTGTTTTGTAAATGGGAGGTAGTAGTTTTGGAGAGTCAGATGTAGGCCAAAGTTGTTGTCCATTGATAGGACTTATAATTGATGCATAACAAGTTCTATAGGCATCTTTCTTATAGTAAGGATGAACATAATTTTCTGGGTTTTCTGATTTGTAATGAATGGCAGCAACCGCATGTCTACATGGTATTCCTACCAAATCCCACAAGTAACAAGTACATGTGTGATTACTTAAATCAACAACAAATTTGTCCATGGTAAAGCCATGAGTTACTTCAAACTGTGAACCCCTGCCCATACCGGAAGCCAATTCCCACTATTTTCAACCTCCATATCCAATCTTTTCCTCTGTTTAGGCATAACATCACCAGGATATGAGTCAACTTTTTCTCTAAGACTTGCAAACCTACTCATTATGTATGATCTAATCCATTCCATCATTGAAATTATTGGTTTGTCCCTTGCCATTAAAATAGTACTATTAAATGATTCTGACAAGTTATTGATCAACACATCACACCTAGGATAAGCACTAAAAGCATGCTTACACCAACTTTTAGTTGGTATACCCATTAACCAATTAAAGGCATCAACATTCAGATTTTTTAACTCACTCATTTTTTTCTCCCATTCCTTATATATGTTGCCTTCGCAGCCCCCATCATGAGGTCTCTAATGAGCAAACCTCCCCCAAATTTTTTCTTGTAATTGTTGCATAAATGGCGTAAACACAGCCTGTGTTCCACTCCATTCAAGATATCATCAAAAACTGACATTAATCCCTGCAACCATAATACACCAATAAGTATTACATAATCAAAATAAATTTCTAAGTAAACTACATATTTTAATGTACCTTTTGCTGATCCGAAATAAAGATCCACCTTTGACAATCTATGCCTCCAATATCATCAAGCAGCTGTGTCAAAAACCACATCCATGTGTCTTTGCATTCTGTTTCTACCACAACAAAAGCTAGTGGGAAATACTGGTCATTAGGGTCTCTTCCTACTGCAACTAACAACTGACCTCCATAACTTGTCTTCAAGTGACAACCATCTACACCAATAAATGGTCTGCAACTACCTAAAAACCCCTGCTTACAGCCCTCCAAATACATGTAAAATGACCCAAACCTTGGTTGCAGGGTGGGTTCGGGTTGATTCACCTTAATCTTGATGGTCCCAGCCTTGACTCTTAATAACTCAGCCACATAGTCAACCAGACGAGCATATTGTCGTTCTCCATCACCCATTAAACAATCCATTGCAATTCTCTTAGCTCTTCCAGCCTTCCAATGAGTTATTCCAACACTATATGACTTTTGTATTTCATCTATGATTTGTTTCACTGTCATGCCTGCAACATTGACAAATCTGGCAACCAAAACCTGTGCAATCCATTGTACATTTGCATTTTTGCTACCAAAACCCCTTCCACACTTGTGCCGAACTAGAGTTTTGACTCTAAAGGTTTGCCTACTTCCTACCTTGCTAGCCATAATAACAAAACCACACCCCTTCTTACAAACTGCCCTTACCCTCTTCAAATCATTCTTCACAAACTTCACTTCTTTTCCATTCAAAACGCTATGCTCCTGTACGACACTCTTAAAATCCTTCAAACACTTAAACTCCATTCCCAATCTAAATTTGAATCCCTTAGTCATATCTTCTGCTTTATACTTTGGAAAGTGCCTTTTATTGTCCCTCTTATCCTCATCACTATCTACATTTGAGGACAACTCTTCTGTATCATAAACTTCATTTATCTCATGCTCTCCAACTTCTTCGTTAATGACAAATGCCCCCTCACTATCTACAAATGTGCTCCTAACATTTGTATTTTTGTTTCTCATTCTCTTCCACCTATCAAAAACTGGATTAATATTTCTTCTCTCTTCCTCCACCGTGACATTGTCCATCCCAAACCCATCATCACCATTTGCCATTCTCTCCTCTTCACTGTCATCAACATTTTCCACCCCTTCGTCCTCAAGAACATTGCCCTCTTCATCTTCTTCTTCATCTTCTTCTTCTTCATCTTGCTCTTCATCTTCTTCTTCACCTTCTTCTTTATCTCCCTCAACATTCCCCTCTTCCTCTTGCTCTTCCACAATTTCTCCCTGAACATTCCCCTCTTCGTCATCTACTACCAAGTCTTCTACTTCAACATTTCCCTCCACCCCACCAATATCTTCTTCATCCATAACAACCTCTTCCTCCATCTCCTGTACTCTTACTTCCTCTGCCTCCTCACCAAATGTAAGAAAACAAATTTCCTCTGCCTGACTGGGTTGGCCATGTTGAACATAGATTTCAACTTCCTCCTTATTTGCCTCTGCATAGTTAGCCAACAAAAGGGCTTCTCTGTCATCTGTCAGTGGTCTGAGGTTGTTCAATGCCTTTTGTTTGGAACCCTTCCACCAAAGTTTGAACTCTCCACAGTACTTGAATTCTCTAACAAATCCCACAGCTTCAAAGTATGACCACATGTCGGGATCGATTCCCCTAATAACATGTATCTCTCCTCCCACATATTGTAGACCCTTGTTCTTCATGAACTTCCCCATATGATACAAACACACGTCAAAAACCATTTTTCCTACAAGGTCAAATGAAAACTTCCCACATTAGACTGACAATGCACAACGGAATGCCCATTACACACACAATTGCTTTTCTTGTTCAACGAATCACAGAGAAAACAAGTTAAACTTAAACTAAAAAATTACCTTGCACAACGAACCACACACAATCGCCTTTCTTCTTCAACGAACCACCTCAACGAACCACAAAGAAATCCCTTTCTTTCACGAACCAAACGCAAATAACGAACACATGAACCACGAAAATGCACGCGCAGATGAACCACGAACCAAACCCAAACAAAGAACAATTGTAACTGATTTTGAGTACCAATTTCATTCAAGATTAAAGAGGAATCAGTTCGACTTAACACACGTCAGCAAAATACCAAGAACACGTGGACAGAGACGTTAGACACATCAGCACATATTTAACGGTGTTACTTTTCGAGGACTAAAACCAAAGTTTCGAAAAGATTGAGGACCAAATCGTACCTTACTTTGAAAGAGGGACGAAAACCAAAAACGGCCAATAGTTTAGGGACTAAAAACATATTTAACCCTTTAATTTTTCATATTTAAGTCTTTTAGTTTGTTTTGTTTTCAAAATATAATAGCGTTAAATGTATAAACAATTTTATCTTAAGAAAAAGTGTTTTTTAAAAACCATTATTAATTTTTTGTGGTGCTTATATTTTCTTGATCTTAAAGTAACTGGACCAACATATATTTATTAATCAAAATGAAAATAAACAATAAAATTTAGTGAAACATTGATGAAATTATATTATAAATAATTCACAGTTTTTTTAAAAATGTCTTAATTTTTAGGGCTATTATGACAAAAATTTAGATAGTTGTTTTAAAATATAATTTTAAAGAGTACAATAGTAGTAATTTATACTTTTTGGTGACAAAATGACCATTTTACCCTTAAATTAAATTGTGAAATGAAAATGATTGTTGCGGTAAAGTATAAGTAATGGCAGAGAAAGGGAAATTGCAGAAAAAGAGAGAACAGCATGGAAAATGACGACGTTGAAATGCTCCGTTCAGACAGCAACGAAGCTGTATGCAATGATTTCATTCCATATGCTTTTGCGTTTCATCTCTGCATCAATTTCCCTTATTGCTGATTGCATTGCAGGGCTTGGAGTTGGATGACATGAAGAAGCGCTTGAAGGAAATGGAAGACGAAGCTTCTGCTTTGCGGGAGATGCAGGCAAAGGTCGAGAAGGAAATGGGATCTGTACAAGGTACCTCATTTCGTAAATTTTTTTTGCTACTTTTTTCAATTCGGTAGATTTTGTTTTTAAAATATTCAACTTTTTTTTTATGTTGTTTGTGAAATTATATGTATTTGATGTAAGTTGGGTCGAATTGGCTGTGTTCTATGTGGGAATTAGCTCTAGTTTGTTTATTTGTTTGTTTTACATTGTTGATATAGATCATAATATATCCAATTAGTTGATTTTAGTTAACTACCTTGAAAAATTAGGATTCGGTGTGTTGCTTAGTGATGTGTGGTGCGATATCCAATTGATTCCTCTGTGGAAGACCGAAGAGTTCACTTTACAGGTTGAGAAAGGCTCTCTAACTTGGTTATGAATGGCAAGATGTTTTGTTACACTCGAGATAATTGTGTTATAGACTGATGGTAGCTGAAAATTTGTCAAGTTTTATTTTCAAATATGGATTACTGGGTTAATGCATGGATTATTTGATTTCGGGCGATACTTGGTGATGCTTGAGGTGCCCTAGTGCTCAAGGCTTCTGCAATTCATGTTGTGAATGAGAGAGGCCTAAGTGACAACCTAGAGTCTCCCCACGTGTCTCTTTTATTTGACTCTTTTTCTTAACCTGAAAAGAAAATTTTGTGGATGTTATTTGTTTTGTTCTTACCTTTGTCTTTTTCCTTCTGATTTATCTTCTTCTCCTTGCACATGGTGTGACCACTGTATTTTCTTAGTGTGCAAGACATTTCATTACAATCGATTCTTGGACTCTTGTTTCTGTTATTGATTCTTATCTCCAAATAGCTCCTGCTACTGCTGCTTCGAGTCAGAACAATAAAGAGGAAGTAGATTCTCGATCAGTCTTTGTCGGCAATGTGAGCTGTCTCTTCTTCTGTTTACGTTAAAATTTTATGTTTTGCAAATTTAATTCATTAATTGTCGTGTTTACCAATATGGGCTGTGTGTACTACTGAGATTAACTTATATATTTTGCATGTAGTTATTAATTCAAAACAAGCCAATGTGTATAAATGTGTTGGCTGCTTTTGGAAACAAAATGGATTGTGATTCCTGGAGTCATATGACTTTATGTTGTGTTTAAATTAATTGTTGAGGGTCTTGATTTAATCTCGTTACTCTTAATCCTGAGGCTCTATACAGTCTAGACTCTAGCAGTTCATCATTATGCATAATTAGGAAACCGATTGAACCTTAATGTTATGAAAAACATATTTCATGGTTTGATATTACACCCATGGTTTGATATTACACACATCTTTACATGTGTGTGTTATTTCATGCTTTGATATTACTCACATGTTTACATGTGTGTGTGTCTGCATGTGAAAGTGACAATGTTAGAATAATTGAATGTGATAGAATAGAACTCCAACATCCATAAGTGGTCTCTCTTTTTTCTGACAGTGAGAATATATTCCCAGCAGCAAGATCAAAATGTCTTTTATCCTAACAGCCATATTGGACAACATTTGGCATGTTTCTTGCCTTTGTTTACTGTTTTTTTATTTCAAGGTTTTGCTTTAGTTCAGCATACTGTTTTTTATAGTGAGTGCTTTTGTTGTTTTTGTGTCTGCATAAGTCATAAATGAGTGACTTTAAGCGCTCCTTGACATGCGGAATTGAAGCAATGCGATGTAGAAGAAATTTTTACTCGCAGACAAAGGTTAGAAGGGAAAAATTAAAGCAAGGGCACTGGAAAGTTGTTGATTAGATATAGATATATGTCCATTAAAAGGCGGAAGAATAATTAATATTACTGTTTGATTGTAAAGATTTTCTATTCAAATCAATGGTAAACATCTGGATGCGTACCATGACAGTATCTATAGTAGTTTAATAACTCAAAACCAGATTGCAGATCTAGGATAACAAGATTATGTTGGATGAGTAGACTATTGATGGCATAAAGCCTCTCAAATAGAAATTATGATTTTGGAACATTACAAATCTTGTTGTATCATGATTTAGATCCTATGTTCTATCGGACTTATGCTCAGCGTCAACATTAATTACAATTTTTACTGGATATGGCTCCTCTATTTTAGTTTTCTTGTGTCTCTTGTTCGAAGCTCTTGAAGGGCATGGACCAAACCTTAGCAACATGTCTTCTCTTTCACCCGTTATGCTATGATATGTTATCTATAGCCTCTTACTCAAATCCATACCTGCCCTATCCACCTGACCTGTTTTGATTGGCTTGCTTTTGATCACTGTTGCTAAGCAACTTCAAGCCCTGAAATATTTCTCACCTTTAGAATGTGCTGCTTTCAAAACCCTAAGCTGTTCATATTAACCAATCCTGTTGGAGGAATAAATGTTCATCCCACTTTACTGTGTGTGCAACCTTATTTGAAATTAACATGGGGAGGGCTACTTTTTTTTATACACAGATAAAATGATATTGATAGATTTTCTCAGTCCATTGTTTTACTCCATCTGATCAAATGTCCATGGCCATTTATGTGGTCTTTTATGCGTTTTTCTGTGTCTGATAACTCCAGTTTGTATTGGCTTTAGCTGACCTTTTATTTCTCGTGTATCATAGCAAAGTTGTTCATGTCTGTTGCTCGTGTATAATGCGAATGCCTCACTACTAATTGAAAGATTAATGCATAGTCTTCACCTACTTGAGTCTTGGAAATTTTGAATTTGTAAATTGCTACTAATTTGAACTTTTTGATGGTGAGAACTTTTTTTGTGTTGAATCTGTTCTTGATATTTCAAAGTTTGATTGTGTTTTCAAATGGTGGCGTCCTAATTGACATATGCCCGACTCCAATTGCAGGTTATGCATTCATCTGCAAGTTTTCTGGTTTAGTAGTGCTGCAGTTGGAAGTATGTGAAAAAAAAAATATTTAGCTGGAGAGAAAATCATGTGAGAAATTTACAAAATGAAGATTTGAAAACAAATTATGCAACAAAAAAAAGGAGGGATTGACAAAATTTAAGAAGCTAAAGCGTTATTTTTTGTGTAAAGTGATATTCATGGAGTTGTAGTATGGTGGACATACCGATTTGGCTCCTCTAAGATGAGGAGATGCACTTTAGATGATAAAACTGCCCTGTTATTGTTGATTAAAAAACCAATGGTTTATATTTGTGATAAAATTAAATACATGTTTAACAAAATCTGACATTAATTTTAATCTAAATCTGTGATTTTTTTTAAGTAGTCGTTATTATTTATCTTCAATATCGAATTCCCCTCACTTTAGAGGAGTCAAATCCAAAACGTCATAGTTTGATAGAGAAGAGGAAGGTAGGAAAAAGAAAAAGAAAATACATGTAAAGCTAATTATAATTTAGGGTGAAAATACAGGCCCAACAGCATAGAAACTCAGTTTTTGTGGTGGGATGGACAGAGGAATGGATTAGATTGCAGATCGAGAACGTGGATTCCTACTGGGGGGAAGAGGAATTTGTTGTTAAAGGACAGCTCTTGGTATCTCCCATTTTGATTGCAAAACCAACTGATGCTTTTGGTGGTGCCTAGTGCTCAAAAGTATAATAGGTATTTTTTGTCATGGTGAGGGGGCCTTGTCATTTCTCTGTTTTCTTGGGATCAAGAGGAACTTCTTAATCAAATTTCTTTTTTACTGATATTTTAACTAAGTCACCACACAACTTGAAAGAAAAAGAGGGTGAAGGGGTAGAAAAGCGAAAAAGAGTTCATGAAACATACCCATTCATTTTGCAGTTCCGTGAATTAAAATTAAAATTTGGATGTTTTGTAGTTTAAATTGCATAGTATCCTGGGATATTATGAAGAAAGGAGTTGGAGTGGATGGCTGACATCAAATTACAAACATTTAAATAGGCAATGGGTGTGTATTATATTGCATGGTTGTTTGTTGTAATTAATTTCCAGAATATTAGCATTATGTTTTTGTTGCAACTGACAAAACTTTCCATGGACAACCAATAGCAAATTGATTGGCTTTCTGTGTGGCTTTGTCATCAATTAATCTCTTAGGATTGATATTTTCCGCAGGTGGACTATTCATGTACTCCAGAAGAAGTGCAGCAGCATTTCCAGTCATGTGGAACTGTAAACAGAGTCACCATCCGAACTGATAAGTTTGGCCAACCAAAGGGCTATGCTTACGTAGAGTTTCTTGAAGTGCAGGCTGTTCAAGAAGCTCTTTCGCTGAATGAATCTGAACTACACGGGCGTCAATTGAAGGTTAAAACAATAGAGTCTTGCTGTTTAAATAATATCTGTATTTTCGTTTTCAACCTTCCATTCTGGTGTGGACGTTTTGCAGGTTACTGCTAAGAGGACCAATATACCAGGGATGAAGCAATATCGTCCTCGCCGGCCTAATCCTTACCAGGGGTTTCGAGGCAGAGCCCCGTATGCACCTCCTTTTGCTTATGCTCCTTTTGGATATGGGTATGTTGTTTTCATTTCTTTTTTTCCAGGGGCATTTCATCTTCGACCTCAAAAACATCAAATCACGCCACAAATGTTTAGCAATCTAAGTTTTCTATTTTTTCTCTAAATAGTAGACGTGTAACACTCATCTTTTTTATTGCAGAAAAGTTCCGAGGTTTAGAATGGGAATGCGCTATAGTCCCTACTATTAATTATGCTGAATCAGAACTTTTGTCTAATGGATGGAAGGACATAATCTACTCCTTGTTCTAGTGTCATGGCTGATGCAGGCCATTCAGCATGAGGGAACGAACAGTACGACCACCGATTTAGCAGCAAACCCTGTAAGCTTACGATTTTTTCTTCTGCATTTTTTTTTATATTTGACATATATATTCAAAGGTTCTTTGTAAAAGTATCTGTTAAAAAATTTTAATGTATGGGATTTTCAGTTGCTTTTTTTCTTCTCTCAAATTGTACTATTGTATAGGTGCATCAGTTTTCTTCTCGAAAATCCAAACAGTGGTTGTTCCTAGTTATTGTTGTTGTTGTAGACTAGCCTGTGTCGTGATTGTCAAAAGTCAAAACCTATGATAATCCAGAATCGGCTATGGGAAAACGTTGCTACGATAATCCATAGCAATAGCCTGAGACTTTATTTGGTCCACACACTACTTGCATTTTTGTGTACGAGATTATTTTAGTTAATTCGGTTTTCATAGTAATTAATAAAATTGGTTAATTTATTTAGTGACATTAAATTTAGTAATAACTTGTATCTTTTTCAAAATTACCTTAAAAATTATCGAATTTCTTTTATTCATTTTACCTAATTTTTCCTGTTAATATGTGGAGAGAAATAGCGATGCAATTTGTGGCTAATCATGTTTTCTAATATCCTCTCGTGAAAGGAAGTTCATCTTAATAGCTTAAAAAATTTATTGATTATGGATCAAAAGTTATAAAATAATTTTAGGGGCAGTTTGATATGAAAAAAATACTAGAAACCATTTAAAAGGTCATATAAAAAGAGATAAATAAATTTTTGAAAAGATTTCAGTAGAAAGTTCTACTCATTCTTCACGCAGGAGAAAGATTGTCCATGCAATTTCTCTTGAGTAACCTTAAACCGTGACCCTCTTCACTGAGCATCAGAAGAAACTGCATGGTTTACACTTTAGATTGCTGTAAATGCCTTCTTAAATGTAATCAACTAACAATTTGAGTGCATCAGACTTACCATGCTTATTATAGCTGTTCATTCAATTATATCCTTCACATGTATGTATAATACTTCAGTGAGCAACTTGGTCACGAAAAAGCATTGAAAAATGTGGAAGAACTGACTCAGGAATACGATGTCTAGAGGCATAGACCAATTCCGATTATGGTAGTTATTTTATAACAGAGGGTAAAACCAAATAACCAGGTATCTTTATAAAGTGTAAATTTTATTATTCAATTTTCTCGCATGAATACACTAACACGTTCATCAGTTCTTATCTAAAAATCTTACTTTTGTTGAATGAGAAACTGGCTAGGAAACAGAAAGAGACGTAGCATGTAACTCCACCACCCATCAGAGTGTTCTGCCCAAGGTCCTGCTTATTTCAGAAGAAGACCATCAATCTTTCACCCTTGTGTTATCAAGGGTACTAGCCAATGCTTATCGGAAACATAATTGCAGAGATAAAGGACCCACCAAAACGATCTAAAAACAATGACATCCCTGTAGCCTTTTACACCTTGCTAGATTCATTTCACCTTACCAGCATCATCATGACCGATACCTCGCCATAATGGTCTCCCAGGCCCCCAACACCACCACCTTTATTCTCATTTACCATAAACAAACAAAAACACCAACCCCCCTCCACCACCGCTTCATTCCTCAACCACCTTACCTTACTTTACCCAAACATATCAATAATTCATAAAAAAGAAAACCCACTTTCGATTCCTTTTCTTAAAATTACACAAAACAAACCCATCAACCTAACTTCTCATATATAAAATATATCTATATCACATTAATCATATCCCTTTTTCAATCTTATTCTTCGTTATTCATAATTTACTATTTATACAACATTCCACTTCCTCTATAGTCTTTAGTACCACAATTTACACGTAACACTAAACGACAAAAGCAGGCTCAGAATTTAGAAACACACTCCGTCCGATCCCACTCCGTTATCCATTCTTCCATTCTCCATTATCCATTCTTCCATTCTCCATTATCCATTTTCCATTATCCATTATCCATTCCCTGCTTCCGCACCCATCCACCAATATCTACACCATCCCACGCCACGTGGAACTCTCACACGAGAGTCTTGCATATCAGACTTTGAGGGTCCCACATCGCTGGCACCAGATACCTCCTCCCATTCACACCATGCGCATTGTAGCTCGCCCCCGTCACCTTATCCACCAGGACCTTACCCGGATATCCCGGGTACGACCCGCTCCCGAAAACCCCTGTGCAAGCCGAAACAGCCTCCAACGGCGCCGTCGGGGGGCCCTGGAAGTAACCGTTATTGAAAGGGTTCGTGACGGTCCCAGCAAGAAGGGTAGCCAAGTTAATTATCATTCCGTCAACCCCGACGTCGCCGTTAGGCGCAACCAATGGTGGCGTTTGGGGTCCGTAAATCGGCTGGTGGAAGGGCCACGCGCATTGCCCGGGGCACTGCGTTTCGGAGTTTCCAACCCATATATAAGCGGTGCGGGCAGCGTTTCGAACGTTTCGGGTAGAGCCATGGGTCCCACAGCGGCTCATGCAGAAACCCTCGACGGCGACGTCTTTAGCCGTTAAGACGACCGATATCGAGTTGAGTTGATTAAACTTCGAGGCGAGTGCGAGAAGGTGGTTCCCCTTGAGGCTTTTCCCGAGCGTGTAAGCCGGGTGGAGAATCTGGCTCCCTACGACCAGCGCAGAGGATCCCCCCTTGTAGTTCTCCGTGGTTTTCCACCACGTGGCAGTGGAAGGAAGCGCCGCGTTGGGCGCGCTGCTCAGCGAGTTTATGAAGTCGACGATGACAGAGCGTTGGATCGGAGTGAAAGTGCCGTACCAGATGAGATTGACGGTGATGCGGCCCTTGAGCAGCTGACCGTTGTGGTACTTGAGGACAAGTGGTTGCTCCTGTACAAGCTCCCCTACAGTTAGCAAGGGAAGGAGGAGCAGCGTGAGAACTGCAGAGAAGGTAATGGCAGGGTTGTAATTAGAGGCCATGTTGTGGATTAGAAGGAAAGTGTGAAGCGTAGAGAGAGTGTTTGAATTAAATTGACGACGGAGAGACGTATTTATATACCTGGTGAGCGGGGACAGCTGTGACCACTGAGGTGTCAACATCCTCATCTTCCACGTGTCTCTTTTTCATTCGCTGCTACTTTCACAGCCTGTCCAAGTTTCAACCTCATCATGTTTTCACCATTTTGCAACCATTTTCACGCTTCTACTAATGTAAAAATAACTTTTCTTCTTTTTAAATATTATTTAAGTTATTTATCGCAACACTGATTTGACTACTCTAATTTTTTATTTGGCAATCCCTAGAAGGCTTTAGCATGCGTTTCAGCACATATTTGAAGCTGGCTATTTGGGCCCCACATGGAATTTCAGTCGCAATATGGGCCGTGGGATTTGAATGGACGGTGAGATTGGAGACATATAATTGGAGTGGGTTTACGTGTATGATGCAATATGCATCGAGTTTGATGAGATTGACGTCAGATGCAGAGTTTCAGGAAGAAAGAGTGTTTCAGTGGATTTAATATATCCTCGCATGCAATACATCGATGAATCTCATTCACCCATTAAAATATTGAATTTAATAAACATGTATATATATATATATATATATATATATATATATATATATATATATATATTAGAGTATGTTATTTTTAAATACTTTTCGAAAAAAAGTTGTAAAGAAAATGTTAAAGGAATATTTTGAAAAATTAAATTTAAATTTATTTTTAAAAGGTTGGTTGAATTAATTTTAATCAATTAAATATTAAAAGAAGATTTTGTTGAAAAATAATGAATAAATCATTAGAAAAGGAAATTTTATTATCCATACATACTTGTATAACTTCGTAACAATGAATGGTTTAATACATCATTTGGTCCCCACTTTTGGGGGTTTGGTTGAAAATGGTTTCACTTTTTGAAAAAGTTCAGTAAGGCCCCATAATTTGTTTAAAAATGTTCAATTCGGTCCTTTTCGTAGACGCTGTTAAAAACTTAACGGTACTGATGCCACTATGGCCAAATCTGAGTGAGGTGTTATGTTGGATGATTACGTGGCACTGTGAAGGGAAGTGAGTTGGTGAAAATATTTTAAAAAAATAAAATGACTTAATTTGGGTGGTAGGTTTAAGTGTGGGTTAAAGCAAAATTACCCTTATCTAAGATTGATTTAGGCATTTATGGGTAAAATATTGTGCTGCAAGTGGTTTTGGCTGGTGATTCCTTCAAAATGAAATTAGATCAGCTTACGTGCGTGCGTGAGATAAGTGGTCCTAATCAAGGCTAATAAGTTGATGTTGTTGTATTTGGGATTAGGGTTTAATTATATTTTGTTCGATTGACGATGATTCTGCCACCGAAACTTGTTTCTCCTTCCTGCGAAAAACCAACCAGAAACAGAGAAGAAAGGGAAGACAAAGAATGATATCTCCCCCTTCCTACGAAGCCACAACAGAACCAGAAACGAAAAAGAAGAGCGCCTCTCCGTAGCGAGCTTCTCTCGCGCGTGACCAAAGAACACCCTCCCAAATTGGGTTTGTTCGAGACAAGAAAAGGATTTGGGAAAAAAGTTGTTATTAGAGTTCTTTAGGTGTGAAACAAGCATTTGGGAATTAAATTTAGGGTTCAAACCTAATGCATCCAATTAGAATTCAGAAATTAATAGAAATTGATAACTAAAAGTGATTAAAAGGAAATCCCAACCCTAATTAATTATAATTAAAAGAAATCCCCAAATCCCCAACCCTAATTATCTGGAACCACTTGCAGCACAATGTTTTACCCAGAAATCCCCAAATCAATCTTAGATAAAGGTAATTTTGGTTTAACCCACACTTAAACCTACCACCCAAATTAAGTTATTTTATTTTTTTAAAATATTTCCATCAACTCAATTCACTTCACAGTGCCACGTAATCATCCAACATAACACCTCACTCAGATTTGGCCACAGTGGCATCAGCACCGTTAAGTTTTTAACGGTGTCCATGAAAAGGACCGAATTGAACATTTTTAAACAAAATATGGGACCTGAACTTTTTCAAAAGGTGGGACCATTTTGAACCAAACCCCCAAAAATTGGGACCAAATGATGTATTAAACCTAAATGAATTTACTTGGAATGAAAACTTGATGAATTTATTTAGCTTTGTAAGCTTTACTTGGCGGTGAAAACGAATGAATGAAATTAATGTATTATCTATATTTTTATAATTTTGTAATAAATGGGTGAAAACTTGATGGATCTATTTAACTGTGTAAGCTCAACTTGACGTGAAAACGAATTAATGAAATTAATATATTATCCATACTTTTATAATTTCGTAATAAATTAATTTACTTGGATAAAAACTTGATGAATCTATTTAGCTCTGTAATTTAGCAGTGAAAACGAATTAATGAGATTAATATATTTCAGATTATATAGAAAGGGATAAAAGAAATTACTTTTATCTATTAAAAGTTAAATTAAAAATTCCGACCATCTTGATCTATTAGATAAAAAAAAAATTTGAACCATTCCTTAACATTTTTATGATATATTTTGGTGAAATAAGAGTATATTTTTAAAATAGTTTTAAAACAAAATAAACCTTGCAAAACAAATTTAAAATATATTTCTAAAAAGTTTTAAAAATATATAAATTTAAGAAACATTTAACTATACAAAAAGTAGTCAAATTAATTTAAATACCTTAAAAATTGATGGAAAAAAAGTTATTGGATTTTGAAAAACGATCGAAAATTATTAACCATTTGAAAGAAATTGATAGATTTAATTTAATTTAATTATTTTTTATAGATTGAGGAGTAATGATTGATAGATAGGTAGAGCATCAAACCATACTTTCTCAAATAAGAATAGAGGTTCTCATGTTTCCTCTTTGAGCATTACGTTTGCAATTGGTTCATCAATTTTTTAGGTCTTCCATACGGAAACATTGTAATTTTAAACTAATTATTTCTAAAACGTATTTTTTGCAACGAAGAGCAATTCAACAACTTAAGAAAATAATAAGGAATCGATACAACAATTTTTTTAATGTTATAAACAATTTTAAAAAAGCCAATTCAACAAACAAGTTTTTTCCTTTAATTTCTAAAACTGTTTGTAGTATAAAATTACCAAAATATTTTTTTTTCTTAGTTCTTATAAAAATTGATTTGCAAAATACTCTTTAGGAACTTAAAAGTAAAAGTAAAACAAATAGGTTCTAATAAACTACTGTGGTCTTTATATATTTTATCATTAATTAGAAATTATTTATGTCATTTTACATATATATGAACTTTGTGTTCTTTGTTATTATGTAGCCTTCAAAATCATCTCACGTTACTTCTCCCCTTTCTCTTTGTTTCTTAACCTAAGCAATAATGAAGAAAGATGAAAAGTTGAGATAATAATAGGTTGTGAAGGTGAGTGATGTTGACTTTGAAAAGCATGCCTCTGGCTATGAGCTTAGGAATTTAGGGTTACGAAGCTCATTAGATGATACTAAATAGGTAAGCTTATTCATACATGCCAACTTTAAGCACTAAACTAAGACCATTAAAATATGCATAGGACCATTTTTCACGTGATAGACTCAGAATCTTAAATTTGATATTTGTGTATTGAAACTTAGGAATAAAAAAATAGTTATATTAATTAAATTACTTTTCTATTGATTATTTATTTTATTTTAATTTAATTTATCTCATAAATTTGGATATTTTTAATTAATTTCTAATTTAAAGTTTTTGTTTTATTGTGTATAATTTTTCACACTTTTTAATTGAGCTTTTATCATTTAATTTTAGGTAAAATGTTTTCAAAGGTCTCTATTTATGCGGATTCGTATCAATTGGGTCCTTATATTCTGAAAGTTCTCAATTGGGTTCTATTTTGGTAAAATTGAGTCAATAATATCCTTGCCGTTAATTGCTGTGAACGACGTTAATTTTCTTGCGATGTGGCATGCTGAGGTGTCCTTTAATTACAACGTGGCACAGGTTAACCAACCAGAACATACCACCTCACGCCTCCTACCACGTCATCTATGTCTTCTCCACATAAACCTTAATTTCCAAACCCTAGCTACTATGCGCCGCCACCGCCATCCTCGCCGGCAGTCGTCCGATCAACCTTCGCCGTGAACCTCCATGGGCGTCGCAAGTCCTTTGTCACTCTCCTCCTTCGTCAATTGCAAGCAACCTGCAGAAGATTAAACCACAGAACCCAGAATCGTGCATCTACTTCTAGCGCGAGAATCTACTCCATCATCTTCTCCAAGGCAGCCACGCGAATCACACATCAACTCCATTGAACCCGCCATCACGAAATCGCCACGGGACCTGCATACTAGAAATAGCCACCAAGCGCCGTTGTGAAAGTGCCAATCGCGAGTTGTAGGTGGCGTAAATCACGACCTCTAGAGTGTTGTCCTAGGCTGTCGGCATGAACTCACAGCATTCGTCGACAGCGTGGCCGCTGAAGCTGACGGCTTGATTCTTCTGGCATTCTCGGTACCGTATTGCGGCAGCGCCAAACGCCCCCTTTCGTCCCTCGCCGTCGACTTTTGAGCTTCAGATTCAAGGAATCCGACAATTTTTTTTGTTTCCCACACTAGATCCCCCTCTTACAATACAACCCAGTACGAGGTTTAAGAAAATATGGAGTCCGAGAACAGAAACCAAAACGACGTCATCACACGGTTGCAAACCTAAATCGCTCCCCATTAGAATCGGATCAACCAGATCTTCCCAGAAACCAATTGAAAGAAAAGATTCTGCAATGCTGGAAACAAACGGACAAAAAAAGTTGGAGAAATCGTCAACACATGACCGTTAAAATGAAAAAACTATATACATATATATAAAAATAAAGCAAAAAATGAAAAACTAAAGAGAATCGATCTGAAGGAGATTACCGATTAATGGAGGAGTTGGTGTTGTTTTGTTGGAATGTCTGATGGTGGTTTGAGAAAAATAAAAATAATATGATTAGAATGGAAAAGAAAAAGAAGGTGAGGAAGGTTTGAAGTCAAAAGGGGACCTGGAAGAGGAAGAGTGAGGTTTCCAATGTAGAGCTCGCGAAGCGTGTGAGGTTTCCAAGCTCCGGAGGGATGTTTCCTGTGAGCTCGTTGTCGGAGACGGCGAGGTACTAGAGGTACTGTCAGGTGCCATATTTAGGAGGAATCTGTCCGGAGAAAAAGTTGTCGCCGAGGTGGAGGTGGCGGAGGAGGGGCATGGCGGCGACGAGGAGGTGGAGGTGGACCCTAATTTGTTTTAAAGGATTTTATTTAAAACTTAAAATAAAATAAATTCCATCACATGCACCACATCATAATTAATTGTTGGGTCAGCATGCCACGATACACTAAAGTTAACGCTGTCCACTAAAATTAACGGCAAGGATATTATTGGTTCAATTAAAAAGAGAATGATACCATTTTTCCCGAAAGATGATTAGAGTTCTAGAAAACTATTTTTATTCTTATTTAAGTTCGTAATGTTGTGATTTCAAACTACAAAATCAAGTAGGCATATCATTTCAGTTGATTATAAAATTAAATGATAATTCCTAAAAAGAATATAAAAATTTTAGTTACTCAATTAAATGAAAGTTTATTAAAAATGAGTGGAAAAGTGAGAAGGGCCAGTCTGCCAATTCCAATGAATAGAAACTAAACGAGTCAGAATTTTGAATCTTTATCAGCTCCTAGTGTTTCGACCGGTTTAGCCTACTAATATGTCGGGCCACAAGCGAGGCCAGATAGGCTAACCAACTAGCCTATAACACATTTGAAATGTCTCTTAGAATAAGTTTTACAATATTTCATTATTTCTCTTACATGTTCTACAACCTAATTATAGCCTCATGTTCTACCGGTTGAAAACAAAGTTATTTTCAACTCTATTTTAGTTATTTTAGTCTAAGTAGATAATCTTTTCACTTTGAGCAAAAAATATTTTGCATGAATTAAACTAGGACAAAAAGTAAGGTCTTGGTCTTTATTATATTCTTTCTTGAGTGAAAATCCTCCACTTGAACGAAAATATCAAAAAAGCAACCCAAATGCAAAATCAAACCATATTTCAATAGTAATTCCTAAAGCATTTGAATAATACAACTTTTAAATAATTCAATTCATTAATCATATTCACGATTTTCTCAAAATTATCCTTTACTTATTTCAAATCAATCTTGGTCCCTTAATTCAAAGTATACATGTTTATGTTCTTATCAAATTTATAATTTACCATAAAAAAGGTTATATAAATTTATTCTACTTATTTATATTAGAAAGTGGTTTTAAGCCTAACTCAACCCCACAAAATTGACTTGTATAGTGAGGTTCGCACTCCACTTATATATTATAATTTGGCCTTATCTCTAGTCGATGTGGGACTTCCAACATATCTCCTTCACACCGAGGTATAAACATCTCGAGCGTGAGATTAAAATTAGTGGGTGGTCAGATAGTGGCCCGACAACGGCTGGAAGATAATGCCCACATAGATCTAAGATACACAATTTTCATCTTTTCTTTTCTCATAGCATGGTATCAGGAGAAAATTAATTCTTCATCACGTACTTTCGCAACCAATTTTGTTACTGCCCAAATCTTCATCTTCTACCTTTTGTTCTTGGCTTTCCTGCCTTTTCTTCTCCTTTTATGGCTACTCCCTTTGTTACTCTCGCATCATTGCAAGATACAACACACGACTAATACATTCACCATAACAAGAATCCTTCATTGGTGTTTGTTTCTCTAATTCTTGAAGGTCACAATTATCATGGATGAGCTCGTTCAATGTCTAATGCACTACAAATGAAGAATAAATTTGGCTTTGTTGATGGTTCCATTCCTTGTCCAACTAATACAGATCCCATGGTTCCCGCATGAAAGCATTGCAATAATCTAGTTTTATCTTGGATCAATCATTTTGTTTCTCATGAGCTTGCTACAAGTATTATTTGGGTTGACTCTGCAACTGCGACATGGAAGGATCTCAAAGATCGTTTCTCCTAAGGTGATTCTGTTCGAATTTCACAATTGCATCAAAATCTTTATTCAATATATCAGTCTGACCTAAGTGTTACTGCATATTACACTAAACTGAAGATTCTCTAGGATGAACTTTGCAATTTTCGCCCAATTCCTGAATGTCAATCTTTTTCTTCTTGTTGTGTTGTTTCTAAGACAATGAAGGAATATCATGAAAATGATTGTGCTCTTTGTTTTCTTAGAGGCTTGAATGATAATTAATTTGTTGTTTACCGACGGTCTTTAAGCCTTCAGTAATGGGATGATTACCAAAGGATTTACCGGCGGCCTACTTTATTGTCTTTACAGACGGCCTTTGGCCTTCGATAATGCCCACAGTGCATTAAATTCGACATTAGAGGTATTCCTTCCCCAAATTCCCCAAAATCAATTTTGGTACTCCTTCTCCTCCCTTCCCTGTTCTCTCGACGTAAACCTTGTGTGGGCGCGAGGTTGGTGTTCCCTAGCCAGTTTGAAGAGTATGGTGGTCCGAACGGTGGCAGCGGTTCGTTGGTGGGTGGGTGTCTTCCCTTCCCTCTTCAAAGATTCGTGCATATTGGCTTCAATCAGCGCGAGGTTGGTCGCCTTAAGCCGGTTTCAAGAGGTTGTTGTTGGGGATGGTGACGCTGGTTCCTTGGTGGCTGGTTTACGGGTTGGGTGGCTAGGGTTCTTCTTCTTTGTTCTGTGTTGCGGCAGGGGTGATGGTTCGTGGAGCTTGGCGTTAGGAGGGCTTTGCCATGAAGTTAGGTTGGTTGTTGCGTAGTGCTTCGTTGACACATTTTTGTAGTCAGGTTTGGTTTGGTATTTTGACACATTTTTTTTAAAGCACGGATAATAATATTCATGATTTATAAAATGTCCACGAAATGGTAGGTGTTAATGATGCTCAAATGTTAGGAATGATTTATAAAATGTATGGTGTTTGTGAAAATTGTGGCATAAATAGAGATGTTAATGATATTGAAATGTTTTGAATGTTGACTCTGTTGTAATAGTGGATAATATATTGTTATTTGAAGATGATAATGTATTATTATGTTGATTGAAGGTGTACTTTATGGGATAATTGAAGGTGTACTTTATGGTTTGCATGTGCTTATAAAGTGATTAAACCATGATGTTCACTAGGCATATGAAAAGGATTGAATATAAATGTTAGAAATGTTAACTATATGAACCTAGAAAGCAAGGTCAACCTTGGTGAAAATAGGACAACCACTAAGTAATCCTAGAATCAGCAATTAAAAATTATCCTAACAAGTTTAGAATAAAACCTAGCTAATTAAGAACTCACACTACAAAAAGTACCTAAAACTCAAAATATGACAACCTAGAACCTAAAACTAGTACCTAGAATACACTAAAAGTACTAAAATGCAAAGTGTGTTAAAGTATTAAGCAAAACAGTAAACTAACTATCTAGACAAGTTTTAAAACAAAAAAGAAAGATAAAAATGAGGTGACAATTCCAAAATACCAAGAAAATCAAAATTTAACCATTGAGCACCTAAAATTACACTAAAATAGGTGATAAATTCGAAATTAACCTAAATTAGCCTAAGAATGTGTAATCTTCATATCCTAACAAGTTTAAACTAGTAAAATGAAGCTAAGAAACATGTCAAATTGGATCAAGTATCTAAAACTCAAAATTGCACTACTTAAAACCTAAAAAAATGTACTAAATAGGTGAGAAATTGGGAATTCACCTAAAGTAACTGAAGAATGTGTATTCTACACATCCTAACAAGTTTAAAGTTGGTAAATGAAGGTAAGAAACATGTCAAATTAGATCAAGTAGCTAAATCTCAAAGTTGGACTACTTGAAACTCAAAAAAGTGTACTAAATAGGTGGGAAATTGAGAATTCACCTAAAGTAATCTAAGAATGTGTATTCCACACATCCTACCAACTTTAAAGTAGTGAAATGAAGTTAATAAACATGTCAAATTGGATCAAGTACCTAAAACTCAAAATTGGATTAGTTAAAACCTATAGAAGAGTACTAATAGGTGATAAATTAGGAATTCACCTAATGTAAACTAACAATAAATAATGTTAATATTCTAATAAGTCTAAAGTAGTTAAATGTATCTAGGAAACTACTCAAATGGTAAGAACTACCTAAAACTCAAAGTTTGAGTATTTAGAACCTAAAAAAGTCTACTAAAGAATGAGAAAGTGGAAATTCACCTAAAATAGACTAACCATAACTAATCTTAATATCCTAACAAGTCTAAATTAGTGAAATGACACTACAAAACTACTCAAAAGCAAACAAATTCGTAAAACTAAAGGTTTTAGTAGTTAGAACCTAAAAAAGTATACTAAAAATATGAGAAATTGACAATTCACCTAAAGTAGACTAATTTTAACTAATGTTAATATCCTAATAAGTCTAAAGTAGTCAAATGAAGGTAAGAAACTACTCAAAAGCAAACAACTACCTAAAACTCATAGTTTGAACCAAAAAAGTTCACTTAAAGGGTGAAAAATTGCCAATTCACCTAAAGTAGAGAATTTTAAGTAATGTTAACATCCTAACAAATCTAAAGTAGTGAAATGGAGCTAGGAAAGTAGTGAAAAGCATAGAATTACCTATAACTCAAAGTTTGAGTTGTTAGAACCCAAAAAAGTGTGCTTAAAGGGTGAGAATTTCCAATTTACTTAAAGTAGACTAATTTGAAGTTATGTTAACATCCTAACAAGTCTAAAGTAGTGAAATGAACCTAGGAATCTTATCAAAACCAAAGAATTACCTCAAACTCAAAGTTTGAGTATTTAAAACCTAAAAAGTGCACTTAAAGGGTGAGAAATAGCAAGAAGATCTAATGTACACTACTTTTAAGTAATGTTAACATCCTAACATGTCTAAAGTAGTGAAATGAACCTAGGAAACTTGTCAAAAGCAAAGAGTTAGGTAAAACTCAAAGTTTGAGTATTTATAACCTGAAAAAGTGTACTTAAAAGGTGAGAAATTGCCAATTGACCTAAAGTAGACTAATTTTAACTAATGATAACATCCTAACAAGTTTAAAGTAGTGAAATGAACCTAGGAAACTTGTCAAAATCAAAGAATTACCTCAAACTCAAAGTTTGAGTATTTATAACCTAAAAAGTGTAGTTAAAGGGTGAGAAATTGCAATTAGACTTAATGAATAGGATTTTTAAGTAATGTTAGCATCCTAACAAGTATAAACTAGTGGAATGAAGCTACAAAACTTGTCAAAAGCAAATAATTACCTCAAACTCAAAGTTTGAGTATGTAGAACCTAAAAAAGTCTACTAAAAGGGTGAGAAAGTGGCAATTCACCTAAAGTAGAATAACAATAACTAATGTTAATATCCTAATAAGTTTAAAGTAGTCAAATGAAGGTGAGAAACTACTCAAAAGCAAACAACTACCTAAAACTCAAAGTTTGAGTAGTTTGAACCAAAAAAGTTCACTTAAAGGGTGACAAAAGTTCACTTGAATCTGTTCAGTTTAGAACTTCTTGTTGGACATCTTTTAATTCATTCCTAGAGTCTTGTTCAACTTTTAATCACTATCCTAGAGTCATATTAATTGTTTCCAGAGCAGTTTCATTCATCTATTGAATTTTGGTTGGTGAATTAGCTTAAATTTTGGTGTTAAGAGCAACTCAAACAGTGAAATTATGATTTGCATGTATTTAGCCTTTGATGGCAGCTTACACAAGTCTTACTTGGTAAAACAAAGTTGCTCAAATAATAAAATTAAGTGTCCAAACTCGTTTGAGCAAAATTGTCATTCAAACCACCAATTTTTCAACACTTTTCTTATATGAGTTGCAGAATTTTTTGAATATGTGTTGCTGTAATTATTGCACTGAATTTCATCTTAAATTGGTAGCAAAAGCTTGGTTCAATTGATTAAAAAAAAGTGCACAATTCAAAATTAACAAACAGCCTGCATTGTAAAAGGTGAGTGAACTAGTGCCAAGCCAAGTTTTCAAAATCTGATGCACATTTTACAGCACCTCTCTTAGGCATTTCATCAAACACTTTTGTCTATTTTAAAATTGAGTTCGAATTAGTTATATCTGCAACTTATAATTGTTTCTTGCTTTTTAAATCCACTTTAGAGTCTCTCCTAAGTTCATTTTGAGTGTCACCTTTCGTTGCAAGCCTATTAATTGCTTGATTTAATATGTTGGAAAATCCTGCACCTAAACTGTTTGATGAAAGTCCAGTGGTGCATTCTGGTTTAGCATTTTCTGGCAGCAGCAGAGCTGATTTTCTAGCTTCTTAATTGGCTTTTGTCCTTCGGTAATTACCGAAGGCTTTTGCCCTTCGGTAATTACCGAAGGACAAAGGCCGTCGATAATTGTTAACGACAAACGATTTACTGACGGCAAAATGATCATCGCTAATTCGTCGATAATAGGCATTACCGACGAGTTTTTGGCTGTTTCCAACGAACTAGAGCCTTCGGTAATATCTTTCTTTTTCGTATCCTTTATCTTCTTTACCCAAATTTTTTTTGATAATTCAACATGAGGAACAATTACATAAGCAACAATTTATACCATATTTAAAACTTCATTGAAGTAAATTTTATAATAACATGCATAATATAGTCACTAAATAAACTCATAAATAACAATATTCAATACAAAACATTTTAAATAATCATTTATCAAACCAAACTAACAACACTCAATAGTTCAAGCCTTCAAACAAACACTCAACTAATCACAAATTCTATGAGAACAAAAAATATAACGACCAAGTCACCTTCACATCCATGTCATCTATCTTATAATTCTATCAAAAATCATAAATAACTTCCTACACCTAAAATGTTTATTTTCAAAAAAAAAAGCAAACAAACAAATTATTTCAGAATTCAAAGACATAGAATGAAGCGTCTAAATATGACAAAATTTCATTTATATAATAAAATAAGTTAAAATTATCACTTTTCTTAACTAAACTCATTAAGATTAATAATAAAATCATAAGAGAAGAGAGAATAAAAAATATTTAGAGTAAATATGAACTTAGTTTTTCTTTTTTTAAAATCCAATGCTCTTTGACTAGACATCTATTATTAGATGGGATCAAATTTTGATTTATTATTGGGTGAGATCAAATTTTAAAAATCATAGAGATCAAGAAAAAAGATACATTAATAGAGACCTAACATCCAAATTTATGAGACATAAAATTTAATTATATTAATTTTTATCTTTGATGTAAAGACATGTAACCTATTAATCACTTGAGGAACAAAAAATAAAATAATATGAATTCAGTAAAAGAAAATATATATATATATATATATATATATATATATATATATATATATATATATATATATATATAAATTTTTGACTCTCAATAGGATAAAAAATTAGAATAAAAACTCAATTAAATATATCAAAATGAGTAACTTAAAACTTGATTGATTTTTATTTTTTTTTTATCTTCAAAGGCTTGAAAATGCGGAAGAATATGTTGGGATGGACATGTCACAAGGAAATAAATGGAGCTTTTGAAAATGTAGTGATAGCATTGAAGGAAACAAACAAAAATTCTATTACAATCTGTAATGCATGAACAAGATAATTTAATGCATGCGAAGATGACGACGACACCAAGGATGGAAATAAAGTATCAATGTGTATCACACACATTAGGAAAAACCTACTCCTATCGTATGTATCATTAATGCATTCTTATTCATTTGTGTACTACCAAACAAATTCATTTCCAAGAGATATACATCAATGTACAATAAAACGATTTTAAGTTAATTTCTAAACTTAAATAAGTTATAAAAAAAAACTTCATAAATGTTTAATAATAAGTAGAAAAATATTTATGAATTATCGGAATGTTATCTAAGTTCAAAAATTTAATTATTTATCACTATTATATTTCTTAAATACATGTCAATATATTTTGGTTAACATTAATGATTCCGTAGTAGAGATTTGATAGGTCTAATATGATGTTTGGACTATTATTAGACATTTGAATAGAAGACTATCAAGTAGTATTTCAATGAATTTGTATAATTGAGGGTTAAAAGAATTTTACTTTGAGTTGTGGGCTACTTAAAATCTATATTACCAAGTTTAATTTAATATAAACTTTAATTTTTATTTTTCTATTAATTGTTTATTATTTAATAAATTAAATAAATTATTATGATACAAATAAATATTATAAATATCACAATATATAATAAATATTAAAGATATCACAATATATCTTTAAAAGTGTCAGCTACTAATATAACCTATAACCATGAGTTTTGTCGGACTGATTTAGTCTATAAAAATTAAAATCTATTTGAAATGTAGTAACGAGTTTACTGAAAGAAGAAAGTTCAATTATGATTATATATCTGGTCTAATAAGAAAACAATTGGATAAAATTAACTAGATGTATTATTCTAAGATTATAGTAATAGATATCTTATTGAAAACTTCTTACAATTTAAGAGAATGTCTCAAATCCATATTAAAGACATCGTTACTCTATTTTTATCATACACAATTCTTTTATTAGAGGAAAAAAAATATATTTAAGGAAAGTATATACTAGAGTATTATAACTACATTAATAACTTCAAGATAATTCAGTCATTCGATTTGTTTTTTAAAGTTTGTTTGTGATTTTTTTTTATTTGTTCAGTAATATGATTTTTTTTTCAGAAGCATTCGGATAGTATTTATAAAAGATATTTTGATATTTAAATTAGAAAAAATTTAAATATATAAATATTAAATACAACAATCAAATCCCACCAACAATCTTACTTGATTCCAATTTATAAATTATAATAAAATTTTACTCATCACCACTTATTTATATATGTTTAATATTATTTTGGTTATATATAAATGTAACATGATACAAGCTTGGATTTGAAATGAATAATTAATTTTACACATGATGTTAGGAAAATTTAAGAGGGTTTGTTTGAGGTGTTTAGTTTTTGAGATTGAGACAGAAGAGTAGACTCGATTTCGATTTTAAAGCAAAGAGATGGAAAGCTAAGGAAGGGGATTTGAATTTGAAGTGAGGTTTCTCACTTTTTGTTGTGAAAAGAGAGGAAAGGAACAGTGAAAAGTTTGGCGCAGAAAAAAGTGAAACAAGAGTGAGAGAGAAGGAAAACAAGAGTCACGTGCTGCGTGAGTGAACAAAAGGATCACACGGAAACGGCGTTTTAATGTTGTTTTATAATGGACGAGATGTGGATAAGCCAAACAGCCACGTGTCATCGACATCCTAGTCTAGTACTAATTCACCCCCAAAATGTCTGCTCCAACTGGACAGGTTCATTTAACAAAAATAAATAAATAAATTAAGTGCATGAATCCTACAGTTACCACGTCCAACTCCTATTTATGTTATATCACCTTCACGTACTCAACTCATTTCAATTTTCATTTCTTATTATCATAACCAATACCTTTACGCGTACTTTGAAACAAGACCATCCTCAATAAATAATTAGTGGAGGGTCAACAAAAAGAAGTAATTTTTTAAATAAATATAAAAATATTGGAAATTTCTGATGTGTTTGTAAATATTCAATTCTACGTTCTAAGATTTATGATATTCGAAAATAAACTACAAATAAGTTAGCAATAGTGATGCACTGTGTGCCACATGTTGTACGTCATGGTTTGGCCACTTAACATCCAGGCCGACAAAACCCGTTGAATAGCTAAGTATGAATCCAATCAACCAAAACTCCTCCAATTAATCATTCATCTAAGATATGTCTCAAAAAAAATTTTATGTTGTTAAGGGTCTATAATGAATTTTTCTTACTTGGTTTGTTTTTTGGTTATGATTATCCATATCATCTAAGTATGTTTCTTCAAAATCGATTAGTGTTTCAATGGTTAACTTGTAGTTTGATATTCAAATTAGATATGTTTCTTAAAAGAATAAGAGAAATTAGATCATGAAAAATGAGTTTACCTTAATTTTAGACTTGTATTCATAAAATTTATACAATCAAATATATTAATTGATTATTAATCGTTTATCAATGACTGATATCTAATTAATTGGCTTTTAATAATTTTTAACGTCGGTTTATAACCTATCAGTTGATGATTTGTCTCATCATATTCTCGGCATAGCATGTAGTACAAAATTCAAATTATAGATTGAAGTTTTATTAGTGTTACATAGTTTTAATGATTCTCCCTTGTGAATATAATAGTTGTCGTTATTGTAATATGCATAAAGAGGGTCTGTGGTAGTGGTTTATAAAAGTTATGAATTATGAATAATTTGAGGGCATTGTGGGTGATAGCGTAGGGGTTGTGCATTTATGAAAGGGGTCTACAATACGTGTGGGATGATTATGGTGCATATGCCCTATGATTGGAAGAAAAATGAAAGGCACGAAGACCAAATTGAGCACACCTATTGTGACCTTAGGAGGGGAAAAAGAAAACAAAATTGAAGGAACAAAAGTGAATCTTAATACAATAATGCAAGGAATGGGCACTTCCAGCTGTCTTACAATTGGACCAATTTTGAAGTACAATTTTATGGCCTTCTTCTACGTGTGGTCGTAGATTTCACATTTAAATTGTGACCAATTCCGACTTTGGGGGGACCATGGCATCAAAAAAGGGTCAACCAAGTTAAAAAAATCTTTTGGGGTCACCTACCCAATACACTTCCAACCTTCCTATTTTTTATTTTCTCCCACTTTCTCAGAATTACATCAACTTCTTTATGTGTGCTGCCAGTAAGGCCAAAAAACAACTTGCCAAAACAACTTATCTTCTTCATCATTTTCAGATCTTGTTCCTCCTTTTTTATTTTCCCATCTTTTCTCTTTCTTCCTTTCTTTTTCCTTCTTCTAAGAGTGTCCAATCATGCTTCCCAAACAAAAAAGTTTCTTTCTTTTCGATCCAACCCTAATATTTGGAAATCACATTCAATCTAATCTATCACGTTACCATGGAAATTAAGAACCCCTTCTGGATATATAATTCATTTAGGGAAGATTTTGCTCGAAAGATGTCAAAACACTTGAGTTACACAAACAAATTGAAGCTCAACAAAGTAATCCACGATTTCTTTTAATATGTATATTTGTAATTTTGATGGAAAGGTTTACTATGTTAACAATTAAGAAATATGTTTTTTCAAATATACACAATAATTTTATAATGAGATTAAAATAATAAAAAACAAATTTATTGAACTTTTTTAGTGATGTTTCGGTATATGGGTTGAGATCTTTTACTTAAAATATTTCAAGTTATTCTGAAGACTAGATAGTCTTTTTGATGGTCTTCCATTATTTAAATTTTTTTTTTCTTGTCCAAACTGGAAGTGACTTTGCGTAATAATTTTGTAATAAAAATTAGTAAATCAAACATATATTATATTATAATAAGTTTATTCTTAGATTTATTAATTTCTAATAATGATTATTATTCTTATTAGTTATCTATAAATAATTGTTATTATTCAGCTTAATTATTAATTATTAACTATTCTGATTATATTTTCTGGGACGGTGAACCCGCGGAATACTGAACTGATCAGGTGACCATTAAGTACAAGTGGTAACATTCGTTCTACAATTGAAAGAATTAACGTAAATGTAGAGTTGTGAAAAGTTTATTCAGACTTAGCTTTATATGTTATTTTCTCCTTTTTAAAATTCTTTTATATATCTTCTTAAGAAATTAATTTATTTCCTTTCGTTTTCTTTCGTTTCACCTTTTCCAGAAAAGTGATTGTTTTATAATATGTATATTATATTCTACTTTTATGTTTAAAATTACTTTACACCTCAGCTAAAGATATTGTAGACGAATATAAACCATAACTCAAGGGAATAAAGTTCTCTTAGTGTCTAATCCTATTACTTATACCTAATTAACTAATTAAAATATTACCTAAAAATTAAAGAGCTAAATTTCTTATTTCTTAAACTAATAAGTATGAAATGAAATAAATTTTTTACTTAATATACCTAATTAAGTAATTGACAACTGGGATACGTGTGTTTGTTTGATATTTAATATACTTAGTACTCTAGAAGGTTAATTATAAAATTTTATTTAGGGTTATATAACTAATAAATCAAGAGGTATTATCTTGTTATTTAATTAATGGGGTCGTCTAGTATTGATGCTCCCTCTCTGCACATTCATTAGAAATAATTCTATTCAATAATTTCAATTCTGTTATTGTCATCCGATTGATTTAATTTTAAAATAAAAGTCAATAATGTCCAAAAAAATATATTTTAATTGTATTATATTTGTTTTCATTTTATAATATGAAAAAAGAGAGAGTAAAATACACATACATGCATTTAAATTACAAGTTATAAATACATAATAGATAACAATTTTTCTAGTTCATAAAAGTGTTTTTTTTTTTAAATATAGTTCATACAACTTCTAGAAACATAAATATATAGCTGTACCAGGAAGGAGCGGGCGCCCCACGGAAGAATGCCCATTTCAACATTCGTCATCAAAACGGTTTGTGACCGTCCGCCCATGTCGGTATCAACGTCATATAACCGGTTAATGACTGTCCGCCTATTTCAACACGGAACCTGCGAAATTATCTCACCAATGACTAATGTGGAGGATTGAGTGTGACAGGGCGGGCGCCCATGTCGCATGTGATGATTAATATGTCCCAAGACCGGCCGCCCAATGAGTAAATCCCGTGATAACGGCCAGCCATGCTACTAATCATCTTGGCTTAAGGTGAATCGACTTGATTTAAGGTAAGTAGAGTTTAGAAGCTATTGGGTTGTCATGGTCCGTGATTAACTTTTCACTAATCCCAAGCCCATAGCGAAAACTATATATACAAGTCCAGGGTGAGTGGTAGAGGGAGGAGATTGAATGCACATTTATTGCTATTCCTGAAAAAAAAAATCATTGCTCTGAAACTGACTTTGGCATCGGAGAATCTTTTGCAGGTCTCCACTCCGCTAGATCGAGAAAGAAGTTAAGACTGGAAGAGAAAAGGTTAGCTACATGAGCGAGTTAGTAGAAGAACTTGGAGATTTAAGACAGCACAGCCCTACACATCCAAAACAATAGCTAATTATTGAATACTCTTTAATGCATAACAAGTTCGATTCAAATTGTATCGAATCTATTCTTAGGAGAAAATTTAAAACTTGATAAAGAAAATGGATTTTCAATTTGATATTTGTTTAATTATTGTTTTTAGTTTACTTTTCACTGTTCATATTGCCACCCATATATTTTCACAATCTCTTTACTTTTATTTTGCTTTCGAAACATTCTCAATGATTTTTTTTAATAACAAAATATATTTTGGGATTCCTATAACGAGTCTATAAAATTATTTTTTAAATTTATTCTTAAATATGATTGTTTTATTTGTATAAATCATATAATATATTTGAGTCAATGAAATTTTATTTTTTAAATGATGTCTTAAATTGAAAAAAAAATGATAATTTTTTATATTTAAAAATATTTAGCAATAACTAATGTATTGATAAATTATTTTTAGTTTAATGTTAGATGTACCTTTTATATGTTTTTAACATATCAATTTTGTTGGTTATGAAAAAAGTTATTGAAATATGAAAATCAATTATATTTTAAAAACATTTTTTTTAATTTCTAATATTATTTATAAAAAAATAAAATAGATTTAATAAATAGAATTATTTTTAAAGTCTAAATATTAAATATTAAGTATAGAAATGAATTAATAATATATCAAATAATATATACAAATACATATCTCTGTCCTATGTTAAATATAAATAAGTGGCTGAGTAAATTATAAATGTACTAGTTATAAGATAAAAAAAATTTACACAATATTATAAAATAAAAAGATTATAAAGTTAGATTTAATATATTTTATAAATAAATTAAATAAATAAGCTACCGATTATAATAGAAATATATGGGAGATTACTTTTAAAAAAATATAAAAATAAATTATCACATAGTTTTTAATTATTTGATAATCTTATCATATTTTGTTTCATAGATGTTATTTTATCATTATCTAATGAAATATAATTTTAATCTATAAAAATAAGATAATAGTTATTTTTATTACATTTCAAATACCCGTTATAATAATACATTTTAAATCCTATTATGTGAAAGAGTCTTGTAACTGAATTAATTATATTAAAATAAATCTATATGTTTTTTAATCGTGTGACTTTTTTTATTGAGTTTCTATTTATGAGTTAGTTTAAAAGTATTTTTTTGGTTAAGGTTAGATTTAATATATTTTATAAATAAATCAAATAAATAAGCTATCGATTATAATGAAAATTATATGAAAGATTATTTTAGAAAAATATGAAAAAAATAATTATCACAGAATTTTTAATTATTTGATAATCTTATCATATTTTGTTTCATCGATGATATTTTACCATTATCTAATGAAATATAATTTTAATCTATAAAACTAAGTTAATAGTTATTTTTACAATTAAAATATCCATTATAATAATATATTTTAAATCATATTTCGTGAAAGAATCTTGTAACTGAATTAGTTATATTAAAATAAATCTATATTATTCAATTTATCTACGTTATAATTTTAACAATACTATTTTTTTTAATAAGATTACATTATATTATATATTTATAATATTTAAAATATAATTATTAATTATTATTTTCTTATCCGATCTTTAATTTGTTTTTCTTATTAACTATCTTATCTGTAATCTATTTCTAGATAATAATTAATTTTTATTAAACATATCTTTTATCTTTTTATATTAACATTCATTTTTTTCAAAATCATCAATTACTTTATATATATACATAGAATAACTTTTGTATTTCAATACAAAACTCCAAGCATAATAAAATTTGAAGACATGGCTGAGTGGAAGAAATTGAGAGTTTTGGGAGAAGGTTCATATGGCACAGTGTATCTGGTACTTCTACGTTCTATAGAAGAACAAAAGCCGAAAATCTCACTCTTAGCATTGAAGACAAGTTCTTCCTATTCAATGTTAAGGGAGAAAAAGGTTTTTGAGTTATTACGGGGTTGCGAAGGAATTGTGCAATGTTATTATTATAAATGCATTGTTGAGAGAGGTTATTTAAGTTATAATCTCTTCATGGAGTATGCCCCTCATGGTTCTTTAGGCAATTTAATAAAGACAAAGTTATTATCCGACAAGGAAGTGATAGTCTACACTCAGATGCTTCTCAAGGGACTTTCTTGCATGCATGAAAAAGGAATTGTTCATTGTGATCTTAAACCGGATAACATTCTCCTCTTTCCTTCATGGGATGATCGTACAAAATATCAACTAAAGATTTCTGATTTTGGATTGTCCAAGACTAGCGAAGAGGCAAATGCTGATTTAGGAGAGATCAAGTTCAGAGGAACACCCTATTACATGTCACCGGAATCAGTTAGAGGTTTTAAGGAAACACCTTTAGATATATGGTCTCTGGGATGTATTGTTATTGAGATGAGCACTGGACTTCAACAATGGTGGAACATTCAAACCTCAGACCAATTATTGTGCAAGCTTGCATTTTTCAATGAAGCACCAAAGATACCAGATGAACTTAGTTACGATTGCAAGGATTTTTTGAAAAAATGTTTCATCAATGATCCTCAACAAAGATGGACGGCTAAAATGCTTCTAGATCATCCTTTTATTCAAAAGGAATATCCAACATCATTGCCTACGTATAATCCTTCAAATTAGATGTATCCATTTAATTAAATACTTCAATGATTATATCTATGTTGATCAAATTTAAGTAGATACATGTATATTTTTTTTATGTAAACCCACTAAATACTACTTTTTTGTTTATTACAATGTTCATTACTTTTAAAAAATTAGTAAATAATGTTTGTGTAGTTTAGTATTACTCCCGTCATAGAATTTGAAATGCTGACGTAAGAACATTTTTCAACAAAAACAAAATGAAATAATAATTTTTAAGCTTTTAAAATATTAAAAGTTTCGATATTACATTTTAACGGACTCTTACGTTTTTAAAAGAAAATATTTATTCATAAATTTATTGATCCCAATCAATTATTAAAATTAACAAACACATAAAATCACTTCAGTGGAATGAAAAGAAGAAATAATGCATTGTAATTATCTAATATTTATATAGGTTATATAAATACATAACAGATAACAATTTTTTATTTTTCTAATTCATAAAAGTGTTTTTTTTTAAATACATAATAGATAACAAATTTTCTAGTTAATAAAAGTGTTTTTTTATGGTATAGTTCATACACCTTCTAGAAACATAAATATATAACTAATCATAGAATACTCTTTAATGCACGATAAGTTCGATTCAAATTACATCGAATCTATTCTCAGAAGAAAATTTAAAACTTGATAAAGAAAATAATTTCTTAATTTGATATTTATTAGTTCACTTGTCACTGTTCATATTGATTGCCACCCATATTTTCACGATCTCTTTACTTTTATTTTGCTTTTGAAACATTCTTTCAATGATTTTTTTTTATCTATAACAAAATATATATCGGGATTCCTCTAACGAGTCTATAAACTTATTTTTCAAATTTATTCTTAAATATGACTGTTTTATTTATATAAATTATATAATACATCTGAGTCTGAAATTTTATTTTTTAAATATGTCTTAAATTGAAAAGAAAAAAAAGATAATTTTTTATATTTTTAATAAAAATATTTAGCAATAACTAATGTATTGATGAATTATTTTTAGTTTAATGTTAGAGGTACCTTTTATATGTTTTTAACATATCAATTTTGTTGGTTATGAAAAAGTATTGAAATATGAAAATCAATTATATTTTAAAAATAATTTTATTAGTTCTGAATAATATTTATAAAAAAATAAAATAGATTTAATAAATAGAATTATTTTTAAAGACTAAATATTAAGTATAGAAATGAATTAATAATTTATCAAAGAATATATACAAATACACTCTTTCTTTTTCTCCTATGTTAAATATAAGTAAGTGATAAATTATAAGTATATTAGTTGCAAGATAAAATTTGTAAAGACTTAAAATATGGTATTTTAGAAGTGATAGTAGTTTAAAAATAATGAAACTCAATTATTTTAATATTAAATAGTTTTAATATAAAAAGTTTTGTTATAAACGAGTTTCATTTATTTTAAAACTCACCATCTTTCTAGAAACTATTTTCTAGAGTTCTTTGATTCTCTCTAAGGGTTCTTCTTCCCTGCTCGTCCGATTGAAGAACTGAGACAGTAGGATTGATCCTTGCGGCGAGCTCTTCAATATAGACCGATCAATTTCTCTTGTTTGAGTAAGTCGAGTTTCCAACCCTTTTTCTTGGTCTTTTCTTGTATCTGTTGCATGTAGGCCCTGCTTAGTTTACATGTGTTCTTTGAGTTTTCAATTTGAGTCTTTGTTGATTAGTGCTTCTAATGGTGTACCCTGATCTTGTTTTTGTTATTCCTAGGAGCAGATAGAGCTTCCTTAGCTTTTGGAGTTGTTTTAGGACTCCTAGAGCTGTTTGGTCATCTGTCAGGTAAGAAGAGCTAGTTACTTTATTTTTAACTAGTCTTCATGTTTTAATTAATGTTTGTATGACTGTATGATACTTGAATTGAGTAATTAAGTTGTTTCATGAAATTTGATTTGTTGAGTTGTTTGATTGAAATGAGAATTTTAGTATGTTGAGTTGCTTGTAAAATGAGTGTGGTGAATTGAACATGTGATGAATGATGGTGAGTAATTTTTATGTTGAGGTGAAAGTTGTTTTTGATGAGTTTAATATGGTAGTTTAAGTGAATTTTGAGTTGCTAAGCTGTTATAGATCTTTGATTGGTATTAAATAGAAGAAATAAGTAGTTTTTAGGCTAAAAAGGAGGTTTTGACAGGTGAAAAGTTAATATAATGGTTATTTGGGAAAAGCTATATTTTTGGATCGGTTTAAGGGTCAATTAAGACTTGTTTGAGTTCTGTGTTAGTAGGAATTTGATGTAGAACTGGTTGGTAACTAATACGGTGTGTTTTGTATAGTTTTTGGTTCATTTTTATGGGTTTTGATTAGTGAAATTCTATAGTTATGGTCTTAGGCACATTCTGCATCTTTGGGAACTGTTTTCAGGTCATCTAGGACTTGGTTGGTATCTTACTTTGCAAAAATTTGGCTTTGTATAGTAAGAACTGTTAGTTGGACTTATGGGTACTTAACTTGGTCTAAATGCATTGAAATCATGTTCAATTGAGCAATCAATGTCCAAATGTAAGTTATAAACAAGTTTAAGAATCAAATACAGTGCTAAGGATACCCAATTGGTCTTTTGAATTGCGTTTGAATAACATTTAAATCCAATTTGTAGGTTGTTATCATCTAGTGTGGCATTGAGGGGTAGTTTTCTAGCATTCAGCGCCACATTCCAATGGCTCTGGTGTTGAGGGGTAGTTTCTGTCACTAAGCGCCACACTCCAGTGGCTTTGGCGTTGAGGGGTAGTTTTTTGGCGCTAAGTGCCACATTCTAGTGATGTTGTCGCTGGGGGTAGTTTTCTAGCATTGAGCGCTGACGATAGCTAGTGTAATTTTCGTTATTTTTAAATGTGATTTTTGGTGAATGTTTTGTGTGAAATTGTTATGGTATACATGTTTTGATAACTAATTAAGGTCTTATTGGGAGACGTCGAATCCCCTTCCCCATACGACAATTTTGACGTTAGACCCCTCCTAAACTCACGACCCTTTTGTTTTTTTCTTAAATTAATTTATTTCTATAGTATTACCGAATCTGAAATACAGAAAATCATTATAGCACATCATAAAATTGTATATATTATGAGTTTCAAGCAATGGAGATTAGGCACTCGCTGCTGCCGCCAAGATTCATCAACTCACAAACAAAATTGTATCATAAGCCAAAATTAATCGGTGCAAACAAAATTTAATCGGTGCAAATGGAATTTAATTGGTGCAAACTAAAGTTAATCGGTGCAAAATAAATTAATTGGAAGAAAATTAATCAAACATACCTTATAGTAGTAATGGCGAACGCAAACGAAACAACAACCCAAACGAAAACGCGAAAGAAAGTGAGGCTCACATTCTGAGTTTTTGGGGTTTAAAAGGGCATTTGAGGTCAGCCCCTCCAGATCCGACGTCTAATTACTAAAAAAATCCATTTTGACGCTACTTTTTTGGGTACTTTCGCAACTTATTGACGTCTGGGAAAAGGGATCCGACGTCTAATGTGTATTAGACGTCGACCCCCTCTACGTTCTACATCTTATGTTTGAAAAAGTGACATTTCAATTGTGATTTTACAACTTCTGACAGAGGATTTGACATTTGATCTGGGGGTCATCGACGTTTATTTTCAGACCTTTTTAGCGTATGATCTGAGGGGCCGACGTCTAAAGGAGGATTTGACGTCTGATTTGGATGGGAGGCGATGTCTATGTTGTAAAAAAAAATAATTTTGACGCTTAAAATGAGATACTTTTGGGCCTTTTTGACGTCTGATTTGGGGGGACCGACGTCTAAAGGAGGATTTGACGTTTGATTTGAGGGAGCCGACATCTATGTCATAAAAAAATTAATATTAGCACTTAAAATGAGGTATTTTCAGACCTTTTTGATGTCTGATCTGGGAGAACCAATGACTATACCTTATTTGACGTCTGATCCTGGGAGAACCAACTTCTATAATGACGTTTTATTTACAAAAATGCCACCATTTATATTTTACGTTGGATTTTCTTTTGTTATACGTTAAACGCATGACGTTAAACACTATTTATGCACTAGTGATGGGGTGGTGGAGAAAATGGCAGGAGATCTTTACCCTAGCCCTTTAGGTTTTAGGAGTGGAAGATTAACCTCATGGGTGGCAGGTCGAGTTACCCTTGTTTATAACTCTGTAGAGTATAAATATTAGCATCACTGCACACCTTCAGTAACGTCTGTCAAGCATAGTATTCGGATAATAAGTTATAAAATGCTTTAATATTGAACTAATGTACGATGCATGAAATTTTTTATGAAGTTTTCTTTTGAACACTAGCTCACTCTGTTGTTTTATTTGGTTGTTCTTGGTGTGTTGTATGTTTCTTCTGCGATAAACACCTTATTGGTGGGAGCAGATGAGGGTTACACGTTGAAGTATCGTTGGTGGAGGACTATGATGCTGCAGAGTGTCTTATTGTTCATCTAGTGGTTAAGTTTAGTTCTTACAAATATAATTATTATTAGGGTTAAGTATGTTTTTAGTCCCTTAACTATCAAGCAATTTTATTTTTCGTCACTCTTTAAGACTTTGATACACTTTGATCATTGTCCTTAAAACAATTATAATTTTTCGTCCCCCAAAATGAACAACGTTAAAATTAAGCTGAGCTGGCTAACGTGTGTGCCACGTTACTCTTCATTTTTTGAAACTTGTTAATCCTTTACCTTATTCATCTCCAAGATCCTCTGAACTCTCTTCATTGTCGAGCCTACCCCTCTCCCTCCATCTTTAATATCCTTAACCTCACCATAGAAACACGCATCACTCCCTCCCCATCCTCTGCCTTATCCTGCTCCTCACCACTCCTCTCCAATTCTTTCAGCACTATGTTCCTCGCCCTCTCCTGCTCTGCGCCGCCTTCCCGTTATGGCGATTCTCGACAAGGAAAAGCACGGTGGCCACCCCGTTGCGAAGTGCTGAGAAAGTGGATCGTAGAGGAGCTTGGGGTCGCCGGTCTCGAAGACGGTGAGGAGTTCGGGGTAGGCGTTGGACTCGACAAAGGAGTCGCAGAGCTACGCGACGACTATGAGGCGATTCTGCTCTACGCCGGAGATGCCGATGGTTTCCTCGATGGTGGGAGGGGAGAAGCCTTCTCAAATGACGGAGGATACGAGGAGTGTGTACTAGTACTAGAGGCTGAGGCGGTTGGCGAGGATGTATATGCGACCAATGATGTCAAGGTTGCCGTATTGTGATGGGAGAGGTTTCGACAAAGGGCAGAAGGGTTGGTAGACTTGCTTCGGCGAAGGCAAAGGCTAGTAGTTCCTGAAGGAAGAAGGGTTGATTATGGCAGATATGGGTTTGATGGAATGTTTGATTATTTTTCATATAGAAAAAAGGTAAAAAAAGGTTTTGGAGAGAAGTGAGGAAAGAGAAGGAAAAGGAAGATTGAAGAAGGTAGAGGCGACAATGAGAAGAAAAATTAAATAAAAAATTACAATAAAGGGATATTAAAAATATGGTAAGTAATAATTGCATAGGGTGGTTCTCTCCCCTTGGTGGTCTCCTCTGGTGGCACACACATCTCTTTAAACTTCTCATCCTAGGATTGTGCCAACGCTTTCAGAGAAACCAGACTCACAAAAGTCAAGGCAATTGCCTCACACTTCACAGTTCTTCACTAACATCATGGCTCTGCCAACAAATATTTTACATTTACTGTTTCATCATCTTCAAACAAAATTCATCTTTAAGGAAGATGTCAATGTCGACAACATCTCAACACCACTGGTTCAGAAATTAAAAGGAATATTTTCATGAGATAGTGCCACCACATGTGATTCACTCATACCCTCTAGGATTGAATCATGTTCACTCGTCACCAGTATTGTCAACAAGTTTCTCACCGTGGCGATCATCATCCTCATTTGGGATAAGCATACGTTGGGTTGGTTTGTTTGCTTTTCACTGTTATTGGGGTTCTCTATCAACAGTCCTTTACTGGCTAGTGGATGCTCCGACCCAGTCCAAACAGTTTGTTCGCCAGAATCATTCCCACGTTGCCAACTTTCTTCACCACCACCATTGAAGACGAGCATCTTCCACTAATCTGTTCGTCAAAAGAAAGCAGAGAGTGAGAGTTGACTCAGTTTCAAAAAAGAAAAGTTTCAAAAAATGAAAAGTTAAAAAAAAAAGGTGATGTGACATTCTGTTAGCCACCTAAGAAAAAAACTAACGTCGTTAGTAGTGAAAGACTAAATCTAATACTTTCTAAAAGGAGAAGAATGCAAATGTATCAAAGTTTCAGAGAGGGACGAAAACTAAAATCGCTTAATAGTGTTAGGATCAAAAACATATTTAATCCTTATTATTATGGCTATTTTATTTTAGATAACTGTATTAGTATTATATTTGTTTAAAAATTTATTTTGTTTTACCCATTTTATAATGTCTCATTTTATTAATGATAAATTACTAATGATACAAATTTTATTATAAAGTTAGATTTAATATATTTTATAAATAAATCAAATAAATAAGCTGCCGATTATAATAAAAATATATGGGAGATTATTTTTTTAAAAAATATGAATTTTTTTTATCACATAGTTTTTAATTATTTGATTATCATATTTTGTTTCATAGATGATATTTTATCATTATCTAATGAAATAGAAATTTAATCCATAAAAATAAAATACTAGTTATTTTACATTTCAAATACTAATTATAATAATATATTTTAAATCCTATTTCGTGAAAAAGACTTATAGCTGAATTAATTATATTAAAAGAAATTTATATTTTTTTTATCATGTGACTTTTTTGTTGAGTCTCTATATTTATGAGTTAGTTTAAAAGTATTTTTTTGGATTAAAGTTAAATTTAGTATATTTTATAAATAAATCAAATAAATAAGCTATTGATTGTAATAAAAATTATACGAGAGATTACTTTTAAAAAAATATGAAAAAAAGTTATGAGATATTTTTTAATTATTTGACAATTATATCATTTTTTGTTTGATATATGATATTTTATCATTATCTAATGAAATAGAATTTTAATGTATAAAAATAAGATAATAGTTATTTTTTATATTTCAAATACCAATTATAATAATACATGTTAAATCATATTTCGTCAAAAAGTTTTGAACTGAATCAATTATATTAAAATAAATCTATATTATTGAATTTATCTATATTATAATTTTAATAGAAATATTTTTTTATTCACATTAAGTTATATTATATATCGTTGAAAGGGGAGTCCTTAAAAATTTTCAAACAAAGTGTTTTTTATGATAATTAATAATTTTTTTCTTGGATAAATATGTTGTAAAAATAGGTTAAAGTCGATGTGAAACAAGTTTATAGTTGTTTAAATCTTCATTTGTGCTAAGTGCTAAAAGTATTAAAAAATGGACTTCATTAACTATTTTAATCGATTAAGAAAAATAATTAATTAATTAAAACTGTGTGAAAATCTTAATCGATTAGAAAAATAATTTAATAAAAAATGTGTGTGTGTGTGTGGGTGTGGGAGTGTGTGCGGCTGTGTGTGTATGCATGCGTGTGTGTGTGTCTGTGTCTATGTGTGTCTGTGTGTGTGTGTGTGCGTGTGTGTGTCTATGTTTGTGTGTGTCTATGCCTGTGTGTGTCTGTGTGTGTGTGTCTGTGTGTGTTTGTGTGTGTCTGTGTTTGTGTGTGTCTGTGTATGTCTGTGTGTGTGTGTGTTGTTTAAAGAAATTCAAGGTTTCTAAGAATCCAAAGGAAAAAGAAAGATCAACCAAGGATTTGGATTGTCTCTCTTTGCAAAATATGCACCTGTGGTGCACCCGGTTCTATTTTTCTTTGTGTGTTCTTTGTATTACTTTAGTCTTAGCTATATAGGCAAGATTTCTAAAGAGTTATGTAGCCTCTTCTTTTGGTTGGTGTTTTTCTTGTTCTTGAGAAAAGTGAGAGTACATTGAGTGTATCTTGTATTTTGTGATTCTTGACTATCAAAGTTAGTGAATTCCCTCCAATTAAGGTTGTTAGAGGATGACTGGATGTAGACTCGTTTAGAGGCAAACTAGTATAAATCTTGTGGTGTTCTTTTGCTTTATTCTTATTTATTGCTTTGAAGGTTTAAGATTTTTTGAAAATAACATCAAACACGTAGAAATTGTTAAAGAAAATTAAAAACTGTTTTCAAACCAATTCATCCCCCTTTTGGGTTGATACATAGTGGTTTCCAAATTAACAATTGGTACAAGTGGTTAATCGAGAGATAATAGATTAAAAAGATCATGCATGACCAATATATCTTAAACTTTTGCTAAAGGGACCATAAACAAACAACCTCTATTTGTTGAAGAAAATGACCCATTTTGGAAAATTAGAATTAAGATTTTCTTGGAATCAATGGACAAAGGTGTATGGGATGTTGTTGTCAATTGACCTTTTCAACCTACAAAGATTGAAAATGGAAAAACAATGCCTAAATTTTTTTCGTAATGGACACCTAATGAAAATAAAAGAGCGCATTATGATGTAAGGGCCAAAAATATAATTTCTTTTGCACCAATCCTTGATGATAGAGTTTCTGTGTGAATCGGCCAAGGAAACGTGATACGTTCTTAAGGTCACACATAAGCGTACATATGAAGTTAAAAGGGATAGAAAAAACACTTTAATTCAAGAGTATAATGGATAATGGAAAAAACATATATATGATGTGCAGAAAAGGTTGACTCATACAAATAATCATCTACTAGCTCTTGGAAAAACCTTTGACAAAGAGGAATTGGACATCAAGATCTTGAAGAGCCTAAATAGAACATTACAACCTAAAGTCACTACTATATTAGAATCTAGAGACATCACTACATTGAATATGACTACCTTGTTTGGAAAGTTGAAGGAACACGAGTTAAAGCTAGGAAGACTTAAGGAAGAGGAAGAAGGAGAGAAAAAACACACTGTTGTTTTGAAATCTGCTACCAGGACTGCTACAAAATCCAGTTCAAGGAAATATGACTCTGGAGATGAACAAGCTGTAGAAAATTTTGACAAAGAACCTTTAAATCTAATGGTAAAAGATTTCTCTAAATTCTTGAAGTATAAAAATAAAGCTAACCATGATTCTACAAGGAACAAATTGAATATGGAAAAGTATAACACATCAAGCCAGAGTGTCTTATACTCAAACTGAAATAGAAATTGGAATAAAAGAATAATGAAAGCAAACACAAAAATAAAAAGAAAGCATGGGAGGACAATGCATCCAACACCTCTAGTGAATCAAACAAAAACCTTGAAGAGGAAACAAATTTTTGCTTGATGGCTGGATCTGCATCATCTGAAAGCAGTGTGAGTAGTTTGTAATCTTAAAGCATTGAAAATAAGTATTATCAACTACTTGAAGCATTTCAATAATTTCATGAGGAAGCTAGGAAACTCCAATACTCAAACAACAAGTATAAAAATAAAAACAAGTGGCTGGAAAATAGAATAGAGGTTCTAGGTAGTGAAAATGAAAGTCTAAAATCAAAACTGGAATCTCTAGAAAATATATCTAAAAACACCATGCACAAGAACAAGAAATGTGATCAAAATAGCGAAAACTATCCAAGACAAATGGAAACAGTCAAATATCTTTTGAAAACCTTGTCTAAGTTTACATTAGGCAGTTCAAATCTCGATACTCTTTTTGGTTCACAAAGGAGTTTGTTGAATAGAGAAGGAATAAGGTATGCTGGTAAAAATAATCAATTAAATACCAAAAAGTTGATTGACATAAGCAAACCTTCTTCAATTATCTTTTTTGACTGCAATCAACTAGGTCATGCATTAAATTCATGTTATTAAAGGAAAGTTTAAATGGGTTCCTAAGAAACCATTGAAACCCCTTAATGTAAAAGGACCCAAATTTAGTTGGGTACCTACCTCTTCTACTTAATATGTGTTGTAAGCTAACCATGAAGTCAAGAATATTTAAATAGTGGTTGTTCAAGACACATGACTAAAGATGCAAGCAAATTCATCAAAATATCTTACAAAACTAGTGGACATGTCACATATAGTGATGGTAACAGAGGTAAAATCCTTGGTACTGGAGAGGTAAGAACTCCATCAACTATTGAAATTGAAAATGTGTTGCTAGTAAAAGGTCTCAAACAAAATCTTCTAAGTATTAGCCAACTATGTGATAGGGGCCTAAAAAGTAACCTTTGAAGTTAACCACTGTTTGATATGATGTGCATCCTATGATGGGTTAGTTTTCATTGGTAAACACTATCAAAATATCTACATGGTTGATTTTGAAAACACATCTTTTGATTCTATTGTATGTGTGCTTGCTAAAAACGATTAACCATGATTATGGCATAGGAAATTAGCTCACATTCATATGTCATAGTTAAATGAACTAGTCTCAAAGAATCTTGTCAAAAGATTACCTGAAATTAAGCATAAACAAAGCATATTGAAATAAGACACCATTCATAAAGGATCATGTATCAAAAGGTGAATGTAAAATTGAATACATTGATACAATTCATCAATTAACAAACATTTTCACTAAACCACTACCTAAGTATAAATTTGACATTATTATAAATGAACTACTAGGTATCCTAGATATTGAATGTGCATCCTAAAAAGTGAAATAACATTATTGCTTTACATATTTTAACTAATCTCATAACGAATTAATATGTTAAGATGTCAAAAACCATTTGCTTTCTGTTTTAATCGACTAGACCACTTATATAATTGATTAATACACATAATACCATCAAATGCATATGCTTAAAGCCCAAAATATTGATGAAAATGAAGGAAATGAAGAGGCATTAGTAAAAAACGAGGTTTTTAACTTGTACATTACGCTTTGGTTTCAAAAAAACTGAAGCGTATCAAAACGCGGTGGCAATTTCGTAGTTTTTGTGAAACTGTATGCCTCAGTTAAATTGGAATCGATGCCTAAAGGGTCTACTGTCTCGGTTCTCTGCAGAATCGAGGCAGTATGTCGTGCAAAAAGCTGACAACCTCTGTATTTGAATGTTTCAAATCCATTTTGTCAACCTCTACTGCGTCGGTTCCATTTGAACCAATGTCATAAGGCCTTTATGCCTCGGTTTAACCGCGAACCGATGCCTATAGTTAGAAATCTTTAATTTTTTTTATTTATAATTTTATTTTGAATTTTTTCTGAAAGGTTTACGCCTCGGTTGTCTTTAGAACCGAGGCAGTAGAGTCTTATTTCCTCGGTTATCTACTTAATCGAGGTAATAACTTTTTCGATTTTTAAAATTCAGACCTTTAATTTTCCCCTTTCATGCTCCCGTTTCATTCTTCCCTTTCATTTTCCTCTTCCACAAGCTTCTCACCACCACCATCCTCAAGTCGCACAAGTCAAACTCAACCTCAGACTCACCTGCGAATTGCTGCTTCTCATCTCGCGCGAATAGCTTGCAGATCTATCGTTGTTGCCTCCACCACTGGTTGCCGCTGCTGCCTTCACCACTGGTCGTTGTTGCTGCCTTCACCATTGGTCGTCGCTGCTACCTCCACCATTGGGCGCCACCGCTACCTCCACCACTAGCGACCATGATAAAAAAATTATAACCTATTGTTCGAAGTTGTTGCCTCTACTTCTCTCGCGCAAACTACGTTGTTTGCTGTCACCATTGGTCGTTCGTCATCGCCACTGGCTGTTCATCACCATCTTCGTTCGTTTGTCGCTGCCTTCGGCTGTTCGTCTTTGCCTTCGGCCGTTCGTCGCCCCCTTTGACCGTTCGTCATGCTGTTTCGTCGCCGCCTCCGCTCTTGCAGATAAAAAAGAAAAAAAAATGATTTTGGAAGCCAAAAGTCTGAATTTTCTGAAAAAAAAAAATAAAAAAACATGTATCGGCTCAGTTCAAAACCAACCGAGGCAAAAGACTCTCACATACTGCCTCAGTTCAAAACCGAGGCAAAAATGCTACCCCTTTTTATCTCGCCTTTATATGCCTCGGTTCAGGAACCATTGCGTATAAACAAAAATAACTAGTGTCGTTTTCCTGTACTGCACTAGTGAGGAGGACTCTGACTAATCTAACAATTAACTAATCAATACTTATAAACATTTCTTTACTATGTTATATTTGCTTTATCTTGAACTTGTTCTATTTTGAAACTGTTACACTTGCTTTGTTCTAGACATATTATTTAGCTAAATTGCTTACCTATTAGTTGCTTGATTGAATAAATCATACTTTATCCACTGTATACCTCTTTCACATTCTGATTAATCTCCTTCTTGAAATTCATAATTTTTTATATATTCTTAGTTTCTTTGACTAATGTTTTGTTGAACTACTTTTTATATTTTAACTTGGATAACTGTAATGGACCCTTGGGTCATAATACTTTGCTGAACAATCTGTTTGATATGCTAGAATCTAACTAGTTGTAGTACATATTATGCATATTATATTGTTCTTTTGTTATATTTTTTTTGCTATTGTCGAAAGGGGGAGAAATTTCTATTGATTAATGCTGCAGGAACACGAAGAACATGAAGTTGGTCTTTTTTGGATAAATAGGTTGTAAAAATTGGTTAGATTCCATATGAAACAAGTTTATAGTTGTTTAAGTGTTTATTTATGTTAAGTGCTTGTAAAAAAACTAGGGTTCACTCACGGTTTTAATCGATTAAGAAAAATAGCTAATCGATTAAAAATGTGTGCAAACCTTAATAGATTATGAAAATAACATAATCCATTAAATATACCAATTTTTTTGTCTATGCTATATATGTGTTCTAATTATTTTATAGGTACAAAAAACATTTTAAAAAGTTATCAAACTAAAGAATAGAGTTTTGAGTTGTCTTGAAGCAATCTTATAGACATAAACCATTATTTAAAGAAATTCAAGGTTTATAAGAGTCCAAGGGAAAAAGAAAGATCAACCAAAGATATGCATTGTTTCTCTTATCTTTAATCTATTTTGAAGATGATAATTAATTTTTATTAAACATATATTTAGTAATATATATATATATATATATATATATATATATATATATATATATATATATATATATATATATATATATATATATATATATATATATATATATATATATATATATATATATATATATATATAAGAACTCTTGAATTTAAATACGTCTCTGTAAGCATATGACACACTGTATCTTGTTCTTCTGCATCTTATAGAAAAACAAAATTTGAAGGTCTTAGTTTTAGTATTGAATACAAGTTTTTCTTATTCAATACTAAGGGAGAAAAAAGTTCTAGCGTTATTATTGGGTTATGAAGAAATTATTCAATGTTATTACTAGAAATACATTATTGAGATGTTGTTTAACTTATAACCTTCTCAGAGTAGGGCCCTCATGTTCTTTAGGTCATTTAATAAAGATTGAGTTATTATTCGACAAGGAAGTGATAGTCTACCGTCAAATGCTTCTTAAGGGACTTTCTTGCATGCATGAAAAGGGAATTGTTCATTGTGATCATAAACTGGAAAACATTATCCTTTTTCCTTCATCGGGTGGTTGTACGAAATATCAAGTAAAGATTTCTGATTTTCAAGACTAGCGAAAAGGCAAATACGAATTTAAGAGAGATCACGTTCAAAGGGACACCGTATTACATGTCATCGGAAGTTAGAGGTTTTAAGGAAACACCTTTATATATATGGTCTCTGGGATGCATTGTTATTGAGATGAGCAATGGACTTCGAAAATGGTGGAACATTGAAACCACATACCAATTATTGTGCAAACTTACATTTTTCGAAAAAACATCAAAGAAACCCGATGAAGGTAATTACGATTGTAAAATTTTTTTGAAGAAATGTTTAATGAATGAAAATAAATATGGATAACTAAAATATTTCTAGATCATTTTTTTTATGCAAAAGGAATACTCAACATCGTAGCCTATTTATAATTCTTGGAATTAGATATATCCATTTAATTAAATACTTCAATGATTATATCACTAGTAAAAAATTGGGTTTTTACAGCGCACATTATGCCACGGTTCAACGAAAACCGCAGCATAATGGTGCGCGGTGGCAGTTTTGTAAATAAATCGAACATATATGCCGCGGTTCTGCTCCAAACCGCGGCATATACTCCAGTCAACCATTGCCTCTGACGCCACGTATGAATAAAAAATTAAATAACGTATGAATATGCCGCGGTTCTCTGGACAACCGCGGCATATACCCCTTCCAATTTATTGCAGGTGCTGACTGGGTCAGAGAATTTGAAAAGTTACAGGGGTATATGCCGCGGTTGTCCAGAGAACCGCGGCATATACCCCCGTAACGTCTTAACTTCTCTGCCAGTCAGAGAATTTCAGAAGTTACAGGGGGTATATGCCGCGGTTGTCCAGAGAACCGCGACATATACCCCTGTAACTTTTCAAATTCCCCTGTAACTTACATATTATGCATAAAGTCTCTGACTTACTACCGCGGCTGCATATGCCGCGGTTCTGAAACCGCGACGTATAGTGAAAATGAACCGCGGTAAAAGCCCCTCGCTGCACTAGTGTATGTGTGTTGAACAAATTTAAATACATTAGAGAGCTAACATATATTTTTTTATGTAATCTCACCAAATAGTACTTTTGTTTATTACCATTAGTTTAAAAAATTAGTAAATAATGTTTTGTGTAGTTTAATAGTACTCCGGTAAAAGAATTTGAAATGTTGACGTAAGAACATTTTTCAATAAAAACAAAATGAATAATAATTTCTAAGCTTTTAAGCTTGTAAAAGTTTAGATCGATATTAAATTTTAACTAACTCTTACGTTTTTTTATAAATATATTTATGAATAAATTTATTGATCCCAATCAATTAATTAATATTAACAAACACATAAAATCACTTCAGTGAATGAAAAGAAGACATAATACATTGTAATTGGCTAGTATTTATACAGGTTATATAAATTAATAATAGATTACAATTTTTTTAGTTCAAAAATGTGTTTCTTTATATAAATACATAATAAATAACAATTTTCTAGTTCATAAAAGTGTTTTTTTTAAGTATACTTTATACAACTTCTAGAAACATAAATATATAGCTAATCATAGAATACTCTTTAATGCACAACAAGTTCGATTCAAATTGCATCGAATCTATTCTCAGGAGAAAATTTAAAACTTGATAAAGAAAATGGTTTTTTAATTTGATATTTGTTTAGTTCACTTGTCAGGGTTCATATTGATTGCCACCCATATTTTCACAATCTCTTTACTTGTATTTTGCTTTAACGAAACATTCTTTCAATGATTTGTTTTTTTAATCTATAACAAAAGGAAAATGCTTCTTGAACAACCATTTATGACAACATTTAGACACGCGCACACGTGTCAAAATCTGAGTGGTCCAGTTGAAAAAATTAAATGAAAATGGACCACTCAGATTTTGACACGTGTGCGCGTGTCTAAATGTTGTCAAAAATGGTTGTTCAAGTATCATTTTCCATAACAAAATATATATTGGGATTCGTCTAACGAGTGTATAAAATTATTTTTTAAATTTATTCTTAAATATGACTGTTTTATTTATATAAATTATATAATACATCTCAATGAAATTTATTTTTTAAATATGTCTTAAATTGAAAAAAAAAGATATTTTTTTAATATTTTTAATAAAATTATTTAGCAATAATTAATGTATTCACGAATTATTTTTAGTTTAATGTTACAGAATTAATTATACTAAAATAAATCTATACATTTTTATCATTTGACTTTTCTTTTATTGAGTCACTTTATTTATGAGTTAGTTTAAAAGTATTTTTTGAATTGAAGTTAAGTTTAGTATATTTAATAAATAAATCAAAGTAATAAGCTACACTTTGTAATAAAAATTATTTGGTTGATGTTAGAACCTATAAAATTGTCTTTTTAGAACTAGTAGTGTGATCTAAATAATGAGCCTCGAATACTTTTTAAAAGTTTAAAATATAGATAGAAGTTTTAAAAGACGAGTTTCATCATATCAAGTCACACTATCTCTTTAAAAGTAATTTTCTCTAGAGTTCTTCATTCTCTCTAGGTATTCTATTTGTTGGGTCATCTGTTTGAAGATCAGAGAGTGCTAAAGTGATCACTGCGAAAAGACCTTCTAGTATAGCTGATCAGTTCTCGCAAAAGAGTAAGTTAATTTCTACTATTTTCTCTTATTTTCACATTTTTTTGATGCATATGAACATTTTTCTACCGCACATGTCATCTAAGTGTTCCTTTAGATTCTCTGCTAATCAATGGTTTTAACCGCATACTACGATCATGATTTTGTGATTTATAGATACAGATAGAGCTCTTTAAGCTGAGGAAGTAGTTTTATGTTCTTTTAGCACCACTCAATAGTTCAAGGGAAACTAAAGTTAATTTATAATTTAGTTATTGAATATGAAAGAATATTTGGTAGTTCATGAAACTGATGCATGTTAATAATTGTGTTAAAATGGTGGTTATTAGTTAAATGATGTTAATATATTTTGTTGATTTTGTTTAGAACTGATTCTTGTTATGAATGTTGTTGTTGAATTGTTAATAGTATCAAGTGAGTTGTTATGTTGAGAAAAGATGGTTTAGTTTGGGTTGCAAGTCTTTATTTTAGTAAAAAGAGAGGTTTGATAGGTGAATTTTAGAAGTAAGAGTATATTAAGAGGAACAACAATATAAAACGTCTGGTAAGGTCAATTGAGACTTGTTGGGAACTTGAGTTACTAATAATATCATATGAAACTAGGTATGAGTTAATAGGGTGGCTTTAGAAGGTTTTATGTTCAATTTAGGAGTTTTGACTAATGAGAATTTAAACTAAGAAGTATGTACAAAAAGAGAGTGTTTAGAGTCTGTTGTGGAGTCATTTATGACTTGGTAGGAGCCTTTGTTGGCAGAAGTTTGAATGAAAGGTATGGTGTAGAGTTTAGGCACTCTTGCAATGTCAAAAATGGTTTGATACAACTATTCTTGGTTCTTATGATCAAAGAAGTGTTTATTTTCATCTCTACATGTGTTTCACATGAATTTTAGTGTGTATGGAGCCTCTTTGATCAATTGAAAAAGTCTTAGATGCATCAAAAGCATATTTCGAAATGTGCAATTTGTTGTCATGCGGATCAACTGCCCCCTAAGCACCCTTTTTGTGCAAGCTTTGGGCTTGAGCGCCCCCTAGGTGCCCTTTTTACGAGAAGTTTTCACCATAGCGCCCTTGAGCCCCACTTGACCAGTGTGTCTAGCGTTGAGCTCCAATCCATGAGCGCTAAGCGCCAATTTATAGTAGCTAGGGTGTTGAGCACCACTTCTTGGGCATTTGGGCGCTACTCTACATGTGTTTTTATGTGTTGCTTTGAGATACCTTAAGGGATGGTTTCTGTTCTTGATGGATGTTTAATGATTTATGTGAATTGTATGATGATGCTTACATGAAGCTATGTATATGATTAAGTATGGTGAAAACATACGGGTAACATGTATAATGATATTCAAATAATATGGGAAGTGTAGATTTAAGTATGATGTGACAAATGAATTCTAAGGAGGAATATCCTAAGTTAGTTATGTTGTGTAATATATTGAAGTAGGGTCTCTTGGATTGGGGATGATCATGACACTCTCAATAACTCCATCTCAAGTGAAGATGGGAGATCATGTCGTGGAGAGTAACTGGAGGTCCTAGTTTATGGTCACTAATTTTGATCATAGATGTTTAAGGGATTAACCTTGGTGTATGACATTATGGTTATGTTTAAGGTTGTGGTTATTATTCTGAGCAAGTCGCTCTACCATACATAGGTGCAGGTTCCCCATGAGTCTGACATTAATAAATCTATCCGGATAGCTGGAATACAAGTTTGATGGGAACTATTTTAGATGTTGTTTGATTCATAATATGGATGTATATTGTTATTGTTTTAAAATGTATGTATATCCTTTTAGTATTTAGCTTACCCTTCTGTATGTCTCTGTTCGTATATGTACTTGTTTTTCCTTTTGCAATTATCACCTTAGTGGTTGAGCTTAGGTGGTGTCCCTAGAGAGCAGGTGCTAGTCGGTAACGAAGCTGAATCTTAGGGTAGGATGTTCTGACTTTTCCTTTTTGTTTACAAAGTTTATTTTACACTTTTGGTTTAGTGTAGTATGTATTCTTGTAGTGTAAATGGTACACATATAAATATTTCTATTATAAATTATTTATGAATAATTGTAATGGGAGTTTATATGTTTCCTCGAGTTAACTGTTGTGTAAAATAAAAAATGTGATATATCCTATAGTAATTGAACACTATGAAAAATTGAGATGTTACATTTGGTACTAGAGCAAGTCGTCCTTAAGATAACATGAGGGTTATGAGTTTGTCATATCTTTTTCAAGTTTAGATTGTAGAGTTAATATATCTAACTGGAAGTATTATCAAATAGAATATTGTACTTTATAATTATATCACAAAAGACTTGGTCCATCATTTCATAATACATTATTTACCATATGTCTTCAATAAAATAAATAAATAAATAAGTTGTTATATGTCCTAGAAGTTTCAAACAACTTCTACAAAAGTACATGATAAAACAAAACTTGCAGCTTCAAAACATATATCACCCAAGGTTCATGGTTTCTAAATTCATGCCCTCCTAACACTCAATTTGTGTCTAATTTTTGGTTTGCCTTGTGATGGGTTATGTGGTAGAAGAATTGCGCTGTGATACTTGGTGTGGTAGCATTGAGTAGAGTGTGTTGCTTTTGTTGATGGCATAGATAGTGCATTAAACTTAGTAGCTTCGGCGTGAGGACTTGATGGGGTTGATATTGGTCTATGATGTGGAAATGGTGTGGTTCAGGTTTGGTGAGGCTAATATGCTTGGACACAAGAACTTTCGTTGTGTCCAATATGCCTATAGATGACACATCTTTTGTGTAACTCTACTTTTGGTTGTTGTGTTTAGTTCTCGCACTGATCCCCGTCCTCTAACTCAACTTCATCCTCATACTCACTTCAACATAACTCATCTCTTTCAATACACCTAAAACCTCAAAATAGTTCCACCAATCTAGGTCATAGGGTCAGGTTGAAGTTTTCCCTTATATTTTAGTTTCTTATCACTTATAAACTTCCCTTAATGGTGGATCACCACCTCAAAAAAAATCCTCATACATCTCAACAAATATATATCTAAACATATAAAATATCCATATATCCATAAAATAAAAGACATATTACCACTCGTACTTCATAGAAATAGGACACTAAAACGCAACTTTCGAATGGAGGATTACAGACTACACACCTTTATCCTCTGAACAAATTTCAAAAACAATTACTAAACAACAACATTTAAACACCTCATAACATAAAAAAATTGGTTTCTCAAAACCAAAATACAATAGTAAAGCGCAAAAAAAAAAACATTAAACTCAAAACTCACAACGAGAATAGAACAAAAACTCACCTTCAATGTTGACAACCTTCTATCCCACGAATCAATTCCCTATTTCATGTTTTCAACCCTCAAAGATCACCTTCTATTGTGTCATGTAATTAAAAACGGTTACATATGCATGTCTCCTCGTATCTTTTAAGGATTTTTGGTGCCTTAACAATTAAGGTCTAATTACATCAAATTTTCTAAAATAATAACTAAATTAAAACAAATAAAAAAAATCAATTGATATTTTTATATAAAAAAATAGAGAAAAAACATAATTAAACCTATATATTATTTGTGTCGTATTTTTAAATATTTATTTATTTGTATATCTATCACATTCTTTTATCTATTATTTGTATCGTATTTTCAAATATTTATTTATTTGCCAATATATCTATCACGTTTTTTTTTTCTTTATCTTTTTCTTTTTTATATCTATTAAGTTATATGTTAGTCTTTATTCTTTAAAGAAAAAAAAAGTCTTATACACTATACAATGGCCCTGACATATTCGTAAAAAAAAACCAAATGAGGCCACAAAAATTGAATCTGAACAGAAAGCCACAAAAATTGAATATGAACAGAAAGACGCTGAAACAGTGGTAATACCAATAATTCAGATCTTATAATGCGGAGTCACTCCTAAGATGACCGACATCACACTTTTTGCATCACAATTTTGACCTTCACAGTACTCTTGAAAGGTGTTCCCAAAAACATCTACATAAGGACATCATTTTATGCTTGCATTAAAATTACCTAAAAAAATAGAAGTACTTTGGTGTTTAAGAGTAAATTAATTGTTCACTTATTTCTGTTAATTCAATTTTTAAATTTGAGATAGAAAAAATTAGAATGCTGCAAGTAAATGCTATAATTAAAAAATAGAAAATAGGCAAATAATGATCAATTACCAAATTATTCAAAATGATGAATGTCAGAGGAAATAGCTCACCAGCATATTTAACAAAACGCTTTAAACGTATTGTTAACAAAGTATACTAATTATTTGGTTATATATAAAACTATAACTATTAATAAATATAATTAACACACTTGATACATTTTTTATTTGTAAAATTTTTATGCAAGAAAAGAAGAAATATTTAGGGCAAAAGTACCATATTATTATTATGTTTGGTTCATATTTTAGACGTGATTTTAGTGTTTTTCAATTGTCAAAATGTTTTTTATTTTAAATAAACATTTCATTGATTTAAGAGAAATTAAATACAGAATTTTTAAAAACATGTGTTAAGGATGATTTTTAAAGATAAAAAAGCAAAATTTAAAAAAATATCAAATACATTTTTTAATAAAATTGATTATATACGAAATCTATAAACATTAATAAAAAGAGATTTGTTCACTGTTAATAAGTTTAATTGAAGAAATATTCTTTTATTTTTAACAAGTTTATAAAATCCCCACGTCTTATCCAATGACTATATTAGATGATTGAATGGTACAACATACCTTAGAGCTTCATAATTGAAAGGAAATTGAATACCAAAGACTTATCAACAAGGAAGAAACTGTGATTGAAAATAGAATGAAGATTAATTAAGAAAAAGTAGTGAAATGAAAACTTAATTAAACACCAATTAGACTCATCCCTTATCCATATTTACTTCCTCATACACTTTATCATTTAATAACATGTTATTGCTAATAATTTTAGTGATTTTTAAAAAAAGTATATTATTTTAAGAGTGATTTTCTTTTTACTTATAAAAATTTTAAATTAAATGTTATTTAAAAGATTGAAATTCAACATCACTTGTATCTTTCTATTAATTTGACTTAGTCACATGCTGTCTTTGTCTATGACCTGCCTCAAGGCTAAGAGATTATCACTGGCCAGTCTGTTTTTATAGCTACTGGTTTTTTTGAGGGGACAAAGAACACAGATTAATATTAATTAATTACATTATGTAATTAATATAAATAAATAAAGTAATCATTCAAAAGTAAGATTTTTGTGCCTGTTACTTTGAAGACCATGTCTTGAAGCTTCCTAACAAAAGTGAAATTAATTTGAACATTAGAATAGCAACTTTGGAGGGTTCAAACCTAAATCAATTATTTAGGAGCATTGATTGAGCTTACAATTTGTTTCTTCTTTCTAGGGTTAGGAAAAGGATTAGCATCAAAGACTTTTAATTTGGTCCATTAAAGTCAGAGGCAAACAACCAATGGGACCATTCATTGTATTTGAAAAAAGAAAAATTATTGGTACACATTTTGTTGGAGCCTCCATAGAATCTGAGTTGAAAGCATCATATCATCTCTTTATAAACTAATAAAATAATATAAACTCTACAATATTCATCATAATCAAGTTTGCGAATTATTTAATACCAGAGATTTCAACTTATAAAAGGATAATAATGTATTCTGAAATTGTGAGGGAAAAACAAGTGAAAATAACATTTTTGAATCAATGCAAAACGAACTAATTTCATCGAAAATAGATCAATATACTGATATATAAAATTGTATTTAGGAAAAAGAGGGAAAAAATATAAATTTGCTTGAAATTTGAACAGAAATTCATGACTAAAATATATGAGCAACACTTTCTTTTAATGTAATTAGCTTGTATAAACTATATAATAGCAAACACTATAGTCATACCTTTAATTATGCCATACGAACTTTCGGCTTTGGATTTATTAAATTTTTAAATAACAAATTCATTGGGAATAAATAATTATAAAATTTTATTGGTTTGGTTTAGATTGATTTTTACTAAACTAAAAATATTTAAATTAATTTAATTGATTTTTGTTTGAGTAATGAGATTTATGCAAAAAAAAAAATATGAAAAAAAGAGAGAACATAATTGATAGATATAATAAAGCGTTTATTATACATTTATTCACAATCCAAATTTTTTTCACTCATTTCGTACTACTCTATTCTCACCGTATTATTCGTTTATTTTCTATCTCCCTGTGACTCCAAGATACACCTTTATGCGCTGAGAAAAATAATATTGAAAAATACTTAATACATTCAATTTAAAGGAGTTGAACTTTGGTAATTATTAAATTAAGATAATTTGAAAACCAGTAAATATTGATAAGATGTCACCATAAAGACAAATATAAATAAAACTTTTATATTTCACAAAGATAAATATACGGACACGATTACTATTTCTTTGATAACAACATGATTAATTACCTAAATATATAACATGTCAAATTTTAATCATTTATAACTAATAAAATAAAACATAATAAAATTAATAAAGTGAAAGTGATTTTTTCAAATTTAAATATAATATTTATAGAGTTATCAAAAAGGAAATAACAGTAATAATAAAATATATCTAAAATAACTATAAAAAACTACAAGACCATAAAAAAGAAAACTTCATTGCATCACCATCTTTTACCGGAACTGCTTCAACATCCTCTACTCACACCAATAAAGTAATCATGACAAAAGAAAAACACATAAACACAAGAAAACACAAAAAACAACAACAAAATAAGCTAATGTGTAAAAAGAGTTTTTATAAAATAAACATAAGTATATTATCATACACCAATCATTCATAAAACAAGTATCACATTCCAAATAAATAGTCCAAAATATTATTCATAAATTATCACAAGTCTAATATGAAAGAACAATTAACAAGAGAGGACATATAAAGTATAATACAATTATCTAAACATAACTATAAACTAAACTTTATATACAAAATTCTAATCTTAAAACTATGTACAAAAGGGATCTCAAATACAACTAAAAGAAAGAGCACATAAGTACTATACAATATAAACATTAGTATTACCTCCACCTAAGACTTGCTCCAAAGACATATCTTCACTCTCTACTTTCCAAACCAAATGGAGTTCAATCATATTGTCCATACCATCATATCATTTAAAGTCACATTACTGAGCAATTGACATAACATTCCATCATTAAAAACCAAACATAAAAGAAGAGAAAATCATAATATCTACAACAACTCTAGTTCACTTGTCTAGCGAGCACAAACTTCTCACCCAGTGAGAGTCCAAATAGAGGGCTTCCCAAGGCTAGCGAGGAAGCTCACCCAACCCTAAACTTCACTGTCAAAAGCCCCAAAAGCTCGCTCAACGAGTAGTCTCCACTCACCCAACGAGAGCCAAATCAGCAAGCTCCATGAGCCAAACGAGATTACTTGCCTAGCCAGTGGAATTTGTTGCCAGAACTCACTTAAACTCACCTAGTGAGCCTCTATTCTCGCCTAGCCTTACTACATAATTATACAACACGAAAATTGTATAAATAACACCCCTAGAACATCCATTACCTATTCTAACCATTTTCACCAACTTCTAACACTCTTAGGTTGGATTCTAAACTATTATGGACTTAAACAAATGTGTATAACCTATCTTATACTAATTATGAACTATTTGCAACAAGGTATTAACTTAAAAACAACTAATTCTTCATCTTAGAAACCAAAATTCAATTCTACAAGTTCTAGCTCATTTTTTTACCAACTTTGGGACCCTAACAAGTCAGAAATGACTTACCAATACTCTTCAAAACTTCCATTTTGACACAAGACCTCTAATTTACAATCTCACCATCCAAAACCTCTATAATGCACCAAAAATCCATTTCAAGACTCCATCTAGTGCTTTCTTAACATTTATACGCCAATCCTTTGCACATTCATCTAGTGCTCTATAAAAGAAATTGATCGGGTAGAAATGTAGACCTCATTGTTGTGGTCGTTTAGGCACCTCCTAATCGTCAAAGAGATGACATAGGAGTTAGAAAAGGCAGAGATAAGGTAGAGAACTCAAGAGATTTGTGTTTTAAGTAATGAGACGAGTTTAAGAAATTCTACTTATACTATTAAATTATTTTAAAACTAAATTACTTGGTCTCATTATTTTAAAACACTTATCAACTCTAATACTCAAATTTCTAGGTTCTTACATAGCACACACAAAGCTTTATTATATACTTAATCATATGGATAAAGCGCTGATGTGAAATTTCAAAGGGTCTTGCACTTGTGGTGATCTCTACTGCTCTGCAGAGTCATTGCCAATGGATTTCATCTTACCGCACACAAGGTTAGTATGTTAGGACATCTTACACCTCTCACCACATACCCTTTTCTACTCTACCTAAGCTTGAATGATTATTAAAGTGAAAGGATAACCTCCAACGTCTAGACTCCCATATCAATGCATACACTAATGAAACACCACCATAAAATCACCCCAAGAGGTCCATGGAATGACGCCAACACATATACCATACTCATCATCATCATCATATTTTCATACATGAATAAGCACCATATACACTTAGACATGCATCAAGTACATTGTAGTTTCATTTCAAACAACCATGGAATAACAAAAGCTCAAACATGCATAATGACACTCAAAAGTGGCGCCCATAGTTAGTCTTTTCATAGATGATGACCCTCAACGATAGTCCTAATGTTTAGAACCGATCATTTCATAAAAAATGGCACTCAATCCTAACACTCAACGCCATTTTTCTCGCAAAAAAACTTGCTCAATGAAACCCTTTAGTCGAGCGTCCTAGAACAAAATTTCAAAACATTGATAACTTAGAAACAATTGTAATTAGCCTCCCTTACGTAAAAGACAACCAAACAATTCGAGAGACTTAAAGATATCTCCAAACGCAAAGGTAGCTTTAACAACTCCAATGAACAACACAAACACGATTAGGACACACTATTAGAAACACCAATCAATAAAGAATCATATATATAACTAAAAAGACGTATGCAAGTGAAAGAAGACTCACATGCAACAAATAACAAAAGAGACCAAGAAAAAAGACCAAAACTCTAAAAATTATTTAGGAAGATGATGTGTTTTAAAATAATGAAATTCCTCCTAATAAAACTATTTATATTAAAATATTTTAATATTAAAATAATCAAAGTTTATTATTTTTAAACCATTTCATTTCTAAAATGTTATTTTCTAAGTCTTTACCTATAACCGAGTATAAATTAATTAGTGAAACAAAATTTTGAAATATTTATTAATATATACTTTTTTATATGCGTTTAATTTTTATTTATAAAAAAAAGCCTTGAAATAAAAATTAAAGTCTATATTTACCTAACACAACATGAACTTAATTTACTTGAAGTAACAAAAAGACCTAATAACATGAACTTAATTTATACGTGTGTATTTTTCCTATTTAACTTTATTCTTTAATTTTATCTTCTCTTTTCTAAACCTCTTCTGGCTCTTATTTTGGTACAGAGAGATCGATATAGTATATAATTATTTGTCCAATTACACTTTCTAGCATGCGTGCATGCAAAATATAATTAATATATCACTGGACTGCTTTCATTAGTTAAAGACATTATTAAATTAAGAAATTTGTTGGCTGATCACCTAACTTAATTAATTCTATAAACTAAATGCATGACTGAATATTGGAACCATTAAAAGAATTCAATTTGATTTAGTTTACGCAAATTATAACATAATCCATCTAAATAATTATATATTTCAATTTAATTTCGTGGAACCACCTATAAAATTTATTTCAATTTTTTAATTAATTAAAATAATGTAAGCCTTATCTTTTGATGCGTTCTACTAATCTACAGAACAAAACAACATTAGGTGCTGTTAGTTGATGGATTACATTTGTACAGTTCATGGAAGTATTAAACACAAATTTAAAATGCAGACATGTATGTATTTTTCAACTTAAAAAAAATGAAATCAACTTAAAAAAAATGAAAAATACACAGAAAAGAGACATACATGGAAGTGGGAGGGAAAGGTAAATTTAAAATAACATAAAAATAAACTCACAATGGGTTGTAAAATAAAATATAGTTTACAAAGGAAAAAAATTATCTGATTCAAATTTTAACAAACATATTTAATCAAAAGAAATATTCACCAAACTTACAACTAACAATAAGGTAATTGGTTTTAGTAAAGCTTAGGTGGGTTGGTTAATTTCTTTATTTTTGTAATAATTGATTTTCATAAAAGACTATAGTCAATTTAATTACCTAGAAAAGTATTTGATTTTACATAGAAAATCTAAGAAATTATTTTAGTTTTGGTATCGTTTTATGTTTTTTTAAATTAAAATATTAACGTGAAATTATAACATCTACATAATTTCAAAATATTTTAAATTTATGTTGTATACCTTATGTTATCTAACTAAAGAGAAAAAGTGTTACTCCCTCCACCCTCTAATTTTTTCTAAATTTCAATCTTATCCTTTTTAATTTTTAAAACCCTAATCCCCTTTCACTTTCACTCTTTTTCTTAGAAACAAGCCCCCACCCCTCACCTCCACTTTCACTTTCTCTATTTTTTTTTCAATTTTCACATCCGTTACCTAATCTAATTAATTCTTACCATCTTCTTCCCCAACAATGTCACGAGTCCCCTTCACCTTCTTTACGTCACCACCATATATCACACCCTGTGACTTTGAATATCAAAACTAGTTTATTAAACCTACACCACATTGAGAAATCCTCACATCCACATATGTTGATGAGCTATCACATGAAATTTGTTGTTCAAACTGTCAACTTCTTTCCATTACTTTTTAAAAAATATGACAAAAGTGATCAAACCATATACAATATAACATAACTAAGCTTTTGAGAATAAAAAATGAAAAAAGGTGAAAATGGAGAATGATGTTAACGGATGTGAAAATTGAAAAGAAAGAAAGTGAAAGTGAAAATGAGGGCTTGCATATGAGAGAAATGGTGAAAGTGAAAGGGAATTAAGGTTTTAAAAAATGAAAAATAAAATAAGTAAAGGTAAAAGTAAAAAGGATAAAATTAGAATTTAAAAAAAGTTGAGGAGAGGAAGGAAGAAGACGGGAGGGAGAAACACTCAAAGAGAAATCAGCAACGTATGTACCAACAAACAATAGTTGAGCTAGGAATAGATACCATCAATATGGGCCGAGCCTAGTCGTGCCATAAGTATCAATAAAGTCCAGAAAAAGAACGGCCTTGGATCCCCATTGCAAATGACTCCTTGATATTTTCATCTAAACTTATTTGAAACATTAAAACATTTAGCTAAATTATAATTTTAATATTGCTTATTTTTAATATATACTTTTATTTTATTTTACAATTTTAGTCATTAAATTTAGGAAACCACATATAAATTTTTCATACACTTTTTTATTTTTATATTTAATTAATTAAACTATTTTTTCACAGAGATGAAACCGATATATTAGATTTTGAGGTTCAATGTTTTTCGATCATATCAATATAAAATAAAATCTATTTAAAACCTAAGAGTCAACGTTACATTTTTTTTCTCGAAAATTCAGATATTAAAAAAATAAGAGACTAAATTTGCATAAAAAAATTACAAACAGTACAAGTGGAGATTTTTTTCTACAATTTTAAAAATCTCGGATAATTTTCGACTGGTAACCGCAATTACCACAGTGGTTCCTAGTGGATCAAGGATTCAAGGATTCTTAAAGAAATTATGATAATTCTTAAAGGATTAGATTTTGGTTAAAATTAGTATAATTCAGTTCAAAATTAATATAAGTAGTAGTTCAGTTTATAGTGTACTTTAGTACAATTTAGTATAATTCAATTTGGTACAGTTTGATAAAACAAAAAACAGTTCAATTCAGTTTGTATGAACTGTTTTTTTTACTATAGTTCAGTTTAGATAAACTAATTTTTAGTTCAATACAGTTTTTAATAGTGCAGTTCAATTTGATTTGTCCACCCCTAATGATAAATAAAGATATGGTTGGTTCTGGCTTCATTCAACCTTTTGAAAGTTGTTTTTCAGGATCATTTGTTTTTAGATTGCAAATTATCACTATAATTTAACTCAAAATTAAGTAATTATGTAGTGATGGGTTTGATTCTAACTTATCTTATACATTCTAACTACTTGAGAATTGAAGATTATGTAGTGATAGGTTTCATCTTAATCTACTCAATACAGCCTTACTTGAAGGGTGTTTAAGAATAAAAAATTGAAATATATCTAACTGGAATAAATACATGCTTTGGAACTAATATGCTTAATAATGAAGCAAATTCTAATACAAGTAAATAAGATCCAATAATAATCATTTAAAAGAATAAATGATAATGTCAAGTCAAAAAATTAGAGATGTGGTCCTTAATTTTAGTATAAGCTTAGCTATGAAAAAGGTTTGTGAGACCAGAAAAAATAACACAAAAAAAAATGCTCCAACATGGTAAGTAATATCTTGGATAGCTATAATAATTTAGTTGAGATTTCTTAAGAAATCATGCTTAAAATAAATAATAATAATGAAAAAAACTAGGTGGATGATTTGGTAATGATAAAAAAATTTGTACATGTAAATATTTGAAGATAAAATCCATTTATTGATAGAAGGAAGACAAGTATCATAATATCTAACCCATGTCTACCATTTTGTTAACAATTTTTACTTTAATAATTTTTTAATCAGAAAAATATTAAGTAATAAAGAATTGTTTAGAAGTTAATTTTATTTATTTTTATTTTTTTAATTTGACTTATGAAATTGAAATTATTTTTAATAAACTTAATTTCTTTAAAACTTATATTTTGGTGGATATTACAACGAAGGATCCGTTACTACCATTAAGACCACTTGAATTTCTTGGATCCATGGGCTTCTATTCAGTAACATTTTTTTAAATGGAACTTTCTTGCACTATATTAATTATTTATATATCTTAGTTGCTTTTCATTTTTCTTTTTACTATGTTATAGAACAGCAAGGGTCATGCGTTATTTCTTAGCCTACCAATTGGTTTCTGTTTCTTTCTAGGTAATTGGTGAATGCTTGTCAAATTGGTGAGGAAGTTACAGCAAAATATAAAAAAGTGAAAAACCCTCAAGATAGGGAGTTGTTTATTGAGTTTTGTCTTCATACAATATTGTACCAGCAGGTCTCTCAAAGGTATGTAACTTCCTTTCTGAGTTTTTGCCTCGGTTCAAAAAACTCAAACAGTAAAGCAAATAAAAAAGATAAAAAAATGGGTCTATTGTCTCTTTTCTAGTTTGAACCAAGATTGTAGATCCTTAAAATTAATTAATTAATGGATCTATTGTCTCGGTTGGATCCAGAACCAAGGTAATAAACTCTTTTTTATTTCAGTTTTCACCAGAACCGCGGTCTAAAGTATATATATATTTTAAAAAACTTATTGTTTCTATATCACATAAACCATATGAAAAAATCCCATAAACATAAACAAACGTGTTTTCTATTTATCGAGAATTTTTTTTGTTTTTTTTTCAAACTTTAAAAAAAATATTTAAAATAGTTACATTTTGAACTTTGAGCTGAAAAGTTTTGTGAGGAGATTTCATGATTTTTTGGTTCTTCATACAAATTTTCATTTCATTTAGAGTTCTTTTGAGCATACTCTCAGTTTTACATATACTTATGTTTTGATGTGTATGGTGTATGAAGAACAATCAACCAAACAAAAACTTGAAAAATCTAAAACGAAACTAACCTTGAATGTGAGTTTGGGGTTGAAACGAAATGAAATGACCATCCTAAAGCGTCTATTCGAAGAGGTGAAGAACACATGTGCACAAAATCAATCGGTCAAAACGAAAGAAAATCATACCTAAACACTTAATCAACGTAAAATGAAAGAAAAAAAGCAAGAAAAGTTGAAGAGGATGGCTGCAAAAATCGAAGAAAGAGAGCAACGACGCACACCACAAACAGAAAAGCTTCTGTTTGATAATGCATCTGTTCGCAAAATTTAACCCTAAACAGATGTTATTACCTCAGTTATTTTTTTAACCGAGACAATAAGGGTCTATGACCTCGGTTCTATAAAGAACCGATGCCTAAATCCCCTAAAAAAATCAGTTATTTTATGCCTCGGTTCTCTAAACAACCGAGGTCGTAGACTTTTGTAATAATTACAAAAATGTCACTACGTTGGTTCTTTTTGAATCGAGGCATATACTTTTGTGAAAAATTACAAAAATACCACCGCGCTAGTTTTAGGAATCGATTTTTTTTAACCAAGGCATATACCTATGCGAAAAATTACAAAAATACCACCGCGCTATTTTTTGCTTCGGTTCCAACTAAACCGGTGATAAATGCGCGAGTTAGGATGAGTTCTTCTTTCTTTTTTTATTACTTTCCTCGTGTATGTATAAGACCGAATCCTTTCTATTTTTAATTTTCAAAAGGATTACTAATCCTTAACTTTTCGAGGAATCCTTCATCAGTGGTTATGAATGATCTATTTTTTTCAATCTCTATGACTTGTTCCTACGCAACCAAGATCGAAAACATGTTTAAATCCTCTTTTTTTACTAGTAAATATTAATTACTTTTCGTTGAAATGATTTATTACTAAACATATTTGTTATTAATCAAATTAAGCAAATCATTTGAATTATTAAAAAAAAAATTAGTTGTATTACCGACGGTTTTTGAAATTTCAAGTAAGTAGGCTTAGAAATTTCCAACGATTTTGGATAACCTACACAAGTTTCGACAGTTTTAGACAATTCACACAAGTCCCAACGATTTTAAGTAGCCTCAACAACTACCGACATTTTTTGTAAAACCTCCTGCAACTGGCTGCAGTTTCAGAAACCCCGGCAACAATTTTTATGAAACCACTGCAAATAGTGACGATTATGAACAAAACCATAAAAAATTATCACCAACAACTATTTCCTAACTATTTTGTCAATCGCAAAAAATATATTTACTAGGAATTAAAAACGCTGGTAATGAAAAAAATAAAAAGTGTGAGAACTAAAATTTCAGTTTTATCAAAGACTATTATTAAAGCTTACAATAGCGTTCCTCTCTAAAATTCAAATGCAGTTAAAAAAGATATACTCAAGTTTTCTGAAATAAGATAGAAGTACAATTCAACTAATTCATTCTTATCTAAAACATTATGTAAAAATATCATGTATTAAATTTGATAACTATGTTTATTTCAAAAGATTAATTAGCTTTTCATTTTCTCCTTAGTCTTAGTAATTGTCAAGAACATAAGTCTATATAAAACAATTATTCCGATTAAGATAGCAAGATCAACCCATTTGGAGTAACCCATTTCCACTTGCCATATCTTTGTGAGTACTTCCTTGTCACTTATGTAGGTTCCTCCATCTTCATCACTTCTCAACTTCAGACCAATGAACTCATTCTTGAACAATCCTTGGAAGGCATATTTGTGGAAGGAAACATAATACATAGGGTATTTCCAAAATGGTTTGGGGAGATCATTTGGCAGACGAAAAAACCCACCAGTTAAAATCATCACTCCCATAATTCCACCAGAGACTGTGATGTTAGTGTTGGGATTTGGGAGGATACTTGAAACAACCATCATGAGACTCTCAACCCACAAAATGCATGCAAGTAATACACTAGAAAAATAGATGCAACGTTCAAGTCCTGTGTGAAGTCCAGAAAGGTAATAAGTGATCACACCAGGAATCACTGACATCAGTGCCATGTATGGAATAGGTGATAATGTATGGCTAATGACAAAAGCACCAACACCATAGTGTCCATTCAATCTCTCACGTTCAAATACCAGAATCATAAACATAAACATAAACATGTTAGGAACATATAACATTTTTTCCAACTTCTTTTGTCAAAGGTATTCTTATAATGTTTGTTAAGCACTAGATTTTAAGTGTTCTATCAATATGTGAATGTGAGACTTCTAACAACATGGTTGGAACAAACCATGTTGATTAATTGCATTTTGAATGGCGTGTTTACCTTAATTTGTTCCAAAAATGGAGGAAATCCACCAAGAAGGGTTATGAAAGTTAGGACTGAAGCAACAAAAGATACCAGTGACCCTCTAGCCTGAAATATGCATGAAGAAAGGAAATTATTATTATCATGAATTAATAGTTGCGTTATGCTTTAAATGGCATAAACCGAAGCACTTAAACTACTTTACCTGAATGGATGAATTACTTGAACCAACGTCAAAGAATATAGTTCCCATACTAATAGCTGCTACAATAAACATAGCCAGACGCAACCAATAATTGGTTACATCACGAAACAAGTGCACTGAAGATCTTCTTAGAAGAACGTGACACTGAGTTAGAAATGCTGTTTGTGTTCTGCTGCTCCCCGTGAAACCATATTCCTGAATTCATCAAAAAGTTATTCCTTCATCATGTGAAAAATCCTTGTTCTATGCGAGTTCACCACGCAACATGTTATATTACACTTACCCTTTCACCTATTGCTGCTACTTCTTTCCGAACTTGGTTACTAATTTCAGAAGATTTAAAAAACTTCACAAGGGTATCCACTGCTTCTTCTTCGGGTACTACTATGTGGAAGCCTTCTTTATCATCCTGCAAATAATGAAGATAAATCACAGGTTTTGTTGCCAGCTCTAAAGCATTGACGTGTTGACTTTCTCACCAGTATGAAATCCTTGTTTATGATCCTCAAGAAATGATCAGAAGGGTTGTGGAGAGGTGGACAAGGAAAGCCATTAGAAGCAAAAAACTACATTCAATCAAGAATACAATACAATCAATTAGAAGCTATAATCTGAAATGAATTTGTTCTTATATACAATGTTCATGATTAATTCAGCTACAAACCTCGGTTGCAGCAGAAGTGGTGCCAAAATATACTGTTTCACCTGAAGACAGAAGACAAAGATGATCAAAAAGCTCAAAAACTTCACTGCTGGGCTGATGGATGGATGCAACAATTGTTCTTTTGATGCCATCTCTTATCTTTAGGCTTGCAATTCTGCTCATGACATAGTAGGAAGCTGCACTGTCAAGGCCACTGGTTGGTTCATCAAGAAGGAGAAGTTTGGGGCTTGTAAGAATCTGAATACAAATGGCAAGTCTCCTCTTTTGCCCCTCACTAAGGCCTTTAGAAGCCTTCCCTTTAATCCTTGTGTGAGTGGTCTCTTGTAGACCCATTTGTCTGATTGTAAAATCTACTCTCTCTTTCTTCTCTTTGTTGGACATTGACTCTGGAAATTGGAGATGAGCTGAATAGGACACTGCTTCTCCTACTGTTAATGTTGATAACACAGCATCATCATGTGTCACGTATGCCTGCTTTCACAAGGTATTAATATGAATAAGAGATTAATTAGATTTCATTTTCTTCAAACAAAAGCCTTTTGAGGGATTTCACTTACAGATGTTCCATAAGCCAGTTCATGTTTATGGCCATTAATTAGAATTTTCCCTGTTTGCTTTGAGCTTGAAACCAGTCTTCCTGCAGATTTTTCAGAAGGATTAAACCAAACAGCTTGTCCACAATTTTTCTATACCAAAATGCCCTTTGTTTCTAAACCAACTCTTCACAATTAGAAGTTCCCATGGTGAGGTAATTAGAATGATTATATAGGATGCAATGAGGATCAATGTATTATTACTCCTTCATATATCCTTTAATACTTTAATTTTGTATATTCAAATTTTAATTCATTTTGGTTCAAAACTTAACATAATTCTCTTTAATTTAACGACACAATTTTTTTTTTCGGGTTAAATAATATAAGTTGGTCTAAAATATCATTTAACATATAAAATAAACTTATCATGAATTAGAAGAATTATATTTTTTTTGTTTTAAAATTTAAAACAAAAGTTAATTCAAATTTCCTAGTTGAAATACTGTCAGAAAATTTAATTCGATTCCAATTATACAAAAGATTCAATGATGTTCCAATCATAGCAAGAAAAGAGAAAAAAAAGCATTCACCTGCTAAGGCATCAAGAAGTGTTGATTTGCCACAGCCAGAAGGACCCATTACTGCCAAAAGTTGCCCTGGCTTGGCATAACCAGTTAGAGCCTTAAGAATCGGTTTCCTACCTTTCCTTCCATTTGGAACTGTCACCTGCAAATCCTCCCATGTCAGGAACATTCCCTCTTCCTTTCTTTCTTCCTCAACAGTGCCAACCAACTCCTGCTTCGACTGCATAATCAAAGGAGCAGGACTACTATTGGGTGATCCATATTTACTAAGAAGAACATTCATGATCTCTTTCAATCAATACGATGATGTTTGGTTGTGTTTGCGACAGAGGTAGGTGGTGGAGGGATATGGCTTCCTTACATTATCGTATAAAAACTGCTGTCACACAAAATCAAATTTAAGTGCACAACAACGTTTGACAAAAGGCATTGAAGCCACAATGACATCAACCGTATATAACACTTCACTTCTTTCAATTGTTTAGTAAACATCACATTAACGTTATACATTGTTTAAGAAATATTACATAGTTTTTTCTGTTATGAGATTTTAAATCTTAATCGAATATGGAAACTAAAAGGGAGACGATTTTTCTACAAACACGTTCCAATTATTTAATTAGTTTCTAGTTGTCAAGGGATGTTTTTAAGGAAAGTTATCCTAAATAAACGTGTTAACAACATTGTTTTGATTTATTATATCACTGAAGATTAAATAATTAAACATTGAAGATTTTGAAAATTAAGATAAGAATGTTATTAATAATTTAATATTGGAGATCCAGGATTACAATTATCAAAATAAAGACCAATAGAACTTATATATATTAAGAAGTTATAAATAATTAAGATTTATTCTTTAAAAATGTTATACTTGCATTTTGTAATACAAGATGGAAACATGGAAATATCCTTAAACCAAAATTGATGATGATCAATACACAAATTACATAAAACTTTCAAGTGTTTCACTTGGATAATATTTTTTAGAACCATACCCATTCTTTCCTTTTTATACTTTCACCAAATGGAAAAAGTGGATTTATGACCACTTATTATGATGATATGATAAGGGTAGTACACTTATCATAATAAGTTTACTGGTGAAATTTTCAAAATAAAAGTAACAGTTATTATGACAGATAAATAAATGGAATACCTTGACAAAATTGAAATTGTGTTCAAAATTTATTATGACAAGTTTAAGAATATTTGTCATAATAAGACTTTAATATGATTTTTAGTTCAACACTTGTCATAATATGTCTAAATCTTTAATTTATGTCTTGTTCTAGTATTATTCCATGCAATCCTCTTTTGTTTCTCCTCATACACAATCTCGGGTACACTCTTTCTTTTGTTTCTCTTTTACTAATTTTGGTAAAAAATTTCAAATTGAGGAACCTCACTACATAAATATGCAATTTTAGTAGGAGTTATTTTTTATGTTATCAGGAGTTTTAACCTTCGAAAAATACGTTTCGCGTGGTTACAAAATCCATTGAGAAAACCAACGTCACAAAATTACCGGCGATTTTCTGCAAAATCGCCGCTATTTCTAGGAGTTTCAGGAACCGCCGAAATTAACCAAGATTCTATGGAACCGCCCCTATTTCAAGAGGTTTCTGGAGAACCGTTGGAACTATCCGGAATTCTACGAAACCGCCCAAAATGCATGTTAGATTGGTTTTCTTTTTCATTTTTGGTATTATTTAGTTGATTATGATAAAAAAAATGCTATAATAAACATAACACATAATAAAATAATTTGAAACTAAAATTGAATATTATATAAAATAAATTATAACATGATGCAAGTAATTGTTCAGTATAAATAATAACATTATTCAAATATACATTAAAGAGAAACATTTTCACGACTAATTTTGATCTTATTCAATTTAATTCATCATCATTTGTTTCTTCTGCTATTGGACTTCGAATCTGGAGTGTCAATATTATCTTTATCTGAAATCTCCTTCTAAGCCTCCACCACCACTCTTCTCATTCAGTAAGCCAGAATTGGCATATTTCGGAACCACATATCTAAAAAATGCAATTGGAGCACGAAAAAAAAGAATGCAGTAAGCCAACTAAAGCAGTAAAAAAAGTCAATTCGGTCATTTTTATAGAACATTGCAATTTGTTCATAAATATCAAGGTAAATGAAATGCATCATTCCATTTAATCTGGTGCTCACTGTGATATTCATGGTTGGTTAAATTGCTGAGAAAATTTAACCAAAGAGATTAATTGTACAATTATTTACTTTGCACTGTAAAATATACTAGCAAAAAGTAATGGCTTGTAAAATGAAAAATACCAAGAAAATGTGTTTCTGAATCATAAAGAATTCCCTAATATGAAGGCATTAGAAAGAGAACTTACCCAAAAGTACCCATTATTCGAGTTGTGATATGACTTTTTCCAGCACCAAGTAAGATAGCCTGCAATAGAATCATAAATCAATAAAAGGAAACTCACCAAGTAAGACAGTGCTAAACATTTTACCCAAACTAAAAGAACATTTGTTTAAATGAATTGAGTCTCTTCTTGTGTTATATTCAACCTAGATGCATAAACATATCTATAAACAAGTAAAATAAATAAATGTATGAAAAATATTTTATTTGCTTTAATAAATTTTTGAAGAAATTCAAGTATAAAAAAATCTACGTTAGTTTGATTTTGATGTAGAAAGTTTTAGAACAGAGAAATGACAGATACCCAAAAAAAAATAATATAGTGACACCTAAAGAGAGATATATAAATATAAATTTTATAGGTATTATGATGAATCTGTAACCTATTTAACCTGATAAGCCGATCCAACAAACTGACCTATTTACTGCACCTTTTGTGCACTTTCAAAGGTTTTCTATCATTTATTTAGTGTTCATATTTTAGTCACATTTTTCATTTTCATTATGAATATGATTATGTCAGTAGATTGATTATTAAATTATTAATTCGTTCATGTACTTGTGGCTTGTAATATTTTCCTATAAGCACTGAGTTTTTAGAAGTTATTTAATCATTGTATCAAGATCAGGTTTCTTCTATAATAACAATACATATCGACAATTCAGTAAAAGGTAAGAGCAAGAAAAGTTCTTCAGAGATGAGTTCATATCCCTTCTTTCTTTGTTAATCTCTTTTATTTCTTTTAACTAAAATTCATTATTGTCATTGACTAGAAGAAAAAAATAATAATTGTGTGAAAGAAATTGTGTAAATAACTCTAGCTGCACAAATAAGACTACTGCAAAATCTTAACCACAAAAGCATACGGCACATTTTAATCTCAACAATAAGCATCCATTGAATATGGAACCACACACCAATATGAAACCACAAGGTTTTATTCTTATCATCTATGTCCAACTACAACATTTTTGGACATCATCAACCACATATTAGAACTCCACGTTCAACAGTAACTCTTATTTATAACCAAAGATCCTCATTTTTTTTCATATTACTACTACATTTTTATCTTCTCTGTAACACTCAATTGTTTGTGCCATGTCGATCATATACCCCTAAACGTTTGGTAATTATATTAGAAAAGTAATTGAAACAAAACTTTCTAAGCCAATCAACTACTATTCCACGCATGATTTGAGTGATATCTCGCTGCACCATCTCCATAAAATTAGGATAAGGCCTTCTTGCAAGCTGGAAAGTAGAATATCAAACAAACAAATTAAGACAGGAAACATAATCTAAGAGACGGATATCACAGAAAGGTAATGGTAACTCTGCAATTCATTTCATGAGACAATTAGAGACTAGTAATCCTAACATGTATATATTCCAAAATTTATAACAATTTTTTTCTTATTCAGATCAAGTTATTCTAAAACTAACCACCCAGTTCGGCATTTTATCAACATCCATTGTGATAATAGAAGACATACTCCCGGTCAGAGCAGTTGAGGTGACTATTTCTACTTATCAGTCAACTGTTAATTCGATGAATGGGAGCCCAAACAAACTCTAACTGCAGAGGAATAATAACAATTGTGTGAATTGTTGAAAATAGAATGGCTTAATTTCTCACACCAAGAGGGGCTGAATTGGTGAAATGTAAAAACAAAGTTTTCTTTAAATCTTTTTAGCAAAGTGGATCCTTTTAAAAGCTTTCTTGAAACGCAAGGAAAAAGATTTGTTTATGCAGCGGAAATATAATCGATTTAATGCAATATGCAGTCGACTGAATAAAAAGTGCAGGGATAGAAAGATCAAACGTTGGGTTTTTATACTGGTTCGGCCAAGCCTACATCCAGTGTCCTTCCAACCATAGGAAGCCAATGCACTATAATGATCAAAGTTTTTACAACAAGGTTTTTATAGCGACCTCACGTTAAAAAAATAAAACACCTCTCTAACCCTCTAATCAAAATATAATCATATACAAAACAGACTAGCAGTAAAAATCCCCTCTCCTACAGTCCAACCCTTTGAGCCACCCTCAAAGTCAAGAACGCAGCACGCTCTTCTTCCTGTAATCACAACAGGGAAACCTCAAACCAATCTTTACAAGATTTTAGTATCTGATCTTTCAGTAACACCCAAATGTGCAGATATGATCAACCTTTGTAAGTGCAATTAACTTGCTCTTCAAGAATTCACAAGTAAATGATCACCACAGTCACTTCTTGTTTTTTGGAGCTCTTTCCCTTTCTCTGTAAGAATGCACTCTCTGCAAAATATCACAAAACTGTTAGAATCACAAAAGTTCTTACAAAGATCAAGTTCGCGTCAATTTATAGATTTTCACAATTCAGACACATTTCAATCGACTTAGCTACTAATGCAGTCGAATGTAACAATTCAGTCAAAGCAGTTAGCAGCAATCTATGCAGTTAATTGAATGTGCAATTAATGCAATCGAATCATAATAAATGTTTGGTCAACATATATAAAAATATAGTCGTTGTAACATTTAACACAAGCATTAACAGAATTTCAAAACTGTAATAGACTTAGTCGAATGCAAGTTGCATATAATCGACTATGTAACACAGTTAAACAAAGTTTTGAAAAATTTCTTCTTTGAAAATCCTCACACCACACTTTGAACAAGTTTGTGCAAAGCCACGAGTTTTAGTCGACTCACTCCATAATGAAGTCGACTTAAAACTGTTGTGTTGCAACACAATAAAAAGTTCAACATAAGTGCTTGTGGTTTTCTTTCTATAAAACATCAGACATCAATTCACCGATAAAATCAATTATATAACATAGTGAAATGCAATGTATCAACACAATCATGTTCTCCATGCTTTAAACAGATTTATACATTGATTAAGATATGCAACATGTAAGCAATAGAACATGTAACACATAAACATCACATGTGTTATTAATTATGTTGTCATCATAAAAAATCAGAAGCTTTGAGATTGTAGGTTCACCTAAACCAGTGTTCTTCCTATCAACAATCTCAACATGAATGAATGAGAAAGTAAAAGGATTTGGAAAATCCAATGCGTATATTTGTACCTGCAATTGAGGTGCATCTTCCCTTTACGAGAACTCCACAAAGCAAGGGACAACACCTTTCTGAAAGGTACCAACTGTGTCATAGGATGAATCTCTCGGTTTCGTGAGAAGAAACTCTTCGCATTACACCTTTCTGATGGCGGCAAGGTTTTCTGACCCTTTTATGCGTTTTCGGAAGATTGATGGAAGAGGGATTTGAAGGAGGAAAAGCCATGGAATTAGGGATTTCAAAAATGGGAAAACCTGTGTAGTGAAAAATTGAGAAGGAAACTCAAGTGAAAGTTGTCAAGAAGGAGAAATTCATACCCGAAACCTGTGAAGAACGAGAAATGGAGAAGCGAGGCATCGAGACGCAAAGGGAAGTCAAGAGCCAGAGTGGAGAAACACTAGAGCTGTTGTCGCAACCGGAATCGCGACGGGACGATGATCCGTAAAATAAAAACGAACGCAGGTTTGAAAAAGAGATTTTGGAGTCGCCACCATAGTTTATTCTGGAAAACTACGGAAAAACCATAAAATGATAAGGCAATGGTCTACAAACATGAGATTCGAAGTTCGGGAGTCGGTTACGTGTAGGGAAGGTATTAGCACCCTACAACGCCTGCCTGAAGGCAGTACCTTTAATTAAACGTGCAAAGTCGATGTGGTTTTTAAAATGATTATTATTCCCCGAAAATAAAATTACAAGACGATGCAAAGAAAAATATATTTTTTATTTTTTAGGAAGCCCGACAAGGATTGACCTTGCTCCTACGTATTCTCATGTGAGAAATCAGGGGTACGTAGTTCTTTTTGAAATTGTTTGAGAAATTTGCTTGAAGAAATTGATTTTGGATTTTTGGGAAAATGAACCTGACAAGGACTGGCCTTGCTCCTACGTATCTCCACTTTTGATGGAGAATCAAGGATCACGTAGTTCTGTCAGACAGATTGTTTGTTGTGTGAATGTTTTTAGTTTTTGAAAATTTTATATTTTTTTTGGTGTTTTTATAAAAGACAATGTTTTCAGCACAAGCACGATGCGTGCGATCACACATGTGCTTAATATTTTTTATAAAAAGGAAAGATATCTAGCACAAGGACGATGCGAGCGATCACACATGTGCTTGACCTTTAAAACATATTTTTTTAATTTTTAATTTATCTTTTAATTTTGCGTAATGAGCCCTAGGCTGATGCGTATGATCGCACGAGTACTCACACGGCTTTTTTCTTATTGTTTGCGTAATGAGCACTAGGCTGATGCGTACGATCGCACGAGCACTCACACGGCTTTGTTTTGTTTATTTTATATTTTTTTGTACTTTTTTATGTAAAACAAATCCAATAAATACCAATAAAAAAAAGGGATAGAGGCTATCATACAAATGGATTACATAAAAATAAAGAAGTAAAAACTTAAAATAAAGCGAGAGAAAACAAACCGACCAGGGGTGCCGAGATAAAAAAAAAATCTGGAGTGCAGAGAGTAAATTTGAAGCTCCTTTGTCTGTCAGGGGTGTAGAGATGAAAACCAGTGTTGCGTGTGGAGTAAAATTGGAGCCCCCTTAGTTTGGGCCAAAATCCCTCCTTCCAACTTTTGTATCTGTCAGGGGTGAAAGGATGAAACTGGTGGTGTATTCTGAAATGTGTGTATTTGGGCCCAATTCCTTCTTTGTTTATTTAGATTGCACAGATGGGCTTAAGCCCGCACGAAAGTGTGAATGGAAACATATGTTTCTGGGAAAAGGATTTAGTCAAATGGGTCCAAAGCCCCTTTCCCTTTTTTTTTACTTCAAAAACACTCCCAAGATTTTTTATCCTCTTCATCAAACACCAAAGCCTAGGTATTCCTCTCAGACCAGTCGACGGGAGCATCTCCACCCAATCACGCGACGCCACTGCCTCCGCCAAAACCGACTTCCGCCAGCTGCAGTCCGAGCCACCGCCGGTACGCTGACCACCGCCGCTCACCGCTGGAGTCCGAGCTCCCTTTTTTTTCTTCCCCTCGCGTGCGTGAGGCCGTCTCTGCCAAGCCGGCTGCCGCGAAGAGTCCTCCGCCTGATCTCTAATGTCGCCGGCAGTTCTCAGGCGTTTCCAAGGCCGCCACTGGCCGTAGCGTCAGATCTTGCCCCCTCCCTGCTATTGATGGTGATTTGGGAATGGGTTGGGTTATTTGGTTGTGTTGTGGTTAGTTTATGGGTGATGGTGTGAGAGGTTTTGGAGATGATTGATGAATAGGGGTTTCCGGAGTTAACAGAAAATGGAGAGGGATTGGGTGGAGGCTATTCGGTGAGTGAGTGCGTTTCCCTCTTGGCTTGGGTAATTGAAAAATGGTAAGAACGGGTGATATGGTGACGGGAAATGTAGTGGAGGTAGTGAGTGAGTTGTGAAGAAGAAAAGGTTGGGATGGTTACGGGTGAGAGGAGCAGAGGGGTTGGAGAATGGTCGTGGTCATATTTGGGTTCTCTGTTTGTTGGGGTGAATTGGTTTTGGAGGGTATGGTTTTAAGTGAGTGGGTTTTTTTCTTGTGAGAGTTGAAGATGATTGAAAATTTGAATTTGAAGTTGGATGATGAAAATGGAGGAAGGTGAGGTGGTTGGGTCACGGTGGGTGTTAGGGATCCATCTCAGAAGTGATGAAAACTGGCCCTTAGTCCGGTTTGGTGGCGTTCCCAGGTGTGGTGAGTGATCAAGGGTCTCAGAGATGGGAATAATGATGCTGGAAGTGGTTGTGTTGTTGGAGATGAAAATGGAGAAGATGAAGGGGCTCCCCGTGAGTTGTTGGCTGTGAGATAAGGTGTTAGAGATGAAAACGAAGATATTGGCTATATGTCTTCGGGTGTTGGGGATGAAAACGAAGAAGGTATTGTAATGGAAGTGTGTCGGGATGGTTACGGGTGAGGGGCTGAGGGATGGAAGATGGTGGACCTCCCCCCCTTTGGTTATGGCTTCCTTCTTCTTTAAATGGACAGAGATGAAGACCGTCGGCAAACTCTCATTGGAGGGTTGGTAAAGGTAGAAAATTGTGAACTGTCCTCCATGTGATACCTCAATTGGTATATATAAAATTAGATCTTATGATATGGTATCTGTCAGCTTCCTGATTGCTTCCTGTTGATCTGATTCATGCTTTTTGTGAAATTATGGGTTGATGGGAGAAATTATTTGCAACAAACGAAGGATTAAGTTAATTGGTGGAAGAGGAGAAATGAAAGTATGATTGCAAAACTTAGTGGGCGGCTAGGAAAAGAAAGTGATTGACTGAGGAGAACAATGAATGGCACGTTGGAGAATAATTGGAAAGGAGCAATGTCTAAAGGTGCAATAGGAAGATTATCAACAGAAGACACATTGGAATCTCAAATCAAATGAAATTACTACCAAATTAAATCACATTAATCAAAATCAAATAATTCCATAAATAAAACAAATTAAGATAAATAAAACTAAAATAGAAATAAAAATGAAACACAAGAAATCATAAAATAAAGTAAGTTTTAAAACAAACAAAATTAACTAAAACTAAAAACAAGTAACAGAAACAAGATCACATGAAATCACATACAATAAAATCACATGAAATAAATCCAAATAAGGAAGTCAATCAAATAAAGTAAATTTGAAACAAATCAAATAAAATTAAACCGCATTAAACCAAATCAAATAAAATTACATGCTATCCATTAAAATAAACAAAATAAATATCAAATCAAATCATTCCATAAATAAATAAAAAACGTAAAAAAATAAAATCTAAGATCACATAAAAATACAAATAAAATTAAATAAAATTAGACCCACATAAAACCAAATAAAGTAAAATCATATAAGATCTAACAAAATAAAATTAAATCATATAAAATAAAATCAACTCAAACATAATAATCGATAAAACCAAGTGAAATTAAATAAAATGAAGTAAACATCATAAAAAAGGAAAGAAGTATATATTTTTTTTATTTTTCTTAATTAAAAATTACCCGGACAAAATTGGGTGTTGACAGCTGCCCCTCTTTACTTAGATTTTACTGGATGATATGAAAATTTACTATTTACATATTATCGTAGTAAAAGATAAGTAAAGATAGAAACACTAATTTTGTTCGGGTTTCAAAATCAAATAGACAAAAAGAAACAACAATAAGATTTCAATAAAGTATACAGAAAATGAGAGATTGAGGGGTGCAAACCTTGTGGAGGGTGTCATAACCCTATGGATGAATTGATATGAGGTATACTAACCTCGTGAAAAGGGTGTACCAACCCTATGGATGAAGTTGATGAGGTGTAGAAACCTCGTGGAGGGTGTACCAACCCTATGGAAGTGAATGATGAGTTTGATTGCTGGGCTCGACCATTGCCTTGCAGAGGGCCGAGATGCCAATGACAGAAAGTAAAATTGGGCTCGACCATTGCCTTGCAGAGGGCCGAGATACCAATAGCAGAAAGTAAAATTGGGCTCGACCATTGCCTTGCAGAGGGCCGAGATACCAATGCAGAAAGTAAAATTGGGCTCGACCATTGCCTTGCAGAGGGCCGAGATACCAATGACAGAAGGTAAAATTGGGCTCGACCATTGCCTTGCAGAGGGCCGAGATACCAATAGCAGAAAGTAAAATTGGGCTCGACCATTGCCTTGCAGAGGGCCGAGATACCAATGACAAAAGGTAAAATTGGGCTCGACCATTGCCTTGCAGAGGGCCGAGATACCAATAGCAGAAAGTAAAATTGGGCTCGACCATTGCCTTGCAGAGGGCCGAGATACCAATGACAGAAAATAAAATTGGGCTCGACCATTGCCTTGCAGAGGGCCGAGATACCAATAGCAGAAAGTAAAATTGGGCTCGACCATTGCCTTGCAGAGGGCCGAGATACCAATGACAGAAAATAAAATTGGACTCGACCATTGCCTTGCAGAGGGCCGAGATACCAATAGCAGAAAGTAAAATTGGGCTCGACCATTGCCTTGCAGAGGGCCGAGATACCAATGACAGAAGGTAAAACTGGGCTCGACCATTGCCTTGCAGAGGGCCGAGATACCAATAGCAGAAAGTAAAATGTTTGATTGTTTTCAATTGGAGAATTTTGAATTTGTTTTTTTTTTTTTTTTTTTTTTTTTTTAAGTTTTGCATGAACTTGAAATCAATAAACATGGTTGATATATGTTTTGAAATTGGAGGAGAAAGCTTTGATGCATGTTGATTTTTTTTTTATTTTTTTTTTTTGAAGGAAGAAGATTTGATAAACATTCATGAAAAGAAATTCAAAGTTTATGAAAATATGTACATGGTGTTGACTTGTGATTTTTTTTTATAATGGAATATTATGAAACTATGACACTCTTATTTTTTTTTACTGAGTCAATTTGTTTTCTTTGAAATCATCAAATTTATGAAGATTTAGACCTTCATTTTATTTTTACGATGGATGTTAAATTCTAAAAGTCAAATGTTCAAACTTGTGCGTTCAACATTTTCTTTTGAAACATCAGTGTATGCATGCCTGATATCAAGGGTTGGGACAAATGTGTGGAAGCATTTGGAGAGTACCGGGTTGGCTACTTGGGCCTCTTACTCCTTAAAGCAGTTATAAATGCCAATGTGAGGTTGTAGAGACTCAGTTGCTGCTCTAGTTTGAAGCATGGTAAAAAGATAGGTATGGACAAATGTATCTGGGAATTGTGAGGGAATAAGTCATGAATCAGGGAGTGAGAATATCATGTGGGCTTTGCAAATTGCCCCAATTTTGGTGGTAATGGATTTATGAAATTTGGGGCGAACCAAGATCATGCGAGGCCCAACAAGGGATGCCCTAGTCTTTGTATGAGCTTTGAATATTCAGATGAAAGGTTAACAAAGACGCCCAATATTTTGAATGGGTCGAAACACATGAAACTCATAGAGTTGTCCCTAGTTTTGGGTATGAGTCAATTAAGCGAGGTTCAAACAGAGGTTGCCCCCCACTTTGGGTTTACGAATGATAAGATGGACTCAAAATCATACAAAGCCCCAAAGTGTCTGCCCCTGTTTTGAGGGTGAATTTATGAATTTCAGTGCGGGCAAATCTGAGAGGCCCAACAAGGGATGCCCCGGTCTTGGTACGAACTTTGAATATGCAGATGAAACAAACACAAGATCAACAAAGTTGTCCAATATTTTTGAATGGGCCAAAACATTGAAATTCAAAAAGTTGCCCAAAGTTGCCCCTTAGTTTGGGAATCGGGGGAAGAGTTTGAATGAGATTTGAATGTATTCAGGAATTTGTGATGGACATGGAAAGGATTGGTTTGAAAAGATTGCCCCAATTGGCTTGATTTTCCTTTGTATAATCTCAATCAAAAAGGAGTTCCCTTCATCCGAGGACATTTATTTTTCATCATTTTTTTTACAACTGCATTGTTAGACATTTTGTCTTGTCTCAAAATTAAGCTTTATGAAAATTTAAGCAACCAGTATTCAATCCGTGTGGACTTTTATTGGGCTTGTAATGTGGCTTTGGCTGAGGGGTATTGAAAGAAAAGATATAAAGGCTCAAATACATGTTTGTGGGTTATTTGAAACAAGAGTTACCATCTGCACCTTGTATCAGTCATTCGTCAACACTGTTGACTTTCTTTGCTAATTTGCAAATTTTACTCTTTGTTTGTCATCACTTTGTGATTCTTTGTATTTTTGCTTCACTTTTGAGGAAATCACTTCATTTGATCACTAGGTGTGTTCCTTTGCAATTTGAGTTGACTTCTACTGTGATGGTAACCCTTGTTTGGGTAAATTTGAAAAGAAATTTCTCATTGGCTCAAATTTGGTATCAAAGAATATATTTTTGTTTTTTTTTTGGATGAAGAAAGATGGCCACACGTCATTTCAAATTTTGATTGTTTTATTTTCAGAAGATTAATTAGGAGACAAGACTAAATGATCTCAACAAGAGTCATTCATTTTTATTTTTATTTATTCATTTTTTCCTTGTTTTTGTTTTGTCCTAACAGATTTAGGAATCTCCCAAATGAAGGCCAGTGAAGGTAATGGAAAATTTGCCCCAGTGTAAAACTTTGTGTTTATTATTTGGGCTCAAGAACATGATTGGGCCAATCTCTTGGTATAGCGAGGGTTGAAAGATGATGTTTTCAAGCAATGCAAGCACAGATATCTCTTAAGAATATGTGGTTTGATCATTTGACTATAGGAGATTATGACATCCATTACACTTTTTTTTTTGAAATCTCATAAAATGGATGATTTGCATCGAAAATAATTGACTCAACTTTTGCGTATTTTTGGTTTTATGCATGAAGAAAAGTAATATGAAATGAAAATGATGATGCTTGTTGAAAAACAATTTTTTTTTTGTTTGAAAATCGGGCTTCGCGGACCAGCCTGGAAACTGGACCTTGTGAGCCATTGGGGAAAATGAGATTTTTTGGAATCTGGGCCTTGCGGGTCAGTATGGAAACTGAGCTTTGCAGACTAGCATGGGAAATGGGCTTTCTTGGCCATTGGGGAAATGGGATTTCTTGGCCAATGGAAAATGGGATTTGTTTTTGCCAATGGAAACTGGGTCCTGCGGGTCAGCATGGGAACTGAGCTTTGCAGACCAGTATGGGAAACGGGCTTGCTAGGCTAATGTAGAAATTGAGAGATTTTTTTTTTTTGTGGCATCTGAGATTTTTTTTTTTTGGCCAATGTGGAAACTGGGCCTTGCGGGTCAGTATGGAAACTGAGCTTTGCAGACCAGTATGGGAAATGAGCTTTCTTGGCCATTGGGGAAATGTGATTTATGAGCTGTTGTGGAAATTGAGATTTTTTTTTTTTGGCCTTTGTGGAATCTGGGACTTGCGGGTCAGTATGGAAACTGAGCTTTGCAAGCCAGTATGGGAAATGGGCTATTGTGGAAATTGGGATTTCTCAGCCAATGTAGCAACTGGGCCTTGCGGGTCAGTATAGGAGCTGAGCTTTGCAGGCCAGTATGGGAAACGAGATTTGAGTGCTAAAATGGAAACAAGGGCTTGGGAACCAGTGCGGAAACTGGGCTTAGGGGGCCAGTGTGAGAACTGGGCTTAGGGGGCCAGTGAGAACTGGGCTTTTATGGACCAGTGTAGGAATTGGGCTTTTATGGGCAATGCAAAGAATTGATATGAGAAAATTTGATTTAGAGAAAAAAATGTTTGAAAAATAAAAAAGTTTTTTTTTTTGTTTTTTTTTTTTTTTACTTTCCGACACGGGAAAATCCAGATCGGATCGGGCCCGAAGAGAAGTAACATAGAAGGAAGTTGGACTTACCAGACACATTGACCCAATGGATCAGATGACCTGAGCCGTGTGAACTTGTCACAAGAAGATGACAAAGAAAACACATTTTTTTTTTTTGCATTTTTCAAAGTTTATGGAACAAGCTAAAAGAAATTCATTTTTTTAATTTTTTGTTATGAGAGGATCTCACAAGATTGAACTAAAGAAAATTTTGCAACACCACTAGACTCAATGGGCCCAACACTATTCTTGTTACAACCATGACAAAATCTTCAGACAAGGGTCTGAATTCCTTTACTTTATTTTTTTTTTTTGCACAAATACTCGCTCACACAAATGAAAAAGGAAATTATGAATTGAAAACACAAAATCTACATAAACATGCATTTTTTTATTTTTTTTCAGAAATTCAGATGCACTGATTCAAGAGAAACCACATATGATAACGGGACCTAATGGGCCCAAAAACTGTTCATCTTTCATTCTCAGATTGTTTTTTTTTTTTTTTTTAAACTCAGAAAGATCAGACTGACACCAGACGGTTGCAGTGACCGGAACTGTAGCTACAGTGGATTTGCTTGGCTATAAGTCGAGAGCTCCTCCGCGTTGGGCGACATTTCAGTCTGATCACTCTCTCTCTTGCTCTCCCTTTCTCTCTTGCTCTCTCTTCTCTCTCTTCCTTGAGCGTCTGGATTCCGGGAGGAAACTCTGCCCCCGCGTGCTTTCGAAGGCTTCCCAGTGCTGCGACGAGCTTCTGCAAGCCCTTCTGCTTCCGGGTAAGTCTTCTGAACTCATAATCTCTCTTCTTTTCCTTCTTTCCTCTCACACTTTCTTTGTTTTTCTTTCTTTTCCCCTTTTCGCTTTCTCTGCCTTTCTTTCCTTTACGCTTTCTGTTCTTGTTGTTCTTTCTTGTCCCCTTTTCGATTTCCCTGCTTTCCTTTCCCTCTTCCCTTTCTGTTTTTCTTTTATTTCCGCTTTCTGCTCTTCTTTTCTTTTATGTTTTCGCTTTCTGTTTTTTTTTCTTTTAAGCTTTCCGTTATGTTGTTCTTTCCTGCTTTCCTTTCCTACTTTCTGCTTTGCCTGCTTTTATTTCCAACTTGCCCTTCTCTGCTTTTCATTCTGAGCCTTCTTTCTTCCTCTTTTTTTTTTTAATTTTAAAAACTTAAAACACTTAAAAACACAATTGTCTTAAACTTAAGGGGTATATAGGCTGGAAACCAGACGTTAATCTCCCTTCGATTGAAGGTATGGCAGAGACAATCGGGTAGAACAACGCCACGTACCCTATAAAAACAGAAAACTTAAAAAGAGAACGAACCGGACACGGACAATATGGACAAAGACAAAAGGACATAGATCCGTTTAGGAACCTTTGCGAGGACCATGAAACAGATCTGAGACCAGACACTGAAATAATAAAGACTGACCGGACAAAATAAACTTAAAAGGAAACAAAAACACATAAAGAAAACACCGAACAAAGAAACTAAAATTTTTGTTATGCTTTGTTATGTTTTTGTTCTTTTTTACTTTATTATATTTTTTTTATGTTTTAGAAAACTTAGAGAGGAAAGATGAGCGAGATGGAGATAGAGAGGTACACCAGTCCGCGGTGGCGTCCTACTGACGATCAGATCAAGATGATGACCAACATCTATAATTACGGGGTCACACATCCCAGCAGAGCCCAAGTCGTCGAGATTACGTCTCGACTAAGGGCTTTCGGAGATGCCAGCGAATAAAACGTGCACTGCTGGTTCAACAACCATGGCAATCGGGTCAGGCGCTGGCAAGCGGAGATAGACCCCACTAGCACTCACTTTTCACAACTGCCGCTATACATGTATGGTAAGATTCCTGATCATGTCCATTTTTATTTTTTATTTTTTTGAAATTTTCTCTCTTTCCTAAACACTGACACAAATTTTGTTTTTGTTTTTTTTTTTTTTTTTTTTGGAAAGAATACGACTGGGTGATCATGAGGGCGCCGAGGCTGCTGGACTTGTTCCCCGTTCCGATCATCATTGACGACGATAGGGACGAACGACAAATCCCTCCACCCATGCTTCTCACATTCCGAACCAGAGCTCCGTCGACGGAGCTCTCCCTTAGACCACCACAACCAGCACGGGAATTTTTTCGATGAACCTTTTTTTTTATTTTCATTATTATTTTTTTTGTCTGTAATATTAACGATCAACATTGATCGAACCCTGAACATCTTTATTATGCTTTGCTTATTTGCTTTATTTGCCTTTTTTTGTTTGAATTTGTTTTTCTATTTTCTTTCTTTGTTTTTTATGGCCAGTGGTCGAACCTGGATGACTTCCGTAATATGTACTTTTAATGTTTCCTTTATTATTATGTTTTTTTTGTTATATTTTTGTTGTTTGAGATCTAACAAGTTTTGTACAGACTTTCATCTTACAAAACTCGAGAATACCGACAGAAGACAAGAACTCCATAGATCTGCAAACATTATTTTTTTTGTAATTTTCTTTTTTATTATTATTAATTTTTTTTGTAATTTTGTTTTTATGTTTCGGCCACTTGAAGGCCTTTATTTGTAGTAATGTAAATTAAATGTATATTTTTTTGTTTTACGTACATGTTCAAAAATATATACAAATTAATTTACACATATTATGCAATCTGGGTTCATGGAACTCTTCTCAAAATTTTCCTCTTCTTTTACTTGGTCCGAAAGAAAAACAATTAATTTGTCATTGAATTTGAAAAAAAACATCTGAATAATCATGTATAAAATTGTTCAAGATTTTAAAAATGCTTCAACATTTTTTTGGTAAACAAACATGAACACGAATTTGCCCCTAATCTGGAAAAGCTTATGCGCCCAGGGACTAAAAATTGACCAATATGAACTCACGTTAAGACAGACGCGGAAATATGCCCCTACACAAAACACATGTTTATCATGACTTGAATGGAGGTGGAAATGGAAGATTGGGTTGACTCTTAATGATCTTGAAAACGAATGACACTTGCAAACGGGAGACGCATTCGGGCTTAAACACAGAGAGGCTGATAACCAATAATAAGACATATTAATGAATGAAGATTTAAGGTTGGACATGACTCGGTTAGAACACGAGGTTGATGACAAACACAAGGTTCATACCTAGACACGAGTGATGGGCCAGGCTCGACACGACTTGGGTTAAGAAAAACAAGGTTTAAACTCATAATGGATCATGATTTGAGCTTCACACCGGTTAGACAAGGTTGAACTGGTGAACCTAAGAAATGCTCCTTGTATGACAATTTTACTTTTACGAACTAAAATAGGCGATGGGGATCGTGGACAAATGATGATCTTGAACATTTTCATATCATGAAAGTCTGATAAATATTTCAAACCAATGATAAACAAATTTGGTTATTTTTATCGAGTTAAGTCATTGGACCAAACAATTCTATTTTGCTTCAAAAACATTATTTTTATTTCACAATTTTATTTTTATTTTCTTGAGAATTATTCCATGAACTCGATAACAAGATAAATGCAAAACAAAATACATATGAATCAGAACATGTACATTTTTATTGCTCTAAAATGTTTTACGTTTTTTTTTGGTACATTTATTTGCTGTATACAAAGAAAAGATGAAAAAGGAATGACAAAACGATCTCCCTTTCGTGTCTTAATCGAAGGATGGTACTTAAGGTTCTAAGATCACATACATGCACTCACCAGGATGGTTTCCTAATTCTTAAATCAAGGCCACCAGAGCTATGGCTCTTTTCACTGTTTCTCCACAACAGTCAGAGTAATCAACTAGATGTGGAGACACAAATGAAGAGAACAGACTCTAGCTGGAGTTCTCACGATAGCCAGACAGGAAGTACATCCCAGAGTGACACCGCTACACAACTCCTCTATTTCTAAGTTGCGCTCAGACCCGGGTGTAGGGCCCCACTCATGATATGCATAATGTGTAGAGGGAGATTATAATGTAAAATAACAATTGCAACAATAAACACAAATAAGTAGGAACAATTATTTCAAACATAAATAAAAAGTAAAAGAAACTCACATGCAATTATTTCAAATATTAAACCTAGATAAAGACAAAGGGAATAAAACACAAAGAAAAACCACATCGAATTCGCTTATCTAATTAAATGGCCTGACTCTCTTTCATGTCCCCAGTGGAGTCGCCATCTGTCGCAACCGGAATCGCGACGGGACGACGATCCGTAAAATAAAAACGAACGCAGGTTTGAAAAAGAGATTTTGGAGTCGCCACCATAGTTTATTCTGGAAAACTACGGAAAAACCATAAAATGATAAGGCAATGGTCTACAAACATGAGATTCGAAGTTCGGGAGTCGGTTACGTGTAGGGAAGGTATTAGCACCCTACAACGCCTGCCTGAAGGCAGTACCTTTAATTAAACGTGCAAAGTCGATGTGGTTTTTAAAATGATTATTATTCCCCGAAAATAAAATTACAAGACGATGCAAAGAAAAATATATTTTTTATTTTTTAGGAAGCCCGACAAGGATTGACCTTGCTCCTACGTATTCTCATGTGAGAAATCAGGGGTACGTAGTTCTTTTTGAAATTGTTTGAGAAATTTGCTTGAAGAAATTGATTTTGGATTTTTGGGAAAATGAACCTGACAAGGACTGGCCTTGCTCCTACGTATCTCCACTTTTGATGGAGAATCAAGGATCACGTAGTTCTGTCAGACAGATTGTTTGTTGTGTGAATGTTTTTAGTTTTTGAAAATTTTATATTTTTTTTGGTGTTTTTATAAAAGACAATGTTTTCAGCACAAGCACGATGCGTGCGATCACACATGTAATATTTTTTATAAAAAGGAAAGATATCTAGCACAAGGACGATGCGAGCGATCACACATGTGCTTGACCTTTAAAACATATTTTTTTAATTTTTAATTTATCTTTTAATTTTGCGTAATGAGCCCTAGGCTGATGCGTATGATCGCACGAGTACTCACACGGCTTTTTTCTTATTGTTTGCGTAATGAGCACTAGGCTGATGCGTACGATCGCACGAGCACTCACACGGCTTTGTTTTGTTTATTTTATATTTTTTTGTACTTTTTTATGTAAAACAAATCCAATAAATACCAATAAAAAAAAGGGATAGAGGCTATCATACAAATGGATTACATAAAAATAAAGAAGTAAAAACTTAAAATAAAGCGAGAGAAAACAAACCGACCAGGGGTGCCGAGATAAAAAAAAAATCTGGAGTGCAGAGAGTAAATTTGAAGCTCCTTTGTCTGTCAGGGGTGTAGAGATGAAAACCAGTGTTGCGTGTGGAGTAAAATTGGAGCCCCCTTAGTTTGGGCCAAAATCCCTCCTTCCAACTTTTGTATCTGTCAGGGGTGAAAGGATGAAACTGGTGGTGTATTCTGAAATGTGTGTATTTGGGCCCAATTCCTTCTTTGTTTATTTAGATTGCACAGATGGGCTTAAGCCCGCACGAAAGTGTGAATGGAAACATATGTTTCTGGGAAAAGGATTTAGTCAAATGGGTCCAAAGCCCCTTCCCTTTTTTTTTACTTCAAAAACACTCCCAGGATTTTTTATCCTCTTCATCAAACACCAAAGCCTAGGTATTCCTCTCAGACCAGTCGACGGGAGCATCTCCACCCAATCACGCGACGCCACTGCCTCCGCCAAAACCGACTTCCGCCAGCTGCAGTCCGAGCCACCGCCGGTACGCTGACCACCGCCGCTCACCGCTGGAGTCTGAGCTCCCTTTTTTTTCTTCCCCTCGCGTGCGTGAGGCCGTCTCTGCCAAGCCGGCTGCCGCGAAGAGTCCTCCGCCTGATCTCTAATGTCGCCGGCAGTTCTCAGGCGTTTCCAAGGCCGCCACTGGCCGTAGCGTCAGATCTTGCCCCCTCCCTGCTATTGATGGTGATTTGGGAATGGGTTGGGTTATTTGGTTGTGTTGTGGTTAGTTTATGGGTGATGGTGTGAGAGGTTTTGGAGATGATTGATGAATAGGGGTTTCCGGAGTTAACAGAAAATGGAGAGGGATTGGGTGGAGGCTATTCGGTGAGTGAGTGCGTTTCCCTCTTGGCTTGGGTAATTGAAAAATGGTAAGAACGGGTGATATGGTGACGGGAAATGTAGTGGAGGTAGTGAGTGAGTTGTGAAGAAGAAAAGGTTGGGATGGTTACGGGTGAGAGGAGCAGAGGGGTTGGAGAATGGTCGTGGTCATATTTGGGTTCTCTGTTTGTTGGGGTGAATTGGTTTTGGAGGGTATGGTTTTAAGTGAGTGGGTTTTTTTCTTGTGAGAGTTGAAGATGATTGAAAATTTGAATTTGAAGTTGGATGATGAAAATGGAGGAAGGTGAGGTGGTTGGGTCACGGTGGGTGTTAGGGATCCATCTCAGAAGTGATGAAAACTGGCCCTTAGTCCGGTTTGGTGGCGTTCCCAGGTGTGGTGAGTGATCAAGGGTCTCAGAGATGGGAATAATGATGCTGGAAGTGGTTGTGTTGTTGGAGATGAAAATGGAGAAGATGAAGGGGCTCCCCGTGAGTTGTTGGCTGTGAGATAAGGTGTTAGAGATGAAAACGAAGATATTGGCTATATGTCTTCGGGTGTTGGGGATGAAAACGAAGAAGGTATTGTAATGGAAGTGTGTCGGGATGGTTACGGGTGAGGGGCTGAGGGATGGAAGATGGTGGACCTCCCCCCCTTTGGTTATGGCTTCCTTCTTCTTTAAATGGACAGAGATGAAGACCGTCGGCAAACTCTCATTGGAGGGTTGGTAAAGGTAGAAAATTGTGAACTGTCCTCCATGTGATACCTCAATTGGTATATATAAAATTAGATCTTATGATATGGTATCTGTCAGCTTCCTGATTGCTTCCTGTTGATCTGATTCATGCTTTTTGTGAAATTATGGGTTGATGGGAGAAATTATTTGCAACAAACGAAGGATTAAGTTAATTGGTGGAAGAGGAGAAATGAAAGTATGATTGCAAAACTTAGTGGGCGGCTAGGAAAAGAAAGTGATTGACTGAGGAGAACAATGAATGGCACGTTGGAGAATAATTGGAAAGGAGCAATGTCTAAAGGTGCAATAGGAAGATTATCAACAGAAGACACATTGGAATCTCAAATCAAATGAAATTACTACCAAATTAAATCACATTAATCAAAATCAAATAATTCCATAAATAAAACAAATTAAGATAAATAAAACTAAAATAGAAATAAAAATGAAACACAAGAAATCATAAAATAAAGTAAGTTTTAAAACAAACAAAATTAACTAAAACTAAAAACAAGTAACAGAAACAAGATCACATGAAATCACATACAATAAAATCACATGAAATAAATCCAAATAAGGAAGTCAATCAAATAAAGTAAATTTGAAACAAATCAAATAAAATTAAACCGCATTAAACCAAATCAAATAAAATTACATGCTATCCATTAAAATAAACAAAATAAATATCAAATCAAATCATTCCATAAATAAATAAAAAACGTAAAAAAATAAAATCTAAGATCACATAAAAATACAAATAAAATTAAATAAAATTAGACCCACATAAAACCAAATAAAGTAAAATCATATAAGATCTAACAAAATAAAATTAAATCATATAAAATAAAATCAACTCAAACATAATAATCGATAAAACCAAGTGAAATTAAATAAAATGAAGTAAACATCATAAAAAAGGAAAGAAGTATATATTTTTTTTATTTTTCTTAATTAAAAATTACCCGGACAAAATTGGGTGTTGACAGCTGTGAAAATGGGTCATAACCCGCGGGCCATGGCCCAGCAAGCCGGGTTGGGTTTGAAAAAAATTGTATTTTTTTATGCAGGTCAAATTTCAACCCGGCTCATTTTAACTCGGCTCATGCGGGTTGAACCCGTGGTGGGCCGGGTTGGCCCACCAACCCACCTACCTAATTTTATTTTATTAAAATTTAATTTTAATTTTATAAAAAAATATTTATTATTTTGTTTTTGCATGAAAAAATTATTTAAGTTCCTTATTTTCAAAATTAATTAAACACCCATGTTGAGAGTGAAATTTGTTTAGATTTGAATTATAGAAAGTTTGTAATTTTTTTTTATTTAAAAAAAATTGTAATTAAGTGAGTCAGTGAGTCAACCCGTTTACCCACCAACCCGTGGTGGGTCGAGTCGGGTTTGAATTTTTCTGGCTCGCTAATAAATGAGTCGGGTTGGCTCACTAAGTGACCAACCCGTGTAGGCCGAGTCAGGTGACCCGTTTTGACAGGTCTAAGAAACACAAAACGCACAATGCAAAATGAAGGCACAACGCAGGATAAACTAATGTTGGAGAAAATAAAAAGTAAAATAAAAGGTGCAGCATAGGAGAAAGTAGGATCGGAGAAAAAATATTTAGAAACTTAACTACTAATGATTAAAAGACCATCAGAAACTTATTCTAAAAAAAAACCTTAGTTGCGGTTTTCATTATAAACGGCCGAAAATTAAAAAAAAATAAATAAATAAAACATACTTGCGGTTTTGAACTAAACCGCCAAAAATTATTGGAGGTTTTAGAAACCGCCAGAAGAAAACCCCTATTATATTATATTATTTTTGTAGTGCCTTAATTCCATTTCAGAAGCCCTATATTTTGAATTCTTCAATTTGGTTTTTTTAGAAGCTGTAATGGGTTTTGACCCTTTCTTTCTCGTTTTGGTACGTTGTAACCTGTTATTTTTTTTTGATCTTCTATGTGTCATTGCTACGTTCATCTTCTTTCTTGTGGGTTTCCAAAATCCCACTCTGCCATGGAGGTTCGTCGCGAGTTCAAAGAAAGTGATGTTTGGTGATGAGGAAAGTGACACTTAAAGAACCTTAAATATGTGGTGGCCTACGATGACAGAGGCACATTACGTCACGACGACTTACTTCGATCAACGGTTGAGGTGTGCTTTGGCTGCTTCTTCCATGGCGAAGATGGAGATCTTTGTGGCTGATGACTAGGTGTAAGAGACGAGTCACAATGGTGACTGTGTTCTCATTCTTGTGTAGTGATCTCCATCTTCATCGCGGTGGTTTGTTGTTTCTACTCCTTTTGTCACAGTGTCTGAGCTTGTGCAGTGGTGGTTCGATGCCAACGACAAGTCTCCAAATATTTGTCATAATAAGTTGAACTTATTATGACATATTTTTGAAAATGTGTCATAGTAAGTTAGACAAATTTTCGTTTTGTCATAAAAAGAGAAAAATTTCTATGACTCCAAAATACTTGTCTTAGTAAGCCTATTTTACTTGTCATAAAAAGTCTTGTGTATAATAGGATTTATTTATTCAATTATTAACTCTAAACACTATTATTTTCATTTTAATGTCAAATAAATTATATTTGGGGTAACATTGTATGTTTTTCTTTCATTTCAAATAGATTATATTTCGTAAGAATCTAGAAAATGGTCTACAATTAGTAGTGGTGGTTTTTAAGAGATGTGACAACATTATTTTAGTGATAAAAGGTTAAAGCTATAAACATGTATTTTATTAACAAAAATTCATTTTATAAAATCACAATCTCTTTGGACTTTCTCTTTAAACTTCTCCTCTATATTCTCTCTAGGTTTTGACCTTGATCTTCATTCTTTTGAAGATCAAGAACCATAGGATTGCTCCCAGTGAAAAACTCTATACATCCACCCAATCAGATTGAAGAATAGAATAAGTTCACTTTTTATCCTTTTGGGGTGAATTTGATATTTGAGTTTGCATGTGTACTATACCTCAATGTATGTGACTCAAATGTTCTCAAAATGAATCTCAATTTTTGTGTGATCATGTGATATGTTTAGATTTTTAATTAAGGTTTTCTTTGTTTAGTTTTGTCATCTATGACAAATAAATCTATAAGGATTAATTGTGAGAAAAAAGCCATTTCATTCCCAGGTTATTCACCCTTTTTATAGAAGAAAAATAAAACAACATAAACAAGTGTTTAGGTATTTTATTATGAGTCTAACAATTAGGTTTTTGTTTCTTATTCCAAGTGAAAAATACATGTAAGTAACTTCTCCCAGATATGGGCCTCCACATGTTGTATCCTATCATGTAAGTGCACCTACATTAGTTTAATCACCATCTTTTTCAAAGTTTATTGGACCAATTTGGTTCTTGCTTTTTTCATGAGTCCTCCTAAGTCTTATATTGGGTATTGAGCTTCCATTTGATATTGAACTTCATGATTATTAAGTGTTTATGCCTTTAATGATATCCACATCAATCTCATTCAAGTAAAAGTCTCAAGGGATTATATCATTCAATCCTTAAAGTGTATAGGCTAGAGTTTACTCTCAAATTAACCTTAAAATTTCATGTGATTGGCTATGTAGAAGTTCTCCCCCTACTCCTAACTGCTCTAGGGTTTAATCTATCATGGAAGGATAATGAAGGACTGTCTCAAACAATGATTCAAAATTATTGAAGAAAAAGCAATGGAGGTGTAACCTCCCATGTACATTGGTGAGTAAAAAAATTCCAAGTTTTATCTTAAGTATGTTTCCCACATTTGGAACCAGTGGATCTTAACAAGTGTTATGTGTGTTATTCTCATGTGGGTAATTTGAAAAAGAGAAACGGTGAGTCATCGGTCATCTCTTAACATGTCATCATGTCACCACCAATCAACCAACAACCTTACCATCTATATCAATTCCTCAACCTAAACCTCAACCAGTGAACCCTAAACTGACACCTTTGCAACCATTACTAAAAGCTTCGACCCAAATAATTCTCCTTCAACCTTTTATTGAAGAAACACCAACTCCAATCGAACAATCTTCTAATCCCACTCCACCACCATAAGCAACCCTTAACATATTCAAACTCAACCTAACCTTTACCTCCTTTGAAACCATGATGTTCATATATATTCTTTAAGTTTACGTCAACTACTTATTATCTGATCATCATCAATCCACTACAGTAATGAAGGGCATTACCGAAGGCCCAAATCCTTCGGAAAACGCCAAAAGCCTTCGGTAACGGCCCATTATCGACGGCCTGCCGACGGTCGAAAAGCCCTCGGTAAACCCCCTGTCGGTAACCATTACCGAAGGCTTACGCCCTTCGGTAATTACCGAAGGCCGTAAGCCTTCGGTAATTACCGAAGGCCGTAAGCCTTCGGTAATTACCGAAGGCCGTAAGCCTTCGGTAATTACCGAAGGCCATAAGCCTTCGGTAATTACCGAAGGGCGAAGGCCCTCGTTAAAGCCTTCGGTACGGTGCAGAGAAATATCTGTTTTAATTGTTTTGCTATTCTACCACACATACCTGCATATCATATTCACAACACACAGACCTGTATAACAGTTTCAATTTACAAACAAACAGACCTGCATATATATATTGTCCATCCCAAAATTTGATATTCATTGATGGAAAAGCATAAAGTACTATAACATTGTTATCATAATGTACTAACATCAATTATATTCTAACAATATCATAATAACATTTAAATGTACTATGATCAATAACAAAATGAAACTAAAAATCTACATAGTCTTCAGAAAGATGTTCATCCTCCTGGTCATCTGTAGATGGCTGGACTGGTGTGGGCTGGACTGGTGTGGGCTGGACTGGTGTGGGCTGGACTGGTGTGGGCTGATGAGGGACGGCGGGTGACAGGGAGGGTCGTGGCTGGGTCGGAGGGGTAATGGAAGGAGTGTCTGAAGTTTGAGGCAGCGCTCTCATGACCAGGGTCTTGAAGCTTGAGAACTCATCTCTCAAGTCACTATATTCTTCTCTCAATGCACGATTTTCCTGGTCACGTTGGTCCAATAGCTGTGTCAAGCGCTGGATGGCCTCGTCAGCAGAAGAGGTGGAAGAAGAAGGTTGATGCTTCAGTGTACCTCCTTTCGATGCTGTATAGTTTGCAGCAAGTTGTCCTGCACCGTAGACTCGTCCCTTTTTCTTCCCACCAACGACATCGACCCAGCACTGTGTCCTACGGATGTCGTCATCTGTATTACTCGTATCATCCGGTGTAGGAGCTGACCCATGTTCGGATCTAACCTGTGAAAGTCTCATAGAAAAATCTTCCTGTTCAAACAATAAAAGCAATGTCAGAGAATGATGAAGATAACATAATCATGTGGATTACTAATACTAGGAGTGCTATTTGCTTACATGAGTCTTGCGAGACCTTTCATCAACGAATTCATTAGTGCCCTTCCGAACATGGGTCTGTGCAAAGACCTCGTCAACATGGACCGCTCGTCCAAGAGCTTGTGCCTGTAACATAATTTAGACTTAACATGGAATCCAATTATGTGGAAACCAAAGGAGATAAACCCAGCTTTTTCCAATCCAAATTCGAAATTTAACTGTGACTAAAAACCAAACAGCAACTAAAATGTACACTGCAGCAGCAAATTGAGTAGAAAAATGATGGTTTCAGTGGTAAAAATGAGTGGCAGTGGTTTTAGGGATCAAATGACACCTAAAGGAAGTTTATATCATCATATTGAACATGTAGAAGCAGTGAAACAAGCAAGAAAAAATCTACTGCAGAATTTCAGTTGTGCACTTGGTAAAAGTGACCAAAATTTGGTCATGTAGCAAGTATATTTCGGTTTGGCTCAAAATTGACCATATGAACAATAGAAAACAACTTTCAATTCACCAAAAATGACTCCATAAGCAATGAAACACAACCAAAACAGTCAAGCTCTCAATACGAGGTGTGCACTTGCAAATTTAAGGCAAAAGTGATGGTTCAAAAGGTGATTTGGTACAGTGGCTGGAGAAAGACCAAACGAACAGTGCTAACAACTTTAAACCATCAAATTGAAAATGTTTAAGCACTAAGACAGTCAAGGGACACAATGCAGCAGAAAATCACAAGTTCACTTCCACATTTAGGCAAAATTTGGTGGTTTAATGGGTCATTCTGCATAAACACGTTTGGAAACATTATTTGATGGTTGGGGCAACTTTTATCATCAATTTGAACATGTTTAGACACTAAGACAGCAAAGAATCACACTGCACTAGAAAATCACTATTTCACTTCCAAAATAAGGCAAAATTGATGGTTTAGGAAGTGATTTTGCATATGAGCTCAAATTTGACCAAATGAACAGTGCATACATGTTTCAAATGGTAAAATACAGTTGCACAAATGTGTAAAATGCACTGAAATGGACAGATTCAACAAAACACCCCTGCTGTAGCCAATTATGCAGCACTTTTTACTAAAAAAATTGCACTAGAATTCAAGGAAACACTTCAATCATGTTTATCATCATCAAATAAATTTGTTCAAAGTTGTAGATGCAAAAAAAATCTGAACAAAACAGATTGCACATGTCAAACCAGAGAAGTATTTTTATGCAGATTTTTAAATAAGTTTATGATGAACTCAACCACTCATTTTGCAATTAAGTGATTAATATGAGTTGCTACACTTATTAGATAAAATGGAAAATTTTATATGATATTTTATTCTTTGTCATTTTCTACACTTTCCGTAGAATGTTTTTCATACTATAGTTTCTTCATGATTTTAGCTTCGGTGGGTTAAAACTTAATTAACAATATTTTAATTTTGCTCTAACCAAAACACATTTTGAATCTGAGTGCATTTCAACTTTAATGTCTATTTGTTAAGACTAAAATGTGAGTTGGACATGAATTAAATTTTTAAAAATCCAATCCAAATGCAATGTAATCTAAGTAATTGGATTCAAATTATATATATATATATATATATATATATATATATATATATATATATATATATAAGTTTCATATGAAAACATTTTGTTAGCAAAATGATGAAGATGAAGTTTTGATGATGTCCAAATCAAGTCAAGAGAAATCAAGATTCAAGATGTTATGAAGACTTGTATTGCTATGGAAAGCTTTTGTAATAATTGTAGTTTAGTGTCTAGGACTTAGATTTTTAGTGGTTTTGATTCCATGTAATTTTATATTATATAATTAATGTCCAGAGTCAAAATCGCACTGTTTTAATCGATTAAAACGAGTATTAATCGATTAAAACGAGTAAAAGCTGAAAACTCAACCTTTTCTGTTTTAATAGATTAAAACTTTTTTTAATCTATTAGCTAATCGATTAAAATACATTTTAATCGATTAAAGCTGACCGTTGGATTTTTCAAGCTTTTGAAAACTAGTCGTTGCACTGTAATAATCGATTAAAGCCTATAATAATCGATTATGCCTGAGAATAATCGATTAACAATAGCCGTTGAGGGTTTCACATTCGAAGAACTAGCCGTTGTACTCATTTTAATCGATTAATCTTTGTATTAATCGATTAAATGCGTTAGATGGCCCATTTTCGAAGATTGGAAGGGTATGAGGCTGAGTCTATAAAATGGCTCACTCTCCATCTCAAACAGAACACTTCCCTTGTGCTTTAGTACTCAGAAATCATTGAGACTTGTGTGTTCTTGTTCGGCTTGTGAAACTCGTGTCTGTGGAGCTGGTGAAGTGCTGCTACGGTGACAGAGCAAATAGTCGGTTCATCCTTGGTGTGTCTGAGGAGGTGTTCGGAAGAGGAAGTTCATCCTTCGTGAAGTATTCGGAGGAGGTGTTCATCCTTTGTGAAGACTCAAAGGAGGTGTAGGTTCATCTCTTGTGGTATCAAGAGAGGTGATTTCTAAACTCTTACAAATTGTTTCTGTGTGATTGTAATTTGTAATTGTTTTGTGAGTAATAAAATGTTTATCTTGTTTTGAGATAAGCGACTGGACGTAGGATTGGTAAGATCCGAACCAGGATAAAATCATCTGTGCAAATTTCTCTCAAGCTTACTCTCTTTATTTGTCTTTATTATTTGCTTGGTAAGTTTAATTGAGTAGAAATTAAAAGGCACACGTTCGTATTAAAAACCCTCTTGGTTTGTTATTCCACGCTAATAATTCCGCTGCAGCGATTCTAACAATTGGCATCAGAGCTTGCTTTGATAGTCATTCAAATGGCAGGATCACACCAAACCTTTGCAGAGGGTGCATCAATCCATAGACCCCCACTATTCACAGGTGAGAACTATGCATTCTGGAAGGTAAGAATGCAAATATTTATTGAATCTATTGATTGTGAAATTTGGGATGTTATTGCGTCTGGCTTTTTTGTTCCTACTGACAATACATAGGAACCAAAGCCCCGTGGTCAATGGACCATTGAAGAAAAGAAAAGATTTCAGAATGACGTAAAAGCCCGGAATATCATTACATCAGCATTGACTATTGATGAGTTCTACAGAGTCTTTGTCTGCAAAACTGCTCAAGAAATGTGGGACGTACTCAGAGTGACGCATGAAGGAACAGATGATGTAAAGAGGGCAAGGAAGAACTCCTTAATCCAAGAGTATGAAATGTTCCGGATGAAGTAAGGAGAAACAATTTCAGACGTTCAAAAACGCTTCACCAACATTGTCAATCATCTCATTGGACTGGGTAAGTCATTTGATACCGATGAACTTAACATTAAAATCTTGAAGTCTTTAGATAGGTCGTGGCAACCAAAGGTGACTGCAATCTCGGAGTCACAAAATCTCAACACAATGACTATGGCGGCATTATTTGGAAAGTTGAGAGAGCATGAACTTGACCTCGGAAGACTAGATGAAGAAGCAAAAGCAAAAACTAAGAAAAAGAGTCTAGCCTTGAAATCTGAGGTATAAAAGAGCAAGAGCAAAATGGAAGATGAAGAAAATTTGAGACTCATGATAAAAAGGCTCAACAGGTTCATGAAATCAAAAGACAAAGGAAGATTAAAATTCGAAAAGAAAGAAAATCAAGGATCTTCCTCACACTATAAATGTTATGGCTGTGGAGAAAATGGGCATCTAAAAGCAGACTGCTCAAATCAAAAGAAAGGTGAAGAATTAAAGGAAAAGAAAAACTTCAAGAAAAAGAAAGCCTACATCGCATGAGACGATGACAACGACACAATTTCCGATCTGAGCGAATCTGATGAAGAAGCAAACATCTGTTTAGTGGTGACGACGACGCTAGAAGCCAAGTAAGTACATCTAGCGATTATGATAATTATAGTCAAATTAGTGAAGATGAATTGCATGAAACTTATGCTACTTTAATAGTAGAATCTGAAAAATTAGATAAAGCTCATAAGAAATTGAAAAAGGATTTTAAAAATTTGAAATCAGACTTTGAAAATATTCTTGAAGAAAATAAAAATTTAAAATTAAATTTTGAAAATATTTTTGAAGAAAACAAAGATTTGAAAAATAAAGTTTTATTTTTTGAAAAGGGTAAATTTACTAGTAGTGATGAATGTGCTTCTTGTGAAAATTTTAAGAAACTACTAGAACACACAACCTTAGGAGAATGTAGTAAAAATAATGAAAATAAGGTTGTTAAAAATAAGTATGTTCCTAAAATTAAAAATAAACATAATAATAGAACCCGTAGAACATGGGTAGAAAAAGGAACAACTTATAGGAACACAAACTTTGTATCATGCTTTTATTGTATGAAAAAGGGTCATACTTCAAATAAATGTAAAATTAAGCATTATGGTGTTCCAAGTGGTAGATATGTTTGGGTTATAAAATGATTTCTTTTTTTCTAAATCTAACCCAAAGGACCCATACAAGTAGTTGGGTACCTATTGTTTAATATTTAAAATTTCTTTAAAACAAAATTCAAGAAAATTTTATTCCAAGGCCGATGAAACTATTTTTTTTTGGGTATCTTCTAATATACAAAGCATATATAGTTTTCAATCGGAAAACATTTGAAATAGAAGAATGTGTGCATGTTGTCTTTGATGAAATTGTAGACCTTGAGGCAAAACCTCTTGAGTCAGTTGAATTACACGCAGGCAATGATGAAGATTTGTAGTAGACAACAAATGAAGCGAAGAATGATGACAATCCTCAAGATGAAGATCTAAACAATGTTTTATAAGTTCTTTATCCTAAAAATTATAAGCTTTAAATATCCTATTGTGTATGGTTGAAAGAATCTTTAAATTTGAAATATTTTTAGCTCATATGCATACATGCTTTTATTAAGGGGGAGTATTATCTTAGGGGGAGAACATCAAACACAACTTTTTAATTATGATCAAAAAGGGGGAGAAAATGTTTAAAGCTTATTTGCTTATTTGTGTTTATTCACTAATGCACTTTTTCTTCCATAAGTTGTGTTTTATCCAGATTATTACTAAAAGCTTTAAATCAAAGGAGTTTTTGATCATCATCAAAAAGGGGGAGAATGTTAGCAAAATGATGAAGATGAAGTTTTGATGATGTCCAAATCAAGTCAAGAGAAATCAAGATTCAAGATGTTACGAAGACTTGTATTGCTATGTAAAGCTTTTGTAATAATTGTAGTTTAGTGTCTAGGACTTAGATTTTTAGTGGTTTTGATTCCATGTAATTTTATATTATATAATTAATGTCCAGAGTCAAAATCGCACTGTTTTAATCGATTAAAACAAGTATTAATCGATTAAAACGAGTAAAAGCTGAAAACTCAACCTTTTCTGTTTTAATAGATTAAAACTTTTTTTAATCTATTAGCTAATCGATTAAAATACATTTTAATTGATTAAAGCTGACCGTTGGAGTTTTCAAGCTTTTGAAAACTAGTCGTTGCACTGTAATAATCGATTAAAGCCTATAATAATCGATTAGTTAATCGATTATGCTTGAGAATAATCGATTAACAATAGCCGTTGAGGGTTTTAGATTTGAAGAACTAGTCGTTGTACTCATTTTAATCGATTAATCTTTGTATTAATCGATTAAATGCGTTAGATGGCCCATTTTCGAAGAATGGAAGGGTATGAGGCTGAGTCTATAAAATGGCTCACTCTCCATCTCAAACAGAACTCTTCCCTTGTGCTCTAGTACTCAGAAATCATTGAGACTTGTGTGTTCTTGTTCGGCTTGTGAAACTCGTGTCTGTGGAGCTGGTGAAGTCCTGCTACGGTGACAGAGCAAATAGCAGGTTCATCCTTGGTGTGTCTGAGGAGGTGTTCGGAAGAGGAAGTTCATCCTTCGTGAAGTATTCGGAGGAGGTGTTCATCCTTTGTGAAGACTCAAAGGAGGTGTAGGTTCATCTCTTGTGGTATCAAGAGAGGTGGTTTCTAAACTCTTACAAATTGTTTCTGTGTGATTGTAATTTGTAATTGTTTTGTGAGTAATAAATTGTTTATCTTGTTTTGAGATAAGCGACTGGACGTAGGATTGGTAAGATCCGAACCAGGATAAAATCATCTGTGCAAATTTCTCTCAAGCTTACTCTCTTTATTTGTCTTTATTATTTGCTTGGTAAGTTTAATTGAGTAGAAATTAAAAGGCACACATTCGTATTAAAAACCCTCTTAGTTTGTTATTCCACGCTAATAATTCCGCTGCAGCGATTCTAACACATTTTGCATTAAATAATAACACCTTTTAGTTTTTTTATCATATTTTAGTTATTATAACGTTGAATAAATTTGGTGTCCACTAAACATATTTCTTTTATATTTTTTTAGGGTTAAATATATTTTTGATCCATTAACTTTAAGTGAAAATTAAAATTAGTCTCTCCTCAAAACTTTGATCCACTTTAGTTTTTCAACTTCATAAATGTGTGGATTTAATCATTTTAATCAAATTTTGTCAAGTTTAATTGACTTTTCAAATGTGTTTAGCATATGAATTGTTTACATCCTTTGACACATCTCTAGTTCAATGTTAGCTGGAAACCGCATTTAAAACGTCAATAAACTTAACATAATTTATGATTAAATATATATTTGATCCTTTAACTTTCAATGAAAATTGAAATTAGTTCATTTTCGAAAATTTGACCCAATTTAGTCCCCAAATTTTAAAAATGCGTGAATTTAGTCTCTTTAACAAAATTTTGTTAATTTTATTTGACATTTCAAGTCGTTTCATGATAAAAAAAATGAATTTTACTTCAATTGACATATTTTTGCTTCAATGTTAGTTAAGACATACATTTGAAACATCAAATAAACTTAACATAATTTATAATTTAGTGTTAAATATATTTTTGGTCCTTTAACTTTTAGTGAAAATTGGAAATATTTCATCATCGAAACTTTGACTCAATTTAGTCCTCCAATCTTAGAAATGCGTGAATTTAGTACTTTTAACCAAATTTTGTTAAGTTTAATTGATATTTCAAACGTGATTTATGATAATATATGAGTTATTTACACCATTTGACACATTTTTGCTTCAATGTTAGTTGAGATGAGTTTGAAACTTCAAATAAACTTAACATAATTTATGGTTAAATATGTTTTTGGTCCTTTAACTTTCAGTGAAAATAGTAATTAGTCTGTCTTTGAAACTTTAACCCATTTTAGCCCCCTAACTTTATAAATGTGTGGATTTAGTCTTTTTAACAAAATTTTGTTTAGTTTATTTTATGTTTCAAGTGCGTTTCATGATAGTGTGTGAATTGTTTACATTGTTTGACACATTTCTTCTTCAACATTAGCTTAGAAACACATTTGAAATGTCAAATAAACTTAACATATTTGGTTAAAAGAATTAAATTCACACATTTCTAAAGTTGGATAACTAATATGGATGAAAGTTTCAAAATAGACTAATTCCACACATTTCTAAAGTTGGATAACTAATACGGATCAAAGTTTTAAAAATGGACTAATTCCAATTTTCACTAAAAATTAAGAGACCAAAAATATATTTACGCGTTGGTTTTAAATATTTTTTTTATTTACAATCAATTTTGAAGAATATATGGTTTTAAAATTGGTATAAAACCAATTTATAACTATCAAATCTATTTTAGAAAACATAAATTTATATTTTCATCCAAATATTTGAATTTAAATCTACAAAAATCCAAAGTAATTATTTCCATTGACTGTGATTGAGTTAATTTGTTTTTGCCATGTCAAACACATTTAAGAATGGTGTTGTTTTAACATATTTTAACTTAAATGTCAATCTCAAATATTTTTTAAAAAATTCAAAAAATTTAATTTCAATTGGTTAAAAGAATTATATTTATTATTTTTTTAAAGTTTAAGAAGAAAATATAACAAAATTTAAAATAGAAAAACTAATTTTAATTTAATATATAAAGTTAGAAACTAAAAACATATTTAATTTTATGATGAAATAATTTAAAAAAAAAACGAGATCAAATTAGAGATTATTTAATATAATTATTATAAATGATTACAAGAAATCATAAATGCATGTCTACTCTAGAGTGAGATTTGTGCTTATCTAAAAAGATACACGAAGAGTAGAAATTTAGAAAAGTTTGAGAAGTAGTAAAAGAAGTTCAAATTTCAATTAGAATAAATTTAAATTATATCAGAAATTTAGGCCAAATTAAAAATTTGAGTAATGCATATGTAGTCTCAATTATTTTATGAGAGGAGGTAATTAATTAACGATCAGAGTACAAAAGGACTGGTATAGACGTCAAACACCTCAGAAGACGATAGTTGTGGCTCCTGCAAATCCAAGTCCAACCCATTTATAATCCCAACTTTATACACCATTGTTAAGGATTCCAATATAAAGCTTCTGATGTAAAAGTTATTATAATAAGTGTGAAAGGGAGAAAGCATTACTTGTCTCAGTTCCATGCCAAGAAGTCTGTTGAACATCGAAGCAATTGGACCATTTAATGGCACTATGCCTGTTTTTGTCCCACGAATGGTGGAACGCATGGCACTCAGCAATCGACCATAACTCAGACCAGGTTCGTTTTGCACCGTTTGGATGAAACTATAGGTCAATACACCAGTAGCTTCAGTGCCACTTAAGGCCTACATCAACCACCCCACATCAATATTCATCAACTTTTCTTTCTCTATGGAAAAACTAAACTAAATATTACTTACAGAGGTATCTATGGAGGTCTGACTATCTTCACAAGCTGAAATAGAAACAGCTAGCCCTCCACTTGTACCTTTATTAGCTCTGGGAAATCTTTGATCTTCCCATGAGTAATACCCTTCCCTGCATCACACAGAGATCATTCAATTCAGAAATTGTTGCTGAAAAAACAAGCTTTCTCAAACTGACCTATTCATCTTGCAGACGAAAGACAAATCAAGAACAGTCCCACTGTGGCATGCATCGACAATGGCATGAAGTTTAGCTCCACTAGGTAAGGGCCTAACGATTGCAGTGTTGATCTCATCGTCGAGTATCTTCCCTTGCTCTTCGTAATCAACGGGGCATATCGCTTCATCAAGCCCATCAATTTCGTTCCCATCCATGCTGATTTGCTGAGTGCCATGTCCAGAGAAGTGGAACACCAACGAATCCCCTGACTGGGTATTCTCAAGCAGCCACCTCATGGCCATTAGAATGTTATATCTGGTAGGGATCCTCAGCTGGTTTCTCTCCTCCATGTCATCTGCCACAAATATAGAAAATTAATTTTCCGAAAAGTGCGATTTTAAGTCCTAGATTTGTAAAAATGACTATGTAATTAAGACAATAAAGTACTGATAAACCTGTTTGTGAATTTGTAATGTCAATATGATATGAAATTATATAGAAAGACCTGTGAGCATGAGAATGGAGTCACTAGGAAACCCATAGTGTTTAATGAGAAAGTATTTCATGCATTTTGCATCATTGATGGAGCCTTTTAGCTTGTAACTCTTCCCATGGTAGCGAATTCCACACAGCACAGCTCTCTTTGAGCCATATACATGAAACGATGGCCTTAGTGAGTGAGGCTGAGGATAGAGGCCAAAACTATTTGCCCCATAATAGCCACCAGAATTGGTGTTAACTGAAGAAGTACTCCTAATGGTATTTAAGAAGCCTCTAAAACGACCTGTGAAACTATGAAAGGAGTTGTAGGCTTGAGTACTCCATGGAGCTGTGGAGGGTCTAATCTGGGTGATGCCATGGCACACTCCACACTCAAAGACATTCACCTCTGCTGGCACCACAAGTAGAACTCCACAGTGGATGCACCTTTCTTGTCTACTTGCCATTTCGTCAGGCCTCGGAAAGAAACTAAGGGTATTAGAAACTATGAACGCATACTATGTATAATAGCTTTTTCAAATGTTTCTGTGATGAAATTCTGCTTCTGCTATCTATTTATGCAGAATACGATTCTGATTGCTTTTCTAAGTGGAGGCTGAATATATTGACTTGCTTTTGTTTTTTATTTGTCGAATGCAGATTACCGTTAATCAAGAATCGGGAATAAGGAACCGATGAATACATCTTATTCACTTGAATAATCCTTTTCAAAATATCTGTAAGAAAAACATTATAGGTAAATATTAAAGATATTGTATAATTTAAAAGCATTTTTTATTAGACAACAACGAAAATTTTAAGTATATTAAAGTTATTGTATAGTTTAAAAGTTCAGAGAGTTTAAAACCTCTGTTCCAGCAGTTTAATATCTTAGTAAAGTCGTAGCAGTTTAAAATTCCCACGAAGTCTTGGTGGTTTAAAGCCGTGAAGTTTCCTCAGTTTAGATTTTCCATATTGTGTATAAAGAAAGAAAAATGGTTAAAGAGTGGATTATTAAAAGGGGTTTGCAATATTAATTCTAGAACTTTAAAACTAATAAATAAATATAATGCATGACTTGATATATGTATATGTAGCGCAATATAGTTCGATAAATAGAGAATATTGATTACTTTCAATAATAGATTTATACTTAGGAACTATTCGCCCTTTACATATAAGAGAAAAAGATTATAAAAGGTTATTTTAAATAGGTTAAAACTTTAGTGAACTTATGGCTGATAAAATTGTAAATAATCTGAAGTAAATAAAACTAAATAATTGTTGAAATATAAATAATACTTTTAGTGAAAATAAATTATGAAACTGAAAATCTATCATGAAAGTGAACATTTATTAGATTGTGATAAAATTTGAAATAGCTAATTAACGTAAAGAATTTTCATTTAATAACTCTGTTAATATATTTAGTTGATAAATATTATTTACTGTATTTATTTTCATAAAGTTTTTCAATTATTATCAAAGATAAATATTATTATTTCAACCTTATAAACATTGAAAAAAAAAACACTGCAAAGAAAAAATTAAAATCTAGTTAACATAAATTGAAGTGTCATCTTTCTAAAATCATAATAAATGTCAATTAAGAAATAATTATAGTCTACATAAACGGATAAATAATATTAACATTGTCAAATAGAAAATTATATATTTATAATTTTTTATTAACAAACTCTTTCACATTAACCTAATAGTAATTTCGTTGACATGAGCTAAAATTCTAGATGATATCGATTAAAAACTAGTCTTAATATTGATCGAAAACAACCTTAACTAATATTGTTTAAAATTAAGAAATAATGTTAATTGAAAATAAATATTAGTTATTAGACAACAAAAAATATTAATATTGACAAAAATATCCTAATTAATGTTGTTTGAAAAATGATATATTTTAATAAAAAAATTAAGACTATAATAATAAAAAAAATTGATTAACTTTAATTTTAAAAAATTATTAATATCGAGAAATAACTCGAGGTTAATATTTCAGAATATATCCCATTAATATTTATTTTATAAAATAATGAAAAATGCTGATTACAATAGGTCACTACAATTACTGAAAGTAAAATGCTGATGTTCTTCAATACCACAACCATTAAGTGGTGCTAATTAAGCATCAAGTTATTCAAAACAAATATTCAAGTTAACTCGTCTCACAAGGAGAACATTGTCGTAGAAACATCAAATTTCTCCGATGATGATAGAAGAGGATCCTGCAACATATATTCACTTTCATCATGAAAATAAAAACTATATATTTAGCAAGTGATGCAATGCCCATTTTCAGACAAGTAAAATTTATTAATAACCTTAAAAACACTAATCATGCTATTTATATAAGCAATATGACTCGTAAAATACTATAATGTATGACAAAATTTAAAACATCTTATGAGTATGATTTTAGTATATTGAGAACTTAGAAAATAATATTTTATAACTAATAGTGGTTTTAAAATATTAATATCTGATTATTTTAATAATAAAACATTGTGGTATAAATAGTTTTGTAATAAATGAGTTTTATTATTTTAAAAAACATTATCTTTTTATAAATAATTTTTCAGAGTTTTTTTACCTTCTCTTTATATTTCCTCCCTCACTGCTTATATATTTGAAAATCGGAGCGCACTGTATGACTCTTGTGGACGAGAGTTATGATTCTATTCAATCCAATTATTGAACATATATGTTCTACATCAAGGTAAGAGTAATGTGGTGTGAAGTGCTAATTAGCATGTTTTAGACTGAGACCCAAATTTATCTTTAGATTTTAACAAACCTTACAAGAGATAGTAGAAAGCATGTGGGAAACGAGTTCAACATATCAACTACAAACTGAATGTTAGAAGAAAAGATTTATTCAAATTTTAGAGGTGAAAGTTGAAGATTTGTGCTTGGGGGAGATGACTTGGTCAGTTTATACTGTTGAGCACTAGAACAAATAACACAAAGGTAGGATTTAAGTTTTGTGAGTATGTTTGGATATAGTAAGCTAGATGAATCTAGGTGGTTGTTATAAGATAAAGTGAGAAGTCCTTAGCTTCTACCAGATGAGTGAATATTTTAGGACGAATTATTTTTTTATTGGAGAGAATATGAGAATCTAAAAAATGATATTTAAGACATATAATTGTTTTTAAATAATGACACTCGACTATTTTAATAATAAAATGTGTACCACATGTGTCCAAGTACATCTCAGCCACTTGTGTCTAGATGTACTTGGCCCTTATGATATAAGGATATATCATGACACCTTGACCGACTACATATCGACCAAGGAAATCGCTGTAACAAGCATTGATTACATTGACTATATTAACATCAAGATTAACAGATTATTAGAATAATTGGCTAATTAAAGACAAATCATGGTAATTAGCCACATGGACTAGGTTCATCCAAGTAAAAAAAATCTTATAAAATATTGTATAAATAGCACAACACACGAGGTAAGTAAGTAAATAATTCATTATTAAACATTTACTACTCTCTAACGCACTTGGAAGAATCAAGGATAGTGCAATTAAGTGAAAGAAGGCAAGTTCAATCCCAACAACTTAATCAACATCACTTATCTTTATTTTCATTCAAACTTATTTTAAACTATCAAACCTTTATCATTTTGTTATTACAAACTTGAATAAATTATATATTATTGTTTTATCAAACCAAATCCCTATGCATACAACCTTATTATGCTACAATTGAAACAATATACTTGTTGGATAAAATCGACACCTTTAATTGAGGTCAATAACATCCTCCTCCATGCTACAATTGAAACAATATACTTGTTCGATAAAATCGACACCTTTAATTGAGGTCAATAACATCCTCCTCCATGTAGGCCTTCTTGTAACATTGATACCCCTAATTATCTCTTTAATTATCATTTCTATAATATAAGCTCTAATTCTTATAGTGTTTATCCTATACGTAATTATCTTCATTATTCTTGCCTTTCCTGATCTCATATGCTATTCATTTGTCAAATCTCCTCTCATTTTGAACCTTAGACCTATAATCAAGCTATCAAACATTCTCTTTGGAAAGTTGTTATAGAAGTTGAGCTACAAACTATGGATTTAAACCAAACTTAGACTGTTGTTCCCTTTCTCCCTGGTAAAAATTCCATCTAAATGGTTGTTTAAATTGAAATTAAACTCTAATGGGACAATTTCTAAGCACAAAGTTAGACTAGTGGCTCGAGGTTTTCTCAACAATTTTGTATTTATTTTCAAGAAATTTTTCTCCTGTTGTTAAAATTTGTACTCTAATTGGATTTCTTCTCTTGATTGTTGTCTCTAAAAACTAGACTCTAGCTCAACTTGGCATAAACAATGTTTTTTTAAATGGTAATCTTAGTGAAGAATTTTATGAACATTCCTCAAGGTTATAATCATAATTGCTTCTCTATCACTAGCCAACCTTTAGTTAGTAGATTAAATAAATCCATATATGGTCTTGAACGCTTTATGTAATAACAGAACGAAATCATCCTGACTCTACTAGTAATTTGATTCATATTGATAAAAATATATAACTAGTTGAAAGAGTCGATGAAGGTTCATATATAGAATGTCGACAGTGTGAAACTCGTTAGAATTTACACTGTCATGTTCTGTGGATCAGGAGAATGCTCAAACATGTTATAGTTATAACTCCTAAGGGATATGAACGATTAGTAATGGTAGGTGCATGATCTCTAGGAACTAGTCAATACATCAATCCTCCAAATGTTGTATCTATGATTATTAATATGTGAACGAGCTATGAGAATCTTTATGTTTAGACGTTGATTACATGAATTGTGAAAGCTATAAATAATCTATTTTCTGAATTTATAGTATATTTTCTTTTTATTTAAAATTTATAAGTTTTAAATTATCACTAACTTGTTTTTTGTGTATCTATTATGATTTATAATATATCTATATGATATTATACATTATTAGAAGATGGTGCATGTAGGAATTCTTAACAATGAGAAAGCGTAGGAGTGACACAAATATATGTCACGTATGTATATTTTCTTTAATATTTTACCGATTTGCTCTAATTTTATAACTTTATTAAAACTTTATCATATAACTTATAAGAGGAATATTGTAATGCATTAATTATACATTATATCACTTTTGCATAATTCGAGATATTTATCTCTATTCACTTATTTGACTAATTCTATACAAGTGTCTCATTCATTCAAATATCAACTCCACTCAAAATTACACAAATCGGACTCAGATATTCTACTCCTGCTTAAGTTATTAGCTGAAAAGCAAAGAAAACATTAGAAAAAGGATCTTCTTCCTTCGTTCTTATTTATAACGTTTAATTATCTAATTCATCAAATTTAAAACAAAATGAATTTCATTAATCTACCTTAGATCTGTAATTTTTTTAAACTACTATAATAATTAATATTCGCAATCGAAAATTTTCAAATCTAAGAAAAATTATGATAAATAACATTCATTTTTACTACAATAAAAAAATAAAATATTATTATAACAATTTTAGTTATTTAAGTTTAGTATAGAGTTAATATAATTGAATATATGTATGACCTTTGATAAGTATTATAAATTTATTAAAAAAATTAACATTAATAATTAATTAACTTGAAGTAATTATTAAGGGTTTTAAATTTACAAAACTAAGATTAAATATGTGACATGACATATATATTATAAACAAAAAATATATATTTAAGTACCTTAATTCTCAGTAATTTATATAAAATTAACGAAAATAAATTTTTTTAATAATACTACAATTAATTTTTTTATTATATTAAAATTTATATATATATATATATATATTATTTATCAATAATTAGGAAAACATCATATATAATTTGAATGCAGAAAGAATGGTGATGGAATCCAAACCTGTGCAATTTTACGATTGAAGATATGTTGCAATATGCGGTTATTGCATTTGCTTCTGTTAATCTTCTTAATCTCTTCATGCATATTTTGTAGGAGACGCCCATAAGTTATTCCAGGGTATTCTCTGATTGCTTTTGTGAAAAGATAAGTCAGAACACCATTCATTCCCTTTCCACCAAAAACCTACGTAGGTTGCTCAAAACCCACACCATCACGTCAACAACTATACAAATCAAACTACATTGCATTGCCAAAACAAAAAACCAAAACATTATTCATTCTTACAGAGCTATCACAAGCTGTCTGGTTATCTTCACAAGCACTAAGACAAATCGCCAATCCACCACTTGAATGTTTTCTTATAGGTTCTTTTGATGGCGGCTTGTTATCCTCCCAAATCCCACTACAACATTGCATCGTTCAAATTTAGATTCTTTTTATGTGGGTGTGGTCAATGAAAGTAGAAAATTCATATAGCAGAAAACCAGAAAAAAGGGCACTTACCTTTCTTGATTGTAAACAAACAGAAGATCAAGAATTGTGCCGCTATGACATGCATCAACAATAGCATGAAGTGTGACACCTTTCTTTAGTGGCCAAACTATGGTGGAATTGATTTCATTGTCAATGATCATTCCTTCTATCAAATAGTCAACAGGGCAAAGAGTCTCATCAAACCCATCAATTTCATCTTCTTTCAAATCTGGCTGCTGAGAACCGTGTCCCGAGAAGTAAAACACTAATGAGTCTCCTGGCTCAGCGTCCTTCACAAGCCACCTTAAGGATTCCATTATGTTGTGTTTCGTTGGTATCAAATTGCCGTTTTCCCCATGTTCTGCCAAATTCATCATTCAGTTTTCAAATAAGAAAATATTTTGGCACAACTGGGGTGTTCAACATATGTTACTGAAGACTTGTATCAGAATCAGTAAAATTTGAAGTCTTTTGAGGAAAAAGTTAACTGGGAAACACAACAACAAAGGATAGTTAAGTCCAAGACATCATTTTCAACAAAAAACTTGTAATAAGTTTATGATTTGAAGTACATGGACTTATATGATATTCAATTTTCTCCTTTTTTACATGAGATTTACACTCATAGATACCAACGAACTTTATTCGTATTAACCAACTTTCGAACCAGCTGTGAACTAAATTGTATAGTATCAAATTACTGTATTCATGTGCTTTTAGACATACTTTGTGAAGCTTTGATACAAACCAGAAAGATATAGATTAACTGACTAAGTTACTGATCCATCAAATGAACAGAAACAAATAAGAAATTTCTAGAGAGACCTGTGAGGATTCGTATGCACTCATTTGGAAAGTCAAAATTCTTGATCAGCAGTTCCTTCATGTTAGTAATGTCATTAATGATTCCTCTGAGTCTGAATTTCCTTCTGTAAGAAACTCCACAGAGAACCGCTCGTTTATTATACCTGCTAGTGCTAGAAAAGGCTGAGGAAGAGGGCATTGAATGAGATAATGACCCACTAAGCAAATTTTCATCTTTGTTTGAAGCTCCTAAATTACCAAGTTTCAGCAATTTGGATCCAATTTTTTTCACTGGACAGCATATTCCACATTCTTTCTTTGAACTATGTGATCCCAAAGTTGAATTGCCAAAGGGTAAGTTTGTTCTTGAGGGCAATAAGCAGTGACACTCTTCTTTGCAACATCTACAAGTAACTTTTGCTTCCCCATTTGACTGAGAACTAGAGATATATTTGGAGGCATAGCAACCATTCACAGAAACACCCTTTCTGTACCTTCTGCATTTAGATGAAGCTTCCATTGATGCAGCATCAAAATTTATGATGCAGACTCATATGCTTCAGCTCTCACAATATGTTCATGCACTTACCTAGACGTTAAGTAAACTTTTCCTAAGTTGAAATTTGAAAATTGTGTTCTGCATAATTGACAATGAGAAATTAAGGGCCCCCAGAAAGCGTGCATTCATTTACTTTCTCTTTTGAAAAAGATAAACAAACATAGAATCCAATCCCGGTGTTGGAAAAAAGTTGGCAGATGCTTATTTGTATAACGTTGAAGAACCCCACAGCAGTGAGTTGTTAAGGAGTCATAAAGAGGAGAAACTGAAAAGTGAGTGGGAAATCAGAAAATGTGTTAAGAATTCTTTATCAAATTTGCGTCTGCTAAAAAAGATATGGTTCTGATCCTTATTCTCCCTATGATAGCAGTAAGAACCAGATGCTCTCAACTTCATAGACTAAGAAATACACTCACTTGCATAAGAAAATGAGTAAGCATCTCATTAATATATTCGTAATAAATTAACATAAAAATAATTGGTAATTAATACGTATAAAAGTTGTTCTATGTTTTTTATATAAAGGTGTAAAAAGAAAATTATAAATTTGTCTAATTAACTTATTTGTTATAATCCAGCAGTTAACGTTTTCATTCACGCCTCTCCAGAGCTTGGTATATATGCCAAAGATTTAAGATTTTATTTCTTATTATGTGTGAAATCACCGATATTGGACTACTGTAAAGCATGGTAACTATTAGAGTTATCTTTACTTTCTTCTAATACATTATTTTTTCACTCTTTAAACTCGTTATTATGCATAGTTTTAACAATTGGGCTAGCTGGATAGAGTAGGAGCTAAAACTACTTAACTGGTATGACTTTTACTTCCTGGACCTTCAGAATTTCTTTGGGCACCCGTCCAAATTATCAAAATGGCATTGTAAAAGTGATTTCTGAATTACATATATTTGCAAACTTTCCGAAATATAACTTCCCAAAATTTAAAACAAAGTATTTTGAAAAACGTTTTTCGAAAAAAAAATTCTGAAACAAACTTTAAAAAATGTATAGGAATAACTTCGAAATAAATTTTTCGAAACATTTCACGTGAAATGTGTTTCATAAAATATATTTCAGAAAATACTTTCCTTCTACCTTTACAATATTCTCTCTTGTACCTTTGCACCGACGGTTGATGCAAGCAGTGACAGAGGTGTTAGTAGCGAGATTAGTGATATGATGAAGTGGTGAAGTGTATAGCCTTTTTCTATTAGTGTAATGCATTGGTGAGGCGTAGTTTAGTCTTTCTATGAGTGTAAGGTCCCATTAGTAATTGTAGGGGTTCCGGAAGAAATAACCAATTGATACAGCATGATACTCGATTTAGCAATGGTATACATTATACTTCATTGGCTCATGTTAAAAAGCTGATCTATTAAGAAGCGACAAATTATAACTTTGAAATGAATGAGTGAGAATTTCTTCATGCACCTCCATGTTCTTTTCCTGCACTCCCATATTTTTTCAAAATTCTAATTATACCTCTATTAAAAGTATAATTTTGGATTTAGAAATCCGTCAATATTTTAGATTATATAATTTAGAATTTAAAATTATTAATTTTATATCTTCTTAATTATCCGAATATAAATTTATATTTTAACTTATTCAATTTGAAATATAAATTTGTATTTCAAATAGTATATATATTATATTTTTTTAGACTTAATACCTATTTTGGTCTTTATATTTTTCTGTTTAAAGTGGTCATCGAGTTTTTTCGGCATTCAAAATCGTTTCCTCTTTTGTAAAATTTGTTCAATTTGGTTATTTTTACTCACGACATCTAAATTGTTAACTATACATAGTCAAGGTCAGCTATTAGTGAATGATGGGTCCATTTTGTCTGACGTGGTTGTCCACCTCATCATCTTCATCTTGGTTGTTTCATCATCTTCCATCTTCAACCTCAAGCACCTTAGCTGCCATGGCCTTGCGTCACCAGTGCAAGGCACAAAGTTCACCACCGTGAACCCAGGTTCACGCCACCATGAAAATGAATCCATGGCCAAACCATCTTTATCGCGCTAGGCTCCATCACCATAGCACCACCACGAAATCCTTGCACCTCCGTCAACCATGTCCATCACAACACCTATAAACCGAAGCAACAAAACCCAAGATCAGAACCCAGTTTCCTTTACAGACCATCGCGAGACCAAAGCAACCTACGACGCTCATCTCCAACAAGCATCTCTTCTGCCTTCATCTTCCTCTAAACCTCAAATCGTAGTCATTGGGAATCGTGAATCTACCATCACGAAATCATCCATCGCCACCAATAGACCACTATGATGCATTAAACCTCCATCATTATTCTCCTTCAACTTCCTTCATCATCAAAAACCTGCGGCACACACAAACACCGTGAAGAACATTGCGCCATCGCGAGAACAAACCCTAAATCGCGAGATTTTCTCCACCACTTCATGAACCGCCATCTCCATCAACCTCAATGCACACACAAACACAATTAACATATTGAACGCGACAATAAACCCTAAAACCCCAATACAACAAACACAACATCAAGTTAAGAACACTTACGTGACCTACACTCCTACAATTGCAATTTCAATGAACAACGAACTCAAATTGAACAACAATTTCACTAATTTCTTCAACTTAAATTGAATAGTCCCTTTGAAACCAATGTTAATTTCGTTTTACAGAAATAACTTTAACTTAACATTGCCACGTCACTTCCCCTTAATTTGTCGCATATATTCAAAATTGTCAGCTCATTCAATATTGACTTTGGTGAACATTACGCCGTTAGCGATTTAGACGCCATCAACGAAAATGACCAAATTGCACAAAAATTTACAAAAAAGGAGACAACTTTAAATGCCAAAAAAACTTGAGGACCACTTTGAACAAAAGTGACGAATATAGAGACCAAAATAAATATTAAGCCTTTTTTTTAAGGCTATGGATTCTAGAATCGTAATATTTCAATTTTGATTTTCTCTCACATAATGACCACCAGAAGAGATGATAGTTTCGAAGAAAAGGTGAAGCTTTTGCAATTTTCTCTCGAGACGTTTTCCATACACCTCACAATCTCGTCCTACACCTCCAATTTTTTGTTAATAACCCTGTTTATCCTTTTGTCCTTCTAATAGAGAATAAGAATCTTTTACCAAGATTCCTCTCTCCTATTTTAAAATTTTTGAAACCCTACACCCCACATCTCTGCCTAAACATTTTTGGGCTGATGCTGTTAGTACAACTTGTTATGTGCTAAATAGAACTATCATAAGACTTATGCTAAATCTCACTCCTTATGAACTATTCAAAGGAAGAAAGTCTAACATTACTTATTTAAGAGTTTTTGGTTGCAAATGTTTTGTGTTGACCAATGGTAAAAGCAATTTAGGCAAGTTTGACTCTAAAGCTGATGAAGGAATTTTTATAGGTTACTCATTAACCAACAAATCCTATAGGATATATAATAAACACACTTTAACTATTGAAGAATCCATTCATGTAGGTTTTGATGAAAACTTTGATAACATGACTAACAAAATGTAGCCAAGAGAAAGTTTAGATGGATGTGAATCAATTACAGGTGAATCAGATGTAGGTATGGAACAATACATTGAAGATATTCAAGAAGTACAAGCTCTTGGCGATATCGAAACAGAAACCAGTGCAAACCCCATAAAGGACTGGACAATTCCAAAGGGTGTGTTAAAAACTAACATTATAGGAGACATTACCAAAGGAGTATCCACAAGAAGACAATTGGGTCAATTCTGTATGAATGTTGCTTTTGTATGTCTAATTGAACCCAAAAATGCCAATGATGCATTGAAAGATGAAAACTGGTTTTTGGCCATGCGAGAGGAACTAAATCAATTCAAGAGAAATAATGTGTGGGAGCTTGTTCCTAGAGATAGTTCTCATAAGTGATTGGAACCAAACGAGTCTTTAGAAACAAGATGGATGATTCTGGAGCTATTGTAAAGAACAAGGCTAGACTTGTGGCAAAAAGGATATAGTCAAGAAGAAGGGATAAATTATGGTGAGACATATGCACTTGTTGCAAGGCTTGAAGCAATAAGGATCTTACTAGTTATTGCATCTATGCTCAACTTCAAGTTATATCAAATGGATGTGTTTTTCTAAATGGCTACATCAAAGAAGAAGTCTTCGTAAAGCAACCTCTTGGTTTCCAAGACTTTGAGTTTCTTGATCGCATTTTCAAACTAAAAAAGGCACTTTATGGACTATTATATAAGTGAGATAATCTATTATAACTGATTAAAACAGAGAAAATGCCATAATCTATTATATAAGTGAGATAATCTGTTAAGGATGGTAAATGAATGACTAATATGGTTAAGTGTTGATATAATCAATTACATAAGTTTGTTAATTGGTTAAAATAGAGAATATAATCTAATCCATTATACAAATAACCTAATATGGTAAGTTAGTCGAAAAAGGAAGTTATAGGCTTAATTGTACATATAATTGATTATGCATGAATAACAATCTGTTAAAATAGAAACTTAAGCATAATAGATTATGCATATAATATAATGGACTAAACTGCGACATAATTCAAAAGTCCTATATATATGTGACTTGAGAACTATTTTTATAAGTTAAAATTTTCAGATACTGACAAATCTTCTGAGTTTGTGTATAGGTGTTCTCAAAGATAAGTTCTTGGAGGAATCAAAGCTTTCTTGGTGATCAAACAACAAGAATTCAATTCAAGACATTAGACTACATTGGTTCTGGTTTAATCTACAGTGTGAAAAGTGTTTTAAAGATCAGGTTCTTCAAATAATTTGTATTGAATACCTGTGTTGAGTATAGTCAGGTTTAAGAGCTGAGATTTCTCTTTGTATTTGTAAGAGATTGAGGTTGTTCATCTCTTGTGTTGCTATTTTGATTTGAGTTGTGAGAGGAGTGCATTGAGAGGGTTGTCTCTATATTATTGTAAACTCAATCATTATAGTGGATTCCTTTCAACTCAGGTTGATTGAAGGAGGACTAAATGTAGGCGTGGTCGAACCAATATAGATTGTGTGTTTGGATCTTTCTCTCATTCTATTTATCTTTGTTGTTTCATTAATCTTTGTTTATTGATTTCAAGAGGCAAGAACTAATCAAGATTTCAAAAAGATCTCAAAACGGATTAAAGCCAATTCACCCCCCTCCCCTCTTAGTTTGAGAAATAGGGTCATTCTTTCTAATATAAACTATGGTGGCGACTCCAAACTCTAATTTTCAAAATTTTAAACTATTTTTTAAACAATTTTGTCGTCCCTGTCGCGATTACGATTGCGACAACGACGAGATTTATATTTTAACAAAGTGGTATCAAAGCTTTATACTTTGAGTACCGAGAGAGAGAGAGAGAGAGAGAGAGAGAGAGAGAGAGAGAGAGAGAGAGAGAGAGAGAGAGAGAGAGAGAGAGAGAGAGAGAGAAAGAGAGAGAAAGGATAGTATAATACCGTGAAGGAAAAAGTAAGTGTATGAATTTTTTGTGAGGAGAGATGACAAAGTTAGTCCATGGAATGAGTGTGTCATAATTGTCAGAAAAGATTAATTACGACAATTGATATCTGTAGATGAAGGTTCTTATAAGATCCCAAGATATATGGGACATAGTAGAGGATGGGTACAATGAATTTGCGGAGGATGAACATTAGATAGTGACCCAGATTGTTGCATTAAAAAAGACACGGGTCAAAGACATCGACTTTGTACGTTTTGTATAATGTAGTGGATGAATTGAGGTTCGAGAAAATAGCTAATGCAAAATCAGCAAAAGAAGCATGAGAAATTGTGGAAGTGGCATATAAATGAGATATCCGTGTGAGGCAGGTCTGGGTACAAGCTCTCAAAAGAGAATTTGAACATATGGAGATGAATGAAAAGGAAGGAGTTGCAATAAAAACGGATATTAGAGATGGCCAAATTTTGTCGATAATGCACAAAATTTTTCCGTAAATGGTAATTAGCGATGGATTACCGACGTCCAAACATCCATCGATAAAAGTAACGTCGGTAAATTTTACCAGCGGATTTTTTATTCCGTTGGTAATTATCGAAAGAAAAATTTTTCGGTCAATTATTTGTCGGTAAATGTCGCAATCTGATTCATCTTCTTCATCCTTTCTCCTTTCTCTCCTTCTTTCATTTTTCGTTTTTCATGAGCTTTGCCACCAACAAATGACTCTCAACCTCTAAACAACCTCCAGTTCAACAAATCCAACCAATTTTCGTGAACCATCATGGGAAGGAGAATAAAAATCACAAGGAGTTCTCACATTTGAGAGAGAAAGAGAGACGGGGTAGAAAGACTCTGGTGGTGTTTCCAGTCGCCGGAGGAGTTCGCCGAAGGAGTTGAAATGTTATAGTTGCTACGACGCCAAAAAAGTAAGGGCTCATCATGGAAGAGAAAATGTGAACACCGCAGAATGGAAAGAGGATCACGTTGGTGCTGTTGGTGGTCTCCCTGATATCCAGCGTGGTGAACTCCGTGGATGACAAAGGACAACGACAAGGTAAAGGAAAGTAGTGGTGATGAGCTGCGAAGATGAAGAAAGTGGATAATTGTGTTACTCAAGTTATGAGTATCTTATTATATACTCACTGGTATTGGTAAACAATGATTATATATTTTCTCTTATGTGGATATCTATTTTTTATATTAATTACATTTAGGTATTGTATTTTTTAATTACGTAGCAAATTTAACTGAAATTTAGAGTTATTATTGATTAGTATTATATTTTGATCCAAATTGTATTAATATATTGCGGAGAAGGATCCTTTTTGTTTGTGATTTAAATTTTAGCAATGGTAGGTATCTCTTTATGCCTTCTTTCACCATGTGGTTGTCTTTTGTTTCATTCATTTTAATGTGATTTTCATAAAGCTAAATGATAGGAGAAATGTGATGCAATTTTCATAAGCTTTTACAGTATTTGTTTGTCCATGTTATGTTTTACTCCAACCTTTAATCTTGTGAATGTATTTTCCTTTAGATTGGGAGTATATTTTATCCATGCTCATTCTTGGTGTTGGACTCTTCCAATATGGAGTTTTTATTTGCTCCCATTCTCAGTTGCACTCTCATGTATCATTGTCTTTGGTTGTTACTCTAAGTTGTTATTCTTATAGTTGTGGATCTTGTCTGCAGAGTATAATTGACTTTAAAGAAAGTGTTTTGTGAGTTGGTGGAGGAGTAATTTTTGTGCCAATTTTGCAAGGTTATTTTCCTAATAAAGTGTTAATTTTAAATTTCACTATTGTTTATCCTTATATGTTTGCACAATTATCTTTTCAATTCAATCCTTCACACAAATTATATATAAATAATATATATATTCACCATATCGGTTGTCATGTTTAGAGAAAGACATGCCATGCATCTCGGTTTTTAGACGAGGAGAAGTATGCTAAGGAAGCTTCTGACCTATTGAGTGATGATTGTAATTATAGACTAAGGCCGCTAAACCAGTTCTTGGTCAATATCATTGGGAGCCAAAGAAGTCTGGCCCTTTTGCTCAAACTCAAACACCAATAATGAATGATAATTGAATAAAAGTCCTTTGCTTTTGAGAGTATTGAACTTATGTGCAAAAGTTTGGATGAATGATGTTTTGTAGTGACTATGTTTAATTCATTAACATTCTTGCAATGTTAATACTTAAATATCATGTATTTTTTTTATATTTATCTTGTAATTGTTAATTAATGTACTTTATGTTAAATGATCAATGAAATTAATTTTAGATTAATTTTTGTGTAACATCCCAATATATATAGTATAGACTATAATAAGGAGAAGCAACATGCATGATAAAGTAGTACAGTTATCTATCTAAAACATAAAGTGATACCTTTACAGTCATCCAAAAACAACTATAAATTTAAAATTTTATATACAGACCGAAGACTATTCCAAAACTATCTACAAGGCTATAAAGAACCAAACACAACTACTCAGCAGCAGCATCACCTCCATTCAATGCTTGCTCCAAAGAGACCTCTTCTTCTGCTGCTCACATCCAAAGGATGGTCATCGTAGAAGAAGAACAACAGAACATACAAAACATAAGCACAAAACAGGGTAAGCTAGTTTAAACAAAGACTAATCATACCACAATTAATAGAATTCATACAATCATAATATCCATCTTCATCACTTAAACCCTTCACACATAACACACACTGACTCCGACTGTCCGGACTTAGAATGATTGCCGAGCTATGGCGGGTCGTGCACTCATGGTGGCTTCTACTGCTTTGCAAAGCCATTGCCAATGGGTTTCACCCTACCACACTCACGAGGTTAGTCCGTTATCACTCACCTTGGGCCATACTGGAAGCACCCAAGACTAGGACCTCCTGCTACTCCTCACGACATGGATCAATCCTCTCAACTTGAGAATGAAAGACCATTAGAGTTTCAGGATAACCCCCAAGACTGAGCTCCTGCATCCATTCTAAACTTACTTGAATCTCAACTAGAGATTCCACTTTGAATCACAACATAGAGCACCACCATGTCTCCTCTCCTTGAGGATCATGGAATTACGTCCACAAACCACACTTGAAATTTACCATTTTGATTACAACATACCACAATCACCACAGATATTACATGATACAACTTCAACTTACTTCATACAACACTTATTGATACATATCAAACAACATAAGAACACACAAGACTTGAACTAGAACGTACCCCTCACACAGCGCACACCTTCGCATAGCGAGACCATAAGCTTCTCGCACAACGACCTAACTCGCCTTGCAAAAACCCAAGACAGAGACCAACTACTCTGGATCCCTTGCATAGCGACTAAACTGGCTATGCGAATAAAATTGTAAAATGCTACAGACCCCAACCCCTCGCATAGCGACCCAATTCGCTACGCAAGAGCCTCATCCAGAGACTTGACCCCCCAAGCACTCGCAGAGCGAGACCCACTCGCTGATCGAATAAAATGAATAATGGTTCCAGACCCCAACCAGTCGCATAGCGATTACACTCGCTATGTAGATTGACAAACAAAGAGCAACCCTCTCAAATCACTCGCACAACGCACCCATTCGTTATGCGGGTACATTGACAGAGAGCATATCGCCAAGGTAACTCGCTATGCGAATCCATTCGCACAACGAGTCTGCATAATCTGCAGAACGAAATTCTGCAGAATTACACAACTCAACCACTCCTTACCAAGTCTACTCAACTTGGCCAACTTCTAACACTCCTAATTCGATGTATATACTAAATTAAACTTGACTAAAGGATTCTAAACATTCCTAACACCAATATAAAGTGTTTATGCACCAATCTCTACTCTAAAACCTCCAATTCATCAACTTATAGACCCAAAACCAATTCTATCACTTGAAACCTGTTTTTGACCATTTTGGACTCAAACCAGTCACATATAACCTATCTACACTATCCCATCAGTCACCAACAGCCCTTGACCACAAATTCTCAATTTCACTACCTCACTTCCTTAAAATACACTAAACTAGTCCAATTCACTTTACTCTTTACTTCAACAACACTACAACACATCACAGCCAAATCCAATCACCAATTTACACACATTACAACATATAAATTCATCCACATCAGTTCATCAACAACATATCACAGTTTCATAATTTCATCTTTCCAGCACATTCAATTCACATTGCTCTAGAACTAACAATTTAGTCTCAAACAGTCAAATACTATCAAATTCAACACATAAACAGTTCATACAACAATTCAATACAGTGGCTAGCTCCCCTTACCTCAGAGATAGACAATCAGCTCACAGAAACGCTTCAACCGTACCTTGCACAGCAAGGAAACTCAACAGAAACCTATAACTCACCAATTTGTGATAGAGAACCACATTTAGAACCTAAATTGAGCTAGAAATGGAAGGAATAACTATTAATCACATGCAACCAGAATCATTGCATGCTCACAACTCAGAGAAGAACGGACAGAAAAGGGAGACAACTTACTAGTTGAAAAACGAGAAATTGATCGGTCAATATTGAAGCTCTCAACGCCAGGATCGCCTAGGCACTTCCTGATCATCGAACAGAAAACTCAGCAAAGAGAATTTGTAGAGAGAAGTCAGAGAACTCTGAGGAATAGAGTTCTAGAGAGATGAAGTGTTCTTAGAATAATGAGAAGTGTTTATAAAATTTCATTTTATATTATCAGATTATTTTAAAGTAAATTAATCTATCTCCTTATTCTAATACACCAATCTGCTTTATAACACTCTATTGTTCAGGTCTTTACATTTTGTGTATTTAACAATTTTATATATTTTATTTTTCTTATTATAAAATATAAATTTTATTAAATTAAAAAATTATGAATGTAGATAGGTAATTATAAATAAAAGAATTTCAAACCTCCACAAAATAATAATCTATAATAGGAAATTAAAACTCTCCAAAAAAAACTTCTACAATATAAATTTCATACCGGTCATCAAAATCCTTTACAAATCGATAATAATAACAATTTTTTTGTAATGCCTAATTAAGTTTGAACCCGTTGCAGATTTAAATCCAATTTATATTTCTAACTAAAACTTAGATATTTCGTTGCAGATTTAAATCCATTTTTATATTTCTAACTAAAAATTAGATATTTCAACTCATAGTTACTCTCTGAGCTAACTCTAATTTAAAGTATAACTTAAACATTAATCATAACTCATGCTACAACAGTGATATTTATAAAACATAGACCAATACACCTTAAATATGCATAAACTAATGAGGTAAGTATTAGGACTAGGGATAGTTAACTAAACTATATTTAACTATAATTAAATTATAATTAACTATATTTTTAATAAACTAAAAAAACTAAACTACTTAATATAATTTTTGATTTATTGTTCAATTAAACTGAACTTATATCAATTAACTAATAACTGAACTAAATTTTGTATTCAAAAGTTAAGCATATTGTCATCCATAAAAAACGCTAAATAAAATATATAATTATGAATCCTTAACCGTGGAATCAAAATATTGAGAAAATGAGAGTGTTCCGGTCCATATTAAAATACTATGTCTAGTTAATCTTTATTTAAATATAAAATAATAAATATATACAATTTATTAAAAAGTAATGTTTATTTAAAACAATAATATAAAAACTTTAAAATAAAGTATAAAACAGAAGAGTTTACCGTTAGTTGACAAAAATATATTAATTAATTAAATTATAATCAAAACATAATTATTATCTTAACTTAAATTTTATTTTAATTATATTAATTGATACTTTTTATTTTAATGTTAAAATAAAAAATAACTAAGGATCATACTTAAAAACATTAAAAATGTTAAATATTTAAAAATATTAATTTTTATACTGATCAATATTTTTTAGCAAAGACTTTATTTATGTTTTAGTTGAGTTAGATTAGTTGAGAATGAAATAAAACCATAGTGGTTCAGTATCTCCAAAAAACTACATTAGATTGATTTGCGTAAACATAAATTTAAACAAATAAAAAATAAGTATTTAAAAATGAGATAAAATTGATACTATAGATAACTAGGTTGGCTTTTCCAAGTAGTTAACCATCGAACTTATGCTTTAAGACAAAATGAAAATGAAAGAAATCACTAAACAGAAGCAAAGATCTAGTTTTCAGTTAACTACATTAAAAATATAATAAATATAATTTTTTTAAACTGAATTAGATAATAATATAATTAATTTTTGGTTAAAATAGATTAATTTTTTAGTATAAAATAATTCAGTTAACCATAATTTAGTATAGTTAAATTATTTTTCCCAGTCCTTACAAATATTAGTTGATATTTCAAAAGACTTTTATTGTTTTCATTAAAAATGTTGAATAACGAGATTATCATGCTCTGCCTTGACTTCCACGTCATCATCACCTACAAGAATCAAGAGACTATCTATCATCAACATTGATTAAACATCTATTATTCAACATGTTTTCAATGACAATATACACAGTAAAATTAATTTATTCTTGTACATTAATTACTATATTAACTATAAAATCTTACAATTTTTAAACATAGAAGATAATAAGAAAAAGAAAGGAACATAAAAACAGGTCATTATTTGGTTAATGAAAAAATATAAAAAAATTGAATGCTCGATACACAATTTTTTTAATAATGATTCAATTAAAAATATTCAAAATTTATGATAAATTTGAACTTTATTAATTTTTTAGTATGCGAAAAAAATACATTAAAAAAATAAAATAAAATAGAGGAGGTTTTTCTATTCCTATATTATTTCGCCTCTTTTCATAACTACTATACGTTAAGTCATAAATTCTTGAAATTCGTATAAAAAACGTATGATTAATTGGTCTTATTTAATTTCTTATGTCTCTTTTAAGAACTCGTTAATCACGTTTAATGTTTTCTCTTTCTTTTATTTCATCTCTTTGAAGTTATTTTTAGCTTCCATTTATTAAACCCAAAGGTTATAAGAAGACACCCATGTTTTCTTTATTTATCAGCGAGACCCACAGTGTTTGACTCATCATCTTCATATCTGTGGCTTCCTCCTTTCAAATGTGCAACTGAAGTATTGAACTATGGAGTCTCCGAATCCATCCACAAGAACCATGTTTTCAATCATACCCTTCATCTCAATCTTTCTGCTGCACGTTGTAATGGCAGTTCCAGACACCATTCCCCAATGTCTCTCTCTTCATTCTGACCCCTCCCATCCAATCTCTGCAGTAACCTATTTCCCCAACAACTCCTCGTACCCTCCTATCTTGGAGGCCTACATCAGAAACCTCAGATTCAGTTCCCCCACAACTCCAAAACCATCCTTCATTGTGGCACCAAACCACGTTTCCCACATCCAAGCCTCCATCATCTGCTGCAAAAAGTTCGGTCTTGAGATGAGAATAAGAAGTGGGGGGCATGACTACGATGGCCTTTCGTACGTGGCGAAAGCCCCATTTTCCATTTTGGACATGTTCATGTTGAGATCAGTGAAGGTTAACGTGCAGGACCAGACTGTGTGGGTTGAGTCGGGGTCAACGATTGGTGAACTTTATTACGGGATTGCTGAGAAGAGCAAGATCCTTGGTTTCCCAGCTGGGGTGTGTCACAGTGTTGGTGTTGGAGGGCACTTCAGTGGAGGAGGGTATGGGAACATGATGAGAAGGTTTGGTATCTCTGTTGATCATATTTTGGATGCCCTAATTGTGGATGCTGAAGGGAGAGTCTTGGACAGGAAAGGAATGGGGGAGGATCTTTTCTGGGCCATTAGAGGAGGTGGGGGAGCAAGCTTTGGGGTCATTGTTTCATGGAAAATCAAGTTGGTTCCCGTGCCTGAGGTTGTAACGGTTTTCAGAATTGAGAAAACATTGGAACAAGGTGCCAGTGATATTGTTCATCAGTGGCAGTATGTTGCTAATAAGATACATGATGGTTTGTTTATTAGAGTGGTTCTTAGTCCTGTGACAAGAATGGGTAAGAAGACGATAAGGGCCAAGTTCAACGCTTTGTTTCTCGGAAATGCACAAGAGCTGGTTCATGTGATGAACGCGAGCTTCCCTCAACTGGGTTTAGTTGGTGAACAGTGCATTCAAATGAGTTGGATCAATTCCGTGTTGTTCTGGGATAATTTTCCAGTGGGGACTTCGGCTAAAGCTTTGCTTGAAAGGCATGGTACACCAGAGAAATTCCTGAAGAAGAAATCAGATTACGTGCAGAAACCCATTTCCAAAGCTGCTCTTGAAGGTATATGGAAGAAGATGATGGAACTAGAAAAGCCTGTTCTCACACTCAACCCTTATGGGGGGAAAATGAGTGAGATTTCTGAGAAGGAAACACCATTTCCACACAGGGGTGGTAACATATATAAAATTCAGTACTCAGTGATTTGGAAAGAGAAGAGTGAAGATGTTGCTAATCGATCTTTACATGCGATTCGGAGCCTGTATGATTACATGACCCCTTATATGTCAAGTTCACCTAGGAGTTCATATTTGAACTATAGAGATGTTGATATAGGTGTCAATGGACCTGGAAATGCTACTTATGCTCAGGCTAGTGTTTGGGGTAAGAAGTATTTCAAAACAAACTTTGATAGGCTGGTGAAGATAAAGAGCAAGGTAGATCCAAGCAATTTTTTCAGATATGAACAGAGCATTCCATCACTTGCATCTGCTCATAGTATTGTGTCAGAATAGAACAAACCTTCAAGGCTTAACGAGGTATAAATAAAGGTCAAATTGAGGACAAAATGTATCTTTGAGCAACTAGAAAACCAGTTTAGACTTATATTTTGTCATTAAACTTGCTCGTTTGGAAATTATTTGTTGTATGAAATAATATTTATCCTGTCCTGACAAAGAAAAGTAATAGAAGGTAAAAGAATGATGTTGTATTATTCTAATAATTACATAATACATATATAAAAAAAAGTTGATCTTATAATTAAGGCTAACATTAAGGCATTGAAAGTAAATAAGACAACAAATTATTGATAATATCAAAGGCAATTATGGTTGCACACATTAAGGGATCTTGTCTCTAATTCTCTCCTTTAAACTGATGGACGAAGGAGTCACACACCAAGTTTGTCTTTGAGTTGGTTGAATCGCGTGTGAGTTAATGCTTTTGTGAGACAGTAAGCCATTTGATCAACTGATGGAACATACACTACAAAAAAGAAGGGCATTACCGAAGGCCAGAAACCCTCGGAAACAGCCCAAAACCGTCGGTAAAAGGTAATTACCGAAGGCTTATCGACGGCCAAACAGCCCTCGGTAAATGGCTTGTCGCTAACATTTACCGAGGGCCAAAAGCCTTCGGTAATTACCGAGGGCCAAAAGCCTTCGGTAATTACCGAGGGCCAAAAGCCTTCGGTAATTACCGAATAGCTGAAAAAAAAAGTATAATGGAGGGTACTCAGTCAGGTGAACAGGGGTCTGGTAATCGTTTACACCAACCCTGTAAACGATTACCCGAGAGAAAGTTGGAATTTGTACAGAAAGTCCAACACAGGTACTCAGTAAGGTGAACAGGGGTCACCATTGAAAAAAGAAGTGACTTTTAGGCACTTTTGCACTTGTCTTAGGTTGTTCCTTGTGTTTCAGTGGTGGGAGAGGGAGGTTAGTGATGTGATTATGTCCCAATGATGGAGGAAAGTGATGTTTTGGCACCCCATGATGGAGGAAAGAAACAATGTTTATGAGATGAGCAACTTGAGTGAGATAACATGCTGTCAACTTTGATCTTTGTTGGCTATTTTACTGATAACTTTTCCCACCGACCTCCAAATGATGTGATTCTTTTTTTATTAGAAACTAGACTCAAAAATCTTTCCAATGACTACTAATTTGTAATTTTTGGACATCTGAGTTGGTACAGTTTATTGTTTCAAGTTAGCGTTTCATATATTTTTGCCAACTCTGACCTTTGCTTGTTCTTTTGCTCATAACTTTCTCCACCGAACTCCAAATGAGTTGATTCTTGTTTTGTTGGAATCTATACTCAAAGACCTTTCAAATTATGCCTTAGAAATCAAATTTACACCTTCTTTGACACTGTAATCGATTACAAGGACACTGTAAACGATTACCCGAGAGAAAATTGGATTTTGTACAGAAAGTCCAACACAGGTACTCAGTCAGGTGAACAGGGGTCACCATTGTTAAAAGAAGTGAGTTTTAAGCACTTTTGATCTTGTCTTAGGCTGGTCCTGGTGTTTTAGTGGAGGAAAGTGATGTTTTGGCACCCCATGATGGAGGAAAGAAACAATGTTTATGAGATGAGCAACTTGGGTGAGATAACATGTTGTCAACTTTGACCTTTGCTGGCTAGGTAATTCTTTGCTTTTGACAAGTTTCCTAGCTTCATTCCACTAGTTTAGACATGTTAGGATGTTCACATACCTTAGAATGAGTCTACATTAGGTGAAATGACAATTTGTCACCTTATAAGTACACTTTTTAGGTACTAAATACTCAAACTTTGAGTTTTAGGTTATTGTTTTGCTTTTTATGGATTTTTTACAATGTTTTAGTCATATCCTTACATTTGGAAACATAAACCTGCACATGCCAACCCAGAATCGAAAATTGGAGCAAACAAATTTTCAAACACTACTTGATTTGAACACTGCACTAGGAAAATGCTTATAATTTGGTGGTTTTAAACCCAATATTGATTGGAAGTCATTCAGCAGCTCAATTGTTGCATCAAACAACTTTGTATCATCATTTTAAAGATGTTTAAACACAAATAGTTTGAAAACATCTTGCAATGTGAATTCACTGGTTCACTTCCATTTTAAAGCCAATTTTGATGGTTTAAGAGATGATTATGCATATAGGCATAAAAATGACCATTTGAACAGTGCACACAACTTTAAAATGGAAAAATAAACTTGCTCAAACTTTGTATATGCACAAACACAACAACATTCAACAAATCATACTTGCTATAGCCAAATATGCATGAAAATGTTACCAAAACTACACCAGAATTTAGAATTCAGTGAAATGAAATGAAGACAACAGTTACAATGACTCTAAGACATCCTAAAACACTTGATATAACTGCAGAGAATCAGCTAGAAGAATTTAAACACCTAAGACACAAGCAAAGATATCAATCACGGTGAAAAGATTGATCAAAAAAGCAATAACAGCACCTTGATTCAGGATTTATTAGCAACTCAACTATGCTTTTTGCACTTTAGTGATTAATACAGGTTGCTATTACTTGGAACATGTTTCATATCATTAAACAAACTTGCACATTGCTTAAGAAACAAAAAAGTGATGGTGTAAAGACCAAATCTGCATATAAGCTAACATATGACCAATTCAACAGTACTATCAACTTTAGAACACCAATTTAAGCTTGTTCAAGCTTTCCAATACCATAAAAACAGCAAAATTCGAAAATCAACCCTGCCATAGCCAATTTATGCAGCAAATTACACCATTATAACACCAAAATCAGATTTCAAAACAAGCAAAGGTTGGACAACAATTTAATTGACTCAAGAATGTGTAACTGTACTAAACTAAGCTACAATTAAAAGGCTTAGCATGACCAAACTCAGAATGAAAAATTCAAAGAAGTTGACCAAGGTGAAAAACTACAATTAAATTCTGAAACAGTGAAATGGTAAGGATTTTAGGAACCAAGCTATGCATATTGCATTCCATTGCTTATTATGGTTGACTACACCTTAAGCAACCTTCAACAACACTAAAAGATACAAATGGTAATAATCAACAAATGCACATGACTAAGACAAAACTGAAACTGAAAAAATAAAGCTACAAATGACACAAACAAAGAAGAATGAGAATGACAATTATAGCAGAAGATAGAAAGTAAGGAAAGAATTATGTATATTATGGAAAAGGTTGAACACAGATCCAGTTGAGACTTAATTTGATTCCTTGGCAACTGGTGGTTGAAAAAAGTGCAAGATCTGTGTGTATGAATTTAATTGAGGTTACCATATTTATAGGGTGGGCTTCTACTTCCAAATAGGCTCATTAACATTCACTTCTATCATTGAGCTGGTGCAATCACGACATCTATATTGCAATAATGGGCAGTTCCTCTACTCACTCTTTCCTTATTTCATATGTGGGACTATTATGGAAGCCAATTTCAGGGGGAAACAGTGAATAACTTTGGCAGAAAGTTATTTTGGAAAGGTTGAATGGTAGGGTTACTTAACAAGTAACCTCTCCTACTATATGCTCATTGTGTAGTGTTATTCAGTTTTGTGAGTTATTTGAAGTTTAGGTGTAGGGAAAAAGGCTCATTCCCATCAAGGCTATAGTATTTTAGATAGATCAATCAACAGCAAACTAAAACAGCATCAACTACAGTTTCTATGCTCAAAGTGCACAATTTATTTCCCATCAAGGCTATCATCAAAATAGACAACTCATACATGCTCAAATTGCAAACTTTACAATCCAAATTCAATTATGATTGGCTCTCAGTTCATAAGGCAATTAACAGAACACAATGAGCATGACAAACACAACAGAATGAACTTTACCTACCTGTAAATGATAACTATTGGACACTTGAGTGCAGCCCTTTTGCAACCAGCTTTAACCTACTGTGTTGGAACCTTCCACACCTTCTGTCACTCAGACCTTGTACAATAATGGACAAGTTACATTACCAAAACGTAACACCAACAAATAGTAATTATCAAACACCCTCTTACGAAGAATAAGGGCTCAACACATGCAGGTTCAATAAGAAACCTACTTACCTTGACGGCAGGGGAAGTAAGGCAACACAAAACCTCCACCGCAAGGATTGTCCACACCCTCCCTCTAACATAGCCTCCTCCACAGCACAAAAGGCAGCAACTCAGCCTCTACCGTAGAATAGTCGTCAAAGAAAACCCCTAACCAAGATGACAGAAACGCACCACCCAACCTCTCGTAGCGACAGCACCAAACCAGCTCCAAGCCTCCCCTCACCACCACCAACCGAAGAAGGAAGCCAATGTTGATTGGGAGCAAAGGACAAACAATTTTCTTGGACTCAAATGGATTGGGGAATCAAGAAAGGGAGTAGTGTTCGGAGAAAGAAATTTCGGGTAAAGGGAGAAAGGAAGACTTGCGTGAAAACAATTTGGGACAATGGGAGAGGGAAATCCCAAATTCGCATTTCATTAAGTCGATGCTTATACCGACGGTCGTAAGCCTTCGGTATTTCCACTCAGCCATTATCGACGGTCACAATCCTTCGGTAATTACCACCTCACATGCCCTTCGGTAAAGCCTTCGGTAAATCGATATTACCGACGGTCCAAAAAGCCTTCGGTATTTATCCTTCGGTAATTACTGCATTTCTTGTAGTGATAGGTTACAACAATCTCATTTTTTAGTACTTGATCTCTAATGTAGTGTACATCAATTTCAATGTGTTTGGATCGAGAATGCATAACCAGATTTGAGGCTAATGCCTTGGAACTCAAGTTGTCACACCATAGTGTTGGTTTTCTTGGTAGAGGTTGTCTTAGCTCATCAAGGAGTGAACGGGTCTAGGCTATTTCAACAGCTAAGTCAGCAAGGGCTCTATATTGTGACTTTGTACTAGACCTTGAGACTACCTTTTGCTTCCTTAAGGACCAAGAGATAAGTGTTTCACCAAGGAAGACACATTGACCTGCCATGGATTTTGTCATCCATATTTATGGCCCAATCTGCATTTGAGAAGCCTATTAAGTCTAAGTTAGTGGATGGTTTAATGTGTAAGCAGTGTTGGATGGTACCTTGAAGATATTTCAATTTTCTTTTGATGCCTTGCCAGTGATCTATAGTGGGAGAACTCATGAATTGGTTGAGCTTGTTGACTGAGAAAGCTATATCAGGTGTTATGTTCTTTAAGTATTGCAATGCTCTTATAGCTTGTCTAAACAAGGTTGGGTCTTCTAACTTCTCCCCAGTTGTAAATTTCTTGTTGATCAAGACCTTACCCGAATCAAATTTAATATGCAATTAAGTGCAATATAATACTAGGAAGTGACTCATAGGTTGTCTCTCAAGGACCAAATGTGGTTCAGGAATTAGATCGAACACGTGGTGGGGGTGGTTTTTGGACAGTTTTGAGTGAACTAAAATGAACGAAATCAAACACTATTTAAAAATGATTGGTCACTAGCTCAATTACAATGCTTTCAATCACAGATTAGCAACAAATACTCACTCCTTTAACCCCTAATCGAACACAAGTTAACCAATTAAGCGAAGACTAACAATGTTTTCATAAATACGAACTAAGCGAACGCAATGTTAATATTCAACCAATTTTTCACCATACAGTTTCGTCAACTAAGCGAAGATTACACACCAATTAGGCAACTAAGCATATACCCAATCACAAGCACAAAATAAATTCAATATTAGTCAAGTCAGAGTAGCAAAAAAAAACACACTACCAACTCATAAATCTCATGGAAACGATGCAATTTCGCTAATGACCCACCAAGCAACTCTAAGCTAACATTAAATCAAAATTACAACAGCAAACGGAAGTGAATTCATTTTGGAATAGCAGCAAACAAAATACAAACGAAGCACAATAGAAAACGCAATTTTGGAATCAAAATTGGAAACTAAACGCAACTCCAAAACGCAAATTGAACTAGAAAACGTCAATGAACTTCGAAAACATAAATGGACAATAACGAAAGAGGAAAAAACGAAATTGGAAACGTAAATGGAAGCAATAGACGAAATTGAAAATCAAATTGAAAATGAAATTCATTCAATACAAGAAAAAGTAGAACGAAAGCAAACCTAAAACCCCCACAAAGGGCTTTTTATAAAATATTGACCAAAAATTAGCCCAAAAGTCAAATATGGCCCAAAACTAACATATATAAAATTACAAAACGAAATTAAATGGTGTTGTAGTCCTAACCATAATTCCAAAATTGTTCTACAATAAATAATTAGAATAATTAGATTCAAATAATCCAAATTAATTAACAAAATGAATTATTGATCAAATTAAGCCAAATTAGTGAAAATGAGACAATAATGGAGAATTAAACACAATTCACTAATATAATTTGGTGTGGAAATCTAAGTGAATAGTACAAAATAATGATTTATCAAAATAGACCACACTTAGTCTTTTGCACTCTTGGGTAAAATCAAGACACAGAACAAGGAACAATTCAAAAGATATCAAGAGAGTGACACAACCTTTAAGAAACTAAAACAAAAACAAAAAGACACACAAGTAAACAAACAGATTTGCACAATCCTCAATGAAAGAGAAAAGGAGTAGACAACCTCCAACATAGGTAATCAGAGAAAGCAGATACTCATGGAAATCATCCAAGCAATTCAACACATGGCAAAATAATCAATCGACTCAAGAGGTGAATCAAAAGCAACAGAACCTCACATATGCACTATCAATGCTTCTCTCAAGTGTCTAAGATAAAAAATGTCAACTCAACGCACTCAAGAAAGCAAACACAAATAGACTTGACAAGCCTCTAATATCAACACTAAAAAACATATGCATGTTCAAATCAAAAGGTCTTTTTATGGTTGTAATGGGGCCAAGGACAAAGGAGGATAACATATTGATGAGAAGCTACAAACCAAAAGAAATAGAGGAGCAATGGGGAACAAGTGAAAATACAATTAAATCACACCAAAAACCTCTAATTCAATCCTCTTCTTGACTCCATTATTCAAATTTTTATTTTTCTCAGTTTTCTCTATTTTTCTTTTCTCTCTTTTTAGAACACAATTGTAAGAGACAAGATGTACACATATTTACAAAACAACTAAGAAGAGAAACCAACTAGCCAATTCATCAAAATCCCCAAGAAGACCACACTTGTTCCCAAAACACTTTCAAAGCTCCAAAATTCCCTAAGGTTAAGGTGATCATGGTTTTTCACTTAAAGGTAATTAATGAGCTTGAAAACAAAGAACAGGGGAAAACATAGGCTCAAAGGGGTTATCAAAGGATCAAAATAGGGTAGGCTTATTTGGCTAGAGAGGCTGAAGAACAAAATTGCCTTTATCACTTCCAAACATGCATATTAATCAAGAATCATCAAAAAGAGTCACGGCAAGGCATATGTGCAAGCAATCAAGAGATATATCACACACAAGAAAGAACATAAAGTGGCTCAAATCTCACACAAGGTATTTGTCACAATCAAATCAACCTCTCAAAAATCACAATCATCTTTCCAAGCAAAGAAAAACCAATATTTCAAACCAATATTATCAATCACGTGAAGGAAAAGCCTACAGCCTAAACAAAATCCAGGAATGAAGAGAAACATGCAAAATTGTACACATACACAAGCTTAAAACAGAACAAAAATAACCTAAGACTAGAAAAATCTAAACCAAGAAAAGCATAAAGAAAACAAAAAATGAAACAAGAAAAAGTGAAACAAAGAAAAAGTGAAACAAAGAAAAAGTGAAACAAAGAAAAAATGAAATAAAGAAAAAATGAAACAAAGAAAAAGTGAAAATCTCTCCCAATATACCACACATAAACTACACAGTGTCCTCAATATGTTATAAGCATAAGATCAGAGCAATCAGTACAATCAAAGGATCATGGACAAGTGCAATAAAAGTGGGGAAGGGAGGAGAACAGAGAAGAAAATATCCCTGACAACGACACCAAAATTTGATCGAGCCCATACCCGAATCAAATTTAATATGAAATTAAGTGCAGTATAATACTAGGAAGTGACTCCTAGGTTGTCTCTCAAGGACCAAATGTGGTTCAGGAATTAGATCGAACACGTGGTGGGGGTGGTTTTTGGACAGTTTTGAGTGAACTAAAATGAACGAAATCAAACACTAATTAAAAATGATTGGTCACTAGCTCAATTACAATGCTTCAAATCACAGATTAGCAACAAATACTCACTCCTCTAACCCCTAATCAAACACAAGTTAACCAACTAAGCAAAGACTAACCATGTTTTCACAATGCGAACTAAGCGAACACAATGCTAATATTCAACCAATTCTGCACCATACAGTTTCATCAACTAAGCGAAGATTACACACCAATTAGGCAACTAAGCGTATACCCAATCACAAGCACAAAACATATTCAATATTAGCCAAGTCAAAGCAACATATAAAAACACACTTCCAACTCAGAAATTTAATGGAAATGATGCAATTTTGCTAATGACCCACCTAGCAACTCTAAGCTAACATTAAATCAAAATTATAGCAGTAAAATGAAAGTGAATTCATTCTGGAATAGCAGCAAACGAAATAGAAACGAAGCATAATAGAAAATGCAATTCTGGAATCAAAATTGAAACTAAATGCAACTACAAAACGCAAATTGAACTAGAAAACGTAAATGAACTTCGAAAACATAAATGGACAGAAATGAAAGAGGGAAAAATGAAATTGGAAACGTAAATGGAAATAAGAGACGAAATTGTAAATCAAATTGAAAACAAAATTCATTCAATAGAAGAAAAAAGAGAACGAAAGCAAACTTAAAACCCCCATAAAGGGGGAGGTGACAAACGCCCAATGCTAGGAACCCTAAGAAGAAAAACGTAAAATGAAGGGAGAGGAGCTTTCCCAAATCTGATTTGGGGTTTTAAAAGCGCAAAAGACGAAAATGCCCTCTATATGGGCTTCTTAAAAAATATTGACCAAAAATAGGCCCAAAAGTCAAATCTGGCCCAAAACTAACATATATAAAATTACAAAACGATATTAAATGGTGTTGGAGTCCTAACCATAATTCCAAAATTGTCTTGCAATTAATAATTAGAATAATTAGATTCAAATAATCTAAATTAATTAAAAATATGAATTACTGATCAAATTAAGCCCAATTAATGAAAATGAGATAATAACGGAGAATTAAACACAATTCACTAATATAATTTGGTGCGAAAAGCTAAGTGAATAGTTCAAAATAATGATTTATCACTTGCCAGTTACCATAGGATTTGGACAAGATGAAGCCTTTTCCATTTTGAATTTTCTCAAGGTGTCTCCTATGTATTTCGATTGCGTAAGAAGTAGTGTAATAGACCAAGATCATTAAGCAAAAACATAATATTGAGTTGCTTGATGAAGGATTCTAAAAATTTGGTTTCGTTCCACGTGACAATTATATCAACCACATATATAAGTAGAAATTTAATGTGATTTGTACCTCTTAGAGAGAGTGAGGAATCACTTTTTGTGTTCTTAAAACCCTAACTGAGTAAGGCCATTTTTAGGCTGTCAAGCCAGGCTCTTGAAGTCTATTTCAATCCATAGATTGCCTTAGTTAACTTGGAGACATGTTCAGGTTTAGTTGGGTCTACAAATCCTTTTGGTTGATGCATAAACAGAGTTTCTTTAAGGTAGCCATTTAGGAATTGTTAATTTATTTGGCAAGTGCACCAAATCGTTCAAGTAATAAACCAGTAAGACCGGGTATCGTTTTCCCAAGAGACTCGTAATGCTAGAGAATTGTGCGATTAACAACTCATATAGACTCAATAACATAACATCAATATACAGAACAAGTGCAGAAATGTAAATTCATACATAATTACAAGGTTGGACTTTGGTATTGAAGACACTTGGAAATGGAAAAGACTAGAAATGGTATGAAATGACATTGCTAAGGTTAGTTTTCACCAATGCACGCTTGTGTATAACCAATTTTATCTCCTCTCTATCAATTTACTAAAGTCAATCCACTAAAACACTCTAGCCCCAATCCCTTAGGTGAAAGAGCCTAGGTTTTCCCTATTAAACTCCAATTCCTTGGACAATCTAACAAGCAAACCCGCATTAAAGAGCTAGGATCTTAAGACAACATGTGAATCATCTTCCATCCCTAGAATCAATGACCACAAGGACTCTTGTTTCAGTTCTAGGTTCCATCTTACGTCCCCATAATCCATGAAACCCCAAATTCAAGTCATGAACATTCCTATTACATGCAAGCTTTAAGATTGGAAACAAGAATACTAGCAATTGATAGAAAAGGCATATATATAATCAAATCAATCATCCATTACACAAGAATCCATAGGCTACAACAATCCCTAACAAAACGAATCTGGTTCTCCACTTCCATGGAGAACCCTAAAGCTTACAAACATGGAAGATGGAAGAAGAATGAGACCCAACGGAAGAGGAGGAGATGTTCCCACAAGCTCCTCACGCCCTCCATTAGCTCCAGCCGTGAAATCGCACCTCCAAAGAACTAAAGACCCCAAGCCCTTCGCGTTCCAGGGTTAAATAAAGCGTTTCTGCCACATCAGCAAAAAGTCGCGCCCGGCGGCCCGACAGACCGGCGCCTGGCGCGCCATGGGTCAGCTACCTCACGCCCGGCGCCGCCCAGGTCAGTAGGCGCCCGGCGTGAGTCTCTGCAGCATCATTGTGTTTTCTTCTATTTTGTGCAGATCTGCTTGCTTCTGTGGTTAGTTCAGCTTTATACTTTTCGTGGAGGTTCTTCCAATCATTGTATTACTACAAAATAAAGGGATTATAGATGAAATCTCATCAATGTAGCCTAAAACACATTTATTCATGAAACTAAGATAAAAGAGAGGATTTAGCAAGTTACAAGCTAGAAAGGAGTTGATTTTGCTCTTAAATTCATGCTTAGATAATGGTGAGAATTAGCATTATCAGGAATGCATTGTTTATGTCCAACTGTTTGACCTTGCAATTGAGATGTACTGCAATTGAAAGCATGGTTCGAACTATATTAGCTGTCAACACCCAATTTCGTCCGGATTGGCTAAATAGATTCATTTTATTTTTATTTTCATCAGGAGTGTAAAAAATAAAAAAATAAAAAAAAAATAAAAATAAAAATGTAAAAAATAAAATAAAAATAAATAAAAAATAAAAGAGCGTTCGTCCTCTGACGTTCAGCTACTTCCCCTACAAGAAAACGCTCGTCCTTTCTTATTCTACCGTTCGTCCTCTCTCACCTACCGCTCGCTCTCTCTCATCTACCGCTCGTCCTTTCTTGTGTGCGCTCGTACTACGTCTAGCGTTCGGCCTCTTCCGTGCATTCCTATTCTCCAGATCTTTATACTGTTCGCCCTCTACCATGCGCAACCGTTCGTCGTGCACCACTGTTCGGCTTCTCTACACTGAGCTACCGTTCGTTTTGATCAATTTCACGGACCGTTCGCTTCTCTGCTCCAAATCTTTTTGACGATCGGTTCCTTCCCTCTGCATGCAAACGTTCGTTCTTTATTGAATAATATCACAGACGTTCGTCTCGATCCTTTAGGACGTTCGTCCTCGGCCTCAACCGTTTGATCATGCTTAAGCGTTCACTATTCGCCCGTTCGGCAATTCGTTCATTTTGGACGTTCGGTGTTTCCTAGCCTCAACCGTTCGGTCATTTTCTTCCAGCGTTCGGTTTGTGCGTTCGGCCCAGCAGAAAACAACGTTCGGCAAATAGCTTGTTCAGGCGCTCGTCCAAACAGTAATATTTTTAAAAACGCTCGCTCATCTACAGCTCGTTCGTGCAGATCACTCCTCTTTATTTACCATTCGTCCAATTTGAGTTTCGGTCGTTCGGTGCTGGCTTTGTTTTAAAGGGACCCTACCCTTAATTATTTCCACTATCTTTGTTTCCCACTTCACCAACCCTCCAACTAATGATTCCATTATCAACAGTCTGCCGACACCTATGAGCCAATGAAAGCTGGCGACAAAGTTTACTCCTTCTGCCAATTTAAGGAGCCCATCATCTTCACTGAAAGGGGGGGATACCCACGGCTACTTGAGGCCATCATCATCTGACTCTCATCATTTTCCAACTTCTATTCCCCTCCATCAACCTAACATCATCACCTTCACCTTACCTCATGGCCCTTCCCCTTCAACAACATTCACCTTCCTCGGCTCATCACTACCAACACCTCACGGACAGCCAATACCCATCATCTTCATCCTAACCCCTTATCCCACAACCATCGGGAACACCCATCATTATCCATCCCCTACTTCACCTCCCCAGATACTACGACCATTATCATTCACACACACCCAATCATCAATCTTCACCCATACCTCACGGCCATTTCCCCAATCTTCATCATCATAACATCATCTTCATCCATATACCACCTCCAACATCATCTCTTCATCCTTACCCCTTATACACAACCAAACACCAGTTCCACCATCTTGATCTTTCTCCATTCGTTGCTCTGGCAACAAAGAACACCAAAACAGATTCAAACCACAAAACAAGTTGGCAAAGAGGCAGAAGACATTTCAAGGGGAGCGGCGGTCCGCGCACAGGTGCGACAGAGGAGAAACCCTCCTTTGGTTGTCACCGACGGTAAAACTGGAAGAAGCAGTGACGTGGTGGCTGGATCGAGGCGCGACGGTGGCGTGGTGTTTGGTCCGGAGGAGCAGTGACGGAATGGCTGGCTCGTAGAAGCGGTGGTGCGGTGGTCGGCGTCTTGGTATTGCCGGCAATGTCATGGTCCGGGTAGAAGCCCCCTCCGCCCCTCCTGCGGTGGCAGTTAGAGCACCTTTGGCTTCTCTAGCTCAGAGAGAAAGGGACCCAACTCTTTCTAAGAAAAAAAAATAAACAAAAAATATATAAAATGAAATAAAAATATAAAAACCTTTCTTCTTTGTGTACCCCATTCTTCACCTGCGCACCCATCCAAACCCTAAAACAAAACAAAAAAAAGGAACTTTTTCACGCACCCCTTACTTTCCATTCACACCTCCATTTCGTGTGGGCTTTAAAACCCAGCCTGTTTTTGCCAATAAAAATAAAAAAAGGAGAGAAAAGAGTGGGCCTCAAAACACGTTTCGGGATGCACTCCCAAATTTCATTTCTACACCACTTGGACAGATACAAAGTTGAAGAAAAGGAGCTCCAATTTTATTCTGCACGGTTTTTATCTCTGTACCCCTATGCCTCTTAGGCTTTCTCTTTGGCTTTTATTTTTTATGTTTTTATTGCATGTAACCCCGTTTGTATAGTAACTCTCATCCCTTTGTTTTATTTATATCTATTAAATTTGTTTGTTTCGTTTTGCATAAAAATTACAAAAAAATAAAAAACATATAAAACTTTAAAAAAAATTTAATGATATAAATATCGGTATGAGTACTCGTGCGATCGTACGCATCAGCCTAGTACTCATTGCCCAAAATATAAAATAAACAAAAAAAAAAGTCGTGTGAGTGCTCGTGCGATCGTACGCATCAGGCTAGTGCTCATTACGCAAAAAATCTAAATATTACATCAAAAAATTACAAAAATATGTTTTAAAGGTTTAGGCACATGTGTGATCGCACGCATCGTCGTTGTGCTAAAAACCTTTTCATTTTCCTAAATAAAAATACCAAAAATATAAAAACTTCAAAAAACCAAAAACATTCACTTTTTCAAAACTACAAACAACATCGCCTTGCTAGAACTACGTGATCCTTGATTCTCCATCAAAAGTGGAGATACGTAGGAGCAAGGTTAGTCCTTGTCAGGTTTACTTCCCCAAAAATCCAAATTTATCCATAATCATTTCAAAACAAAATTTCAAACAATTTCCAAACAAACTTCTCAAGCAGTTTCAAAAGAACTACAAAACCCTGATTTCTCATTTTTTATGAGAATATGTAGGAGCAAGGTCAATCCTTGTCGGGCACAAAAAACTAAAAAAATATATTTTGTTCTTTAGAATTTTATTTTAGGGGACAATTAAACATTTTGAAAACCACATCATATTCGCGTATTTAATTAAAGGTACTGCCTTAGGGCAGGCGTTGTAGGGTGTTAATACCTTCCCTACACGTAACCGACTCCCGAACTTAGAATCTCATTTTTGCAGACCATGCCTTATCATTTTATGGTTTTTCCGTAGTTTTCCAGAATAAACTATGGTGGCGACTCCCAATCTCTTTTTTCGACTCGCGTTTTTTTTGGATCGTCGTCCCGTCGCGATTCCGGTTGCGACATTAGCTTTGACAACTGGACTGAAAGTTTCTTCATAATTCAATCCAGCTATTTGTTGAAATTCTTTTGCAACTAATCTGGCCTTTCTTCCTTCAATTTTCCTATTTACTTTGCACTTGGTTTTGAAGACCCATTTAGAATCAATGACCTTGAGCTATTTCCTCAACTAAGATATATTTTTTTCCTTGAGCTATTTCCTCTTTTTCTTTTCTCTTCTCTTTTCTTCAGCTCAGATGTAATCTTTCCTTGAGCTCTTTCTCTCATTTTCTCTTTAGAATGAATTTTTCGTTGTAAGTTTTTCTTATGCTTTGTAGTTATCCTCTTGATTTTCTTCTTGAGAGATCTTCTATACATAGTATTTATGAGTATTTGTCCGTTAGACTAGATTTGTAATTGATAGTCTCGATACTTGTAATTTTTTTTTCTTTTTTTCACAACAATCGTTGTCTAAGTCAACTTTGTTAGAGCATGCATGCTTTTTCAGTCCTTTGCTTGAAGTAAGTTGTACTATCTTTTTAGATTTTGCTTCAAGAGAGGAACATTCTGTGATTATCTCTTTTATCTCTAACGTCTACATTTTGATATTTAACCTGTAAGAACATGGGTCCCTTTTATTCCTCGAGATTTTATACAAGCCATCTTTAAGTATCTCTCTTAGAATTGTCTTCCCTGTCAACTTGTCCTTCACAAAGTAATAATTTGCATCAAACTCAACCAAAACATTATTGTCAAAAGTTAATTTCGACACACTTAATAGGTTTTTGGTAACGTTGGGCACATATAGGACATCATGTAAGTTAAGTGAGTTTAGTAGCAATAATCTTCACTTTTTCACCACTTCCAACTATTAATGAGTTCTTACCATGATGCTCGACCAGATCATCGAATTTATCAATTTGGTGTGTCACGTGATTACTTGCACCACTATCAAAGTACCAATCATAATCTTGAGGAAAGCTTTATGAGACTATGAAGGCATTGTTTGGTCTTTGTTTGTCACTACCTATTGAATAATTAGAGTTTGACTAAGACATATAAAACCTAAAGTAGCAATTTACTATTATGTGCCCGACCTTGTTGCAAACTTGACACGTTGGCTTATACATTCTTCCTCTTCCTCTGCCTCCTCTCCAACCTCTAAAATTAGAGCCTCTCCATGTGCTACTAGAACCTCTCCAATTCTTGTTTGGGTTGAAGTTTTTGCCTTTGTAGTCAGTTTTGTTGACAATATTTATTGAGGTTTTAAGAGTTAGGTTGGTGAGATTATTCAATTGATCAAGTATACTCTCAAAGGTTAGTAATTGAGCTTGCAGAACAACCCAAGTGAGATTAGATTGATAAGATAACTTTACCACCATAGGATTATAATCAGAATCTAACCCATTCAAAGTTTGAATGATTATATCTGAATTGGAAATGGGGTTGCTTGCAAGTTTAAGCTTGTCCGCGAGATTTTTCATCTTGACTAACTATTCTTCCATCTTCATCTTTCCTTTTTTGATGTTGTGAAACTTATATTTGACTTAAGACCTTGTGTGTGCAACTGTTAGGCTTTTGGCTTCATCCCATAGTTGTTTTGAGGTTTCACAATGCAACAATTGTGTTTCCATTTCAATAGTCATTGAATTCATCAACCATCCAAGGAGTTGTGAATCATGAGCCTACTAATCTTCAAACGCAAGATTTAATTTCTTGCTTAAATATGTAGAAATTATGAATTCTTCAGGACAATCCTTTGTACTTAGTATGTGCCCATCGAGCCTGCAGCCTTTGATTATGGAGTTCACTAAAGATTTCCATAGAGGATAATTATCTCTGTCCAACTTGACAAACAAAGTGGATAGGACATCACTTTTGGACTTTGAATCCACAGCGGATACCATGATTTTTATTGGATAAAGAGCTTTCAAAGCTTTACAGTTCTGATACCAACAAAGAAAAGTAATATAAGGTAAAATAATAATGTTGCATTTTTCTAATAATTACAAAATACATATATACCAAAAAAAAGGTAGCAATACGTGATCTTATAATTAAGGTGATATGTTGTTATTGAAGCTATCAAATTAATACTACTTTATAAGACAACTTCATTATTGCCAAGTTAGTAGTCAAGAAAGTAGATATTAACCCTGATTAGTTTCCCAACAAATACATAATTGCTTTATGTTGTTAGGGGGAGCTAATCCTTATACATTTTGGTTTTTGATGATGAATAGGTTTAAATGATTAAAAATGGTTTTAATCATTCTTGCACAATAAAATGACATAATATAATATCTTTAACATGTTAGTGCTTGATGTTTGAATCCATAGTGAGTGAAACAAGCTTAAAATATATTAGAAATTTAGTTTCTCATAATATTAATCGATTAGATAAGTGGTATAATCCATTACATTAAGTTAGAACACTTAGATTGTATGACAAGGGCAAATTACTTTATTATAATCGATTATATAAGTTGTATAATTGGTTAAAACAGAGAGACAAGCATAATTTGTTATATAAGTAATATAATCTGTTAAGAAAGGCAAATAGATGACGTATAAGTCTAAGTGTCAATATAAATAGTTATATAAGTTCAATAATCGATTACAATAGAACATAAGGTCTAATCCATTATACAAATAACCTAATATGTTAGGTTAGTTGAAAAAGATGCTTAAATAAATGCTCAAATAATCAATTATTCACGAGTAATAATATGTTAAAACATAGAGAAAAACATAATAGGTTATGCACATAACATAATCTATAATGTTTTAATTTTCAAATACTAACAGATTTGTTGAGCTTTGATTACATGTGATCTCAAGAACTATTCTTGGAGAAATTAAGCTTCATTTGGTGATTATACATCAAGATATTTGAAGACCACTTTGGACTTCAACTTTCTTATATATATGCACTTTTGAAAGTATGTTTTGACCAGGTTTCGTTTGTAATATGTGTTTGGATACCTGTGCGAGGATAGTGAGAGATTGAGTAATTCATCTCTTTTAAATTCTATTTTTGGTTTAAGTGGTGTGAGGAGTGGAATTGAGTGTTTTCATTGTATTCTTGTAAACTCAAATCATTATTAATGGATTCCCTTCGACTAATGTTGTTGAAGGAAGACTTGATGTAGGCTTGTGATAGCCGAACCAATATATATTGTTGTGTCTTGATCTCTCTCTCATTCTCTTTATCTTAATTGATTCATTAACCTTTGATTATTGATTTCAAGCTTCAAGAACTGATAAAGATTTCAAAAATATTTGGAAAAGGGTTAAAACTAATTCACCCCCCTCCATCACCTTCTTGGTTTGAGATATAAGGTCTTTCTTTTCTAACAATCACCAGAGTTGGAAATTCGTATTTTAATCGATTAAATTGATCTTGATTTTGGAGAAGGTGCATCCACAAATAGACCACCACTATTTGCGAATGAGAATTACCCTTTTTGAAAGATAAAAATGAAGATCTTCTTAGAGTCAATAGACAAAGATGTATAGGATGTTGTAATCAATGAACCCTATGAACTAGGGCTGGGCATGATTAACTAAATTATACTAAACTATGGATTATCTATACTATTTTATACTATAAAAACTAAACTACTTTTTATAAAAACTGAATTATACTTATTTGTAGTTCAGTTCAAAAAATCTGAACTTCTTTTATTAACAATTTAGTTAACTACTTCAAACTATGTACTTTATTTTACTTATTGTTTAATTGTTTTGCTCTTCTTCTATTTCCAACAACACAAACATAAGAAATAAAGGCACGGGTATATATATATATATATATATATATATATATATATATATATATATATATATATATATATATATATAATTTAGATTTTATTAATTTTGTTTTCTGTGACGACATGAGATAATTTTTTTTACGTCACTTATTTATATATATATATATATATATATATATATGATAAATAAATAAATGTTCTTTTTCAAGTCTCTTAAAAAGTTAACTATTATTATAATAATTATTAAAATAAAATGATATTATTAAATTTATAATAAAATAATTATCTATTTTAAAAAAAACTAAATTTTATTATATTGTAATTATATTTCAAAAACAGGTAATTATTTTTATAACTTAATAAAATTAACTATAATTGTAAAAATAAAAAGATAAAAATACTTATGTAAATAATTATAAAATATAATATTATATATATATATATATATATATATATATATATATATATATATGAGAATTCAGAAAAAGGTGAGAAGAGAAGAAAGATGACAGTTTTTATATTAAACTAGATAATTGTCAAAATAAAAATATTTTGAATAACGCAAAACAGAGATAAACAGAAATATTTTTTAGAGATTAAGTTTTTAATCTATATAAAATAATATATAAACAAATTTATATTATTAAATTAAACTATATTTAATATGAGAATCAAATTTTAGACATTTTATATTTTTAAATTAATAATAAATAGTAATGATAAATAATTATAGTTATTAATTTAATTTTAATAATATGATAAAATAGTACCAATAATATTTCATTAATTTTTTTAATTTTTTTATTATAATTATTCACTAATTCTAATTATATAGATTTATAATTTAATTTTTTTAAATGCTGTGATGTTATTGAATATTAATTTATTTGTTTGTAATTATTAAAAAAAAATCAAATTGAACTAATTCTTTTAACTCTATCAATGATTAGCCATTGACAGTTGTACTAGTGCAAAACTACATTTATTTATTAGAAAAAGGTGCATTGTAGTTAACTGAATTGTTTTGTAGTTAACTGAACTAAAAAGTAGTTTAGTTCAGTTTTTTTGAACTATTTTCTAGTGCAGTTCAGTTTTTTTAAACTATTTTATAGTTAATTGTAATAGATTTATAGTGCAGTGCAAATAGTGCAGTTTGCCCACCCCTACTATGAACCAACCAAGATGGAAAATGGAAAGATCAAACCAAAGGAGTTTTTTGAATGGACAAATGATGAAAGCAAGAGGGTTGATTATGATGTTAGAGCCAAGAACATCATCTATTCCACACTCATTATTGATGAATTTTATAGGATCTCGATTTGTAAAACAATTAAAGGAATGTGGGATGTTTTGGAGGTAACTCATGAAGGAAGAGATGAAGCGAAAAGTGCAAGGAAGAATTCCTTAATTCAATAATATAATATGTTTAGGAAGAAAAATGGTGAAACAATATATGATGTACAAAAACGGTTCACTCTCATAGTGAATTACCTTCTTGCTTTTGGGAAGACCTTTGATAAAGAAGAGCTAAACATCAAAATCCTAAAGAGTTTGAATAGGAGTTGGCAACCTAAGATCACTGATATTTAATAATCTAGAGATTTAACCACCATGAATATGGCCACTTTGTTTGGAAAACTAAGAGAACATGAGCTTGAATTGGGAAGATTGAAAGAAGAAGAAGAAAGAGAGCAAAGACACCCTATTGCTTTTAAAACAGTAGCAAAAATAGCTAGCAAAGCAAGCTCAAGAAGACATGATGCAGAAGATGAGATTGAAGCTGACAAATCTAATGTGGAAACAAACTTTATGGTAAAAAGGTTCTCACAAATTGTTAAGTTCAAAAATAAAACTAACTCTGATTTTGTAGGTAATGCAAGGACAAATAGGAGAAAAGGAAAATCAGCTACACCAACTTGCTGTGAATGTGGCAAAGTGGGACACATCAAGCCTGAATGTCCTGTAATTAAAATGAAACAAAAACTGGAAGAAAAAACCATTCATGACGGTAAAAATCAGAGGAAGAAAAAGGCCTATATAGCTTCAGAGGATAGTACCTCAAGCTCCTCCTCAAATGATTCAGATGAGAGTCTCAGAAAGGAAACCAACATGTGCTTGATGGCTGGATCAATGTCTTCACAAAGTAGTGAGAGCATATTTGAGGATGAATGCATTGAAGACATGTATTATCAACTTCTTGATGTTTTTTAGGAATTACATGAAGAAGCTAGAAAGATGCAATATTCCATAAATAAGCTTAAGAGTGAAAAGAGGTGCCTAGAAGATAGAATAGAAAATCTACACAAAGACAATGAAAGCCTAAAAATTGAACTAGAAAGTTTGAAGAATTCACCTGGGCAAATCATAAAAGAGAGTAAGATGAAAGTTCAAGAATGTATAAATTATCCAACACAATTAGAGAGAATTAAATATTTAATGAACATGGTGTCAAAATTTACTTTAAGTAGCTCCAACCTTGAAACCTTGTTAGGATCACAAAAGAGTGTACATAATAAGCAAGGAATTGGCTATACCGGTAAAAGTAGCAAATTGAAGGCTATGAGATTTCTATACATAAGCAAACCTTCATCTGTAGCATGCTTTTACTAATCAGATTGATCATACATCAAAATCCTGCTGTTATGAGAATGTTAGAGTACCTAAGGATAAATCAAGTGAATTCCTGTGGAATCACCACAACCAGCTAACATCAAAGGTCCCAAATTCATTTGAGTACCCATAACTATGCCTCGCGATCCCCCATCGAGCAAGTCTGTCTTCATCGTAATGCAACTCTCCGGTTCAAGCCTTCTCCATCAACCCCATCTTGAATGCATCTACGAGGAGCAATGAGTTTCAATTGAGTCATTATTACACATTCCAATCCAAGTCACCATGGGTTAATGTGGTGTTTGTTTATATGGTGTCAGGAACAAAGGGTTTCAACCAGGTCTTCTCCATTCATTCAGCAATTGGGGCTTGCGAAATGGCAAATCGATACCGGATTCCAATGCAGGGGGCTGACTTAGCTGCCTCCACTCTCACAGTACGGCAAGGTGGTAATGCAGCAGTATTCGGCACCATCAGTGCATTGGCGGTGAGTAACTAAGTTGATGTTAACTTTTAGAAAATATGAAATACATTATTTTGATAATCACATTGGTTGAGGAACTGGAGTAAATTATTTATTTAACAACAGCACCCCAAGTAGGTTTTTCTGTTATAAAAACTAAGAAATTAGAAAATGCAACACCTAAAAGGAAAAGTAAATAAGCTGCTGTACCATTCGCTTTAAATGTACAGGGGGCAACTACATTCTCATTAATGTAGATCCAAAATTATAAGCATAATCAAATAGGGTTGAATGAGATTTCTTGCAAGATATACACAAAATGAGAAAAATGAAGCGCCTCATTAATAAGGGCTCATCTCTTCTATTTCCTTCACCCGGAAGGTGGCTATTAACATTATATTGAAGGGGTGAGGCCAATGGAGAAAAAAGCACACCAAGTCTTAACTCATCAGTTTTCTAAGTCTTTTCTCAGCTAGACTAGCATCCTTGTTTTGTGGTTCAAGAACAAGAGCATGCTTGAAATCTGCAAAACAAGAAAAAAAAAAGATGAGGCAGTAATAGCAACAGCGTCAAATATATAAAAGTACTGGGAAGACAAACCCACGAATAAGTAAAACAAGTGCTGCAAACATGACAACAATGAACCATACACCAATGCAAGAATCCAACCAAGACCTGGAAATGTTTATTACTCAGACAGACCAGCCATAACCAACCGTACGTTGCCAGGACATTGTCCGGTGTCATGGAAATAATCCAAGATTTTAATAGAATTAAATAGGTGTAAGCCAAATACATTTAAAAAATAATCAAGACTTGCCTTCAAGTGCCCCTTCATAACATAGTAGTGATTCTTTAGCAGCTCCACGTCTCAGATATGCCTTTACATTCTGCAAGGAAATATATGCATTATTCTTAACAAAACATATCATTTTGTAAATATTTGCAAAATTCAGCTGGCTTCGTGATGTAAAGGAATGACAGAAAGTACAGAAATTAAACAATTGATCTGATAAAAACCAAGAAATAACTGAATATCCAAGTCTATATTATTGAGAATATTATGCAGTAAAAAGTTATTGAGCTGATAGCTCTATTATTGAGAATATTATGCAGTAAAAAGTTATTGAGCTGATAGCTCTACAACAAGGCAACCCCATAACACTAGACTCCTCCAAAGGATCACTCTCCTCCTAACCAACTCACAACTTCCTACCCTTTCACACTCTCCCTTCTCTCTCCTATAACAGAATTCCCCCATCTTTGGATTCTTGACACGTCATTCCCCATCCTAACTAACTTCTCACTCTTTCTTTTCCTAACCCCATTTTCTTTCTTTTGACATAAACATTCCATATTTTGGGCCTAAATGTTCCTTCTATAATTGTTCCTTGCTAAGTAACAGACCCATGTTCACTTCCCACGAGTCATATCATTACTCCCTCATGCAACAACAGCATTGTCCTCAAGGCTAAAAGAAGGAAATCGACTCTGTAGTAGCACCTCATCTCCATCAACCAAGTCAACGGCTATAGCTTCTACGCGTGTTTCTCCTTGTGTAAAGCACACTAATGTAGGTGGTGTTCTCCCATAAACGATTTCGAAAGGAGTCTTTCCTGTTGATCCATGAAAAGTTGCATTATACCATAATTATGCCCAAAGTACCCAATATGTCTAGTTATTGGGCTGTTCTGACACAAAACATCGTAAATAAGCTTCTAAACATTGGTTTACCACTTCCATTTGACCATTTGTCTCATGATGATAAGAAGAACTCATTTTCAAAGTTGTTCCCTGTAACCGAAATAATTCCTACCAAAAGAGGCTCATAAACAAAGGGTCTCTATCACTAACAATCGACTGTGGAATAAGTCTTACAATTTCCTTAGCAAACAATTCAACAATCTTCCTTGCAGTGTAAGGATGTTTCAGCAAAATAAAGTGGCCATATTTATACAACCAATCCACCACTACAAATATAGCTTGAAACCCTTTCGATTTTGGTAAACCCGTAATGAAGTCTAGGGAAATATCTTCCTAAATCCTATCTGGAATAGGCAAGGGCTGAAGTAATCCTGCTGGAGACGTTGCTTCATATTTATGTCGTTGGCACACATCACATGCTTTAACAAATTCTTGAATCGTCTTCTTCATACCAGTCCAATATAAATTTCCTATGATGCGTTTATAGGTTCTTAAAAAACCCGAGTAACCCCATACTAGCGAAGAATGAAACTCGGTTAAAATGGTAGGAATTAAATCTGACTTAGCTGACAATACTAAGCGTCCTTTGTAAAATAATACTCCTCGTTGCAGACTGAAATCTACAACAGATGATTCCTCCTGTTGCAACTTTTGCACCACTTGCTGCAAGAAGGGATCTACTTCCATTTCCTTTTGGATGTGTTGTTACTACAACCATATGGGAAAAGACTGAATCTCCCTCAATTCACCATCTTCGAACATTCGTGACAAGTCAACAGCTTTGCCAACCAATTTTGTTGAGCCTCTGTGGTGATCCTTTGATGTAAAAGGTGTCTCAAACTCTTCTGGTCCAAATACACCTTATAACTCCTTCCAATCAGGTATGGTCTCCAATGTTGGACTGCCAACACTAATGCCATTAGTTCTTTCTCATAGGCTGACTTATTTAAATTAGTAGTCGTTGACAAAGCTCTATTGAAATAAGCTAACGTTTGACGGTCTTGCATCAATACTGCTCCTATACGTGCTCCTGAAGTGTCACACTCAATTTCAAACAGCTTAGAAAAGTTAGGTCAAGCCAATAGGGAGGCTTAAGTCATCACCTTTTTTAATTCCTCAAAAGCCAATAATGTTATGGGGCCCAATGGAAGCCATCCTTCTTCATCAATTCAGTGAGGGGCCTAACAATCTTGCCACAACCCGCAATAAACTTTCAGTAATACCCCGTCAGTCCCAGAAAACCCCTCACACCCTTAACATTACGAGGAACATGCCAATTTACCACACTTTTAATTTTTTTCTAGATCCACTTCAATTCCTTGCTCAGAAATTAGATGACCTAAGTATTCTACTTGTCTACTCCCCAAAACACACTTTTTTTCTATTAACCATAAAAGATTGTTCACACAACAACTCAAACACTATAATTAAGTGCTTCAAATTCTCTTCCCATCCTTTACTGTAAACTAGTATGTCATCAAAGAATACTAGTACAAACATCCGCAAGTAAGGCTTAAAAATCTGATTCATAGTAGACTGAAAAGTTGTAGGGACATTCGTCAAACCAAATTGCATCACAAAAAATTCATAGTGACCCTCATGTGTTCTGAAAGCCGTTTTATGAACATCTTCCTCCGCCATGCATATTTGATGATACCCAGATTTCAAGTCTAGTTTAGAAAAATAAGTTGCGCCATGTAACTCATCCAATAACTCCTCTACCACCGGAATTGGGTATTTATTGGGAATTGTGACTTTATTCAACTCCTTATAATCCACACATGCGCCAAGAGCTGTCTTTCTTAAGAAGAATTAGCAAGCTGGAAAAAGCACCTAATAATTCCTTGTTTCAACATCTCTCCAACCTGTTTTTCAATCTCCTCTTTATGATGATAAGGGTACCAATATGGTCGCACACTTACTGCTATCGCTTCTGAATGCAATGTAATTAAATGCACCACATCTCTACAAGGTGGCAACCCTTGTGGCTCTTGGAATACAACCAAAAATGCTAATAAAATCAGTTGAATATCTCCAACTTGTTTCTCATATAAACTCTGCTTCAAAGTGGACATTTCTTCCAAATTATTCTCCTTCACCAAACTCTGTAAGGACGTTATTGACGATATCCGTTGTCCATGTTTTCTCAATTTATGACCTTGTAGTTCTAGATATTTGTCCGGCAAAACAAAACTTAGTCATCTCCTCCCAATCAAAAGTAACCTTCCCAAATTTTGGCAACCAAGAAACTCCTAAAATGATGTCTTTGTCTCCCAACTCCAACACATATGGCTTAACTATCTCTTAGTTGAACGTCCAACTTCTCCCATTTCCCCACAATAGACACCCTGTGCCCATCTCCTAAATGCACCCTAATCAGTTTCTTTTTGTCCACTTTCAACTCTAGAGCAGCCACTACATAAGGAGAGATGAAATTGTGACTGGCCTCACTATTAATCAGCACTCCCATGGTTACTCCATTGAGACGACCCTCTATGCACAAAGTTGAAGGGCGATTCCGACCACCCCACGACACTTCAACCTCTACGAACAGCCTCATAGAACCACACTCCAAGGTACGATCATCTTCTTCTTCTCGCATCTCACTCGCAATAACCACGACACTTCAACCTCAACTAACACCATTCGCAGTTGCTGCTTCGTGCATAGATGCAAAGGGTGGTATTTTTTACCACATCTAAAACAAATCCCCTGAGCTTTCCTGTTGATCAATTTGGAATAAGGCAAATGCTTCGTGCCGCTATTCTGAGCGGCCAGAAAAAGATCACCGGAAACATGATTGCTTTGTTGTGTCACAGAGCATGACTCATGAGGGCTTGAACTCCCTACTAATAAGGGCTTAGTTTGTGTGCCTTGTGTTGGGCCTAATCCAACTCCTAATCTCCCTGAATTTGGGCCTTGACCCGATCCAGATCCAAACTTCTCTCCCTAACCCATACCCCAATCTCAACTGCGTTTCCAAACCTGTACTCCTCCTTCACACTGAAATCCCTCTCCTTGCAATTCTACTTCCACATCTCGAGCCAGGTGCATGGCTTGGAGACGATTCACAGGGTTGAAGGTGTGCACCCTTCGCCAAATCTCCGATCTCAATCCTCCAACAAAATAGCCCAGATATTGCACCTCTAGTAAACGCAACACTTAATAAGAGATGTACTCAAACTCCGCCAGGTACTCGTCTATGCTACCCATCTGCAACAAATCTTTCAACTCCTTGAAAGGATTATCGCTAATACAACCACCATAACGACTGATCAACTCCCTTTTTAACTTGGTCCACAACAACCCCACTTCTACTTCTTCTAGAAGATTGAACCAATGAATGGTTGCACCTTCCATACTCAATTTGGCTAATCAGACCTTCACCTCCTCTGTAGATCCTTGCACTTCAAAATATGTCTTTGCTCTCGTAATCCATCCCACAAGGTCAGTGCCATCAAATGATGGCAATTCCACATTCTTTGCTACAATCCTATTGAATCAATATCTGAAAATGGAGATTCTCGATGATCTCTCACTTGCCCGTTACGCAACTTAGTAAACTCTTCCAACATTAATTGACGAAATTCCCTTAACGTTTCCCGTATTGACACTTCCATCGCTAACAATATCTCCTCCAATGCTTCAACTCGATCAGACATTTTAGGTGGCATGGACAGCAATGCTTGTTCTTCTCGGGATCCACCAAGTCGAACCAATGATAAAATCCAAGAAATAACTGAATATCCAAGTCTGTATTATTGAGAATATTATGCAGTAAAAAGTTATTGAGTTGATAACTCTCCAGCAACAAGGCAACCCCAGAGCACTAGACTCCTCCAGAGGATCACTCTCCTCCTAACTAACTCACAACTTCCTACCCCGTATCCCTTCACACTCTCCCTTCTCTCTCCTACAATAGAATTCCCCATCCATGGATTCTTGACACGTCATTCCCCATCCTAACTAACTTCTCACTCCTTCTTTTCCTGACCCCATTTTCTTTCTTCTGACATAAACATTCCATCCAAATCAATCATTATCAAGGTACACAAAAACAAGCACATGTGGTGTGTTAGGTTCCTGGGTTTGGAACCTAACAAGAACACACTCAAAAGATAGAAATATTAATGGAAGAATATGTTTTGCTATTATTCACCGTAAAAGAATCTCTTTACAAGGACTGGGTTTAGGAGCATAACCTCCCTCTAAAGAGCCTAACCTCCCCCCTCAGGATGATAACCCTGTTAGAACTACAAAACAAAACCAATCCCCCAACTACAATTGTTTATTTGCTATTTATACAACCAATAACCCCGCTCCTCCTAACTGCTAAGGCAGTTAAGGCCGTTAGGCATTTAATGTTTTATTCCTTCTCTCATAAACTCACGATCTCCTAACATGGTGTGTTTCTATGCAAAAGACAGATATTTGTTAGGTAAGATGGTGTGAACAACACTTTAAAAATAAATATTAGAGGATATGATATTTGGTATGACTCCATCCAAGGATTGAAGATTATTGTTAGAAGTGGACTTTAAACCTAACTCAACCCCACAAAACCGGCTTATAGGGTGAGGTTTGGACCCACTTATATACACTGAATTAGCCTTATCTCTAGTCGATGTGAGACTTCCAACACACCCCCTCACGCCGAGGTATATACATCTCGAGCGTGGGATTAGACATTTTTAATGGGTGGTCCGATAGCAGCCCGATAGCAGGTGGAACAATATGCCCAGCAAACAACAAATATCACTAGGATAGGCTCTAATCATGGCTCTGATACCATGTTAGAAGTGGACTTTAAGCCTAACTCAACCCCACAAAACCGGCTTATAGGGTGAGGTTTATATACACTGAATTGACTTTATCTCTAGTCGATGTGGGACTTCCAACAATTATTAAGGTTTAAAAATTGTAATAACTAAAATAATATATCATAAAAAAAAAAATTCACAGTCATTATCACATTCACATGCCCATTTTCTCACCATTTTATCAAGCAATATTGCCTTACTGCAGTCCTCTGCAGCGTCCTGAAAGCTGCATAATTTCAAAGGGTAAATACCAGTAAGACATAAATGAGTTTAGATTCTCTACTGGGCGTTTTAATGGAGTTCTCTTAGGGCAGTTATCTGCTGAACATTAAAATTAGACTGATATTGGTATATTAAAACTCTTTTTAATATATTTTAAAACATTAAAATCAGTATCCATCAATGTATTTTGAAAGCACAACAGAGGGATAGTACAAAAAAAAAACCTAGCAAAGAATCTAAATTCAACAAAAATGGTGCAAAATATCACAGTACCAATTGACAAATATGATAAACCTTATACCATCCTAACTTTAAATGAGCAGCTGCTCGATTGCAGTAGTACGTTGAATTCGTCCCATTCAATTTGATGGCCTCGGTGTAGTAATTGAGTGCCTTACTCCATTGCTTTTCTTTAAATGCTACATTTCCCTGAAAATTATGTCTTTATGGTGGCTTATATAAAATTATCCATCGGTTTATACCACTATTTACTCTTAAAGCAAATGAATCTAAGCATGATTTTGTTATATGATGCCAAGATAAAATTTGAGTTGCTCATCATAGGTTGGGATGAACAACGGCTATATATTGATTTCTTATTTTAAAAAAAGGTTTGGGAATAATAATTGCTATTTATATCCATTACACAATTTTTTTTCTCTAGTCACCCAAATATCGATCTCTATGGTCTTTAAGGATAGTTTGGGGATTAATTACTTTTGTTTGGTAGAAGAAAAGATTGACCCATAGGGAAAAAAATTCAAAATTTTCTTTCCTTCAATTTTCTCTTCAATTCACATTTCAAAATCTTATCTCTCATTTTCTTTCCTAAAAAAATATAGAGGGTCGTTCTCTCAAATGACTGCAATTATGATACATGTGAGCCTAAAAATTTTTCAATAATTGACGCTTCCAAGAGTTATCCTGTGTCAATAATCTTTTGAATCTTTTCCAAATTACCCTATTGGCAGATTCAATACATAAACAACTCAGAACTACTATGTACCATGGTCTTCAAATTTAACATTCAACATACATATGTTTCCAAACGACCTTTTCAAACTAATCTGAACTAGTTCTTTTAGCTATCAAAAGAAGAAAATCATTAAGATGAGAAAATAATTACAAAAGAGTGAACCAATCAACTATAATTGAAAAATAACGAAACAGCAGCAAAGCAATTCAAGTACAGGTGAGGAAAATGGACCAAGAAAATACCACACGTCACAAAAATGTCAATTCAAAAAGCTTTATGCATCAGAACTACTACTAAGTGCCATTGCCTTCAATTTTAACATTAAACATATATATGCTTCCAAATGACCTTTTCAAACTGATATGAACTATCTTTTTTAGCTATCAAAGAAGAAAATTATTGACTAGAAAATAATTACAAAAGAGAAAATCAATAAACCATAATTGAAAAATAATGAAACAGCATCAGAACAATGCAAGTACAGGTCAAGAACATGTACCAAGGAAACACCACACATTACGAAGATATCAAGCCACAGAGCTCTATGTTGTTCATTTGAATTCTTTAATGTACCATATTCCAAATGAAAGACCTGACCTTAAAATCTGTTTTGGACTTCATACTCCAAATGGTCTAAATGCTTTTAGAACAATAGTTTTTACAGATTTGGTTTTTTATCGTGTAGAGCTGATAGATCCAGTTCTATAAGTGAATGGGCTGCTGGAGAAACTCAAGGCTAGTTGACAAATGGTCACCAAAGGCTAAAAATACATAAGGCAGGACAAATTTTTTAGGCCTAACATTGAAGTTCAAATTCGACAGAACTGATTTAAATTAAACCAAGCAAAGCTAGTGGGATTTCACCAAGGTGATAAGTATGAAAAATATTTGTTTTCATACTTATTAATTAATTCAAAGTTGTGCTTATTCATGAAACAATGTGTTTTCCTCGTATAAAAATTGTAATAGTGAGTAAGAAAGTTGTGTAGTCCTTTGTATAGGAATTTTGTACATCATTGGAGTGTTGTCTACAGTTTCCCGCTAAGCCAGTCATCATTCGCTAAGGCTACAAGGAAGATTATTTGCTTAGCGCACCATCACAACTCGCTGAGCGAATTAGGTCAATTAAAGGATTAGCAATTGAGTTTTCGCTCAGGGCATGCATAATTGTGCGCTGAGCGAATTAATTAAATCTAAATTGGTTTTTAATTCAAGAAAGACAGAAAAAGAGTTAGTTCTTGGGAAAGAAAAACGCAAAAAACTTCAGAGGAACTCCAGGAGGTTACTTCAAGATATCAAGACACCATTTTGCAAGGAATTGCTTCAAATATGTACGTTCTATATGACTAGAAGTAGCTAGAAGTCTACTTCATTAGAATTACTGAACTCATTTTGATGTAATTTTCCTGTTTAATATATAGTGTATTCAAATGCTCTTCTTGTGTTTCTTGTCATTATATGGTAGTATAATGAAATTCTAAATGTTTGTGTTTACTGGAAAGTGAACTTAAATGTGGACATAAGAAAGAACAACCAAAAGGAACGATGTTAGGAATAACGTATTTTCTTCTGGTCATTCTTAAGCATCAAATTTTAATGCAAATTATGTTAAGTTAATTAAGGAATAAATAATTTAACATATATATTTAGAACTTGATTTAAGGAATTGAACCAAGTATACAATGATGTGAATGTTTGAACGTATGAAATATTGTCCAGAATGTTATTGTAAAGTGATTCAGGAACCCAATTCTAATGAAGCTTCCTTTTAAATTTTAAATCATAATTTTAAAGTTCTTTTTATTTCAATACAATTTAACTAATATGAATTCTACTGTTATCATAACTAAATTGATTTTGGTAAATGAGTCCAATTAGACAACATAACACAAGTCCCTTGGGAGAACGATACTATGTACTTACACTTACTACTTGTAACGAATTGGTATACTTGCCAAAAAGTTATCAAGTTTTTGGCGTTGTTGTCGGGGATTTTCTTGTTATTGTTAGTCCAATTGTTTGATTGTTTACCATATTCAATTTTGTTTCATTATCTATACATCCATTGTCTTTTAATTTTGGTAGATAGGTTGTATTTTGATTTTAGTTATTTCCTCGGGTTGCTTAGTCTAGCTCTATTTGTTCTGCATGAAAAGCAGAACAAAAGCCGAAAACTTGTTTGATTCTGAAATAGAGAGAACAGCTCGTAGGAATAACAGTAGGCGTAGGAGACAAAATAGAAAAAGAGAAGTTAGGGAAGCTAGTTTATGTTCTCCCTCAAACACTCTTTCTTCTTCTGAACTTAAGGATAAGAAAGTGGCATGAAATCAGGATGATGGACAAGATAAAGGTCGCCGCACCTTGGAAGATTATGCTTCATTCTCAACACCTTTGAATTTTAATAGCATACCCCGTCCAGTGGTGAATGCTGCTAATATGAAAATGAAGCCAGCTTTGATTCATCTTGTCCAAAGTAATCAATTTAATGGTTTGTGTTAAAATGGTAATTCTCTTGAATGAAATGGTTCTCTTACATGTTACATCCCTTCTCCTTAATCCTATATTTATAGGATTAAGTGAATGGAATACACACTCACATACACTCACATACACTCACATACAGCACATACACACTCAGATCTAAATACAAATACAATAATTCTAACACTCCCCCTCAAGCTGGAGCATACAGATTGTATGTACTAAGCTTGGAATAGATGAACTCGGTGTTGAACTAGATGATTTGTCTTCAAGAGTGTGAGGCAAACATAGATGGACTAACAGCAGCTTGTGAAACTTCAACTTCAAAAGTGGATGAAGAAAAAGCAGTGGTGGCCAATGACAAACTGCAAGGACTGATTCTCCAATCAATGATGGATGAGTGACGGGATCAACAGTGGTAGCTGAAAGCTAAGAGCTACAAAACTGTAGGGACTATACTAAATCCTCATCAATGATGGCTGGGTGACGGGATCAACAGTAGTAGCTGAAATCTACAAAACTGCAGGGACTACACCCATATATATGTGACTTGCAGTGTCTTGGAAACGTGTACTCCCCCTTAGTGTGAACGGCGGAAATGTGGAATATCACAGTTGCTGGACCACTAAAACAAAACACAAGATTAAGCTACAATGCTGAAACAAAGGCATCAAAGATCCAAATTGGAGGTCCAAATTCTTTGCTGGACAACTCCCAAGTGGTGATACTTAGCAGTGTATCACAAGAAGATCGGGCTAACTCTAGCACCGAACAGCGGCAAACAGTGCTAACTCTAGCACCCAACAACAGCAAACAGTGCTAACTCTAGCACCCAACAACAGCAAACAGTGCTAACTCTAGCACTGAACAACGGCAAACAGTGCCAAACATCGAGCTAACTCTCGCACCGAAAAGTGGCAAACAGTGCCAAACAGCGGCAAACTTCGCTTGGACAACAGCAAAACGGCGCCGGACAGCGGAAACGGCACCTGGACAGAGGTCAATGGTGGTTGGACAGTGGTCAAACGGCGCGGACAGCAGCAAACAGTGGCTGGACAGTGGAAAACGGTGCGGGACAGCAGCAAATGACGTCTGGACAGCGGCAAACGGCGCCTGGACAGCGGCAAACGGCGCCTGGACAGCGGCAAACGGCGCCTGGACAGCAGCAAACGCGCCTGGACAGCGGCAAACGGCGCCTTGACAAAGATTGCAGCAATGGCTGCTCTGATGGTCGGAGCAGAGAGAGGGAGTTCCGGCGACGGCTATGGAGGTGTCGCAGTGAAACTCCGACACCAGGAAGGCGGCGCGTGCAGAACACGCGGCCGACACTCAATTGGAGACAGGCGGCGCGTGGAGGCGCGGTGAGCGGGTACAGAGACGGCGACCACCGGGGTTAGGCCGCGCTCGAAGAGGCGATCCAGATCCGCTGGTCATCGGTCGAATCTGCGACGGTGGCCGGCGGCGGACGGTGGTCAACGGCGGACTTATTTGGCCCTCGTGGCGGCGCGTTCGGAAGAATCAGACGCCGGCACCGGTGGGGTTGGTCGTCGCTCGAGGAGACGCTCCAGATCTGCTGGTCACCGGTCGAATCTGTGACGGTGGCCGACGGTCGGCGACGGAGTGGCCGGAAAGAAGCGCTGCGTGGCGGCGCGTGACAGAGAACTGGCTCTCGAAACCGGCGTGGTTGGCCGTCGCTTGAAGAGACGGTCCAAATCCGCAGGTCACCCGTCGAAACTGTGACGGTGGCCGGCTGTGACGACGGCGGCGGCAGCAGCGGCCGGCAGTGACGGAGTTAGCAGCGACTGCTGCGGAAAGAGGCGGCGACAGCAGTGGCTGGCTGGATCTGGACGGGTGCTGACTGTGGCACAGATTTAAGCAGAAAAGAAATGCCCACTGAAATATGAGGGGTTGCTGGCGGACTTGGCGGCCGGCCGCCGGCAGACGGCAGAGACCAGTAGAAGAGGATCAGAGAACTTGCTCTGATACCATGTGAAAGTGGAATTCTCTTGAATGAAATGGTTCTCTTACATGTTACATCCCTTCTCCTTAATTCTATATTTATAGGATTAAGTGAATGGAATACACACTCACATACAGCACATACACACTCAGATCTAAATAAAAATACAATAATTCTAATGTATTGAATGAAAATGGTTCTCTTACATGTTACATCCCTTCTCCTTAATCCTATATTTATAGGATTAAGTGAATGGAATACACACTCACATACAGCACATACACACTCAGATCTAAATACAAATACAATAATTCTAACACTCCCCCTCAAGCTGGAGCATACAGATTGTATGTACTAAGCTTGGAATAGATGAACTCGGTGTTGAACTAGATGATTTGTCTTCAAGAGTGTGAGGCAAACATAGATGGACTAACAGCAGCTTGTGAAACTTCAACTTCAAAAGTGGATGAAGAAAAAGCAGTGGTGGCCAATGACAAACTGCAAGGACTGATTCTTCAATCAATGATGGATGAGTGACGGGATCAACAGTGGTAGCTGAAAGCTAAGAGCTACAAAACTGCAGGGACTACACTAAATCCTCATCAATGATGGCTGGGTGACGGGATCAACAGTAGTAGCTGAAATCTACAAAACTGCAGGGACTACACCCATATATATGTGACTTGCATTCCTTACACACGTTTGGCCACTTTTCTAGAAATTTGTAACATTGTGAAAATACATCAAATGTCAGATGAGGCAATAAGACTTGGCCTTTTTCCCTTCTCTCTAGCTAGCAATGCCAGGTTAAATTCTTTTCCAGAAGGGAGCTTAACTATTTGGGAGGAAATTGTGGCTAAATTCCTGGATAAGTATTTTCCTCAATCTAAAATCAACAAAGGAAAACAAAAGATCTCATAAACAAGAGATCTCATCTTTTCAACAAGAACCTGAGGAGTCATTGACACAAACTTGGGATCATTGTTAAGAAAGATCCCTACACATGGATTTGATGCTCCCAGTCAACTTAAAATTTTCTTAGGAGGATTAAAATCTCACACAAAATTAATGTTAGAAGCCTCAATTGGAGGTAATATTAGGTGGAAGACACCTGATTAGGCCCGTGAACTAATTAAAAATATGACTTCTAGTGATAATGATGTTCAAAGTGAGAGAGGTGAACCTCAAAAGAAAGGTATGTTTGGACTTCAATCCCAAGATGCTTTTTTGGCTCAAAACAAAATTATGACTCAACAGCTTGAATCCTTGATGAAGAAACTTTCCCAATTGCCAAAAGAGCTTCAAAATGTATCTCAGGCTCAACATCAACCATTTGTGCAAGGTTGTGAATTGTGTGGTGGTGATCACCAAAATGGACAATGTGTTGTTCAGTCCACTACTAAGGAAGGGGCGAATTACATGGGAAACCAGAGCCGTCAAGGCAATTATGGTAATTACAACCAAGGATGGAGACCTCATCCTAGTATGGAACAGGCTAAGCCTTCTAATAGACCACCAAACCAACAACAACCATCTTTGCTTGAAGAGACTCTTCATCAATTTATGGAAATGTCCATGTCTAATGAAAAGAGCACAAAATTTTCCCTTAGGAATCTTGAAGTTCAAACTGGCCAATTGGCTAAGAAATTGGAAGATAAACCTGATAATACTTTTGGGCCAAACACTGAACCTAATCCTAAAGAGCATTGCAAGGCTATCACTACTAGGAGTGGTAAGGTGTTGGATGGAGTAGTTGTAAGGAAGAAAAGTGAAAAAGATGTCATTGTTGAGGAAGAAGATAGTAAGGAAGAAGTTGAGGAAGATAAAAAGAAAGATGAGGGAGAGAGTTATGAGGAAAAACAAGTGGCGAAGCTTTTACCTTACCCCAAGACCTTATCTAGGAAGGAAAAGGAAAGCCAACTCTCAAGATTTATGGCTATTTTCAAGAAATTGGAGATTACAATTCCCTTTTCAACAAATGCCTTCATATGCAAGATTCATGAAGGATTTGTTAACAAAGAAAAGAAAATATATTGAAGAAGAGACAATAGAAGTGCAAGGGAATTGTAGTGCTATCATTCAAAAACTTCTTCCACCTAAATTTAAAGATCCAAGAAGTTTTACCATTCCTTGCATCATTTGAAAATTACCCATTGGGAAAGGCATTGATTGATTTGGGAGCAAGTACTAATTTGATGCATCTTTCTATGTTGAAGAAAATTAGTGATATGGAGGTAAACCCCACAAGAATGACACTCCAATTAGCAGATAGGTCTATCAAGCATCCATGTGGTATCATAGAAGATGGTTTGGTTAAAGTGGACAAATTCACTTTTTTGATGGATTTTGTCATTTTAGATATGGAGGAGGATACTAAAGTCCCCCTTATTCTTGGTAGACCATTCATGAAAACTGCTAAAGTGATCATTGATGTGGATGATGGCCATCTCAGGGTTAGACTGCATGATGAGACTGTAACGTTTAATGTGGTAGAAGCAATGGAACATCCTGGAGATAAAAGCAGTTGTTTTAGGGTGAAGTTTTGGATGAAGTGCTGGGAACAATGAAAAATCAAATTTATGTGAGAAGTCTCCTCTTGAGTGTGTATTGGTTGTTGTTGGTTTGGTGGTCTATTAGAAGAACTAGCATGTTCCATACTAGGATGAGGTCTCCATCCTTGGTTGTAATTACCATAATTGCCTTGACGGCCCTGGTTTCCCATGTAATTCGCCCCTTCCTTAGTAGTGGACTGAACAACACATTGTCCATTTTGGTGATCACCACCACACAATTCACAACCTTGCACAAATGGTTGATGTTGAGCCTGAGATACATTTTGAAGCTCTTTTGGCAATTGGGAAAGTTTCTTCATCAAGGATTCAAGCTGCTGAGTCGTAACTTTATTTTGAGCAAACAAAGCATCTTGGGATTGAAGTTCAAACATACCTTTCTTTTGAGGTTCACCTCTCTCACTTTGAACATCATTATCACTAGAAGTCATATTTTCAATCAGTTCATGGGCCTAATCAATAAAGTAGTTACTATCTTTGTTTTCTAAGACAATATCAAAGTCCGTACTAGCAAGATTTGTTAGCCTATTAGGTCAACCGCTATCAAACCACCTAGAAATATCTAACCCACACTAGAGATGTTCAATTTTTGGTATGTGAGAGTGTTTTGGAAATCTCACCTCATTTAGAGATATGATCAAATGATATATATGAGTAAATGTGTTAGGACGTGGAGGGTGTATGAAAGAAGGAAGAGAGTAGGAAAGTGAGAAAGAATACTTAACTGCTGAACAGTTAAGAGGGGCGGGAAAAGGTCTATATAAGGGACCTCTTTTGTAGTTTCAGTTAGTTAGTTACTACACTCATTTGGGTTGACCGGTTTTGAACCTGGTGAAGGAGGTTAGCTCCTGGACTATAGATTGTATTTTTGATTCTTTGGCTGTGAATACAATACAATTCTTACTCAATTCTTGACTTGTGTTTACTGGTGTGTGTTAGAGAGTGAGTGAGTTAGGATTCTTACCGAGATTCCTAAAAAAGTGGTCCGACCTGCGGGATCCCAATCGGAGGAAGAACAAGATGGAAGGGAAGTTGCATGCTTTGGAGAACCGAATTGAAGGAAGAATGAACGGGGTGGAAGGACGGTTGGAGCATATTGAAATGACGGTGGACGGTTTGAAGGCGGAATCAGCGGCGAACCGTCAAGATTCGATTGCGATGCGCAAAGATATCCAAGAACTGATGAGGATCATAGGTGCACGAACCAAACAGACGGAAGAGAACTCCAACGGGAGTCAGGGGTTAGTCAATGGCCAACGGAGGGACGAGGTGGAGAGAGAGAGAGACGGGGAACGAGCGGAGGGGCAACTCAATTGGAGACAAAAGGTGGAGTTACCCACCTTTGAAGGACCGGACCCTCTGAATTGGATTAATCGGGCAGAAAAGTTGTTTGAAATTGAGAAAGTAGCAAAGGCAGAGAAGGTCGAACTGGCGTACCTTAGCATGGAAGGAAGCGCTGACTACTGGTTTAAGTTCTGGAAAGAGAAAGCGAGCGACCGCTCGTGGGAGGGGCTCAAGGAGGCTTTGTTGATCAGGTTTGACAGTCGTAATCGAGGGGGTATTTTTGAGAGGATGGCAGCGATAAGACAAACGGGCACCGTGGAGGAATATGTGCGGGATTTCGAAGCGCTGGTTAGACAAACGAAGGCGTTTTCGGACGACTAGCTATTGGGATATTTTCTGGCGGGCCTAAGAGAGGAACTGCGGTGCCAAATACGGCCACACAATCCGCAAAATTTGATGGCGGCAATGAAAATCGCGCGGGATGTCGAAGAGGCGCTACACGGGTTAGGTCTGAGCGGTTGGACAGCACCCAAGAATACCTAATCTTGGGGTCAAACGACAGGAGGAGGGGCGGTGGAGGTGAAAACCGAACCCATTAGGAATAACTCAGGAAGAACGGCCCCAACCGAGAACGTCAGATCAGTAAGGCGTACAACCCGACGGGAAGTGGTAACCGAGGTCGAAATTCGCGAAACCTACCCTACCCAGAGTTTTTGAGGAGGAGGGAAGAAGGGAGGTGTTTTAGGTGTGGAGGCCCTTTTGGCCCTGGGCACCAATGCCCTAAGAGAAGCATACGGGTGGTAGTGTTGGCGGAGGATGAAGAGGGAGTTATAGAAGGGAGAGGAAGTAGCAGAGCCACCCCGAATGGAGTTATCGGCTTTCTCTGCCGGCGGGCTTTCACAACCCAAAACGCTGAAGCTACAGGGAAGAGTAGGGGAAAAGGAGATACTGATATTAGTGGACAGTGGTGCAAGTCACAACTTCATCAGCCGAGGGTTGGTGGAGGAGCTGAAGCTTGACCAGGAAGACACCCCTCCGTATCAAGTAAGTTTGGGGGATGGCCACAAGAGGACCCGAGGTTGTTGTCCAAGGGTGGTAGTCAGTATGGGGGAGTAGAGATCATAGAGAAGTTCTACTTGTTCGAGCTGGGTGGTGTAGACATGATCCTTGGAGTGGAGTGGAGTGGCTAGCCAAGCTGGGGAAGATTACGGTGAACTGGGGGGAGTTAATCGTGTCGTTCCAGAAGGCAGGGAAAAGAGTTATCATCAGGGGAGACCCGAGACTGGAGAGAAGGGTGGCCGAACCAGAAACTCTATTGAAGATGAACGGGGTAGAAACTTGGGCCCTGGTTTGGAGTCTGGAATGCAGGGATCAGGGGCGAGAGCATAGTGGAGAAAGAGAGCTGACAAAGGAGTAGAAGAAAGAGATGGGGGGAAATTCTGGAAAAGTATGAGGGGGTTTTTAGGGAAGCCCAGGGACTCCCACCTGACAGGGAAGAGAGCCATCAAATCACTTTAAAAGATGGGGCGGATCCTGTACACGTTCGTCCATACCGCTATCCACATGTCATGAAGGAAGAGATCGAACGACAGGTGGCAGAAATGTTAAAAGCTGGGATTATTAGACCGAGTACAAGTCCCTACTCGAGTCCCGTAATTCTAGTAAAGAAAAAAAAACGGTAGTTGGCGATTTTGTATAGACTGTCGAGCTCTCAACAGAGCCACGGTCCCAAACAAGTTCCCCATCCCGGTGATAGAGGAGTTGTTGGACGAGCTTAGAGGGGCGTGGTATTTTTCAAAGGTGGACCTTAAAGCCGGGTACCACCAAATCAAGATGGGGGAAGAAGATATCTGAAAGACTGTGTTTAGGACGCACTCGGGGCATTATGAGTTTTTGGTGATGCCATTCGGCCTCACCAACGCCCCTGCCACCTTCCAGAGCGCCATGAACGAGCTGTTTAGACTATATTTAAGGAAGTTCGTGCTCGTCTTATTCAACGACATTCTAGTTTACAGCGCCACATGGATAGAGCATTTGTAGCAAGTGCGTACCGTGCTGGGCAGATTACAGCAACAGCAGTCGGTAGCTAATAAAAGGAAAAGCGAATTTGGGAAAACCTCAATCAGATATTTGGGGCATGTGATAACGGAGGAAGGGGTAGAAATGGATAGAGAAAAGGTGGAGGTGGTCGTTGCATGGGAAGAACCAAAGACACTGAAAGCATTGAGGGGGTTTTTAGGTCTGACCGGATATTATCGCAGATTCGTTAGGGATTATGGCAAGATAGCGAGACCTCTAACCGAGATGTTGAAGAAGGGAAATTTCATATGGACGGAGGCGGCCAGGAGTGCAATGGGGAGATTAAAGGACGTAGGGAACTCATCTCCATATGAGCACGACGTACCATCCAGAGATAGATGGGGCAGACGGAAGTGCTGAATCGTGTTTTGGACGGGTATTTGTGGTGTTTCTGTTCTGAACAGCCGAAGAGTTGGAACGTAATTCTTCCTTGGGCGTAGTACTGGTATAACACCAGTTATCAAGGGGCTGCCAAATGCACACCATTCAAAACAGTCTATGGAAGAACACCACCAGTCTTATCCAGGTTCATTCCGGGGGAGACGTTGGTAGAAGCAATAGCTCAAGAGCTACAGACACGGGATGAGGCACTACAACAGCTCCGGTTCCATCTGACGAGAGCTCAAGACATGATGGTGAAGCAAGCTAATCGGAAGAGAAGGCCAGTGACTATAAAGGTGGATGACGGGGTGTATTTGAAGATAAGACCACATAGACAATTGTCCATGCCCGTGTGACTGCACCCAAAATTGGCAGCAAGGTATTATGGGCCGTTCAAGGTCATCCAGAAGGTAGGAGAGGTGGCATTCAGGTTGTTACTACTAGAGACTGCAAGGATCCACCCTGTTTTTCATGTATCCAGCTGAAACTGGCCATAGGGCCGAGAAACGTGGAGAAAGATTTGCCAGCGGATTTGCAAATGGATGGACCATCTTGCTGGCCGACCAAGGTCCTAGACAGACGAATCCAACAGCAAGGGGAGGACCGGAGGGAGCAAGTATTGGTGGAATGGCAAGAAGGAGGGGCGGATAATGCCACTTGGAAAGACAGGACAATGCAGGAACAGTTTCCTGAGTTCAACCTTGGGGACAAGGTTGATTTTCAGGGGGGGAGTAATGTTAGGACATGGAGGGTGTATGAAAGAAGGAAGAGAGTAGGAAAGTGAGAAAGAATACTTAACTGCTGAACAGTTAAGAGGGGCGGGAAAAGGTCTATATAAGGGACCTCTTTTGTAGTTTCAGTTAGTTAGTTACTACACTCATTTGGGTTGACCGGTTTTGAACTTGGTGAAGGAGGTTAAGCTCTTGGACTATAGATTGTATTCTTGATTCTTTGGCTGTGATACAATACAACTTTTACTCAATTCTTGACTTGTGTTTACTGGTGTGTGTTAGAGAGTGAGTGAGTTAGGATTCTTACCCAGATTCCTAACAGAATGCGAATCTCGTCATGTAAACCAATTTTATAAGATTTTGTTGAATCTAAAACTCACTTCTAAGATTATCAAAAAAACTCAAACATTTCAATTTGAAACACAAAGACCAAGTTTGGCAGCATCCAACTTCAAATCATGAGATTAACCAAATAAATAAACCAACAAACTTTTTGAGAAATAATATGTGACCTAGAGTAATTGCTCAGTGAAATCTAACCTTCTCTTTTAAAAGTTCAGAAGTTTCCCTGTTGCCACTAATATCAGGTAATGACAACAAATCAGAATCAACACTAACTCGTTCTCGAAGAGTTGAATAAATATCCAAGACCGTATCCAAAAGAAATTTATCAGCTCCATGAAAAGAGACGAATGAAACAGACACACAACAACCATCATGATATCCTAATGGAATTGTAACCTGCACATAATGTAAGAGCTTATATATAAGCCAAAGAAAATTACAGTACAATGAATAATAAAAAAAAAATATTACCACCGAATCTAAAAGTTGTCAGATTACCTGACAACATCCAGATACACTAGCAATGCTCGATACTGCAAATGTTCTGTCGTGGAACTCCGAAGAAAAACCTATAGTTGTATTAAGCTTTAATAGGTTGTCTGCTACAGTAGGGATAACTAATATTCCATCATCCTGGGGAACAATCAATCAATACCAGAAGATAATAGGGCAGTATTCAAGCATACAGTGCACATGCTAAAATTAATTGAGCTACTTCACTATAAGAATTAAAGTAAATTACTTGCTCATCTATCTTCAAGTCAGCCACAAATATAATCTAATAATTTAAATGAAAGTTCACCGCCTTAGAAAATCTACAAAAGAAACAAGAGTAAGAAAAATACTACTACCTTTAATAGACTTTGGAAAGCTCCTCGCATTTCAGTCCTGACTTTATACAATGCTTTTATATTATCATATAGAGTACTAATGGCTGCAATAACATGATCAGGCACACCACGACCTAACTTGAATTTGAGTGATTTAACCCATTCTTCATGATTGGTCTTAAATTCATACCTGAGGAGACAAAAACATGTAAAATAGATTTAAAGCCAATTAAACTATAGGGAAGACAGAGACATTGAGCTGAAACTGTATATTTCTCAAACTGCAGAGATGTTTTATGTATATTGAGAAAACAGAACTAATACAAAGAGATTTAATATTCTACACTTGTTCTTCAACATCACTCACACTAGTGTAGGAGGTAAAAAAAAACATTCTTGTTTGCACAAAAGTGTCTGGTATCCCCCAGAACTACCATCCATTTGCTCACATTAGTCACAATATATGCTTCAAAAAGACCATAACAATTGTATCTTCCCCTTCAGCTCAATTTTCCTTAAGAGGATTGTCCTCCTTGGCTCTATGCTTGCACTGAGGTACATGATAACCAAGCTTTCCACAGACAAAACAAGTTCCCTTCTTCTTGAAAGTGGAGTTAGATGCATTAGGATGAGAAAAATAAGTTTATTTTACTTCTTGTGATTAGTTTTTTTTATCATACCTTTTCCGAGCTTTTCTAGCAGCAATCCCAAACCGAATTTATCAGGTAGGATAATATTTTTGCTTTAATATCTTCAAGAAATTTGTTATATTCGTTGATCTGTATTATGATGTCTTTATCTTTGATCATCTCCCAACAATAGTAATTTCATATAACAAATCTGTATGACCACAATTTTGATAATGTATTTGAGAATAAGAGTCCCAATAGCTTTTCTTTCCTTAAAGTGTGCTAGACAAAACATGTAGACATACCTTATTTGTAAGTGACCGGTCTTTAGTGTCCTTTCCAGATATACTAGCATCGGGTTTTGATGTGGTAATAGTGAAAGCAACATCGTACATGTCTAACAAAGTAGAGACAAATTACTACCATCATCACGAGTTTTGAAAGCGAAGACTTTAGTTTTTGAAATGTCTGGAAAAGGTTTGGCAAAGATTGTTTGCGTTGCACTTCTTGGATGCAGAGTTGGTTTAGATGTCCATATTGCCAGCCATAAATCCATAACATTGTAAAAAAATAATATTAAGAACACGAACATGACATCTTCCTAAGATGTTGAGCACTGCCCTTAAAGTCTTATCAACAATATGTTGCACAAGCCCTAGGATAAAACAGGATCTTCGCATGAGACTCAAAACTAGTAAGAGCACACAAAAACCTAACACTGGAGAAGAAGAGTAAGCGAAAGTGTAATTTAGAAGAGGTGACTCTCATATTTGTAAAGTACATGAACGTGACCATCAAGGTCATACGCTCCCAACTAACATGAAAGAAGTAACATTACAGAAATCACAGAGTAACATTGTAAGATACAAGTAATGTCCATGGGAACATGGATGTTATGGCACGATGATTATGAGGAAATTGTGGGACATAAGTATCTCGGGAACACGGGAACTAAGGACAGCCCAACAGTCATATAGTAAAAAACCAAAAAACCTAGATAAGGATACATATTAATGAAAGGTAAAAAGAAAATGTTAAACAAAACAAATGGTAAAAAGGACAACAACCTCCTTATAGCACACGCATGGGAGAAATTGGCAAACTACTTGAAAAGCCCAAGGGGGCCCAATCTCATGCCTCAACTTCTTGCACACTAATTCCACAACTCTTGCTTTTCACTTTGAAGGTATAGGAGTGTGTAGGTATATAAACCCTCGAAAATAGAGTTAAGTAGGCAATGTAGGACTTCAGCATTTTGGAATATACAAAAAACTATTACAGATCTTGCATCACGAGTTATGGAATGGACGATAAAATTACATTGAGCATTATGATAGTAAAAAATTTGAGCTTTCACCTCAGATCAAAACATATCAATGTACAATATATCAGTGGAATACATGATATATTGGAATCCAAGCAATTGCAACTTGAGAAAATTCATACTAATGATAACAACTAATATAGATGACCAAGTCCTCACAAATGGCCAAGTAAAAATTGAAAACAAAAAATACGTTGAGTTTCCTTCTTTGGTGCAAAATAAAAAATAAGGAAATAAATAAATAGTAAATAAGAAAAATGGAAATATGGGAGAGTTTGAAGGAAAGCTATAGTAAAGAAATGAATAAAAGCTCCCCTTAATATAAGGCTCACTCATTAGCACCTAGGCTATAAAAGCCAAATCCTTTTATTGGTTTCATACATATATATATATATATTTGTACAAACTAAAACAGAGAGATTTGAAGGAAGAGAACCTCACTTGTGTGAGAGGAAAGATATTCTTTTGTTATCTTTCCCAACATTAAATTGTTTAAGAAAATATTCTAGGCATGGCCTACCCATAGTATGTTGTCCAAAAGGCATATATACACAATGATATTCATATTAGCAAAAGAATAGGAATCTAAGACACTTAAAACAACCAAGTGAATGAAATCCTTGCTAAAAAAGTAGAATTTTCTACAAGCTTATTGAGTTGACAACTTTTCGATTATATTTTCAACACTGAAACTTCTCAAGTTTCTAAATAAAGAACCTGATAGGCCCATGGAGAATATTTTAGGCTTAGGGGAGCAGAATACAAGTCAAGAGAATAGGCCCAAAATTTGGAGGGTCTATTTGAGGAAAAATAGGCACAAAGGATAGAATGTTGATGTGGCAGAGAGAGAGAGAGAAGGAAATGTGAGTGGGGGTGTGCATTTCTGTTATAGGGGTCCGTTAGGGAGTAAAAAAAGGGGAAGAGAATATCAGGTTGTTTGTGAGTAGAGATTTATCCCTTTGTAGGAGCATTGCTCTGGGGTAGAAGACATCCTCTCTTTTTGCATTTCACATATATAGTATCAATACAATTTCATATAGTTTCATATTATATTTTCTGATTCTCTACTATTGCCTATACCTTGAATTGTATGTGTGCTTGTCTGCATGAGAACCACTAAAATTGAATGAAGAACTATACACAATTTACACAATCTCTTGAGTTTCGATTGTCTTTATTTTAGTGTACTCCCAATTCCTGCTACCCAGATTGGCGAGTTTCATTATACCATGTTTTCTTTTATATTTGTAATCCATTTAGAGAATCATCCAATGCTTACTCATACAACTCCATTCTCTTTCGTAATAAATTTTTAATAGAAAAGCATACAGCACAAGGTGATATACTATAATAAATCAAACGAAAAACTTCCAAACTTAAAAAGGAATACCCTTGTAATAAAAGCATAACAGAAGAGAGAGTTTTCAATATAGATGTTTCATTTTGCTGGTGTGTTGATTGCTCATGAAGCCTTAGACTGGGCACCTTAGATTCAATGTACTGACAGATATTCAAATGCTTTGGATTCTGATCTGAAAAACCAAATAGACTAAAAACACGTCATAACATAATTTCCACAATTTTCTCTTCTTTTTGTGATTCAGTCTAGTGCTAAACTTTGTTCTTATAGAAAACTAGTATTTTAATAATCAATTTACTAGTTACTAATATGAAAGGAGGAACAAGTGGTCTTCAAAGATCAAGAAACTTACACCCAGACATATTCTTAATAGCTTTACCAATAACATGTATTGTCCTCTGTGTAGGAATTGTGGATAACTGAGAAAGATCATCAGCAAATATTATTCGCCTGGACCTTTTGGTCTCCACTGAACTCAATTGAAGTAAAACATGTCCAACACGATGTAGGACAGATGGATCACAAGCAAACAGTCCTACAAATCAATTAAACAATAGAGTAATAAAAAATCTTAGTAACATAGACTAATGTATTAAAAAATGAAATCCCATTCACCTCATGATGTGGTGATTTCTTACTAAATCATATTTTCAACTCCGGATGCAAATCAAGACCATTAACATGTTTAATCGTTCTTATATTGTACAACTTTACAAAGCACTACTAACTATATATTGTCTGAGTCTTTAATCTAATTGCTCTATGCTATTTCCTTAAAGTTAGCCACGTTAGCAAAATGACAAAATCTCAAGTGTTAACACATATAACTGATGGTCAAGTATTGATTAAAATCATGGCAACAAAAAAACTTATGAATCTTACCAATAGTGTCTAAGCTTTGTGCATTTGGAAGAACTCCAATGGTGGATACAGCCCCATGGGATGGTCGAAAACCAAAAATACCACAGAGTGCTGCTGGAACCCTCACACATCCTACAGTATCAGTACCTGCCAAGACACAATAATCTTCCATGTTAAATATATAGTTATGTAAAATCAAGTAACAAGTTTTCAAGGCCTCAATACAATTCCATGTGCGAATTATGTCTATCCTAGATAAAATAAAAAAGATCATGCTTAGCATGCCATCTAGCTATAATATAATGAAAATACCACAAAAACGAACTAAGACTTGAAATCACAAAACTTATGCAACTATTATGCTATGGATCACTATTAGAGATCTCATGTTAACTAAAGATAAGGTCAGATTATAATTTATAAGTGGGGTGTACTCTTCATCTCATTAGCTGATTTTGTGAAGATAAGCTAAGCTTAAATTCACTTTCTAATATGATATCAGAGCCTATCCTAGTGAGGTTAGTTATGCCTATCATGCCACTCGTTATATGACAACTCTTGAATATCTAATCCCACACAAGAGATGCCAATGCCTCAGCGTGAGAGAGTGTGGTGTAAAATTCCCATCTTACAAGTAAATTTTGTGAGAATAAGTTAGACTTAAACTCACTTTCTAATAATCACCATGAAAAATAACTTCATTTTCAAAACATCATCAAGCCCCTACTCAGCTCACTACTGCAATAAGAACTATAATAGGTTTAAGGAACTAGACTAGAATGAGGACACTCCTTAAATAATGTGTGTGGTTAGCATTGGTTTTACATGAGAAACTACAGCATACAAAAAAGAAATTACTATAAACCTAATTAAATAAATCAGCATTAAGAAGAAGAAATAATGAATATATAAATTGAATCATCCCCCAGTTCTCTCATTAACCAAGTGAAGAAACAATGGTAATCTTCGCAAGTTCAAATTGAAAATGCAAGAATTCCAAATATTTGAAACTGTTAGGCATGTAAATAATGAGGAAGAGTGGAATAGGTATTATAGAAGGAATGATAGGATAGGAAAGTTTTATTGTAGAAGGAAAAGTAAAAGGGAGCAGTGAATAAAGGAAGGAACGAATGGAAAAATAAGTGGAAGCAGTGCTGTCCGTTGGGAGTTGGTCTATATAATTAGACCAATTAGACCAATCAGTCCCTTGGAGGGGAGATGATAATTTTGTAGTTTGAGCTTTAACTCTTTGTGAAGGGGAAACCCTTGGAGGAGAGAGTGCTCTCCTATTTTGTGTTCTTTTATGTCTAGTCAATGAAGAATATTACTCTTCTTTCTCTTTTCAATTATGGGTTCCTATCAAAACATTGTGTGATATAACTTTAACTTTTACAAAATTGGTACTTGGTACCATAGAAACATAGGGAAGAAACTAATTTTATTTAATAGAACAAGTTAACAGAATAATAGTAAATTCAAAGAAATACACCAAAAAAACACTGAAGGTCTTATACTTTAAGTACTTGCGGTTCAACAAATAGAAAAACTAAGAATAAAGGAAGATGTAAATAAATTATAGGATTCAAGCAGGGTACATGAAATGGATGAGTGTTTTTTATGTTATGTGACCAAACAATAGAACTACTTTAGCTCAAAGGAAAAATTTACTACAACTGCAAAACTGGTGATGATATTGAATGAAGAAAATGTTTGGAAGTAAAAAGTTAAAAAAGCATGGTTATCAAACTCTTGAATTAACTCGCAAACTAAATAAGTCTAAGTCTTGAGAATGGCTGCAAGTTAAATCGTGTGACTTGGTTTCAATGTAGACTCATGCTGACTCAGACAAACTTGAGCTGACTCATGCGATTACTATTGAGCCAGCGAGTCCATTTGAGTAAAATAAACTTCTTTATCAATTGAACACCAGGGAACATCATTTAGTTGCAAATTTGGAGCTCCAAAAGGAACTGCGATAAAAATATTCTTCCCTCTTTTTTCTTTGCTTTGATTTTGCCCTCTTTTTTCTTTTGCTTTGTTTTTGCACTCCTCCCCACCTTGATTCTCCTATGTGACGCTATCAAAAGCATTGTGCTATACTCATAATTGCGTGAAATTTTGAGTGCTCAAGTTGGGACTGCATTTTGAGCCTTTAGATCATTTCCTTCTCCTCTGCAATTTGGCCACTATGTCTACAAAGAGGTAAGCTCTTCATGCTCCCCACTTTTATTCTCTGTTTTTGGCCTCCTATGTTGGAAATCTTTCTTCCTTTTATGTTTTGTTCTTTATGTGTTTTGGGAATTCTCTTCCCACGTTTTCAATGCCACAAAACATCTATGCTGGGACTAGGTTGTTGTTTGGACTTTAGAGTTTTATTTGCTATTTTTTTTGTTGCTATTCAGTTGCTGAAATTTTAACATCTATATAGGTATTACATTTTTTCCGCATGAAGAAGACTCTTACGAGAGTCTATCGAGTTCCCACAGGTGTAAGTAGACTCACGAGTTTAAAACCTTGAAAAAGAGAATAAACTCAATGTAGAAAAGATGAGAATGTTGACTAGGATGAGGGACATACCACCAGACAAGATAAGGTTTGGTACAAATGCATTGGAAAAAATGTCAAGGTAGCACCTAACATAGAAAAGACGATAGAAACTCACCTTAGCTAGTTTGGAGTTTGGACACATGTGGACAAGCTGTAGAAGCCCCATTAAGGAAAATAAATCAGATAGCAGGTAGCCTAATCGCTAGCGCTAAAAACAACTCAAAAAAAAGCTAGGAAAGAAACTGTTAAGAATATTTTAGAGGGTCGATTAAAAAAGTTTGTTATCAACATGATTTATGATAGAATATTGTGGTGCTGCATACACACCTAATGGCTAAAGGCTTGGTTGGTTTTTTTATAACTTAATAGGATAACATTCAAAAAACACAATTGCAGAAGAATCACCAAAGCAAGACAAAGGGCGGATTGCTAGATTGAAAATGACATATTCTCAAATGACTAAAATAATTTAAAAGTACCATTACGCATAAAAAATAGAATTTCAAGTTATTATGGGTAACACATAAACTTACCAACGGCAAAGTCCACAAGCCCTGCAGCAACTGCCACTGCTGAACCACAAGAAGACCCTCCTGGTGTACATGATGGCATCCGAGGATTAGTTGGAGTTCCATAATACTTGTTCTCACCAGAAATCCTGACATAACAATGGCTTAAGTATATCAAATTGTTTCAGTTTACTAAACGAAGCTAAAGGACTTCTAAAGGACTCATCACCCAAAAGAGAATTCGTCCACAACAGTCTTGCCAACACAAGTGGCTCCACTCTTGAGCAGAGCAGTCACCACAACTGCAGTTTTCTCCGCTGCCTTGTGTGTACTCTTCCACGTAGGATTTCCAAACCCCGTCACATAACCTTTAACATCAAACCTGCCAACCCCAACAAATACAAGCCCAAAATATCATTTAAATCAGAAACCACAACAATATCACACCAAATGATATTATCTTACACTCCTTAAATACTCTATCTATTATTGATTGAATTTTATAAGAAATTACAAAATTCGGTAATGCATACTTCATATCGAATAAGTTTCACTCGAAATTATGTAAAATTCAACAAATTTTAGAAAGTATTTCCCAAACATCATATCCCAAACCTCAAACCTTTAAGCAAATACTTTTTTTGACACCAGGAAAGTAAAAACCAAAAACAAAAAATGTAAACCTTTTACTCAAACGAACGCTAAAACATAACCAGAGCCTGAGACTAACAACAATGTCCTTTATTGCAAATCAAATGTCATGATATCACAGACCTTGCATGACATAACATCAGAAAATTTTCTCTCAACCCCATTAAAGAAAAACGTGGATAATTAACAAAAATGTCAACTTTTATAATCAAACTGAAGAAAAACTCGAAAAAATTGGGGGGAGGTTGAAAAGAACGAACGTTTCGTTTATGGCAAACGTTAGAGCAGAGAGCGATTGTTTGGCAGCAGGAGGAGGAAGCTGGGGAAAGGGAAGTATCTCAAAGCGCTCAACAAAAGCACCAAAGTCTTGTTTGTGTGTTTTATTCCGCCGTGTTCTACGCCGTGTCTCCACCAGAACCGCAATCCCGGCAACTCCTACTCCGATGATCAACCAGAATTTGGGGTTGGAGGCATGTTCCTTGATTAGCTTCAGTGATTGTGACATGATCAAGCAGAGAAATGGAGTGTTCAAAAGGTGATTAGAATAGTGGGTTTTGGGTGGGTTTTAGTGTAGAAGGCTCTTGAGCATAAGAAAGAAAAGGAGAAACTAAAACAGAACTCTTACGGCCTATATGGGATCGCCAGATTTTCTTTTCTGTAATTTATGGGGCTTTATTTAATTTTATTTATATTTATTTGAATTGTCATTTATAAATTTGAACACCAATAATTTTTTCTGTATTCCTATTTTTTACAGCTTTATTTTTACTTTTATATAACGGAATTTTGTTTGGTTAAACTACTTTTTTTTTCTTATATTTATATGATTGATTTGATTTAATCCGTATGCTATTAAAATTTTCAATTACGTCTTTTAATTTTAAATTAGTTTCATTTTATTTCTTATGTCTGATTTTGATACGTCTTTTAACTTTTTAAGTTAGTTTCATTTTATTTCTGATGTCTGATTTTGTTATCACGTTGAATGTGTCAAAGAGGAACAAATTGATACTGATTTAAAAAATTTAATATCAAGACCAAGATAAATTATATAAATGTAGGTATTAAACAAGTACCAAGAAAAAATTTCTACTTTTGTGCCTACATGTCAAAACATTTCACCTAAAGTTCGTGGTGTGTTTGTTTCCTACGACCGAAATTTTACAGGACAGATTTGAAATGATAGTTCGAAATCGATCTAGAAAAATGGTAAAAAACAATAAAAAAAGAATACATTTTCATCTTTATGCTCGTTCATGCGAAGAGAAGGAGAAACAGTTATTTTTTCTCACATTTATAATAACTTATATTTAAAAATTATCTCATAATTAATTAAACAAATAAATGTTTATTCTTTGTTATTATATTATAAATAATTATTAATAAAATTTTAAAAATTTTAGTTAATTAATTTTATTAAAAAAATTAACAATCCATCAAATAATTTCTAAAGTTTAATAAATTTTCATTTTTTTTTACTATCTTCTTTGGGTGGTAATACATTGACACGCTGATGTGGAGCTCACATTCATTTTGACACGCTCCACGTCAGCGTTTTCTAAAAAAACTTGCAGATTGAGTAAGGGTAAAAGGGGAAAGACCAAAATTTGGGTAAGTTTTCTTTCGAGGTTCGTTCGAACATCCCATTTAGGCCATTTAGGTTTGTTTTCTCTGGCGTATTGTTTTCCATCGTTTTTCATTGGCGCCTTCGATTTCCATTTAAAAAAGCTTGTTCAATCGGCGATTGTGAAGGTTTTTTATAGGTGTGAAGGTTTCGCTCCCAAAATCTTGTGCGTACTCGCTCTGCTTCTTAATCTCGTGGCCAATTCGTTCCAAAAACCTAACCTTAAAACGCCAAAAATCACGCTTTCGCAGGCTCACATGTAACTCGTCAGCTACGACTTACCCTCCAGTCTTCTTCCCGCCACCACCGTCCTGGGATATGCCATGAACCGGACTAGCGGGGAGTTTACCGTCAAGCTCAGTGGCGCGTGCAAAATCAAGCTCCCGGCGGACAACTTCGTTGCCACCTACTCCGACACCCTCTCTTGGAAAATCGTGTAGGGGTAAATTGCGGAACTTGACGGAATTAGGGTTCGCGCATTCTTCAAGTGGTGGTCGATCACCGGAATCCGATCCTCCGACGACGATATCGTCTTCGAGGTCGGCATGGTGACGGCGAAATATCCATTGAAGAATTTTGATGATAGCCCCGCGTGCAGGGGCTAACACTCTTCTTGAGAAAAATGTTAGTTTTTTTTTCGCCTCAGTTTCATTGTGCTTAATATTTACTTTGATTATTAGTTGCACACATATTTAATCGAGTTCTTCAGTTTATTGTTGTTGTAATATATAGTTTATTGTTGTTGTAATGTATTGTGAATTTGAATAAAGTTTTGGATGCGGATAGAATGACTGAGAAAGCTCCACTGTTATATGGTTCTTTCATTTTTCATGTCTTGAAATATTCCACGATTGTCTTTTTATGTTACAAAAGTAAAATGTTGACACATGGCCATGAAAAAAAAAGTACTTTGTTGGTCTCTATTATATAATGAGTCTGATTAGTTGCTTGTAGTGGATGTGCTCATTAGAATTGCAAGCCTACATTGCCCTTTTTTCTGGGTTTTACCGTAGTTTATGGGATATAGAATTTCAAATGTCATCATTAAAGTTTTGGAGAATATTGGTACTGGGTTTTTGTTAATATGATTATAAGCATAACAGTTATTGTTAATGATTTTACTTGGTGTGTAAGATTTGACTACTTTTTTATAGACTGTGTCCTCCTACCAACCATGTTTTATCTTTTCTTCTACACGAAGATCCATGGTAAGGTTTTGCTAAGGCTGGCAAAAGCTATTGTGGTCTATTAATTATGCCTTCATTTCTTTTGGAGAAGAAACTTAAATTTGCAGCAAATGTTTCTTCTGGAATCATTTTTGGAAGGGAGCTTGAGAATTCTCCTGCCAATGTGCTACACCAGGTTCATATTAAATAAACTGCTTTCAGGTGGCACAATAAAATAAACTAGCCGATTAGCATCTCCATCCAAACTAGCGCACCTACAAACTAGCACTAGCTCCATTAGTAACGACCATAATAAATAAGACCAACATAGCAGCACCAAAAGAATGCATCTATTAAATGAAATGCTAGAAATTAAAGGTTATTATGTGAGAATGGATCATGATGTTATTATATGCTATGCTAGTATGGTTTTACGGAGTTATATGGTATAATTGTGATGTTCTATGTTGATTAGTGTATAATAGAATTACTGACAAACTTTAAATGTTATGCTAAAATAGTCAAAATGATCATATTGTTTAAAATATTAATTGATTTACATATTTGAGACATAACAGATTGTACATATTGATGCAAACTTTTTAATTTTTGCTGCAATTTGGTAACATCCAAATATAGGAACGTTACACGGTACGTTAACTAATCATTTTTATTTGATTACACAACGATTTGTATTATTTATGTATATGTTTATTTGAATATGATTTATGATAAGAGGCTTTTAACTGTAATATTTAACAAGAGTAATGTTATTGGAGGAACAATTACAACTTTTGCGACAACAGATGGTTTGTCAGACACAAAGAAAGAAAATGTTCTTCGAAGTAGGGTAATGAAGAAATGTGGGATGTTATAGGCAATGATGAAATCATGAAGTAGGAGAACATGAACAAGTTGAATACACTAAAGATGGGGAAGAAATTGTAATAGAAGGTCAACATGACTTGATTGATATACATATTGAACACAATGTCCATGAAATATGATTTATTAGGATACAATTTATGTTATTGGTTTTCAGGTTGTTTAGTTTGTGTAATGAAGAATATGTTGTATTGTTTAATGTTTATGAATATAATGATTCAATATAAAATGTTTCATGGTTTAAAATATAAGTTTGGTTATATATAAAAGTTTGGATGCCAACCATATAATAGTCCTTACATTTGCAAGATAAGGTGATAATGATTCATGGTAATGAATTTCATCTTGGTGATATTTGACAGATATGATGAAATAAGGATGGTGGGACAATGTTTGCACCAAAGAAATGCGATCATTGATATTGAATTTAACTACTTATATTGTTGTATAGAACCTCTTTCAGAAATCACCACATACGACTTAGTAGATAACCACATACTGCACCAATATATTTGATGAAATCTAACCTCAAAAACCATAACATTTATTGTTCATAAACAATTGAATATAAAACCACATAAGACCTAATATATAACAATTTACTGCACCAAAGCAATGTGATCATTGTTATTGAATTTAACCACTATTATTGTTGTACAAAACCTTTTTCAAAAATAACCACATACTGCACCAATATATTTGATGAAATCTAACCTCAAAAACCACAACATTTGTTGTTCATAAGAAATTGAGTGTAAAACCACATAACACCTATTATATAACCACTTACTACACCAAAAAAATGTGATCATTGATATTGAATTTAACCACTTTTATTGTTGTACAAAACCTCTTTGAAAAATAACCACATTGGATTGAGCAGATAACCATATACTGCACCAATATATTTGATGAAATCTAACCTCAAAAATCACAACATTTGTTGTTCATAAGCAATTGAGTATAAAACCACACAAGACCTAATATATAAAAATTTACTGCACCAAAGAAATGTGATTATTGTTATTGAATTTAACCACTTTTATTGTTGTACATAACCTCTTTCAGAAATCACTACATACGACTTAGTAGATAACCACATACTGCACCAATATATTTGATGAAATCTAACCTCAAAAACCATAACATTTATTGTTCATAAGCAATTGAATATAAAACCACATAAGACCTAACATATAACAATTTACTGCACCAAAGAAATGTGATCATTGTTATTGAATTTAACCACTATTATTGTTGTACATAACCTTTTTCAAAAATAACCACATAAGATTTAGTAGATAACCATATTCTGCACCAATATATTTGATGAAATCTAACCTCAAAAACCACAACATTTGTTGTTCATAAGAAATTGAGTGTAAAACCACATAACACCTATTATATAACCACTTACTACACCAAAAAAATGTGATCATTGATATTGAATTTAACCACTTTTATTGTTGTACAGAACTTTTTTCACAAATAACCACGTAAGACTTAGTAGATAACCACATACTGCACCAATATATTTGATGAAATCTAACCTCAAAAACCACAACATTTGTTGTTCATAAGAAATTGAGTGTAAAACCACATAACACCTATTATATAACCACTTACTACACCAAAAAAATGTGATCATTGATATTGAATTTAACCACTTTTATTGTTGTACAAAACCTCTTTAAAAAATAACCACATAGGATTCAGCAGATAACCATATACTGCACTAATATATTTGATGAAATCTAACCTCAAAAACCACAACATTTGTTGTTCGTAAACAATTGAGTAAAATACCACTTAGGCATGAGTACATAAGTACTTACTGCACTAATAAATGTGATCATTGATATTGAATTTAACTACTTTATTATTATTTATTTGTACATAACTACCTTAACAAATAACCACATAACACTTAAGACATAACCACTTACTGGACCAATGCTTGTGAAATCAGTTTTTCACTTACTTGTGCCATTTATCTTTGATTTTTGCAGGATGTTCATAATTATTTGCTTTAATCATTGTACTTCGTTGTGCTATGGTTTAAGAGTTATTCAACTGCAACATTGGGTGCAATTTATTTCGTTATTAATCATTTCGTCAGTTGTACAAAACCACTTTAATATATAACATCTTTAACCATTTACTATACGAATTTGTCAATTTTTTTTATATCACAACATCATATAAAACTTAGAACATAACATACATGACATTACCACTTAATGCAACAACACATTCATGAAACCAACTTTAGTACTTCACTAATTGTACTACATAACAAAGTCGTGTAACCACGCACAATATTCAAAAATGACAAGGATAAAATTGAAATACAAATCAACAAATTATGAAAGTCCTCAATTTGTTTTACTTTTAATTGTTCTTGTTTGATCCACTGCTTTCATGTTTGTCGTTGTAAACAGGTGAAATCAATTTGCTAAGGATGTCATCAACGGAACGTGTTGGAGGATTTTGGTAACAATTAGTATTGATAGACATACTAGTTCATCACTTCGGCAATCAATATCACTTGCAAAAACCTGCACATACGGGGAGTATATTCAAAGTGATAAAAAAAGTTCAAAAAATATATAACACCACAATAATTCTTTGTTAAAACTGCATTAGCCTCTTTAAAAATCTGTGCTTGAATGTAATTGTTTATCCTACTAAGTATCCTATCCATCTTTCCAATAAATGTACATCTCTTTAAATTTCCTCCTTATTGGTGTGCCTAAAAGATTAAAAATGCATGCGGTATCAATCAAGATACAACCACCTTAGTTATAATTGTAGCTAAAGGATAAATATTTCTATATTGTTACTTGGTTGATATGTGACCATTCCCAATGGTTATGTGCTTGTGGAGAACAATTAACTTCCAATAAAGCACTTCATATCATCAAGCATGATGGAAACACGAAAATTAGTACACTTAGAGCAACCAATAAATTTCTATAACTTATTTTAGTTGTTCCTACTTTATGAAAGCAGAGTAAATCTATCACGACAACTTCAGATGGCCATACAACCTGTTAAAAAGAATCACAACACATGTAACTAGAATCAATTAAAACAACACAGCATATATACTTCCAATTTCCAATCCACAAATTAAAACACTAACACCCACATGATACTTCCAATACTTTCAACCCTCTTCAATTTCACCACCCACAAAAATCTATACGCACATTCTATTAACGCTAAAGCCACTCCAGTATCCAACTTAATATTCTCCCTTGATATGACGCTCTTGAATTCTTAAGAGTGTTTCTCCCCTTTTTCAAATTTCAATTCCTAAGTTGTTATTCACAAATGGAAGGGAAAAATTCACAAATATAAACCATTTACCAAGAGAATATTTATTGTATATACTTAAGACATAAAAGTGAAGATACTTCTTCATTTTATACACTTCTAATTAATCCAAACATAATTATCCAAGTGTGAGAAATTCATTAATAACTGTGTTTACAGTTGTTAGCAACCCTAGGTCAAATAAATATGAAATGCATGATGATATGTCAACAGAGAAAAAGAAAAGGATTATTTATGATAAGGGAAAAATGAAGAACCTGTCCAGTATTTGCTTCCTCCTCTCCGACAACCAACATGTACTTGTACTGAGCTAATTGTGCTTCTCGTACCTGCAAAATGTCACAACTTCAATTTAAAGACATTTCTCTTCAATTAAGAAACAGCTTTCAATTACAGATTTACTAAACATTTAGTATACAAAAATTTTCATAAAAAATAAAATCCCCAAATATTAAAAGACACAAAACGACTATTAAAGTTGTTTGATATAATAAGTTATAAAACTGATACCAAGTCATTTCGGAGACTAAACTAGTTTAGTTGCATTTAAATGAATTAGAATACTCTACTTAAGGTTCCAAATATATAACAACTTGAATAAAATTCATTACAAGTAACAGCTTTTAAAATATTACAATAGAATAATACATACACTTTGGTATCGTACAAGGTACAAAATCTAGTAATTTCAAATATGATATTTTTCCCTGTTTCCTATTTCCAAAATATTGTACAAGGTGGAATTTTAATGAGCCTTTTGTAAAAGTAGAAAGATATATATAGCAGTACAAGTATCCTAACAAATTACAAACAGATAATAAAAAGTCAATAGCCTGTTTGATTTAAGAAATGTTTCCTGCCTTTGCTAATGATTACAAATATGATATATTTCCCTGTTTCCTATTTCCAAAATATTGTACAAGGTGGAATTTTAATGATCGTTTTGCAAAAAATAGAAAGAATTCTGAAAAACCGAACACACTCTAAGATATTCAACTATTCAAGGAGATTGCTCGAACTTTGTGATCAGATTACAGCTGGAAGTTTATTTAAAAATGTATGAGATGGACTGAACAAAATTTAGTAACAAAATCAAACTGCTTCAACGGTTTCAACATGATACAGAAAAGCTCAGAAATAAACAAGGAAAAGCCAATTATGAGAGTACTAGACAATTAATTTACAGGCATGAAAAAAATACAGGTGCTGCCACAAGATATGTCAGTACAACATTTGTATCATTTAATAGGTATAAGCAAATATATCAAAGAATAAAGCATAAAATTCAGAGTTGCTTAACTGTAGTGCATAAGATAGTGATTTTCCAAACACAAGACATACAATTACTTGAAGAGGATTGAGCCAGAAAGGCCATTTACCCTTGTAGTGCTCTAAAAGTATGGCAAACATGTGTTCAACAGATCCTAGAATTGCTCTATGTATCATTACAGGTCTCTCAATTTTGGCTTCATCCTCAGCAGAGAATTCCAACTTCAAACGATCAGGAAGCTGGAAGTTAAGCTGCAAGTAACCACATTCACCTAGCTATTACATGACAAGTTATCCAAAACTAAATCATGTGAACACAAATCTATCTGAGCGTGGCAAACCTGCAAAGTTGCACACTGAAATTTCTTAATTAATGCATCAGATACACTGATGTCTATCTTTGGTCCATAGAATGCCCCATCCCCTTCATTCAACAACTGCAAGGTTTTACACAGAATATAAGCACAAAGATAGAAAAGCTTTCAAATGTCACATTCCACAGAAAATAATAAAACATTATGAAAATAAAAAATGGAGTGTGTAGATGCGAGTGAAAACCCTTCACCCATATCAACATAAAGATGAAGAGAAGAAATGAGTGCTGTCATACACAAAATGAAACTGCCAACATAAGCAAATTAGAGGATATGATGCAGAGAGGAATCAAGGGCGAATTGGAGGAATGTGCCTGTAGTAGAGCATTTGGTGTTTTCGAAACTGAATCAAAAAGAAAACTCTCTATCTCACGCCCTTGCCCCTTTACTCTAGGGTTTTCGAAAATGAATCAAAAAGAAAACGAAAGATAGAGAAATGATGACAAAACAAGAAAGGAATAGAAAGGGGACAAACCTGATGCTTCGCACTTTGCCGATTCCAACTCTTCTGATCACCGATCACGTCCAGCCTGTGGCAGCCATGGAGTTCTCCTTTTTTCTTTTCTTTCTCGCTCTCTCTCAACCCTAACCCTAGACTTCCTCTTCCAAGATGAAAGGGTCGACTATGAAAGGAACGAAAACTTTCAATAAACTTTTCACGCACCGTAAATGACAACTTTGCCCTTAATGACATTCAGAAAAATTGGGCCCCACCCGTGTCAAATGAGTGTCAATTTCTTTAGCCGTGTCAAAGAATCATTTTTGATCTTCTTTCTAAGATGTCTGTTCTCCTCCACTCATCTACTGAGATTTGGAGATACGGATTTACAAGTGTCACGTTGTTCGTTTCTAGAAATTGGCAAGAGGGTGAGAAAGTGGATTTGCCTAATAGTTTCCTCGTTCCATCACTAAAATGGGGAATTTAGTGAAAATAATATCCCTTTCTTTGCAGTAGCAACGGGTTAATATCTATCTGCAAACGGAATGGGTACAAATAATATCGGGTTGGGTACGAACAATATTTATCTCCAACCCGATCTCCATGTAAAAAATTTATCTATAATTCGTTCTACTATTTACTGGATATTTATATAAAATAATTTGTAGATTTTTTTAACTCATGGGTATCTGTTGAATACTCATTTTTAATCTGCAAATATTTAAAAAATATACTTTAAATGTCTTCTCGAAGTTTTTTCCAACAAAGAATAACGCAGCAGAATGGTAAAAATTCGAAGGAGAATGTAAAATAAAAAATGAAGAGTGAAAAATCCTAAAATCTAGAAGAACCCTAATCTAGACCGATTAATTGGTGGAAACAAGAGATTGATCGGTGGAAATACTTTTAATCGATGCAAAAGTAGGTTTAATCAGTTAAAATGGAGGAAAAAGATGAAAAAAGGATGAAAAACCCTAACGGAAGATGTTGTCATTCAAAGATATGTGAATAGAAAGTGGAAAGGCTTCGAATAGAGGCTAGGTTCACTAGTACAAAAACAACGTATATTGTCACACGTTTAACGTCCAACCACTAAATAGCCAACGTTAAAAATGACCGGTGACATTTTTGTAAATAAATGCAATTATTAAACGTAGTTTAGAATTGTAATTCGACGTAAAAGGATATAAAACGTCGAATGCCCCAGCGTTAGACGTCAAAAGGTTAGTGAATTCAATAAAAATTTGAATGGGAGATTGAAAATTCATTCACTTTATCTTAGCGCGTGACACCCTCTTCTCTTCTCAAACTTTTCTCGAACGAAGTTTGACGACCATCACATGTAATCTTTCATTCATTTGATACAAATACATTTTATGTATGATTTTCGTTTGTTTTGACCGATTATTTTTGTGCTTTTGTTCTTCATAGACGCATTCTGCTTTCTTTGTCATTGGTGACGACACTTTATTCCGACAAACTCATCTTTTGAAGGTTAGTTTTCGTTTTCGTTTTGAAGAACTTATTTGTTGAACTTTTTTATTGTTTTTTTGGTGAACTTGTTTGTTGTTGCTGTTTGATTGAACTTGTTTGTTGTTGGTTATTGTTGTTTGTTGTTGATACTACGTTCATAGTTCTTGCTTTATAAAATACCAAAAACTGAAATTTATTGTTTTTCTATTTTTCAGGTCTCGTAAAGTTCTAAAAAAGGATCACAATTAATTAAAAAAACAAAAAAAATGATTAACGTCGTATATTAAGAAAATTCGACATTAAGTTAACGTCGTATACTGACAAAATTGGACGTTAACGTCGTATATTGACAAAATTGGACGTTAACGTCGAATTTTTTAAATTCGACGTCAATTTAACGTCTCCTAATATGACATTGTTCTCGAATTCGCCGTTAAAAGTCCAAAATATTCGACGTTGTACGTGATTTTTGTACTAGTGGTTATAATGGAAATGGAGATTATGTTAATGAAATGGAGGTTCTGTGGTGATGAAAACTTGAGAGGAAGACGAAGTTGTGGTTCGCGCACAATGAAATTGCGAAAAAGAGATGCTCGAGAGAATGGAAGAACTTGAGAGGATGTGCGTAATGGTGATGTGGCTTCTGCGAGACCTAACGGGTGTTGTTTTCATTTTGTAAAAAAAAGTAATTGAAAGGAACTTGATGACCCAAGGCCCTAGTCATTAGAACCCTAAACCACTATTATTAAAGTTTCTAGAGTAATAAAAAAAATTAATTTTTAAAAATATAAATTAAATTTTTATTATTATTTTTTGCAGGTAACGGGTACCCGTGGATCAGATAGTATAATACTTGCATCTTAGAAGCGGAATATTCGCGGATAGTAACTACCCATCGCATATTTTATCTGCGGATATCCGCGGACGCAAATTTTTTTGTCATCCTTAGTCATGTCCCAAGTCAAATTTGCTCCCAAACCAGCGTCTTCCGAACAACCTCTACCCTCACTAGGCATGGTCACCGTATATGTCTCATGTACGTTTGGTAGAGCAAGGAATGACCTTCGCTGGCAGAACTAGAGATGGTGGCTTCTTGAAGAGATGATGGCTTAAGAATTGATTCTCGAATCCGTTCTATTAAACATAATCGATTCTATTACATGAGAAAGCTTTGATTACGAGGTTAGGAAACCGGTTCTGGTTTTTATATATATATATATATATAATTATAAAAAATTAATAATACTATATTTTAATTTATGAAAATTTTATTTTTTTTGTCATAAAATTGCTTCCTTTTAAATCTTTTCACTTTTACTTTCAAATTTATTAAAAATAAAGACAGAAACTTTACCTCTTCCAAATACATCTATTTATTCCCTCAAATCTATTATCTTAAGAGAAGACTCCTTAAAGATAAGTTCACTTTGAAAGATAGAGTTGAGAAACATGAAATGGATGGATATTTGAGGGTAAGTTGGTTATTGTTTTTTTGAAGGGATTTTGGGACGAGTTACAACAGATTTGAAAGTAAAATTTGTGAAAATTAGTGTAGAATTTGACTGATGTAACAGATAAAAAAAATAGTTTAATTGATAGAAACGAAATATTACCAAAATGCTCTTAATAGTGAAAGTACTATAAAATGATAATTATTAATAATATATATAATTGTAAAAATTATTATAAGGAGAAAAAAAATTATTTTTTAAAATGAAAAAAATTTGTATTTAAGTAAAGTGAAATAATTATTTTTAAAATATAATATTTTATGAATATATTTTACTGTCAAGTGGTATAATTTTTTTTTATTGAAGTGAAATTGAATATTCATGATAAAACAAATAATTGAGTGAAGTTACAATATTATATTATATAAAAAGTTTTCGAATCAAACAAGGTACAACTATATTTATCATAGTTTAAATGAAGTTCCTTTGGTTATGCATGTAAGCAACCTTTCAAACGATATTGTATTGACATCCCTATTAGACGTCGTCTTGTTTGGAATGGATGTGAAGACAGAAACTCGAAGCAGCTCTGAATAAGTTATCGTCTTAAATGTTCATAGTCTTTAATAAGTTACCAATTTTTTCTAAGGTATGATTAGATGAATGAGTTGTACCAATTTCAATGGTTGTGGCTGTTAATCGTGCATTTTGACGCTCCATGGCTTGTGATTGTCAGTTTATAATGGCACATAGTCTTCTTGTTTCAGTATTTGGTTTTTCCAATTCGTCAATTGTTTGAGAACTCATATGATTTAAAGTTCATTAAGGTGACATTAACAATAAATAAAAGAATAAAAAATAATTGTGAAATCAAATAAAATTGAAGTTGATGTAATGTAGCAAATTAGAGACATAAGTTAATGTAATATAATAAAGCAAATTCATAATGTCATGTAATACACTTATCAAATATTATCAACTTAATCATCTAATTTGTGCATAATTAAGTTAACATTATAATTGAGGTTAGCAAATTGTCGGTTCATGTCTAGAGATAAGTTGACCAAGTTATCTTCAATTCGTTAAACACGCCCCTACATTTGTTACATATCTTGTATTTTGTTTTGCAAGTTTTGTACCTCCTCCGACATTGAGTCATCATATGAGGATTTGAAGGATAGGGGTGATGTTGCACAGGGTCGTCATGTTGACCACTTTGATGTTGTGGTTTTTCTTCGTCTTCATCATCACCAACATCGTGCTACCAAACACCATTGACGTTGAGAATGTTCAACTTCCTAAAAGAATTGGTTAAAAAATGTTGTTTGCTTCCAATATGATGATTGCCATCAACATCAAGATGTATCCACTGTGTTACATGATTTAGGTGATCAATACACCATATGATAGAGGTATGTCACTCGCCTTACATTTAAGCAAATGTTGAATGATGTGATGAGGCCAATTGATAAATATATTAACTTTAAGCCCAAAACATAAAGATATCTTCTTGCAACAATTTTGCAAAATTTCTAGTGCGTGTAGTCAACATATGCACGATAACATAATCCAAAAGTCTTTATTAATGTTCAAACAACCAACCATTTTTAGACATTGACCCTACATTTCTTGTCTTACCATAGTAGCCAATGTCATCTCGCGGTCAAAGGGGAAGTCATCTGGTATATTTGCGAAGGATAATTTTTTACCCTCGTACTTTAGATGAGCAACATTCAACCAATCAGCTAGTTTTAATTTGATTATCTTTTTGTTCACCTCATTATGAAGATAATCATCTGCTGAGATCTTTAGATTTGAATATAGGACTTTGATCAAATTTAAATAGAATGGTCGTTCCAATCTCACAAAATCTGCTACTCCTTAAAAGATGAGGTAATGATGAAAATATAGACATGAGGTCGCAAATGATTCAAAATTCATAATCTATGTAACCACAACATTTCTTGTATAGAAATCAGTAGCGGAGTGTTCTGTTTGATGATTGTCGCTCACGAAACGACGTTGATTTAATACTTCTTCAATAGATGGTCTCGTATGTGTAGGAGTGTCTGTGTAGTCACTGGTTGTTTTCCCTTACGACTTTTTTGGGTCCTTTTATGTGATGATGATGTCATTAAGTAATAACTTCAACAAAACAAAAAATTTAAAACAACAAATGTCATAAGATCAATATAATATTAATAACAACAATTGAAGGAAGAGCAAAAATAATGCAACATTGTTCAATATTAATAGGAACAATACCATATTACAATACAAGGAAGACACAAAATGTTACAATAGAAATGGACTTAAGACTATTAAAGATATATACGTGGACTCAACTACACCTCATCGTCATGTTACACAACTTATTCAATCTACGATGTGGGCATATTCTCATTAACCTTTTTGTGCAACTAGGATTTGCATAGAGAAAATCATAACACTACTCCATAAGTGTATCGTCTGATATGTTCATTGCATATAACATCTCCCATATGTCGCCCTCCATGTATTGGAATGTAGGGGTGCGACGCATGATCTCCACTTGGTTATTGAGAATATCATTTCGCTTCTCAATGGCAGTCATTTGACGCTTTGTCATGTTTGATATTTTCTCAAAATGAGCATTACTAGATCCCATTATGTCCATGACCGTGTTGTTAACTTATGAAATTGTGCGTCCATTATGTCGACCATAGGTGCCTCCCGCTTTGAGCCATGTGAAGATGATGTCCCTACGGATGGAACAAAAGGCACATATTGAGTATCTCCCAGACTATACTCATCCATAAGTGGAGGGGATGGGGCAATTGGGTCATTGAACCCTTGAAAGATAGGTTCTTCAGAAATGTATTCCATTTGTTCATTCACATCAACTTGTATACGAACCTCCTAACAAAGTCGTCGTGCTTGCCTAGCTGTTCAAACTCCACTCCTAGTAGCCCGATCAGTGGCCCACAACTCAACCATTATATCATAGTGTCTAATGGTAGTAACAGCCCACTTAGCTGTAAAAGGCATTGCCTAAAATGCAATATTCAACCAAACCATGAATTAATAAATGCTTAAAATGTCAAAATAAAATTCAAATGCTAAGATATATCATTAATACATATATTAGGTCCTCCAAACTTCATTGTTTCAAATCTTTTGGATGTTGCATTCCATGCAAATCCACTTAGTGACCCAAACATATATTTTCTATTTTTCTCATTTTGACACTTTCTCTTTTTCAGGTCTTTCTTTTCAACTCAAACTTGACCATTCTTTTTCATTGTTTCTCTTCTCAAGACTTTTTCTTCTCTTTTCAGACCAACCAGATTTTTTTTTCAGACTCTCTTTCTTTCAATTTCACCTCTGACCACACACTTTCCCGTTCTCTAAATTCCTAAATTCTCACCATCCCTCACAAGAATCTAAGGATTATTTTGATTTGGGATTTATATTAACAAAGATAAACAAAGACATAAAACAAAGACAAGTAAACTAACAAAGACAAACAAGTTCAGGACAAATAGAAACAAATTTATACAAAAATAGAACTGAAAAAGAACACCAAAGACCATAAAATGTACAGAAACAAAATTGGAACTAAAGACATAAAACTAAAACTATAAAGCTAAAAGAAAAATAAAACTTGTTTATCTTATTTATTTTAAAAAAAACATATTCTTTATCCTAATATTTATTAGGCTCCTTAAAGTTATGTTATCTACTAATATAAACTTATTATTAAAAAGAAAAAATAGGAATGGACTTATCAATTTTATACTATTATCCTCAACCAGGATGTGCAACTTGATCTTTTCCATAGTGAACTCTTCTTGGGCACCCTACTTTAGAAGTAGCAACTCTTGCTTCACTAGATGTTGATGGTGGAATGACCTTTGAAACCTTTGAAGCATTCACAAAAGCAACTACTAGCTCTAATTCATTCACCCGAACTACACTTGGAAAATTAGAACACATTTAAGAAAATAAGTCAACAACATTAGTTCTAACATCCAACAAGCATAAAGGAATCAACAAAATATAGAACTACATCCTCTAACATAACAACTATTGCATCAACAACATCATTCACCATAATGACTCTAGGATCAACAAAACCACCCGCCAAAGGTGCTTCTTGTTCCTTTGAATCAATTTCAATTTCAACACTTGCAAAACACTTAGAAGCAGAACATATGGCAAAGCTAATTTCTTCACAAATAGCACGACCTCCCCCAATGCATGTACAACCAGTGATTTTTTTATTGCTCACTTCTAAAGAGTTTAAAGACTCAACAACATTAAGTTTAAGTTCTAATCGTAGATTAGTACAAGTATTTTCAAAATCATCCATATCAATTCTCACATCATCAAAAACTACATAGCTATCATCATGAGCATTAGATTCATCATCAAGAAGTGCATTTAAATTTATGCAATCATCAAAAACACTAGATGCATGTATATGAACTATATCAATGGAAAATGATAAATTTGTGATATTAGAATGATCAAAGCAAGGAGTAGTAACAACTTCTAAAGGTTCATCATGCATATGATCAAACATAATGAAATCAATTTCAGGATCACATAAATCAGCATCAAAATCCATTTCATACTGCAACACCAAAACATGGTCAACAACTTTTCTCATCTTTTTGCAAATACTCTTTAGAATTTTTGAAATTAAATTATACTTTAGGTTCAACTTTTAAATCAGAGTTCAAATCAGTAGCAATATAATCAATTTTTGAATGAGGTTCAATACTCAAATCACCATTAGAATGCACATGTTCACTTAATTGAGCACTAGCAATGGTCAAATCAGATATAAGGATAACAACAAAATTATTACACTCACGAATAATTGTCAACTCCCTAAAACTAGCAACTAGCTTTTCAAAATCAGTTTCAGTATAATTATGTTCATAAGATTCAGATTCAGAAATATTAATTGATGCATCAACACAATCATCCCTCATAATCAAATAGGAATTAGCATTAATAAAATTTGGAGCAGGATGTAAATCAGTGAAAAAAGGATTGGAGTATGCAGTTACTGATAGGATATAATGTGATAGGTTGGGTAATAGGTGCAGGAAAAAGGAAAAAATTAGTAATTAGTTGTTAGTTGGTTTGGGGGGCCTTTATAAGAAGGCTGGGAGGTCTTGTGTCAAGGGGAGCTTTTGATATTAGTTGTTTTAGTAAGAGGTTGTTCATGTCGAGGGAGAGTGCTCCCTTAAGAGTTGGGTACTATACAATGTATTCTTGCTTACCAGAATAATATATTGTTTTTGTCCAGTATTCTGTGTGTGTGCTGTTTTGAGTGATAGATAGACTCTTGTACTAAATAGTTGTATTAGTTATAGAGGTGGTTGGGCTCTCAATAGTTTGAAACTCTTAGACAACAGCTACCATCAATGGTGCTTCATTAGTTGTTGCCACTTTTTCCCCTTCAGCTCTCCTAGTCAACTTTTTGACAACAACTACCATTTGAGCCACTTGAATGACCATTCCTTGAAGATCTGATGATGGAATCCCCTACTCCCACTTATCACAAATTATGGCTGCCATGATTGGAAATTTTCCTGCTCTGGTGCAGTATATTGGTTCCTATGTGAGTGTCATAGTTGTTGTTGCAAATGCAAGGATGGCTGCTCACAAAATGGTTGAAAATCTAATGGTTTTTGCTGCCAAAAAGAATGATTGAATAGCTGCAAAGAATGCTCAAGAAAAGGCTCATGAAACAGGTTAGAACTGTGGTTGAGCATTGTAAGGGAAAAAGCAATTATGATGAATAACTTATGCTTATTAAATGGAAAAAAGAAGAACAATAACAGACCAACACCACTATTACAAAAATCAAAACAAAGGGATAAATAAAAGAACAAATATGCAAACTATATGAATGCAAGGTTTAAAGCTTAAGTCGACACAATTTTCAAGGTTTCTTCTAAAAATGCATGAATAAAGTGTTACTTTTGGTTTTTAAACTTCTAGGGTTTTAGAGAGAGAAAGAGGGGAAAAGCACCAAAAGAAAAAGAGAGAGGGCTGAGATCTAAAGCAACGAGGGTGAAGAACAAAAGAAACAAGAAAGCTCTCAACAAGATAATGTAAAAGTTACTCTGTTATGATTTTTGAAGTAGATTACAAATTTATACATGAAAAGTGTAATTGAATCTATTTTTGATTTACAATTCAACACTCCTCCTTAAATCTAAAACCCTAATTCGAAATTGAAATCCCCTTTCTTTGAAGAAAAGAAACTCCTTTCACTGATTGAATCTGAAAAACCCTTATTCTCCCATGAAAGAAACAGTTTTCATCGATTAAAATCGGGAAAAACCTTTCTTCTCCAAGGAAACAAACACTTTTCACCGATTTATATCAGGAAAAACCCTTCTTCTCCGAGCAAACCTCCTCTCACCGATGAAACCTAGGGTTTCAAACACCCTTCTGCACGATCTTCAAAGGTGTTAGCTGTCACGACACCAATTAGCTTTCTTTGGTTTAGAAAGCACTCAATGCTTTGGTGAGTATATCTGTGAGTTGGTCTTCGGATCTGCAGCATACCACCTCTAGCTTTCCATTGCTGACTTGTTCTCTGATCTAGTGGAATATGGTTTCCATATGCTTACTCCTCCCATGGGATGTAGCATGCTTTGCTAGATCAATGGTTGACTTGTTGTCTACAAATAGTCTAACTTTTCCAGCTAACTCAACCTTCAACCCTTCCATCAAAGAAACCAACCAAGATGCTTGACACGTAGCTTCGCAGGCAGCTATATACTTCGCCTTACACAAATCTGGTCTAGTGTTACAGAGATATCTCAGGCTTCCAATAATTTTCCTATAAGTTGTAGGATCTACAGCTTCCTCCTCTGGCTCCTTTTCCAACCTTAATCCCAGTTCTGCTTGGGTGTTGGCAGCATTGAAATTTAGCATGTCAAACCTCTTTAACAAGTCTAAAACATACATTGACTGATGCATCACAATTTCACACCCAGTCTCAATGAATTTGATCCCGAGAAAGTAGCTAAGCCTTCCCAAACCACTTATCTCAAACTCCTTTAGCATTTGGGGTTTGAAATTAGAAATTAGCTCGCACTACTTCCAATAATTAGGAGATCATCAACATACAGGCAAACTATCAACTTTTCTAGTTTGCGATTATGTTGACAACACTACACATACAACCCATGTTCTAAAACACATTTCTCAAACCCAATAATGTGCATGAAGCCATCAATTCCCTGGTTCCAGGCCCTTGGGGCTTGTTTAATCCCATAAAGAGCCTTTCTCAGCTATACACCTTGTGTTGGTGCACTTTGATCTCAAACCCCTATGGTTGAAAAACATACGCCTCTTTTTCTAGTTTACCATTTAAGAAAGCAGATTTCACATCTAGTTGATGCAAATACTAATGAAATTTAGCTGCTAAAGATATTATCAACCTGATTGTCTTAACCCTTGCTACATGAGCAAAAAGTTCCCCATAATCCACTTCAGCCTTCTGTAGAAATCCTTTAGCAACCAACCTGGCTTTGTATTTACAACAACAACCTGTGGATTTATTTTTGACTTGTAGATCCACTTTAATTCTATTGGCTTCTTATATAAAGGTAAATTAGTCAATTCCCATGTCTGACTCTTCTCAAGAGACTCAATTTCCTCCTGCTTTGCCTTCTACCATCTCTTATTTGTAATACCTTGTTCAAACTCAATGGGTTTAGCTTATGTTGTTAGGACATAATGTACAAAATTCCCTCATATTGTAACAATAGCATCATAGAATAACTCATAATCCCTCAAATGAGGTGATAGTTGGAGTTAGGGTTCTCATAATTTTATCCACCACATACTGGTTTGTAATGTCATCTTTACATGCCCTCATAGCATTAACCAGCTCCTGCACCTTGTCAAAATATTCTGCCACAGTTTCACTTTCATCCATGGTCAAAATTTCAAACTACCTTCTCAATGTTTGTAGTCTCACCTTCTTGTTCTTGTCACCATTCCCATAGATCTTCACCAATATCTCCCATATTTCTTTAGTAGTGACAACCTTTGAGATCTTGTTAAAGATCTTTGGACTGACACACTGATAAAGAAGAAAATGTGTCTTATTGTCCAGTTTCTACTGCATTTTCTAGTTTCTTTTATCTTCATTAGTAGCCTTTGAGTTCAACTCAAGCAAGCCCTCATCTATCACATCTGAAACATCCTGGAAGCCAAATATGGCTTGCATCTTGATGCTCTAATCATTAAACAACTCTCCATCGAATATTAGAAGTGGCCCCTGTATTCTTCCAAACCCTGTCATATTCTTTTTGATTTAACCTTGAAGCTTCTTGAACCTCCTTATTCACTCTAAGGATTTATCCTTCCAAATAACACTTTTTCTGGAATATACACCACACTCTTCCAGACTTATTACATCCACAACTCCACAAAAATCTTTTGCCATTAAGCTCTTGATACAATCTAGGATTTAAGAGAGAAGAGGCAAAAAGCACCAAAAAAAAAGAGAGAGAATGCTGAGATTTGAAGCCACGAGGTAGAACAAAAGCAACTAGAAAGCATTTAACAAGATACTGTAAAAAAATTTCTCTTATGATTTTTGAAGTAAATTACAAATTTATACATGAAAAGTGTAACTGAATCTGTTTTTATTTACAATTCAACAAAACTTCTCCTCTTTTTCTTTTTTTAATTTTTTAATTTATTATCTTAGTAAATTTTTATTATATATATATATATAACTTAATTTATTGTTGTTATATTTACTTTTAAAAAAACTTAAAATATTTTTTTTAAATTATTTTATATTTAGCGGGACACATCAGCACAACATCGATTCACCTATTACCTATTACATGTATATATTATAATATATAAATTATTGGTCAATCATTTTACTTTTTTATTTTTTAAATTGCAATAGTGTACCTAATATAATTTCCAGTTTTGTAAAGTTTCTCAATATAAAAAAAACGTATTTTTTACCTTTTAACAATTTTTTTTTACCTTTTAACAATTTTTTTCTTTTTATGTAAAAATTCTTAAATTAATTTATAATATCGGATGTCCTGACCACCCATAGGTATGTTGGTTTGAAAATTGGGAGAAGATGTGAAAGGAGTAAAGATGTAGGTAAAAAAAGTTTAGAGGGATGGAAAATAAAAATGAATATATTAAAAACATGAATTGCACTCAAAAATAAAAATAAGATATAAAAGAGAATTGTATTAAAGACTGGATCAGGATTTTTTTAGATAAGAGACAAAATTAAGTATACATATAAAAGAGAAAAAACTAAATAAGATTTTTTTTATTTTATTTTGCAACACCCATCTTCTAGAAATATTGGAGATATGTATTCTAAAATTATGTTTGAATTAAAAATTAAAAGATAAGTGGATTTGCATAGACCACTCCCTTAAGCAAACAGCGGCCACCATCGTCCCAGAGAAATCAATAAATATCTAAAATATTAGTTTATAAATAAATTTCTAAGGTTTTATATTATTTTTAAATAAATAAGAAATGTTAGTACATATTATAATATCTTAGGTTAAAGATAAAAATTCATTTCTTAACTAAAAATAATTAAAGAGCTTGAATAAATTTTAAAGAATATATGTAAATGAATAAATATTTAGTCAAGTTTTTTCATATTTATAAATATTTTACAACCACATAAAACTATTTTTTTAAGATCTCATGCTTGTATATATCATATTAATAACAATCTTAATGATTTCTCCTCGACATGAAAGACATATATATTTTATTAACTCATGCTATGCTTGTAACCATAAATATATTAAAATATCTCATACATATTTTATTAAATATATCTCATGCTATGCTTTTGACCATAAATGTATTTAAATATATCATACATATTTTATTAAATATATCTAACCTTGTGATCAATAATTTATGCATTATAATATATACATGTAATGTGAATGCATCCATAAACCTATAATGTGCAAACAAGTTATAGGGTTGTGGCTTGGGGGAGTGAACATGCTTATTATGGTTTTATCTTGAGAAAATGTTGGGGGCGTGATATGGGCATCTGCGCATAGTGACTTTGGCTTTTAAAATTGGGAGTTTAATGTGCAAACAAATTATAGGTAATCATGAAAAAGAGAATTTCATTAACTTACGTGGGTTGTTGGGTGCATTTGGAATGAGTTGGGGTATTGCCTAGTGATATAGTGATTGCAGTTTAGTGTTCTAGGTTGTTATGATGATGGTTAAGTGATAATAAGTTTGGTGAGATAGTCTATTAGGTTTTTGTATAGAATTTTGTGTTGATGGGTTCATGGGAGAAAAGCAAAAATGGTTTGCATGGAGATTCACGTGGGTTTAAGACTTCAATAAAGGAAAAATTAATAGGCCTGGACCCTTGTGTGTGTATAGAAAGTTATGAATGCATGAAAACCTCATATGTGCATGTGCAAACATAAAAAAGGACACTATAGGAAAGTGATGGACCCATGTGGGGTTCACTTTCGGAGGTAAATGAGTTTGTCATCATTTAGTAGGTGTATGTTGAAAAGAGGAAGTATGGTTAGTGCATAGTTGACTTATTCATGTGTTTTAGTTGACTTTCAACTTTGTGGTTTGTTATCTTATTCTATTATGTGGGAAATGCTTTGTATATAGTTACAATATGTGTGGTAATTATTTTTATGATCATTGTTTAGTTTAACGATGACAAAGTGCTTCACTACATCCTGCATTATAATAATGACACACAATTATATAAACAATCACAAAACAATTATATAACATAAAAAATGTAGGTAAACATACCAGCACACTAGACTGTGAAGGCAATCTACGACGATGCGATACTTCATCTGGAATATCACGTCGGAGTCTGGGAGCAAGATTCGACCGGTGTTCATCGACAACAAGAATAATGTAATGATGGGATATCATCTCAAACCACGGAAGGTAACTATCAACATAGTCAGATGGGAATCTATCGATGAACACAACCCTAACAACATGATGTTGAAAGTGCAACCAGACATTATTGGTCGCCAATATGTCCGCATATGCAACAATGGGTAGGTCTCGAGGGATGGATTGTTGAAACCCAAACTGGCTCAAAACACGCTCACGCAAATGACGGCTTAGCGTGTCACCAATCCTGATCCATCGCAAGAACATACAAATGTCGTAAAAAGGACGAGTCTCCCGATGTGACTCAAATAGGGACCAAGTGACTGAACCATATGTCAGTCAGCCAAGTGTACCCTTACCTCTACGAGGGTGGAACCCTACCTCGGTGACTCCCACTTTACAACACGTGATCTGTCTTCCATGTACAAAGACACTAGACGCCTTCTTCCCAATGTAGGGAAGTGCTCATATATCCAACTCTACAAAATTAAAAATTAAAAATTATTTCATAATCCACATTGAAACAATTCAAGCAAATCAAAGTGTAAACTATATTTGTACTTGTAATAGATTCAAATAACTTGTCATCTGCCTAGTGGAAGCCAAGTTGGCATCTCCTAGTTGCTCATATATATATATATATATATATATATATATATATATATATATATATATATATATATATATATATATATATGCTAGTGTAGAAACGCCCTACGCATATCGGCCACATGCATGTACGTCTCTAAAGAGCAAAAGGTAAGACACAAGAATGGATGTGGCAGTCTTATCAACAAATATAGTGCATCTAACTAGATGCAACAAATATGCCTGGGCAACGTACTCCCACTACTACTGCTCACAATACTCAGCATAGATCTCTCGAAGTCAGCTCACTTTCGCACCATGAGCTGCATGTATCTCAGCATTAGCTCTCCCGTCATTCACGCCTAAAAGCTCCACAATGGCACGTCGACTTTCTTCAAAGTCTACTTCCTCCATATTACAACACTAGCCTAAAATTGAGAGGTGCAGCAAGGATGACACATCATCTAAAGTCACAGACATCTCACCTACGGGGAGATGAAAACTGTTGGTCTCGAAATGAAATCTAGACTCTTATCGACGTAGTCATATGAGATGCCCACCAGAGACATCAAACCAGAACCATACACGATGTCTATAATGCCCTCGTGGCAAGATCCTAGTTTGTTTAACTTCTTCCCATGGGAGATCAACTTGATCTTTTCCGAACCTAAACAATAATATTTAATATAAAATTTATTTCAACTAGACAATAATAATTACAATTAAAGTTTTGCACTTACCCGACCCTGCCATATTGCATAGACAACATGGTGAATGTAATGTGTCAGTACTAAAACATCTACTGGACCTGCAAGAAATTCACCTTCAGGAACATTCTGATGCTCCTCCTCCTCAATATCATGCTCCTCAATTGCATCCTCCTCAACCCTCACATCTTCAAGCTCCTCAACATTAACATTATGCTAAGCTACTCCATGTCTTCTGTGAGTAGAAGTAGTAGGTCTCCTCCTCTTACCCTGTGAGAAACTCTCTCCGTCATGTGAAGGTGCACCTCAAATACGAGGCATATCTATTCCATTTTTTTTTATTAACAACATTACACAGAAAACATCCATTTCAAATAATTATAGAATTCAAAATAAATAAAATTAATTCCACTATTTATATAAAAAAACTAATTAATTAAAATATAACAATTTAAATAAAATAAAAACCATAAAACTATAAAAAAACATAAAATAATTAAAATCAACATAGCTTAATCAAAACTTAAATATTTAATTCATTAAAAAAATTAAATATATGTCTATAAATATAATTAAATATTATTATGTCTATAAAAATAATTAAATTTTATTAACCATAAAAATAATTAACATAACAGAAAATTTATAAAAGAGAACATTTATTATAGGAAAAATATAAATAGAACATTTATAATCATTAAATCATTAAAAAAAATTGAAGAGGTTACGAATCGGATATCCAAACGCAAAGAGGACTGAATTGGATTTGGATAATTAATTCAACCTATATCGGATGAATCAATTATCTAGATCTGATCCAATCTCATCGCGTTTGGATAATAGATTAAGTGCAAATCAGTCGTGAAAATAGTAACATAACAACTTTTAATCCTCTATAAATACTACCCTACAAGATCTATATCTACAACACACTATCCAATTGAAAATAAATATGGGAATCCACCAACTTTTGGCTAGCAGCGAGTAGAAGCAACGTCGACTAGAGGTGTCAATTTGACCCATGATCCGGGACTAGCCCTAACCCACTCTTGAAAAAGCCCCCTCTTAAGAAGTCCCTCAAATGGGGGCCAAAAAAAAGCCCCAACCCCCATCTCAAGGGGGTTAGGGTCAGGGTTAAGATGAGTTTAGCCCACTAAAATTTTTTTGGAAACTAAACTTCAACATTCTTAATAGTAACTATTAAAAGTACTAAATTTTATATTCATGTAATTGATTTCCTATTTCAAATTATTAAATAAAACTAATTAATTATAGTATAATAGAATATTTAATATTCAAAATAACCACTTTTTTAAATAATTAAAAACAATTGCAAACCACACACTTAATTTTATACAACTAAATAGTATTACAAATTTATTTTACTGAAATATTATAAAAATGCTTTATTTTGTTGTCAATTTTAATAAAATTATGTCTTATGTTGCAGACACCAATTAATAATATTTGCACTGCTTTTACAGTTCTTAAAAAGAATCACTGTTTTGTTTTCTCGACTTCTAAAATATCACTCAGTCTGCTTTTAATTATTTAAAATTAAAAATAATTCAAAAATTTATTATCTAAAATTTTTTGATCAAAAATAGTATTAATATTTTATGTGTAAATTAAACTTATGTTTTATTTTGTTTTTTTCTCTCTGATAATCTTCTCTCAAAATCACCATAAGATATATTATAAAAAGAAAGTTAATTTCTTAAAAATTTATAAAAAAAATGAAAATTTTAAATAGACCTAAAGTACTAAAGAATGACAAATGTTATAGTGTTTCAATTCTTTAACTAACACATTAAATAATTTATTTTTAACTTTCAACTAGAACACATAACATAAATGTATGTTTATGTTTATGTTTATATTTATGTTTATGACATTTAAAATGTAAACATTTTGAGTGAGTAGTATGACGAGATTGAATTCTATGGGCGAATACAACTTCAGTCTGCACAAGGTTTATGGGTTTTTTCTTTTTATTTTTTATTTTTGTTATGAACATGATATGTTGAGTATAAAATGAAAAAGAAAATCATTTATATTTAATTTCTTTTTCAATAACTTTCTAAGAAAATAAAGAAGCCTACTTTTTTAAATCAAGAGCTTCAATTAGAGAAAATCTTCTCTTAAATTTCAATTAGGATAATTTTAGATAAAAATTTAATTTCTTACTTATAACTTAAAAAAAAAGTGAAATTAAATATTTAAATTTCAAATTTATAAAATGATCTTTTAATTATATACTTAGAGAATCTAACTCAATAAATATTGTCATTTTGCTTTTGCTTCTTGATTTTAGAACTCTCCTCTTATAAAAATTTCAATTTATTTTCTATAGTAACTATTTTTGTAACAAATTAGGAGTTAATTATATTTTTTCTTGTATTCAAAATGAACATTTTTTCTAAAAAAAAGGCCCATGGGTTAGCCCTGGTCCACAGGGCTTTTGAAGATATTTTGGCCCCGTGGACTTTTTCTGCGAGGGACTTTTTGGCCCTGTGGTTTTTTTGGCCCCAACCCACGCGGGTTAGGGCCAAACCATGTAAGGAGGGCCAAATTGACAGGTCTCACATCGACGAAAGGAACAACACCACCAAAATGACAAACACGAAACAATGTGGTGTGTCGTTGGATCCAACAACAAAAACAACTTCAACCTCCACAGAAATAACAAGACGAACCTCTGGTACTTAAGAAGACGAAGTTGTGGTGTTTGTGTGTGCCTGGAATGTGCTTGGAAGTAGTGGAAGAAGACGAACCTATGGTGTTGTGGTGCCTCTGTGTTGCTGAAGTGTGCCTGGAAGTAGAGAGTGTGTTGTTCAAATGAGATGCGAAAGAGGGGAGGAACGAAAGAGAGAAAGAGAGAAAGTGAGATGTGATGTGCTTTCAAATGCGCAAGTGTGAAAAATAATAGCTCCTGCTGAGGAATAATAACTGATATTTTAGAGAATCTTTGACCATTTAATTCTTTTAAATATTAATACTGTTTTAAGTATGGACAATATTGACATTTTGAGAATATTTGGAGGTGCAAAGTGAAAGACTTGGAGGTGTATGGTGAAATACCCATGTTGCATGAGCCAAAACAGGCAGACTAACTCATATATACCACTCCAAAAATTAAATTAACTTATGAAAATTTCAAACAACCATTCCGATTGGATTCATGTCGGTCACCGATTTTGTTTCCATTGTAGTAAATTGGTCAAAATTACCACTATCTCATTGGCTTTGGTATACAGCAGGAAAAAGGTGACTTAAGATTCAGCCAATTTATAGTTACTCTGTGAACACAGAAAAAGGAAAAAAAAAGATTCTTTAGTTGTTGCTTGTTTCAACTGAAAAATTGTATGTACTCAATAGATCTTCGTGTCATCAAACAAGGTAAAAGGAACAAACAAGGGCGAAAATATCATATGTGAATTTGTACAACATATTTAGAGTTCCGACACTGAATCACCAAGGATGTGTTTCTTTGAGAGGGTTTACTGTGCGAAAGGATTTGCAAGTGCGAATTGGCATGTATCGAATGTGTTCACTTTCCCGAATTCGCAAGAGTGAGAGAGTAGATTTGTAGGATGACTTCCTCATCCCATCTCACCAAAGTGAGGGATTTGCGGGTGATAACTAATGTTTTACAATAATGTACCTATAACGAGTTTCAAAAAATATGATAAAAATTAATTTGCATTGTGGTTTTAAACTTTTATATAGAAAAATGTTCTTTGTTATTTATTTTTTTCAGATTTATAAAAGACTTCTGAATTAAAAAAAAAACATAAACAAAATTTCAGATTTACTAATCCGGAAAGTATTTTTTTAAATGTATTACGTATTTTGACAAATATATTCAGATTTGGAAATTGTTTTCTAGAACACGTTCTTGGAATTTTTTTCTTTTTTATATATTTGGAAATTGTAGAAAGAAATTCATTTTGAAAACTCGTTCCAAAACGTATTTTATGTATTTCAGAAAACTTTCTCTAATATATATCACATATGTTCCGAAAAACTTGTTCCAGAAAACAATTTTCTGTTTTGAAAAATTTCTCCTTAAAATTCTGTTTCGATAAATTTATTTCAGAAATTCTTTTCTAAAAATCTTATTCTAAGACTCATGTTTCAAAAACTTTAAAATATTTATTTAAAAATTTTCCATAATAGATATTCAGAAGTCACTTTCGTAGAAAATAAAATAATTATTCTAAAAGTTATAAAAGCACAGTTAGAGATTATGGAAATGAAAAAAAAAGCCCAAATAAAAGCCGCACCAAATCACACGGCGAGAATTTAACTCTTTAATATTGGTGGGCACACCTATGGTGAAAAGGAAAATAAATTTAATATTTTAAACAACAATTTTAAATAATAATTTAAATTCCCAACAGAAAATACTCATTGTGACTTAAATTCGCAACAATAATTTTAAATAATAATTTAAATACACAAGTTAGGTCATTTCAACCATATCATACCATCGGTTTATAAAATAAATGTATAAATTACCCAGTTGAAATTATAAACTGCTGCTGTCATCTTCTTCACACTGCTCCACGACACAATAATAATAATAAATAATAATAATAATAATAGTAATAATAATAATAATAATAATAATGCATATTGAAAGAAAATTATTGTGTGAATCTACACCACGAAGAAATCAAGAAATACTAAACGCCACGACCTAAATTCGAGAATTTAAATTTTATATTTTTACATATGAAGGGAAGGGGCAAAACCTATTTTGCAGGATATTCCAAATTAATGATGGATTTTCATGGGTATGGAATTGCATCTTGATTTGTAGAATAATATATATATAAATATATACCCTGATTTTAGAGAGTGTGTATGTTCCAATTTTCAACCCTTGAAACGAACTACAATGCAGGAAATATCATCCTTACTGTCTCTGTTCAATGCCTCAGTGGCTAGTTGTTTGGCTGCTTTTTGTGGATCCTTTATTCTTCTTGCAATATCAACAGCTTCTTGATTTCCCATTACCTGGAATAAGTGCAAATTTTAAGTACATGGAATAATTATTTGCCAAAACAATGTGTTTTTCCTTTCCCAATTTCCTGATGCATCATTGAGTTTCATTTTCTATTGTCTAAGACTTCTGTGTTAACACTTCCAAGAAAATAAAATGTATAATGTAAAAACTTTATGCATAAATTACCTACAAGAGAAACTTATTTTGATATAGACTTAAACTTTTCAACCCTCATCCCAAGTTCCCAACCACTGAACCTGCTGAAATGCTAATGGAACTTGCATGTATGGCATAAAAAAAACACTTGCAACTATTAGCAGCAACACACTATCAAACACTTTTTAGTGATTCTTGATTATTTGACTCAATTATAGTGCTTTTTGGAAGTGTGTGTTATTAACCTTTTAGTGTATTTTGAAGGTTCAACAGATAGGTAACAGAAAAAATTCAGAAGAGAATCTGGACTCAAAATATTGGGAATGGTAATGAAATGGAACCCTAGATGTAGTGCCAATGATGCACTTGTCCACACATAGGCTGCCACTATTAGCAATTGCAATGATGTTGTTAGTCAGAAATTGGGACAAACTTTTGGATTTGAGAAAAGTTGAAATAAAAATGAATTAAATTGTTGGAGGACAGAAGTAAAAGAAATAAAAAATTCAAGGTGAATTAAGGCATGGAAAGTGCAGTTTTGCCTTAATGGAAAAATAGAGAAAAAGAGAATAACATCAACCTTCCATAGACCATCACTAGCAAGTATCAAAAGTTCAACATCTGGGGTGATATCAGCGTACTGAATGTCAGGATCAGATCGCAAGTGTGTTTTGAGGTTTTTGTCTCCAAAGGCTCGAGAAACTGCTAGCTGCCCATTCACTCTTGCAACATCACCTGATATAAACCACAAAAATGAAGAAATTATTACAAAATAGAAAGCATTCAACAAAAAGGAATCCTAATATTTTCAATCATATTTCATATAGAATGTATGTAATCAAATAATTCTTAATTCATTTTGAAAGTATAACATTGTTTTGTTTTTTCAAATTATTAGTGATACAGATCTAATTTATTTGATAAACGTTTAATTAGTAACTGTGATGATGGTGATAAAGTTATTCAATAAAAAATTGTTCATGCAATTTGGACTTTACAGTGATGTCAAATCATTCCTCCTCATATGGTTTCTCCTCAGTGTGTAATACTTATCCAAAAGTGTAGGAAACTATGTTGAACTATAAGGCTTTTTCCTTTATTCTCTAGAAAAAAAAATAACGATGATAGTAATCATAAACCATAATGATATTATGGTAATAGTAATAACAAATCATGATTAAAGAGAAAAAAAAGATGCTCAATGATGAACAGAGTCCAAACAGAGAAGTTCAGAGTCATTCTACAAAGTGAACATGTGATAAACTGGGATTGATTAAGTGTAGCCACAATGAGTAGCATGCCCCTGTGGTTGGGTTTTAACACAGAAAATAGTAACCATTTGGACCATCAGTTAAAGACAACTTAGAACACTTAGGCAAACGAATTTTTTTTCAGCACACCCTAGAAGCAAATGATTCCATTCCAAAATAATACACTTATTGGCTACATTTCTTGTTTATGTCCACAAGAACATCTCAACAAATGTTCACTCTTTTAAAAAATTGTTCTCATTACAATTTTTTTTAACAAATTTGAAAAACCCTCTTAATTATAAGTTGTTGAAGTTCCTACATTGACTAAAGATATGTCTAAATTATAGTATATAAGTAAGTATATAAGTTACCTTATACTGATTTTGTAAAGTAAAGTTATATTTAAAATTCATTTTCTAAGAAGGTATTAAAGCCTGATTCTGATCTAAGGACAGGTGACTTATGGGCCAACCACACTTCTGTTGCGCAGCTCTATTTCTACAATTATAACATAAGTTTTATGAATAGACTTGAGGAACTCTTCCCAAATAGCAAAAACCCGAGTATCCCACTCAAAAATTTCAATAGAATGATAAAGACTATCTCACTTGCATGTGACTCTCGCGTCTCTTCTATTAAATTTTCCTCCCTTCACACAATCTTCCTCTTAATATAGTCTCTTCTCTCTTGCCAAGAGCTCTCATTTACAATGGTGGTAAATGACTTCATTCACGAATATGATTTAGTATACTTAAATTATCACACCTCTCCTCCTAACCTCTCATAATGATGGTGGAATCCTTCAAGAGTGAACATATGTTCTACTACCTCTTGGAATACACTTTTTTTTTTAATTTCTACGAGATTTCACATTAACTAGAGATAAGACTAAATTACAATATACAAGTAGGTGAAAACCTCATCTTATAAGTTGGTTTTGTAGGGTTAAGTTAGGTTTAAAATTCACTTCTTAACATAGTATCAGAGCTATATTAGAGTCTATCCAGCAAAGTTCGTTCTTTGCTACATTTATTGTTCCACATGTTATCGTCTGGTTATCGAACCACCCATAGATATATAATCCCACGCTCGAGTTGTATATGCTTAGGCATGAGGAGTGTGGTAGAGATCTTATATTGACTAGAGATAAGACCAAATCACAATATTGGATGTAAACCTCACCTTACAAACCATTTTTGTAAGGTTGAATTAGACTTAAAGTCCATTTCTTAACACCACCTACTTTTTAAGACTAGAATCCGGACAACTCCCAAAATGGTCATAACTATGGCAGGTTATGAGTGTCCATTGTTAAGGTAAGCTTCCAACAAGACAAAACCATGATTAGTTCGTATCACATTATTTGATCAAAGGTTTAATGTGAGTATAGAGCTTGACCATAGCTGCTTGTGATTTTATTTGGATTAAATAATAACTACAAAATTAAAATTCAGGGAACATTAATTCAACAAATGAAGTTGTGTTGTGATAACCAAGCAGCTTTGCACATGACATCTAACTCACTTTTTCAAGAAAGGACTAAACATATACATATATAAATAATTGTCATTAAGTCTGAGAAAATCATCTCTCAAAATAAATTTCACTGCTGAATAAATTACAGAAATCTATCTTGAATTTATTCTCGTGTAATGAAGTTAACAACTTAACATGCATTAGCCACAACCATATGATACTCATTCTACTTTATAGATATCTCATAAGATCCAACCATCTAAAAATTGGAATGGTGGCCATATATAAAGCAATATGGACAATATCTTACATTTAAATTCAGGTTACTTACATTGGCTGCAGCTTACTTTGATTTATTTTAACCTATCCTTCACTTTTTTTAAACTTTCATTCTTTTCTTTCAACCCATCCTTTACTTTTCTAATGAGTACAAATCATGCATATAGAACAGTCAAACCTCTCTCTCACACACACATATCATGTCCATCTCTCAGTTAAATGTAATTTGAAAAGGAAAAATAGATTGAGACTTGTAAAATCTCATTATGGGAAGAAAAAAAAAAATCAGCATAGAACACCTAAGGCAACAACTCAGAACTTGCAGAGGGTTAATTGATGAACCTGGCATGTTTGAGACAAAGCCACCTCTTGTCTCAATGCTGCCCCTCTCAGTATTGGGCTCATGATCAGTTGTCATCTGTGCAGCCTCCCCTCCCCTTGACACAACAGCTCGAGAATCTCCTACATTGGCTACCCATAATTTCTGATTATTTATGAGAATTGCAGTCACTGCAGTTGATCCTCCTCGTCCCAAATCAGGACTATGAGAAAGAATTTCCTGATCTGTTGTTACATAGGCATTAGAAATGGACATGAATGGATCATTCCAGAAGTCCTCCTGGATAAAGAATCACAAATTCACAATCATAAATATACTAAAGATAGTAAGAAAAGGTACAATAAGCCAAATTTACCAGTATTTGATCTTTCAAATTTATCTTGCTAGGACAGAGATCTTACTACCAACCTCTTCAAGACTTTAAAACTAAAAGGACTTATCATTCATATGGTTGATAGCAGTATATTGATTGCCAAAAAGTATAGGAACTTGAGAAAAAGAAAATCAGTATACTATAAGCAATATAAAATTGAAATGAACAAAACTCTTATCCAGATAAATCAGATGAAATTATGATAAATGCATAACAGCTCTTCAGTTTGATTCAACAACTTACTTCCTTCAAGATATTAGGAAACAGATGCTTTTGTAAATAGGCTGGTACACTGTCTCCCAGGTGTCCATCATATATAGCAAAAAGGCCAAGCTCTCGCCCATTAAACTCGACAAATTTTGCTACATGGTAGTCCTCCATGGGATGGTTTGCTTTCCCTTTGACTAGGCTATAGCCATATTTGACTGAGGACTGACTGCTCTTGCCCTTGCCAGAGTTAGATGAAGATCTTCCTCCAACCACCTTCAGATAGAGAAATTGAAATGCAACAACAGGAGAGTTTATAGATTTTGTTTAACATATTTCAATAATGTATAATAACGGAAAGGAAAGAAAAACTTTATATCTATTATTACCAAAAGGGAATGAGTTGGAAGATGTCACTAAGACAATGTGAGAAACAAAATGAAGAAACATATTAATAATGATCTCATATTTCCATCTAGCTATGGGGTTTTCTATTTAATCAATGCCCAGATGCTGCAAGAAATCCATCATTGGCATGGTACCAAAATATTATCTGTCAGCGTAACTAAACATATGGGGTTTTTACTCCATTGTTCTCTTTCCAACCTGTTTCAGTATCAACATTTCTGATCCAGTAAAAGATTGATCATGATTTGTGAATTATTCATCTCACAAAACCAACCATATTCTTTCTCTCATGATGCAAGTAACACTTCTGGCCACTCTGGCACCAATATTTTCAGGCAGTGAAGGAAGAAGCCAGGAAGTGACTAACCCTCTTTGAGCCTCTTGGCATGTCCTGACCTTCAAATCTACTAAAATAAATTTTCCCAAAAGAAAAATCCATAAAGGACTATTTCTTCCTTCAAACAGATAGTCAACACAAGCTGCTCAAGTTTACCTATTACCGATTGTCTTCACATTCTTGACTAGCCTTCTGTCAGTATATGCCAACTTATTTTCAAATTAACTGGTAGCCATTGTAAACAAATATAAAGTCATTTTTAGGCTTTCACTTAATAGCTTAAGAGAATTAGTTGACATGGCACCATCTCTGATCTGATGATCTGATGATCTGATTCCATCACTATATCTGTGACCAAGTTTGAAGTTGAGAAGCTTCCATTGTCTGATAACATTTGTATCCTAATGGTTGCTTGCGCCCATGTTATTCTTGCATTCATGTTGTACTTTTACGGGTGTGTTTAGCTTTCGTCTCTCTTTTTCCTCAAATTAACTCCTTACGTGGGTTTATCTGCTTTTGCCTTCTTTGGCCCATTTCTTTCCATTACGCTACACAATAGCTACTTGGTTCTTATTCCTAAACTGGCTGGCATAGTTGGTATATTTTTTTTTGGCAGTTTGTTTAATTTAGATATATTCTTTTGCTGTGTCATTCACCATGTTCTCTTCCAGCTATATGTTGATCAAGCCAATTCAGAAGACTCAATTTCACATTCCAGTCCTCAACTGACGTTTTGGACATTCATCGTGGCAACCATCCACTTCTCTTATAAACATTATTCAACAATCATTTTGCAGTACCTCTGTGAGAATGCTTGGAAAGAGAACAATGGAGTAAAAAGAAAATTCCAATCATAAGGAAAGGAGTTATTCCAACCAGGGGTCAGATTGAATTTCCAAGGTTTGCATTTTATGCCAGTTAAGAAAGTGAAGATCGTCAGAGGTGAAGAATGGATCACTTAGGCAGAAAAATAATTTGAAGTGCAAAGAAGTGAAGATTATATAGCCTAAATTAACAAAGGAAGGACCAACAATTCATTGGTTTAATCTTGAGAGAAACAGAAGATGATCTCACTTGGAATTAGTGCTTCTATGACCAAGGGTTCATGAGTTTCTGTGAAACCTTTACTGTATATACAACAAAACCATATGATTGCAGGTACATGAATCAAACAATACCAATGTCTACTGTATAAAACCAAATTATGAGAAAGAGCTTTTACATTCAAGGCTTTTTCAATATTTTCTCTTGGAGTTTTCCTTGGTCAACCACTACCCTGTCATTGATCTATCCTCCATCTAACCAATTCTTTCAACAGGTGATTCAATTGTTCGCTTCCACACGTGGACAAACCATTTCAGGCAAGATTATGTCAAATGTTCCTCGAAAGGTGGTATTCCTATGTAAATATCCATTACTAATCCTATTTTATCTAGAAAGAACATTCATCTAACAAAATATTCTATTTCCAGAATACTTGCGCTATAGCTAGAACTTCACCACCCAGCTATCAATACTGTTGGAAATATCACAATGCCTCCTGGTATAACCAAATTAAGTATATAATGGAAGATACTTCGCCCAAAGCAAACTGGTTTTGTTGATTGAGTTAGACTAAAATTCAAATTCTAAGATTCCAGTTTATCTGATCAAGTCACTTGCTATTATGTCATTATTATTAGACAACCCACAAATGTTCAATTCTGCAAACTTCACACTTGAAATATCCAATTATCATTGAGGGAAGTGAGATGGAGTTCCTACATCAATTAACTCAATGACCAAATTAAAGTATATACGTAAGAAAAAACTCTCACCTCACAAGTAAATATCGTAGTGTTGAATTAGACCCAAACCAAATTTCTAAGACATACCATAAAACACAGTTGGTCTTGTAGCTATTTAGAAAATCTCCTTTTAAGCCTGATGAGCTCCATTGTTTTATCACAAATAACACAGTCACTTATCAATTTCATCCATTCTTGTAGTGCATTCCTATTATAGGAAAATCCTCCAAGGCCCCACTGTTCTTTATAATTAAATGTCGGTATGAGATATCTCAAACTCATTCATTTTGTAGTCGTCAAGTCCAAAACATTCTCGCACGGACGAACATGTTAGAGATATGAAAAAAATATTGTTATGTCTCTATCAAAAGCTTAAGCTTTCAGAAAAGCTGGTTATTGGCAACTGTTTGAACAGAAATAATCAATTCACAGAACCTTTCTCATCAAGATTAAGAAAATAAAATTTGGAAAAGTCCCAAGTCCATTCTCTAGCACAGCAGCAGAGCTTAAATCTCAACTCTCAATCAGCAATTCACCACATGACATCCTCACATCCTCATATGGAGATTGATTATTTCCAAAAGAAAAAGAAAATATTCCAAAGGGACAGAATTCCTCACCTGGCTGACAGAGCTGAAGCAACAAAGACTGTCCATATAATCCAGCCCCACCTCAAACTTTCCGTCTATCAGTCAACATCTAACTCTTACCACAAAACTGCAAAAAAAAAAAAAAAAAAGAGCTCAACGCGAGTGAAAGTCCAAAACTAAAAAGTTCCAAAAGAAAGCCGATCAATAAAGGAAGCAATTCAATCATCCCAGAAAAGAAATTCAAAAAAAGAAGATAAAAAAAAAGGAAATTCCCAACACCCAGATAATGAATTGGTAATCCAAAAACTCCCTTACCGATCCAAAAATCAAAACTTTTCCCTGGAAAAAGATCTGGAAGTCAATTGGGTCGTCTCTAGTTAATTGTTAAAGGAAGGAAAGAGCGAGAGAGAGGCAGAAATTAAAGGGAAGAAGGAGAAGAACGTATAAGGAGTGAAATTTTATTGATTGATAATATAGGAATAGGAAGATGGAATAGGGGATGGATGGTTGAAAGAGTAGACTTAGATAACCGTCTTGTATTGGTTTTGTTGAGAAAGTCTTTGCGCAGTTTTGTTAGCAACGGAATGAGAATGGGGCCAAAAGGCATAGGTTGCCCTTGTTGACTTTTGCAGTTTCTCTGTGCCTTGTTTTATTGCTGACACTGTTTCTTTGTTTGTTTCTTTCTATGATTTATTACAGCTGTTTTTGTTTTCAGAATTCACTTGACTTCACAATAATAACGTGATTACATTACATAGTTCCTTCCTTCCTATAAACCCAACATCGAACAAGCTGATTGTATTGTTTTGTATTCTACTGCATTGTCATTCATTGGTGGAGTTTCTCACCCGATCTGGGGGGTCCACTCCAAGGTCGGCCAAATTTTCAACCTTCCATGTTCTCCTTCTTGCTTCCTCCCCAAAAGAGTCAAAAGGAAAAACAAACCAAATTACAATAGCACAGTACAATACTCCTTTGTGTACTCGAGTGCTGTAAAATTATTACTACAAAGACTTGGATTCTGTACAGCAAACAAAAGCTTCTATTTTTCTAAACATTAATAATATGGTAGATGGACCACAATATTTGGATTTTTTTTTGTTAGGTTTTTAATTGGAGAAATAGGAAAGATTCCATATTACTTTTCATATTTTTCTGAGTTGTTACTGGTTAGTTATCGATTTTGATATATTCTTAGGGTTTTTAAAAGGAAAAAAATTGATAGTAATAAATTCAAAATAAATTTTTATAAAAATAATTAATAATATTAATTAAAATCTTAAGATAATAAATTTATGAATGTTTCTATTATTTATTTGTATTGGATAACTTCTGACATGTATAATTTAATAATATTATAAAATATTACATTATTATCATATTTAAATTGAATTTGAGTATTTCTTTTGTAAGAATTAACTAGTCCTGGTTGAGTTTTTATATTCTTCCAATATATTAAAAAATGGTGTTGTCAAAACGGACTATTCAATATCATTGGGTAGGACTTATTATAGATTGACTATTTAGTGAATCAATCTAATCCGACTTACTTATTTATGATCAACCAAACATAAGATTTCATTCACACACAAGATCATAAAATTTTTTCAACAAAATTTTTAGTAGTTTCATAAGGATTCAATATTATTTTTGCATAAAATTTAAGTTATTAAGTATAGATTCGTGAACTTTTCATGTTACCTAATTATTCCATACAAAAATAATTCTACTCGAGTCTCTTTTTGATATTTTATAAAATGACTAATCCAACATAAAATAATTATTAGAAAAATTAGGTGAATTGATGAACTAACTGACTCACTGTAGGTTCAATCCGGATAAACTCAATTCTCAAAGTTTTTTTCAACTAATTCGATTTGAATTCGTGGTGGACCGAGATAACTTATAAATTTCAACCCATTTTCACAATAGTATTAAAAACATGTTAAATATATTTTGAAACATCAATGTTAATCAATATATTTTGAAGATTTAACAAGGGACAATATAAAAAAGTTGAATTCCAAATTTAGAATGTAGACGTCCATGGTTAAACTTTAACAAAGAAAATCTACTATAATGTAATAGTTTTACATTATCACCTGTAAGATAATTATATTTATAGAAAAAAAAAAGTATTTGACACCAATAATTATCATTTAATAATATTTTATAAGAATAAAATGATCCTTACAAAGTAAATTTTTGTATTACTAAAGGAAAAAAAAAAGAGAATGAAGAATAATGAAAGATAGTATTAACGGCTGTAAAAAAGTCTTTGTGTAAAAGTACCATTTTCTATTGATTTCTATGATAACTATGTAGGACAATGTAAAATTGTTCAACAGGACTATTAAACATAAAAGGTCTATGCATTATTAATTAGTCAGAAATCAATTTAAAATATTTTTAATTAATTATCATAAAAGTTAATAACTTATTTTACATATGAAATTGAATGAAGATATAAAAAGGTTTACTGTGCGAATACGTTTTAAGCAAATCCAAAATATAAAATGAATTTAATTAGCATCTAATTTTAATTTATTAGACTCAACTAAAGCGTTATTTAACAAGTATAATTTCCATATCTTCTAATGTAAATATAAATATAAATATATATATATATATATATATATATATATATATATATATATCTAATTTTTCACTTTATTATTTTACCAAAAGAAAAAGTAAATAAAAAATAACGTATTGTACCAATACTCCATAGATGTTAAGCAAAAGAAAAGAAAAACAGATATTTTCTTAAAATAATTAATTATTAAAATAAAAGTTAACATTACTTATTTAAATGAAATATAATTATGATCATACTTACACTTAATTATATTTTATTACAATATTTTGAATACTATAATTATATTATATATGCAGAGTAAAAAAAATAAAAGAAAAGATAAATTCATAATTTCATCCATGGATAACTATTTTACTTTCTCTTTTTGTCTTCAATATATATTTTTAGTATGTTAATAAAGAGGTGACATAATTAGGACGCTTTTACAAGAAAAAATGTTATGATTTTCATAAGAGATAATTAATAGGATAATCACTTTGATAACATATTTTGACAACATTTTGAGACGGTCATGTGTCAAAATGTGACTGGTTCACATGAAAAACAACTTTGAAAAAGGAAAATGATGTGGAAATGCAAGTCAGAGGGTTGCAGGGTTTTCATTTAGGCATCTTTATTTTGGGGTTTCAAAAATTTGAAATCTCGGATAGAGAACCCACGAGAACCAGAGAAGATCCTCCCACCCACAAATCTTCGTTGACCACAACCAGTCGTTCACCGACAAAGGAGCGTCCAACCATTCACTGGAATTGTGTTCGCAGTTGTTGGAGCCGAACGCTTCAGCATTTTGAAGCACCATTCAATGTGAAAACCACCATCTATGCGCTCTGCAATTTCAATACTCACTCTCACAATCACATATATCCAAACCTTTTCACTATTATGCCATGGTCGAGGAATTATGTTGAAGAGGCCACCGCCATCAAATCCTTGTGCCGCTAGACCTTCGTTTTCTCTCATAAACCCTAACTCCAATTTCACTTAAAATTTCTTCCTTTCTTTCATTCTTCATCTTGGATAACGAATCTAATCTCAGTTGAATTCTAGATTTTGTGAACCAGAGTAATCTTGTTGTCGTGCCCAATAAATACCTTCAAATTATGCACAACAAGGTACATTGACTTGTTCCATCTTAAAAGTCATCGACTGCCTAATTTACTTCTCATACTTTTTTCAACTTAAAATTGATGTGGAAACAATTATTATGCCATTTATGAACAGTTATGTGACCAAGGAAGCATATTTTGTCAAACTCATGGTGTAGATACAACAGTGGTATCAAAGACTAAATAACTGGATACTTCAGGCAAAGGTTTTGCACACCCGGGTCAACTAGGAAGATGACACTCATTTTGGACTTCCTAATTTATGTCTCGTCAATTTTTGAACTTAAAAGTGATGTGGAACCAATTATTATGCTATTTATGATCAATTTCGTGGCCAAGGAAGTATATTTTGTCAAACTCATGATGTAGATACATTAGTGGTATCAAAGACAAAATAAATGGGTACTTCGTGCAAGGTTTTGCACAGGCGGGTCAACTAGGAAGATGACACTCATATTAGGCAGCCTAATTTATGTCTCATCCTCTTTTTCAACTTAAAAGTGATGTGGAACCAATTATTATGCCATTTATGAAGAATTTTGTGGCCAAGGAACCATATTTTGTCAAACTCATGATGCAAAAACAACAATGGTAGCGAAGGCAAAATAAGTGGGTACTTTAGGCAAAGGTTTTGCACATGCAGGCCAACTACGAAGATGACATCTTTACATCAAGGTGTTGTTGAACTTCTAATATTGACTTACATCTCCAAGAACCTTTAATTTCAACAACGATGCTAAATGATGATCAAAACACACACACTTTTCGGAAGAAGCACAAAAATGGGAGGGTGGGAGGGAAGTCCTTCTCTCTAGGGTTCGGGTTCTCTCCGACACTCTAGTTGTGACTGCATCGGTGGGTGGGTGAGTTTCGTCAATGGTGGCACTCCAGGACTCCGACACTCCGACGACGCTCTTGGGAATCAACACGAAAATGGGTGGATGGGTGGAGGGAAGAACTTCTCTTCAGGGTTCGCGTTCTCTCTATGAGCTTGGGTTCTCTCTGTACAATTTTTGCATTCTCTCTCTGAGCTTGGCTTATCTCTCTAAAAGTGCCTCAAATTCAAATTCTGAAAAGTTAAATTGAAACCCTCTCAATTCAAAACCTGCCCCTAATTTTGTTTCCACGTCATTTTACATTTTCTATTTTCATTTCCATGTGGACCAGTCACATTTTGACACGTAACCCGTGTCAAAATGTTGTCAAACAATATTGTTAAAGTATCATTATCCTAATTAATATGTGCATATAATCTATTAATCTCATACGTTGATAAAATAAGATTAAAGGTTGTTATTGAGGATAATCCATTTTGTTGGCTCTTGGAGTGAGTAGATCATTACTCATTTTAATGAGAGCACGTAAGATTTTCTAAACAATTAAAAATATTTGAATTAAATATTCATAATAATGGTTTAATTAAATGTTTTTAAATACTTAGAATATAAATACATTGTTTCTAATTGTTCTAACAAAAGAACTATGGTCTTAGGAGAAGAAAGACATGTGAGTATAGTAAGCATTCATCTTTTTTTTTCTCAAATTCTTTATCTTCTACTTCTTGTAGTGATAATGAAAGTATTTTTTTTTAAAGTGAGATTTATTAATGGTTAGACACATGATTTACTAAGTTTAAAAAGATTTAAATGATTCTCAAAAGACAAAATAGTTTTCATACAATATATCTCTAGTCAATAATAAATTGTGTACTGTACCATACGGATCGGGCGGTCCAGAGAGCAGCGCCGACATCAACCTAACCACCGGCGTGTACCATACGGACCGGGCGGTCCAGAGAGCAGCACCGACATCAACCTAATCGCCGGCATTTCTTCAATCTTTTTTACTGCGCTCTCTGTGTCTCACTCACGGCACTCAAATTCCTTTTTCCTTTGACTTTGGTCCTCTCATAGCATTGCTAGACAGCTTGCATAAACACTCACTGCATACTGTTCTACTCGATCATTCATCCTTTCACTCGGGTGAGTAATAACCATGTACCGTACAGACCGAGCAGTCCAAAGGGAACAGCGCCGAATCGATTTAACCGGACGGTTGTACAAGATCGGTCGGTAGGTGAACTGGGTCATTAAAACCATGATTAAGGCAAATAATGATTAGAGCCATTGGGCTAGAATTGGGCCATGATTAACTTTTCACTAATCCCAAGCCCATGGCGAAAACTATAAATACAGGTCAAAGGTAAGTGGTAGATAGGTTGCATTTACTGCATATTTATTATTGTTCTATTGAATTGCCGAACGGTTCGAATACTAACTTTGGCATCGGAGGATCTTTGACAGGTTCCCTCTCGGACGGAAGAGCAAGACAACAAAGCTTGAAGCGTGACCGGACGACAAGAAGGCAAATTGTGAAGGAGTTTGGTGACTCAACCCCATAACCGAAACATGTACTATGATCATTCATAAGTTCTACTAACATTACAAGCAATTAAATGATAGAAAAAATATATTTTCATTAACCAATCCTCACTCTACAAGATTCAACAGTTAAATAAAGAAGTCAAGAAGTCAAGTTGCTTGTAGAGAATAAATGAATTTTCTTTTCTTTCTCTAATGGTAATGTTAACATTCTTTGTTATTTTATGTTTATAGAAATTAGTCCTTTAATGTTAGAAAGACCTTGTCAATTTGATAGAGGAGTGTTTCTAATACTTATTTCAATAACATTGGTTATACACATTGAAACCTTTACCACTAAAAGCAAGAGATAATGAAAAAATTTGTGAAAATTAACAGGAAAAATTTCTTTTGGAAGTTAAAAAAGAAAAAATTCGCTTCATCAAATAAATTGTTAAGACAATCTACGCATTTTTTTTTCAAAATAATGAGGAATTTTCTTTCGTATTTAAAGTTTGTAAGATCAACCATGCAAGCTTAACTAAAACTAGGGTTCAAAGTATTTCATGGAATATTATATCTCTCCAAATTTCAACTCTTGCAAGGATTAAAAAAAATATACTTGGGATGTTTAAAAGAAATGAATGCTAATTTTAAGATATTATTATAAGGACTATTTGCATTGACATGATGAGTGTGTCCATACCATAAAACATTAGTCCTTTGAAAATAGCTTTTTTAAGATGAAAAAAAAAAGATTTTGAAAGTGTTTCGAGATGTAGGGTCAATGTCAATTATCCAACCTCTAATACGTTGTTTAAGGATATTGATCCTTGATCTTCGATGCTCGATCTTTTATCCTTCATCCACAATCCCTAACCCTTGATGTTATCACTAACATCTCACACACAGACTCTTGATTTTTCCACTCATTAACATTTGTGCTAACTACTTACTATAACCATTATAGTAATACCATTATCAACATAGCATAACTAGGAGAACCTTCAATACCATGACCATCATCATAGATACATCATTATCATGATTATCCCAATCATGAATAACACCATGAGCATCACCAAACCATGATCTTCATCATGACAAGACTAAGTCACACTCTTGTACCCTACCTCACCCAACTGTAGCCTCTCCTACAGGCATATGTGAGTCATCTTTCTTCTAGCTTTAGACCTGTTCCCCTATCACACAAGGCGAAACATCTATCCCCACCAAAGAAGATTCAGTACTCGAACATCATTCTCTTTTCTATAACTATTTGCCAAAGAGAACATCACTCTCTTTTCAACAAATATCAAAGAGAGTCACCCCTTTTCAACAACAAATGTCAAAGAGAATATTCCTCCCTTTTCAACAACCAATGTCAAAGGGAGCACCTATCCACAAATAGTCTCAGGATTTACTAGGTACAACAAGTAGATTAATCTCACATGCCTCATGCTCATTAACCACATACACTTTTGTGCATGCTCCATCACCGATTCAAAAGTCAAATCTAACCCTAAACATAGTCATTAATCTCATTCTCTAATTATCATCACGATTTATAGCTCCTAAAGCTTGGTTCACATTAGGGATGACAAAAATAGCTACGTTCGTGGATATTCATAGATAAAATCCACGACGGATAGTTGGTACATGCGAGTATTTACTATCCGCGGGTTGCGGGTATTTTTAATACCTGCTTATAAACGGGTCGGGTGTGGATATTATACCACCCGACCTGTGGATATCCCTTACTCAAAAAAATAAAAATAAAAATTTAATTCATGTTTTATTTAATTAAATTTAATTTATATTTTATTAGATTAAATTTAATTAAAATTAAATTTTAATTTATGTTTTTTATATTAAAATTTATATTTTTTTTTTGTAATTTTATTTAAATTTTATTTTAAAAATATATAAAATATATATTTTTTAATATTTGCAGTATCCGCAAGTTTTAAAATATCTACGGGTTTTTTGAAATGGGTATCCGCGTAGGTAGCAGGTGGGTTGCGAGTGTAGTTTTCATTTACGGGTCGGGTTGTGGGTAGACACTATCCGTACCCGACCCGACCCGTTGTCATCCCTAATCTACATCTATTCTTCTTCAAATTTATCATTTTTAACAAAAATGCATAGGAATAATCAATTATCATAAGTGATAATCGATTATTCCAAAGAACTCATATTTTTCTTAAATTATACTGTGATAATGGATTTTAAATTAAGATAATCGATTATCTTAATGACCTTAGCACATCAAACTTCTAAAATCATCACATATGAAAGGATAATCGATTATCATCCCATATAATCGATTATTTCTGAAACATAGCTCAAATCAAATTTGAAACACATCCTGAACATAATTCAAGTATTCAAAACACATATACATTAACTCTAGGGAACATACCTAAAACATCATGCATGCATTCAAGCCTCATATACGTTTATGAACAAATCCTAATACATACATTACATTACTGGAAGCATCCAAAACCCATCATTATGCATATTACAACCTAAACAAACCCAACATATTGCATATGATCATCATACCATTCTATATAACGTATATTTGCATAGTAAAACCCCCGAGCATCATAACTTGGTCCCCCCTTAGTATCAAAACCTATTATCTTGGTATAACCCAACAAACCCATACATACTTTCATAGAAAAAACCCAACACAAACATTACATAAGTTGGTCCCCCTTAGCATCAAAACCTATTATCTTGGTATAACCCAACAAAACCATACATACTTTCATAGGGAAAATCCAACACAAACATTACATAAACTCTATGCCCATATATACACAATCCTTACCCAACTACAAATAATGATAATCATAATCATGTACATATGCATCAAAACAATGATTATCAATCAAAATAATCAAGAACATATAACATACAACAACAAACAAATAAAGGTAAACTTCTCCATACCATGACCAATACTAGGGCTTTATATCTATACTTCAAAAACACCACAAATCTCCCATTGCACTAAGGTTTGTTACAACCCTTTCTCTTCTCTCCAAAAAATGTCCTTCTTCTCTCTTTCTCTATGTTTCTCTCTTTGATGTAGAGTTTCTAAAAACAAATGTCATCCTTCTCCCTTACACCTTAGTTTTTATAAATCACTTAAAACCTGTGTCTAATATTCTCTTACTTAAAATAATATATTTTAAAATCTAACTCTATCTAAATATCTATCTTTAACATCTATCTTTCTTCTATTCCAGGTTCAATCCTCTATCTATTTATTTTTATTTAATTTATTTTGCATGTTTTTTATTTCTACACTCCTTTATTTAATTTATGCTCCAGGTTCAAATAATTAAAGTTTTCCTCTTTACTCTGAACTTAGAATTAAACCCAAAATCACTCAATCCTATACCACTGATCTATCAACAAGCCAATCCATCGTATTGGTACTATCAAACATACACATCACCATATTAACAACAGACCAATCATATGTTATACTTAATTAAAATAACATCAAAAAATTAATATAATTATATTTTAACAAAAATATTTATACACAATACTTTATTAAACATATAAACTCTTAAAAGAAAATATTATCAAGTTTTAACAAAAACTTTATTTCTAAAATTCTTATTTTCCGGTCTTATAATTTTCATGCATAAATATAAAATAAATACATAAATATAAATAATAAAAATTAACAATATTAAAATTATATATACAAAAATATTTATTTTGTAGGTAGTTTTTTTTTCTTCTGTTAGTAATTTATTTACTGAACAAGTAAGTCAACGTATCTTTGCACTGATTGATCCGAGGAAAATGATAAAGTCAAAAGTAAAAATATAAATCCATTTAGGTCACAAACCAAAAGTTGTTGTTACTAATCTCGCATCAAATCAATCATGCGTCATCTTCGTCTAATCCCATCTCAGAAACCAAAGCAAAGCATGTCTCCTGCATAATTAACGAATATGCCACCATGCTACACGTGTCACACCACCCACATACGGGTGCAATTTGGACCTAGCCACGTCACATTCTATTCACTTTTCGCGGTGCACTGAAACTTTCCTTGTTATTAACTCCTTCGTCATTTCCAATCCTGTTATGGCATTTGGACTCCGAACCAAGAGCTTTGGGTTCATAGAAGGAGAGCCTGAGTTTGTGAGTGCATTCCAATGGTGGAACCAGATTGATGACTCGGATCAATGGCAGAGAGGCACTTACTATGCCCTTTGTGTCGCTTATACCTTGGTCTCATTTATGATCCAACACTGATGTTTCTCTATGAGGGTCATTGTTTTGCAACCCCTGTGAACTCTGAATGCGTAGGTTTTCTTCATGCAGAATGTGAATGGTTGTCTTTTGGTGCCTGAGATGTGAATTGTGTGCCAATTTGGTAAAATATGGGTTTGTAGCTGTTTGTGCCCAAGCCAGATTTTTGCAAAGGAACCCATAATCGTAACCTGTTTATTTCTCAGGTACAACTGGTGCGAATTCAAATAAGGGTACCTGAAGATGGGTGGACAATGCAGAAGATTTTCCACTTGATGAACTTTGTTGTCAATGGATGTATGTGACTTGTGAATAGTCTATAAACAGCTCTGATAGCTTATTTGTTTTTATTTTTATGCTTGATGAATCCATATTACGCTTGCAGTGAGGGCTGTCCTTTTCGGTTTATACAAAAGTGTTTTTGCAATAAGAGCAAAGGTATTTTTCTATTCTAAAATCTCATACTGTAATTTAAGCATTAATCCCACTTCTTCATTTATTGCTTATGTTGGTAGGTTAGGGAAGTAGGATTAAAGTAGAGCACATCGTGTCTTTTGCTAAGCTTGGATTTTGAATGATTGAGTTTACAATGGAAGATGGATTATGAAAATAGTTAGTTTCATCAAGATTTTTTAATTTTGTCTGTTGATAAATATCATGACCAAAGAGGTTTCAGTCAATTGTATTTTCTTGCCCCATTTTAAGAAGTCCATTACATGTTTTTAGTTTCTACTATGACTTATAAAACAAGTTCAATTAGTGTGTAGTCCAAGATCATAATAAGCTATGGTCAGGTCCAATTGTGGCCTGCTTTTATTTACTCTTCATTGTAAATTGAAAAACTTAGTTACTAATTACATGGAGTTTGGTCTTAAAAACATGGTGATCCATGACGTCGGACCATGCAATAATTTTCCCCTCCCCTAAGAATAAATAACAAACCAGTTTATAAGAAAATGTTCTGAATTACAAATTTACTACCCTTCTGCTAGGCTTTCATCTATCTGTCTTTTTTTTCAACCTTTATTTTTCTTTTGTCCAGTCAGCTTATCCTCCTTAAGTGTTTCTGTTCATGTTCTGACCTATTATCACATTACGTTTATAGGCACTAGAGCAGATGTTAATGGAGCTTCCTAGTCTTCTGTTTTTTTCTACGTGTACATTGCTTGTCTTGTTCTGGGCTGAGATATATCACGAGGTATGTTTACTTTCTTTTGGGAGAACTACATTAACAGTCATTATTTTATGGAATATTTTCTTTATCTGTCTCGAATGTATTCAGGCAAGAAGTGAACCCTCACAGAAACTTAGGCCTGCTTATGTTATTATTAATGGTTTTATTTACTTGGTACAGGCAAGTGCACAATCTTGATTTCCTTGTCCACCATTCTAGTCCTTAAAATAAGAATTCTTACTAGTTAATGTAATGATTTTATTTTAATCATCTCGCCTGATAATAATAGATCTGCCTCTGGATTTACATGTGGATTTACATGATTGCAAGCAAACCTGCTACAGGCTTGGAAGCTGCAGAACTCTTCCTTTCAGGTTATTTCTATCAACATGACTATAGTTGATGACTTTTATGTGTCTATTTAATTTTCATCTTGCCCTCAAATAATGTTGTTGGAAATGTTGTTGGAATTCCTCTTCGATGAAACATTTCTCCTAAGAATCACATCTCTTTATCTATCTTTTTACATAAAGAGTGAAGAATCACAACTTTATATGAATGATGAACGGTTTTTTCATCTCCTATAGGGAGAGTATTTCATTCTATTCAATCCTTTCAATCTTCTTAAAAGAAGAAAGACAAATCTTTTACTCAAATACTTTTACATAGTGCTCCTATTTTGCCCTCATCCAGGAGGGAATTTCCTGAAGTTTTAATTCCGGAGTTCTCGGAATATGGGGATACGATCAGAAGGGCTACTAATCTGATCAACATCTCTCACCTTCATATAATGATGGAGAAGAGATACCGATAAAGTATGATATATAGAAAGAAAACCTCTTGTGAGTATATTTGGGTGTAAAAGTTTTCTTCATATACTCATAGAGATGAACTTTGGTTTCAAGTTATGGGTCTCTTCAGAGAAGAGAATTGTTCGAAGCAAATATATGGTATGTTTGAGGATCAAACAGTTCAAGATATCTGGGAAGCCAAATTTTAAGGTAGTTCGTGACAAAATATGTCAGATGAAGGGAAACTTCACAGCTTTGAAGAAGCCATTAAGATCAATGACAAATGGTTGCATGCACATGAATGAAGAAATTCAATCCTTGAAGGAGAACTAATCCCATGATTTGCGGTATTTCCAAAAGTGAACGACATGGACATCAGATTGCCAGAAGAAAGAAAACATTGACATTACAAATTGTTGTGAATATAAAGAACAAATTGTTGTGAAGGGTTACGAAGACATAGATTTTGACGAGACTCTTTTTTACCAGTAGTGAGGATAACATCTTTTAGTACTAAACTAAACTTGGAGATTGAAGAACTTGATGTTAAAACTAATTTCCCATAGGGAGACTTGGAAGAAGAAATACACACGGAGCAAGTTAACCATCTTTTAGTGCTAAACTAAACTTGGTGGATTACATCTCACGAAGGATTTGAGCAAGTCTTTTGCCATGAAAGATTGGTACAAAGCCATGTATTGCTTATGTTCTAAGATAATAGATTCTTATCAAATCCTAGAAGCTATGAAATATACCATATATTGCTTATGTTCTTAGAGAATAGATTCTTATCAAATCCTAGAAGCTATGAATGGACACAAGGGTATCTAAGATAAGAGGATCTACTAAAAGGAGTTTGTGTTTTGGCAATGGAAATTCCACGCTTAAGATTTTAGATATGGCAATGGATAAAAAGGTATCTAAGAGGAACTACCAAAAGGAGTTTGTATTTTGGTAATGGAAATTCCATGCTCGTTGGATATTAAGATTTAAATATGGCCAAAGATGTTTATTCCAGAAAATCTATATTAGGTTATTTAATTACTTTTGAAGAAAATTGCATTTCTACAATAGAAGTGTGTTAAGAAATCCATGGATGAAGAATTTCCTAAGTTAAATGCACAGAATCCATATGATTATGAGGTGAATTTAGATAATTGAAGTACAGTCTATCTAGCCATATTCCATTCACGCTCTAAACACATCATATCATTGGATATGAGAAGCTTTGAAGATAGAAAAGATCAATACAAACGTTAATTCGTTTGAGATAATGACCAAGACAATGCCAATCTAGAAGGATTAGATATTGGAGAGAAGCTATGGGTGCGAAGAAAGGTGGTTCCTTTTTCACATATTTGGTGAGAATTGAGAAATGCTCATACAAGAGGGGAGATTCTTCAAGCGATTCTTTGAGAAAGAGAACATACTTGTATGCTTACTCTTACTCTTAACTTTTGCTTCTGCATGGTGCTTATTTTGCATTTCGCAAACAGGGGAATTTGTTCTGAAATCCCACTAACACTCTTAAAATAGAAACTCGAGAATATGTGAATCGATTATCGCTACTAAGAAACTTCATGTATAGTTGTTTGGTATTGTGACCTTTGCTTTAATGTTCTTTTGCAGTTATATCATTCTTTTCTCTTCTTGGATTTTTGTTGTACGGTGGAAGGTAAGCTAACTAACATGTTGTCTTTCAGATGGCACAATCCTTTGTTGGCCATTGTACACTAACCTTTTCAGGATGGCGTAGGTTGTTTTTCTTATTGAGGCGTTTCCCCATTGAATCTAGAGGCCGTCAAAAGAAACTTTACGAGGTTATTTTCTGAAATATTTGTTGCTTCAGGCTTTTCAACCTTAGAGAGAAATATATCCTTAAACTGTGTGAGGTAAAAACTGTATGCTTTAAAGCTCTTGCTGTTTGTGACTAACGTTTCACCATGGCAGGTTGGGTCTGTTACTAGTATTTGTTGCACTTGTTTTCTGATAAGATGTGCTTTGGTGAGTTCCTTCCCATTTAAAGCTACTGTATTTATTTATAGTTATTGTTTTCTGACATGATGTTAGTTTTCACCTTTGATATAGCTTGCATTTTCTGTATTTGGTAAGAATACAGATCTTGATGTCTTGAACCATCCCATTCTTAACCTGGTTTACTATTTGGTAAGTCAACTTCTTGTATTTCTTAGCCAGGGAATCATGTTTAATTTTTGCGTTAAATTTCTCTACTAAACCAATGACTACTCTATTTGGTGATCAAAATATCATTTGATTTACTACAGAAAAAAAGGCAAATCCTAACCAGTGGGAACCAGTTAAGGAGTAAAAATAGAAATTTTTCACACAACATAAAATGCAAATGCTAACCAGTGGGTAACTTGTTAAAAGGAGTAAACATCTTAACTAGTGAGTACTTGTTTAAGTTGTAAACAATGGAAACTTTTCATTAGTGTAATTACTGCTCCCCAACAAAAAAGGACAGAAGTCCTGGCCAGTGGGCACCTATTAAGGTGTAAACAAAGGATTCTTTCATTAGAAAGTATCATTAATTCCCCTTTTTTCAATGCATTTCTAATATAAATTTTAGCAAAATCTTTTTATTTTGAATTTTCTAACTGCTAGCAATACCAAAAAAGTTTTTCTTGACCACCTTATGATTTAAGATTATTATTCTATTATTATAATTATTATCAGTTACTATTTAAATGTTTAAGTGCATACTTTCTATGATATGATTTGAGATCATATACACCTAACAATGCATTTAATTCATTAGCATCATATCAAAGTGTCATGTGACATCCTCCAAGAACATAATATTTTTGTCACCCTAAACAGACCAGAAGGATTTCATATGATCAATACAAATATCAACATTTGCTTAAAATTCCCTTGTATTCTGATTCTCAACCTGAATGGTTCTTTCTCCCTGGATTGTTCTGTACTGCAGATGGTAGAGATTGTTCCCTCAGCGTTGGTGCTCTTCATACTGCGAAAGCTGCCCCCACGACGAGTTTCTGACCAGTACCACCCCATTAGATGAGTTGTGCATTTAAAAGCCTCCCACCAACACTCAATGTCTGTTCCTTTATATCTTCAGTCTGAGATGGTCCATAACCTTTTTTTTCTACATATCTTCGGTCTGATATGGTCCATAACTGTTCTGTATATTCATAATTTCCTTTTATTCAATTAATGTCGTTTATTCTCTAAACTACATCTCCTTTCTATTTCTGTTTTTCTAAAGTGAAAACTAGCATTAAAGAAACCGTGTCCACTATCTAGCCTATGCTTTACTATTACTATTAATTATGATACTTGGAAACTAAAAATTCAGTAAAAGTGAAAATAAGGTTCATGTTAATAATAATAGGGATGGTAATGGGTCCGGATAGTATTATAATATTTGTCTCAATAATCATAACTCTTGCAGTCATAACTCTTGCAGTCTGTAACACGCGTGAAGAAGGATTCAAAGAGAGTGGGAAAATTGGTGGAGAGTGAGGGCCACGTGGCAAGCAATGAGGAGAAGGCAGAGGTGCGTAAAAGCACACATATGAGAAGAGAGTATAAAAATGCGTGGATTCACCCAATTCCACCCATTGAGGACAAGTGTGGTATGATTCTTTTCTGCTATCCTTCTTCCTGCTATATTTTTTGTAACCTTCTCTCTAACCTTATCTCTTTATTCCCCAATTTCATTTCAGGAATGATTCATCCCAAATTGATTTCTCAGAAGTTATGGCCACTGCAACCACATTTTCTTCTTTCATAAATTATTTGCTCCCTCAATTTTTTGTTGATTGTTGTTACAAACAATATACATTTCTTTTCTATTAATACAAAAGCAATTTTTTGTTCCCTCAAATTCTAGAAGAACTGGTACATTGGTGTTTTAATTGACTCTTGGTTGAGACACACTTATGAAGGAGAGTTACAAAATGAGGTAAAAAAAATTTCGACTATATGTATTGTTTATCGTTAACCGTGAGAAGCTCGAAGCAGCTCTTACAGTGCAATCCAAATCATAGGACAAGAAGATGGACCAATCCAAATAGCATTACAACAATTGTTAGAAAATGCATCTCAATCTTTGGGAAGTTCATTGAACTTAGGATCAGCAACGAAGGTTATTCCGTTCGCCATGGTTCCTATGGTAAAGGATATTTCACTGGGTTTCCATTTTGATGGTTCGACTCCGATCCTAGGGTGGATATTTAAAGCAGACAAGTTCTTTAACTATCATACGCCTGATTCAAATAGGGTGGAAATTGCTTTAGTGTATTTCGAGAAAGAGCTGATACCATAGTGTCAGAAGTTACAAAAGATCGAAGCAGCCACCACTTGAACAACGTTAACTCGTGCTTTGGAGTCTTAATTTGGACCTTCACCATTCGATTTCCCAATGACAGATCTCTTCAAGTTGCAACAACATGGATCAGTATCGGATTACTACTTAAAATTCATGACGTTGGCTAATAGATCAGAAGGTTTGAAGAGGAAACTGTTTTAAATTGTTTCATTAGTGGCTTAAGTGTTGACATTAACATGATGTTGTGGCCATAATACCAGCAAATTTGTTGAGAGCAGTAGTCTTGGCGGAGGAAAAATATACACCTACACCTAAATCATCACCTTCCTACTCTACCAGATTCACAACTTCATCATCCTACTCCACTTCTACAACTCATCATTGAGGAACACACTCAAACAACCTTTACCAGAGGTTAAATTTACTATACCACCCTTATTACCCATACCACAGGATCCACAACTTAAAAGCCCCAATGTTAAAAGGATAAGCCATGTTGAAATGCCTTTGAGACGTGACAAAGGCCTATGTTATTTCTATGATGAAAAATTTTCTTTCAACCACAATTGTTCTAATAGACAAGTTTTTGTGTTGCAACATGGTGAAGAGGAATAGGACAGTGAGAAAGAACCACCAAATGATACAAAAGAATAAGAGATATCAAACAAGGAGGATAATCACCTATCCCTGAATGCATTATAAAGAGGCTTGGGATTAGGGACACTCAAATTCAAGGCTTATATAGACACTCTTTCAATAATAGTGTTGATTGATGGATGGAGTTCAGATAATTTTCTAGAGCCTAAGGTGGCAAAGTTCTTGAAACTTTCAATTGTTCAAGCTCCAAGATTCAGAGCTATGGTGGGCAATGACAATTATATGGAGTCAGAGAGATTGATTCAATACTTAAACTTACAAGCTCATGGCAATGTATTTTAGTTATCAAGGTATTTGTTACCAATTTCGGGTGCAAATCTTATACTTGGTGCTAGTTGGCTTAAAACCATAGAGCCTCACTTGGCTTACTATGACATACTTCAAATGAAGTTTTAATATGATGGGAAATTCAGTATATTACAAGGTGACAATGCTAATTTCTTGGATACAACACAATTACATCACATAAGAAGAATGGTCAAGTGGACACTACTCATTTTCCTTTGCTTGAAATTACTGATGACATGGAACTAGAATTGGCTCTTTTGTCACGCATATATAGATTAGTATTTATCACCCCTTCTGGCTTACCATCACATACCACTCTAAGAAGGCTCAAATCCTGTTAAAGTCAGACCTTACGTAAGTATCCTCACAACCTTACAAGTACTCTCACAGCCAGAAGGAAGAAATTGAAAAGTTAGTGGAAAACATCTTAAGGGGAGGTATCATTCAATTACTCAACATTTCTCTTCTCCAATCATTTTGGTCAAGAATAAAGATGGATGTTGGATGGTATGTACTGACTACAAAGCTTTAAATGCTATTACTATAAATGATAGTTTCCCAATCCCAATAGTAGATGAGCTGATTGTTGAGCTTTATAGAACTTGTTATTTTTTTATGTTGGATCTAAGATCTGGTTACCATCAAATTCTATTGAACCCAAAGGATATGTACAAGATTGTTTTCAGAACACATAATGGTTTATACAAGTGGTTGGTCATGCCTTCTGGGTTATTCAATGCATTGACGACCTTCCAAAACCTTATGAATCAGATCTTTACAGGTTTGTTGAGGAGATTTGTATTAGTATTTTCTAATGACATACTAGTGTACAACATAATCTGGAAAGATCCACTGGTACAAGAAAGGGTTTCAACGTTAGAAACAAAAAATGTCAACATTAACATTGACCGATGGCATTATTGTAAATAAATGCTATAACCTAGACATCTAAATTTCTTAAATTCTGACATCATTTACTGAATGATGTCTAAAATGTAAAAAATTGACGTCCTTTAACATTGGTTTACCCAGTAAAGACGTTATATTTGGTATGAGTAGAAATATAACATTTATGTAGGAAACTATAGACATCCACAACAAAATAAATATATCTGAAACACACCTCATTCACTATAGTTTCCCTTTCCAAAAGAATTTTCGGATCCTTTGTAACCTCGACATCCATTAACCAAACTTTGACTTCTCTAAAGAGCTTTTGGAATTATATCAACTTTCATATTATTAATCTTCTGTTTCTCGATATCTATCAACTCCTTCATGTTCATAAAAGCAAGGGTTTTCTTCGTTGTTGATTCATAATCTTTATGAATAATTTTTGTGAACCTTAAAGGTGTGATGGAAATTCATAGACCAAAATTTAACATATTTGAATTGCAAACAACTTCTTCATTTTACATAACTTATGCTTGTCTTTCTTGTATGGTTTTCAAATTTGTGCATAGGTTTTGTAATAATGGGGGTGCTTTTGAAATCCTCGAAGCAAATTGACGTTGGATGATCCAAAATTCTGACGTCAATTTGTTTAAAAGTTTCCCCTTTAAATATATTGTGACCATGGTTTAAGTTTCCTAAAGATGCCTTTTATAGTAAGATTTCATTAGATTTTTATCCTTCATACAATATTTTGTTATCTTCAATTTCAAATTGCACCTTCATTATTTGATCATGTTCTGTGAAGATGAAGGTACACTTTGAAATCCAAGACAACAAAATGCGATTTGGAGGAGACAAATGCTCTAAAATCTGAAGGTAAAAAACATCTTCAAGAAAACTTAAAAATGGATCCTAATATGTTTAAGAGGGAAACTTTATTAGACCATATAATGGAATGAAAGTGGTATTTGTATGCGAATATTAGACGTTTGAATATGCACTTAATGACGTTGTATGTTGGCAAGAATCCTAATTAGCCTTTGATATGCCCAATGAGAAATTGATATCGAACGAAAGTAACTCTGATGTCATATACCATATGGGAATTCAGGCAATTGTAAGACCGATCAAGGGATAGGCGGACGTCAATTTGCTCATTGGATAAAGAAAAAGATAATAAATGATTACAAAATTGCTCTTCACATGGTATATGACATTGGACCAATGGATAGGCTACGCCCATTCATTCATTGGACTCAGTAATAAATTAAATGTTAACAATTGCCACTGCACAATTTGAAGGGATATTTAGCGTTTAAATTTTCAATATTGCGAAGTTATATGCCTTCGAATTGAGTAAATGTAGTTGCAAATGCATACAACTAATCTTTGGCTTCTCATTGACGTTGACCATTGGCTAGGTCGATGTTAATTTGCTCACTGGACTCATCGGTAAAATAAATGTTCAAAACGACCACTACAAAGTTGGAGGAGATATGTGACGTATGTGTTTTCCATTTTCTGACATTATATGTCTTCGAAAGTTGTAAGGATTAAGTGATGACCTTTTGGGTTCTCACTGACCAATTAGACGTCGAAAAATGTGGTAGTCCAACGTCATATGCCCTCTAAAATATTGAAATTTTTGTGAACAAGTGTAAGTATTTACTATCATATATCGACAAGTGCCCAAGATTTCGACGTCATATACTTATAAGACGTTGAATTTACATGGTTTCTGATGTCATATATCTTGTAAAATTTTTTAAAAACTTAGAACTCTCACTATTTCTTTGCGCTTTCATTTGTACTTGAACTTTCGTTTTTAAAGAGGAGTGCAAACAAGAACAAAGGGTATTTTTTACTCAGTTAACTCATGCGAAAGTGTTTCCACTAGTACAAAATATACTTTTAAACTCGCACAAATAGACCTCTTTTTATACAAAACCGCTGCCTATTTAGACACGGTGGCAGTTTCGTAATTAACGAGACCTTATAGGCCTCGGTTCAGACGAGACCGATGCCAAAAAGAGATATCACTTCGGTTGTGAAGGCAACCGGTGCCTAATTATCAGTGTCTGACGCAGTTTCTGACGCGGTTAAGAGAAACCCGAGGTGAAAGAAGTATACGACATCGATTAGTAGGAAGGACCGAGGCATAAGCCACTACTGCTCAGACCCGAGGCATAAGCCTCTACTGCTCAGACCCGAGGCATATAAGCCTCTCTTTTTTTCCCCAAAATTTTCCCCAAGTTAACCTAGCTCCCTCCGCACTCTCGCCTCCCCTGGCTCTCCCTCCCTCCCTCCCTCCCTCCCCTGGCCCTCCCTCCCTCCCTCCCCTGGCTCTCGCCTCCCTTCCCCTCCCCTCGCTCTCGCCTCCCTCCCAGGCTCTCGCCTCCTCTCGCTCTTGGATTCTTCTCTCCCTCCATTCCATTGCCGCTTCTTCCTTACCCCCACGAACCTCCCACAACTAAACCACACCACGCCACTGCCAGCCCCAGATCTGCCACCGTTTCCGTAAAGAGCACGCGATGAAGAGGAAGGAGAGCAGCGCGCGACAGAGGAGTGGACAATCTCCGATAAGATGCGGCGGCTGGAGGAGAATATTGGCATGGCGGTGGCGGATGCGGAGGGCGCGGCGGAGGAGGAGGAGAAGCGACGGAGGCAGCGACGATTGAGGTGGCGGAGGAGGAAGCGACAATGATGAGAATGCTGGGATTGAGGCTCTGTAACGGAGAAGAAGGGTGCGGGGATGGGGGCCTTGTGGCGGAGGCGGATGCAGAGGGCGCGGGGGCGAATGCGGAGGGCGCGGAGGCGAATGCAGAGGATGTGGCGGAGGAGGAGGAGAAGCGACAGAGGCAGCGGTGATGGCGGAGGCGGAGGCGGATGCGGCGATTGAGGTTGCGGAGGCGAATCCAGAAGCTTTTTTTTCCAGATTTCATTTCTTTTTGTTTTGAATTGAATCTGAGTTCATTTTGAATTGAATCTGAGTTCACATCGAAGATTTGATTTTGTTTTGATTTGTTTGGTTCCTTTGTTAAATTGAATCTGACTTTACTTGTTAAATTGATTTGTTGAATTGAATCTGAGAAAGATCCTTTGTACCAAAAAATTTGTTTTGTCTGCCATTGAAGCGTGATTTAAGCTTGTTTGGTTTGGTTTGTTTGTGAAATTTTTTTGTCAAGAAGCTTGAGCAAAGACATAAAAGAAGCTTGAGGCACCAAAATGATACGAATGGCTAAAGAAGAAGAAAAAAAAATAAAAAAAGGACCCTACTGCCTCGGTTCAGGCTCCAAACGAGGCAGTAAAGGGAGTGAAACGATTTCGGTTATTAGAACCGAGGCCTAATGGTATCATTATATGTCCCGTTTCAAAACCGAGGCATAAAGTCCACCGCTTTTTACCTCGCCTGAATATGCCTCGGTTCAGGAACCGGTGCCTATCAGCAAAAATAACCGGTGTCATTTCCCTTAACTGTACTAGTGTTCTATGTACTTTTGTTGTGTGATTTGTATGTTTTGACCAATTTTTTTCGTTTTTCTTGAGGTTTTTACGTGCTTACACGAGTTTAACCTCCATTTGTTTAAGTGAGAACAAACTGCTTCATTCACGAAGTCAAGGAACAACAAAGGTTAGTATTGTGTTATTTACCTTAAATGTATTTGTTTCAAAAGTCTTGGTTATGATTTTGTTTTGTGTTTTTGTATTCATTTTGTGTTTCGTAAGTTAGATTTATATTTTAATGTGTTTATTTTTTTCTTTTTATTGTTTATAAACCTTTTTGTTACCAATAAGGAGTATTGGTAAATCTTGAAGAAATTTGTTTTGATGATGCTGCAAGAAGTTTTAGTTGAAGAAGATATTAGAATTAGTTAAAAGCAATTTGTAGAAATTAAATGTAGTAGGAAATTCTTGTAAACTTTGTAAACTTGCATTTTTAACTGCAATAATCACTTATTGAATGACAATAATCGATTATCATAGAGTCATACAGGAATAATCGATTATCACATCATATAATCGATTATCACATTTTGAAAACCCTGTAACGGACTTGAATAATCGATTATCACTTACAATAATCGATTATTTGTGGTAGTGGAAACTTAACCTTAGATATTCAGAGCAGCTGGCTATATAGTGGTTTTTCTGTGAAGATTAGGAAGAAGAAAAACATAGTTGAACACAGAGCTTTTGAGAATACAGTGTGATCTGAGGAAGTTCCAAAAGCTAGTTCATTGCATTGCCTAGTCTTGTGAAAAGGAGAAGCTCGCGCTTTGTGGGTCAAAGGTTGGAGCGGTTCTCTTCAAGTTGGCAAAGTTGCTGTTCTTCCGTTCGAAGGAAGGTTTTATCTTTTTCTGTTTCATTTACTCTATTGTAAACTTGTGAAACTGATTTTAGTGAAAATGTTAATCACTTTTTATAGTGATTAACAACTGGACGTAGATTCTTTTGAATCGAACCAGTATAAAAATTGCTTGTGTGATTTTTTCTGCTCTCTGTACTGTTTACTGTTTTATGCACATCAACTGTTTGAAAATTTGTTTCTAAAACGGACCATCTTATTAAGAGTTTGACTGAACACACTTTCCGCTTTATAAGTTATTCCGCTGGGCAACTCTATAACGGTACCGATTGTTCCGACAATTGGTATCAGAGCTTGCTTTGATATTTTTTCAAATTTTTCGAAAATGGCCGGTCATCAAAATCAAGTATATGCCGAGGGTGCTTCCATCAACAGACGACCACTCTGTACTGGTGATAACTATGCATTCTGGAAAGTCAGAATGGAAATTTTTATGGGGTCTGTTGACAGAGGCATCTGGGAAGCTGTACTAAATGATCCCTATATTCCAAAAAGAACTATTGATGGTGTAGAAGTAGAAAAACCATACTTCAACTGGACTCCAGAGGAAAATAGAAGAGCTCAATTTGATATTAAGGCTCGCAACATTATTTCATCTACTGTTGTACTTGATGAGTTTTATAGAATTTCAGTTTGTAAGACAGCACAAGAAATGTGGGAGGTTCTCAGAGTCACACATGAAGGAACAGAGGACGTGAAACGTGCAAGGTAGAACACTCTCATTCAGGAGTATGAGATGTTCAAAATACAACCTGGAGAAACAATTTATGATGTCCAAAAGCGTTTCATTCACATAGTGAACCACTTGACAGGGTTGGGTAAGACTTTTGATACTGATGAATTGAATGTAAAAATTTTGAAATCATCGGATAGGTCTTGGCAACCAAAGGTGACTGCCATCTTTGAGTCTCAAAATCTTACTCAAATGTCGATGCCAATTTTGTTTGGGAAACTCCGTGAGCATGAACTTGAGTTGAGAAGATTGACGGCTAAAGAAGATCAAGGCAAAAGAAAGACACTAGCCTTCAAGTCTGATATCTTCAAAGGAAAGAACTCTAAAAGGATTGAAGATGATGACTCCGATGATGATGAAGAAAACATGAGTCTTATGATTAAGAAGTTTGCAAAATTTATGAAAGCAAAGGGAAAAGACAAATACCGTGAAGAAAGGAAAGAAAATCATGGATCTTCTTCAAGCATTAAATGTTATGGATGCGGAGAAAGAGGTCATGTGAAGACTGGCTGTCCAAAGAATAAGAAAAGTGAAGAAAAGAAAGAAAGGAAGTTTCCAAAGAAAAAGAAAGCTTACATAGCTGATGGACAAATTTATGAACACCAAAATATGATGTCACAAACTTGTTTTCAAATCGGCAAGTATGACCGAATCGTTCAAGTAATAAAACTTGGTAAGACCAAGTATCGTTCTTCCCAAGGGACTCACGGCCTAGTTTAGTTATGTGATTTCTTGATTAGCTAAGACTTAGGACGAAATATTTGAGGTTTTATATGCAAAAACGAAAATAAACATGTATGCATGAAGTTGATCAATGGCTAAAACAAAAGACACACACTTTCAATGAAATATATTGATGAATATGTTGTTGGGGGTCAATTTCATCTTATCCACTCTCATATATTTTAGGAATTCACATTCAAATCATCATTGTTAATGCCACTCTCTAAAGTACCTTTCTAGAAGGCTTCTCCCCAATCACGAGTTCATACAATTCCTAGCATTCCTAATGATCAGTTCATAAGTGCAGGAGCTTAACGACAACCAATAAAATATTGGGAGAAATTCCCCGGATCTAGACTTCCCCGTACGCGCCCGTATCGACAAAACCAATAATCATGCATCGAATGAGTTAAACAATGCAAGCATTAAGCAAAGAGGAAAAACCCTAACTAATGATGAAAGAAAGCATAGATCTTAAATAAAAGATGTAAAAACAGATTCCATATATGAGAGCTTCAAAAGATTACATTGATTCCCCAACAAACATACAAGGTTTAGTTCACCATATTCATGGTGAACCTAGATGAATTACAATGAAAGAATGAAAGAATAAACCCTAAAAAGGTGAAGAGGTAGCCTGAGCATCCAAGATCCTCCTTCAAAGGGGTGGAAGAGAGAGTGTTTGCCTTGTTTCTGCCAAAGATACAAACCCTAGGACGTCCTAAAGCTTATATACTATTCCAAAAATACAGAAAAATTAGGCCCAAGCCCATACAAGTGCCAAAAAACCAATCCAAGCCCATTTAGAATGGCGCTCAGTGGTATTTTACCGCTGAGCGGTACTAGCGGTTGATCCATTTTGCCCCCTAGTTGCTGTTTTGCCCCTCAGCGGTGATTTCGGCACCGGAAAACTGCCGCTCAGCGCCAAATTTCCGCTCAGCGCCACTCGGTCAGACTTTTTCTGCGTTCTGGTTGGTTTTTCAGCATTCTGGCTGACTGGTTGACTTTTCTGGTTGACTGGTTGACTTTTCTGGTTTCTGGTTGACTTTTCAGCACTCCAATCATTCGGAATTTCAATTCTTCTTTCAAATCATTCAATTAGCCTACAAAATCAAGGGAATCTTGCACAAAACCATTAAATTCACTTTCAACTCTCTTATTCTCAAAACTAAAGCAAAAATATGAGTTCAAGCTAGTTTCTAAGTCTTAAAGGTTGCTTTTGGTATCAAATTTAAGCATAAAAATAACGGTTTTTCAACCGTTATCAATAGCCTGGGAAGATAATGCTTCAAGTTCTTCAAGCTCAAGCGATTCAGATGAAGAAGAAAACTTGTGCTTAATGGCAGACTTAGAAGATGCAAGAAGCCAAGTAAGTGACTCTAGCTTAGAGTCGAGTGATGAATTTGATTTACAGAAGGCATTTCTTGATTTGTTAAATGAATCGGAAAAACTTGATGTTGCTCATAAGAAGCTAAAGAAAGAACATAATGATTTGAAGTTGAAATATGAAAAAGTACTAGATGATGAAGTTGTTTTGAGAAACAAAGTTAGTAATCTGGAAACTAAGTTGTCTGAATTTGATGTTGTTGCACAACCTGTTGAGTGTCTATCATGCAAGAGTCATATGTTTAATATTGATATACTAGAGAATTTACTTGCAAAGGCAACCAGGTCTCAATCACATATTAAAACAAATGTTACTAAAAGCAATGTGAAAAATAAAAAGAACTAGTAGAGTTTGGGTTGAAAAAGGAACCTTGGTGAAAAATAAGGTACATGAGGTTTGTTGTTTTTACTGCATGAAACATGGTCACACATCAAATAAATGCAACATTAAACATTTTGGTGTACCAAATGGGAAATATGAATGGGTTAAAGTTATGAAATAATATTTGTTTACTTAAACTAACCCCAAGGACCCATAACAAGATTGAGGACCTAAGTTCTTGCTCTAATTTGTCTTGTAGGAACTTACTAAGTCAAAGAAGTCATTGTGGTATCTTGACAGTGGTTGCTCAAGACACATGACTGGTGACAAGAAAAAGTTTATATCTTTTGAGAAGAAGAAACAAGGTTTTGTAACCTATGGGGATAACAACAAAGGTAGAATCATTGAAACCGGAGACATTAGAGGAGGAAACACCTTAACAATAAAGGACGTGTTATGTGTTGAAGTTCTCAAACACAACCTACTAAGCATAAGCCAACTATGTGACAAAGGTCTCAAGGTAACCTTTGAGAGTGATAAATGCACTGTGTATTTTAAAAATTCTACCGAGATTGCTTTGCAAGGTGTTAGGCATAATAACATTTACTTGATTGATATTGAAAGTGCATCTAGTCATAATATAACATGTTTAGTTGCTAAAGAGGAAAACCCTTGGCTATGGCATAAAAGAGCTGCACATATTCATATGCAACATTTGAATAAATTGATTTCAAAAAATCTTGTGATTGGTTTGCCAAATTTAAAATTTGAGAAAGACAATCTGCTCTGCATGTCAAAAGGGAAAGCAAACCAAATCCTCATTCTCATCTAAAACCATGATTTCAACATCAAAACCCTTAGAACTTCTGCATATGGACTTGTTTGGTCCATCTAGAATTAAAAGTTCTGGTGGAAACTACTATGCTCTTGTGATTGTTGATGATTACACTAGATTTACTTGGACATTCTTCTTAACCCTTAAAAGTGAAGCTTTTAAAACATTCAAATCGTTTGCAAAACGTGTTCAAAATGAAAAGGAATTGAAAATCAAAACTTTGAGAAGTGATCATGGTGGTGAATTTGAAAATGAATCTTTTGAAAAGTTTTGTGAAGAATATGGAATTGCTCATAATTTTTCTGCTCCAAGAACTCCTCAACAAAATGGTGTTGTTGAAAGGAAAAATAGATCATTAGAAGAACTAGCTAGGACTCTTTTAAATGAATCAAATGTGCCAAAGTACTTTTGGGCTGATGCAGTTAGTACTGCTTGTTACGTGTTGAACAGAATGCTAATTAGGCCTATTCTTAAGCTAACTCCCTATGAATTGTTTAATGGTAGAAAACCAAATGTATCTCATTTGAAAATTTTTGGATGCAAATGCTTTGTTTTAAATAATGGTAAAGATAATCCAGGTAAATTTAATGCTAAATTTGATGAGGCAATCTTCTTAGGATATTCCTTAACTAGAAAAGCATATTGGGTGTTTAATAGAAGAACCTTGAAAGTTGAAGAATCAATGCATGTTGTTTTTCACGAAATTGTGGACCTTGAGGTGAATCCTCTTGAGTCAAATAAACCACTTGTAGGTGATGAGGATTATTTGAGGTAAGCTCTTGAAGAGATGTACCTAAATGAAAACTATCCTTCAAAAACACAAAACGAACATCAAGTCGTTGATCCCAAAAGCTATCAGCAACCAAGAGGACTTTCTCTGGACAACATCATCGGAGATATATTAAAAGGGGTAACTACTAGACACAATCTTAACAATTTTTGTTTAACAGTAGTTTTTGTGTCTCAGGTAGAACCTAAGAACATAAAGGAAGCTCTTCAAGATGATAAATGGTGTGTTGCTATGCAAGAAGAATTGAATCAATTTGAAAGGAATGATGTTTAGGAACTCATCCCTAGACAAGATGATTATCAAATCATTGGAACAAAATGGGTGTTTAGAAACAAGCTTGATGAAGATGGAAACATCACAAAGAACAAAGCAAGGTTAGTTGCAAAGGGCTACTGTCAAGAGGAAGGTATAGACTATGATGAAACATACGCTCCGGTAGCCAGGTTAGAAGCAATTAGATTATTACTTGCTTATGCCTCTTTGATGAAGTTTAAATTGTACCAAATGGATGTGAAAAGTGCATTTTGAATGGTTTTATTAAAGAAGAGGTATATGTTAGTCAACCTCCTGGTTTTGAGGATTTTAAATATCCTAATCATGTTTATAAGTTGAAAAAGGCCTTGTATGGTCTTAAACAGGCACCTAGGTCTTGGTATGAAAGACTTAGTACCTTCTTGATTGAAAATGATTTCTCTAGAGGAAAGGTTGATTCCACCTTGTTTATTAAGAAAGTAGGAAAACATATCTTGATTGTTCAAGTATACGTAGATGATATTATTTTTGGGTCTACAAATGATTCATTATGTGAGGGATTTGCACAAATAATGCAAGGTGAATTTGAGATGTTTATGATGGGTGAGCTTACCTTCTTCTTAGGACTGCAAATAAAGCAAATAGATGGGGAACTTTTGTCTCTCCAACTAAATATTGTAGAGAAGTGCTTAAGAAGTTTGGTTTGGATACTTGTAAAGAAGCCAACACACCTATGACAACGTCTTGCTATTTAGATAAGGATGAATTTGGTGAAGGGGTAAATGAAACCATGTTTAGAGGAATGATAGGATCCTTACTGTATCTAACTGCTAGTAGACCAGACATTATGAAAAGTGTATGTGTGTGTGCTAGGTACCAAGCTAATCCTAAAGAATCTCATCTAATTGCTGTCAAAAGGATTTTGAAATACCTTAAAGGAACCACTTCTTTTGGACTTTGGTATCCATCTGATGCTTCACTTAGTTTAATAGGTTATTCTGATGCACACTATGGTGGCTGTAAAATTGATAGGAAAAGTACTAGTGGCACTTGTCATTTTCTGGGTTGTTCTTTAGTGTCTTGGCATTCAAAGAAACAAGCTTGTGTAGCTTTATCTACTACTGAAGCTGAATACATTGCTGCTGGCAATTGTTGTGCCCAAATCTTATGGATGAAACAACAACTGGAGGACTTTGATATCTTCCTTGATCACATTCCTCTGAAATGTGATAATACTAGTGCTATCAACCTAACTAAGAACCCCATCATGCACTCAAGAACTAAGCACATTGAAATTAGACATCACTTCTTGAGAGATCACATTCAAAAAGAAGATTGCCAAATTGAATACATTGACACGTTACATCAATTAGCTGATATCTTTACTAAAACCCTGCCTAAAGATAGATTCTATGAGCTTAGAAGAGAGTTAGGGGTATTAGACATGTCTTAGATTACCCCACCCAATAATCGATTATGAATCTTCAAATTCACCCCTGGAAAATCATGAGCAAATAATCGATTATCTTCATACATAATTGATTATCACACAATTTCTGGAATGTGACCAACGAGCAGATAATCGATTATCACTTACGATAATCGATTATCACGCTAACAGTTTCGAAAATAGAGCCGTTGGAGCCTCCCATAATGGCTAAAAACGGCCATAAACGGCTAGTTTTTCCCTTCTTCTTATAAATAGCCCCCTATAATCGATTATTAGACATCTCTTTGCACCCAGAAACTGCTGAAATCAAAATCTTGAGCTCTCAATCTCTCCATTTTTACTCACTTTCTCAAACTATCACTCCCTCAACCTTTCTCCATGGCAGATTCAAGGAGACATCGCCGCAGAGCTGTTGGAGCATCCTCTTCCTCTCAACCACGTCCGGCAACCATTGATGGATGGATTTCAGATCAAGGAAAACATGCGGACTATGTTACTTCTTGGCAAGAAAGAAGAATCATGGCGGTAAAGTATATTCGCCTTGATTTTTTCCGTTTCTATGGATTTCAATTTATAGAGCTTTTTAATGTTCAAGGACTCTCAAATCTGGTGGAGCAAAAAGGTTGCATTTATCCCGATCTCATCAGAGTGTTCTACTTCAACTTGAGATATCGAGATGGGATTATTTCCACTAAAGTCAAGGGTGTCCGCATAATTTTAGATGATGATGTGTGAACCAACGTTGCCCAACTACCCATCTAGGATGATGTTGTCAAAGTTCATCTCGGACTCCAAGATTTCGATCGCTTGATGACTTTCCAATCCTTCCTGCGTCACCCTGAACAACGGACTAATCGAAGGCAATTGCTTGTTGGAGGTTTCAAGTTTGAAGAAAGGATGATTCACTACTTACTTGTCTGGATCCTATGTCCTAGAGCAACCAATCATGCTCAATGCTCTGAACATGATCTACTTCTTCTGTATGGGATCCTAAATCAAATACACATCGATTGGCCTGCTCTCATTGCTGACACTATGGTAAAAGCTAAGAAATCCCACTCTTATCAATTTCCTTATGCTCTTCTTATTTCTAGAATTTTGGAGTACAAAGGTGTAAATGTTGAAGGAGAACTTGTCCAAGCCATTCAAGCTGTTGGCTCGGAAATTGGCGATACTACCTTTCGTCAGATGGGATTCATTACTAGAGGAAGAGTTCTCATTCACAAAGATGATGACCATCCTGATGAAGATGAAGATGATGACATCGATACTCATATGGCAGAACCAGTTAATGTTGCTGCTCCTTCTGCTGCTGGTCCATCTACCATGCCCTCATCCTCCTTACTCTCCATGGAAGAACATTTTGCTAGATTATCTAAGCAATTAGAGGATATGAGTCTAGCACAAAGAACACACTTTGAGGAGATTTATGAGTGGCAACAATCTGTTGATGAGTACATGGTTGATCAATTTCTTGATCTTGATGTTCGCCTATCTAACATCGAGAATCATCTCAACCTTCAACCTCTAGAGAGATCTCCTAGTCCTGAGTTTTAGATATAGGTTCTATGTTAGAATGTTTTGTTGTTTTCTTGCTATTTCATCTATGTTATAATTTTGTCTGTTATGTGTCTTCTTATAATGTAATCCTTATTTTCATAAATAAAATGATCTCTTGATTATATGCATACTTTGTTTAATTGAGGGGGAGCCTTTAACATCAAATCTTTTTGCTTCTGATCAAAAAGGGGGAGAAGAATAATACAAGGGGAGAAGTATAAATTAATACAGGTATTGCTAACTTTGTTGTTGTCTGTTAGCTTGTATGTTTTGCAGGTAAGCCAAAATTGCTTTTAAAATTGAATTTTTGATCATCATAAAAAAGGGGGAGATTGTTACCAATAAGGAGTATTGGTAAATCTTGAAGAAATTTGTTTTGATGATGCTGCAAGAAGTTTTAGTTGAAGAAGATATTAGAATTAATTAAAAGCAATTTGTAGAAATTAAATGTAGTAGGAAATTCTTGTAAACTTTGTAAACTTGCATTTTTAACTGCAATAATCGACTATGGAATGGCAATAATCGATTATCATAGAGTCATACAGGAATAATCGATTATCACATTTTGAAAACCCTGTAACGGACTTGAATAATCGATTATCACTTACAATAATCGATTATTCGTGGCAGTTAAAACTTAACTTTAGATATTCAGAGCAGCTGGCTATATAGTGGTTTTTCTGTGAAGATTAGGAAGAAGAAAAACGTAGTTGAACACAGAGCTTTTGAGAATACAGTGTGATCTGAGGAAGTTCCAAAAGTTAGTTCATTGCATTTCCTAGTCTTGTGAAAAGGAGAAGCTCGCGCTTTGTGGGTCAAAGGTCGGAGCGGTTCTCTTCAAGTTGGCAAAGTTGTTGTTCTTCCGGTTCGTTCGTTCGAAGGAAGGTTTTATCTTTTTCTGTTTCATTTACTCTATTGTAAACTTGTGAAACTGATTTTAGTGAAAACGTTAATCACTTTTTATAGTGATTAATAACTGGACGTAGATTCTTTTGAATCGAACCAGTATAAAAATTGCTTGTGTGATTTTTTCTGCTCTCTGTACTGTTTACTGTTTTATGCACATCTAACTGCTTGGAAATTTGTCTCTAAGAAAATTAAATTTCTAAAACGAACCATCTTATTAAGAGTTTGACCGAACACGCTTTCCGCTTTATAAGTTATTCCGTTGCGCAACTCTATAACGGTACTGATTGTTCTAAGATTAGTATGGATCAAAGCTAGATGAAAAACCTCATATTAGTGAAGAGTTTGAAAAAAAAAGTTTTTAAGTTTTTACAATATGTTAAAAAACACCCAAACCTAGTGAACGTGACATTTTTTGTCCTTGTGTTTGTTGTCTTAATCAAATATTGGTAGACTTGGATAATATCCATGATTATCTATTCATTTATGAAATAATGAAGAGTTATACAGTTTGAACTTGGCATGGAGAAGTACTACACCACCTAACAACGTCAAGAAGTACAAATTATGTGGACGAATGAATCAGTGATCATTTAGAGGACATGGTATGTGATGTTGGAGAATAAAATTTTGGAAGAGTTTATTTATACGATTCTTTTAGGAACGATTCACAACAAAATTTGTATCAAGGATGCAACAACTTTACATGATTATGCGAAACTTTGAAATTGTTTTGTTTAAAAGAAAAAAATTGATGGACTAATAAAAGTTTCATGGAATTGTTGGAGTTGTTGAAGGAGATGCTTCCAGAAAATAACACGTTATCTATCTGTAATTACGAGGTGAAGAAAATTCTATGTCCAATGAGTTTTGAATGTCAAAAGATACATGCATGTTCCAATGATTGTTGTCAACACCCAATTTCGTCCGGGTAAATATAATTTATCAAAAAAATAAAAAATAAAAAAAAACAAAATGAAAAATACTATTTATTTTACTTTTTGCACCCCCAAGTTTTCTTTTAAACACTTAATCCAATGGCCCAAAATAATCCCACTTTTTTTACTTCCTCACCACCCATCTTTTCTTATCACACCTCATTCTCCACATCACCATCCACCTCACCCTCCACATCATCTACATTTTTCATTTACTTTTTCCACATCATTTCCATATTAATTTTATATATCAACTTTTCTAATTATTCCACTTACTTTTTTTAATTATATCTTCTCCATCAACATTTTTTATTATCCATTTTTCTCCACCTTATTTTTTCCACCCACTTTTTATATTATTTCTTTCACTTATTTTCCACATTAACTTTTACTATTCACTATATTTCTCCACCAACTTTTTATATTATTTCTTCCACTTAATTTCCATACCTAATTTCTCCACCATTTTTTTATATATTATTTCTTTCACTTATTTTCCACATTAACTTTTACTATTCACTATATTTTATTTTACCTATTTTCTCCACCAACTTTTTATATTATTTCTTTCACTTAATTTCCATACCTAATTTCTCCACCACCTTTTTATATTATTTCTTTCACTTAATTTCCATACCTAATTTCTCCACCAACTTTTTATATTATTTCTTTCATTTATTTTCCACATTAACTTTTTCTATTCATCTTTTTTTTATTATATTTTATTTCATCTAAATTTTCCACCAACTTATTATATTATTTTTATTCATCAACTTTCTTCATCCTTAACTCTATAAATACCTACATTCTCTTCACTTCACACACACAAAAAAATTACATAATCTCTCAAAATCTCTTCATTCCATCCCAAAACTCTACTTCATTTTTCTCTCCCACACTACATATCTTTCCACACATTTCTTATCACCCCTATTATCATGAAACATTTCAATACACCCCTTCAGCAAACCAGTATCAACATGTTTCACCCACAAAATTGATTTCCATCATCATGACCAAACACTAAAATCCTTTCCCCACTCATCTCTTCAAAACTGAGCTGCAGCTAGTCCAGAGGTCAAAAAATTATGTGTGAGTATTCAAATGAAAACCCTTTGAGTCTAGAATCTAACCCAAAAAGTTTCATTGCAATTAGAGTTCTGTGGAAAAAGATATGAGCCAAACAGTAAACCAAGGTCAGTGCCAGAAACGAAACAGCCAAGCCTGATTTCGAAATTATACTGCATCTAGTACAGAGGTCCAAAAATTATGTGTGAGTATTCAAATGAAAGCCCTTTGAGTCTAGAATCTAACCCAAAAAGTTTCATTGCAATTAGAGTTCTGTGGAAAAAGATATGAGCCAAACAGTAAACCAAGGTCAGTGCCAGAAACGAAACAGCCAAACCTGATTTCAAAATTATACTGCATCTCGTCCAGAGGTCCAAAAATTATGTTAAACAAAGAAGGAATTGGGCCCAAATACACCATTTCAGGATGCACCCAAGTGTTCCTATTTACGCCCCTGGCATATCAAAAGTTGAAGAAAGAGTATTGGTCCAAACGAAGGAGTTCAATTTTATTCTCTGCACCCCTGGTTTTTATCTCTGCACCCCTATTTTTATTGGTCACGCTTTATTTTTAAAGTTTTTATTTCTTTATTTCTTTTACTGTATGTAGCCCTTTGTGTGATAACTACACTCTTGTATATTGTATTTTGTCGGGTTTGTTCGTAAAAAATATAAAAAAATATAAAAAAAAATAAAAAATAAAAATTAAAAAAAAACTACAAAAATATGTTTTAAAGGTTTAGGCACATGTGTGATCGCACGCATCGTCCTTGTGCTAAAAACTTTTCTCTCTTTTAAATAAAATTACAAAAATATGTTTTAAAGGTTTAGGCACATGTGTGATCGCACGCATCGTCCTTGTGCTAAAAACCTTTTCATTCTCCTAAATCAAAAAATACCAAAAAAAAATATAAAGTCATAAAAAACCAAAAACATCAACATTTTCAAACAACAAACAATACCACCAGCAGAACTACGTGATCCTTGATTCTCCATCAAAAGTGGAGATACGTAGGAGCAAGGCCAGTCCTTGTCAGGCTCACTCTCCCAAAAATCCAAATTATCCATAACAAGTTTTCAAACAATTTTCCAAACAAATTTCTCAAACAGTTTCTGAATGAACTACAGAACCCTGATTTCTCATTCTGAATGAGAATACGTAGGAGCAAGGTCAATCCTTGTCGGGCCCAAAAAACTAAAAAATATTGTTTGTTTCTTTCGAGTTTTTATTTCAAGGGAAAGTTAAACATTTTAAAAACCACATCATATTCGCATATTTAATTAAAGGTACTGCCTTAAGGCAGACATTGTAGGGTGCTAATACCTTCCCTACACGTAACCGACTCCCGAACCAAGAATCTGGTTCTAATAGACCATGCCTTATCATTTTATGGTTTTTCCGTAGTTTTCCTGTGTTGTATAAAAATGAGTATGCTTTGTAACGCCCCGGCAACTCATAGGGACCGTTGACTGCCCCCACAGATCACCACCAGGCTTTCCAGTGTGCTTTGTCCTCACTCGCACACTTTCCGGGAAAACTTCCCGGAAGGTCACCCATCCCAGAATTACTCCACGCTAAGCACGCTTAACTATGGAGTTCTTATGAGTCAGGCTACCGAAAAGCAAATGCATTTTGGTGATATGAGTAGTCAAATCAATTCCTTTAAGCTATCCTTCAACTATATAGTCCCATACCTACACAGTCTCCAGATCCCTCTCATTCCGGTGTATGTTCGATTCGTCCATGTACCCCTTCCACCCGAAGCTGCCAGGAGCCGCTCCTTGTCCGTGCCCCCTGCACCATGCTTCTTGCACCGGCGTCACTCCCCGCCCTCGTCTCCGTGCCCGGGTGTCACATGCCCACCAGCTTTTGCTCTGGTTCGTCCTCGAACCACACCGTACTGGGAGAGGCTAGGCTCTGATACAATCTGTAACGCCCCGGCAACTCACAGGGACCATCGACTGCCCCCACAGATCACCACCAGGCTTTCCAGTGTGCTTTGTCCTCACTCGCACACTTTCTGGGAAAACTTCCCGGAAGGTCACCCATCCCAGAATTACTCCATGGTTAAGCGTGCTTAGCCTGGAGCAATTTTGGGATTGGTGACCTTCCGGGAAGTTTTCCCAGAAAGTGTGCGAGTGAGGACAAAGCACACTGGAAAGCCTGGTGGTGATCTGTGGGGGCAGTCGATGGTCCCTGTGAGTTGCCGGGGCGTTACATGCTTCACTGAAGATTTGTCCAACGTGTGGTCTATCACAATTTACGAAAAAAGTTGATGAAAATAATGATGATAAAGATAATGATGGTCCAACTACTAAGGTGATGTGGTGTTGCCTATAATACCTAAGTTACAACGATTGTTTCCATTAAAGAAGATGCAAAAAATCTTAAATGGCACGTTGATGAAAGAAAATGTGATAATCTTCTTCGACACCCAGCTGATTCCCCACAATGGAAGAAGATTGATGAAACATTTTCAAAATTTGGTGTAGAGTCAAGAAACTTAAGATTTGCACTTGCTACCGATGGTATGAACCTTTATGGCAACTTAAGTAACAAACATAGTTCATGGCCGGTTATATTAATGATTTAAATCTATCTCCTATGTCGTGCATGAAGAGAAAATATATGATGTTGTCTATGATGATATCGAGTCCTAACTTAAAAATGACATTGATGGGTATTTAAAACCGTTAATTGATGATTTGAAAATGTTGTGGGAAGAGGATGTCGAGGTGGGGAGGTCTTAGGCACATTTATAGCTTGACCTAAGGCTATGATCATGCCTTATTTTGGCCCACCTGCGATATTATTTTGTTATTCTTAATATATTTATGTTTGAGTTATAAACAAATGACTTATAAATTTTATAAATGTTTGTTTCAATTCTACCATCCTGACAAATAGCCAATGGTTCAATATGTGATCCATGAAGATGATAAGGATGAAGCAGCATAAGAGGATGATCCTCTATCCATGTTGATGAAAGAATTACATAAGTTAAATAAAGAATTGGTAGAGATGGAGTGAAAGTTAAGAGTATTTGGCCTTTAATATCATGTGTCATTATATATTACTCTAAATAATGCACTAGAGGTCGCTAGTGAAGAAAGAATGTTAAACATTTCGGTCATACAACTATGGTGCATGTAAGATTTATAATTGTCTTTCCTTTTTTAAATATTCAAATACTTACTTCTAGTGCATATTTTCTTTTTAACACAATAGAAAACAAGCAAGCATATATGCAAACATGAATGAATGAGTCTAAAAGAGAATTGTATATCGCGTCGTACATTAATGGGTATGTGTTAGTCAATATTGTACTCTTTTATCAAGATTTAACTAATCGAGTCACTATTTGTGATTCATGCTAAGGGTCATTGGCAAGTGATGATGACCATACCAAGACAAGCCCAAGTTGTATGGTTTTGTTCCCTGCATAGGAAGATGAAATATAACTTGAAATCCTTGTTACAAACGTAAGTATTACATTTTTTCATATCAATTCATTATGATATTGATATATTAACTTATGTTTGAAATGATTCAAATTGGTTTATAGTTGTGTGTAGGCCTAGAGCACAACAAATTGAAATAATTTATCCAAAGGTTGGCCTTCATTGATCTTTAACTTATTATTTTTTGTATGTGAAATTTAGACCATTTAATTTGATAATTTTCTTTGTCATGTTTAGTGTAATAATAAGTAGTCAGATTCTTGGACATGCGAGTACTACATAATGTCATGGATGAAGACCATCATCCGAGCTAGAATTATAGATGATTGGACGAGGTAAAAATATATCTTTGAAATCTTACACATCACATTCAACTTTGCACATTAGAATGCAAATAATAGTCAAGTTTTTCTGTTTTTGCAGCGGCTGAATAATCCATCCCATTAACAGAGGCCATAATCACGAAGCTAAGGTAGTAATGAGCAGCATATCTTATGGAGAGATGGAGTTAGGTTACAATAGTTTAGTTTCAATTCTTTTTGTTTTCATATTGATAGCTTTTTAGTTTCAATTCTTTTTGTTTTGATATTAATAGCTTTAGCTTTTAGTTTCATTTGTCATAGCTTCAATTATAGTTTGAATTGTGAATAGATGAATGTTGTATATATCAAATGTAGAAAATGGTTTTCTGATTTTTAGGTGTGATATTGTAAAACAAAGTTTTTATATAAAAAAGTAAAAAGACATCGAAAAATCCACTTCACGACGTCAATTGACATCAAGAAGTGCAGTTTTCGACGTCAAATCCCTTACATTAACACTACAGAGGGGAAATTTTCGCTAAGCGAGAGGGTGTAGCTTAGCAATATTGACGTCAGAGAGCTTACATTTTGACGTCAAATACCCCCTTTCCATTTTACAAAGAGCACTTCTTGGATCTCTGCTAAGTGCGAAGGGCTTGCGTTGGGCAACATAGTGGGCATACTTTTCTAACGTTAAATGATATCTTTGTTATTGTCTGATGTCATTTAACATCTTCCGTTTTGACGACAATGTGTTTTTAGATGTTAAAGGCCAATAAAACACCGATGTCGAAACCTTTTTTTTCACCAATAATCATTTGCAACACTTGGAAATGATGCTTATCATATCTTAAGGATAATCATTTGTTTGCCAAACTTTTTAAATCCACCTTTGGAGTCCAACAGATAAACTATTTATGACACACATTATGGGGGTGATGTTGTGGCTATGGATCTGGAAAAGCTAGAAGTTGTAAAGAATTGGCTATTATAGGTGCTTTGTAAAAGGTTATGCCAATATTGTTGCTCTACTAACGGATTTATTGAAGAAAGATGCTTTTAAATGGAGTGGTACAACAGAGCAAGCATTTGCAACTTTAAAGAGAGTCTTAACTACTGCCTTAATGTTGGCAATTCCTAATTTTGTTGAACCCTTTAGGTTCGGGTATAAAAGTTGTTTTAAGTCAACATTAACATCCAATAACATATTTTTCTAAGAATCTTTCATCTAAAATTCAGAAGCAGTCGTCCTACATGAGAGAGTTCTATGCTATTATTGAATTATTGGCCAAATTCAGACATTGTCTATCGACCATAAGATCATAATTAAAACAGACCAAAAAAGTTTGAAAGAGTTGTTTGCTCAAACGTTACAAACTCTTAAGCAACAACAATGTTTGCCAAAATTCCTCAAATACAATTTCACTATCCAATACTCTTTAGGGAATGAAAATATACCAAGAGATGTTCTGTCCAGAAGCTTTACAATGACATGGTCTGAACCACTAAACTATTGGTTAAAAGTAGTGAGGATGCAATAAAGAAAGATGAGGCATTAATGTATATCTACAAGAATTGTGTTAAAAATGCAGGCAAATTTGACGAATTTACATTTCATAATGATGTAGTCATAAGGAAAGGGAGAATTATATTGCCTAATGAACATACATTAATCAACATGATCCTAACTAAATTTCACACATCTAAAGTCGGCAGACATGTTGGTACCACGAGAACTAGTATTGAAGCCTAGTTTTATTAGCACAAGATGAGAGAGGATATCAAGAAATTTATCAAAGAGTGTGAATATGTCAAGAAACAGAAGTCAGTCAATCCTTGCCGGTTGGCCTCCTTCAAGCACTTCCTATTCCTAACTTTATTTAGGAAGAAATTGCAATGGATTTTATAACCAATTTGCCCTTATCACATGGTTATTCCAATATAATGGTGGTTATAGATAGGCTACCAAATTCGCCCATTTCATTTCATTCCATTTAATAATAAAAGAAATTTTGTTAGTTTTTGCATCAAATTAGGAATGCCTTTTTTACTTAGCCACGATGTTACCTTTTGTTTGCTATTGGAGTTAGAAATACTATTTTACTGTTTTTTTTTTCAAATAGAAAAATACTTTTGTACATTAAAGTATTATTAATTTGTAATTATTATTAATTTTTTAGTCATATTAGTTTTCTTAATTTAGAGATTTAATAATGAAATAATATTCAACATCATTATTAAATCGGTCAACATAACACTAAAATAGTAAAAAATGTAATATAAAAAATATTAAAATATGATATTTAGGTTATTTAATATAAATCAGATATAGTCCATACTACAATTTTTATTTTAAGAGACAAATATGTTTTCAATTCTTGAAAAAATTGAATTTCATAAATTTAAAATTCAAACTTTCAGTCTTAAACTTCTCCTGATAAAAACAAGATTCAAGATTCAAGATTTTGTTGTGGTAAACGATCTCTCCCTCTTATGCTTTCCTTCTTTTTTCCATGACCTTCTCTCCTCTCCTTTCCCTGCTATTCTCTAGCCCTCCTCTCAATCCAAGGACGCAAAGAAGTTCTGTTCAAAACGAATTGCAAAGTTGCTTTTGGAAGCTACACGCTGTCAACACTCAATTTCGTCCGGATTGACTAAATAATCTGTTTTATTGTTTTATCCTCATAAAAGGAAAAATTGAAAAAATGTATATAAAATAAAAAAAAATAATAATAAAAAAGGGTATCAAACGTTCGTCCTTTCCCACTGTTGCTGTGGCCGTTCGTCCAAACAGTGATCGTTCGTCCTTCCTCACTGTTGCTGAAAGCGTTCGTCTTTCCCCACTGTTGCTGAGGTCGTTCGTCCAATTTGTTCAACCGTTCGTCCTTCCCACTGTTGTTCAACCTTTCGTCCTCACCCTTATGCGACCGTTCGTCACTTGCACTGTTCGACCGTTCGGCATGTCGGTTCTTTAGGACGTTCGTCCTCATCTTCAACCGTTCGGTCATCCTCAAACGTTCACTATTCGACCGTTCGGCCATTTGTTCATTTTGGACGTTCGTCCTCGCCCTCAACTGTTCAACCTCTCATGTTCACCGTTCGGTTATTTTTGTTTATTAAACGTTCGTTTATTTTGTGTAATAAGCGTTCGGTCTTTAAATTGAACGCTCGGTCTCTATGATATTTGTCTTCAGCGTTCGGTTTTGGACGTTCGGTTTTCATTTGAACGTTCGCTTTTCATTCGAACGTTCGACCTCCACCATTCGTACTTTTCCCTTATTTGGACGTTCGTTCATACTGACTTGTAGGGAGTTCGGCAAACAGTGTGTTGAGGCGTTCGTCCAGACCGTTCCTGCCCTGTCCTGGCGCTCGTGCTGACCCTCTCTTCAATCCTTCTGCCGTTCGTCCAAATCGTCCTTAGTCTTCTGCGGCCGCTCGTCCTGATCACCCGTGGCTCCAGGGCACCATCAACCTCCCATTACAGTGAGTGCTCCACTCACCACCAACCAACCTTCCACCATCTCCAGCATCACCATCCAGCATGCACAGAAGAGGAAGCAACCACACGCACAGGGTGTCCACCGTATGAAGAAGAAGACAAGATTTAGGGGCCCTCACCCTATTTTCTCACGGCCAAAAAACTGTAGCTCAGCATGCAAAGAAAAGAGGATCACGGGAAGAATTCTGAACAGATTGGGAGGCTCACGGGTTCTGAGATTTGGCTATAAAAGAAAGCAAGCAGTAGAGGGAAAAGGGGGGGGGGGGGGGGGGGGGGGGGGGGGGGGGGGGGGGGGGGGGCGCAGGAAAAGATTTTTTTGGCTCTTGATCACTCCACAGATTCAGAGAATCCTTCCATTTTCCAGTGCTTCCTTTTCACTCATCAAAATCTAGCTCAAACTATCAGTTCGACCTCACTCTGCTCCTAAGGGAACCATCCCATAGAACCCATCGCCATCGTCCTTTTCCTCATCATTCCGCATCAACATCCTCATCTCGGGACCAACTTCATTCCAGCTCCCAGCCCGTAACCAATCAACCTCACCTCACGGCCAACGCCTGTTACAACCATACCTCCCTACCATCACTGCACAGGCGTTTTTGTTTATCCCCTCAAACCTGCATGAAATAGGATCCAACAATCTTATCAAAAAAAGGAACAAGAGACATCTCTCCGAGAAGAGAGGAGAAGGAGAATCCAAGAGGAGAAACGTTTTAAAGCTGCGCAGGTATGTTCTTTATCTAAACTCTCAGCCTTTTCTGTGTGAACGCATGCCCTCTGTTTAGATATGAATGAATGAGGTTGAGTACGAATGGATGATGTCGTATGTATGAAATATGTTTGATCAGTACGTACTAGTTTGCTTCACCTGTGACTTCACGGTTTGATCAAGAACACACACCAATATGTAATTTCAATATCCAGATTCACTAAGTGTAAGTAATAATAGTTGAAACATGCGTGAACTGAAAGGCAGCCATACACTCATCAAACAGAAACCTCTAGAGAAACCGATTTCCTCCATCAAGCACATCACGGGAATCTACCATTCCCCAACCATTTTCATCTAAAACACCTCTGAACCACACCCATAATCACCTCCAGTGGCTGACTCCCTTCGCTTCTTCATCCTAACCTCACGGCCCTTTTCATTTTATCCTATTACCTCCAACACTTGATCTTCAAACCCAGATACTACAACCTTCATACTATCACCCATTTTCATATTCCGACTTCAAGTTCAATTTTAAATTCATCTCTTCAACCTGCAAATTGATATCCCTCACAATCATATGCACCCAACACATTAGTAATTTTCGATCCCAGCAAAGCAGCCAAACCAATCAATAAACAAAAAATGGGAAAAGGGTAGTGAGGACGCCGGGGAAGGAAGCAAGCTCCGGCGAGCAGCAACAGTGAAGCTGGGCCGCACACGAAAGAGCCCCAGTGACGGCCGACGTTTGGTCTCGACGGTGGCTGGTTGGAGGTGGCTGGGTCGCGGTGGCCGTTTCGTCACAGCCGGCGATGATCCTGGCAGTAAAGAAGGCAGTAGCTGGAAGCAGTGACACAGAGGCTGGTTTTGGCTGGAAGCAGTGACGCCGTGGCCATCGGTGGCTTTGGGCATACCTGCTGTCTCCGGCGATTTCAAAACTGGTTGAAGACGGTGGCCCTGGTTTGGTGGCATCAGCCGCGACTCGCGATGGTCGGGTTCCTTCAGACGGCGAAGACGCAGCACAGAGAGAACCTTGCACGCGAGAAAGGAGGAGAAGGGCTCCGGTGACGGCCGACGATGGTCTTGACGGTGAGCATGCTGGTGGCGGTTTGGATGTAGCCGGTGGCGGCCGGTTTGGGCGCAGACAGTGGCAAGTGTGCGTAACTGGGTGGGGGTACCTCTAGTTAGCTGCTTTGGAAGAAATACCTAGGTTTTTGGGGGTTGGATGAAGAGGATAAGAGTTCTGGAAGTTTTTCTGATGTAAGGAAAAAGGAAAGAGGCCTCGGGCCCAGCTGTGGATTAAATCATTTTCCCAGACATAAATTTCCATTCATCACCCCATTTCAGTTGGGCTTAAGCCCACTCTGCAAATAAAGCTGCAAATAAAGATAAAAAAAAGAGGAATTGGACCGAACACACATTTCAGGATGCACTTCCGTTTTTATATTTACACTTGGACAGATACAAAGTTGAAGAAAGTGAATTTCGGCCCAAACTAAGGGAGCTCCAATTTTACTCCGCACGCAACACTGGTTTTTATCTCTGTACCTCTATTCCTGGCTTTTCTTTTGCTCTTGTTTTCTTAATTGGTTTTATTGTCTGTAATCTCCCTTTGTATAGTTTCCCCATCCTTTTGTTTTATTTATATTTTTTTGAACTTGTTTGTTCCGTTTTACATAAAAAATTACAAAATATAAAAAAAAAAATAAAAATATAAAAATTAAAGACAAAAAGAAAAATGCAAAATTAAAAGATAATTTAAAAATTACAAAAAATATGTTTTGAAGGTTTAGGCACATGTGTGATCGCACGCATCGTCCTTGTGCCAAAGACCTTTTCTTTTTTCTTCAAAAATGCCAAAAATATGTTTCAAAGGTTTAGGCACATGTGTGATCGCACACATCGTCCTTGTGCTAAAAACCTTTCCTGTTTCATAAAAATACAAAAAAACATAAAATCATCAAAAACTAAAAAAACATCTATTTTTCAAGTCTACAAACAATATCGCCTTGCAGAACTACGTGATCCTTGATTCTCCATCAAAAGTGGAGATACGTAGGAGCAAGGCCAGTCCTTGTCAGGCTCACTCTCCCAAAAATCCAAATCATTTTCCAAACAAATTTCTCAACAAATCCTTAAACAAAATTTTCAAACAGTTTTCAAAAGAACTACGTAACCCTGATTTCTCACATGAGAATACGTAGGAGCAAGGTCAATCCTTGTCGGGCCCAAAAAAAGCTAAAAAATATTGTTTGTTTCTTTCGAGTTTTATTTTAAGGGAAAGTTAAACACTTTGAAAACCACATCCACATTCGCGCATTTAGTTAAAGGTACTGCCTTAGGGCAGGCGTTGTAGGGTGCTAATACCTTCCCTACACGTAACCGACTCCCGAACCAAGAATCTGGTTCAATTTGACCATGCCTTATCATTTTATGGTTTTTCCGTAGTTTTCCAGAATAAACTATGGTGGCGACTCCAAATCTCTTTTTCAAAATTCTTTATCTTTTTTTATTGGATCGTCGTCCCGTCGCGATTCCGGTTGCGACAGATGGCGACTCCACTGGGGATAAACAATGTTTTCATATTATCAGAGTAAAAGATAAGTAAAGATAGAAATACTAATTTCGTCTGGATTTCAAGATAAACAAGAAACAAACAGAGAATAAAATAAACAAACAATACTGAGAATTGAAGTGTGACAACCTCGTGGAAGGTCCACCAATGCTACAGATGTAGTGAACGAGGAAATATTTTTTTTTTTTTTTTGATGAAAGTAAATTTATTAATCAACCCGGACGAAATTGAGTGTTGCCCCTCTTTACTTAGATTTTACTAGATCATATGATAAACAATGTTTTCATATTATCAGAGTAAAAGATAAGTAAAGATAGAAATATTAATTTCGTTCGGATTTCAATGAAAAGGAACCAGGATCAAACATGGAATTTTTTTCATTTTTTTTTTGAATTAAAATTTTTTCTCTCTCTTTTTTTTTTTTTTTTTTTGAGTGCATGAATAAAATGAACAAAATCAAATGAATGGGAAATTGGAATTTGATTGGTTCAACCATTGCCATGCAGAGAGTCATTTGAGAAAATTAAAAATATGTACTGACCATTGCCATGCAGAGGGTCATTTGAAAAAGTAAAATCTGACTTGACCATTGCCATGCAGAGGGTCGTTTGAGAAAATTTAAAAAATGTACTGACCATTGCCATGCAGAGGGTCGTTTGAAAAAGTAAAAATGGGCTCGACCATTGTCTTACAGAGGGCCGAGATACCAATGACAGAAAGCAAAATTGGGCTCGACCATTGTCTTACAGAGGGCCAAGATACCAATGACAGAAAGCAAAATTGGGCTCGACCATTGTCTTACAGAGGGCCGAGATACCAGTGACAGAAAGTAAAAATTGGGCACGACCATTGTCTTACAGAGGGCCGAGATACCAGTGACAGAAAGTAAAATTGGGCTCGACCATTGTCTTACAGAGGGCCGAGATACCAATGACAGAAAGTAAAATTGGGCTTGACCATTGCCTTGCAGAGGGCCGAGATACCAATGACAAAAAGCAAAATTGGGCTCGACCATTGTCTTACAGAGGGCCGAGATACCAATGACAAAAAGCAAAATTGGGCTCGACCATTGTCTTACAGAGGGCCGAGATACCAATGACAGAAAGTAAAATTGGGCTTGACCATTGTCTTACAGAGGGCCAAGATACCAATGACAGAAAGTAAAATTGGGCTTGACCATTGTCTTACAGAGGGCCGAGATACCAATGACAGAAAGTAAAATTGGGCTTGACCATTGTCTTACAGAGAGCCAAGATACCAATGACAAAAAGCAAAATTGGGCTCGACCATTGTCTTACAGAGGGCCGAGATACCAATGACAGAAAGTAAAATTGGGCTTGACCATTGTCTTACAGAGGGCCAAGATACCAATGGCAAAAAGCAAAATTGGGCTCGACCATTGTCTTACAAAGGGCCGAGATACCAATGGTAAAAAGCAAAATTGGGCTCGACCATTGTCTTACAGAGGGCCGAGATACCAATGACAGAAAGTAAAATTGGGCTTGACCATTGTCTTACAGAGGGCCAAGATACCAATGACAGAAAGTAAAATTGGGCTTGACCATTGTCTTACAGAGGGCCAAGATACCAATGACAAAAAGCAAAATGGGGCTCGACCATTGTCTTACAGAGGGCCGAGATACCAATGACAGAAAGTAAAATTGGGCTTGACCATTGTCTTACAGAGGGCCAAGATACCAATGGCAAAAAGCAAAATTGGGCTCGACCATTGTCTTACAGAGGGCCAAGATACCAGTGACAGAAAGTAAAAATTGGGCACGACCATTGTCTTACAGAGGGCCGAGATACCAATGACAGAAAGTAAAATTGGGCTCGACCATTGTCTTACAGAGGGCCGAGATACCAATGACAGAAAGTAAAATTGGGCTTGACCATTGCCTTGCAGAGGGCCGAGATACCAATGACAAAAAGCAAAATTGGGCTCGACCATTGTCTTACAGAGGGCCGAGATACCAATGACAAAAAGCAAAATTGGGCTCGACCATTGTCTTACAGAGGGCCGAGATACCAATGACAGAAAGTAAAATTGGGCTTGACCATTGTCTTACAGAGGGCCAAGATACCAATGACAGAAAGTAAAATTGGGCTTGACCATTGTCTTACAGAGGGCCGAGATACCAATGACAGAAAGTAAAATTGGGCTTGACCATTGTCTTACAGAGGGCCAAGATACCAATGACAAAAAGCAAAATTGGGCTCGACCATTGTCTTACAGAGGGCCGAGATACCAATGACAGAAAGTAAAATTGGGCTTGACCATTGTCTTACAGAGGGCCAAGATACCAATGGCAAAAAGCAAAATTGGGCTCGACCATTGTCTTACAGAGGGCCAAGATACTAATGGCAAAAAGCAAAATTGGGCTCGACCATTGTCTTATAGAGGGCCGAGATACCAATGACAGAAAGTAAAATTGGGCTTGACCATTGTCTTACAGAGGGCCAAGATACCAATGACAGAAAGTAAAATTGGGCTTGACCATTGTCTTACAGAGGGCCAAGATACCAATGACAAAAAGCAAAATGGGGCTCGACCATTGTCTTACAGAGGGCCGAGATACCAATGACAGAAAGTAAAATTGGGCTTGACCATTGTCTTACAGAGGGCCAAGATACCAATGGCAAAAAGCAAAATTGGGCTCGACCATTGTCTTACAGAGGGCCGAGATACCAATGGCAAAAAGCAAAATTGGGCTCGACCATTGTCTTACAGAGGGCCGAGATACCAATGACAGAAAGTAAAATTGGGCTTGACCATTGTCTTACAGAGGGCCAAGATACCAATGACAGAAAGTAAAATTGGGCTTGACCATTGTCTTACAGAGGGCCAAGATACCAATGACAAAAAGCAAAATTGGGCTCGACCATTGTCTTATAGAGGGCCGAGATACCAATGACAAAAAGCAAAATTGGGCTCGACCATTGTCTTACAGAGGGCCGAGATACCAATGGCAAAAAGTAAAATTGGTTGATTGTTTTGAAAATTGAAATTTTTGAATTTGTTGAAATTTTGAGAACCTTTTTGATTTTGATTTTGATTTTGAAATTAAGAAACAAGGTGTTGCATTTTTGTACAAGTATATGGAATCTTGATATGCAAGAGAAACTTGGTTGATGAAAATTTTGAAATTTGGAGAAGAAAAGTTTGATGAATGTTGATTTTTTTTTGTCTTTTTGAAGGAAGAAAATTTGATGAATATACATGGAGGCAAATTCAAAGTTGATGAAAATATGTACATGATGTATTGGAAGATTATGAACCTATGACACATTTTTTTCGAGAGTCAATTTGTTTCCTTTGAAATCATCCAATTTATGACGATCTAGACTTCCAATTTCTTTTCAATGGACGTCCAAATTCTAAAGTCAACTGTGCAAAATGAAGCTTGTGTGCCACGCATTTCTTGACGAGATACTAGTGTGTACATGCTTGATATCAGGGGTTGGAAAAATATGTGGAGGATGATTGGAAGGATTTGGAGAGTACCAGGTTGGCTACTTGAGCCTTCTACTCCTTAAAACGGCTACAAAGGCCAATGTGAGGTAGTAGATACCCAGAAGCTACTCTGGAACATGGTAAAAGTATTGGTATGGACAAAAGTATCTGTGAATTGTGAGGGAATAGGTCAGGAATCAGGGAGTGAGAAAATCATGTGGGATTTGCAAATTGCCCCAATTTTGGTGGTTTTTAGATCTTTGAAGTTCGGGGCGAACCAAAATCATGCAAGGCCCAACAAGGGATGCCCCAGTCTTTGTATGAGCTTTGAATGTTCAGATGAAAAAATTTGAGATTTAACAAAGTTGCTCAATACTCTGAATGGGTCGAAACATATGAAAGTCACAAAGTTGCCTTGGTTTTGGGTATGAGTCAATTAAGCGAGGTTCAAAAAGATGTTGCCCCCCACTTTGGGTTTACGAATGATAAGATGGACTCAAAATCATACAAAGCCCCAAAGTGTCTGCCCCTGTTTTAAGGGCGGATCTATGAATTTTGGTGCGGACAAAATCTGAGAGGCCCAACAAGGGATTCCCCGGTCTTGGTACGAACTTTGAATATACAGATGAAACAAATGTGAGATTGACAAAGTCGTCCAATATTCTGAATGGGCCGGGCCGAAGCATATGAAACTCACATAGTTGCCCCGGTTGCCCCCTAGTTTGGGAATTGGGGGAAAAGTTTGAATGGGATTTGTATGTATTCATGAATTTGTGACGGATATGGAAAGGATTGGCTTGAAAAAATTGCCCCAATTGGCTTGATTTTCCTTTGTATAATCTTGATTAACAGGGAGTTCCCTTCTTCCGAGGACATTTTTCTTTTTTTTCATCATTTTTTTTAATTGCATTGTTATTCATTTTGTCTTGCCTCAAAATTAAGCTTTATGAAAATTTAAGCAACCATTATTCAATCTGTGTGGACTTTTATTGGGCTTGTAATGTGGCTTGGGCTAAGGGGTATTGAAGGAAAGGATATAAAGGCCCAAATAAATGTTTGTGGGTATTTTTGAAAAACAGGAGTTACCATCTACACTTGTATCAACTATTTGTCAAATCTGTTTTGACTTCCCTTGCTAATTTGCAAACTTCACTCTTTGTTTGTCATCACTTTGTGACTCTTTTCAATTTTGCTTTGCTTTTGCTGAATTCTCTTCATTTGATCACTAAGTGTGTTCTTCTTGCAATTTGAGTCGACTTCTACTGTGATGGTAACTCTTGTTTGGGTAAAATTTTGAAAAGAAAATTTCTTATTGGCTCAAATTTGGTATCAAAGGATATATTTTTGTTTTTTTTTTTTTAGATGGAGAAAAATGGCCACACATCACTTCAAATTTTGGTTGTTTCATTTTCAAAAGATTAATTAGGAGAAGACTGAATGATCTCAACAAGAGTCATTTTTCATTCTTTTTTTCATAACGGATTCCAAGATCTCCCAAATGAAAGCCAGTGAAGGTAATGGAAAATCTGCCCCAGTGTAAAACTTGGTATTTATTATTTGGGCTCAAGAACATGATTGGGCCAATCTCTTGGCATAGCGAAGGCTGAAGGATGATGTTTTCAAGCAATGCATACACAGATATCTCTTAAGAATATGTGACTCAAACATTTGACTACAGGAGATTATGATATCCATTACATTTTTTTTTTGAAATCTCATAAAATGGATGATTTGCATCGAAAATAATTGACTCAACTTTTGCGTATTTTTTGGTTTTATGCATGAAGAAAAGTAATATGAAATGAAAATGATGATGCTTGTTGAAAAACAGATTTTTTTTGTTTGAAAATTGGGCTTTGCGGACTAGCCGGGAAACTGGACCTTAAGGGACGATATGGAAAATAGGCTTTGTGAGCCATTGGGGAAATTGGGATTTCTTTGGAATCTGGGCCTTGCGGGTCAGTATGGAAACTGAGCTTTGCAGACCAGCATGGGAAATGGGCTTTCTTGGCCATTGGGGAAATGGGATTTCTTGGCCAATGGAAAATGGGATTTGTTTTTGCCAATGGAAACTGGGTCCTGCGGGTCAGCATGGGAACTAAGCTTTGCAGACCAGTATGGGAAACGGGCTTGCTGGGCTAATGTAGAAATTGAGAGATTTTTTTTTTTTTTTTTTTTTTTTGGTCAATGTGGAAACTGGGCCTTGCGGGTCAGTATGGAAACTGAGCTTTACAGACCAGTATGGGAAATGAGCTTTCTTGGCCTTTGGGGAAATGTGATTTATGAGCTGTTGTGGAAATTGAGATTTTTTTTTTTTTTTTGTGGAATCTGGGACTTGCGGGTCAGTATGGAAACTGAGCTTTGCAAGCCAGTAAGGGAAATGGGCTATTGTGGAAATTGGGATTTCTCAGCCAATGTAGCAACTGGGCCTTGCGGGTCAGTATAGGAGCTGAGCTTTGCAGGCCAGTATGGGAAACGAGGTTTGAGTGCTAAAATGGAAACAAGGGCTTGGAAACTAGTACAGAAACTAGGCTTGGTGAGCAATGCAAAAATTGATATGAGAAAATTTGATTTAGGAAAACGTTTGAAAAAACAAATGTTTTTTTTTGGTTTTATTCACTTTCCGACACGGGAAAATCCAGATCGGATCGGACCCGAGGAGAAGTAACATAGAAGGAAGTTGGACTTACCAGGCACATTGACCCAATGGATGAGATGACCTGAGCCGTGTGAACTTGTCACAAGAAGATGACAAAGAAAACACATTTTTTTTGCATTTTTCAAAGTTTATGGAATCAAGCTAAAAGAAAATCATTTTTAATTGTGTTATGAAAGGATTTCACAAGATTGAAGTAAAGACAATTTTGCAACACCACTAGACTCAATGGGCCCAACACTATTCCTCTTTTACAACCATGACAAAATCTTCAGACAAAGGTCTGAATTCCATTATTTTTTTATTTTTTGCACAAATACTTGTTCACACAAATGGAAAGGGAAATTATGAATTGAAAACACAAAATCTACATAAACAAGGATTTTTATTTTTCAGAAATTCAGATGCAGTGGTTCAGGAGAAACCACATATGATAAAGGGCCTAATGGGCTCAAAAACTGTTCATCTTTCATTCTGAGATTTTTTGTTACAAATTCAAATAAAATCACACAAGACAATTTGAACAAAAGTACAAAACATCATTCAACAGCAAAAATGTGAAAACAAAATATTTTTGACATATTTTCAAAAGAAGTAGGCTCGAGAGAAAACCACGAAGGCCATTGGGCCTAATGGGCTCGAGCACTGTTCCTTTTTTTTTTTTTTTTGACTACCAATTCAAAGAAATCACACAGGACAATTTGAACAAAAGTACAAAACATCATTCAACAGCAAAAATGTGAAAACAAAATATTTTTGACATATTTTCAAAAGAAGTGGACTCGAGAGAAAACCACGAAGGCCATTGGGCCTAATGGGCTCGAGCACTATTCCTTTTTCAATATTTTTGATTTTTTTTTTGGATTTATTCAAAATGTAGAAGAAAGAATAAAATCGAACAAAATGGCGTGATGTGAAATTACAAACATGCCAAAATAATTCTTCACTCAAATTTATATTTCAGAAGAAATGGGTTCAAAGAAGGCTAACATGACAATGAGGCCCAATGAACCTGAAAAATGTCCTTTATCATGCAAATGAAAAACAATTTTGAACACTTCAAATTTTACATCACTCCAATTATTATTTTTGAAAATTTTCCATTTATCATATTTTTTTATATTTTGTTTTATTATTATTTTTTTTAAAAAAAAAAAACGAATCATCCAAGAAGTCTGGTATTGGGCCGGATCGATCCAACAAAACCCTACCCGTTTTCAGATTTTCAAATTTTTTTTATTTTTATTTTTTTTTTTGTAAAACTCAGAAAGAAATCAGACCGACACCAGACAGTTGCAGTGACCGGAACTGTAGCTACAGTGGATTTGCTTGGCTATAAGTCGAGAGCTCCTCCGCGTTGGGCGACATTTCAGTCTGATCACTCTCTCTCTCTTGCTCTCCCTTTCTCTCTTCTCTCTATTCTTTGAGCGTCTGGATTTCTGCGAGGAGCCTCTGCCCCCGTGTGCTTTCGGAGGCGTCCCAGTGCTGCGACGAGCTTCTGTAAGCCCTTCCACTTCCAGGTAAGTCTTCTGAGCTCTTCGATCTTCTTTCTTTCCTTTAAGTTTTTGTTTTTCTTCCTTCCATCCTTCCTTCTCTGCTTTTCTGTTCTTTCGATCTTTCCTTCTCTGTTTTTTTTCGTTTTTCTTTTCCTTTACGATTTCTGGTTTATTTTTTACTCTCTAGCTTTCTGCATCTGCCTTCCTTTCTTGTTCCCCTTTCTGTTTTTTCTTTTCTACTTTCCTTTCCTGCAAGCTCTTTATTTTCTTCTGCTTTCCGCTTTGTCTGCTTTTATTTCCGTCTTGCTCTTCTTTGCTTTTCTTTCTGAGTCTTCTTTCTTCCTCTTTTTTTTAAATTTAAAAACTTAAAACACTTAAAAACACGACTGTCCTAAATTTAAGGGGTATATAGGCTGGAAACCAGACGTTTATCTCCCTTCGATTGAAGGTATGGCAGAGACAATCGGGTAGAACAACGCCACGTACCCCATAAAAACAGAAAACTTAAAAAGAAAATCTTAATTGTATGAACCGGACATGGACAATATGGACAAGGACAAAAGGACATAGATCCGTTTAGGACCCTTTTGCAAGGACCGTGAAACAGATCCGAGACCAGACACTGAAATAACAAAGACCGACCGGACAAGATAAACTTAAAAGGAAACAAAAACACATAAAGAAAACACTGAAAAAACCTTTTGTTTTATGCTTCTGTTATGTTTTTGTTCTTTTTATTTTTTATTATTTATTTTTTTTTAGAAAACTTAGAGAGGAAAGATGAGCGAGATGGAGATGGAGAGGTACACCGGTCAGCGGTGGCGACCTACTGACGATCAGGTCAGAATGATGACCAATATTTACAATTACGGGGTCACACATCCCAGCCGAGCGCAAGTCGTCGAGATCGCGTCTCGACTAAGGGTTTTCGCAGATGTCAGCGAATACAATGTGCACTGCTGGTTTAACAACCACGGCAATCGGGTCAGGCGTTGGCAAGCGGAGATAGACCCTACTGGCACTCAGTTTTCACAACTGCCGCTATATATGTATGGTAAGTACCCTGATCTCCTCCAACTTTTTTTTTTTTTTTTGAAAATTTTCTCCTCATCTTATTATTGACACAAATTTTCTTTTCTTATTTTATTTTATTTTTTTTTTGGAAAGAATACGACTGGGTGATCATGAGGGCGCTGAGGCTGCTGGACTTGTTCCCCGTTCCGATCATCATTGACGACGACAGGGACGTACGACAAATCGCTCCACCCATGCTTCTCACATTCCGGACCAGAGCTCCCTCGACGGAGCTCTCCCTCAGACCACCGCAACCAGCTCGGGAATTTTTTCGCTGAATTTCCTTTTTTATTATTTTTATATTTTCATGGTCTGTAATATTAACGATCACCAGTGATCGAACCCTGAACAATCTTTTATTTGCTTTTGTTATCTGCTTTATTTGCCTTTTTTTTTTATTTGAAATTGTGACTTTGCACTTTTTTTGTTATATCTGCTCTTTTTTCATTTTTGCATTTTTATTTTATTTATCAAATGTTAAGATCGTATGAGTGTAATCAAAATGATGTCCTTGTTCAAAATCATGTTTCCGACCTTACTGTAAATCTTGCTCTGATGATGAAATAAAATTAGATTTTGATGCTTTTTCTTTTTATTTGGTCCAAAGAAAAAAATTCTAATCGAATAAACAAAGAAGAAAAGGACCTTTGAAAAAATTTACAATGAAGGAAGATAAGGAAAATTAACTTCGAAAAATGAGAACGAGAGTAAAACTCAAAATTATTTGCATGAAACAACGAAGAAATGGGCTCAAGATAAGCCTTTGATGGAAAACATGATGAAATACACGCTGACACCACTGTAAAGATGGAAAACATGCCTCGCAATAAATTGGGGAAAATCTGACACTGCAACCTTACTCTTGATTAACAAATTTAAAATTTTCGAAAAACATGAGTTTGGTAATTTGCAAGTAAGACAAATGACTCAAGATTTTTTTTCAATTTTTTTTTCTTTTTCTGCAATACCCTTTAAGGACTCGATTTCCAGCACTGCTTTGAGAACCTTATAGTGAATGTTCACATTGAAAGTCATGGATGAAGGTGCTATATCGATGCGTATACCTCCTGGGTACTAAGACACTTCACAACATCAAATTCTCTTGTATAATGACTTATGTTTTCCTAAAGCCCAATCCATCGAACTTTAAACATCTTGAATCAATTAAAGTTTGGCTTTGCGCTGGAACACCCAACACTTTCAATGAAACCATAAGCCCTGGATCATGGAAGTTTAACAGGTTTCACGAAACCAGTAGACAAGGCCTTTTCGTAGGAGACTTGGTAGCATCACGCGTAAGATTCCTCTCCGTCCAAATCTGCTTCTGCAACTCCTCTGAATCATCTTTTAAAGAGAAGGGTTCAATAATTGAGTCACACGAGCGTCCAATTTTCTAGACGAGCATCCCAATTCTGGACGAGCGTCCACTTTCTGGACGAACGTCCTCTGCTGGACGAGCGTTTCGAGCGTTATGGACGAGCGTGGACGAGTGTCCACTTTCTGGACGAACGTCCTCTGCTGGACGAGCGTTTCGAGCGTTATGCACGAGCGTGGACGAGCATCCACTTTCTGGACGAGCGTCCACTGCGCGCTGAACGAGCGTCGCTATGGAACGAGCGTGCGCTCGCTATGTGACGAGCGTCCGCTCACTTGGCGACGAGCGTCCATGCAACACTTTCAAACTTGGCGCTTTGTCCTCATCGTGCTCACAATACTTGTCTTAATAATTTCCCCAAAGGACCATGCAAGTGGTTGTCCCTAGTTTGTTTCCTCTTTCAAATGTGTTCTCCTTGGTCTTTTGTGGGCTTCATGACCCGAGTTTGCCTCTCACGGCGGAGTGTAATACGAGGAAAGACCAATAAGGAGGGAAAATTTGTGCCACTCAAACTCTATTGTAGTTGTGGTGTGTACAAATCTCCAAGTCATTGTAAGGCGTTTAGGGCCTCTAAGATTAAGCTCATTTGTTCCTTCAGTTGCTGGATATCGACTTTCATTCCTTCTTTTTGGTTCTCCAAGATTTGTGAACTGGTTCGAGTCCTTTAGGGTATCTTAGATGTTTAGCTGTATTTTAGTTTTTTTTTTTTTAAATGAAAAGAACACACAACGCAGTTTAAAATCTCTAGTCAGAAATTATAAAGCTGTGAAAATAATTGCCCCGGTATAATTTGGAAATTAACACGAAACTGAGTCAATAAGGTGATTCATCATTCAGAAGTTCCCAAAATGCGAGACATAGGAATTCTTGGTCAACCATCGCAGGCTTTAGTCATCACATTCTTCATTTGTCTGATCAGCTTCTCGTAGTAATTGAGGAATGTTTCAATCCCCTTAGGCGGGTTGATGATTGATATTACAGACTCAGCATCAACTAAGAACTTAAGGACGTTTTCAATGGCTCCATTGGCAAGGGAAGCTAGCTGTGAGAGACTTCTCTTCCAATTCTTTTAACTTGTCCTTGTTCAACGACATATTCTTTCTTCATTTGACTCATCAATCTTTTATGTTCCCTCTTAGCTAAATGGAAACATTCCTTCTCTAGTTTTGTCATTGCTGCTTCTATCCACTGCTCATCATTTTGAAATTTCTTTTCGCAATTTGGGTAAGGGAAATTAATTACAACTTGATTGTCTTAACCCTTTCTGTGATTCATTGGCTAAGGGAAACTTTCATTAACAGTTCATGATCTTGAGCCTTTCATTGAAGCGAACAACATTGCCCCCAATTGTCTTTAACTTGATGGAACATTTCAGCGAAGATTCATTCCTCATATGATCTGCAATGTGGCGAGAGATGCAGGTGTTAGCGATCCTCTCAGGATACTCAAATTATTTTTTGCGCTAACACAGGATTGCAATTAATACAACACCTAATACCCATGAAGGGTACATTAGGATACCTCCCGCAATGATATGTAATCTGATCTATGCTGCCAAGGGACACACCATTTATCTTGTTCTTCGTTTAAACTTGCACAAAGTTGCGCCCATTCATTTGCTCTTTTCACAAGTGGTTCACAAGGAACAACCTAAGACAAGCGCAAAAGTGCCTAAAAGTCACTTCTTTTTCCAATGGTGACCCATGTTCACCTGACTGAGTACCTGTGATGGACTTTTTGTACAAAATCCAATTTTCTCACGGGTAATCGTTTACAATGTCCTTGTAATCGATTACATACTACAATAATTCGTCCATGGGGTACAGGGAATTTAAGACGTCTCCAGTCTCACGGGAAATGAACCACAAATACACCACTGGTAGACAACATAACATCTTTCCCTCTTTAAGTTCGTAACAACGATTAAGGGTCCCATAAACTTCAGCCAGGACGGGACATGGGTATATTGCCCGATTTAGTAGTATAGAGCTTTGGCCTCAAGACTTGCATTTAATATTTTCCCAAATTCTTCCCCTCTGACAAACTCACCAAATTCTTATACCCCTTGACTCAAATTCCATGTTAATTCCCCTCTTTAGCTTAAAGGCCTTAATCACAACTTTATAATTTTTGACTAGAATCCACAAAATGTGACAAGACTATAAAAAAAACAACATGAGCTAAGCCAGAAGGAAAAAGTAAAAAGGAAAAAAAATGGATAAAGAGGTATGTACAAGGTGCGTGATTTTTATTAAGCAAACATGAGGGTTATAAGAATACACATTTCCCCCTTTTGTGCCTTATCAAAGGTTGGATGACAAAAGTTCTAAGGCCAAATATATGCACTCACAAGGATAGCTTCCTAATGCTTAAATCAGGCCACTAGAGCTATGGCTCTTTTCACTGTTTCTCCACAACAGTCAGAGTAATCAACTAGATGTGGAGACACAAATGAAGAGAACAGACTCTGGCTGGGGTTCTCACGATAGCCAAACAGGAAGTATGTCCCAAATGACACCGCTACACAACCCCTCTATTTCTAAGTTGCGCTCAGACCCGGGTATAGGGCCCCACTCATGATATGCATATTGTGTGTGTGTGAAGGGAGAATGCAATTGTACACCCACAAACCCTCACCTGCAAAACAACCAGAAGATTCCCAGGCAGATATAACATGTTTTCTACCCTAGGGTTCAATATAATCAAAACAAACACACATACAATTATGACAAAAATCAAACAAAGATAAAGAAAAAGAAAGGGAAGAAAAACCACATTGAATTCGCACATCTAATTAAATGGCCTGACTCTCTGGTTCAGATCCCCAGTGGAGTCGCCATCTGTCGCAACCGGTATCGCGACGGGACGACGATCCAATAAAAAGAATTAAATATTTGAAAAAAAAAGATTTTGGAGTCGCCACCATAGTTTATTCTGGAAAACTACGGAAAAACCATAAAATGATAAGGCATGGTCAAATTGAACCAGATTCTTGGTTCGGGAGTCGGTTACGTGTAGGGAAGGTATTAGCACCCTACAACGCCTGCCCTAAGGCAGTACCTTTAACTAAATGCGCGAATGTGGATGTGGTTTCCAAAGTGTTTAACTTTCCCTTAAAATAAAACTCAAAAGAAACAAACAATATTTTTTAGTTTTTTTGGGGCCCGACAAGGATTGACCTTGCTCCTACGTATTCTCATGTGAGAAATCAGGGTTACGTAGTTCTTTTGAAAACTGTTTGAAAATTTGTTTGAAAATTGTTTGAGAAAATGATTATGGATAAATTTGGATTTTTGGGAGAGTGAGCCTGACAAGGACTGACCTTGCTCCTACGTATCTCCACTTTTGATGGAGAATCAAGGATCACGTAGTTCTGGCTAGGCGATATTGTTTGTTTGAAATTGTTGATGTTTTTAGTTTTTGATGATTTTATATTTTTTTGTATTTTTTTATTTAGGAGAATGAAAAGGTTTTTAGCACAAGGACGATGCGTGCGATCACACATGTGCCTAAACCTTTAAAACATATTTTTGGGATTTTTTTGAAGGAAGAGAAAAGGTTTTTGGCACAAGGACGATGCGTGCGATCACACATGCGCCTAAACCTTTAAAACGTATTTTTGTAATTTTTTGAAGAAAGATTATTATTATTGTTTTATTTATTTATTTTTGTGATTTTTGTTTACTATAAAAAAGTGAGTGTGTGTAATGTTTGACAAATAAATAATACAAATACAGTACAGAGGGATGGGGTTATCTTACAAGGGGATTACACAATAAAAATTAATGACCAGACAAAATAATAATATTAAGAAACTAAAGCGTAAAAAATAAAACAAGAGAAAAGCTCAATTGAATTAGGGATACAGAGATAAAAACCAGGGGTGCCAAGTGAAATTGAAGCTCCTTTGTTTGGGTCAATGTCCTTTTTCTCCAACTTTGTATCTGGGTGTGAGGACGAAAATTGGGGGTGCCATTGGGTATTTGCTTGTCTGGCCCAAAACCTCTTTTCGTTCCCTCATCAGAAATCTAGAGACCTGAAGCCTCTCTCCCGAATGAGCCAGCAAAAGGAGGGACGTGCCTCTTCCTCCAACACACATGCGCCACTGCCTCCATCGAAGCCGTGAACCGCCGTTTCCGGCGTCGCGGTTTGCTCCTATTGGGTTCATCATTGGTGGCGTATGGGGCCGTCGGGGGTATCACCAATTTCAACACAACCCTTCCTTCTTCGTTCCAAATTAACGCCACAATTCTGGGCACCTGGGTCACGCTGCTACTGTTCTTACTGAGGGCATCACCAGAACTACCATTGTCACGCTTTTCGCCCACATTTTCCACTTTATTTCATTCTCATTGGTTTCTCTTGTGGTTGTAGAGTGGAACAGGACATGAGCGGGTCATGGTTCGATTTTGGTAATGGATGTTCCGCGTGTTTAGGTTTGGATAGTTGGAAGATGAAGATGGTCGTTGGAGGTGATGGAGTTTGAAGTTGATGCTTTTGGATGGTGGGTTTCAAAATGAAGAAGAAAGGAGTGAATAGGGTGATGTTGGCTGTGAACGATGAAGGAGAAATAGTATGAAGATTATAGGTGTTGGTGATTTTGTGGGGTTAGTGATGGATGAAATTGGTTTGTGCCAGATGATGGTCGTGGAGTGAAATGGAAGGGCAGGGTAGTTGAGATGGTCACGGGTGAAGAGGTGAAAGCCCCTGTTCGTTACGGGTGTTCCAGATCAAGGTCCCCCTGCTGGAGGTGGTGTTGAATGAAGATTGAGATGGTCGTGAGGTCAATGTATAAGGTGTGGAGATGATGGTCTGAGGTGAATGAAAATGAAGGAAGATTAATGGAGATGAATGTCTATGGTATCTGGATGAAGATGAGGGTGATGAGCGGAGAAGAAAAACGGCCTTGGCAGGGTGTGTGGTTGGGAGTGATGAGCCGAGGGGTGGCAAGAGAATATGGTTGATGATATGGGTGAAGATAGGTAGCGGTCGCGGGGTGTTAACGATGGCCGTGGGTGTCAAGAAGGTTGGGTGTGATGGTTGTTCGGTAACAATGGATAGGTACGAATATTCACACAACATCTATTTAACTTAACACATGCAAACGTAGCAACAGTATGACAAAGATACGCTCAAAGACGACTAACCAAACTCAGTAAAACATGGAGCGGGCCGCATTACTTACCTCTTGAAGCTTGGTTTATCTTTGTTAAGCCCTGGGTCTTCTTCGTGGCTGGCTTTCCTCTTTCGATAAGGTGCTCCTCCCTCTGAATGCGGAGTATTGTAGTGGTCTCTCAGTCGTTGGGAGTGACGGTGTAACGTGCTGCTGGCAACACCTCTCCCAAGCACTCCTCTAGCCGTTGGATGCTCCCTGCTGGAATGTTGTAAAGCGTTTTCAATGATGGATGAAGGCTTGCTGGATGAATATAAGCGTGATGGAGCTGGAGTTGCTATGTGGATGGTGTTCGAGAGGAATACAGCAGTGATGAAGCTGGAGCTTGTGTCTGTTTTTTCGGTGAGGATCCTCGTATAGTGAGTGATGGTCGTGTAGTTAAGAGGTGTTCGTGGGTGGCTGCTGGATTCTCACGCTTCTACTTGTTGTTGGTGGCTGGACCGTGTTTCCTTTCCAAGCTGCTGTCCGTATCATCCTTCCAAGTGAAAGCTCATTTCCCCATAACCAACTGGACGGTGATTCTACTGCAATGTTGGACTCTTGAAGCTTGGTTCACTCTTTGCTAGCCTCCTGCGTCCGATCTCCTCCTCCTCCTCCTGGTTGGCTTTCCTTTGCAATAAGGTGCTCCTTCCCCCGTTCCTTTTTTTCTGCTGGAGCGGATGAAGATCGTTACTGGAAGTGAGGATGAAAATGGAGGGCTGGTTGTGGGTGTTAAGAGATGAAGATGATGATATGGGCCACCGTTGGGTGATGCAAATGGAGGGAGCAGGTGTTTTGGTGGGGGGCGAATGAATGGGTGAGGAGTTCTATGGGATGGTTCTTTTAGGAGCAGAGTGAGGTCGAACTGGTAGTTTGAGCTGGATTTTGATGAGTGAAAAGGAAGCACTGGAAAATGGAAGGATTCCCTGAATCTGTGGAGTGATCAAGAGCCAAAAAAATCTTTTTTCTTTCTCTGCTGCTTGCTTTCTTTTATAGCCAAATCTCAGAACCCGTGAGCTTCCCAATCTGTTCAGAATTCCTCCCGTGATCCTCTTTTCTTTGCATGCTGAGCAACAGTTTTTTTTGCCGTGAGAAAATAGGGTGAGGGTCCCTCAATCTTGTCTTCCTCTTCATACTGTGGACACCCTGTGCGTGTGGTTTCTTCCCCTTCTGTGCATGCTGAGCAACAGTTTTTTTTACCGTGAGAAAATAGGGTGAGGGTCCCTCAATCTTGTCTTCCTCTTCATACTGTGGACACCATGTGCGAGTGGTTGCTTCCCCTTCTGTGCATGCTGAGCAACAGCTTTTTTTACCGTGAGAAAATAGAGTGAGGGTCCCTCAATCTTGTCTTCCTCTTCATACTGTGGACACCCTGTGCGAGTGGTTGCTTCCTCTTCTGTGCATGCTGGATGGTGATTGTCTGGGTGATATAGTGGAGGCAGTGAGTGAATTGCGAAGAAGAAGATGGTTGGGATAGTTACGGAATGAGGGGAACCGAGGGGTTGGAGAGTATATTGACTGTGTATGAATGATGATAGTCGTGTGTTCGTGTTGGAGATGGTATGAGGTGGTTTTGGAGGGTGTGATTTTGGATGATGATTCCCCTCTCTCCGTTGGCTGCGGCAGTGGGTGAGTATGGATCGTGGAGGTTCCCGTGGGTGTCTTCCTCCTCTCCTTTTCATTCCCGCATGCTGTAGTGGTGTAGCCCGCTTTTCAGAGTTGCAAGAGGGGTATTACAGAAGTGCCAGATGGGTGCTCGTGGAAGACAAACTCAGGTGGGAATGTCAGCAAAATGATTCCCTTCTTCTGCAGAAAACCCATACTGTGAGTGGCTTTTCTTTACTTTGGCCGCGTGGTGTGCTTGATCATGTGCTCCCAGCAGTTACTATGATGTGGTGTGCTTCTCTTCCAGCCAGGCCTTGAATAGGGAGCTGCCCATGCTGCCAACATGTTGGTCGTGCGTCTGTTTCCAGCCATGCATCTACCTTCTCCAATAAAAAAAAATCTCTTGGAGCCTGCCAAAAATATTCTCTTCCAGAAACCCATACTCTGAACAGCTTTTCAGACTGTTAATGGTAGACAGCGGCAGCCGGAGGTGGGAATCTTCGCTGCAACGTTCAGACGAAATTTAAAAAAAACGCAACCACCACTGCTACTTTTTAGGACGTTCGGTCAAAAACGAAAACGAACGACCGTTCACCTAAACTTGACCGAACGTTCTAAACATTTTATAACCTTTTGAACGCTCGGTCAAACAGAAAACGAACGCCCATTCATATTACATGAACGAACGCTCTAACAAGGTAGGCCCCAGATCCAGGCCGAACACAAACAGTCAAGAATGAACGTTCACAAGGTCAACCAAAGAATACCGAACGCTCACAATCACTTCTCCAAAGACCGAACGCTTAAGATTCAAACCGAATATAAGACCGAACGGTGACCATGGACGCTCGCTAAACTGAAAACAAAGCCATATCAAAAACGAACGCCACTAATACGTAAGTGGCCGAACGTTCAAAACTGCACGCTAATTACCACTCATACACCAATAATGAGCGCCCAAAACCGAACGCTAATCATCAGTCGTACACCAAGACCGAACGTTCAAATGAGGATAAAAAACTTCAAAACCGAACGTTCACTAACACAAAACAAGACCGAACGGTTGATGACGAACGTCCAAAGGACCGAGCCGAACGGTCGAATTATGAACAGGTTGAAGATGACCGAACGGTTGAAACTGAGGACGAACGTCCTAAAACGGTTGAACATGAGAATTGCCGAACGTCCTATGAAACCGAATGACCGAACGGTTGAGCAAAAGGGAGCGAGCGTCAAGGAGACGCATGGTGGAGGACGATCGTTCGCAGTAGAGCAGGACGAACGCTTTAAAGTGAGGACGAACGTTTGAAAGTTGGACGATCAGGACGAACGCCTGGGGCTGAGAAATGCCGAACGTCTTCTCTCCTTTTTTATTATTATTATTATATTTTTTTATTTTATATACATTTTTTCAATTTTTCCTTTTATGAGGATAAAACAATAAAACAAATTATTTAGTCAATCCGGACAAAATTGAGCGTTGACACACGCATTGCTGCCAAGGCATTAGTTAAATTTGTATTTTCATTTACAAAGCAGTAAAATGCATCAACTTTCTTCTCATCCAATTAGTTCATTAAGACAAACAAGAAGTTCAAACTTATATGCAAATTTGCATTTCTTTATTATAATTTATGCATGAAGTGAGATACAGAGATATCAGCTTTCACCGTCTGAGGCCAAAGCAAATAAGAAAAACACTCTTACATTATAAACCAACTTAACTTAAAGCATACATTCCACACAATAAAACTCAGTACGTAATATCATAAGGTCCTTGCTCATAACTTAGATGAATTCAAGCATTGGCCAAAAGGTAAGCCTCAATGACCTTGAAAAGAGCATCACTCTTGGCTTTACCAACTTTGAGCTCATCTTCATTGGGAGGAGCATCTCCTTTGCTGTGATATTTTATGCTCAGCTTTACGACTGAGCCTCCATTGGGGCCATCACTCAGTATGGTGTCGATGGTAATCTTTTCTGCAGTGTTTGGCAATGCAGCACCTCCAACTATGCTGTAGTTGTATCCCAACTTAGCCTCGTCTATTCCTTCTATTTTGTGCAACACAAACTTTGTCTCTCCATCTGCTCATTCGTATACCAGATTCACATTAATCACTTATTTTTATAACAGAAAATGTAAAGAAAATGAAGAAAGAGAGTACCCTCAAGGAAAGAGATCTTCTTGATGGTTCCGGGGCCACCGTTGCCCTCAACGATTTCAACACTCTTGAAGGAATCAACAGCCTTTGGGACGATGTTGTCGGCGTCTTTCACAAGAGCCTTGTAAAGGGTAGCAGGAGCCACGGGAGAAGTGGTTTCATCCTCGAATGTGAAAACAGCCATGGATTCTATGTAAAATAAACTTAGTGGACAACCAACCACCCATCATGGGTCTTCCACTCTGACCATTATCTCCATTCTGCACCATCCATTTTGCTCCATTAAGTTGCCCACCATACAACTAAAATTTGGATTTTAGTGTCCACCATTTTCAGCCTACTCCACTACGTTTTGGATTGTTTTGTCTTTACTTTGCTATAAATAGAAGCACCGTGTGTGTGTGAAATATATCAAGGAAGTGAAAGAAAAATAAATAGTGCTTGTGTAGTGTGCTGTGAGGGAAGAGAGAAATATAGTGGTGTATGTAAGCTTTTAGAGTGTTGTGAGAAAGAAAGAGTGAAGTATTCTGTGTGAGCTTGTATTTCAAAGTTAGTTATTAAAAGAGATATTTTTCTTAGATAACAACAAATTGGTATCAGAGCTTTCACAGTCTGAGTGTTCGAGTTAAAAAAAAGAGAGTGAGAAATGGCAAACTTTGCAAACAGTATGTCTCTACCCCAGTTGTCAAAGAAAGTTAATTATGACAATTGGAGTGTGCAAATGAGAGCTCTTTTGGGATCCCAAGACGTATGGGATGTAGTGGAGAGTGGGTACGAAGAACCCACAGATGATGAAGCACAGACGGTTGCCCAACTTGCAGCGTTGAAGAAAACGCGTGTGAAGGATAAATCAGCTCTATACATATTGTACCGAGCTGTGGATGAATCTGGCTTTGAGAAGATAGTAAATGCTAAATCTTCAAAAGAAGCATGGCAGATTCTGGAGAAAGTATACAAAGGTGACAACCGAGTCAAGCAAGTCAGGCTTCAAACTCTCAGAGGCGAGTTTGAAAGTTTGAGAATGGAGGAAAAAGAAAGAGTAACCGAGTATATATCTCGGGTGGAAGCAGTGGCAAATCAAATCTGTAAAAATGGAGAGGAATTGCCAGCCAGTAGGGTGGTAGAGAAAATTTTGAGATCACTAACAGATGATTTCGAAAGCATAGTTTGCGCTATTGAGGAATCGAAGGACCTCTCAACACTCTCAGTTGAAGAGCTTACTGGGTCACTTGAGGCCCATGAACAAAGGAGAAGAAAAATGAAAGAACCTCTTGACCAAGCACTACAAGTGCAACTTGACTTAAGAGGAACTCGGAACACTCAGGGCCAAGATCCTAGAGGAAGAGGAAGAGGTGGCCGAGGACGCAGTACACGTGGCAGAGGTGGACGTGGCAGAGGTGAATTTGAAGCCGACACAAACCAGACCAGACAACAGAATTGGCGTGGTCGTGGTCAAGGAAGAGGTCGAGGAGGTCGATCTAAGTCAGGAATTGAATGTTTCAGGTGTGGCAAAATTGGCCACTACGCAAACGAGTGCAGATCAGGAAATTGCTATAATTGTGGGAAGCCAGGCCACATAGAAAAATATTGTCAGGCTGAAAAGAAAAAGGAAACAAATTTTCTTACTGAGGAAACCAATGAAGAAATTGGGATCTTATTGATGTCAAAAGATCCAGAAGCTGAGCTTGTGCCAAACTGTTCAAACAATTCGGTTTGGTACTTAGACACGGGGGCAAGTAACCACATGTGCGGAGATCAGAGTTTGTTCAACGAACTCATCAAGGTTGAAATCGGACATGTCTCATTTGGAGATGATTCCAAGGTGGCTGTAAAAGGGCGTGGAACAATCCGACACATGCAGAAGGATGGACGGATTGGAGAAATAAGGGATGTCTACTATGTTCCCGAGCTGAAAAGTAATATTTTAAGCATGGGTCAAATGATGGAAAAAGGCAACTCAGTTCTGATAAAAGATCGAGTACTATATTTGAAAGATAAAAGCGGTCGTCTGATTGCACGAGTAGAAATGAAGAAAAACCGGATGTATAAGTTGGAGCTGAATATTCTGAAAAACAAGTGTCTGAAGCTTGACGTGAAGGACGAAGCTATGGTATGGCATTTCCGGTTTGGCCACTTGAACTTTGGAGGTCTGACTGAACTATCAGAGAAGCAATTAGTACGCGGACTACCTGATGTAGAATTTGAAAAGAAGTTTTGTGAAGAGTGTGTACTCGGAAAACATCCGAGGACTAAGTTTCCGAAGTCAACTGAGTTCAAGGCAGAAGAACAACTCGGTCTGATACACACCGACCTGTGTGGACCAATCTCTCCTTATTCATTCAGTGGTAAGAAATACTTTATTTCGTTCATAGATGATTTCTCTCGGAAGACTTGGGTATATTTCTTAAAAGAGAAATCAGAAGCTTTTGATGCATTTAAGAAGTTCAGACTAATGGTGGAGAAGGAGACCAGCAAACAGATAAAAGCTGTCCGATCAGACAGGGGAGGTGAATTCACTTCAACAAAGTTTAATGAATACTGTGAACAACATGGGATAAAACGATTTCTTACAGCTCCATACTCCCCACAACAAAATGGTGTTGCTGAAAGGAAGAATCGGACCATTCTTGATATGGTTCGAACCATGCTTAAAGGGAAGAATATGCCAAAGAAGTTCTGGGCAGAAGCAGTACAATGTGCAGTTTATGTGCAAAACAGGTGTCCACATACTAAACTAGATGGAATAACTCCACAAGAAGCATGGAGTGGGAGAAAGCCGAATGTCAGCCATTTTAGGGTTTTCGGCAGCATGGCTTATGGTCATGTTCCTACTCAGCACAGAACAAAACTAGAAGACAAAAGTAAGAAATATGTTTTTATTGGGTACGATGAAAAAGCAAAAGCATACAAACTTTATAACCCACTTACAAACACGGTAGTTGTAAGCCGGGATGTCCAAGTTAATGAGGAAAGTGAATGGAGCCGGGACAACATGAAGGAGAAGTCATCACGGAACTCGGAGTCTGGAGAAGAGAACTCAACAATATCTGAGAAAGCTGCTGAAAGAAACCTGGAGACTATAGCTGAGAGAATCAACAATTATTCTGATGAAGAAGATGAACCTGTGCAACCTAGATCTCGAAGTTTACAAGACATTTACAACTCCACTGATGAGGTACATGTAATATGTTTGTTGGCAGGAGCAGAAGATGTAAAATTTGAAGAGGCTGTGATCGATGGAAGATGGAAGAAAGCAATGGACGAAGAAATCAGCTCAATTGAAAAAAATGAAACTTGGGAGCTGACAGATCTACCCATAGGAGCTAAACCAATTGGCTTAAAATGGGTATACAAGAAGAAAATCAATGCAAATGGAGATGTGGAACGTTACAAAGCTCGTCTTGTGGTGAAGGGTTATAAACAGCAAAAAGGAATTGACTATGATGAAGTGTTTGCTCCAGTAACAAGAATGGAGACAATCCGACTGCTATTTTCTTTGGCAGCACAACACAGATGGAAGATACAGCAGATGGATGTGAAATCAGCATTTCTAAATGGATTTTTAAAAGAAGAGATCTATGTAGAGCAACCTCTCGGTTACATGAGAAGAGGTGAAGAAAAAAAAGTGTTGAAGTTGAAGAAAGCATTGTATGGCTTGAAACAAGCTCCTCGAGCCTGGAATGAGAGAATTGACACCTACTTCAAGAAGAATGGTTATGAGCAGTGTCCGTATGAGCATGCTCTATACCTAAAGAAGAACAAAGGAGATATGTTGTTCGTTGCTCTATACGTAGATGATTTAATCTTCATGGGAAGCAGAAATGAGTTGGTCGTAGAGTTTAAGAAGGTGATGAAAAAGGAATTTGAGATGACTGATCTGGGTGTTATGAAGTACTTTCTTGGTTTGGAAGTGGACCAAAGCACAAAAGGAATTTTTGTGTCTCAAAAGAAGTATGCCGAGGAGATATTGAAGAAAGCAAAGATGATGAAGTGCAATCCGGTTTCTACTCCTATGGAACCTGGAACAAAATTGTCCAAACACGGAGATGGAAATCGAGTTGATGCAACCAGGTATCGCAGTTTGATTGGAAGTCTGAGGTACTTGACAAATACAAGACCAGACTTGATGCTAAGTATAGGAATCACAAGCCGATTTATGGAGGAGCCAAGGTATTCTCATTGGAAAGCACTAAAGCGGATACTAAGGTATGTAAAGGGAACCATGTCTTTTGGATTATTGTACACCAACTCAGATCATTACCGGCTTAGTGGATATTCAGATAGTGATTGGTGTGGAGATATAGATGATAGAAAGAGCACAACTGGCTATGTTTTCTTCATGGGAGATACAGCATTTACTTGGCTATCAAAGAAGCAACCCATCGTGACGCTATCCACATGTGAGGCTGAGTATGTGGCAGCATCCTGGAGTGTCCGACATGCAATATGGCTTAGAAACCTGTTGAAAAGTTTGGAGATAATGCAAGAAGAAAAGGTATTGATACGAGTAGATAATAGATCAGCAATTGAGTTAGCAAAGAACCCGGTAAATCATGAGAGAAGCAAGCATATTGATGTTCGTTTTCATTTCATCCGTGAAAAGTTGAAAGAAGGAAGCGTGGAACTTGAACATGTAGAAAGCAAGAAGCAAATTGCAGATATATTCACAAAACCATTACCAACAAGGTCATTCCAAGATTTAAGGAAGTTGATTGGCATGACAGAAGGATACAAAGTCCATTAAGTTTATGGAGGAGTTTTGTAAAATAAACTTAGTGGACAACCAACCACCCATCATGGGTCTTCCACTCTGACCATTATCTCCATTCTGCACCATCCATTTTGCTCCATTAAGTTGCCCACCATACCACTAAAATTTGGATTTTAGTGTCCACCATTTTCAGCCTACTCCACTACGTTTTGGATTGTTTTGTCTTTACTTTGCTATAAATAGAAGCATCGTGTGTGTGTGAAATATATCAAGGAAGTGAAAGAAAAATAAATAGTGCTTGTGTAGTGTGCCGTGAGGGAAGAGAGAAATATAGTGGTGTATGTAAGCTTTTAGAGTGTTGTGAGAAAGAAAGAGTGAAGTATTCTGTGTGAGCTTGTATTTCAAAGTTAGTTATTAAAAGAGATATTTTTCTTAGATAACAACATTCTAAATGAGATAACAAAACGAAAGAGAATATAAAATAGGAGAATAGAAGGAGATGTTTGCTGTGTGAGTTTTTGCAGAAGAGAAACCTCTATTTATAAGCACAATGATGTCACTATGTTTATTTCTATGAATAACTCATAATACACCAAAGTGTGAAGCTTCTGACTCCTGATATAAGATTATTAGACTATTCATTGGTTCTTTGTTTACCCATATTATTTTTTCTCTCTAAAAATAAACAATCTTCTTAGAATAGTATGTCATCAAGCATTATTCTTTCTTATTTTTATATTTTCTAGTGTTTGTCAAATATTGCGATTGGGAACCTTTCAAATTCAATGGAGATAAGTTGTATACACGTCAATCTTGAGTTCAACGATGGCGACTGTTTGCTGTAAGTGTGGTAATAGATAATTTGAGACGAAACCACGTTAATTCTCTCTCGTGCTTTTCGGTTTCCCACAATTTCATATTAAAAACATTACATTGTTATTATAATTATTATTTTAGTTTATAACTTATTCATTGTATTAAATTATTAAATAAAATATTATAAAATTAATAAAGCAAATAAGATAGTTGAAAACATATATAATATTAATATAGTTATCCATTATTATAATATAATATATACACATAACTATCCATCATCAAACGTTTTTCAAAACAGAATAACTCATACCAAACATTTAAAAAAAATTATAAAATTACTACATCGCATACTCACTTCTTTTGAGAAGTGATCATCACAAAATAACAATAAAACACAGAAAAATACTGAGTAAACTAGTGAACCAAAATACATTTCTGAATTATTTAAATTGTGTCATATATAAACAAAACATATATAAAATACAACACATCACACTTATAATTACAAAACATTAATACTATACTCAATTTTCTGAATACATATCTTTAAAATAGAGCTTCATTATAGACATGTATTTGTAGTAGCATTTATGCTTTACATAATCATAAAATAGAGATTTCATCCTATCACTCACTAATAATACATGGAATTTTTCCTTCAAATTCCTTCAACAATCAACACCACATATCACAACAATATCATTATCTCAATAAAACACTATAATACTCACAATCATACATAAAGTTCGTTTAAATCGATATAAATAAGCTAAATAGCAAAAAAATAAATCAACATTCAAACTAACACTCAAAGGTGGCATTCAGCGCCAAACTTTTTCTAACAACACTCTTGGGGCTTAACAACAGTTTTAACACTCAGCGCCATTCTTCATACAAAAAGGGTGCTCAACAACACTACCTAAAATGATCCGAGACGAAGTTAGCAGTCAGCACTAGTATATCACCACTTAACACTATACCAATGACAACAAACACATTTTTTTATTTTAAGTGAACTTGATCAATTTTTCAAATTGGTACTCATTTCTCGGTGAGTTGGTTCAAAATAGTTTTTACACATTAAAACTTATACCAATTTGCTCAATTTCTCATATCCTAACTTCTCTTAGTCACACCTAAACAACAATCAAATCCAAACAAATCTTTAAAATTGTACAATTTAATTCAACATACACACCAATTAAATTCAATTAATATGCAAAAATATCAAAATTTTCAAACTCACGCTAAAGTAATTAATTTCCCTTATCTTGACAAGGTTGATCAAGACTTAACAAGCCAAAACATCCTTTAACTCAGTATCCCTTTCTATCACCTAAAGACAATCCAAACTATCTGACTATGTCAATAAATACACTAATTGGAAGAGATTCAGAAAACACAACACAGATATATGCAAGCAAAAAAATCCTGCATGCAACCAAATTACACAGAGAAGACGAGAAAAATGATTGAAAACCAACTTATCCCAAAGAAAAAATCGATCCATTGATCTTGATTAGCTCGTCACAAGAAAGAATCTTACATATTCCAATTTTCAAAAAGAGAAAAAGATAGTAAGAAATTTTAGAAAAAAAAACTTTTAAAGAAGAAGTTTTAAAAAGATAAAGTGTTGATAAGTAATATACTCTTTTATAAAAATTTTATTTATATAAAAGTTGTTTATCATTAATAGAATAGATTCTCACTGTTTTAAAACACTTCTAAAGTATACTCTTCTAAGTTCTCACAAATTTAAAATAAGCTTTAAGTTTTAAATTTTGTTGTTAAATAAATATTTTAATATATAAATTATATATTAATTTTTATTGTGATTTTTGCTGGAGGTAATATTAATTTCATTCGTATTCAGTTGAAATAACAGTTTTTAGTATTTACTATGTACTGTTAACAATGTATTAACATTGTTTATGTAAATAACAAAATGTCATCAAATTTTACTTGGGTTTATAATGCTATGTAATATTCTAAAAAATTAAAGATTCTTTTAAAAAAGATGATATTAACAAGTCCTTATTCAAAAAGATACAAATTTATAATCTTATTGTAACATCCCAAAATATATAGTATAGACTATATTAAAGAAAAACTACATGCATGATAAAGTAGTACAATTATCCACCTAGAGTATAAAGTGATATCTTTACAGTCATTCAAAAACAACTATAAATTTAAAACTTTATATACAAACTGAAAACTATTCAAAACTATATACAAAGCAAGCTCTACTGAACTAAAGCAACTACTCAGCAGTATCACCTCCATCCAATGTTTGCTCCAAGGATACCTCTTCTTCTGCTGCTCACATCCAAAGGATGGTCATTGCAGAAGAAGAAACAACAGAACATACAAAATATAAGCACACAACAGGGTAAGCTAGTTTAAACAAAGATTAATCATACGTCAATTCATTTAACTTCATACAAACATATTATTCATTCACATCACTTAAACCCTTTACACATATAACACCACACTAACTTTGACTGTCCGGACTTAGAATGATTGCCGAGCTATGGCGGGTCGTGCACTCGTGGTGGCTTCTACTGCTTTACAAAGTCGTTGCCAATGGGTTTCACCCTATCACACTCACGAGGTTAGTCTGTTATCACTCACCTTGGGCCATACTGGAAGCACCCAAGACTAGGACCTCCTACCACTCCTCACGACATGGATCAATCCTCTCTATTTGAGAATGAAAGACCATTAGAGTTTCAGGATAACCCCCAAAACTAAGCTCCTGCATCCATTCTAAACTTACTTGAATCTCAACTAGAGATTTTACTTTGAATCACAACATAGGGCACCACCATGTCTTCTCTCCTTGAGGATCATGGAATTACGTCCATTAACCACACTTGAACTTTACACTTTTAATTACAACATACATCAATCACCACGGATATTACATGATACAACTTCAACTTACTTCATACAACACTCATTGATTCATATCAAACAACATAAGAGCACACAAGAACTTGAACTAGAAATGCACCTCTCGGACAACGCACACCTTCGCATAGCGAGGCTATAAGCTTCTCGCACAGTGACCTAACTCGCCTTGCGAAAACCTTAGACAGAGACCAACTACTCTTGATCTCTCGCATAACGACTAAACTTGTTATGCAAATAAACTGTGAAATGCATCAGACCCCAACCCCTCGCATCGCGTCCCAATTCGCTATGCGGGAACCTCAGACAGAGACTTGACTCCCCAAACACTCGCAGAGCGAGACCCACTCGCTGTTCGAATAAAAAGAACAATGGTTCCAGACCCCAGCCAGTCGCATAGCAATTAGATTCGCTATACGGATTTACAAACAGAGAGCAACCCTCTCACTTCACTCGCACAGCGCACCCATTCGCTATGCGAGTGCCTTGCCAGAGAGCACCTCGCCAAGGTGACTCGCTATGCGAATGGATTCGCATAGCGAGTCTGCATAATCTGTAGAACGAAATTCTGCAGAATTATGCAACTCAACCCCTATTTACCAATTCTACTCAACTTTGCCAACTTCTAACACTCCTAATCCGCTGTATATACTTACTTAGACTTGACTAAATGATTCTAGACCTTCCTATCCTCAATCTAAAGTGTTTATGCTTCAAATCCTACTATAAAACCTTAATTTCATCAACTTAGAGACCCAAATCCTAATTGACCACTTTGAACCTGATTTTAACCAATTTGATGACTCAAACAAGTCACAAATGACCTGTCTAAACTACCCCAGCAGCCTCTAACAACACTTGACTTCTAATACTCAAATTCACTACCTCACTTCCTCTAAATTTACTTAAAACAAGCACAATTTACTTCCCTTCATAATTCATCACTATCACAACAAATTACTCACATCAACTACCTCCTACATACTCAATTACAACACTTAGTATTCATCCAAAACAGTTCCGCAACAACACATTACAGTTTCATACATTACACATTCCAGTACATACTATTAAATTACTCAGGATACAACCAGTGACACAAAACAACATACTAATTCAAAATTTATCATACACGCATATCATATAATCAATTGAGATAAAGTTTCTAGCTCCCCTTACCTTAGAGACAGACAAATCAACTCACAGATACTCCAACTGTACCTTGCACCGCAAGGGAACTCAACAGAAACCTACAACTCACCAATTGGTGATAGAGAACAACACTTAGAACCTAAATTGAGCTAGCAAATGGAAGGAAGAACTGTTAACCACATGTAAAGCTGAAACAATGCATGTTCACAGTTCACAGAAAACGTATAACAGTGGAAACCACTTACCAGCTGAAGAACACGAAATTGATCGGTCCAAAACGAAGCCCTCAACGCCAGGATCGCCTAGGCACCTCCTGATCGTGGAACAGATAACTCAGCAAAGAGAATTTGTAGAGAGAAGTCATAGAACTCTGAGGATTAGAGTTCTAGAGAGATGAAGTGTTCTTAGAATAATGAGAAGTGTGTTTATAAAAATACAATTTATATTGTAAGATTATTTTAAAGTAAAATAATCTATCCCATTATTCTAATACATCAATATGCTCTATAACACTCTATTTTTCAGGGCTTTACACTTATATATTAAAATATCTATAGAAGATATTATTTTGAAGAGAAAAATAAATTCTCTCATTCAAGAAAACTTATATGATTAGTTTCTTCGGGTGTAGGGTCAAGGTCAATGTTCAAAGTTTAGAAGATTGTCTAAAGAGTTCAAAAACTATCTTTTACTTTAAATCTTCTTATAGTCGTTTATCCAAACTGTTTAAAGGGTATCTGCAGATGACACTACAATATCAAAGTTAGTTCAATGTTTAACAATTCATATAATAATGATGCAGTATATAAAATCCACCTATTTACTTTCCATATATATATATATATATATATATATATATATAAATTTATAAATTTTGAGATAGAACTTTTGATTAACAACAACCTAAATACAACCTAATTGTTGATAATGATACCTTACTTTAAGTTAGTCAATATTAGAGTTAATAATCCTAACAATTAATCAATCAGTTGGGTTTTATGACTATCCGATATGGTTGACCATGATACGATACAATTAGTAATAGTTTTGTTTTTAATTTCTTGACCATGACGCATTGGTTGATAAGATGTGAAATAAAAAATACCTGAATCATACTTTTATAAACTTGTTTATTTTTAATTTCTGCTTATTGGATCTTCTCTACGATCAAACAAAAGGTTAATATGAAACTATTCATATGGTGCTTTTTTTAGACGCCTTCTAGACGCTTCTTTTCTTTTGAAAAAAATGTTTTGTAGATATTGTTGGAGAAACTGCACTTTAAGTTTTTAATAATAACCAGTTTAGTGAAAGTACTCATTACAGAAAGTGTTCAATACTAAATATTTTAATTGTTTGTAAACAAAAATATTGCTTTTGTAATTTTATACAATATATATTTTTATTTTAAATTAATATTCTAAAAGAACTGTTTAATATTTCTAAAATCTAATCCTCATTTTTTCTTTAATAAATATAGTTTTTACTATCAATTTTTCTATGAATTTGTTAATCTAATTTTTAGTACGCATTTACAAATGATGCCATGATTTTTTAATCAGTCATATGTGATTTTGATGGTACGATAGAATTTTTATTATTTAAAAATAATTGCATCATTAATATTTATTTTAGTAATGACCACTTGATATTTCTTTAAAAACATAAATAATTAATAAATGTATAATAAAGCTTAAAATCATTATTTGAAAAAATTTTAAGATAAAAATCAATTTAGTTTTTTAGAAAGACAGAAAATTATAATTATTCCTAAATGAAATTTATGATTCAAAATTATTTATTATAAATCTAAACATTTGTTTATTTAAAGCGCAAACTAAAATAAGATTTATTTAATATAACAAAATTATTCATTTCTGCATATACAGTACACATGCGTCGCCATGGTTGAACGTAATGTGTCTGCCATTTAACCTTTTTATTAATTTCTTTTTGGAGGAAACTTCTTCTTTGAATTTGAATGATTCAACGTCACAGCACTTGACAAAAAAATAAAATCAATCTTATTTAATATTAAATAAAGAAAAATAGATTGAAAAATATTTCACAGATTATACAAGAGGAAAAAATGTTAAAAAAAATACAAAATTACTGAAATAGGGGAAAGACAGACAGCATGAAAAATTAGGAGAGAAATCATAATTTTTGTTATTTCTGAAGTATGTGCAAACATAAAGATTTAGGTTGTTTAAAAGAAATATGATCTCATGACTTATGACTTAAGATTAAAGTAGTTGATACAAAAGTTGGTGTAAAGAATGAAAAGAGACCATAATCTATATTAAACTATAATGAGTTGGTTGAAGCAGTGAGTGCTATTGCTTCCTTATAAATAAATGCCATTCCTCTCCCTAAGAACCACACACAACACAACAACAAACATCTTCTTCAATCTCATTTACAATATTGATCAATGGCTGTTTTCACATTCGAGGACGAAACCACTTCTCCCGTGGCTCCTGCTACCCTTTACAAGGCTCTTGTGAAAGACGCCGACAACATCGTCCCAAAGGCTGTTGATTCCTTCAAGAGTGTTGAAATCGTTGAGGGCAACGGTGGCCCCGGAACCATCAAGAAGATCTCTTTCCTTGAGGGTACTCTCTTTCTTCATTTTCTTTACATTTTCTGTTATAAAATTAAGTGATTAATGTGAATCTGGTATACGAATGAGCAGATGGAGAGACAAAGTTTGTGTTGCACAAAATAGAAGGAATAGACGAGGCTAAGTTGGGATACAGCTACAGCATAGTTGGAGGTGCTGCCTTGCCAGACACTGCAGAGAAGATCACCATCGACACCATACTCAGTGATGGCCCCAACGGAGGCTCAGTCGTAAAGCTGAGGATAAACTATCACAGCAAAGGAGATGCTCCACCCAATGAAGATGAACTCAAAGCTGGTAAAGCCAAGAGTGATGCTCTTTTCAAAGTCATTGAGGCTTACCTTTTGGCCAATGCTTGAATTCATCTAAGTTATGAGCAAGGACCTTATGATATTGCGTACTGAGTTTTATTGTGTGGAGTGTATGCTTTAAGTTAAGTTGGTTTATAATGTAACAGTGTCTTTCTTATTTGGTTTGGCCTCTGACAGTGAGAGCTGATATCTTTGTATATCTCTCTTCATCCATAAATTATACGAATGCATATACGTTTGAACTTCTTGTTTCTCCTAAAGAACGATTGGATGAGAAGAAATGCATCTGACTGCTTTGTCGATGAAAATACAAATTTAACTAAATTATGCCTTGGCAGCAATGCAATGGATGAGAAGTTTCGTTTTGAACAAAACTTCTTTCTAATGCAAGAAAGACATTTTATACAAGTTAAAAAAGATTTTTTATACTAGTTTCAGACTAGTATAAATACAATATATAAAACTTTTTCACTTTCTATACTAGTTAAGTCTACTACAAGTATAGAAAGTATTTTACATATTTACATTCTTCATTCACGTCCAACGCTTAGTTGAATTTGTAAATGTAAACCAAAGTTCATGTGTGTTTGTAAACTGTGATTTTATTATTATACAAATAAAATTTGGTGATGATTGAAACATTGTGAAAGACATCCTCTAATAAATTGCTCTAAAGAAATACTGCATAGTCCATGTGCGTCACTTCCTTCGCAGCATCGATGTTTGGTGTAATGAAGAAGTTTCCTTGGCTCAGCATGCACCACTAATTGCGTACATCATCCAGTGAGTGTAATCGTTGTTGAACACAAGGAAGAAACCCCATTTGCATTAGGGCATTCTCTTGATCAAACCCTGCCTGAAATGGTTGAATGCTACTGTCACTTGTAAAGAAGAAGATGACTTCACCGGCTCTGAGACGTTCGAAATCCCAGAGATGCCCCACCAAGCTGTAGCAATGCCGGCGAGAAGGAGTGATTGAGAGAGAATGCGTTCAACAAGATATCATAAACGAGAACAAATGTTTTGAGAACCTCTGTGTTTATAAATAAAAATAAATAAAAAAATTACTTTTTATGTTGTAACTAAAATCAATATACAAAATTTTTATCTTTATTACAAAAACAAATACTTATATATGGGTTATAATTAATTTATATAGAAAATTTTCTTTTTTAGTACAAAAATGTCACTACATCTACTTTTTATATAGGCTATAATTAGAACCAGTATAATTTTCTTTTTAATTTATTACAAAAGGACCACCGCATCCATTTTTTATATCTATTATAATTACAACTGGTATAAAAAATGTTATCTTATTTACAGTTTCTTCGTTATGTTACTCATTATAGTGGATAGATTGTGTTAGCAAAATCATGAAGATATAAGTTTTAACTATGCCCAAATCAAATCTCTTAGTGCTCAAGTTACAAGAAGACATGAAGACTTGTTTTATGTATTAAAGCTTTTGTAATAAGTAGTTATCTATAGGTCTTTATATGTTGTTTGAGTCCATATATATTGTTTGCTTTGAAATTTGTTTTGGAGTAAAAAAGCTCTACAAAATCAATTAGCTACTTAAGATAATTGATTAGCAACTTAAGAGAACCAATTATCACACAAAGGTTTTCAAAGATTGCTAAAAACTCATTTTGTCTCTGAAATAATCGATTACTAATCCATGATAATTGCTGGGTTCGGGTCCCTATATAAGGTTTAATAGGTTCGGAGGTCCCTATATTTGCTGGGTTCGGGTCCTCTAATTTTGAAAGTGATCAATTTGGTTTCTAATTTAACAAAATTGAGTCAATAATACCGTTAAATGCAATGGACGTTATTAACTTTTTAAACATGTGGTATGTTGAAGCATCCTTCAAATAAAACTGTGCCACCTGCAAATAAAAGAATGTCTCAACATGCCACATGTTTAAAAAGTTAACGCCGCCCATTATATTTAACGGAAAGGATATTATTGACTCAATTTTGTTAAATTAGGAACCAAATTGATCACTTTCAAAATTGGAGGACCCAATTGAAACGAACCCACAAATATAAGGACCTCCGAACCTATTAAACCTAAATATAAATAATAAAAACTAATAATAAAATTATATTTATAAAAATATCTATTTTGTAGGTAGTTTTTATTTCTTTTGTTAGTAGTTTATTTCTGACGAAAAGGTCAACCCGAGACATGTATCTTTGCACTGATCGATCCGAGGAAAAAGATAAAGTCAAGTAAAAATATAAATCCGTTAGGTCACAAACCAAAAGTTGTTGTTACCAGTCTCGCATCAAATCAATCATCTTCGTCTAATCCCTTCTCAGAAACCAAAGCAAAGCATGTCTCCTGCATAATAAACGAATATGCCACCACGCTACACGTGTAACACCACCCAATTACGTGTCCAATTCAGATCTAGCCACGTGACATTCTATTAATTTCCGTGGAGTGCACCGAAAACAACTTCCTCCTTTTGCTTCCCCTTTCTTCTTCTTCCGTGTTATTAACTCCTTCGTCATTCCCAATCCTATTATGGCATTTGGGCTCAGAACGAAGAGCTTTGGGTTCATAGAAGGAGAGCCTGAGTTTGTGAGTGCATTCCAATGGTGGAACCAGATTGATGACTCGGATCAATGGCAGAGAGGCACTTACTATGCCCTTTGTGTCGCTTATACCTTGGTCTCATTTATTGCCCTGGTTAGAAAAAGGCTCAACTTTTTTCAATTATTGTTTAATTTTTAATCACTTTTTCCCTTTCTTTTTGGCTTTGGTCTGAACTTATTATTTACTACACAACGGGTCTCCTCAAATCTCAAAAAAGTTTAAACTTTAACCCCTGATCAGATTTATTTGATCCAACACTGATGTTTCTCTATATGAGGGTCATTGTTTTGCGACCCCTATGAACTCTGAATGCGTAGGTTTTCTTCGTGCAGAATGTGAATGGTTTTCTTTTGCCGCTTGAGATGTGAATTGTGTGGGAATTTGGTAAAATATGGGCTTGTAGCTGTTTGTGCCCTAGCCAGTTTTTTGCAAAGGAAGTCATAATCGTAATCTGTTTATTTCTCAGGTACAACTGGTGCGAATTCAAATGAGGGTACCTGAATATGGGTGGACAACGCAGAAGGTTTTCCACTTGATGAACTTTGTTGTCAATGGATGTATGTGAGTTGTGAATAGTTTATAAACAGCTCTGTTAGCTTATTTGTTTTTATTTTTATGCTTGATGAATCCATATTATGTTTGCAGTAAGGGCTGTCCTTTTCGGTTTATACAAAAGTGTTTTTGCAATAAGACCAAAGGTATTTTTCTGTTCTTAAATCTCAACTACTGTAATTTAAGCATTAATCCCATTTCTTCATTTATTGCTTTTTTGGTTGGTAGGTTAGGGAAGTAGGATCAAAGTAGAGCACATCGTGTCTTTCTAAGCTTGTATTTTGAATGATTGAGTTTATAATGGAAGATGGATTATGAAAATAGTTAGTTTTATCAAGATTTTTTATTTTGTCTGTTGATAAATATCATGACCAAATAGTTTTCAGTCAATTGTAATTTCTTGCCCCGTTTTAAGAAGCCCATTACACATTTTTAGTTTCTACTATGACTTATAAAACAAGTTCCGAACACCCCCCGAATTAGTGTGTAGTCCAAGATCATTATAAGCTATGGTCATGTCGAATTGTAGCCTGCTTTTATTTACTCTTCATTGTAAATTGAAAAAAATTTAGTTACTAGTTACATGGAGTTTGGTCTTAAACACATGATGATCCATGACGTAGGACCATGCAATAATTCCCGTCTCCCCCCCTAAGAATAAATAACAAATCAGTTTATAAGAAAATTAGCTGAACTTCAAATTTACTGCCCTTCTGCTAGGCTTTCATCTATCCGTCTTTTATTTCAACCTTTATTTTTCCTTTGTCCATTCAGATTACCCTCCTTAATTGTTTCTTTTCATGTTCTCACTTATTATCACATTACGTTTATAGGCACTAGAGCAGGTGTTAATGGAGCTTCCTGGTCTTCTGTTTTTTTCTACGTATACATTGCTTGTCTTGTTCTGGGCTGAGATATATCACCAGGTATGTTTACTTTCTTTTGGGAGAACTACATTAAAAGTCATTATTTTATGGTAAATTATATTATCTTTATCTGTCTCGAATGTATTCAGGCAAGAAGTGAACCCGCACAGAAACTTAGGCCTGCTTATTTTATTATCAATGGTTTTATTTACTTGGTACAGGTAAGTGCACAATCTTGATTTCCATGTCCACCATTCTAGTCCTTAAAATAAGTATTCTTACTTGTTAATATAATGATTTTATTTTAATCATCTCGCCTGATAATAATAGATCTGCCTCTGGATTTACATGAGTGCAAGCAAAACTGCTACAGGCTTGGAAGCTGCAGAACTCTTTCTTTCAGGTTATTTCTATCAACATGACTTTTGTTGATGTCTTTTTTGTGTCAATATTTAATTTTCATCTTACCCTCAAATAATGTTGTTGTAATTCCTCTTCGATGAAACATTTGTCATAAGAATCACAACTTTATACGATTGATGAAGAGTTTTTTCTTGAATTGGGTTTTTTCATCTCCTATAGGGAGAGTATTTCATTCTATTCAATTCTTTCAATCTTCTTAAAAGAAGAAAGACAAATCTTTTACTCAAATACTTTTACATAGTGCCTCTATTTTGCCCTCATCCAGGAGGGAATTTCCTGGACCGGAGTTCTAGGAATATGGGGATACGATGAGAAGGGCCACTAATCTGATCAACATCTCACCTTCATATAATGGAGTGGATGAGAAGATATCCCGATAAAGTATGATATAGAAAGGAAACCTCTTGTGAGTATCTTTGAGTGTAAAAGTTTTCTTCATATTCTCATAGAGATGAACTTTGGTTTCAAGTTATGGGTCTCTTCAGAGAAGTGAATTGTTCGAAACAAATATATGGTATGTTTGAGGATCAAACAGTTCAATATATCTGGGAAGCCAAATATTAAGGTAGTTCGAGACAAAATCCTACTAATTCTGAGAGAGAAAATTTTCATACGGAATAATAGACAGAAAAACATAATCAAACAGAGAAACTTAATCAGATGCTAGAAACTTGAAGAAACAAATTACACTCTTGATTAGGTAAATGAAGATCAAGATGTAGATAACCTTCAAACAGGACAAGATCAAAGCTTTTGATTAGATAAACGAAGATACTTCTCAAAAGAATATGTCAGATGAATGGAAACTTCACAGCTTTGAAGAAGCCATTGAAATAATGACAAATGGTCGCATGAACATGAATGAAGAAATTCAATCCTTGAAGGAGAACTAGTCCCATGATTTGCGGTATTTCCAAAAGAGAACGACATGGACTTGCCAAAAGAAAGAAAAGTTGACATTACAAATTGTTGTGAAGGGTTACGAAGACAGATTTTGAAGAGATTTTTTTTTACCAATAGTGAGGATGAAGGATTTGAGCAAGTCTTTTGCCATGAAAGATTGGTAAAAAGCCATATATTGCTTATGTTCTAAGATAATAGATTATTACCAAATCCTAGAAGCTTTGAAATGGACACAAGGGTCCACGCTTAAGATTTAGATATGACAATGGATACCATGGTATCTAAGAGGAACTACCAAAAGGAGTTTGTATTTTTGTAATGGAAATTTCACTCTCATTGGATATTAAGATTTAAATATGGCCTAAGATGTTTATTTCAAAAATCTATATTAGGTTATTTTATTACTTTTGAAGCAAAATACATTTCTACAATAGAAGTGTGCTAAGAAATGCCATGGAAGAAGAATTTCCTAAGTTAAATGGACACAATCAATATGATTCTGAGGTGAATTGTGATAATTGAAGTGGCGTCTATCTAGCCAAGAACATATTCCATTCACGCTCTAAACACATCATATCATTGGATATGAGAAGCTTTGAAGATAGAAAGCATCAATACAAACGTTAATTCGTTTGAGATAGTGACCGAGACAATGCCAATCTCGAAGGACTGGATATTGGATATAAGAAGCTATGGGTGCGAAGAAAGGTGGTTCCTTTTTCACATATTTGGTGAGAATTGAGAGATGCTCATACAAGATGGGAGATTCTTTGAGAAAGAGAAAATATTTGTATTCTTACTCTTGCTTTTAATTTTTTTATTCTGCATGGTGCTTATTTTGCATTCACAAACAGGGGAATTTGGTCTGTACTAACACTCTTAAAATAGAAACTTGAGAATATATAAATGGATTATTGCTACAAAGAAACTTCATGTATAGTTGTTTGGTATTGGGACCTTTACTTTAATGTTCTTTTGCAGTTATATCATTCTTTGCTGCTCTTGGATTTTTGTTGTACGGTGGAAGGTAAGCTAACTAAGATGTTGTCTTTCAGATGGCACAATCCTTTGTTGGCCATTGTACACTAACCTTTTCAGGATGGCGTAGGTTGTTTTTCTTATTGAGGCGTTTCCCCATTGAATCTAGAGGCCGTCAAAAGAAACTTTACGAGGTTATTTTCTAAAGTATTTGTTGCTTCAGGCTTTTCAACCTTAGAGAGAAATATATCCTTAAACTGTGTGAGGTAAAAACTGTATGCTTTAAAGCTCTTGCTGTTTGTGACTAACGTTTCACCATGGCAGGTTGGGTCTGTTACTAGTATTTGTTGCACTTGTTTTCTGATAAGATGTGCTTTGGTGAGTTCCTTCCCATTTAAAGCTACTGTATTTATTTGAAGTTATTTTTTTCTGACATGATGTTTGTTTTCACCTTTGATGTAGCTTGCATTTTCTGTATTTGGTAAAAATACAGATCTTGATGTCTTGAACCATCCCATTCTTAATCTGGTTTACTATTTGGTAAGTCAACTTATTGTATTTCTTAACCAGGGAATCATATTTAATTGTTGCATTAAATTTCTCTACTAAACCAATGACTACAGAAAAAAGGGAAAATCCTAACCGGTGGGCTCCAGTTAAGGAGTAAAAATAGAAACTTTTCACACAACATAAAATGCAAATGCTAACCGGTGGGCAACTTGTTAAAAGGAGTAACATCTTAACTAGTGAGCACTTGTATATGTTGTAAACAATGGAAACTTTTCATTAGTGTCATTAATGCTTCTGAACTGTGATTTTCAATTCATTCCCTATATGAATTTTAATAATAATAAAAAAAAAGTAAACTTTAAATAGTTCACTAACTGTTAGCATAACCCAACAAAAAAGGACAAAGTCCTAGCCAGTGGGCACCTGTTAAGGTGTAAACAAAGGATTCTTTCATTAGAAAGTATCATTGATTCCCCTTTTTTCAATGCATTTCTAATATAAATTTTAGCAAAATCTTTTTATTTTGAATTTTCTAACTGCTACCAAGACCAGAAAAGTGTTTCTTGACCACCTTATGATTTAAGATTACTATTTTATTATTATAGTTATTATCAGTTACTATTTAAATGTTTAAGTGCATACTTTCTATGATATGATTTGAGATCATATACACCTAACAATGCATTTAATTTAGTAGCATCATATCAAAGTGTCATGTGACATCCTCCAAGAACATAATATTTTTGACACAGTAAACAGACCAGAAGGATTTCATATGATCAATACAAATATAAACATTTGCTTAAAATTCCCTTGTATTCTGATTCTCAACCTGAATGGTTCTTTCTCCCTGGATTGTTCTGTACTGCAGATGGTAGAGATTGTTCCCTCAGCGTTGGTGCTTTTCATACTGCGAAAGCTGCCCCCAAGACGAGTTTCTGATCAGTACCACCCCATTAGATGATGAGTTGTGCATTTAAAAGCCTCCCACCAACAGTCAATACATGTTCCTTTACTCTTTTTCTTTTCTACATATCTTCAGTCTGAGATGGTTACCTGTTCTGTATATTCATAATTTCATTTTATTCAATTAATGGTCTTTATTCTCTAAACTACATCTCTTTTCTATTTCTGTTTTTCTAAAGTGAAAACTAGCATTAAAGAAACCGTGTCCACTATCTAGCCTATGTTTTACTATTACTATTAATTATGATACTTGGAAACTTTAAAATCTTTCAGTAAAAATGAAAATAAGGTTCATGTTAATAAATAATATAGATGGTAATGGATCGGTTAGTATTATAATATTTGTCTCAATAATCATAACTATTGCGTTCTTGGATGGAGATATAATATACCAGTATATGTACTCTTTCCTAAAACTTACATGCACAATTCTAATTTTATTATGGTGAAATTAATCTAATATTGAGATAAAATTTAAATTGATCTTAAAATAAAATTAAAAGTAAAATAAAAGTATAAAATATGTACCCCGAATAAAAACGCATTTTATCATTATTATGATTTTTTATCTTTCTTTAATTAAAAATAATATATATATATATATATATATATATATATATATATATATATATATATATATATATATATATATATATATATATAATATACATACCAAATATAGAATCTCCCTTTATATAACTCTTTTGTTTAACCTTTATATAAGCACACAATTTATATATTTAGATTATATTATAATTTAAATATGTAAATAGAAATATCTAAAATTTAAATTTACAACATAATTACATTTAGAATTTTATTTAAATGTTTTTATTTTTTAATGTTATTTTTGTGCAATTTAAGGATTAAAATTTAGTCTTTGTATAAGAAATTAGATTATAAATATGTACAAAGACACATTTCTTTTTCATATTTTCTTATTTTATAAGATTTTTCATAAAATGCGTTTACTATCAACATTTTAGATGTTTGCAAGACTTCAATTTAATCTTTACAATCTAAATTTAAATTCTTGGAAGAGTTTCTTCCCAAAAAGTATTTATATTTTGAAATAATCGTTAAGATTTTATCGTATAAACAACATTATAGTAAGTACTTACTACTTAGGTAGCTGATTGGTAGAGTTTTAAAGAATCTCGTGTTTTAGGCTGAGGCCCAAAATGGGATGCACAGTAACGAGGCCCAAAATAGAGTGGCCCGTGGCATGGTTAAGGCAGACAGCCTCAGCCTTTTCTGCAAGCGTGTCCAGAAATCTATCAAACGAGTGAGGAGAGAGAACGGAGCTTCCAGAGAGTTCCCTTTCCAAGCATGGAGGTCCAGCGGTGGTCCGGTGGCCTTGGGAGCCTCAGATCACGTTGGTGCAGAAGAGAAAAATGTAGAGGGGAGAGAGACGAACAAGGAAAAGGTAAGCTTTCTTGAATCTGATATTATTTCATAATACTGAGTGTTTCTCTCTATTTCTGTAACCTGTAAAATACAAAACAGAACTCTATTTATAGAGTTCTGATACAACAGAAAACAGTACATTAAAAGCAAGTAACAACCCCTAAACCGAATGTATTTCGGTCCATTGAATGTAGCCCTAGTAGCAAAATGTTTGATTCTTAATAGTCTCCCCTCAAACTGGATGGTGTATGGTCACCAATCCAAGTTTGGGTACAATGGTTTTGAATTTGACGCGATGAGGGAACTTGGTGAAAATGTCGGCAAGTTGCTCGTCGGATCTCACGGGAAGGAGAGTGAGGAGTCGTTCTTGAAGCTTTTCACGAACCACATGACAATCAAGCTCAATATGCTTGGTACGTTCGTGGAAGCTTTGGTTGTGAGCTATGTGTCTCGCAGATTTATTGTCACAATACAAAGCAGGGATCCCTGATTCCTTAACTTGAAAATCCTGTAATAGGTAACAGAGCCACTGTATCTCACATACAGTGGCTGCTAGTGCTCTGTACTCGGCTTCTGTAGATGACCTTGAAACGGTCTTCTGCTTTTTAGACTTCCAGGAGATAAGGGATGAACCTAGGAAGACACAGAATCCCGTTGTGGATCTTCTAGTGTTAGGGCAAGTAGCCCAGTCAGAGTCACTGAATGCCTTCAGTTGCATGGAAGAATCAGCAGGGAAAAATAGCCCTTCAGAGGGCTTAGCCTTAATATACCTGAGAATGTGCTGAGTGGCACGGTAGTGATGGTCAGTTGGTGATTGCATGAACTGACTAAGTAAATTAACTGAAAAACATAAATCTGGTCTAGTATTTGTAAGATAAAGCAACTTTCCTATTAGTCTTCTATATGGTCCTGGATCATCCAGGTAGCTATCCTTTTTATATAAGGAAGTTGTTTCGCTGAGGAAGGGAGTAGAGGAAGGCTTGCATCCTAACATCCCAGTTTCTTCCAGTATGTCCAAGGCATACTTCCTTTGGCATAAATGAATGCCTTTCTTTGACCTGGCAACTTTCAGACCTAGAAAGTACTTAAGCTCACCAAGGTTCTTTATTCGAAACTTCTTGTGTAACAATTCCTTCATCCTGTTGATTTCCCTTATAGAGTTCCCTGTTAAAACAATGTCATCTACATACACAAGTAAAGCAGTGAAACTGGTAGAAGTTGTTCTGATGAACAGAGAGTGGTCAGACTTAGATTGTATATAATCAACAGATATTAAGAAAGAGGATAATTTTTCAAACCACTGCCTACTGGCCTGCTTGAGGCCATATAGGGACTTTTTTAATCTGCAAACTTGCTCTTTGTTGTGGTTGAACAAACCTGGAGGTGGCTCCATGTATACCTCTTCATTGAGGTCCCCATGTAGGAAAGCATTGTCTACATCTAGTTGGTGTAGAAACCAATTATTGGAAGTTGCTAGGGCAATAAGCAATCTGACTGTAGTTAGTTTGGCAACAGGAGAAAACGTGTCCAGGTAGTCTATTCCCTCCTGTTGTGTGTAGCCTTTCGCCACCAAGCGAGCCTTGAACCTTTCAATGCTCCCATCAGCTTTATACTTTGTCTTATATACCCACTTACACCCTATAGCAGCCTTTCCTGGGGGCAGCTGGGTTAGAACCCACGTGTCATTATCTTGCAGGGCTTTAATTTCTCTCTGCATGGCCTCTACCCATTCACTGATACCTTTTGCTTCACTATAGGATTTTGGCTCTTTGCTAACCGTGACAGCCATGGTATATCTTAGATGTCTCTCTGTAAGATTATCACAGCACAACAGGTTGGATATAGGATAAGGGGTTTTAAGATTATTTTTCAGAGATAGAGATTGATGCACCTGGTGAACATAATCTTGAAGGTATTCGGGAGTCCTTCTGGTTCTATTTGATCTTCTTTGCAATTGGAGGTCCTGGTTATCTCCTGCTGTGTCATTGCTGTTTTCACTAACAGTGAGCTGTTGTGTCTCTTCCTGACTTGTATTTACAGATTCAACATGTAGGGGATCATCCATGTGAAATGGGTCCTCTAAGAGATCTTTTAATGAATCAGTTGACTCCCTCCTAGTGGCTGAATCTGTATGGCTTTCCTGCAGATTTCTATAGGGAAAAATGTCTTCGTGAAAAACCACATTTCTGCTTATGAGAAGCTCTTTGGTGTTTATGTCAAGGACAAGATACCCCTTGACACCAGATTTGTAACCTAGAAAAACAGCTTTTCTAGCTCTTGGGTCAAGTTTATTCCTGTTATGTTCAAGGGTAGAGACAAAACACAAGCATCCAAAGATTTTAAGATTTAAATAGGAAGGGGACAGATTGTAAAGCAGATCGAAAGGGGTTTTGTTATCGAGAATGAGGGTAGGCAACCTATTTATGAGGTAAACAGCATGGCTAACAGCATAGGACCAGTAAGTGTTAGGCACATTGGCTTGAAAAAGGAGACCACGGGTAACATTCAAAATGTGCTGGTGTTTCCTTTCAACTACAGAGTTCTGTTCAGGAGTTTCAACACAACTCCTTTGATGAGTAATACCATGTAATCTATAAAAATCTGTGCAGTTAAATTCAGGGCCATTATCAGACCTAATAACTTTGATTCCTTTGTTAAACTGATTCTTAATCTTAATTACAAAATTCTACAGCAAATCTCTAGTTTGGCCTTTATTATTCATTAAGAAAATCCAAGTATGCCTACTATAGTCATCAACTATGGTGAGGAAGTATTTATGGCCATGAATAGAAGCAGTACCAAACGGGCCCCAAATATCACAGTGAATAATATCAAAACATTCAGCAGTAGTAGTAGTACTAGACAAAAAAGGCAATTTTCGTTGTTTGGCATAGTGACAAGTATCACACACAATATTTGTGCCTAATTTGACATAAGGAAAATCACCACATATCTGTTTCATAATTTTGTCCCCTGGATGGCCTAACCTACAGTGCCAAAGATTTACATTTGTCTTTTTAAAAGAAAAGGCAGTCGTGGCAGTGTGTCTTTGGTCAATCTTAGGAATGTCTTGCAAATAATAGAGCCCTCCCCAACAGTTAGCATATCCAATCATCTTCAATGTATGGTTCTGCTTTATCTGACAAATCTTGGAAGAGAAAGTTAGACTACAATTCAAGTCCTTGATAAGACTTTGAACAGAAATCAAATTAAAACAGAATTCAGGAATGTATAACACATTGTAAATGACAAGATCTTTAGACAGTTGTACTGTACCAGCATGCCTAGCAGTTAAAATAGTATTGTTAGGCAATCTCACAGATATAGGTTTGATACGATAAAAAGTGTTAAAATTTATTTTATCATGTGTCACATGGTCAGTGGCACCAGTATCTAGTATCCAGGATGAAATACCTTGCTTATCTGTACTATCAGCTCTTTGAATTTGATTAATCTTGTGAGTTGGTTCATCATCTTTGTCAATCATTCGAAGCAGCTTCTGCATTTGTTCTGCAGTAAGAGAGTTGAAAAGGTTGCTGTTGTTATTAGGTTGTGCTCTCTGATTTTCACCTTGTTCAGTAGTGTTTTGGCAAGCATTGGCAGCAGTGCATTCACTCTTTCGGTCTTGATTACCCTCTGCTTTCTTGTACCAAGGTGGATAGCCATGTTTAGAGTAACATTCATCAACTGTGTGGTTCATTTTGTTGCAATAGGAGCACTGTTTCCCATAGTTGGGATTTCTACCTCTTCCTCTTCCTTGACCACGCAATCCAGGTCCTCTTCCCTGGCCTTTCCACTGGCTGTTTCTGTCAGTGGCATTAACCATGACCTTAACATCAGCAGACCCATGCTTTTCTTGTCTTTCTTGTTGCATGATAAGAGAGAAAACCCGATTGATGTTTGGAAGGGGATCCATTAGGAGGATCTGTGTTCTAACAGTGTTGTATGAGTCATTTAATCCTTTTAAGAAGCATATCACATGCTCCATTTCTCTGTACTTCAAGAAAACTTTTGAGAGAGGGCAACTGCATGGTATCTTGCATATGCAAGTGGGAATGGGTCTTAAGAACTCCAATTCTTCCCACAGAATCTTTAAATCTGTAAAGAATTGGCTAACTCCTCTTTCCCCTTGTCTAATGGAGTGTATATCTTGAAGAAGATCAGAAATCTTGAAATGATCACCTTTAGAGAACCTTTCTTTCAACTCTTCCCATAATTCTTTTGCCTCTTCCACATATATCACGCTCTCGGCAATTTGTGGAGAGAGTGTCTTGGTTATCCAAGACAATATCATCATGTTGCATCTTTCCCAAGCATCATACAAGATATCATCTTTCTGTGGTTTCTTTATGGACCCATCAATGAATTTCACTTTGTTCTTGGAGAGCAAGGCTCTTCTCATGCTTCTGCTCCAAGAGGAGTAATTGTTTTCATTCAGAGTTTGTGTAATGAGGGTGAGTCCAGGATTCTCTCCTGGATGCAAGTAGTAAGGGCTGGCTGGGTTGTTGTATTCAGCATGGTCCATGGGATCAAGAATTGTATGGACCAGTTCAAGAACCTATCAAGAAGGAAAGCAAGCGGAGCGGAAGCAGAGCAGGTACTAGACCTGCTCTGATACCATTTTAGGCTGAGGCCCAAAATGGGATGCACAGTAACGAGGCCCAAAATAGAGTGGCCCGTGGCATGGTTAAGGCAGACAGCCTCAGCCTTTTCTGCAAGCGTGTCCAGAAATCTATCAAACGAGTGAGGAGAGAGAACGGAGCTTCCAGAGAGTTCCCTTTCCAAGCATAGAGGTCCAGCGGTGGTCCGGTGGCCTTGGGAGCCTCAGATCACGTTGGTGCAGAAGAGAAAAATGTAGAGGGGAGAGAGACGAACAAGGAAAAGGTAAGCTTTCTTGAATCTGATATTATTTCATAATACTGAGTGTTTCTCTCTATTTCTGTAACTTGTAAAATACAAAACAGAACTCTATTTATAGAGTTCTGATACAACAGAAAACAGTACATTAAAAGCAAGTAACAACCCCTAAACCGAATGTATTTCGGAGCAAAATGTTTGATTCTTAATATCGTGATTAAAAGTGTGTTTAGCAAATTAAGAAAAAATATTTTAAAGATATAGATTGGTCTTGTTCTTCGGCCTCTATATTTACCAATATTATAACCATTTTTCAAGATAGGTTTATGTTGTGGTACAGAGATATGATTAACAAAAATTAGTAAGCTAGGAAAAGTAATAAAATCTAAATATGTTTGTTGGTGGTTAGTCATATGTGCTATCTTTTTCAACAGGTCTAAAGGTCAAAATGAAAGTTCTAATGCATACGTCTATCTTTGATGAGAATATTTGAAATTAGCAAATAGTGGTTCTTATATTTAGAAAAACATTGTTAAAATAATATACCAACTCAACTAATTTCAAATCTAGATTAGATGGGGTATTCGATATTTTGGTACATAAATTTGCTTGTTACACGTGAACTCTTTTATTAGATTTATGTAAAAAAAAAACCATGTTTCCGAAAAAAAAAAGTGATCTTTTATTGTTAAATTTAAAAATGTGTCAAAATCTAAATATTCACGTATAAAAATCAAGAAAATTTAAAAATAGAAGATAACATAAATTTTCATACGTGATAATTGATAAACATTTTAACATATAATAAATTTTTACATGTGACAGTAGAGAGAGTTTAGAAAATAAAGATGTTAATAATAATATAAATTTTGTTATTTTTCACATCAAATTACGAATACCTTCTTGACTTAGCTACCAACTAATCTTACCTTTTGTTTGCTATTGGAGTTAGAAATACTATTTTACTGCTTTTTTTTAAATAGACAAATACTTTTGTACATTAAAGTGTTATTAATTTGCAATTATTATTAATTTTTTAATCATATTATTTTTCTTAATTTGGAGATTAAATAATGAAATAATAGTCAACATCATTATTAAATCGGTCAACATAACACTAAAATAGTAAAACATGTAATATTATAAATATAAAAAAATATGATATTTTAAGTTATTTAAATAAATCAGATATAATCTACTACAAATTTTTTTTTAAGAGATAAATATATTTTCAGTTCTTGAAAAATTGAATTTCATAAATTTTAAATTCAAACTTTTCATTCTTTCTCTTGATAATAACAAGATTAAAGATTTTGTTGTGGTAAGTAAACGATCTCTCCCTCTTCTTCTTTCCTTCTTTTTTCCATAACCTTCTCTCCTCCCCTTCCCCTGCCATTCCCTAGCCCTCCTATCAATCCAAGGATGCAAAGTTCTGTTCAAAACGAAGTGCAAAGTTGCTTAGCATGCTTGGAAGCTACACATATGCATTGCTCATTGCTGCCAAGGCATTAGTTAAATTTGTATTTTCATTTACAAAGCAGTAAAATGCATCAACTTTCTTCTCATCCAATTAGTTCATTAAGACAAACAAGAAGTTCAAACTAGGGGTGGGCAAACTGCCCTACAGTGTACTGCACTATTACAATCTATAGATAATTATAAACTATTTCAACAAAACTGCACTGAACTAAAAAATAGTTCAGGATAACTGAACTAAACTATTTTTTTAGTTCATACTGCAGTACAGTTCAGTTTGCATCAAAAACACTCTTCTTCATATATTTCTCTTTCACGTTCAGTAATGGAAATAGACAAATGCAATGGTCAATTTATGCTTCAAACTAGCGGTGCAGAAACAACTCACAAAACTCTTCAATCTAATAATTCATCAAATCAAATTACCCACTGTCTTCTTTCAATCTTCTCGATTCTCACCAATTCGAAGGAGGGGATCACGTTGTTCTTGAGGCTGGATACGAGGATTCTGGGGCACCTATTAACAAGGTGAACGATATCAGAAACAGAAGCACCTTTTGAGCGTAAAAATTGAAACTTTGGCGAAAGCCTCTCGTCAGCGTTGCATGTGAGTGTGGGTGAATCCATTTCTATTGAAGAAAGCGATGATTGAGTCGGGCTTTTGAGGGGTATCGAAGCTAACGTGTTTCGAAACCTTGAGAGTGGTTTGTGGTAAGAAGCCAAAGGTGTTTATTGAATGTAAATTGACGCTGGAGCGAAAAGAGAGCCGATGACGAAACCCTAGAGGGCTAATAGAGGGAGATGGGCGACAGCGGGATGGTCGACGGCGGGATAGGCGACGGCGGGATGGGCGACAGTGGGATGGGCGACGGCGGGATGGGCAGCGGTAGGAAGGAAGAGAGCAACGAACCTTGGCAAAATCTGTGTGAGGTGCAGTGGTGATAAAGAGAGATTCTGACGAAGAAAGATGAAGAGACGAAGAAAGATGAAGAGACACATGTGTTAACTAGTTAACCATACTAAAATTATTAAGTTTCAGTTTTTTTAATCTGAACTGTAAAATAGTTTAATTAGTTTTTTAGTAAAAACAGTTTAGTTTTTTTAAGTATAAAACAATACAATTAACTGCAGTTCAAGTTCAGTTAGATGAACTATGCCCACCCCTAGTTCAAACTTATATGCAAATTTGCATTCCTTTATTATAATTTATGCATGAAGTGAGATACAGAGATATCAGCTCTCACCGTCTGAGGCCAAAGCAAATAAGAAAAACACTCTTATATTATAAACCAACTTAACTTAAAGCATACATTCCACACAATAAAACTCAATACGTAATATCATAAGGTCCTTGCTCATAACTTAGATGAATTCAAGCATTGGCCAAAAGGTAAGCCTCAATGACCTTGAAAAGAGCATCACTCTTGGCTTTACCAGCTTTGAGCTCATCTTCATTGGGAGGAGCATCTCCTTTGCTGTGATATTTTATCCTCAGCTTTACGACTGAGCCTCCGTTGGGGCCATCACTCAGTATGGTGTCGATGGTGATCTTTTCTGCAGTGTCTGGCAAGGCAGCACCTCCAACTATGTTGTATCCCAACTTAGCCTCGTCTATTCCTTCTATTTTGTGCAACACAAACTTTGTCTCTCCATCTGCTCATTCGTATACCAGATTCACATTAATCACTTATTTTATAACAGAAAATGTAAAGAAAATGAAGAAAGAGAGTGTTGACCATGGTGTACTCGAGGACAAGAAAAAGACTTCTCCTGTAGGGGAGGTGGAGGTATAAGAGTCATAGTCCTTTGTTTGAGGGGTGGATGTTGGATAAAAGCAAAGTCCCACATCGGATAAAATAAGAGATGGACATGAGTTTATATACACATAAGATACCTCCATTGATAAGAGGCTTTTTGGAGTGGTACCAAAAGCATGAATTATTGGTGTGTTGGTATTAGTAAATTAGACTTGACTGGTTTGAATTGGTGTATTTGACAAGTTGGGATTTGTTGTGATTTGTGAAGATAAAAGAAAAAGCCATTTGAAACATAAAAGAGTAGATTTATCACTCATTTGAACTACCTTGTAACCTTGATGTGTGTAATTTTGAAATGGTTGGTTTAAGAATGTGAATTGGTGGTAGTGTTGAATTGATATTTACGTTAAATTTCATATGTATGATTGGGAGGTTTGGTATTATAAGTGCTTTATGGATTGGTGAGTTTAGTTCAAATGGTAGTAGAGAATGCATTTTTAACTTGGTAATTTTGGTTTTTATCTATGAGAATGGAGAAAAACACCTATAAGCCTAGGAAACAGATTCACCAATGTGTCATGAGTTATGTGTTATGCCCTCTCGTTGGGTTATCCACCCACTCTTTAAGTGAGTATCAAAATTGAGTTTGGTAGAGAGACAAGGGAGGTTTTCTCTCTAGGTTATCAAACCTATCTTTGCGCGAGTTTGTGATTCCTATTCTTAATTATTTCGAAAAAAATTGATATTTTCATTTTGTTAATCATTGGATTGAGTTAAAAAAATTTACAACGGGTTCTAATCATATGAATCTTTAATTTGATCGTTGGAATCTTTGATTAGAAGTATGTTGGATAGAAAATTCATTTAACAATTTTGATGTATTTAATGGAAACTCTAATCTTATGTTAATGTAATAAAAAATGAATAATGAATTATGAATATGTAATTTGGAATTAATTCAAATTCGGCTTATTACAGGTTCGTAACTTAGTGAGTCAATCCAACCTGGCTCACTTATTATCGAGCTGAAAAAATTTAAACCCAGCTCAAAAATGTTGATTACAAGAATGCATTGAAGTATCAAATGCTAGCCAAGCTTACTGTAGTCATGGCAGCAAAGAGAAAAATCCAAGAACAATCCTATATGAGAAAGTTCTGAAAATGCAAAATGTTAAATGTGTAGTCGTGTGGTATCAAAGACTGATAATATAAACTAGAATAAACTCTTGATAAATATGGTATCATCACTAGTGCAAAATACACTTTTTATAGCGACTTTTTATACTTGTTCAAATCCACCAGGCATAGAAAATGATGCAATGACATTATTGTAAATAAGGTAACTTTTTTTACTTATTACAGACAAAACCAATGTAAAAGTTTACACTAAAAAAATGAAAACTTTATATACCCCTGCTTTTATACCTACTAAAAAACTAGTATAAAAAGTATTTTTCATATCATATCAAGAGAGGAAAGTAAAAGAATTCATAAATGTATAAAAGAAAATCATTATATAATAGCAAATATACCAACGAAATAAAATAAAAAACAAAATATCTAATTATAAAATATTTATAATATCTAATATTTATCTTTTTCTTATTAGAAATTAAAATCATTGTTGTTTTTCCTATGTCATTTAATCATATACTTAAGAACACTTAAAATTCATTTAGTAGATAAATTATTTTTTAAAAAAATGCTTAATTAGTAGTTTCCAATATTCTTTTGTTTGATTCCGAATCCTATTTATTTAAAACGATGTACTGTGATCTAAATTGGTCTTGACATAGAAGGTGATCATGTGTCAGTTTCTAATTTTTTTTAGTTTTGCTTCATTCTCTTTCCACCTTCCTCCACAATCATAACCATTTTTACCTTTCTCTATCTATTTTTCACCACCATTTTCTCATTTCCCGTTTCTTTCTCTTTTAGGATTTGTTTACCCTTCATACTCCTACTCAGATAACATTAATTACATCTAGATGATATTTAGTAGTTTTTAGTAAGACAAATTCTTCTTTCAAATAATTTCAAATTTTTTTAAATGAATTTAAAGTCATGATACTAATAAACTACTTTCACTGTTTTCTTTGTCTTACTTCATTTTACATTTTGATTTGAGTTATGGTGAAATTTTTAGATAACATATTGTTTTGGGTATAGGGTTGAAGTCCTTACTCAAAGCACTATAGGTTGTCTTGAAAACCGGACGGGCTTTCTAGTTGTCCTTCATCTTCCAAGTCGTGTTACTCGTTCTCCCTTCTCCTTGTCCAAGCCGTGTGGGTGGGTAGACACTCTAACACTCAAGTTAGTAATGTAACCGAACAGTTGTTGACACAACAAGTATTGTATATATTGTGCATCGTCCTCTTATAATAATTGTGATGGATCTTTACCTTTCGCTGGCCTAATGACGGTCCAATCACACCTTAATCTACATTAAGGACTTAATGAGTCATTACCACTTGATATGACCTAGGTGAACGGTCATGGGAAGACTTCTTGAAAGAACAACCTGGAAGGATGGTGGATGACCTAAAAAGACAGTCATGAAAAAACTGTACGGAAGGATGACGATGGGAAGACCAAACAGGAGGACGGCCGTGTGAGAGGATCGTACGGTCATGTGGAAGGACGGTACACATATAATCATCTTACTCCATAACTTCTCAAAAATCTAACTTTCTTAAATTTTCATTCTTACCGTCCATAAATTATAGTTTCATCCATCAAAAAGTAAAATAAGTGAGAAATTCTTTTCCATACTACAGGTCCCATAAGAACCAACATATATGAATCACAAGCACGAAACCAAATGAGACCACAGGTGCTTGATGGAATCGGCAATGGCTGTTGCATCCATGGTGACAAAAGAAGCATGTGAAGAGAAGGGTTTTGCTACGTTGGGTGGGGTGTGATATAAAAGAGAAGTGGTGGAAAGTAGTCAAAGGTGGAGGGAGGAGAAAAAAACAACTAAGATAATGACAAGTCACCTTCTAAACGGTGTTAAAATCAATTTAATGAAATATAATTAGGAAAAAAAGCAGCATGAAGTGTAATTAGTTAAAGCATAGAGTACCATTTAGTACAATATATAAAAGTATAATCTGTTATAATATCTTTTTAATTATTGGCAAGCTTATAAATTTTTGTAATAAAAAAAAACATTACGTTAGTTTAAAAATATATATTATATTGATTTCAAACACTAATAAATGATAATTAAGTTTCTAAAAGTGTAATATGTTATAATTAATTTCAATTATCAGAAAAATCAAATTTTACATTATTACTCTGTTCAATCCAATTGTCAGCTAATTTTGTCAACTACACAAATTAGCATATATGAAAATCACAAAACATCACTACACTATCAAACGATTTTAAAACCTAAGAAATCTCCCTAATCAATTCAGAATTAACACTACACCATGAATTTATTTTCCAAACAACCAGTTCAAACATAAACTAATTTTACCACTCAAAACTTCCATTGCACCAAGGCTAATAATCGAAAACAGCCACTGACTTATATTTCAACTTAAAGTTTCCTTTAACCAAAAATTTCCAGAGACTTAACATCACAAACCATAGAATATGCAAAGTTTTGAAAAAGAAAACGTGATTCTATAGCTTAATAGTTTGCACTAATTAAACATATACATAATTTCATAATGTAACCCAAATTTACATACCTGACATTGCTTCCACTGCACCAAAAGAAAATAAACACTTGAGAGACAAGATTTATTCCCAAACAATGAGTTTATTGAGAGATGTTCACCGGAGAAACAATAACAATGAAATATGAGTTCAACTATATAAGGGATTAATATCATCCTCTATCAAAAACTATTAAATAATAAGTTAATGAATCTTTCATCTTTATATAATACTCTACTTTCTCATTTTTATTTAATGTAAGACTTAAATTCACACTTGAATTCCTAACCCATGTTTTATAGAACACACATGGCCAACCATCAACCACAAAACACGTTCAAACATATCAAAGTTGCTGCACATTCAAAAGCCAAGACCAAATAATGAGATGTTGACTTAAGAATTTCCACCAATAATTAAAGTAAAAGGCAATGAAACTCACCCATTCGAAAGTAAAACTAAAATATATTTAAGTTATAAGAATAAATAAAGAAATAGAGGAGATGTAGACAAGTTATAACAAAGAAAAACTCACGTGCTTACAATTCAAGTCTGAAAACTTACTGTGCATGTTGAAGCCAAACAGGAGAACCTGCTTCATTAATTAAATATATTGTTTTGTCACCAAAAATGCAGAATTTGAAGCCAGTTACTCTGCATTGGGTCGGGTATAGATAGTGTTTATCCGCAACTTGATTTACTGAATAAAATTGTATTCACTATCCGATCTGCTACTCACATGAGTATTCGTTTAAAAAATATCTGCGGGTATTTCAAAATCCGCAGATATCCGCAAGAAATTAAAAAGAAATATATTTTATACATTTTTAAAATAAAATTTAAATAAAATTACAAAATATAAATTAAATTAAATATAAATTAAAATTTAATTTTAATTAAATTCAACCTAATAAAATATAATTTAATTTAATTTTTAATTAAATTTAATTAAAAAATATATAAATTAATTTTTTTTATTTTTTGCAAGCACTCGTACCCAACCTGTTTAGAAACGGATATTAAAATAGTCGCTATTCGTTACCCGCGAATAGTAAATATTTGCTACTCGTTGCCATCCCTACCCTTTTACACTCCAAACACAAAAGATCTTACCAATAATGTTCATGGTGTTAACACCTAATTTCGTCTAGATAAATTAATAAAAAAACTAATAAAAAATTAAAAGAAAGTAAAGAAAAAAAGAAGAAAAAAGAAAATAAATTTCCTTAAATTATATGTAATTTTCAAACTTAATTTAGCCAGAACAAGAGTTTTATGCATATTTTCACCCCTTTTTTCTTTTCATACCCTTCACTAGAAAATATTTTTGAAATATTGATTTTTAGATAAAGGTATACTTTTAATATGGTAATAATTTGAATCAATATTATGTCAATAATTATAAACAATATTTATGATGATAATTAGAAATAATATCTTGGTATTATACTATAATTTGCTACGTTAGTTTCTTTTTAGAAAAGAAAGATATGATCATAAAATTGACAAAGTTTTTTACCATAATTATAATCAATGTCTTAGATATTATCTTATTTACCTCTTTTTTTTGTGAAATATATTGCAACTAAGACCATCCCTTCCCCTATTTTCTTCATTCTTAATTAATTCACAATTAAACCAAGATTATCATAATATCAATATGTGTATATAAACAGGCATCCTATCAAAGAAAAAGGGAGACAAAAAAAATCCGGAAAGTCACCCAAAAAGTGTAAAAGAGAACAAGTCCTCATATCAAAGGGGTTCTATCAACAACTATTACTAAGGAAGAAATAGTTGGAATACTCAAAGCTGCGAAGTTATGTCACCTATACTTTTTTTTCTTTTGATTTGGGTATTATATTACATTGTACGCATGTTTTTTTTACACTTAACTTTCACATTGTTTGTAAAGGCATTATTTTTAGTATTCACAAATATCTTGTTTTAAATCATAAGAAAATGTTTTCCCTCATTTCTTTTATATTGTTTTGATCCATCGCATCGTGATATCTATTTTCAAATTTCCTTTAAAAAAAAATTAAATAAACAATTCTAAAAAATAAAAAATATATTTCTTATTTTAAAAAATAATAAATCATAAAATAAAAGATAAAAATGTTTTCACATTTATAAATGTACGAGCACTCGTATGATGGTCTGCATAGTCCTAATTCTTAATTATTTTTCCAAATAAATAAATATTGTTTTAAAAGAGGTATAAGTACTTGTATAACTGTTGTTTCTTTTCTTTTTCCCCATTTCTAAAATACAAAAAAATTATAAAATATTCAAAACCAAAATATCAACATTGCTAAACAAGTTTTCTTTAAAAGAACTATGTAACCCTGATTTCTCATTTTGGATGAGAATGGGAGCAATGTCATTTTTTGTCAAGTCCACAAAAACAAAAACAAAAATATTTTTGTTTCTTTATAGTATTATTTATGAAAAAATTAAATATTTAGGAAAACCACATCAACTTTGTACAAATTATTTTAAGGTATTGTTTGTGAGCAAACATGGTAGGGGCTAATGTCTTTCATGCATGCAACTGATTTTCGAATTTAAAATTTAATTTTCGTACACCATGTCTTATTTTATGATTTTTCATACTTTTTTCATAATAAATTATGATGATGACTCTCAAAATCTTTTTTAAAGTTTATTTTCGCTTTGTTGTTCTGTCTTATTGCAGCATTGTTATATTCAAATTCTATTTTAAAGATACTTTTTTTATGATGTTTTATCCAAAAGTTAAACAACTTGAAATGAATTATTAAGAATATTTATCGTAACCCATCCTCAAATATCAACATAAGATGAAATGTGTGTTTGATAAGAAACTACATCCGCCAACAAAAGAAAATAAGTTTAACTTATGCAACTGATATTAAAAGAGCATTACATAAAACTTGGAAAACATTTCTAGAAAAATAAATCTATTCTCGTCTACACTTGAAAACTTCATTTATAAAACAACGTAAATAAATAATATGTAAAACAACGTAAATAAATAATATGTATGAAAACAATGAAAATCTATTTCACATGAGTGATCAATTATCACCGACTAACATGTTTATAAAAAAATAAACAAGAGTTAGCTAAAAATATAGATTTCTTTTTCACTTATAACAACTGAATCCGATTTGTTAAGCATTAAAATGTTTAAACATATTAAAGCATACAATTCTTTTTACTGATAACTTACAAGGCATTAAGTTCGAGTGCCTGACCTTTTCTGTTTCAATGATATCATCAATGTTAATCAATTACTTATCTACTTCTATAAAATGATATAAAGAGATAGGATTATTTAACAATAACATATGAAACTTAGAATCCAATTCAAAACAGTAATAAACTAAAGGAAAACAATAGCCACCAAGAAAATTTAGAAACCCAAAGGCCGACATTTAATTTTAAAAAAAAAGTGAAACCAACCTAAGTATATAAATTTCTTTACTCAATAGTTCACAAATGCACAGCTGGACCAGTAATCCTTGGTGTCAAAAAGGTTGAAAAACATCCCCTGTAGCACACATTTTAATCCGGAACATTAAACTGGAGATATGATTATCCTGATACATATAAATTATAGTGATAATTAATATTGCATCATATTAATATTAATCTTGTACCTTCAGATTGAAATAAAACACCTAGATCATGATAGAATTTATTGCATTTCCAAAATAGACTAGATACCCTGGTGGAAGATATGTGCTGGAAGAGAAATTAATTTCTTCTCTTTTCAAAAGTAGTGAACTCTCTATGCTTCTCCTCATTAGAGATTCAACCACTTAGGTTGTTACCACATACCATGGGTTGGGTGGAGGACGAAGGACGTGAACTTCTTCTTGTTTGAAGCTTTCTTCTAGCACAATCACCTATTGCAGTAGGATCAAGGAAAAGGTATGGGTGGAGTGAAAAGATGCACACAAAAGCACAAAATAGAGCAAAAATGCACACAAATGGACTAGAATACATACAAAGCAGTATACTAATTAATTATAGACCCCTGTTTATACTAACTAGAACCTAAAAGCTTGATAAATGTAGAATATAATCGTTTATGACATTAGCAACAGCTATATTTTGAGTTTCCAACGTTCAAAAACTCGTGGATAATCGATTATTGTTTCAGATAATTGATTATCGTTTCAAAACTTGAAGCCTAAAACTTATGATAATCGATTATGGTTTCTCATAATTGATTATTCCAAAACATAGACATTTTCTAATGGGAAGGATAATCAATTATCAATAGGAGATAATCGATTATCAGTAGGGGATAATAGATTATTGCACAAGGATTTTCGAAAACCATGAAAATGCAACAAACAATACCTTTAAGAGATTTCTAAGATCCCTAAATTCCTTCTGAGCTCATAAAGTCTAACATTGGGAAATGTTTTGGTAAAAATGTCTGCTAATTAATGTTCAGTATCTACATATTTTATCTTAGAGTCTCCCTTTTGGACATAGTCTCTAAGAAAGTGGTGTTTCATATCTGTATGTTTGGTTCTAGAGTGCAGCATTATGGGATTTCTAGTAAGTTTAATGGCACTGGTATTATAACACTTAAGAAGAATATGGTCAATGTATATATCAAAGTCCTATAATTGATGTTTCATCCACAAAATCTATGCACAAACAGTTACTTGCTAGAATATACTCAACCTCAGTAGTGGAAAGGGCTACACAGGCTTGTTTCTTAGAATGCAAGGAAACTAAGAGGTGACATGTACCACTAGTGATCTTTCTATCTATCTTACAATCTCCATAACTAGCATTAGAAAACCCTACAAGACTAGGTTCAGCCAAAAACCCAAGGACACAGTTCCCTTAAGGTACTTAAGAATACGTTTAACTACGGTGATAAGAGATTACGTAGGACTAGACTAGTACCTAGCACATATACAAACACTTTGCATGATATCTGGAAAACTAGTATAGTAAGACATAATAAAGACCTTATCGTGCATCTATATAGAGTTTGGTTTACAATCGTATCTTATTCATCCTTGTCAAGATAACATGATGTTGTCATAGGAGTTTATGTCACCTTAGCTTTGTCCATTTCAAACTTCTTTAGGATTTCTTTACGATATTAAGTTTGAGAAAGAAACGTACATTCTTTCGTTTGTTTGATTTTCAAACCAAGGAAGAATGTCAACTCTCCCATAGTCTCAGTGATAACGGTTGAATTTACCCTTATTTGATACTAAAAACAACCTTTTTAACTTAGAAACTATCTTGAAATCATAGTTTTGTGTAAATAAGAGAGTTGAATGTGAATTTAATGATATTATGCTAGATTTCCTTGTTTTCAACAAGAATTGAGATGATTTGGAAGAAGAGTTGAAGTAGTAAGGAGTTGGAACTCAGGAAGAGCTGGAAAAGCATAAGAAAGGAGGAACGCAGCAATGCTGAGCGTCATTTTAGGGGCCCTCAGCGCCAGATTACACTGTTTCACACTTGGCTGCCCTTTTTCTAGAGCCCTCAGCATAGGAAGTCCTTGTCTCGCGCCTGGGCGCCCTTTTTGGGGTGCTGAGCGCCACTTTCTCGAGTCGCACCATGCCTGCTTGCCTTCTGAGCTGACCCTGAGTGTCATATGAGTCGGCACGTCGCTTGGGCACTTTAAGTGGGGCGCTGAGCGCCAGTTTCGTGGGCTTTGATCTGTTTTATGTTATTTTTATGTTCTATTTAAGGACTTGGACGTCCTAGGGATTGTATTTTTGGACGAAATAGGCATAGAAACACACTTTTTGATCCCTCTAAGGCGAATTTGGATGCGGAAGCTCCTATCTTCAACTTCTAGGGTTTTATCTTTCATTCTTTTTCCATTATTCATCTAGTTTCACCATGTCAATGGTGAACTAAACTCTATTTGTTGTTGGGGAAGGATGTAAACCTTTGTAAACTCTCATGTATTGAATTGATTCTTGATTATATATGCTTTTGTCATTAATTGTTAGGGCAATTCTTCTTCGCTCATTGTTTACTTTGTTTAACTCATTCATTAGCATGATGTATTTGCATGAGTACCGAAAGGTATCTTACAATTCAGGTTCTAGAGAATTATTCCTAAAAGCAGTATTGCTCAGGAATGAGGGTATGAGTTCTGGTTATCTTAAGCTTTTGTTCGTAAGAATTAATTATTAGGGATGACAAAAGATGTTATGATCTATAATTAAGGATAGGATTTCTTTGCCGAGGAATCGGGTTTTAAGTATTTTAGATAGTGACATTGACATTAATGAACAAGTAGAATTCGTATATACATGAGAGCAAACTAGGTGAAATCTAACCCCAACAACATATTCATCCCATAATATCAAATTCATTCATCTCTGCACTTTTGTCCAATTGATCAAGTTGCATGCATATTTACTTTTATGTATTTGCATTTTACACTAAAAGAGTTTGTTTTCAAGTCTTATTTAATCAAGAAATCACATAACTATTTAGGCCGTGAGTCCTTTGCGAAACGATACTTGATCTTACCATGTTTATTACTTATACGATTCGGTACACTTGCCAGAGTCTTAACACTTAGCAAGATCCTCGCAAGGAGATTTATTAGTTGATCCAAATATAATATCATCAACATATACCTAGGTAAGCAAAATATGTTTTCTCTCTTTTAATGAATAAGGTGGAATCAACTTTACCTCGATTAAATATATTTTCTAACAGAAAAATGCTAAGTCTTTCATACAAAGATCTAGGTGTTTGTTTTAGTCCATAAAGAGCTTTCTTTAATTTAAAGATGTGATGTAGTTAAAATCTCATAATAGATGGATAAGCAAGAATTAGGCGCATTGCCTCTAACCTAGCAATAGGAGCATATGTTTCATCATAATCAATACCTTCTTCCTGACTATAGCCTTGTGCAACAAGCCTAGCTTTGTTCTTGGTTATGTTTCTATCTTCATCCAGTTTGTTTCTAAACACCCATTATGTTCCTATCACTTGATGAGTGTCTTTTGTAGGGATTTTAATTACAAAACTTGATTCCTTTCAAACTGGTTGAGTTCTTCTTACATTGTTATACACCATTGATCGTCTTGTAGAGCTTCATTCTCATTCTTAGGTTCAAACTATGAAACAAAAGCCACAATCATGCAAGAGTTTGCTTTGTTTCTTCAAGTACTTACCCCTTTTGATACATCTACAATAACATTATCTAGTGATAATCCTCGGGGTTGTTGCCATGTCTTTGCTAAATCTTCAGGTTGACGATCATTTGTCTTTTTGTCTACTGTCTTTTGCAAGTCTTCTTCTTCACTTGCATCTGAATTTTTTGAGTCAAGAGAGTTTTCCTCAATGTCCACAATTTCATCAAAGACAACATGCATAGATTCTTCTATTTCAAATGTTTTTCAATTAAAAACTCTATAAGCTTTGCTTGTAAGAGAATATCTTAGAAATATAGCTTCATTGGACTTAAAATCAAATCATCCCAAATTTTGCTTTCCATTATTCAAAACAAAACATTTATATCCAAATATTTTTGAATGAGAAACATTAGGCTTTCTTCCTTTAAACAATTAATAACGAGTACATTTTAAAATAGGTTGATAGCCCTTTGGCAAGTGTACCAAAATAGTCTCAAGTAATAATGTGAATAAGTAAAAGTATCGTCTCCCAAGAGAATTTGAGTGTCGGGTTTGTTTATCAAGATCAATTTAGTGATGATAGCAGATGATTTCATGATTGGAAATTTGCATCAAAATAAAGGACGTAAAAATTAAAGATTTGTAAATTTAAATGAAAATGTCATTGGAATTGGGTTCATGACTAACATTACAGTAACATCCTCAACAACATATTTTATATTCACATCAACATATCTATTAAATCATAAATTCCTTAATTCATTTAACAGATACTTTGCATTAAAATCTAACGTTAAGAATGACCATAAGATCGGAAACTAGTCCTAGCATCATTACTTTTGGTTGTTTTTCATATGTTTATGTTCAAGAATATTTTCCAATACAAAAAAACTTTTAAATCAAATTATACTTCCGTATAATCATAAGCAAGTCAAGAAAAGCACATGAACATAAACATATATTGCATAGAAAAATTACATTAATGAAGAGTCATTACAACCAATTCCAATGAACAGTAAAACTAGCCACTTCTAGTCATCTAGAACATACTTTTTTAAGCAATCCCTTGCAGAAAATTATGTCTGGAAGCCTTGGAGTTGTCTCTTGATGTTTCTCCAATATTTTTCGTGTTGTGTTCTGTTAGAAGATGTCTTCTTTCTTTTTATCTCGACTTTAAAAACCAACTTCATTTATAAAATTGGATCAGTGCATTATGCATGCGCTGAGCGAAAATCTCAAATGCACACCTCCAACTGCCTCAATTCAAGCGCATAACTTTGGTGCGTTGTGTGAGAAGTCTTCTTTCAGCAGAGCGACTGATGGTGTGCGCTTAGCAAAACAAGGTTGTCAACACTCCCAAAAATGTAGAATTTCCTGTACAATTATTTACACAACTTTCTACTTCCTATTACAAGTTTTCAATCAGGAAACACATGAATAATTACAACTTTGAGCTCATTTATAAGTATGAAAATAAATATTTTTCACATTTATCATAAGTCTAATAAGCATTTTATTTAAAACATAACATGCAGTACTCACAACATCAACCCAAAAATGTTTTAGAATTTTTTATTCATTTAATAAAGTTCTAGCAAGTTCTTCTAGAGATCTATTCTTTCTTTCTACTACTCCATTTTGTTATAGAGTTCTAGGCACAGAAAAGTTATGAGAAATTTCATTTTCTTCACAAAAATTTTCAAAAGATTCATTTTGAAATTCCCGTCCATGATCACTTAGAATAAATTTTTTTTAACTCTTTTTCATTTTGAAATACTTTGAAATTTTCACTTTTTATAGTAATAAAGAATGTCCATGTATACCTTGAATAATAATCTACTATAACTAAAGCATAATAATTTTCCCCAAAACCTTTTATGCTTGAAGGACCAACTAAATCCATGTGCAAGAGTTCTAAGGTTTTTCGTAGAAACAATGTTTTTTGAACGAAAGGTGATTTAAATTTTTTACCCTTTTGACATGCAACAGATAATTAGTCCTTTACAAATTTTAGTTTTGGTAGATCAATTACTAAATCTTTAGATATAAGCTTATTCAATTGTTGCATATGAATATGAGTCACTCTTTTATGCCACAACCATGGATTTTCTTCTTTTACTACTAAACATGAAATATTTTTATTAGATGCATTTTCTAAATCAATTAAATAAATATTTATATCTCTAATACCTTTCAAAGCAACTTTGGAAGAATCTTTTTCATGGACAATGCAATAATTTTGTTCAAAGGTTAACTTGAGACCTTTATCACATAGTTGACTTATAATTGTGCTTTAATCCTTCTACAAACAGTACATCCTTTATCATCAAGGTGTTTTCACTTCCAATATCTCCTATACCAAGGATCTTTCCCTTGTTATTATCACCATATGTAACATAACATTGTTCCTTCTTTCGGAAGTTTGTAAATTTCTCTTTATCTCTTATCATGTGTCTTGAACAACCATTATCAAGATATCATTTGAACTTCCTTGGATTTTGAACTAATATGCAAAATAAAAAGAACAAGTTATTTTAGTACACAACAATTTTGTATGGGCATTTGGGTTAGATAGAAATATATTTTGAATTATTTTATAACCCAAGTAAATCTTTCGTAAAGGAAAACCATAATGTTTTATTTTACATTTATTTAAGGTATAACCCTTTTGCATGCAATAGAAACAAGTAAAAATATTTGGGTTCCTATAAGTAGTTCCTTCTTCTACCCAAACTCTACATGTTCTTTCTTTTTTATTTTTATACTTATAATAAGGAACATACTTATTTTTTACAACCATTTTGTTTATGCAAGAAAATACATTTATCACTACTGGTATATTTTCTTTTTTCATAATATAAAGTTTTATTTTTTAAATTCTTATTTTCTTCAAGAATATTTTCAAATTTTAGATTTAATTCTTTAAAATCCTTTTTCAATTTCTTGTGAGCAATATCTAATTTTTCAGGTTCAAATAATAATTCTTTGTAAGTATCAAGCAATTCATTATCACTATAATTAGAATCTTCATAATCGCTAGAGGAACTTACTTGACTTTTAGATATATTGCCGTGTGCAATTAAACAAATATTAGGTTGCTCATTAGAATCACTTGAACTTGATGTTGATTCATTATCATTATCCCAAGCAATGTAGGCTTTCTCTTCCTTGAAAAACTTCTTTGTATTTCTTTCTTCACCTTTCTTTGAATTTGGGCTATCATATTTCATATGTCCTTTTACTCTGCAACCATAGCAACGGTAGTTTGAGGAGGATTCTTGATTTTCCTTCCTCCCGCTTTTGAATCTTCTCTTTTGTTTGGACTTCTCTGTTGATAGAGGCACCCTCAGCAAAGGTTTGATGTTGTCCCATCACTTGAATTACTATCAAAGCAAGCTCTGATACCAATTATCAGAGCGGTGTAGCAGAATGATTAGCGTAAACAATAAACCAAGAGGGGGGTGAATTAGTTTCTTATCGCAAATGTGTGTTGTTAAAATTTTCTCTTTATTTTAAAATCCTTAGCGAATAATAAAAAACAATAATAAGAGTCAAAAAGAGAGAAAATTGCACAAATAATTTTATAGTGGTTCAAATTACAAGGATCCTACATCCAGTTGCTAATCCTAAAAGAAGATTAATGTTCAACTATCACAAAACTAATAAACTAGTACAATCACACAGAAAAACAAGTTTAAGGTATAGAAATACCTCTCTTATTACCAACGGTTAGTCGTGATAATCGATTATGGTAAGTCATAATCGATTATGGATATGGATAATCAATTATCATGGATTAGTAATCGATTATTTCAGAGACAAAATGAGTTTTTAGCAATCTTTGAAAACCTCTGTGTGATAATTGGTTCTCTTAAGTTGCTAATCAATTATCTTAAGTAGCTAATTGATTTTGTAGAGCTTTTTTACTCCAAAACAAATTTCAAAGCAAACAATATATATGGACTCAAACAACATATAAAGACCTATAGATAACTACTTATTACAAAAGCTTTAATACATAAAACAAGTCTTCATGTCTTCTTGTAACTTGAGCACTAAGAGACTTGATTTGGGCATAGTTAAAACTTATATCTTCATGATTTTGCTAACACAATCTATCCACTATAATGAGTAACATAACGAAGAAACTGTAAATAAGATAACATTTTTTATACCAGTTGTAATTATAATAGATATAAAAAATGGATGCGGTGGTCCTTTTGTAATAAATTAAAAAGAAAATTATACTGGTTCTAATTATAGCCTATATAAAAAGTAGATGTAGTGACATTTTTGTACTAAAAAAGAAAATTTTCTATATAAATTAATTATAACCCATATATAAGTATTTGTTTTTGTAATAAAGATAAAAATTTTGTATATTGATTTTAGTTACAACATAAAAAGTAATTTTTTTATTTATTTTTATTTATAAACACAGAGGTTCTCAAAACATTTGTTCTCGTTTATGATATCTTGTTGAACGCATTCTCTCTCAATCACTCCTTCTCGCCGGCATTGCTACAGCTTGGTGGGGCATCTCTGGGATTTCGAACGTCTCAGAGCCGGTGAAGTCATCTTCTTCTTTACAAGTGACAGTAGCATTCAACCATTTCAGGCAGGGTTTGATCAAGAGAATGCCCTAATGCAAATGGGGTTTCTTCCTTGTGTTCAACAACGATTACACTCACTGGATGATGTACGCAATTAGTGGTGCATGCTGAGCCAAGGAAACTTCTTCATTACACCAAACATCGATGCTGCGAAGGAAGTGACGCACATGGACTATGCAGTATTTCTTTAGAGCAATTTATTAGAGGATGTCTTTCACAATGTTTCAATCATCACCAAATTTTATTTGTATAATAATAAAATCACAGTTTACAAACACACATGAACTTTGGTTTACATTTACAAATTCAACTAAGCGTTGGACGTGAATGAAGAATGTAAATATGTAAAATACTTTCTATACTTGTAGTAGACTTAACTAGTATAGAAAGTGAAAAAGTTTTATATATTGTATTTATACTAGTCTGAAACTAGTATAAAAAATCTTTTTTAACTTGTATAAAATGTCTTTCTTGCATTAGAAAGAAGTTTTGTTCAAAACGAAACTTCTCATCCATTGCATTGCTGCCAAGGCATAATTTAGTTAAATTTGTATTTTCATCGACAAAGCAGTCAGATGCATTTCTTCTCATCCAATCGTTCTTTAGGAGAAACAAGAAGTTCAAACGTATATGCATTCGTATAATTTATGGATGAAGAGAGATATACAAAGATATCAGCTCTCACTGTCAGAGGCCAAACCAAATAAGAAAGACACTGTTACATTATAAACCAACTTAACTTAAAGCATACACTCCACACAATAAAACTCAGTACGCAATATCATAAGGTCCTTGCTCATAACTTAGATGAATTCAAGCATTGGCCAAAAGGTAAGCCTCAATGACTTTGAAAAGAGCATCACTCTTGGCTTTACCAGCTTTGAGTTCATCTTCATTGGGTGGAGCATCTCCTTTGCTGTGATAGTTTATCCTCAGCTTTACGACTGAGCCTCCGTTGGGGCCATCACTGAGTATGGTGTCGATGGTGATCTTCTCTGCAGTGTCTGGCAAGGCAGCACCTCCAACTATGCTGTAGCTGTATCCCAACTTAGCCTCGTCTATTCCTTCTATTTTGTGCAACACAAACTTTGTCTCTCCATCTGCTCATTCGTATACCAGATTCACATTAATCACTTAATTTTATAACAGAAAATGTAAAGAAAATGAAGAAAGAGAGTACCCTCAAGGAAAGAGATCTTCTTGATGGTTCCGGGGCCACCGTTGCCCTCAACGATTTCAACACTCTTGAAGGAATCAACAGCCTTTGGGACGATGTTGTCGGCGTCTTTCACAAGAGCCTTGTAAAGGGTAGCAGGAGCCACGGGAGAAGTGGTTTCGTCCTCGAATGTGAAAACAGCCATTGATCAATATTGTAAATGAGATTGAAGAAGATGTTTGTTGTTGTGTTGTGTGTGGTTCTTAGGGAGAGGAATGGCATTTATTTATAAGGAAGCAATAGCACTCACTGCTTCAACCAACTCATTATAGTTTAATATAGATTATGGTCTCTTTTCATTCTTTACACCAACTTTTGTATCAACTACTTTAATCTTAAGTCATAAGTCATGAGATCATATTTCTTTTAAACAACCTAAATCTTTATGTTTGCACATACTTCAGAAATAACAAAAATTATGATTTCTCTCCTAATTTTTCATGCTGTCTGTCTTTCCCCTATTTCAGTAATTTTGTATTTTTTTTAACATTTTTTCCTCTTGTATAATCTGTGAAATATTTTTCAATCTATTTTTCTTTATTTAATATTAAATAAGATTGATTTTATTTTTTTGTCAAGTGCTGTGACGTTGAATCATTCAAATTCAAAGAAGAAGTTTCCTCCAAAAAGAAATTAATAAAAAGGTTAAATGGCAGACACATTACGTTCAACCATGGCGACGCATGTGTACTGTATATGCAGAAATGAATAATTTTGTTATATTAAATAAATCTTATTTTAGTTTGCGCTTTAAATAAACAAATGTTTAGATTTATAATAAATAATTTTGAATCATAAATTTCATTTAGGAATAATTATAATTTTCTGTCTTTCTAAAAAACTAAATTGATTTTTATCTTAAAATTTTTTCAAATAATGATTTTAAGCTTTATTATACATTTATTAATTATTTATGTTTTTAAAGAAATATCAAGTGGTCATTACTAAAATAAATATTAATGATGCAATTATTTTTAAATAATAAAAATTCTATCGTACCATCAAAATCATATACGACTGATTAAAAAATCATTGACATCATTTGTAAATGCGTACTAAAAATTAGATTAACAAAGCCATAGGAAAATTGATAGTAAAAACTATATTTATTTAAAAAATATGAGGAATGAATTTTTAGAATTATTAAACGGTTCTTTTAGAATATTAATTTAAAATAAAAAATATTTAGTAAAATTATGTACTGTATAAAATTAGAAAAGCAATATCTGTTTACAAAAAATTAAACTATTTAGTATAAATATTGAACACTTTCTGTAATGAGTAACTGGTTATTAAAAACTGAAAGTTCAATTTCTGCAACAACATCTAAGAAACATTTTTTCAAAAGAAAAAAGAGCGTCTAGAAGGCGTCTAAAAAAAGCACCCCAGTCTGTATGTACATGAATAGTTTCCTATTAACCTTTTGTTTGACCCTAGTGAAGAACCAAAAAGTAGAAATTAAAAGTAAACAAGTTTATAAAAATTTGATTCAGGTATGTTTTTATTTCAGATCTTATTAACCAATGCCTAATGATGTTGGTCAAGAAATTAAAAACAAAACTACTGCTAATCATATAGAAACATAATAAAAATTATTGAAAGACGTTTTATTTTCATACTATTTTTTTTTTTATTTTTACCCAATATCCTAAAAGATTTATTAACATTTATCTTTTAATTTTTCTTGAATGAGAGAATTTGTTTTTTTCTCTTCAAAATAATATATAGATTTTTAATATATATATATATATATATATATATATATATATAAGATTATGATTTTTTATCTTTTTGAATAACGACTTGTTAATATGATTTTTGTAAAAGAATATCGTGGAAATTAAATTCATTGTTGTTTTTGTCCTCTAACTATCAATTTAAAAACACATAAAAACTGAAAACTATTATTTCAATTGTATAAGAATGAAATTATATTATCTCCACCAAAAATCACAATAAAAATTAATATATTATTTATATATTAAATATTTAATTACCAAAAAAATTTAAAACTTAAGGTTGTTATGATTGTTTAAATAAACATTGTTTTGAAGTTTCACATAACTGTATAATGAAATAACATATATCAAATGAAGAGTCTATGATAAATGCCTTAAACGCTATATGTGTAAAGGTTATCCTAAATGTTAAATCTTACTCAATCATACTATTGCCTAAAGACTAGTACACGTAACATGCTTAAACGCTTAAAAATGTTTAACGTTTTTAATACATGTACCATATAATACTCCATTTTTTGTTGTATTGTACTCCATTGTGGGTTGTGTTGTACTTTTTTTGTGTAGATCATTAAAGTAGATAGTTTTATTCAGAAGTTCGAAGAACATTAAGAAATAGAAAAATATTTTGAGAATGTTTCCCTAATTCCTTCTATCTGACACATGCGTACAAGCAGCACAATTATCTCTAAAGAAACAACATAACATCTGACCTTGTACCAAAATGCTCCAGAGCTACGAGAAACTCAATGATCTAAATAACATATCTTTTTTCGAAGAACTCTACATAAAGAGGATTGCATGAAGAGTAGAATAAAAAATAACTAAGATTTATTATTGCTCTTACGCTTATCTCTTGGTTACATCATCTAGACTTTATAAAAAAGAAAAATTTTATTACAAGTTTTCATATTTTCTTTGTATTGAAAAATATATTCTTTCTAAGAGAGTAATCATCTATTCTATTATTTCAAAAAATATTATGTTACTTTGTATATTCAGAAGTGAATTAAAATATTTGTTGGTTCAACTCAGTGGAGTTAAATGATCTATTTAATTGAACTAGTGTAAACCAGGAGTAGTGAAACTCGCCTAACCAGTTGGGTTAGTTTGTAAAACCAAGAGTGGTCAAACTCGTTTGTAATTTTTTAAAGATAACTAAAACCCTTTTAGAGTGCTTAAAGGAACTGGTTGTAGCTCAGTTTAAAGCTCATTTTGGAGTGAATTAATATAAAAAAAATTATTCTCTTTGCTTTCTCTTTAAAAAGTTTTTCTAAGCGATTACAAAAATCTTTTAAGTGTTCAACACTACTTGTAGAATGTGTAACCCTTACGGGTCTAACACTTATTCGTAAAAAAAAATTAAACTTTATTCAAACCCCTCCTTAGGTAAGTCATATGATAATTTTGATCATATTAATAAAATCTTACGCAGCCTCTTTAAACACTGGAGATTGTTGGTGACAACCCTAAGAACCTCCAAGAATCTCGATGGCTTAAGCTTTAAAGAGCTCATTGTCATAATAAAAGTGAACGCGCTAGAATTACAACAAGACAAAATGTTGAGGAAGGAGAAAAGCATTACCCTGAAAGCCCAAAGACCGTTAAGAAGAACTCCTACCAAGAACCTTCTAAGGAGTCAAATGCTGAAGATGACTCCTTGGAAGAAGAAGAAGATGAATTATCGTTCATCTCTAGAAAGATCCACTCAATTTAGAGGAACAAGAACAATACTCCTTTCAGAGGAAGATGCATCGATTCAACCTCTAAAAGTTATTAGAAAGATAAACGAAAGGAAAAGTCAATGGTATGTTATGAACAAACTCGGACATTTTAGGTCTGAGTGCCTGACTTGAAAAAGTAAAAAAAGAAAACAATCTTCCCCAAATGGGAGAAAAAAAAGTACTCATGGGTACCTGGGAAGACTTAGACTCGTCCGAGTCCAATAAAGAGGAAGAAGAAGCAAATGTGTGCCTCATGGCAGACAACATTGAATATTTATCAAACAACTCTAACGAAGTGGTATACTTTTTTGAACTATACTCTATAATTCAAACATATAATGAGTTATTGTCGAATTTTTCAAAAATGTTAGATGCTTTCAAAAGTTTAAGAAAGCAATATAGAAAATGTTTTAAAGAAAATGAAGCTTTGAAAACAGACTTCACAACGTCTAAGGACAATAAATTCTTGGAGTTTACAAAATAGCGACCTAGAGAGGAAGCTAATTGAGTCCAAACAACAAGTTAAAATTTTGTTTTCAGAACAAAAAAAAAAGCTTGAGAAGAACTCAAATATTGCTGAAGATGCTAAACACGTTGAACCCCTTCAATGTGAAAACGACACCTTGCTTAAGGTGTTAACAAAACGTTCATAGGAAATGAGTGTTTACGTCTCTTAATTAAAGGTTGCAAACATCTATCTTATAAAAAAAGGCTTAGGATTTAAAGGCAAACACTCATTATATGCTTAAATCTAAATTTGTTAAATTTGTTAAAACTAATGAGAAAATCTCTAGTGATGCATCAATTTCAGTCACACAAAAAGATGCAAAGAACTAACAAAATAAGACTCAATACAAGATGGGTACCTAAAAATAAAATTATTACTCTTGTAGACTTGCCTGACAACGTTAGAAAATAGGAAGATATTCTGGTAATTTCTCTAATGCCTTTTGTCTGACGCATCTGTACAAGCAACACATTTGTCTCTATAAGAAGCAACATAGCATCTCACCTAGTAACAAAAGGCTACACATCTACGAGAAATTCAATGCTCTCAATAACGGATCTTTTTCGAAAAAGTCTATATAAAAAGGACTGCATAAAGAGAAGAAAAAAAAAAGACAAGAATCAAGATTTATTGTTGTTCTTATGATGTCAACATTCTCTTATGCTTACATCAACTACACTTTATCTTTGAGAAAGAAAAGTTTTATTACAAGTTTTTAAATTTTCTTTATATTGAAAAATATTCCAAAAGTAGTTGTTATTTTGTATATTCAAAAGTGAATTAAAATACATGTTTTAGCTCAGTGGAGATAAACAATTTATTTAATTAGGCTAGTATAAATCTGGAGTAGTAAAATTCATCTAACCAATTTGATTAGTTTATAAAACCAAAAGTGGACAAACTCATTCATAATCTTTTAAAGATCAGTGAAACTTCATAAAAGTACTTAAAGAAAACTAGACATAACATTGAGTTTCGAATGAACCATAAAAAAATTGTCTTCTCCATACTTTTGTTTTAAAAAACTTTCTAAACACTTAAAAATATCTTTTAAGTGTTCAACATTATTTTGCAAACAGTCTAACACTTATTTCCATACAAGTTTTTAAACTCTATTCAAATCTTCTTTTCTAAAATTTAATTGTCTCGAAAGCTCACTTTACGTAAACCATAAACTAAAATAATAATTATAACAATGTAATGTTTTTAAATATAAAATTGTGGGAAACCGAAAAGCACAGAGAGAGAACTAACGTAGTTCCCTCTGAAATTATCTATTACCACACCTACAGCAAACGGTCGCCATCGTTGAACTCAAGATTGACGTGTACACAACTAATCTTCTTTGAATTTGAAAGGTTCCAATCGGAATATTTGACAAATACTAGAAAATATAAAAGTAAGAAAGAATAATGCTTGATGACATACTATTCTAAGAAGATTGTTTATTTTTAGAGAGAAAATAATCTGGGTAAACAAAGATGAATAGTCTAATAATCTTGTATCAGGAGTCAGAAGCTTCACACTTTAGTGTTATGAGTTATTCATAGAAACAAACATAGTAACATCATTGTTCTTATAAATAGAGGTTTCTCTTCTGCTAAACTCACACAGCAAACATCTCCTTCTATTCTCCTATTTTATATTCTCTTTCGTTTTGTTATCTCATTTAGAATCCATGGCTGTTTTCACATTCGAGGATGAAACCACTTCTCCCGTGGCTCCTGCTACCCTTTACAAGGCTCTTGTGAAAGATGCCGACAACATCGTCCCAAAGGCTGTTGATTCCTTCAAGAGTGTTGAAATCGTTGAGGGCAACGGTGGCCCCGGAACCATCAAGAAGATCTCTTTCCTTGAGGGTACTCTCTTTCTTCATTTTCTTTACATTTTCTGTTATAAAATTAAGTGATTAATGTGAATCTGGTATACGAATGAGCAGATGGAGAGACAAAGTTTGTGTTGCACAAAATAGAAGGAATAGACGAGGCTAAGTTGGGATACAGCTACAGCATAGTTGGAGGTGCTGCCTTGCCAGACACTGCAGAGAAGATCACCATCGACACCATACTCAGTGATGGCCCCAATGGAGGCTCAGTCGTAAAGCTGAGGATAAACTATCACAGCAAAGGAGATGTTCCACCCAATGAAGATGAACTCAAAGTTGGTAAAGCCAAGAGTGATGCTCTTTTCAAAGTCATTGAGGCTTACCTTTTGGCCAATCCTTAGATTATTACCAACGTTCTTAATTACATATGTTAGACTTTCCTTCTTTATCTAAAACTTGGCTTTCAGTGTAACAGTGTTTCCTTTCTTATTTTTGTTTTGTCCTATTTTCGATATCTTTTGTGTATCCCAGTTCATCAATAAATTATAATAAATCAAAATTTAAACCTGTTAAGTTCATGATTAAATTTTAGGTAGGACTTAATTTTATTTTCATTATTTTATAAATTTTGTTTGAGTTGTAAAAATTGGTTTCCTGAGTTCTAGAAAACTTGACAACTCTCCCCTCCGTCGATTTTGACTGTTTGTCGTCACATCTCAAGCTGTTTTTGTCATCTTCCTTACGCAGCTTTTTTTGTGATAATATACTTCAACAACATTTTTTTTACAACATTTTAGTGTCATTTTATGATTAGTCTTAGTTGGTGTTTATAACTATTATTAATTATGAAGTAATTTTAGACCAATCACATAATGACACGTAAATAATATTAAAATGTTGTCAAAAAATATTGTTAAAGTATTATTGTCCTTTTTTTTCGTCTTAAAATATAGAATTTAGAATATAATTTTTTTTATTTTGAATTATAATATTAGAATATAAAATAATTTAAATTATATAATTTGAAATGATATAAAATAAAAATTTTATTTTAAATTGTAAAATTTATGAAGATACAAACTGAAATTATGGAAGTGAAGAAGTCTCTTCTTCCCCTCGCCAAGTTTATTAACTTCACATCTTCCTTCTTAGCCTGGTTCTTAGTCATTGCTGTGAGTTCAATTTAAATCTATTCAGCGAGCAAAATATTTTTTTCGTTGATATTATTTTGATAAGGAAATCTATATGAAAATTGTGAAAGTGTGGATTATATATTACAATTAAAAAAATTGTCTTCTTACGAAAAGTACTCTGGAATCATTTTATGAAGGATCCATTTAATTCTATGATAAATATTTATATCAACACGAAAAAAATATGATCTTGACATGACGAACGAACATTAGATAAAACACCTAAAAATTTTAAATAAGAAACAACTTTTATATATATATATATATATATATATATATATATATATATATATATATATATATATATATATATATATATATATACGATTATTTTATCATTAGAGTTTATTAAAATAGAAATTAGTTAAATAGAGTTTATTCGTATAAATATCATTATCTTTATACAAACAGAATTTCTCTCAAATTTACTTTCTCTCTACTTTGAAGATCGAAAAGCATGGTAGGACTTTTAATGTTGAGACTTACCTTTCTATTCGATTAAATTGTTGAATAGAGTAAGTTTTTCTTTTTCTCCCTTTAGAGTCATTTGGGTTTTGATATGCATGTAATGTGAATTAGATTACACATGAGGTTTGGGGTCATTGATGAAACTCCATTCAATTAGGATTATTAGTATGATTGAATCATTGATATGCATCTTCTTTGTGCAGATTTTGCTTATCTCAATTATTAGGAGCGTTTAGAGTCAATGACCTTGGTAGTGTTTTATAACAAGTAAGGGAAGTTATAAGTTATTTAAACATTTGTTGTGCCTTGATATATAAATGTGATAAAATTATTATTTGAATTGAATTTGTTACATAATGTGAATTGGTTGATTGAAACCTTGCATGTTGTGTTTGGCTAAATTGATCGTGTTATTCGAGTTACAAGTGTGAATGCATGAATTGTTGGTTGGTCAGAATGATTGGTAAATTGGACATGATTGATTTCAATTGATGTATTTGACAAGTTAGGATTTGTTGTGATTTCTGAAAGGTAAAAAAAAAACACCATTTAAAACCTAAAAGAGTATGTATATTTGTCACTCATTTGAACTACCGTGTAACCTTGATGTGTGATATTTTTAGTTGGTTGGTTTAAGAATGTGAATTGGTATGGTGTTGAACTGATATTTTGATTAAATTTGAATTGTGTGATTAAGGGTTTGGTATTGTAAGTGTTTTGGGGATTGGTAAGTTCAGTTCAATTAATATCGTATAGTTCATTTTTGACTTGGTAACTTTGGTTTTTATCTATGAGAATGGAGAAAAAATTCCTTTAAAGCTTAGGAAATAGATTCACTAGTTTGTCATGAGTTATGTGTTATGCAAACCAGTTGGGTGAGCCACCCTCTCGTTAGGTGAGTGCCAAAATTGAGTTTGGTAGAGAAGCAAGGAAGGTTTTCTCGTTGGGTGATCAAACCAATAGCTGGATGAGTTTATGTTCCCTATTCTTAGCCATTTCGAGAAAAAAGATATTTCTATTTCATTAACCGTTGAATCGAATTGAAATTTTGACAATTGATCACAGACATATGTATCTTTACTTTGATCGTTGAGATCTTTGATTAGAAGTTTGTGGATAGATCATAGACATATGTTATTCTTTGCCTAATTTCTTACGATTATGCTTACTATCTTAGTAATGTTTTTTTATGAATAAGATGTATATATGTAAATTAATGTTTGTAATGTTTAATGTTGAATGAGTTGTTAGACATATGCATATATATACATATATATATATACACACACACACATATATATATATATATATATATATATATATATGAAAGAATGTTCGTGGTGGTTAATGTTAAATGAGATAAAAATGAGTGGTAATGAGATGGTGAATGTAGAATAGCTTTCAATGGTGAAAGCAATTCATTCTTGTGTTAGGTGTAATGAGTAAGGGCTCAGAATGAGATTATCCTGATTATGATAAATATTTCAACTCACATAAAATATAAAATATTTAGTCATGAGAGTGGATAAAAATTCCTATAACAAGGAATTGGTTCGGATGTAAACCTTTTTCAACGAACACAGGTGAACTAACCAAGTCATATAGAATTTAGGTTGATAAAACTATAATTTTATAAGTCAAAATGTTATATCGATATCCTTGTGACAAAGTATATTTTTAGGTCATACTCTATGCACAAACCCTCTAAATGTAATTATCATGATTTTGCTTATATAACGTGGATGATTGAACGAAGTTTTGTTTTGTGAACGATGGCTTGTTTGAATTATTTTAAAGTGTTTATAATTCTTTTCCTTTCTAAATGCACAAACTTACTCTTGTTTTTTGTGTTTATAATGATATATTGTAGGTAATAGCATGTTATAATTTATTAGAGGATAACACTAGTTAAAGGTTTGGGAAGTAATGAAAAACGTGTCAAATAGAATATAGATCAAACATAAGGTTATATTTCTATATTTTTTTTTTGGAAAAAACAAAACAAAAAATTATATATTATAAAAAATCGTATCATTTAGATTTATGGAGGACTACAATAACATTGTATTTTTAGGCTTTATACTTTCAAGTTAGTATTGTAAATCTATTAAATTTCAAGATCTTTTATATTATTGATAGCAAGTGCAAGTGATCATGGGGAGAGTTTCCAAATTAACACTTTCAACAATTTTGTAAATATAATCGTATTCATCACAATATTTCCATCCAACAAACACATTTTGCATCGTAGAATCCGATAGGCTGATTCACTTACTCTAAAATCTTCCCACGTTACCGTATGAAGATAAGCTGTAGAGAAAAAAAAAACTGACTGTGAAAGAGCATATCATCAACCTTACTTCTGACGAGATATTTATATTTTTGTAGTTAGGGCTATTTTTTACAATAACAATAATCTGATTTTTTTCTAAGATTTATTTTAATCTCTCGTGTATATTTATACTTTTCTATTTAGAACTCTAGAATTACGATAAGAAAATTAAAAAAATTCTAAAATTTATGTTAGTCTCTAAAATCTTCGATACTACTTTATCAAAATACAAAGCAAAAAAATGTTTATCTTTCACTAATAATCTTATTTATTAGCATTTTAAACAAAACATTTTATCATGGTAATTAGATATAATAATCTATTATAATAAAATGTATGAACTTGAACACAATTTAAATGACAAGTAAACCAAAAATAATTCACATGCTAGTTTGAAGTAGTAGTAGACTCGATCGTTCTAAGTAAGGATCTCGGATTCAAAACTTGTGGATGAAAAAATTATTAGGAAACAGATTATAAGTCGGTGATACTCTAAACCAATAACATGGTTATCCAAAAATGCAAATGACTAAAATACTAAATTTCTAAAATATACTGATACAATTTTAAGAATTAAAAACATTTCAATATAAATAAAATCATCATGTCATATACAGATCACCATATATAAAATTAAATCATGTCTATAATATTATTTCAACTGTCGAACCTTAACGCATTCAGGGTTTCATAATCTATTTATAATCCACCTTGGATACTAGTTTCTTTTTTTTTTCTAGAAAACAGGAAGACCTATGATTCAATATATATTATATATATACAGCAGCACGCGATGTTAGGAAATTTCCAATGCCGAATAAAACCAACTGGGCATCATCTATTTACCGGGAGGGAGGGTGAGTAGGTAGAGCGACGGCAGAGAATCAATCGAAAGCTATAGGCAAGAAATTTTCATCATCTAAAAGCATGTCAATATCAATCAAATCCTCCACACCATCAACTGCCTCTTCAGAATTCATCGAATTCAAATTATCTCCCTGGTAGATATAAAAACGAAGTATAAAATTAAACCTAATATTATTCATGAGTTTATACGTAGGACAAGACAAGCTAGTAGATCATACCTTGGTTTGACGGAAGTCCTCAACTACATTTAGCACCCGCCGGTATTGAGCCCGTGCCTCTGGATACTGAACCATGGACTTCACCCGTGAAAGGGCCTTTTGGAACCTTGCTTCACTTTGTTTCCTTCCTTCCTTGAGAAAATCATAATCATCCTCTTTCGGAGACTCTATTGGTTGGTCAGGGATGACCTTGTTCACAGTATCTGATCGAAATCCACGTAAACCACTGCCCTTGCGCCTCCAGCGTAATATGACCTTTTCCAGGATTCCCACGGACCATATGATTGTTCTATACTGCTTTCTGACCTGGTGACCTCTTACATGGGCCTTCAACAAAATGGAATTCAAGTCAGTTGAAGAATGTATCAATGTAAAAGGGCACACAACAAAAAACACAAAAAAAAAAAAAAGAGTTCTATGGGTGCTCAATCTCCATGCTTCTTCAGCAACCAGATTGCAAATACTTTAGGAAGACGAGATAGAAGATATCAACAACAAATGAAGGAAAGGATAACATGATTTCTCAAATCTGGTTTCCTTACAACAAGAAAAAAAAATGTCAAACTAGATATCACATAGGGTGTCAATATTGGTTATGGTTTCCTTACAACATGTTTGACATTTTTTTTTCTAAATCCAGTTAGAAACAAAATTCACTTCAAACTCTAGTTGACTCTGAAGTAACGAGTTTTTTTTCTTCAACTTAATTTACAATCAACATACACAATACTGTCAAACTTTCACCTAAATTGTACAATAGTTGATAGGATGTTCAATATGGTAAATTGAACAGCCATAATATTAAAAAGTAAATTAAAAAAATAGTTTCTACACTTTACATTATTTCATTTTAGTCCCTACATTCATAAATTCTACAGTTTTGCTCCTATTTGAAAATAACAATATGGATTTGATCCTGCCATTGGACAACGTCACAACCATATGAGATTTAGTTCCTTTCTACTTAACACAATAACACCGTTTTTCCACTTTAATCATAAGTAAAAAATTTATATTTTACTTTGGTCTCAACATTTACATTTAGTTCCTACAACCAACACAACAGTCCCTCTCTACTTAAAAGAGTTTTCATTTTTGTCATAAGTGGAAATTTTATACATAATTTTGGTATCAATTGTCACATTTTGGTTCCTACACCCAGTCATATGCCTGTTAGTTTTGATCCCATATGGAAAAAATAATCTAACACAGTTTGGACCGTATTAAACTATAGGGACTAATTTGTAATCAACTGTTCATGCTGGGGGGAAAATGTAGAGTTTTTTCATGTAGAAACTAAAATAGAAACAAAGCGACTAGTTTAAGTTACTAAAAATAGGAAGACAGGAATAAAAGAGAGCAAAACAGTGAACCTGGATTTTAACAATTCTTTGACGAATGATCAAGAATTCTTTTCTCTTCTTCCAACCCCGAAACTTTTTCTGTATTTGTATTGCAGCAGCACTGGCTAAACCCTCTCCTTGTCCAGATTTTCTCATCCTAGAAGCTAAAAGGGAAAGAGTTTGTTGATCTGACAATCCAAATTCTTCATCATGATCAGGCTTAGCTAACTGTTTCCTCTGAAATGACTGCATTCTGTATACTTGATGTATTCGATCAGCAGCTTGTGTAGCATTTCGGACAGCATTGAGAGAATCCTTAAGGCAGATAACATCTGGTATATCCCCATAAAGCACAGGTGTCGCAGTTCGCTCTGAAACTGTTTGGACTGCTTTCATTCCTGAAGTTTCTTTCCTACCATCTTTATTTTCCTCCATTGTGAGTAATTCAAGATGGCTAGTTAATAATGACTCTGCAAGAAAACCAGAAATTCCTTTGTGGCCATTGCTAGAAGCAAGATCTGAAGCTGTTCTACCTTCAGGAAATTCTGGACATGGATCTGTCACTGCTGCAGTGGCTGCACCCATGGACACAAGGACTGCAACTGTTCGCTCCCTGAGCAGATAGACAGATAATAACATGAGGATCATATTCATATTATGCTGAGTGAAGATAATGGATCTGACGACACTTTTGAAAAAGGGTACTCTAGTTTTGAAAGTATGACAGCATATATCTTTCAAACTTTCCTTTAACTGACCAAAGCAATTGTGCCAAAACAATTTTCAACAAGTTCACATGTATAAACAATCCACCAAAATTGGGATCAAAAGAGAATAATATTAGTAATGAAAAAAAAAAACAGATTTCTAAAAAATTTAGGAAAGGAGCTAAAATATTCACATCGCCTAATGGCATATTCAATCAAATCCCAAATTCTGGATAGTTGGAAATGGTCAGGGTAACAAAAGAGGCTTTAACCCAGATAAGGTAGTTGTAACATACACAAAATCAAAATTCAACAATTAAAAATAAAAGTCTTACCGGCCACAGTATGCAGCCCAATGTAGAGCTGTCCATCCACTCACATCACGGAAGTTGATATTTACTCCAGCAGTTATGATTGGTTTTATGGCCCAATCGTAACCAAGAGCAGCAACTAAATGTAACACGCCCTGCCCTTCCTCACTTAATACAAGAGGCCCTTTACCAGTTTCAGTTACTTTGTGAAGAAGCCAAGAGTACAACATCTCTTTAACCTGCTTGTGAAACATATGCTCCTTCAACTTGTGTTTTGTTACATCAATCTCCACAGTTGTCTCTTCTCTACTTGAATATTCTTCTTCCTCTTTCAGTGAAATAAGCTTGAAAATTAAGTTTCTTTTCTCCATATCATCCTCAAGCACTTGATTTGAAGTGTGCACTGAATTTAAAGAAAGTAACCCCACCAGTCGCAAATGAAGGACCATTTCAGTTGAACTGGTAAAAAGATCTGTAAAATCTATATTTCTGTCGAAACCTTCCCTGTACTCGAATTCCCGAACTTCACTACAGGCAAACCTATTGGAACACGTTATATAGAAGGGAACCCGTCCAATCTTATGAGGTGGAGCTTGACAGCATAAAATTCCATTTGCTAAAACCTCAGCAGGAACTTCTACTTCCCCAAACATACAGGACCAGTTACATGCTGTCACCATAGGTTGACTCTTCAAAAATGTTCCAACAATCAACACCTGTATGGTTTTGAATAGTATGAGTCCAATTAAAGCCAGTCTCATCATTTTTTGTGGCAGAACCCATAGCAAATTATTAAACCATTAGTTGTGTACAAAACTCAATAGCAGATAGAGAATATTAACCGGGTGCATGATGAAATACAAGAAACATTATGTAACAAAGAAATAGACACAAATTGGAAATATCCAAATAAATAAGGAACAAAACTATAAGCATCTGACCTGAAAAAGAGAAGTCAACATGAGAGGCAAAATATGAAAAGATAATAATCTAAAGTAAATTAAGTGCAGTGCCATACATATTTAATTAATTATTCCCACCACGCACAAGAAAAACATAGAAAAATCATAAATTTCTGCTAAACTATATATATTATAATTCTGTGAGTCTCAATCAAAGTACCTCAATTTCTGATTCAGCATAAGCCCATTTAGGTGAAAAATCATTTATGCTAAACAGCTGGTCTTGAGAAAGGGACAGGTTTAATGATGTATCATCTATCACATCCCCACAATCATCTGTGTTCCATGAAATACCAGGGGAGGACTGCGTATGTAGATCATCCACACCAGCAAATTCTTTAGTAATCCACCTAGAGAAACTATCAACCTTCTTTAAGCTCTCCTCTCCATCCAATAATCCACGCTTCATGGTCAAGGTATAATTAATACTTGCTTCACCAGCCACTTCATAATCAGAATTGGATTTTGTTGCAGGTTGAGACTGTGTATTTGTATATTGCTTTGAGATGTTTTGGTTCACAGACTTCTCTTTTAACTCACCATTAAAAGTGAACATCTCAGCAAGAATTTCTGAGCCTGCTACATCCCCCAGTAAACTAGTGCCATAATCAGATCCAAATTCCAAACCTAATGTTTGGGTAAGGCTCCACTTAGGTAATTCTCCTGTATCGTCCCCAAAAGGAATCTGAATAAACAATTAAAATAACAAAATGAAAATAGTTATACATCATTGCTAAATCTCAGAAACTGGTGCAGATTGAAGATTTTGATGAGAGAAATACAACTAAATGTTAAAAAAAAGTAATTAAAAGGGATAGATTAGTACAAGCATCAACTAAAACAAAGTTTGTAAGAAAAATGTGATAAACACTGTTTTCTAGCATTTCTACAACTTCAGAAACAATTCAGAACATTCAATGATAAACTGGTAGATCAGTAACAAGAAGTTATGAAAACACTCCCTCCCGCTTCATCATTCTAGGCATTGTAACTTACTAAAGCACATGGTTAAATGACAAACTCCCAAGAAAGAAACTGTATTTTCCCCGGTCACTTTTTCCAAAATCTATCTTCTTGAATCTCTTAATATTCTTTTGATAAATAGCAACAACTACCACCAATCCCCACCCTCCCTAGCTTCACTGTCCTCTAGATATTCTTCCCTTTTCAAAAATAAAACAATAGATGAACCATATAGCCCATGAAAAAATCATGACCATTAGAAACCACATAGAATAATAGAACTTTAAGAATCAAAGTAATGTTTCAAGCATAGTAGTCAACTGCACTGCTCGACCATAATTGCTATAGCTTTGATTTCTGGAACCAGACAGAAAATTCAATCCTGTACAACAAGATAGCACAACTCTCCGAATGGAACCTCAAATAAAACTCATCTTTGTGCTGAGAAATCAGGTGTATGGATATACAACAAAGTACACTACAAGAAAATATAGCCAGAAGTAATAGTATGTACCTGCCAATTTGAGTGGAGAGCCTGAGAGACCCTTTCCTCTTCGATGAGGACATTTTTATGCCCTAAAAGGTTGCCTGGAACAGCATTGTTTTCTTCAAGGATGTTTCCTGATGCACTTGGTGGAATGGATGTAGATGATACAAGAGAAGGAGCAGTATGCTTTCCTGAAGACTGCTCCATGGCATCGTCCCATGATGCAATGTCGTGTGCTCTATGACCCTGAATAAGTGGGATATATTCTGATCCAGGAACTGGAAACTGTCCACGATCACCTGAAAACATTTCAAAACAAACCACAAAAATTCAAACAAATCCCAGAAAAAGATGATAAATTTAGACTTTATTTAAGACAATAAATAAGTTAGAATATACCAAAAAAATTCAATATCTAGATTGTATCTTAATTTAAGACTAATTTCCATATTTCCTTACAATTTGCTTCCTTGTAGAGATTAGTATTCTGCTTTTTGTATTACTTCAGAACAAATGTAAAACATCATATCATAGAGTCATAGTATCAGTGTACTCAGTCTCCCGAATTTATTTTCTTCTCTCTATACATAAAACGCTTTGAACAAAACAAAAGTTACAAAATGATCATCTGAAGCAAATAAGAAGAAAAGGAAGATAAGATAACCTGAAGATGGATGCATAAGATACGAATTATTTGAACGAGCATCAATCTTATCGATAGGGCAATCATTCCCCAAACATTTTGATTCATGATAGGATTGTGATCCTGAACTGGCTTGATGAATATCCTCTAGGAAGAAGTTTGATTAAACCATTTAGACCAAATGGACCAAGCACTTGTGTAAATATATGGCGTAACAGTAAACCAATGTAAAGTCTTGGCATGTTAATTAAAAGAATTAAGTGTAACAACCATAACATAACTGACAGATTTACCTGAATCGGCATCTTCACATAAAGACGTCAGAGTGCTGGTTGGGCTCATGGAATCTGTACTTCCAGAAGGCACACTACCATAATTTCTAGGAAAGCCAGATGACAAAGAACTTCCCTTCTGGGAATCTGATGTGGCCTCACCAGAATATGTTTTTCCACCAACATTAGTTTTGTTAACCTGACAAACCCACAAAACACGTATTAATAAATCATTAAGGATAAAAAAGTGAGTCAATATTAGATTGAAAAGTTTTCTGTCAGATTTATAGAATATTATAGAAATAAAGTTCGGGATCTTTTCAAAAGGATTATGCAACTTCCTCAGTATTAACAATAGGGATTTCTAATGGTTAAAAATCAATTTCTTCTAATGGTAGAAAGAGAAAAACATAAAGTTTAGCAGTGGAAGAGTAAATACTGAATGTTAGTATGTTACCATTTTGTAGATATCGTAAAGCTTAAATATAGCTACCCAGGCTAATAATTGCTGAAGAAGCACGTTCTCTAATGCATGACGGCAAAAACTTAAGAAGGAAATCAGATTGAAGATAGATTTTTTGTTCACATTATATACAAAATTTAAGGGAAGAAAAATAGTACTTGTACAGTAGTACCCTAGTACTATTTTCCTCCGTCAAGTCTAGAGTGAAGTCCTAATGATAAGAAACTCAGAACAGACTATGCTTGAGCTACTAGATGTCATACATACTCTGGTCAAAACTTCAACAACAACAAAATCATGCAATGATACATTTCTTGATCTACTAAGGAAGCGGAATGCCTGAGTAAAAGCGTGAAATAAAGAAAACAAGTAAAATACCTTAACATCCAAGTAGTGCACAAATACTATATGCATCATATCCCTACAACAAAACAAAATCATTTTCTAATTAATTGTAATAATAAATATAAATAATTTCAGTAGAATATTGGAACTTAAAAATTTGCAGAGAAACCCTAAAAGAATCCAGTATAGTAACATATGCATATTATAAATACTATTAACAGACTCCAAATGCAAATATAAGTACACTAATGCTAGTAAGTAATAATGCGGTACTTAGGAAGGAATTCAGACAGCAACTTCCATGAAAAATAGAGTACTTCAAGTTTAAAGACAGCAGCAACTTAATAAAATGTAAACTAGTTCATCACACTCACTGTTCAAGCATCCAATAGCTTCGCCTCTGAAAATTTTCATTTTCTTCTCCATGGGCATAGTAGCAGTGTAACACATCAACACTTCCCACCTAATTTTGCACAAAGAAGGTAACAATCTAAGCATGTATTTTCTTAGTGTATAAAGACTAGTTTTCAATTAGAGAAAAATAAGCTAAAATATATGTATTATCTTATATATATGCTTCTCTTTCAAAGATTTTATTAACCACAAACTGAAAAATAAAAAATTCATGCTTGCCTTCAACTTTTCATGAGCTTCCTTCACAGTCTTTCCATCTTTTTTCTTTCTCCAATTATGTCCATCTTTTCTGAAGTACCTTAAAACCTTCCGATCAAAGAGAAAAAGCGAGCCACCTGGAATCATCAAATAACTGACATGAAGCAATTTTTTTTATGTACATAAAGCCATAATAAGACCTAAAAGATTAAATCAACTAAGAAATGCAATCAGGTTTTAGCATAAACAACAAAACTATAAATAGCATCCTAAAAACTACAGACATGATTATGCGGGAATAAAATATCAGGTGCACTTAGATGTTAAAGTAAATATCTTTTGGGATCTAAAAGGTTGCCATGTACAAGGTTGTAAAACATCTTAAGAAAGATGATTTGGGATGTTTAATAAGCAAGGCTTTTGCTGCAAAAGAAGAGGGATAAGCCCAGCCTCCATAATTGTCATTGATAAGGTTACCAAACAACCTCGGGAATACCGAGTTGCAACAAACCATTCATGATGGATATGTAATTTTAAGCATTTAAGCAATTCAATCCACCCATATGCACGAGACTGACATAGGAGGCAGTAATAAATTGATCAGTAACATATGCAGAAACCATACTTGGTGGCCTGGTAGGTGGTTCTGAAGTGATTTGAAACATCCGATAATTGCAAAGAATTTCACATATTTCCGCAGGGCGCAACCACCTATTCTGGGCTTCGAGTTGTAATTGCTGAAGATCTGCAGGATAATAAATAATAGAACATGGCATTCACTTAAACATTTGATTGCTATGTTATCACATTCACAATTTAGCAAACTTTAAGAATCAAACAACAGCCACACTAATCATATCAACAATATTAATAAATATAATTCTTAAAATCCCACATGCATAAGAAATTTGATTTATTAGCATGTAACTATGACTATTTGCTTTAAGAGATGCCACATATTACTGCCGCTGCTGCCACCTGCTAAATTTGATAATTTCTGTATTAACCTATTCAATTCCAATAATGCAATGGCAAAGAGAGGATCTAGCAACCAAAGCATCAGCATGCTAAAACAACTACCAAAATATTTTGCTATTAAGAAATTCACAGCTGCAAAGCAAAATCTTGGGATGAGAACTGTTAAGAAGAAAGTGGCCAGTAGTTTGAGCTTGAAGCTTTTACAAGTTGGTCATACTGAAAAGCAGCTGAGAAATTTAACAATGTAAGAATCAAAACATGTTAGTGCTTCTGTGGCAAGAGACTTCAGGATAGGGACAGTACCCAAGATGTAAGAACAGTATGATTTCATATCTCAAGTTTCATTTCAATGCTTCAGCTTGGTAGTCCAAAGCATGCAATTGATTTTACTCAAGCTACTATAGTACAGGAGTTGTAAGCACTATCATAGCTAATTAGGGAAGCAAGATCATTAGACTGACAAACGGATCCTTTGGCAATCGAGAGGTACCAACTAACACAATGTAGTTATTTTGTTTTAAAAGGGGCACTGGACAAGATTTTATAGAAACATATTTTTAATCCAGAAGAGGCACTGTTGGTTATGCTGATACCTTGGATGCAAAGGCTTTGCTTGAACATCTCAACTACAGATACTGCTGGCTCTTCCAAGACAGAAGAGGATGTTGCTCTCAGTAAATTGAAAGCAAACAGACTAGACAAAATGGGTAAAAAGCAATTCAGTAGCTTAGTCTTCTCTAAAATAGTTGAAGGGAAATTATTATGTGAAGTCAACTTGTCTCTTCCTAGACATACCTCTACTTACAGTGAAAAACCAGCAAGGACATGGCCTAGGAGAATTTCTTTGAACCACATAAACTTGTTACCCTAGAGAAAGCAGAAAAATATATAGTTTTCTTTTAACCTCTGAAATACAGATGCAAACTGCTACAATAGAACCCATTTAGCAGCGGACATAAGCTTTTCTGCAAATTAAAAGAGAGAACAATATTTTCTTACAGCAACAGCAGCATTATAATTTTTCAATAGAGTAGCATGCATTCCATCTATTTAATGAAGAACCAATACCAATCCATGGTCCAAGCCATTCACACCTAACAGACAAAGTGACGGTCACGTGAATTGCACAAAAACGCTTCTTCACTTTTTTCACCCATAATCCCTAATTGAACCAACGAGTACATTTTCAAATAAAATATATAAAGATTTTCACGCACAAAAAAGCAGAGAGTTGAAACCCCTAACAATTAACTCCTTTCCAGAATCCCACAGCAGACAATCGAAATTTGAGGAAGCTAGGCTACTCGAAATCATTCCGACACAAATCAAACAACATGATCAGGCATTCATTCTACAAGTCTAAATTGAACACTAACTTAATCGAAACATAAGTAATATAAAATCAATAAGTGAATCAATTAAAATAAATCATGACCTAATCGAGGTCCCAATCCGTAAGAACCACGCTCCGCCATGGCGAAGACCCAAGAATCTGAGAGAGATCGACGCGGAAACGTTGAAGCCGTGTATCAGTATCTCTATCAATCAAACACACTTTTTAGCTTTCGTTCGTTCGTTCGTTCTTTCTGCGCTTTTCGCTCTTTCCAGTCAGCTTCTTCTCACACACAGTAACGTGACGAAGTGAATAACCAGAACAGGCGGGACATGGGGACAGCTACAACCTTTATTTTTATTTCTTTTTCTTTTTCTTCTTCCGTTTTTCATTAACTTTGTATTTTTGTAATTTTTTATATTAAGATATATTTCTCTTCTTCAGTTTTTTTTTTATATTTTTATAATATGTATATTATATATAATATATAATAAATTACAGTAGAAGGGCGTGTCTGAAAACAAATTACCATCAGGAAACTGACGTTGACTTCAATGATAGAAGTAAGTTACTTTTTGTTCATTATTTTTTTCTATTATGTAATGTTTCAAACACTTATTTATGTATATTTGTCCATAGAAATTTAATACACTAAAAAAAATAATACAATAATTTTATACATCAGGTAACTAATTTTAGTTAAATTTCTTGACGTGTGTATTTTTATTTAATGTGAAATTTTGACGAAGTTATTTATTTGATTGTAATATGATTTTTATATTTGATACGTGTTAAAAATATTTATGTGAACTATATGTTATAATTAGAAGGATGCGTTTGAAAGAGAAAAATACTTTTGCTGTGATTAATGTTGGCTTCAACGAAACAAGAAAGTTCATTTTGTGTTTGCTGTTTTGAAGATGTTGACAAAGTTATCAGTTTTAGTCGTGATTTAACTTAATATTTGATGCAAGATTTGATAAAAAAAAATATTTTAATGAGATAAAAAGATATTTCAAACATTAAATAAAATATTTGTTAATAAAAGTTAAACTATAAATATCAAATCTTTAACATACTTATTTAATTGATATGTTAAATTTGGCCTTAATTTGACATGTGACAGTCATATTTTACAATTGGTAGCTGATATTTTGGCTAAATTCGGCCTTAGTTTGAGATTCAATGGTCAAATTTCGTCTAGTTTATTTGTCTTTTTCTTTAAACCCTTGTGTGTGTGATGTATCTTGAACATGTGTTATAACGAAATAGTTCTTAATATATTTTTGGTTTTGGTATTTATGTCTCCTTTTCAAAAACAAAAACCATCCATTGCGCAAAATAATTCGTACTGGATAATTTAAATTATGATAAGGAAATTTTGAATTATTAAAAATTTATTAAGAAAAATATCAACTTAATTGAATAACAAAGATTAAAAGAACAATTGTGAAGATTATTAACAAAAGAGATGAAATAAGTGGTTTAAGATTATTAACAATTGTGAAGAGGAGTGGAAGTAATACATTAGTAAACAATTTTACGATATCGTATTTCCTTTTCCTTTTTAATTTTAAGCAAAATTAGTTAATTTTATACCATTTGTGAAAGTAAATTAATATTATTTAATTTTACTAATCTCGATGATAAACTCTTCATGAACAATGTTCTAAGTGATGAGTGTTTGATAAAACATAAAAGAAAAAACTTGGGAGGAAATATTTTATTGAAAATAAAAAATTGAGTTGATTTACATAAATGAAATATGATTGAATATAAAGAAAAAATCCAAATAACCGAAAATTATAACATAAAAATAACACATAAAAGTTAACAAAAAATTAAAAAATATATCAAACATTAATAAATAATATGTCATTAAAAAGAGTAGAAATTCTAACCGTAATTAAATCTATTTTACATGACCAAAATAAATTGTATATATGTGGGTATAGAATAATGTGCTTTGGATAATCAAATTTTATTAAAAGTTATAAAAGCGGGTTTAATTATTAAATAAGAAATAAAACTTACTGAAATCTATAATCTATAAAAGTAATTAATAAGTAAACATTACCGAAAATTATTTTAGAGTATGGTTTTAATATATATATATATATATATATATATAGGTTTCTGATATACTTAGTACGGTCTAAAAGAGACACGGAAGAGAAAGGGTTAAAATTAACTCCTTTAATTATTATTCATGGGTAATAATGTATAACGACTTTGATTAGGTATACATAATTTTTTTAACTTTAAAATATAACTGTTTTTTTCCGTATATAAATCATCCAACCGTTTCATTTAACGTTTTAGTTTTCAATATCTCTTGTAGAACAAACATAATAAAATATCATATTTTTCGTAGTTTTTTAATTACAAAATTTAATAATAACTTTTATTACGTTTAAAATTTAAAAAGATGCGAACACACTGTGCTAATAAACAATACAAAAATTTAAGATTATTTTATTGGGTTAAATATATTTTTAAACTCTAAACTATGAAGTGAATTTATTTTTAGTCTCTCTTTCGTAAGGTACATTTTAGTCCTCTTCTTAAAGAAAAATTAATTTTTAGTCCTCAAAAACTAACACCGTTAAAAACCAGCTGATGTGGCTAACGGTGGTGTGATACGTCATTTTTTTTTTCTGACACCAGTTAATCTTTCTCAACTCTTCTCCCTCCCTCTCCCTCCGACTCTGCCATAGCCACCTCCGGCGCCACCATCAACCGTGAAACCCCCATGTGCAACCACCCTCCACCACGCTCACCTCCATAGCCAACGTAAAACCTCTATCTCTACTGTCCAGAAAACCTCCAAATCGCATATCAATTCATCTCCTCCCACCACCATAGAGACCCAAATCAGAAAACTAAAACCACCCAAACCTTCATCAGTGCAACGCCCCCCACCCACCCACCGCCTCATCAACCCAACATCGCTTCCACCCGCTGCCCTTTCTTACGCTGCTTCCTCAAATTCCTCGCCATGTCCCTCACCGCAACACCTTCCAAAAATACCACCACAGCCACTGCCCTCAACACCATACCCCCGAGCCCCCACAACTTTGCATCTCCCCAATCCCTCTCTGATTGGCTCAAACCCCGCCTCCCCTCCGAGTCCTTTGCCTCGTTGGGCGTCAAGCCCGGCACCAAAAACGTGCACAACCTCTGGCTCAAACTCTCTCGGGGAGAAACCTCCCTCGCCGATTCCAGCTCTGATTCGGACAGTCCACGTCGTCCTCGTCTGTGTCACCGCCAAACACGGCAAGGTCCTCGTCGAGTCGCACCAGGAGTTGTCCGATGGCAACATCCGGAAGCGCGGTAGGCCCTTGTCGGAGAGGATGAAGCCCAACGAGGACCCCGAGTCTGCTGCCGTTAGAGGCATTTTCGAAGAGCTTGGTTCTGCGATTGTTGGTGCAAGACCCAATCCTGAAATCGCTGACATTGTCACCATTGATCCCAATTCGTACGAGATGCGGGTCGAAGAGCGCGATTTGGGTTCGTACCTGGTTTTCCCGGTTGGGTGTTTTGTTGTTTCCTTCTTGAATGTCAATCACTTCATTTTGTTCAAATGAATTCAGAAATAGGAGTGATAATCAGATAATGGGTTGAATGAGTTGTTGTTAAGTTGCAGCTAATGAATTCAGCTTGTGTTGGTATTTGTGATGCGGAAGAGAGGGGAGGGTCGTCGGTGGTTGAGGAGGTGGTGGGAACATCCTTGGTGGGGGAATGGGGTTGGGTTGGTGGAACGGGAGAAAATCTGAGGAAGATTGATGTCAAAAAAAAATGATGTGTCACACCACCATTAGCCACATCAGCTGGTTTTTAATGGTGTTAGTTTTGGAGAACCAAAAATTAAGTTTTCCTTAAGGAGGAGGATTAAAATGTACCTTACTTTGAAAGAGGGACTAAAAACAAATTCACTTGATAGTTTAGGCCTAAAAGCATATTTAACTCTATTTTATTTGATAATACATTTTCCAAAGTATTTTAAATTTTTAATAAAAATTTGATATTTTCTGGACGTACTAATTTAAAAAATATTAGAAGATCAAAGAAATGTAATGCAGCAAGATTTATTTTTTCTTGCAGTGAATTAAGTGGATTTTAATTTATTCCATTAAAAATTGAAATATTAATGTTGTTGAAGCCATTCATTCTTAGACACGTAGGGTGGTAGGTGATTTCCGGAACAGTCTGGTTCAATAAAACTTCGATGGAGTGCACGCACGTACATGTCTTCGTTCTTTTTTTTCAAAATAAAAAATACTAAAAAAATTAAAAGGGCACAATTTGCATCATATCCTCCCAGTCTCCATACCTCACGCACCTGTTCCCTGATCTAAACAGTTTTCTACCGCGTTCCCACGGACATTTACAATAGATGGTTCATGCTCTTCTCCGACCTATGAGATGAATGATATGAACAGAATGATATTATTTTAATTTAAAATTAAAAAATAATTTATTTATAGACTTTTTTTTATAAGGGTTTACTTTTTACAAATATAATTTAGATTTAGATTAAGTTTTTAACAATTGAATAATTTTACTTTACATAAATACCATTGAAATAAGTAAAGAATAATAGGGATTTTAAAAGATAATACTCAATCATTTTATTATTTAAAATAAATAAAACTTTTTATTAATTGAGTTTTTTTATAGAAATCATTTTTAAAAAAATCTAAAATGTTTTCTTTATTTTTTTTTTAGACTTTTTTTACCTCATCTTTCCTCTCTTTAAATATCAAATATTACAAGAGAAATTCTTACAGAGACACACTCAACTGATCAAAATTCAAAATAAAATAAGTTTATTTTTTGCGTCTTTTTTAATTAGTGGTTGTTTTGAGATATAAATGACTCTCTGATCCATGTGTGTGACTCAAAATGATATATTTGTTTGTAATTACGAGGATGCAGTCTGACCTTTGATAAGAGTTTTTTTTGTGTACATGTGAAAACTAGAGTTGTAGGAGTTTAGGATATTCATAAGACAATCTTTTAATCCAAGTATGAGCATTATGAGTTTATGGTAATATCTTTTGGTATGATAATTTCTTACCATATTAATGGATATCAAAATGATCTTGTGTCCCCTTTTAGATAAGTTTGTGGTTGTCTTCAAAGATTTTGGTTGCCTTAATGGAGACAATTGGAAGTAGTTTGAGAATGAGTTTAGTCCATCATTCTCAAACTAATGGTTAGTTAAAGAAAATCATCCAAACTTTAAAGGATATGGTAAGGGCTTGTGTCTTGGAGCACCTTGGGAGTTGGGATGAATTACTACCTTTAGTGTAGTTAACCTATAATAATAAATTTAATGCTACTATTAGGATGACTCCTTATAAGACTCTATGTGGTAGAAGATGTTAAACTCTCTTATGTTGATTATGGGATGAGGAGGCATTGGTGTGTTAGTTTAAGGTGTGTTAGCAACTATAGAAAATGTGAAGTTGATATAAGACAATATGAGAGCATCTTAGAGTATTATGCTATATCAATTTCTCTTAAAAGAGTGGTTTAGTGACTTATGAGTTCATTTACCCTTAATTCTTTCAATCTGCAATGTTCTCAAAGTACATGTTTGGTCTTAATAATATAGTAGAAGAATATGATGTGTTAGATATATAGGATTTTCCTTGGGAAGGTAGAGTTGGATAAGTCAAGATTGTTGATCACCATAATAAACCAGTTCAAAGGTAATATTATCAATTTGGTAAATGGATATGGATGGTAGATCAATCGAATATATGCAAAAGTTATAAGAGAAAGTAAAGATAATGTATCCTTACTTCTTTCTCACTAGTGAATTTTCAAAGATAAACATTTTTCTTGTTAAAAAGAGTGTAAAAGCAAAGAATATAGTAAATAATAGTAATGGTTTTAAAAAGTTATTTTATTATTTAAAACATTATACCATAAATAGAAATTCTATTAAAATAATTTCATTTTATAAAATCCACCATCTTTCTAAATGTTTTTTCTATAAAAACATTTGTTTGTCTTCTCTCTAGATCTTTGACCTCTTTTTTCATCTGTTTGAATATCATAAATCCTATGAGAGAGCTCTACACATCCAATTTATCAAAATTAAAGACAAAGTAAGTTCAATTTTTTCTCCTTTTTAAATTAGTATATTGTTTTGAGTTACATGTGATTTTCTTCGTTCTTATATGTGATTCAAAATATTTTAAAATAAATCTTTATTTTTTTGTGTTAATGAGAATATGTTCTAATCTTTGATAGAATTTCTCTTTGTATATTTAGAATAGTTTAGAGTTAAAATCAATAATATATATATATATATATATATATATATATATATTGAATAAGTTTGCTTAATGTCAAAAATATAGTAATCTTAAAGATAGTTTTTGGTTATTTTTGAGGATGTTACACTTTATGCTTCAATTGATCACTTGTATTATTGTTCTCGTTAGAATTTTGTACCTACATGAAATAACTTTCTCTAAATGATATGAATAGACTTCAATGGAAAGATTACATCAATAATAGGTCGCATGGTAAAATTAATGGTCCATTTATGATGTTTTTTTTACAAATTTTGTGTTACTTGTTAAAGCAACCCTTCTTGGAAACCAATTGTAACGAGAGAAGACCATGAAAACATGAGGGTGGAAGAAACACGTGGAAGCAGGCGCGTGAGGAGAAAGAATATTAGACTTAATGATTATGATTGGACGGGGATTCATTAAATAGAAGTTTGTTAGAGGAGGGAGGGTGTGCTGTCATTTACGTATTCTCTGACTTATTCTTTTTGTCCTGTGCATTTCTTCACTGCTGCCATTTCCTTTTTTGTTATATGAACTTTTATACTCAGAATATTTGGAGGACGTTTTTTTTACAGATGATATTACGAAAACCATTATAACTTCATTTCATTCTCCTTCCCAAATTCTATTACTGTTATATTGCTGTCTTACACTGGAACCACTTCAAGAGAATATGCCATACCAAAGGAATTGCTGAGTTATTCTCCTTGCAGGTTCAAACCTCTCACACCATACAAGATCAATGGCTGGATCTTCCAAAGAATATGGAGCCGGAAATTGTATTGTTGCTCCATCAATACAAAACAGTTTTTGACCTTCCAACAGGACTACCTCCTGATAGGCAACAAAATAATTTTATTCCCTTAGTTGAAGGTGCTAACCCTGTGAAGGTACGTCCATACAGATACCCTCACAGTCAAAAGTTGCAAATTGAGAAAATGATTTCAGAGATGCTGCAGGAAGGAATTATTATTCCATCCACCAGTCCGTTTTCGTCACCAATCATATTGGTTAGGAAAAAGGATGATACTTGGAGATTTTGCACAGATTATAGAGCTTTGAATGCTATAACAGTTAAAGATAGTTTCCCTATTCCCACTGTGGATGAATTACTTGATGAGTTGTATGGGGCACAATTTTTCTCTAAACTAGATTTAAGGTCTGGGTATCATCAAATATTGATTAAAGAGGAGGATAGGCACAAAACAACTTTTAGAACTCATCAAGGGCATTATGAATGGTTGGTCATGCCATTTGGTTTAACCAATGCCCCTGCCACCTTTCAAGCCCTCATGAATGACATTTTTCAAGGTATTCTAAGAAAATTTGTCTTAGTCTTCTTTGATGATATATTAGTATACAGTCCCACTTAGGAAGAGTACCTCCAACATCTTGAGACAGTCCTACAGATTTTACAACATCATCAATTATATGCAAAATTATCAAAGTGTGCTTTTGGCCTACAAGAAGTTGATTATCTGGGTCATACAGTATCTGGAAAAGATTTTGAGGTCATTATTAAAATATCATTATACCATGGAAAGAAAATAAGTCATGGGTAACCTTCTCAACTAACTATGTTGATTGTGAAATCATCTATCCATCTTATTTTATTCGAGTAACCTTTCACGTCTCATAAATTGAAGGTGTAATCTCTTAAATAAAATAAGACATATGGATAACAAAATACATAAATATACGACATATAATGTATAATATAATTTTTTTATCCATAATACAATCTTGTATGTAATAACCCATAATTTTGATGATAACAAAAAATTATGAGATTTAATTGATTTAATCAAGCTACTTAATGTTTAAAAAAGGTAATATAAAAATTTAGACCATATATTACTTTATTTCTTTGCAGTGACAATTAAAATAATAAACATATTCACTTTATTTCTTTTTTCATTGTTAATTTTCTTACTTTTTTTAGACAGAAACAAAAAACAGCATAGCAATATTGAAAATTAAAAATAATTAAAAATGTTAAGAAAAAACATGCATTATTAGTGTTAAGAATATTTTAAAAAAATTTAAATTTAAGACGTATTTAATATTAACTAAATTAATATTGTTTTCTCATATGAATTAATTAATTGAATCCTGTAAAAAATTGAATAAATTGTTATATTCAAATTTGTTTTAATCACTTTGTTACCTTATCTATTAATACACTATGGTAATGCGATAACAAGATACACTATTTTTAGATATTTTCAAAAAATATTGTATGTACACCATCAAAGATAATAAACATAAATTAAACTCATAAACAAATAGTTCTATGAACTATTATAACATTTACAATTTTGTTGAAGTTGGAAAGTAGGTCATGTTTGACCTGGCTTCTCCTTTCTTTGGTTTCTTCTCACAGCAGAACATGTTGATTAGACCAGGTGCAATTGGTCCCAAAGTAAGTCACCCTTCAACAAAATAATAGTCAACAATGGAGAAAAGTCCAATATGCTTCCTGTCAGTTTTTCTTTTTTGTTTAAAGATTACCAACCTGCTACCAATAAGTTTAAACAATTCATATGAAAAATTTATAATATTATCTTGAATCTCTAACTTTTAGTAAATGAAAGTAGGAATCTTTCTGGTAGAATATTGTTTAAAGTAATGGAATATACACACTTTTACAATGATTTGATATTTTATATTTATTTGATATAGAATAAAATGGTTATAAAAATATAAATTATAAAAAAAATAGTGAATAAATGTAAAAAATTTATATTTGTTAAAGAATATTTTTCTATTGTTTAACTTCCTCGTTTTTATAACTTTTCCAACGCAAAACTACATAAAACTTGAAGTTGTAAGAATTACTTAAAAAAATTGATTGTTCTAGCACAGGTTCGTGAACAAGACCTTTCCAACATAATGGCAAGCCAACATAATGGCAAGTAACAGTTGCTGTCAAAAAAGTCCTCAATCAAACGGTTCATAACCATCGCAAACCAAAATATCAAATCTTTATGGCTAAGTTGTCGTGGTTGTGACCTTCCCCAACCCCTTCTTTTCCCGGTCTCCTCAATCATCAGGTGGCAAACATAGAATTGAACACCAAAACATAATATTTAATATTCAGCGTGTATATAAATCTTCAAATCTCAGCCATTTTCATTCACAGATCAAGAAATAAAAACATTACATGCTGTCAAGATCCACCATGAAGCATACTTTAGTAAGGTCAGCGGCACGAGCTCTGCTTGGCGGTGGCCGTAGCTACTACCGCCACCTCCCAACAGCCGCGATCGTGGAGCCGACACGCCAGCATGGCGGCGGCGCGTTTGGAAGCTTCTATTTGCGGAGGATGTCCAGTCTTCCAGACATCAAGGATCACAACTCAGAGGAGAAAAAAAACGAGGTCAAAGACACCGACACCAACGCCGTCATTTCCAGTTACTGGGGGATCTCAAGGCCCAAGGTCCGCAGGGAGGACGGAACTGAGTGGCCATGGAACTGTTTCATGGTAAGAATATCTGACTCTCTGTAAACTGAAAATTTCACCTCTGTTTTACGTTGGTTTGACACCACCATGTTGTAAATTTCCGCGATGAACATGCTTTTATGTTTTCTTTATGATGTCTTGAGGTCTGAGCATTTTTGTTTCTATGGCGTCTCTCGCAGCCATGGGACACTTACCACTCAGATGTGTCAATAGACGTGACCAAGCATCACACACCGAAGACATTAACCGACAAGGTTGCTTTTAGGTCTGTCAAGTTTCTAAGGGTTCTCTCTGATTTATACTTCAAGGTATGTGCTACTGCTATGCATAATATGATTTCTTCCTTCAATTTGACACCGATAATAAATATATAAAAATGATTTTCTAACTGGTTAAGTATTAAGGTTTATATGTAAGAGTAAACATTAGGATTTAGGAGCACAGATAAACATCATTAGAATTCAAACAATTTGATTAAGGAACATTCCAAATAGTGTTGGTACTGAATTTTTTGTACTCCAAATAACATCAATTCTAGTTCAAAAGATCTGATATATCTAACAAGTATTTTGAGAGGGAATTTATTGAGAAGATACACACATTGATTTATAATTCTTTTCTTGTAAGATGTTCAACTTTTAATGTCTACTGAGTGTGGAATTTAAACTCACTTGAATTCCAACAAAAAGTAACAGTAGAAGAATTTGATTCAAGACGAGTTTACTTGGTACAAATAAGGAAGAGATTGAGTTGATAATTTGAATATTTTTCACTTTCAGGAACGGTATGGGTGCCATGCCATGATGCTGGAAACAATTGCAGCGGTTCCAGGAATGGTGGGAGGGATGCTGCTGCACCTGAAGTCTCTGAGGAAGTTTCAGCACAGTGGGGGATGGATCAAGGCATTGCTTGAGGAAGCAGAGAACGAGAGGATGCACCTGATGACGATGGTGGAGCTGGTGCAGCCCAAATGGCACGAGAGGCTTCTGATTTTCACTGCACAGGGCGTTTTCTTCAACGCCTTCTTCGTGTTTTACCTCCTCTCACCAAAAGCAGCACACAGGTTTGTTGGGTATTTAGAGGAAGAGGCTGTGATTTCATACACACAGCATTTGGAAGCAATTGAGAGTGGCAAAGTTGAAAACGTCCCTGCTCCTGCCATTGCCATTGACTACTGGAGGCTCCCCAAGGATGCAACTCTCAAAGATGTTGTCACTGTGATTCGTGCAGATGAGGCTCACCACAGAGATGTCAACCACTTTGCTTCTGTGAGTGCCATTTTTGTCACCTCTTGATCATTGCCTTTGTTGTTTCACTTTGTTCTTCTTCTGAATGTTGTGTTCTTCTTCCTGCAGGATATTCACCAGCAAGGAAAGGAATTAAGGGAGGCACCAGCTCCTATTGGTTATCATTGAGCCATTGTTGTAAATTTTTAGCAAAAAGAATTTGTAGCTTTTCTCATCTAGAACTTTCTATTAGTGACTGAAGGATCAATAAAATGCATTTGTTTGCACTCACTCTAAAACAGAAATTTTATGGAGATCACTAGTTATGTGATACATTGGAGATGTGTATAATTTAAGATCATAAAAGGGAATAGAAAAAAAGAGTAAATTTACCTGCCTTCTATGGTTGAATAGGTGTAGTTTCAGACATAGGATCTATCTGTAGCTGTAATCTTACAGCCAAGTTTTCCTATGTCAGTACAAATTTTACCAAACATTGTTCGGGATTAATGATAAAACAACTATGATTTGAGACAAATATTTAAATCACTATATTCTATCTGGTTTGAGACAGACAAGTATCTAAAATTTAAGTCATCTACCCTAAAATTAATTATTAAAATTCCACACATTTATCATTCATAAAATTCATAATTAAGGACAAAAAAAATATTATTTGTTATACTAAAAAGAGAAAGAAATATTAATAAAACTGCATAGCATTTTTATACCTAAATTAAAATTTGTTTTATTTATTTTATGTCCACAAAACATCAATTGAGACGATTTTCTCATTTTTTTTATTCAATGAATCCAATTTTGAACCCAAAATTGTTAAATAAAATTCCCACATAAATAGAACAAATGAAATTACAAAATAAAGTTCTTCAAAATGAATATTAGAGTCATACAGAAGAAAATGAGAGAATGAGAGGTCGAGTTGTTTGTTTTATGTAGCTTGGCTCCGAAGACCAGCTTGTTCAGGGGAAAAATATTGTAAAAAGGGTGAAAAAATATTCTCCCTTCTTGTATTAAAAAATGAAAATAAAATTAAGTTTGACCATCTGTTTACTTCTACTAATTATATATTGTACCACATTGTTTGGCATAAAACTTTAGTTATATTTTTGTTTTGCAATTTCTTGCCTAAATATGATCTAGAACAAGACTATTATCATATAATTTGCGAGACTATCAACTTTTATTTTTATTCTATATATCTAAAAAACTCTCATATTAGCCTTTACAGGGATTGAACACCATAATACTTCGAAAGATATCAATTTGTGTACAAAAGACGATAAAATGTCAGCCTGTATTAGTACATTATTGAAAAAGATTCAAGAAAAGTTGATAAAATTACTTCATGAATATAAATACTTATTTGCCTGGGACTATGAAAAAATGTTTGATCTTGATAGAAATTTTGTTAAGCATCCAGTGTACATCGCAAAGAGTAAAAAACCAGTGAAACAAATGAAAAATAACATATTAACTCTAAATTGTGTTGAATAAAATTTTAGAAAGTTTAGAGTTTTTTTTCCTTGATGTTATCGAATGTACAATCTACAGGATCATTTACGTGTTTAAGAACAACTTCAAAAAAATGTAACAAAAAATTCATTAAAAATAAAAAAGTTTCTACAAGTGTAATAACTTAGATAAAATTAAAATATACTTGATTTTATATCAATTCACTTAATTATCCTTCAAAAGCACATATAAAATAATATTAAGTTAGATAATTTAATGATATATTAATATAAATTTTAATATTATTTGCAAAAACTAATGATATAATATTATTTACCGCATTTTATAATTATTTTTTGACTATCTAGTGAATGTCAAAGTCAGACATTACTCGAGCTATTATTGGTCGAGTCACGACGTGTAATGGCTTAGACTTGAATGTAGCCCAAGTAGATGTTCATTTTAGTGACAGTTAGTTAAACACCCTCCACTCCTTTCCCATCATCATCACAGCCGTTGACTACGTCACCGTCTATAATCAACGGTCAAGAGCGTTCCTAACTTGCCTCACGAGCCACGCATGGGACCGTAACTAACTTTCACCTGGTGATTCTTTCACTGTACATGCGAACTACGTTTCTTCTTCACTAACCGCAATTACACGCTTCATGGAATGTCTCTCATAAACGAAGTATCTGGAAAACGCGATTCTTCTCTCGAGAGATGAAGTTCATTGCACTGAGTTGTACGGTTCGGCGAGCTCTGCTCAATGGCCTCGGTTCGACGGCGGTGATGGCGTATGCAGCGCCGGAAACGAGGCTTCTCTGTGCCGGCGCAGCCAATGGAGGCGAAGTTGAGGGAGAAAAAGTTATATACGGATTTTATATAAGAATTTTTACCACTTAAAATTTGTACGTAAAATCCGTATATAATTTGACTGGAAAATTTGGAAGGATCCGTATGTAATTGGGAGATTCGTACGTAACTAAAAACAAATGTTATTCGAAACTCATTTTAAAAAAAAAATTAAGTTAGGGTTCATTAATTCGAAGCCTCTTTAGTGGAATCCTTCGACTAAAGATACAATAAACTCAACAAACCAGAAATTTGACTAAAACATGTTTTTTTAAATGATTCTAATATTATATTAAAAAATTAATTTTAAATTTAATTCAACTTTACAAATTAATTATAAGATAAAGTTTGTATTAAATTTGTCTAGTCAATATAAGATTTCCAATATTTTTCCTCTTCAACTTGGTCTTTTTAATATGCTTGGAAGAAAATCATTGCAACTTAATTGTGTTAGCACTTTATCTTTGTTCATCTTCAACAAAAAACCTCATCTTCCTCATCTTTAAATAATTTATAAACATAAATAATATAGTCATTGATGATAATATTTCAAATATTTGATTTTATCTAGAAAAGATTCCACCATTACGACTTATTTATAAGTGAAATTCATGCTAAAAATTGTTATGATCTATTAAATCGTTTATCTCAAGACTTGCGATAAGCATTGGATGGTGTAAAGAAGCCTTCAACTACAATAAAATACACATCAAAATATTCAAATAATTTACTCATATTCAAACATTTAAGATACCTAAATTACCTAAATTGTTTTGTTATCATTAAAAGTTATAGAAAACCTATTGATATTAGATTGTGAAGAATTGAAAATTAGACTATTTATCTCAACACCAAATTTGTAAACAATGGAACAATCATAGAAAGCATTATTGTAACTAATCATATATTCTAAACTTAGTCTAAATCACTATATTTCCATCTGGATCGAGACAAATATCTAAAATTTAAGTCATCTAACCTATAATTATTCAAACACACACATTTATCATTCATAAAATTCATAATTAAGGACAAACAAAATTTTATTCGTTATATTAAAAGGAGAAAGAAATTTTACATAATAAAATTGCATAATATTTTTATACCTAAATTTAAAAATTGTTTTATTTATAATTATGTCCACAAAACATCAATTGAGACGATTTTCTCAATATTTTTATTCAATGAATCCAATTTTGAACCTAGAATTGTTAAATAACATTCACACATAAATAGAACAAATGAAATTACAAAATAAAGTTCTTCAAAATGAATATTAGAGTCATACCGAAGAAAATGAGAGAATGAAAGGTAGAGTTGTTTGTTTTTGTATGTAGCTTGGCTTCGAAGACCAGCTTCTTAGCACTGGGAAAAAAATGTAAAAGGGGTGAAAAAATCTTCTCCCTTCTTGTATTAAAAAATGAAAATAAAATTAAGTTTGACCATCTCTTTACTTCTACTAATTATTGTACAATACTGTTTGGCATAAAACTTTAGTTATGTTTTTGTTTTGTAATTTCTTGCCTAAATATGACCTAGAACAAGACTATTATCATATAATTTGTGAGACTATCAACTTTTATTTTAGTCTAGTATATATATATATATATATATATATATATATATATATATATAATCAAAATATTCAAATCAAATAATAATTCACTATTACTATGTATAATTACATTTTTAATTTGGTAGAAAATTACTTTTGCGTTCTTTATCTTAGAAGATAACAAAAAAATTACAAGCTATTATAAAATCAACTAAAAACTTTTGTAATTGAAATTTCTAAACATGTAATTCACCAAAAAAAACAAAGAAGAAAAGGAGTACAGGATTTATTCTATATATCGAAAAAACTCTCATATTTGCCTTTACAGAGATTTAACGCCATAATACTTCGAAATATATCAATGTGTGTACAAAAGACGATAAAATGTCAACTTATATTAGTAGATTATTGAAAAAGATTCAAGAAAAGTTGATAAAATTACTTCATGATCTTGATAGAAATTTTGTTAAGTATCCAGTGTACATCGCAAAGGGTAAAAAGCAGTGAAGCAAATGAAAAATAACATATTAACTCTAAATTGTGTTGAATAAAATTTTAGAAAGTTTAGAATTTTTTTGCTTGATGTGATGGCGGCAGTGAGTGGGTCTCGTCGGAACTAGGCACATGGGCTCCACGAGCCGGCGACGGTGGTGGCGTCTTTCCTGAAGCAATTTCCACTGTTTTTGTTTGTTGGAGTTGGGTGCAACTTTATGCTCTATCAATGACCCCAACGGCTATGGCGAGAACCGCAATGGTTGGATAGCGGCAACGGCCTAATGTTGCAGTGGAAATGGAGCTCCCAAGATCGGGAGCTATGATACAAACTTAAGAAGAGAATGAATTTTACTATTATCATGCATATGTATTACATTCTCCTTACCCCTATTTGTACCAATCTAATCTTCCAAAAAAAGAAAATAAGGAAACAATATATTGAAAAATAAACTAGAAGATTCTACATATATTTTCTCTGCTTAGGAAGATTCTACAAATTATTTCTCTAATTAGGAAGATTTTTCTCTAATTACAACAATCTACATTTCCCTTATTAACATAAAACTCAATATATCTAATAGTTCTCATAACACTCAATAACGGTTTATAGGATGCTTTGATCCAACAACTTTAAGAACAAAGAAAAAAAGTGGATGTATTTTGGAAACATAGATATAGTGAGAAATCATATCTCTAGATTTAGCGCCTATACTCTGAATTCGGATACTTTTTTTTTTTACTTTATGCAACTAAGAGGTTATATAACCATGTCTTTCTAATGCAGCCAAACTGAAGAAAATGCTTTGTCTGATATGGAACTTCTAAGGCTAGCAGCTGCAGTAGAATCGAATTCCATACATCCAGTTGGGAAAGCGATTGTGGATGCTGCTGTGGCTGTTAATTGTCATAATGCTAAGGTTCCTCATCTTATTTCTTTTTAATGTTCTCTGTGTTTGGGGTTATCTTATTGCCTTATTCAAGCATTTGTCATTTCCATGTTGAGATGAACATCACATGACCTGTTTAGCAACTTATCTTTTTCTACAGTTTGGTTACTATTTTACAGTCAGTATTTTAGTTGTCATATTGACTGACAAGTATTGTAGAATTGAAACAGAGGAGTTATAAAGTATGCCTTTTATTTTTCAAGTACACATTAGCTTCTTGTAGTGAAAGTTGTGAAGTTAAAACTGTCAGCTTATGCCTTACAGCAAATTTTACAGGTAATAGATGGAACATTCCTGGAAGAACCTGGGTCTGGTGCAGTGGCAACAATTGATAACAAAAAGGTTTCTGTTGGTACATTGGAATGGATCACCAGGTAACTGGGCATTTGTCCAAGCATACACAATATATGATGTTACTCAATTTCTTTAATATTTCTTATTTATTGGATCGAATGCCTATCATTAATAATTGATAGTTAGGGTGCAATTCATTATGACTTGATCCACCTGGCCTACGTCACAAGACAATTAATACACCTTGCAGCATTACTTATTTATTTTTTATTACAGTATACAATTCCTTCAAACAATTGCAGCATACCTGTGTTTACTTGCTTTAAACTTGGTTCATTTCACTAAGAGGCCAATAGCTTTCGTTGTATGTAACATACATTTATTATTTTTTCTTTATAAATTTCAAACCTTCAGCAGGTGATTTACTTTGTGCAGGCATGGAGTTATTGACAGTTTAGATCAAGAAGTGGAGAAATGTAATAATCAATCCTTTGTCTATGTTGGAATTGACGATACTTTAGCTGGCCTAATTTATTTTCAAGATGAGATAAGGGAAGATGCAAGAGACGTTGTTGACAGATTGTCAAAGCAAAATCTTGATATATACATGCTATCAGGAGACAAGAGGAATGCTGCTGAGCATGTTGCTTCTCTTGTTGGAATTCCCAAAGATAAGGTGAAAGGCTTTCAACTACGATATAATTTTATATTAAGATCACATGTATGGCTGAGATTTTAGTACAATATTGTTTAAATATGACTGGTAGAGCGCCAGCCTACACTTGGTCAATGCCAGATTGAAGATGTTACACCATCGAAAAGAGGCTGAGAACTGAATATTTCTTTGTTTTATACAGCCAAATCTCCCCACTATAAATGATCTTCAGCAGCTTTGAATCATCAATTGCTTAATAATCAGAAATATTTACTTGTTCACTTTAGATGATAAGATACAAGGGGGAGCTACACATGATGTATTATGCATAACTTCCCATGCTTAAACATGTGAAGTTTTATTTTCCTTTCATCGTAAGCTTACAAAAATCTAATTAAAAGTTATTGTACAAGGCTAGATATAAATGTGCTACCTATTATGGTTTGGTAGCAATAAAGCTTTAAAACGCAATTTTTCCCTCTCTCAATACAATGACTAAATTCTCAATAACACTTACCTTCTCACTGTTAATTTTAACGATCCTTACATCCAAGTCAGAAAACAATTCTTTCTTGAGAGCCAAAGTGGGTTGTCCCCTTTGATAATTTATGCAAAGAATGTGTCTTCTTCCTCTTTCCTCAATGTGGGCTGGAACTATCCCATATATGGTGGCTTCATCTTGCAAAGACAGATATGGTAATGCCAGGAATGAAAGGTCCTCCTCTTTAAGAGTTTTCTCCCCTTGAAGAAGAATGGCTAACAAAAAACAAATATGCTCCATGAAAGGTGACATTCATAGTGATAAAAACATGACTATGAGGAGGAGGATACCATTAACGCCTTTTTTGTTTGAAGGATAACCAATGAAGATACATTTAAAAAGTCTAGGGTCTAATTTACTACAATTAGGATTATGAGACTGAACAAAAATAACACATCAGAAAACCCAATTAGGTAGACTTTACTCTAAGAGAAAAACAAAAAACAATTGACAATAAAGACTCGGTAGGACTAAGGTCGTATCAAGCATGAATAACTTATTAATGAGGTATGTGTCAATTAACATAGCTTTTTCCTAGTAGGTTTAAGGAATAGACATCTTGAAAAGAAGGGCTCTAGCTACTTCTTTCTACAAATGTGTTTTGTTGTGGAGTATTTCACATTTTAGTTTATGAACAATATTATTAGGAGACAAAACTTTGAAGAATTCATGATTCACAAATTCATTACCAATATCAAATCTCATTCTTTTGATGCCTTTTCCAAATTCATTTTGGATCAAGCAAAAAAATTAATAGAGAATTGAAAGACCTCAAATTTACTTTTTATAACATGTCCGTGTGACAAATACAATCGACAATCAAAGTAACGAACCATTTTACTCCAAAAATAGATTATAAAAATAGTCCCTAAATGTCAAATTAAATTTAATCAAATAAGTTACTAAGGGAAAGGATGCACAATGATACTTTAAAACAAATAGTACATTTGAAAGACTCAATAGGCTTTATGGAAAACAAATGAGGTGACAAGGGTTTGATAGGGTTGAATAATGGATGTCCAAGTCTTCTATGATGAAGCCATATTTGGGAACTTGCTCATGTTTATGGTGTTGCTTGTTGGCATATGATAATTGTGAGACATGTAAAGCATTCCTTTATATAATATATGATTCTAAAGTTATGTTCTTGGATCCATATATGGATACATTGTCATCATTTGCAATTTTAATGAGTTGTTCTCCAATCATTTTGACATATGAATTGAAGAGCGTAGGAAATGGAGTGGTGTGATTAGTTGCTCCAAAATCAATAATCCAAAAACCATGAGACATAGGACCAACTCTTACCTTTTATGACCAAAGTAAATGATCTAGAGAACTTAAGCATTCATTTAATTGGTGTTCTTAAATGATATATTTCCTCCTTATAGACTTTTATAACAACATGTAGTTGAGGTGAAGCAATGGGTTGATCTATTTCTTCATGTTCTAAGGTTGTATCACTTGCCCATCTCTGAGGTTCCTTTGTTTGATCCCTTGAGGACCCATTTTTTTTCCTATTTTCATGGTAGAACCAACGCTGGAGATTCCTCTATTAAGCATTAGAACTCATGGTTTCTTCCCCCCTTACAATAAAACATACTTTTGACTAGCATAGAAGGGTAGAGATGATAAAGGCCATGAGAAGAGATGGAAACTCCATAACTGTGCCAACGAGCATATTCTTTCTTGGATAGGATTTTATCATTTGGGAAGCATAAACAAAGAAAATCGGAGAAGAATGCGAAAATAATACAAAGATGGAGACTAGCATAGAAGGGCTGAGATGATAAAGGCCATGAGAAGAGATGAAAACTCCATTACTGTGCGAACGAGCATACTCTTTCTTGGATAGGATTTTATCATTTGGGAAGCATAAACAAAGAAAATCAGAGAAGAATGCGAAAATAATCCAGAGATGGAGACTAGCATATTGATGTATCAATGAAGATTTGCCACAAAGATCTCAATCTTTGATAAGAACGAGTGTTTTGTGACAAGAACCAAGAGAATCCTCTTTCAATGAATTTAAATTCAAATATTGACTATCAAATATTGAATATAGTAAAACTAGATATAGGATTAATCTCCTTTGTGTAGAAAATATACATAGGATAATGTATTTACAATAATAAGAATGTGGGCTAAGCCCAAAAACAAATGAATATGTAAAAACAACATAATTAACATAGGGACTATGTTTTCCTAATTAACATAAAACACTATATCTAACACAAACAAAGTAACACTTAACAATTTTTTAACTGAAACAAGACTCTAGAATCATAAGGTGATACAATAGAAGATGAACCAGCACCATTTGCGATGAATATCTGATTTGGACCTTCAAATTGTTGGAGTTGTTTAATATTTGGTGGTTCACCAATGACATGAAAACTGGCAGCAGAATCTGGTATCCAGAAGTATTAGCATTACCTTGAGAGTTAGACTTCATCAACATAGAATTAGGTTGATTATTGTTATTAGATTTAGCATTCAGATTCAGCCAAGTGTTTGAAGTCTTCTATGAACCAGCTGAATAGGGAATAGATTGTTGTGAGCTGGATCAATAAAAAACAGTGACTCATGCATCTGATTAGAGAAATCAAATTTGAAGTGCAGACATTGGTTGTATGACCAAATTTTAGACAAATTTGGCATTGAAAGTTAGCAAACCTCCACCTCTTCCTTTGCCAAGACCTCCACCATGAAAGGATCCTTGAAAACCTCCTATTTATTAGCACCACGAGAGTAGGAGACTTGAGTGTAGTTTAGAGATGGTGTGATTAAGCTGAGTCTCTTGTACATAACGAGTAAGCCATGTTTTCATGACCATACAAGAGAGCTTCAATCTCAGTAATGGAAGGAATGCATTTCTTACTTTCAATGACATAAACAACGGAAGCATAATTAGATCCAAGATGGCATCAACAGGTTCTTCATGCCTGATAGGAACACCAACTCCAACAAGTTCATCAACATAGCTCTTAATTTTTAGCAAGTACTCCTCTATCAATTTGGAGTCAAGTTTGATACCTTGCATAGCAGTACGTAGCTGTCCCGCACGAGATTTAGTCTGGAGACTAAAGTACTCATCAATCTTCTTCCACACCTCATAGGAATGAGTGCATCCAAAAACGAGACATAACAGATTTGGAGAGAGTAGACTGAAGTCACACTAGCAGTGTTTGATCTTGAACTTCCCAAGCTTCATATTTAGGATTAACAGTGTTAGCAGCACAGTCATGTTCATTGAGATATCTAGATGGAACCACTAGATTAACAACAAAACGCTGGAGTTTATGTGACTTAATTACTGGCTCAACATATTGATGCCAATATAAGTAGTTAGAATCATCCAATTTCATAGCAGTAGATGTAGGAAACGAAGCAAAAGCCATAGCAAGCAGAATTTATGAAGACTGCAAAGCAAACAGAAACGCTTAGCAAAAAGAATCAGAGAAACCAGCAATTCACTCTATGCATAGCCAAATCACCATGAGCAAAGCGAGTGAAGCCTTCGCAAAGTGCAAATTCAGAGATACAATTGAACAGAGAAAATTAGGAACAAAGAACAATTCACCAATTGAAATGGAAAACACTTGAAAAGAAGCAATCACGAGTCAGATCAGGATCAATTCACTGATTGAAACCTCAAATTAACGAAGCTGAATCAATTTCGAGCTGAATTGAGAACATATCACCAATTGAAAACGTGAATTAAGGAAGTGAATCAACCTCAAATAATTACTGATTGAAATTAGAAGAGGATGAAGTGGAAGCAATCGCAACTTGAACAATAAGGAAATCAATGAAGAACTTGAAGAAGCAAGATTGTTGAAGAAAAAACTCTAGATACTATCTTAGAGAAATTGAATAGAGAAAATATAGAGAACTGAATATTTTTATTATTGTAGCACACTTAGAACCTTAGGTACAAGATGTATTTATAGATATAGTTTACTACTAGTTGTTATAAGAATTGACAGTTGTACAAAGTAGTAAAACAGTTTACAGGTAAACCTACAACTATACAAAGAAAATAAGCTGTACAATACATTTGACAATTAACTATAGTGTGTATACTAACAGCTGGTACTGGTGGCACGTGGCAACTCTACTAAGGTGCACCTTTCTAGCTCACTATTGACCTCATCAGACCTCAACAGTGGCGGCGATAGAGTAACAGCAGTAGCAGCTATTTACATGGCAGTGAAAATAGAGCTTCCAAGATCAAAATCTCTAACCAACTTGAACTATACAAGGAAAAGAAGAATTATTTTATAGATAATAATCACACCCATTACATTCTCATCACCTCTATTTCTAACAATCAAACTCTAAATAGGGAAAGAAAATATGCTAAAATCTCCTAATCAATATAAAATATTGAGGATATTTTTATCCAATAATCCGTCTTTTATAACAGGTAGATATAGATGTCTTGGATCTGAATTCTTGTGTACCTAAATATTTTTTTCTTGTTAATATTTTTTTAATAAACAGAAAAAATTGTTTATTTAATGTCTGGTTTATGTTGCCATTTGCAGGTGCTATCTGAAGTGAAACCAGATGAGAAAAAGAAGTTCATAAATGAACTACAGAAAGATAAGAACATTGTTGCTATGGTTGGTGATGGAATTAACGATGCAGCTGCCCTGGCTTCTTCACATGTTGGTATTGCATTAGGTGGAGGTGTCGGGGCTGCTAGTGAGGTGTCTTCTATTGTATTAATGCGCAACCAGCTGTCACAGGTCATTGTTATTTAATTAAGTATTTTCTTAAAACATTCTTATATTTGTAAGAAGTTATGTTCTATTCTATTCAATTATTTTTGAAATATTTTATTATTTGACTTCATCTTTCAATCTCTTTTTGTATTTTGGAAACAGCCCTTTTGATGGTTCTGTTGACTATCAATGAGCCTCTTAGCTTATACTCACTTTTGAAAGTTTAGAAGACAAACTCGTTGGAATGTTGCACTAATAAAATATTATTGGAAGTTCCACGTCGACTAGAGATAAAACCAATTTAGAGTATATAAGCGGGTGTAAACCTCACCTTACAAGCCGGTTTTGTGGGATTGAGTTAGACTTTAAAGTCCACTTCTTAATATGATATCAGAGCTAGGTTAAAGCCTGTCCTAGCGAAATTTGTGTGGACATATTATTCCACCAGCTATCGGGCCACTATCAGATCACTCAATAATGTCTAGTCTCACGCTCGGGATGTATATACCTCGGCGTGAGGAGGGTGTGTTGGAAGTTTCAATCGACTAGAGATAAGACCAATTTATAATATATAAGTGAGTGCAAACCTCATCTTACAAGCCAGTTTTGTGGGGTTGAGTTAGACTCAAAATCCACTTCTTAACTGTGGGAAATCAAATAGTATTTTAGGAAAGAATAAATTAGGAAATTTGTGTATTTCATAACAAGTATATATTTTATTGTAATCGGTACAGATTTGAATAAATAGGGACAATCCCATAAATCAAGGGATTCTAGAATAGAATATAGTTATTATATTTCCTAAAATAGTTTAGGTCTCCCGTATATATCTTGTATGATCTCTTTGTAATAAAGATATCAATTTCCATTTAACCTAATTTCCAGATGGTATCAGAGCTTCCAATCTAGGAAGCTTTGTCTGCGCATTGTAAACCCTAAGACGGCAGCCTGCATTGCTGCTGCATCTTTTCCTATATTCATTACATTTTTTTCCCTTGCTATTGCAACCTTCTCTATCGCTCATTCTTCTGTTGCTGCTGTCTTCTCTGTGCCTTAATTGCACATCCTTTCCTTTTTTCCGCTCAGCCATCTTCTTGCTATGATGTCAAGGGAAGAGGAAGTTGTGAACCCAACTCCAGAAACAGGGAATTCCCATTCCCAGCTTCCTGGAGAACTGCAGAATATCCATTCTGCATATCGACTCAATGGAAGAAATTATTTGAAGTGGGCCCAACTTGTTCGTACAGTGCTGAAGGGAAAGGGGAAGTTGAGTCACCTGATGGAGTTTGGACCCAAACAGGAGGATCCCAAGTTTACTACATGGGATGAGGAAGATTCAATGATCATGGCGTGGCTGTGGAATTCAATGATTCCAGAAATCAGCGACACATGCATGTTCCTTAATTCGGCAAAAGAGATTTGGGATGCTGTAGAGCAAACCTACTCTAAAGCCAAAGATGCTGCTCAAGTATATGACGTAAAGGTGAAAACTTTGGTAGCAAAACAAGGGAACAAGACTGTTACAGAATATGCCAATCAGTTGAAATCATTATGGATGGAGCTAGACCATTATAGAGTCATAAAAGCCAAATGTACTGAAGATTCAGCACTTCTCAAGGAATATATCGAACAAGACAGAGTTTATGATTTCCTTGTTGGTTTGAATCCTGAATTTGATCAAGTTAGGATTCAAATATTGGGGAAGCAAAAGGTACCATGCTTCAATGAAGTGGTGGCTATTGTGAGAAGTGAAGAAAGCAGAAGGGGTCTCATGTTGGAGAGTCCAGCAGTAGTAGAGAACTCAGCAATGGTGGCTGACCATAAAGGAGAACAGACGTTGGCCATGGTAGCCGAACAGAAGAAAGGAGGATCAGCAAATGTGGAGAAGAAAGGTGATGGTCTCTGGTGTACCTACTGCAATAAGCCTCGTCATACCCGAGAGAAGTGCTGGAAGTTGCATGGGAAGCCTTTAAATCGAGATCGAGAAGGGGGACACAGAGGAGGCCCCTCAAGGAAAGGAGGACAAGTTTATGTTGCTGCTGGAACAAATGAAGGAAATAATCCAGAAGCTGCTGCCCATCTTAATCAAGAGGAGATAGAAAGGGTGAGAACCTTTCTTAGTAAGCTGGAAAAACCTACAGGTGTGTGTTCTTTAGCATATTCAGGTAAGTTTCCACTTTCTTTTGGATTAAATGTCTCAGATACACCCTTTAACAATTACTGGATATTGGACTCTGGAGCCACAGACCACATGACACCATTAGCCAAACACTTCTCCACATATTCCCCATGTCCCAGCAACAAGAAAATTGCCACAGCAGATGGAACCCTTATAACTGCAGCTGGTCAAGGAAATATCCAAATCAATTCTTTAATAACCTTAAAAGATGTTCTCCATGTCCCAAAGCTGTCCACCAACCTAGTCTCTATACGAAAACTTATAAAGGATTTGTCATGTAAGGTTGTTTTTTACAACGATCATTGTGTATTTCAGGACAAGGATTCGGGGAGGATGATTGGACATGCTAGAGAATGGAATGGCCTTTATTATCTTGAAGATCCAAATCTGTCCAACAAAAACAGAATCTCTCATTCCTTCATATCTGAATCTTTGATGACCAACAGAGAAAAAATCATGCTTTATCATTGTCGGTTGGGACATCCCTCCTTTGGAGTGATCAAAATTATGTTTCCCTATCTGTTTACAAAGTTAGATGTTGAGAGTCTTCATTGTGAGGTGTGTGAACTTGCTAAGCACAAGCGTGTATCTTTTCCAATAAGTAATAAAATTAGCAATTTCCCCTTTTATCTTGTTCATATTGATGTATGGGGACCTTCTAATGTTTCAAATGTGTCTGGTGCTCGATGGTTTGTCACCTTTATAGATGATTGTACAAGGGTCACTTGGGTTTTCCTACTTAAACAAAAATCAGAAGTCAGTTCTGTCTTCCTAAACTTCCACTCCCTGATAAAAGGTCAGTTTGGTGTTAATATTAAGAGGCTTAGGTCAGATAATGCCAAAGATTACTTCAATCATGTCCTTAATTCTTTTTGTCAAAAAGAAGGTATAATTCATGAGTCCTCTTGTGTCAAAACACCACAGCAGAATGGGGTCGCAGAAAGAAAAAATGGGCATCTATTAAATCAGACTCGGGCATTGTTGTTCCAAAATAGTGTTCCAAAAAATCTCTGGGGGAAGCTGTTCTTACAGCAACACACCTTATCAATAGACTACCCTCTAGAGTCTTAGGATCAAAAAGCCCTATGGAAGCTTTGTCGTCTTTCTATCCAAACCTATCCACTACAAATAATCTTAAACCAAGAGTTTTTGGGTGCATCTCATATGTCCATATTCATAATACAGACAGGGGGAAACTTGATCCTAGAGCCTTAAAGTGTGTCTTTGTTGGTTACTCACTCACTCAGAAAGGGTATAAATGCTACCACCCCCCATCCAAAAAATTCTGTGTCTAGGGATGTTACCTTCAATGAACAAGAGGGCTATTTCCATCAACCTTATCTTCCGGGGGAGAGTTTCAGGGAAGATAAGGAAAGTAGTAATTCTGGTTTTCCCATTCTTCCAGACCTGATATTTGAACCTAAACTAGATCAAATTGAAGCTGTACCAAGTGAAATAGGTCAAGAAAGTGAAATTAATTGTGAAGCTGATCAAGGAGATGTTGAAGCTGGAAAATTTGGTAAGAAGCTGGTATACTCAAGGAAGACTAAGGCCATTCCAGGATCAAGCAATGTTCAAGAATCCAACTCAAATCCACAAAAAGAGGTAACAATTTTTTCTCCAGCTGTGCAGGCTGAAATTGAAACCCAAAATGATCTTGAAATTGAAACCCAAAATGATATTGACCTCCCAATTGCCATTAGTGGGCAGACTTATATATTTGTCTCATACCAGGCCAGATATTGCCTATGCAGTGAGTTTAATTAGCCAATTTATGCATAGCCCAAAGGAGTCCCATTTACAAGCTGCCCACAGAATTTTACAGTACCTTAAAGGAACTCCAGGAAGAGGGATTCTATTCAAAAGGAATGGTAATGTGAAGCTTGAAGCCTATACTGATGTTGATTATGCAGGGTCAATTGTGGATAGGAGGTCAACTACAGGATATTGCACCTTTCTTGGAGGAAATCTTGTGACTTGGAGAAGCAAAAAGCAGGGTGTAGTGGCTCGGTCCAGTGCTGAAGCGGAATTCCGAGCCATGGCACAAGGTATATGTGAGTTGCTATGGCTTAAAATCATCTTAGAAGACTTGAGGATAAAATGGGAAGAACCTATGAAGCTCTATTGTGATAATAAGTCAGCAATCAGCATAGCCCACAACCCAGTGCAGCATGATAAAACAAAGCATATTGAAGTAGACAGACACTTCATCAAAGAAAAGCTTGATAGTGGCTTGATATGCACTCCATATGTGTCCTCTCAAGATCAAATTGCAGACATTCTTACCAAGGGGCTGGGCTGCCACAATTTTGAGAAGATTGTATCCAAGCTGGGAATGGAAAACATCTATTCACCAGCTTGAGGGGGAGTGTGGGAAATCAAATAGTATTTTAGGAAAGAATAAATTAGGAAATTTGTGTATTTCATAACAAGTATATATTTTATTGTAATCGGTACAGATTTGAATAAACAGGGACAATCCCATAAATCAAGAGATTCTAGAATAGAATATAGTTATTATATTTCCTAAAATAGCTTAGGTCTTCCGTATATATCTTGTATGATCTCTTTGTAATAAAGATATCAATTTCCATTTAACCTAATTTCCAGATTAACAAATATATAGGATTGGAACCGGTTTTATTTAACACTTTTCTCATTTTTCTTTTAGTGCACTTGAGATTCTAGGAGACACCTGGGTGTGGATTGAAAGTAGTTGATTTACATGAAATACGTATTTTTACTTCAATAACCAAAGAATGATTAGGTTACGTTCTCGATGCCTTTATTTCTGCTAAGACACTTTATTATGTGCACCCAGAATATTTCTTCGATGTGGTTGATTTAGACAATCGAATGTTAGTAGATAATTAATCTTTTTATTTAATTGCAGGTACTTGATGCCTTGGAGCTTAGTAGGCTGACCATGAATACTGTAAAGCAGAATCTTTGGTGGGCTTTCGTCTACAACATTGTAAGTTCTTCTACCACCTAAACATAGAAATTGATCCGCGTGTATATCTAAGAATTTTCCACATGCTTAATTCATTTCCATTACAAATTTGATTTTTTGTTTCGCATAGAAAAGTTGCTTGTTGAAATGTAAAAAATGTTCTTAGCATTTTCTATTTTGATTATCAGCAAAAGACCTTCCCGATGAAGGAATATGGTTAGAGATGGAAATAAATTTAGTTATTAATGAACTATTAATTTACTTGTTAACTACTCAATCAAAGTCAGCTTTTAGAGGTATGAAATTAAAAAGTTATGGGTACTTTATAACAAATAAAAGAAATATTTTATATAAGAAAAGAAATATACTTTATAAATTATAATTTTATCTCAAGAATTCCTCTTTACATCCTTTTTATGTTTAAGTACTGTTGTTCTTTTATCTTCTTACTTTTATGTCATTTTAACATTTAGAATGTCTAATAAATACTAAACTTAAAAAACACTTGATGAATGTATTTTTGATAAATAAATATTGGAAGTGGAACTGTCAAGCTCACCATGCGGAGAAGTGTGGGATACAAATTCTATACAAGGGAATATTGGTGTTATAGAAATCAATAAGATTATTAGGACAAGGACAAAGATTACCATTGAAGGCATCGATTAAATATATTGCATGGTTCTTGTTCGAAGGTTAGAGAAAATTATTAAAAGGGATCATCTCTCAAAAGTTTGGGGTTTAACCATGCCTGGTGATATATGATAATAGTTTACTTCACCGAGTAGGGTAAGGTCTTGGTGGTAGTAGTTGTATGAATGAGACAAATCAAAGTCATGTTTCAAATGAAATCTAAGATTTAAATATAGCAACTAATTATACTTTCTTCTTTGAGACAGCTTGGGTTTTAAGTGTTCTGCTTCTTTCATTTACAGTTAAATAAAACACTCCACATCAAAATGCAAATACAATCGGTGTCCGAATTTTATTAACATGCGGTATCAGCGCAGATAATCTCCACCTGTTTCATGTACCAAATTCAATTGAATTTAGGACTGATACTTTCTTTTTGTTGGTTTAATGTTTCTGTTATTTGCGATTTTGAAATATCTGGAAAAATATTGTTCTATATTGTTATTCAACCTTCATGGTGTATTTAAACCTCTATCTGTATACAGGTAGGAATTCCAATTGCAGCTGGAGTGTTATTTCCCATAAATGGAACTATTCTGACTCCATCAATTGCAGGGGCTCTCATGGGGCTGAGTTCCATTGGTGTAATGACCAACTCGATACTTTTGAGATTCAAATTTTCCTCAAAGCAGAAACAAATATATAGTACATCGCCAAATACCAAAATCCATGTAGATGCTGATCTGGCACAACAAAACCGGAAAACAAGCCGACCATACTAGATGTTGGATACACGCAGGCACAAAGTAGAACAGCGGACTCTCCTGACGTCAGCTCGGTGTGTATACTGCTAACCTTTGATTTATGGGTGCGCGATCGTCCTCGGATGAAAGGAAATCGGTTTACAGGAAAATTCGGATGCAATGAATTGAAAGATTCACACCTTCAGGAAACGGCGAAAACTAATAAAGCAATTTATGTAATATGAAAAAGAATAAATTGCACCAATCATTTTACTGGGTGGTACTTCTATTTGATTCTCATAAGTTTCTCTCTTTATGAGCTCTCTAGCTTTCTCTTGGGATGAGAACTGTTAAGAAGAAAGTGGCCAGTAGTTTGAGCTTGAAGCTTTTACAAGTTGGTCATACTGAAAAGCAGCTGAGAAATTTAACAATGTAAGAATCAAAACATGTTAGTGCTTCTGTGGCAAGAGACTTCAGGATAGGGACAGTACCCAAGATGTAAGAACAGTATGATTTCATATCTCAAGTTTCATTTCAATGCTTCAGCTTGGTAGTCCAAAGCATGCAATTGATTTTACTCAAGCTACTATAGTACAGGAGTTGTAAGCACTATCATAGCTAATTAGGGAAGCAAGATCATTAGACTGACAAACGGATCCTTTGGCAATCGAGAGGTACCAACTAACACAATGTAGTTATTTTGTTTTAAAAGGGGCACTGGACAAGATTTTATAGAAACATATTTTTAATCCAGAAGAGGCACTGTTGGTTATGCTGATACCTTGGATGCAAAGGCTTTGCTTGAACATCTCAACTACAGATACTGCTGGCTCTTCCAAGACAGAAGAGGATGTTGCTCTCAGTAAATTGAAAGCAAACAGACTAGACAAAATGGGTAAAAAGCAATTCAGTAGCTTAGTCTTCTCTAAAATAGTTGAAGGGAAATTATTATGTGAAGTCAACTTGTCTCTTCCTAGACATACCTCTACTTACAGTGAAAAACCAGCAAGGACATGGCCTAGGAGAATTTCTTTGAACCACATAAACTTGTTACCCTAGAGAAAGCAGAAAAATATATAGTTTTCTTTTAACCTCTGAAATACAGATGCAAACTGCTACAATAGAACCCATTTAGCAGCGGACATAAGCTTTTCTGCAAATTAAAAGAGAGAACAATATTTTCTTACAGCAACAGCAGCATTATAATTTTTCAATAGAGTAGCATGCATTCCATCTATTTAATGAAGAACCAATACCAATCCATGGTCCAAGCCATTCACACCTAACAGACAAAGTGACGGTCACGTGAATTGCACAAAAACGCTTCTTCACTTTTTTCACCCATAATCCCTAATTGAACCAACGAGTACATTTTCAAATAAAATATATAAAGATTTTCACGCACAAAAAAGCAGAGAGTTGAAACCCCTAACAATTAACTCCTTTCCAGAATCCCACAGCAGACAATCGAAATTTGAGGAAGCTAGGCTACTCGAAATCATTCCGACACAAATCAAACAACATGATCAGGCATTCATTCTACAAGTCTAAATTGAACACTAACTTAATCGAAACATAAGTAATATAAAATCAATAAGTGAATCAATTAAAATAAATCATGACCTAATCGAGGTCCCAATCCGTAAGAACCACGCTCCGCCATGGCGAAGACCCAAGAATCTGAGAGAGATCGACGCGGAAACGTTGAAGCCGTGTATCAGTATCTCTATCAATCAAACACACTTTTTAGCTTTCGTTCGTTCGTTCGTTCTTTCTGCGCTTTTCGCTCTTTCCAGTCAGCTTCTTCTCACACACAGTAACGTGACGAAGTGAATAACCAGAACAGGCGGGACATGGGGACAGCTACAACCTTTATTTTTATTTCTTTTTCTTTTTCTTCTTCCGTTTTTCATTAACTTTGTATTTTTGTAATTTTTTATATTAAGATATATTTCTCTTCTTCAGTTTTTTTTTTATATTTTTATAATATGTATATTATATATAATATATAATAAATTACAGTAGAAGGGCGTGTCTGAAAACAAATTACCATCAGGAAACTGACGTTGACTTCAATGATAGAAGTAAGTTACTTTTTGTTCATTATTTTTTTCTATTATGTAATGTTTCAAACACTTATTTATGTATATTTGTCCATAGAAATTTAATACACTAAAAAAAATAATACAATAATTTTATACATCAGGTAACTAATTTTAGTTAAATTTCTTGACGTGTGTATTTTTATTTAATGTGAAATTTTGACGAAGTTATTTATTTGATTGTAATATGATTTTTATATTTGATACGTGTTAAAAATATTTATGTGAACTATATGTTATAATTAGAAGGATGCGTTTGAAAGAGAAAAATACTTTTGCTGTGATTAATGTTGGCTTCAACGAAACAAGAAAGTTCATTTTGTGTTTGCTGTTTTGAAGATGTTGACAAAGTTATCAGTTTTAGTCGTGATTTAACTTAATATTTGATGCAAGATTTGATAAAAAAAAATATTTTAATGAGATAAAAAGATATTTCAAACATTAAATAAAATATTTGTTAATAAAAGTTAAACTATAAATATCAAATCTTTAACATACTTATTTAATTGATATGTTAAATTTGGCCTTAATTTGACATGTGACAGTCATATTTTACAATTGGTAGCTGATATTTTGGCTAAATTCGGCCTTAGTTTGAGATTCAATGGTCAAATTTCGTCTAGTTTATTTGTCTTTTTCTTTAAACCCTTGTGTGTGTGATGTATCTTGAACATGTGTTATAACGAAATAGTTCTTAATATATTTTTGGTTTTGGTATTTATGTCTCCTTTTCAAAAACAAAAACCATCCATTGCGCAAAATAATTCGTACTGGATAATTTAAATTATGATAAGGAAATTTTGAATTATTAAAAATTTATTAAGAAAAATATCAACTTAATTGAATAACAAAGATTAAAAGAACAATTGTGAAGATTATTAACAAAAGAGATGAAATAAGTGGTTTAAGATTATTAACAATTGTGAAGAGGAGTGGAAGTAATACATTAGTAAACAATTTTACGATATCGTATTTCCTTTTCCTTTTTAATTTTAAGCAAAATTAGTTAATTTTATACCATTTGTGAAAGTAAATTAATATTATTTAATTTTACTAATCTCGATGATAAACTCTTCATGAACAATGTTCTAAGTGATGAGTGTTTGATAAAACATAAAAGAAAAAACTTGGGAGGAAATATTTTATTGAAAATAAAAAATTGAGTTGATTTACATAAATGAAATATGATTGAATATAAAGAAAAAATCCAAATAACCGAAAATTATAACATAAAAATAACACATAAAAGTTAACAAAAAATTAAAAAATATATCAAACATTAATAAATAATATGTCATTAAAAAGAGTAGAAATTCTAACCGTAATTAAATCTATTTTACATGACCAAAATAAATTGTATATATGTGGGTATAGAATAATGTGCTTTGGATAATCAAATTTTATTAAAAGTTATAAAAGCGGGTTTAATTATTAAATAAGAAATAAAACTTACTGAAATCTATAATCTATAAAAGTAATTAATAAGTAAACATTACCGAAAATTATTTTAGAGTATGGTTTTAATATATATATATATATATATATATATATATATATATATATATATATATATATATATATATATATATATATATATATATATATATATATATAGGTTTCTGATATACTTAGTACGGTCTAAAAGAGACACGGAAGAGAAAGGGTTAAAATTAACTCCTTTAATTATTATTCATGGGTAATAATGTATAACGACTTTGATTAGGTATACATAATTTTTTTAACTTTAAAATATAACTGTTTTTTTCCGTATATAAATCATCCAACCGTTTCATTTAACGTTTTAGTTTTCAATATCTCTTGTAGAACAAACATAATAAAATATCATATTTTTCGTAGTTTTTTAATTACAAAATTTAATAATAACTTTTATTACGTTTAAAATTTAAAAAGATGCGAACACACTGTGCTAATAAACAATACAAAAATTTAAGATTATTTTATTGGGTTAAATATATTTTTAAACTCTAAACTATGAAGTGAATTTATTTTTAGTCTCTCTTTCGTAAGGTACATTTTAGTCCTCTTCTTAAAGAAAAATTAATTTTTAGTCCTCAAAAACTAACACCGTTAAAAACCAGCTGATGTGGCTAACGGTGGTGTGATACGTCATTTTTTTTTTCTGACACCAGTTAATCTTTCTCAACTCTTCTCCCTCCCTCTCCCTCCGACTCTGCCATAGCCACCTCCGGCGCCACCATCAACCGTGAAACCCCCATGTGCAACCACCCTCCACCACGCTCACCTCCATAGCCAACGTAAAACCTCTATCTCTACTGTCCAGAAAACCTCCAAATCGCATATCAATTCATCTCCTCCCACCACCATAGAGACCCAAATCAGAAAACTAAAACCACCCAAACCTTCATCAGTGCAACGCCCCCCACCCACCCACCGCCTCATCAACCCAACATCGCTTCCACCCGCTGCCCTTTCTTACGCTGCTTCCTCAAATTCCTCGCCATGTCCCTCACCGCAACACCTTCCAAAAATACCACCACAGCCACTGCCCTCAACACCATACCCCCGAGCCCCCACAACTTTGCATCTCCCCAATCCCTCTCTGATTGGCTCAAACCTCGCCTCCCCTCCGAGTCCTTTGCCTCGTTGGGCGTCAAGCCCGGCACCAAAAACGTGCACAACCTCTGGCTCAAACTCTCTCGGGGAGAAACCTCCCTCGCCGATTCCAGCTCTGATTCGGACAGTCCACGTCGTCCTCGTCTGTGTCACCGCCAAACACGGCAAGGTCCTCGTCGAGTCGCACCAGGAGTTGTCCGATGGCAACATCCGGAAGCGCGGTAGGCCCTTGTCGGAGAGGATGAAGCCCAACGAGGACCCCGAGTCTGCTGCCGTTAGAGGCATTTTCGAAGAGCTTGGTTTTGCGATTGTTGGTGCAAGACCCAATCCTGAAATCGCTGACATTGTCACCATTGATCCCAATTCGTACGAGATGCGGGTCGAAGAGCGCGATTTGGGTTCGTACCTGGTTTTCCCGGTTGGGTGTTTTGTTGTTTCCTTCTTGAATGTCAATCACTTCATTTTGTTCAAATGAATTCAGAAATAGGAGTGATAATCAGATAATGGGTTGAATGAGTTGTTGTTAAGTTGCAGCTAATGAATTCAGCTTGTGTTGGTATTTGTGATGCGGAAGAGAGGGGAGGGTCGTCGGTGGTTGAGGAGGTGGTGGGAACATCCTTGGTGGGGGAATGGGGTTGGGTTGGTGGAACGGGAGAAAATCTGAGGAAGATTGATGTCAAAAAAAAATGATGTGTCACACCACCATTAGCCACATCAGCTGGTTTTTAATGGTGTTAGTTTTGGAGAACCAAAAATTAAGTTTTCCTTAAGGAGGAGGATTAAAATGTACCTTACTTTGAAAGAGGGACTAAAAACAAATTCACTTGATAGTTTAGGCCTAAAAGCATATTTAACTCTATTTTATTTGATAATACATTTTCCAAAGTATTTTAAATTTTTAATAAAAATTTGATATTTTCTGGACGTACTAATTTAAAAAATATTAGAAGATCAAAGAAATGTAATGCAGCAAGATTTATTTTTTCTTGCAGTGAATTAAGTGGATTTTAATTTATTCCATTAAAAATTGAAATATTAATGTTGTTGAAGCCATTCATTCTTAGACACGTAGGGTGGTAGGTGATTTCCGGAACAGTCTGGTTCAATAAAACTTCGATGGAGTGCACGCACGTACATGTCTTCGTTCTTTTTTTTCAAAATAAAAAATACTAAAAAAATTAAAAGGGCACAATTTGCATCATATCCTCCCAGTCTCCATACCTCACGCACCTGTTCCCTGATCTAAACAGTTTTCTACCGCGTTCCCACGGACATTTACAATAGATGGTTCATGCTCTTCTCCGACCTATGAGATGAATGATATGAACAGAATGATATTATTTTAATTTAAAATTAAAAAATAATTTATTTATAGACTTTTTTTTATAAGGGTTTACTTTTTACAAATATAATTTAGATTTAGATTAAGTTTTTAACAATTGAATAATTTTACTTTACATAAATACCATTGAAATAAGTAAAGAATAATAGGGATTTTAAAAGATAATACTCAATCATTTTATTATTTAAAATAAATAAAACTTTTTATTAATTGAGTTTTTTTATAGAAATCATTTTTAAAAAAATCTAAAATGTTTTCTTTATTTTTTTTTTAGACTTTTTTTACCTCATCTTTCCTCTCTTTAAATATCAAATATTACAAGAGAAATTCTTACAGAGACACACTCAACTGATCAAAATTCAAAATAAAATAAGTTTATTTTTTGCGTCTTTTTTAATTAGTGGTTGTTTTGAGATATAAATGACTCTCTGATCCATGTGTGTGACTCAAAATGATATATTTGTTTGTAATTACGAGGATGCAGTCTGACCTTTGATAAGAGTTTTTTTTGTGTACATGTGAAAACTAGAGTTGTAGGAGTTTAGGATATTCATAAGACAATCTTTTAATCCAAGTATGAGCATTATGAGTTTATGGTAATATCTTTTGGTATGATAATTTCTTACCATATTAATGGATATCAAAATGATCTTGTGTCCCCTTTTAGATAAGTTTGTGGTTGTCTTCAAAGATTTTGGTTGCCTTAATGGAGACAATTGGAAGTAGTTTGAGAATGAGTTTAGTCCATCATTCTCAAACTAATGGTTAGTTAAAGAAAATCATCCAAACTTTAAAGGATATGGTAAGGGCTTGTGTCTTGGAGCACCTTGGGAGTTGGGATGAATTACTACCTTTAGTGTAGTTAACCTATAATAATAAATTTAATGCTACTATTAGGATGACTCCTTATAAGACTCTATGTGGTAGAAGATGTTAAACTCTCTTATGTTGATTATGGGATGAGGAGGCATTGGTGTGTTAGTTTAAGGTGTGTTAGCAACTATAGAAAATGTGAAGTTGATATAAGACAATATGAGAGCATCTTAGAGTATTATGCTATATCAATTTCTCTTAAAAGAGTGGTTTAGTGACTTATGAGTTCATTTACCCTTAATTCTTTCAATCTGCAATGTTCTCAAAGTACATGTTTGGTCTTAATAATATAGTAGAAGAATATGATGTGTTAGATATATAGGATTTTCCTTGGGAAGGTAGAGTTGGATAAGTCAAGATTGTTGATCACCATAATAAACCAGTTCAAAGGTAATATTATCAATTTGGTAAATGGATATGGATGGTAGATCAATCGAATATATGCAAAAGTTATAAGAGAAAGTAAAGATAATGTATCCTTACTTCTTTCTCACTAGTGAATTTTCAAAGATAAACATTTTTCTTGTTAAAAAGAGTGTAAAAGCAAAGAATATAGTAAATAATAGTAATGGTTTTAAAAAGTTATTTTATTATTTAAAACATTATACCATAAATAGAAATTCTATTAAAATAATTTCATTTTATAAAATCCACCATCTTTCTAAATGTTTTTTCTATAAAAACATTTGTTTGTCTTCTCTCTAGATCTTTGACCTCTTTTTTCATCTGTTTGAATATCATAAATCCTATGAGAGAGCTCTACACATCCAATTTATCAAAATTAAAGACAAAGTAAGTTCAATTTTTTCTCCTTTTTAAATTAGTATATTGTTTTGAGTTACATGTGATTTTCTTCGTTCTTATATGTGATTCAAAATATTTTAAAATAAATCTTTATTTTTTTGTGTTAATGAGAATATGTTCTAATCTTTGATAGAATTTCTCTTTGTATATTTAGAATAGTTTAGAGTTAAAATCAATAATATATATATATATATATATATATATATATATATATTGAATAAGTTTGCTTAATGTCAAAAATATAGTAATCTTAAAGATAGTTTTTGGTTATTTTTGAGGATGTTACACTTTATGCTTCAATTGATCACTTGTATTATTGTTCTCGTTAGAATTTTGTACCTACATGAAATAACTTTCTCTAAATGATATGAATAGACTTCAATGGAAAGATTACATCAATAATAGGTCGCATGGTAAAATTAATGGTCCATTTATGATGTTTTTTTTACAAATTTTGTGTTACTTGTTAAAGCAACCCTTCTTGGAAACCAATTGTAACGAGAGAAGACCATGAAAACATGAGGGTGGAAGAAACACGTGGAAGCAGGCGCGTGAGGAGAAAGAATATTAGACTTAATGATTATGATTGGACGGGGATTCATTAAATAGAAGTTTGTTAGAGGAGGGAGGGTGTGCTGTCATTTACGTATTCTCTGACTTATTCTTTTTGTCCTGTGCATTTCTTCACTGCTGCCATTTCCTTTTTTGTTATATGAACTTTTATACTCAGAATATTTGGAGGACGTTTTTTTTACAGATGATATTACGAAAACCATTATAACTTCATTTCATTCTCCTTCCCAAATTCTATTACTGTTATATTGCTGTCTTACACTGGAACCACTTCAAGAGAATATGCCATACCAAAGGAATTGCTGAGTTATTCTCCTTGCAGGTTCAAACCTCTCACACCATACAAGATCAATGGCTGGATCTTCCAAAGAATATGGAGCCGGAAATTGTATTGTTGCTCCATCAATACAAAACAGTTTTTGACCTTCCAACAGGACTACCTCCTGATAGGCAACAAAATAATTTTATTCCCTTAGTTGAAGGTGCTAACCCTGTGAAGGTACGTCCATACAGATACCCTCACAGTCAAAAGTTGCAAATTGAGAAAATGATTTCAGAGATGCTGCAGGAAGGAATTATTATTCCATCCACCAGTCCGTTTTCGTCACCAATCATATTGGTTAGGAAAAAGGATGATACTTGGAGATTTTGCACAGATTATAGAGCTTTGAATGCTATAACAGTTAAAGATAGTTTCCCTATTCCCACTGTGGATGAATTACTTGATGAGTTGTATGGGGCACAATTTTTCTCTAAACTAGATTTAAGGTCTGGGTATCATCAAATATTGATTAAAGAGGAGGATAGGCACAAAACAACTTTTAGAACTCATCAAGGGCATTATGAATGGTTGGTCATGCCATTTGGTTTAACCAATGCCCCTGCCACCTTTCAAGCCCTCATGAATGACATTTTTCAAGGTATTCTAAGAAAATTTGTCTTAGTCTTCTTTGATGATATATTAGTATACAGTCCCACTTAGGAAGAGTACCTCCAACATCTTGAGACAGTCCTACAGATTTTACAACATCATCAATTATATGCAAAATTATCAAAGTGTGCTTTTGGCCTACAAGAAGTTGATTATCTGGGTCATACAGTATCTGGAAAAGATTTTGAGGTCATTATTAAAATATCATTATACCATGGAAAGAAAATAAGTCATGGGTAACCTTCTCAACTAACTATGTTGATTGTGAAATCATCTATCCATCTTATTTTATTCGAGTAACCTTTCACGTCTCATAAATTGAAGGTGTAATCTCTTAAATAAAATAAGACATATGGATAACAAAATACATAAATATACGACATATAATGTATAATATAATTTTTTTATCCATAATACAATCTTGTATGTAATAACCCATAATTTTGATGATAACAAAAAATTATGAGATTTAATTGATTTAATCAAGCTACTTAATGTTTAAAAAAGGTAATATAAAAATTTAGACCATATATTACTTTATTTCTTTGCAGTGACAATTAAAATAATAAACATATTCACTTTATTTCTTTTTTCATTGTTAATTTTCTTACTTTTTTTAGACAGAAACAAAAAACAGCATAGCAATATTGAAAATTAAAAATAATTAAAAATGTTAAGAAAAAACATGCATTATTAGTGTTAAGAATATTTTAAAAAAATTTAAATTTAAGACGTATTTAATATTAACTAAATTAATATTGTTTTCTCATATGAATTAATTAATTGAATCCTGTAAAAAATTGAATAAATTGTTATATTCAAATTTGTTTTAATCACTTTGTTACCTTATCTATTAATACACTATGGTAATGCGATAACAAGATACACTATTTTTAGATATTTTCAAAAAATATTGTATGTACACCATCAAAGATAATAAACATAAATTAAACTCATAAACAAATAGTTCTATGAACTATTATAACATTTACAATTTTGTTGAAGTTGGAAAGTAGGTCATGTTTGACCTGGCTTCTCCTTTCTTTGGTTTCTTCTCACAGCAGAACATGTTGATTAGACCAGGTGCAATTGGTCCCAAAGTAAGTCACCCTTCAACAAAATAATAGTCAACAATGGAGAAAAGTCCAATATGCTTCCTGTCAGTTTTTCTTTTTTGTTTAAAGATTACCAACCTGCTACCAATAAGTTTAAACAATTCATATGAAAAATTTATAATATTATCTTGAATCTCTAACTTTTAGTAAATGAAAGTAGGAATCTTTCTGGTAGAATATTGTTTAAAGTAATGGAATATACACACTTTTACAATGATTTGATATTTTATATTTATTTGATATAGAATAAAATGGTTATAAAAATATAAATTATAAAAAAAATAGTGAATAAATGTAAAAAATTTATATTTGTTAAAGAATATTTTTCTATTGTTTAACTTCCTCGTTTTTATAACTTTTCCAACGCAAAACTACATAAAACTTGAAGTTGTAAGAATTACTTAAAAAAATTGATTGTTCTAGCACAGGTTCGTGAACAAGACCTTTCCAACATAATGGCAAGCCAACATAATGGCAAGTAACAGTTGCTGTCAAAAAAGTCCTCAATCAAACGGTTCATAACCATCGCAAACCAAAATATCAAATCTTTATGGCTAAGTTGTCGTGGTTGTGACCTTCCCCAACCCCTTCTTTTCCCGGTCTCCTCAATCATCAGGTGGCAAACATAGAATTGAACACCAAAACATAATATTTAATATTCAGCGTGTATATAAATCTTCAAATCTCAGCCATTTTCATTCACAGATCAAGAAATAAAAACATTACATGCTGTCAAGATCCACCATGAAGCATACTTTAGTAAGGTCAGCGGCACGAGCTCTGCTTGGCGGTGGCCGTAGCTACTACCGCCACCTCCCAACAGCCGCGATCGTGGAGCCGACACGCCAGCATGGCGGCGGCGCGTTTGGAAGCTTCTATTTGCGGAGGATGTCCAGTCTTCCAGACATCAAGGATCACAACTCAGAGGAGAAAAAAAACGAGGTCAAAGACACCGACACCAACGCCGTCATTTCCAGTTACTGGGGGATCTCAAGGCCCAAGGTCCGCAGGGAGGACGGAACTGAGTGGCCATGGAACTGTTTCATGGTAAGAATATCTGACTCTCTGTAAACTGAAAATTTCACCTCTGTTTTACGTTGGTTTGACACCACCATGTTGTAAATTTCCGCGATGAACATGCTTTTATGTTTTCTTTATGATGTCTTGAGGTCTGAGCATTTTTGTTTCTATGGCGTCTCTCGCAGCCATGGGACACTTACCACTCAGATGTGTCAATAGACGTGACCAAGCATCACACACCGAAGACATTAACCGACAAGGTTGCTTTTAGGTCTGTCAAGTTTCTAAGGGTTCTCTCTGATTTATACTTCAAGGTATGTGCTACTGCTATGCATAATATGATTTCTTCCTTCAATTTGACACCGATAATAAATATATAAAAATGATTTTCTAACTGGTTAAGTATTAAGGTTTATATGTAAGAGTAAACATTAGGATTTAGGAGCACAGATAAACATCATTAGAATTCAAACAATTTGATTAAGGAACATTCCAAATAGTGTTGGTACTGAATTTTTTGTACTCCAAATAACATCAATTCTAGTTCAAAAGATCTGATATATCTAACAAGTATTTTGAGAGGGAATTTATTGAGAAGATACACACATTGATTTATAATTCTTTTCTTGTAAGATGTTCAACTTTTAATGTCTACTGAGTGTGGAATTTAAACTCACTTGAATTCCAACAAAAAGTAACAGTAGAAGAATTTGATTCAAGACGAGTTTACTTGGTACAAATAAGGAAGAGATTGAGTTGATAATTTGAATATTTTTCACTTTCAGGAACGGTATGGGTGCCATGCCATGATGCTGGAAACAATTGCAGCGGTTCCAGGAATGGTGGGAGGGATGCTGCTGCACCTGAAGTCTCTGAGGAAGTTTCAGCACAGTGGGGGATGGATCAAGGCATTGCTTGAGGAAGCAGAGAACGAGAGGATGCACCTGATGACGATGGTGGAGCTGGTGCAGCCCAAATGGCACGAGAGGCTTCTGATTTTCACTGCACAGGGCGTTTTCTTCAACGCCTTCTTCGTGTTTTACCTCCTCTCACCAAAAGCAGCACACAGGTTTGTTGGGTATTTAGAGGAAGAGGCTGTGATTTCATACACACAGCATTTGGAAGCAATTGAGAGTGGCAAAGTTGAAAACGTCCCTGCTCCTGCCATTGCCATTGACTACTGGAGGCTCCCCAAGGATGCAACTCTCAAAGATGTTGTCACTGTGATTCGTGCAGATGAGGCTCACCACAGAGATGTCAACCACTTTGCTTCTGTGAGTGCCATTTTTGTCACCTCTTGATCATTGCCTTTGTTGTTTCACTTTGTTCTTCTTCTGAATGTTGTGTTCTTCTTCCTGCAGGATATTCACCAGCAAGGAAAGGAATTAAGGGAGGCACCAGCTCCTATTGGTTATCATTGAGCCATTGTTGTAAATTTTTAGCAAAAAGAATTTGTAGCTTTTCTCATCTAGAACTTTCTATTAGTGACTGAAGGATCAATAAAATGCATTTGTTTGCACTCACTCTAAAACAGAAATTTTATGGAGATCACTAGTTATGTGATACATTGGAGATGTGTATAATTTAAGATCATAAAAGGGAATAGAAAAAAAGAGTAAATTTACCTGCCTTCTATGGTTGAATAGGTGTAGTTTCAGACATAGGATCTATCTGTAGCTGTAATCTTACAGCCAAGTTTTCCTATGTCAGTACAAATTTTACCAAACATTGTTCGGGATTAATGATAAAACAACTATGATTTGAGACAAATATTTAAATCACTATATTCTATCTGGTTTGAGACAGACAAGTATCTAAAATTTAAGTCATCTACCCTAAAATTAATTATTAAAATTCCACACATTTATCATTCATAAAATTCATAATTAAGGACAAAAAAAATATTATTTGTTATACTAAAAAGAGAAAGAAATATTAATAAAACTGCATAGCATTTTTATACCTAAATTAAAATTTGTTTTATTTATTTTATGTCCACAAAACATCAATTGAGACGATTTTCTCATTTTTTTTATTCAATGAATCCAATTTTGAACCCAAAATTGTTAAATAAAATTCCCACATAAATAGAACAAATGAAATTACAAAATAAAGTTCTTCAAAATGAATATTAGAGTCATACAGAAGAAAATGAGAGAATGAGAGGTCGAGTTGTTTGTTTTATGTAGCTTGGCTCCGAAGACCAGCTTGTTCAGGGGAAAAATATTGTAAAAAGGGTGAAAAAATATTCTCCCTTCTTGTATTAAAAAATGAAAATAAAATTAAGTTTGACCATCTGTTTACTTCTACTAATTATATATTGTACCACATTGTTTGGCATAAAACTTTAGTTATATTTTTGTTTTGCAATTTCTTGCCTAAATATGATCTAGAACAAGACTATTATCATATAATTTGCGAGACTATCAACTTTTATTTTTATTCTATATATCTAAAAAACTCTCATATTAGCCTTTACAGGGATTGAACACCATAATACTTCGAAAGATATCAATTTGTGTACAAAAGACGATAAAATGTCAGCCTGTATTAGTACATTATTGAAAAAGATTCAAGAAAAGTTGATAAAATTACTTCATGAATATAAATACTTATTTGCCTGGGACTATGAAAAAATGTTTGATCTTGATAGAAATTTTGTTAAGCATCCAGTGTACATCGCAAAGAGTAAAAAACCAGTGAAACAAATGAAAAATAACATATTAACTCTAAATTGTGTTGAATAAAATTTTAGAAAGTTTAGAGTTTTTTTTCCTTGATGTTATCGAATGTACAATCTACAGGATCATTTACGTGTTTAAGAACAACTTCAAAAAAATGTAACAAAAAATTCATTAAAAATAAAAAAGTTTCTACAAGTGTAATAACTTAGATAAAATTAAAATATACTTGATTTTATATCAATTCACTTAATTATCCTTCAAAAGCACATATAAAATAATATTAAGTTAGATAATTTAATGATATATTAATATAAATTTTAATATTATTTGCAAAAACTAATGATATAATATTATTTACCGCATTTTATAATTATTTTTTGACTATCTAGTGAATGTCAAAGTCAGACATTACTCGAGCTATTATTGGTCGAGTCACGACGTGTAATGGCTTAGACTTGAATGTAGCCCAAGTAGATGTTCATTTTAGTGACAGTTAGTTAAACACCCTCCACTCCTTTCCCATCATCATCACAGCCGTTGACTACGTCACCGTCTATAATCAACGGTCAAGAGCGTTCCTAACTTGCCTCACGAGCCACGCATGGGACCGTAACTAACTTTCACCTGGTGATTCTTTCACTGTACATGCGAACTACGTTTCTTCTTCACTAACCGCAATTACACGCTTCATGGAATGTCTCTCATAAACGAAGTATCTGGAAAACGCGATTCTTCTCTCGAGAGATGAAGTTCATTGCACTGAGTTGTACGGTTCGGCGAGCTCTGCTCAATGGCCTCGGTTCGACGGCGGTGATGGCGTATGCAGCGCCGGAAACGAGGCTTCTCTGTGCCGGCGCAGCCAATGGAGGCGAAGTTGAGGGAGAAAAAGTTATATACGGATTTTATATAAGAATTTTTACCACTTAAAATTTGTACGTAAAATCCGTATATAATTTGACTGGAAAATTTGGAAGGATCCGTATGTAATTGGGAGATTCGTACGTAACTAAAAACAAATGTTATTCGAAACTCATTTTAAAAAAAAAATTAAGTTAGGGTTCATTAATTCGAAGCCTCTTTAGTGGAATCCTTCGACTAAAGATACAATAAACTCAACAAACCAGAAATTTGACTAAAACATGTTTTTTTAAATGATTCTAATATTATATTAAAAAATTAATTTTAAATTTAATTCAACTTTACAAATTAATTATAAGATAAAGTTTGTATTAAATTTGTCTAGTCAATATAAGATTTCCAATATTTTTCCTCTTCAACTTGGTCTTTTTAATATGCTTGGAAGAAAATCATTGCAACTTAATTGTGTTAGCACTTTATCTTTGTTCATCTTCAACAAAAAACCTCATCTTCCTCATCTTTAAATAATTTATAAACATAAATAATATAGTCATTGATGATAATATTTCAAATATTTGATTTTATCTAGAAAAGATTCCACCATTACGACTTATTTATAAGTGAAATTCATGCTAAAAATTGTTATGATCTATTAAATCGTTTATCTCAAGACTTGCGATAAGCATTGGATGGTGTAAAGAAGCCTTCAACTACAATAAAATACACATCAAAATATTCAAATAATTTACTCATATTCAAACATTTAAGATACCTAAATTACCTAAATTGTTTTGTTATCATTAAAAGTTATAGAAAACCTATTGATATTAGATTGTGAAGAATTGAAAATTAGACTATTTATCTCAACACCAAATTTGTAAACAATGGAACAATCATAGAAAGCATTATTGTAACTAATCATATATTCTAAACTTAGTCTAAATCACTATATTTCCATCTGGATCGAGACAAATATCTAAAATTTAAGTCATCTAACCTATAATTATTCAAACACACACATTTATCATTCATAAAATTCATAATTAAGGACAAACAAAATTTTATTCGTTATATTAAAAGGAGAAAGAAATTTTACATAATAAAATTGCATAATATTTTTATACCTAAATTTAAAAATTGTTTTATTTATAATTATGTCCACAAAACATCAATTGAGACGATTTTCTCAATATTTTTATTCAATGAATCCAATTTTGAACCTAGAATTGTTAAATAACATTCACACATAAATAGAACAAATGAAATTACAAAATAAAGTTCTTCAAAATGAATATTAGAGTCATACCGAAGAAAATGAGAGAATGAAAGGTAGAGTTGTTTGTTTTTGTATGTAGCTTGGCTTCGAAGACCAGCTTCTTAGCACTGGGAAAAAAATGTAAAAGGGGTGAAAAAATCTTCTCCCTTCTTGTATTAAAAAATGAAAATAAAATTAAGTTTGACCATCTCTTTACTTCTACTAATTATTGTACAATACTGTTTGGCATAAAACTTTAGTTATGTTTTTGTTTTGTAATTTCTTGCCTAAATATGACCTAGAACAAGACTATTATCATATAATTTGTGAGACTATCAACTTTTATTTTAGTCTAGTATATATATATATATATATATATATATATATATATATATATAATCAAAATATTCAAATCAAATAATAATTCACTATTACTATGTATAATTACATTTTTAATTTGGTAGAAAATTACTTTTGCGTTCTTTATCTTAGAAGATAACAAAAAAATTACAAGCTATTATAAAATCAACTAAAAACTTTTGTAATTGAAATTTCTAAACATGTAATTCACCAAAAAAAAACAAAGAAGAAAAGGAGTACAGGATTTATTCTATATATCGAAAAAACTCTCATATTTGCCTTTACAGAGATTTAACGCCATAATACTTCGAAATATATCAATGTGTGTACAAAAGACGATAAAATGTCAACTTATATTAGTAGATTATTGAAAAAGATTCAAGAAAAGTTGATAAAATTACTTCATGATCTTGATAGAAATTTTGTTAAGTATCCAGTGTACATCGCAAAGGGTAAAAAGCAGTGAAGCAAATGAAAAATAACATATTAACTCTAAATTGTGTTGAATAAAATTTTAGAAAGTTTAGAATTTTTTTGCTTGATGTTATCGAATGTACAATCTACAGGATCATTTACGTGTTCAAAAAATATTTAACAAAAATTCATTAAAAATAACAAATTTTTTCTAATAACTTAAATAAAATTAAAATATACTTGACTTTTACATCAATTCACTTAATTATCCTTCAAAAGCACATATAAAATAATATTAAGTTAGATAATTTAATGATATAATATATAAATTTTAATATTATTTACAAAAACTCATGAATTAAAAATATAAAATTAAATTTTTATTTTAAGATAAACAACATTAACGTAAATATTGTTCATTACATAAAGCATATCCATAAAATCATGAAAATGAATTTAATAATGTAAACATATTTACGCATTTTATAATTATTGTTTAACCATCTATAGTGAATAGTCAAAGTCAGACATTACTCGAGCTATTATTGGTCGAGTCGGAGCACTACGTGTTCTGCGTTAGACTTGAATGTAGCCCAACTCTTACCGCCTTACTCACTCCAAGTAGATGTTCATTTTAGTGACAGTTAATGCTCGTTAAACACCCTCCATTCCTTTCCCATCATCATCACAGCCGCTGATTACGTCACCGTCTTTAATCAACGGTCAAGGGCGTTCCTAACCTACCTCACGAGACACGCGTGGGACCTTAACTAACTTCCCTTGGTGATTCTTTTCCCTGCACATGCGAACTTCGTTTCTTCTTCACTAACCGCAATTACACACTTCATGGAATGTCTCTCATAAACGAAGTATCTGGAAAACGCGATTCTTCTCTCGAGAGATGAAGTTCATTGCATTGAGTTGTACGGTTCGGCGAGCTCTGCTCAATGGCCGCAGCTGCAACGGCCTCGGTTCGACGGCGGTGATAGCGTATGCGGCGCCGGAAACGAGGCTTCTCTGTGCCGGCGCAGCCAACGGAGGGCTCTTCTACTGGAGGAGGTCGATGGCTTCGCCGGCGGAGGCGAAGTTGCGGGAGAAGGACAAGGAGAAGGCCGAGGCCGAGAAGAGTGTGGTAGAGTGCAGTTATTGGGGGATTTCGAGGCCGAAGATTATGAGAGAGGACGGAACGGAGTGGCCTTGGAACTGCTTTATGGTGAGGATTCTGTTTCTGATCACCAACGAAGGTTTAACTGAATATCTTTGAGTTGATTAGTTTATCAAAGATTGATTAGTTTATCAAAGATTGAGGAGTTCTTTCTGCGGATTTTGTTGTTGATTTCTGACTTCCGGAACGTAGATTTTCGTTGATTGTTGTTTTATGTTTATATATTCATTGTTGGAATATTTTATTAAACTCATAGGTAAACAGTTCCTTTAAAGAGACTTCATTGTCATGAATTAAAATTAAAAAATGTCCCTCTAACTTACTATTTATTATAGTTTCGTCTCACAAATAATCATATTTAATCTGTTAACTTAATTAATGTGTCAGAGAATTTACATTTTCATAGACTTTTTTAAATTTTAAGATTGAGAGATTTACGTAATCTACTTATTATTAAATGTGGCTATGATTTTCTTTGAATGCTTACTGGCTTCTGATTTCATTTGCCTATGTAGCCTTGGGAGACTTATCATTCAAACCTGTCGATAGATCTTACTAAACATCACGTGCCAAAGAATTTTCTGGACAAAGTTGCTTACAGGACCGTGAAACTCCTCAGAATTCCTACAGATTTATTTTTTCAGGTGTGTGAATTGCAATGTTTCACTCAATTTTGAAATTTCCTATAGTTTCATCCAAAACAAAAGGAAAAAGAAGTATTTATGGGTTGCTAAAACTATAAGTTCGTAACTCATGTGGTTCTGTTAAGTTTATTTAGAACTGGTTGGCTCAAACTTGATTAATAAAAATTGCATTATTTGTACATGAGAAAGGTGTTTAGTGTTACTTTTGTTTTTATATTTTGGTTGTGAATTACATGTTTATTGATAACTTCATTTTTTATTTATTCATGGAAGTGTGAACCATGATGTTTTATGTTATGTATATTTCTTAATATATATTTTTATAAGGACTCCCTGATGCAGTTTCATAATATCTTTTTACAAAATATGCTTATTCTTCAAGGTAATATGTCGTTTATCATTTTCCATAATATATTTCAGAGGCGGTATGGTTGCCGTGCAATGATGCTAGAAACGGTTGCAGCTGTCCCTGGCATGGTAGGAGGGATGTTGTTGCACCTTAGATCACTCCGTAAGTTTCAACAAAGTGGTGGTTGGATCAAAGCATTGATGGAGGAAGCAGAGAATGAGAGAATGCACCTAATGACTGGCGGAACTTGTGAAGCCTAAATGGTACGAAAGACTGCTGGTTCTTGCTGTACAGGGAGTTTTCTTCAATGCGTTTTTCGTACTTTACATAATCTCTCCCAAGGTGGCTCATAGAATAGTTGGGTACCTTGAGGAGGAGGCTATACATTCTTACACGGAGTATTTGAAGGATCTTGAAAGTGGTGCAATCGAAAATGTTCCTGCTCCTGCCATTGCAATAGACTATTGGAGGCTTCCCAAGGATGCCAAACTGAAAGATGTTATAACAGTCATTCGTGCTGACGAGGCTCATCATCGAGATGTGAATCATTTTGCTTCTGTGAGTGTTCTTTATAACTTGCATAGCTTAAAACAAGGATGCTTTCTCGACTTCACGAACTTAACCGCTAAAACTGTTTTAATGATATATTTGTTTTATACTTATTTCATTTCCAAATTCCCTTTTGACTTATAATGATTTTTTTTCATGGAACAAAAATCATGAAAAATCTACATTATGGAAAACATGAGAATGCTATAATATAAAATCCACTAAGAATATTAATCTGGCAGACAACTAGATGGACATTCTTCCCCCAATTTTCTCACAGTCCATGCCTAGAATTTCAATACTAAAGTTATGGAACCGACGAGTGTGTAAGCAGCTTTTTGCTGCGGAGGAAAATATGCGTACATTATTATTGTCATACCTAGTTGAATAGGTTTAACAAACAAAAGGTATAAGTTTCATTTTTCCACTTCATCCACATTGAAAAGATTTCCTTCGAGAGAACTGAGAGAGACATACAAATTGTAACCACCGAGCTAGTAAGACAGCTTATTATGAGTAGTTCTGATATGTCTTCCTTTGTCGATCTACTTATGTTTTGGGTTCCGGACTTAGGAGGTAGTGAGATGGTACATAGTTTGTTTGAAACAAAGGTTGATTAAATTTACCATATTTATTTATCATATTATATGTGTCTCATGTGGACATTGCTTAAGCATTGCTGTTCCAGGTTGATTTTTATTTAATATAATGTTTTTCATGCAGGACATCCACTTTCAAGGTAAAGAACTGCGGGAAGCACCTGCTCCTATTGGTTATCACTAAGTCTTTACTGCCACGAAAATGAAGTACATCTGGCTTAGTACAGTCCTTTACAATGACAAGGTAGGATATAGCATTTAAAGCAAATATTTCAATGATTATAGTGTAATATCCCATCTGAGAGAACCATGTGTAATATGATACCATTACGATACACATAGGCATTCTTCCACGAGTATAAAGTTAGAGGACAATGACAATGATGGATTGATATGCATTTATTATATTTGATGACAGTCAAGTATGAAAATGGAAAGAGTGATCCAGAAATGTGTAATTAGAAATTCAAAAATAAAAAGTTGAACCTTCATTACCTCATTTGTAATTTTTTTCATATTTGTCTATTATCCATAAGCTTGTTAAAGCCGGATCACATTCATCTAATATTATGCGGAGGTTGATATTCAAAGAAGTAACGAGAGGAGTATAGGAATTGAAGTGCTGAAGAGGGATGGTGTTAGGTTCCTAGGTAGAGGAACCCAAGAAAACTACTGTAAAACACTCAAACTCACTGAAAAGATATGGTATTATTGATTCTAGGCATCCAGAATAGGAAAATGCCTCCAAGGGACAAAGTTCCCTTCACAGGGTTGGTAATGATTATGTGAACAATTCTCTAAACATCCAAAAACATCCCCTTGCCTACAAAGACCCCCACTATATAAAAAAAACTCACTCAACCTAACAACCCAACTAACAACTAATATTTTAATCTATTTCCTCTCATCATACACATTATATCCTATCATTATATACCGTTGCAGAACAACCTTATCTTCAAGGTTGGAACAATAAAGCTTGATCTCATGACTCATCTTCATCAACGTGTTATCATAAGACGAGAACCCATTGACTACTGCCCGTAAAAGACCAGAAAAATCAGTGACTTCTTGCACGACTCAAAAATGTACCCTCTTTAGAACCCATTAGATGGGCAAATCCAGACTCATTATAATATGGTTTTGAATTCAGATTAGACCCTGTATAGAGACTCGAACCTGTAAAATTGTTGAAACACGTGGTTGCCCCTTCTCATTCTCATGGCCAGACTCACTGTTAGGTAGACTAAGGCAAACTTTGCTCGAACTATATAAATTTGGGTATAGTTGAAGTCTCCCTTAGAAATGAAAGAAACTACAATTGTTGAACCTCATATTGAATGTCTTTCATGCAATAATCACATGTTTGATATTGATATTCTTGAGAAGTTGCTTAAAGAGGCATCTAAAAATAAAAATCTTGAAAAACCAAATTTCAACAAAATGAAATTTCATGAAAATAAGCAAGCTCTTATAAATAAGAGAATCCGTAGGGTATGAGTTGAAAAAGAAGATGCCTTTTATAGAAATTCAAGTATTGTCGCATGTTTTTATTATATGAAAAAGGGACACACCTCAAACAAATGTAGAATAAAACATTATGATGTTTAAAATGGAAGATATGTTGGATTTTTGTTATAAAGTAATTTGTCTCTAATCTTAATGAACCCAAAAAAGTTTTTGAGGACTAAAACTCTATTGTTTTGTTTTGTAGGTTAAATTTTCAAAAGGAAAATAAGGGTCTATGGTATTATGGTAAATTTTAAGAGCTTTAAAATAATTTATGAATGTTATATATGTCTTAGAATAGAAATTTGACTCAGCGTTTTTTCGTATTTTCGTAAATTAACGCTCAATAATCGATTATCTTAAGGTTATAATCGATTATCTTTGGACTAAAAAATATTTTTGATTCGATAATAATCAATTATCTCATGTCATAATCGATTATCTCGAGTTTTTTTCAATAACTGGGTTTTTAATTCGGCAATAATTGATTATTTGAAGCAATAATCTGTGATTTTTGGAAAATAATTTTTTAAACGATAATCGTTAGTGATAATCGATTATCATACATGTGTTTGTTTAGATAATTATGATTACTTACTAGTTGGGATAGTGTTGCCAAGATCCCGCTAGGTGAGTGTTTGTGACTGGCTGGATGAGTTTTTTGGCAACATATCTTTAATGATCTTCAATCCTCCATTTTCCTACAAAATAAACCAAAAATAGATAATTATCTCTATCTATAAAACTATATACAAGTCATAAATCTTTTGGTGGAATTCATTACGAAATAAATGACAAAAAGACAAATAAAGAGTTCTAATAAGTGTGAATAATAAATATTATCAAACTTATCAGTAAGTAGCCCAACCGTCATGAAGCTCAATTGTTAGATTTGTTTGCATCTAACAACCCAAAAGACTTGACGCCTCATATACCCTGTTAGAAGTGATAAGCGTGAATATTGAAGCATCACAACCTTCATCCTCAACGATCATATTTCAAACAAGACTTGGACGATTGAAGCGAATTCTCGAACAATGCTAGTCGAAGCAAATCCCTTCACATAGTCTTTGACAATACTCGAGGCTTAGGAGTTGCGTACAGTATAAACCAACCAATCAAAAATCTAAGTAACAACTGGGCAGTAAACGAGACAAGTGCGTAATGTTGATTAAGCCAATTATTTTAAATAGATTTAAGCGTGATTAAGCTAATATTGATCAAAAACTCGTTACAAAAACTATAAATATAAATTAAGTAAGGTGATATGTTATATATTTAATATAATTTATTATCCTTACTTAAATCTTAATTAATTTTAACATCAAAATACTTTTCATACGTATAAGTAATTGATGGACCGTATATACCGAAACACTTTCTCTTCAATACACTTTTCTTCCCTTTTTTTCACTAATCCATTTTTAATAATTAAATTTCTTTTTTCATTTGAAAAAATCATTAATATATTAGTTAGGACGTATTTAATAAGAATTTGTTTTATAATATGTTAAGCTAGTCTTATGGATATGTTTTTTTGAATTAATTTTTTATATACGGAATTTAAAGAATTATTTTATATAAAAATTTCTCTTTAATTTTACATCTCAGGTTTGTAAAACCTATACTAAAATCATATTTTTCTTATAAATTAAAGAATTAAAAAAATCCATTAAAGATTCTCTTACTACAAAAAAGAAAATATATAAAAAAAAGGGTATGGAAATGGCATTGTCTATAGATAATTTTCGATTGTTTTAACATTCCGAAAACCAGTGAAGTCAAGACCAACCATAGGGTGGACGTCTGTACTATAAGAACTCAACTACAACGCTTGACGACTCTTCTCTTCTCTTTTTTTCTACCCAATCCGATGGATTCTGCGTTCTCTGTTACCACGACGGCGCACATGGCGATTGTCAGAGCGCTCCACCGTCATTTTGCCGGCGCTCCTCAACGCGCCTTCGTCCGGCGCAACCTCAGATGCCTCGTTGCTTCCTACAACAACCGCTGCCGCATTCCATGTTCTTTTACTTCCGCGCCGTCGCCGTCCTCGCTCCGCTGCTTCGGCGGATTGCTCCCGCGAATGCCGTGCCGACTCCGCTGCATTTCGAGCTCCGCCGCTTCCTGTGCTTCTTCCACCGGCGATGGAAATGGAGGCGGTGGAATCGGTGACAGCGGCGGTTCTGGCGGCTCTGGCGGTTCTAGCGGTGAGTCTGGTGATGCTAATCTCCAATTGGTTGGTGACGCGTCACAGGAGCTTTCGGCACTTTCGCCTGACGTTATCATTCTCGATGTTTCAGTGTGAACTCTTCTCTCTGTGTAGAATTTTTCCTGTTAGTTTTAATTTTAGTATTTCACTTTTTTGTGCGTTTGATAGGGAATGGTGTGCGGGGGATGTGCAGCGACTGTGAAAAGGATACTGGAAAATCGAGTAAGTATTTCAAATTTGTATTTGGTTCGGTTTACAATCTAAACTTTGAATGCTTCAATTATTTTATTTGTAAGATGATTGGTATACTGGTTCTGTTGTTGGGGGCTTTCTGCTAGGTTTACTATGAGCGTGCGGTATTTTTTATTTCGTAAGTCTGTGGATGTCGTGGGAGATGATTGACCTTAATGCGGAAAAATCATGTTCAACAGTTTCAAAAGAACGCAGTAGTTTAGTCATTGGTGTCTAAATCCTTAAGGTGATTTTGATTGCTTGAGTGTAGAAGTTTTTGTGCCAACAGTACATAGTTGATAAACCCTCTCTATAATTTTTTACAGTAATCTAAATACTGTTTCTTTACTTTTTATGCAAATGAACATTGGATAGCCACAGGTGTCATCAGCTAGTGTAAATTTAACAACAGAGACAGCAATCGTTTGGCCTATATCTGAAGCAAAGAATGCACCAAATTGGCAAAAGCAATTAGGGGAGGCACTTGCAGAGCATTTAACCAGCTGTGGTTACAATTCTAGCCTCCGAGGTATTATTCATTCCTACCAGTTGAGCCAGCCATTATTGAGTCAATTCAGTGTTTTTTTATGATTTTTTACCTTGGTATTTGCTTACTTTTCATAAAATCACATGCGTGGTTGGTTATACTACTTTTACATCATTTAATTATATTATATTTCACAGATGCCCATCCTATCTTATTTACGTCCTTTGGCATGTCTGTTAACTTACTCAAAGTCATGTCTGTTACTTCTTTGAATTGTTAGATTTGATTGCTTGATTCTTGGAATATTTGTCATAATGGAAGCGTACTAGCATAATTTCTTTGAAATATTTGGCTTCATTGGTATTAAACTGTTTCAGCTTTCTAGATATTTTCTATTGACAATAGAAATTGCTTTTTAAAGTTACCAAAATATGATTATACTGTATGTGTGTATTTATATAATAATGTTATTAGTACAATTGGCCTGCTATTTTTGGTCTACGTGTCTTTGGGATTGGGGTAAATAATAATTCATAAAGCTGTGAATAATTGTAATACCTATATTAGTTGGGCCTTTCGTTGTAATACAATGAGCTTGCTATCTTTGGTCTATATATCTCTGAATCTTGGATAAATATAATTCAAGTATTAATTAAAGCTGTAAATAATACCAATACCTATTTTAGTTGGGCTCCTTCTTTAAGTCGCACTTTGAAATGAATATCTTGTTACCTGTGAACAAGAACTTGGAATTGAGTGTTCATACCTTGCTTCATTTAAAATTATTTGCACCTTAATGTTGTCCGTTTATTTCAAAATTCATACATCTCAATATTATCAATGTTTTGAGTCCTTATATCAGTATTTAGTTTTAATTTGTAAAGGTTCAATTGTACTCCATGGACTGAACTAGAAGCTAGGAATTTAGTTTGAAATTAAAATGTGTGAATATAAATGACAAGCAACTGGTCTTCCTACCAAACTTCAATTGGGAACAATATATACCAGCTCAGTAGGAATAAGATTTTTACGCTTGGATTTAATAGACACAACATGCAATATTGGTGACATGACTTCTGGCTATCCACTTAGCAGTCATTACTTCATATGAGATTAAATCTTACGGCATGTCATAGAATTTCATTTCATTTACATAAAATTGGCGGGTTAAGTGGCAGGTGAAGAAGCTATCTACTGAAGGAGTTATTTCACCATATAAATGCAAAAGTGGTTTTCTGGAGTCAATGGTATGCCATCAATTCATGGGGTTCTAAGTTTTAACGCTTTACCTTCTGTATGAGTAAATTGTTTTCAAATTTTATGTCCACCCCACTACTTAGATATATAGGATATTTTAAAATCCATTATTCATGTTATACTTTCTCCCTTCAGAAGGTGAATCTCCGTGGCTTCTTGTGATGGGTATTGGAGAGCCATGTCTGTGTTCTGGAGCCCCTGCACGGTGAAGAGTTTTGCTGATGTTGAATATGATACTAGTGATCCTTTAGTTATAATGAATTTTAGCGACTCTTATTCATGTGCAATTGGTTTATTTTGTTTTGTGCGTATGATTGATGGGAATAATGTATGATTCAATGGTTGATTTTTCACCATATATTTTTTTACCCAATTAATGTATAATGCTATATTTTATTTTTACAAGTTCCAGTATAATAAACCCCTAACACCTTTATATAATGCTGCATTATATATAAGTATATGTGTTTCTTTGTGCTGTTCTTACACACGGATTCCATTACGCATGACTCTACCATTTCTCTCTACTATAACTATATAGGAAACAAATCATGAGATAGCGAAACATGGTAAGTTGATGAACAATCCTAGGAGGTATTGAGGGAATAGGTAAACTAATTGTTAAAGACAATCTATTATAATCTAAGATACGATCAAGATAGTATTGGGCATTTCATAAATTTTGACATTTTCCACTGAATTTTGTTCCTGCAAAGGCCCGATTGGAATGATTATTTATTCTGCAACTTAAGTGAATAAAATATTGATTAAACTACAATAAAGATTCAGGATTTCTTGTCACTAGCCAGATGAGTGGTTAATGTTCCCAAATTTTAAACATTTTCATCAAGAATTTTCCTAACCTTTCCCTGTGAATAGTTGTAACAATCAGATGCTAGTCATTGTATGTAGTTTCAATGGGAACAAATTTCTCCACTAGTGTGTTTGATTGCTGACCATTCTGATCCTGAAAGTGCAGATTCTACAAGAGACAATTTCCTCCAAATTTTTGAAAGGAAGATGGAGGAAAGACATAGACAATTAAGAGAAAGTGGTAAGCACTAATGAAATCTACACTAATATTGCAACAAGAGCCCACTTATGCTATTTCTGAGGGGTTCTCTGATGATTCAACTTTAACTTCTGGGACTAATTGGTGACCTTTCTTTTTTATGTGCTGTTTAAAGGTCGTGAGCTAGCAGTTTCTTGGGCTCTATGTGCTGTCTGTCTTGTTGGCCATTTCTCTCATTTCTTTGCAGCAAAGGCACCGTGGATCCATGTCTTTCATTCCATTGGGTTTCATCTATCATTATCTTTATTTACATTGCTTGGTCCTGGCCGCCAGCTTATCCTTGATGGTTTAAAAAGCCTTCTTAAAACAACACCAAACATGAACACCTTAGTTGGTCTTGGGGCTTTGTCTTCATTTACTGTCAGCTCATTTGCTGCCTTAGTTCCAAAATTGGTAAAATGTCTTTCTGAAGTTTGTTATCTCTAATCTGTAATTTTGATTCAATTAGTTGCTGGCAACATTTAGTAAAAGCTATTTTCAAATCATTAAAGAAAATAGAAAACTCAAATTTCTTTTGTTGTTGACTGTCAAGTTTATGATTCCTATATAGGTATAGTTTGCAAGATGGCTAAGTACTAGTAGCTCACAGATTATAATATGTAAATTCTCTTCGGGTTTGTTTTTCTGGATTCGGCTAAATACTCTCAGTGGTCTCTTTTATCAAATCATTGATACATGTGTGTACACATTTTGGTCCCCACACTTTCACACAAGCATTGCTCATGCACAAGTAGGTTGGTAGAGTCAATTATATCGATCCAACAAACTGTAATTTTTAGCTATTATTAAGAAATAGTAGCATACGTGTTCCTCCACAGTCCACGTTCATGATCATAGTTTGGTTTGAGTTTTTAGCTCATGCTTATGTTCATTTACATTACAAAGCTATAGCTTTTGCTTGTCTTTTTCATTTTGGTAAATGATGGTGGATGTGTTAGGCAGGGGGAGTGCTGAGAGGGGTTGGAAAGTACATTAGAGGAAGAAGTTAAAAAAAAGAGGTGGTTAGCCGTTATAAGAGGGTGAGACTTATGTTAGACAAAAGTCTATATATTCATATCATCCATGGTGTGGGAGGTAGAGAGAAAAAGATAGTTGTGAACAGGGAATGCCCTGGGTGGAAGGAAGAAATTCCTTTGTATTCTTTGTACCCTGTTTTTCCTTGCACATTAATTTTGAATAATAGGAGAAGTGGACTCTTTTTCTTTTAATCTGTATCCTGTTTTGTTACCTTGAACGAAGGCTCGTGACAGGATGTGACTTAGGCTGATTCTTATCTATGTAGTTTTGTTGAATAGTGCTCTATTCATCTCATCTCATATAGGAAAAATAATAACTTGTACTCATCACATTTATACTACACCAGTCAAAACCAGCTGTTGGTTAGACTTAGATGCTCAACATGTGCTTGTTTATATCTATTAATTAGAAGCTAGAAAGCATATTTTCTTTGTGAAATTATGGAATTGGATTTGTAATTATATGTGTAAAGATAAATTTAATTGTGCTAAATGATATTTTTTAATTGTTATACAGGGATGGAAGGCTTTCTTTGAGGAGCCAATTATGCTAATTGCATTTGTGTTGCTAGGAAGGAATCTCGAACAGAGAGCTAAAATTAAAGCAACCAGTGATATGGCAGGACTTCTTAGTTTGTTGCCACCAAAAGCTCGCCTTCTAGTTAACAATGAGGAAACAGAGGCTGGCTCAGTTGTTGAAGTTCCTTCTGAAAGTCTTTCTATTGGAGACCAAATTATTGTGCTGCCTGGAGTGAGTAATATCAGAATCTATATATTATCGGATACAACCCTGTAGCTCCTTTACCCTTTTTTTAGTACCGGAAGAAGCTTCAGTTGCGTATTCTCTCCAAATGGATGTTTTTTAGTGGTGTAATTTTGGGTTCAAAAAGTATATGGTGAACTGGTGATGTACACCTATAATCACTGTTTTCAAATTCGTCATATGTGATGTTGTTTGTGCTACAAAACCATTGCTAATATCATTTCTAAGTTTGAATTCTTCTGCTTAGATTTTGACAAGTAATATGCATAAATTACTTGTCAAAGCTTCTTGATTTTGGCTTTTAACCCATATACTCCTTTGTCTAGGACCGTATTCCAGCTGATGGAGTTGTGAGAGCTGGTAGAAGCACTGTAGATGAATCAAGTTTCACTGGTGAACCACTGCCTGTAACAAAAGTGCCTGGGGTACATTCTGCCTTGACATATTTTATGATAATTTGATATTTATTTGGCTTTTGATACAGATTGTTGCTTCTATTTGTTCCTTTGAGCACCTGTGCATGTTGTCCCAGTGGAAAATGTCTCTGTCACATACAATAAGCAATACCCTTGCTGTCCTACTGGCAAAAGTCTTTTATCAACTGTATTCTCAGTTCTCAAATTGCAAATAGCTTCTCACTGTCCAAATACACAGCCTTTTATCATATATGTTGTTAGGAGTCCCTCATTGAGCGGGATAAACTACATATTTTCAATTTTCTAAAATTATAATGATTAATTTAAGAAAGGGGCCGACTCATAAGCCTAAGACAGATTGATCGAAAAGCTCATCTGGGCCACAGGCTGAGCAAAAATTGGTTTGCTTCAATTTAGGCTAAATTTTTTCAGTCTGACCCAACCCTTTAAGGAACTATTCTTGAAATCGGGCTGATTTTTCAAGCTCTACCTAGAAGTTTTCTCCTATCTAATGGACTAGTCTTTTAGTTGGACCATTAAGTAGGATAAACTACTTGATGTAGTTCTTAAACCTTGAGTTGGTCTCTCCTCTTCTGCCTAAGTCTGACATATGTTCTCCTAATAGATAACTACCAGCTGTTATTTTCTACAAATAACTGTCATTCTGCAGTTTCTAATATAAAACTAACTACAACTAATATAGAACTGTTTTCTAAAGCAGTTTGTTGAGTGCAAACATAACTGTCATAACTGCCCTGAACTGAGTTTCCATCATTTTTTTAATCAGCAAATTTCTATAATGTGATCATCGAGTGCTATTTATCAATAAAACAGGAAAACCATTTGGTTATGTCTTAACTATTAAAAGGAAGACTTAATTTTCTGTGTATGTATGATTGACCCCTTCACGTTTCTATAGCTGTGAAGTGCTGAACAGTTGATTTTAGTGACTGATTGATGGATTTTATGTCTGTAGAGTGAGGTAGCAGCTGGTAGTATAAATCTTAACGGAACTCTTACAATGGAAGTGCAACGACCAGGTGGCGAAACTTCTATGGCAGACATTGTTCGTCTGGTTGAAGAGGCACAAAGTAGGGAAGCTCCTGTACAACGGTTGGCTGACAAGGTTCAACTGAATCTCTAATATATAGCAAGTTCTATTTTGTTTCTACGTCAAGCTGTTTTGCTAGTTGCTAAGGTTAGTTTCTGCAAATAGTGACCTAGATGTACAAATCTAGTATTGTAGTTGATGCTTTCTTCTGGATTGGAGAAAATTTCAATCTTGAAAAATAAGATGGAAAGCTTGCAGTCAGTGTAAGATTTGTTCTTTGTTTTTTGAAGATGGAGTTGTTGTAGTTGGCCTTTCTAGTGGAGTTAATGCATCTCTTACAAAGTGGATTGAGGTCTAACTTAGCCCTATAAAACAAGTACGTAAGGGTAGGTTTGCACTTATTTATATACTATAATTTGATGATATTTTTAGTCAAAACAAGATCTCCAACACACTCCCTCACATCAAGTACTGAACATTTCAAGTGTGCAATTAGATATTTGTAACTGTATCTTTAGGATTCTTCAAGATACCAATCTCGAATAATCTAAGGCTTTTAGCATAAGTTGGATTCGCAAACATACGTTTAAACCTTGGAATTATTGGTAGTTACCAAACTGCCTTTGAAGGAGGGCCATGCTTTGCGACCTCATCAATACTCTCCTTATCACCATCTATGACATTATAATGTGACAAACCACACTTGGGACAACTTCTTAATTCTACAAACTCTTTTCTATATTGGCAAACTCAGATATTTGTTACTATTGAGATAGCACAATTCAACGAGGGTATTGTTATATCTCAAAGGAAGTATGCATTGGATATTTTGGAGGAAACTGGGTTGATGAATTCAAAATCTGTTGACACACCCATGGATCCTAATACTAAGCTTCTACCAAATTAAGGGGAGCCTATTTTAGATCATGAGGAGTATAGAAGATTAGTTGGGAAATTAAATTATCTTATGATTACACGTTATAACATTTCCTTTGCAATCAGTGTTGCGAGCCAATTTCTCAATTCACCATGTGAAGATCATTGGAATGTAGTCATTGTATATTAAAATACATTAAAGAGTCTCTTGGAAAAGGTTTCTTACATGGTTCCAATAACCATAGATGCTAATTGGGTAGGATTTCCTTTTGACAAAAGATCTACTTCTGGATATTTTGTCTCCATTGGTTGTAACTTGATCTCTTGGAAGAGTAAGAAACAAAGTATTACGGCAAGATCTAGTGCAGAAGCATAATATAGAGCTATGACCTCAACCACTTTTGAACTTGTTTAGCTTAAGCAATTGCTTAGAGAGTTACAATTTGGAGATGTCGCTCAAATGATACTTATATGTGACAATCAAGATACTCTTCATATTAGTTCTAACTCATGAGAGGACCAAACATATTGAGATTGACTATCATTTCATTCGAGAGAAGATTGTATATGGGACATCAAGACTGAGAATTTATTATATTTGTAATAAGTTTGATACATACGATTTATATGCACTAGCTTGAGGGACAATGTTAGATATATTAGATATATTATCTTTTACCTTCTGTTTATGTTATTTTTTCTTTTTTATTATTCTTGGTAATTTGAGCTTAGCCTATATTCTCTTTATTATAAATACAGTACCTCATGTATATTTTCAAAACAAAGGAGATTAATTTTATACCTAGTTTTTCACTATATACAATAAATTCTAATATCATCAGTAACTGTATCTTTAAGTAAACACATTTCTTAGAAAAAAAGTACAACAATAAGGAATCAAATTATCTACTTCACTATGTTTCATCCCTAAGATTTGAGCAATGAAGCTAAATTTCCAAACTCAACTTCTAATAAGTATGGAGACAACAAGGATTGAACTCTATAGTGGAGATCTAATTTCAGGAGGGGACCCAACCCAACTCTACTTCAAATACTAGCTCAAGGGAAGAGGATTCCCAAGTCTTGTAAGAAGTACATTTGTTTGTATTGGTAATTGATATGGAACATTTGAGCATTAACAATGGATGTCTTCATATATGCAACAAATCTATTTGTAGGCATGTTTCATTTGTATTACCTTTGTTGAAGCATGTGTTTCCTGTGCTGAAAAAAATAACAGTCTTCCAATATTGCAATGACAAATATTATCATTCTGATATCCTCGTGATTGAAATGGTCGTATTCCTTGAGTCTTCCTTTGTTCTACTTTATTAGTAACTGAGTATTACTCTTGCATCTTTTATTGAATTGAGTAACATCTTTTTGTTTATATCCAGGTGGCTGGACATTTCACTTATGGAGTGATGGCAGCCTCTGCTGCTACTTTCACATTCTGGAGTCTGTATGGGGCACACATTTTGCCTCCTGCTTTATATCAAGGAAGTTCAGTTTCACTGGCTTTGCAGCTTGCTTGCAGCGTTCTGGTATTTTTCAATTCAAATGTTTTCCGTGAACCACACATATCCAATGCGTATGATGATGATTGGGCCTCTGGGCAGCTTGAGTGTATTTTTCCTTCATCTAATGATTTTAGATCAGAATTATAAAGTCTGTTTTGTTACTCTTGCTTGATGGCTTGGCCATTAGACTAAATATTTTTTGACACTATTAGAAACAATATTAATAATTCTATAATAACAAGAAATTATTTTATTCATAATCACACCAATTACATTCTTAGCTCCTCTGTTTGTAACAAAAAATCTCTCTAAATAAGAAAACAAAGTATGCTGAAATAAAAATATTATAAAAAATATTTTATCTTAATCAATACGGATATCCTGAAGATATTTGTGTCCCTATAAACGCTATTTTATCTGAATCAATACTAGTATCCCGGTGTATGCTTCCTTTATTGTCTATGTATATTCTACTATTCCATATTTTGTTTTTTGAATGTAGCATGCCAGTTTTGTTTGGGAATAATTAAAGAAAATGGAATTGCAATAGCTTAAGAAGTAAATAATGGAGTTAAAGAGTCTTTCTTTCGTGCAGGAACTTTCTCCTGTCTGAGAAACACTGTTGTAAATATGTTTAACATTTGTCATGTTTTCTAATTAGAATGCTAATTAAAGGGTAACGATTAGAAGGAGTCCAGTTTTCCCTATTTATTATGTTTTGCTGGGGAATTGTTTTGGCTGATTAGCAGCATTGTTTATTTTTTGCATCTCTGCTGTCTTCTAAATAGGGATCAATAGTGTGTACTGAAAAATATACAATAAATACAGAGCACCTTATGATTTATGATATCCTAAATGATGTCAGACACCTCTAACATTTTTCCAATACCCAACAAATGGGCCACGGATAACTTGAATAGCCCTATGTGTGGTGAGTTCGGTTCTAAAATTTCAAGCCCAGTAGTAATTTGGCCCAGCCTTGCAACTGACTGGCCCATAATGGGCAGAACCATATTGCTTTATTTTTATATGAACCCTTATATATTTGGACTAGGTTTTTTATGTTGGGTTTAAATCTGCATGTTAAAAGGAATTAACAAGAGATTAAGGGTAGAAGTTATTTCTGATAACCTTCAAGTTTTAAATAAAATATGATAATTTAATAAATATAAAATTTTGAAACATAATATGTTGGATAGTGATAGAAATTTAGCGGTTTTATATAGATGTCATATACCTCTTAATTATCATATCATTGACGTTTCTATGAAGTATTTTTTATTAAAAAGTAAATAGTAGACGATTGCGCTATAGCCCACTTAGTGACTGCTCAGTGTCGAGCTGCGCCAGCAAATTGTTAGCCTGCAACTTAATTGGTGCAGCTCAGCCAGAAATGTGTTTGGTCGATGCAGTCCTGCCTGATGGATCAAACCAGCCAAAATGCGTAGTACCAGTCTAAAAAGATTGTTATTTTATTGCAACTAGCTGTCGAATGGTTTCGGATGGGCTATCACTGAGTGCTAGTGAATTGATAAGTCATCCTCTAGGGATTCTTTACTTAGTTTCTTTTCTTTAGGGATTCTTTAATTAGTCTGGGGATTTTCAAGATTTTGTACCTGATGGACTTCTTTAATCAAGAAGTCAAAAAAATGAGTAAAAACACACACCAGACAAACTCAACACAGTGAATAACCTCTTATTGTATTTAGTGAATGAAAGAATACAATTGTTCCCACAGCTATCAAGGAAGCCTAATCTTCCCCCCACACTAAACAATACAAAACCATTCATCCCTCGCCCTTCTCAACAAACTCTTTATTTATACTCTCATATACTTCTAACAAACTCCTAACTGACTTCTTTACTTCCCGCCTTTTTTATTCCTTCTTACATATACTTTTAATCCCCTATCAATACCCCCCTCCTCTTCAACAACCTTGTCCTCAAGGTTGAAATCAGGAAATTGCTGATTGATAAACGTTTCATCCTCCCAAGTCGCTCCCTCTAACCCTCCATCTTGCCACTGAACCAATATTTGAGTGGTCTCCTCCCCTTGTTCATTTCTTCCTCTTCTTTGTAGTACTTTTAAGGGTCTATATAATGGGCCGTCCACCTGCAGTCCTACTGGTAGCTCCCCTTCCACCTTATGCTCCCCCACAACCAACTTTAATTGTGATACATGAAACACCGGGTGTATCTTCGCAGTGGCAGGCAACTGCAGTTTGAAAGCCACTGGACCCACTTGTTTTTCCACCAGAAAAGGGCCATAATATCTGGCACATAATTTGGGATGCAACTTGACCGGCATAGATACTTGCCTATGAGGTCTTATTTTCAAAAAAACCCAATCCCCTTCTTTTATGCTAGACTCCCTTCTCTTCTTATTTGCATACTGGACCATCCGCTCCTGGGCTCGGGTCAAATGATATTGTAGCTGTGAAATGGCCTCATCCCGCGTTTGTAAATCCTGCACCACAACTTCCACCACTGTTTCTCCAGGTATGAACTTGGTTACTACCGGGGGCTTTCTTCCATAAACCACTTCAAACGGGGTACACTTCGAAGCCCCTTGATAACTGGTGTTATACTAGTATTAAGCCCATGGCAACACATTGCTCCAAGCCTTGGGTTGTTCTGAACAGAAACACCTCAAGTAGGTCTCTAACACTCTATTCAAAACCTCTGTCTGTCCATCCGTTTCTGGGTGGTAGGCGGTGCTCATTTTTAATTGGGTACCCTGTATTTTGAACAATTCTGTCTAGAATGTACTAACAAACGTGGGATCCCGGTCACTAACAATCGATATAGGAATTCCATGCAAACGTACTATCTCCTTTTAAAAAAATCTCTGCAATTATCTTGGCTGTATGAGGATGTTTGATGGGTATGAAATGCCCATACTTACTCAGCCTGTCTACTACCACCATTATTGATTCAAAACCTTGAGATTTTGGTAATTTGACCACAAAGTCCATGCTTATCTCTTCCCAGATGGCCTTGGGAATAGGCAATGGCTGCAACAATCCCTGCGGAGATGACGTCATTTATTTATGTTGCTGGCAGATAAGACAGGAGGCTACGTAGTCGGTCACCCTTTTTTTCATGCCCATCCAGTGAAAGGCTTGGCCAATTCTTCTATAGGTTCTATAGACACCCGAGTGTCCCCCAAGCGTAGTATCATGAAACTCTGCAAGGATTTTCGGAATCCATTCTGACTTTGCTGAAAGCACCAACCTTCCCTTATAATGGAGTCTCCCATTCTCCAACGTATAAGCAGGGTGTGAATCTGGGTCTTCCTTCACTTCTTCCATTATTTTCTTTAACCCCGCATCTTTTTCCACTTCGTTTATTATTTCTTGGTAGTCAGGCCAATAGGGCCTGGTTATCATTAACAACGTCCTTTCTCCTTTGTCCCCTTCTTCTCCCTTTCTGGATAGCCCGTCCGCAACTTTGTTGGATGCCCCCGTCCTGTAATGTATATCAAACTCATAGCCCATGAGTTTCGCCAGCCAATTTTGCTGGTTCTGAGTCGTTATGCGTTGCTCAAGTAAATACTTCAAACTCTTTTGATTTGTATAGACACTAAATTTTTTTCCCAGCAAATAGGGACGCCACTGTTGAATAGCTAATACCAGCGCCATCAATTCCTTCTCATACACTGACTTCCCCAACGAACTCTCCGATAATGCCTTGCTGTAGTAAGCAATAGGCCTCCTATTGTGTGATAACACAACTCCTATTCCCTTCCCCGAAGCATCACATTCACACTTGGAAAGGTTGTGAGAAGTCTGGCAGAGCCAGAACAGGAGCAGTGGTCACTGCCTTTTTGAGATCTTGCATGGCTTCCTCTCCAACATTTGTCCACTCAAACTTCCCCTTCTTCAAAAGATCCGTAAGGGGTCGGGCAATCTTCCCATAATTCCTGACAAATCTCAAATAGTATCCAGTGAGTCCCAAGAACCCCCTTAACTCTTTAATACAGTGGGGTGCTGGCCATTCAGTCACTGCAGAAATTTTTTCTCCATCCATTTCCACCCCCTGTTCGGATATCATGTGCCCCAGATATCGAATATGTCTCTTGCCAAACTCACATTTTTTTTTTGTTGGCAAACAGCTGGTGTTGTTCTAACACTTTCAGCACCTGTCGAAGATGTTCCTCATGATCCCCCCCATGACTTACTGTACACCAAAATGTCATAAAAAAATACCAGCACACTCTTCCTTAAGAACGGTCTCAACAATGAATTCATCATGTCTTGAAAGGTGGCCGGAGCATTTGTGAGGCCAAAGGGCATTACTAAAAACTCATAATGTCCTAAATGAGTCCTAAAGGCTGTTTTGGATATATCTGCCTCCTTCATCCTTATCTGGTGATATCCAGATTTGAGATCCACTTTAGAAAAATAAGCAGCCCCGTATAATTCATCTAGAAGTTCTTCAATCACAGGAATTGGATATTTATTGGGAATAGTTACTCTGTTTAAAGCTCTGTAATCTATACAAAAACGCCAACTCCCATCTTTTTTATTAACCAAAATTATTGGACTGGAAAATGGGCTGTTACTGGGCCGAATAATACCCAGGCCCAACCTCTCCTGAACCTGTTGTTCTATTTCAGCTTTCATTAAGTGAGGATACCTGTATGGTCGCATGTTCACCGCACCAGTACCTTCCTTAAGAGTTATCTGGTGGTCCACTTCTCTGACAGGAGGAAGCCCCTGCAGCATCTCAAATACCCCCTCAAACTCCCCCAAAATCTTCTCCAGATTTGCTTCCTGCATGGGGGTTAAATCCTCTGCTCCCTTCTTTTCCCCTACTGTTTCAGACTGATACATACCCCACACCACCGCTAGAGTTTCAATCCTTGTCTCCTTCTGCAACGCCTCGGGATTGACGACCTTCTTCAAAGATCAGTTATCACCCCTTATCACTACCTCTCTTGTTGCCATGCCATACTTCATTGTCATCTGCTTCCAATCCATTCTAATTTCCCCCAACGTAGCTAGCCACTCCACTCCGAGCACGACGTCGACGCCCCCCAGTTCTAAGAGATAAAAGTTCTCTTTAATCTTTACTCCGTCCAGTATCAAAGAAACTGCCATGCAACGGCCTTGCGTTTCCTTTCTCTGGCCGTCCCCCAGGCAAACGCTATAGGGCGTCGTCTCCTCCTTCTCTAAACCCATCTCCTCCGCCAACAGTGTCGAGATGAAATTATGACTTGCTCCGTTGTCAATGAGGATGACTACTCTCCGATCTCGAATCCATCCCGACAGCTTCGTCGTATTCGATTGCGGGATTCCCCCAGCAGAATACACTGACAACTCCATGCATCGCTGTTCCGCCTCCTCTTCTGCCTCTGCCACTTCCGCCTCGTCGTCGTCAACCCCCAAGATCATCACCTTGAGACTCCTCTCCGCGCAACAATGCCCAGGGCTGTAAGGTCCTCCACAATGAAAACAACGACCCTCCTCTCTCCTCTTAAGGTATTCCGGATACGGCAGCATTCGCAATCCGCGATTCGGTCTGCCGCCGCCTGACGTGCTTTCAACTTTAGAACCAGCGGTTCTGGTCGTCGCTTCTTTCTTCTGACCCAGACCTCCGCTACTGTTCGCGCGCCCCTCTGATGACCCTCGATAGATCTCCGTTCTAGCTACTGTGCCCGCACTGTCATTATACTTCCCCCAAGTTGGTCCTCCTTTACTCACCACACCTCCTCTGTCACCCTCGCCACCAACCCCGATTGCTCCACATCCCGCGCCCTTTCCATCGCAGTTAACAGGTCGCGAGGATTGTAAGGCCGTACGAGATCCCGCAATTCTTCTTGGAGTCCCGCAAAAAAATACCCAAGCAGCTGTTCCTCCGTTACTCCCGTAGCCTGAGACACCAGGATTTCAAATTCCCTCACATATTCCTCCATCGATTCCCGCTATCGCACAACCGCTAATTTTTCGAAAATCGTTCCCCGGTGTCTACCTTTGAATCTCCTAACCATCGCCTTCGTCAATGTCGCCCAGGTAGGTTTCTTAACCTTCTTCCGCCAAAAGCGAAACCAATGGTTCGCTTCCCCTTCCATACAGATGTACACCAGCTTCATCTGCTCCTTTTCAGTCACACTCTGTATTTCGAAAAATTTCTCTGCTCTTGCGATCCATACCGTCGGATCGGTCCCTTCGAGAGTGGGTAATTCCACTCTCTTCATCCAACTCTTCTGAACATCATCGCGTTCTTCCTCCGATTCATCTTCCTCAGTCTCCCTACTTTCATTCACCGAATGGCTGCCCTCCGAACTCCTCCCCTGGTTCCCTCTTTTCTCCCGATCGCGATTAACAATTCGTCTTCCACGGTCGTGACTCCAATTTCGAGCCCTTCCTCTCATCTTTGCTCGCATCTCCATCAGCATTGCTTCCATGGAATCGAATCTTCCCTCCAGTGCACTCATCCTATTCTGCATCTTGCCTCTCCGTTGATTTGGATCCGGCAGGTCGGACCAAGTTGATGGACTTCTTTAATCAAGAAGTCAAAAAAATGAGTAAAAACACACACCAGACAAACTCAACACAGTGAATAACCTCTGATTGTATTTAGTGAATGAAAGAATACAATTGTTCCCACAGCTATCAAGGAAGCCTAATCTTCCCCCACACTAAACAATACAAAACCATTCATCCCCCGCCCTTCTCAACAAACTCTTTATTTATACTCTCATATACTTCTAACAAACTCCTAACTGACTTCTTTACTTCCCGCCTTTTTTATTCCTTCTTACATATACTTTTAATCCCCTATCAGTACCTCT